>NC_083402.1:90269984-92725544 GCF_020745735.1 Hemiscyllium ocellatum
CAAATTGAAAATGTCGCCCTCATATAGACCTGCATTCCTAGGGGAGGGCTGCGGAAGGAACAACCCGGGCTGGCTAACATTCCTATTCCTGGATATCCTGAATGACCACTCTAATTTGCTTTCCATGGCACTACAGTTGGTGAATTTCCTGAGTGCTCATTTCTTCCCTGTGACTGTCCCTTTTGATCTATGGTACTACCTCACTCACTGTGGCTAATTGTTCTGATGGAAGCTTGATGCATTCCCTATGGTGGGCATTCTTCCACAGTATTTCCCCTTTTACACAGTGGTTTTCCTCTCCATAGTTTGCAGCTTATGCAGGCCTTGAAGTCCATCGTTTACTGCTTTCTTTCACCTTTGAACTTCTCTTCAGGTGTCTTCCCCACTTCCAGGGCTGGGCTGCTCTGCTGGCCTCATTCTTCACCCATAACACTCCGGGTTTCACTTCAGGCTCTCCTCACTTCTTACATTCATTTCCACGCATCTAGTCACTACTGTTGACATGTAGATGAATGTCGGCGGATGATTCTGTGTATGCAGAGGTTGGTGGGGTGGAAGGGGGGTTCTGTCCTTGTTGCGGTTGGAGGGGTGGGGTTTGAGGGCGGAGGGCCTACCAACCTCCACATAAATCACATCATCTGCTGACATTCCTGCCACCTACAAACAGATCCCACAACCGGGGATATATTTCCCTCCCTGCCCCTGTCCACTTTCCGCAAATACCGTTGCCCCCGTGACTACCTGGTCAGGTCCGCGCACCCCCAACAACCCACACTCCTGTCCTGATACCTTCCTGTGCCACTGCAGGAATTGTAAAACCTTCACCCACACCCATCCACTCACCTCCATCCAAGGCCCCAAAGGAGCCTTCCACATCCATCAAAGTTTCACCTGCACTTCTACAAATGTCATTTATTGTATCTGTTGCTCCCGATGTCGTCTCCTTTACACTGGGGAGACTGGACGCCTTCTTGCAGAGTCCTTCAGGGAACATCTGCAGAACATCTGCACCAATCAACCCCACTGCCCCATGGTTGAACATTTCAACTCCCCCTCCGACTCTGACAAGGAAATGCAGGTCCTGGGCCTCCTCCCTCACCACCTGATGCCTGGAGGAAGAACGCCTCATCTTCCGCCTTGGGACACTTCAACCCCAGGGCATCAATGTGGACTTCACTAGTTTCCTCATTTTCCCTCCCCCCACTTTACCCCAGTTCCAACCTGCCAGCTCAGCACTATCCCCATGACCTGTCCTATCTGCCAATCTTCCTTCCCATCTATCCGCTTCACCCTCCTCTCCGACTTATCACCTTCATCCCCACCCCCATCCACCTATTGTACTCTTGGCTACTTTCTTCCCAGCCCCACCTCCATCCCATTTATCTCTCCGCCCCGGAGGCTCCCTGCCTTCATTCCTGATAAAGGGCTTTAGCCCAAAACATCGATTTTCCTGCTTCTCGGATGCTGCCTGACCTGCTGTGCTTTTCCAGCACCACTCTAATCTTGACTGCTAACATGCAGTAAGATGAAGATGACACTCATCTGACCAAACATTTCTGAACTTTATTAAACATAATGATGATGAGGGAGAACATCTTTGGGAACCTTATTGATCCAGGCACCAGTTTCACATGATTTGACAGTCACGATGGCATTGATCCTTTCATACATGCTCAATATCTATTCTTTGGGTAAAGGTATCATTCACCCTTTACTCCATACACCAGACCCTGTATCCAGGTCATAGGAAGAGTCCTAAGTAGTAAATAGTCATGTTGCCACCTTGTCTGTCTGTTACTGCCAGACATTATTAACATCTCTCATAGACAGTCCTAGCAATGAGAAATGGAAATTAAACAAAAGAATCCTGGAAAAATGGTTGAGCTATTATTAATTTTGTTTTGCTGTTTTATATAACTTTGATACATACTCATGATGTCTGTGGACCAAACGGCAGGTGGCGTACATTTGGTACAAACCAGAATCAAATCAGGTGGAAAGCCTTCATGCTGCGCCCCACGCTTCTCCCTCAACCCTGCCCCCACCCGCCTCTTGATTCTTTCAGAGTATTACACTGACTACAATGAGTTATTATGCAAGTTCAATCTAATTGCCCAAAGGCAAAGTTCAACAGTTTGCTTCTTTTACAACGACAAAGCATATTTTCAAAAGTAAACACCCCAGGATAGGACTTTTTTTCTGGGGCAGGAAGCAGACGTTGGGACTGTCTGAATTAAAATGATAAGGCAAAGTGATAAGACATTGATTTAGAGTTCAGGCCATGAGAATGAAGGGGATGTCCTCTTTCCAGGAGGACACCACCCTCCCAACCTGAGCAGACCTGGACAGAGACACTCAGCGGACACAGTGCCATATGGAAAAACTCACTCCTGTTCAGGAAGAACTCTAACTCCATGATATGCTTTCGTAAGACAATTGCAATGGCCAACTCTCAGACAGGCTGGTATTCACATTCTAGCAGATTAACCAGCCAAGGACCCCGAGGTCACCTGCAGATCTATGTGCCCAGGGCACTTAATGGCCTCTCCAAATGGCTCAGAAACAATGTTCTGCTGAGGACCAGCCAACTCTTAAACGTGCAGCTTCCAATGAATAAGAGCAGTTGATGTCATCCCCAGAGGTCAGCAGTACATCACCACACACTCTTTTTTTTTGTCCTTACGGAAGAAACAGGCCTATAAATCTCTAAGAGAGGGCCCAAATGAGGGGCGAGGCTTCATACCTGTGCATTTTCATCATTATGCAACAAGGAGCCATGGAGATCACCAGGGTCACTGACCACAAGGAAGTCAGGCAAGGTGAAATGGGAACCCATGGTAGAGATTGTGATTAGAGAGTGCAATATGGTCATTAAAGGGGTGCACTTCCCTCCACCCTATGCATTAACATACCAATGACACAGCTATATTGTGAAGGTTCAGCACAGGAACAGCACTCTGATCTCCAAGGTTGGTTCACATAGTCTATTCTTGGGTATGCCATGGGTCCTGATGCCAGACAACAGACTAGTTCTCTCAGCATCACCACATCGAAGCATAACTATTGCAGAGGTCAGAGCAGGCACTATCCTACCTTACAAAGCAACCCTCCAATAATCATTTCGGTGGGTACTTCTTTAAAATTCACGTATGGGGCGTGAACATCACAGGCAGCATTTACAGCCATGTCCCTAGTTGCCCTTGAGAAGGTGGTGGTGAGCTGCCTTCTCAAACCGCCTCAGTCCCCGTTCTTTAGGTTGATCCACAATGTCCTTTGTATGCAAAAGGATTTGGCGACATCACTAGTGTTGAAAGCGGCAATAAAGAGCAGGCGGAGGTGCATGAGGCAGAAGTAAATGTGGGAAGGATGGAACTCAGGCACAGTCCTGCTCAGCTGGGCACAGATGCAAAGCCTTGGAAGTCTCAGGAAAGGATGCTCAATCTACATCAGCAGCAACCTATGTGTTTCCTCATGATGGAGATCCTGGGGCAGTGCATGGTGATTGGCAGAGAATGGCAGAGTCCATGTGCTCATGTAGTCCATCACAGCTCAGGGCTTTAAACACCAGGAGCCTCTCCATTAAGAGAGTGAGCAATCCTGCAGACAGACGTTGTGGCAACACTTGATGTTTTTACAGGAACTGATATCTGATGTTCACAGTGTGAATGTGAGACCCTGTGTCCTTGATCAGTCAGTGGCACTGATGCCGCAGGGCTATCTGCAGCTCAGCTAGTGGCTCCCACCAGCTATTTGGAGTGTTAGCCATGGGCCTAGGCAATGAATCTGGGAAGATGATAGTGCCATTTTCCACAGGACAACATTATCACCAATGGTCACCTTGGCCCATTTGTTTGAGGGACCAACAGCGCATCAGAATCCAGTGATGGAGCATGTTGGCATAATTCCACTTTGTTGCAGCAGCCTCTGGTACCTTCCACCCTGCCCCGCCACTGGCAATTCTTGAACAAGAAGACTGTTGTATATATCTCAACCTCAAGCCAAGGCTAGTAGGTAGACTGCTTCCAGTGATCTGCCTCTAGAATCTCCCAAGATTTCTTAGCTTTGGGAAAAATCCAAGGGGATTTGAAAAACAGCCATTGTAACACCCTATTCAAAAATGGAGAGAGATTTAAAAAACTATATACCAACTAGGTTAACATGTGCCCTTGAGAAAATGTTAGAGACTGTTATAAAGGATGCAATAGCATAGCATTTAGACATGCGTAATATAATTAGCATGGCTTTGTGAAGGTGAACTGAAACTTGAAAAAAATTATTACAGTTTTTATAGGGGTAATAAACAGGATCAATAAAGGGAAACCTGTCAATGTATTTGAATTCTAAACCACATTTGATAAAGTACTGCATGTTAGGTTACTTAATAAAATAAAAGCCCTTGCTGTTGGGATCTATATATTGGCATGGATAGAAGATTGGTTAACTAATAGAAAACAGAGAATTGGGATAAAGGCAACATTTTCGGGATGGCAACTAGTTGAGTGCGACAGGGATTCCTGCTGGCATGACAATTATTTATAACATACATTAATGACTATGTTGGAAGCATATATTCTATTGCCAGGGTCGCAGCTGACACAAAAAATAGGTGGTAAGGCAAGTGGTAAGGATGACACAAGGAGAGATATAGACAGTTAAGTGAATGGGAAAAAAATCTTGGCAGATGGAAAAAATGTGGAGAAATGTAAGCTTATGTAGATCTGCAGGAAGACGAGAAGAGCTGAATATTATTTAAATTAGGAAAGACCGCGTAGAGCTGTAAAAGAGAGGAATGTGGGATTTCTCATACATAAATCATTAACAAAAGCACCTAAGCTCAAAGGATAATAGGAAAAGTAAATGAGTGTTAGCCTCTATTTCCAAGAGAAAGGAGCATAAAAATAGAGAGGTCTTGCAAAACTATATAAGGCAGTAGTCAGACCTTTCCTGGAATACTGTGAAAAGTTTTGGTCCCCTTATCTAAGGAAAGATATACTGGCATTGCAGGCAGTCCAGAGAAGGTTCACTAAGTTGATTCCATGTATGGATGGATTTCTTATGAATAGGTTGAGTTAGTATTTATTGGAGTGCGGAAGAATGGAAGGTGACCTTATTGAAACAAATAGGATTATCAAGGGGCTTGACAAGGTAGATGGAAGACATTGTTCCTCCTTGAGGGTGAGTCTAGGACCAGAAGGCAAAATCTCTTAGTAGGGATTTGCTCATTTAAGCCAAAGATAAGAAGTAATTTCTTCTCTTGGAGAGTAGTGTTTACTACAGAAAGCTGTAGATCTTGGCTATAAGTAAATGCAAGGCTGATATAGAAAGAGTCTTCATCAACAAGAGAATCAAGGGTTCTGGGGATAAAAGAAGAAAGTGGAATTAAGGATTATCAGGTCAGCCATGATTTCATTGAATGGCAGAGCAGGCCTGATAGCTAAATGGCCTACTTTCACTCCTACATCTTATGGTCTTATGGCTGCACCTCCTCCAAGGTCACAAGGGGAGAACAGCTTAGAAATAGCTGAGAGTAGGGGTCACCACATTGGGCAAATCACAGAGTAGGTCATTAGAGTTTCTATCAAATATAAATGTGTAGATCTTGTCATAAGAGACAACATGCAAATATTGACACATGAAATAAAACGTTTGAGCGTCTATCTTTGATTAGTCTTGCCAAGACTTAATATCTGGGAATGAGAAAGAAGAGAAAGAATCATGAATAGAGACAATGAAATGTGACAAATGTGTACCCTCAATTGGCAAGAGGAGTTGACATGTTCCAGGCTGTACTTTTAATGAAGGAGTTCTCACAAATAAATTGAAGTGAGTTTCATATCGTGTTGCTTTTCCTGGGTCAAAGGGACTAACTTGAGATGATTTTGAATCATTTTGTCCCCACTGTTAATAATATCCTGATGAGACCTTCAAACCCAATTATTAGATCCAACCACATTTTTCTTGTTATCCTTCTCTTTCCTGCACTTTGTCCTCCTCTATTGAGTACAGTCCTTCCAAGGTCTTAACATTCTTAAGGTCCACATATCTCCAGAGAGACATGTTATCAAGAGTGCAACATACAACCACGACAATTGAGATACTCGTTGGAATGTACTTCAGTGAACCATCCAACTCATCCTGGCACAGGAATCTTACCTTTTGACTAGTATTAGACGGATTCTTCTTTTTTAAACATTCTTTTCATTCATACATAGGGTGTGGACATTGCTGGCTCGGCCAGCACGTATTGCCCATCCCTAACTGCCCAGAGGGCAGTTAAGAATCAACCACATTGCTGTGGGTCTAGACTCACATGGAGGCCAGACCAGTCCTAAAAGACATTAGTGAACCAGGTGGGTTATTCTGATAGTCAACCTGATCATCATTGGAGTAAAATGCGAGGTCTGCAGATGCTGGAGATCAGAGCTGAAAATGTGTTGCTGGTTAAAGCACAGCAGGTCAGGCAGCATCCAAGGAACAGGAAATTCGATGTTTCGGGCCAGAGCCCTTCATCAGGATGAATGAAGGGCCCTGATCATCATTGGACTCTTAATTCCAAACTTTTTAAATTGAATGTAAATTCCATCTTCCGTGGTGGTGGGATTTGAAGCCAGGTCCCCAGAACATTAGCTGAGTCCCTGGATAAATAGTCCAGCAATAAAACCACCAGGTCATTACCTTCCCAACCACCTTCCTGTAGGGACAATAAGGAAAAACAATGCAACATCCTGTGCATGAGTTCTGCCTGAGGATACACTTTCCAGAGTCTGCTTTTCAATTTCTGTTTCTGCGCAAGAACATAAGAACTAGGGGCAGGAGTAGGCCGCCTGGCCCTTCGAGTCTGTTCCGCCATTCAATAAGATCATGGCTGATCTTAAGAAGCTTCACAGCTGCAAACTTACACTAAAGAAGCTCTCCTAAAATTGGTTAATCCTGCCAGAATTTGATACCTAATTGTTGAAAAGTGCAGTCACAGGATAACAATATAATGTGTGGAATTACTACAGAATTTCAGACTCATTTTCTCACATTAGGGTTCTTTACAGTTGATTCAGTTCGATGTAAATTGTTCTTCTGCTGGATCTGAATGGTTAATGCTTGTAATCTGCCCTCTCAAGTCTTCAAAACCATAATGCTACCACGCTACATCCTTCCCTTTGACGTAAATGTAACAATTACACAACAAGGATTGATGAAACAATAATATGGGTTCTTTATTTGCAGATAAGACCATATGCAGATAAGGTTAACGATAAGACTAAGTACCTTCATCTGATCTATCCTTTTGCTACTTATGAGCCAATTACAAGTCATGGAATTACTCCAGTCTTCCTGAGGACTTGTATTAATTGACAGCAGTTTAGGATAAACCCCTAAAAGCTACATGTACTTCATAATTGCAAAACTGAAAGTCCAGAAAATGAAACTCACTGCCCTCTAAGCCTATGAGGTCTCATGCATCAGCAACTGAAAGTACAGTCTAGTTCTGGCAACTAGAACATCAGTAACCTGGTGCAATGGTGTACGGCCATTTGCATGATGCCACCAGATCTGCAGTTGTTCCTTGCATGGAGCCAAAGCAAAGAGATACAAAGCTACAATGACATTGACAGCAACCAGCAGGGTCTGAGGACCAGTATGAGGTGCAATGAGGTTACAGATATCTGAGACTATCCTCCTGGAGATTTATAGTCTCCTGGAACACTGAGTCTCATTCATCTCAAGGAAACTCCTTCAACAATACATCTTATGCTATGGTATAGCTGCTATTGCCACTTCTTTTCTTGTCCTAATGTCATGCTCCCCAGATGTCTGCACTTCCAATCATCCTGTGGAGGATGTTAATGCGCACTGCCACTAGATCTGAAGTCTATAGTTCTGTCCCATGTTCCCTCCCATGTTCTCAGCCTGTTCACTTCATTTTATTCGTGCTGACCCCCCTATTCCTCCAATGTTTCTGTAGTAGCAGGAGAGTGACAGCTCCCTGAGCATCCAGTGTTTATTGATCATCCTCCTCACAAACCGCACTGACAGATGATACCTGTTTGCAAATGGCAAAGTACCTCTCTAAGCCATTCATTCTCTCAAAGGCTGCAAATCATTCCTGGCTGAACTGGGCTGGTCTGGGCTCGGCTGGTCTGGTCTGAGCTGGGCTGAGCCAGGACTAGTTGGACTGGGCTGGGTTGACTCCTCATTGTGTGAGTGTCTGCCTCCATGAACTTGATTTTTGAATTTTTTTTTGTATGTGCTCCTATATACAACTGTGCCTTTTTTTTTCCATTACGGTGTCATTTTTTTTCTTCATCAATTAATTACCATTAGTAAATCACCTGATGGACATTTGGATATTTACAAGCAAAGCCCATTAGAGCAATACAAACCATCAGAAATGAAGGAGAGGTAGTGAGAGCAAGAAAGGGCTAAATCAAAATGGAGTTGGAGGGGGGTGAGACTGGGCGCCTCCTAGCAGAGCGCTTTAGGGAACATCTCCGGGACACCCGCACCAATCAACCACACCACTCCGTGGCCCAATATTTCAACTCCCCCTCCCACTCTGCCGAGGACATTGGGATCCTGGGCCTCCTTCACCGCCGCTCCCTTACCACCAGACGCCTGGAGGAAGAATGTCTCATCTTCCGCCTCAGAACACTTCAACCCCTGGGCATCAATGTGGACTTCAACAGTTTCCTCATTTCCCCTTCCCCTTCCTCATCCTAGTTCCAAATTTCCAGCTCAGCAGTGTCCCCATGACTTGTCCGGATTTGTCCTAACTGCCTATCTCCTTTTCCACCTATCCACTCCACCCTCTCCTCCCTGACCTATCACCTTCATCCCCTCCCCCACTCACCCATTGTACTCTATGCTACTTTCTCCCCACCCCACCCTCCTCTAGCTTATCTCTCCACGCTTCAGGCTCACTTCCTTTATTCCTGATGAAGGGCTTTTTCCCGAAACGTCGATTTTGCTGCACCTTGGATGCTGCCTGAACTGCTGTGCTCTTCCAGCACCACCAATCCAGAATCTTACCTACTCCAGACCCAGTAGGTCATCCATGAAAATTTGAATGTGGCTCTTAATATGGTCTCAATGAGCTCTTTAACAATCTTGGTGAGATTAATTGATGGGACAGGTTCTCGCTCTGCTGAAAATTACCAGTGCCATCAGAAAACCAACAAGAACTGAAAAATCAGCCCATAATTTCTACCAATAGTCGATGCTGATTGTAAATCATCACTTTCAGTGGCCAGTAAAAAACAGTCTGTGTGGAGACCCAGATTGATCTCTCCTGGTGATAAATCTTCGTCCTTCATGGACAGCAGCAATTGAGCCCCCTGGACTTTAGAAAATTTGATTGGATTCAATTTCAAAGTGAAGCTGCTATTTTCAGTTTCCAGAGGTCAATGCAAAGACTGCTGTGAATGGTCCAGCCAATCTGCAGAGTATCCCATTTCATAGGTTTTTCACAGCCTGTTAGGCTCACCATCGTTTTGGTCTGATGTGTGGAGGACAAATAAAATAATAGGAGAACCAGACCAACTGCAGAGTGTAACTATATTCTAAGTCACAACTTGGAATTGCTGGGCAAATTAGATAGCACACATTAAGAACTAGGCAATGTCAGATTATTTAAGTAAGAAAAGGGAATTCTATATTTTCTGTATAAGGTACAGTACTCTGCTATTGTGAAATGGAATCCTGCAGCAATAGCAATGCATATTTTCAATTTTTTTTAAAAATAGCTCCTGGAAAGAAAAGGGTGAAACCGTGCCAGTTTAAAATATAAATATGAGCATCTCTTTAAATTAATTAGGCCATTGCAATCCCAAATATTATTGCTTACAACAGTCCAACATGGAGCTGCATGAATGTCATGCTTGCTCACTAAGATCCTTAAGACTCATATGTAAATATATTTCCAAACACATAGCCTGCAAATTGGAAAGACAAATCAAAAGTTGCAGTTTTGCCACTGTTGCTGTAAAGATCCTGATGGTCAATGAATTACAGTCCTAGTGAAGGAAGAGGATGGAGTTCCAAATCTGATGTCACAAATGGAATATTTTAGTTCACAATCATGTGCGAACGTCAGTTTACCATGTCCAGAACATTAAATCATGTGCTCAGGAAAGTGCAGGGTTTCTGCTCCTCTCCTGGGTTGTTCTTCAACATGTGTGGACTATTTCTGTTACCTGGGTTACCAAAGAATACACTTCTAGAACAAGGATATTTCCTTAAATATACAACAATATGCAATCATGTATTTTAAAATTGGCAAAATTGGAAAATCCTTTTTTCAGCAAGTGCTCCCCTACCAGTCGTGAAGCATACCAATTGCTGTAAAGAAGCCAGATCAAGAATGTCTTTTCATTACTTAATTGGCACTAAAACTCCACGCTTCATGTATGGAATAGAAACAGCCAATATTCTGTGGTTTTCTAAGTGATAATAATGACTAAGAATTGGTTAACAACCAGCAGCCACATGTTAAGAACCTAAACAATGCCAAGTTCTTTAAGAAAATAAAACCAGTATTTTTTTCTCTATGAAGTAAAGTGTTTTCCTATTGTGAGTGCCTCACCTACAAACCCTCTCAATACATATTCCAGCTGTGGCAAGCTGATGAGAGAGACAAGCAGTAGGACTTATACATTTGCTTTGGAATTTAGTCATTAACCATTGCCTACTGCTGGTTCATTTAGAATGGCATCTTTCTGATAACAATGTACTGAAAATTAAAATACAAGCTTAAATTATTGAATAATTTGTTTTTAAAAAGCTGCAATGGTATGACATGCAAATATTTCTTTCTTGCAGAAGATAAACAGAAATAGATGAATAGTATTATCAATGATAACCTTCATCAATCAAATATTATCAAATTCTCTGTACCACTACAATCTAGAAAGGGAAATTTGGAAAATAATTGATTTGCAAAAGTCCTGGTAAAGCTAATGATTTGTTTCCTTTCACAACTTTAATACTTCTTCCATTGTGGTCAAGTCATGCTAAGAGAAGTCTACTTCCAACTGGTACAGTGTAATCAGCAAGTGTTTCACTTCATAAACTGAGACTGTATTGTCACTAATAGATGATGGGAAAAAAATTAAGTTGTCATGTTTTAAACATTAAAAAAGATTTATACTTTTAATTCCTTGTGGAAAGATGTTTGGCAAATCTTTTTTGCTTTTATAAACACAATATACTGTTATACCTATAAATGGGTTTCAAATACGTTATTGCTTTGGTAACCTAATGATTCATAATGTCCTTTAAATTTTTTTGAGTTAAGAAAACTAGAAAGGTATGTGGAAGCACATTTAAAGACATGAATATGAATCAGATTGCAAATATTGGAATTGCACAAACTTCCACAAGTAAATAACAGTAGTTTTCATGTTCATACATTCAGAAGCTTTTGTTTAGAATTTCCAATTGATTTGTATTAATTTGTTGATAATGCATCAGGTTTTAAAAATGCAGGTTTTACCTCCAGCAAATAAACAATTATAAAAGGCTGACATAACAGCTTTTCTGAATGACAGCAAATGGAATGTAACTTTGATGTTGAATTATGTGTTAACTTAAGTTTATCATGTCCATAATATTAAATCATGTAATCTGGAAAATGCACAAGTAATTAACACACTCACTTGTCAACTACTTGACAATTGAGTAATTATTGTTTTTTTCTTTTTAAGTTTGTTTAAATGTTATAAATGAAGGATTTTTAATTTGCAGTTAGCACTGCCACCTTGTGATCGGTCTCAGCAGCAGCTATTTATGTATCTTGTGCAATTTGCATGAAAGCAGCATCAATTTTCCTCATATTCTTATAATGCTGAAAAAAGTTATATTTTTCCAATGTCACCTCATCCATTTCATTTTATCCACCAAGTCAAGCAGCATTGCAAGAGAGAGAGAGACAAAGTTAATGTTGCAAATCCAATACAACTCTTATTCAGAAGAGATTATTCCAAATAAAGGTTATATTGGACTCAAAATGTTAGCTCTGTTTCTCCCTCCCTAGATACTGCCAGATCTGCAGTATTTCTCCAAACTTTCTGTTTTTAGGGTATCCAGGACAATTTTATTTAATGCTGGTCTCCCACCTCATCCAGGCTTACTTCATTTTCCCGGAGTCCTGCAGAGAACTATGAAAGAATGGAATTTTCTGACACAGGGAGTAATTGAGGTAGAAACTATTACATCTTTGAAAAGATAAATATTTAAAGGGAAGGGACATACGTGATCTTAATGGAATCAACAGGGTAATGAGATTAAATTTATCTTATTCTATTTGAGGATAGCTTGAGATAATCAACCTATATTTTTCTGTGATATTCCATTGTGCCAAATTATTTTAAATGATGGGGGGAAGGTCATGATGAAGCAGCTGAAGATGATTGAACTCGGACACTACCCTGAGGAACTCTTGCATAGCTGTCCTGGGGCTGAGACGACTGACTTTCAACAAGCATTTTCCTTCTGGTATATATGACTCCAAAACATGGAGAGATTTCTCCCTGATTTCCATTGATTCCAATTTGGCTAGGTGTCCTTGATGCCATACTCAGTCAAATGCAGCCTTGGTATCACCTCAACTGTTGAATTTTCTTTGAAATAATATATTACCGGTTATATGTGACCTTCCTGACATCTGTCTGAGGCTGAGTCAGACTATTCATAATCTTAATATCAAATTGACTGGTTGGAGATTCAAGAACCAGGGGACATAGTCCAAAATTTAGGGCCAGACTAATCTGAAGAAATGTTAGGAAGTACTTCTACACACAAAAGGTGGGAGAGGTTTGGAATTTTCATCCCCAAATGACAATTGATGTTGAATCAGTTTTTATTTTAAATATGAGACAGATTTTTTTTTTGTTTAACAGAAGTATTCTTTTCCAATCTATACTCATAACTAAAATTTCTCATTCTCTGAAATATTCTTGTAAATCTCTTCTGCACTCTTTCCAATGTGTTGACATCTTTTCCATAGTGTGGCACAACATTTCAGCTAAGATCTAACAAGTGTCTTATACAAGTTCAACATAACCTCTTAGTTCTTGTATTCTATGATCTTGATAATAAAACCCAGGATACTGTAAGTTTTATCAACTTTTTACTGAACCTGCAACCCTCAATAATCCGTGTCCACATACACACAGGTCCTTCTGCTTTTGGACCCCATTTAGAACTTATATTGTCTATCTATATTCTACCTTACACCACTCTGCATTGAACTTCATCTACCACCAATCTGTCCACTATACCAGTTCATCAATATTCTTTTAATGTTCTATACTCTCCTTCTTGCAGTTTACAATGTTTTCAAGTTTCGTATTATCTGCAAATGGAATTTTACCTCCAGTAAATTGTTTTATGTGATAATGGCAAGGCTTAAGTAATCCCTCGTAATATTTTAAAAAACTGAACAGAACTGATGAATCCAAGAGTTGTTCATTCCTGTGAGCTTTCATGTACATTGGGGAGGTGGTGGTGTAATGGTAATATCACTCAATGGACAAGCAACCCAGAACCTCAGGCTAATGTTCTGTGGGCATGGGTTCAAATCCGACAGTCCAGATAACGAAATTTGAATTCATTGGAAGTCAATCACACAATGAAAATGTGAGCATTGGTTCTTTGTGATTAAGAGCTCACCTGATTCACTAAAGGGAAGGAAATCTGCCATCCTTGTCTGGCCTACCTGAGATGCCATGCATTCAGCAATGTGATTGTGTTTTATCTCTGAACCTTGTGCTTGCTAGCCTACCCTACAATGCCCACATTTATGACCACAAACAAAATCAAATTTTATATTACATGAGTGCACCCAAAGCTCTTCAATTACTATAGAACAGCATGCTTTCAATAGCATTCAAGTGATCTGAATTAAGTTGAAATATGAGATCTTTTTACCCTTAGGTCACAAGCAATTATATCGTGATGATGTCAGGAGTATGTGTCTTACAACTACACTGAGATACCATGTCCCTTTAGAGAATACTAACAATGAGAAATAAAACAACGGGTTGAGCTGAACTGAGGTAAGTCATCAGTTTGGCTCAGCTCGAGTATTGTGTACTAGGTACCATGCTTAGGAAGGATGTGAATGCATTGTAGAGGGTACAGAAAAGGTAAACAAAAATGGTTTCAAGAATGAGAAACTTCAGCAAAGGAGATAGATCAGTGAAGCTGGGACCTTTTTATTGATGTGGAGAAGGGTAAAAGGAGATTTAATGGAAGTTTTCAAAATCATGGGAGATCTGCAATAGAGCAGATAGGGACAAATTGGTCCCACTCCTGAATGGCTTAAAAACGAAGGGCAGAGATTTAAAGGGATTTGCAAAACAAGTAAATGTAATGTGAGAGAAAAAAACAATGTCACGGAATGAGTGGAGTGAGTCTGGAATGCACTGTCTGGAAGTGTTATGGAGATAGTTTCTATCAAGGTATTCAAGAGTGCGCCAGATGATTATTTAAGGAGAAACAATGTGCAGGGTTACTGGGAAATGACAGGACAATGGCAATACGTCATGATGCTCCTCTGGAAATCTGGTGCAGACAAAACGGGTCAAATGGCCTTCTTTTACACCGCAACTATTCCATGATTCAGAGAATCACACAGGTCTACGTCACACAAAAATGCCTTTCAGCCCATCAAGTCTGGGTTGACCAAAAATAAGTTCCCAACTATTCTAATCCAATTTTCTAGCACTTGGCCTACAGCCTAGTACACTTTGGCATCGTAAGTGCACATGTAAATATTTCTTAAATGTAATGAGGATTTCTACCTCTCCCACCCTCAGAGGCAGTGAGTTCCAGATTCCCACCACCCTACGAGTGAAAAAAAGTTCTTACATCCTTTCTAAACCTCCTGCCTCATGCCTGAAATATATGCTCCCTGATCATTGATCCATCCAACAAGGGGAATAATTCATTTCTGTCTATCCTGTCCACGCCACTCATAATTTTATACATCTCAATAATAGCCCCATCCATCTCCTCTGCTCCAGGTCAGACATCCGACTGGAAAACATAGAAATCCATCACCATGTGAGTCTCCAAATTAACCTGTTGAGAATTCTACATCTGTTTGCATGCTCCCTCACCAGCGGACTTGCCTTACTTATCAGAGTCGGGACAGTGGAGACTACGTTTTTGTGCTGGATTTTGGAAGTGAAGGTTGGGCCAGTTTCCAACTTCAGAAACCCGAGCCCATTCCCACTGTATGTATCTGCCATATTTTCATCTCTTGCAGATGGGAGTGGACTGGTTTAGGTTTCCACCCATTGAGACAGTGTAGCAGAAGAGTGGGTCCAGAGGCAGGCTGGTAATAAGGCCTGCCTAGTTTTACTGGGGCTTCGGCCCAGCTTTCCACATCATTTTTAATTCACCCAATCCTCATTTCATTTACCATGCCCCTCCATACCGTTATATCTCTTGTTTTCCCCATGTCCCCACCATACCATTTATAACCCTTCATGGCTACTTATTCAGGATCCACTTTGAATAAGAGACATGTAATAACAATGGTAAATCTTTGAAATAGATGTGGAAAGTTATATCTCAAACTATCTAATAGTGCTGTCATTTAAAAGCACAACACTCATTCTGAAAAAAAATCCTGTACACAATGGAAAATATGTAAAATCCTTCAAGTGGCCATTCTGCAGTAAAGTTACATCCATTCTGCAATCATTTTTTTAAGAAAGATAATCTTTTAATGACCTCTTAAAATTGTCAATCAAACTGTGCATACAATCTCAACAGACCTAATGGTTCTCTAGCCTTTGATTCTATGGCTTATTCATTCTTTTAAAATCTAGACTTGGCCAAAGCAGTTCTGAACAACATTCCAACTTCAACCTTCTGTAATTTTTAGGTCATTCAAAACTCTGCTGTCCATGTGTTAATTCATTTCAAGGTCTATTCACCCATCACCACTTTGCTCAATGTGCTACCATCTCCTGTTTAAGCAATGTTTAAGACGCAGAAACAATCTTTCTGCATCTATCCTGTTCAGTCTCTGATAAATCCTTTATATTTTGATAAGGTCGCCTCCCAATCTTCTAGTTTCCAATAAGAACAGGCCCAATGCACTCTACCTCATCTCAGGATGCAGCCCTTCTATACCACGTGTCTGGACTACCTCCAATGCCAGCATGCCTTTCCTTACATAAGGATCCCAAAAATGTTCATGGTATTCCAGCTGGAGTCTCAGCAAAACCTCACTACTTTAATATTCCACTTTGTTTGAAATAAAGGCCAACATTCAATTTACCTTCCCTATTAGCTGCTGAAGTTGGAAGTTAGTGTTTTGTGACTCATGGACAGGAACTTCCAAATTAATCTGTTCCATAGCTTTTTGCAGTCTTTCTTCATTTAAATGTCATTCAGCTTCTCTATTCTTCCCGCCAAAGTCCGCGCACAGTGATCAGCATGCAAACATCACTCATAGTGATCACCATATTAACATCTTTCACAGGGATCATCATATTACCATCATTCACAGTGATCAGCACATTAACATCATTCACAGTGATCAGCATATTAACATCATTCACAGTGATCAGCATGCAAACATCATTCACAGTGATCATCATATTAACATCATTCACAGAGATCATCATATTAATATCATTCACAGTGATCAGCACATTACCATCATTCACAGTGATCAGTATATTAACATCATTCACAGCAATCAGTATGCAAATATCATTCACAGTAATCAGTATGCAAATATCATTCACAGTGATCAGCATGCAAATATCATTCACCACTGATTTCCAGTTCCAGAAATCGGTGCTGCACACAAACCTCAGAGGTCAGTGCAGCAGAAAAGAAATTAGTGGGAACACCCTTTCAGCATCTTCCTTTTTAGCCCAAGAGGTAAGCAGTAGATTGTGGAGTGGTCCCTATTCATTCTTGGCTATCTATCTTTCAACTTGCGAACTTCTCCCCCTTTCGTGTTTGTGGGAGTGAAAGAAAGAATGCATGTATTACTGGGCTAGGTCTTAATTAGAGTCATAGTCATACAGCACAGAAACAGACTGTTCTGTCCAATTTGTCCTTGCCAGCAAGACATCCCAGTCTGACTGAGCCCCATTTGTCAGCATTTGGTCCATATCCTTCTCAACCCTTCCTATTCATACACAAATCCGGATGCTGTTGAAATGTTGTAATTGTACCAGCTTCCACCACTTTCTCTGACAGCTTGTTCCATACATGCACCACTGTCTGCGCAAAAACATTGCCCCTTATGTCTCTTTTAAATCTTTTCCCCCTCACCTTAAACCTATGCCCTCTAGTTTTGAACTCCCCTATGCTGGGAAAAAGACCTTGGCTATTCACATTCTCCATTCCCCTCATTATTTTATTAAACTCTTTCAGGTCACCCCCATCCTACAGTACTCCAGAGAAAAAAGCTCCAGCCTATTCAACCTCTCCCTACAGCTCAAACCTCCAAATCCAGCACCACTCTTTTAACTGTTTTCTGTAGTCTCTCAACAACAATGGCTTTCGTATAGAAGGGCAACAAGAATTGTATGGAGTATTCTAAAAGTGGCCTCAACAATGTCCTGTACAACTGCAACATGGTCTTTTTCCCAGCATCCCAACTCTGATATTCAATGTTCTGAACAATGAAGGCAATGAAGGTGAACCTTATTCACCAGTCTATCTGTCAGTTCACTTTTAAGTAACTATGCATCTGTGCCCCTAGTTCTTTTTGTTAGGCAATATTTGCCAGGGCCCTACCATTAATTCTTACCATGATTTCCCTCACCTAAATGAAAGTCTACCTGCCACACCTCAGTCCATTGGCCTATCTGATCAAAGTCCAGTTCTACTCTAAGATAACATTCTTCACTATCCACTATGCCAGCAATTTTGGTGTCATCTGTAAACAAACTAACTATGCCTCCTATATTCATATTCAAATCATTTATACAAACGACAAAAAGCAGTGGACACATCACCAATTCTAGCAGCAACTGCTGGTCACAGGCCTCTAGTTTGAAAAACAACCCTCTACCACCACCCTCCTACCTTCAAGCCAATTTTATATCCATTTGGCTAGCTCTCCCCTGATCCCATCTAATCTAACCTTACTAGCTAGACTACCATGCAGAGCCTTGTCAAATGCTTTGCTGAAATCTTCATCAATCTTCTTTTGCACCTCTTCAAAAACTCATTCAAGTTAGACAGAGACAATTTCCCAAACACAAAACTATCCCTAATCACTTCTTGCTTTTCCAAATACATGTAAATCCTGTCCCTCAGGATTCTCTCCAACAACTTGCCCAAAACCGATGTCAGACTCACTGGTCTATGGTTCCCTGGCTGTTCCTTACAATAATGGCACCACATTAGCCAACTTCTAGTCTTCTGGCACCTCACCCATGGTTGCCAATCATACAAATATCTCTGCTAGAGGCACAGCTATCTCTTCTCTAGCTTCCCACAAAGCTCTGGGGGACACCTGATCAGATCTCGGGGATTTATCTACCTTTATGCATTTTATGGCCTCCAGAACCTCCTCTTCTGCAATATGAACGCTTTTCAAAACATCACTATTTATTTCCCCAAGTTCCCCAGCTTCCATGTCCTCATCCACAATAAATACTGATGCAAAATAATTGTTTAGGATCTCCTATGGTTCCACACATAGACGGCCACTTTGATCTTTAAGGGCCTCTATTTTCTCCATAGTTACTCTCTTACCCTTAACATTTTTACAGAATTTCTTGGAATTTCTTACAAAAACCCTTGAACTCTATTTGCTATTTCATGTCCCCTTTTTTGACCTCCTGATTTCCCTCTTAAGTATAGTCCTACTGCTCTTACACTCCACTTAGGGATTCACTTGATCCCAGCTATCAAAACCTGACATACGTCTCCTTCTTTTTCTTGACCAAAATCTCAATTTTTCTAGTCACCCAGTATTCCTACACCTACCAGCCTTGCCCTTCACCCTAACGGAAATATACTGTCTCTGGACTGTCATTATCTCATTTTTGAAAGCTTCCCACTTTCCAGCTGTCCTTTTACCTGTGAACATCCACTCTCTCCCCCATCAACTGTTGAAAGTTTTTGCCTAATATCATTGAAATTGGTCTTTGTCCAATTTAGAACTTTAACTTTTGATCAGTTATTTAATTTTCCATAACTATTTTAAAACGAATAGAATTATGATCAATTTGACCAAAGTGCCACCCTACTAACACCTCATTACTTGCCCTGCCTTATTTCCCAACAGAAAGCCAAGTATTGCCCCTTTTCTAGTAGGTACATGCACATGTTGAATAAGAAAGTTGTCTTGTATTCACTTAACAAATTCCTCCCAATCCAACAGTCCCAGTCTATGTTTGTAAAAGTGAAATCCCCTACCCTTTCAATCCTATTTTTCTTAGAGATATCTGAGAGCTACTTACATATTTGCTTCTCAATTTCCTGCTGACTATTGGGGGCGTACAATCCCAATAAAGCAATCATCCCTTTCTTATTTCTCAGTTCCACCCATTCAGCTTTACTGGAAGATCTCCTAGGAATATCCTCCCTAAGTACATCCGCAATGTTATCCCTAGCCAAAAATGTCATTCTTCCTCCTCCTTTTCCTTCCTTTCTATCCTTCCTATAGCATCTACAGCCAGAATATTTAGCAGTCAGTCCTGTCCATCCCTGAGACATAATTTCTGTGATAGCAATGATATCCCAGTCCTAACCATACCCTAAGTTCAGCTGCCTGGCCTGGCAGACTTCTTGTTGTCAGCCAATTCCACTGCTTGATTTGCTGTTTGGTTTTCTATGAGTCCTTACCAATGTAGAAAGTGCATTCTTAATTTATTTCAGAAATGTCATTACCTAAGGGCCTCATATGTAGTCTCTGACTTTAATGCCTGCACCCAATGGTCAAAGTTACTTTATTTACTGTCTACATTGTATGTAAGTCTGTGTAGAATGCTTCTGAATATTCTAAAATTCCTGCTGTAATCGTTAGGCATGCAACAAGAACAGCTTTTATGCAACCTCAATTTATAGAACCCTCCACAAAAAGGAAGTATAAACCTTATGAGTTCTGCCTGTCAACCTGTTTTATTTGAGCAATCTCCAAATTTATTTTGGCTTCATCTGCTTAGCCATTTTTCAGAAAAAAATTTTTTTTAAATGCCTCAGCCTCACTTTCAACAAGTTTTGGGAGGTCTTGCAAAAACATAAATAGCTCTCCACTAGATCTTGGATGAGAATCAAATTTTCCTTTTCAGTATGGTCTTGGAGTCAGAAGTCTCCTTTTTTAGCTCCTTTTAAGATGATATTTCTTCGCTTCCTTTCCTTTCCTCACCTGAAATGTTATTCCCCTCCCTCTAAAAATCTTTTTCCCTTTATTTTGCTCTCTCCAAGGTGTTCTTTCTCTTGTTTTTTCGATCTCCAAAGTGTTTTCTTTCAAATACAAGATTTGTTTTCATTTCCAATTCTCTTTCTTACTTCTTCATTGTGTTTCAAAGTGCTCCATCTGCAGTTCAATATTTAAGAGCTCAGTTAATTTCTTCGAGGAGAAAGTGAGGTCTGCAGATGCTGGAGATCAGAGCTGAAAATGTGTTGCTGGAAAAGCGCAGCAGGTCAGGCAGCATCCAAGGAACAGGAGATTCGACGCTTCGGGCATAAGCCCTTCTTCATTCCTGAAGAAGGGCTTATGCCCGAAACGTCGAATCTCCTGTTCCTTGGAGCCTGACCTGCTGCACTTTTCCAGCAACACATTTTGAGCTCAGTTACTTCCCAATTTAGTTTCCTTTGTTATTCTTCAATTTCAAACATTGAGATAATACCTTAATTATGTCTGCTGTAGTACTATTTCAAATTCTAATTTCTTTCCCAATTTAATTAGCCTAACATCGTTTTCTTTTTGGTAAATCATTCAGGAATAAATCCAGAAAGAACCCAATAATTACCAAAGCAACTTTGATATAATAATGTGAAAGAAATTTGTTTTGTTCCTTTAATATTTTTCCAATTATTATTACCCCACTTCCAACTAAAATCCAGCTGTCAGCATTAGGGAGCCCAGGTGAGACCCATTTTTATTGTACAACTAAGGTTGCAGGAGTGCACTATCACTGTAGTACCACTACTCTGTGCATCAAAAGATAAGATAAAAATATATTGTCCAGTTACCATAATGCTCAATTATATGTTTTACTTATATCAAGTTTAAACCAGTTTTAATTAAAAAAATTATTATCAAACAAGACTATTCCATGAAGACTAGTTAATGTTCATAGCAGATAACAAGGAAATCAAAATGTTTATCCCTATCAATACCCCTGATACACATGTAACATCACAACACATTTCAAGAAAAGAACTTTCTGCTGACTAGGGTCACTCTTGAAAGTGGAAAAGGTAACATGCAGAATGTTCTGGAGTCTTTTGCTCTGGCACTCTGCCACATGTGGTCAAGTCATGAATCACTAATGATCGTCTCTGCAATATTGGCAGGCACAGCCTACTCAGGAAAACAATACTGAGAAGTTACTTCAATCACTCTTTCAGACAAATGGATATCACCCCGAACTCAGCAAAAGAGTTATTTTCAGAATAAGGAGAGATCAGCTAGACATCCAATCTTCACAGGCTTCTTGTTCCCCTTGCTCTCTAGATACCAAAACACTGTCCAACCAGTTGCTGTTCAAGTAGGCCCAGCAGACATTGAAATTAGAATAAGAAGTCGCTTACATTACCAATCCTATGACTTCTAGGAAACCCCACAAAGCTTGAAATAAATCACGTTTTCCAAAATATCCTAAGTCAATAATGGCACTGAAGCTTTGAGAAGTCCAAGAAGTTCACCAATGCTGAGGATACCCTGACTTGTGGTCATTTCATCTTTGGCTGCATTTCATGTGGCAACAATTGTTTCTCTAGAGATAATGGTCCTTCCCTTGTGGCTGCTGATGTTTGTGATTCTACCTACCTCAGCGCAAATATCCCTCTGGATGATCATAAGACATTAGCGCAGAAATAACCATTCAGCACATTGAGACTGCACTGCCATCCATTGAGATCATGGCAGATCTGATAATCCCTAACTCTACTTGCCTGCCTTATCTTAATAACCCTCTATTCCCTTACTGATTAAAAATCTGTCCATCTCAGCCTTGATTATATTTAATGACACAGCCTCAAGAGCCCTCTGAAGTAAAGAATTCCAGAGGTTCACTACCCTCTGAGAGAAGAAATTCCTCTTCACCTCTGTCATAACTGGGTAATCCCTTACACTGAGATTATGCCCTCTGGTCCTAGTTGCTTCCACAAGGGGAGACGACTTCTCCCCATATATCCTGTCAAGTCCCCTAAGAACCTTGTATGTTTCAATGGGGTTACCTGTCATTCATCTAAATGCTATTGAGTACAAGTCTAATCTACTCATAAGACAGTCCCTCCATTCCTGGTGTCAGCCTTGTGCACCATCACTGCACTGCCTCGGACACTAGTACTTCTTTCCTTAAGTGAGAGTCAAAGATTGTTCAAAGTATTCTAGCTGTGGTCTGACTCTTGCCTTGTACAGTTTAGCAAGACCTGCCTATTTTTATATTCTACTCGTTTGAAATAGTGGCCAACATTTCATTCATTTTCTGTATTACCTGCTGAATTTGTATGCTGTTTATGATTCATACAAGAGAACGCCCAGATCCCTCTGTGCTGTAGCTTTCTGTGATCTTTCTCTGTTTACACAATATTCATCTCTTATATTGTTCCTTCTAAAGTACATACCCTTACATTTTCCCAGGTTATATGCATCTGCCAACTACCTGCTCATTCGTTTAACCTCACTGTATAAAATCCCTTCATTGTAGAAGCAGGCGATTTGGCCCATGGAGTTCACAACAACTCAATTAAGTGCATCCCACCCAGACCCACCCCTCTACTCTATCCCTGTTGCCCTCCATTTTCCATGGCTAATTCACCTAGCCTGCACATCCTTGGACATTATGGGCAATTTAGCCTGGTCAATCCACCTAAACTGCACATCTATGGATTGTGAGAGGAAAGAGGCTGTGGTTAGCACTGCTATCTCATAGAACCAGGGACCCGGGTACAATTCCAGCCTCGGGCGACTGTCTGTGTGGAGTTTGCATATTCTCCCCATGTCTGTGTTGGCTTCCTCCTAGAGCTCCAGTTTTCTCACACAGTCCAAAGATGTGCAGACTAAGTGGATCAGTCATGAGAAAAGCAAGGTTACAGGGATAGGATGGAAAGGGTGAGTCTGGGTAGGATGCTCTTTAGAGAGTCAGTATGGACTTGTTGGGCCAGTTGGCTTGTTTCCACACTGTGGGGATTCTATTTAAAAAAAGGAAGAGACAGGTAGTTCTTATATAACCTGATAGTTGCATTACAGCCAACACACGTTTTTTAAAAAAAACATGTTGTATCGCAGAACGACCTGTACTTGGGATTAACACTGCCCACAATGAGAAATATTAGCCTAACTGAGCTGCACCACTCAGAGGTTATGATTTATCTCAAGCTGTTGCTTGGTACCTAAATAATGCACACCAATGAATGAATAGTCTGTTTCATTTTCCTCCATGAAGTTGAAGACTTGTTCACAAAGCCTACAACCCATGTGCCATTGGTAAAAAGCTATTGCATGTGCAAAATGCATCTTATATGGCTGTTTTATTAGTTTAATTCATTGCTGGCCTCACTCACAGGAAATGTCTCCTGACCCAGCCCTGACAAAACTCAGAAGGAGGTGAGAATATATTGTGACAGGGGCAAAGAGGGGATTAGCTGTGCTGCAGTCTCATGTCAACAGCAAAGAATAAGTCCCACATTGGTTCAGGTTACCTGAAGGACTCTCTTTCTCAACGTTTCCCCTCACCTCAGGTATGGTTAAACCACCCTCAGTTGTCACTCTGTAATGAGAGAGCAGCTATTGAATCTGGTAAGACAGTGGGGGATGCAATCAAATGACATTTTTAGATTTTTCTGTTTCCCCAACACCCAAACTTGCATTCACTGGCCTGGGAAAATTACCCCAGTGGTGTCATTTCTGATTTCAAATCTTAGGAATTCATTAACATTTCCATCAATATCCAGGACTATCCACCTATTTTCCACATGTCTAACATCCCCTGCCACATACCCAACTCTCTACTTTAGTTTCATTATCTAGTTATTTTGCATTTTCTTTCCATTTATGTTACTGACCTCAGCAATTTACTTCTTCCACAAATTATGCCCCAAATACCTTCAGCTGCCCCATGCTTAACCTATTGCCTTTCTGAGTGAGAAAGAAGTCCACAAGCTCCTTGTACTTTTTGGACCAGAGGATGGAGAGGATGAGGAGAAAGTTTCAGCAGACAATTTGCATTAAAGAAATGAATATATGGTTATCGTTGCATTCCAGGGTGATCCAAAAGTCACGACCAATTTTAGCAAAGATGAATAGGACCCAATTGGTTTTTATGTAGTCCCATCAAATCTGATGCTGAATAGCTAAAATAGTTAAACCATATCTTTTTGAAAGTTTGGATTTAAGAGAGTGGAATGAGGACATTACCAAAGAGTGATGTTAGAGGTAGTGGTGGATTGAGTAGGTGTTGTTGCTGTAGAGCTGGTTGGATCTGGGAAGGAGTTGAGAGGCTTGTGATTTAGCAGTTGAGGCAAGGTGAGGGGTAGACATGGTCCTGATTGTGTTTTGCTCCTTGTCTTCCTGCTGCCATACAGTTTTCATAGTTGACTTGGGGAGATTAGAGAATTGGCCAACCATGAGGGACCAAGAAAGTCACTTAACTGACCAATTAAGCATGTTTTTTCATAGCTGCTAGCATTTTATCAGCAGTGGTTGGGCGTTCGCCATGTGGGGAGACTATGTTATGAATTCTGGCAGTGTCCCTACTTACTCTGAGATGATCTTCTCATTCGAGCACTCTTTAGCCCATGGAGAAGTCCCTGTCTACAGCAAATCAGTAACAGCACTGCCTGGCCTCACCAATAACTTCTCCTCACCCACTCTCCTCTCCAGCTCTACAGGGCCTGTCTGCCTGATGAACCCACATATCTGGTTTATTAGGTGGGTGACCTGCTCCTATGGTATCTCTTCTTCTAGCCACTGTCCTAGCAGCTGCCACCGCTCCAGCTAGTGCTCCTGAAACTACTGAGCTGTGGTCCTCTGGTTTTTTATTTTATTCATTCGAGATGTGGGCATTTCTGCTAAGTCAGCACTGATTGCCCATCCTAAATTGCCCAAAGGGCAGTTCAAAGTCAACCACATTGCTGTGGGCTTGGCCAGACTAGACCAGAATGTAAGCTTGCTTCCTAAAGGACTTTAGCAAACCAGATGGGTTTTTCGAGCAATCAACCATGGTTTCACAGTCATCATTAGACTCGTAATTCGAGATTTTTACTCAGTTCAAATTTCACCATCTGGGGTGGCAGGATTAGAACCCAGGTTCTCAGAACATTACTTGGGTCTCCAGTCCAGCAATGATACCCTTTTATTTTGGAGTTCTGATATCAACTAAGTAGTTGTCACACCACTGAAAATTGTAGCCAGGACGTCAGAAATGGCCATTGATCTTCATGCTCTGATAAACCTTCAGCCATTGTAGTAAGTGAAAGGCCAAAAGCTGGACAACTGTGATTTTGAAAATGCAGTTCCTCGTGAATTGGGGGAAGATGTTGATGAGACAGACAATAAAGGAAGTGGCTTTGAGAGGAGGAAGAAATATATTGATGGAAATAGATGCAAGATGATTGGTACAACACTGCCAGTGTTTCGGATACAGTTAAATGAAGTCTGCACCAATTGCCACCAATTTGTAAGATGAATCCTCATCATGTTGCATGAGTCGCAGCCACCATCCTCTTTCATGATAGGGATCTAGATGGCTGTGTGTTCTAGAGTAGTGGTGGCAAACCACTCAGTAGTCTAATAAAATAAGGCTAGAATAAATTAGTTTGTAAGGGTTAAATAGGGAAAAAGTAAAGATCAGACATTATTAATGAACCTCATGCATGCTAAAGAATAGTGTAGGAATCCAAGAACAAGACAGTGCTATCAAAACATGTCACATGGTCTTGGCCAAAAGATGTTTGGAGAGGTAGGGAGGTGACATTCACTGATAAAGGGTGGCAATACAATACCAGGCTAAATTATCCTTCACTGGGTGAAGGACAAGGCATTAATGACATAAGCCAATGACGTGGAATGGATATCTTTTTCCTATGTTTTTATGAAGCAAGGTTGGAATTTGAATAATGAGATGCCCATGTGGCAAAAGTTTGTGTAAAGATATTGCCTTTTCCTGTATTTCTGTGAGTTATTTTAGCTAGCCTAGAATATAGCTTAGAGTAAAAAGTGAGGTCTGCAGATGCTGGAGATCAGAGCTGAAAATGTGTTGCTGGTTAAAGCACAGCAGGTTAGGCAGCATCCAAGGAACAGGAAATTCGATGTTTCGGGCCAGAGCCAGAGTCCTGATGAAGGGCTCTGGCCCGAAATGTCGAATTTCCTGTTCCTTGGATGCTGCCTAACCTGCTGTGCTTTAACCAGCAACACATTTTCAGCTAGAATATAGCTTACCTGGGTATGCTTGAATAAATGCTTGAAAACCTTGTACTCAATTGTGGTCAATTATTATGTATTAGCACAACATCTTAAACAAGTTATAGTTTATTGCATAATGGCAATTGTCTCCAAGTTGCACTGATGTAATGGATATTGGTAGACTATTAGGAAGACCTAGATTGTAGGTCTTAATCCTTCAAGACTCTAAATTGCTCTCCCACTCATCCATGTAACCACCATATTGAATGGGACTTAGTACATCCTTCAGCATTCGCCCTTTTGGATCCTTATACTTTTACACAAGAAATTTCCCTTCTGTGGGAATTAATGAAAATAAGTGAAACCAGGTGCACAAGATGATTTAGTTCACTACTTCATAATGGAAGCTGTGTTAACCAAAAGTTCATACAAGAGTACTGAGGGGAATAAATGTTATAAACTGAAATAGCTTTACATTGGCCAGTACCCCAACACCAAGTCACCCTTCATTTACGCGTGTATAGTACCTGACACTGGTCCAGCTTCCTGAGAGTTGGCTCTTTGAGTGAACAGAACCTCTGAAATTTCTATTTATATCTGTCAGCCAGGGCTCCCTGATTGGACCAAGTTAACAGCCCCAATCAGGCAACTCATATTCTATGAGGTGTACCTGGCTGACCCCATTACAATCACTATAGAAACAATAGAATATGATGTGGTGATGCATGAAATATACAAACTCATCATACATATTGTAAATTCTTCAAGTCTACACTCAGCTCTTTCATTAATAGGTTTCCCTTATCATAGGGTTAGAAGTAGAGCTGTGCAGTTATAATTGCCCTGTTTATCCATATTTGCAATTTCTCACTTAATATAGGCCATGCTGTTGAATGCCAGAGCTTATGGGGCATTAGACAGAATCCAGGTAGATAACTTTGTATCAGAGTTTTATTCCAACTGATACATCAAAAAACTCCAACAAACCAATAACTCATTCCCCATCAAGTTCTCATCTAATTATCCTTAATAGCATAAAAATTGCTTGCTATTTCATTTGATCTCAGATATCCTACTTAGACCCTACTAAATGATAACAGTGTTGCCATGCAGTAAAACCTGGACCATATCCAGATTTAGGGTGATGAATTGCAAGTAGCATTTTCAATCTGTAAGTCATGAGCAATGATCATCTTCAATAACTGTTTTTACCAGAATACAGAGAGTCTGCCTTTAAAGCTGATTGATTTAAAGTTGTTTCACTTTAAATTTGTTAATAAAAAAGGGACAACATATTTGTTTATAGTGTGAGTTTTAGTTTCAGGTTGTTTCCAACATACATCCTGTGTGGCTAACCTGTTATAGAGTCATAGAGCCATAGAGCTCCAAAGCATGGAAACAGATCCTATGGTCCATCTCATCCATGCTGACCAGATATCCTAAATTACTCCAGTCCCATTTGTCAGCATTTAGCCCATTTACCACTAAATCTTTTTTATTCATATACCCATCCAGATGCCTTTTACATGTTGCAATTGTACCAGTCTCCACCACTTCCTTTGGCAGCTCATTCCACACATGTACCACCCTCTGCATGAACAAGTTACCTCTTAGGTCCATTTTAAATCTTTCCCTTCTCATCTTGAACCTATGCCTTCTAGTTTTGGACTCTGCTATTCTGGGGAAAAGTCATTGGCTATTTACTCTATTCATGCCCCTCCTGATTTTATAAACTTCTATAAGGTCACCCCTCAGCCTCCGATGCTCAGGGAAAATAGCCTCAATCTATTTACCTCTCCCCATGGCAATATCCTTCTAAATCTTTTCTGAACCATTTCAAGTTTCACAGCATCACTCCTCTAGCAGGAAAACCAGAATTGAACACAATATTCCAAAAGTGGCCTAATCAATGTGCTATAGAGTTGCACCATGACCTCCCAACTCCTATACTCAATGCTCTGACCAATAAAGGCAAGCATACCAAACACCTTCTTCACTATCCTGTCTACCTGTGACTCTACTTTTAAGGAACTATGAACCTGCATTCCAAGGTCTCTTTGTTCAGCAGCGCTCCCCAGGACCTTACATTTAGTGTGTAATTCCTGGCCTGATTCACCTTTCCAAAATACAACACCCCTACTGAACTCACTGTATACCCATGACTTTGTCGCCAAGTATCAGACTAATGCCATTTACAAGTTTGCTGATGAGACCACCAAAGTCGGTCGAATCTCAGATGGTGATGAAACAGACTACAGATGGGAGGTAGAAGACCTGGAAAAATGGTGCACTGACAGCAACCTAGCTCTCAATGCCGGCAAATCCGAAGAACTCATTATTGACGTTTGTTGGGATGTTACTCATGCCCCCTACACATTAACAGCACAGAGGTGGAACGAATGGAGAGTGTCAAGCTCCTGGGAGTGGCCAGCCACAACAAGCTTTCTTGGACTCTTCATGTGGGCGCACTGATTACAAAGGCCCAACAATATCTTCTCTTCCTCAGGCAGCTGAGAAAATTTGGCATGACGGCGCATACCCTTGCCACCTTTTATAGGTGTGTCATTGAGAGCATTCTGTCTGGATGTATCACTACCTGGTATGGCAACTGTACCATTCAAGATCGGAGACGGTTACAGAGAATGGTGAACTTGACCCAGACAATCACAAAGGCCAACCTCCCATCTATAGAATCCATCTACCAGGCCCGCTATCAAGGAAAGACCGCCAACATTCTCAAAGATCCATCCCACCCTGGCAATGTTTTTCTCAACCTCTACCATCTGGGAGAAGGTACAGAAGCCTGAACACACACACACCAGCCGGTTTCACAACAGTTTCTAGAGAATACTGAATGGACTCACAAACTCTTAGCATTCGCCAGTACCTGTGATTCTGTTTTGCCACTATTTATCTAGTTGTTACCTATCTATGCTATTTAACTCTGATCTGCCTATATTGCTCGCAAGCCTTTTGCTGTGCCTCGGTAAACGAGACAATAAATTCAATTCAATTCCACCTGCCACTCCTCGGTCCATTGGCCCATCTGATCAAGGTTCCATTGTACATCTTGCTGTTCACTACTCCATTCAAGAACTTTCCAAATGCTTTTGCTCCTACATTCAGTTCTCCCTCCTGTTTCCTGTTTTTGCTTCACCCTCAGTCACTTTTCACCCTGCTTTCATCCTTCAAAGTTTAATCTTTAAATTCTTACTTTCCAGTTTAGCTTTCTCTCCTATCTGCTGTTTGAAATTTAGAAAGAAGCCCTGTGCTCAGCCTAATGTTACAGAAAGGTCCTGAAGTACTGAACTCTACAGTATTTGTAGGAAATAAGTAACTGGAGTAGCTTTTCAGCCCCTCGAGTGTGTTCTTCCAATCAATGAGATCATGGTTAATCTGTGACCTAACTCCATATACCTGCTTCTGGCCTATATCCCTGAAATATATTTGTATTAACCAAAGGAGGTACCTAAGATTTAAAACAAATAACTGATTTAGAGTTGATTGCATTTGTGGACAAACATTCCAAACCTCCGCCCCCCCCTTTGTATGTAGAAATGCTTCCTAACATCTCTCCTCAATGGTCTCACATTACTTTTTATATTAGTTTGAGAATCCCCAACCAGTTGAACTAGTTTATCTATCTTTTCTTTTACCTTTTCCTGTTAATATCTTGAAGACTTTGATCTGATCACCTCTTAATCTCCTAAATTCTGGAGAAAATCAGCCTAAGTCACATCATCTCTCCTCATAATTTAGCCCCTGAAGTATAGGTGTCATTCTTGTAAACTTATGTTGTACTCCCTCGAAGGCCAATATATCCTTCCTGAGGTGTGTACCCAGATCTGCTGACAGTGCTTCAAGTATGGTGCATCCAGAATGTTGTATAGCTGCAGCATAACTTCTACATCCTTGTACTCCAGTAGAGCCATAGAGTCATAGAGTTGTACAGCATGGAAATAGACCCTTCAGTCCAACCTGTCCATGCTGACCAGATATCCCAACCCAATCTAGTCCCACCTGCCAGCACTCGGCCCATATCCCTCCAAACCCTTCCTATTCATATACCCATCCAAATGCCTTTTAAATGTTGCAATTGTACTAGCGTCCACCACTTCCTCTGGCAGCTCATTCCATACACGTATCACTCTCTGTGTGAAAACGTTGCCACTTTGGTCTATTTTATATCTTTCCCCTCTCCCCCTCAACCTATGCCTTCCAGTTCTGGACTCTCCTACACCAGGGAAAAGACTTTGTCTATTTATCCTATCCATGCCTCTCATGATTTTATAAACCTCTATAAGATCACCCCTCAGCCTCCGACGTACCAAGGAAAATATCCCCAGCCTGTTCAGCCTCTCCCTGTAGCTCAAATCCTCTAACTCTAGCAACATCCTTGTAAATCATTTCTGAACCCTTTTGAGTTTCACAACATCTTTCCAATAGGAAGGAGACCAGAATTGCACGTAATATTCCAACAGTAGCCTAACCAATGACCTGTATATCTGCAACATGACCTCCCAACTCCTGTACTCAATACTCTGACCAATAAAGGAAAGCTTACCAAATGCCTTCTTCACTATCCTATCTATCTGCGACTCCACTTTCAAGGAGCTATGAACCTATGCTCCAAGGTCTCTTTGTTCAGCAACGCTGCCTAGGACCTTACCATTAAGTGTAAAAGTCCTGCAAAGATTTGCTTTCCCAAAATGCAGCACCTCACATTTATCTGAATTAAACTCCATCCACCACTTCTCAGCCCATTGGGCCATCTGATTAAGATCCCATGTAATCTGTCCACTACACCTCCAATTTTGCTGTCATCTGCAAACTTACTAACAATACCTCTTATGCTTGCATCAAAATAATTTGTATAAATGACAAAACAAAGTGGACCCAGCACCGACCCTAATGACACACCACTGGACACAAGCCACCAGTGTGAAAAACAACCCTCCACCACCACCCTCTGTGATATAATTCTTAATAGGCTGTGGCTGTTTTCTTTGGATCGTTGGAGGCTGAGGGGTGACCTTATAGACGTTTATAAAATCATGAGATGCATGGATAGGATAGGTTAGGATATCTGGTTGGAATGGGCAAATTGGACCAAAGGATCTGTTTCTGTGCTGTACATCTCAATGACTCTATGACTATGACTCTTGTATTTAGTTATTTACTTTAGTTAGCGAGTTATTTCACCTAGGGATAGTGCAGCACTTCAATCTGTACATAGTTTTTGCTCAGAATAAACAATCTGCAGGAATCTAACTCTGATTTTAACAGCAATTCCCATGGGAATCAATATCAATTAAGTGATATTATGATTAATATCCTAAGGAACAATACTGCCCAGAAACACTCCTGAACCAGCTAAATAAATAATTGAGCTAGAGGTCAACGGTCAGGTACTCTGAAAAGAATGACTCAGCTGCTGGATGCCCAAGGGCTGGCTAACAAACACAAGGTGAATGTTGTGAGTCTGATGAATACTTCCTATTTGCTGGGAAGAGTACGTTTCTAAAAATAGCTGAGAAGCTTAATTGGACTTAATCAAGATAAATTAGCCAGCACTACATCTTCCAGGATTCCTTTGCATACAGGATGCGGTCCAGCAGCTCCCAAACTCAGGTTAAAATATCACCTCAAAGGAGGAAGGCAGCAGTTGCTTATCAACTCCAAATCATGAAGCTTCCCATCATTAAAATATACCATTGAATCATACAGCATAGAAGAAGCCTTTCAGCTGATCAAGCCTGTACCACCAAAATACACAATCCAGCCGAGGCCCACTTCCCAATATTACAGCCATGGTCTTAGATGTTATAACACTTCAAGTGCTCATCAGATGACTATTAAAAGTTGTGAGATTACCAGCCTCAACTACCCTGCCAGGCAGTAATTTCAGACCCATCCCACACTCTGGGTGAAAAACCTTTTCCTCAGCTCCCCTCTAAACTTTGTTCCTTTCCTTTTAAGAATGTGCCCCCTTGTTATTGACCCTTAGTTGGAGGGGTACAGCTGTTTTCTCTCCACCCTGTCCATGCCCTTACACTCTGTAATCTTAATCATATTCTTACTGACATCAGTCAGTTCCCTTCGCAGCCTGCTCTGCTTCAAAAAGAAGAACCTGAGCTCATCTTCCCTAATATACTCCATTCCCAGGCAACATCCCGGAATCCTGTCCGTAGCTCCACCAGCGCAGTCACATCCTTTCTATAGCATGCTGACCAGAACTGTCCACAGTACTCCAGATGTATCCCAACCAAAGTTGTGTAGAGCTCCATCATAAGCTTTTTGTTCTTATAATCCGTACCATGACAATTAAAACTAAATGTCCTATATGCCTTTTTAACTACCCCATTTACTTGGTCTGCCACCTTCAGGGATCTGTGGACAAGCACCCCAAGATCTCTCTGTTCCTCAGAGCTTTCAAGTGTCTTACCATTCATTGAGTACTCCTTGTCTTGTAACTTCTTCTAAAGTGTACTACCTTACATTAAAAATTCCATTTGCCACTCATTTGCCCATTTGACAGATCCACCTATATCCACCAGTAAACTAAGATCTTCTTCCAAACAGCCTGACATTCTTCATGTCATGCTTGCTTGCTTGTCAGACCCCTTACATTCTCAACTATTTATGTAATATATATCACAAACAATAGTGAACTCAGCACTGATCCCTATGGTATGTCACTGGAGACTGGCCTGCAGTCACACAAAAAGCCTTCTACCACCACCCTCTGTATCCTACCACTAAGTGAATTTTGGGTTCATTTTGCCAAATTAACCTGGAGATCATATGCTTTTATCTATCTCCAGTGTGGGCCCTTGTCGAAGGCCTTACTAAAATCCATACCTACTAGACCAGCTACACTATCCTTATCTACATGCTTCATCACATTCTCGAAAAATTCCACCAATTTGGTAGGCATGATCTCTCCCTGACAAATCCATGCTGACTACTCCAATCAAACTTTGCATCTCTAAATGGAAATCAATTTTCTCCTTTAGGATTTTCTTCTATACTTTTCCTGCCACTCATGTGGGATTCACTGGCCTGTCATTTCTCTATCACCTATCTTGAAACGTAGAACCACATTTGCTACCCTCCAGTCCTCTGCCACCTCCTCTGTGGTTGGAGAGGAATTAAAAATGTGGGTCAGGACCCCTCAGATTCCCTCTTTCATCTCCACAGCAGCCTGTTTCTTAACCACCATTAGTTCATTGTGAGATTACCTTCACCACAAAGACTGTACAGCATCTGCCACCACCTTCCCAGAAGTACAAATATACCCTCAGTTACTACACCCTACTATTCAGTTTAATACAAATAGATATTCCAAGCTATTTGATCTAGATGCTCCAGGCAGTTAAAACTTTTAGAACAAAGCATGTGACTAGTAACAACAGTGAGTTAAACAATATGGAATTTTTGTTAAACAATTGTTTAGGTTTTAATTGATTCTAATGATATGGGTTGTATCCAAATATTGTCAAAATTCTGGAATAATAACAATAAACATAATAAATTAACTTATCATTCTTGTTCTTTGCTTGGACAATGCTTGATGGCCATTTTAAGGGTAACAATTAACATATGTGAATGGATGGGAAGATAAGGACATTTTAGCCAAATATTTATCTCGTTCACATTCACTGTGTTTTTTGCTTATTGGGCACTGAAAGGTGAGGGAATGGGGAATACGACCAATTCATAGTTCTCCAAAAATGCTACCTTAAACCCCCTGTAGAAAGGAAATAGTCAATATACTCCTGAAAATCCTGGCCCATAAGGACATTGACAATGTTTTCAAGATCTAGCTGTGTGCTCCTCGTTTGGCCTAGATTCCTTTTCATTTTCTGTCAAGCATGCAGACTTCAAACTAGGCCATGTACTCATTGCTAATTTGAAGTAATTTGGGGTGCTGAAGTAGTAAAACATAATGCAATTATTAAATAATGCTGAAAAATAAATTAAAAATCACACAACGCCAGGATATAGTTCAACAGGTTTACTTGGAAGCATTGCATTTGGAGCACTGCTCCTTTATCAGGTGGTTGTGGTGTATAAGATCGTAGGACACAGAATTTAGTGCAAACGTTTACAGTATGATGTAACTGAAATAATATATTGAAAAACACCATTGTTAAGTCTCTCATCTTTTAGAATGACCATGTTGGTTTCAGTTCTGTCATATGTAAATTCCAGACCTTTTTAAAAAAGTTACATTGTCAAGTAAACTTTAACAATAGATGCCATGTCGACCCACTGAAGGTGTGAGGGCACCTTATACTCCACAACCACCTGATGAAGGAGCGTCGCTCCAAAAGCTAGTGTTTCCAAATAAACCTGTTTGACTATAATCTGGTGTTGTGGGATTTTTAACTTTGTACACCCCAGTCCAACACTAACACCTCCAAATCATGACTGAAAACTAAAATATTGCTGTTACAGAAATTGAATTATTAGATGCAAGGATAAAATATTGTGAATGTTGAAGTCTGAAATAAAAGCAGAATGTGTTAGAAATACTTAGTGATGCCATATACCATCTATATAAAGAGAAACAGAGTTAACATTATATGTCAGAATCTGAAAAGGTGTCATTGATCTGAAATCTTAATTCTCTTACTTTTTGGAAAGGCCTGCCGAATAGTTTCAGGATTTTCAGAATTATTTGATGGTATGAATGAAACAATATTGAAATATCATTTTATTTTGAGAATACTACTGGTATAATGACAATATTTTCTTTTGCATATTGGATTGCAGATTGAAATGGGAAGAAAACTCTTTTAAAAACTGAGGATTGTCGAAGGATTACTGCACTTTTTTAAAAAATGTTACTTCACTCTCATTGTAAGTGCTGTTTACACTGTTGTTTGTTCAAGTAGTGGTTGGTTTTGTTACAGATGAGCTGGTACCAAGGAGTGTGTATGAATGGAGTTTCAGCCAGCAACAAGTAGCTGATTGGTCTATGGATTAATGAACAGTCTTCATTGACAAAGGCTTTCTACTTGTCAACAACTATGTGATTGGTTCCTGAGTAGCTGAACCACAACCTGTGGGTGTGAATTTTTGGAGAGAAACCATCGGCTCTCTGAAAGGGAAGAAGCTGTTCCTTCTGTTTTCAGTAAAAACCTGAAGTGGGACAGCTTATTTTCTTCCTTCAACAGTTTCTGGAAGCTTTTCTATTAGCTAATAAATCAATAGTTGTAAATGTGAAACAGTTGCCCTGTGCAGGGTGCAAGGAAGTGAAAGTCCCAGGAGAAGGAAAATTGAGGAGCAATAATAGCCAAAGTCCATCTCAGTAAACCCCGTGAACAGGGACCATTGAAATACCTTCATAGTCTCTTCTTCCACCCATGACACCCATGCTTTCTTCAGTATGTTTGTATGTGTGTTGACGGAAAGTTTATAAGGGTTTGGAGTTTTAATCAATAGAGGTACATGTTACTGGTTCATAATTGTTCACTTGTAATTCAAAACTATTTGTTTGTAATAAAATGTTATTCATGTTAACTGCATAAATCTGGTCCATGCTTTCCATCTGGGAAAAGGCTGGGAAATCAGGGATTTTGCATACTTTTACAGAATCCTTAACTTTTGTGATGATTGTCGGAATATTGGGGCTTGAGTAACCACAAAGTAACAGTGAAGTGTAATAATGGCGACAAAAGATGACATAGAGCACTTCTTATCAAAATGAAAAAATGTATTCATTCACATATAACCTTTCCCCTCTTTTTTCATTTGCTTTGCAGATAATAATAGAAAGGGAAAATGTTTCTAATTGGGAAACATCCAGAATGTGTTCAATATGAGACTGGTTAGTTTGTGCTTCAAAACTAATTTGCATAATCATAAATATAAAATGATCAATGAATTAGCACAACGGGCAAACAGAATAGTTTATCATAATAATAGGTTAGCATTTTTTTCATTAAAATAAATTTCTTGTTGTGTTTAAGAGTGTAACCTAGTGTAGTTTTATTAATGTGGCTGAAAATGGGTTTATCAGCAAAAATTTGTTTTTTTATTGATGATACATAGACTTCCATTCACTTAGTAGTTTCTTTGGAGTAAACTTACCAGCTTCTTTGAAAACATACCAGCACAATTTATAAAGGCAGTTAAATAACTTTCATCATTTTGATGGTGGTTCATGATTTGGTCAAAGTGAACATTGAATTTGCATAAAAAGTTGAAAGAAAATTGACTTTGGGTGTAACACATATTTAAACTTCTCCTTCCTTATGTACTTGTTTGCTTGATTTCACCAGAATGTATTGCTTTAACTGTTGGAAACTTCACTCCAATAATTTCAGCTATCTGTTTCAAAGAAAAGGCAAGAGAGTCATCTAACTGTGGTGACAAGCTAATGGCAAATCACACACAACGAAGCCAATACATTGATTGAAAGTCCATCTGTTGCATTTACTATTAATATTATTTACAAAAGTAGCAAAGTAACACAAATTCATTAGTCATGTAATCTCAGCCATTGAAATTGACTTGACACTCCTCACTACTAGTCAAAGCAGGATTGTCGGGCAGCAAAACAGTTGTGAATTCCACCCTGATATCTCTTATGACAGCTGCTCAATCTGATTTGTAAGGTATAAGGCAATAGTCTACAGGAAGTAGGAGGGTGGGAGGAAATGTATAAAATTGTTGTACCAACTTCTAACTAATTTGGCTGGTAAATGATATTAATAATTACTTTGAAACTAAAGACAAAATCAGCATATAGATTTACATTTTTTTATCCTGAAAGCCATGTGCTTCTGCGTTAGTTTCGTCTTTTTAAAATTCCGGTGTTGCGCTGCTGTTGTCTAGCAGCAGGTGGCGCCATTGCTTCATAACAGTCGGTTGTCGTTCTGGTTCTTAGTAAATATAGATTCAGCATGGATATATCACCAGCACTTAAATGGGCTCGAATGATTTTGGTTTAATTTATCCGCTTCCTTGCACATTAGATTATTATGATATTAGTCCTCCATTTATTTCCAACGTTTCCAATGCTGCTTTCTGCCCCAGGAACATATTGAACGCCATGTAAATACTGTGGCTAAAAGGGCGATCCAGAGGCTAAGAACATTGCAGCAAAATCCCAAACCTCCTCCTGGGGGTGTACCTATATCAAATGGATTGCAATGATTTAAGAAAGCAGCCAGTAATGCCTACACCCTACAAGTGACTATATAAACAGAGAATCTCCTGAAATGTCTTTCCTGTTTCACTCAGCAGACTTCCTGCATTCATTGCTAAACCAATCCTGATGAGATCAGGCCGCAATCAGGCATCGGGTTGGGAGGGGACATTACTTTCAGGGGTCAGTCCATTGATTCTATAGTGGCAGCTTGGAGAAGCTGTTGGCGTTAAGTGTGGTTGGGGACATTTATGGGCATCAGTGAGAGGTCTGGGTGTAGGTGTGAGCCATAGTCAGTCTATCAGTCTGTAGAAGGCTGAAGGGAGGGCTGGGTGGGTGAGTGGGGCAAGTGTGATGGTAGCAATCCACACTCAGGGTGGACAGGGTAAAACACGTAAGAGGCTGCATCTGCAACTACACATTGGGATTTTATACATGAATAACATAGGTCCAGGCCCATGTAAAGTGTAGCACACAGCTTGGAGGCTGCTCACTCCCTGACCATCCTACAATATTGATCTCCTCTGGACCTGACATATCTTTGAATAGCCACTACTGTATAATCTTTGACAGCTACGCTTTAGTGCATTCGGGATGTTGAACTAGGAAGGCCTAAGGTGTTGGCAGACTCAATGCCATGTATTTGCATTGTTCCATTGAGCTGCCTGTTCAATTCATGTACAGACATGCACTGCTGCTGGCTAGTGTGGAAATGTAATCAGTGCCTGCAGAGAAAAACTTAAAAGCTGATGCATGCAAGTTAAAGTCATCAATATTTATGTACACAGTTCTTTTTTCAGAGTACCTTCGTCACCCATGCCACCAAAGTGCCCTCAAATGATTTTTTTGTTTCCCTCTTGCCCCACTCCCATTTATGTCAGTGTACACTTTGGTTCTGCAGCTTGGATGGGGAGAGTCCATGCTGATGTGGGGCTCTCTGTAGTTACTGCAATCCGTCTGATCTCCCTGAGCATTGTCTCCTTTTTTCCAGATGAGGGGGATGAGGTTATGTGTATGAGCCAAGAGGGCTTCTCTGCCATATTTCAATATTTCTGTGGGGATTCCATCTGGGCCAGTGGCCTTGCTGGTTTTTAGCTTGGATGGTCTTTTAGGTGCATCTCCTGTCAGGTTGGGGTTGTGCTGAGATGGTGAGGATTACATTCTATGAGGTACAGCTGTGGCCATTTATGTCAAAAACTAAGTCCAGATGCTGAGGTCCTCAAAGTGCTCCTTGCACAAGTGCTGACGAGACTATCCCTGTTGATGCACGTCATTCCTCCCAACAAGTTGCTGTATTTCCTTTCTGCGTGCACTCTATTCTTCAGGTCACAGGTATTTTGTTGTAGCTCAGCCTAAATTGTCAGCAGATCTGCTTTCTTTCCTTTGAGTTTCGGATGTGTTTCCAGTTCAGGAACACCTTGCACTTGTAATTCAGTGTCTCCTGGATCTCCAGATCATTCTTGTTCAATGGTCCCTAATGTTTTCTGGTACAGAGTCACCTGAAGAGTACTGATTAAAATGGATATGAGGGCAGACCAGATGCTATAGGCATTCTGTGACACTCAGCCATTGAACACTGAGTATCGCTAGGTTGAATCCGCAGCGTTACCTGAGTTGATCTTTCTTTGCAGGGTGCTTGTATCCATCAATATTAAGTTTCCTGCCACTATGTTTCTCCTGTCGCTGCTGTTTTTGAATGTCTCTGATGGAGATGTGAGATTGGGTTATGTAATGATGTGACAGTGTTATGGACAAAAAATTGAGGTGTGTCTGTTTCAAAACCACAGAACAAGTGATAGTCTGAATGGTAGCCGACAGTACTGGAAGTTTCCGTGATACTCTGATCACGTATCATAATTATTGTGAAATTACAGTCAAGAGCTTCATGTGGATTACATGTTTGTATCACTTTGAAAGTAGCTGTTCATTATTTCAATTTACGTTAACAGTAATGATCAATAGCTTCATGGGAGAACAGGTGCAAAAACAAGGAAAACATTTTGAACTAGTTTAAAGCAAGAGGCGAGCTGAAGTGTTTCAGAAGTATTTTTGCAAAATATGCAAAATATTTTCTCCTGACGTCTGTATCAAAATGCAGCTGTTAATGATAACCTTGGCTTATCCTGATCCATGTTAATAATTATTTTAACAGAACAAAGGTGAAATTGAACAAGTACAACAAAATAGCTTCATGTAAAATTTACATGCTGTTCCATCAGAAACCATTTTAATGAAGCTCCCTCTGACATGCCACAGCTTTGATATATCCATCTATCAAACATGAATCAGTCACTAAACTAAAATATTTAAAAGTCCTTTCAATGCAATAAGATTCTAAAGATGTACTTTTGATAATTGCTTCATTTACAGTCGGCCTATTATTCTGAAGTTTAAGCATTTCAACACATTTAAAGATTACAGTGGTTAATTTTATGAAACATATATTTTTTCAAATTATTTTCCTTTTTGCCTAAAAAGAGCCAGTGTTCAGCATTTCTACAGTTACGAAGTTCTATCTTTCCTCCATTGGTTGATTGATAGGCCCAAGCCCACTTCAGATATACTGACTAAAAGGAAAAAGTTGTAGTCCTTCTTAACTCACTTGCACCATCGGTGTGACTTGAAGAAACTCCAGGCATAGGCTACAAATGCTAGTTGGACCATACACTTAGATTTCAAGAGGGAAATTTGAGTACAGCTGTAAGCCTGAGATCCTTACAGTTATGTTCCTGGCCCCTGATATTGGCAATTTTTAACAAGAACTGGAGAGGAGAAATCAGGTGATCTTGGTACTTTGAATTTTTTTATACATGTTTGCAAAAGAAAAATTTTCAAGCTGTTCCAGAAAAGTCTTCCATCAGCCTTCATTAGCTGTGTGCAGTCTAATGCTGATGTGGAGATGCAGGTGTTGGACTGGAGTGGATAAAGGGAAAAATCATACAATACCAGGTTATAGTCCAACAGATTTATTTGGAAGTACTAGCTTTCAGAGCTAGTTACCTGATGAAGGAGTAGCACTTGGAAAGCTAGTACTTCCAAATAAACCTGTTGGACTATAACCTGGAATTGTGTGACTTTTAACTAAATCTAATGATGTCACAGTCTTTAGGTGATGAAGTAATTAGTCTTGCACAATGTCCCAGCATAGACATGACCAATCTGACCTCTGCTTGTTAATTTTGATTGTATCTATTGTTATTGTGCAATCATCTACATTCTGAATATTAGTGGTTAAAAAAATAAATATTTTGTCAATGTTTTTAACTCTCAATCTCCAGGACAACTCACAAGAGATATTAAAGTAAAGGGAAATAACATTTTTACTCCTTGAAGGGAGAATGTTGATTGTTTAGCAAGCTAACACTGATCGGTAGAGGTGTTGCTATGGAAAATGCACCAGTTAATGATGACTGACAATTAATTGCAAGGCTGAAAATGTGTTGCTGGTTAAAGCACAGCAGGTTAGGCAGCATCCTAGGAACAGGAAATTCGACGTTTCGGGCCAGAGCCCTTCATCAGGAATGAGGAGAGGGTGCCAGACAGGCTAAGATAAAAGGTAGGGAGGAGGGACTTGGGGGAGGGGCGACGGAGATGTGATAGGTAGAAGGAGGTCAAGGTGAGGGTGATAGGCTGGAGTGGGGTGGGGACGGAGAGGTCAGGAAGAAGATTGCAGGTTAGGAGGGCGGTGCTGAGTTGAGGGAACCGACGGAGACAAGGTGGGGGGAGGGGAAATGAGGAAACTGGAGAAATCTGCGTTCATTCCTTGTGGTTGGAGGGTTCCCAGGCGGAAGGTGAGGCGCTCTTCCTCCAACCGTCGTGTTGTAATGTTCTGCCGATGGAGGAGTCCAAGGACCTGCATGTCCTCGGTGGAGTGGGAGGGAGAGTTAAAGTGTTGAGCCACGGGGTGATTGGGTTGGTTGGTCCGGGCGTCCCAGAGGTGTTCCCTGAAGCGTTCCGCAAGTAGGCGGCCCGTCTCCCCAACATAGAGGAGGCCACATCGGGCGCAGCGGATGCAATAAATGATGTGTGTGGAGGTGCAGGTGAATTTGTGGCGGATATGGAAGGATCACTTGGGGCCTTGGAGAGAAGTAAGGGAGGAGGTGTGGGCGCAAGTTTTACATTTCCTGCGGTTGCAGGGGAAGGTGCCGGGAGTGGAGGTTGGGTTGGTGGGGGGTGTGGACCTGACGAGGGAGTCAAGAAGGGAGTGGTCTTTGTGGAACGCTGATAGGGGAGGGGAGGGAAATATGTCCCTGGTGGTGGGGTCCGTTTGGAAACATCTCCAGCATCTGCAGACCTCACTTTTTACTCAATTAATTGCAAGGCTTTGTTTAAATTTTAAACCAGGCTGGTTGACTCTGATAAGTCAAGGCACTGCCTGAGAAATTAATCTGAAGATGGCTGCCACCTATTTCCTTGAGCCGAAGCAGGCAAAGTGTGTGTACGTGTACCTTCTGTTTGCAATGGAACAGGATGCTGTGTGTCAATATACGTAGCTTTCAGAACATACAAGTATGTCACAATTTGAGCCCAATTGACAATCTGAAATTGGTTGTCATTGTAATCATTCCCACACTTGGGATTATTTAGCAAGCCCTGTGCACTTGCAGAAAAACTGTCTAAAGTTGCACACCTGCTGTGAGCTATCCAAGGGCAGACTTGTTGGATATTTAGTCATCCTGCTTGTTGCAAGCAATGAAAGATTTGTGCCATTTGATACAATCCACCAGCCCTAAAAGCCTATCCAAAACTCCACAAATCCAGCAATCAAGAAAATATTTAATAAGCAACATTCAGTCACACTGCCTTTGAAAACTTTTTAAAATGAAATGGCATGGCAAAATTCCAGGCACTGAGGTACTCATCTGAACAAGTCTGCCAAGCATCCATGCTGTGTTGAGACAATTGCAAAGCTCCCCTTCGAATCCTCATCCACCATTCTTTACAGCAGGAAGTGTGCCGTGTTCTATGATACGCTTGTCCATCTGCACAGCCAGTTACTTAGACAGCTCATGTTAAAAGTTAGGTATGTAAAGTAAGTATAAGGCTTGGGTATCAGTTAGTTAAGGGGTTAGGGTGCCAGCTGCATTCACGGGTAATATGTCAGATGGATGAGAGGGTGTAGTATGGCATGTGTGATGTTAACAGGGTGGCAGTTGGATGGGGTGCCAGGCTGGGGTGCAGAGTAAAGCGCCACTGGATGGGTGCCAGGTGGGTGAAGTGGATCAAGTACCATGTGGATGTGGTCATCAAGATGCCAGCTAAGCAGGGTACCAAGTGTGAAGAATACCAGGATGCCAGATAAGTGGTGGAGGGCATCCATCTGAAAGACAGAAGGTATGAGCAGTGAATGGAAAGTGAACAATGGTAAGTCAGAAGGTCAGTTACCCAGGTATTTGAGTAGGTTTTGAATCCTCTGACATTTGCTGATTTCAATTTTAAGGGGCTTTATCAGAGGCTTGCAGCCAGAAGGAATTGCCCACTGCAAGTTTCAGTTTCACTCTGCACATCCCGCAGAGCTGCATGAGGAAATCCCCAAGTTCCAACTTGCAAATCCAATCTATGGTGCTCCAGCAACTCTCTGGTCATCAAAATATCTGGGCCTTGTAAACGTTGTCAGTTCTCCTTGGTGACCTTCTTGATGTGAAATACACTCACCTACCATAATATTTTAGCTTGAATGCCTCAAAGTGCTTTGCAGCCAATAGACTATTTCTTTTGAACTGTATTCATTGTTATAATGTAAAAAATATTAACGTGTTATCTTAATTTTTTTTAAAACCATACTAACTGCACCTACCTGAGATTAAGCAAACTTGGATTTATATGAAATGGAATCGCTGAAAAATGCACAACAAAGCAGAAATAAATAATATTTCCAATTCTCTCCTAATTCAAGTTGCATTCACTGACAGCAAATGGAACAGAAATATTAGGTTATAATCAGGGACTAGATAACCTCTGATCTGTCAGTATATAATCAGCTATATAATATAATTATCGTTCTACAATCTTTTTCTAAGCATTCTAAACTCTAGGCAACTGTTTACTGACAACAGTCAGAATTGCAAGGCATGTCAATTAATCTGCTGGGTTTAACCCTCTGGCAAATTTACATAAGATAATGTGTTAATACAAAGTAGATAAAATCTCTGGAAGAGACAGCACATTTTATCAATGGCATGCATAAAGTGCTTGGAATCTGATTCACTCTTAGTTGGTTATTTTATTGGATGTTACACAGTTTTAATTAATTAACACATTCTTAAGTAACCTTCCACTAAACATTTGCAAAGTTGTCAGGTGCAACTGAGTTTACTGAAGACAGCTGGGTTATAGTAAAACAATACAATTACCCATGCCATTGGTGCTAAGCAGTGAAATCAGGTATTGTTCCCCACACCTCACCTCTATCCAGTCTTATTCATCAACTAATATAAAGATGACCATCTTCTGAAATAACTCCAGAGATTGGCATCCCAGCACCAAGTCATCCTTTATTTACACCTGGAAAGTTCTTGACGCTGATCAGCTTCCCTCAGAGTCAGCTCTCAGAGTAAACAGGATGTCTGACACTCCTATAAGGTTCTCCTGCATGCAGGACATGACTGAATTTTGGACACGTTGCTAGCTCAGAACCTCCCTCCCTGCATTTTCTTTCTGTCGCTGATGTGAGCTTCAAGGAAGACTGCACCGTATTTTTTATTTGGTTGTGCCAGATTCAGTATTGCTACCCGAACTGCTCCCAAAATTTGAAGTCAATATCAAAATTCCTAAAGGAAGTCTTCTGAGTGAATTTGTGGCATTTCCTGCAACTACCATGAGAATGCATCCCAGATTCAGGGTCTTTAGAGAAGATCTCCTTTGGTAAGCAAATGTCGGGCACTGTAGCGAAATGACCAGCCTACCTCAGTTGTGATTGTCTCAGCATTAGCATGGATGCTTAGCATGCTGGCCAGGTAAGCACTTCTGTGTCTGGTATTTTGCCATGCCATTTAATTTTCAGAAGTTTTTAAAGACAGCTCAAGTGAAAGTGTTTGAGTTGGAACAGTCCAAGAGTTACAACCATAAAATAGAACAGGCAGGACTATTGTTCTGTAGACTCTCACTTCAGTTAGCAGTCTTGCTCCTCTTCCTTCCCAGACTGATGTCCAAATTCTGTAAAAGGTTACGCTTGTTTTGGCAATTCCTGCTCGTGTCTTGTGTTGTCCTCAGCTCTGATAGCACCAGACCTTGATCTTTGTTCTTACATAGGATTTTGATTGTGTTCATCTTCATAAGAGTGTGGGTGGGTCACTGTGGCAGTCTGTGTATTGCTTCCTCATTGATGATGAAAACTTATTGAGGATGTGGTTAACATGCTCTGCCCATGTTTCTGGAATTTGGTCTTTTCTGAGAGTAGTGTTGATCCAAGAATTGATGATGAAGACAGATTTCAGAGCATCGTAAAATCTTTTCAAGTCTTTGGAGTTTGCATATATCTAAAGTTTGACTGCTTTCTGATTTAGCCAAGCATCTCTCTAAACTTGCATTAGACAGTGGTATGTGCTCAAAGGTGCATGTATACAGGTATCAGGACAGGGCATAATGTGCTCCCCCTCCTTTCATGATCAAGCAAAAAATAGAAATTCAAGCAAAGTTTGCACATAAAGAGTAGGGACTTCAGCATTATATCATATGGTGCTTGTGAAATGATACACCCATATAAATCAAGTTGTTTGGAACAGGAAGAGAGAAACTGGTGATGGGAGGGCAGGGGGAAATCTGTATATCCTCTCTTTCAAAGTGCATTCCTAATATGGCTGGCTAGAATCTGATTTGAAGGTTAATGTCACAATTGCCTGTAAATTCATGTTCAAAGCTCCATGCTATGGCACCCAGGAATAATTGAAAGTCAGACTGGATTGTTCACTATTGTGATGGCTGTACATTATAAAATGGGGGTTTTACTGTACACACCATGAAATACAATAGATTACAAACAATAGTGCAACCATTTCCTCAAGTTAAACAGGAAAGAGAAATGCATGCAAAGAAGCAAAAGAGGTTGGGATATCTTGGTCGGCACAGACGAGTTGGACCGAACGGTGTGTTTCTGTGCTGCACATCTCTATGACTCTATGACACAATTATGTAGGAGTGAAGGACTGACTTTCCTTGCTTACAGACTTTTTTGACAGATTTTTTTTCTTGACACAAGGCTGGCATGTGGCTCAGTGGTTAGCACTACTGCCTCACAGCACCAGAGTCCCAGGTTCGATTCCAGCCTCAGGCGACTATCTGTGTGGAGTTTGCACATTCTCTCCGTGTCTGTGCGGGTTTCCTCCGGGTGCTCTTGCTTCCTCCCACAGTCCAAAGATGTGCTAGTCAGGTGAATTGGCCATGCTAAATTGTCCCATTGTGTTAGGTGCATTAGTCAAAGGGAAATGGGTCTAGGTGGGTTACTCTTCGGAGTGTTGGTGTGGACTTGTCGGGCCAAAGGGCCTGTTTCCACACTGTATGGAATCTAATCTAAAGAGTGCTTTTTTACAAACAAAGCAACCTTCATGAATTAAAGCTCCAAAATGCTGCTTGAATAAAGTACTTGAAATCTCAAGGTAGAGCCAATTCTGGATGAGCACAGGACAGTATGAAGGTAGATTTCTGTGTTCAGCTTTCTGTGTTCAGATGAATTAAATAACATGTCCTCATGATCCTCACAACAAAGTACAAAACATTTTACAACCTTAAGTTTGGTAATCATTTATTGAAGTAAATTATATTGATTTTGATTTTATTGTCATGTATATTTTACATTAAGAATACAAAAAGGTAAGTTAAAAAGCTTTCATTTGTCATCACAAACAGCCCCATTTTGAATAATTTAAGAATAACTGGAAAAATAGATATACCTTGAGTCTATCAGTCCTGAGCAGGCTTATCACTATCATTAACAACTGCATCGCATCATCTGCCTCCAGTTTGCTGCTGTCTATACCAGAGCCAAACCAACATTTAAGCCATTGCTAGGCTGATACTCCTCCGCCACTGCCTCACCGCTGCCTGTGCTGGACCAACCAACCTCAGAGTCACTTCTTTGGACACCGGGCATATCTCATTGATGTTGCTGTGATGCCCTTCCACCACCACTTCACCACAAGCACCAGATCCAACCAACAATGAAATCGCCAATCTTCAGGCACCATCTTTTGCTGCTGAGCCTACCTCGTTGACATTGCCTCTGCCAATGTAGCAGCCACTGATTCCAGGCCCTGTGCTTGTCCCAGAAAAGTAAGGAGGGTCCCACTCGAAGTCCACGCACTGGGTCTGTTTGAGGTCCATCTGCTAGGCTGTTGCCATCAACAATGTCGTCCAAGCTCAAAACAAGGTAAGTAAGGGAAAAAAAAAAGAGACAGGAAAAAAAAACAAAAAGAAAAATGGTCTGAGAGAACAAGCTCCAGCACTAGAACCCTACTCCACAGCCATCTTGGACCAGAATATACCATTACATGTAAATCTGCCAGTATTATAGGAAAGGCAGGTGTGGAGAGGTATTGTACTGTGATTTATAATAACACATAAAACAAAAGTCCAGTTATCAATTAGCTACTCAGAGTGGTTGGTTACTGTAAACTACCTTCCAGACTGAATACAGTTAAGGGAATACCAAGAGATTCTTCTCTTCAAAGGCCTCCAAGATAATCTTTTGGTCCAGGGTCCTCTGTGTGGAGCAGGATGAAATATGCTCGCATTTCTTTTTCCAGAGGTGCACAGACAGAGCTGTGTGATCAATAGTCTGAAGGAAGAAGATGGCTCAGTAACACCATCTCAGTCTGACATTGCTTTGTGTACATAGCTATCAGGAAGTGGTCAGCACATAGCCTTCTCAAGGCAGGAAAAGGAAAGAGTGAATCCTGTCGGGAAGTTCCCTGAACAGACTGTCAAAGTCATTTGGCAGAACACATATTCACTATAACTTTCCATCAAGCACTAAGGCATAGCTTGGCTGGTAGTGAGAAGGGTACTGCCTGTCCAATTCTTCATGCTCGCTCAGTCTCAGTACTCCACCGCACACCACCCTCAAAATGGATATACTCATGAAAAGACTGTCATGCATCTCCTTCTGGAACTTGCCTTTGCAAAGGATATCTGGAGAGAAATGCATTGGTTTTTCTTGAGGTTCATCTTGAGCAGCTCCAATCTGACTCTGAGACAAATTTAATGTTCACACACCACTGCTACTGGCAAAGTCTCCAGGCTGGTTATTCTGGCTGAAGACTTTAACTGCATCATCGATACAGCTGGACTATCTGGGGAAGCTGACACCAAACTGGACACCTAACCAAATTCCTGATACACAACGTCTTCAGATGGAGATGGCGTGCAGCATAGACACACAAGGTTGCAGCCAGATGGGTCTATCCTCTCAAGGATAGATTTCTTGTTTGTGTCCCATACATTCTCAGTTAGATCCTTGATGTCAAACTGGTGTACCTCTCTACTCGCTGCCTCCTGCTAAGTGACTGTCACCTACAAGACGACCAGAGGGCTGGCAAGGGAATGTGGAAGCTGACTGTGAAAACTTTGATGCCAGTTCACATTGATGAGCTCAAAAGGGATTATACAGGTTAGAGAACCATGAAATCTCTGAGTCTCCAGTGGACTGGTGTTAAACCTTCGAGGAGAACATCCAGAGGTTCTTTATCTTCAAACATGTTCAGAAAAGAAGAGAGAGATGAGGAAAACTGACCAATCTCCAGAAAAACCTAGAAATCCATTCCTGCTGCAGATAAAGGGGTTGATGTTGAGGAGTATCTCCAGGACGTGAAGAAGCAGCAAACTTCACTCTTTGCCTCAGAGGCATCTATGATAATCTTCCAATCCAAGGTCTGCACTGAGGAACAGAACAAGACGTGTTGACGTTTCTTCTTCCAGAGGGTGCACAGGGAGAGCTCTGTGATCAGACGTTTGAAGATTGCTCGGTAAGGTTATCTCAGTTTGACATCCTGAACATCAGCAAATCCTCTTATGCCAGACCAAATGACAGGAAAACCACGGACATTCCTGGTCATTCCCATCCTCTATCATGGAGGTCTTAGATAATAGCACGCAGGAGAAGCTGGAGAAGCCGTTATCTCTGGATGAGCTGACCAAGATCCTCGAGCTCTTTGAGAGAAGTAAAACTCCTGGAAGTGATTGCTTATTGGCCAAGTTGTATTCTGCTCTGTGAGACTTGATTGACCAGGACTAGCTGGAGATGTATGCCAATATACTTGTGACAGGTAGCATGTGCCAGTCCATGAGGAAAAGTATCATCACATCATCAACAAGTGAAATGAGGAGAGGATGGAAATCAGAAACTGGCGACCCCACTTCACTGATAAATGTGGACTACAAAATTCTGTCTCAGTTCATCGCCAACAGAGTCAAGTCTGCTCTGGGACTGGTTATTCACCCCAACCAAAACTGTGCTGTACCGGGCAGGACAATCTCTGAGAGATTTGCACTCCTTAGAGATAATGATGACCTATATTCACGATAACGGGGTAGACACCTGCTTCATCAGCTTGGAGCAAGAGAAGGCCTTTAATAGGCTATCACACATATTTGGGACCTGTCTCCAAAATGGGCTTGGGGAAGGGAAGTAACAATTGGAATCTGATTTCTGTACACCAATATCATTAGTATAGTCTCAATCAATGGGTGGGAATCAGAAAGCTTCCTCATCAGATTGGAATTAGCCAGGTCTGTTCTCCCTGCTGCCATGTTTGTGTGGTATATAGTCTTTTGCTGAGTTCATCAAGCGGGATGCAAGCCTGAGAGGGTGACTATTCAAGGATGACTATGCATGTCAAAGCTGCCCTGTACATGGATGATGTTGCCATTTTCTGTTCAGATCTGCTATTTGTACGCAGACTCATAAGCATCTACGACCAGTTTGATCTGGCCTCAGGAATGAGGTAAATCGAAGCAAGGGTGAGGCCACATTCTAGGGAACATTTATCCCCTTCCCAGATTACCTGAAGGTGCTGGTATTATGGTTTGGAGGGGTCCGGGCATGCGCAAAATCTTGGAAGGAGCCCAGCACCAAAGTGAGGCAGAAACTGGTATTTTTGGAACACTTCTCCCTCTCCATTGCAGGTAAAAACCTGCTCATCAGGTGTAAGGCACTCTCTCTGTCATTATAGATGGTGCAGGTCTGGTCTATTCCTCAAACCTGTGCTGCTGCAGTCACGCGAGCCATCTTCTACTTCATTTGGACATCTAAGATGGACTTTGCTTGCAGAGATACCATACAAAACTCTAGATAAGGGGTGGCACAGTGACTCAGTGGTTAGTACTGCTGCCTCACAGCACCAGGAACCTGGGTTCAATTCCTGCCTCAGGCGACCACCTGTGTGGAATTTGCACATTCTCCCCGTATCTGTGTGGGTTTCCTTAGGTGGTCCGGTTTCTTCCCACAATCCAAAGATGTGCAGGTTAGGTGAATTGGCCATGCTAACTTGCCCATAGTGCTCAAGGATGTGTAGCTTAGGTGCATTAATCAGGGTAAATGTAAAGTAGTAGGCGAATGGGTCTGGGTGGGCTACTCTTCCGAGGGTCAGTGTGGACTTGTTGGGCCGAAGGGCCCACCCAGACCCATTCACCTTTTACTGGAGGGATTTTATTAAATAAAAGGACCCAACATCACCTCATCCTGATGGCCATCTTTGCGTGTGGCTGCCTAAAGCTGTGCATAGACCCTCAGTACAGAAATACCAAGCGTCACTGTGTACTGAAATTCTACCTGTCCCCGGTATTACAAAGGATGGGTCGAGCCTTGTTGCTGTTGAATGTTCCAAGTAATTGGACTGTTTCATATCAGCTATCCATTATGGAAAAGTTTGCAAAGAAAAACAATGTATCGCTCTTGAGACCCTGTGAGAAAAGGAGAGGGCGATCCTGTCAAGTTGTGCCCTGAGCAGACTGCCAAAGTCAGGACGTAGCTTAGTTGGCGATGAGAAGGGCACTGCCAGTCAGATCTTTCATGCATGACTATCTTCTTTGTGCCACCTCAAAGTGGCTGCACTGGTGAGGGGACTGTTGCACACCTCCTTCTTATAAAGAAGATCTGGAGAGAGATGCAGAGGTTTATTCTGACAGCTCCATGACACAGGACTCTGTGCTGTAAGGGCTGTTATCCATAATGCAGACCAAGACAAACATTGACGGTGCCTGGATCACCATAAACTTGGTGCAAGATGCTCTTTTGTCTGTCTGAAACTTTGGTCTTCCAGTGTGAAGAGGTGACCCCAACAGAGTGTTGCAGACTGGCACATTGCAAGGTCTAGGACTATGTGCTGAGGGATGCACTAAAGCTTAAGACAGACGATCATTTAAGTTCTGTTCAGCTCTCAGATCCCCCCCCCCCATTACCTGAAAATGAATGTTAATAGTTTCCTACATAATTAGAAATTGCCTTTGTTTTGCAACTGCAGGAAGCTTTGAGGAATGTCAAATTCCAATGCGTTTTTTTTCTCTCTGCAAAGACAGTATAGATTTAATGACATTTTCTATGTATTTATAGTTTTTTTATGAATCAAGTATACTTTTGCAATATTAAAAAAAAATCTGACTGGCTGATTGTTTGTTTGGTATTAAGGGAGCATCTTAGCAGCCAGAACTCCTTCCATTCTGAAGAAGGAAGGATTAAGCTCCTGCTAAACACCATTTTGGACCCGTATTGATCCATTATGTTGTTTGTAATAAGGTCAATAGACTGAAATTGTTTGTTGTAGCATTGGCTCTTTCGGCTGGTCAGAAAGTTGGTAGCAACACTATCAGAGCCATTTTCAGAAGTCCAATAGGATCGATGACTATTAGGTCATTAACTTCCTGCAGTTGGAGTTCTGAGGGCTGGTGGAAATTTAGCCCCCAGTGAGTGTGACCACAGGAGAAGGTGGGTTTGAAAGTTTGGCTTGTCAGCTGGAGTGTTTTTTTGCCACCCACAATTCATCCCAGGCCTTTGTCTAAGTATAGGAGGTGGGGTTAGTAATATCCAAGAGGTGTCATCGAACCAGAGGGCATGCAGGCCTTCAGCCCCAAAACCAACATAGGGAACAGTGGCCATGGAAATTGAGCAAATATAGAGATGAATGGGAGTCAAATATTTGCTGGTGAGGTGGAGTGTAAATGTCATAATTGATGGGGGGTTGGGGGGAACCTTTCTGCTTGCTAAGTACTTTGTGGGGTATAGGGTGTTCAATCAGGTAGGCTCCCTATTCTCCCAGATCCCTTTTCCTCATAGGCAAGCAAAATATTTACCAAAATCCCTTTGAAACTTATTATCTCTTCAAGCAGTGCATATCCGAGCGCAACAACTCACTACACTAATCATTAATTTTAACCATAGATTGCCCAAAGTTCTTTCGGCAATTATCTTAAATCTTTGTCCTCTATTTAATGATCATCCGCCACTAGAAATGGTTCCCTTTTATCTGTATTTTATCAAAACCTTGTGTGATTTTGGGCCAGACCTTCCAGTACGCAGACCGGCAATGCACAGAACTGAAGTTGCTGCTGCTCATCGGGACTCAGAAGAACCTTGATAAACACAGTTAAAAATCACACAACACCAAGTTATAGTCCAACAGGCTTATTTGGAAGCACTAGCTTTCAAAGTGCTGCTCCTTCCTCAAGTGGTTGTCAAGAAAGAATTTTCTGTCTTTTGAATACTTTCTCTTTATTGTTATCCAATTCAATTTCTCCACTACTTTTTACATTACTGTGATTTTGCCAGCATTGTCCCCTTTGCTGAAAATAGATTCAAAATACCCAACAAGTCCTCAACTACATCCTCCACCTCCACAAAGAAGTCTCCTTATGTATTCCTAATTTCATTTTTATGATTCATTCATGGAATGTGGCTGTCACTGGCTAGGTGAGCATTTGTTATCTATCCTTAATTTTACTTGAAAATGTAGTACCTTCTTAAACCTCTGAGGTGCTTAGGGTATAGAGATACCCACAATGTGGATAGGAAGGGCGTTCCAAAACTTTGGCCCAGCGATGGTAAAGGAATGGTTATGTAGTTCTAAGTCTGGATGGTGTGTGGCTTAGAAGGAAGATTGCAGGTGCTGGTGTTACCATTCATTTGCTGTTTTGTTTCTCATGTCATGGGTTTGGAAAGTTGCACCCAAGGACACATGATAAGTTACTCCAGTAAATATTGTCGATGGCACTCATTCCTGCCACTGTGTATCAGTGGTGATGTTCGATGTGGTGCATGGCATGCCAATTAAATGGGTTGCTTTCTCGGGGATGGTGTTGAGTTTTGTTGGACCTGCGCTTATCCAGGCAAATGGAGAGTATTCCATCACACTCCTGACTCGTGCTTTGTTGGTGATGGATAGACTTTGGGGTGACAGAAGATGAGTTAACTGCTGCTGAATTCCTGGCCTTTCATAGAACTTATATGGCGTGTCTAATTCTGTTTCTGGTCAATGGTAAATCCCAGGATATTCACAGTAGGGGAATGAGCAATACTAATACATTTGGACAATAGTTGGAATCTCTCTTGCTGGAGATAGTCATTGCCTGGCACTTATGTGCCACAAATATTTGTTGCCTCTTATATATTGATCAAGTCTCACTGCATATGGACACACATAGCATCTGAGTTGTCATTAATTGTGCTGAACATTGTGCAATTGAACATTCCTACTTCTTACTTTATGATGCAGTTGAGGAAATTGATGAATTAGTAAAGATGGCTGGGCCTAGGTCACTACCCTGAGGAACTCCTGCAATGATGTCCTGGGCATGAAATCTTTCACCTCCAACAACCACCTTTCTTTCTGTTATGCATAAGTTCAAAAAACAGTTTCCCCCTTATGCCTATTACTTTCCTAGAGCTTCTTGACTCCATATGTGCCAAACGCTGTCTTAATGTCAACTCTCACCTAACCTCCAGAGACCAGCTCTTTTGTCCATGCTTGAACCAAGACTGTAATGAGAACAGGAGCTGAGTGGTCCTGGTAGAACCTGAATTAGCATCAGTGAGCATATTAGTCCTTCTCAAGTGTCATGTGATAGCACTGTCAATTCCCTTTACATCACACTGTTGATGATCAAGAATAGAACTGATAGAGTGTAATTGGCCAGTTGGGATTTGTGAAATAATTGGCAATTTTCCACATTGTTGGATAGATGGCAGTGTTGTAGCTGGATTAGAACAGCTTGACAAAGGGTGTGCCAATACTCATACCACAAGATTTCAATACAACTGCTGGAATTCTGTCAGGGCGCACAGCCTTTGCAGTGTCCAATGTCTCCAGTTTTTCAATATCAAGTAAAGTAAATTGAATTGGTTGAAGGTTGCATTTGTGATGCTAGGAATCTTAGAAGAGGCCAAGATGAATCATTCACTCAGCACTTACGGCTGAAGATGAATGCAAAAACTTCAGCCTTATCTTTTGCACTGATATGCTGGACTCGCCCCATTATTGAGGATGGGTGTGTCAGTGGTGAAGGGCGACTTGTTATGACACAAACAAAGGTGGGAAAGCACACAGTGAGGATGTCACACTAAACCTACAGAGGGAATACAACTACATGAGTGGTCAAGAAAGTGGCATACTGTGAGGTTGCGCACGTTGGTAGAAATAATAGAACAGCTGAATATTCTTTAATTGGGAAAATACAGCAGCAAGTTGCAGAGCAGACGGCTTTGAGAGTCCTTGTGCATGAATCACAAAATGCTAGCATACAAATTCAGTGTGTGAAACGGAAGTCAAATGGAATAATGGCCTTTATTTAAAGTCGTGGAGTCATAGAGCCATAGAGATTTACAACACGGAAATAAACCCTTCAGTACAACTTGTCCATGCTGACAAGATATCCCAATCTAATCTATTCCCATTTGCCAGCTCTTGGCCCATATCCCTCTAAACCCTTCCTATTCATATACCCATCCAGATGCCTTTTAAATGTTGCAATTGTACCAGTCTGTACAATGTTCTCTGGCAACTCATTTCATACACGCACCACCCTCTGTGAGAAAAAGTTACCCCTTAGGTCTCTTTTATATCTTTCCTCTCTCACCCTAAAACTATGCCCACTAGATCTGGACTCCCCCATTCCAGGGAAAAGATTTTGTCTATTTATCCTATCCATGTCCCTCTTGATTTTATTAACATGTATAAAGTCACCCCTCAGCTCCAGGGAAAACAGCCCCAGCCTATTTAGCCTCTCCCTATAGCTCAAATCCTCCATCCCTGGCAACATCCTTATAAATCTATTCTGAACCATTTCAAGTTTCACCACATTCTTCCAATAGCAGGGAGATCAGAATTGAATGCAATATTCCAATAGTGGCCTAATCAACATCTTGTACCGCCACAACATGACCTCCCAACTCCTGTATTCAATACTCTGACCAATAAAGGAAAGCATACCAAACTCCTTCTTCACTATCCTACCTACCTGCGACTCCACTTTCAAGGAACTATGAACCCGCACTCCAAGGTCTCTTTGTTCTGCAACACTCCCTAGGACCTTACCATTAAGTGTATAAGTCCTTCTAAGACTTGCTTTCCCAAAATGCAGCACCTCACATTTATCTAAATTAAACTCCATCTGCCACTTCTCAGCCCATTGGCCCATCTGATCAAGATCCCATTGTAATCTAAGGTAATCTTCTTCGCTGTCCACTACACCTCCAATTTTGGTGTCACCTGTAAACTTAATAACTATATCTCCTATGTTCACATCCAAATCATTAAATAAATGACAAAAAGTAGAAGACCCAGCAGTAATTCTTCTGGCACTCCACTGCTCACAGGCCCCCAGTCTGAAAAGCTCCACCACCGCCCTCTGTCTTCTATTTTTGAACCAGTTCTGCATCCAAGGGGCTAGGTCTTCCTGTATTCCATGAGAGCTAACCTTGCTAATCAGGTTCCCATGGGGAACCTTGTCCAACACCTTATTGAAATCCATATAGATCACGTCCACTGCTCTGCCCTCATCAATCCTCTTTGTTACTTCTTCAAAAAACTTAAATCAATTTCGTGAGACATGATTTCCCATGCGGAGAAAGTGAGGACTGCAGATGCTCGAGATCAGAGTCGAGTGTGTGGTGCTGGAAAAGCACAGCAAGTCAGGCAGCATAAGCCATTTCTGATGAAGGGCTTATGCCCAACTCATCGATTCCCTGCTCCTCGGATGCTGCCTGACCTGCTATGCTTTTCCAGTGCCACACTCTCGACCATGATTTCTCACGCACAAGGCCATGTTGATTATCCCTAATCAGTCGTTGCCACACAGCACTAGGAACCTGGGTTTGATTCCAGCTCCTGGCAACTATCTATAAGGAGTTTTCACATTCTCTCCACATATGTGGGTTTCCTCTGGAAGTTCCAGATTTTTCCCAAGGTCCAACATGTCAGGCACATTGGCCATAGATAAAAAATGCCCATAGTGTCCAGGAATTTGAAGGTTACTCATGACAAAATCTCCATGTGGGTTATGGGGATGGGGTGCTCTTTGGTGGGTCAGGGCGGACTTCGAGTCATAAAGATATACAGCACAGAACAAATCCTTCGGTCCAATTTGTCCACGCTAACCAGATATCCCAAACTAATCCAGTCCCATTTACCAGCACTTGACCCATATCCATCTAAAGCCTTCCTATTCATATACCCATCCAAATGCCTTTTAAATGTTGTAATTGTACCAGCCTCCATGAGTTCCTCTGGCAGCTCATTCCATATATGCATCACCCTTTGCATGAAAATGTCGCTCGTAGGTCTCTTTTAAATGTTTCCCCTCTCGCCCTAAATCTGTGCCCTCTCGTTCTGGACTCGCCTACCCCAGGGAAAATATCTTGATAGGTTGAATGACCTCTTTTTGCACTGCCTGGATTCTATGATTCAAAGTTGGACTCAGAAGGCCTGACAAGAAAGGCAGAACTGCACCAGGCCTCGAAAAGTTTGTGTGAAGCAGCAATCCAATGACGATGGTCACTTCATGGGAGATATGGGCCTGTATCTTTACTCATACGTGTGTTCCCAGCTACGGATACCTTAGGTATCACCTTGTGGGAATGTGTCCAGTTTGTACCTAATCAGTTCCTTTTTGAATTCCTCCCTTTGCTCATCTATTAATCTTTGATTTAAATTCGCTGGGTCACATCTCTTTTCAGGTCCCTCCTCCAGCGGAGTCTTTTCACGTTTGATTTTTCCTTCTCCTTTGCCCCGACAATGAGAAGACTAATGCTTTTGTGATCATATTAAAGGCAAAAGGTATAATTTTGGAAATGCGACTCCACTTAATTCCCTTTTGAGTGCCGCAAAGAGGAATCTAGGAGTACAAGCATCTGTACATAATATCGCTGACAGTAATTTCTGCTATTATGTGCCATTGAAACAATCAGGAATCTGTCAATCAGCTGACTTCTGAAAATCCCGTAGATTGTTCCCATTTCCGCGAGTGGTGGTGGATTTGACGTTTGGAAGAGACTAACGGCAAAGTAAATGCTCCTTGGCGGAGAGGGGAGCAAACGGTAGAAATCAGAAGAAAGTAAGCGTTCCTGAGAGAACGAAGCATACGTCGAAAGAGGAAATGTGCAAACGCCACAGTGAGAGGGAAGCAGTGAGGTCTTTGCTGTGCGCCACTCACACCTTGTCCGGTTTTCAACGGTTGCTGACTAGTTTGCAGAAGGAATTGTGAGTAGAAGCAAAGACGTGGTGTTGTTCTGCGCGTGGTGTCAATATGAAGCCTGTAGATGAGGAGAGAGTGGCTGAGTAGTGAGCCTTGTGAGGGAGTCAGTGAGAGTTGCAGCAGCCTGTTGTTGTTATTGGCTGGGCCGCTCCGGTAACCAGGGGCAGCTCCACTTGGTGACGGAAAGCTGGAGCTGTTCCCTGGGAGCTGACCGCGCCAGTTCCGGGGGGTGGGGTGAGAAAAAGCACAGCTGTAAACTTCCATCTTTTATTTTTTTAAACACCGCCCTCCAGCCCTGGGGAGGGGAATGTTGTGTTTTAGGGTGGTAGGGTTGCTCCTGCTGTGGAGTGCAGGTTGTAGTTGGGTTAATGTGCTCGGATTGCGGTCCGGGTTGACTTTGGGCGCAAGGCCGAGGCTCGAGCACACTGTGTGCTTTCCTGAGGTACAGAACTCCCCACCTCCAAGTAGTCACCAACCTTCAAGTAACCGGAAGAGACCTTAAACATTTGACAGCGAGTTCTCTCTCTCTCGTATTGTCGGTTTTAATTTACCAAGTGTGCATTTTTATTAAATACATATAAATATAGATAATTTTGGTTTGAATTCAGATATAGCTGTAGACCGAATAAAAAGGCTTGTTTTGGGAGAATGAATCATGCTGGTTACTTTGTTTTATTTTTAAAAACAATAATCTATATATGGTTGTTGATGAACCTATGCTGTTGATTCTTCAGCTCTGGTGTTGGTCTGCTGTATTGGTGAGGAATCACCAACCAGCCCTTTGCAAAGATTGAGTGGCGCTGACTTTGTTCACGGTTACAATAGACGTGATTTTTTTTGTTCATTTCCCTGTGTTATTTTGAAGATAAATAGAATCAATCCTTAATTGTGCATCACGAGCAATGTTGATGATTACGTTGTTTATGTTGTACTATATACCGAATAAGGCAATGTAACAATCAGATTTTTCAAAAAAAATGTTCAGGAACGCCCATTTATTTAACCCAAATAGCAATCGTTTTTTTTTGGTGCAAAAAAGTCATTTTTGAACTTTTTTTTCCCCGCACAGGCTGGAATGCACTTTGTGTGGTTAGGAAGTGGGGAGGGTCGCCCTGTTGGATGCTGAAATTGGTTACCTTTTATCGGGCTGATTGTGCGCCGGGATGCAGTAACCAGTTACCATGACCGTGTTCAAGCAGGAAAATGTGGACGATTACTACGAAATCGGCGAGGATTTGGGGAGGTGAGTGTTTGGAATTTCATAGATTCGGATCAAGGAATCTGGTGTTTGTAACGAGGTGGCTGGAACAATGGACAAGAACGTTCTCATTTACTGTGCTCTGTCAGGTGATGGATCCATTTTGTCAGGAGGTGAAGGTATGGGGCAGGAATTGGGACTGATTTAAATCCCCCTCGACCCAGACGTTCAGACAGAAGACTTTTTTTTCCGTTAAATTTCCAACGAAACAGCTAGCATCGGACTGTTCCACTTAAGATAGTGGCAGATGCTAAGGGTTTGATAAGGGCCAAGCTATGGGTGTTGCACATGGTATGTAGCTTTATTATCGTTCCCATTCAGTTCAGCTATTTTATCATGCAGAAAAACCGATGGTGGTGACATTTCTGCCGACCTAACATATTTGTGGTTGTTTTTCCCCTCTTGGTAGGTTCTACTTAGCTTTGAATATAATGGGGTTCAATGTTTTGTCATCATTGTTAAGGGGTTTAAATTCTGTATTGGCATTTAAAAGATTTGTAGGGTTTGATTCATGCCTGGTAGTCTGTGAAAATAGCTTGAATTTAAATAGTATGTAATAGTGCATTTTCTCTAATGCATGTTACTACAAGGAGTAACATTACATAAAATGCACACAAAAAATTGGTCCAGAAGTGTGAACCCCACTGATTCAGTGTTCTACCCTCGTAACATCCTGTTAAAAGTCTGCATCATTCTGTGATCAACCAGAATTGTCAATTTAACTCCTAGTCTATATTAGGAAAAAAGCTATTTTCAGAAGACCCTTCTCCACTATCCCCTTCATCCTCACCTCCAAATGAACTTTGAGGTGATTGTGGACTTATTTGTTACTAAGGTTGACCGTGTCTGATTAGTTACCTTTACTACTGCCACCTTTTTCTTTCCTCTGAGTCATTCTTGCCCTTTGGTTTCTGTCTGTTCCAACTCCAATACTTTTTTTTATTTGTTTATCTATGTTCCCTCTGTATCCCAAACTAATCTTAGTCAGAAAACCTACCTTTTGCTCCCTCAACCCTAATCCAACTCAATTGTTCAGCACTCGGTCTGGGAAACAGGAAAGTAATGGTTTGATATTGCTAATGGTTTGCTCTTCATGGTTACTGTGTCCATCTTTCAAGTCTGCCATCATCACCCTTTCCTTAAAAAGCCAATCTTTGACCCCTCTGTCCTTGCATGCTCCATCTCCAGTATCTTATTGGAGCAATTGAATGTGTTGTAGCCTACCAAATCAGTACCTATTTTTCACAGGGTTCCATATCGGAATCTCTCCGGATTGGTTTGTTCTACTGGCAGAACACCAAAATATCCCTTATTAAAATCACAAGCAGCATCCTGTATGGCTGTAAACAAAAAAAGAAAGAACTGTGGATACTGGAAAATCAGAAATTACTGGAAAAACTCAGCAGGTCTTCAGTTCTGAAGAAAGATCACTGAATCTGAAACATTAGCTCTGCTTTTTCTCCACAGTTGCCAGACCTGCTGAGTTTTTCGAGCAATTTCAGTTTGTGTTCCTTTGTGACTGTGAAGGAAGTAAACTTTCCCTTCTCATCTTTATGGCCTGTCTACAGCCTTTTCCATGGCTGAACTACTTCTAATACTTATCCACTGTCATCCAGATAGATGGAACTGCTCTTGCCTGATTCAAATAATTTTATTTAGCATAGCCAGATAAAGAATCGATTTGCAATGACTTCTCTTCCCTCTTGCCTCCATGCAAACTCTCAGCTCTGAAATTTCCTTCTTATCGCTCTGTCTCTTTTTTTTTTCTCCTGTTTCTTCCATAAAATGCCTGTTTAAAAAGAAGCTTCTGATTGTCTGGCCCAGTACATGTGACTCGTCAAATTTAGTTTGATAATGCTCCTGAAAAACATTATTATTCAGTGTCTTTTTATGTTCAGTAATGCACAAGTTATTGTTATGGTCTATATGTGCTGTTGCTTGTCAACTTGCAAATACTATGTTGTTTTGTTTAGTTCACTGTAATTTACTTGGTTACATGAAATGCATTTTAACGTCTATCGAGGAGGAATTGTTTTGCACTGGTTAGGATTACAGTGACTGCGATTTTATCTAAAGCTCAAGTCACTTCAACTGAAAGGTGAAGCCTGTGATTAGAAGTCTTTTATGAAATATAATGGTTTCAGCATCCTCAGCCTAAGCTTTGAGAGTCAGTTTAGTGCTCTTTCTGATAGGTCTGACCTTGTATTTGATTTGTACTACGGTTAGTTACTTCAAATTGGAGTCCATGTTTGAAGTAAATATTCAGGTGTTGAATGGCTGAACCTTATTATTTTTAAACTGAGATCTTTCAAGGTTTTCAGAAGCTTTTTGTTTTTCTCAGTGATTTATAAATGTAATCTAAGTAGTAAATTGAAATTGAACTGGGCACTTCTCTGGTTTCTTCATGTTGAGCCTTCGTGACAGAATTGTGTACACGCTTGTTTCTAATGACTCGAGTTGATGCTGATACTTGACAGTTCTGGATGAAATCTGGCTTGATAGATCATATGTTTAATTTTTTTTGTTGACTGTAGTTCCTAACTGAAACAAAGTCACATGATGCTACATACTTTTTAACAATAGAATGTGCATTTATTATGTAAAAGAGAAAAAAAAGCTGTGCACATATTATGTTTAAAATAATCTTAACAAACATTAAACTAAGTTAAACCCTGTTTTCCAACACTATCCGCTGTTGAGACTCCAGTCCAGAGAAATTCAATCCTATCCCAACGCTATAAATTCCAATTAACTGATTCTTTCCAGTTTCTCTGTTGAAATGTAGAGAATATTTTGTGATCCCTCTCCAAATCTGATGGCCCAAACTTGTTAAATTCTAACTGTCTGCAAACTCTCTTGGTGTGAAAAACGTCACAAACTAGAAAAATGCTGCTGCAGTGACTAATTTTCATCTGAATTAAAGCTTGCTTCTGAACTCGACTCTCAATTGTTCTCAACAAAAACACTGGTGTTTTCTGAACTGACAACAAAACGTTTGGCTTAATCTATTTATACTGCCTGTCATAAATATAAAATTGTATGCATCTTATTCCATAAATACTCGAGGGGTTCTTCCAAGTCCTTGATTGCAGTTGTGTGTGTTTTTGGAACTGGTGCATTGAGGTCGCTGTTCCAGAATGAGATTCTGGCTTTTGCTTTTTAAAAAAAATCCTTTTATGGCTCGGACACATGTCTGTATTTCTCTCTTTTAAAAACAATCCAAATTTGTTAAATGATGATATATTTCGCACACCTTTCATCACATTGTCATAACACTCATCCAGGAATCTGTGCTTGTGCATTTGTGTTCTAACATAATGTCATTTGATGTAAGGAACTGGGTGATTGGGAAGGTGGTCACATTTTATAAGCAGATTTCAAATATTAATCTTCAGAAAATAAGCAGGATTCTCCTTTCTGCTGGCTTCCTATATATGTTTCGCCATTGGAGTTTTTGCAGTGATATGCTCCAGAATAGGTTTCACATTATGGTGATGTTTTGTGCACTGCATAACCTTTTCCTTCAGATATTTGGAACTGGAAGCCCTGGAGGAAGAAGGCTAATGTAGTGTGGCAGAATAAGTCACCAGTACTAAAAGTTCAAATCAGAGGAGGCCGCTGTCAGGGGAGTACATTAGTTATTGGGAGATGTTCAGAAGAGAAAGACACCCTCCCTGCCTACACTCCCTTGCAATGTACCTGTATCCTGCTTTGTGGCTATGCATCACCCAATGAGCATTACAGTCCAATGCAAAATATGAGGCAGTTGTATTCCCATTCTGCTTAGGTAAAAATAGCTCTGAAGTTTTATTACAAACATAATCTGAAGGTGACTTTTTGTATTATGGGTTTACAATGAGTTGAAACATACTTTACTAGGAGATTTTAAGTTTTATGTAAAGTAATGAATTTTATATAAAAAAAAGGGCGTTTGCAGTCTGTGGTTTTTATTTGTTGGTGGTTTAACCACAGTGCGTGTTTGATCTCAAATCAATTTCTTGTAGGGAGGACTAAAATTAAGGCAAAGCCCTTCCAGATAAGGAGGAAAAGTCACTATGTAACTCCTAATGGGAGATATCCAATCAAAAGAGCCCTTGAATGCCTACTATTTGCCTTGGCTAAGCAAGATGTCAAAAGAAGTCAGAATGAAAAGGAAGAAAAAAAACCACATCCTTATTTTAAGTACATTTAAAAACATTTTTATTGAATGTGCAAATAAATTTCTCCAAGTTCATGATACAGTAGCTACATTTCAGACTTGTTCACAAGTCGCTGTCCAGAGTTGTTGTCAAGTTTGTTAATGAAATACTGTGTTTTCTCCTACCCATAACAGAAATTTAAATTCTGATAGTTTTGTGTAAATGAATTACTGAATAAATACCTCTTTATTTCAACACATTAGTTTCTACTTCACATTTATAGAGTCAAACTAATTATTTGTGTCAGCTGTAGCACAAAAGGTTGGATATTCCCCTCAACTGAGAAGGTTATGCATTTGTGACATTCTAGAGACTCTAGAACTGTACTCAAGATTAAATCTGGGCTGACAAACCAATGTTGTGCTGAAGGAATGCTACACTGTCAAAGATATATTTTTAAAATGAAACATTAAACTGAGATCCTGTTTGTCCTGGCAGGTGGATGTTTATAGACCCCAGAGCATAATAGCTGTATTATTGGACTAGTAATCCAGAACCCTAGGGTAATATTCTGGTACTATGGGTTCAAATGCCACCATGGCATATAGTGAAATTTTAATAAACATTTGGACGACTTTCAGGTTTACAAAATCATGAGGAGCATGGGTAGGATAAATAGACAAAGTCTCTTCCCTGGGGTGGAGGAGTCCAGAATTAAAGGGCATAGGTTTAGGGTGAGAGAGGAAAGATATAAAAGAGACCTAAGAGGCAACTTTTTCATGCAAAGGGTGATACGTGTATGGAATGAGCTGCCAGAGGAAGTAGTGGAGGCTGGTACAATTGTAACATTTAAAAGGCATCTGGATGAGTATATGAATTTGGAAGGGTTTGGAGGGATTATGGGCTGGCTGCTGGCAGGTGGGACTAGATTGGGTTGGAATATCTTGTCGCCACGGATGGGTTGGACTGAAGGATCTGTTTCAGTGCTGTATATCTCTATGGCTAAAGGCGTACGTGTAAGCACTGTCAGTTGACATTAAAAACCTATTTCCTTCACTAACGTCCTTATGAAAGGAAAATTGCCATCCTTACTTGCTGTTTGCCTACATATGACTCCAGACCCACACCAATTTGTTTCTCTCTTATTTAAACTCTGGGTAAATGTTGGCCAGCCAGCAATGTCCGTATCCAATAAATAAATAATTTTAGAAAAACTTGAAGAGCAGTGGAGTGATTTCCAATATCCTGATAATATTTATCACAAAGCAGATTATCTGGTTATGATCACATTATTTTCAGGAGTTTGTATACAAATCGCTATCTATATCATAATAGCAACTAGACGTTAGAAGTACTTTGCTGGTTGAGAAGCAGTCCGGATGGCCTGTGGCCATGACAGATGCTATATAAATGCAAGCCCTCTTTTTCCTATATCACATAAAAGGATTGTTATTACCAATGAATCCATGCCCTAGGTTATGGTGTCTTAAGGAAAATAAACGTAACAACAGAAGTACAGGTAATATCTTGGAGCCTGCACCACCATTCAGTATGATCGTAGCTGATCATGCGATTTCAGTATCCCAGTCCTGCTTTCTCTTCATACCCCTTGAACCCTTTAGTGGCAAGGGCCGCATCCAGCTCCCTCTTGAACATAAAAGAGGCATGAGGGAGTAAATTGACAGAGAGGAAAGGTTATGTAATAGTAAGTCTGTTTAAGAGAGCTGTACAATGATGTGCAAAAGTAGAGCTCAGAACATTCCACTCCAACCTTTCTTCAATAAAGCTATCGAATTATAGTTGAGATAAAGCCAGGTGAGACGAATATCCTATCTAGACACTGTCTGTCATTTCAAAGTTCATTTAATTCTGGAAATATTCTGCTTGAGAGATGAGAGGAAAACAAATTGTTGCTGACTATTTATAAACCTGTTACAAGCAATATTTGCTTGGAAAATATTTGGTTGGAAATTTAGTTCATCAATTTGTTTTTATCTTTGAGTAATGGGAATAAGTCGATGCTCATTAAGTTCTGGTTAACCGATCACGGGAACAATAATGGCCCAGCAACATTGTGACTTCTGATTGCCAGGAATAAATCACCTCTGACCTTATGAATTATATTTTAGTTTTAAAGATTTCCTTAAACAGAATTTTACAATTTCCTTAAAGAGAAAAAAGCAACATTTCTACCTATTGGAATAGATTTGATTATTACTTTGATTCTCTTTGGACATCTGTCTATCACCTGAACCTGCTTTTGTTTTTCAGTTCCTCAGGGGCTATTCTGTATATTAGAATAGTTATGAGCTTTAGTTCCTGCAATTAATCCAAGACCCCTCAAGGGAATGTAAAAACTGATTTACACCAATTGAAAGAGAGGTGGGGATTAGTATACTGGCCAATATTTATCCTTTGACCAACATCATTAAAATACATTATGTGACCATTTTTGTTGTTTGTGGATCCTTGCTGTGTCCAAATTATTTTCCGACTTGGCAACATTGAAGTGTGACATGCTCTGGTTCTTTCTAACTAATTGTTTTATTTCTTCCTCCTAATTTCCACCACTTAATTGTGATACCTGTCTGAGTAACAAGCTTTTTTTTTTACAATGAACGTTTGTTGAATGAATTTCAAATCTTCATGAGGAAATGTTCTGCTTTGACTACACAATTGTAAAGCGGAATACTTCAGTATAGACCTAGCAACTTTGAGAAATTAACTTTAGATGTCTACACATTTGATTGTGATCATCTTCAATAAAAATTCATCTTTGATATGACAAGGTATTGAATTCTAGAAAATAGTTACAACAGTCCTGAACCTTGGACCTTTTTTGTAGATATATTTGGTTTCTTCTCTTACTGGCCAACTCCCCAAAAAGAGTTGTCAAAACAAAACCCGAAATTGCTGGAAAAACTGTGCAGATCTGGCAGCATCTGAGGAGAGGTAGCAGAGTCACTGGAACTGCAAAGTTAATTCTACTTTTTCTCCATAGATGCTGCTAGATCTGCTCAGTTTTACAGCAATTTCTGATTTCCAGCATCTGCATTTCTTTGGGGTTTGTTTTTCAGAAATTTTATCAAGTATAAGGATGTTAATTGCGAATTTTCCTATCAGCGTTCCAGGTAATTGCCACCCATTTGCACTCCAGTGGGTGCCCCTTCTTAATTCTTAAATTTGAAATTAGTAAAAGGGTGTTTTCAGATGCCGAAGACATTTTTGCTCAAATTGTATCCCACGTTTTAAAAATGTATTTTTTTTACGACTGTCTGATAGATCCATTACTTCTTTTAATCTGTTTCACCTTTTTTGGTCCATGACCATGTCAGTGGTCATTTTCCCTTAAAAGGTAGTAGAAAGAGAGAACTGAACTATTCTGGGACTTCTATCCAGTCCCTCTATACTCCCCTTTGACTGACTATAAAGTAAACTAGGTTCAGACAAATTTAGTTGTCTACTTCCAATATAACACCTGAGACAGGACAGAACAGGGGTTAAAATTTGGAGTTCCCCCACTCTTACCCATTGGATCACCTGGCTCTTATATATTTATTGTTTGTATTCCATGTGGGTATATTAGCATATTATTGGTCTAAGTATCTGCCTTTCAATGAGAGTTTCAAACACCCTAATTACTATCGTATTCTGTAGTAATTGAATAATTAATCTGGCTAAGGGACATATGGAGTAGGATGTATTGTTCACAGATGAGCACTGATTCAGACTGGAGGGTCACCAATTTGTAACCTAATTATTACTTATTTAAGGTTGGTATCTTGAGTGAATAGAGTATTTGTTAGCTCAGTTACTCATCCAGATAATTATTTTGCTAGGGAAGAATTCAATTACTGAAAAATATCAATTTAACTTGCTTAAACAAAACAAAATCATGACCTCCAATGAAAATTGTTGTGGTCTGAGTTCTGCAGATAATTGAAGTTCCAATATGTGCATGTTAGTACAGTGGGTTACAGAGTGCACTATTAAAAGGTCTTTAGTGCTTCAATTACAAATTATATCTGTGAACCACTGGCCATTCTTTTAAGTTGCTCCAATGGTTGGATCAAACAGATGGGGTTCCTATAATGTTTCAGCATGCAACCTGGAATGGCACAAAGCCACGATTCGTCCTGTACATGCATTTTGATTAATCTGCTCAGGGATGTTATTATATACATCTTTGATTCGGAGGTGGGGATACTATCACTGTGCCACAAGAACCCTAATGATTCATGCTGTATTAGTGGCTCTGCAATACAGTGTTTCAGAGCTCGACAGGGGAAAATACCTCCACGTTTCCCGCTTAAAGTTCTAAAGTGTGCCGTGACACCACCTGAAGCTTAAATTGCACATGATTGAAGGGCATCTTTGATTGAATATCTTGTACTGTATAAATAGAGTCTAATGATGACCATGAAACCATTGTCAATTGTCAGAAAAACCATCTGAATCATTAATGTCCTTTATGGAAGGAAACTATTGTCCTTACCTGTTCTGGCCTACATGTGACTCCAAACCCACAACAATGTAGTTAGCTCTTAACTGCCCTCTGGGCAATTAAGGACGAGAAATAAATACTGGGCTAACCAGCGACACTCTAATCCCATGAATGAGTAAAAGATAATAAATGGTCACCAGTATCTATGAAACCGTATGCACAACAATTAGTTCGTTCAAGAGAGGATAAGCCATGGAGCTGAGTAAATTCTCCAATAGCCTGTTCAGAAATATGTAGTTTAATTTTAAAAAATGCAACGTCCTTTGCAATGTTCTGCTGAATCTACAATAATAGCTTAGTATTCCATATTTAAATTTCTTCGCAGTCATGAAATAAAAGGAATTCATGTTGAATATCATAGAATAGAGAAGCTGAATATTATATGGAGAAAGAGACTGTAGGAAGCTACAGAACGGAGGGATTTGTAAGCCTTCGTCTCTGAGTCTCAAAAAGCCAGCATTCATGTTCAGTAGATAATAGGGAAGGCAAATGGGGAATATTGTCTTTATGTCAAAGAGAATGGAGTATGAAAATAGGGAAGTTTTGCTAAAATTACACAAGGCACTAATACAACCACAGATGGAATACTGTAAACCGTTTTGGGCCTTTTATTTCAGGCGGTTCAGCGAAAGTGCATTGGCTTATATCAGGTATAGAGAGACTATCTTTTCAAAAGGGTTTGAGTAGATTGGCCCTATGATATTTGGAATACAGAAGAATGAGAGAGGTCTTGATTTAAACATACAAGATTCTTGGGGTAGATGTGGAAAGATTGTTTCTGCTGTGGAAGAGTCTCGGACCAGAGGGCGCAATCTCAGAATAAGGGGTCAAATATTTTAAGATAGATGAGGAATTTCTTTGAGGTAATGGATCTGTGGACTTATGTATCACAAAGGGCTGTTGAGGCTGGGTTATTAAGTATTAGAGGCTGCACTCGACAGATTTAATCAGTAAAGAAATCAAGAGTTATGGAAAAACGCTACAAGATGATCAGATCAACCATGATCCCATTAAATGGTGCAGCAGGAATGTTGGGCTGAATTGCCTACTTCTGCTCTGACATACGTTGTTTTTAAAGAATCATAGTTTGGTTACTCTATGGAAGAAGTTATTTCGCGTATTGTGTCTGTGCTACTTTGGTCCTACGATCTAAAGTTTCCTTATGTAATCAAAAATTAAGTCAAGCTAACTAAAGTAGAAGAACTTGCATTCATACAACCAGTAAATTAATTTTGGAATACAACTTTCAATGTTTGGTAAGCTAATGTCCGCCAGTTTCCACTGAGCAAGGTTTCACTAAACCACAGTGAGGTAAATCATCACTTAAACTGCTATTATTGTATTTTATATTGGGGAGAGGATTGGCAGGCGTGGTATATGCTAACAGGGACCGTCCAAGTGGGAAGAGTACATGGAGAGTAGCTGTTGAGCCTAGGGAGGATTTGGGATTGGGAGTGATGAGTAGGGCTGGAGGTGGTACTGGGTGCTCCTTGGCCTGCAGTAACAGACTTGGGGGCAGTGTTGAGGCAATCAAGGAAGACCAGCCTGCTGGAAAGCCCTCCCCAGATCCAAACCCTATCCAGATCCTGGGCTTTCATGTATAAAGCCTTGCTCCCTTTGGCCTGTGTCAGGCACTAACCCCACACCTTGGCCTCACCAACTTAGGTTGAAACTGGCCAGTAATACTCTGCTCCTTTCTAACTATGTCTGTGCACGTGCGTTGTGCCAGATTGGATTGCGTACGAGCAGGAGTACAATGCAAATTCCCAAGCAGCAAAGTTCTGAGACAGATGTCATTTGGAGTGTTGGTCACGCTACATCTAAGTTGTCCATAAGGACATTGTGTGTGTGTGTGTGTGTACTGGCTTCTGAGGAAATACCTGAAGCAGTTCCATCTGACCCCAGCAGTTTCCTGAGGCAGCAATGTGCAGTGTGTTGTGGCTGCCACTTTGTTGACTGTGCTGGAATATTTCTAACGTTCCTCATGTCACTATTATATGGAAAGCAACAATTTTTTTTAGGATACTATTACAGTTTTGTGGCAACCTCCATCAGCTATTATGATTATTCAAAACCATATCCATAGGTGCAGCTGTTAAAGGTAAAAGTATATTCGATTTGGTATATTCTGAGAACTTCTTTCGTATACAGAAACCAAATTCCATGCAACCAAGAAAGCTAGGTAGGAGTAAACTGCAGCACCATTATTTCCGTTGGTACATTGGATAGAGTCTGCGATTGGATTTTGAATTTGCAATGCAGAATTTGATAAAAATGAGTTGATAACATCACATCAAAGGGAACCGAACATTTTGGATCTGAGTGAACAAGGCAAGGAACTGATCAGCTAAATCTTTTAACAGGTTGATAATTAACAGGGTCTAACAGGAAAGTACAAATTGGATGAAGCCTGTGACAATTCAGGTACGTACAGTAGAAATATTTCCAGTAGAAAATGGAGAAAATTATTTTTAAAAATTTGCTTTACTATCACATCTTGAATGGGTACTGAAACTGGAATGGACAATATTTAACTTTGTAGCAAGTTTACTTAGCATTGAATTGTTGTAAGCAGGTGTTGAGTCAGAGAGGGAGACTAAATACGGAGCAGTCTAACTCCAACAGTAATTTTTGAATTTGAGCTTGTGTCCATCTGCTGTTTGCTTAAATTTCCTGTAGCATTTGACCATTAATAGTGATGAGCACATCAACCAAATTTATTTTGAATACATAATCTGGTACATAGAAATCTCTTAGCATTGTACAGCTTATTTGGAAGCTCATGGTTTTTTTTTAAAATCTGTAATATGAATACATTATGTTAGTGAGTAGGTTGTTGGGTTTAAGCGATGTTTATCTTTCCTGAGAGTAGAGGCATTACCTGACACCTCTGTACTTCTATGATCCTTGTCAGATTAAAAGTGGGTGAGGTTTCCTTTTCGTGCTTAGTTGTTTCCTAAAGGTGGTGGTGAGATTAGTGGAGCAAACAAAAAGTGAAACTATTTAAATTTATAAAAATTTTTCCCCTCTCACCCTAAATCTTTACCCTCTCACCTAGTTCTGGCCTCTTTCCCCCACCCCCCCCACCCACCCTAAAGGAAAAGACTTTGTCTATTTATCCCATCCATGTCTCTCTTGATTTGATAAACCTCTATAGGATCACCCCTCAGCCTCTGACACTCCTAGAGGAAACAGTCCTAGCCTATTCAATCTCTTCTATAACTCAAATCCTCCAACCCTAGCAACATCCTTGTAAATCTCTTCTGAACTCTTTCAAGTTTCACAACGTCTTTCCGATAGGAAGGAGACCAGAATTGCATGCAATATTCCAGCAGTGGCCTAACCAATGTCCTGTACAGTCGCAACAAGACCTCCCAACTCCTGTACTCAATACTCTGCCCGATAAAGGAAAGCATACCAAATGCCGCCTTCACTATCCTATCTATCTGTGACTCCACTTTCAAGGAGCTATGAACCTGCACTCCAAGCTCTTTGTTCAGCAACATTCCCGAGGACCTTACCATTAAGTGTAATAAATCCTGCTAAGACTTGCTTACCCAAAATGCAACACCTCACATTTATCTAATTTAAACTCCATCTGCCACTTCTCAGCCCATTGGCCCATCTGATCAAGATCCCGTTGTAATCTGAGGTAACCGTCTTCGCTGTCCACTACACCTCCAATTTTGGTGTCATCTACAACTTACTAACTATATCCCTTATGCTCGCCTATAATCACTTTTAATGTTATTAACCTAAATGTTTTGGCACATTGCAGTTGAATTACCTTTTGTATCCTTATACTATACCTAAACAGCAGTATTCTAGTTAAATTGGCTGTTAATGCATGCTAACTTATGAAGTAAAGCGAAATGGGTGGTGCTCCAAAGAATAACATGTATCCATGTTGACACATCCTCTTCTATTGAAGGCATCAATTTCCACTGGGAAGGAGGAAACTTGACTGAAAGCTCTTCAGTATTTGGTATTTTGCCATTTCTATGTGAATATTTAAAAAGACAACTGATGTTTATGTAACCTGTGACAGATGTATGATTTTATTCATTGAACTGTCTGAGTTATTTGGGAATAATAGGTAGTCCATGTTGAATGAAGAGCACCAAACCAGTTAATAGATTTAGAATGATAAAGAATTATTCAAAATATTTGTTTGCAAATTGATTGATAGTGGTGGCATGGTGGCTGAATGGGGGCCGGCACAGTGACTCAGTGGTTAGCACTTCTGCCTCACAGCGCCAGGGACCCAGGTTTGATTCCAGCCCCCAACGACTGTGCAAACTCCACACAGACATTCTCCCCATGTCTGTGTGGGTTTCCTCTAGGTGCTCCTGTTTCCTCCCACTGTCCAAAGATGTGCAGCTTAGGTCATGCTGTATATTGCCCAGAGGGATGTGTAGGTTAGGTGCATTAGTCAGGGGCAAATATAGGATAGGGGAATAGGTCTGGGAGGGTTACATTTTGGAGGGTTGGTGTGGACATGTTGGGTTAACGGGGCTGTTTCTACAGTGTGGGGATTCTAATTCTAAACCTAGTTTTTGACATTCTCTGAATGTTGCCTGTAATTTTTGATCTACAACGTTCTCAGTGGCAGTGTTACGCATGTGAACTTGGAACATGCAGATATTCATCTTACTTTGCATTCATATGAGAAAGATGTGATATTTATATTATTTTGTTAAAACTTTGTCATGCAGAAATTGAAGGAGACAAACAGAGGGTTAAGGAATACAGATTACTAATTTTAATTGCTTGAACAATTAACACTTTTGTTAAAGTGAAGGATTAGTCATGTTATTTATATGAATTAGTTGAAACAATAGATTCAGAGTAGCATATCCCTTGCACTGTGATCCTTTTAGTAGAAGTTAAAGTGAATTTGTACAGTCTTTTAACATTAATAATCTTATGTGGGCATCACTAGGAAGCCCTCATTTATCACCTATCTTTGAGTGCCCTTAAGAATGTAATGGTAAGCTGCTGTTTTGAACTGTTGCAGTCCCATAATGTAGAGAGTTTCAGATGTTTTGTCGAGCAGTGAAGAAGAGATGCTAATTAACTGTCCAAGTCTAGATGTTATATTTGTTGATTTATAGGGAAACTTAAAATTCATGGATCCATGCATCTGTTGATCTTGATGTTATAGGTGGTTGAAAGTGCTGTTAAAGAAACTTTTGAGTTTTTGGGAGTAGGGATAATTAAAATGGTGTTTTGATCTGAATGGCCTTTTAGAGGGTGGGTTGTTAAGAATATTCAAAGCAAAGACAGACATATTTTAAGCTGGAAAAGAATCAAGCATTATGGGGAAAAAGGCAAGAGACTGGAGTTTAAGATTATCTCATCAGCAATGGTCTCATTGAATGACAGAGCAGACTTGATGGGTGTAATGGCCTGTTTCTGTTCCTACATGCTATAACCTTGGTGGAGAGACTGTGGGAAGTCAGGAGGTGCTTCCATAGTTGTAGAATACCAGACCTCTGACCTTCTGTTTTAGTTGTTACTTTTAATGAGCTGCTCCATAATTTTCTGATCAATGGAAACTCTCCAGGATTTTGTTCCTTGATGAATCATTGATGATGCCATTGAATGTCATGAGGTTGGATGCTTTTTTTTTTGTTTTCATAAAAATATCTTTACATACGTAGTTACTAATGCAATTCAGTTCTGTACAAAGAAACAAACGTTGGAGTTGACACTTTTCAGCAAACAAACCCAGGCATTTGTTACTTTGGCGAGACAGTGTTTATATACATTTGAGGCACTGGGACAGTCTGATAACTCAATGGACCTCCATTTAACTTTGGCAGAAAGACCTTACGCAGTGATCTTTCCTACGAGACCAACCCCATCCTTCACAAAGTTTGTTTTTTGTGTACCTGAGAGTCTATGCATGGCTTGATACAGTCACACACAAAGGTGGCCATCAGGATGAGGGTGGCCTTGGGAATGTTAGGTCCCCCCTCCCCCTTCAGAGTTTTGTAGGTAGGGTTCCTGCAGACCTGGACCACCTCCAGATTAAGTGCAGATGGCTCAGGTGATTGTAGTGGTCCAGGTTCGGAAAATGGGAACTGTGCCATCTATAACAACAGAGTGCCTCTCACCTGATGACCAGTTTTTACCCACAATGGAGAGTGAGCGATGTTCTGAAGAGACTAATTTCTGCCTCACCTTGGTCTTGTGCATCTCTGAAGATTTTGCACGTGCCCTGACCTTGCAAACCATATTCCCGGCACCTTCAGTTAATCTGCCCTGATGGTGACAGGGATTACGGATTGGTTGGCTTGCTTCCCAAAGAAATGGCCTCACTCTTGCCTTGATTCACCTTTGGCTTCTGAGGCCAGTTCAAACTGATCACGAATGCTCATGAGTCTGCACCAAGCAGAAAATGACACTGTCATCTGTGTACAGGGAGGTTTAGAGCTCTAGCAGTCTGTTGCTTGGAATAGTCATCCCTCTTCGGCTCGTGCCCTTCCTGGTGGACAAAGCCGCAGAGATTGGGCAGCCTTGCCTGACTCCAAATCTGATCGGGATGCTTTATGATTCCCAACAGTTGATCGAGACTGCACTAATGATATTGATGCAGAATTGTCAGATTCAGTTGCGAGTTCCCTATCCAATTGGCGATGACCTTGGGCAGGATTTTGCAGTCCTCATTCAGCTGTGAAATTGGCCACCAATTTCTAATTTCCTCCATTTTCCCCTTCTTGTAGACGACAGTGATGAAAGCTTTCCTCCTGGATTCGCACATGCTACCTGACAGAGGTATACTGTAATACAACTCCAGCAGATCCTGGCCAATATGTCCCACAGAGCTGAATACAACTCGGCCGGTAAGCTGTCACTTCCAGGAGTTTCATTCTTTTCTAAGGACTTGAGGACCTTGGACAGCTCATGCAGAGACAATGGCTGGTCCAGCCTCTCCCATGTGCTGTCGTCTAAGACCTCTGTGATAGAGGACAGGGACAACTGGGAGGCTGTGCTTTCTGTGAGCTTTGTGTCACACAGTCTGACATAAAAGGATTTGCTGATCCTCAGGGTGTTAGACTCAGATGATGTTACTGTGCCATCTTCTTCCTTCCTCTGTGACGTAGACACCAAGCATCTGCAGCAGGAGTAGGTTCTGACTGCTTTTCTGGAGTTTGGACAGTTTACCCCACCTGTCTCTTGCCCTGTAAACACCTTTGAGGATAAAGAACGTTTTAATGTTCCCTTTGACTGTTTCCCATTTGTCCACTGGAGACTCAAAAAAAAGGATCTTCTCCAACCCGTGTAATCCATTTTGAGCACCTCCGTGTTTTCCAGTGTCAAGAGTTTCACTTTCATGCTTCAAAGTTCCCTTGCCGGCATGCTGGTCATCCTGTAGGAGGCAGTGGTTAGCGAAGAGTACCTGTTTGACCAAGAAGGTGCATGACGCAAACAGATAATCTAGCTTTAAGCGGACAGACTTGTGTGGCTTTAACCAGTTGTATACACTCTGCGCTCTATCAGAAGGGGTGCTGAAGACGTCATGAGGCTTGGCAACTTTAACCGTTTCCATAAGGAATCTCGACATGGCATCCAGTTTGCTTTTAGCCCTTTCAGATTTCCAACTACATCGATGATAGTGTTGGAGTCAGCAGCCAGAATGATTGGCTTGGATGAGGCCAACAGTTGTGGGAGCTGCTGCAGGATACCCAGCTGCTCACTCTTAACCACACGTTAATTAGTCTTGGAGCGTTTTTGCACATAGCAGACACTATGATGAGGCGCCTGCTGACCACCTCCTTAACTTTGGAGATGGTGAAGTGACCTCCTTGTAGCAGAATATCCAGGCCAGAGGAACTGCAATTATTTCTCTGCACTGATTACCTTTTCCTCCGCTTCAGCCTGTCGTCCTTCTGGACACCCCTCCATTTCAGTTTTTTTGCTCGAAGGTGAGACCTTACTGTCCTTTTGGGATCAGTGGCTCACGTTGTCACTTACCGCTACTTTGGCACACAGTGATCCTTCCTCCACTTTCTTCCCATTCACCCTGACTGTATTGCAGACCCCCTGACCTGAGGCCTGGGAACTAGCAGAGGCCATGGCACTGGCTGGCTGGTTACTGAATTGGCATTGGGCCGAAGTCAACATAAAGATTAGATCACCTATAGTATGGAAACAGACCCGTCGGCCCAACAAGTCCATACCGACTCTCCAAAGAGTAACCCATCCAGACACATTCCCATATTCACCCCTGATTATGGGCAATTCACCTAATCTGCACATCTTTGGATTGTGGGAGAAAACCAGAGCACTCGGAGGAAACCCACGCAGACATGGGGAAAATGTGCAAACTCCAAACAGTCAGCCACCCAAGGCAGGAATCGAACCTGGGTCCCTGGTGCTGTGAGGCAACAGTGCTAACCACTGAGCCACCGTGCCACACTATTTCTCCACCAATTTCAGCTCAGCTCAACTGATCTTCTAAGTTTTGCTCACAATCATAATCCAGCAATGATCTCAAGATCTTCCTATGATGAAGGTTCTCAGCTGAGACTTGTCCTGAGAGGATGATCTTCTGGATCATGATATCTCTCCTGCCAGACAGGGAGAGCTGCTCAACTTCCTGTAGTTTGCTGGCATAACCGCTGCTAGTACCTGTGATGTCTGAATGTCCCTTGCCACTAATTCTACCTTTTGGATGTTGTTCACATGTGTTGCTGCATTTGAGCACGGCAACAAATTGTAACTGGACCGAAGATTTGAGTGTATTAGGCTTGGTTGTAAAGCATGATATGCTTTAATGATCTCTCTGGAAGATTAAAAATAGGTGACACTTCTTCTTCTACTTCCTTTTGTGTTTCATACTGTTCTCAACTTCAGAAAAGCTTGAAATACTCTTGGGTGGAGAACTGAAAACTCTAGGCACCACACATTTGGACAGATGCAGTGGGTATAGATTGTAAGATCATAAAATGTAGGAACAGGCGTAGGCCTATGAAGTGTGCTGCATCATACATTGAGATAACTGTTGGTATTATAATTCTTAACTTGATTTACCTGCTTTTTTTCCCCAAACCCTTGATTCCCTTAGTGATTAAAAAGCTATCTATCTCCGCCTTAAATACACTAATGACTAAATCCCTCCTCCTCTCGGTTCTGGAGGGTTGTTCCTTCACTGAGACTGTGCCCCCAGGTCCTCATCCCATCTACTAATGGAAGCATCATCTCTATATCCACTCTATCCAGGCCTCTCCATATTCTGTAAGTTTCAATGAGATACCCCCCTCACCCTTCTAAACTCCATTGAGGACAGACCTCAGAGTCCTCAAACTGCTGTTCAAATGACAAGCCCTTCATCTCTGGAATTGTTCTTGTAGATCTCCTTTGGACCCATCCAGTGTTGCATATCCTTCCTTAGATACGAGTCCCAAAACTGCTCAAAATATTCCAAATGTGGTCTGACCAGAGCCTTATACAAATTCAGCAGTACATCTCTGCTCTTGTGTTCTCGTCCTCTTGAAATGAATGCTAACATTTCAATTGCCTTCCTAACTGTCAACTGAACTTGCACATCAGGGCAGGATTGATTGGCATGAGGGGCCATAGTTTTAAGATATTAGGAGAAAGGTATAGAGGGACATCAGAAAAAGGTTCTTTACACAGAGAATTATGAATGCATGGAATGTGTTGCCAGCGGTGGTGGTGGAAGCAGAGTCATTAGGGACATTTAAGCAACTGCTGGACATGCACATGGAGAGCAGTGAATTGAGGGGCGCGTAGGTTAAGTTATTTTATTTTACATTAGAATTAAACCTCGGCACAACATTGTGGGCCAAAAGGCCTGTTCTGTGCTGCACTTTTCTATTTCCATCACCCTTAAGAAAATCCTGAACTAGGACTACAAAGGCCCTTTGTGCTTCATATCTCCAAAGCCTTTCCCCATTTAGAAAATAGTCTCTGCCACTTTTCTTCCTATCAAAGTGCATAACCTCACACTTTGTTTTTCCCAAATTATATTCAATATGCCACTTCTTTGCCCAGTCCCCCATCTTGTCCGTGATCTTCTGCAGCCTCCCCACTTCCTCAGCACTACCTGCCTCTTCACCTATTTTTGTGTCATCATCAATTGAAACAATAACCTCAGTTCCTTCATCCCGATCATTAATGTATAACTGGAATAGTTGTAGTCCCCGTTGTGGACCCCTTCACTTCTAGTAATAAATGGCTGCCATCCATAAAAATGGCATCCCTTTATCCCGACACTTCGCCTTTTACTAGTCAACCACTCATCTATTCGTGCCAGTGCCTTCCCCCTAACACCATGGGCTATTGCATTTTATTTTCCCAGTCCACCTGCATATTGAAGTCCCCTCATGATTATTGTAATATTGCCTTTCTTCCATGCCTTTCCTATCTCCTGGTTTATTTTCCAACCCACATCCTGACTACTGCCAGGAGATACATACTTCTCATTAGTTTTGTTTTCCTTTTTGGTTCCCCAACTCTACCCATACAGATTCTATGCTTTCTAAGTCTATTGTCCAAATCACTTCTTGCTATCAATTTAATTTAATTTCTTAGTAACAAGGCAACCTCGTCCCCTCTCTCCAGCTGCTTATCCTTTTGATTGAGTGCATAACCTTGGATATTTAGTTCCCAACCCTCACTCCCTTGCAGCTATGTCTCTGTGATACCCACAACATACCTGCCAATTCCAATCTGCACTACCAAGTAATTTACTTTGTTTTGTATACTGCATGCATTGAAATACGAAACTCTGTCTGTTGACAGCCCCTTTACTCATATTTTTCCCCTTATATGCTGTGCCTGAAGTTACATTCCTCAGCCTTTTCATACTCTCTGTCCTATTCCTTTCTCTGGAAACGTTTTAATAACCTCTGCCGAGACCTCCCCTCAGCTTTTAATGTTTTACATTATTTTCCATGCAACTAAACCTCAAACTATGTTCAATTCCGTTGGCTAGTCTCCGCTGAGACAGTTTTATGAATAGTGCAAGTGGCCTCTGTGTTATCTCTGTTTTGATAGGACTGGGAGGAGAATTGAATAGAGTCTGTCCAGTAGCTTTTGCTTCAATAATCATTGTGTGGATATTGACTGAGGATAGAATTCAAATGTGACTGGGATGTTATACAGTCAAAACCTGGTGTTAAGTATTATGCATGCAGAACAGTCACAGGGTTGCCAGTGCACACTCGATGATACCTTGGCAGGGTTGATAAATGAAGGAGTAAATTAGATTGATTGGGCAGAATTAACCTTTTTGCATCAGTCCCTATACATTATACATACCGTAGATGTAAGAAGACTATTCCAGAAGTAACAGCCGTTGTCTTTCTGGAATGAGTCACATAACATTTTGGTGAGAGTAGGGAAAGGAAGTGTTCAGTAAGCCTCCGCCTTCTTTCTCTTTCTTTCTCTCTTCTTTCTATCTTCAGAGTTGGCATCTAATTACCATATATTATTGAATACTTTATTTTCTGCCCATCACAAATTCCCACACTTCGCTGTAAATTTTTGAACAGAACTTTGTGTATTATCAAATGTCTAGCACGCTAGCTCGTGGTCAGTTTGAGACTTATTTATTCTGCGCTTTATTACATAAGTGTGAATCTAGTGATTCTCATATAAAACAGAATACACATTAAACACGTGATCATGGATTTAAAGAACCTTTCTGTACAAAAAGCCATTTGGTTCATTAATATTCTGACAGCTGTCTGGCCCATTCCATTGACCTTTCTGTACAACCAATTTTCCTATTTGGTTTTGATATTAAGAATAGTGACTGGGGGCTTGGCCAAGTTTGTGGAATCTTAGGTGCGTCGAAACTGAAGTGTTTTTACATTCATGCTGTCACCTAAAGCTGTCTGCTTCACTATTAGGGGATATGTAAATTATCAACTAACAGTCTCACTCCTAGCCTTGTGACAGAAGTGAATTTCTTCCATCATTTTAGGTCTTTAACTAGAGCCTTGATCCAATAATGGGTGGATAAGAATCTGAAGCAGTCAAAAATTCTAGTGAAATGTTTGCCTTTGTCAAAAGGAAATTGAAATACAAAAGAGTGAAAATAATGCACCAATTATTTAGTCAGTCTTAGTCAGCCTCCATCTGGAATCCTGTCTTCAAATCTGGGCAACAGCTTCAGAAAAGATGTTTGCAAAAGCAAAATCATGTACATGATAGAAATCTAAAGCATTCTGGAAACACAAGGGTCAAGAAGCAGCGCTCATGGAGAGTAAGTGAGAGTTAAGATTTAATTTTGATGAAATTTCACCAGATTCTGCTCTGAATCATTAACTTCCTTCTGCTCTTCACAGACGCTGCCTGAACTTGAGCATTTTCCAGCCTTGAAGTGTGCAGTGCACATTCACCCTTGTTTAGAGTGTATAGGGTTAAATTAGCAGGCAGTGTTACACAACTCAGGCAGTCTCTTGAATTTAGAAATTTGTGGAATGATCTAATTGGGATGCTGAAAACAGTGCAGGGATTTTAACTGGGTAAACAAAATGTTCTTCTAGGACATTTCTGTCAAAGAGGACGACATCATAATACTAACCATTTTGCAGTGTTGTTCCTCCCTTACTTGCAAATGGTAGTGACAGTCTGGAACTCTTTCACCCCTACAACCTCCAAACTGTGGCCTATCCAAAGGTATTGGGTGCAAAACCAAATGAAATTTTTATGAAGGAGATAAACTTGTTTACTCCCCATTTTAATTAGGACTTGGTTAGCACAATTATTTGTCGGTGTAGCTGGCATGGCCAGAATTTTTTTTGCCTATCTTAATTTCCCTAGAGAAGATGGTAGTAAGTTATTTCCTTGAACTGTGCTGTTTATGCAGTCATATAATCTTTGAGCATAGAAACAGGCCCTTCTATTGCCGTAACTATACTAACTAATAAATACCAAATGGCACTAATTCCGCTTACATGTGGTCTATAGCCTACTATGCCCTGGTATTTTAAATGCATATCGAGATGCTGCTTAAATGTTGACAGTATCTACCTTCACCATCTACTCAGGCATATGTCTACCACCATCTAGGTGAAAAAGAAATTCTCAGATCTCCTATAGATCACTTACTCCTCACCTTAAACCTCTGCCATCTGGTCTTAGACATGTCTGCCATAGGAAAAAAATTCTCAAATTTTCTACTCTGTCGATAACTCTCAATCAAAGATTCCTTCACCCTGCTCTGCTTCAAGGAAAACAAACCCAGCCTATCCAGTCCCTCCTCATAACTGAGACTTTTCCTCAGCGGCAACATCTTGGAGAATCTCCTGTGCACCTGCTCCAGAATTACGCACACAACTCCTCCAGCTGTGGCCTAGCCAGTGTTTTTTGAAGTTGTAACAAGATTTCCTTGCTCCTATATTCTGTGCCCTCGCTAATGCAGGTAAGCGTCCCATATGCCATGTTCACCATCTGGTCGACCTGTGCTAACAACTCCTGGGGATCTATGGATTTGTACATCAGGGTCCCTTTGATTCTCAGTACTTCGGTCAGGACCCATTGTTTTTTGTGTATATCCGTCCCATATTAGACCTGCCAAATGCATTCCTTTGCACTCTATCAAATTTATCAGCAGATCAATATTGGATTATAGCCTAAGGGTCTCCTCCTCACATCACTAATTTTCCTGTTATCTGCAAACTTAGTACTTACACCGTTTTTACATTCACATTCACATGTACATGTACATAAACAACAAGGATCCCAGCAGCAATCTGTGGTACACTGCTAGTCACTGGCTTCCAATGGCAAAAAGCATTCCTTCACCACCACGCTTTGCCTCCTGTTTGCAGGTCAATTTTGGTTCTAGTTTGTACTAGCCGTTGATCCCATGGGCTCTTATCTTTTTTGGAACACCTTTCCGTGTGGGATTTTGTCATAGGCCTTACTGAAGTCCATGCAAACCATGTCAAATGGACTACCCTAATCACTTAATCACCTTTTCAAAAAACTCAGTTAAATTTCTTAGACAGGATCTCCCCCTAACCAATCTGTTCTGAGTCTTTTTGATCAATCCCTGCCTTTCCAAGTGTTGATTAATCTTGTCGTTCAGAATTTGTTCTAATAATTGCCCAACCAGTGATGTTAGTGTAACTGATCTGTAATTACCTGGCCTATCTCTGCTTCCTTTATTGAACAAAGAGGCCACATTAGCTATCGTCCAGTCATCTGACATTTCATCTATAGCCAGCAAGGTATTAAATAATTCCACCATGGCCCCAGCAGATCTCCTGAATACCCTTACCTCCCCTAGCAACCTGGATAGATTTCATCAGGCTCTGGTGATTTATGCTCCTTTACACTCACTCAAACATCAAATACCTCGTTATTAATCTTAACATGTTCTAGAGCCTTGCAATTTGAAATCCTCAGCTATAATATTTTTCTTCCTTGTGAATACAGGTAAGTATTTATTTAAGACCTTACCCATGTCCTCTGGCTCAATATATAGATTACCCTTTTGATCTCTAATGGGTCTCAGTCTTTTCCTGTAATCCTCTAATTCTGAATATACTTAGAAAAAGTCCTTGAAGTTTCCTCAATTGTATCTGCCAAAGATATTTCATGGCCCACCCTTTTCCCTCTTCATATCTTCTTTTTAAGCAACCTCCTATTTTCTTTGAAAGTGCCTCCCTCGCTTTTAATGTGTTGTATCTGACATACGCTTCCTTTCTTTACCTTTTCAATCTCACAATATCTCTTGACATCCTTGGTTTCCTGGATTTGCTCCCCTTACTTGTCACTCTTAGAGGAACATGCAGAATTCTACTATGCTACTTTTAAAAGATTCCCACTTTCCAAATGTAGAATTATCCATATGTAGCTGCTGCCAGTCTGTTTGCCAGATCCTGTATAATGTATTTGAATTTGACTTTCATCCAGTTTGGACTGTTAACTTATGCAGCATCCTTATTCTCTTTCATAAAGACTTTAAAAATTATAATTATGGTCACTGTCCCCAAAATGCTCCCCCACTAAATCTTCAACCACTTGACCAGATTCATTCTTTAGGATTAAGTCAAACATGCCCAGTTTCTGGTAGGTTTATCTTAATATTGACACAAAAAGCTCTCCTAGATGCACCCCTGTTTCATCCTAAGGGGATCCCAGTTAACTTTAGCAAAGTTGAAATCTCCGACAACTATAAGCAAGTTTCTCTCTCACCTTTTGTGAGTTGTCTACGTATCTGCACCTCTGTCTCCCTCCAACTGTTGGGAGGCTGTAGTATAATGCCAGCAAAGTAATTGCCTTTTTTAAATTTCTAAGCTCTATCCAGATGGCTTCATATGAAAACCTTGGACATCCTCCCTCATTATTGCAGTGATGGTTTCCTTTTAATATAATGCAATGCCCCATCTCTCTTACGTCACTTCCTCTAACCAATCCCATACACATCGCATCTGAAACTTCTATACCCTGGAATGTTGAACAGCCAGTCCTGTATTTTTCTTCAACTGTGTCTGTGATTGCAACAATATTGTATTTCTACAGAATGATCGAGCTCCTTACATTAAAATAGATGTTGTTTAGCTTTCTGGACCTACCATGTGCCTTACTTTCCCCATGTATTCTCCACCTACTAGGCTGTCTTAGCATTATTTTGATATCTGATTGGACCTTGCTCCTGACTTTACATCTACTCTGTGCATTTTCCTCTAGCAAATAATCTTAAAACATCCCAGCAAGGATATTGGACATATTTCAGTTCAGGTGCAACCTGTCCAGCTTTTACAGGTCCCACCTAACCCAAAAGCTGGCCCAATGATCCAAAAATCTGAAGCCCTCCATCCAAGTCATACATTCATTTAATCTTATCTTCCCATTCCTACACTTAGCATGTTATACTGGAAGTAATCTGGAGGTTACAATTTTGGTAGTCTTCCTCATTAATCTACTTCCCATCTCTCTCAAATTCTCTTGCAGGACCTCTTTCTTTCTTTACCCATGTTATCAGTGCCAACCTATACCATGACTGCTGCAATTCACCCTTCCCCTTCAGAATGCCCTGTAGCCATTCTGAGACATCCCTGACACTGGCACCCAGGGAAGCAATACATCACTTGTTTGCTGCCACAGAACTACCTGTTAGTTTCTCATACTATCCACACAATTGGGTCCCCTCTCACTAAAGGTCTCCCTGTCTTTTTTCCTCCTATTGTTGTGCAAAAGAGTCAACTGTGGTGGCATAAACTTGGCTGCTTTACCCTGAGAGGCCATCCCACCACCACCTCCGCCACCCCCCCCCAAACAAATGTGTCCAACATGGTATATATGTTTGAGAGGGAATTGTCACAGAGGGCTCCTGCACTTCCTGCCCTTGCTTGTTAGTCTTTCTGATGTTCTCATGTGATGCTTGCCTGTCTGTGTAGCCCTTACCCCTTACTTGTGGCGTGACCAACTCAGTAGATGTGCTATCCGTTATGTTGTCTGCATGAATGCTCCATGGTGAGTCCATCTGCAGCTTCATTGCTCCATGTGATCAATCAGGAGCTGCAGCTAAGCACACTTCCTGCATACGTGGTCACCATGGAAACTGGAAATGTCCCTGATTTCCCATATATTGCAGAAGTAGCATTCCATAGGGCTGAGCTATCCTGTCACCAACTGCAAAAAATAAGGAACCAATCGCTTAACCTTACCCACACTACTCGCCAGATCAGACTTTTCACTCTTTCTCAGTATTTGTGCCAAACTATGGAGCACAAACTACAAAGCACAAAAATAAACACTTTATTGTCTGTGTCTTCTTCCTGGCATCGCTCACTCAGTCTCAAAAGTTGGTTTGCAAGTGGGCAATCCTCTTGCCCTCTGACACTGTTTGAACTCTGACATCAGGTAGAGTTCTGCTTCTGGATTCTGTTCCTCTCCGCTCCTGCAGCCGCTCCAGCTGAGCTCCATCTGGGCCCTGCTTCTTGCATTTTATCTGGAAGCTCCGCTACTGTTGTTCACCCCCAAGTTTAATCTGCTCTGTTCCTCTCCCACTGCTGCTCCAACTGATGTACGAGCTTTACTCATGATGTACCATGTTAGCACTGTGGATGTTCCTATCTTCTCATGGTCTGCAGTAACTCAAGAATTCGGCTCACTACCGCCACCTTAAGTACAATTATTGGTGGACCTGGCTAATACTACCCAGATCCTGTCAAGCAACTTTTAAAAACTGAACATTGCAGTCAGTGAATGTGCTTATTTCTGACCATGTTACAGTGGAAAGTCATTGATAAAGCATCTGACGGTGGTCACTGGTACCACCAAATCATTATGACTCTTTGAATTTGAGACATCCACATCGTACATTTTGTACGGTTTCCTTCCTCAAGTTTTTATCTCAATTGGTTTTCAACAGGGAAGCAGTAATTAGAATTCCCAAGTTGATAAATTAAGAGATTTGAGGATATGGGAAAGAGTGGGGTGATAGTAGGTGATGAGTTCATGGTTTCTTTGGCCTTTTTTAAATCTAAAGCATGAGACCACATGGAGCTTGGACTTAGCACTGGATCCAAGAGCAAGACTGCCTGAATATACACCATCTGCTCAATGCCTGTAAGACAGTACCTAGCCAGGGTTGGTGATAAAAGAATGTGGATGAGGTCCGCTGAAATAATCTCTCTGATTCTTATGTTTAATTATCTGTGTAATAGATCTTCCAGTTTGAATATTGGTGCTTAGATATTAATGAGAAGGATTTTGTCAGGTTGGTCAAACTGGCTTTACCTCAGTATGGATTAAATTCTTTGTTTCGATAGTTTTAAATTAAATCAAGACTTCTGCATTGGGGTACAAATTATAAATCAAGCCTTTTTTTATGTGAGCAAAGATGCCGACTTTCATTTAAATGTCTTCACAGAAACTCCACTGGGAGAAAGGTTTTACATAGTTTGATCAGCTTGCCTTGTTTTAATTAGAATTTAGGCAGTAAATTCTCATCTAGAATTCCAAGGGTGGTTATTTCATTGACCTGAATGTACAAAAGGCTGTTTGATTTACATCAAATTAATATGGGTTGTAGGTAATTTTATATATTGATTGCAGCTGACTTATCAAAGGAATGACTGTAGAGAAGCCTACAGCCTTCCATGCTTTAATATTCTTTATAATGCCACTTGAGGAACTCCTTGCTCCCTGCTTATGGGTGCAACCCCACTTGTCCCATTCCTACTCACTCTCCACCTCTCCTGATTAAAATATCTGCCATAAGATCATTTTGGCAGTCCTGCCCAACCTAACCATTGTTGCTTCTTTGGACACTACCTCCTAAAATTGCTCTTTCTTAAAAATGTGGTATAATGAAGTACTACACCAATACTTTTAAGATTATTTTGTTGATATCGTGACTGCTTATTTACCGACTTCCAGAGTGCAGTGGATGGGGAACAATCAGTTCCTGCTTTTACATTCCATAATTAGTCCTTCCCTGCACGTGCATGTTAATCTTGTGCTCACCACTTCTGCAGTGAAACCAAGATCCTGTTTTGGATTGGTGCAACTCCTGTGTCAGTGCTCTACTTGCCTTTCAAACTCAGGTTTTAGCAAAGATGAAGGTCATTTGGCTCTTGACTGTTCTGGCATTCAGTTGGTTTGATGTTAATACCCATCTAGCCAGAGTCAGTCAGTCTCAGTTTGATATTGTCAGTTCACCTCAGCTTTTTGAGGAAGGAGTTCCAGATTTCCACTGTCTTTTCTGTGATGAGGTGTCTCTTGAAGTGTCTCAAGATAAAGTCCAAGCTTTTATTTAACTTTAAGATTGAAAGCAAGTGAAAATGTACTTTAATGTGACAAATTCCAAAAATCTATTGTAGTTTTTAACATTTATACATTGGTAAATGTTGTTCCTCCTGTGACCATATGCTGAGTACTAAGATGCCGATTATTCTCGATGTTATATGTTGGCCTTGATAAGGACGAGAAAACAAAATCTGAACTATTTACCTTTGAGCTTATTTTGTTTTAATTTTAGCCAGAATTAAACTGTAGGCCAACGTAGGTTATCAATCCAACCGTTTGATTTGTAAATGATCTGCTGATTGAGCAGTAAAGAGATAAAGGTGTTCAGGTTAACAATCCATTTGATTTCTTTGAGTGGAGTGTACAAAAGCACTCTGAGGGGAAATTTAAACTATATTTAATGTATTTGTCTTTAAAGGAGTGATGTAAATTGAACAGAAATTCATAACTGTATCTTGGGTGAAATTATGAAACAGATGTAGAAGCTTCTTTTGAAGCTAAATTGTTTTGTGAACACTGTTTTTGCCAAGCACCAGCACTTTAAGAACAGTCTCTGTGTTTTGATTTTTAATATAAACTGCTCACTTGAAAATAAATTTGTGGAAGTGAGACTTTATTACAAATAGAACAAGAGACCATCTGTTCTTGCTCAAGATTTATGCTTGCCATCCTACTTGATGTGTATCTAATTTTTTTTTTATTTTGACCACTTCCTTCGGTCTTATACTGTTAATTTGTTAACCTGTACAGCATTCACAGTAGCATTTAACTTGAACCAATAGTACCAATTATTGGTCCTGCAAAACAAAATGCTACTCCCCACAGCAACCTCAGCCCCCTGCATCGTCCTCTGCCATAACAACGCTCATCACAAATGCCAGAAGCAGCATTATGTATTTCTACTGGGGAAATCGACTGCCTTTCTGCATTAACATCAAATTTGTAATTATTGTCCTTTTTTTTTGTTGGGTATTCTGCAAAAAATTATACTTCCTTTGAATCCACTTACTGATTATTTGTTTGTTCCATTATTGCCTTCTTTTGAATCACCATTTCATTTGCAACGTAATCAATTTCCCCCTGTCCTATGCAGACCTAGCCCATCTAAAAGATTATTAACATGAAATGCTACACCTTTCTTTTTCCACATAGATTCTGTTTGACCTCATGATCGTTTCTAGTTTTCTTCATCTGCAGTATTTTGCTTTTATTACATTAGTGAAACCTGTTTAGCCAAAGCTTCCTCAAGTGTTGAGTACAACAAACGTATTTAAGCTCAAAAGATTACTGTTATGCCTCTATAAGATTATATATTAAACAGTACATAAAAGCTCATGTGGATTCTGGAAATCTGCAAGATAAATAGAAAATGCTAGAAATACTCAAAGTCAAGCAGCCTAAATGGAGAGAGCAGGAATACCTGGTGCAAGGCCAGTTAACTGTTGTTTGTTTCTATGTAGCTGCTTCATAAAGTAAATGAATGTTTTTGATTGCATTTTTAAAAATCACATGTTCTTGTGGAAATTCATTATCTATTAATCAGATTTAACACTCCCAATTATGAATTCATCTGTTTTGTTTCAGTAGCCAACAATTTGCTATTGTTGACAGCTCAGATGAAATTGAACAAATATTTATGAATCTACAGTAGTTAACTTGATAACCACTACCTCTGCAATGCTGTGTTTATGCATACTTATTCAAATATAATTAGAATTCAGCCCACACTGATTGCCACTGAAGGGTCATTGATTCTTTGTCAGGAATTGAGGATTACAAATAATTCAAGGCTTTCATATTTTTTTGTGGATGAGTGCTGTGGCTTAATTTAATAAAAAGCTAAAGCTTAATAAATTTCTGAAACAAGAACTAATGTGAGATTTCTGTAGTTCTGTGTAATATAATGACAAATGCTGAATTGTAAAGTACTATTGACTAAGCTATTCTGTTTACGCACCTTGTATTAGCCACCAATTGACAAATACAAATGTGATGTTTGCATCAAGCCAGTTTTTATTTACAAACATGGACTTTTTTCAAGTCACTATGATTCAGGCAAAGAGACACCCCATCATTTAGGTTAAGTTTCATACTGCAGTTTTTACATAAACTGCTGAATTGTAAAGCTGTGATAGTATTTTTAAAAAATCTCATACACATTTTATTTTGCATCTGACACAGGATGGACACTGACATTTCTGTCAAGAAACTAAAAGTCCTGGGTGAGACTGAGTAACATCAGATTTGGTGTGCAGAAAGCAAATGGAGCTGCAACGTAATGTTATTTTTTCAAGTTTGCTATAGTGTTTATAGAATAAAAGTGATCTTTGGCACATTTAACTAGAGATTACAGAATTTTGTGCACCTGCCAAGAGTCCTGTCTTTTAATGTCTTGTTGAAAGCCTCTGAAATCTACAGGATTTAACTTGATAACCCCCACCTCTGTATTCCTGTATTTATGCACATTGATTAAAACAATCAAAATTCAGGAATAGTCACGATCTTTAGATGCAAAATGCAAGAGCTGTCTTCAAAAGTATTTTCACAGAACAGTACATGATGAGATATGTTGATGCATAGCATTTGGGTTGTATAAAAGTGACTGATGTAGCACTCTGAGATGGATAGATATATAAATGTATACACACACATGCATTACAATATAATTCTGAATTCATCATTGGAGCATAGGGGCAGTAAAGATGTTTGCTCTTGATATCAAGGCAGCATTTGACAGAGTGCAGCATTAAGGAGCTCTCGCTAAACTGGAGTCAGTAGGAATCTGGGGGAAAACTCTCGCTGGAGTCTACCTGGCACAATGAAAAATGGTTGATTATTGGAGATCAGTAGCCCAGAAAATCTGCCCTTATGGCATAAGGCAGCCATTTATCAAGGAGATGTTAAAACAGTTTTATTTGTGTAGCTTCAACTTCTTCTTTCCTCTGACTAATTGCTTTCAATTCTTCGATAGCAATTTGTCCTTGTCCCTTAACAGTCAAGGGAAGACTAAAAGATGATTGCCAGTGCCCCCAGAATTTTCACTCTCACTTCCTTTAATATCTTTGGATGCATTTCATCCAGTCGTGTTCTTTTACAACTTTTAAGTACCAAAATGCTTCTTCCTCATCGATAATGAACCATTCTAGTGACAGATTCTAATATAGCTTCGTGCTTTGTCACTGTGGCCTGCATAACTTGATAACCACTAGTAGGCGGCACGGTGGCACAGTGGTTAGCACTGCTGCCTCACTGTGCCAGAGACCCAGGTTCAATTCCCGCCTCAGGTGACTGACTGACTGTGTGGAGTTTGCACGTTCTCCCCGTGTCTGCGTGGGTTTCCTCCGGGTGCTCCGGTTTCCTTTCACAGCCCAAAGATGTGCGGATCAGGTGAATTGGCTATGCTAAATTGCCCGTAGTGTTAGTTAAGGAGTAAATATAGGGGTATGGGTGGGTTGCGCTTCGGCGGGTTGGTGTGGACTTGTTGAGCCGAAGGGCCTGTTTCCACACTGTAAGTAATCTAATCTAATCTAATAACATCCACCTCCTTGGTTAAGACAGATGCAAGATATTCATTTAACGCCTATACCATGCCCCTGTCTCCATTTCGTAAATCCCCTTTTTGGTCTCTAATGGACCCTACTCCTCCTTTTACCACTCTTTTACTAGTAGTGTAATTATTAAAATCTCTGGGATACCCTTTATGTTGGTGACTAATTTTTCCCCACAATTACTTTGCTTCTCTAATATGCTTTTCCACCCCATGATGAACCTTTTGTGTTCCTCTTATTTCTCAGTTGAATTTTGTACATGACACCTCTCATAAGCACACTTTTTCTTTTAATTTCTATCTTCTTCGTCATCCATGAAGCTTTGGATTTGTTTGTCTTCCCCCTTTTTGAGGGAATATATCTTTAGTTTCCCCAAACCATCTCTTCTTTTTGAGGGTAGCCCAGTGCTCAATCATAGAACTTTCCTGCCAGACATTCATTCTGTTCTTTCCAGCCCAGCTCTGCTTTTGTCTCGCTGAAGTCTGTTCTATGTCAAGTGACTTTTCTTTCTTACTCTGGATTGACCATTATCATTTTCTACCATCATTTATTCTTGTGACACAATAATTACTGTTTCTTAAGTGTTTCTTCACAGCCCATTTCATTTCTGAGTACCATGTCAAATAATACATCCCTTCTTGATGGACTGGACTCACACTTCTCGGGAACTTTCCTGAGCACATTCTAGGAGCATTGCCCCTTGCTGTCTCTTAAACTGACAGGCTCCCAGTCAATGTTTGGATAATCAAAGTCTCCTATCCTAGGCACTTGATAAGGTTGGGATTTCTGTATGTCCCTGCAGATTTGTTCTATTGCATCCTTCCCACCAGTTGGTAGTCTGCAAATGACAAAGAACAATATAATTGCACCCTTCTTTTTCCTTAGCTGTAACTAAGTTGATTTTGTTCTTGAATTGTCAAGGATAACCTCTTCCTCCAGCATTTCACTCTTTAACCAATACCTGACACACATCCTCCTTTCTTGAACACGCTGTACCCAGGAATATTTGAAATACAGTATTGCCATTCCTTAAGCCAGGTCTCGGTTAATGCCACATCAATGCAACCTGCTCCTTTAATTCGCCCAGTCTTATTTACTGTATTTCATGCATCGTAATCCTGATTTAGATTTTGCTATTTTCTCCCTAACTCCAATTTCACCTATTAACTCATTATTCTCTGTACAATTGTAGTCTGTCTCTTGAAGTATTTTGTGAACCTTGGTGTTCGTCTTTACTATTCTGTCTTGTTTTCATACCTTGTCAAATTAATCTTAACCAGTCTTCATTTTGTGCTCGTGTATTAGTTCCAAATCCATTAACCCTAATTAGTAATAGCTGCTTGTCATGGAGCACAGAAACAGAACCTTCAGTCTAACTCATCTGTGCTGATCATCCATCCTAATCTGACCTCCTGTCATTTGCCAGCATTGGGCCCCTATTCCTTCCTGTTCATATACCCATCCAGATGCCTTTAAAATGTTGTAGTTGTACCTGCATCCACCACTTCCACTGGCAGCTCGTTCCACCGTCGTCTCTGAAAATGTTCCCCTTGGATCCTTTTTAAATCTTTCCCATTTCACCTTAACCCTATGCCCTCTAGTTTTGATTCATGTCAAAAATATTTTTAAAGTGGTTACATGACAAACAGTGCTGCTTTTTTTTCATTCAAATCCAGTTCAGGATATATCAATTATTGCAACCATAATAATGACAAAACATTTAAACTAGTTTCCAGTATAAATTGTGCCAAGTTGTAAGAAAACAACAGTCACATCTTTCTCTTTTATCATTCCTCATCTCTCTTTGACTCATCTTGTCCACATGACCCACTTCCTGTTCCCTTGATTTACATTTCTCTGAAACTACTGATACCCAATTTCACTTGATTGCACACCCTCCCCATCCGAGCTGATACTGCAAATGCTTACCTTCACCATTTAAAATTTGCAGCCATCACCCCTTCCTCAAAACAAATCTTAACCCTTGGCACCTCCATTTTTGTTAACTGTCCAATTTCCCTTGCCTCTCCAAAGCCTTTGAAAGTGTTATTGTCTCCCATGTTTCCAAGAACTCCTCCAGTTTTGAATCCCTCCAATCTGTTTTTTTTCTATGCCTGACTACTGAAACATCTCTTACCAAGATCACAAATGACTACTTTCTCGATATAGCTTCCATCCAGCTTTCCTTGCGTAGTTCCATTCTTATCTACCATCTTGTAGCCAGGCACTTCTTTGCAATGATTTCTTCTCCTGCTTCTGCACTATTTGCCTTGGGTACCCCATGAGAAGTCACCCTATTCCTCATCTTCCTGCTGTATGTTGATATCATCTGAGACAGAGCATTAGCTTTCACATGTAACCTAAAGATAGCCAGGTCGATCTCTTCCTCATCCATTTTCCACAGACCACCTGAGTTCCTCTCTCATTTTTAATCTTTTTCGCCATCTATCTCGCCACCTATTTCTCAATGGTTGATAAATTATCCAACATTCTTATCAGATACGTTTTGAAAATCCAATTGCACTACAATCTAGCAGAATTCTTCTCCCTTGTTTACCCCCAACTTAAAACTGCCAGTTATATAACACATTTCAATATACCGCAAATTTGTTTGAGTGCAAAAAAAGTCTTTGTAACTTAATTTTGCTGGTGTAAAAATAAGAAAGAAATAAGTATTTTGTTATTATCACAGTACAGCTGCAACACTCACTTTTTAAATCCCAGCATCCACAATGGGCTTCCACTGTAACAGATTATTGAAAAATAATTTGCCTAAGTGAACAGCTACCACTTTAAATAATAGATGATAATATTGTTGCCGCTACTGATGTGAGACAAAGGGCACAGTTTTAGAACTAGCAGCATCCTTAGTTTCCCACGTACACACTACTGTAGGCGTTTTGCTATAATGTGCTGTAGAAGTCCACACTTTTACATTTCCTTTTATCGTAGGGTAAAGCTTTTCTTACTGTAAGCCTGAATCCTATGGCTCTCATTTAAGTTTAGTAGCTTTTTGTCACAATGGAATTGGCTGCCATGCTTGTCGTAATACTAGTGTTCAAACTGATCTTGAATTTACATAAAAGACTTCTTAAAATTTACCTACAATATAGATTGTACTTTGCCACAGTTGTCATAATATGATGGATGGAGACACCTAATTTTATTGGTGCTAAGTGCTGCAATTCTGGAGCAGAATGACTTTGTTTTTGTTTTTTTTAAGTATGCCTTTGCATGACACATCTGCTGTGTTATGAAATAACCACATGCTGCCTTGAATTTAACTTACTGTCACATTTTTCTTTTTGTATTTGCTTGTTTCTTTACATGACAAAGGTTGAAATAAGCATCACAGCTATTTCGAGAACCTTGTTAACTTCCAAAACACTACATTACTAATTTACTATTCTAACCCACAGTTCTTGTAAAGAATTTACTTGGCAGTAGGATCAAGGCTTGGTACTACTTATACAAATCATTATTGGCTGAATGTCAATCCTTTTCAAAATATAGACAGCATGACCTCCTTCTGAGGTCCCCACCATCTTAGATGCCAATCTCCAATGAATTTCATTCGCATCACATATGGTTAAGAAATGGCTCAGTGCGGTGATTACAGCAAGGGAATGACCCATGACAAAATCCCTGTTGTAGGGCTGACAACTTGTGTTCCAGAAACAGCTGTGCCTCCATCCAAGCTGTTCTCGATATTCAACAATATTGGCAATTACCCAACAAAATGGGAAGTTGTCCAGGTATATCCTGTTCACTCTAAGCAGTACAAATGCAATTCAGCCAATTACTGCACTATTAGTCTATTTACAATTGTCTGTAAAATGATTAAAGGTGTTCTCGATAATGATACTCACAGTACTTCCATATCAGAAGTGGCCAGTTTTAAGTTTGAATTCTGTCAGGATCAGTGCAACCTTGGTTGAAACATGGCCAAAGGAGCTGAATTTGTGAAGTGAGGCGAGACGGCGGTTGATTGAGTTGTGTCAAGGAGCTCTAGTGTAGTTGAAGTCAGTAGGGATGGGTGTGAAATGCTTGTCACTGAATGATCTGGAATCATTTGTAGTATGAATGAAGATGGTTGTGCTTGTTGGAGGCTTCAGACCCAAGACTTGACTGCAGGATTTCCTCATAGTGTCCTAGGCCCAGTCAATTTCAGCTGCACGATTAATGCCTTTCCTTGATCAAAATATCATAAATGAGGATGTTTGCTGATAATTTCACAGTGATAATTGTACAAAAATAAACTAGTAAAAAGCATAACTTTGGCTTTCTTGAGTCTTGACATCAGTTCACCACATTATCTTTAACATGGCCCCACTGTCGATAAGGGCTTTCCTTCTTGCTCTCCAATCCCTGGTTCCACCCTAATTCTCATCTGTATGCTATCCCTAGAAGATATCCAAAAATGCAATGTAATTTTACACAGGTATGCTGACAGCACCAGTACTAGATGGTCATCTGTCACCTCCACTGTCTCTAGATTGTCAAACTGCCTGATATCCAGTACTTTATGAAGACAAATGTTCTCTTGGGTTGACCAAGATCTCCAAGACTAACACTATTCTCTAGTCACCAACTCCATTCCACTCCCTGGCAACTGCCTGAAGCTGAAATCAACTATTCACTTGGTGTCATAGTTGATCCAGGCTTCTGGCCAGATACCTGTACTATTGCTAAATATATCTTTTCCCTAACTCTACAATCTTGCCTGGTGTTATCTCTGCTTCAGCTCATCTGCTGAAATTGTTATTTATGTCTTTGGTATCTAAACTTAACTGTTCTCTCAAACCTGTTTGGTCTGCCATGTCCCATCTTCCATGTCCTTAACCTTGTCTCCTAAACTCTGACTATACTCTTACTCATGCTGGCCTTGCACTGTTTACCCATGGTGTGTGTTAATATACCTGTGTCTCCTCGTTGAGCAATACTTCCATTCTAAAATTGTTTCTTTGTCCCTTCACTAAGTCTGTCAATCCTTTGACCTGATGGCCTTCTGGGAAATTTGCCCTCTTGACACCATCCAGGAAAGGTTTTGCCTGCTTGATCGGCAATGTGTCTACCCCCTTAAGCATTCAGTATATGAGCATTGTGACTGCAGTCTATATCGTTTACAAGATTCACCTTAGCAATTGGCCAAAGCCTCTTTGGCAACAACTTTCAAACTTGAGACTTCAACCAATTAGAATGACAGAAGGTTCATTGGAATGCTGCCATCTCTGAGTTCCTGTTGAAGTCACTCCCTATCCTGACTTGAATGCAAGCTGCCATTGAACGTGGTTGGTTTAGAATCCGGGAACTTCCCACCTAATAAAGTTGTGGCAATGCTTTCATTGCACGGAGCAGCAGTTCAAAAAAAGTGGCTCACTGCCATCTTCTCAAGCAGTTAGGAATGTGTAATAAATGTTGGTGTTACCAGTGACACCCATGTCCATTTCAGTTATGTTTTTAAATGCAGCCATTGTAGTGGAACCTTTTTTCCTAAGTAGATACTTCCATTCCCCCCTCACTTTCACACCTATTGAGTGCATTGTCTCTTTGCTTACAGCAACCTCCTTAGTCACTAATACAGTCATCCACTCGGCCAAAATTTTTTTTATACCTACATCATCCCATGACTAAAATGCTCCCATTGCAATCCACAGCCAGATCAGTTTCAGTATTATTTCCAAGGATCACATTTCCCTAAAAGAAATTAATAACCCATCACCTGTTTCCCTCACATGGATCTGTATGTTGGTGCTTTGGTCATACAATAACACAAGTACACTTTACATTCTCCAAAAACTAATTCTCTCTATCTGGAGCATTAAACTGTCTCTTGGAAATCATACTGAGAAAGCATTGCCAATTCTTCAGGGCTGTTTTTGACTTAAATTGGGAATGGATGCTAATCCCATATAGGGATCTTTGTCAGAGGTCTAGCAGACCTTGATTTCTGCATCTCATTTTAATGCTGGTCAACAGCTCATCTGTCTCATGTGGAAAGACGTTTATGGTTAACAAGAAATGAAGTCAAAGTCTAGGGAGAAACAGTTGGGCCAATGCCAGGAGAAGGAAGCCATGAAGAGGATGTGCCATGTTAGACTAGGGTGGGCAAAATTAAAAATCACGCAACACCAAGTTATAGTCCAACATGCTTATTTGGAAGCACTAGCTTTTGGAGCACTGTTCCTTCGTCAGGTCGTCATAAGGCTATGGAACGTTTTATAGGAAACGTAGGCATCAATGTTTCAAACTAGGTGAACGCAGAGGACAGCTCATGGCCGCACTCGGAGAATTTGCTTCTTGAAGAGTCTCTCTAGATTTCCTATAGCTTTTCCTGGCTTGGTAACTAAGACAGCAGCTCAGCTTTAGAGCAGGTGTACATGCCATTAAGGTCCACCTCCAGTATATTATTAGACCTTGAACTATATTTATTAATGATGGTCATTGAAATACTTATTCGCTAATCAAAGTTTAAAATGGGAAATCCTGCGGAAAATGGGTCCACTTTTTTTACTACTCTTCCATTCTTTTTCATTGTGTTGTTGTAATCTACTTTGATCATCTGTTCTTTCCTGTTTCTTTTACAAGATTGTAACACAGAACTAATTACCTGAAATCCCTCTCTTTTACACTCATAGTCCTTGATTACATTTGCCCTAGATTAAAACCTGTTCTCAACATGACTTTTTTTTAACACAACTTCAGCATAGATAAATCTCCCAAAGTATTGGAAGCACATTACACCATTGAAAGAGGCCATTTGGCATTTTGCACCTAAGCTAATTATGGAAGAGTTGTTCAATTGTTCCCTTTCCCCATGATCTTTTGAAAGTTTTCCTTTTCAAATAATTATCCACTTCCCCTTTTTAAAAAGCTGTTATGTATTTTGTTTATACTTGGTCTCTGGTAGGATGTTGATTTCTTTGCAGCACCCTACATTTTTTAAACAAAAAAATCCTAATATCTTAAATTATAATCCACATTCTCTCATTTTTCCACAAATAAAGCCTTTCATGTATAGCATCATCTTAGTAAATCTCTTGTATACTCTCTTGATCTCCTGACTGTTGTGCCCATGTTCATCAATTTTTATTTCCTTTGTGTATCAGATTTAAAATGGCTTTGTAGCATTTTATCTGTTATGCTTCTGTTGATTGTTGTATTGAAAACTATTTTTGGCTTGTTTCCATTGACTGAAGCACAGATTAGTTTTAACTCTATCCCTAGTAATTCTGTTACAGTTTATTCCTTTTTATTAACTGTTACTGTTGAGCCAAAGGTACTTTCATGTGGTGCACAATGCAGTTTGAATATGGTTTGTCCTGTCTATTGTAAAGGGCTGCTACTTGCAAAGGAAGATGCTGATGTGTCTTTTGAATTATCTGCTAATGCATATTCTCGATAAAGGAAGGAATAGTAATATATTTCCAAGTCAAAATGGTGAGTGGCTTGGAGGGGAAAATTGAAGGTGGTGGTATTCCCATGTATCTGCTGCCGTTAACCATCTAGATGGAAGAGATTATGGGTTTGGAAGTTGCATTCTGAAGATCTTTGGTGAATTTCTGCAGTGCATCTTGTAGATAGTACTCACTGGAACTACTGAGTGTTGGTGGTGAAGGGAGTGAATGCTTGTGGATGTAGTGCCAGTCAAGTGGGCTGATTTGTCCTGAATGGTCAAGCTTCTTAAGTGTTGTTGAAGCTGTACTCATCCAGGCAAGTGGGGAATATTCCATCACTCCCCTGACTTGTGCCTTGTAGATGTTGGACAGGCTTTAGGGAGCCAGGAGGTGTGTCACTTGCCACAATATTCTTAGCCTCTACCGTGAACTTATAGTTGCTGTTTTTGTGTGGTGAGATTAGTTGAGTTTCTGGTCAATGATAACCCCAAGGTTGTTGGTAGTGGGGAATTCAGTGAAGGTAACACCATTGAATGTGAAGGGGTAGTGGTTAGATAGGCACTTATTGGTGGTGGATATAGCCTGGCGTTTGTGTGGCGCTCTTCTGTTCGTTTTTGAACCATTGCTGTAATGAGGTCAGGAGCCGAGTGGCCCTAACAGAACCCAAAGTGGGCGTCACTGAGCAGGTTATTGCTGTGCAGGTGCTGGTTGATAGTGTTATTGATGGTACCTACTGTTACTTTACTAATGATCGAGAGTAGACTGGGGCAGTATTTGGCTGGGTTGGATCTGTCCTGCTTTTTATGTACATGACATACTTTGGCAATTTTCCCCATTGTTGGGTAGATGCCAGTGTTGTAACTGTACTGGAACAGCTTGGCTCGGGGAGCAGCAAGTTCTGGAGTACATCAGAATGTTGTCAGAGCCATAGTCTTTACAGTACAGTATCTAGTGTTTTCAACCATTTCTTGATATCACGTGAAGTGACTCAATTTGGCTAAAGACTGGTATTTTTAATGCTGGGGACGACCACTGAGGATGGGGAGATTTGTGGAGTTTTCCACTTTCGTGAGTTATTTAATTGTCCACCACTATTCACAACTAAATGGGGCAGGACTGCAGAGCTTAGACCTGACCTGTTGGTTGTGGGATCACTTAGCTCTGTCTAATGCTTGCTGCCTATGCTGCTTGGCATACAAGTGGTCCTGTTTGATGGCTTCACCAGGTTGACACCTCATCTTCAGGTATACCTGGTGCTGCACCTAGCATGCTCACCTGCACAGTCTGTTGAACCAGGGTTGATCCCTTGACTTGTTGATGATTGTTGAGTTGGGGATACGCCAGGCCATGGGGTTACAGATTGTGCTGCAGTATAATTCTGCTGCTTTTGATGGCCCACAGTGCCTCATGGATGCCTAGTCTTGCTAAACCTGTTTGAAGTCTGTCTCGTTTAGCATGGTGATAGTGTCACACAACGTGATATAGGTTCTCAGTGTGAAGAACTTTGTCTCTGCAAGGATTGTGACGTAGTCATTCTTACTGATACTGTCATGGACAGATATGTCTGCACCTGCCAGATGTCTAAGCAGAAGATCAGTGTTCCTGTTGGGCAGTGGTTTAAGACTTCCTTCTTGAATTGGTAAGAGACTCTGGTTTGAGGATGATTTTGGCCACTCGTGCTTCCAGCTAGTATAGTTAATACTTAGATTTTTTTAAGTTTCAAAAAGTTAGTGCAATAAAATGGACAGAATCTAACTCAGGGTTTTACTATGTGCTTAGTGGTAGTAGCCCCGAGATCAAATGCTTTAAGAAGCTTAATGCCTCACCATTACCAATTTCCATCACACTGGGATTTCTGTCTGCCCATTTGTTTCAACTTACAGAAGCTGTACTCAAGTTTTGCAGAATCATATGAGAATTAATTGTGTGGCAAAAGGAGTCAATGATTAATGGATATGATTTTTCTTTGCAGTCGAATTGTTGAAAGAAACTTTTCTGGAAAAATTCATGATTTACCTTGAGTTGAAAAGTAATACTGTGTTTCATAGATTTTTAATGTATGGTTTCTATGTTTGCAGCTTTTTACTTAAAGACTTTGACAAGGCCATCAAATTTAAAAACAAAATACTAGAGAAGGTGTGTGTATGTGTACTCTAGGAAGGTGATCAACCAACTATCCTTAACCGTGGAAGTTGAGAACAGTACCAAATTAAAAGAAAAGAAATATACTTTGATGAAGATAGTTTTAAATGCTAATAAAAGATGACACAAAAAATAAGTTGGAGGCAAACTAGCAAGTAATGTGAAATGGACACTAAGAGCTTCTTTAGTTGTATAAAAAAAGGAAAAGAGAGATCAAAATGATCATAGGTCTTTTTGTAGAAAAGGGACTGGGGAGACAGTAATTGTAAACTGCAAATGGCAGAGGAGTTGAATAAATATTTTGCATCCATCTTCACAATAGAAAACATTAATAGCATTCTGTAACTATTGAGTAATCAAAGGGCTAAAGTGGGGATGGAATGGTGGGCAAATAAATACAGTAATTATTACTAGATAAAAAGTACTAGCGCGATGATGATGGTTTTCCAATCCCTGAGACTTCAGTGTACACTTATTCAAAAAGGAAGGGAGACAAAAACAAGTAATTATAGGCCAGTTAGCTTAACATCTCTTATTTGTAAAATGTTAGAGTCCATTATAAAGGATGTAATAGGAGAGCATTTTGAAATTTATAGTAAAATCAAGCAAAGTCAACATGGAGTCATGCAGGGGGAATCCAGCTTGACAATTATTACAATTCTTTAAGCAGATAACAAGTAAGTAGCGAGAAGAACCAGTAGATGTAATATATTTGGATTCTCAAGCATTTGATGAACTACTGTGCATGAGGTTTCTTGAAAGAAGAGCCTATGTTTCCTTTCATGCTGTAATTTACACACATCTTCCATCTCTCTTTCTCTTTCCCTTCACCATTAACAGCCCATTTTGTCTGCCTCTATCAAAAGTATTTTAAAATAAAACATATTCCAACACATTTCAGTTCTGAAAAAGAATCATACCGACTTGAAAAGTTATTTCTCCTCTCAGATGCTGCCTGACCTGCAGGGTGTCTTCAGCATTTTGTTTTTTCAGGTATCCAGCAGCCGCATTATTTTGCTGTTGTAAGAACATATTGCCAGGATGGCTCAGTGGTTAGCACTGCTGCCAGGGACCTGGATTTGATTCCACCCTCGAGCAACTGTCTGTGTAGTGTTTGTACATTCTCCCCATGTCTGCGTTGGTTTCCTCCAGATGCTCCAGTTGCTTCCCACGGTCCAAAGATGTGCAGGATAGGTGGATTGCCCATGGGAAATGTAGGGTTACTGGGATAGGATGGGGTGGATGGGATCCTCTCCGGACAGTCAGTGTGGACTCAATGAGCTTCCACCTTGTAAGGATTCTGTGATTATATATGAGCATGGGGTCAGTTAGCCCAGTTGCTTGGACAGTTGGTTTGTGATGCAGGGTGATAACACCAGGGTGCATCTTAATTCCCCGTCTTCATTTTTCTGCATAAGCATGGATAAAGGATTGGCTAATTAATCAATTCAGGATGACAACTTGTAACTCGTGGAGTACCACAGGGATCGTTGCTGTGGCCACAATTGTTTACGATGTGTATTACTTTCTTAGATGACAGAAGAAGCATACTATCGCCAAGTTTGCTGATGACACAAAAATAAGTGGGAAGGTAAGTAGTCAGGATGACACAGTCTACAGAGGAGTGTAAATAGGTGAAGTGTGTGGACAAAGGTTTGCAGGTGGAATGTAATATGGGAAAATGTGAAATTAGGCACTTTGACAGGAAGAATGGAACGACTGCATAGTATCTAAATGGAGAAAGCCTGCAGAAAGCAGCAGCACAGAGATTATGGGTCAATCCTCTTGGAATCACAAAAAGCTAGCTTAAAAGTTTAGGTAATAGGGAAAGCAAGTGGAATGGTGAACTTTGTTTCAAAGAGTGAAGTTTTTAAAATATATTTCATAAGTCAATTGTCAGGACCGCACCTGAATACGGTGAATAGATTTTGTCCGCTTAAAACAAGAAAGATCTACAGGTATTGGAAGCAGTCCAGAGAAGGTTCATTAGGTTGATTCTGAATTCGGAGAGAATTTCCTATTGGGAGAGGTTGAGCAGTTTATGCTCTTGTAAATCGGTATTTACAAGAATAAGAGGACACCTTATTAAAGCATATAATATTCCTAGGGGACTTGGCAGGGTAGATTCAGAAGGATCATTTTCCCCCTTTAGGATCGAAGGTCGTAACTTCAGAGGAAAGAGTCACCCATTTTAAAACAGAGGATTTCTGAATGTTGCCAATCAGAACACTGTAGAGGACAGTCAAGTCTGGTTAAATATATTCAAGACTGTGAAAGACGGATTTTTAATCCGTAAGGAAATTGAAGATTATGGGGATAAGGCAGAAAGCAAAACATGGATCAGACATTATCTCATGGTGGAGCAGCTTACTGGCCTACTTATGCTCTTTGTCTTATGGATTTACGACATTGTGGTCAGGTTTAAAAAAATGTCATTCAAGCTTATGTATTTTTCCACTTTTTTTTTCTCCTACTATCAACCAATAACAGTGTGGTGAATGTTGAGCTGTTGGCTTCTACTGCAACATTTAATGTTTGGAATCAAGTTACTCTTTGCATTACAGAGAGTTTCTTGAACTTTTATTAATATAGGAGAGAGGGCCTCGGAAGTTAAAATAACTCTTGCTTCAGAAGATTGAATTCCTTCTGAGGCTGCAGCGTCGCAGGTTGTGGATACACATATAGTTGAAATCCTCTCGCCTCAGTTGATCTGCTTAACACAGCTGTATTTTCACCGAGTGAGTCACAGTTTATAAGGAAGCAGAAGCAGAAATTGATGGCAGTAGCAGCTCATGACCTTGAGTCAGCTTAATGCATGCTGAACCTTTGGCACCTGTCATTGTGAAGATGAATACCATAGATACAGCAACTTAGTCAGGTCATGAAAGAAGATGTACTTTCCTCAGTAGTGGGCAGTGCGAAACTAGCTGCATAGACAGGTTATTTGTCTCCATGAAACTACAAATACGTTCTCAAATGTGTCTATGCATGCCGTGACTGTAGCCATGCATTTCCTGGATGTCAACTTGTTGGTCACCTTCAAAGAGGATGACAGTCCATATTTGTGCTTATGAAGGGGAACAAGGAAGTGAGACTGCAAATTGCAGCGACACTGGTCATATTATTTCAGCCTTCCTTAGATTCTCAGAAGATGCCAGGAGAATTGCAAATATTATGCCCTTTATCAAAAAAGGAGTAAAAATTACAGTAGTGGAGAAATGTCTGGAAAGAGTAATTCAGGACAGAAATTAGTCAAATGGACAAAGCTGGGATAATTCAAGGAGAGCCAGCATGGATTTATGAGAGGAAAATTGTGTTTAACTAACTGGAGTATTTGAAGTGAAGTATGGGTTGATGAAAGTAATTCTGTTGATGTGGTGTGAATAGAATTCCAAAAAGCATTTGATACAGTGCCACGTGATTAGACTTGAACAAAGTTAGAGATCATGGAATAAAAGGGACTGTTGTAACATGGATACAAAATTGACAGATGATATGAAACAGTGTAATGCTTAATTAATATGTTTTGGGGTAGGTTTGGATGTAGTGAAGTTCCCCATTGGTCAATATTAAGATCTTTGCTTTTGTTGATCTATAATAATAATAATCTAGATCTTGATGTGTAGAGGACAGTTTCAAAGTTTGTGGATGGCATAGAACTGGAAGTATTAAAACTGAGGAGGAAAGCCTCAGAAGGTTATTGACATATTGATGGGGTGTGTTGATATGTGTCAGATGAAGTCCAGTGTGGAGAAATACAAGGCAATTGCATTTGACAGAAATAACGTGGAGAGATAACATTCAAAAAGGGTTACGACTCTAAAGGAAATGCAGGAGCAGAGGTGTGTGTGTGTGTGTGTGTGTGTGTGTGTGTGTGTGTGTGTGTGCGTGCGCATAAGTAGACAGGACAGGTTGAGAGAGCATTTACTAAATTATTCAATATCCTTGGCTTTTATCATATGAGCGTAGAGTACAACAACAAACAGATAGTGTTGAGCTTGTATTAAACACTGTTTAGACCTCAGCTGCAGTAATGTGTGTAGAGAGCTGACACCATACTTCAGGGAAGATGTGAAAGTATTGGATAGAGTGCAGAGTAGTTGATAAAAATGTTTTCGGGAATAAGAAACTTCAGGAATGAGGGTGGATTGGAGAAGCTGGCACTGTTTTCTGTGAAGACAAGAAGACTATGAAGAAACTTAATGGAAATTTTCAAAATTCTGAGTCTGGACAGATTGAATAGGGAGAAACTGTTCCACTCCTGAAAGGAATTAGTACAAGAGTGTACAAATTTCAAGTGTCTTGCAAATGAAGCAGGTATGATATAAGAAAGAACCTGTTCAAATGTGAACTAGTTAGGATCTGGAATTGGTGTAGAGGCAGGTTGAATCAAGTCATTCAAGAGGGCATTGTTTGAATAGAAACATTGTGTAAGGTTAGGGAAAAGGCAGGAGAATAGTGCTGAATTATAATGTTCATCTGGAGAGCTGATTCAGACGTGATGGGCTGAATGGCTTGTTTCCACACTGTACAATTCTGATATTCTTTGTGGCCTTACAGTTCATTGCGATTTACATTAATCTGCCCCTGTTAGCATTCTGATCTGCGAAATATTTTCAAAATGTTCAGTCAGTCCATCTTTAGTTAGAGACTCCAGTAATTTCCTGACTCCAAGTAATAACTGGTCTGTAGTTCACTGACCTGTTTCACCGGTCTTAAGCGGTGGAGTAATGTGCAGTTTTTAAAAGAACGGTTCTTAAATTGTGAGAAATGTTTTGAAAGATCATAATTAGAACCTTTTTGCAATATCCTTACCTAAAACGGCAATGAAAAGCATTTATTCTCCATTTGTGTCTTGCTTTTATTCATTATTGCTTAATAACTTGCACCAGTTTTAGTGAGTCCTTTTCCTGATTCATTGTTAACTTCCTTGGCCCATCTGACTCACTGCCCCTTCCTCTACTGTGTGCTGAGTATTTATTAAAAATTTTCACCACTTTATTCATTTTCATTGACAATATTCACATTATCTGTCTGTTTTACATTTATCTGTTATCTTTTACAACAGATATTGAGCTATGCTACTGCACATCCTATTCCGACTCAGCTTAGAGAAACAAAGCCTGGAAGTCATGTTTAATTGCTGCCAAGTCTTTTCTGTTCACAGATTTTGACAAGCCAAGTTGACTTTTGGGTTTTACTCATACAGTTTCACTACTCTATTCTCCAAAATAATCTTCAGAATAATATCAGGATTCTTATGATTATTTTGTAATACTTGATGGTATTGCACGAACTGTATTTTAAAGCTCAGTAGATGAAACTTAATTCACAGGTAATGTTTAGTAGAAGGAAGCTCTATTACAGCCCTAAAGTCTTTCCCTTGTGGCAGTTGAAGGATGAAATGGGTAATGGGTGAAAAGAACTGCAGCAAATTTTAGCTTATTTGAGGTAGCCTGACCAGGTAAGAAGTTTGCTGCTCCTATTGTATTAAATCCATGTAAAACTGGAAAAAGTCCATGCTCATTTCAGTACAGAGTCAGTAAATCTCAGTCAGGATTGCAATTCAAGCACTATCATTAGCCTCAGTTCTGGGCTAAGGGTAATGCTCCTATAGGTGCAAATAATCAACTGGAACAAGGAAGTAGTGAAAAAGAAAATGAGTTTGTAATGGAAGCATTGCATGCAGTTGGTTTGGGTTTTATTATTTTTACGTCTAACAGGCAAGTAACTCTTTTTGCTTTTACAAATTCGCCAAGTCTATAACAAAACCATTTATGCAAAAAGAAAAGCTAAATAAAATCATGTGATCCTGGAGTTAATATCGGACTCAATTGGTTGTGACACCAAAACACACCACGGCTCCCAAATATCTTGGGTGCATTTTTCAACATGGCTCATGAGCACTCTTAGCATAGGTTGCCGGGTCACTTATTCTGTGATACTGTTGCCATCTGCCAATGCTTGTTCGGAAGATAAAGGTTCCAATGTGAACCTGTCACCCTAATAAGAGGGTCTCAATTTCCCTGCTAACATTGTAGATGTTTTCAATCAACCTGTTCAGACATAACATGATATGATACACCTTGGGAGCTGATAGGACTTGAAAGCTGCATCTTTTGGCTTAAAATTGGGACATTACTGCTGCACCACAAGAGCCCTTGTGCTGACATTGTTAGCATGGATGAAAGCTAAATGACAGGATACATGCACCCTTCTCTTCCAGTCTGACTAAATGCTCAGTAGTTCCAGTTATTCACTGGCCTGCATCATGGGCTGGGTACTGGCAGATGGGACTACATTGGGTTGGGATATCTGGTCGGCATGGACGAGTTGGACCGAAGGGTCTGTTTCCGTGCTGTTCATCTCTATGACTCTATATATCAATAGTACGCCATTTAATGCTTTTCAGTCAGCAATTTGAAAAATTATTTTTCAGTTTCATTTTCAGCAATATTAGAAATATGACCTGTTATTTTCAATTTGTTCTGTATAAAATATGCATAAATGGTATCTCAGTTTTAAATAAAACCAGATTGGCTTTCTGATGAATGCACAATATGGAACAGTGCCATTTGCATTTGTTGTGCTAAGTCAGTTGACCTAGACCAAGACAGCTTTTGGTACACTACAGTTGACTTCATCACCCTAGGTTAGAAACGGGTAAATTGTTAAATCCTTCTCTCATCACAGTTGATGATCACATAATTACAGAATTACGATATTAGAAAAAGGAGGCTGTGATCTCTGTTGAAAAGGGCCACAAGCAGGTGATTGGGCAAAAAATAGGACTATTCTTAAGATCCTTGTGGATGAATAGCTCATCAACACTGAATAGGCTTCTATAATGGCAGAAAGGGTTGCTGGGATTTATTCATTTCTGAAGTGGGTTCCTGATCTCAGTCACACTGTAAAGAGACTAAAAGCAGAGACTTGAAAATTCCTTGCCAGATAGAAGGAAATACAGTGGGTGTATTCATTTTGTGTTTTCAGTCATGCTTCTTATCATCGAACCAGAAATTGATAGAGCATTTGGTATGTTTAAGTTATTAACATTAAACATGGCCTGGAAAATGTAAGATAAGAAAATATAAAATAGCTTGATGTATAAAACCCAACATTCAGATGATATCATTTTTATGTATTATTCCAAAGTAGTGCAATGAATTCAGTTTAGAAATGTGATAAATACCTGCCTCCTGTTCTGATACAAAATTTAGTAATGATGGAATTAAATAACTACAAAAAACTATGTTTGCTAAAAATCTTAAACAAAAACTGCTGGAGAAACTCAGCAGGTCTGGCAGCTCTGTGTAGAGAAATAGTTAACATTTAGAGTCCAGTGATCCTTCATCAGAACTGCCAAAAAAGGTCACTGGATTCGAAACGCTAAGTCTATTTTCCCTTCATAGATGCTGCCAGACCTGCTGAATTAACTACATGTTGCTTATGCATTAAGTTTATCCATGAATTACTGAGAGCGAATGATTGATAATGTTTGTAATAAACAGCATAGGTTTTATTTCATGCTGCTGGCTTGATCATTAAAAATTCTAGCAATTTGTCAGAGGTACACATGCTTGTACATAAAATCAAAATTTGCACTCTACATAATACAGATTTCTTAATTGTTTCAGTTCTAAACTCCATATCAGTATCTACAAATTACAATGAATTTCATGATATCCTTATACAGATACTCTTGCTAAGAAACAGAATTGTCTGAAAACTAGACATTATTATTAAAACGTGCCTGGCATCATTTATAAACTTTTAATCAATAAAATTAACTTTCCCAGGCAATTCTGCTAGATGGTGCATGGCAACAGACATGCCTATACTTTTGCTTCAGATTTCCAGCATTTGCAGTTCTTTGTTATATTTTACGTCCGTATTGCTAATTGCATTCCAGGCTATTCCTGGGCTCCAAGTGACCCTGACCTCAGCTGAAACAAAATACAAATCTCATCATGTCCTCAGTCCCATGGCTACTAGTTTTTGAGAGAGTATATTATAATTCTTCCTACACTGAGATAATCAGTATCAAAATGTATCGCACTGGGAAAGCACAGCCAGTCAGGCAGCATTCGAGGAGCAGGAGAATTGACATTTCAAGCATAAGATCTTCATCAGGAAATTGAGTTTATGCTCCAAACGTTGATTGTCCTGCTCCTCAGATGCTGCCTGACTGGCTGTGATTTTACAGTGCCACACTTTTTGACTCTGATCGCCAGCATCTGCAGTCCTCACTGTCTCTTATTAAATGCTTAATCGTGAAGAAATTAGATTTTTGAGAAAGCAGCAAAGTATTAATGGACTTGGATTTTGTTCTCACCCAATTCCAGATTGTGCAGCCTATTTGATATGTGTAGGGGGCATAAATCCTAATCTCTGTACATCTTGCAAATTTTTGAGTATATTTTCAATTCACTGAACTCCTTTTTAAATGTCACCGATCAGTTTCTATACTAATTCAGAAGTGGTTAGGAGATGATGACTTTACTTACAAAGTAAGTAGAAAGGAGACTGTACATTTTAGAAGTGTTCATAAAATATTTCCAGAGGGACGGCTTCTAAGTTTTATTCTAATTTTTGTTTGAGTTTTTTTTTGTTAAATGTGCGCAGTTTATAGCCTGTACCTTGATAGGCAGTTTTCCAGAAACTGACTTGTTTGTGTTTTGTAGTTGACCACAGAATAATGGCTACCACCCCTCCCAATCCGTCAAGGCGACAGCCACCTTGCACATGACATCTTGCTACACTTGAAAAACATGATCGGCCATTGTATATAGCCAGTCAACATCCAGGATTATTAACATAAACAAAAATGCCTGATCAATCAGCAGTAAGATTCAATTATATTCCCATTCCCCTCTACGTATAACTGTCTTGTTCATTTTTGCCTTTCCTCTCCTGGTTGCCACTTCTCAGTCACCAGTACTCATGCGCAGCAAAGCTCCTGCTTCCTGAGCAACTACACCCCAACCCAACTGGTTGCTGGCTAAATTTACCACTCCCTACTTCTCCTGCTCACCCTTTCCCTTCTCCTCAACAATTGCTCTGAAGTTGGGCAGCAGGATTCAGAATGGGAAATGAATTGCAAGGTTTCTGAGAACTAGAGAGATAGCAAGACAAAGGGTTGGCAGGATCCAGAATGGTTGGAGAGCAGAAGAGGCTGCTCCAATTCATGTGACCCTACATCATGCCCGATACAAAACAGTATTTCGGATGGAACCCCTCACACTGAACACACGTACCAAAATTAATAACTGACCATGAAATCAAAACAATTAGAATCAGGCCATTTGAAGCAGGGAATAACTACTTTTAATATCAGAGTTATAAATTGCTTAGAAAATTGCACCCAGCCAATGGGCTAACTCTTAACTTGTTCTTCTCAAACAGTTGGTCTTTGCTGAGGCCAGATATTTCCAAAAGTGTTGCGTCTTGCAACATACTATGTCCACGACAGAATCCGTTGTTGTCCTTCCTTCATTTTTATTTTTTTTCACTTTGTACTTTAGGGTCTTTAGTTTGGAAAGTGCTGCTTTGTAATGAAAATGAGGGATTTCACCTCAGCGGGTTGAGTCTTTGTAACTTCTTGCCACAGAGAGTTATGGGGGTAGAGTCCTTGTGTGTATTTGAGGCTGAGATAGATAGATTCTAATCAGTTGGGGAATCGAGGGTTACAGGGAAAATGTAGAAAGTTGACATGAGGAATGTCAGAGTGTCGTGATCCCGTTGATTGGTGGAACTGACTGAAGGGGCTTGAATGGCCTGCTCCTGTTCCTATTTCTTAGGTTCTTATTTTCAACCTTTGGATTTTAATTAATGTTATTTTTGTTTAACAATTTTTTTGTACAACAATCCTTGGAGCTCCCACTGGTGGTCTTGGCTATTCATCCAGAGCCCAATTCTTATTGAAAAGCTCCATATTTTAATTCTCAGAAGTTTCCCTTTCACCGTGCTATTTTTGGTGAATACTTTTCATTGCACTTTTGTGATGTGGCATCCTAAGTCATTACATCAGAGCTGGAGATTAGGAAAAGAAAATAAGTTTTCAATTTCACGTATTGTCCATGTTTTGGGATGAGGATCATCTGATAAATGTCAAAAAGTGTTCCTAAGTCATAAAATTCTGCACATTGTCTCATCTTCTTAGTAACTTCACAAAATACTAGGTACATGACTTAGTTTTTCAAACATTCTCAGTGTCTGGTCTGGTAGGACAAGAATTAAAATACAATTCGGTCATTTTATTCGCCTGTAGCTGCTGTGAACTCTTAATAAGAAAAGCTTAGCTGGAATCGATGTACTGACCTCCTGCCTATACTTTAGGAATCAAGTTGATTAGATTGGTTCCTGTGATGAAAAGGTTCTCCATGATGAGAGGCTGAGTAAATTAGATTTATAATCTTTTTTTAGTTTAGAAGAATGAGAGAGAATCTTACTGAAACATACAATATTCTTTAAGAGATTGACTGGGTAGACACTTAGTTGTTTCCACCACATGGTGTATGTAGGAAAGTGAGGTACAGTTTGAAGAAATGGGATCATTCATTGAGGGCTGTGATGAGACTTTTCAAAAGATTTTGAAAGGGTTTTTGTTGAACCACTTTGGAATTCTCTATTTGGAGTGTTTGGATGCTGTATCGTTGAATGCATTTGAGGTGAAGATCATATTGACACTCAGGCAATTCTGGGATATTGGGAGAGGGCTGGAAAGTAGAGCTGAAGCCAATGCTCAGCTGTCATCTTATTGAATGACAGAACAGGCTCAAGAGTTGAATGTTCTTCTCCTTTTCCTTTTGTTCTTTGAGGCAAAGAGTGGATGTGGAGTATGGAAATATCTAGTTTTTGCTATCAAATGCTCTTGGGTCAGACTAACTGGAGGTTGCAAATTGAAATGTCACTGTGGTTCAGTTCAAAATGTAGGACACCTCATTATGCCACTTCAAATTTTTATATTCATCTGTTGATCTCTGAGTAAGACTGACAGTTGTACAATTTCCTGTGTGTGCTGTCAACTTACATTCAGCAAGGACTAGGTTGAAACAACTCAGCTAAAGTATCCAACTTGGTGTGTATTTATCTTGGCAGTCTGGACTGAATTTGAACCCTGGCTTTAGATATATTGGGCTAATTGGGCATCTGTAAAGTAGTTGTTGCCAATGACCGTTGTTTGCACTTAGAGCAATGTGGAGAAGGGGGGTGGGAAGCACCTCTCTAACTTAAATGAGAATGATGCTTTATGGCAAACTATCAAGAAAACTGCTTTGTCTTCAACTTTAAGGGTTGATTTGATCAAATGTAAGATCCAATATTTTTTCCACAATAATATGCTCTCAAAATCCAGTTCATACTTAGTTTTCAAATGTGCTGAAGGTTTTTTTTTACAGTCAGTGAAATAGTGTAGTTGCAGTATGCTGACTACATATTTTCTCCTAAGTCAAATGTTGTAATTGACTAGAGCCAGGGGTTCATTACAATTCAGTTCTGAATAGGCTGGGTTTTTTTCTCCTCCAGTAATAACTGCAAACAATATGCACACCAATTCTCAGTACTATTTAATGACATCTCATTGCCAAATAGATTTGGAATTCCTTCTGTTAATTTGTTTTTGTTACCCTACAGTACTCCTTGACCTTTGAACTCCCCTGCCTCTGACTCCCTTGTATAATTGAAACTTACTCCTGTACCTCTTTTGGAATCTTCCAATGGCCAAAATGCTCATCATTTCCTCCTGATGAGCTGCACCCCAACTGCTCTTATTTTACTCTCTCACCAAGCTTCCTGCACTTGCCTGCTGTTAGGTTTATGTTTTAATGTTCAGCTCTCTTCTGCGGCTAACTGTCTGCAGGGACAGTTATCTTAAAGCTGGGTCTGAACATGTGGAATAATCTTTAGACTTCCATTGCTGTCAGCATGTTGTATAAGGCATCTAAACAGTCTGTAACTCACTGTGTGGTGATTTCTTGTCACCATCCTCTCAAAGTCCAGAGATCTCCACACCTGCTCACTCTGGTGTGGCTGGAGGTGGTGACATTTGCTGGTGTAACTGGCAGAGGCTGTAGCAATAAACTATTAATTGCATGATATGTGAGAGTAAATAGTTACTTGATATATTGATAGACATTAATACAGAGACGAAGAGATGACCAGGTGTTAAATCTCACTCTTTCAAGATCCTGAATTGCACATTGCTCACACATCCATATGACAATATTATATTGGCAGTGCTTATGACATGCCTCCACATTAACTCTTTTGGACCCAAAAAACTGCAGTGACTTTGAGCTATGCATTTGTATAGTTACTGTAGAGTCAAGATATTTCCTAATAAAGAGGAAAGTATCACAGGCTATGAGTCACTGTGAGCCATCTGTCCCTTTGTTTCATCTATGACTACATTGAAAGTTATATATGGAGTATATTATTTTCAAATGAACCTCCTTTATTTGAACAAAGGGATCTAAAGCTTCGAATGGGACAAAATCTCAGTTTGAAATAAACTCTGAAACTAACTTTTTTATGGCAAATATGACACAAAATTACAAAATGAGAATATTACCATGAAAGTGTGGACAGCACGGTTGAGTTGATGAATGAGCAACAGAAGAAAAGTCATGTTGAACTTTGTTAACTTTCTCTGTCCATGTATGAAAAGTACTGGACTTTCTTTTTTCCAGTACTTTCTGTTTTTAGTCCAGAAAGATCCGTGGCTCAAACTTGAGGTAAATATGGTGAAGAACAATATTAGGCAGAAATCCTGCAGAAAAATGGCTCTGGATCATTAAACCCCCATAACGTTTTGAAGCTGTAGCAACAAATATCAAGGGGGATCCTTTCTCATTCTTTTCACCTTGAACCCTGCCCATCATCTTCTGTCAGCAATAATTTGACAACACAGTCATAGAAGCAGACCCTTCGGTCCAACTTGTCGATGTCGGCCAGATATCCTAAATAAATCTAGTCCCATTTGCCAGCACTTGGCCCTTATCCTTCTAAACTCTTTCTATTCCTATTCCCATCCAGATGCTTTTTAAATGTTGTAATTGTACCAGCTTCCACCATTTCTTCTGGCAGCTCATTCCTCTGCGTGAAAAAATTGCCCTTTTTTAAAAAGGCCCATTTTAAATCTTTTCTTTTTTCACCTTAAACCTATGTCCTCTAGTTTTAGACTGTCCTACCCCAGGAAAAAGACTTTGTCTACTTACCCTATCCATACCTCTCATGATTTTATAAACCTGTGTAAGGTCACCCCTCAGCCTCCGATACTCCAGGGAAAACAGCCATAGCTCATTCAGCCTCTCCCTAATTATAGTTCAAATCCTGCGTTGCACCCTCCTTACACCTCAGTCACTTGCCCTGCCTTATTTTCCAAGAGTAGGTCAGGTTTTCACCTTCTGTAGTGGACACATCCACATACTGAATCAGAAAGTTTTCTTATACACACCTAACAAATTCCTGTATATCTAAGCCATGGACACAATGGCAGTCTCAGTCTATGATTTGAAAATCAAGATCCCTTACCATAACCACCCTATTATTCTTATAGATAAGTGAGGTCTCCTTAGAAAATCGTTTCTCAATTTCCTGCTGACTATTGGGGGCTCTGTAGTACAACCCCAATAGGATGATCATCTCTCTCTTATTTCTCAGTTCCAACCAAATAACCTCCCTGGACATATTCCCAGGCAGAGTGATGATGGTATGTGCCTTCCAAGCAGTTGACCTGGGTTCGATTCCCGGCCATCTCAGTGTTGTGGCTTCTCATATGAAATTTAAATAGAACCTACCAGAGTAAAACGAGAAAAAGAATGTTTCTTTTAGGCACTTGTGTGGCACTGTCACTTAATTGGTTAAAATGCCTGTCTAGTAAACAGGAGATCCTGGGTTCAAATCCCAGTGGCGCCTGCTTGCTGCATTTGTGTTTGGGCTTTGTGTTTCAACTTCTGGGTGGCACGGTGGCTCAGTAGTTAGCACTGCTACCTCATAGCACCATGGTCCCAGGTCCAATTCCTCGACTGTTTGCACATTCTCCCTGTGTCTGTGTGGGTTTCCTCCGGGTGCTCTGGTTTCCTCCCACAGTCCAAAGATGTGCAGGTCAGGTAAATTGGCCATGCTAAATTGCCCATAGTGCTAGGTGCATTAGTCAGAGAGAAATGGGTCTGGGTGGGTTACTGTTCAGAGGTTCGGTGTGGACTTGTTGGACCAAAGGGCTCATTTCCACACTGTAGGAAATCTAATATAATCTAAAATATCCTCCTTAAGCACAGCCACAATGTTATCCCCCTTCCTGTCTTGCCCCCTTTTCTATCCTTCCTCTAGCATCTATAGACTGGAACATTAAGCTGCCAGTCCTGTCCATCCCTGAGCCAAGTCTCTGTAATCACTATGACATCCCAATCCCATGCTCCCAACCATGCCCTGAGTTCATCTGCCTTGCCTGTTGGGCCTCTTGCATTGAAATAAATGCAGTTTAATTTTTCAGTTCTACCTCATTCTTTGCTTTGTCCCTGCCTGCCTTGACTGTTTGTTTGACTTGCTCCCTTTCCCCAACTGTACCAGTCTCAGCCTGAACTCTTCCCTCCATATCCTCGTGGGTCCCTTGCGCACACCCCTTACAAGTTTTCCATCCTCCTGAGCAGCTGTAGCAAATCACCCCATCATATTAGTCCCTTTCCAATTCAGATGCTATGCATAATTATACAGGTCAATTCTACCTCAGAAGAGATTCCAATGATCCAAAAATGTCTTCCCCCACACCAGTTTCTCAGCCCCACATTCATCTGCCCTATCCTCCTATTCCTACCCTCACTAGCTCATGTCACCAGGAGTAATCCAGATATTATTATCCCTGAGGACCAACTTTTCTAAATTCCTGCCTAATTTCCTATATTCTCTCCACAGAATCTCATCTGTTTTTTTTCCTATGTCATTAGTTCCATGTGTACAATGACCTCCTGCTGGTCCCTCTCTCCTTTGAGAATGCTCTGCATCCTCTCTGATGTCCTAGATCCTGGCAACTGAAAGGCAACACCATTCTTATGTCTTGTTGTCAGCTTCAGAAACGTCTATGTCTGTCTCTGACTAGAGACTCCTCTATCACAGTCGATCACTTTGAACCTGACGTACTCCTCGTTACATCAGAGGCATCCTTGGCACCAGGAATCTGGCTGCTAATGCTACATTCCCCTGACAGTCTACCACTCCCAACATTTTCCAAAACAACATGATTGGGATAGTCACAGGAGACTCCTGCCATACCTGCCTCCCTCTCTTCATTTTTCTGGAAGTAACCTATCTACCTGACTGTATCTTCAGTTTTTCTCCCTTCCTGCAACTGCCATCCTTCAAACCCCTTAGCTCCTGTAAATTCTTTATTCCCTCTAACTGCTGCTCCAACCAATCCATGCTATTCGATTAGGATTTGCAAACAAATACACTTCCTACAGACATAATCATCATTAACATGGAAACTCTCTCTAATCTTCCACATCTGACAGGAAGAGCACATCACTGTACTTCAGGCCATCTTTGGAGCTTAACAATCTACAGACCCAGAAAATAGCACAGTCTTACTGCTCTAAAAAACTGCTCCAGGATAACTTCGTGCCTATATTTTTTAAAGTTTAATCAAGAGACAGACATCAATAAAAACATAATAAAAACAACTTTACTCGCTATTTAGATTTACACGAGAAAAATCAGTAAGGTTACACTTTAAAACTAGGTACTTAGCTGCTTCCCTGCTGTGAGCTCCCCCGCAGGTTTCTCTAAGGTCTGCTGTGAATATCACGTTTGTTTACTTTTCTTAGATAAACTTGATGTCCAAAGATACATGAAATCAAACAGAGGCAGTCAGCTATGACTGTCAAATGATTCTCCCATTTTCCCAAATTTACCGTTTTTACATTGCATGAGCAACAAACTTGCTAAGTTGGATTAAGCAGTGAGTTAGTTAGTAAGTAAATTGCAATAATTATAAAAGGACATTAATTGTGCAGAGGGAGGAGAAATTACTTCTATTGCCAGGTTGCTTGCGAGACTAACAGAAGAAAGGGTAGGGCAATCAATTAAGGTTTGTGCATAAAGTCATAGGGATATAGCAGAATATAGTAGCAGGTCACTGGGGTCATCATGCCAATGCCAGCTCTTTGGAACGTAGGGTTATGTAATTTTTACACTCCCAACTCTACTGATTTAGAGTTGTAATGATGTTTTCATTCAGTCATTGCCTTAATTTATCACTGGAAGTTATTATTAAATCCAAGTCACAAGGCTTTGTGACACTGTATTTTAGATCCCTGTGTTTAAGAATAAAGCATTTCCTATGAACTTGGTTCTTCTGTCATTGCCTTAAATCTGTGTGCTCTAGTTACTCATCCTTCTGACACAGAAAATCCTGTCAGATTTACTTTGGCATAACTGTTTATGATTTTGAATGTGTCTCAAAGCTGCTCTTTACTCTAAAGAAAACGGTTTTTCTAGTATCTCCCACATGAATTGAAGTCTTATATCCCAGCAGCATTTGAGTAAACTCTTTTTACATTTCTTTTCAGGCTATGATATATTTCCTATGGTGCAGTGCTCAAAATTGAACATAATCTTATTAAGACTGAGCTCATGTTTTTTTTTAAGTGTTCAGTATAAATTCCTTGTATGTACTGAATACCAGGGGTCTCAGTGCTCTAAGAATCTACAGAAGGTGTTTAGGGATGATCAACAATCACTAATTAAAATTCATTGTTTCATCCACCCATTCAATCTCTCTCTCCCTCCTGATGTTTGACCACGTTCTCACTTTTGGGTTGATGTAGTCAGTCAATTGAGTAGATTTTTTTAAATTTGGAAAGATACTGTGAAGCCACCCATTGTGATAACTGTTGGACTCGCAACAGACCGTGTTATGCTGTGGACGTGTCAGGACAGTATGATCCAGCAATAGTTCTGAGCCAATAGTCTTATTGTGGTTCTCATCAGCATGGGTATGGGCCAAACACTGGCAAATGGGACTAAATTGGGAGGTCTGGTTGGCCCACCCGAGCTGGTCTGAAGGGTTGTTTCCATGTTGTATGACTGGATCACCAGCAGCATCAAAAACACCACATTTCCTCAATTCCTTCATTATGGAGTAGTAGCCAGTGATTAAAACAAAACAGCAATAATTATGGAGTCATAAAAGGGGAGCTTCACACCCACACACTTCTTTGTGTTACCAGTAATGCTGGGGCTTAAGGCCTAGTTGAGTCATGTCCTGTGCAAATTTGTCTTTGACTTGATAGCAGTGGAAAATCAAAATTGCATTTAATTTCCAGTTGTTTGTCAATGATGATGTCTCCCCGTTCCAGGTCTCTGATCATGCAGTTCTGTTTAAAATGGTACTGTGTAATTACTTTGCCTCTTATTTAAAAGACCCACTTTGTACTTCTCTGTTCAATTTAATTTGCCATGTGGCTGTCCATTACCCCAGCCTGTGTCCCCTGAGGTCTGTTAATGTATTTACTGCTTTCTACATTTCTAAATCATGTATCATCTGCAAACTTCAAAATTATGTTTTGTATACAAAATAGAAGTCAGAAATATGGATCTGAGGGCATTAACCCCAGAGAAAATCATTGCTCGCCATTCGAATAAACAGTCATTTACAATTACTCTTCTTTCTGCCATACCAATCAGTTTTGAAACCATATGTCACTGTTCTGAAGTTTTTAGAAAATAGGAAGAAAATTAGCATAAAATTGCCTGCCTCGGTGAAATCAGCACTAGTTAATTTACAAATCACAGCACAAGTGTTCAGAAGGCCAAACACTATTTGACCAACAAATGTTTTTAGCATTTGTAGTGTTTGTGCAGTGACTTGAATGTAATGAAACCTTCAAAAGTTCTTCACAAGACGAAATGTGACACAGTCGCACAAAAAGGTATTTAACCAGATGACTAAAACTTAATCAAAGAGGAATGCTTTAAGTATTTTAAAGGAGGATAGGAAATGGAGAGGCAGTGAGGTGTAGGAAAAAAGTTTCCAAGCTTAGGGCACAAGAAACTAAAGGCTTAGCCACCAGTATTGGAGCGGCTATATTTGGGAATGTGCAAAATGTCAGAATCAAACGAATGTAGAAATCTTGGAGGGTTGTGGGCTGCAGGAGATTGTAGTGATAGAGGGACACAGCTGTGGAGGATGTATTGATAGTTAAAACATAGGCAGCAGAGTGTTGTATCACCTTCGATTTGCAGGGGAAGGAATGCAGGAGAGTAACCATGGGAATAGTAGTCTCATGGTAACAAAGGCAAGAATGAGGGTTTTTGCAGTAGATGAGCTGAGACAGGGGAGAAGTGAGGCAATATTAAGGAGATTGAAGGAGGCAGTTTTAAAAATCATATAAAAATCCGGTCAAAAGATTAGTTTGTGATCAGAGGTGACACCGATGTTGTAACCTGACTGGTTTAATTTCTGACTGTTATGAGAAAGCGGTATGAAGTCAATAAGGAACTGAAATTAATGGCTTCAGTGATCCCGATAAATAATTAGAGGAAATTTCTGCGCTCACTGTACAGAATGTTGGATAATTCAGCAATCACCTCGAGAGAAATAAGAGAGATGATGGTGAGACACAGTTGAAACAAAAAAAAAATTGCTACACATATTCAGCAGGTCTGGCAGCATATGTGGAGAGAGATAGAGCTGTGTGAAAACCAATGGTGTGTCTTGAGGTGACATCAAGGTACAGCATGTAAATGAGGAATATAAAAAACATACAGTATATTGAATGGCCTGAACAGAGTAGATGTTGAGAAGATGCTTCCATTGGTAAGAGAGATTAGGATCCAAGGGCATAGCCTTAGAGTAAAGGCAAGACCTTTTAGAACGGAGATAAGGAGAAATGTCTCAGCCAGAGAGTGGTCAATCTATGGAAGTCATTGCCACAGAAGGCTGTGGAGGCCAGGTCATTAAGTATATTTAAATCTGAGATAGATACGTCCCTGAGTATCAAGGGTTATGGGGAGAAAGTGGGAGAATGGAGTTGAGAAACTTATGAGACGTGATTGAATGGCAGAGCAGACTCAATGGGCTGAATGGCCTAATTTCTGCTCCTATGTCTTATAGGGGAACACTCTAGGCCATACTGCAGGAGCAGGAAGAGAAGCCATTGCAAGGGAGTACCTGGCTACAGAAAGGTAGTAAAGAATGGAACTAATCAAGGAAAGAGTCAACCAGCTGGATGGAAGCTATGTTGAGGAAGATGAGGGGAAGAAGTTTACCTTTGACAAAGTGCTGTAGGATGTAATTTGTGACCTTGGTAAGAGATGTTTTAGTACTCAGACAGGGACAGAAGCCAGGTTGGGGGGATTCAAAAATGGAGTTCTTGGAAATACGGAAACTGGTTTGGGAGGTGACAACACTTTCAAAGGCTTTGGGGAGGAAAGGGAAATTGGAGATTTCACAAGAATGGAAGTGCCAAGGGGTAAGATTTGTTTTGAGGAAGGGGAGATGACTATAAATGTTAAGGGAGAGACTGAAGCATTTGCAATACCAGCTTGCACAGGGTCAACCAGATGAAATTGGGTGATCAGTATTTTAGGAAAACATGATTGAGAGAACAGTAAGTGGGTCACATGGACAAAATGAGGTCAGAGAGGAATGAGGAATGATCAGAGAGAAAGATTTGACTTTGCTGTTTTCTTACAACCTGGTGCAATTTTTATTGGAAGTTAATTTAATGTTTATTATTAGTATAGTTATAGTAATTAATATGTTCTAATCTTGATTTGAATGAAATAAAATGTATTCTTTGTCACCATTTTACAGATAATTTTGATGCATGCTAAAAACTAAGGTGAGAGGGGAAGGATTTAGAAAGTACCTGAGGGGTCTCTTTTTCACATAGAGGATGGTGTGTGCTTGGAATGAGCTACCAGAGGAATTGGTGGAGGCTAGTACAATTGCAGCATTTAAAAGGCATCTGGATGAGTGTATGAATGGGAAAGGTTTAGAGTGATATGGGCCAAATGCTGGTAAATGGGACAAGATCGGATGGGATGTCTGGTCAGCACGGACAAGTCTGACTGAAGTGTCTGTTTCTCTGCTATGTGGCTCGATTAACTCTATATTCTGGGTTGGATAATCTAGCATGAAAGGTACAATATAATGGGTACAAAATTCAGAACAGCTTTGATAACCTTTCTGAATGTCACATTGCATATATTGAAGTAACATTTTCTTCATATATGAGGTGAATTTTTTATGACTCTATCGATGATGAGCACTTAAAATTAGTTGAGAGGATGTGGTGTTAAAAGTTTATTCAGTATCTTTCCAGAATGAGTGATCAACGATTCTGTTGAGGTTGTTATTTCCAGTATTAACACTGACAAACTGATTACAATGATTGAAAGAAAAATATAAAGACCTGTTTGTATTGTGTACCTGACAATCCAGTATTTAAAAATTATAAGTGTAGCTAAGCAAAATACAATTCACATTTAAAGATGACTGGGCTGTGTAGGTGAGGGGTGGGAAGTAGATATTGCAGGTAATGAAACCCACATTTGAATAATGGCTATTATTTGTGTACTTTTTCCTTCAAGTGTGTGCTGTTGGTTGGCTTTCTAAGTACTTGCTTTCTCTTTGCAAGACATTGAGGAGTGATTGATTATACCTGTGCATACAGTTTACACACTATAATTATGTCTCTGCCCATTTCTGTTTTCCCCTAACTTTAATGACTAATCCTAGGGAAGTGTTCAGTATTTTCAGTTTTGGTGTACGTACTGCACTCTGACATTTTGAAATGTGTTTTTTGAGGAAAAACGTAATACTTACTTTGCCTTTGTTTTAATCCTACTAATGGAAAGCTTTTTGAAGGTTTTCTTCCAACCATCGTATGGTAGGGAGGTTGTTTCCTTATTTACACTTTAATTACCTTAATGATCTGGTTAACAATTTAAATGGAATTGGCTAATCATATTACCTCCACGGACCCACAAGCTTTGTACAATTTAATGATTGTTTCTATACTGGTTCTTTTAAATACAACCATCCATTCCCATCTCCAAAGTCTGTTTGGCTGTTTCTTTTGCCACTTTCTATCTGTTATAACTTAACTGGGAAGAGTGCACTGATAATCGAGGCCCACTATTCCACAAGTCGTCACAAATGTGTAAAAACTCTTTTAAACCACTAAGATGACCAATTTGTCTTGAATAGCAGTCAGTCAGGCAAAAACAATGCCCACCAGGTTCAGTTGGTACCAAATAATAACTATTTATTGTAAACAAATTTAACTTCTGCAAATGGAAGAAAAGAAAGGATGGTAAATTTATCTCTACGCATCTTAAAAAATGCGCGTGAATGAAATGGATATAAAACCGACAGTTTCAACCACCTGTATTACAGGTGAGAAGATGTTGAGGGAAGAAACAAAATTCTGAACGTCAAAAGTCCAGTTCATAAGGATGGATTAAATAGATTCTCTGTTCCTTTTGATTGTGGTGATAATAATAATGTGCTGTGGCAATGGTCATTCTTCACGTTAATAAAGGACAAGGAATTATTGAATTCAACAGTGAGTTCTGAGGCTGCAAGGCTCTCATGCAGCAAATGAGGTGCTTTGCTGGAACACTGCAGCAAGCTGAAGACAGAGATACTGACCAGGGAGCAAGCTGCTATGTTGAAGGGGCAGGCAACTAGAAGCTCAGGGTCATTTTTTTGCAAACAAAAAGTAAATATTCTGCAAAGCAACCACCGAGTCTGGAGTCTCATCTCTCCAGTGTAGATGACACTATATTGTGAATGGTCAATACAGTAGACAAGATTGAATGAAGTGAAGGTGAATCACTGCTTCATCCTTGAACATGTATCTGGAGCCTTGGATAGTGAGGAGGGAGGAAGTAAGTGGGCAGGTGTTACATCTTTTGCAATTGGATGAGAAAGTGTTGGGGGTATGGTGTTTGGAGTGGAGGAGGAGTGGACCAGGCTGTCCCAGAGGGAATGGTCCCTGCAAAATGCTGATAGGGCCAGGAAGCATGTATTTTGTCGTGGCGTTTCACTGGATGTTGCAAAATTGTTCGCTTATGATACTTTGGATGTGGATGCTGGTGGGGTTGAAAGTGAGGACCAGGGCAACCCCTCGGTGTTGTGGCAGGGAAACAACTAAGGGGTGGGGACAAAGATGTGGGAAATGGGTCAAGGTTGTCTAAGCGTCTGTCAACCACGGTGGTGGGCAATCATCGATTGAGGTAGAAGGTGGACATTTCTGATGCCCATTGTAGAAGTTAACATCATCAGGTGTGATGTAGATTGAGGAAGTAGGAGAATGGAATGGTGTCTTCACAGAAAGCGGGGTGTTAAGATGTGTAGCCCAGGTAACTGGGAGTTGGGTTTGTAGTGGGTAATTGGTGGCCAACCTATCCTCAGAAATAGAAACCGAGATGTTGAGGAAAGAAAGAGAGAAGTAAGTCAGAGATGGTACTTAGTAAAGTTCTGCACAAGAAATTATAACAAAAACAATGCATGTGAAATTGTGGTAATCATGATATAGATTGACTTGGAGGTGCGAGACTAAGAGAAGGGATAAAGGGAATGTTCTTTGATGTTCCCTGTGGAGGGGGGGCACTGGGAGAGGCTGGAACTGGGAGGTAGAGGGGGCTGGGAGGGAGGGGGGAGAGTTGGGGAGGAGGGTGGGGGAAGGGGGTAGTCCAAAACTAGATGGCATAGGTTTAAGGTGAGAGGGGAAAGATTTAAAAGGGACATAAAGGGCATAGTTTTCACGCAGAGTGTGGTGCCTATATGGAATGAGGTGGTGGAGGTTAGTGCAATTACAACATTTAAAAGGCACTTGCGTAGGTATATGAATAGGAGGCTTTAGAGGAATATGGACCAAATGCGGAAAATGGGACTACATTTATTCAGCATGTATGGTTGGCATGGACAAGTTGGATCAAATTGTCTGTTTCTGTGCTGTATGTCTTTATGGTTCTCTGTGCTGTGATACAGTAAAAAGTATCATTTTGTATCATTATGTAAGGCACGATTTGCCTTACATAAGTACATCAGGGTCATAGAACAGTACAGAATATAGTGTTACAGGTGCAGAGAAAGATCAGCTCTAATATGAAAGGTATGTTCATAAGTCTGATAACAGCAGGAAAGAAGCTGTCCTTAAATCTTTTGGTATGTGGTTTCAAACATTTTTTTTTCTTCTGCCCAATGGAAGAGGGTGGACAAGTACATAACTGGGGTCTGACGGGTCCTTGACTGTTGGCTGCTTTCTCAAGGCTGGAAAGTGTAGACAGAATCAATGGAAAGAAGGCTTGTTTCGTGATGAACTGGGCTGTGCTCATAACTTTCTATAATATCTTGCTGTCTTGGGCAGAGCATTTGCCATACCAAGCTGTGATGCATCTGGAGGAAGCTTTCTCTGGTTCATTTATAAAAATTGGTAACAGTCGTTGTGAGTGTTCCAAATTTCCCTGAGCCTTCCGAGGAGGAGCAGCATTGTCGTTCATTCTTGTCTGTAGCATTGATGTGGATGGACCAGGACAGATTTTTTTCCTGATATTTACTTATAGGAACTTGAAGCTGTCTACCATCTCTACCTCAGCATAATTGGTATAGACAGGGGCATGTCCTCCACTCCTCTGCTTCTTGAAGTCAATGACCAGCTCCTTCCTTTTGCTGACACTGGGGGAGAGGTTGTTATCTTTTCACTACATTACTAAGCATTCCTATTTCTTTCTTTATTTGGTCTCGTTATTGTGGTGTCATCAACAAATTTGTAAACGCATTAGAGCTGAATTTGACCCCACAGTTATGAGTGCATAAGGAATATAGTAAGGGACTAAGTCCAGAGCCAATACAATATAGAAGGGCAAGGATAGGTAGAGGGAACACCATCCACTGCAAATTCCTCTCCAAATCATTGACTATTCTAACTTAGAAATATATTACCATTCCTTCAGTGTCACTGAGTCAAAATCCTGGAACGTCCTCCATTACAACATTGAGGATGTACCTGCAGCAAATGGACTGAGCAATTCAAGAAAGCGGCTCAACACCACTTCCTTCGGGGTAATTAGTTAATAAATGCTGGCCCGATCAGAGAAGTCTTCATCTCCTGATGGTTGATTTGTTTTTTGTATTCAACAAAGAGATCAAGGAAATTTTGCCATCCATGCATAAATTATGCACTCTAAGATAGAACCTGTTTAATAGCTCTGCAAAGTTTGTACGAACATTTTGTCACACTGATTTGGTCATCAAGAAAAGGAGAATTTTAAATAAAGGCAAATATTAAAATTTTACGTAATGCTTGATCTCTTGAATTTAGTTGACTTGCACACATTTATAGCTTGAACCAATTACAGATATTTAACTGGCTTGGAAGAGGATGAAACTTGAATTATGGGGGTTAAATTATTAACCTGAATCAAAATGTGCTTAAATTTTGAGTAATTCTAGTAACAAATGTTGGGGACAAACAAAATGCAGAATATTGTGTTTTCGAATCTTTCAAAACATCCCAAACTATTACATAGCAATTTCTGCAACATAAAACTAAAATAGGCTTTACCATTGTTGGGTCTTCCTGGAACAATTAGGTGTTTTAAAAAAAAATTAGGAAGGACTTTTCCTAATTTTCTCCTCAAACATCTGACCCTGTAATTTGACCTCGGTGAGTAAACACAATTGTCGCTTTTTTTTTGCATGTTTTTCTGAACAAGTGGTTGTCTGGGAAACGCTTAGTTTTCCATGTCCAGTAGATTTGCATTGGTTTATGTAAAGCTGCAGAAAATCCTATTTGACCTTGGGAAAGCTTCAGCTGTACTTCTGGTTAACAGAAAAATTGTTTGCTGATTTTAAACATGATTAATATTGACCATTCATGATAATTTTGAAGAGAGCTAATGGGGAGAAATCAGAATTTTATTAAGGGGGTAGCAAAAGAACACTAAATCACTTTTGACCACCAGCTGGAAGATTTTCAATTAGTAAAAATAAATTTGTGCAGCTTTTCTTTGTAAAATCTTAATATAGAACAAGTCTTTAGCAAATGAAACTGTTGACTTGAGTCAGTTACATAAATGGTAAATCATGGCATAATCAAATCTGTTGCCTAGCTGCAGTGACTGATACACTGTTCTAAGTTTGCAACTAAAGAGCCTTTAAGCTCCAAAGGACGTGCCAGATTCTTCATCACTCACTTTACTGTTTTCCTTCACCTAATGTTGGGCTAGGTTTTGTGTTTTTAAATCTCATTAAATGTACACATTTATTTTGTGTTTTTAAGTCTGGGGTTTATGACTCAGTTTGTGAACATCTATCGTGGGGAAGTTGCAAAATTTGCATTATTAAGGAAATGATAGCAAGATACTTAGGCAATCAGGTAAGAATAATGTGACTTTGTGAAGGGGAAGTGGTATTTAGCTAACGTACTACAGTTTTCTGAGAAATTAACAGGCGAGGTTGCTAACAGGGAGCCTGGGTTTCCTTTAGTAATTTTTAACACAACAGCACTTATGAGAAAAAAGTAGTCATGGTGTGGGGTAACCCATTAACAAGGATAAAAGTTTAGTTACATAATAAGCAGCAAAGAGTAGGGATAAATGTATCTTGAAATGGCAACAGGAGAGAGAGGAGTGTTAGGGATTAGTGCTGGACCCGCAACTATTTGCAGTGTATGTCAATGACTTGAAAATGGGGACTAAATATAACAAAATTTGCTGATGAACCCAAGATAGGTTACAAAAAAGTAAGTTGTCAAATATGTGTGGAGAGTCTGCAGAGGGTTAAAGATAGTTTAAGTGAACAGGCAAATAGATATAATAGAGCCAATAGGAAGACTAGAAAATTTAAATTTAAATAAGGAGATATTACAGAACTCTGAGGTAGATAAAGACCTGGGAGTCCTGGGACATGAAGCACAATTTTTACTATGTAAATCATCCTTTTTCAAAATGGTGGACCCTGCAAAGCCTTCGTATCTTGAGGTAGGATTTGAAACCAGACCTTCTGAACCAAGAGGTGAAAGCAATGCCTTTGCAGCACTAAATCTCCTAAGCACAACAAAGTTAGTGCCAAGTAATAGCAAATGCTTAGGTTCACAATTTGAATGTTGGTGTTTATTGCAGGAAGTTTGGAACATCAAAGTAGGGAAACTTTACTGCCCCTGTACGGGGCTCTCCTGAGATTACATCAGCAGCACTGTGTGTAATTTTGATTATCATTTTAAACAAAAGATATAATTGCATTGGAAGGATATCAGCGATTCTTCACAACTAGAGGACTGCTGTCACAGAGAAAGCTTGAACTGGTTGCAATTTTACCTTGGACTTTGAAGAAATAAGAAGTGATCCTATTGAAATATGTAAGATCCTGATACCACCATTGTGGTATTTTACAGGGCAGGTCTTGTGTCTCAAATTGATTTGGGTTTTTTGAGGAAGTGACGGCAATGATTGATGAGGGTAGGTCAGTGGATGTTGTATACATGGACTTTACTAAAGCATTTCACAAGGTCTCCCATGATAGGCAGGTCCAGAAGATCAAGTAATATGGTATCCATGATGAGTTGGCAAATTGCATATAAAATTCGCTTGTCCATAGAAAACAGAGGATAATTTCTCACCATTGTTGTTCTTACTGCAGATGACAAGAAAATTGGTGGAGTTGTGCCGATTTAAAGAAGGTTATCAAAGGATGCAGCAAGATATATATCAGTTGGAAAGTTCAGCAGAAAAATGACAGATGGAGTTTAATCTTGACAAGTGTGAGGTGATGTCTTTTGGAATGTGAAAGGCAAGAGGAAATATACAGTAAATGACAGGACCCTTGGACAGATTAATATATAAAGAGACCTTGAGGTCAAGTCTACTTTGGCTGGAAGTGCCAACACAAAGACATACAGCATGCATGGCTTTTTGCTGGAGCATCAGAGGCTGAGGGGGTGACCTGATGGAAGTAGATAAAATTGAGAGACATGGATAGGGTGGATAATCAAAGTCTTTTTCCCAGGGTGGAAATATTAAATACAGAGGGGCATAGGTTTAAAGTGGAAGGGGAAAGTTTAAAGAGGATAGTGGATGTCTGAAATGTGCTGCCACTGGAGATGGCAGAAGTAGATATAATAGCAATGTTTAAGAGGTATTTATGCAATCACATTAGCGGGATACAGACCATGTGCAAGCAGATGGAATTAGTTTAGAATGGCATCATAGTCAGCACAGACATGGTGAACTGAAGGGCCTGTTCCTGTGCTCTGCTGTTCTAAGGGGACTTAACGGGGTGAATTCTGAAAGAATGTTCCCTTTTGTAGGAGAGACAAAGACAAAATTTAAGGTCTTGCTTTTCAGATGGAACTGAGTCCCTCTTTCGTTCCTCCAGTATTTTGTCTGTGGAATTCTTTTCCTGAGATAAAATAGCTGAGTCATTGAGTTCAGTCCAGGCTAAGTTGATACTTGATCAACAGGGAGTTTCATTTACCATGACTAATCCACCGAGCCTGTACATTCCTGGATATTACAGACAATTTAGCATAGCCAATGCATCTGACCTGCACAGCTTTAGACTGTGGGAGGAAACTGGAGTACCCAGAGGAAATCCACACAGACACTGGGAGAATGTGCAAACTCCACACAGTCGGTCACCCAAGCGAGGTCCCAGGTGCTGTGAGGCAGCAGTGCTAACCACTGAGCCCAACTGCATCATGCTCAGTTCCAAGGTCAAAATTCATGTTTTGCAGATAAACTGACCATCAAAAGCCTATGCATTTGGTACACGCACAACATCGTCTGGTTTTTATGCCTCATACAGCCTGCTCTGCTTCTGTGTTGACCTTGAACATAGAAAATTTTTCTTGTGTGTGGTAATTGTTGGGCAGAGCCCAAAAACTTGTAACTTTGTCAGTAGACATTTTTCTAATTCAATCAAGGCTACAAACTTTTTTAAGACCCTTGCTATTTGCCAATTTTTAAAAGAAATGTTGATTTGAACACAGAAGAATCAGTTCTTCAGATTTTTTTAATCAACTCAATCAGAATGGTTCTTTGTGTTCCATTCTGCTGTGCAGTGAATATTCCATTGTAAGTGCATTTCGATTTCAAAATAAACACACCCCCACAGTAATAACAGCTTTCAACCCACAGCAACCTTTGAGTAGTTTCATGTCAGGCTTTTATTATTTCACTTCTCTATTCTGTAGGCTTGCTGTATCTACATTGTGATACCTACACTACGTGGATCTCCCTTCCTGCAGCCGGATTGAAGCAAAAATATTTCATTTTGCTGTCGTTTGGCGTGGTGTTTAGTCATGCCCTGGTCCTAAATACCCATGACACCAACCAATTTTCAATTGAAATCACTTGAGTAACTCATCGGTCATCCAAAAGAGAGACTTCCTCTGGGTGATCTGAAGCAATTAATAGAAAATATGTTTGTTCTGAGCTGTTGACATTATTTAATTCATGCATTAGTGAATAGCATAGTTTGCAACACAGAATTTAAAGTTTACATGGTTTATTTTGACACAAGTTTTTGATTTGGGTGGAGTTTTACACACACGTACAGTTCTCTTTATTTCTATGTTTCTGTATATTTCTATATATTCTGATTGTAAGTTTGCTGGCTGAGCTGGTAAATTTGTTCTCAGACGTTTTATCAACATGCAAGGTAACATCTTCACTAATGTAGCGCTGGTGTTCTGTCCTGCTTGCTATTTATCTGTCTTGGTCTGTTCTGGTGGGTGATATCACTTCCGGTTCTTTTTCTGAGAACTTGGTCAATCGGGAACAAATCAATATGGTTGTTAATGGAGTTCAGGTTTGAATGCCAGCCCTCTTGGAATTCCCGTGTGTGTCTTTGTTTAGCCTGTCCCAGGATGGATGTATTGTCCCAGTTGAACAGGTGACCCTCTTTGTCTGAGTGTATGGATACTCGTGATAGTTGGGCATGTCTTTTGGTGGCTAGCTGGTGTTCATGTATCCTGGCAGCTAGTTTCCTGCCCATTTGTCCAAAGTAATGTTAGCCACAGTCCTTGCAGAGTATTTTTTATATAATATTCTTTCTGCTGGTTGTTGCAATTTATCAGGAGCTGTCTCAGTGTGATGTAGGTTTGTGGGCTACCATGATGCCTCGGGGCTGGAATTGTCTGGTCATCATCTCAGAGAGGCTCTGGGCATGTTGTGTCTTCTTGTTTAGGTCTGTTTTAGATTAGATTAGTTCCCTACAATGTGGAAACAGGCCCTTCGGCCCAACAAGTCCACACCGACCCTCCAAAGAGCAACCCACCCAGACCCGTTCCCCTATATTTACCCCTGACTAATCCACCTAATACTCTGGACAATTTATCATGGCCAATTCTCCTAACCTGCACATCTTTGGACTGGGGAAGGAAACTGGAGACCCGGAGGAAACCCTTATATATTGGAATCGGCGGACTGCCCATATCGGGTACCCATTGTTTCTGAATACATTGTACAGATGGTTTTCACCAGCTTCTCTTAGTTCCTGGATGCTGCAGTGCGTTGTGGCTCATTTAAATACCGTCTGATACAGCTCAGTTTGTGGGTGTTGGAATGATTACTCCTGTAGTTGAGTATCTAGTCGGTGTGTACGGCTTTCCTGTAGACGCTGGTCTGTCACTCTTCATTGGCTTTGCATTCCACAGTGACATCTAGGAAGGGGAGTCTATTGTTGTTCTCTTCCTCTTTGGTGAACTTTATACTGGTAAGGATGTTGTTTGTGTGTTTATAGGTTTCTTCTAATTTGTTGCGTTTCATGATGACAAACATGTTATCCACATAGCGGACCCAGACCTTGGACTGAATTGTGGGAAGGGCTATTCGTTCTAACCTCTACATAGCTGCTTCTGTAAGAGTCCTGATATTGGTGATCCCATAGGCATCCGGTTGATTTGTTTGTAGGTCTTGTTGTTGAAGATGAAGTAGGTTGTGAGGCACAAGTCTACTTGTTTGAGGATTATGTTAAAAATCACACAACACCAGATTATAGTCCAACAGGTCTAATTGGAAGCACTAACTTTCGGAGCGCTGCGCCTTCATCAGTTCATCACCTGACTATAACCTGGTGTTGTGTGATTTTTAACTTTGTACACCCCAGCCCAACACCAGCATCTCCAAATCATTGTTTGAGGACGTTGTCCTTGTGGATGGAGTTGGTGCTGTCAGGTGTTTGTGGCCTTGATTTGTCTAGCAATAGGGCCAGTGTTTCTTTGGCTATGGTGATGTTTATTGATGTGAATAGGGCCGTCCTGTCAAAGGCAACCATGACCTCGTTATCCTCTACCTTGGTGTCTTTGATGTTAAGGAACTCCTGAGTGGAGTGGATGGAGTGGCTTGAGTCTTCTGCTAGGTGTTTCAGTTTGCGTTGCAGTTCCTTTTGCTATTCTGTATGTCAGTGTACCGGAAAGTGTGGGTTTGAGGGGGACACGGTAATCCATATAAACTGGGTGTGTTGGAGCCTTCAGGTTTCATTCTTTTGGAGGCCTATCTTATTAATTTCATCTGTGGTGTGAAGGTTCCTCAAGGGTGCTGTAATATGGTTTTCTAGCTGTGGAGTCAGGTCCATCACCACCTGTTGGTAGGTATCTGTATCTGCAAGTAGTGTGTTTGCTTTTTCAATGTATTGTGTTCTGTTTAGGATGGCGGTCACACACCCTTTGTTTGCCAGTAGGATTACGATATTTCTAACTTTTCAATAAGTTCTGTTTCTCCACTTCCCCTTTCCTGGCCTCTACAACACAGAATCATTATTGATCAGAAGGAGACCATTTGGCCCACTGCACCTGCATGGGTACTGTTATCTGGTGTTAACCTCCCGCCTTATTACATCATTTCTATTCGAATTATCATCCAGTACTTTCAAGTACCTTTGCATTTGTGACTTCTTTCTCTACAAATAATTTTTCAACTGCTCAACATCTCTCAGCACCTGTGATAGGTTGTTAACTATTGAAACCTGGCTGTAATCTATTGCATTTATTTGTTATTGCCATTTTCTATCTTAAGAGTGAGGTCCCTAATAAGATTTTAATATCCTTCAGCACTTAATGCTATCATTAGTTAGGCAGTGATGCTGTAAAGTAGATAGTTTGAAATAGAAGAGCATAGTTTTCAGAATTCTGCTCTCTTTCCTTTCTTTCATTCTGGATGATGAAGGTATTCTCAAAATACTGTCAGGAATTCTGTTTCTGAAGTTTGACTCAAAGGCAAGGAGGGCTGGCAATGTATTTTTATTCAGGGGAGTGTGTAACATGAAGTTGAACCTGCAGGTGGTGGTGTTCCCTTGACCCTGCTGCCTTTGCCCTTCTCCCAAGTTGACTTTTAATATAGAGGTTCTGTCTGAGAAATCTTGGTGAATTATTACAGTGCATCTCATTAGATGGCGCACACTGTTCATGGTGCATCAGTGGTGGTTTGAGTGATAATCAAGCAAGCTAATTTGCCCTGGATTATGTGGACAATCCTAAGTTTTGTTGGAGCTGAACTCATCTAGTCGCTTGGAGAATATCATCTCTGAGGTATAAAATTGGGGAGATGTTATTTACAAATACTTTTCAAGTACCTAGCAGACACATATTGGATCATGGCGTTACATTTCATGGTGAAATTATCTTTTGCTGCAGTTGACTCAGAGTGCCTCATGGACATCTAGTTTTAAACTACCAGCTCTCTTTTGAATCTATCCCATTTACCAGAATGGCAGTACCACTTGGCTTAGTGGAGGGTGCCTTCATTGGGATTTTGGAACCTCATTTCCACTGTAGTGTGTCTTAATACTATTACTGCAAGGGCAGTTACACCTGCTATAGATAGTTTGGCGCGGACAAGCCCAAATTTTTATTAATTTTTGGTCCTCAGCGTCTTGTGCCAATCCCGTTAGTTATGTTTGCATGAGTCGGCCAGTTCAATCAGTAATGGTATTCTGGAGCCACTCTTGCTGATGGACAATAAATTCCTTCCTCCTCTGCCTCCACTTCTGACCCAGACTTGGTTTCATTCAGTAGTCTTGCTACCCTCAATGTTTTTTTTCCAAATAGTATTTGACATTGGAGGTGTATTATTAATTTATCAACTGACGGAAGTCAGCAGGTACTTTTCTTACTCATCTTTGCAGTTGTACCATGAGACTGCATATGGTCCAGACACCGTGTTGAGAGTTTTCAGGCCCTCGCATTTCTGACTGTACATCACTGCGATAATGTTTCAGGTTTGGCCTGCCAGTAGGTAGGACATATCTAAGGATGATCATGAATTAGTCATATTGTATGGTATGATGAATTGAGGTTGTCAGGCTGTTATCTGACTAGTCTGTACTTTCCCAATTTTGACAGATGGCCCCAAATGCTAATAAAGGAAGACTGGGAAATATGTGCCTATGATATGATCAATGCCTAGTTTGATAAGGCTAGCTTGGCTTTATTTTTGAGCATTGGTATGACTAGTTTGGCAGCTTGTTGAGGCAGTTAAAAGTCAGTCACGTCATTGTGGGTGTAGCATCACATGAATGCAGACTGTGGGTTGGAGTCCTGTTTGGGCCAGACCACATTGGGATAGCAGATTGCCTTCCTTAAAGAAGGCAATCTGCTTTAAGGATGATAATGAGCCAAATTTGTTTTTACAGTGCTATAGTATTTTAATTGTCGTCAATACTTGTATAAGTTTTCTGTGTTCAATTTTATTTAATTCATGGAATTTAAACTCTCATACCATGGTTAAAATTTAAACTCCTGTCTTGAGCTTATTGCTGGTCAAGTAACATTGCTATTAAGATTGTGCACGAGTGTGTGTGTGTGTGTGTGTGTGTGTATGTCGTCTAGTTGGTAATTACTTACCTAAGCAGATGCATTTAGACAATTTATTAATATCATTTTATTTACTTGTACCTTAGCCTATAGCATTCTCAGTAGACTAGTTCATCAGGCTGAGAGGTGACCTTAATGAGCTTTATAAAATCATAATATGAATAACCAAGATCTTTTTCCTTGGGTAGGGGATTCCAAAACTAGAGGGCATAGGTTTAAGGTGAGAAGGGAAAGATTTAAAAAGGACCTGAGGGGGTACCTTTTCACACACAGGATGGTTTGTATAGGGAAGGAGCTACAAGAGGAAGTGGTAGAGGGGGGCACAGTTGCAATATTTTTTTGAAAAACAAAACTTGGACAGGGACATGAAAAGGAAAGGTTTAGAGGTACATAGGCCAAATGCAGACAAATGGGACTGTTCAGTTTAGAAAACCAAATTGGCATGAATGACTTGGGCTAAATGGCCTACTTCCATACTGTATGATGCTATGACTCTAACTGCAATCCAAATTCCTTGTTATTTAAAAAGGGGATTGAAAACTGAAATCCTCTACCCATGGATGACAAAATCATAAACAGCATCAGATGCAAGATAATGTAACTGAACTGCCTTTATTTATAGTGTTGAAGCTACAGGGTTTATTTCAGTTCTAAATGTTTTGGTTCTGTATTTACTGCAAAAATATTTAAGGAAAGTGGGGTTAAAACAAGTTTTGTGTTTTGCTGCACACATGTGCGATTGCAAATTGACATGCAATTTGCGAGAGAAAGAACTAATTAAAAGTACCCTGTAAGATTTTTGCTTAATGCACGATTCTTTTTCTGTTGTTAAGTGATCAAAACAGACTTCATTACAGATTGAAAGGGGAAATATCATTTTACAAAGAGGGGTCAGACTGGGCCAGTCTTCATTTATTAAGGTATAGCATACATTACAAAATGTCCAACTTTGTAAAGACATTTATCTTTTTGATTGCTAGTTGTTCTGAATTAAGGTTTGATTTCTTCGTGGTTGTTGCTTTATGCACTTTAAGCTACAAAGCATAAAGCTGGTTTGGTCAGCTCAGTTTGACTAGATGATGACTGCATGGATCAGCTGAATGTCAAACACATTTGTTTCATCTGAGACTCTGCCTCTGCCTAATTGGCCAGCTTGACATAACGAGTCGTGATACTTTGCTGCGAAGTGACGAATAATCACCAAGGACCTGGCTTCAGGCAAAGAGTTTGAGATGAAAGAGAAAGTTACACGCACCAAAAACCAAGACTCATCCATGTTTCCAGTTTCAGTACGAAACTAGGAACAGAGTAGGCCATTCAAACTGTCGAACTTTCTCCACCATTTGGTGACCTCTGTGCCATAATGCCATTAAAGGTGGGAGCAGAAATAAGCGATTCAGCCCATTGAGTCTGCTCCGCCATACAACAAAATCAAAATTCCGCTTTAATGCAGGTTTTGTGAATGCCTCCTGATAGGACTGGATTCAGCTATGATGCCCTTGAGAATAATCTCTTGTTACCGTTGAGACCTGCGTTCTAAATACGTTAGGATTATTTGTGTGGAATTGCAGATGGTATTGATCCCTATGAATATGCAGACCGAGAAAATGTCAAAACATTTGAGAATTCCTGTAGAAAGAAGAATATTTGTTAATTTATTCTTCTCCCTACAACCTTTAATCACCAATTCTTGTAAAAGGGGAAAAGGTTCCAAATGAGAGGTTAAAAAATGGAATGAGTTTGAAATAGTAAAAGAAGAGAGATCAAACAAAAGTAAACTCCTGCCCTAGATATTCAGGACAAATTCATAATTATCATTTTAAAGTATTTTGTCAGGGCTATAGGCATTTTCCTTTTGAGCTAATATTTTGCGGATGTTTCAGTTAACTTACAGACTAAGTTTCATCATAATTACATCCGTGCAAGTGTCTTTTCCTTTCCTTGATATGGCATAAGCTGGACTTATGGTCAATGCACAGCAACTCCTAATATTAGCAAAGAGCAGGGTGTGAATGTCTTGTTGAAACAGGTCATTTTAGAGTCACAGTCATAAAGCATAGAAACAGACCCTTCACTCCAAACAGTCCATGCTGACCATAAGTCCAAACTAAGCTAGTCCGACCTGCCTACACTTGACCTATATCCCTCCAAACATTTCTTATTCATGTATTTATCCAAATGTCTTTTAAATGTTGTAACTGTACTTGCATCCACCACTTCCTCTGGACATTTGTTATACACACAAACCACTGTAAACATTGTTGCCCCTGCCTTTTTTTAAATCTTTCTCCTCTCACTTTAAAAATATGCCCTTTAGTCTTGAAATCCCTCACTCTAAGGAAAAGACACCTGCTTTTCAACTTGTTCTATTACCATCATGATTTTAGTGATGTCTATAAGATCACCCCCTCAACCTCATTTGATTATCACTCCATCTACAAATATCCATATCACTGATTTAGTCCTGGAACACTGAAATTCAGGTTTCACAATCCTTTGATTAGCAAACAGTTGTATTGGTATTAAACAATAACAGAAAATGCTAGAGAAACTCAGCAGGTCTGGCAGCATTTGTGGAAAGAAAACCGTTAATATTAATATTAACTGGAGAGAAAATGAAGTTAACCTTTTTGAGTTCACTCCTGAAGAGGGGTCATTGAACTTAATAATGTTAACTCTGTTTTCTGTCCACAAATGATGCCAGACCTGCTGAGTTTCTCCAGCAATTTCTATTTTCGTTTGTTTCAGATCTCCAGCATCCACAATTTTGTTTAATTTGGTAATGTGGCTATTTTCTTGTTTTTTTTTTGTCCTAGTGCTGGGCTGTTATAGCATCCCAACTCCCTAGCTGAAGGATGCACTGGGATTCATTATAGAGATCAAAAGCCTTATGTACGAAAGCTGGAAGGTTTATGGAGAGAATGAATTTGTGAAGGAGGATTTAACCAGAATTGCTTTATTTTAATGCTTATTCTGTTGAGATTCCATCAGATTGCCTTTTAACAACTGGCACCTTTGACTAACAGCAACCCACTCCACCAAAAAAGAAAGGATAATTAATTAATAAGCAACCAAAAGAACAGTGGGGGATGTTGGAAATCGAACAAAAACAGAAAATGCTGGAAAAACTCAGCAGTTCTGGCAGTATCTGTAGAGATGAGAAAATTAATTGCCATTACTGAGCAATACTGAAGAGTGTAAATTTGTTAGAGAATGTTTGTAGAATCCAGCTGCCCTGGATTCACACTGAGCGAGTAGGTGAGTAGATATGACTAACCTGTTGGACTATGGTACTGTAATTGAACCCAGATATTTTATGCTGCAACTTTTAAAAGAGAAAGTTGTTTAAGGTTAATGTGAAGTCCAACTTAGTACCATGGTAAGGTGGAACAGTAGTGGATTATAAATACCAGAACAAAATCTATAGAATTTATGATTTTTAGTTGACAAAAAAGTTAACATATCTGTTAAAACTTAATATGTTGTATTAATGTTTCCTGGTGAAGGGCTTTTACCCAAAACGTCGATTTCGCTGCTCGTTGGATGCTGCCTGAACTGCTGTGCTCTTTCAGCACCACTGATCCAGAATCTGGTTTCCAGCATCTGCAGTCATTGTTTTTACCATGTTGTGTTAATACTATAGGTTATATTGGAAATGATTTATTTTGGAAGGAGATTGCCGTAAAACCTAAAATTAAGACAGAAATAAAGCTACATTGTATAACATCATTCCTGTGCATATGGGAATTAAAATTTGATTTCACTACATGCATAAGATCTTCATGTAAAAATAATATCTGGCTTGAAATCCCAAATATTGTCACTTTTTTCCCCCAATAAGACTTGTACAAGCTAAGACCTCATAGAGGAAAACCATTATGCTTCACAACTAAAATTTTTATGAAATATTCTTCATTTTTGAGAAATATCGAAATAGTGAACTATAACAGCATAATTTTAAAAAATACACACGGATGAAAAAAACAACCATTTCGACTGGGTCAACCCACCAGCTAAGCAAACACATGCCAGAGAATTCCTAGAGGCCTGGCACTCCAACCACATCGCCATAAACAAATCGGTCTAGATGCTATCTATCAACCCCTCAGAAAACGAACAGGAAATGACATCACCACAAACCCCAGGACCCCCATCCAGGGGAAAGATATAAATAGAAAGCAGGAGACAACAGCTTCACTTCACTTGGAGGTCACCACTGATGATGTTACTCGCTAGGTAATGAAATGTCTGGATATCAAACCTACAGCTCAGCGAGCAAAACTCCATCCCATAATTCAAAGCATCTTGATCTTTGGTACCAGTCTTTTTTTAAAAAAGATAACGTTGCCAGAGTTCCATAAGGCTACACTCTCATCAGAGAGAGAGATAATGGGTGGTAGTTTAACCAAATCACAGGTGAGGCATGAAGTTGAGAAGCTGGGACTTTTGTAATAATTTCAGCTGGTGTAGGAATTGAACCCATTGCATTAAACCAGCAATCCAGCCAACTGCACTAACTGGCCTCTACTTCATGTATTTTTAGTGACTTTTGAAAGGTTTATTGAATCTTGGAGAGCAGCCCATCCATGCTGTCCAGATATCCCAACCCAATCTAGTCCCACCTGCCAGCGCCCGGTCCATATCCCTCCAAGCCCTTCCTATTCATATACCCATCCAAATGCCTCTTCAATGTTGCAATTGTACCAGCCTTCACCACATCCTCTGGCAGCTCATTCCATACATGTACCACCCTCTGCGTGAAAACGTTGCCCCTTAGGTCTCTTTTATATCTTTCCCCTCTCTTACCCTAACCCTCTAGTTCTGGACTCCCGACCCCAGGGAAAAGACTTTGCCTATTTACCCTATCCATGCCCCTCATAATTTGGTAAACCTCTATAAGGTCACCCCTCAGCCTCCGACACTCCAAGGAAAGCAGCCTCAGCCTGTTCAGCCTCTCCCTGTAGCTCAGATTCTCCAACCCTGGCAACATCCTTGTAAATCTTTCTGAACCCTTTCAAGTTTCACAACATCTTTCCGATAGGAAGCAGACCAGAATTGCATGCAATATTCCAACAGTGGCCTAACCAATATCCTGTAAGCCGCAACATGGCCTCCCAACTCCTGTACTCATTACTCTGACCAATAAAGGAAAGCATACCAAACACCGCCTTCACTATCCTATCTACCTATGACTCCACGTTCAAGGAGCTATGAACCTGCACTCCAAGGTCTCTTTGTTCAGCAACACTTCCTAGGACCTTACTATTCAGTGTATAAGTCCTGCTAAGAATTGCTTTCCCAAAATGCAGCACCTTGCATGTTTCGGAATTAAACTCCATCTGCCACTTCTCAGCCCATTGGCCAATGTGGTCTAGATCCTGTTGTAATCTTCGCTGTCCACTACACCTCCAATTTTGATGTCATCTGCAAACTTACTAACTGTACCTTTTATGCTTGCATCCAAATCATTTACGTAAATGACAAAAAGTAGAGGGCCCACCACTGACCCTTGTGGCACTCCACTCGTCACAGGCCTCCAGTCTGAAAAACAACCCTCCATCACCACCCTCTGTCTTCTACCTTTGAGCCAGTTCTGTATCCAAATGGCTAGTTCTCCCTGTATTCCTTGAGATCTAACCTTGCTAATCAGTCTCCCATGGGGAACCTTGTTGAACGCCTTACTGAAGTCCGTATAGATGACATCTACTGCTCTGCCCTCATCAATCTTCTTTGTTACTGCTTCAAAAAGCTCAATCAAGTTTGTGAGACATGATTTCTCATGCACAAAGCCATGTTGACTATCCCTAATCAGTCCTTGCCTTTCCAAATACATGTACATCCTGTCCCTCAGGATTCCCTCCAACAACTTACCCACCACCGAGGTCAGACTCACTGGTCTGTAGTTTCCTGGCTTGTCTTTACCGCCCTTCTTAAACAGTGAACCACATTTGCCAACCGCCAGTCTTCTGACACCTCACCTGTGACTGTCAATGATACAGATATCTCAGCAAGAGGTCCAACAATCACTTCCTTAGCTTCTCACAGGGGATTTATCCACCTTTTTATGCATTTGAAGATATCCAGCATCACCACCTCTGTAATATGGACATTTTTCAAGACGTCACCATCTATTTCCTCACATTCTAGATTTTCCATGTCTTTCTCCACAGTAAACACTGATGCAAAATACTCATTTAATATCTCCCCCGTCTCCTGCGGTTTCACACGTTGGCCGCCTTGCTGAACTTGAAGGGGTCCTATTCTCTCCCTAGTTACCCTTTTGTCCTTGATCTACTTGTAAAACCCTTTGGATTCTCCTTAATTCTATTTGCCAAAGCTATCTCATGTCTCCGTTTTGCCCTCCTGATTTCCCTCTTAAGTACTTTCTTTATACTTCCTTTTTCTTAACCAACCCCTCAATTTCTTTAGTCATCTAGCATTCCCCATACCTACCAGCCTTCCCTTTCATCCTGGCAGGAATATACTTTCTCTGGATTCTTGTTATCTCATTTCTGAAGGCTTCTCATTTTCCAGCTGTCCCTTTACCTGCGAACATCTGCCTCCAGCTTTTGAAAGTTCTTGCCTAATACCGTCAAAATTGGCCTTTCACCAATTTTGAACTTCAACTTTTAGATCTGGTCTATCCTTTTCCATCACTATTTTAAAACGAATAGAATTATGGTCGCTGGCCCCAAAGTGTTCCCCTGATGACACCTCAGTCACCTGCCCTGCCTTATTTCCCAAGAGTAAGTCAAGTTTTGCACCTTCTCTAGTAGGTATAATTCTCTTAACATATCTTTCACCTTAGTGATGGTTCCCATATCTAACCTTAGTTATTGGACTATTCAAATGCACCTAACTTTGTGAATCTTTAGGTTGTCTTTAGGTTTACTATGATATAAAAGATATTGTTCGCTAAAAAGCGTTGTCAATTTGCTAGTAGAGTTAAGAGTGCAAACTAATATCTTTTTTATCAGTTCACTGCATTACTGTGTATACACTGCAAAGAATGGAACTGAGCCAAGTTCAATCCTCAATCTATACAGAGCTTTTTACTTGAGTCACATGCTGGTGAAGGGTTCGGCATAACGGTGGAAGACCTGGATCCAGGCCCATGACGAAGCACTTAAGGACTGTAATGTTGAACTGTTAACTTTATTTTTCCACTTTGTACTTAATATGATGCTGGAGAATGGCAACTTTGTACACTCTTCCCTCTACTCCTGGACTTGAGTCCGTGTAGCAGTAAAACCTAATTCTATGTAAAGCAGTAGCCAACTATATCTGGGCTACTTGACATGCGGTCTTTCCAATTCTGTAGTGCAGATATTTTTATTCAGTTGTGGTACACCTCTGAAGCAGGCTGGACTTGAACGTAGGCATCCTGGCTCAGAGGAAGATAACACTGTGTCACAAGAGCCCCACATTTTGTAATATATACTGAGTTTGGTTACTGGTTGTTGATGAAATCAGTTGGTCTGCAACAAATGTATTTGCTTTTTTTTTTGCAAGTCTCGCTTGTGAAATGGAGACTGAAATATTTCCTTTTTATCTTTACATTGTTCTACAACTACAGTGTGATGAAAATTTGCCTGAATTGGTGAACAAAAACAGGGTGTGGTGTTCCGGTTAATCCTGTCTGCTCAGTCAGACACCAGCAGCAGTTGCTTTTCTTAATGTCTGCAAACATTTATCCATCCTTAATATATTCCAACATGGTGATCCAGAAAATTCTAACTTGAAGAGATTCTTATAAGGACTGGAGGCAGTTGTAAATTTATTTTTCACTCAGTAGCTGAAGTTGGCCACTGGATGATACATTATAGTCTGTTATAATGCTGATAAGCGTACTGTGAATCTCTAATAGCATGCACATGTCATGGCTTCCCATGAAGGAATCCTATTCTCCCAGCTCAAGTCTATCACTTGACCGACCCAAATTGATCCTGACCCAAATATCCCTTCTGAGCCACCTACCTGCTGTAAAACTTGCTGCTCATATTTACCTTATTCATTTGCCTTTGCTCCATGACTTTTCTCTTTCATTATTAGCATGCATATATAGAATGGCAGTGGTCAGGGCACCAGTTTCCTGATCATGGCTCTAAAATTGCGCAAATAAACTATTTTTGAATACATTTATTGCATAATATTATCTGTATAACGGCTATTGATATTGTTCACCTAACAGAAATTAAAATGTTTTAAAATTGCATTGCACGCAAAAGAGGCATTGGGACTTTGCAGACAGACTTTCTCGGACACTGCTCCACCATGTAATCATTGTTCGACTATAATGTGGTGTCAGTTTTGGAGGTTGACATTCGTGTTGATTCAAACATTCACTGGATATAATGCTGACACAGCAACTATTCGGTTTGTTCTTGTGTAAGCAGTAAATGATCAACATGCACTACTTGTCATAAAATACATTATCTGTGGTATGTACTTGCCATTTTTTTTAACTATCATAAGGAAGTATGAAGCAACATATTGTATGGATAACTTTTGGAATATCTGAAAATATTCATTAATCTGAAATGCGGGCAAATACCAGACCTGCTGAGGATCTGTGCTGTAATTATTACAAATTGAATTAATTAGGATCCCTGTGGAGACCAATAATTTTTAAAGTTATTTTAATTCAAAGTGGCTGATGAGTAGGATCATGTGACAAATTTTTAAAATTGTAATGTCATCCAAAAGCAACAGTATCTAAATATTAATCAGCAGACAACATATGTTCTAAACTACAGTAAAAGTCTCCCATTTAACTTTTGTAAACTGACCCAAAATTTTCTCTCTATACTTGACTTTGTCCCTTAAGTGGATGCTTCATTCTTCAGGAACAAGTTCATAGTTATTCTGAGTTTTCAATGACTTTTTTCTTCGTGAATTTTGAGAAGATTTGTAGCTCAAGTTGAGATTCTGGATCTAGGTTTTCCCGCTAAACTGGGAGGTTCGTTTTCAGACATTTTGTCACCCTACTAGGTAATATCATCAGTGAGCCTCTGGTGAAGCCCTGGTGTTTGTGATCTGCTTTCTGTTTGTGTTTAGGTTTCCTTGGTTTGGTGACGATATTTCCTGTGATGTCATTTCCTGTTCCTTTTCTCAGAGTCTGGTAAATGGGGTCCACATCAATGTGTTCATTGATAGAGTTCCCATTGGAATGCCATGCTTCTGTGAATTCTCGTGCATCTCTGTGTTTGGCTTGTCCTAGGATGGATGTGTTGTCCCAGTCGAATGGTGTCCTTCTCATCTGTATGTAGGAATATTATGCCATGTCTTTTTGTGGCTAATTGATGCTCTTGTATCCGGTGGCGAATTTTCTGCCTATTTGTCCAATGTAGTGTTTGTTACAGTTCTTGCAAGGTATTTTGTAAATGACATTGGTTTTGCTTGTTTTCAAATTCATTAGCTGCTGTTTTAGTGAGTTGGTGGGTTTGTGGGCTACCATGACGTCAAGAATTCTGAGTGGTCTGGCAGTCATTTCTGAACAACAACAAACTGCCATTTCTAGATGTCACAATACAGTGAACAGCCAATGGGGAACTTCAAACCAGTGTCTACAGGAAGACAACGCATATGGATCAAATACTGAACTACAGACACAATCATCCCAACACCCAGAAACGAAGCTGCATTAAAACATTATTTCAATGAGCCATCACACACTGCAGCATAGAGGAACTACAAAGAGCAGAGGAAAATCACATATACAAGCAAAACTAATGTCATTTACAAAATATCTTGCAAAAACTGTAACAAACACTACATTGGACAAACTGGCAGAAAACTAGCAACAGAAAGACCCACCATCACTGGTATCCTTACATACAGATGAAGAATGACACCACGTGGACCCCATTTACCACCGTCTGAGAAAAAGAACACAAAATGGTGTCACCACAGGAAATGTCACCAACCCAAGTAAACCTAAATCCATAAATTGAAAGCAGGTCACTAACAGAAGTGCTTCACTGGAGGTTCACTGAAGATGTTACCTAGTATGGTGATGAAACATCTGAAAACGAGCCTTCCAGCTCAGCGAGCAAACTTGCATCCAGAACTACTTCCTTTTCTAGTTGGATAACTACTAATCCTGAACTAACATAAAGATTATCTTTTGCCCCAGAGATACCTCACTCCAGTTAAAGCTAGGCAAATGTTCTGGCCTAGTTTAAAACCTCATAAACTTGGTCTCCTGAATCTGAGCATGAGCATCCACCTTCATTCTGCATGGTAAAAATAGAGAATGGCTGCCTTTGTCTGTCTCCAGGATTCTTGCAGACTGATTGTGTTTGAGAGTCGTAATGGCAACCTGATCCTATAATTGCTTCCTCTGGATTGCTTCCTTTCTAAAACCCAACTCCTTGACAACATGAATCATAAAGACCTTGTATACAAATAGAAATATTAATTTGCCTTTTGACAGTGATCCACTTTCCATCTAAGTACACTGTTTAAAGTACAACTGTTTACAAAACCTGATATTCCTAACACTTCCCTGTGGCTTGGAGACGAGCAGTCTGTCCATTACCAGCATTGCTGCCCTGGTTGTTGTTTACCATCACAACCACAGACCAGGCTATTCCTGAATACCACCCACGAACTTAAGAATTCGTGTACGTTTGTACGTAATCACCATTAATCTACAAACCCTTCATTTTACTATCATCCCTGTGCCTATCCGAGACTCGCTTAAATGTTCCTAATGTATCTGACTCTACTATCACTGCTGGCAGTACAATCCATGCACTCACCACTCTGTGTAAAAAACTGACCTCTGACATCTCCCCTAAACCTTCCTCCAATCACCTTAAAATTATGCCCCCCTTGTGATATCCATTTCTGCCCTGGGAAAAAGTCTCTGACTATTCACTCTATCTATGCCTGTCATCATTGTGTACACCTCTCATCTTTCTTTGCTCCAATGAGATAAGCCCCAGCTCCCTCAACCTTTCTTCATAAGACATGCCCTCCACTTCAGGCAGCATCCTAGTAAATTTCCTCTGCACCCTCTCTAAAGCTTCCACATCCTTCCTATAATGAGGCAACCAGAACTGAACACAATATTCCAAGTGTAGTCTAACCAGGCCTCTGTAGAGTCGCAGCATAACCTTGCAGCTGTTGAACTCAATCCCCCGGCTAATGAAAGCCAACACATCGTATGCCTTCTTAAAAACCCTATCAACTTGGGTGCTAGCTTTGAGGGACTTATGGACCGTGGACCCAAGATCCCTCTGTTCCTCCACATTGCCAAGAATTCTGCCTTTAATCCTGTAATCTGCATTCAAATTTGACCTTCCAAAATGAATCACTTCTCACTTTTCCAGGCTGAACACCATCTGCCACTTATCAGCCCAACTCTGCATCCTGTCAATGTCCCTTTGCAACCTACAACAGCCCTCCACACTATTCACAACTCCAACCTTCGTGTCACCGCCAAACTCACTAACCCACCCTTCCACTTTGTCATCCATGTCATTTATAAAAATCAAAGATCAGAGCTCCCAGATCAGCTCCCTGTGGAACACCACTGGTCACCGAGCTCCAGGCTGAATGCTTTCCATCTACTACCACCCTTTTGTCTTCTATGAGCCAGCCAATTCTGTATCCAGACAGTCAAGTTTCCCTGTATCCCATGCCTCCTTACTTTCTGAATGAGCTTACCATGGGGAACCTTATCAAATACATTGCTAACATTCATGTACACCGCATCCACTGCTCTACCTTCTTCAATGTGTTTTGTCACATCCTCAAAGAATTCAATAAGCCTTGTGAGACATGACCTCTCAAAGCCATGTTGACTATCTGTAATCAAACTATGGTTTTCCAAGTAATAATAAATCCTGTCCCTCAAACTCCTCTCCAATAGTTTGCCCACCACAGATATAAGACTGACTGGAGTGTAATTCCTAGGATTATCCCTATTTCCTTTTTTTTGAACAAACGAATAAGGATAAGTGTGAAAGTTTGACACCAAGTCTTCGATTGACTGGAGAATATCCAGTATTGTTTGTAAACAGACTAACAAAATAATGAGTTTTGCATACCTACACCATTATAAAAAGATTATAATAGGTTAGCTCTGTCTTAATTCTTTATTCATGCTCTCGGCCTGAATTTCCTTTTTTAAAAAAAAGTGCTAAAGCTATATCTTAACCTGTTATGGTGCAAACATCCCAGAAAATTATAGTACAAGTGAGTTATGCCACACAATATTTTGCTGAGAATTTTGTGTTCTCCATGGAAAGCCTTGCTGAAAATTGTTAATAATTAATTATCAAAGCTCTATCCCAATGTCCACAGCTGTTACCACAAAGAAATATACATTTAAATAATTCAAACTTTGTGAGAAGATTTGTAGCTCGGGTGCTCGTTATTGTGGTTCTGTTAGCCGAGCTGGGAGTTTTTGTTGCAAACGTTTCGTCCCCTTTCTAGGAGACATCTTCAGTGCTTGGGAGCCTCCTGTGAAGCGCTTCTGTGCTGATTCCTCCGGCATTTATACTGGTTTGAATCTGCCGCTTCCGGTTGTCAGTTGCTGTCCGCTGCAGTGGCCGGTATATAGGGTCTAGGTCGATGTGTCTGTTGATAGAATTTGTGGATGAGTGCCATGTCTCTAGGAATTCCCTGGCTGTTCTCTGTTTGTCCTGCCCTAAAATAGTGGTGTTGTCCCAATCGAATTCATGTTGTTTGTCATCTGAGTGTATGGCTACTACGGATAGCTGGTCGTGTCGTTTCGTGGCTAGTTAGTGTTCATGGATGCAGGTTGTTAGCTGTCTTCCCGTTTGTCCTATGTAGTGTTTTGTGCAGTCCTTGCATGGGATTTTGTACACAGTGTATATATTGTCTCTGGACTCTCGTATTCCTGTGAGGGTGAAAGGAAAGGCTGGTAGGTGTAGGGAATGCTGGATGACTAGAGAAATTGAGGGGTTGGTTAAGAAAACGAAGGAAGCATATGCCAGATATAGACACAGAAATAGAATGAATCTTTAGAGTATAAAGGCAGGAGTATATGCAAGAGGGAAATCAGGAGAGCAAAAAGGGGACAAGAGATAGCTTTGGCAAATAAGGTTGAAGAGAATTGAAAGGGACTTTACATATACATTAAGGGGAAAAGGGTAACTAGGGAGAGAATAGGACCCCTTCAAGATCAGCAAGGCGGCCCACGTGTGAAACCGCAGGAGACGGGAGATATTAAATGAATATTTTGCATCAGTGTTTACTGTGGAGAAAGACATGGAAGATTTGGAATGTGAGAAAATAGATGGTGACATTTTGAAAAATGTCCATATTACAGAAGAGGAGGTGCTGGATGTCTTCAAACACGTAAAGGTGGATAAATCCCCTGTGAGAAGCTAAGGAAGTGATTGTTGGACCTCTTGCTGAGATATTTGTATCATTGGTAGTCACAGGTGAGGTGTCAGAAAACTGGAGGTTGGCTAACGTGGTGCCACTGTTTAAGAAATGGGAAGTCGATGGCCTAGCAGTATTATTGCTAGGCTGTTAATCCAGGCACCCAGGTAATGCTCTGGGGACCCGGGTTCGAACCCCGCCATGGCAGATGGTGTAATTTGAACTCAGTCAAATCTGCAAGTAAGACTGTATTGATGATTGTTGGATTGTTGATTGTTGGAAGAATCCGTCTAGGATTTTGGGAAGGAATCTGTCACCCTTACCTGGTCTGGCCTATGTGTGACACCAGACACACAACAATGTGGTTGACTCTTAACTGCCCTCTGGTCAATTAAGGATGGGCAATAAATCATGGGTTGACCAATGATGCCCTCATCCTGTGAATGAATTTTTTAAAAAATGGTAACAAAAAGCTAGGGAACTATAGATCAGTGAGTCTAACATCAGTGGTGGGGCAAATTGTTGGAGGGACAGGATTTATATATATTTGGAAAGGCAAAGAGTGATTAGGGATAGTCAACATAGCTTTGTGTGTGGGAAATCATGTCTTATCAACTAGATTGGAGTTTTTGAAGAAGCATCGAAGAGGATTCATAAGGGCAGAGCAGTGGACATGATCTGTGTGGACTTCAGTAAGGTGTTTGACAAGGTTCGTCAAGATAGACTGGTTAGCAGAGTTAGATCACATGAAATACAGGAAGAACTAGCCATTTGAATACAGAACTGGCTCAAAGGTAGAAGAGACAGGTGGTGGTAGTGGTGGAGGGTTGCTTGTCAGACTGAAGGCTGTGACCAACAGTGCGCCATGAGGATCAGTGCTGGCTCCACTGGTTTTTGTCAATTACATAAATGATTTGGTTGTGAACATAAGTATAGTTAGTAAGTTTGCAGAAGACACCAAAATTGGAGGTGTAGTGGACAATGAAGAAGGTTATGTCAGATTGCAACAGGATCTTGATCAGATGGGCCAATAGGCCGAAGAGTGGCAGATGGAGTTTAATTTAGATAAATGCGAGGCACTGCATTTTGGGAAAGCAAATCCGAGCAGGACGTATACACTTAATAGTTAGGTCCTAGGGATTGTTGCTGAACAAAGAGATCTTGGAGTGCAGATTCATAGTTCCTTGAAAGAAGAGGTGCAGGTGAATAGGATAGTGAAGAAGGTGTTTGGTATGCTTTCCTTTATTGGTCAATACATTGAGTGTAGGTGTTGGGAGGTCATGTTGCAGCTATACAAGACATTAGTTAGGCCACTTTTAGAATATTGCATATAATTCTGGATTCCTTCCTATTGGAAAGATGTTGTGAAACATGAAAGGGTTCAGAAAAGATTTACAAGGATGTTGCTAGAGTTGGAGGATTTGAGCTATAGGGAGAGGCTGAATAGGCTGGGGCTATTTTTCCTGCAGTATTGGAGGATGAGGGGTGAACTTTATAGAAGTTTATAAAATCATGATGGGCATGGATAGTGTAAATAAACAATGTCTTTTCCCTGGGGTGGGGGAGTAAAGAACTAGAGGGCATAGGTTTAGGGTGAGGGGGGGAAAGATTTAAAAGGGAACTAAGGAGCAACATTTTCACACAGAGGGTGGTGTGTGTATGGAATGAGCTGCCAGAGGATGTGGTGGAGGCTGGTGCAATTACAGCATTTAAAAGGCATCTGGATGGGTATATGAGTAGGAAGGGTTTAGAGGGATATGGGCCAAATGGGACTAGATTAGGTTAGGACATCTGGTCGGTATGGACGAGTTGGACTGAAGGGTCTGTTTCCGTGCTGTACATCTCTATGACTCTAATGAAGTGTTTTATCAGCTAAGATGTGGAGACACTGGTGTTGGACTGGGGAGTACAAAGTTAAAAGTCACAACATCAGGTTATAATCCAACAGGTTTATTTGGAAGCACTAGCTTTCGGAGCGCTGCTCCTTCAGGTGGTTGTGGAGTATAAGGTTGTAAGACACAGAATTTATAGCAAAAGTTTACAATGTGATGTAACTAAAATGATATATTGAAAAAGACCTGGATTGTTTGTTAAGTCTCTCATCTTTTAGAATGACCAAGCTGGTTTCAGTTCTTTCATATGTAAATCGCAAAACATTTCTAACCAGTTACATTCTCCATGTCATCTTAGATATGTATGAAGGTGTGAGGTTAAAGTCTGTCTGCCTGTGTCCCAATGTTCAGACTGATTCTTTTTCTACAAAAAAATTTACAGAATCTTACATGGATTCACGCAGTTTTTGAGCAAAATAAAATGTAATTCTGCAAGTACAAATTCACCCCACAAACTTACCTGATGGGTGTGTGTGTGTGTGTTGGCGGCTGGGGGTGGGGGGGGGTTGTAGGGGGTTATGAGTTTCTGTGTGAGAGTGTAGAGGGGTATAAGTCTGTGAGAGGGTATGCGTGACCGTATGAGAGAGGGTCTGTGTGAATATGTCTGTCTGTGTGTATTGTGCAATGGCGTCACCTATAATGTGACATGAATCCAAGGTCCTGGTTGAGGCCATCCCATGGGTACTTGAACTTGCTTGTCAGCCTCTGCTCGGCCACGTTTCGTTGTTGCCTGTCCCAAAGTCTGCCTTGGAGGGCGGTCACCTGAAAGTCCAAGGTCGAATGTCCTGGACTGCTGAAGTGTTCTCCACCTGGGAGGGAACACCCCTGTCCTGTGCTTGTTGTACAGTGTTGCCATAGCCTGTGCATGGTCTTGCCAATGTACCATGCCTCATGAGATAGACAACGTTGGCTGGGTCGCATGAGTACCTGCCACATACATGGTGGGAGGTGTCCCCAAGTGTAATGGCGGTATCCATGTCGATATTCTGACACGTCTTGCAGCAGCTACCATGACAAGGTTGTATGGTATTGTCCTGAAAGCAGGACAGTTTGCTCCGAACGCTGATGTGTTTGAGGTTTGGGGGTTGTTTAAAGGCAAGAAGTGGAGGTGTGGGAAACGTCTTGACGAGGTGCTCATCTTCATTGATAATGTATTGCAGGCTGCGAAGAACATGGCTTAGTTTTTTGGCTCCTGGGAAGTACTGAACAATGAAAGGTACCCTGTCGGTTGCAGCTCATGCCTGTCTCCTGAGGAGGTCATTACGGTTCCTCGCTATGGCACGTCGGAGCTGGCAGTCGATGAGTTGAGCATCATACTCCGTTCTTATGAGGGCATTCCTGAGTATTTCCAAGTGCCCGTCATCCTCCTCATCTGAACAGATCCTGTATATGCGTAGGGCTTCTCCATAGGGGATGGCTGTTTTAATATGTTTCAGGTAGAAGCTGGAGAAGTGTAGCATTGTGAGGTTATCCGTGGGTTTGCAGTAAAGTGAGGTGTTGAGGTGCCCATCCTTGATGGAGATGCATGTGTCCAAGATAGTAGAGAGGAGTCCATGGTGAGTTTGATGGTGGAATGAAACTTGTTGATATCACTGTGCAGTTTTTCAGTTCCTCCTCTCCATGGGTTCAGAGGAAGAAAAAGTAGTTTAGTGTTGGTTGGAGGTTTTGACCAAAGTAAAATGTAATTCAACAAGTACAAATTCACACCACAAATGGTGTGTGTGTGTGTGTGTGTATGTATGTATGTATGTATGTATGTATGTATGTAGTGGGGGAGGTGTGTACAGTGTTGATTTGAAGGCCCTGCGGAGATAGGTCGTCTTGTTCGGACCTGTACATGAATATATTGGCATATTGGGCTGCAAATTTGGTCCGCATGGCTGTTCCATGTGTCTAGATGAAGAACTGGTTGTCAAAGGTGAAGACGTTGTAATCGAGGATGAAGCGGATGGGTTTTAGGACGGTGCTCAGAGATGGGCAGTTGCTGGTATTGAGTACTGAGGCTATTGCCGCGATACTGTCATTGTGGGGGATGCTGGTGTAGAGTGCTGATGCTTCCGTTGTGATAAGGAATGTTCCTGGTTCGACAAGTCCGTGGGTGCTCGGTTTCTGTAAGAAATCTATAGTGTCACGACAAAGACTGGGGGTCCCCTGTACCGTGGGTTTCAAGATGCCTTCGACATAGCCAAAGAAGTTCTCTCACAGGGTCCTATTGCCTGATATGATGGAGCGTCCTGGTGTATTGGCTTTGTGTGTCTTCGGAAGGCAGTAGAAGTCACCTACGTGGAAAGTGCGTGGATGAGGGCGCACAAGGAACTCTGAAAGCCTGGATCCAAAGTTCTCCAAATCATATTTGCAGAATGATTGCTTTTCCCACAAGTGTGAGCCTAAGATGCCTTCTGCTTGTCACCTTTTCTGAACTCTTTGTAACAAAATATCAAGGACAAAGATGATGAAGTACAGCATAAAATCAGGCAGCAGCATCTCATCTTCCTACTAGCATCTTGTCATCATTTCTATTTAATATTTTTGATAATTCCACCTCTAAATGAAGGATTCTACTTGCAATTTAATGAAAATTGTAGAACTGGATATCATAGAAGGATAGTCCTCTGTCACCTGGATGCTAACTCTTTGGTGCAGCTTTTCCAATTAATCACATTCTTCTGGTCTTTGCCAAAGCTTTAGTTTATTTTCTCCCCTTCTCTCTTGAAATGTGTTTTAATCTCAAAATGTCATCCTTGGTGATTTGGACAATAACCATAAATCTCTGATTTTTAGTGACCAGCTTCTGTCACTGGAAACAGTTTGGCTTTATTTACTTCATTTAAGCCATCCATGATTTTGAAAACTTTGACGAGATCTCATCTTAACCTTGGTTTCTATAATCTGTCCAGAAAACTTAAGTTCTTTGTACCTAGTACCATTGGGATTCATCTCTTCAGCACTCATCTCAGGGCATTGAGATTTTTCCTTGAAGCATCCTTTGGCTTTCTGTTCCTACAACTCCTTCAATTCTTGTTGCATCACCTAATTGTTACATTGCTACAAAAATAGTCACTCCACATTGTTCTTTAAATGTAATTTTATTTAAATTTAAAGAAAAATGTCGAGTGACCTATTTTTGTAGGCCGCTCTGCCTTGACAGGCTGTGTTTCTCTAATCCAGATGTCTTAATTTTCATTGCACTGGTAGAAGCCATGCCTTCTGTTGCCCATGCTGCAAGCTGTGGAATACCCACCCTACACCTCTCCACTTTTTTAATCCTCACTTTCCTTTTTTAAAATTCCTTAAAACTTGCGCCCTGACCTTAATAACTCCTGTGCAACTACTATCGTTTTAAAATGTCTCTGAAATGCCATGCAGTGTTTAATTGCATTTATGTCACATCTCTAATGTTGAAATCCCTTCTAATACTTTCTCTATGCCACAAAATTTGTTGCTGTTCACTGGTTGATTTGTGCCTAATTTTCAATTTCCAAATCATAAGGATGTCACCACCTCAATGCTTCAGTTTGGGCAGGGTCTTGTCACTTTCTATTTCTCATTGTTGGATCATTATCAGCTCATTATAATACCAACAACACTGCCTTGCTCAGGTGATGAGTGGAGTTTTTGTCAATTAACCAGCTTGTCTGAGCCAAAATAATTTTCTTCTTATTGTCTGTTATCTCCGTCTACGGAATTCCACTAATTTAGATAGCTGATATCTGCCCTTTAAATTTAGTGAAGAAAATACAAAATAAATGTCATCATTGCATTTGCCTTCTCAACTACCAATTCAACCTGCTGGTTTACCTTGAGAATCCTGGACTAGAAGTCCCAAGTCTCTTTGCATTTCAGACTTCTGAACTTTCTCCCCATTGAGAAAATAATCCGCGCCTCTGTTGTTCTTACCAAAATGCATGACCTCACATTTTCCTGCACTGTACTCCATGTGCCACTTCTTTGCCCATTCTCCTAACCTGTCCAAATCTAGTGAGTTGCAAGGACCCAAACGCTGATCTTTCTCATACCCAATACCTTGCAGCATTGTCTTGCATGTCACAATAGGGAGAAAAGCAAATTCTATTAATGATTCTCCATAGAATAAATCAAAGTATAAGATCTTTAACCATCAATTGATAAACATGCCAAAATTTAATTTTGTAATTTAAAGGTAGGAGAATCCGAATATCCAGGCGTCTTATGTTTTTGCCTGTTTTGTTATGCTGCCTATCCCTTGGCAGTTTTGTATTCATGCTGCCACTGTCCTTTATTTTCTCGGCTTTCATTTTGCAAATTTATGGATGCTTTGACAATGTGAGAGGCAGATGTGAAATGTGTGGCAGCATTCTGGGTGGAGGAGGGAGAAGATGAGTGACTGGGGTCAGGATTCTCTGTTGGAGCCTGTGCTAGACCCTCAGTGTTGACTCGTGAGTTTTTTCCTACCAGTTATTTCACCTTGTTGCGAGGAGTAGAATCTGGAAATGCTGCCTCTGCTTGGAAAGGGGTGATCTAAGTTCAAAACTAATCCGGGGGACAAGAATTCAGTGAAAGGGATTCCCTAGAGCACTAGTGGAAGCAGTTAGTATTAATTCTTTCACATGCATGTTAAATTTCTTCTGGTAATCATCGTTGCTGCATTTGTTGCAATGGAGGTTCACTTGCTGCAGATGTAGTTGCAGCTGTTCATGCAGTACTCTTTGTATCACCTGATTGGCTTAGTCTTTTTCTGTTGAGCAGTTCCTTTGGTTCCAAGCAGTTTTTCATGTAACTGGGCCCTGGCCTTTTTGCACTATTCGCACGTTTTGTCTTGTATCCTTTATTTCTATCACGATTCCCTCTGTTGTCATCTGCTACTATCACTTAGGTCTTTAACCACCTTCTCTCTTTGATCAAAGCAGTTTACATATCATTCTATTTTCTTTGCTATCTTTTGTGCTGTACTTCCACCTTTCCTACTCGCCTTTGTTCTTTTTTTAGCTCAGTTTCACTAATATGTCCCATTTTTCAGATACTTTATTCCCAAAATTTAAAGTGGTTGATCGTATTTATAGGTATTGTTTGACCTCTTGGGTGTTTTTGTTTTATTTCCATCACCTCTGCAGTATTTTGCTTTTTGTGTCTAATTATTTGAAACATGCAATCACCACAAAATCTTGACTTAATTAATCATTTGGCCCTTCCTGCATTGCACATAATCAGCTCATCTGGGTGAAATAGCAGTCCCAGCACTGAATGAGAGAGCTCGTCCTCCAAAGATGTTTATTGATTGCCTGTGTTATAGTTCAAGCAAATGACTTGTTTTAAGTAAGCTACTGGTCTTTACAAAACCCTTTCGTGTTAACAGGACCTGTGAGTGGGAGATAATGAGATCAGGGAAGAGTTTGAATACATTGTTGATTTGAACTTTGTCCCTCCACTTTTCCAGCTGAACATAGAGAATGTAAGGAGATAAGATTTAAGAAAAGGGGTTTCATACATATTTTCTAGGATTAAAGCAACTCATACATTTTCAAGTATACTCTAGCTTTATTGCTGTAATAGTAGGTCAGTCAGTGAATGTAGGTTTCGCCTGCTCAGCCATCTACTACTAAAATGCTGGGATGTTAAAGAAATAATTGTTCACTTTTTGAACAGTTAACCTGCAGAAGACCGGGAAGAACCTAAGTGACACAAAGATTGGAGCATCTCCCTGAACCAATTAAGACTCCTATTGCTTGTGCAGCATTCCATAGTACATTTTATTTTTTTCGCTGGCTAATGTATTTGATCCACAGTGTTTATTGTTCTTTCTGTTTTATTTACCTTCACATTATAATTCGACTTTTATTTCCAGTGGACAATTTGCAATAGTGAAAAAATGCACAGAGAAAAGCTCTGGAATGGGATATGCAGCAAAGTTTATCAAAAAACGCCGCTCAAAGTCAAGCCGCCGAGGAGTAAGCCGTGAAGATATCGAGAGAGAAGTCAACATCTTAAAGGAGATTCAGCATCCAAACGTCATAACTCTGCATGATGTTTATGAGAACAAAACCGATGTGATCCTTATTCTTGAACTGTAAGTAAATATTTGCGTCTTTATGTTGTCTGCCTTCAGTGTGAAAGTGTGCTGGAAATCATGTGCAAATTGTGGAACAGCTTGGTGTGTTCTGAAGGAGCCTATTCCTTTACCTCAAGAGGAAGGGGCAATAAATGTGAAGCATTGGGCATACTCTGCTAGGCATGTTTCCTTGACGTACATTAAGGTTGTGATATTTCAAATAAATATTCAGCAATTTCTATTTGGCTTTGAACCACTTTGTAAGCAACCTACAAACATTATAAATATTGTTTTCAATGCATATACACTAGCAGTGGAAGATAATTGTAACCTTCTTCACAAACCACTGTAAATAAAATTAACTTTAAACCACAAAAGTAATCAATAACATTCAATAGTACCTGTCTGCATTGTGAGCATCTGCCTGCAATAATTTCTGTTCCTTTGTTGATTCAGTAAAAGGAAATGGATTATAAAAGAACCAAAATAAAATCAGCTTCCTTTATAGAGAACTTGATTTTTCTGTTTATGCACAATAAAATAGAATCCTTATATGCCTCCTTTCTTTTTGAGAGCTAGCCAATGGGGGTGGAACTGAGAAATGAGGGATGATCGCATTTTTGAGATTGTACTATAGACGCCCCCAGTAGTCAGTGGGAAATTGAGAAAATTTAAGGAGGTCTCAGTTGTCTTTAAGAATAATAAGGTGGTTATGGTAAGAGATTTTAACTTTCTAAACATAAACTGAGATTGCTATCGTGTTAAGGGTTTAGATGGAGAGGGGTAGAAGTGTGTAAAAGAAGATTTTCTGATTCAGTATGTGTATATACCAAGTAGAGAAGGTGCAAAACTTGACCTACTCTTGGGAGGTAAGGCAGGACAGATGACTGAGGTGTCAGTGGGAGGACACTTTGGAGCCAGTGACCACAATTCTATTAGTTTTAAAATAGTGATGGAAAGGGATAGGTCAGATCTAAAAGTTAAAATTATAAATTGGAGGAAGGCTAATTTTGACGGTATTAGGCAAGAACTTTCAAAAGTTGGTTGAGGGTGGATGTTTGCAAGTAAAGGGATGGCTGGAAATGGGAAACCTTCAAAAATGAGATATCGAGAGTGTAGAGACAGTACATTTCTGTTATGGTGAAAGGCAAGGCTGGTAGGTGTAGAGAATGCTGGACAACTAGAGAAATTGAGGTTTTGATTAAGAAAAAGGGGGAGGCATATATGTCAGGTATAGACAGCAGAGATGGAATGAATCCTTGGAGTATAAAAGCAGTAGGAATATTCACAAGAGGGAAGTCAGGAGAGCAAAAAAGGGACATGAGATAGCTTCAGCAAATAGAGTTAAGGATAATCCAAAGAGATTTTGTAAATACGTTCATGACAAAAGGATAACTAGGGAAAGAATGATCAGCAAGGCAACCTATGTGTGGAACACCAGAAGATGGGGGAGTGTTTTACATTAGTGTTTACTGTGAAGGAGGACATGGAAGATATAGAATGTGGGGAAATAAATAGTGACATCTTGAAAAATGTCCATATTACAGAGGAGTACGTTCTCGATGTCTTAAATTTCATAAAGGTGGATAAATCCCCAGGACCTGATCAGGTATACCCTTGAACTCTGTGGAAAGCTAGGGAAGTGATTGTTGGGACCCTTGCTGACATATTTATAACCTCAATAGTCACAGGTATGGTGCAGGAAGACTGGAGGTTGGGTAATGTAGTGCCCCTATTTAAGAAAAGTGGTAATAAAAAGTCAGGGAACTATAGACTGGTGAGCCTGACATCGGTGGTGGACACGTTGTTGGAGGGAATCCTGATGGACTTGATTTTCATGTATTTGAAAAGGCAAGGACTGATCAGGGATAGTCAACATGGCTTTGTGCATAGGAAATCATGTCTCACTAACTTATTTGAGTTTTTTTCTGAAGAAGTAACAGGATTGATGAGGGCAGAGTAGTGCGCATGATCTGTATGGACTTCAGTAAGGCATTTGACCAGGTTTCTCGTGGTAGACTGGTTAGCAAGGTTAGACCTCATGGAGTACATGTCGAACTGGCCTTTAGATGCAGAACTGGCTCGAAGATAGAAGACAGAGTGGTGGTGGTGGTGGAGGATTGCCTTTCAGACTGGATGCTTGTTGACCACGAGGATCGGTGCTCAATCCACTGCTTTCCGTCATTTATATAAATGATTTGGATGTGAACACTGGATGTATAATTGCAGATAATTGGAAAATTGGAGGTGCACAGACAGCAAAGAAGGTTACCTCGGAGTACAAAGGGATTCTTATCAGAGGGGCCAGTGGGTCGAGGAGTTTCATTTAGACAAATGTGAGGTGCTGCATTTTGGAAAGGAAAATCAGGACAGGGCTTGTACACTTAATGGTAAGGTTATGGGGATTGTTGCTGAACAAAGAGTCCTTGGAGTACAGGTTCTGAGTACTTTCAAAGTGGAGTCGTAGGTAGATAGGATAGTGAAGGTGGCATTTGATATGCTTTCTTTCTTGGTCAGGGTATGGAGTATAGGAGTTAGGAGGTCATATTGCAGCAGTACAGGACATTGATTAGGCCACCTTTTGGAGTATAATGTGCAATTGTGGTCTCCCTCCGCATGGGAGAATGTTGTGAGACTTGACAGGTTCAGAAAAGATTTACAAGGATGTTGCCAGGGTGGAAGGGTTTGAACTACGGGGAGAGGCTGATTGGCCGGGGCTGTTTTTCCTGGAGCGATAAGAGGCTGAGGGGTGACCTTATGGAGGTTTATAAAACCATGAGGGTCATGGATAGGACAAATAGACAATGTCTTTTCCCTGGGGTGAGGGAGTGCACAACTAGAGGGCATATGTTTAGGGTGAGGAGGGGAAAGATATAGAAGGGACCTAAGGGGCATCGTTTTCACGTAGAGAGTGGTGCATGTATGGAATAAGCTGCCAGGGAAAGTAGTGGAGGCTAGTACATTTATAAAATTTAAAAGACATTTGGATGTGTATATGAATAGGAAGGGTTTGGAGGATATGGGCCAAGTGCTGGCAAATGGGAGAAAATTAGTTTAGGATATCTGGTCGGCATGGACGAGTTCAATCTAAGGGTCTGTTTCTGTGCTGTACACCTCTATGATATTATGGTAATATCTCTCTCAACATGTTTCAAAAATTCATCATGTACCATATCCATAGGGGACAATTGTTGTAATGAGTTTATGGAGTTCTGAAGCAGTTGCTGTAAATTAGATAGTGCACTTTATCTTGACGTACTGCTTTTCTTCTTGTTCATCTGTTATTATTTATGTAAATTGTATAGTTTTCTTCAATGATACATATAATTGAGTTTCTATGTTCAGGTGAGTAACAGTCTCACTGAAACACTGATCAGTGTGGTTAAACTTTTATACCTCCTCCTGGCCCTTTGTATAATTCGCAATGACAGGAGCACGTTAACAGCTCAAAATAGGAAATGAAATGGTTTTTAAATCTGTAAGATTCTCTACTGGATTGGTTCTCAAAATAAATTGCAGAATTGCTACAGCACAAAAGACTATTTGCCCCATTCTGTCAGTGCTGGCTCTCCAAATGGACACCTAACTTGGCATCGTGCTCCTGCATTCTCCCCTTAATAGGACACATTTTTCCTTTTCAGCTAACTATCTAGTTCCTTTCTAAATGCTACAAATGAGCTTACCTCCACCACACTCTCAGAAAGACCTGAGGGTATTTCAAATCCTAAACTTGCATTAAATGAAAATGTTTTTCCTCACATCACTTTTGTTATACAGGTGTACAATATGTTGATCGAGAAACAAAAACTTCACAGTACAGAATAAAAACATGAGAATGGCAGAATGCATCTATATGACACTAAATGCCACAGTCTTATCAAAGTCTACAGCATGAAAATAGACCCTTCAGTCAAACACATCCATGCTGACCAGATATCATAATTCATCTAGTCCCATTTGCCAGTATTTGGCCCATATCTCTCTCAACCTTTCCTATTCATATACCCATCTAGATGCCTTTTAAATGTTGTAATTGTACCAGCCTCCACCACTTCCTCTGGCAGCTCATTCCATACACGCATAACCCTCTGTATGAAAACGTTGCCCCTTAGGTCCCTTTCAAATCTATCCCCTCTCACCTTATGCCTATGCCATCTAGTTTGATACTCCCCTACCTTGGGAAAACGGCCTTGACTATTCACCCTATCCATGCCCCTCATGATTTTATAAACCTCTATAAGGTCACCCCCTCAGCCTCAGACACTCTAGGGGGAAAAAGCCCCAGCCTATTAAATCCCTCCTTATAGCTCCAACCCTCCATCTCTTTCAACATCCTTGTAAATATTTTTTGAATCCTTTCAACTTTCACAACATCCTTCCTATAAGCAGAAAGACCAGAATTACATCCAATATTCTAATAGTGGCCTAACCAACGTCCTGTACAGCTGCAACATGACCTCCAAACTCCTTTACGCGGTGCACTGACCAATAAAGGCAAGCATGCCCCAATGCTGCCTTCACTATCCTGTCAACTGTGACTCTGCTTTTAAATAACTATTAACCTGCAACTCAGGTCTCTTGGTTCAGCAGCATTCTCGAGGAAACTGCCATTAACTGTATAAGTCCTGCCCTGGTTTGCCTTTCCAAAATGCAGCACCTCCCATTTATCTAAATTAAACTTCATCTGCCACTGTAGCCTTACTGAAGTCCATATGGATCACATCCATTGCTCTTCCCTCATCAGTGCTCTTCATTACTTCTTGAAAAACTCAATCAAATTAGTGAGGCATGATTTCCCACGCACAAAGCTATGTTGACTATCCTTAATCCGTCTTTGCCTTTCCAAATACGTGTAAACCCTGTCCCTCAGGATTTCCTTCAACAGCTTGCCCACCACCAATATCAGGCTCGCCAGTCTATAGTTCCCTGGCTTTTCCTTACCGCATTTTTTAAATAATGGCACCACAGTAGCCAACCTCCAGTCTTATGGCACCTCACCTGTGATTATCGATGATCCAAATATCTCAGTAAGGGGCCCTGCAATCATTTCCATAGCTTCCCACAGAGGTCAAGGGTGCACCTGATTAAATTCTAAGGAGTTATCCCCTTTTTTGCATTTTAAAACATCCAGCACCATCACCTCCGTAATATGGACATTTTTCAAGATGTATAAACCCACAGACACCTATAACTATCTGGACTACACCTCCTTCAACCCAGTATCCTGCATGAATTCCATCCTGTTCTCCCAATTCCTCTGTTGCATCTGCTCAAATGAGGAGACATTCCACTCCCAAACATCACAGATACCTACCTATTTTGAGCAACATTCTTTTCCCCTCTCTGTCATCCAGACAGCCCTCTACCGCACCACCTCCATTCCACAATCCACTGCTCTAACCGCCCCCTCCCCTCAAACATAATGAAGTCAGGTCCCCATTGTCCTCACCTACCACCCCACCAGTCTCTACATCTAATGTACCATCCTTAAACATCTCCACCAACTCCAATTAGACCCTACCACCAAGACCATCTTCCCCTATCCATCCCTCTGTGCCTTCTGCATGGACCATTTTCTTTGCCAATCCTTGGTTCGCATCACTCATTTTTGAAGGCTTCCCATTTTCCAGCCATCCCTTTACCTGCAAATATAAGGCATCTGGAAGGGTATATGTATAGGAAAGGTTTGGAGGGATGTCGGACAGGTGCTGGCAGAGGGATTAGATTGCGTTGGGATATCTGGTCGACATGGACGAGTTGGACCAAAGGGTCTGTTTCCAAGCTGTGCATCTCTATGACTCTATGACATCTGCCCCCAACCAACTTTTGAAAGTTCTTGCCTAATATCATAAAAATTGGCCTTCCTCTAATTTAGAACTTCCGCTTTTGATCTGATCTATCCTTTCCATCACTATTTTAAAACTAATAAAATTATGGTTGCTGGTCCTAAAGTGCTCCCCCACTGACACATCAGTCTCCTGCCCTGCCTTATTTTCCAAGAGTAGGTCAAGTTTTGCACCTTCTCTAGTAGGTAAGCCGCATACTGAATCGAAAATTTTCTTGTACACACTTAACAAATTCCTCTCCATCTAAACCCTTAACACTATGAAAATCGCAGTTCATGTTTGGAAAGTTAAAATCACCCTATTATTCTTACAGATAACTAAGGTTGCCTTAAAAATTTGTTTCCCAATTTCCCACTGACTATTGGAGCAATCTATAATACAATCCCAGTAAGGGGATCATCCCTTTCTTATTTCTGAGTTCCACACAACTAACTTCTCTAGATGTATTTTCAGGGATATCCTCCCCAAGTACAGCTGTAATGTTATCCCTTATCAAAAACGCCACTGCCCCTTCTTTCTTGCCCATCCCACCCCTTTTTTTCTTACCCTTCTTGTAGCATTTATATGCTGGAACATGAAGCGGCCAGTCCTGTCCATCCCTGAGCCACATCTCTGAAATTGCTATGATATGAGGAGAAAGTGAAGACTGCAGATACTGGAGATCAGAGCTGAAAATGTGTTGCTGGAAAAGTGCAGCAGGTCAGGCAGCATCCAAGGAGCAGGAGAATCGACGTTTCAGGCATAAGCCCTTCAGCCCTTGATTCCTGAAGAAGGGCTCATGCCCGAAACATCGATTCTCCTGCTCCTTGGATGCTATCTGACCTGCGCTTTTCCAGCAACACATTTTCAGCAATTGCTATGATATCCGAGTCCCAAGTTCCTAACCATGTCCTGAGTTCATCTGTCTTTCCTGATATGCCTCTTGAATTACTAAAAATACAGTTTAATTATCAATCATACCTTGTTCTCTGCTTTGTTCCTGCCTGCCCTGACTGTTTGACTCACTCCTTTTCCCACTGTACCAGTCTCAGATTGATCTTTCCTCATCTTACTCGTTTAAATCTTCCCACGCAGCGCTCAAAAATCTCCCTGCCAGTATGTTAGTCCCCTTCCAATTCAGGTGCAATCTTCCTTCTTGCATAGGTCTATTCTACCCCAGAAGAGATTCCAATGATCCAAAAAATGTGGCCCCTTCTCCCCTGTACCAGCTCCTCAGCCATACATTCATCTGGTGTATCCTCATATTCCTGCCCACATTATCTCATAGCGCTGGGAGTAATCTAGATATTACTACACTTGAGGACCTCCTTTTTAAATTTTTTGTTAAACTTTCTATATTCTCCCTTCAGAATCTCATTCTTTTCCCTTCCTATGTCATTAGTTCAAATGTGTACAACAGCCTCTTGCTGATCCTGCTCCCATTGCGTACGTTTAGATTAGATTAGATTAGATAACTTAGTGTGGAAACAGGCCCTTTAGCCCAATAAGCCCACAAAGAGCAACCCACCCAGACCCATTCCCCTACATCTAACACTACGGGCAATTTAGCATGGCCAATTCACCTGACCTGCACATTTTTGGACTGTGGGAGGAAACCGCAGCACCCAGCGGAAACCCACGCAGACTCGGGGAGAATGTGCAAACTCCATGCAGACAGTTGTCTGAGGCGGGAATTGAACCCAGGTTTCTGGTGCTGTGAGGCAGCAGTGCTAATCACTGCGCCACCGTGTCGCCCTCTCCAAGGGCCCTCTGCACCCTCTCCAAGATATCCTTGATCCTGGCACCAGGTAGGCAACACACCATTCTGATTTTTCACTGCCAGCCGCAGAAATGCCTGTCTGTGCCTCTGACTTGAGAGTTCCCTATCACTTGAAACTTGAGGTACCCTTCATTTATATTAAAGCCATTTTCAGTACCAGAAACTTGGTTGTTCTTTTTACATTCCCCTGAGACTCTATCCCCCCAACATTTTCCAAAACAGCATACTTGTTTGAGATGGGGATAGCCACCTGAGATTCCTGTATTACCTGCCTCCTTCTCATGCCTTTCTTGAGCTGTCCCAGCTACCTGACTGTATCTGCGGCTTTCCTCTCTTTCTATAACTGCCATCTATCACACCCCTGCTCTTGTAAATTCCTTATTATCTCTAACTGCAGCTTCACCCAATCCATTCGATCTAATAGGATTCGCAACCAAAGATGCTTCCTGCAGACATAATTATCAGCAACATGGAAACTCTCCCTAAACTCTGACATCTGACAGAAAGAGCACATCACTCTACTAAAAGCCATCTTTGCTCCTTCACAATCTGCAGACCTAGAAAAGCATGGTCTAATTTCTCTAAAAATAAATTGCTCCAGAATAACTTAGCACCTATATATTAATTTAATCAAGATTTAAATTAGAAAGATCTTTCTAAAACATATAATCACAAAAAACCCAATCCTACTCACTACTGTAGATTTACAGCAAGGTTGCACTTAAAATGTATGCACTTACCTGTTCCTGTGCTGTGAGCTCTCCCACACAGGTTGCTCCCAGATCAGCTATGAATTTCACTGTTTGTTAAATTTCTTTAATGAACTCTGATGTCCCAAAATACTTGAGAACTCAAACAACAAAGGCAGTAACTGTGCAGATTCACCACTGTGTCAGACAACAGTGTAGATTTCTTTCACTGACCATGTGGTGTCTGCCTTTTGTCTGTCCTTTTTTTTTAAAAGTGCTGTTGTTTCGATTTTTTTTCCCCCAAACTTCTAAACCAATGCAACAGTTTATAAAACCGTAATTGCTGCTTTTCGAATTTGAGGAAATCAGCTCCAACACCAAAAATACCTCCAAAAAAGGAACAGCTCTTACAGCCACAATTTTTTTCCCATCCTCCATCTTGGATTACTCAGATTCCTTTATGATTGTCTTTACTAACTCACTCACAAGCGTTCTATATTTACTATACCACATTTCCATTCAAACATTCATAAAACCGCATTTTTGCAGTACTCTTACTAGATAAACTAAATTAAGTGTCCCTTCCGACCCATAAATATTTCTTTGCACCTTTCAATTCTTATCGACCCCATGCTAAAAGCCGTGTTTGAACCTATTTCTGTATCAAAGGATCCCTTGAATAAGTGTTAATACTGTAACCTCCTCTGAACAATGCCACCCCGCCATTGTGTCTCCATAACTCACTTGGAAAGATTATTATATTAATTAGTCCGTAGCAACAGTTTCTCAGGACCTGACTAGGTTGCAGAACATCAATTTTCCCCATTAGCCTGTTTCAGACATAAAGGACAGTCTGCTGTCCTTTATGTCTGAAACTTCCTGGTACACTACCTGGGGCTACCATCTTGTACTAATGTATGGAATTGTATTTTGTAGCTATATAGGGCAGCTATCCCCTTTTAAAAAAACTTACTATCAAAACAGCACTTCTGTGAAACTGCATGAGTGAATGCCTAAGAACTGTCAAAACCTGCAATAGTCAATAAAACCTCACAACCTAGCTGCAGGAGGTCACTTGAGTATCCTGTAAACTTCTATTTAGTACATGTATAATTTCTCACTGATTTGGATCATATTGGTCTAGGTTTTTTTTTACTAACATTACTAACTTTAAAGACCAACCTCTCTCAATTGTACAAGCTCAGACCAGACAGACATTCTAATCCCATCAGGAGTAACAGCCAGCATTTAGCAAGTGCTTGAACTATCTCCTGCTTCCTCACGACAGATGTCACACAAACTTGTGTACAATAGATACAACAATGTGACACCATAATGCTAAAATTTTAATATATATAAAAACTGTCCTAAAAGAGGCTACTGGCAACCTGTACTTTGAATTCCTTCACCACCTCAAACTGTGCTATTGTGGATGCTCAGTCAAGAGGCTATTTTCGCCATTGACCAATCTCTGTTGTTATTGAACACGATCCCACAGAGTGCTGTGTTAATTCCCAACACGAATAAGTAAACTGAAATTTATGCAACCAGACTGCTCATGTCTTGATCTTCCCTTAGGAATTAAGCTGTTGTAAAAAGTATAAAGGTAAATTTACAAGAAAATTGGGAGGGGGAAAAACAACATGTAATCAATCAAGCTAATTAAATCCAGAGACCATTTTTGATTTATTCTATTAGACTTTATTCAATACTGCATTTTCCCTTATTTTAAAAAAATGCTTAGTTCTTTTAGCATGGCCCACAACATACCATTCTTTATGGTTAATATGTCTATGATCTTCAATTTCACATTAACAGGTACCAATCCTGCTTCTTTAGTGTGTCAATTGTTACTAAATCATCTTTGCATCAGATTGCACCATTTCTCTCCTCAGTCCTTCGACGTGAAAGTACTTGGGATCTTCCTTTTACATTTAGGCTTCTTAACCTAGAAATTCCCTTCAGTAAATATTTCTTTTTTTCAATTCATTCTAATTATTTATAATGTTACTAGTATTCTTTGTCAAAGTAATGCATTGTGTGTGTGTGAACAATCTTCTGTAATTGGACTGAAATGAAAAAAAGATGTAAAACTCTTTAGTTCATAGTTTGGAAAAAGGAAATTGATGATGTTCATGGACTGAAAAAGAAATAATTGGACATTTACTATGGTTGTTGGACAACCAAATATTTAGATATTTCCTGAGAATTTAAATTCAGATTTTTTTTTTCAAATCTGTGTGGCAAAGATTTTGAACAATATTCAATCATCACATGAAACTGTTGTAAAAGCTCAGTAGGTCTGGCAGTATCTGTGGAGAGAAAGCAGATTATGCATTTCTTCAGAAGAAAGGTGCTAGGGTCAATGGTGTCTATCAGTATGTTCAAGAGATACCAAGGGGAAGGGTGAACAGCCAGAGGCCCTGGTACATATTGGTACCAATGACATAGGCAGGAAGCGTGACAAGGTCCTGCAAGGAGAGTTCAAGCAGCTGGCCCTGAGTTGAAGATCAGGGTCTTCATGGTTGTAATCTCCGGATTAGACCCCATGCCACGTGAAGCAAGGCAGGAATAGGAAAATAGTATCGCTTAAAATATGGCTTAACAAGCTGGTCCCTGGGGTTGGGTTTCATATTTAGGGATCATTGGGATCTCTTCCAGGGCAGGAGGGATCTCTACTAAAAAGGCAAGTTGTATCTTAACCGGAGGCGCACTAACATTCTGGTGGAGAGGCTTAATAGTGTACTCGGGTGGATTTAAACTAATATGCAGGAGGCTGGGAACCAAAGCAACAGGTGAGAAAGTGAGCAGGTAAGTGGAGGTTAAGAGGATAAATAAGCAGGGCCAGTCCAATGATCAAGGTGAGGGAAGAAATCACAAAAGTTCAAAATGTGGTTTGTAATTTGCAGTAAATGATAGAGTTGAGGCTCAGTATTATCAGGGATTAATAAATAAGATGGAGAGTGTGGAAAGCATAATGCACAAAAAAAATTAGAAGACAGAAAAACAAATCAGTATAACTTTTTTAAAAGCCTTGTACCTAAATGTACGCAGTGTTTGAAATACATTGTTGAGTTGACAGTACAGAGACAAATGGGGATTACTGGAAGATCAGGACTGGGGAGTTAAATATCTAAAGGTGTTCGGTATTCTGAAAGGATTGACAAGAAGGAGCAGGAGGTGCAGCTGGTTAAGAAGGGCATCAAGGCTGTATTAAGAAACTATATGGTACAGGGGCCAGAATGATGAATGAGTCTGGATAGAAATGGAAAAGCAAGAGAAGAAACCCCTTGGTAACAGTAATTTCCACCACCCCCTACAAAGTAGTATGCAGTATAAACCAGAAAATGAGATTGTGAGAGAGGCAGAAGAATAAACCAGGAAATGGGGTTTTGAGAGAGGCAGAAGAGTGATTATGGGTGGTTTGAAGATGCATATTGACTGGGTGAACACTTGGCAAGATTAACCTCGAAGAACAAGTCAATCAGTATACAAGAGATTGTTTCTTAGAGCAACATTGTCATAGAGCAACCAGAGAACTGAGTACTTTAAATTTGGAATTATGTAATAAGGAAGCGCTGATAAATGGACTTGTAGTTAATGATTCTCTTGGAAGGAGTGACTACAATATGCTAGAGTTTCAAATTCAGATTGAGAGTGGAGATAGTCACTTATGAGAATTTTACTGTTGGACAAAGATTATTATAGCGGCCTGAGGAAGGAGTTGGCCCTGGAATGAACTGGGCAAATTAACTTAAAGGGCAGGACAGTTGAGTACAGTGGTGATGCTAAATACCTCTCAAAGTACATTCCTTAGAGGGAGATGAATTGTAAAAAAGTGAAAAGTCATCCATGTTTTAACAAGAAAGTCATTGATAACATGAAGGCAAAACCTGAAATTTGTCATCCTGCACAAGTTAGTCGCTTTGTGCAGACATCAGGGAGGCGCTGGCCTCCTGATAATACCATTCAATTGTTAAACGAGAGATCAGATACTGTTCTGAGGACTTGGCTTGAATCCTGCCACAGCAGATGGATGAGTTTGAATTCACACCTGGAATTGAGAGACTGATGGCGGCCATGAATTGATTGGTGTTCCAATCAATCGGTTCTGGGACCTCTGCCCTTTGTAATTTTTATAAATGACTTGGATGAGGAAGTGAAAGGGCGGGTTAGTAAGTTTTCCAATGGCACGAAGCTTGGGGGGAAGTGATGGCGAGTGTGGAGGGCTGTTTTAGGTTGCAGTGGGACATTGATAGGATGCAGAACTGGACTGAAAAGTGGCAGATCGAGTTCAATCTGGAAAAGTGTGAAGTAATTCACTTGGAAGGATGAATTTAAGTGCAGAATATAGGATTAAAGGCATGATTCATGGCCCATGACCATAGATTCCTCAAAGTTGCCACCTAGGTTGATGGGGTTGTGAAGAAGGTGTATGGTATGTTGGCTTTCATTAGCAGGGAGATTGAGTTTCAAAGCCGTGAGGTTGTGCTGCGGCTTTGTAGAGTCCTGGTTAGACCGCACTTGGAATATCCAAATGAGATGGATGGGCACTATTTCGTTTGGATAATCGATTATTCAGTTAATCGATTAAATGCCTTTCCTCTGGGGCTCAGAGTTTTTAAAGTCTGCTCCCTGTTCAGGAGGCAGCACATGAGCCACCGCCCATTGCCACCAACCCCATCCCCAATACCATCCCAATACCTCCCCGCCCCCAACCCCGTCAACATCTCCTCCCACCGTCAACCCCCTCCAACACCTCCCCCTGCACCCAACCCCATCCCCAATACCTAACCTTGCCCAACAGCTCCCCCCGCCCCACAACCCCGTCCAACATCTCCTGCCCACCCCAAAACTGCCCTCCCCCTCAGTCCACCCCCACCCCCTCTCTGGGGCAGCTAGACTGGAGACCAGCAACAAGACTGCTGCTGCTGCCTTTGTGGGGTAAGTCTCCAAATAGCACACAGACACAGAGCCACAGCCCCACACATACTTTTTTACTGCAACTTTTTGACAGGTTCCATATTTGACCTGTCAGGATAATGTTGGTCAGATTATCTGGGGAAGGGGGGGTGTGGTGGATTTAGGGTACACCCCTCTGTAGAACTCCAGGGAAAGTGTGGAGAAAGAGAGAAAGGATGGGAGGTTAGTCATTTGGCGACAGTGCCTGTTTAATCACTGTAATCAAAACACACAATCACTGTTGGAAACACGTCTTTGATGTAATGTTTCTATCGAGACCTAATATTCAGATAATCGACGTTCCTCTCTATTGTGTTCAGTTCTGGTTGCCTCATTATAGGAAGGATGTGGAAGCTTTGGAGAGGGTGCAAAGGAGAATTACGAGAATCTTGCCTGGACTGGAGAGCATGTCTTACGAAGAAAGGTTAAGGGAGCTGGGGCTTTTCTCTTTGGACCAAAGAAGGATGAGAGGTGTCTTGCTAGAGTATTGAGAGGCATAGATAGAATGGATCATCAAAGACTTTTTCCCATGGCTAAAATGGCTATCATAAGGGGGCATAATGTTAAGGTGTTTGGAGGAAGGTTTAGGGGAGATGTCAGAGGAAGATTCTTTACATAGAGAATGGTGGGTGCATGGAATGCACTGCCAGCAATGCGCTTAGAGTCAGATACACGAAGGACGTTTAAGTGAGTCTTGGATAGGCACATGGAAGATAATACAATGAAGGGTATGTAGGTTAGTCTGATCTTAGAGTAGGATTAAAGGTTGGCACAATATCGAGGGCTGAAGGGCCTGTACTGTGCTATACAGTTCTGTGTTCTAGCTGTTGTTTTGAGAAAGCATCACTAAAGTTGCATGTCATACTCCTCATATCTTTATAACTTATTTTGATATGATAAGTGGAGTCCAGTTATACGTCAGTACATGATATTTGTTTGGTCATGACCAAATGCTCTTTGTGCAATCAGTGATTATTTCTAAAACACTTTCATTTTAACCTGTTGTTGCTGTCATCTGTTGCCCACAGTTAACAGGTGGGGCTTTACCTTTCATTCATATTAAAATGCATATGTAAAACTCGTTGTATAGAAATAACTAGTCTAAGTCTGTCTGTAAATATAATTGTTATTATTTGGACTCCCTATTTACCAATTAAACACTGCATTATCAATTTAATATTAACCTATGACAAACACGTTATTCTAAATAATTCAGTTTGTGTTAGGGAGTGCCAGGATAAAATCCTAGGGAATTCCACTGCATTTTTTTCCCCTGGACAGAGCATTTTCTATTTAGCACAACCTGAAAGCAATTTCATTTTTTCTTGGACTCCTCTCCCAGTTGCATTCTGCTTCTGAGCAATGTCATAGATAAATGAAACAAGTTTGTTGTGCACTGCAAATAAAACTGCAGGCTGTTCAGAGATTTTCTCAATTAAGATTTTTAAAATTAATTTATGCAATTTCAATATTTCAGTAGAAGATGAAAAGCCAAATGTTGAAAGGTCAAATGATATGATGTAAATCTACTATATTTGCTGTTGGTCTGTGTTATCAAATGTTCCAATGTCACACATGGCAAATGGCAACTAATGTTATTGCATGGTTTAGATCGAGCGTTTGACGTATTTTACGTTGAAATTGATACACATTGGAGCAATTTGTTTGATATGTTTAAAACTATCCTACCAAAGTTATTTATCTTCTATACACTGTAGTGTGTCTGGAGGAGAATTGTTTGATTTTCTGGCTGAGAAAGAGTCCTTAACAGAAGAGGAGGCCACTGAATTTCTCAAACAGATTCTCAATGGCGTTTACTATCTACATTCCAAGTGCATTGCCCATTTTGACCTCAAGGTAAAATTTACATCTGAAGTTGATGAACTTTTGATATAGTTTTTTAATATGGAACAGGTGAACAGTATTAATTTTATGCAATTTTTATGACAAACTGTGTGGTCAGGCTCGAATTGCAAAGAGTCATTTGCATTCTCTTGTTGAGATACAATATGTTAGATAAGTAAGGTCTTTATTTTAGATTCTCAATTGATTAAAGGTTGGCAGAAAAATCAACAAATTGTAAAATTGTAAATATTTTGTGAAGTCTATTTTTCTGTACTTTATATTTCGAAACATTATAGAAGTATGGGTCAAGTGCTGGCAAATGGGACTAGATCAAGTTGGGATATCTAGTCAGCATAGAGTGATAGAGATGTACAGCATGGAAACAGATCCTTCAGTCCAACTTGTCCATGCCAACCAGATATCCCAAACCAATCTAGTCCCACCTGCCAGCACCCAGCCCATTTCCCTCTAAACCCTTCCTATTCATTTACCCATCCAGATGCCTTTGAAATGTTGGAATTGTACTAGTCTCCACCACTTCCTCTGGCAGCTCATTCCATACACGTACCACCCTCTGAGTGAAAACGTTGCCCCTTAGGTCTCTTTTATATCTTTCCACTTCCACTCTAAACCTATGTCCTCTAGTTCTGGACCCCAGAGAAAAGACTTTGTCTATTTATCCTATCCATACCCCTTGTGATTTTATAAACTTCTATAAGATCACCCCTCAGCCTCCTATGCTCCAGGGAAAACAGTCCAAGCCTATTCAACCTCTCCCAATAGCTCGAATCCTCCAACCCTGGCAACGTGCTTGTAAATCTTTTCTGAACCCTTTCAAGTTTCACAACACCTTTCCGATAGGAAGGAGACCAGAATTGCACGCAGTATTCCAGAAGTGGCCTAACCAATGTCCTGTACAGCCGCAACATGGCCTCCCAACATCTGTACTCAATACTCTGACCAATAAAGGAAATCATATCAAACGCCGCCTTCACTGTCCTATCTATCTGCAACTCTACTTTCAAGGGGCTATGAACCTGCATTCCAAAGTCTCTGTTCAAAAACACTCCCCAGGACCTTACCATTAAGTATAAAAGCCCTGCTAAGATTTGCTTTCCCAAATTGCAGCATTTCGCATTTATCCGAATTAAACTCCGCTTGCCACTTGTCAGCCCATTGGCCTGTCTGATCTAGATCCTGTTGTAATCTGAGGTAACCTTCTTCGCTGTCCACTGCACCTCCAATTTTGGTGTCCTCTGCAAACTTACTAACTGTACCTCCTATGTTCACATCCAAATCGTTTATATAAATGACAAAAAGTAATGGACCCAGCACCGATCCTTGTGGCGCTTCACTGCTCACAAGCCTCCAGTCTGAAAAACAACCCTCCACCACAACACTCTGTCTTTTACCTTTGAGCCAGTTCTGTATCCACACGGCTACCTCTCCTTGTATTCCATGAAATCTAACCTTGCTAACTAGTCTCCCATGGGGAACCTTGTCGAATGCCTTCTTGAAGTCCATATAGCTCACTTCCCTCTGCCCTCATCAGTCCTCTTTGTTACTTTTTCAAAAAAAAACCTCAAATTTGTGAGACATGATTTCCCACACACAATACCATGTTGACTATCCCTAATCAGTCCGTGCCTATCCAAACGGATGAGTTGGACCGAAGGGTCTGTTTCTGTGTTGTACATATCTGACTATGACTTTATAAGTAAATGGTTCGTGGTTTTGTTAAAGTTGGTCTTTTGATTTACACACCTCAGTGTAGGGCACAGCAGTTTCATGTCACCTCCTCTAGGTTGATATTTTCACACCAGCAAATGATGTGCAGGGAACCAGGGTGTACCTGAAAAATCTAATTTTGTAATTTCCCAATTAATCCCTACTTTACTTATTTACAATAAGAAGGCAGATTTGTCATCAATTCCAATCTTTGGTTTTAAAGTTTATTATTTAGGGATGAGCTCAGTTACGTTGTAGGAATGCATTAAAGTTGCATTTAAAGACCTCAAAGAAGCAAAGCTCGTGAATTCCAAATAAAACAGAAAATATCTTTGAATATCAAAATCTTTTACTTTAACATTTTTTGCTATAGTCTTCAGAAAATACTTTCCAACATGAGGGAGAAGCTCCACAGAATAAATGTTTAATCCGCTGTATTAAGTGAATGAATATCAGCAGAACCTTTTTACTATGGATAATTTTCTCCAGTCTGTCACAAGTATCAGAAACAGTTGAATTTTAATCTAGCCACCTACCCATTAGCCCCATGATCCAGGCTCTGTCCATTAGTAATGTACTTTAACATGAAGGAATACAGTGCTTGAAATAATTCTTAGACAACTATTTCTACGTATTCACCTCAGATCTGGGTTTCAATCCAGCTCAGACTAATGGGATGAAAGTCACATCGTTTCATTAATGTAATCGAAGTAGAATAAGTTTGTGACAGTCTTAACATATTTTTTATTAGCTTAACTCGCAGGGTAAATCTGCTCATTATTTAGAATTCAGTCTTCTGAAGATGAGCCTTTAGATTACTTTACAGTGTGGAAACAGGCCCTTCGGCCCAACAAGTCCACACCGACCCGCCGAAGCGTAACCCACCCATACCCCTACATTTACCCCTTACCTAACACTACGGACAATTTAGCATGGCCAATTCACCTGACCCACACATCTTTGGACTGTGGGAGGAAACCGGAGCACCCGGAGGAAACCCACGCAGACATGGGGAGAACATGCAAACTCCACACAGTTAGTCGCCTGAGGCGGGAACTGAACCCAGGTCTCTGGCGCTGTGAGGCAGCAGTGCTAACCACTATGCCACCGTGCCGCCCACTAACATAGGAATTCTTTTTTTTAAAAAGAGTAAACGTCCTCTGGTGTAGCAATGCATTCTGTTCAATATGTTTGATTGAGGGAGTATAGCGCAAGTTTTCCTCTGCATCTGTTAGTGGCCAAGGAGTGCCAGTTTAATAATGCATATTTCAAAACAGAAAAAGGAGAATCAATATTTGTTTTCTAGAGAAGTGATATACTTAGTCGTTTGTTCGCTATAATAATCTGTGTCGGTGTTTACTACTTATAAGGAATGAGTATTAAACATATTTGATTGCTCTGTTCCCATATTCCTTTACCTGCATCCATCTATCCAGTCTAATCTAGACATTGGCATTATTTCTGCCTTGGACGCAATTTTGAAGGTGAATTCTACAAACTGACCATTTATTTTGTCAAAGATATTCTGCTGCTCTTTACTTTAAATCACTTGGCCATAATCTTGTATTTATAATTCTTAGTTCTCAATCCCTATAATAATTATATCTTTCTGCTTTATGTGTGGGGGAAATAATACATTTCCTCAAAGCTGTGGCAGTATGTAGATAAACTGAAACTCCTCCTCTGGTGAAAGAATTGAGAACAAAGAAGGAAATCAGGAAGCACTTCTTCCACAAAGTATAGTGAAAATCTGGAACAGTATTCTGAAAGGTCATGACTGCTAAGTCAAATTAAATGTTCAAGACTATAATTGATAGTTTTAGCAGGGAGGGATATCCAGGAATACTAAACAAAGATCCATAAACATAGTTGTTACATTTAACATTCCTTGGATATCAGAACAAATAGGCCTTTCTGCCCTTTGAACCTATTCCCACTCCTAAGTTCATATAATCGCTGGCGCAGAAGGAGAACAAAGATACTTAATTACAGGAGTTTCGAACTTTGACATTTGTGAAGTGCTTGAGTACTATGTGATGAGATATTACATGACTAACTATTCAGAAATATGCAAACAGGGTTGCCATCCCTGTATTATATCAGTGAGTGCATCTGGAATTGTCAGATTAATGTTTCTGTTCAAAATGATTCCATTTTACATTTTACAGTCAAACATATCAAAGTTGGTCATGGTAACTGACCATTCAGTGTTGATTCCATTGGATGGTTTTAATTGAGACAGAGAAAAGAGTTTTGTTTGTTTTTATTGGATCTTTGCAACAATATTTAATTCTAATGTGTTTTATATTCTTTTTTAAATCCCATGTAAAGTCAACATTTTTTTTACGTTAAAAGTTCCATCCTCCTATTTGACCATTTTGTAGAATTAAATTGGTTTATTGCATTAACTGATGAGAATGTGAAATGATTAGCTGCACACATTTGATAATAGTAACCTGTTCAAGCCTCTTGCCAGTTTTGTTCATGGACTATTTTGCTCTGTAACTACCGTCATTATTCACCATGCAACTAACATTAAACATTTCCAAGTTGCAAAACCCAAAAACAAATCTGACTTGAACATGTTGTGGCAAAATGAAATTCAGCTGCCGTTTGCCATCCCACAAGAACTTCAGACTACATAAAACTGTGTTGCTATAAATGGTTCAGATTCGAGGTTGGGTGGATGTACTGTTTGAAGAAAGACCAACAAATGCAGGAGGAGAAGTAGATTATTCAACCTATCAAGTCAGTACTACCATTCAATGAGATCATGGCTGATCAGTGATCCTCACTTCCACTTTCCTGCCTTTTCATCTTGACCCTTGATTCCTTTGCTAATTAAAAATGTGTTGGATCTCAGCCTTGGATATGTATAATGACCCAGCCTTGACGATCTTCTGTAGTAAAGAATCCCACAGATTGATTACCCTTTGAGAGAAGAACTTGTTCCTTGTCTCAGCTCTCACTGGGTGTCCCTTTTCTCTGAGATAATGTCCTGAAGTCCTAGACTCTCTGACTAGGAATTGCAACCTTTCCTCATCTACCTTGTCAAGCTCCATAAGAATCTTGTATGTTTTGATTAGGTCATCTCTCATTCTTCTAAATCCCCAATGAGTTAAAGCCCTACCTACAATAACTTTAGAAACTGAATGTTACCTTCAATGTCCTTTATTCACCCTGTACTCCAGGTCCTGTCATGACATGAGCTGCTTTTGGCACAATCAACCCATTTTCACTTACTTATGGTCACCATTATCAGCTTTTCTTTCTTCAGGGTATATTATCACCATCCTTCTGTTTGTCCAACTGCCATTGTCTTTTCCTGGGCACTATTTCCATCTCTCTGCTCTCTCTCTCACTCACTCACTCACTCACTCACTCACTCACATATACACACACACACACACTCACTCTCACTCTCACTCTCACTCTCACTCTCACTCTCACTCTCACTCTCACACTCTCACACACACACTCCTCATGCTCTCCCCCCCTCTCTCTCTCCCCCCCTCTCTCTCTCTCCCCCCTCTCTCTCTCCCCCCCCTCTCTCTCTCTCCCCCCCTCTCTCCCTCTCTCTCTCTCTCTCTCCCTCTCTCTCTCTCTCTCTCCCCCTCTCTCTCTCCCCCTTTCTCTCTCCCCCCACAGCCACCCTAACACCACCACATCGGTCTGGAGGCATTAACTTTGCTTTCTCTCCACAGATACTGCCATATCTGCTGAGTTTTTCCAGCAATTTCTGTTCTTGTTCCGACCTACTCAACCTCTCCTCATAAGAAAATCCCTCCATACTGAGGGACAATGGAATGATCTTTCTCTGGATTCTTTCTAATGCCAGTGCATCTTTCTTTTGATAAGAGGGCCAAAACTGTTCACCGTATTCCAGGTCTGGTCAAATTAGTGCTTTGAGAAAGTGAGGACTACAGATGCTGGAGATCAGAGCTGAAAAATGTGTTGCTGGAAAAGCACAGCAGGTCAGGCAGCATCCAAAGAGCAGGAGAATCGACCCCGGGCATAAGCTCTTCTTCAGGGCTTATGCCCGAAACGTCGATTCTCCTGCTTGGATGCTGCCTGACCTGCTGCGCTTTTCCAGCAACACATTTTTCAAATTAATGCTTTGTATAGTTTTTAACAAGACTTCCTTATTTTTTTGTACTCCATTCCCTTTGAAATAAGGGCAGACGTTCTACTTACCTTCCATACTACCTGCTGAACTTTATGCTAGCTTTTTGTAATTTATTATGAGGACTTCCAAATTGCTCTGCTGCAGCTTTTTCAGTCTTTTCCACTTAAATAATATTCAGCTCTTAAATTCTTCCTGCTAAAGTGCATAACCTTGCATTCTTCACATTATGCTTGTCAAGTGTTTGCCTAGTTGCTTAATCATTCCTGAAGAAGGGTTCTGCCCGAAATGTCGATTCTCCTGTTCCTTTGATGCTGCCTGACCTGCTGTGCTTTTCCAGCAACACATCTGATCTCCAGCATCTGCAGTCCTCATTTTCTCCTAGTTGCTTAAGCTGTCTGTTTCCCTCTGCAGGCTCTTTTATATCATCCTCACCACTTGCCTTCCCATCTATCCTTGTGTCTTCTGCAAACTTGGCTATACTACATACACTTTAGCATCCAAGTCATTAATATATATTGTAAATAACTGTGACTCCAACATTAATCCCAGTGGCATGAAACTGCCAACAGTGCAGAGATATCAAGACTGTCTGGTATTCCTAACCCTAAATCCTCACACCTGCTTTCTGTGCAAGCAAAACAATTTATTAAACTTTCCTTATCTAACAGAACCCATTCCATTACCCCAACACCTGCCTTCACCTTTAAAATTTGATACTTGTTTCCACTTCAACCTGCAACTCGAAACCTGGTCCTTTTTATATTAAAATAAGTAAATATAAAGTTTACTTAAAATAACTAAAATGTCAAAGAAATACTACTTGGCTTATTTATATTTACTCATTTTATATGTGAGCCAATCAGAACTTGGCCGAATTTTGGGCAGTTTTGTAAAACTTTAACTCCATTTGTCTGATGTTTTTCTAAGTTGTACTTTGTTCAGTTTCACGATTTTTATTTCATGTATCAATCAATTTGTGATATTTTAGCTGATAACATCAGAAAACTGAGCCCAATGTAGAAAAGTGTAGGTGCAAGATTAGTAGTTGATTGAGCAATGGGCACTGTTCTGTGTGTTTTTAGGTTATGTTGCTGGAGAATTGAACTTGTGCATTATTAGACTGATGTGTGTTTAAAAGGATATTGTGCAGATTTGTTTGAGTGTATTTGAACTGCAGCCAAATCAACTAAATCAATAAGGAACAGCGGCTCTGGAAATGTTTGTTTTTCCATTAGTCACATGATATATTGTCATCAAACATTAAGGAAGTATCAGTGAGTGTTTTACCACTTCTGTTTTGGACTCTACAAATTGCTGAGGGAAGAACGACGTGGTTAGTTTAACCATTCAAGAATTAAATTTATTTGGCTATCTTAACTATCTTTAATCTGCATGGTATCTTTCGTGGTGTCATTGCTGCATAGTAAATCATTTCAGGAAAGAATAGTTCAGATTTTGTTTTAAGAAGAGTGCTGTTATTGATTTTGAATTGACCAAAATCTTGGCAAAAATACATCCTTATTGCAACAGTTATGAATTTGTACCATCCAGGAAATGTGCAGTAATAATCTAAAGGACTAAAGTGTGGCAGTCAAAACTGCATGCAATATTTCAAATGCAGCCGAGCTAAAGTTCTGTATAGCTGCAGCATGACTTGCCAAGTTTTATACTCTGTGCCCTGACCAATGAAGGCAGGCATGCCATATATCATCTTGATCAGTTCATCCACTTATGTTGCCATTTTCAGGGAACTGTGGACCTGTATGCCTTGATTTATCTGTATGCTTCTAAGGGTACTGGTGTTTCCTACATACTTCCCTCCTGAATCAGACTTTCCAAAATGCGTCACCTCGCATTTGTTTGGATTAAACTCCATCAGATATTTCTCTGCCCAAGTCTCCAGCCTGTACATATACAGATTGTATCCTCTGACAATCCTCCACAATATCCTACAGCTCCTCAAATTTTTGTTGTCTAAAACGTTGTTAATCGGACCAGTTGCATTCTCCTCGAAATCCTATAAATATATATATATGCATTAGAAACAACGGGGATTCCAGCAATGATCCCTGCAGAACATCACAGGCCACAGATCTCCAGTTAGAAAATACCCATCCACGGCTACTCTCTCTCTTCAATGTCAGTGATCAGACAACAAGAAAACTAACTCTCCCTAGGGGAGGACTGCCAAGCCAAACTGTGCTTCCACCTGCAATGACTGAAACACTTAACTAAACATGGGATAAATTTGGACCTCCAAAATATTGATTGTATCAGTATAATCTGTAACAATGCATCATTTGATAAAATATAGTACAGGAACAAATAACTTGATGAAGAGTGATAATCGGACAAAAATCAATCTTTTTCTTTCAAATTTTTGTTAACCAAACAGTAACACAGTTACTCGTGTGGCTATTCAGCCATTTAAATCCGTTCTGCCATTTAATTGTGGTTAATGTATTTGATCTATACCATGTGCATTTACATGTTTTTTAAAAGCATTTTGTGTGTTTTTCTCTTTTAAATCTTTTGACAGAGCTTTGGGGTCTTCCATGAAATACATGAAAATTGGCAAATTAAACAGTAAAATGCTTTACATATAAATCTTTGACAAAGAATATTTTGCAACTGCAGGAGAAATGCTCACTTTAATCCTTTAGATTATTATTACACATTTTTGAGAGGTATTAATTCATAACTGCTGCAATATGGATATATTTTCTCCCATGATACAAGCTCTGTAATAATTCAAAATCTATAACCGCTTTCTCTTCTTTTGCTTTTACTACACAGTGATCATATCATGAAATTTTCAATAGAGCAGATTAAAGATGGTTAAGACAACCACAGAAGGATGTAGAGGCTCTGGAAAGGGTAGAGAACATGTTTACCGGGATATTGCTTGGTTTGGAGGGTATTAGCTATGAGGAGAAATTAGACAAACCTGGTTTGTTTTCACTTGAATGTTGGAGGCTGGATTGGGGGTGACCGGTTTGAGACATATTGATAGTTGAAGTCTTCTTCCTAAGGAAGAAATATCAGTTACTAGGGAACATAGGTTTGAGATAAAAAGAAAATTTAAAAGCGATATGAGGCAATTTCTTTTTACATGGAGGGTGATAAGTGCCTGGAATGCACTGACTGAGGAATGGTAGAAGGAGATACAATTGCAACATTTAAAAGACATCTCGTCAGATACATGAATAGGCAGGAAATAGGTGGGTACTGATCATATAGAGGCAAAAGGTTTTTAAGTTTAGAAAGGCATCATGAATCATAGTCATAGAGATGTACAGCATGTAAACAGACTCTTCGGTCCAACTCATCCATGCCAACCAGATATCTCAACCCAATCTAGTCCCACCTGTCAGCACCCGGCTTATATCCCTCCAAACCTTTCCTATTCGTATACCCATCCAGATGCTTTTTAAATATTGGAATTGTACTAGCCTCCATCACTTCCTCTGGCAGCTCATTCCATACACGCACCACCCTCTGCATGAAAAAGTTGCCCCTTAGGTCTCTTTTATATCTTTCCCTTCTCATCCTAAACCTATGCTCTCTAGTTTCCCCATCAGGGGAGAGACTTTGTCTATTTATCCTATTCATGTCTCTCATGATTTTACAAAACTCTATAAGGTCATCCCTCAGCCTCCGACGCTCCAGGGGAAAACATCCCTAGCCTATTCAACCTCTCCCTATAGCTCAAATCCTCCAACCCTGGCAACATCCTTGTAAATCTTCTCTGAACCCTTTCAAGTTTCACAACATCCTTCCAATAGGAAGGAGACCAGAATTGCACACAATATTCCAAAAGTGGCCTAATAGATGTTCTGTACAGCCGCAACATAACCTCCCAACTCCTGTCCTCAATATTCTGACCAAGAAAGGAAAGCATACCAAACAGCGCCTTCACTATCCTATATCCCTGTGATTCCATTTTCAAGGAACTATGACCCTGCACTCCAAGGTCTCTTTGTGCAGCAATACTCGCCAGGGCCTTACCATTAAATGTATAAATCCTGGTAAGATTTGCTTTCCCAAAATGCAGCACCTCACATTTATCTGAATTAAACTCCATCTGCTACTTTTGAGCCCATTGGCCCATCTGATCACGATCCTATTGTAATCTGAAGTAACCTTCTTCGCTGTCCACTGCACCTCCAATTTTGGTGTCATCTGCAAACTTACTAACTGTACCTCTTATGCTCACATCCAAATCATTTATATAAATGACCAAAGCTAGTGGACCCAGCACTGATCCTTGTGGCACTCCACTGGTCACAGGCCTCCAGCGTAGGCTTGGTGAGCCAAAGGGCCTATTCCTGTGTGTACTTTTTGTTTTGTTTTCTTGTTGTTTTTTGAGGTGCTTTCTGTGGATGCTGGATGAGAATTGAATTTGTTAGTGCTCTTATACCACCCTCCCTATGTATTCCAATGCTTGTGGTAATATTTAAATAGTCTGTTTTTTGTGTGAGGTTAGTGGATTAAGTGACATAGTAGAAAGCTACTACTGCCATTGCTTGAAGCATTCAAAGGAGCATTTAGCATGTACAGTGCGAGCAATAAAAGGAGTGGAGACATCTGTAATAAATAACTCAGTGCAGCCTTTACATACATCTACCAACCAGATCGATTTGATAACCAAGTAAAGGTAGCAATTGCATTACTTTTGAGACTTGTAAAAAAAAAATTGGGTCTTGCACTTGAAAGCAAACTATTTTAGAAAGCAGTATTAGTCAGTTGATAATTGTGATGAACAATCTACTCAGTTTTTCTGTTCACATTTGAATAAACTGTTAGGCTTAGAATATGTTAATTTTATATATTTTTAATTGTTTTTTTTATTATGCTTGTATTTTGCTTCATAAATGAAAATGAGTTAATGTTTGAATTCCTTCCATAACTCTTTCTCTCTGCAGCCTGAAAATATAATGCTGCTAGATAAAAAGTCACCGAAACCTCGGATTAAACTTATTGACTTTGGTTTGGCTCATGAAATAGATTTTGGGAATGAATTTAAAAATATCTTTGGAACTCCAGAGTTTGTTGGTAGGTATCTTTTAAGACGTATCTGAAATCAGCTTGATTATTTGCAGTGTTGGATTTTTCACTTGTTGTAAAGTGATTTTCTATTACCTTTTGTGGAGATAAATGTACATTTACTTTGTGAAAATATTCTATAGTTTTACCATATTCGCAGGAAGAATATGTCATCATTATGTATGAACTGAGAAGAAGCTGCTGATAAGAGATCAAAATAATTTCACCTAAGATTACAACCTGAAGTTTAACTGAATTGGTTTAATAATAATGCCTATATTTCTTCTTTGCAGATCTAGGTAGGTTGCACTTGGATTTTATGTCGGAAGGCCTGGGCTCTGTCTTCCCTGTTTGCTGTCTAGGATACAGAGATATGAGCAAAGCCTTACCAATATCAATCATTAAGTCTTAGATGGAATTTTTTAAACATTTGTGAGATAAAGTGTGCTCATTTTATTATTCCAACATGCTGTTATACATCCTGTATTTATCAGGCTGAACCTGCCTGTTTTTGTACCTTCTGCCTGTCATGTGGTGTCGTCATCAAATTTGTCGAATTATATTTTCATTCCACTTATCCACATTGTTTGCTAAAATCCCAATAAGAAACATCAATAGCTGTAGAGATTACACTTAATGCTCTTATACATTTGCTGAAAACCCATCTCTTCACATAAAGTTGGGAAAGAAGAAAATCTTTTAGTAAATTGATCAAAATGACAGTCAGAGAAGCCTGCAAGCAGCTTGCCATTGCACAGATGTGGTTGTGGGAAGGTGAAATAGCTGGAGAGTAAAGGAGCAGCAATTTGTTTATCGTCTGCATTTAATAAATTATAGTGACTTAAAGTTCTTCCTTGGTTGGAGCCAATCTGATGAGGGTGTACAGCATATACCCTCATTTTTAGTCCTTTAATTCTAATCAGTAGTTAGGTTTGACTGGGATAAAAGTTTACTTCTATTAAAGATTGAGAGCGCTGTAGAACATCTGACACAAATTTAAAAAGAAACATTATGTAAGCACTTTTTTCAAAAAGACTTCATACTTTCGAGCATCAGTGTTTTTTATATTGTCAAGGGTGTTAATTGTATGTTATTTGAATCTAAGTATATGCTGGTGTTAAGTGATGATTCACTTGACTCCTTATTAAAGGAACAAACTGAATCTGTGGGTTTTGGTTGAGGAGATATTTATCTACTGTGTAACTCTCAATCTGGATGTGTAGAAAGGTTGACTCCAGTTCTCCCTTTCACCAGATGCTTTCTGGAATATACCTAAGTTGGTGTGAATTTTCTTTTCTTCTGTTAACGCTCCTGTGTTTCTAAAGTTGGTATATATAGTTCAAATAAATTATGTAAATTCCTGCCTTCATTGCTTCGTTGGTATGTGGGCTAGCCAATATAGAAGTGATCTAGGAAAGTTCCAGGTTTAACCTGTGTCAAGTTGGCAAATTTTATTTGCATAGGTGAGGGAGGATTGTACATGGCTTTTGTGCCTTCAAGTTTGGAAGGAAAAGAAAAGACAGTGTATGAGGACAGAAGGTTTCCGTGGTTGACTGGCTTATTGTAACCCCTGCTTAGACTTGCCCATGGATAATAGCCAGTAGACAAGATACCTGGAGTGTCGGAGGCTGAGGGGGTGACCTTATAGAGGTTTACAAAATTATGAGGGGTATGGATATGATAAATGGACAAAGTCTTTTCTCTGGGTTGGGGAGTCCAGAACTAGAGAGCATAGGTTTAGGGTGAGAGGGGAAAGACATAAAAGAGATCTGAAGGAGCAACTTTTTCATGCAGAGGGTAGTACGTATATAGAATGAGCTACCAGAGGAAGTGGTGGAGGCTGGTTCAGTTGCAACATTTAAAAGGCATTTGGATGGGTATACGAATAGGAAGGGCTTGGAGAGATATGGCCGGGTGCTGGCAGGTGGTACTAGATTGGGTTGGGATAACTGGTTGGCTGGACGAGTTGGACCGAAGGATCTGTTTCCATGCTGTACATCTCCTCTATGACTCTAATTGTGAGATCTTATATTTTGATAAGAAGCAAAGAGGTCGCGTACACCGTTTTTTAAAAGAACTTCTGAATAAAGTAAGGAAGCAGAAGAATATTGAGATAGATACTCACTTCACTAAAACAAGTGACAGATTAATAAGGCCTTCTTATTTTTAAAAGAAAACTAAATGCTTGGTTTAATTTATGGAGGGATAAAATTCAAATGCATAGCAGAAATGATAAGCTTAATTGGAGCCTTGGTAATTCACATTTGGAGTAAAGTGAACAGCATGGTCGTCTTTTAGGGACAAAGGTACAATGACTGTGCTTGAGAAAGTGGAAGGGAAAGCTTGCTAAAAGAACTAAACTGTTATAGCAATCAGGAAAAATTAAAATCTTGGAATTTCATTCTTCAATAACAAAAAAAAGCATGAATTAAGAAAGAATGGTGACAACAGCCACTGCAATTTCTCAATAAAAGACCTGACTTTAAACACTTGAAAGGACGGCTGTATCAAAAGGAAAAGCTAGGGTGGCAGGAAAGAACGAGAGATGCAGAATACATGATATTGAGCGATTGATGTTGGATGGTTGATCCCTGCCAGCTGAATTAGGAAATGGAAAATAACAACAATGGGAGTCCATGTAAAATTTAAAATGGAAAATAAATCCTTTTGACTATAGCACATAATATTTTGGATCTTCTGAATTTTGTTTTATTTTGAAGCTCCAGAAATCGTCAACTACGAACCCCTTGGTCTAGAGGCTGATATGTGGTGAGTGAAGACAAATTGTATGATAAGATAAACTTTTGGATGTGGTTTTTAAACTAATTGCAGAAATATATAAGCACTGTTCTTCCATGTGTTTCAGGAGTATTGGTGTCATAACCTACATTCTGTAAGTATTATATTTTTAAATAGACGTTCTTTTGCCACTATAACAATGCACTTTTAACACTGACTAAAAAATATATTCCATTGCCAGCACAAGTAACACAATTGACAATGCCATAGTGTTAGCGCTTTGCATGCTTGAAATAACATTCATTATTTTTCAAGAAATAGTTTTATGAACTGTGTGGATCATTGAAATTCTCAAAAGCGGCACCCAAATTTGTGATTAAATAATGAAGACTATTTTTCCTTTTATGTAATTGTTTAAGAACTCTATCTGCAGAGATGCTGTAGTATAATTAAATTTTCAGACAACCATAGTTCCTCAACCTGAGATGAGCACTGGAGACCTTGAGTAGCGGAGCAAAGTTAGTGATCTAGCATTGCTTTCAGTTAAGATATAGATTAAAAGTCCATTTACAATTGACTCTTTTTTTTCTCTCTCGAAGCATTTTTACTGTGCTCTTTGAGGGAGGGAAGATTGGAAAAAAGAAAGGACACAGTAGAAAGCCATTTGGTCTCTGTACCTGAAGTATGGAAATCTATACAAGTTACATTAGTGGAGGCCCCTTTGTGCTAACAACAGAAAGCAATACACTATATTACTGAAATATGTTGGAATATTTATAATTGGATGTCTGATTAGACTCTGCATTACATAGCAATATTTATTTGTATTACACTTTGCAATATAGAAGCTATAGAGGGGTGAGGATAGAATTGAGCCTCTCTGCAGGAATCGAGATTACGTTAAGGGGATAGGTAATCAGAGACAAATGGTGAAGGTGAGGTGAAAGTCCATGGAGCAAAGTTACAGCCGATGAAGGTATAGACACTGGCGATGTGGGAGAAGAGAGAGACACACTAGCCCAAGATCTCTAAAAAGTGGACTACCTGGACAGAATACTTGTAGAACCAGAATGGAGCTGGATTTAGAGAGAGGCATAAGGAATTTGAAAGCCATGTGTTGGTGGATGTTAGGCCAATTAAAGTTTTCACAGCTCAAGAATTATTTCAGTGTGTCTAAAAAAAACTTAAGTACCTTTAAAAATAAACTGGCTCGAAGATAGAAGTCAGAGGATGGTGGTGGAAGATTGCTTTTCAGACTGGAGGCTTGTACTAGTGGTGTGTCACAAGGCTTGATGCTGGATCCACAGCTTTTAACTATTTATATAAGTGATTTGGGTGCGAACACCGGAGGTATAGTTACTAAGTTTGCAGATGAAACCAAAATTGGAGGTGTAATGAATGACTAAGGAGGTTAACTCAGAGTACAATGGGATCTTGATCAGATGGGCTAATGGGTTGAGGAGTGGTAAATGGAGTTTAATTTAGATAAATGTGAGGTGCTGCATTTTGGAAAGGCAATCAGGGCAGGACTTATACACTTAATGGTAAGTTGCTGGGCAGTGTTGAACAAAGAGACCATGAATCGCAGATTCATAGTTCCTTGAAAATGGAGTCACAGGTAGATAGGATAGTGAAGAAGGTTCTGGATTAGTGGTGCTGGAAGAGCACAACAGTTCAGGCAGCATCCAAAGTGCAGCGAAATTGACGTTTCGGACAAAAGCCCTTCATCAGGAATAAAGGCTGTGAGCCTGAAGCGTGGAGAGATAAGCTAGAGGAGGGTGGGGGTGGGGAGGAATTAGCATAGAGTACAATAGGTGAGTGGGGGAGGGGATGAAGGTGATAGGTCAGGGAGGAGAGAGTGGAGTGGATAGGTGGAAAAGGAGATAGGCAGGTAGGACAAGTCCAGACAAGTCACGGGGACAGTGCTGAGCTGGACGTTTGGAACTAGTGTGAGGTGGGGGAAGGGGAAATGAGGAAACTGGTGAAGTCCACATTGATGCCCTGGGGTTGAAGTGTTCCGAGGCTGAAGATGAGGCGTTCTTCCTCCAGGCGTCTGGTGGTGAGGGAGCGGTGGTGAAGGAAGCCCAGGACCTCCATGTCCTCGGCAGAGTGGGAGGGGGAGTTGAAATGTTGGGCCACGGGGCGGTGTGGTTGATTGGTGCAGGTGTCCCGGAGATGTTCCCTAAAGCACTCTGCTAGGAGATGCCCAGTCTCCCCAATGTAGAGGAGACTGCATCGGGAGCAACCGGTACAATAAATGATATTAGTGGATGTGCAGGTAAAACTTTGGATGTGGACGGCTCCTTTTAGGGCCTTGGATAGAGGTGAGGGAGGAGGTATGGGCACAGGTTTTACAGTTCCTGCCTTGGCAGGGGAAGGTGCCAGGATGGGAGGGTGGGTTGTAGGGGGGCGTGGACCTGACCAGGTAGTCATGGAGGGAACGGTCTTTGTGGAAGGCAGAAAAGGGGTGGGGAGGGAAATATATCCCTGGTGGTGGGGTCTTTTTGGAGGTGGCGGAAATGTCAGCGGATGATTTGGTTTGGGCGAAGGGTTTGTAGGGTGGAAGGGGAGCACCAGGGACGTTCTGTCCTTGTTACGGTTGGAGGGGTGGAGTCTGAGGGTGGAGGTGCGGGATGTGGATGAGATGCGTTGGAGGGCATCTTTAACCATGTGGGAAGGGAAATTGGGGTCTCTAAAGAAGGAGGCCATCTGGTGTGTTCTGTGGTGGAACTGGTCCTCCTGGGAGCAGATACGGCGGAGGCGGAGGAATTGGGAATACGAGATGGCATTTTTGCAAGAGATAGGGTGGGAAGAGGTGTAATCCAGGTAGCTGTGGGAGTCGGTGGGTTTGTAAAAATTGTCAGTGTCAGGTCGGTCATCATTAATGGAGATGGAGAAGTCCAGGAAGGGGAGGGAGGTGTCGGAGATGGTCCAGGTAAATTTAAGGTCAGAGTGGAATGTGTTGGTGAAATTGATGAATTGCCCAACCTCCTCGCGGGAGCATGAGGTGGCACCAATGCAGTCATCAATGTAGCGGAGGAAGAGGTGGGGAGTGGTGCCGGTGTAATTACGGAAGATTAGCTGTTCTACATAGCCAACAAAGAGACAGGCATAGCTGGGGACCATACGTGTGTCCATGGCTACCCCTTTGGTCTGGAGGAAGTGGGAGGATTCAAAGGAGAAATTGTTAAGGGTGAGGACCAGTTCGGCCAAACGAATGAGAGTGTTGGTGGAAGAGTACTGTTGGGGACATCAGGAAAGGAAAATACGGAGGGCTTGGAGGCCCTGGTCATGGCGGATAGAGGTGTAGAGGGATTGGATATCCATGGTGAAGATGAGGCGTTGGGGGCTGGGGAAACGGAAGTCTTGGAGGAGGTGGAGGGCGTGGGTGGTGTCTCAAACGTATGTGGGGAGTTCCTGGACTAGGGGGAATAGGACAGTGTCGAGGTAGGTAGAGATGAGTTCAGTGGGGCAGGAGCATGCTGTGACAATGGGTCGGCCAGGGTGGTCAGGTTTGTGGATCTTGGAAAGGAGGTAGAACCGGGCAGTGCAGGGTTTCCGGATTATGAGGTTGGAAGCTGTAGGTGGGAGATCTCCTGAGGTGATGAGGTTCTGTATGGTCTGGGAGATGATGGTTTGGTGATGGGGGGTGGGGTCATGGTGAAGGGGCCAGTAGGAAGAGGTGTCCTCGAGTTGGTGTTTTTTACCTTGTTTTTACCTCTAGTGAAGAAGGTGTTTGGTGTGCTTGCCTTTATTGGTTAGATCATTAAGAACAGGAGTTAGGAGGTCATGTTGTGGCTGTCCAGGACATTGGTTAACCACTTATGGAATATTGTGTACACTTCTGATCTCCCTGCAGGAGGAAGGATGTTATGAAACTTGAGAGGGTTCAGAAAAGACTTACAAGGATGTTGTCAGGTTTGGAGGGTTTGAGCTATAGGGAGAGGGAAAATAGGTTGGGGCTGTTTTCCCTGAAATATCAGAGACTGAGGGGTGACCTTATGGAAGTTCATAAAATCATGAGGGGCATGGATAGTTTAAATAGACAAGGTCTTTTCCCTGGTGTGGGGGAGTCCAGAACAAGAGGGTATAGGTTTAGGATGAGAGGGGAAAGATTTAAAAGAGACCGAAGGGGCAACTTTTTCACACAGAGGGTGGTACGTGTATGGAATGAGCTGCTAGAAGAAATGGTGGCCTCTGGTACAATTACAACTTTTAATAGGCATCTGAATTAGTGTATGGATTGGGAGGATTTAGAAGGATAGGGGCCAAGTGCTGGCAAATGAGACTATAGATTAATTGAGGATATGTGGTTGGCATGGATGCGTTAGACTGAAGGGTCTGTTTCTGTGCTGTACAACTCTATGACTCTAAATGTTGCATGTAAAAACACTTTATAATATGCAGAAGATTAATATGACTTTATATGACAAATATGCAAACAATAAAAAATATATTGTGATGTACATATTTTTTTGAATGCTGAGCTGATTAGAGCAACTGAGTGGCTGACGTGAGCAAAGCCATCACAGGTCTGTTTCCTGGGTTAGTGTTGATCATGACGAATGAGTGGGAGTATAGGAACATTACTATTGGCTTAAGTGCCTTGAATTTTCGAATTTGTCACTGCTGATTATTTGTTCAGTAGTTATTGCTGGAACTTGCAACAGTAGTAGACCTGCTGACGTTTAGGGCATTTAAATGGGCATTGGACATACATATGAATAACAATGGAATGGTGAAGGTCAGATGGGCATCAGATTCAATTTCACAGGTTGGTACAACATTGAGGACCAAACGTTACTGCGCTGTCACGTTCTATGTTTGCCCAAGAGTGACCATCTGGTGCTTCCCACGGTTGGGCATTTTTCCAACACTTGCTGTCTAGACCAAAACATATGAAGAATTGTTTCTTGGGCAAGATACCAAAATGTCTCATAATTGTGAGCTCTCTGTATTCCTCTAAAGAATGAGAAATAAATGCCTTCAGGAAAGTGATCATCAACAAGAGATAAAAAGGCAAACAAATGTCCTAGTGTTTACATTGTTCTGAGAATTTTTTCTGTACTGTTGGAGTGTTTGTATAACTTAAAAGAAATGACTGATAACTGCATAGTTATCTAATTTTGGCTTATTCAAATGAACTTAGAAATCTGGCATTTTGATTTGAAGCATAATGTAATGGGAACAGTATAGATATGGAGCAAAATGTAAAACAGCTGCAATGTTTTTGAATGACTAAGCAAGATGTGGGAGTACAAGAATCAGACCAGATTGAATTACTCGTATAAAAGCTAACAGTTGGTTTCATAATTAAGGAGAGCACAGTTAGTTTCTTCAGATAGCCTAAATATTTTTAATACTATGTCCGCTCAATTGGCTGGATGGCTGATTTGCAATGCAGAGCAATGCCAACAGTGTGGGTTAAATTCTCGCACCGACTGAGGTTACCATGAAGGATTCTCCTCCTCAATCTCTCCTCTTGCCTGAAGTGTGGTGACCCACAGGTTAAACCACCATCAATCATCTCTGTTGAATTAGACAGCAGCACTATGGTCTGGTAAGACTATGACAACTTTACCTTTAATTAAAAATGCCCATCATTTGTTATTGTGTAATAATTTGGATTTTTGTTGGGGATACAAAGAGTTAAAATGTTAATATCAGAATCAGAACCTTTACACAGAGTAATGCAGATTATTTCTCATTTGAAGCCTTGTGTAGTTGGATTCAATACTTTGTGGTAGCCATTATATGACAAGGATGTGCAACTTATTTTTAGTGGTGTGTTTTTTTTGTGTACAATGTTCTGAAATGTTCATGATTATCTTTTAATTAGCTTGAGTGGTGCATCACCTTTCTTGGGTGACACTAAACAAGAAACATTGGCCAATGTTTCAGCTGTGAATTATGAATTCGATGAAGAGTTTTTCAGGAACACCAGCGGCTTGGCAAAAGATTTTATCCGAAAGCTCCTTGTGAAAGATCCTAAGTATGCCTTTAATACACTTTATTGTACTTTAAATTGTGGATACACTCTCAACTAATAAACACTATGGGTATTAAAGATGCTAATTGTTAAGTTGTATGATGGTCCTGTGGTTAAGTTAATTACACAGTGTACAATACTGGTGGAACGTAATTGGGTTCGAAGATACCTGATTTCAGTTGGGCAAAGGTCCATGCTACATTTGGCATCAACATCTCTTGGTTTCAGAGGGAATATTAGTCAAGGTTTCTGCTTCTGATTTCAGTTTCAGAATCTAAGCATGGGTTGCATGATCAGATCAGTTGTAATGCTTCTACAATTAAATTCTGTTGGTCCAGTCTGGATATAGGCTTCCTCGCTGAGCTGGAAGGTTCATTTTCAGATGTTTTGTCACCATACTAGGTAACGTCGTTAATAAACCTCTGAATGAAGCACTGGTGGTACAGCCCTTCTTCTATTTATGTGGTTGGGTTTCCTTGGGTTGGCGATGCCATTTCCTGAGGTGACCTCATTTTGCATGGTGATGTCATTTCCTGTTCTTTTTCTCACGGGGTGGTAATGGATTAGGAGTCAATGTGCTTATTGATAGAGTTCCAGTTAGAATGCCATGCTTGTAGGAATTCTCATTTGTGTCTCTGATTGGCTTGTCTGAGGATGGACGTGTTGTCCAGTTGAAGTGGTGTCTTTCCTCATCCGTATGTAAAGATACGAGTGAGAGTCGGTCATGTGTAACCCCCAAGCGGGCTATACCACCAGTGCTTCAGTCAGAGACTCACTGATAATGTTGCCTAGTATGGTGACAAAACGTCTGAAAACGAACCTTCCAGCTCAGTGAGCAAGCCTACACCCAGAACATCAACCGGAGCAACAAATCTTCTCAAAACTTGCTGTTGTCTAGTCTATAATTCTAATATGTTTCTAATATAATTCTAACATAATACAATTTCCCTAAATCATGAGTACCTGCCAGCTTTGGGAGAAGAGGAAAAATAACTCTGGATTGGTGACTTTTTTAAACGAATCGAAATATTATAATAATCTCATTTATGTCACAAATGCAATGATTTGAAACAAGACTGATAAATTTTGTTTAGAAATTTTTTTTATTGAGTTACATTTCAAACTTAAATGTAGTAAATTGATAATATTAACTCATTGAGTTTTTTGGGGGGAACCTGTCATTTTATCAATGAATACATGATAGTTGGGCTTTTGATAAGGTCTTGCATCGCATGCTCATTAAGATGGTAAGAGCCCATAGGATTCAGGGCATTTTGGCAAGTTCAATCCAAAATTGGCTTCGTGGCAGGAAGCAGAGAGTGATGGTCAAAGGGTGCCTGTGTTCAATGGCGTACCACAAGATTCGGTGCTAGGTACCTTCTTATTTGTTGTGTGACATGACATGAATGCAAAAGTTATGATATTAAGTTTGCAAATGACATGAAAATTGGTGGTGTGCTTAGAAAGTGAGGAGGGGAACTTTAGACTACAGTATGAGGACTGAATGGTGGCAAATTGAATTTAATCCTGAAAAGTGAGAGGTAATGTATTTCAGGAGGACTAACGAGGCAAGGAAGTACATTTTGAATAATAGAGCCTGAAGAAATGTAGAGGATCAGAACTACCTTGGCGTGCATGCCCTTGAAGCCAACAGTGCACGTAGATAAGGAGATTAAGAAGGCATCTGATTACTTGCCTTTCTTAGGCAAGTCATTGAATATGAGAACAAAAACATAATGGTGGAGATGTATGTCACGTTAGTTAGAACACAGCTGGAGTACTTGTGCAGTTCTGATCACCACAGCACAGCAAGGATGTGATTGCACTAGAGCGAGTGCAAAAAAGGTTCAACAGGGTGTTATCTAACTTGGAATGTTTCAGCAGTGGAGAGAGATTAAATAGGCTGTGGTTGTTTTCCTTAGAGCAAAGAAGGCTGAGGGGAATCTGATTGAGGTGAACAGAGTTCTGAGGAGCGTAGGTAGGACAGATAAGGAGAAACTTTTCTCCTTAGTCAACCATTCAATAAGTAGAGGGCATACTTTTGAGTTAAGTAGTAGGAGTTTTATAGGGGATTTGAAGAACATTTCTTTCACACAGGGTTTGTGGAGAACCCACTGTCTCAAAGGGTGCGAAAAGCAGGAACCCTTGAGAAAATTCAGAACTATTTAGATGAGTATTTGAAATGGCATAGCATACACGATTGTGGGACACATCCTGGGAAATAGGATTGGAAGAGATGGATGTTTGATGAGTGGTGCAGTCACAATGGGCCAAAGCCCATTGTTTCTGTGCTGTAAAAACTCTGCCTTTCTGAATCTGACATCAAGGAATTAAATCCTTCAGCAAAATGAAATCTTATTGATCACTTAGTACTAACTTTCCTGATGGCATAATTATATACAGGACTGTTTCTTCCCCATGTATAAAGTACCATATTTTATGGCTATTATTTTAGTGGAAATTCTGTAATTCACTTTTTGGAGTTATAGAGTCTTAGAGATGTACAGCAAGGAAACAGACCCTTCAGTCCAACCCATCCAGATATCCCAATCCAATCTAGTCCCACCTGCCAGCACCCAGCCCATATTCCTCCAAACCCTTCCCATTAATTTATCCATCCAAATGCCTTTTAAATGTTGGAATTGTACCAGCCTCCATCACATCCTCTGGCAGCTCATTCCATACACGCACCACCCTCTGCTTGAAAAAGTTGTTCCTTAGGTCTCTTTTATATCTTTCACCTCTCACCCTAAACCTATGCCCTCTAGTTCTGGATTCGCCGACCCCAGGGAAAAGACTTTGTCTATTTACCCTATCCATGCCCCTCATAATTTTGTAAACCTCTATAAGTCACCCCTCAGCCTCCGACGCTCCAGGGAAAACAGCCCCAGCCTGTTCAGCCTCTCCCTATAGCTCACATCCTCCAACCCTGGCAACATCCTTGTAAATCTTTTCTGAACCCTTTCAAGTTTCACAACATCTTTCCGATAGGAAGGAGACCAGAATCGCATGCAATATTCAAACAGTGGCCTAACCAATGTCCTGTATAGCCGCAACATGACCTCCCAACTCCTCTACTCAATAGACTGACCAATAAAGGAAATCATACCAAACGCCGCCTTCACTGTCCTATCTACCTGCAACTCCACTTTCAAGGAGCTATGAACCGTACTCCAAGGTCTCTGTTCAGCAACACTGTCTAGGACCTTAACATTAAATGTATAAGTCCTGGTAAGATTTGCTTTCCCAAAATGCAGCACCTCTCATTTATCTGAATTAAACTCCATCTGCCATTTCTCAGCCCATTGGCCCATCTGGTCCAGATCCTGTTGTAATCTGTGGTAACCTTCTTCGCTGTCCACTACATCTCCAATTTTGGTGTCATCTGCAAACTTACTAACTGTACCTCTTATGCCCGCATCCAAATCATTTATGTAAACGACAAAAAGTAGAGGACCGTACACTGATCCTTGTGGCACTCCACTGGTCACAGGCCTCCAGTCTGAAAAACAACCCTCCACCGCTACCCTCTGTCTTCTACCTTTGAGCCAGTTCTGTATTGGAATGGCTAGTTCTCCCTGTATTCCATGAGATCTCACCTTGCTAACCAGTCTCCCATGAGGAACATTGTTGAACGCTTTACTGAAGTCCATATAGATCACATCTACCACTATGCCCTCGTCAATCCTCTTTGTTACTTCAAAAACCTCAATCAAGTTTATGAGACATGATTTCCCATGCACAAAGCTATGTTGACAATCCCTAATCAGTCCTTGCCTTTCCAAATACATGTACATCCTGTCCCTGAGGACTCCCTCCAACAACTTGCCCACCACCGAGATCAGGCTCACTGGTCTATAGTTCCCTGGCTCGTTCTTACTACCATTCTTAAAGAAAGCCAACCTCCAGTCTTCTGGCTCCTCACCTGTGACTGTTGATGATACAAATATCTCAGCAAGAGGCCCAACAATCACTTCTCTATCTTTCCACAGAGTTCTAGAGTAGACCTGATCAGGTCCTGGGGATTTATCACCTTTATGCATTTCAAGACATCCAGAACTTCCTTCTCTGTTATATGGACATTTCGCTACTATTTCTATATCTTTCATATCCTTTTCTACAGTAAATACTGATGCAAAATACTCCTTTAGTATCTCCCCCATTTTCTGCGGTTCCACACGAAGGCTGCCTTGCTGATCTTTGAGGGGCTCTCTTTTCTCCCTAGTTATCCTTTTCTCCCTAGTTATCCTTTTCTCCTTAATGTATTTGTAAAAACCCTTTGGCAAATAGAGTTAAAAAGAATCCAAAGCTACTTCATGTCCCCTTTTTGCTGTCCTGATTTCCCTCTTAAGTATACTCGTGCTGCCTTTATACTCTAAGGATTCACTCGATCTATCCCATCTATACCTGACATATGCTTCCTTCTTTTTCTTAACCAAACTCTCAATTTCTTTAGTCATCCAGCATTCCCCATACCTACCAGCCTTTCCTTTCACCCTAAAAGGAATATACTTTCTCTGGATTCTCGTTGTCTCATTTCTGAAGGCTTCCCACTTTCCAGCCATACCTTTACCTGCAAACATCTGCCCCCAATCAGCTTTTGAAAGTTCTTGCCTAATACCGTCAAAATTGGCCTTTCTCCAATTTAGAGCTTCAACTTTTAGATCTGGTCTGTCCTTTTCCATCACTATTTTAAATCTAATAGAATTATGGTCACTGGCTCCAAAGTGCTCCCCCACTGACACTTCAGTCACCTGCCCTGCCTTATTTCCCAAGATTAGGTCAAGTAGCACTGAGAGTAATCCAGATATTACAACTCTCGATGACCTCCTTTTTAAATTCCTGCCTAACTCTCTGTAATCCCCCTTCAGAATTTGACCTTTTCCCTTCCTATGTCGTTGGTCCCAATGTGGACAATGACCTCTTGCTGGCCTCTCTCCCCCTTGAGAACATTCTGCACTCTCTCAGAGACATCCTTGATCCTGGCACCAGGGAAGCATCCCACCATTCTGATTTTTCGCTGTTGACCACAGAAACGTCTCTCTGTACCTCAGACTAGAGAGTCCCCTAACACAATTGCTCTCTTGGAACCCAACGCACCCCTCATTGCATTAGAGCCAGTCTCAGTATCAGAAACTTGGCTGTTCGTGCTACATTCACCTGAGAATCCATTTTCCAAAACAGCATACTTGTTTGAAATGTGTTCATGACTTCTAACCTACCAAATGTTAATGAAGCATAAGACATTTGGATGTAGGTGCAGAAGTGATCATTGATCTGATGATCTTCAACTCCGCCTTATCCCTATAACCCTTGAATCCCTGATTAATAAAAAAATGTATATCTCAGCCCTGAAAATACTTCACAGTCCAGAGAGAAAATAAAGATCTTCCTCATTTTTATCTTAAAAGTACAGATATTTACAATGTGATTATGCCGTCTAGTCCTAGACACACTCACAAGGGGAATCAAACTGTCCCCATCTAGCCTGTCAAGCCCTCCAAGAATCTTGTAGTTACATAAGGTCTCCTCTCATTCTTCAAAACTCCAATGAATCTCGACCTCTTCTCCTAAGATAGTCCGTCCATACCTGGTATTAATGTAATGAACCTTCTCTGTACTATTTCTAATGCCAATACATCTTTCCTTAGATAAAACTATGGTCTGGATGTATGTTTGCTCGCTGACCTGGGAGGTTCATTTCCAGACGTTTCATCACCCAACTAGATAACATCTTCAGTGGGCCTCAGGCAAAGTAGTGTACAAGATTCCTGCTTTCTATTCGTGTGCTTGGGTTTATTTGGGTTGGTGATATCATTTCCTATGGTGATGTCATTTCCTGTTCTTTTTCTCAGGGGGTGGTAGATGGGGACTAATACATCAACCCAAACATATATAAATAGAAAGCAGGAATCTTGTACACTGCTTCACTTGAGGCCCACTCAAGATGTTACCTAGTAGGGTGATGAAACATTGCAAATTAACCTCCCAGCTCAGCGAGCAAGCCTACATCCAGAACCTCGACCTGCGCTACAAATCTTCTCAAAACTTGCTAATAGCTATGGTCTTGCCAGTGAATTGTACGGTTTTACCAAGATTACTCTATTCTCCATTCCTTTTGAAATAACAGCCAACTTCCATTTGCCTTCTGTATTACCTGCTGAAATTAGATACTAGCATTATGTAATTCATGCACAAGGATTCCCAAATCCCTCAGTGTGGCAGCTTTCTTCAGCCTTTGCCCTTGAAGTAATATTTAGCTCTTCTATTCTCCCTGAATCTCTCAGCCTTCTCCCACTCACTTAATTTATCCATAGCCCTCTATTGACTGTTTGTGTCATCCTCACTCCTGGTCTTCCCACCTATTTTTCTCTTATCCGCTCCAGCCCTGAACTCTGTGGCACTCCACCAATTGCAAGTTGCCATCCTAAAAATGTTCCCTTTATCCCAATTCACTAGTTAGATTAGACTAGTTAGCTAATCTTCTATTCATGCAAATATACTACCCAAAACCATGGGTCCTTATTAAGTCGCTTTACATACGTAACTTTCATACATTTTAGTTTGCTACACTTAAAACCTTTTGTTGAAGCCATTGGACACAACTTTGTTGATGTTCACAAGCTACAGCTGAAGAAACTTCAGCTGAACTGACTACCTATTTGAATTCACATCTTGAGATTGTATGATGTGAATCTTTAGAAGTGATATGTTGTATTCGTGCCAAGTTATAGAAACAGAAACAGAAATTGGTATTTTCAACCTCTCCATTCTCTTCATAAAGAAAAAAGTAAATGGTTTCAGTTGTTAAATATGGTGAGCAAAATTATATCGTGTTGTCCGTTGTCCTTTGTCCTATTTTCAGACCATTTTTATGCATTGAGGAATGATAATTGCTGCATTTGAAGTGACATCAGTAAATCAAATGAAAGGAGCATTAAGTCAGCCTGGAAAGCTGTAGATGCAGATGTTATTATTTGTAATAAGGTTTTTTTGTTTTTGATTACTGCACTGTTTTTAATATGTTTTGCTTCTGTAATATGTCTTTAATAGGAAAAGAATGACTATTCAAGATAGTTTGCAGCACCCATGGATCAAGGTATGCTTTTCTATCTTTATAACTTCATTATACAATTATAATTGAAGAAATGTGCAGACCTTTTAAGGCTCTTTTCTTGTTTAAAGAAATGTATTTGCATACTCCAGAAGAGGCCTTGTACAACCTCAGCATAATTCTTCTGGAGTACTAGTCCAGTTTGGTCACCCTGTTATAGGAAGAATATTACTAAGCTGGCAAGGTTCAGAAGAGATTTACCAGGATGTTGCCAGGAATGGAGGGGCTGAGTTATAAGGAGAGGCTGGATAAGCTGGGACTTTTTCACTGGAATGTAGAAGACTGAGAGGTGACCTTATTGAGATTTATAAAATCATGAGGGGTATAGGTAAGTTGAATGGCAGGTGTCTTTTCCTTAGGGTCGGACATTTCAAGACTATGGGACATATTTTTAAGGTGAAAGGAGAAAGATTTAAAAAGGCATCGGAGGGTATTTTACTTTTACGCAGTGATTCATGTGTGGAATGAACTTCCAGAGGAAGTGAGTGATGTGGGTACAATTACAACGTATAAAAGATACTTATATTTGGATAAGTACGTGAATAAGAAATGTTTGGAGGGATATGAGCCAAGTGCAGGCAGGTGGGACTACTTTAGTTTTGCATTATGGCCTATTTCCATGCTGTATCACTCCCATCAGGAGATGCATATCCATAGCCCAGTTTTACGAGATTAAAGGCAGGGAACTTGCCTGGATTGTGTTGGTGATTGTACCACTGTCCACCATGCCCCAGTTTTTCTATTTTGACTATGAAAAGATTATTTCAATCTCTACCCAGTCAGTATAGTGCAAGAATTACATTGCATAATTTGTGTTTATATTCAATTAATGGAAGGTTTGATGCCTTTAGTAACTTTATTTTTGTAACATTTCAGCCAAAAGACAGTCAGCAGGCTCTCAGCAGAAAAGCATCAGCTGTAAATATGGAAAAGTTTAAAAAATTTGCAGCCCGAAGGAAATGGAAGGTATGTGGAATTGTGACTGGCATTCAATATTTACTTGACAACGTTTGGCCATTTCTGTAATCAGTTCAAGGTTTGCAGGTATCAGAATTCAAAATTAATTGATAAAGGAATTTAGATCAGGTCATTATGTCCATCGTTTTGGAGTCAGAAGGGGGAAGAATAAAAAGTTGAATGAGGGAAAATATTTAAAATATGTCTTTGTGGGACAGGAGGAAATGTTTCAGAAATTGATATTTATGCTGTCAGGAAACAAACAATATTGAACATTTTTTGCATCATTTTTTGAATGAGGACTTGAATCCAGCTGAGCCTTTCCTATCCATCTTCTCACTTCTTAAAAGAATTTTCCTTGCTACAAATGAAGGGTGTGTCTGTAAGAACTTTGTGAGTCACTGTCATAATTGGTTCTTGTGGAACATTTCTTGATTCAGTCCTATGCAGACCCTCAAACACAACTCCTCTTGTTCACCTTCACCTGGCCCATCTCTGACACTTTGATTCCTTTCCTTGACCTTTCTATTTCCATTTCTGAGGACACGCTGTCTGCCAATATTCATTACAAACCTAGTGTAACCCACCATGACCTTGACTGCACTTTTTCATGCTCTTCGTGAAAAGACTCCATTCTGTTGTGGTTCTGTTAGCCGAGCTAGGAGTTTTTGTTGCAAACGTTTCGTCCCCTTTCTAGATGGCATCTTCAGTGCTTGGGAGCCTCCTGTGAAGCGCTTCTGTGCTGATTCCTCCGGCATTTATACTGGTTTGAATCTGCCGCTTCCGGTTGTCAGTTGCTGTCCGCTGCAGTGGCCGGTATATAGGGTCTAGGTCGATGTGTCTGTTGATAGAATTTGTGGATGAGTGCCATGCCTCTAGGAATTCCCTGGCTGTTCTCTGTTTGGCCTGCCCTATAATAGTGGTGTTGTCCCAATTGAATTCATGTTGTTTGTCATCTGAGTGTATGGCTACTAGGGATAGCTGGTTGTGTCGTTTCGTGACTAGTTGGTGTTCATGGATGCAGGTTGTAGCTGTCTTCCTGTTTGTCCTATGTAGTGTTTTGTGCAGTCCTTGCATGGGATTTTGTACACTACGTTGGTTTTGCTCATGCTGGGTATCGGGTCCTTCATCCTGGTGAGTTGTTGTCTGAGAGTGGCTGTTGGTTTGTGTGCTGTTATTAGTCCTAGTGGTCGCAGCAGTCTGGCTGTCAGTTCAGAAATGCTTCTGATGTATGGGAGTGTGGCCAGTCCTTTGGGTTGTGGCATGTCCTCATTTCGTTGTCTTTCCCTTAGGCATCTGTTGATGAAATTGCGCGGGTATCCGTTTTTGGTGAATACCTTGTATAGGTGTTCTTCTTCCTGTTTTTGTAGTTCTGGTGTGCTGCAGTGTGTTGTGGCCCTTTTGAATAATGTCCTGATGCAACTTCGTTCGTGTGTGTTGGGGTGGTTGCTTTCATAGTTCAGGACTTGGTCTGTGTGTGTGGCTTTTCTGTATACCTTCGTGGTGAATTCTCCGTTCGGTGTTCTTTGTACCATCACGTCTAGGAATGGGAGCTGGTTGTCCTTTTCTTCCTCTCTCGTGAATCGGATTCCTGTGAGTGTGGTGTTGATGATCCAGTGTGTGTTCTCTATTTCTCTATTTTTAATGATTACAAAGGTGTCGTCCACGTATCTGACCCAGAATTTCGGTTGTAATTGCGTTAAAACTGTTTTTTCTAACCTTTTGCATTACTGCTTCTGCTATGAGTCCGGAGATCGGTGAGCCCATAGGTGTTCCGTTGATTTGTTCATATATCTGGTTGTTGAATGTTAATGTGTTGTGAGGCACAGGTCCAGTAGTTTAAGTATGCCGTCTTTGTTAATAGGTTCAGCGTCCTGTTGTCTGTTCTGTATGTCCAGCAGGTTTGGATATTGTTTCTCAGGCTAGGATTTTGTCAATAGAAGTGAACAGTGCCGTTACATCGAATGAGACCATGGTTTCTTCCTTGTCTATATGTATATTTCTGATGATGTCCAAGAATTCCTGTGTTGACTGTATAGAGTGTCTGGATCCACTGATCAGGTGTTTCAGTTTCTGTTGTAGCTCTTTAGCCAGTTTGTGTGATGGTGTTCCTGGTAGTGATACTATGGGTCTGAGTGGGATGTCTGGTTTGTGTACTTTAGGTAGTCCATAGAATCTGGGGGTGGTGTTGCTTTCCGGTTTCATTCTTTGTAGGTCAGTCCTGGTTATCTGTCCGTTTTTTTGTAGATTCCTCAGTGTGTTGTTTATCCTATTGGTGAGATGTGGGGTGGGGTCAGACTCCCTCTTTTGGTAGGTGTTGGTGTCTGCAAGTAGTTGTTCTGCTTTTTGAATGTAATCTGATTTGTCCAGTATCACCGTCATACTGCCTTTGTCTGCTGGTAGTATGATTATGGTCTTATCGTTTCTTAGTGATTTTAGTGCTTCTTTCTCCTTGGTGTTGAGGTTGTGTGTTTGTCTTTTTCTTGTTATCATAGGTACGATACTTTGTCTCACTGTTTGTTGTGTCTCTTCTGTCAATCCATTGTTCCTGAGTGTGCATTCTAGTGCTGCTAGGAAGTCTGTTGTCTTGGCATCCCTGTGGTTGTAGTTAGGTCCCTCGGCCAGTATTGTTCTTTCCGTGTCTGTGAGCTGTCTGTGGGAGAGGTTTTTAACCCAGGTGTGTATTGTGGTGTCCTTTTCGTTGTGTGTTAGTTTGGCCATTTTTCTTTTGGTGCCGTTTTTTTGCGGTGTGTGGTCCTGTTCTGTACTATGGTGACGGCCTGTTCTATGGTCCGGGTCCATTCCTGATTGGTGGTTTTTGAAATTAATGATTTTTGGCTCGCAGTTTCTTGTCTGTATTTGCGGAGTCTGTTGTGAGCGTCTGTAATCATTACCTGGATCATCCTGAGTCCGTTCGGTCTGGCTGTGTCCCTGGCTTGTGGATTGTTGACTGGTGGTCTGTATCTGACACATGGTGGAAGGATTCGATTCGATAGAAAAAACAGTTTTAACGCAATTACAACCGAAACTCTGGGTCAGATATGTGGATGACACCTTTGTAATCATTATAAAAACAGAAATAGAGAACACACACCGGATCATCAATGCCACACTCACAGGAATCCGATTCACGAGAGAGGAAGAAAAGGACAACCAGCTCCCATTCCTAGACGTGATGGTACAAAGAACACCGAACGGAGAATTCACCATGAAGGTATACAGAAAAGCCACACACACAGACCAAGTCCTGAACTATGAAAGCAACCACCCCAACACACACGAACGAAGTTGCATCAGGACATTATTCAAAAGGGCCACAACACACTGCAGCACACCAGAACTACAAAAACAGGAAGAAGAACACCTATACAAGGTATTCACCAAAAACGGATACCCGCGCAATTTCATCAACAGATGCCTAAGGGAAAGACAACGAAATGAGGACATGCCACAACCCAAAGGACTGGCCACACTCCCATACATCAGAAACATTTCTGAACTGACAGCCAAACTGCTGCGACCACTAGGACTCATAACAGCACACAAACCAACAGCCACTCTCAGACGACAACTCACCAGGACAAAGGACCTGATACCCAGCATGAGCAAAACCAACGTAGTGTACAAAATCCCATGCAAGGACTGCACACAACACTACATAGGACAAACAGGAAGACAGCTAACAACCGGCATCCATGAACACCAACTAGTCACGAAACGACACAACCAGCTATCCCTAGTAGCCATACACTCAGATGACAAACAACATGAATTCGATTGGGACAACACCACTATTATAGGGCAGGCCAAACAGAGAACAGCCAGGGAATTCCTAGAGGCATGGCACTCATCCACAAATTCTATCAACAGACACATCGACCTAGACCCTATATACCGGCCACTGCAGCGGACAGCAACTGACAACCGGAAGCGGCAGATTCAAACCAGTATAAATGTCGGAGGAATCATTACAGAAGCGCTTCACAGGAGGCTCCCAAGCACTGAAGATGTCACCTAGAAAGGGGATGAAACATTTGCAACAAAAACTCCCAGCTCGGCGAACAGAATCACAACAATGAATACCCGAGCTACAAATCTTCTCACAAACTTTGAAGACTCCATTCTATTCTCTCGGTTTTCCAGTCACTGTCACATTTGTTCAAACTGAGCCACCTTATACACGGGTGCTTTTAGCCTGTTCTTTCTTTTCCTCAACCGAGGATCCCATCGCTTAGTGGGTAATAGGGCCGTCAGCCATATCTTAGCCATTTGCTGCACATCTGCCCTTGGTCCTTCCCATCCCTCCCAGAACAGTGATAGGGTTCTCCATGTCCTCAGTTATCATCCTATCAGCCTCCACAATCAAAGAATGATCTTTTGCTGAATCCCCTGTCTCCAGCAGGATGCTGCAAGCAAACACATCTTCTCCTCCACTACACTAACAACATTCCACAGGGATCGTTCTTTTCATGACAGTCTTTCATTTGCATGTCTCTCAGTCTGGTCTCCTATATTAGCTGTATTCAAGAGCAGACCCACAACACAGATTACCATATTCTAGAACACTTCCACACTGTCTGCCATTTCAATACATCATCTTGCTTTCATGCTAACATTTCTGTCTTGGGCCAAGTGCTCAAGCAAACTCTCAACAATTTGGAGGAAGTGCACTTTCCAATTAAACACTTCGCTATCTTCAGGACTTGATGCGAAATTCAACAACTTTGTTTACCATCACTAATCAACGTAGAACTGATGCATTTTAAAAATTTAACACCTACTCTTCATCCAACTCTCTTCTTTGCTGCCATTAGAATCCCCTTTCAGTTCCAAAGAAAGGTCATATTGGACTTGAAACGTTAACTTTATCTCTCTTTCCACAGATTCTGCCAAACCTGCTGAGTTTCTCCAGCAGTTTCTCTCTTTATTTCAGATTTCCAGCATCTGCGATATTTTACTTCATTCATAGTTTTGAAGTGTGAAAGTTATTGTGTGTTCCCTTTTGAGGTGGCATAACTATCTTCAAAAGAAGGCAAGAATACTTTTGATAGAAATATTTCACGTAACATGGGGCTTAGGAATTTGGAGTGGACCAACCTTCTATGATCCAAGTTAATTTCGAAGTCAAGCGTTCATAGTTTCAAATTAAGAACTGCCGAAGAAAATGGGATATTCAAATCCAATCTCTTTAGCAAGAAGTTAAAGAACAATTGGAGAGACAAGTAATGTAGTAAGACCAGGAACTATGATGGAGTTTACCTGAGGAAAAGTACAATCCTCGTCAACAAATAGGATTCAGTTTTAAAGTGTAGAAATACATCAAACTACTCTTGAGGCACAATTATCTACTTTAATAGTGAACTACCACAGCTAGAAAATTGATATAATGTTTCATAAGTGGTGGTGGTGAGTATTATAGCCATCACTGAGGAGAAGGTTCTAGGGAAACTGAAAGGTTTAAATCACCCAGACAAAATGGACTACAGCCCAGGGTTCTGAAGGGAATAGCTAAAGCAGACTGTAGAATCATTGGTGGTGATCTTTCAGGAATCACTAGAGTCAGAGAAGGTCGCACAAGACTGGAAATGGCTAATGTAGTGCCCCTGTTTAAGAAAGGAGAGAGGCTGAAGACAGGAAATTTATAAGCTTAGCCTGACCTCAGTCCTTGTTAAGATTTTGGGGCTCGTTGTTAAGGATGAAATTGGGGAATACTTGGAAATGTGTGGTAAAATAGGGGTTAGTCTGCACGGCTTTTTGAGGAGGCAATGAGGAAGTTAGTAAGAGAGCGAGTGGATTTAGAATTCCAGAAAGCTTTTGATAAGTTTTATTTAGATTAGATTCCCTACAGTGTGGAAACAGGCCTTTCGACCCAACTAGTCCACACCGACCCTCCGAAGAGTAACCCGCCCAGACCCATTCGCCATATTTACCCCTGACTAATGCACCTAACCCTATGGGTAATTTTGCACGGCCAGTTCACCTAACCTGCACGTCTTTGGACTGTGGGAGGAAACCCACGCAGATACAGGGAGAATGTGCAAACTCTGCACAGACAGTCGTCAAGGCTGGAATTGAACCTGGGTCCCTGGCGCTGTGAGGCAGCAGTGCTAACCACTGAGCCACCGTGCTGCATAGGAGCTTGCTAAATAAGATAAAAGTCCATGGTGTTAGGGGCAATGAACTCGCATGAATAGAGGATTGGATGACTAGTACAGGACAGAGTGTCTTTTTCAGGATAGCAGCTGGCGACCAGTGGAGTTCTGCAGGCATCCATGTTGCAACAACAAATTTTCACTTTTTGCATTAACAATCTAGATGATGGAATTGAGAACATTGTTGCTAAGTTTGCAGATGACACAAAGATAAGTTGAGGGACAGGTGTTGAGGAAGCGGGAAGGCTGCAGAAGGATTTGGGGCAGGCTAGGAGAATGGGCAAAGAAGTGGCAGATGGAATGCAATGTGGGAAAGTGTGAGATTATGCACTTTGGCAGGAATAATAGAGGTGTAGACCATTTTTTAAAAGGGGAGAGGCTTTGGAAATCTGAAGCACAAAGAGATTTAGGACTCCTTGTTCACGATTCTCTTAAGGTTGACATACAAATTCTTTTGACTGTTTCATAGAAAAATTCAGTGATGGCATCAATCTGAAAGGGCTAGAATACAAGTATAGGAATGTAATACCGGGGCTGTATAAGGCTCTGGTCAGACTGCATTTGGAACATTGAGAGCAGTTTTGGACCCCATATCTAAAGGGGGATGTGCTGGCCTTGGAGGGTGTCCAGAGGAGGTTTACAAGAATGATCCTGGGGATGAAGCAGTTGAGGACTCTGGGTTTGTACTCGATGGAGTTTAGAAGGGCGAGGGAGAGTCTCATTGAAACTTGCAGATTACTAAAAGGCCTAGATAGTAGATGTAAGGAAGGTGTTTCCACTAATCAAGGAGACTAGGATCTGAGGGCACAGCCTCAAAGTGAAAGGATGACCCTTTAGAACTGAGAGGAGGACGAATTGTTTCAGCCAGAGGATGGTGACTCTGGAACTCGGGCCAAGTCATTGAGTATCTTTAAGACAGAGATAGATAAGTTTTTGATTAGTAAAGAAGATCTAAGGTTATGGGGCGAAGGCAGGAGAATGGGTTTGAGAAACGTATCAGTCATGATCAAATGGTAGAGCAGACTTGATAACTGAATAGTCTAATTCTGCTCCCATGTCTCATAGCCCTTCATTGAGGAAACCATTTTATTTTTGGAGAATAAAGATCTTTAAGCACTTACTCAATTAAGAATAATGATCAGTTATCTAATGTTGTTGAAATATTACCTTGGAAGAAATCCCAGATGGCTTTATTGCAACCTACCAAATGATCATTGAGTTTCTGATTGTATTTATTAATGTTATGCATAAACACACACCGGGGCTGTACTTACTTGGGTATTAGTATGAGTTGTTAGTGTCAAAGCTGCAACTGCACATACAGGGTTTTCTTCCTTTGGGTCAATCTGAGCAAATCAAAAATGAAAGTCTCCGACATGGGATGATGTCATTAATTCGTGGTATTTGTTCATGGAATGTGTGTATAAGACTAGGCCAGCATTTTATGCCACCCCTAAATGCACTTGTGTTGAGCTGCCTCTGGAACTACTACTGTCCTTAGTGTGTCAGGGAACCCACAGTAGTGGTCAGAAGGGAGTTTCAGGATATTGGCCCCGTGACAGTGAAGGGACGGTGATATAATTTCATGTTACGATGGCTTGGAGGGGAATGTGTAGTGTAATGTGTTTCCATGTACCACTTGCCATTTGCTTTCTTGGGGGAAGATGTCACAGGTGTGAAAGGTACTGCCAACAGTTTTAATGAGTTATTGTCGTGCATCTTGTCGATGGGAAAAATATGGCATTAATGAAGCAGCTGCTTTGTCCTGGATGGTATCAAGCTGAGTGTTGTTGGAGATGCAACAATTGTATCAATTATTAGTGTTGGAAATCTAATTGAGAGAACATCATCGCGGAGTAGCGTAAACATCAGATAATAAAACCAAAGTACCTTTCATTTAATCAGTTACTTCTACCCACAACAAAAAATGTTCTCCTATCCCGGAATGTTAGTGTTTATACATATAGGAAAATATTTGTCATTTTAAGAGATACAGGTAACCTTGAATAATGAAATTATACAGCTTTCATGCTCTTTATAGTTTGGATTGACTTAAGTTTGCTGATAGAAATTAAAAACTGACAAATGAATGTAATACTGCCTGAAACATTCAGTCTAATTTATTATTGATTCTGTGTCATTTCTAGGTGATTGCAAGCCATTAAGTGTTTTGAGAATTGGATGTTTATGTTTAAATGTAACTTATTTTGTTAAAATATATTTTCTTTAGCAATCTGTGCGGTTAATATCATTGTGCCAACGGCTATCAAGATCATTTCTTTCTCGAAGCAATATAAGCATTGCTAGGAGTGAAGACACTTTGGTAAGTATCTGAACAACATTCCATTTGGCAGCTGAAGATCTGTTTTCTTTCTTAAGAATAAGAAATTGGAGGCATTAAGTGTGTTGTTCATATAAATACATGCTGGCTACAAACATCCCTTCAGGAAATCTAATTGTGTAGCATCCACTACTTCCCCTTTATCTATCCTGCTTGTTACCTTGTCAAGGAATATTTGGGACATAGTTACCCTTTGTTTTTTCTGTGGTATTGATTCCATTCAGCAGGCTGTTTTCAGTGATGACATTGTGTATGTGCACTTTGCTGAGGATAATCTGCAGTTAGAAGAGTGAAAGAAGCCTGTCTGCTATAGCACTTCCTAAAATCCTCTTCTTTGATAGCATTGGTTATGTTGTCTAGTGATGCTTTCAATAATTACCTTGGGATTTTGCATTAGATACACGTTGATGTTCTTAGACAAGTTGATTTGGCCAACTATTGCTCTGGCTGATGCCAACACAGAGCAGGATTGAATGGAAGATCTTCTTTTTCTGTAAGGTATACTGCTCACTATAATTGCTGGCTGATCAATCTATGGAGCTGTTGAATTTTGCATAACTCCAAAGAGCTAAAATTGGAAAGAATCTGTCATCATTATTTAAATTCACTGATTTAAAAAATAAAAGCTGGATTTCCTGAGTAATTAGAATAATTGGAAGAGGATGTTATCAAGGTGTAAATTATGCTGTTTTTGAAAATAGCAGAAATAGTCTTTCCTCCTTCCATCCATATGTTCTGTAGTCTTTGACCAGCAAATGGTTGGTTGCTTTCCAAGAGTGACTAGTTTTATTTTTCTTATAAGGATGAAGAAGATTCTTTTGTGATGAAAGCAATTATTCATGCCATCAATGATGATAATGTTCCCGGACTACAGCACCTTCTTGGATCTCTTGCCAATTATGATATTAACCAGCCCAACAAGGTAATTTTTGTACATTGTTTGGTTTGTTTTCTTAATGGCTTGAGAATGATTTTCTTCCTACATCTCAGAATAACAGGTACCGACTATGATCATTGTCAAGTAATCCGCTGATTTTAATAACAGGAAGAATATCTAAGATGGTAATCTAATTGGCTAAATTCAGCATGTTACAGTAGATGCTACATAAATTATTTCATCTTTTGTACTATCATTGCAAATATTTATGATTCCTGTAGTGGTTATTGTAGGTCGTTTCATGTTATCAAGTAATCAAATTATGCAAAATGCTATAGCTTGTTTGATAAATTAACATAAAGCACAAGGAAAATTTTACATGAATGACCGCGGAAACTGTTCACTGTTAAATTTTTAGTGTTAAGCCAGTAAGCAGGTAGTCCTCCTTTTAAACAAATAATCCCCATAACATTTTTATATTCAATTCAATTTAACATAATTATTATTAAAATTAGTCTATTTTACTCCTCCCCACAAATTTCATCACAAGGAAGCATTTGGATTTCTGAGGGCAATAATTGCTTGTAAGAATGCAAGAGCATTATTGTTTCATTAAAACAAAACTGTGATTCTAACTTGAGTCCATTTGCCAGTTAATGTGTATGCATGTCAGAACACAATGCAGGGCAATATGAAACAGCTGTTCGTAATTATGAGGAAACTTTTCCATGTCTGATCTTTAAAATTAGCATTAATACACCCTATGGGGATCGCATTCAAAAGTACAAGTGTTCATAATCAAGGACCCAGTATAATGTTTACAGTTCTCCAGGTCTCTGGTACCATCCCTGTATTTAAAGTGAGTTAGAAGATGATCCTTGCCTTTTCAGTTTCCACTTTTGCTTCCCTCAATATTCCCAGTTGCATCTTATCCATTTCTGGTGATTTGTTTAACTACAGCTGGTCTCTGTAATGCCCCCTTGTCAAATTTTAGCTGGTCCAATGTCTTTAATCCCTTCTCTTTCACAGTTTCTTAGTAAATCATGGTTAAAGACAGTTGAGCATTGCTCATTTATTACCTAGGTTGTGCCTTGTGCCTCCACAGGTCAATCCACATTTAGGTCTCTCTTAGTCCCATTCCTCATCTTATCACCCTTTTATTATTTATACGGATATAGAGAATTTTTGCCCTTTTCATGTCAGCTGTCAGTCATACTTGTTCCCTGCTGTTTTTATTTGTTTCACACTTCTGTATTTGAGTTGGTTCTGAATTGTATTATCCACCTGACAACTGTCATGTGCCCCCTTTTTCTGTTTAATTATTCATTCCAATTCATTTGCTGTCCAGGGAGATCTAAGTTAGTTTGCTGGACCAGATCTGTTCTTGTCATCTTGAAGTTGGCCCTACCCAATCCTTGGATGCTGCCTGACCTACTGCGCTTTTCCAGCAAACACATTTTTAGCCTATCCAATCTATATTTACTCTAGACTGTTTTGTGCTGTTTCCTGTATCGCCACCCTATTTCTTGTATTGTGCTAACTGTCTCTTAAAAATATATCTACCAATATTTGGTCCACTTGACCACCTCATTCCTGAGAACCAAATCTAGCAAAGCTCCCATCTCTCCAGGTGGAGACCTCCTGATGTAGAACATTTTCCTGAGCATACTTCATAAACCCCTACTCTACTTTAACATAACTAAAGTTCTGGATTATGAGTATTCTAATTCTTGGACCTCTCTGCAGTTACTTTGCAAGTTTGTTCATTTGTGTTTCTTCTATTTGTTGATGGTATATAGAATAGACCCAGGTACCCAGCAACGGCATCTTTTTTGTCTATTGGCTCTGATCAGATTCTGCCCTTGACATCTCTCCATCCCCAAGGATACCCCTCTCTCCTCAGTACTTGTGTGTTTTTCTTAGTATTGCTATCTTTTCTCTGTTCATTCCTTCCTTCACTGTCTTTCCAGATTTCCATTACAACAATCTGTTCTCATGTGGCTGTCTGTTGCGGTTCACCCCACACATTTTTTACCAGAATATGATGAATTCACATCAGTATACAAGTAGTTCTTCAACACGATGGTTGAATTCTTGTCCAACCCCACATTTTAGAAAAATCAGGCTTTAGAAACAGCAATTAATGTGGTGGCTATGTAATCGCATCACAAACAATTAACATTTTAAAAGTTTGTGCTTTAGAGATGATGTCCCCAATTTGCCAATTGCATTACAGCGAATTCGCGTTAACGAAATGCATGTTATAGCAGAGCAACCGCTACAATAAATATAATTTAGATTATTCATCATTCCTTCTTGATCTGAGTTCTCCTCAGACTGAGTTTTTTTTTGCTCTCTCATATTCCTTCCTTGTTCCAACATGACTACCAAGTTTAAACCATCTCTAGTAGTACAAGCAAAATCCCTTGTAAGGGACTGCATTTAAAAGCAGGGAGGTTATGTTGCAGCTGCATAGGGGACTGGTGAAGCTACACCTGGAGTACAGCGTGCAGTTTTGGTTGTCTTACTTGAGAAAGGATATAGTGGCAGTAGAAGGGGTGCAGAGGAGGTTCACTAGGTTGATTCTGGATTGAGGGGTTGGCTTATGAAGAGAGACTGAGTTAACTGGGATTATATTCATTGGCATTTAGAAGAATGATGGGGGATATTATAAAAACATTAAAAAATTATGAAGGAATAGATAAGATAGATGTAGAGAGAATGTTTTTACTTGTGGGTGAAACAAGGACAAGAGGGCATAACGTCAACATTAGGGGGAGCAGATTTACGACTGAATTGAGAAGGAACTTTACCGAGAGGTTGTGAATCTGTGGAAATCCATGTCCAGTGAAGTGGTTGAGGCTTCCTCATTGAAGGTTTTTAAAGCTAAAATAATTTTTTGAGCAGTAAAGGAATTAAGGGTTACAGTGAGAGGGTGGGTAAGTAGAGCTGAAGCCACAAAAAGATCAGCCATGAACTTACTGAATAGCAGAGCAGGTTCAAAGGGCCAGATGGCCTACTCCTACCCCTAGTTGTTACGTTCTTAAGGACAGTTGTCCCAGCTCTGTTCAGGTACAACTTAAATGCCTGTGGACCTTCCGTCTCGTTCTGTTCTATATCCCAATTTCTGAACTTATTAACTCATGGTATTGGGAGTGATCCAGAGATGTGACCTTTTTGTTCACTAGTTTCTTTCCCAAGTTCCTGCGGTCTAACATTGTAAGACAGTATCTTTATTATGTTTATTAGCGCTTCTTGTTTGAGCGATTACTATTACCCTTGAGTAATCGTAAATGATTTCTTAAAGTCAAACCATAGCCAGGGTGATTGGTGAATAAGTCAAATGTAAAGTTGAGAATTCCAGGCCAAACAATTCCTGTTGAACAACTATTTCTGATTGGATGACTTTTCTTACTTGTTCTGTGCTTATACTTTCTCCAGTTCAGGGCCAGTGATCCTTCAACAACATATTAATATTAATCAAGCATTTGTATTGTAATGTTGTGACATGAGTCCTTTCATAGGAACATTATAAAACAAAGTATGACACCAAACCAGGCAAGGAGGTATGAGTTCAGATGGCCAAATGCTTAGTCAAAATAATGAGCTTAAGTGTGTTCTGGTGGAAAACCAAGTAAAGGAGTGTAGGAGGATATTCCAGAGCTTGGAACTTGGACAACTGAAGGCAGAGTCACCATTGGAGAGCAGCTATAATTGGGAATGCACAAGAAACCAGAAAAAGGGAAGTACTCTGAGACTTGTATGATTGTAGGAGATTACGGTGATGAGAAGAGGCAAAGCCGTTGAAAACAAGGATGAGAATTTTAAAATCAAGATATTGTTTGATGAGGAACTAATGTTGGTCAACGAGCTCAGGTGCGATTGGAGAACATGACTTGCTAGAACGTAAGACTTGGGAATTTACGTTGAATTGGAGGATTGAATAAGGAAAATTAGCCAATGAGTTGGAATAATGGACTCCATAAGAAGAAATTAAGGCATAGACAAGTGTTTTAACGACAAATAATCTGTGCAAAGTTAAGTAATGTTATGGTGACAAAAAAGAGAGTCCTGGTGACCATGCACATATGAAGTTGGAGGCTCTTGTCTGTGTTATATATGACTTCATGTCCAGATTCTTGATGCAAAATAGTGAAAATGCTGAACGTTGCAAAGATTTTGCATCAGTATTTACTGTGGAAAAGGATATGGAAGATATAGACTGTCGGGAAATAGATGGTGACATCTTGTAAAATGTCCAGATTACAGAGAAGGGAAGTGCTGGATGTCTTGAAACTGTTAAAGATGGATAAATCCCCAGGACCTGATTAGGTGTACCTGAGAACTCTGGAAAGCTAAAGAAGTGATTGCTGGGCCTCTTGCTGAGATATTTGTATCATCGATAGTCACAGGTGAGGTGCCGGAAGACTGGAGGTTGGCTAACGTGGTGCCACTGTTTAAGAAGGGCGGTAAAGACAAGCCAGGGTACTATAGACCGGTGAGCCTGACCTCAGTGGTGGGCAAATTGTTGGAGGGAATCCTGAGGGTCAGGATGTACATGTATTTGGAAAGGCAAGGACTGATTAGGGATAGTCAACATGGCTTTGTGCGTGGGAACTCATGTCTCACAAACTTGATTGAGTATTTTGAAGAAGTAACAAAGAAGATTGAGGACTTCAGTAAGACGTTCGACAAGGTTCCCCATGGGAGACTGATTAGCAAGATTAGATCTCATGGAATACAGGGAGAACTAGCCATTTGGATACAGAACTGGTTCAAAGGTAGAAGACAGAGGGTGGTGGTGGAGGGTTGTTTTTCAAACTGGAGGCCTGTGACCAGTGGAGTGCCACAAGGATTGGTGCTGGGTCCACTGCTTTTTGTCATTTACATAAATGTTTTGGATGCGAGCATAAGAGGTACAGTTAGTAAGTTTGCAGATTACATCAAAATTGGAGGTGTAGTGGACAGCGAAGAGAGTTACCTCAGATTACAACAGGATCTGGACCAGATGGGCCAATGGGCTGAGAAGTGGCGGATGGAGTTTAATTCAGATAAATGCGAGGTGCTGCATTTTGAGAAAACAAATCTTTTGCTAAGGTCCTAGGGAGTGTTGCTGACCAAAGATATCTTGGAGTGCAGGCTCATAGCTCCTTGAAAGTGGAGTCAGAGTTAGATAGGATAGTGAAGAAGGTCTTTGGTATGCTTTCCTTTATTAGTCAGAGTACTGAGTACAGGAGTTGGGAGGTCATGTTGCGGCTGTACAAGACATTGGTTAGGCCACTGTTGGAATATTGCATGCAATTTTGGTCTCCTTCCTATCGAAAAGATGTTGTGAAACTTGAAAGGGTTCAGAAAAGATTACAAGGATGTTGCCAGGGTTGGAGGATTTGAACTATAGGGAGAGGCTGAATAGGCTGGGGCTGTTTTCCCTGGAGCGTCGGAGGCTGAGGGGTGACCTTAGAGGTTTACAAAATTATAAGGGGCATGGATAGGATAAGTAGACAAAGTCTTTTCCCTGGGGTTGGAGAGTCCAGAACTAGAGGGCATAGGTTTAGGGTGAGAGGGGAAAGATATAAAAGAGACCTAAGGGGCAACTATTTCATGCAGAGGGTGGTATGTGTATGGAATGAGCTGCCAGAGGATGTGGTGGAGGCTGGTACAATTGCAACATTTAAGAGGCATTTGGATTGGTATATGAATAGGAAGGGTTTGGAGGGATATGGGCCAGGTGCTGGCAGGTGGGACTAGATTGGGTTGGGATATCTGGTTGGCGTGGACGGGTTAGACCAAAGGGTCTGTTTCCATGCTGTACATCTCTATGACTCTAAACTGACATCCTGTCACAGTGTGCACCATTTCTGATTTTCGTGGGGATGGTTTTGTGAACTCCTGGGCTTTAGGCCATAAAAATGAATAGATGGCATGGCTGGCCATAGAGCGTGTGGAAGGGATGTGAGGCGTGCAAGTTTGTGATATACTGATAGTTGCCAGTGCAAATAGAGACGGATAACACATTTGAGTTAGCAAGAAGAATTTCACTTTATTTTCCTTTGCAGGTAACACACCAGTAAACTTTAGCATTCAGATAAAATGAGTCCATAGTTTCAGCGTGTGATGTAACATTTGTTTCAAATATTGGTCCATATTGAAAAGATAAGCAGCAGAATGGCTTAATTTTGTTTTATTAATTACTAGGTGAACATTGTACTAGTCTCCATAATGAGCCAATAATACTGAGTCACCAAGATCAACATGTTTCCTCCTCTTATCTATTTAGAGTGCAGAGTTAACCAATTCTTCTTCTCCAAGTAGCCTTCTGAATTCTTCAACTGAGGCATGTAAGTTGGTTTTACTATAGGGCAGGTTGAAGAGGCAGGCCCCTGTATACCTCAGCCACAATAGGAGTCAAATTCCATGGACTTGACATTATTTTGAACCATACGAGGGTCATCAAGCATGCTCTGTGAATTCGCTGATAGCCATCGGAATAGTGACAGAATTTTTAAAATTGCTCTTTTTACCTTGCCCAACCAGAGATAAAAAGTTAATCATTGTTTCTGTCATGGTTTGGTGTTCTGTGAGCCTGAAGTATGATGCAGTTGTAGTGATATTGGTAGCAAGGAATTGCACTAGGTTTACATGGCCAAGAATTGCTGTCTTAACGGCCCTTCTTCCCCTCCCAATTTCTTGTTTAAATTCTTTTCTGCTTTCTTAGTACTCCTCAAGGGCCTTGTTTGATTTCTGTTTCCTTAACCTTATGCATGCTTCCTTTTCCTTTTTAACTCAGCTTTCATCTCTCATTATCCAAGGTTCATAAATATTGTCACCTTTGTCTTTCATCCTTGCAGAAACATCCTGGTCAACAGGCTTCCCACATGATCAATATGGATTTACTTTCAACAGCTACCTTAAATCCAATTTTTCCAGCTCATGCCTTGTACTGTTATAATTAGCCTTCCCCTAATTTAGCACTTACACTCGAGGACCAGACTTATCTTGAAAGTTATGGAATTATGATTGCTGTTCCCAAAATGTTCCCCCACTAAAACTTCAACTATTATAGTACCACTCTTACAAGCACCCATTATTTCATGATTTATACTCTGTCCTACAGTGTAACCGCAGACGAAGGAACTACAAACCACTTTTATCAAAGTGACTTCTTTTCCTTATCTCTATATGATCTGAGAAGAAACATTTTCTCACAGCAAGTGGTTCAAGTTATGAAATGTACTGCCTGGAATTGTGGTGGCGCAAGTTCATTCGATGAACAGGAGGGATGTTAGAGGATTTTATCAATAGAAATAATGTGAATGGTTATGTAGAAAAGATAGGAAGATGAAACCAAATTATGATGTCAATTTGGAGATTCAGTGCAAACAGGATAGACCACGCCCCTTTTGCACTCTAACTAATCTGTAATCAGAGTAATTTAGTTAACTCTGAGTTTTCAGTTACTCTTTGCCAATTTGCTCCAGGTCCATGGCACTGCTTTTTAATTTAGTCCCTATCCGTTCTTAGTCCCATCTGTATCGTTGGTATCCAATGAATCCCGCCCCCCCAATCTCGCCAGCATTCCCACCAGGAGTTCCTCTCCAGCCCAGAGCCAGTTTCCTGAATGCTGGTACTGGAGAGACAATATAGTCACCTGGACTTTGACTCTCTGCTGTAGAGAATAGCATATATTCTTCAATTATACTGTCCCCTGCTGCAACTCTGTATCTTCCACTTAAATGCTCCCTTGCACCATGCAATAGGGACAGTTTGCTCATCCTCATTGTGATCTTTTATGTTATCTACTCAAGCTGCAGGGACATCAGATCAGTTGGACAGTTGTAGAGATGTTAACTTTGAGATCCCTATCACTGCCTCAATTACAGCCACCTTCTGTTCCTGACAATGGAGCAGATCTGAAATCCCTGGCACTAAATGGTGTCTCCTGGAACAAAGAGAGCAGGTAACTTGCCCCTCCCCGATGTGTTTGAAGCTCAGACTTCAGGTTATCAACAATGAGTTAAATTCCCTTGAAATGCAGGCACTTGCTGAAATTTGGAACATGGTCCAGGGGCTGCAGTTGACCTCGATCTGGAAGGTAAGCGTACTACAGTAGGTATTCAGCTTAGTCAAATAAAAAGGAAAATAAGGGACTTAAATCATCATTGCCCACTGCATTCTCAGATTGTCTCTCACAATTTGTTTAATCTTTCTGCAGCATGGAACACCTCCCCTGATGGTGGCAGCTGGTTGTGGGAACATCCAGATTCTCGATTTGCTCATCCAGAAAGGAGCAAAGATTGATGTGCAAGACAAGGTTTGTACTGGAACTTCTCCCAAAGTAGTAATTGTCACTGAACCATCATAGACAGTATACACATGTTACATAGGTTTATAGTTACCAGTAAAGCCTAATTCTGGAAAAAAAGAAATGGGTTTTTGATATATAAATGATTTGCCTAAAGTTCCTACAAGAGTGAATACAAAATCGGTTGTCAGTTATGGTTTCATATTTTGATGAACATTTATAAATTAGTTGAGAATTCAGATGTTTTTAACAGAGACCAATAAAGTTCACTTCACAAATTATTCTCATTTTTTTTAGTCTGGTTCAAATGCACTTTATTGGGCAGCAAGGCACGGCCATACTGAAACATTAAAATTCTTGCACCATAAAGAATGTCCATTGAATGTACAGGATAAGGTAAGCAAAGAAAAAAATTTATGCAATAGTACTAGATTAAAATTGATGCCTTCGTAACATTATTAAATACGTTCCTGAATTAGTTATTTCAAAATGACAGTATTTTGGTGGAGTTATATTTTATTTGAACTGATGGTGAGAAACATGAGATTTATTGTCTTATCTGTATATTCATAAAATTCAGTAGAAAATATATAAGATGCAATTTCAGAAAATCTATCAACTTTGTCATCTCAATTTTAGTCTCAGATTTGAATAGCTGTTCTTGAGTAACAAATACTTTTTATAGATAGTTGTGAGTAAAGTTTTAACTAAAGGAAAAGCATGGGCAGGGGGCAGACCGTAGTGCTTAAGGGGGTCCTTTCCACTCAAAGCGTGAGCACAGTGACCTGCCACGTTTCTTCCCTCCCTCTGAACTCCACCCATCAGCAGTGAGAATGCTCCATGTAAGAGCCCCACATGATCTATATAAAATTGGGGACAGGTTGAGGTTTGGCAGGATGAAGAGGGTGACCTAGGGAATTCTGACCCCACCTTGTGCGCCATTGCAGCAGCCTTTTCTGCCCATGGCTATTATGCCATTAACTTCAGTGTCTGCCTTGTCATCAACTGCATTTCTATCCACTGTCACTGTCCTAGAATGAATCAGATTCTTCTTAACATCATTGCTCTGTTCTACTTCAAGATATTTTTCACCCTGTTCCATCTTCAACAGAAAAGATCTTACCACTCAAGTTTGTTACTCCCTCAGTCACAGTCACTGCTGTAACCTTTGTTCATGAACTTGTCATCTCCATATACAGTCTTTCCAGTGTTTCTCATGCAAGTCACTCATCCTCCAGTTGCCATAAAAACTAATTTATCCAAAACTTTGTTCCTTTATTCTTTACAGCAAGCCTAACTACACATCATCCCCATCCTAGCTGCACATTAGTACTCACATCCCCAGCAGCTTAAATTTAAATTTTCTCATTGGTCTATTTAAATTTCTTTGCAGTTTCATTAAACTTCTGACTTTCCAAACCACCCTTCATTCAATCTGTTCCTGAGGCATCCTCTTATGTACCACCTCCCATGCCCTATTACTGATAACTATGTGCTCAGTTCCAAGCTCTAACGTTGCCTACAATTGCTTCATTAATCCTCCTATTTTCTACTGCTAAGTCTCTCCTTAATGCTTTGCTGTTAACCATACAGTTAATAACCTTTCCCTAATAATATCTGCTTTTGTAGTTATTTTCCTAATGTCTCAGTAAAGTGCCTTGGGATGTTTTCTACAACTAAGGGATTATATGAAGGTGGTACGTATTGTTCCTCATTGTAATTGGTTTGGAATATTTTCTTTTTATCGAGCTTGGGTGGTTATAGAAAATTATTGATCTTAATGGATAAAGATATTCTGCATTCTGCTTAGAATCTGAATAAGGCAGCCACCAAGACAGTTTTAACATTTGGGTTCAATGAGTGTACCTTTCAAGTCCTATACTTCTATATCCCCATCACCTTGTAGATAACCCCTCACCAACTATTTGTCCAATTTTCTATCAAACAATATTTATAGATTTTGCTTCCATCATCCTTTAAATCAGTGCTTTATGAGCAGGGCAAGTGTCACTTCTGGTCCTTTCATCAGTTATTACTGATAAGTTTGTCTTCTCTGGTCACTGACTCAGCTGCCAATATAAGCATATTTTTGTTCACTATATCAAAACTACTCATAATTTTGAACACTTCATTTATATCTCTTATTAAGGTAAGGATAAGAATCTTAGTTCATCTAGTCACTCCCCATAACTAAAATCTTATTTCCCTTTAGAGTTATAGAAAGGTACAACATGAAAACAGACCTTTCAGTCCAACTGGTCCATGACAACCAGATATCCCAACCTAATCTAGTCTCATTGGCAGTACTTTGCTCATATTCCTGTAAATCCTTCCTATTGATATACCCATCCAGATGCCTTTTGAATGTTGCAATAGTATCAGCCTCAACCACTTCCTCTGGCAGCTCATTCCATATGTGCATCACCCTCTGCATGAAAAAGTTGCCCCTGAGGTCCCTTTTCTATCTTTCCCCTTTCACCGTAAACCTATGCCCTCTAGTTCTGGACTCCCCCACCCTGAGGGAAAGACTTTGTCTATTTATCCTATCCATGTCCCTCGTGATTTTATAAACTTCTATGAGGTCACCCCTTAGCCATTGATGCTCCAGGGAAAACAGCCACACCTAATCAGCCTTTCCCTGTAGCTCAAATCCTGCAACCCTGGCAACATCTTTGTAAATCTCTTCTGAACCCTTTCAAGTTTCACAATATCCTTGCGATAGGAAGGAGACCAGAATTGCACACAATATTCCAACAGCGTCCTGTACAACTGCAACATGACCTCCAACTCCTATACTCAATACTCTGACCAATAAAGGAAAGCATATCAAAAGCCTTCTTTACTAATCTATCTACCTGTGACTCCACTGTCAAGGAGTTATGAACCTGCACTCCAAGGTGTCTTTGTTTAGCAACACTGCCGAGGTCCTCACCATTAAGTGTATAAGTCCTGCTCTGATTTGCTTTCCCAAAATGCAGCACCTCGCATTTATCTAAAGTAAACTCCATCTGCCACTCCTCAGCCCAATGGCCCATCTGATCAAGATCCTGTTGTAATCTGAGGTAACCTTCTTCGCTGTCCACTACACCTCCAACTTAATGTCATCTGCAAACTTACTAACTACAGAGGAATTTCAATTAGCCGCATATCAATTATCTGAATTTCAGATTATCCGAAGAAGATCCCAAAGTGCCGATAAAAACATTACATAAAGAGGTGTTTCCAACACTGATGACGTCTTTTGTTTACAATGATTAAAAGTGAATTTGGCTTACTGACAATGCTGCTGAGAACAGTCCTGGACGTTGATGGGAGCCCAGGCACCGTCTCCAAGTGACTCACTGCTTTCTCTCTCTCTCTCTCTTTTACTCTCTCTTTTGCTCTCTCTTTTACTCTCTCTTTTACTCTCTCTTTTACTCTCTCTTTTACTCTCTCTTTTACTCTCTCTTTTACTCTCTCTTTTACTCTCTCTTTTACTCTCTCTTTTACTGTCTCTCGCTCTCTCTGTCTGTGTCTCTCTCTCTCTCTCTTTCTTTCTCTCCTGGAGTTCTACACAGGGGTGTACCCTAAACCCCTCTTCCACAAATAATCTCTCCAACATTGTCCTTTAAAGTGCAAAGGTGGAACTTGTGAAAAAGTTGCAGTTGATTTGGGGAGGGGGGTGGTGGGGGAGCATCCCGCGGGATGTGCTGCTGCCTAGTCTTGTGAATGGGGAGCATACTTAGCAAATGCTCGCTGTGTCACTCCCATTGGGGCGGCCAGGGGAGTAGGTGGGAGGTCTCAGCAATGCTGCCGGTCAGCAAGGTGGCTCAGTGCTCAGAGCTACTGCCTCACAGCATCAGGGACTTGGGTTCGATTCAACCCTTGAGCGACTATCTGTGTGGAGTTTGCACATTCTCCCATGTCCGCGTGGGTTTCCTCCGGGTGCTCCAGTTCCTTCCACAGTCCAAAGATGTGCAGGTCAGGTGAATTGGCAATGCTAAATTGCCCATAGGGTTGGGTGCATTAGTCAGAGGGAAATGAGTCTGGGTGTTACTCTTCGGAAGGTTGGTGTGGACTTTTGGGCCGAAGATCCTGTTTCCACACTGTAGGGAATGCAATCATCATCTAATCGGGTCCCTTACACACAAGTGTGTGTCCACTCATAAACAAGTCTTGAAACAGAGAGAGAGCGAGGCAGGTAAAGCAAGGAAAAAGGAAACTTCACAATCCCAGAGGAGAGGCATTAAGTTACTTATCCGAATGATCAATTATCCGAACGAAATACTGCCCGCTCATCTAGTTCGGATAATCGACGTTCCTCTGTATGCCTCCTATTTTCATATCCAAATCATTTTTATAAATGAAGAAAAGTAGAGGACCCAGCACTGATCCTTGTAACACACCACTGGTCACAGGCTTCCGGTCTGGCAAAATAACCCTCCACCGCCACCATCTGTCTTCGACCTTCAAGCCAGTTCTGTATCCAAATGGCTAGTTCTCCCTGTATTCCATGAGATTTAACCTTGCTGACCAGTCTCCCATGGGGAAACTTGTCAAACGCCTTACTGAAGTCCATATACATCACGTCCACCGCTCTGCGCTCATCAATCCTCTTTGTTACTTTTTCAAAACACTCAACCAAGTTCGAGGGATATGACTTCCCACGCACAAAGCCATGCTGACCATCCCTAATCAGTCCATGCCTTTCTAAATATGTGTAAATCTTATCCCTCAGGTTCCCTCCAAGTTGCCCACCACCGACGTCAGGCTCACGGGTCTATAGTCCCCTGGCTTGTCCTTACCACCTTTCTTAAATAATGCTACCATGTTAGCCAACCTCCAGTCTTCAAGCACCTCACCTGTGACTATCGATGATACAAATATCTCAGCAAGGGGCCCAGCAATCACATCTCTAGCTTCCCACAGAGTTCTAGGGTACACCTGATCAGGTCCTGGGGATTTATCCACCTTTATGCATTTCAACACATCCAGCACTTACTCCTCTGTTGTATGGACATTTTTCAAGATGTCACCATCTATTTCCTTACATTCTGTACCTTCCATGTCTTTCTGCGTAGTAAACACTGATGCAAAATACTGCACCTCCACACAAAGGCTGCTTTGCTGATCTTCCGAGTTACCCTTTTGTCCTTAATGTATTTGTAAAAACCCTTTGATTCTCCTTAGCCCTATTTGCCAAAGCTCTCTCTCATGTCCCCTTTCTTGCCCGACTGATGTCCTGCTTAAGTATACTCCTACTGCCTTATACTCTTCTAAGAATACTCTTCTACAGGCGGATCGGTGACACAGTGGTTAACACTACTGCCTCACAGTGCCAGAGACCCAGGTTCAATTCCCGCCTCAGGCAACTGTCTTTGTGGAATTTGCACATTCTCCCCGTGTCTGCATGGGTTTCCTCTGGGTACTCCGGTTTCCTCCCACAGTCCAAAAATGTGCAGGTTAGGTGAATTAGCCATGCTAAATTGCCCATAGTGTTAGGTGTAGGGGAATGGGTCTGGATGGGTTGCTCTTTGGAGGGTCGGTGTGGACTTGTTGGGCCAAAGGGCCTATTTCCACACTGTAGGTAATCTAGATTCACTTGATCTATCCTGTCTATACCTGACATATGCTTCCTACTTTTTCTTAATCAAACCCTCAATTTCTCTACTCATCCTGCATTCCTTACACCTACCAGCCTTTCCTTTCACCCTAACAGAATATACTGTCTCTGGATTCTCGTTATCTCATTTCTGCAGGCTTCCTATTTTCTAGCCGTCCCTTTACCTGCGAACATCTGCCCCAGTTAGCTTTTGAAAGTTCTTGCCTAATACCGTCAAAATAAACCTTTCTCCAATTTAGAACTTCAACTGTTAGATCTGGTCTATCCTTTTCCATTGCTATTTTAAAATTAATGGAATTATGGTCGCTGGCCCCAAAGTGCTTTCCCAGTGACATCTCAGTCACCCGCCCTGCCTTATTTCCCAAGAGAAAGTCAAGTTTTGCACCTTCTCTAGTAGGTATAACCACATACTGACTCAAAGTGTTCTTGTAACAGTTAACAAATTCCTCTCCATTTAAACCCTTAACACTATGGCAATCCCAGTCTTTGAATGGAAAGTTAAAATCCCCTACCATAACCGCCCTATTATTCTTACATAACTGAAATCCCCTTCCAAATTTGTTTCTCAATTTCCCATTGACTATTAGGGGTTCTATAATATGATCCCAATTACGTGATGTACCCTTTCTTATTTCTCAATTCCACAAGAATATCTTCCCTGGATGTACTTCCAGGAATATCCTCCCTCAGCACAGCTGTAATGCTATCCCTTATCAAAAATGCCATTCCCCCTCCTCTCTTGCCTCCCTTTCTGTCCTTCCTGTAGCATTTATATCCTGGAACATTAAGCTGCCAGTCCTGTCCGTCCCTGAGCCACGTCTCTGTAATTGCTATGATATCCCAATCCCACGTTCCTAACCATGCCCTTAGTTCATCTGCCTTCCCTGTTAGGCCTCTTGCGTTGAAATAAATGCAGTTTATCAGTCCTACCTTGTTCTCTGCTTTGTTCCTGTCTGCCCTGACTGTTGGTCTCGCATCTTTTCTCAACTGTACCAGTCTCAGATTGATCACTTTCTTCAATATCTCCCTGGGTCGCACTCCCCCTCCTTACTATTTTAAATCCTCCAGAGCAACTCGAGCTAATCTCCCTGCCAGTGTATTACTCCCCTTCCAATTTAGGTGCAATCCATCTTCCTTGTACAGGTCACTTCTACCCCAGAAGAGATTTCAATAATCCAAAACTATGAATCCTTCTCCCACACACTAGCTCCTCAGCCATGCATTCATCTGTTCTATTCTCCTATTCCTACCCTCACTATCTCGTAGCACCGGGAGTAATCCAGATATTACTACCCTCAAGGACTTCCCTTTTTAAATTCCTGCCTAACTTTCTGTATTCACCCTCCATTTGTGTGATTTTCCTCTCCATTCTCTCTAAGGCCTTAAATATACTTTCTGAAGATGGTGATCTAATTCCACTGGTATCTACAAAATCTTTTTCATGGATCCATTGAGCATTTCCATTTGCTGCTGCTGCTGCTCAGTCTGCCACCGTTTTCCCCTCCTTGAAACCCTCACTCCTATGATTTACGTTTCTTTCTGGTCTTTGTTTTGATATGTTTTTTCTTATATTCTACATTTAATAAGAACTTACAGATTGTTATTATATTATTATTGTCCAAAGATATTCTATATCTGCTTTAGTGTTTTAAATAGTTAAGTATTGTAGAATTTTCAATATTTTGTGTTCAGAAAAGCTGACTATAAATACCTCTGTGAAATGAGTGCTTTATTAAGGGAAGCCAAATAACTCCAAATAGTATCATGCATTTCAATTTCAACCTGTTTTTTGAAATGTTAGTTTTGTTCATATTTTACTGCAGTCTGGTGAAACTGCCCTCCATGTAGCAGCCCGCTACGGGAATGTGGAAGTTGTACAATACCTCTGCAATGTTGGTGTTAATCCAAATCTCCAAGACAGGGTAAGACTTGTAAAATTTGATCGGCTTCAAAATTTGTGTATCGTTGGTCATCTGTCGTAGTAGCATTTGTACATAACCAGCTAATCCACGATTATGGAAAGGCTCAGCAAATCTGGCAGAATCTGTGAAGAGAAAGCAGCATTAACTTGGTGACCTTTCCTCAGAACAGATGGTAACTCAGAGCATCTCAGTTTATATGCAGAAGATGGAGTGGGGGAAGGGGTAAGGAGTAAATGATAGGTGGGGGTTAGAACCCAAAGAAAGAGAAGTGCAGTTGGACAGACAAAGGAGTAAGTAACGATCCGGTTAAGAGGGTTAATGGAGACAGTTAGTGGCTAACGATAAGTAGTATGTAATGGCAGACTGTGATAACAAGGCCTGATGCGTAGGGTAGGGGGTTAAGACATGGAAGAGTTAAAGCCCTAAAATTATTGAGTTCGATATTGAGCCTGGAAGGCTGCAGGGTCTGCAAACAGAAAATGAGGCGTTGTTTTTCCAGCTTATGCTGAGCTTCGCTGGAACAGTGCAGCAGGCCTGAGACAGAGATGTTGGCCTGATCATTATCCATGCCTTTGTCTGTCCAACTACTCTTCCCTCTCTTTGGCTCTTTCCCCACCTATCATTTACTCCTTACCCCCATCCTATCGTCTGCATATCAACCAAAAATTTCCAAGCTACCGTCAGTTCTGATGAAGGATCATCGGACCTGAAACATTAACTCTGATCCTACCTTGACTCTGTCTTTTCTCCCCTGGTCCAGTCCCTGCCCATGTAGATCCACGAATCCTCTGATGCTTTACACTAGTTTTGGAATTTTCAGTTTGGAGGCTCCAATCGTTACCTCTTTACCATGGAAGTGCAGTCCCTTTATGCATCCATCCTCCACCAGGATGGTCCCAGCGGTCTCCGCTTTCTTCCTGCAACAAAGGCCTGAACCGTCCCCGCCCACCACCACCCTCCTCCTCTTGGCTGAGCTTTTCCTCACACTCAACAATATCTCTTAACTCATGTCATTTTCTTCAGGTCAGACCATGGGTACCTGCACAGGCCCCAGTTATGCCTGTCTCTATGCAGGGTAGGTGGGACATTCTTCGTTTCAGTCCTTTCCGGACTCCAGCTACAACTCTTTCTCCAATATATTGGTGCTGCTTCCCTCTCTTGTGTGGATTGGAAACATACATCGATTTCGCTGTCAATTTCCATCCTGCCCTCACTTTCACCTGATCTGTCTCTGACTCCTCCTCCCCCTCTTTCTCTCCCCACCCCACTCCCCAAAAAAAAACTTCCTCAACATCTCTATTTTCATTGCTGGGGATTGATTGGCCACTAATATCCATTATAAATCCACCACCTCCCACAGCTACTTGGAATTATACATTCTCACAACCTGCTTCCTGTAAAGACTCTATTCCATTCTCCCAGTTCTTCAGTCTCTGTCACATATGTTCCAATAAGGCCAACTTTGACAAGGGAGCCTCTGAACTGTCCACCTTGTTCATCAACCAAGGAATCCCCAGCACCATTGTTGACAGGGTCTTGAACCGGGTCCAACCCATCTCCACACTTCACCGTCACCCCTTCTCCTCCCTCCCATGACAGCAATAGGATTCCCCTTGTCCTTACCTACCATCCCACCAGCAACAACGTCCAGAAGATCCGCCACCTCCAGCGCATTGCTTCCACTGGACACGTATTCCCCTCCCCTCCCTTGTCCACCTACCGCAGAGACACTTCCCTCTGGGGCACCCTAGTCCATTGTTCCTTCATTCCCAACAACTCCCTGCGGCACCATTCCCTGCAACTGCCAAAGGTGTAACACCTGCCCATTTACCTCCTCCCTCCTCGGTATCCAAGGGCCCAAACATACGGTCCAGGTGAAGCACTTTACCTGCACTTCTCACAATTTAGTCTATTGCATTCATTGTTTAACATGTGGTTTCCTCTACATTGGGAAAACGAAGCATAGACTGGGTGACTGCTTCACAGAATACCTACATTCTGCCTGTAAAAATTGACCCTGAGATTCCAGTAGCCTGCCACTTTAACACACCATCCTGTTCCCTGGCCAACATCTCTATCTCAGGCTTGACGCAGCTTTCAAGCAAAGCTTTACGCAAGCTGGAAGAACAACACCTCATTTTCTGCATGGGGACTCTGCAGCCCTCTGGACTCAATATTGAGTTCAATAATTTTAGGGCCTAGACTCTTCCATGTCCAAGCCTCCTACCCCAAACACCAGACCTTGTTATCTCTATTGCGCATTATCTATTGTTATCCACTTAGTCTCTATTAACATCAAATCGTCCTCCTAGCCAGATCGTTACATACTCCTTTGTCTGTCCAACTACTCTTCTCTGTTTGGGTGTTAACACCAACTATCATTTACTCCTTACTGCCCGGCCCCCCATCCTATCTTCTGCAGAAAACCAACATTTTCCTAGCTACCATCTGAACTGAAGAAGGGTCATCGGACTCAAAACTCTGATTTCTCTTCACAGATGTTGCCAGGTCTGCTGAACTTTTTCAGTAACTTCTGTTATTGGTTCTGATTTACAGCATCCACAGTTTTTTCGATTTTTAATTCAGGATTATGATGACTGTGGAATCGGACTGGAATAAAACTAATGGTCAAAATATAAACCAATTTTGCCTCCTCTTCTGATCATTTTTTTTGTCTATAGAGATTATTAAGGAACTAAATCTGAGTAATCAATTGAAATTTGAAAAATAGTGTCTGTATTCTGAAAGTACATTCATGGTGATTACTGTTCACAAGCAAGTTCGAGAAGAAGGTAAAATTATTGATGCATTTTTTAAAATGGTCCCTATTCATTAGATGTGTGTGACTTTGTAGACAGAAATACATTGAATTCAACAGTTTATGACTGTATCCCTTTCATTTAGTTTACATAAATTCCTTATTTCAAGAAGATCCCTGTCGGAGCACTGTTCTGCGGTTGCCACAGCTCTCTAATTCTTTAGCCAAATGGCCATTCTTCATATTTATTTTCACGAAGAGAGGTTGCAGAACTGTCGTACAGAGAGATCTGAGTATCCTAGTACAGTACATGAATTACAAAACAAGAATTAAGTGCAACAATGGATTTGGAAGCTAAATGGAATTTTGTTGTTAACTACAGTGTGAATGGGATATAAAAGTAGGGAAATTTTGCTACAGTTTGTTTTGAACATGAGCAAGACTGTTTATGAAATACTTTAACCTTGGTCTGCTTATTTTGAAGCATAAACATAATTGAATAAGAGTTCAAAGTTAAGGGCTTCCCATTTAAGACAAGAGATGCATTTCTTTTTTTCCTAGGCAGGTTGACAGCATTAATGTTTCGAGTGTAGTATGACTCTACTTTAGAGTTCTAAGGAAGAGTCATGTCGGGCTCAAAGCGTTAACTCTGTTTCTCTCTCCACACATGCTATCCGATCTACTGAAATTTCTATGCATTCCAGCATTCTATCTATGTTTAAAATTCCAGAGTCTACAGTACTTTACCTTTAACACTCTCGCCAACTGATTATATAATACTCTATGATATGAACTATTAGGAGTTGATCTGAAACAGGATCTTTTTCTTTTTAACTATACTGGAAACAGTGAGGCTGACTTGAGTCTCAATGACGAGCTTAATTGGGTCGGCTAACTCATCATTTTTCAGAGATCTTTCCTAATCTGGTTGCTTTAGAAACAATGATTGGTAGAGTTTACATAGTTATCGGTTTGAGAGGTTGAAGTAACAATTCTGTGTCATCTGTTGACTACTAATGATTTTTTTTCAATGGCTGGCAGTTTTAAATGTGATGAAGGTTTCCTATTTCTGCCACCCTTTTTCAGGCAGTGAAACACAAGGTGATCACTCTCAGTTGCAAATATGCATCTTTCTGTGTGCAATACAGTATTTGGTGCTACACCACTTAAGGAAAGGATTGTCCTATGCTGTATCATTGATTGGTAGGAAAACCTATCACACCCACAATTCCTTATGGATGTTCTTAGACTTGAGTACTATGCAATATTTAAAGATTAAAATGGCAATTTTCAGCAAGGAAATATGCTGAACATCCTGGAAACTTCTCATATCTTGCTCAGGTACCAACACGAGTAGATCAGGTAGAGTGTTCTCAGTGAGAAAGTTGTGTGAAATTTCTACCAACAATGAAACTCTGTAAATCTCAAAGAACTGATTGAAGACATTGTATAGAAATATGACAAAATTAGTTTCTATTCCAGCTTTTTGTAGTCAATGATTCATGCAAACTTAAAATTTGACAAGCAATCATGTTAGCACCCTGCCAATGGATATACAGCATTCTACCACTAAGTGAATATAACCCTAAACAAGTGAGTGAATGATCTTTGTTGTTTCCTTCCCTAATTTGTTCATGGTGCTGAAGGACGATACTTCTCGGAAATTGTTTATTTGTGTGTTTCCCATTGGCAATTGTTAACAAGATGTTTGAGAGACCAAATGTAATTCTCCCCCTATGCAGTATCTACATATTTACACTTTGGCAAGGGCCACTAGTTAATTTGTAAGGAGAGGAGATTATGGGTGATTTTTTTTTTCCCCATTTCTGTGGTCTTGGCTGCAATCAGTTACTTGAACAGAGAGCCAGAATTGAGCCTTGAATTTCTGAGCCTTGCCTCACCTTGTGCAGTGCAGTTACTAGTTCAGTGAATTGATTGGTGCACTTTTATTTTCTTTCCATCCTTTGAAAAATAGAACAGGATTTTGACATTCCCTGTGGGATATAGATGCCTTGGGATACAGGACTTTTCAACCACGTGAGCTGATCTGCCGAGAATTCTAGGATCACTTTATGGTGATTTCTACAATTTTAATACCTTTTAAAAAGTTTAATATTTTAGATTCTACTTTTTTAATCTTGTGTAGTTCTATTAATTTATTTTACTCTATCAAATTTGAATACATGCACGGGATAATCAGTGCATTTTATCTTCCGATTTGTGAAGTCACTTCGATGCTATTGGCTGCTTATCTTGCTTAATGACATTATTGTTATGAGATGCTTAGAGATCCTCTTCAGTTTGGCACCAAGTTAAAGGGCAAATCCATGCTAGATCTTTGTGAGCAGCCTGCTTAAATGTCAGGAACATGTGCTGTCATTTTGTCACTGACTGCAAGATCTCAGCTACAGTTGTTTTAGTCTGTTTCCTTCCATGTGTTTTATACTTGAAATGCTTATTTATTTCTGCTATTTAGATGTGATCTGATTATAACTTTGGTTCCATTCAGAGTTGGTAAGTGCTCTCATGTCTACAACTTCGATTCATTGCACCATAGTAGATCCCTACCAATGCGTGAACAAAGTTTGACAGATTTTTAGTGGAATATTGGCAATGCTCAATCCAATAGAGAATTTATGCTCGACATTTAACTTATTCCATTTTCCAGTCACTGTTTGGTTGGTACAGTAATACATGCACAAGTCAGGAGTGCTGGTTGCATTGCAGGGATCCCATTCAAACTTTTGACTTGAGACTCTACATTCTGCTGGAAAATGATGCTAAGTACTCATCACTGAGTTTACTTAGTCGCATGCAATTGTGCCATTACATTATTGAACACTTTGGTGTAGATTTTCTAATTTCATTATCAATTGATGTTTTTTTTTGTGCTCAATTTATTCAAAGTTTATCAGTTGTGATCCTTTTTATTGTTTGTTTCTTTAGGACCAAGAAACCCCTTTACACTGTGCATCTTGGCATGGTTACTATGCTGTAGCCAAGGCACTCTGTGAAGCTAATGCCTCTGTTCATATTAGAAATAAAGAAGGAGAGACTCCCCTCCTGACTGCAGCAGCAAGAGGCTTTGTGGAAATTGTGGAATGTTTAATAGAACATAATGCAGATGTCGATGTAACTGACACAGTAAGTTCTGAGTATATTACATGTTTGAATATCCAGCTTTGTAATATTAATTATTTATTTTTGATTTGATCTTGGTATGCATTCTGTGGTTGATATGTTTTTCTGTACACTTTTCAGCTAACCGTGAAGGAAGTTAGTTGGAATTTGTCAGATGTCAAATGACACCAGGTTGAGAACTCCTCCTTCGTCAGGTGAAGTCACCTAAATAAACCTGTGTCATGTGACTTCTGACTTTATCCACCCCTGTCCAACACCAGCATCTCCATATGATTTGAATATTGGTTATGTATGACCATTATTTTGGCAGCAAAACCAATAAAGATTCTTTTGCCAGCAATGTCTGCTAGCATATTGTAATGTTCTTTTTCAGTATCTACAGTAGCCCTTTATTGCATACATTTGTTCTCAAAGTGGTATTGCAAAATTGGTCATATTGCTCTGATCTTGATACTTGTAGCATTAGCACATGAGTCATTTCCCATGTTTAATATCATTCTGTGAGAGAAAAGCAATTCTCGGCAGGCTGTTTTTAAAGTGCGATTCTGGTTTCTTTCTACTGAAATTTCTTCTTTAAGAAAAATGAGCACTTTTACATTAACAATTTTTAAGCTAACATTGTTGGAAACTAACAAACATGCAAACATCCATGTTTATTTTGTTAAATCTGGTTCTCATCCCAGCAACGGAATTGTCAATACAAAGAAAATGCAAGTGAATAATTTTCACACTAGGGCAAGAGCCAAATTATTAGAAAAAGAGGCAGGTGGAATGGCACTTGGATGGCAACCTTCTGTAATTTAGAATGAATAAATTACATTGTAAGAGCACATTTTGATTCTGTTATTCTACTTGTACCACTAAGTATCAATTTTCAACGAGCTGGGTCAAGTTCCTAGAACTCCCTCCTAATAGCCCTGCGCAGTACCCACTCCACATGAATTGCAGTGGCTCAAACTAGCAGCTCACTATCACCACCTCAAGGCCAGTTGGAGATGGCTAATAAATGTGCCCTAGCCAGTGACACCTATATCCTACGAACAAATAAATAAAAGAAGTAAGTGAGCATTTGCCAGATTTTCAGAAGGTTGGCAATGCTAATGTAACATTTGTGAAATTTGGTTGCTGTACATTGTTTGACATTTCTGCAACCACTTACTTGTGTATTGTATTGGCTGCAAGCATATGATTTTAATTACCGCAATAACCAAAGTAAGCAGAAACAGCTTGTAAATTGCAGAAGTCTTGATTTGTCAAATGGTCATTTGGATTTTCAAACTTTCGCAGTCAGTGAGATTGTACAGGTCATCAAACCACTGGGGTTCCAAAAGAACAAGTTTACTTTTTCCATGGAGGAAATGCAAGTGAAGGAATTAAATCACATCCTTACAATGCTTTCTGCAGCATCAAGAAAGAAAAGATCCTGAGCCAAATTCTTGATTATGTTTTTCTTCCTCCACACTTGCATATTAAGATACAAAAGAATTCTCTAATTGTGAGCCATGTAGACCAGCAAAATTTTGGTTTCAATTCCTGCAAAGCAGAAGTTGGATGAGGATATGATGAGGTTCCATTTTAAGATTGCTCACTTCCATCCATTGCAGATCAACTTGCACGCACAAAACTATCGGAAACTGTGAAGTCTTAACCTAGATGATTTATTCTCACCATTGAAAAGGAAGAGTAGACTCAAATAGTTACAGCAGTGACTCACTTAGGCTGACACACTAACAAAGTGTTAAACATAATCACTTCTCTGTGCTGATGTTCATGTGCAGGAATATTGATGCTTCAATTAATTGCAGAATAGCTATCTATGTTATGGAAAATCTGCCAGTATTTCTGCTGCTGATGGCTGGAACCTAGGCAAGAAAACAAAGCACTGACGTAAGAATAATTGTCTGGAAGTAGGTGAAATCCTAACCAGGAAAAACAAATGAAGCAAATTGGGAAGAAAAATTGGTGACTCTAGATGCTTTATAGTTTTTGCTTTCAAGGGCTGAAAATGAATTAAGTCACCAAGATTCGACAGTATGTTAGAGGTTGAAACCAACAAATAATTAGGTTAACTGTAAATAATTTAATGGAAGTTTGCTTCCAAATCCCTATTTTTACAAAGTTTAGAAACAAAGTCTTGATTGGGACATGTTTGAAAGACCTTTTTGTTTTAAAATCATCTGATTATATAATATTGATGGCCAACATTTTTAGCAAGTGGTACATGGATTAAAATGTTTCTCTATTTATTAATATTTGTAATGGAGAGGTTTTCAGGGAAAGTGGAAAATACCCATTATTGAGGTATTTCTGGATTATATATTTCTCATACTTCTATCTAGTGTACCATTTAATTGCGAACTGCATGAGAGCTAGGGTTTACAGGGATAGTTTACCATTGTATGGGCTTTTCATAAATCCATCCCTTTCATAAAAGAGAATTATGTTCCAACAAGAGAGTTGACCTTACCATAATGAGGTTCCACACTATATTGGGTAAAATTGATTTGAGTCCATTCTTAGGCCCAAATAAAAGTTGCAGAGGCTCAACCTCTCTTGAGTTAGAGAAGAGCTTTTGAGTCATATGGGACAAGAATTTATATTTGGGCAGTAGATGCTGAAGAATCTTGAAAAACTTAACTGCTCTTACCCTCTTGAAGTAATGAATTTATCAGAAGAATTTTTAAATAAATTTCAGTCTCCTAATGTGGATATTCACAGTCTATTTTAGGCAATTTTCCAGTGTAATTTTAAAATAGGCCTGGGATTTTGATTGTTGGACCAGCGCTTTCACAGATTGGGTGCAGATAATCCCAATGCTAAATTGTATTACTTTGTACCCGTTTCGCACCTGAAAATGAAGCTCAACAAATACTAGTTTCTATTCCAATGTATTTTCTCACAGAGCTGTATAAGTTTGCATTTTGTTTTTTTCAGGATGGTCACACAGCTCTGCACTTAGCAGTACGAAGATGTCAGATAGAAGTGGTGAAATATCTGCTAAACCAAGGATGTTTCATCGATGTACAAGATCGACATGGTAGTTCAGCTCTACATGTAGCCTGCAAAGATGGCAATTTGGCTATTGTTATGGCTCTCTGTGATGCAAATTGCAACCTTGATCTAACTAATAAGGTAATAACACCATCATTAAAGGTTTTCTGTAATAACATACAATTCATTGTGTGACAATCAGATTTTCTATTGTATTCATAGTCCTGCAACTTCTTGCAAATGAAACCCTTGTACTAATCAAGTTTTTATGTGACCATTGCTTTAGTAAAGGGAAACCCTATCCACTACTGGATGGATAATATTTTTTGATCAGGCATGTTAGACACTGGGTGAAGAGAATGATGGACTTCAGTTCTCCTATAATCCTGAACAGCACTGTGGTTCCCCCTTAGATGTGTACAGCAACTTAGAAGCTATTTGCCTGAACCTGTTGTGTGATAAATGCTACTCTGCAAACCTCTGCATCTTTCCAATAGAGACACTATTGGATAGTCCCCAATTTTGGTTACTCCACCACTTGCATTAAACTATAGAATTCCCTTGAGTTCAATTCATTCTCTGTCCTCCTTAAGACAATTCTAAACTGACATACTTGACCAAGCTTTTGATAATTTATCCTGATATCCTCCTTACATGATTCTTTTTGTGGGATATTTAAAAATGTACTCTTTTTAAAAGGTTGTTGCGAAATGCATTTCTATTAAGAGATTTTCAAATTTTGGATCATCCAACTTCATATAGCCTAAAACCATCTCCGTTTTGTTAACTGTTAAGCAGATATTTTTGTACTACTTACAAAGCTTCAAATGGTCAGAATTGAAATGTTTAGTAATTTTGCCTTCAGGTATGTTTTATTAGTTTTGCATCTTTTTTTTTTCAATTATCAAACATTATGGTGCATTAGCTATATAATCAGACGCATCATCACACTACTACATTCTACAGACTGATTCAGGTAGGGGAAAGCACCTACTCATTTGTAGATGGTTATGTGGTGAAAACCTGCATATTAGGGATATAGAGACTTTGCCATGTTACCCATTACCAGAATAGTATCAAGATTAAATTATGAAGACTGCTTAGAACTAATGAAATAGGAGATAAAGCAAACCATTCAATCCTACTCTGCTATTGAGTAGGTTTATGATTTATTATTTACCTCAACTCAATGTTCCTGGGCTATTCCCATATCCTTCAATCCCATTATTATCCTATGAATCTATTGATCTCTGTCTTAAATATTTAAAATAACTGAGCATCCACAGCCCCTGCGGTAAAGAATACCTCAGGTTCAGAACTCTTTTGAGTGGGAAAATGTCTCCTTACCTCACTTCTAATTGCCCAACCCCTTGTTCTGCAACTGTAACCTCTACTTTCAGACTTCTCCTGCAAGAAAAGCAATCTCTCCCCATTCGTCATGCCAGATTTCAGAGGAATGTTACATGTTTGTTTGTTGTATTAAATGGATTCAAGACAGATAGTGTTGAAAGTATAAATCAAGACACCGTTCTTTTCCTTATTTGTACATGTATTCCCAAAATGCAGCATTACAGATGCCTGTTTCCTAACCCAGTATACATCTTTAATCATCTTGTTCAGGCATGTTACAGTACAGGGACAGGTGGGATTTGAACTTAGACCTCTGGCCCAGAGGTAGGGGCACTCTTGCACCACAAAACCCTTTGCCTACTCTATTTATATGTGATCCCAGTCATTAAACATTGCCCATTCTCTGTGTATCTTTAATATCAACAAATCATTAACAGTCGCCTCATGTGCATCTTAATTCTAGGAAACATTGACCTTGTCAGTCCTCATTGTATAATTCGCTAATCCCAGGAATCTGTTACAGGTTGCATAGATTTATAGTCACTTGAGTATGGGAGACTAAAGATTTGATGGATATACACAGGGAGAATCCATTTTATCTGCTAAGGAAGTCCTAAGCAAGTAGTCTGGTATCTTAACATTAGAACTCATTTCAGTGGTGAAGTCAAAAAATATTTCTTCACACAAAAGGTAGTGGAAATCTGGAATTTTCTCTCAAAAATCTATTGAAATTAAGTCAGTACAAGTTTTAAAACCAAGGTTAAAAGATTTTTGGCTTGGCTGAAGTGGCTTACTTCTGTCCTGTCAAGATATTCTGACAGTTTGTTTAGTGTCCAGTCATTGAGGTAGGCATGAATGTAGGGTGTGCTATTCCCTCACTGTTGTAAAAGTTGTATGTGTATCTTCATTTTACAATGTCTTTTAATGCCTAAATATACAAAGCACTGAATTACTTTCCTGTAGTAAATAGCAACTAAAGTTTGCTGGCGTTATTTTGTGTTATAAACATTGAGCTAATGATGTTACTATCGTACTTTCATGCTTTTAGTAATTTAGAGATTAGTTTTATTCTGAAGAGTAATCTAGCCATAAATGTTTACAATGTAAGTTACTAATTGAGCATGTTGTCTCAACTAGCTCTTTACGATCCAAAATGATCTCTTCTGACCTGACCATTCTATAGTTCTTGCTTAATTTTCTCTTAAAATGTAATGTTATTCAGTCACTGCCGTTGGAAAACTATTCTGTTTTCTGCATAAAGAAACTTGTTAAGCCCTTTTTGTCATTCTAAATGTCAATCTTATATTCCTGATGAAGGGCTTATGTCTGCAACATTGACCCTCCTGCTCCTCGGATGCTGCTTGACTTACTGTGCTTTTTCAGCGCTACACTTTTTGACTCTGATCTCCAGAATCTGCAGTCCTCACTTTCTCCTAATCTTACATTAATGACTACTTAACACTAGTTTGACCTGGCTATATTTACTGCTGTTTAAATAGTCTGAGTAGTGTAGAGTTTCTCCTGATAGTTATAATTTTCCATCCTTGGTATCATCTGGTGCACTTGTCCCATATGGATTGACTATGCTTGCCAAAATAGACATCTCAGAACTGCAAACAGCATTTCAATTAATTATTAACCAATATTTTGTACAGACCTTACAATATCCCTGAAGTATTTCTGAAATTCAAAATATTGTTGGCTGTTACAAGACTTTGACGCTCACACCATTTCTAATCAGCCTAACTTATTCAAAGCTAAAAATCACACAACACCAGGTTATAGTCCAACAGGTTTAATTGGAAGCACACTAGCTTTCGGAGCATCGCTCCTTCATCAGGTGATATGCAGGAGCGACACTCTGAAAGCTAGTGTGCTTCCAATTAAACTTGTTGGACTATAACCTGGTGTTGTGAGATTTTTGACTTTGTACACCCCAGTCCAACACCGGCATCTCCAAATCACAACTTATTCAATGTTGAATGTAAGGAAATAAATCAAAATTGGGCATCATTCTTTTCTACCCCTGTCTTTGCCTCATTCCTTTACTTGTGAAGTGACTGGGTTTCATTCCACAGATGTCGGTGTCCCTTCCCTGAACGTTATGACTGTTGGTGTACCCTGTACGAGGCTGGGCATGTGAGTTTTTAGTGGATTTGTGGAATTTGAGGATCATCTCAGCCAACCTGTAGCATACAATTCAAGGTTGTAAGGATAGTCTCAATAAAGAAAGTCCTGATTGATTTTATTCTCCCAATTCCCAGTCCCAGAACTTTGAGACTAATTAAAGGTCGGCTCCCCTTTAAGCATGTCTAGAAGTGGAAGAGAGGTGGTGAGTAGGGAGTAAGCTAGCAGTGAAACATTTTCTGCTTTCAGAAAAAAAATGGATTGTAGTGGAAGTCACTTTTTTTTTTAGAAAAGCATTAATGCCCTACCTGCTTTTAAATATTTTTCTTTTACAGTATGGACGAACGCCTTTGCATTTAGCTGCGAACAACGGGAGTCTTGATGTTGTTCGTCACCTCTGCCTTGCTGGTGCTAATGTAGAAGCTGTTAGTTCAGTAAGTTGACTGATCCTTTTTCTCAAAGCTGTAATTTAGTCAGTGCTGTTCATTTTCTCAATTATCTCACCTAAGCATCAGGAATGATGTTTGACTGCACTGATTCTGTATTTGTTTTCTGAACTCGACTCTAAGTACTGAAAGCAATAGTCAGATGGTAATGTCTCAATTTTAATGCTATACCAGTAAATTAAACTTACTTGGACCTTGTCATGTACTCTATAAAACAAGACAATATACTAAGATTTTCTAAAGTGAGTACAGGGTTTCTGTCTATAGTATGATGTGGCCAATTGCTAATTTGTATCAATATCAGCACTCTGATATCTCACTCAGTAGCCTTTCAATGTACAAAACCATCCTAATCTTCTCTTCATAGAGATCACTGGTACTGAATAGTATTGGAACTTCAGCTAGCATTTTAGTCTTCAGTCCAGCTAGAGATGATGTAAACTGTAGTGCTGCCTGGAAATTCAGGATAATTCAAGGGTGAACCTGTTCTTTGAGTTACACTTCCCAACTGAGCTATTGAAATTTTTACTTCTTTATATTAATTTGTGAGTTGTGGTATACTCTCACTGCACTTGCACAGTCACCATTTTATATGTCCAGGTGAACCATGCTACTTACAACAAATGGTCCGATTCTGGCTCGTTAACTAAATAGTGTTGGAATTATGAGTTGTTGATCTTTTAAATAGAAGTTCACTAAAGCAATCACGTTTATCATATTCCTTTAACCTATAATTTTCACATTCTTCTGTAAATGCAAATAGATTGACTATATCCTGTGACCATAACTCCGTTAGATTTAAGATAGTTATGGAAAAAGGATGGGAATGAACCAAGAATAGAAGTTCTGGGAGACAAGGAAAAAGCAAATTTTACTAAGCTAAGGTGCAGTTTCACTAAAGCTAAGGTACAGTTTGGCCCAAGTGGACAGGAAAGCTATTTGCAGAAGTGCATATCCACAGATGCCTGAAGGTAGCAGGACCTGTAGATAGTGGTTAAGAAGGCACATGGGATACTTGTCTTTATTAGCTGAGGAATAGAATGTAAGAGCAAAAACGTTATGCTTGCCAAAACACAATGCTTGACAAACTTAACAGGTCTGGTAGCATCTGTGGAGAGAGAAACAGAATTATCATTGAGTCAGATATGACACTTTTTCTTGGCTCTCCTCTTAGCCTTCTACTACTTATTTTAAATTTATGCCTCCTGGTTATTGAGCCCTGTATTGATGGAAAAATTGCCTTACCAACTCTATCAATGCCCCTAATCACCTTATACATCTTTATTGGCTCCCTTTCAAACTGATACAAAGAAACAACTCCAGACTATGGAATATTTCCGTGTAGCTTCAACCCTCCAGCCCTGAGAGCTTCCTGGTAAAATTCCTTTGCAACCTCTGTAGTGTAATTGTTATTCTTCCTGTAATAGGGTGGCCGGAATTTTATGCAGTGCTTCAATTATTGCCTTTTGTTTAGTTCTAACGTAACATCAAATACAGCAGATGCTGAAAATCTGAAATATAAAGCAACAGTGCTTCTCTCTCCACAGATGCTACCAGCATGTGTGGGGAGAGAAATAGTTCATGGCAAGCTAGCTATTAACTGTTGATGGGTACATTCTCCAAGGGGAATCAGTTTAGCTCGGTTGGCTAGATCATTGGTTTATGGAGCAGTGTGATGCCAACAGCATGGCCCAATTCCCATCACTGGTTTGAAGTTACCATGAAGGGTTCTCCTTGAGGGTTTGGCAGCCCTCAGGTTAAATCACCACCAGTCACTTCTTTCTCTAATGAGAGAGCAGCCGCTATTGTCTAGGAAGATTATGGTGACCCAGCAACAACATTCTCCGAGGCATCTCCTCTATCAATCGGAGTCTACTTCCAACCATTTAGCACTGTTCTCTAATGCAGTATATAAATTTTAGTTTTTCACTTGAATTTGGATTCTTGCAAAATGTCTCGATGAGTACAAGTCAAAAAGCTTAAGCAAAATCTATCATTTCTTTAAAAAGAAATGTTTAAGTATTATTTTCTGTGAGTAAAAGTGCGTAGCTAATGTTTAAACAAGTCCACAATCCGAACTGGGCCTCTCCCTTGCCATCTCTGGCAGCTGACTAACCACTGACATCTACTACAAACCCACAGACTCCCACAGTTATCTGGACTACACCTCCTCCCACCCTGCCTCCTGTAAAAATGCCATCCCTTACTCCCAATTCCTCCACCTCCACCACATCTGCTCCTAGGATGACCACCATAGAAAATCAAAGATAGCCTCTTTCTCCAAAGACTGCAATTTCCCCTCTGATGTGGTCAACGATGCCCTACAGCACATCTCCTCCATTTCCTGCACTTCCACCCTTGAACCCCACTGTTCCCAACGCAACAGGGACAGACCCCCTGGTCCTCACCTTCCACCCCACCAACGACCGTACACATTTCATCATCATCCGCCACTTCCACTACCTACAAACAGACCCCACCATTTCCCTCCCCTTCCCTATCAGCATTTCGGAGAGACCATTCCTCTGTGATCCCTTGTCGGATGCATGCCTCCCACCAGCCCTCACTCTACTTCTGACACCTTCCCCTACCACAGCAGAAAGTGCAAACTCTGCGCCCACACGTCCCCCTCACCCACATCAAAGGCCCCATGGATCCTTCCACATCCAACAGAAATTTGCCTGTAACTCTACTTATGTCATCTAATGTAACTGTTGCAGCCAATGTGGCCTCCTCTACAGCGGGGAAACAGGATGTCAACTTGCGGATCATTTCAGAGAACATCTCTGGGACACCTGCACCACCCAACCCCACTGCCCTGTGGCTAAACACTTCAACTCTCCCTCCCACTCCACCAAGGGAATACAGGTCCTGGGCCTCCTCCATTGCCAAACTCTAACCACCAGACACCTAGAGGAAGAACGCCTCATCGTCTGCCTTAGGACCCTGCAATCACACAGGATTAATGTGGATTTCACCAATTTCCTCATTTTCCCCTCCCCCACCTTATCCCAGTCCCAAGCTTCCAACTCTGCACCGCCCTCTTGACCTGTCCATTGTGGTTCCCGTCTATCCCCTGCACCCTCCTCTCTGACCTATCGCCTTCTTCCCCCACCTTCATCTACCTATCGCATTCTCAGTCACCTTCCCCCTAGCCCCACCACCAACCCATTTATCTCTCAGCCCCCGACCCACCAGCCTCCCTCCTGATGAAGGGTCTATGCCCACAACGTAGATTCTCCTGCTCCTCGGATGCTACCTGATCTGCTGTACTTTTACAGCACCACACTCGACCCAGAATTATCTAAGCCAAGAAAAGGACTGAATAAACAGATACAGGGGAACCTCGATTATCAAAGCGAGATGGGCGGGCACTATTTCGTTCGGGTAATCGATCAAATGCCTTTCCTCTGGGGTTGAGTTTTTAAAGTCTGCTCCCCATTCAGGAGACTGCAGCAGCACACAAGCCCTCGCCCCCAACACTGCCCCCAGCCTGACCCCTGTCCCTGTCCACCACTGTCCCCAGCCTGTCCCCCTCCAACACTGCCCCGCAACCCTGGCCTACACTGTCCCCAGCCTGCCTCTCCCAACACTGCCCCCTGCCCGCACCCCACCCCTTCAACACCGCCCTCCCGCTCGCTGCCCAACACCGTCCACAGACCGCCCCCCCCACTCCAACTCCATCCAACACTGCCCCCCACTCACCCCCAACACTGTCCACAGCCCGCCCCCACTACCCCATCCAACACCACCCCCAATACCATCCAATTCCGCCCCTTTCTGCCACCAACCCCGTTCCAACACCACCCCAAATACACTCCAACCCTGTCCCCTCCCACCCCCAACCCTGTTCAATACAGCCCCCCAATCCTATCCAACAATGCCCCCTCCTGCCCCCAACCCCGCCCTGAGCCCGCACCCCAACAACGTTCCCGCCCTCACCTCCCCTCCAACACCGCCCCCTCTCTGGGGCAGCCGGACTGGACACCAACAACCAGTCTGCTGCAGCAGCAGCTTCCTTTGTGGGGTAAGTCTCCAAACAGCGCGTGCGCACACACACACATTTTACTGCACCTTTTTGACAGGTTCCATGTTTGCTCTGTACAGGACAATGTTGGAGAGATTATCTGGGGAAGGGTACACCCCTCTGTAGAACTCCAGGGAATGTGTGAGGAGTAAGAGAGGGCGGGAGGTCAGTCATTTGGAGACAGTGCCTGGTTAATCACTGTAAACAAAAGACACGATCATGTTGGAAACCCGTCTTTGATGTAATGTTTCTATCGGGACCTCGGGATCTCCTTCGGATAATCCGATTTTCGGATCATTGGTATTCAGATAATCGAGGTTCCTCTGTATATGCTGTAAGGTAATGTGTGGAGTTTGTAAGTAGGGAAATCCTTGCTCCAACTGTACAGGGTATTGGAGACACCATATGAGAGAACTGTTATCACTGTTGGTCTCCTTATGTAAGGGATATGCTGTAATCCACATTATCTCACTCTGTACCAACTAGAATGACTATATTACTGACGATTATGCATACTTCACCAACGAAACAGCTACCTAAATGTTTCCATGACAGGAAAACCAGCTTCACCTAGCCATCATGATGCTTATTAACAGCACAATTTAAAAACAACTAGTGCTTTTTGTGTCATTTCCTTTTGACCTCAAAGGCTATGTCTGGCTCTTCAGTTCCATTAACTGTTAACAGGAATCTAACGATTGAATGGTACACAGTTCCTGTCAAAGTCAGTATCCTTCTGCCATGTGCCCAGATTTTGATTTACTGCATTACCCATTCCATGTAGGAGAAAGTGAGGACTGTAGATCAGAGTCGAGAGTGTGGTGCATAGTGGATAGCATGAATTTCCTTGTAATTGTATTGGAAACAGTTCAGAGAATATTCGCTCTGCTGTTTCTTGGGATGATGGTTTTCACTTATGAGGAGATGGAGCAGGTTGGCCCTTTGTCCATTGGTGTTTAGAAGAATGAATCTTATTAAAACATAAAATTCTGAGAGATGCAAGGTTTGTGAAGGTTTGTAGCTCAGGTTGAGGTTTAGGGTGTAGGTTTGCTCGCTGATCTGTAGGTTTGATATCCAGACGTTTCATTACCTGGCTAGGTAACATCATCAGTGGTGACCTCCAAGTGAAGCGAAGCTGTTGTCTCCTGCTTTCTATTTTATATGTTTGTCCTGGATGGGGTTGAAAAAAAACCCACCAATTCGACTGGGATAACACATCTATCCTCGGACAGGCTAAGCAAAGACATGCCAGAGAATTCCTAGAGGCCTGGCACTCCAACCACAACGCCATAAACAAACACAGATCTAGATACCATCTATCAACCCCTCAGAAAACAAACAGGAAATGACATCACCACAAACCCTAGGAACCCCATCCAGGATAAACATATAAATAGAAAGCAGGAGACAACAGCTTCGCTTCACTTGGAGGTCATCACTGATGATGTTACCCAGCCAGGTAATGAAACGTCTGGATATCAAACCTACGGCTCAGCGAGCAAACCTACACCCTAATCTGAGAGATCTTGACATGGTTGATGCTGAAAGGATATTTCCTTTCAACCCAGACATAGGGAGTACAGCTTTAAAAATGGAGTCTCCCAATTAAGATGGAGATGGTAAAGAATTTTGTCTGACGAAAGTCATTAATCTTTGGAGCATTTTTCTCCAAGACATCAGGGAGGCTGGAATATGTTCAAAGGTTAAGTTGAGAGCCAGCAGGAACATGGAGCTGAGGCCACAATCTGATCAGTCATGGTGTTATTGAATGGTGAAGCAAGATTGATGGACTGAATGGCCTACACCTGCTACTGCCTTTTGATATTATGGTATCAGCTTTTTGAATCCTGCACATTGGTTAAATTGCAGACATACTCCCCTGAGTTTTAATTAATATTATTTAAAACAAACGTAAATCCTAGAAGGTGGCCCGTGAATTCAGGTCTGTGCTAGTGGCAGACAAGGTTTCCTGTGAGCAGCACTGATTCTGAAGATTGTGTATCCTATATACTCACTATGTAAATTTTGCCCTTTTTAAAAATTGCAGTATTGGATGTTAATTTAAGAAACCTATTAAACTTTTTTATTTAAATATTGAAGGGTATACTGCTGTTAAATTCTTAATCATGCAAGAAAAGCATGAGCCTCATTAGATCTTTTTCCAATAAAATCATTTGATACTAGTTTTGTAACCTTCCAGCTCAGCAAGCAAACTTACATCCAGAACCTCAACCTGAGCTACAAATCTTCTCAACTCGTTAACTAGTTTTGCATATTTGGCTGAAAGCCAGTGGCTGGATAGCAAAAGGAATAAAAATGAAAGGGCAAATATGCATGAGCAAGGATATAGCTAGGAAGGTGGGAAAGCATTCCAATTTTCTTATTTCCAACAAGAATAATATGTTAGGTCAGGGCAATACAAAGATGGAAATATAAACTTTTGACATGTATGGTTAAGATCCTTCTTTTAAATAAAGCAGCTGATGATAGCAGAAAGATTTGAAATGAAGCTAAATTAAATTTCATGAGTGACATGCACCGATTTGGTATGTGCGTCCCTAAAGTGGTGATATGGGAATTCAATTTGTTAACTCTGTTACAAGCTATGGTATTCGAGAAAAAGAATCAGCATGATATTCACCTTATAAGAATGATGGCTCATGTTCTGATTTTGACTTGGTGGTTCCTGTTATCGCTTGATACATCAGAGAGATTTAATTCTGAATTTAAAAAATACCTGTGGCAAACCAGGTTTGTAATGAACTGTAATGCTGTCTGTTTCAGTAAGTGTTTTTGAAACATTACCACTCCTTGGAGGTGGCAGTCACCATTTGATTGCCACCCCACTCCTTTTTTTTGTCACTATCCGATGGATCTCTGCATTTCTGGCATTAATGTAGAGCATGGGTATAAAGGCTAAAAGACTAAAATTTAATGAAGACTGGCAGATGTTTAAGGAGATATTCAATTCCCAATTAAAATATTTTCAAAAAAAGAAGAAAGGTTCTAAGGGGAGTTTAAGAAAAAAACTAAACAAAGAAGCTAAAGATAACATAAGAGCAAAAATGAAGGCATGCCATATTGCAAAGGGCAGTGGCAGGCAGGGAGATTGGGAAACATTTTAAGACCAACAAAAGGTTACTTTAAAACAAATAATTAAAAGGGTGAAGGTAAATTAACCTGTGCAAAATGTAAAAAAGCTACAAGTCTATAAAAGGGAGATTAGTAACTAAAGTGAATGGTGATCCTTTGGAGGATGAGACTGGAATTCATTCTTGGGAGCCCAGAAATGGCAGATAAAGCAATATTTTGCTTCAGTTTTCATAGTGTGGACATTAGTATCATCCCAATAACAATAGGTAATGCAGAGATTATACAAAGGGACGAATGTAACACCACCATCATCATCATCATTTCTGTATTGAGCAGAATGCATTGAAGGCAGTTAAGTTCCCAGGGCCTGATGGCCTACATCCTAGATCTCTTTTAAAAAAAAAGTGGAAAAGGGATACTGGATCCATTGGTTATAATATTCCAAAATCCCTGATTTGCAGGAAAGGTTCCAGTGGATTGGAAAGTGCCAATATGACGCCCTTTAATCAAAAATGGTGGGATGTAGAAAATAGGCAACTAGAGTTAGTTTAATGTATGTCATTGGGAAACTGTTACTATTACTAAGGAAGAAACAGAAGGACATTCGAATAGTCAGAACTCGATCCATCAGGGTCAGCATGGTTCTCTGAGAGGTAGATTGTGTTTGACTACTTTGCCAAAGTTCTTCAGACAAAGTGGATAATGGCAATCTTGCAAATGCCGTACATCTGGATTTCCAGAAGGCCATTGATAAGGTTCCACATGAAAGTTTAATACAAAAGGTCCGATGACATGGGATTGGGAAGTAATTGATTGCCTTGGATAGAGAATTGGCTACTCAACAGAAATCAGTATGTTGGGATAAATGGGTCTTTTTCAGGTTAATAAGATGTAAGAAGTGGGGTACCATAGGGTTCAGTCCTCACACTCCAACTATTTATAATTTATACTAATGACCTGATTGCAGAGATAGAAGGTACTACAGCCAGGTTTGCTGATGACACTAAAATAAGTGGGAAAGTAAATTACAATATGAAATAAAATTTTACAAATGAATGTGGGTATGGATAGGTTAAGTGAATGGGCCAAACTTTGGTAGATAGAGTTTAACACGGGTAAAAAATGAGGTCTGCAGATGCTGGAGATCACAGCTGAAAATGTGTTGCTGGTTAAAGCACAGCAGGTCAGGCAGCATCTCAGGAATAGGGAATTCGACGTTTCGAGCATAAGCCTGATGAAGGGCTTATGCTCGAAACGTCGAATTCCCTATTCTTGAGATGCTGCCTGACCTGCTGTGCTTTAACCAGCAACACATTTTCAGAGTTTAACACGGATCAGTGTGAGGTTATTGATTTTGGTTGGTAGAATAGAAACTATTATAAAGGTACAATAGGTAATAAGGAAGGCAATTGGAATGCTGACACTTATTGCTGAAGGAATAGAGTATAAAAATAGGGAAGTATTCTTGCAACTGTATAAGCCTTCAGTGATTCTGCACCTGGAGTATTGCATACAGTTATGGTTCCCTTGCTTGAGAGATATAGTTGCACTGGAGGCTGTTCAGTGGAGAGATTCACTAGATTGAGACCCAGAGTGAGGGTTTTTGTGTCACAAAGAGGAATTGAGCAGTATAGGCCTATACTGTCTGGAGTATGGAAGTAGACGAGATTTAATTAAGGACGAAATAAGATAAAGTGGAATTGACAAAATAGACACAGAAAATGTTTCCTCTTATGGGTCAATCTCTAATCAAAGGTCATAATTTTAGAAGGGGTAGCAGATTTAAAACACTGATGAGGAGAAATCACCTCTGTCAAAGGGTTATGAAGCTATAAAATTCAGAGTGCAATGGATGCCGGGACATCGAATAAATTAGTAGCACATTGGAGGTTTATGTGGATCAGGCAGGAAAGTGAAGTTGAGCCCATGATGAAATCAGTCATGATCTTCTTGAATGGCAGAGCAAGCTAGAGGAGCTGGATTACTTTGCTCTTATTTCTTATGTACCTGTTTTTGGAGTCATCCTTTGTAGTGTAGGATTGTTGGAGAATTCCAAATATGCCACTTCTTTACAACATTAGCTGCCATGTTCAGGTAAGTTCATTCATTCACTAATACACAAAAAGTTTTGGGACATATAGACAGTTTTTCAATGTGCTAATGAATGACTGTGAGTAAGGTATATGGGTACGTGGAATAGCAAGGTGATGATAAGGTTACCAATGATTAAGCTATGTTGGGTGGGGTGGGAGAGTCAGAGTGAGAGGTACTTGGAGTGAATACAAGGGGCTTGGAGAGTTGAGCAGAGGCTGATCTGTTATGTAGGTTGCGCAGTTGATACAAATATTACCTACTTAATATTTCCTGGGTAGCTATCAAGGTGAAGAATTCAGAACTGCATGGACAATAAAGGAAAAGACTTCAGTGTTGGTGGAGCCATGGAGCAAATGCAAGGGATATGGCCAGCACAGACACAATAGGCTGACTCGCTACTCACCTGCAATGTATGATTCAATGAGTCAGGAAAGATTTAGGAAAATTATTTCTTAAATTATAGGTTAAGGTATTATCATGTAATTATCATTACTGGAGCTGTACCAAATAAAATAAAAGTGATGTACAAAATTGGAAAACTCTTCATCTAAAATCACTAGTGTTCAGGAAAAATATGCTAATATTCTTGCCAATTGTAATGCGATCCGCGGATGTTTTATGAAGCTTTTTTATTCCTCTTTGACTCTGCAGGCATTTACTCATATTATGCATTCATCCAGAAATGTTGTATTTTAATGTGGTTACAGCAGGAACTAATTATTATGCAATCAGTGGAATAAATCTGGTTCATTTCAAAACCTTCCTGAGTGAATTGTTAGCAGCTCTTAACTGAGCATCTGCTAACACAGTTTGCTATCTGTCATATTCTAGCACAAGTGTGTGAAAATGAAATATGCAGGTTGCCAACACTGACTTTTCGTTGATTAAATATGAAATTAAGTAGAAATCAAGCTAATTGAATTGATTGCTGGTTGTTTAACAGGACGGAAGAACTTCAGAAGATCTTGCGAGAGCAGAACAGCATGAACAGGTCGCCAACTTACTTGCCAGACTTAAAAAGGTAATGCATGTGTGTAAATTGGGGACCTTAATAACGAACAGGTGTTAACACACCTTTTGCAACACATTTGGCAGCTTGTGCTTTTTCTTCCCACAGTGGTAACACCATGAGCCTGAATTGGTCAGGCAATTAAACCAAAAATTAAAGAACTGTACCATTCTAAGTTTAACTTTTGTCAGAAATAAAAAGTTTTTTTCTGGTGCAATGTGAACATTGTACCCTTGTAACTATTTATGGGTGAAAATAACACCTATTCTGCAATAACACTATGCCAGCAAATAGACGTCTCGTTCATGGTCATCAACCCTAACAGCAAAGCCTTCATTCCATCAGATAATTGAAATTGTGTTGTTGGAGGTAAAGGGTCAAGAATGTGGTGCTGAAAAGGCGGAGCAGGTGAATCGACATTTCAGGCATAAGCCCTTCAATCAGGAATTACTGGAGGTGAAGCATATCAGGGAATCCTTGGGACAGTATGGACCAGTCAGCCTGTCTGTCACTTAGTTAGATTATGGTTGATATACAGTTCAACATCATTTATCATTGTAGCTCCACATCCCTTTGTAACTTTATCTCACCAACCTACCAATGTAAATAAGCATAGCAGCAATGCAGGATAACCAACTAAAATGATACATTTCAATAAAGTAAAGAACTGTGGATGCTAGAGCTCTGAAACAAAAACAGAAACTGCTGCCGAAACTCGGCCAGTCTGGCAGCATCTGTGACAGGAAAGCAGAGTTGATGTTTCGAATCCAGTCTTGTTTGGCAAGGAGGTCAGACTGCAGCTGAGGATTACACAGTCAGAAAGTTAAAAGTCACACAGCAGCTTATAGTCCAACAGGTTTATTTGGAAGCACTAGCTTTTGGAGTGCTGCTCCTTCATCAGGTGATTGTGGAGAATCAGGTGATTATGGAGGATTGTGTGCAGTTCTAGTCACTGGAAGGGCATAATTGCTCTGGAGAAAGTACAGAGTAGATTTACCAGAATGCTGCCAGGAATGGACAATTGTAGCTATGAGCAGAGGTTGGAGAAGTTATGGTTGTTTGTGTTAGAATAGAGAAGGCTGAGGAGTGAATGATTTAATTGATGTATACAAAATTGTGAAGTTGTGAAGGGTGTATGTAGAGCAGAAGAAAGGACCAGTTTCCCTGGGCAGAGAATTCAAAAATCAAAGGTCATAGATTCATGCTAAATGGCAAAAGGATTAGAGGGGATGCAAGGAAAATCTTTTTTACGCAGAAGGTGGTAGTTGTCTAGAATTTCATGCCTGAGTTGGTGGCAGAGCTAAAGACCCTAAACTCTTTCAAAAAGTATCTGGATCTGTACCTTAAATGGTGCAAGTTGCAGGGCAATGGGCCTTATGTAGGAAAATGGAATTTGAAAGGGTGGCTGGGTCAGCATAGACAAGATGGACCCAATGCTCCCCTTTTGTGCTGTATCATTTCTATGGTTCTGTCGACTCTTCATCAGAACTGAGAGCAGCTAGGAAACGCTCCTCTACATTGGGAAGACAAAACGCAGACTAGGTGATCGCTTTGCTGAACAACTACATTCTGTCTGTAAAAATGATCCAAAGCTTCTAGTTGCATGGAACTTCAATAGCAATATTTCTGTTCCAGGCTTACTGCAGTGTTTCGCCAAGCATCAGTGCAAGATCAAAGAACAACATCTCATTTTCCACTTGGGGACCCTACAGTATTTGGGTCTCAACATAGAGTTCAATAACTTTAGACACTGATTCCATGTTTCCCACTCCCAAACCCAATCCTGCCATCACATAGACTGCTTTTACTGCAGACTATCATTCTCTGCCACCTTTAATTTTCATTATCACTTATTCAGCTTTTCTTCTGTCCTGGCCTGCCATCCGTAGTCTCTGTACCTACGTCTTGCACATCTCGCTCTTGGGCTCCATCTCCACCTATCCACTCACTTGCCTTCACTCTCATAACCTCATCTTCAGCATTAATGCCAGTTTTTTCCAAGCTGCTGCCACTTCTACCGAAGAGTCACTCGACTCAAACTGTTAACTCTGCTTCCTTCCCGCAGATGCTGCTAAACCTGCTGAGTTTTGCCAGCAATTTGTTTTTGTTGAAATGATACATTTGTTCCACAGCTAAGCTGAATTTCCTTCATTTAGCTAGTGCACACTTGACTGAAGTAGGTGCTGACCCTTGAAATGGTCATTTGTGATTGGAGCCAATTATGTATCTGGAAACTGATTTTAAAGTTGATCTGACAAAACTAACCAATAAGTAAGTAATTTGATCTTCACAACAGTAATATTGCAGCATCTTTTTGTAGTAGTTGTTTTGCAATATAAATGCAACACTGGTCTGATTTTATTCATCACTATGTTCTGTTCTGTGGGTCTATTTGATCACCTTTAGATCATCATACTGTACCTGTCCATTCAGCAGATTATCTTCTCCATTGATGATGAGAAATGTAAGTGGCCATTTTCCCGCTCAGAATACTTGTCAGCTGAATGAGAGTCTGCAAGCTGGAATCTCCCAAGTTCTGTCAAATTTTCAGTGATTCATTTTGTCCAAATACAAATTAGGGTGCAGAATTACGTGTCTGTGTTTGGAAAAAGATAGTACTGCTGCAGTAAGGCCAGTTCAAAACAGCTGCAGCTGTTCATGATCAGCCAAAACAAAACTTAGCAAGTTATAAAACAAAAGGGTTTTGGGATGAAATGATCATCTGTATTTCCAGTTTTGTTGCAATGGAACGTAATCCTCCAGGTCCAATTCAGCTTGCATCATTATTGTCAAGAAGGTGGGAAAGAGACACATGAGACATGGCATCATCTTACTTTGTTATTGCCCTTATTAAGGAAAATGCCATAGCTGCCACCTCATCCAGATTCAGATTATATCTTCTGAAGAGTTTCTTCACCACGAGCCGACTGAAGCTGCCCAGTGGTGCCATCAAGCCTGGAGGTGGAGTTTGCAGCAATTGAGTCTCAGGGGTTCTTGAAACGATTCCATAATGTGGTATAATAATCATCGCCATACAAACAACAGGTTTATTCAATATGAATCATATGGATAATGTGAAGGTTTCAGCAGCTCCAATTCCATACATTTTATTTTGTAATTCTATTACAGTAGTTACCACAAATGTTGCCTATTATTACAATTTCTAAATATTAGAAAAGCTTTTCAATTACAAAATATATGGGGTTTTTTGTTTACATTTAGGCCAATGTGGTTCCAGTGATTAAAGTTCTCTTAATATACAGAAGCACTTCAAGAATAAAGCTTTATAAAATCATAAGAGGAATAGATAGGGTTAATGGTAGGTGTCTTTTCCCTCGGATCGAGAATTTCAAGACTAGGAAGTATACTTTTAAGATGAGAGGAGAGAGATTTTAAAAAAGACACGAGGGGCAAATGTTTTGCACGCGGTGGTTCCCGTGTGGCATGAACTTTGAGGAAGTGGTGGGTGTGGATACAGTTACAACTTGTAAAAGACACTTTGATAAGTACATGAATTGGAAAAGTTTGGAAGGATTTGGCCCAGGAGCAGGCAGGTGAGTCTAGTTTAGTTTGGGATTATGTGCAGCGTGGACCGAAAGAATCCGGTTCCATGCTGTATGAGTTTGTGTGCTTCTTCCATCCCTTTTTGCCTGTGCAGGACAAAGCTAAAAGAAATAACTTGCATTTGTATTGCATCTTTCACATTGATAGGGTGTCTCAAAGTGCTTCACTAGTGGTAAAGTGCTTTAGAAGTATTCTCACTGTGATTTTGTACCGTACACAAAGAAGGCAGCCAATCTAGGCACATATAACAGAGATAAAATGGTTTTAGACACATGGGGTAAAAGCTAAATCTTGGCCAAGATATTAGGAAAGCCCCCTGTTTTTCTTCAAGTGGTGTACAATATTTTCCTTCCAGTTGCAAAGTAAGATGCGACCTGTTATATCCAATATCTCTGACAAAGTAGCCCTCCATATCATAGTGAAGAAAAGAGAAACAACAAGCATTAAAGCATCACAAACACTCGAAATATAAAATAAAAACAGCATGCTGGGAATACTCACTAGGCCTGGCAGCATTTCTGGAGAGAAAAGCAGTTGATAAGTTGAAGTCTTGCTTCAGTTATATTAAAAGTTTGGTTGGACCACACCTGGAGAACTGTGGGCAGTTCTCCAGGTGTGGTCTCCTTATCTTAGGAAGGATATCATCACCACAGATAGTGCAGCAAAGATTTGCTAGAATTTTTCCCATGATGGCATGACTATCCTGTGAAGAGAGATTTGGAAACTGGACCTGTATTCTCCAGAGTTCTGCAGAATGAGAAGTGATCTCAATAGAACTTAAATAATACTCAGTAGAACTTAAATAGATGCAGGTCAGATGGTTCCCCTGGCTGGGGGGGCCTGAAACCAGAGGACACTCAGAATAAAGGGAAAGTTATTTACAACTGAGATGAGAAACAGTTTTATTCAGACAGTTGTGAATGTTTGGACATCTCTATCTAAAAGGGCTGTGGAGGCTAAGTAATTGGCAATGCTTAAAGTGGAGCTGAATAGATTTCTAAAAGGCACTGATGTGAAAAGATATATGAATAGTGTGGAGGAGAATGGCGTTGATGTTGATAACCAGCCGTCATTGTATGGAATGGTGGAGCATGCTCAATGGGCTAAATGGTCTACTACTGCCCCTGTGTTCCTAACTGATCAAGAAATGATGAAAGTGGTTCTTTTCACCTAAGGACTTCCCTCACTATGGTTGACAGGACCCTGAACTGTGGTCAACCCATTTCTCAGATGCTGCTCTCAACCATTTCTCTTGTTTCGAGAACCATGATTGTTCCGCTTTACCTCCATGTTTGAAGGATCATGCTCCATCTTTTCTGGCACTTCAATTACACCACCAAATGCTTCAACTCCTACCTTTTCCTGCCAGAGTACCTAAAGGATTGAACCCTTTTCAAAAGCCCGGTCTACTTCTCAATCACCTTAACATCTCATCTTATCACATTCCACAGTACCTTCCCACACCAGGAGAAACATTTGCCCTTTTTATTTCCCCTCTACTCACTGTCCAAGGACTCAAATATTCCATCTGGATGAAGCAACAATTTACTTGTCCCTTTTTTAGTCTGGTCTGCTGTAATTGCTTCTCACAATGCAATCGCTATGCTGGGGAGACCAAATCCCTTTACAGAACATCTCTGCCTCGTCAGCAAGCGTGACCTTGAGCTTCCAGTTGCTTGTCATTTTAATTCACCAAATTGGTCTTAAATTATATTCCAGAGAAGCACAGAACAGGTTAAGGAACAGTACCTCATTTTCCTTTGGCACTTTACAGCCTCTGTAATCCACAGTGTAGGCTGGAGGGACTGACATGAGGAAACATTGGATAGGTTGGATAGTTATCCTTGGAGTAGAGAAGGTTCAAAGGGGATCTGACAGACATTTATAAGATAATGAGAGGCTTGGATAAGTTGGATAGGAAAGCATTTCTTCTCCAGTAGTAGAGGGGACCATAACTAGAAGGCATAGATATAAGGTAAGACATCCAGAAGGCCAAGAAGAGAGTTAGAGAGTAAAGTTTTTAACTTAGACAGCATGGGTATTTGGAACTTGCTGCTGTGAAAGTATTGTAACATGTGGACATTATTTAGATATTCACTTGCATAGCCGTAGCCTCTGTAGTGTCGACATGAAGGACTGAATGACCACCTCTTATGCTGTGAACACCTAGTAGTGATCAAATTCTTGTTTGTCATGATTTTGCTTTTAAAAAATTGGAAAAAGATGTTCATTACTCTGTCATTCACACCCATCTGGACATTTTCTTTGTTTCATTATTATAGTCATGAGCACTATCTTTTCCTTTGGTCAATGACATCATGTAATCATTTTACATTTAATACCTCTATCTGTCCCAGACCTTCCTTTTTTATTCTTCCAACCCCTCCACACCCATCACATTTCTGATGAAAATACTGGTTAAAACACTTTTTGTTGTTAATGATTTCCAGTGATTTATATCATCTGGAGTAAGATGCCTCACAAGCCTGAGCAATCAGCCCACCTGTGATTGGAAAGGAGTATATACACAACAATCACCAGCCAGAAGTGCCCTCCCAGTCTGGGAACACTTCAGCGGTCCGGGACATTTGGCCTCGGGCATTCGGATGACCATCCCCAAGGCAGACTTTAGGACAGGCAACAACGCAAAGTAGCCAAGCAGAGGCTGATAGCCAAGTTGGGTACCCATGGGGATGGCCTCAACCGGGCCCTTGGGTTCATGTCACACTACAGGTAACACCACTGCATGATGTGCACTCTTGCTTGTATGCACATGCGCGCACACGCACTCCTACAGACCCATACACTCACTCAGACCCTCTTTCACATACAAGCTCTCTCATCTGCTCATACATACACACCCCCCACACTCACACCCACACGCTCACCCTCTCACAAACTTGTACCCCTTTACACTCTCACACACAGACACACGCATGCATGTGGGGTGAGTTTGTACTTGCAGAAATACGTTTAATTTTGCTCAAAAAATTGTATGAATCCATGTAAGATTCTGTAAATCCTTTTTGTAGAAATAGTGTCAGTCTGAGCATTGGGACATAGACAGACAGACTTTAAGCTCACATTTTCATGCATTATCTAAGCTGACATGGCACCTATTGTTAAAGTTCACTTGAGAATGTAACTTTTAAAAAAACGTTTTGGGATTTACATATGAAAGAACTGAAACCAGCTTGGTCATTCTAAAAGATGAGAGACTTAACAAACAATCCAGGTCTTTTTCAATATATCATTTCAGTTGCATCACACTGTAAATTTTACTATAAATTCTGTGTCTCACAATCTTATTTTCCACAACCACTTGACGAAGGAGCAGTGCTTCAAAAGCTGGTGCTTCCAAATAAACCTGTTGGACTATAACCTGTTGTGATTTTTAATTTTATACTCCCTCCAGTGGCAATGTTTATAACAACTCTGAGAACATTTTTGCATAGCCAGAGAATAGCACTGCTTCACCTATACGTTCTGATACCATTCTAACATTTTATTATTTCCTGATTAAGTATTTTGTAGGCATTACACCAACTGATAGTTGCTTGCATAGAGCGTTATAACTTTTATAGCATGTTTTGGTTTTATAAGTGCATGCATATTTTCATTCTCCTCTCCGGAAGGAAGGTACCTGTACTCTATTTAGCATTTCCAGATTTATCCAGTTTCATTTTGCCTAGTGCTGCATTATAAGCAGATGTACATGAATGGTGCTCCTTACAGTATAAACTGAAGGATTTCAATTTGTCTAATTTATTGTGATCTAAATTTATGCAGTGAAATTCATGAATTCACTGTTGCTGACATTTGTGGCAAATTCCACTTTATTATTTTAGCAAAGTTGCCGGGCTTAGTTTCCATTGTGCATTATTGAAACAAAAATGAACATATTAACTCGTTACTAAAAATAACTGCTTAAAGCTCCTTAACATCTTAGGTGACATGCCATGGAGACAATGTCAACCGTGAACCTCTATTAATTCTGTTGCTTTGTTTTACTTTAGGACACACATAGAGGCATGTTCATTCAGCAACTTAGGCATTCTCAAAATTCCCAAGCCCGAATAAAACTGAAGTTGTTTGGAAATTCAGGAACAGGTAAAACGGCACTTGTAGAATCTCTCAAATGTGGGCTCCTGCGAAGTTTCTTCAGGAGACGCAGACCAAGGCTGTCATCCACCAACTCAACTCGTTATCCTCCATCGCCACTATCGTCAAAGCCAACAGGTATCCTTAATATTTTTAAACAACAATGTGAAGGATAGCCATAACGTAGGTATTATAATTGTGCTTCTCCCTACAGGTACAATCACACAGTCATGTTTTGAGACCTATCAAAACAGCCATTTCCCAAATCATGATGTGACTGCCTCATAGAGTCATACAGCATGGAAATAGACCCTTCATCTAACCAGTCCACACGGACCAAGCCTCCCAAACTAAACTAGGCCCACTTGCCTGCATTTGACCCATATCCCTCAACCTTTCCTATTCATGTAACATTCAAATGTCTTTTAAATGTTGTAACTGTACCTGTATCTACCACTTCCTCAGGCAGAGTATTGCACTTAAGAACCACCCTCTGTGGAAAAAAAACTGGCCCCATGTCCCTTTTAAATCTTTCCCCTGTCACCTTAACAATATGCCGCCTAGTTTTGAACTTCCACACCATAGGGAAGAGAGCTTTGCTATTCACCTTATGTGTGCCCATTATGTGTGGGTACTAATTTAAGACAGAGATGTCAAGGAATTTCTTCTGTGAGGATTGAGTGTCTTTGCTCCTCCCTACAGCTCTCTGTGGCAAGGAAATCCAGTGTCCTTGTTCATACTTAGGCTGAGATAAATAGATAGATCGTTGATCAATAGGGGAATCGAGGGTTGCAGGGTAAGGGCAGGAAGGCTATTAGGAGAAATGTCAGATCATCCACGATCCTATTGGTGAAGCAGTTTCAAGGGACTAAATAGCCACCTACTGTTCCTATTTCTTGTGGTTTTACTAAATCGAGAAAGGATAAGTAGAAATGAGGACAGAACTAATTGATACAAAGAATCTCTCCTGATATGAGTCAGAAGATGCTTGTATAATTTGATGTTGTTTAATTTGGATAGTGAAACATAGGCGTCAATGAGTCAGTTCCAAATGTTAATGCTGCAAAATCTGACTACTTTATTCCACCAGCAGACTTTGAAATCCATTAATGGAAGTGAACTTAGCAGTACTAACAGGTTATGCTCACCAGCCTGTCAAAATCCAAGTAAAATATTACTAATAAAAAGACAGCTTATGGTTTCAGTTTTGCAGGATATGGTTTGTGTTTTCGGTCTGCTATAACAGTAGGATTTTGTAGTGATTTTTATATTAATAGCTTAATTTTGGTCATAAAGTATGCTATCTAAAGTGTCTGATGATTTGTATCCCTAATGTTCTTCCTGCCAAATATGTCCCTTTCATTCTGGAAACAGATTTACAAAAGCACTTTTATGTGGGCCTGCAATCATCCATTGGATTTCAGTGAAAATGCTAGGAGTAACATCAGTCCCAGGTCTAACCCCTGGACAGCAATAAACCCCATCATGAGGAAATGGTCTCCTCCATCGCCAGATGAGGTTTAATTGCAAACCTTTCCAGAGCTGCTTTGAAATTTCTTGGAATTATGAGAAAATCAAAGAAGCCTTGCATTTATCTTGTGTTTTTCACACCAACCAGACATTTCCAAAGTATTTTAAAGCAAATACAGTCTTTGCAAAATGTAGTCTAATAAGTGTACAAATTAGGAACAGAAGTAAGCCATGTATGTCCTTTTTGTCTGCCTTAACATTAAAAAAAAGTCATGAGAGATGTGTTTGAGTTTGAAATGTGCATTTCCATCTAACCCCAATATTCTTTGACTTCCTTGCCTAATTGGCCACTATTATAATTTAGGAAACGCGACAGCCAATTTGCACTCAGCAAGTACTGACAAATAGCAATGTGATAACCTGGTGTTCTACTTTTGTGACACTGACAGTTAAATATTAGCCAGGATCCAGGGGATAGTTCGCTCTTCAGGATAATCTCATAGGATCTTTTACATTCAAGCAAAAGGTCCAAACCTTGACCTCTGAAAGACAGCGCCTCTGACAATGTGACAAGCTTTCTGTACTGTTCTGGAGTCCCAACTTTGATATTTGTACTGAAGTATTGGAGTGGGCCTTTAAAGTGGAACTTTGCAACTCAGACAGAAGTGTTACCAACTGAGCTAGAGTTGAAGCACAAAGGTAGTGAAGTCAGATTGGATGTAACGATTCACAATGGCAAAGCTTAGGGAGCTTGGGAATGCCATCCCTTATACCGTAATGAATCATTGTCTTTTTGGTTTACCTTTGGCTCTGAATCAGAAGGTTGTGATTCAAGGCAGTTTCTGGGAATGAGCTATTGTCTTGGTTGTGATTTCATTGCAGTCCAAAGAACCTGCTGCATTGTTAGAAGATCTGTCCTTCAGATGCAGCATATAAACTGAGGCCCCCATCTGCCCCCTCACTTGGATGAAAAAATGCATCATGGTATTATTTGAAATATATGGAAGTTGTCCCATTGTCTTGGCTGTTATCTATCTCTCAAACTACTTTTTAGAGGTGTTTATTAATAATTCATCTCATCATTCTATGTGAACTGGTTGTGTTGTCGCCTATAAATAACAGTCAATACACTCCAAAAATAATCCCAAAGTTACTGGCTGACTTTTCTTTCCCCTTCTCTATTTAAAAAGGGGACATGTCCAATTGCATAGCACCAAACTGCTGCTCCAATTGATATCGGTTTAGTATCAGTTAATGCCTTTCACACACCTGGGCCATAATTTATATTTTTGAAAAGTTGAATTAAATTTGAATAATTTATATTTAAGAAGCTTTACAACTTTTATTTAGATGGTGACCTTGGACCAAGAGCCGTTGCCTTTATTAGCAGCATATTTGATTAACTTCTCATTTCAAGTTTCAGTGAGTATTTCAAACTTGTACCCTGGCTGTGAAAATGTCAGTGTAAGGAGCCGGAGCATGATGTTTGAACCAAGTCTAACCAAAGGCGTTCTACAGGCTTTTGTTTCACCTACACACAATTTACACTATGTAACTGATGACCAGTCTACTAAAGCAATTGACATACAACATGCTAATGTTAATGGTAAGAAATGTTTACTTTACAATAGAGCTAACTCGGAACTCCTGACCTTTTTACTGGCTACTTAGTCATTAAGTTTAAATACAGAGCTAGTATGAAATTTGAATCCATTATTGTATAAAACATGCTTAATTGTTTTTGCTATTTGAAATCTCAACAGGCTTATCATATTCAGAAAGCTGTTTAGTTTCTGGGCTGTGTTATTACTGTGTAAAATTGAGTGGGTGAAGCTGCATTTTAAAAGGCATTAATTTCATTTGCAGTATGTCTCTAATTTAAGTTTAATTCGCCACTTACCTCAAGATCATAGTAAATCAATTTGTTCTTCATGTACAACAATTACTGTGGCAGTTTGTTTAAATCTTTGGTAGCATTTATCAAACAAGTGCTGTCCTGATGCTGTAGAGTATCTAAGCCATTTAATCAGGAAGAAGCAAAATAAAATTCCAGTTCAAGGTTGAGTTAGCTGACCAAAGCCATAATTCATGAAATCTCTCCGTAGTCTTTATTATAAGTGGTTTAGTGAGGAAATCTGCTATGGGCAGCTATATAATGATCCCTGTTGGAAACAGGCATGTTTACAAATCTGGTGCAAGCATGATGCAGCTTCAATTCAATTCAATACAGCACAGGAACAGGCCCTTTGGTCCACCAAGCCTGTACCTATTCCTTATTTAGATCACTACATATTCCCTATGTGCAGTTTCTATCCCTCTGTCCGCCTCCCATTCATGTGTCTGTCAAAATATGCCTTTAAACATTGTTAATGTGCCTGCTTTCATCATAAGACCATAAGACATAGGAGTGGAAGTAAAGCCATTCGGCCCATCGAGTTCACTTCGCCATTTAATCATGGATGATGGGCATTTCAACTCCACTTACCGCATTCTCCCTGTAGCCCTTAATTCCTTGTGACATCAAGAATTTATCAGTCTCTGGCTTGAAGACATTTAGCATCCCAGCCTCCACTGCACTCCGCAGCAATTAATTCCTCAGACCCACCACTCTCTTGCTAAAGAAATGTCTCCGCATTTCTGTTCTGAATTGACCCCCTCTAATTCTAAGGCTGTGCCCATGGTTCCAAGTCTCCTTGCCTAACGGAAACAATTTCTTAGCGTCCACCCTTTCCAAGCCATGTATTATCTTGTAAGGTTCTATTAGATCTCCCCTTAACCTTCTAAACTCCAATGAGTACAATCCCAGGATCCTCAGCCGTTCCTCGTTTTTAGACCTACCAATACAGGGATCATCCGTGTAAATCTCCGCTGGACACGCTCCAGTGCCAGTATGTCCCTCCTGAGGTCTGGGTCCCAAAACTGAACACAGTACTCCAAATGGGGCCTAACCAGAGCTTTATAAAGTCTCAGTAGCACATTGCTACTTTTATATTTCAACCCTCTTGAGATAAATGACAACATTGCATTCGTTTTCTTAATCACGGATTCAACCTGCATGTTTACCTTTAGAGAATCCTTGACTAGCACTCCCAGATCTCTTTGTACTTTGGCTTTATGAATTTTCTCACCATTTAGAAAGTAGTCTATGCTTGTATTCTTTTTTCCAAAGTGCAAGACCTCGCATTTGCTCACGTTGAACTTCATCAGCCATTTCCTGGACCACTCTCCCAAACTGTCTAGATCCTTCTGCAGCCTCCCCACTTCCTCAGTACTACCTGCCTGTCCACCTAACTTCGTATCATTGGCAAACTTCACTAGAATGCCCCCAGTCCCTTCATCCAGATCATTAATATGTAACGTGAGCAGCTGCGGCCCCAACACTGAACACTGTGGGACATTGCTTGTCACCGGCTGCCATTCCGAAAAAGAACCTTTTATCCCAACTCTCTGCCTTCTGTCAGACAGCCAATCCTCAATCCATGCCAATCCATCATCTCCGCTGGCATTGCTTTCCAGGCACACCAGTCGCTGTATGAAAAGATTTCCCTGCACTTCTCTCCTAAACCTTCCCCCCCCCCCCCCCCCCCCCCCCCACCTTGAACCTGTGCCAGCTTGAATGTAATGTTGTCTGCAACCAAATGAAATGGCCGACAATCATCCTCAAAGCTGGGACATGATGTTTGAGGATTCGTAAATTCTCCCAGGTCAGAATCAGAATCTTCAAGAGAATGAGAAAATATATCAACTTTTTAGAGAAGCATGCCAATTGATTTCTATATTTGATCCACATAGCTAATGGCTGGATGATGATTGGGAGTGTCAGATGGAACATGTGCATTTGGCGGCCAGTAAGCATGGCAGAAGGTGATTGGACGGTTCGGAACAGGCTCTTACATTATTCCAAAGAGACTGCACCTTGCAACATATACTCCCAGCTCAGAATCATCCTCTCAATGTATTTGCATATCCTGTTTCATGTCCCTGTGGAAATAGAGCTTACCTAATATCTAGATTATATTGAAACTCCTAGATAATGCCACACTATATAAGGTTAATATGGTTTTGGTTCTCACAAACCTGATCTGAAATCCACAGTTTGGGAATCACTGACTTGTTACCACTGCTTTCTGCTCAGCAATTTTAAATAGTAAAATGAATCAGACTGTTAACATATGGTCTTTTTTAAAAAATGTATTGGTCAGCTCAGGATAATTGAGCATTGAATTTCTTTTAGGTGTTGGCGATTTTAGTGTCTGGGAGTTCTCTGGTAATCCTGTCTACTATTGCTGTTATGATTATTTTGCTGCAAATGACTCCACTGCTATCCACATGGTGCTTTTCAGTCTAGAGGAACCATATGAAATGCAACTGAATCAAGTGACCTTTTGGCTCAATTCCCTCAAATCTCTTATTCCAGCTGAAGATCCTTTAGGTAAGGTTCAATTCATGCATTATTCCCAGAATACGCTTATCCGACAATTGTGAAAGGAAGCTTTTGAACCTTAGTGTATGAGAATTTAGTTTTCCCCAAAAAAATCTTAATATAGAAGAAATTTTTATTTCTTTCAAAGTTTATTTTGATTCTTTGAAAAAATAACACACTTGGGTTAAGTTTGCCAATTACTGATTAATTTAGTGTTTCATTTTAAAGTCTTCAATAAAAGCTAAGGGTAGCTTTCTTTTTCTCCTCATGCACCACAGTAATAGTTCAACAAATAGCGTACTGAAAATGTTTTAATCAGAGACATTAGGGACATTTAAGCCACTGCTGGACCAGCACATGGACAGCAGTAAATTGAGGAGTGTTTTGGTTAGGTTGACCTTAGATTAACATAAATGCTTGAGACAACGTTGTGGATTGAAGGGCCTGTACTGTGCGGTACTGTTCTATGTTCTAACTCTTAGGGCAGACAGTATGTACCTTGGGTGCTGCAAAAAACCTTTAGCTCAAGGGCTTCAGTCATGAAGGAACCCTTAGCTGGTAGTCAAGTTCTATGTCTGTGGAAGCCAACTGTTGCACCTTCTGTAGTTTTTCAGTTCAAATTTTATCATTCTCTGCTGTTGCCATCTAAATGAATGACCTTGTTGACGGACTGAGTTTAATGTATCTGTTGATACGAAACTGGGTAGGAAAGGGGTTTAACCAGATTAGTAAAGTGGGACAGCAGGTGGCAGATTTTGGCAGGAAGAATAGGAGAAATTATCATTTGTTTAAATCTTGAGAAACTGTTACGTTGTGGTGTTGAAGGGATTTATGTGTCCTTGTCCAAGAATCACAGAATGAGGATAAATCTAAGAACTGTGGATGCTGGAAATCTGAAACAAAAACAATAAGTGCTTAAAAATAAACTTAACGTTTGAATCCAATGATCTTTTGAAGCATCACTGGACTAGAAATGTGACTCTCTTTCTCTCCACAAATACTGCCAGTTCTGCAGAGTTTCTCCAGTTACATAGTTAACATGTAGGCATAGCAAACAAATAGAAATGTTTTTGTTACAAGGGGATTGGAACACAAGAGAAATACCATCTTGCTACAATTGTACAAGACAGCACTCTAAGCTTGTACAGTTGAGTTGCATATCTAAAGAAGGATGTTTTCAGTAGGATTAAAGCTGATCATCCAACTCCGAATCCTGTTCCCACTTTTCGCCTGTATACTTTGATCATATTATCATATCGCTCGCCTCCCTCAGTATTCTTGAAATCAATCCCATGAGGTCTGTGTACTTGTCTACCTTAATGCTTTTCAAAACACCCAAAACCTTTTCTTGTAGTAGCAATCCCAAGAATATCAGCATTCCCCTACCGAGGCTCACCTTCCTCTATATCCTTATCCTTTCTAAATACCGATGCAAAGTATTCATTAAGGACTTCATGCACTTCCTCCAACTACATGCACAAATTCACTGCATTGTCCTTACCACCCTATCCCTAATTACTCTCTTGCTTCTTGTATATGTGTAAAACACCTTGGGATTTTCCTTAATCCTGTTTGCCAATGACAATTTGGTGAGGCAGCACTCCATGCCTGTACGGTTGAGCTTGGCCCTTTGAGTCAGAGTCATAGAGATGTACAGAATAGAAACAGACCCTTCGGTCCAACCTGTCCATGCCGACCAGATATCCCAACCCAATCTAGTCCCACCTGCCAGCACCCAGCCCACATCCCTCCAAACACTTCCTATTCATATACCATCCAAATGCCTCTTAAATGTTGCAATTGTACCAGCCTCCACCACATCCTCTGGCAGCTCATTCCATACACTTACCACCCTCTGTGTGAAAAAGCTTCCCCTTAAGTCTCTTTTATATATTTCCCCTCTCACCCTAAACCTATGCCGTCTAGTTCTGGACTCCCCCATCCCAGTGAAAAGACTTTGTCTATTTATCCTATCCATGCCCCTCATCCTCTGATATCCTTGTTTAAGTTCTTTTCATGGTTTTATTATAGTCTTCAAGGAATTTGTCTATTTTCAGTTTCCTAAACCTTGCATATATATCCTATTCCTTTTTGACTCAGCTCGTAATTTCTCTTATCATCCAGGTTTCCTGAATTTTGCCATTCTTATCCTTCATTTTCACAGGAACAGCTGGTTTTGAACTCTTATCAACTGACCTTTAAAAGATTTCTATATGCCAGATGTGGGTTTACCCTCAAACAGGACCTGCCAAAAATTGTTGTAGTTAGCCTTTTCCCAGTTTAGTACTTTGACCTGAGAGCTACTCGTATCCTTATCCGTGAGTAACCCAAAATTTACAGAATTATGGTCACTGTTCTCGAAATGCACCCCTACCAAAACTTCGATTGCCTGGCCAGGCTCGTTTGGTATGGCCACGTCCCAAGTTACATAGTGTTTCAAAACACTGTCCTGGACACACCTCACAAATTCCACCCATCCCCATCCAAGCCTCTGGGTCTAAGGGAGTCCCAGTCAATACAGGGTAAGTTAAAATCACTGCTGCAAATGTGTTGCTGGTCAAAGCACAGCAGGCCAGGCAGCATCTCAGGAATAGAGAATTCGACGTTTCGAGCATAAGCCCTTCATCTACAGCTGTGATATTCTCCCATTTTGTGACTCAAACTCCCCCACCTCTTTTGCATCCCTCTCTATCTCGTCTGAAACATTTAATCCCAGAATGTTAAGCTGCCAATCTTAACCCCTCTCTACCAAGATCATCACAATTGTATGTTCTAATCCACACTTTAACCTGTTGTCCACCTTGTGTTAAAACAAATACACTTCGGACCACCAGTCCTGTTCTGTTCAGTAACCTTTCTCCCTGGTTTTCCCTTTGAGTCTTGCTGGCCTGAGTCTCTAACTCCTCTTTGGCCATTTCCCTTGGCTGACATATAGCTCCAGTTCACACTGCAACACTCACAAGTAACACTAGCAAACCTCCCTGCCAGGATATTGATGCCGCTGCAGTTTAGATGCAACTTGTTCTTTTTATTGTATAGGTTCCACTTGCTCTGGAAGAAATTCCAATGATCCATATGTCTGAGCTCTTCTTCCCCCACCAGCTCTTTAGCCATGTATTTAGTTGTATTGTTTTCCTATTCCTATTTTCCTATTCATGGCCTCACCGCATATGACATGGGAGTAATCCCAAGATTTCAACCTTAGCGGTTCTGCTTTTCAACTTAATACCTAATTTCCTGAAATCTCTTTGAGGACTTTGTCATTCTTTTTCTGTCTGTGACATTAGTACAATTTGCATATGCGACCTCTGGCTTCTTGCCCTCCCTTTTGAGAATGTCCTGCTCGGAGACATCCTTGATGCTAGCCCCAGGGAGACAATATATCAACCTAGAATTTATTTTACAGCCACAGAAACATCTACCTGTACTCCCGACAGTGGAATCCCCTATTACTACTGCACTTTGACCATTTTTTCTGTACAACAGAGGCAGCTGTGGAACCACTATTGCACTGCTGCTGTCACCATTGCCTGGCAGGCAGTCACCACCATCACTGCCCACCCACCCCACCCCTAACCCAAACAATATCCAAAACGATACATTTGTTAGAGCAGTCACCCATCTTTCTACATGAAACTTGGGGGTGACCATGCCTCTAAAACTCCTCCTTGTGGATACTTTTCACTTCCTGCATGTTCTTAAGTGTATCCAACTGCGACTGCGAACGATCATGTGGTCTTACAAGAGCAGGACTGGATATACTTCCTGTAGATGTAGTTGTCAGGGATGTTCAAACTGAATTATGTCCCACATTTTGCAGGAGAATCAGGCTACCACACTGCCATTTTCAGCCCCAGCAACTAGTTAAATAAAAATAAATTTCTATTAAATTAAATTAGTTAACGAGATGGATCCTAGTGTTGGATCCTCACTAACAAATATTAATTACAATATTCTGTAAACAACACTGTAGGTACTACTGTAAATCCCAATACTCTAAAAACTCATGGGTATTTGGTTAATGGAATTCCAAGGTATGAAAAAATAGAATCTCCTGACCACAGCTTACCAATCAGGAACCCTTCTGTCCAAAATATCATTTTTGCACTTGTGATGTAACGAAGCGCAGCTCCCACAATACTCCCGTGTGATGTATCAAAGTCAATGCCCTGAGCTCAAGTTTTTACCTGCTGCCTCTGGCCTTTCTGGTTCTGGTTCCCAGCTGCTGATCAAAGTAAGGCTCCTACTCGAAACCAGCTGACTTCTCCCAGAATCCTCTTCAGTCGCTTCTCACTGAGAACAACATCTGCAAATTCCCTTTAAGCTACTCACCATCCTGATTTGGAACTATGTCATCATTCCTTCACTAGCACCAGGTCAAAATCCTGGAATTCACTTCCAGACAGCACTGAGGTTCTTCCTACAACCCAAGAATTGCAGCAATTTATGAGAATAGCTCACCACCTCCCTCTCCAGCGTAATTAAAGTTTGCAATAAATGCTGGCCCGTCTATGCTCACATCATGTAAATTAAATTTAAAATTCGCTATTTCATGCATTGGAAGTGGCTTTTGAAGTATTTCAGCCACACTTACTCCTGTCAAGGTACAAGTCAGGATTGTAATAAAATACTCTCCTCTTGCCTGGATGGGTGCAGCTTCAACATCACTCAAAAGGCTCAACATCAACCGGGGCAAAGCAGCCAACTTGATAGGCTGAGCCACCACCCTACATTGTCAGTTTGTCCACAGACACTTCAAGCTGGAGGCATTGTGTGTACCATCTCCATAGTGAACTATGTCTACTTGCCAAAGTTCCTGCGATAACACTTTGCAAAGCTGTAAATTCTACCACCTAGAAAGAACAAGAACAGCTAGTGCATAGGCACACCAACATTTCTGATTTCCCCACTAAAGCTGCATCCAGTCGACATTTGCAAATTTTTCACCAGTCCTTCATTGTCTTCCAGTCAAAAGTCTGACTACCTAATAATGCAGCCAGGCCAAGCTATAAAACGTATTTACATAATTTATGCCTGCGTTCTGATAAGCAACTTTACATAATACTATCTTCCCAGCAGATGGCACTAAAGAGCCATTAAAATAAATTAATCTATGTGGCAAACTGCCTGTGTGGGCATAATAAAATTTGTCATTATCATTTTATAAGAGCCTCTGTTTTAAAGTTTACTCAGTAATGAAACAAATGTGTCAGTGCTCAAACTAGTAATAGAATAAGTTAGTTAGTAAAAAATTTTGGGAGCACTTTGTGCATTTTTGTGATATGTGCTTTTTTTTAAACCGTCAACAAAACAAGTAAAGGTAAAGTAAAAAATGAGGTCTGCAGATGCTGGAGATCACAGCTGCAAATGTGTTGCTGGTCAAAGCACAGCAGGTTAGGCAGCATCTCAGGAATAGAGAATTCGACGTTTCGAGCATAAGCCCTTCAAAGTCAACATAGACTCAAAGGACCATACAGAGGGATAACTGTGTGGTAGCTCAACTTGGGGTCACATACCTCAGGTGAGGGAAGAGATTAAGAAAGAGAGTCCTTCATTGTAACATCAATCAGTGGGGGACTTGACCCCACACTTGTATTGGTCTGCATCACAAACCAGCTGTCCAGCCAACTGTGTTATTTGACTCCCTGATGGATCTTCCCTTCCTTAGGACAGATGGGCTTCAGATTGGTTCCACAGCTCGGTGCAACATAGAGGGCTGAAGGGCCTGTACTGCGCCGTAATGTTCTATGTTCTCAACCTCACCCTTCACCTGACACCAGGTTAAGCCATCTCCCACCAGGTGTATCCCTCTAATGAAAGAGGAGCCTTGTGGCCTGGGAAGGTTATGGTGACTTTACCATTGTAAAATGTATGCAGCTGTAAAGCAAGTCCCCACACATTGCATGCTCAATAAAATGAAATAAATAACCTTTAGATTTCATTGATTAAATGTGAGTATTCCTCAAAAGCGAATTCTTTGATTTCCCAGCCGTGAAAAATAAAGGACTAAAGGTAATTGAATGCAAACTTATGTTTACCGTCAGTCTAAAGGCCTTTGAGCATTTCTAAAGGCGACAGGCTGAAGGGCCTGTTTCCACACTGTAAGTAATCTATTCTAATAACCAAACAGTCACATGTCATTTTGTTGGTGGTTGTTAAATTTGTGAGAAACTTGAACATGTCGCCTAAGCTTGGAATTAACTAGGATTTAAACCTTTTTTCAGTTACAATAGTAGATATTTCATCTGCAAGGGATTAACAGTATACCTGACACATTAAATACCATGAGACTGGAGTCACAATGAACACAAAACTAATGATCAGACTGTTTTTTATGTTTATACTCATAAATGATTTCTTCTCTTGATAGCATTTGGTGGAAAGCTGAAAAGTCCTTTGCAGGTTGTCCTTGTTGCCACACATGCAGATATTGTAAACTGTCCCCGTTCATTTGGAGGGGAGTTTGGTTATGACAAAGATCTGTCACTTCTCAAAGAAATAAAAAGTAGGTAAGTAGCCAAATTCATCTGAATTGCCTTTCAAAGGTTTCATTTTCCTTGAGTGCCCTATCCATTCCCAGTTCAATTCAGTTGGGAGTATTTACAGGTGCAAACTTGTGCATTTGAGCCCGAGTCCAGGACTTGAGCATGTAGCACTCTAATGCAGAACTCCTGCAGTATCAATTATCGAAAGTGGCATTCAGTGGGGAAGATAGAAGAAATATAATCATTGTAATTCATTATCATAATCTACCAAGGTTGATTCATACTGATCTGTAACAGAATGTGATGCATTCATTATTTTCCAGAGCTTGAGAGAAAAGAATTGTGTGAATTATTTCTCTTTTGTTAGCACCTTTTCTATGAAGAATTCAGCTATACTTGTAACTCCATAAATAGTGACTGGAGCCACAACTCATTTTTAAAAATGGTGACTTTTTTCACATATTGAGGAATATTGTAATGATGGAACAATCTGGAGTATGCAGTAACGTCAAAATAATGTCCGTGACTGGTGGGCATTATTTAGTCTAAAGTTTTTGTGACATTATAACTGCAGAATCCAGGCTAACCTTCCAAAATTTCTCACCATTAGCCAGTTTGTTGTTTTTAAATGTATTTTTTAATGTTTATCCTGTTATTGAAGTTTGGTTTAATTTTATGATAAGTGTATTTATTTCTGATATACCTGGGTGGGAACCAGTGTCCTGTGATTTCAGTATTCCTTCCAGTAGCACTAACCTCCTTCTAAACTTTACTGATAAACTGCATTCTATCAGTATTGCAATTTGTATAATGCCCTTCTGTATACTTAGGTTTGGAAACGATATGCACATATCTGATAAATTGTTTGTGCTGGACACTGGTGCTTCTGGATCTAAGGACATGAAGCTGCTACGAAATCATCTGCTGGAATTAAGGAATAGTATTCTTTCTGTAAGTATCCTGTGCAACACTCTGTATGTATCGCAAATGTGAACACTTGCTCCAGAATGAGTGTAAGGATAGCCAGTTTAACATCAGTGGTGGGTAAGGTTTGAGAAGACATCAAGGAATGAGTTATGCATTGGAGTGATTTGTGTTAATTAAGGGGAGGCAATGCTGATTTTTTTTGAGTAACCTTAATCAAATGTTTTGAAATAAAATATAAAGTTGATAGGAAACATAGTAGACATTATCCAAATGGATTTTTGGAAAACATTTGATAAAGTATCTCGCAAAATATTGCTTAGCAAGTTGACTATGTTGGAATGAAGGATCAATTCCTGCTTGGATAATTAAAAACAAATTGGATTAAGGACAGAAAACAGCGTCATGTTGTTAGATGGTTTTTCATACTGAAGGATGGTAGTCAGCGATGTTCGCATGACAATAAAATACTGCAGAGCAGAATTGGTGGGCAAGTGACAGATGAAATTTAGTAGAGAAACCTGAGGTGTGTGTTTTGGTAGAAGGAATAGTGAGAATCCTATTCTTGTATGAGTTCTGTGCTTCTGTGAAGAATTAATACAGCATTAATGAGTGTATGGGGACAATGGAGCGATGCATATGCATATCTTTGAAAGTGAAAGGACATATTGACACTAAATAGCATCTTGGAATCCAGGTTCAAAGAACTAAGGCAGTTGAACCTTTACAAAGCTCTGATTAAGACAGATGTCCTGCCTTTAGGTTGGACTTGAGGGTCTTTGAGAGAGTGAGAAAAGATTTACCAGAAATATTCCACAGAGGAGGGATTTTAGCGATAAGTTTAGATTGGAGAAGCTTATGGTTTTCTCCTTAGAGTCAAAAATAGTTGGAAAATTTAATAAGGTGGACATGATTGTGGCAAGTTATTTCCCCTTTAGCTGATGCTAGAAAGACAAGGGCCTCATTTTTTAAGGTGTTGCACAGGACAAATAGGCAGAATGTAAGTTGTAATGACCTGGAATGTGTTGCCAATGAGGGTGGTGAATGCAGAGAAAGTTAATGATTTCAAAATAAAATTATAAGAGCTTGAAGAAATTAAACTTGCAGGGTTGTTGGGACAGAGTGGATGAATGGAACTTTATGAATTGCTCCAATGAGCTTGCTTAGACTTGAGCCAAGTGTCCACCTCCTGTGTCATGATGATTGTATGATTAAAGTCAAAAGTTACAATACTGGGGTAAATTTTGCTATGTGTGCTGGATGTTTCAGTTTTCTCATTCTCACAAGTTTTCCGAATTTTTGGGCAGCTCTCGATCTCAAAAAATCATTGAGAATATTTTCGTAAACTTGTGTGCTGTTTTTTATGTGCCTTTCTTCTCCCTTCTCAAAGCTGCTGATCTTTGTTTAAAGACCTCTCCATTGCACCACCTACAATACCAAGTGTAGGTGAACTGAGATCTTGAGTATTAGTGAGTAATAAAACTGGGAGGGTAATATAGAAAGCATATACTGTGCAAATGTGCATGTTTTATGAACAGAAGTACTGTTGTAAGCAGCATATAAATCAGTAACTAGAAATGTATCACAAATGTCAGTACTTGGGGAACTCGACTATTTTCAATTTATTGAAATAAATTGGATGGAGGACATTATATAGTAAACGTCAGAAAGTGAGTTATGAAGAGAATACACAGAAATTGCAAAAATATACTGTAGATTGAGTGGACAAGAATGTAATGGATGAATTATAATGTAGACAACTGTGAATTAATCCAAAAACCAAAAGAACTGTGGACGCTGGAAATCAGAAACAAAAGCAAAAATTGCTGGAAAAGCTCAGCAGGTCTGGTAGCATTTGTGGAGAGAAATCAGAGTGAACCTTTCAGGTCCAGTGACCCTCCTTCAGTCTGTTCTGAGGAAGGGTCACTGGATCCAAAACGTTAACCCTGGTTTCACAGTATGGATGCTGCCAGATCTGTTGAGCTTTTCCAGCAATTTATGCTTTTGTTTGTGAAGTAATCCACTCTGATAGGAAAATTGGAATATCAGAATTTTTAAAATGATATCAGGCCACAAAAATGTTGGTAATCAGAGGGGACCTGGGTGGCAAAGTTAACGTAATTACAACAATCAATCAGAAAAGCAAAGGGTGTGTTTGCTTTTAACATAAAGGAATGCGAACAGACTGGCCTATAAGAATCTTTGGAATTCTCTACCCCAGTTGTGAATGTTTAACTTTTCGAATATGTTCAAGACAGAACTCAATAGGATACTGGATACTATGGGAATCTAGAATACAGGGATAGTGTAGAATGGTGCAGCTCAGCTGGAAGACATTTTGAAAGGACAGGCAGGAAGGAAAGAGTCAAAAACCGAAATTATGGAAAAGCTAAGCAGGTCTGGTAGCATCCATGAGGAGAAAAGAGTTAGCATTTGGAGTCATCCAAATTTTAAAGTTGTTAACTTTTGGTTTATAAATACTGTCTTATACCTCTGTCCTACCATGTCTGAGGAAGGAGTTGAGCTCCGAAAGCTTGCAATTTCAAATAAACCTGTTGGACTTCAACCTGGTGTCGTTCGATTTTTGACCTTTGCTCATATGCACTGTTACAAATCATAACTCTACATAGGGCTGATGGAAGGAAAGGAAACTTTGTTTAAATCATCTAATTACTGGCCAGGTTGTACTGTATACACTGACTAAGCTCTTTTTCTGTCATGAGGCCAAACAGCTTCCTCATTTGATAAGTAAACATAAACAGTAATATTGTAACAGGTTTTGACATTTAATGGGCTGTGTGCATTGTCAGCATTAAAGGCAAGACATCCAGAAACTGACATCCGTGAAACTGCCAAATTTATGCTGAAATTTTTGTTAGTATCTATGATCTAGGTTTGAGGAATCAGCAGCTTAAACTTTCTACTGATAACAATTTAAAAGCTGCTTTTGATTGGTGTCATTGCAACAAACATTGAGTGCTAGGTCACAATGATCAATTGGTTTTGTTACCCACATTTTTGTAGTGTCCCATTTGCATTTAGAGGAATGCGAATATAACACTAAAAATCAAGTACAATGTCAACAGCAGGTTTCAAAGATTGTATCCAAATGCTGACATGGTTTTATTTGATCCCACAAAACCTCCAATTTTAGATTGTTTATCATATGAATGTATTTTCTACAGCACTCGAGTTAAAAACAATCAACAGTGACATGTGAACTTCACAGAATTTATTTTTGAACTTTTATTATTACTCCTTATTGAGATGTACTTATAGAAGGTTAACCGCTGTGCGCCAATCTTTCCAGCACTTTTCCTCTATTCCTTTCTATTTGTCCTGGGCAGAAACTAATCTGGGCATGTAGTTATTGGCACAATAAAACTATTTGCAAGATTTTGTGTTTTTGTTTCTTACAAGTAGAACTTTTTTCAAACTTGATATTTTACTTTATGATACTTGGTATTTACTCTTGTGTTGTCTTCTCCTCCTCTTTGTTTTCATCTTTTCTGGCAGTCCTCTCACTCTAATCTACCTTGTCATTTTCATTATCTCCTCTGTTTTGGCTGCCTCAGTAGCTGATATGAATGCCTGTGCTTTAATTATAATACTAAACTGTTTCCTGTGGAAGTAATTTCAAACTTTGAGCCACACCTGTTTATATAATAGGCCACATTTCAGCAACACGTGAATAATCTATTGCGCTCAGAGACCTTTTCTAACTGCAGTGAGTTGGTCTTACTCAGTGGTCAAAAGATTTCACAACTTGACTCAGTACCCTGGTTTAGCAAGTGAAAGGTAGTAAGTGCTTTCTCACTATTTGTAAACACTCTAGGAGTTACCCATGTCATGGTTGAGTTCAAAATTGATGCACTCAGTGGTCAAATATTTAGCTTCACTGTCACGCAGTATATTTTAAGTGAGTGTTTAAAAGCTGTTTGACCGTGGAGATTTCAAATCCAAAACTAAGGTGGGCAGCACGGTGCTTAGTGGTAGCACTATTGTCTCACAGTGCAAGGGACCTGGGTTTGATTCCACCCTCGGGCAACTGTCCGTGTGGAGTTTGCACATTCTCTCCGTGTCTGCGTGGATTTCCTCCGGGAGCTCCGGTTTCATCCCACAATCCAAAGATGTGCGGGCCAGGTGAGTTGACCATGCTAAATTGCCCAAAGTGTTCAGGGATGCCTAAGTTAGGTGCATTAGTCAGGGGTAAATATAGGGGAATAAGTCTGGGTCCGTTACTCCACGGAGAGTTGGTGTGGACTTGTTGGGCCGAAGGGCCTGTTTCCACATTGTAGGGATTCTATTAAATTCTATAAAAATTCCGGCATGATTGCTGCCTGTCAATTTTCCGGCAGGGATAATGAGGTAGTAGTAGTAAATTGAGCTCTGCTTAATTTTTCCCACCTTGAATTTCCTTACCTCAGCTAGGGAGGATAGTTGTCATTTCTCAGATTCTCATGCAGACAGGCATCGCAATAATATAACAAAAAAAAACCCCATGGATGCTGGACATCTGAAACAAAAATAAAAAGTACTGGAGGAGCTCAGCAGGTCTGGAGAAACTCAACAGTTATGTTTCACTCCCAGTGACCCTTCTCCAGCATCTTCTGTTTTTGAGATAAGCATCGCACCCTGGGTGTTACTCGTCTGTGTAAGTGTGCTGATCGCTTATAGAACATAGAACATTACAGCTCAGTACAGGCCCTTCGGCCCTCAATGTTACACCGACCCGTGAAACCAGTCTGAAGCCACATAACCTACACTCCATTCTCGTCCATATGCCAATCCAATGACCATTTAAATGCCCGTAAAGTTGGTGAGTCTACAACTGTTGCAGGCACAATTTCCACGTCCCTACTGATCTCTGAGTAAAGAAACTACCTCTGACATCTTCCTATATCTATCACCCCTCAGTTTAAAGCTGTGTCCCCTCGTGCTAGCCATCACCACCTGAGGAAAAAGGCTCTCACTGTTGACCAATCTAATCCTCTGATTATCTTATGTCTCATTTAAGTCACCTCTCAATCTTCTTCTCCAACAAAAATAGCCTCAAGTCCTTCAACCTTTCCTCGTAAGATCTTCCCTCCATACCAGGCAACATCCTATTAAATCTCCTCTGCACCCTTTCCAAAGCTTCCATATCCTTCCTATAATGCGATGACCAGAACTGTATGCAATGCTCCAAGTGTGGCTGCACCATAGTTTTGTACAGCTGCAGCATGACCTCATGGTTCCAAAACTCAGTCCCTCTAATAATAAAAGCTAACACACCGTATGCCTTCTTAACAGCACTATCAACCTGGCTGGCAACTTTGAGAGATCTATGTATATGGACACTGAGATCTCTCTGCTCATCTACACTAACAAGAATCTTACCATTCACCCAGTACTCTAGATTCCTGTTACTCCTTCCAAAGTGAATCACCTCAGACTTTTCTGCATTAAGCTCCATTTGCCACCTTTCAGCCCAGCTCTGCAGCTTATCTTTGTCCCTCTGTAATCTACAACATCCTTCAGCACTATGCACAACTGTACCAATCTTAGAGTTGTCTGCAAATTTACTAACCCATCCTTCTACGCCCTCATCCGTGTCATTTGTAAAAATGACAAACAGCAGTAGACCCAAAACAGATCCTTGCGGCACACCACTAGTAACTGAAGCTTGTAGTGTATTCAACAACTCGCGTTCCCTACAGAAGACACTGTTAATGTCTTTGGATGCTTTGAAAAGTTTTTGAATTTTGTCCATATAATATTTTAAGAGTTTTAATTTTAAAATTAAAATTGCTTCTAGTGCAAAAGCACCAGCACCTTATTGATGAAAGAACAAGGGGAGCAAAAGAGGCCTTTATCATTTGGAAACTCATTTTTAATGAAGTATCTCAATATGCTGTCCACTTAATTTGATGTATGAATGCCCTACTTCATACAGTCCTGAGCAATAGAAACCAGGAAAGATCCAGGCTAGGGAGAGACTGTTCAGTTCATTCAGTTCTTGAATGTTATTCATTAATTCTTGTTAAAAAGCTTGAGTAGACATCATGTGAAGGCAGAATGTGATGCTCCCATTGATTAGTAGTCAGGGGAATTCACTGGCTTGTGAAAGAAATGGTATCTTCAGGAAATTCAGAGGCTACTGCTGGTGAAAGATTAGTGTCCCATGGTAAGAACAAGGAGGGCATTAGGAAAATATATTTTACAGAGTTTGTATATTAACATTATTTTAATTGGCTGCAATTATTTCAACATATAATTTTTAAAGCCTGCTTGCAATGTTCCGTTATTGTATAAAGTAAAGACTAAGAAATGTAAATATTCTGAATTCATTTAGACTTGTCTACCCATGACATTCCTCTGTGAGAAAATCATCTCTATACTGCCTTCTTGGAGAAAACAAAATGGACCCAACCAGTTTATGTCATGGCAACAATTTGTTTATGATGTTCAGAACCAAATTAATCCCCTGGTGAGTGAAGAAGATCTGAGGGAAGTGGCCCAACAACTCCACAGTTTGGGAGAAGTAAGTGTGTTTTAGTCATTCATACAGAGTCAAATGTAGCCTCTGTTACCTTTACAATTAATTAATCATGATTGACAGTTTATTTTTCATGATGCTATTGCCCTACATTTGTGATTTTCAATTATATCTACTGTATTTTATTCATTATATGTAAACTACCAATAAAGTTCAGTCAACAAAATAGGTTCAATTGCCAATTTAATTGTGTTTTACGATTGTAAGATTTTGGGAATCACTTTAATTGTAACACCTCGTCAGTTACAGTAGAAACAGTTTGAAAATGTCAATTTAAAGCTTTACTCATCTTGATTAGTTGCAAGACTCATTCCAGGTAAAAGTTTATTTTCACAGAACTTATTAAAGTTATCATTGTAAATACAAACGATTGATAAAGGCAGTGGATTCAGTCAGTGCTTAATGGAGCACAGGCTTTCAATGGTCAATTTGACTGGCTGTACCTCTTTCTACTCTATTAACCAAAGTGTTCTCTTTTTCTTTATGACTGGTTCCACAGACATCGTTGAGGATGCTCTTGTCTTATTGTGCTAACATTATTGGATTTAGTTACACTTCAAAGTTTGTGCGAAGATTTGTAGCTCGGGTGCTTGTTGTAGTGGTTCTGTTCGCTGAGCTGGAAGTTTTTGTTGCAAACGTTTCGTCCCCTGGCTAGGAGACATCATCAGTGCTCTGGAGCCTCCTGCGAAGCGCTTCTTTGATGTTTCTTCTGGCATTTATAATGGTCTGTCCTTGCCGCTTCCGGGTGTCAGTTTCAGCTGTCCGCTGTAGTGGTTGGTATATTGGGTCCAGGTCGATGTGTTTGTTGATGGAGTTTGTGGATGAATGCCATGCCTCTAGGAATTCCCTGGCTGTTCTCTGTCTGGCTTGCCCTATGATAGTAGTGTTTTCCCAGTTGAATTCATGTTGCTTGTTGTCTGAGTGTGTGGCTACTAGGGATAGCTGGTCGTGTCGTTTCGTGGCTAGTTGGTGTTCATGTATGCGGATTGTTAGTTTTTTTAAACTTTGCATTATTCTCTCTCTTCTTGTTACATTTGAAAACAATTTCTCAAGGAAATGTGTGTCAATGCTTTGAGCTAAAATTGTCATGATCACATAAGACTGATTTAAACATGTTGTGCCCTTATCCAGTAGCTAAGCATGATTGGAACCCATTCTTCAGTACCGTAGAAGTCTGGTGTCATTTATACAAATGAGATGTCCTATCCAGCGAAGCTAGTTTTGAGTTTTCAGTATCTCAATAATGGGCATGTTGGTTTTGGAGAGGATACTCGTGTTGGTTCACTCTTGTTGGCACTGAATCTGGATGATCTTATGTGTGCTGTGAAAGTCGTGCTGTTTCGGTGCTTTGAGGTACTTGTTTAGTTGTCCAAGTCTTCAAAGCATTTGGAGCAAGGAGTCACTGCTGCCTGATAAGCCATGAAGTTAGCGGAGTCTTCCTAACCACTTAACGTGCACAACATTGCTTTTGTTGTTCCTGAAACCTCTTTAAAATTGTACTGTTTAATTTCAATTGTCACTCCCCATTCTTCCAAACATCTCACTCAACAATCTCACCTATCATTTATCCACCAATTTCATCAGCCTAAGTAGTCCTTACAATTTAGACCATAAGACATAGGAGTGGAAGCAAGGCCATTCATTCCATCACGTCCACTCTGCCAATTAATCATGGCTGATGGGCATTTCAATTCCACTTACCAACAATCTCCCCATAGCCCTTAATTCCTTGCAAGGTCAAGAATTTATCAGTTTCTGCCTTGAAGACACCAAACATCCCGACCTCCACTGTGCTCCGTGGCAATAAATTCAGCAGGCCCATCACTCTGGCTGAAGAAATGTCTCCTCATTTCCATTCTGAATTGACACCCTCTAATTTTAAGGCTGTGCCCACGGTCGTAGTCTCCCCGCCTAACAGAAATAACCTCCCAGTGTCCACCCTTTCTAAGCCAGGCATTATCTTGTAAATTTCTATTAGATCTCCCTCAATCTTCTAAACTCTAATGAATACAATCCAAGGATCCTCAACCAATCATCATATGTTAGGCCTACCATTCTAGGGATTATCCTTGTGAATCTCTGCTGGACACGCTCCAGTGTCAGTATATCCTTCCTGAGGTGTGAGACCCAAAATTGGACACTGTATTCTAAATGCAGCCTAACTAGAGTTTTATAAAGTCTCAGAAGCACGTCGCTGCTTTTATATTCCAATCTTCTCGAGATAAATGACAACATTACATTTGCTTTCTTAATCAACCTGCTAGTCAACTTTTAGAGAATCCTGGACTAGCACTCCCAGATCCCAGTACTTCTGCTTTATGAATTTTCTCACCGTTTAGAAAATTAGTCGATGCCTGTGTTTTTTTTCCAAAGTGCAAGACCTCGCACTTGCTCACGTTGAATTTCATCAACCATTTCCTGGACCACTGTCCTAAGCTTCTAAATCTTTCTGCAGCCTCCCCACCACCTCAGTACTACGTGCCTAACTTCGTATCATCAGTGAATTTCACCCCCTATCCCTTCAGCCAGCTCATTAATTGTCATAAAGATGTACAGCACAGAAACAGACCCTTTGGTCCAACTCGTTCATGCCAATCAGTTATCCTCATCTAATCTAATCCCACTTGCCAGCACCCGCCCCATATCCCTCCAAATCCTTCCTATTCATATACCCATCCAGATGCCTTTTAAATGTTGCAATTGCACAAGTCTCCACCACTTCATCTGGCAGCTCATTCCATACATGTACCACCCTCTGTGTGAAAACGTTGCCCCTTAGGTCTCTTTTATATCTTTCACCTTTCACCTTAAACCTATGCCCTCTAGTTCTGGACACTCCCACCCTGGGGAAAAGACTTTGTCTATTTATCCAATCCTTGCCCCTCATGATTTTATAAACCTCTATAAGGTCACCCCTCAGCCTCTGACACTTCAGGGAAAACAGCCCCAGCCTATTCAACCTCACTCTGTAGCTCAAATCCTCCAACTCTGGCAACATCCTTGCAAATCTTTTCTGAACCCTTTCAAGTTTCACAACATCCATCTGATAGGAAGGAGACCAGAATTGCACACAAAATTCCAAAAGTGGCCTAACCAATGTCCTGTACAAGCACCATATATAAAGTGAACAGCTGCAGCCCCAACACTGAACCCTGCGGGACCCCACTTGTCACCAGCTGCCATTCCAAAAAAGAACCTTTTATCCCAACTCTCTGCCTTCTGTCAGACAGCCTATCCTCAATCCTTGCCAGTAGCTCACCTCAAACACCATGAGCCCTCACCTTACTCAACAGCCTCCCACGAGGCACCTTATTAAAGGCATTTTGGAAGTTTAGAGAGATAATATCCACTGGGTCTCCCTGGTTTAACCTACTTGTTACCTCTTCAAAGAATTCTAACAGGTTTGTCAGGCACGACCTCCCCTTACTAAATCCATGCTGACTTGTTCTTTTCCGACCTTGCACTTCCAAGAATTTAGAAAGCTCATCCTTAATGGTGGATTTTAGAATTATACCTGCAACTGAGGTTAGGCTAATCAGCGTATAATTTTCCATCTTTTGTCTTGATCCTTTCTTGAAATGGGGAGTTACAACAGCGATTTTCCAACTGTCTGGGACTTGCCCTGACTCAGTGATTTTTGGAAGATCACAGTCACCGCCTCCTCTATATCCTCAGCCACCTCTCTCAGAACTCTATGGTGTAGCCCATTCAGGCCAGGAGATTTATCGATTTTCCGACCCTTTAGCCTTTCTAGCACTTTCTCTTTTGTAATGGCTACCATACTCAACTCTGCCCCCTGACTCTCCTTAATTGTTGGGATATTATTCATGTCTTCCACTGTGAAGACTGACAAAGTACTTATTAAGTTCTTCAGCTATTTCCTTATCTCCCAGCACTAAACTTCCAGCATCAATTTGATGCGGCCTAATGTCTACTTTTGTCTCTCATTTGTTTCTTATGTATTGAAAGAAACTTTTACTACCATTTCTAATATTACTGGCTAGCTTACCTTCATATTTGATCCTCTCCTTCCATATTTCTCTCTTGGTTATCCTCTGCTTGTTTTTGTATTCTTCCCAATCTTCTGATTTCCCAGTGCTCTTGGCCACTTTATAGGCTCTCTCTTTTTCTTTGATATATTTCCTGACTTCCTTTGTCAGCCCGGATAATTTTTTTTTTCTTTGGAATGAACCTCTGTACTGTGTCCTCAATTACACCCAGAAACTCCTGCCATTGTTGCTGTACTGTCTTCCTCATTGCTTCCAATCAATTTTTGTCATACCCCTGTAATTACCTTTATTTAACTGTAATACCATTGCGTCTGATTTTGCCTTCTCTCTTTCAAACTGCAGACTGAACTCTACTATATTATGATCGCTGCCTCCTAAGTGTTCCCTTACTTTTAAAATCTTCTTTAATGTCTAGCTCATTACATAGCACTAAGTCCAGAATAGCCTGCTCCCTTGTGGGCTCCATCACAAGCTGTTCCAAAAAGCCATCCTGTAAGCATTCCATGAATTCCCTTTCTTTGGATCCACTGTCAACATTATTCACCCAGTCCACCTGCATGTTGAAGTGCCCCATGTTCACCTTGATCTTGCCTTTCTGACATGCCCTATTTATTTCCCAGTACATCTTGCAACCCTGGTCCTAACCACTGCTTGGGGGGGAGGGGGGGTCTGTAGATAACTCCCATTATGGTCTTTTTGCCTTTGTGGTTCCTCAATTCCACCGCACAGACTCCACATCATCTGACCGGACGTCATTCAGTGCCATAGATTTAATCTCATTCTTAACTAACAAGGCAACCCCGCTCCCTCTACCCACCTCCCTGTCATTTTGATGAGTTGTAAATGCTTGGATGTTTACCTGCCAGTCCTGAACCCCCTGCAACCACATCTGTGATGCCTACCACATCATAATCATTCACGATGATTTGTTCCGTTAATTCACCTGCTTTGTTACGAATACTATGAGCATTCAGGTAAAGCACCTTAATGCTAATGCATTTTTCAAGTTTTGTGTCATGTATAAATTTTGAATTTTTGTTCTCTAATGTGGATTGAAAAAAGCTGTGGTTCTAATAGCAATCACGGGGGGACCCCAAAGAAAATTATTCTACAGTATGAAAAATAATCACTCAGCACTACTTTTGTTTCCTATAACATATCCAGCTTTGTATTCTTCCTAATGTTGCTTTTTCCATGGATCTCAATATTGTGAACAAAGCTACTTCATGGCATTTTATCAAACACCTATTGGAATGCCAAATATATCGACCATATTTCACTGTTCGACGCGCTCTCACTTCATCAAAAGACTCAATCAAATTGGTTCAAAATGATTTGCCTTTGACAAATTAGGCCATACTTGTCCAAATTACTGTTGTTTTGGACCAGTTTATTGCTTCTAAAAGCTTTAAAAGATGGTGAGATATTCTTATACATTCAGTCACTGTGTTGTCTTGGGAAATACAATTCTAAAGGATTATAAGAGTCATAAATTTAAATGCATCTTGTTACAAAGTTATCTCTAACATAAAAATACTTTTAATCAAATATAATTTTTTCTCTACTAAAACACCATACACTAAAATAAAGCCAATGTAGAATGCATCTGCTATGTCGTCGTCTTCCTTCGTGCAGTCAATCTTTTCTCGCCTTTCTTTATTGACAACCCCAGAGCCTGAGAATGTGAGCCCCTTCAGTCTTACAGATTGAAAGTACTTGCATTGTCACCAAGTGAAATCCCTTGACATACTTAGAGTCATAGGGCCATAGAGATGTACAGCACAGAAACAGACCCCTCGATCCAACTCATCCATGCCAACCAGATAATCCAACTTCATCTAGTCCCACCTGCCAGCACCTGGCCCATATCCCTCCAAACCCTTCCTATTCATATACCCATCCAGATGTCTTTTAAATGTTGCAAATGTACTAGCCTCAACCACTTCCTCTGGCAGCTCATTCCATACGTGTGCCATCTCTGTGTGAAACAGTTGCCCCTTTGGTGTCTCTTATATCTTTCCCCTCTCACCCTAACCCTATGCCCTCTAGTTCTGGACTCCCCCACCCCAGGGAAAAGACTTTGTCTATTTATCCTATCCATACCCCTCATGATTTATAAACCTATATAAGGTCACCCCTCAGTCTGCAATGCTCAAGGGAAAACAACCCTAGCCTATTCAGCGTCTCCCTATAGCTCAAATCCTTCAACCCTGGTAACATCCTTGTAAATCTTTTCTGAACCCTTTCAAGTTTCACAACCTCTTTCCAATCGGAAGGAGACCAGAATTGGATACAATATTCCAACAGTGGCCTAACCAATGTCCTGTACAGCTGCAACATGACCTCCCAACTCCTGTACTCAGTACTCTGACCAATAAAAGAAAGCATACCAAACACCTTTTTCATTATCCCATCTACCTGCAACTCCACTTTCAAGGAGCTATAAACATGTACCTCTTTGTCAAGTGAAGCTAAGCAGAGTCACATGATATGAAAGGAATAGATTGTATAGGTTATAGTTAGGCAGAATAATATAACGTTAGGTTAATAGATGAATATGTTTTGATCATGTAATTATAAATAAACTAAACAATTCTAAAAGAACAATCTCCCTGTTAATCCTACATTCTCTTCCCTTTACACTATCACTATTCAAGTCTATCTTAAGTTATCTTCCCAAAATTTGGTTATGTATAGAATATGTTCAGTACTGTAATGGCACTTTTATTCCTTCTTAACTTATTTTGTCCTTGACTATTTAAGCATCCTCTCTCTCCAGCACTTTCCAATTGCATTCTCAGCCAATACTTCTACCTCTCCCATTTCCTTTCCCAAATTTCCTATCCTATGTTTAGCATCTGGTCCTGCCCTTCTTTGAGATAGATCTCCGTGATTGCAAAAACATTGTATTCCCAGGTTTGTATGGGAGTAGATCTTCCGTTAGCTCATGTTCACAGCAGTTGGAAGTGAATTCTCAAAACCTATTCTAGCCCTGAAAATGATAACAGTTGTGATTTTGTTACATTCTTCTGTTTTTTCCAGCACTCCAAGTGATCTTGCAATGACATTTTTATAGTCAATAGATTGTTTCATTGTAAATCACTCAAAATGAGTGAAATTAGAGAATAGGTGTGGTGTACTCATTGAATTCTCAAAGCCTATCCTAGACCTGAAAACAATAACAATTGTGGTTTTACTGCATTTTTATCATTTTTCACAGTACTCTTAGTAACCTGGTAATAGTTAAAAATCAACTAGGAGAAAGTGAGGACTGCAGATGCTGGAGATCAGAGCTGCAAAATGTGTTGCTGGAAAAGTGCAGCAGGTCAGGCAGCATCCAAGGAGCAGGAGAATCGACGTTTCGGGCATGAGCCCTTCTTCAGGAATGAGGAGGGTGTGCCAAGTAGGCTAAGATAAAAGGTTTGGGGGATGGGTGTTAGGAATGCGATAGGTGGAAGGAGGTTAAGGTGAGGGTGATAGGCCAGAGAGGGGGTGGGGGCGGAGAGGTCGGGAAGAAGATTGGAGATCAAGAAGGCGGTGCTCCCCCACCACTCCCTCCGTGACTCCCTCATCAAATCCACATCTCCCCTGCCGCCCCCCCCAACCCAACCTCCACTCCCGGCACCTTCCCCTGCAAACGCAAGAAATGCAAAACTTGCACCCACAACTCCCCCCTCACTACCCTCCAAGGCCCCAAGGGATCCTTGCATATCCATCACAATTCACCTGCACCTCCACACACATCATTTACTGCACCCGATGTGGCCTCCTCTACATTGGGGAGACAGGCCACCTACTTGTGGAATATTTCAGAGAACATCTCTGGGACACCCGCACCAACCAACCCAACCGCCCCGTGGCTGAACACTTTAACTCCCCCTTCCACTCTGCCACGGACGTGCAGGTCCTTGGCCTCCTCCATCGCCAGACAATGGCAACACAACGCCTGGAGGAAGAGAGCCTCATGTTCCACCTAGGAACCCTCCAACCACAAGGGATGAATGCAGATTTCTCTAGCTTCCTCATTTCCCCTTCACTCCCCTCCCCACCCCCCCACCTTTTCTCAGTTCCAACTCTCAGACTCAGCACCACCTTCTTGACCTGCAATCATCTTCCCAACCTCTCCGCCCCCACCCCCTCTCCGGCCTATCACCCTCAACTTAACCTCCTTCCACCCATTTCCAACATCACTCCCCCAAGTCCCTTCTCCCTGCCTTTTATCTTAGCCTGCGTGGCACACCCTCCTCATTCCTAAAGAAGGGCTTATGCCTGAAACGTCGATTCTCCTGCTCCTTGGATGCTGCCTGACCTGCTGCGTTTTTCCAGCAACACATTTTTCAGCATAGTTAAAAATCACACAACACCAGATTATAGTCCAATGGGTTTATTTGGAACACTTATGCTTCCAAGTAAATCTGTTGGACTATAACCTGGTGTTGTGTGATTTTAAAATTTATCTACCCGAGTCCAACATTGGTACCTCCATATTATAATATGTCATTTACATGTTTCTAGTCAATAGTTTCACTTTAAATCCTCAAAATGAATGAAGTTAGAGAATAGACTTGGTGTTCTCATTGAAATGAGTATCAAGATTCTAACTCACGGTTGCCCAACTTTTTTGGTTAGGGAACATTCCACTTGAAGAAAATTTTCAGGAAGGCAAGGTTTTCCTAACAGGAAAGATGAGCTTCAGCAAGATAAACAATGCCACAGCATCAGATGGATAATTTAAATTAATAAAAATGACCATTTATAAAGGACCAACAGCAGAGCTAACTAATAAAACCCACGTATCTTTGGCTAAGAAGCAAATGTAGAAAGAGAAAAAAAGACAAGACTCAAAGACTTCATCAAAGGAATTGGAACTGGGTTGAGCTAAGGAGTTGGGTTTACTGTACGTAATACTGACCTTACTTTACCACTGGGGCACTTTCAAATCTGGCCTCAGCAGCATTTACATAAAAATGGAGTTGGGAGTGGATTGTCTTTCAGCCTGTGTTTGCTTATCTCGCAGCCTGTTCCATGGAGAGAGTTTTGGGAAGGGAGGAGGAGGAAAACAGGCTTATTTTCAACTCAGTCGCACTGTCCCTCCTATCCTTTGCACCCATCCTCTCACTCGCGTCTACCTGCCAATCCATGGTGCACTTCAGAAGAGTACCATATTTCAGATTTGCATAAAATAACTTTGAAATATAAAATTGCCATTGTTGATGTATTTACAATCTACTGGGACATAAAGTGGCCATTGTATTGCACATCCTGTTTCTTTGCATACGTAGCAAAAATACATGGGAACTTATCAATAGTGAGCTCAGCATTCTAGACAACAATTTAAGTTGACGCTACTGAACTCACTCATGTAAGAAAACCTGAGACTTTCCATGAGACTTGCTCCATGTATCACAGTACACTGTATCATGAGTACTGAACCCAACATTTGCCTTAATACAACAAATTGTTGATCTCCTTATTGTATCAGTACAATGGGAGTGCAACAAATTGACCAGTTCGAAAGGATGGTTTGCAATAATTCTGTAGTTAATTATTTACTGTGTCTTTTTGCAATTTCAATTGACCACTGTGAGTGTGTACCTGGCAATTCATCAATCTGACACTTGTGATTGCTGTAAATGACAAAAGCAGAATGAAAAAGATCTTTGGGATGTGGGAGCCAGGTAGGTAAACATGATTTCAACTCTTTAGTTGCATAGAGCGTAAATGAAGCAGAGACTATTTAGGCCAGTTGCTACTGTTTGCACTGTAACTTTCATATATTTTAATATATAACAAAATTATTTTCCATGTCTAGTCTTTTAACAAATTCAATTATATTTTTTGTAAGAATGTGCATTAAAGACAGTAAATTTTAACATAGATTTTTCTGCTTGAAAGCTGGTATTTGAGTTTATTACACAGCACAATCAGCACATTGCTGATAGCACTGGTTACTGAAAACTAAAGGTCTTCAAATACCCAAATCCTTATAATGCCATAAACTACCATTTGCTCATTTCTAAACTTTGTGCCTCTGTGCTTTCCCTGTGCATGCTTTTAACAGTTTAACATATGCACAGCTTGCAGACAACTGGGTATTCCTCACTAGTATTTAAATAAGAATTCTGTATACTTCATAATAAACGGATGAATCTTGGATTCCACCAAAGAATGTTGCTGAAACATATTTTTAAATGCATCATGGCTTTTCTAAGATTCCTGTCTAGCATACAGAACCAATGAAGTGAGCAAAATAGATGTTGGCCAGACACTTTTGCCCCAGTTTAGATAATGGGAGAAAACATAAGTTGAAGTCTCAAATGCAGCTTTAAAATGGAACAAAAACAGAAATTGCGAGACAAGTTGAGCAGATCTGGCAGCATCTGTGGAGAGAAATCAGAGTTACTCCTTTAAGTATAGTTTTCTGTTCTGATCAAGGGTTGCTGGATCTGAAACATTAACTCTGATTTCTCTGCACAGAAGCTGCCATCCATCACACCCCAGCTCCTGTAAATTCCTCATTGCCTGTAATTGTTGTTCCAACCAATCCATGCAATCCAATAGGATTTGCAACTAAATGCACTTCCTACAAACGTAATCATCGGCAACACGGAAACTTTTCCTAATTTCCCACATCTGACAGGAAGAGCACGCTGCTAAAGGCCATCTTTGCACTTTAACAATCTACAGACCCAGAAAGTAGCACAGTCTTACTGCTCTAAAAACACTGCTCCAGGATAACTTCTTAGCTATGTTTTATACCTTTACAGTTTAATCAAGGTTCAGATCTCAGTATAAACATGCAATTGAGAAAGAATCTACTCTCTTCACTATTGTAGATTTACAAAAACAGTCAGGTTACACTTTAAAAGCCAGCCACTTAGCTGCTGTTGTGCTGTGAGCTCCACACAGGTTTCTCGGAGATCAGCTGTGAATTTCACTGTTTGCTTATTATTCTTAAATGAACTCCAAACTCCAGAGATACTTGAAACCAAACAGCAGAGGCAGTCAGCTGTGCAGATTCACTGCTATGTCAAACATCTGTGCAAGTTTACTTCTCTGTTTGTTTCACTTCCCAAATGGTCACTGCTTTGTCTGTCTTCCTCCTTTTTAAAGTGCTATTGTTTTGATCTATTTTTCCCCAATGTTCCAGAACAATGCAAGAGCTTATAAAACAGTAATAATTACTGCTCCTAGAATTTGAAGACGATCAGCTTGAACGCTGAAAATACCTCAAAAAAAGGAGCAGCTCCTACAGCCACATTTTGTCCTGTCCTCCATCTGAGAATTTCCGGAATCCTTCCTTGATTTACATTACTTTCATTTTAAGCGAACGCATAAATATGTTAACATACGTTTGTGATGGAATACATTCAGCATCAAAGTTCAATTGCAAAACACCAAAGATTGGACAAGTGTGAATTAATTTAATTAACTAATGATAACTGGAAGCTGCATTCTTTGCTTTGTTTTTTCAGCTCTATTTCCATTTTATAGTTGTACTTTTCATATTGAAATGTTTATAATAATGAATATAGCAGGAAGTGAAAGGTCAGTTGATTTTGTCGACAGGGAGCTAATGCTGAAGTGTTTGTCTCCATTTTGTTAGATCCAACACCAGATATGTAATATATCTTTAAGAGACAGACTTATCACCATGTAACGTAATGTAGAAACTCTGTCCCTATCTTACTGAACTCCTTTTTTTTTCTTACAGCAAGTCTTACTGAGGAAAGCATGCCAAAGTACATCCAAGTTGCTCAGGTTGAGGGCCTACATGCTTGTGTTTGTGATTGTGGTGTATGTATTTAAATATATTGAAAGGTGTAATAAACATTAATTGAATTCTTCAGTACTACATAATTCAACCTTGTTTTACGGAAGCTAACAAAAGTATTACATAGTGATGTCCTGCTAATATCACAATCACATACCACATCACTTCCTGTCTTGTCCTGTCCTGCAGCTATAGTAGTAATGCCGCCATTATTGCTGGCAGCTGTCATTCTGTCACTTCGCAGTGATATGGCATTGCAATTCAATATAAAATAGGGGTACAATTTTAAAGTGAATGCAGGCACAGAGGGACCTCAGTGTACAGATCGCTGAAGATGCCAGCACAGGTAATAATCAGGTAATAACACATACAGTGCCCTACCCTTTATCAACAGGGTCATGGAGTAAGGAGGTGATGTTGAACTTGTATAAGACACTTATTAAACCTGAGCTGGAGTATTATATATAGTTCTGCATAACTTATTATAGGAAAGATGCCATCTCATTGAAGAGTATGTAGAGTGATTCACAAGAACAATTCCAGGGATGATAAATATCAGTTATAAGGATAGATAGAAGAAGTTGGCTCTGTTCTCCTTGGAGACGGGGCAGCTGAGGAAACCTGGTAAAGGTTTTCAAACTCATGAGCAGGCTTGATGGAATAGATAGGGAGAAACTGTTCTGCCTCTTAACAGGATAGAGAACTATTTAAAAAAAGAAAACAGAAGTTGCTGGAAAAGCTCAGCAGGTCTGGCAGCATCTGTGAAGAGAAATCAGAGTCACCGTTTCGGGTCCAGTGACCCTTCACCAGAACTGATGGTAGCTAGGAAAATATGGCTTATATGCAGAAGATCGGATGGGGCTAAGGAGTAAAGAGTAAATGATAGGTGAGGATAATAAACTGGCTAGCTGGGTGAATAGCTGTTAATGGAGACTGTCGGTGACTAACAATAGGTAGTGTGTAATGCCAGACTCTGTGATTACAAGGCCTGGTGTGTGTGTAGATGTTGGTGTGGAATGTGGTAAGGGGCTAGGACATGGGAGAGTTCAGCCCCTAAAATTATTGAACTCGATATTGAGTCTGGGAGGGCTGCTGTGTCCCCATGCAGAAAATGATTTGTTGTTTTACCAGCGTGCGCTGCTCGTCACTGGAACCCTACAGCAGTCCTGAGACAGAGATGTTGGCCAGTGATGCAGGCAGCTGGAGGCTCAGGGTACCTTTTGGGGGTAGATTATAGATGTTCTATGCTTCGTTTCCCCAATGTAAAGAAAACCACATTTTGAACAGTGAATGCAGTGGACTAGATTGTAAGAAGTGCAGGCAAAGTGTTGCTTCACCTGGAAGCTATGTTTGGGCCATTGGATACTGAGGAGGGAGGAGGTAAATGGATAGGTGTTACACCTTCGATTGCAAGGGAAGGTACTGTGCCAGTGGTAGTGAAGGAAGAGTGGACCAGTGTGTTTCAAAAGGAATGGTACCTGCGGAAGGTGGACAAGGGAGGGGAGGGTATCTGGTGGTGGCATCTCGCTAGAGTCATAGAGATATACAGCATGGAAACAGACCCTTCGGTCCAACCCGTCCAAGCCAACCAGATATCCCAACCCAATCTAATCCCACCTGCCAGCACCCGGCCCATATCCCTCCAATCCCTTCCTATTCATATGCCCATCCAAATGCCTCTTAAATGTTGCAACTGTACTAGCCTCCACCACATCCTCTAGCAGCTCATTCCATACACGTGCCACCCTCTGCATGAAAATATTGCCCCTTAGGTCTCTTTTATATCTTTCCCCCTCACCCTAAACCTCTGCCCTGTAGTTCTGGACTCCCCAACCCCAGGGAAAAGACTTTGTCTATTTATCCTATCCATGCCCCTCATAATTTTGTAAACCTCTATAAGGTCACCTCTCAGCCTCCTCTGCTCCAGGGAAAACAGCCCCAGCATGTTCAGTCTCTCCCTGTAGCTCAGATCCTCCAACCCTGGCAATATCCTTGTAAATCTTTTCTGAACCCTTTCAAGTTCCACAACATCTTTTTAATAGGAAGGAGACCAGAATTGCATGTAATATTCCAACAGTGGCCTTAGCAATGTCCTGTACAGCCACAACATGACCTCCCAACTCCTGTACTCAATTCTCTGACCAATAAAGGAAAGCACACCAAATGCCGCCTTCACTATCCTATCTACCTGTGACTCCACTTTCAAGGAGCTAGGAACCTCCACTCCAAGGTCTCTTTGTTCAGCAACACTCCCTAGGACCTTACCATTAAGTGTATAAGTCCTGCTAAGATTTGTTTTCCCAAAATGCAGCACCTCGCATTTATTTGAATTAAACTCCATCTGTCACTTCTCAGCCCATTGGCCCATCTGGTCCAGATCCTGTTGTAATCTGAGGTAACTCTCTTCAGACGGTAGAAATGGCAGCTAATGATCTTCTGGATGTGGACGTTGGTTGGATGGCAGGTAAGTACAAGGAGAATCCTATCTATGTTCTGGAAGGGAAGCGAGGAGGTGAGGGTGGACTCATGGGAGATAGGTCAGACCTGGTTGAGGCCTGTCAACAACAGCTGGGGAATTCTCGGTTGAGGGAGAAGGTGGACATTTCAGAGGCTTTCTTGTTGAAGTTGGCCTTATTTGAACATATGCAATGGAGACGGAGGAGCTGGGAGAATGGAATGAAGTCTTTACAGGAAACACGGTGTGAGGATGTATAGTCCAGTAGCTGTGGGAGTCGGTGGATTGCATTACAATGGATATTGGTGGCCAGGCTATCCCCAAAAATAGAATGGAAGAGAGAAGTCAGAGACCAGGTGAAAGTGAGGGCAAGGTGGAAATTGGAAGCAAAATCAATGCACTTTTCCAATTCCAGACGAAAGGGGGAAGCAGCACTCTCGATATCATCGATATATCAAAGAAAGATCGTAGGTTGGGGCTGGAGTAGGACTGGAACAAGGAATGTTCCCCGTACCCCATGAACAGACCAGTATAATTGGGGCCTGTGTAGGTACCCCTGGCCACCTCTCTGACCTGAAAAATATGAAAGTTTAAACAGAAATTGTTATGGGTGAGGACAACCTCAGCCAAGTGGAAAAGGGTTGTGGTGTGTGGGGACAGTTCAGGTCTTTGCTGCAGGAAGAAGCAGAGAGTCCTGAGACTATCCTGATGGGGGATGGATATGTAAAGGAATTGCACGCCTTAGTATGGAAGAGGCAGCTGGACCCTGCAAACTGAAAATTCTGAAACTGGCATAAAGCATCAGAGTAATTACGGATGTATATGGGCAGGGAGTAGACTCTAGGAGAAGAGACTGAGTCAAGGTCGGATGAGCTGGGTTCTGTGGGGTAGGAGCAGGCTGAAACAATGGATCTCCATAGGCAGTCCTGTTTGTGGATTTTTAGAAGAAGGTAGAAGCGATCTGTGTCGGGCTGGGGGAACTATCAACTGGGAGGCAGTGGGAGGGGAGAAGATCACCAGATGAAATTAGGTCCATAACCCTAGTTGATACAATGACCTGGTGTGTCACGGTGGGGTCATGGTCCAGGGGTAGATAGGAGGTATCTGAGAGCTGGCATTCAGCCTCTGCAACATAGCAGTCAGTATGCCAGACTACAACAAGCACCACCCTTATCGACAGGCTTAATAACAAAGTCGAGGTTGGATCTGAGCGTACAGAGTGCAGTCAGCTTGGAGAGAGAGAGAGAGAGAAGTTGGATTGGTGAGGGGAGTCTAGACTAAAGAGCCTTGGTGTTTAAGGAACTTACAAAAGGAGCAAATGGACGCAAGAAGAAACTTTTTCACACGGCAAGCTAATAGGGTGTGGAATGCACTGCCTAAAAATATGTTGGAGGCAGATTAAAATGAGGCATTCAAGAGGGAATTTGTTATGGACCAGGCTCGACCCCTCAAAACATTTTAAGCAGGTAGCCCAGACCATAACTTTGCTGTTTGTTTCAGATAAGTGTATAGTGGTTTTCAGGAGTGAATTAGCTGATCAGACTGCCGAGTTTTAAACAAACAATTTATTTACAAAACTACAGAATGAAACACAACTTGAGAGTTACAGGTTAGCCAGGGAAGACCCAAAGAGAGAGCTAAGAGGAGCCAGGAGGGGACATGAAAAGTAATTGGCAGATAAGATCAAGAAAAACCTTTAAAGCTTTCTGTAAGTATATCAGGAATAAAAGAATGACTGGAGAAAGATTAGGGCCAATCATGGATAGAAGTGGGAGGTTGTGCATGGAGTCTGAGGAGATGGAGGAAGCACTAAATGAAAATCTTTCATCAGTATCCACATTGGAAAAGGATAATGTTGTTGAGAATACAGAGACACAGGCTACTAGACTAAACTGAATTGAGGTTCAAAAGGAGGAGGTGTTAGCAATTCTGGAAACTATGGAAATAGATAAGTCCTCTGGGCCGGATGGGGTTTATCCGAGGATTCTCTGGAAAGCCAGGGAGGAGATTGCAGAACCTTTGACTTTGATCTTTTGGCGTCATTGTCTATAGGAATAGTACCAGAAGAGTGGAGGATAGCAAATGTTGTCCCCTTGTTCAAGAAGGGGAGTGGAGACAACTCTGGTAATTATAGATGTGTTGAGACTTACTTCCGGTGTTGATAAAGTGTTGGAAAAGGTTATAAGAGAGAGGATTTATAATCATCTAGAGAGGAATAAGTCCTTTAGGGATAATCAACACATTTTTGTGAAGGGTAGGTCATTCTTCACAAACTTTATTGAGTTCTTTGAGATGATGACTAAACAGGTGGATGAGCGTATAGAAGATGATGTGATGCATATGGATTTCAATAAGGCTGGCTGAAGGTTTCCTTGCTGGACTGGAAGGTTTGTTTTCAGATGTTTCATCACCATACTAGGTAACGTCTTCATGGAGCCTCTGGAAGAACTCCCTTTTCCTGCTTAATGTTGGTGTGACTGACTGACTGATTGATTGCTGGGTTTCGGTAAGGCGTTTGATAAGGTTCCCCATGGTAGGCTATTACACAAAATACAGAGTCTTACGATTGGCAGTGATTTCGTGGTTTGGATCAGAAATTGGCTAGCTGAAAAAGGTGGTGATTGATGCAAAATATTCATCCTGGTGTTCAGTTACTAGTAATGTACCAGAAGGACTTGTTTTGGGACCACTGCTGTTTGTCATTTTTATAAATGACCTAGATGAGGGCGTAGAAGGATGAGTTAGTAAATTTGCGGATGACACTAAGGTCAGTGGAGTTGTGGATAGTGCATCCTGAAGGATGTTGCAGGTTACAGAGAGACACAGATAAGCTGCAGAACTGGGCTGAGCGGTAGTAATGGAGTTTAATGTGGGAAAGTGTGAGGTGATTCAGTTTGGAAGGAGCAACAGGAATAAAGAATATTGGGCTAATGGTAAGATTCTTGGTAATGTGGATGAGCAGAGAGATCTTGATGTCCATGTACACACACCCTTGAAAGTTTCCACCCAGATTGATAGGGTTGTTAAGAAGGTCTACAGTGTGTTAGCTTTTATTAATAGAGGGTTTGAGTTTTGGAGCCACAGGTCATGTTGCAGCTGTACAAAACTGTGGTGTGGCTTCACTTTTAGGAGCATTGTGTACAGTTCTGGTCACCGCGTTATAGGAAGCATGTGGAAGCTTTGGAAAGGGTTCAGAGGAGATTTAATAGGATGTTGTATGGTATGGAGGGGAGGGTCTTATGAGGAAATGCTGAGACACTTGAGGTTGTTTTCGTTCAAGAGAAGAGGAGGAGGTGACTTAATAGAGACATATAAAATAATCAGAGAGTTAGATAGAGTAGACAGTGAGAATCTTTTTCCTCAGATGGTAATGGCTAGCACGAGGGAGCATAGCTTTAAATAGAGATATTGGACAGGTGTCAGAGGTAGTTCCTTTACTCAGAGTAATAGGGGCGTGGAATGCACTGCCTGCAAGATGAGTAGACTTGCCAACTTTAAGGGCATTTAAATGGTCATTGGATAAACATATGAACAAGAATGGAATAGTGTAACATCGGGGGCCGAAGGGCTGCAATGTTCTATGGTCTGTGAACCAAGAATAGAATACCCGATTAAGTTATGCTATCTGAACCCGACAGGAGTCCCGATTTAGAGATTCTGTTCCAAAATACCGGCAACAATCCCAATAAACAAACCCAACACAGAGTAAAAATGACATTAAAAAGCTTACTTGTTACAAAGCCAGAAGGGCAGAAGGAGGGGAGAGAGCATCCAGTTTCAATTGTGACCCTGACTCAACTACACCCCTGACCTGGACTGACCTGTGCAGCTGGAGAGCTGGCCATGGCCACTTGATTATACCAGTTTTTTTTTAAACTTGAAAGCTTTCTTCCTGAAGCATGATCTGTTCGGTATAAACAAAAGGGGCCCAACGAACCATTCAGCCTTCAGGCATGATGGAACCTTGGGTCATTTAGAACCTCCCTGAAAAGAACCAAGGACACATGACCTTGTAAAAGGACCAGCTTTGTGACAAATTGGATGATTATTTGCATAGAAATGGTGTGCAGGGGTATGATTTGATTTATTATTGTCGCATGTACTGAAACAGTGAAAAGTATTGTATTGCATGCTAACCAGACAAATCATACCTTTTATAAGTACATCAGGGTAATAGAACAGATTACAAAATACTGTGTTAGTTACAAGAGAAGCTACACAGAAAGATCAACTCTAATATGAGAGGTCTGTTCATAAATCTGATAGCGGTGGGAAAGAAGTTGTTCTTAAATCTCTTGGTATATATTTTCAAATTTTTGTAGCATCTGCCTGACAGAAGAGGGTGAAAGAGAGTAAAACCAGGGTGGGTGCAGGGAGAGGGGGAATGATTTGATTATTGTTGGCTGCTTTCCCAAGGCAGCATGTGCGGTGTAGATGGTGTCAATGGAAGGAGGACTGTTTTCGGTGATGGACTGGGCTGCATTCACAACTCTGTTATTTCTTGCAATCTTGGGCAGAGCAGTTGCCCATACCAAACTGTGATACATTTAGGTAGGATGTTTTCTGTGCACATCTATGAAAATCTGTAAGAGTCATTGTGGACATGTTGAATTTCCTTCCCCTTCTGAGGAAGTAGAGGTATTGGTGGGCTTTCTTGACTCTAGCACGACGTGAATGGACCACGATAGTTTAGTTGGTGAAGGAACTTGAAGCTGTCAACCACCTCAGCAGCACTGATACAGACAGGGGTGTGTCCTCCTCTCCACTTCCTGAAATAGATGACCAGCTGCTTCATTGTGCTGACATTGAGGGAAAGCTTTTTGCCTTTGTTCCATGTCAGTAAGCTGTCTGTCTCCTTCCTGTACTCTGTCTCGTCATTGTTTGAGATCAACCCCCTACAATGGTGAAATCAGCAAATTTGGAAATGCTGCTGGAGCCGAATTTGGCCACGTAATCATGCATGTATAAGGAGTACAGTGAGGGGCTGACTATGCAGCCTTGTAAGGCACTGATGTTGAGGATTATTGTGGAGGAGAGGGACTTTGATAAAGAGTGGAGCTGGAAAAAGCACAGCAGATCAAGGGGTATCAAAGGAGGAGGGGACTCAACGTTTCAGGTCAGAACCTTTCATGTTACCTAACCTTACTGCTTGCAGTCTGCAGGTCAAAGTCGAGAATCCAGTTACAGAGGAGCGAGCAGAGTCCTAGGTCTTGGAGTTTGGAGACGAGTTTTATTGGAGTTATGCTGTTGAAGGTGGAGCTAAAGTCATTAAATAGGAGTCTGACATAGGTATCGGTATCCAGATGTGCCAGGGAGTTAGTGTCTGCCATGGGCTATTGTGATGGTTGGCTAAGTGTAACAGATCAAGGCAATCTCGGAGGCTGCAATTGGTGTGTACTGTTACAAACCTGTCAAAACACTTCATGATGATGATGTCACTGCCACAAGGTAACCGTCATTAAGGCACGTTGCCTGATTTTTATTTGGCACCAGGATGATGGTGGTCATCTTGAAGCAGATGGAAGCTTTGCTTCACAGTAATGATAGGTTAAAGGTTTCTGTAAATACTCCCACAAACTGTTCTGCGCAGGTTCTGAGTGCACAGCTGGGGACTCCATCTGGACAGTCACTTTATGTGGATTCATCCTCAAAAAGGCTGGTATGACATCTGCGATGGTGGCTGAGAGTACATGCTTACCCAAGGCTGTCTGGGCTGGTGATGTCATTTCACTGCCCGTCTGTTCAAAATGAGCAAAAAAGCATTGAGCTCATTGGGGAGGGATGTATTGTTGTCAGCAATCCTACTCAACTTTACTTTGTAGCCTGTTATATCATGTAAGCTTTGCCGTGGTCAATATGTGTTTGTGTGAACAGTCTGGAATTCTAGATTAGTTGGTTTTGTCTCTTGGCGTCATTGACGGCTTTGTGAGAATCTAATGTAGATTTCCTATGCAAGTCTGGGTCACCTGACTTGAATGCCTCAGAGCTGGACTGCAGGAGATTGGCAGGTGGCTCCCTCCTACACTGGAACACTTATGAGATTGTGTTCATGAGCGTGCTCAGTTAGAATCGCAGGAAGGATGATCCCAATGATTGAGCAGTACAGAATCAAGGGTCACAGTCTAAGTAGGCCATTTAGGACAGGGATGAAGAGAAATTCCTTTACCCACAGAATGGTGAGCTTATGGAATTCTCAGCCACAAAGTGGTTCAGATGAAAGCATTGAATGTTTTCAAGGACATAAGCATAGTTCTTAGGACTAATGGGATCAAAGGTTATGTTGCGAAAGTGAGAACAGGGTTTTGAGTTAGACGTTGTCATATTGAACAGCAGAGCAGGCTTAATGGGCCAAATACTCCTCTTGTTTTCAACGTTTATGTTGCTGTGCCTCCTAACAATGGTGTTAACACTAAGTGTGGCCAAAATGTAAATCAAAATTTTAGTTTGATTAATCTGAAAGGCTGGAAGGTATTGATCAGTTACTCTTATTTGTAACAGATCAACAATGTCTGTCTATACTTTTAAATAGAAAAATATCCCAATGCACTTCACAAAAGTGTACTGAGACAGCAATGAACACAAACCAAGAATAAGACAAATGTAGGACTCTATTGATGTTTTTTGAGTTAGTTAAGGAGGAAAGAGAGCAGAGTTTTTGGAAATGAATTGGGCTATTGAAGGGAAAATGAGTAAAAACAGTAATGATTACTATCCCATGCCAAATGGCCTTCTGGTAAGCCTGCACTTAATTTTGACATACTGACATTTCATTATTAGATAACAAAAGAGCAGTAGAAGTTGGTTATTTTGAATTAGGAATAACTTTTGATTTCCAATGAAGAGCACTTACTATCTTTTTCTTCCTCCCCTAATTAACCTGCTGAGCCCTTGGGTTTCTTTTTGTCTCATAATTTAAAAATTGTCTAACTTGGTATTTCATTAAACAGTGACAGTGATCACAGAACAAGATTAGCGTGGAATAAACAAATCGATAACGAATAGAAATCATCTGAGCTTTTCCACAGTGATGCAGATTTTACCTCTGCAATCGAAGATGGGTTACGGAAATGTTCTCACCCAGTTAACCTGTTTGATTGTAAACAGTACGTCCAAAAAATTAATGGATGGAATTTACTTCAACTTGGTGCACAGGGTGTGGCAAAGGAAGAGTTAGTTTTTGGTAAAGGTAGATCTCAATCCTGAATCTTTAAATGATATCCTAATATTGGGAGGTTGGATGAATTTAATTTTTTAAAGAATAACCTGGGTTTTGTTTAGAATGTTGTGGATTGCTTCAGCTGCTGTGGTAATTTTCATTACAGCTATCGAAACATGAGCAGAGTTTTCAGAGCAGGTTTATTTTTAATTCACTCATGGGACATTGGCATTGCTGGCTGGCCTTTATTGCCTTTCCCTAGTTGCCTGGGATTAGGTGGTGATGAACTGTTTCTTGAGCTCCTGTAGTCCATTTTCTGTAGACTGACCCACCATGCCATTAAGGGGGATTCCAGGATTTTAACCCAGCGACAGTAAAGAAATGGCAAGTATTTTCAAGTCAGAATGGAGAGGGGCTTGGAGGGAAATCTGCACATGGTGATGTTCCCATGTATCTGCTGCTCTTGTCCTTCTAGATGGAAGTGGTTGTGGGCTTAGAAGGTGCTGCCTAAGGAGCTTTGGTGAATTTCTGCAGTGCATCTTGGGGGTAGAACATGCTGCTGTTGCTGAGCTGTGAGGTAGTGGATGTTCTGGATACTTGTGGATTTGGCACCAGTCAAATGGGCTGCTTTGCCCTGTATGGTGTCAAGCTGCTTGAGTGTTAGTGGAGCTGCACCCATCCCAGCAAATGAAGAATACTCCATCACAGGCTTGACTTGTGCTTTGTAGATGGTGGACAGGCTTTGGGGAGTCAGCAGGTGAGTTATTTGCTGCAATATTCCTAGCCTCTGACCTGCTGTTATAGCCACTGTGCTTCTGGTCAGTGCTAACCCCAAGGATGTTGATAGTTGGGAGTTGATGTAACACCAGTGATGGTAACACCATTGAACCTCAAAAGACAGTGGTTACATCATCTGTTATCGGAGATAGTCATTGCGTGGCATTTGTGTGGCACAAATGTTGTTTACCAAATGTCAGTCAAAGCTTAGATGGATTGCTTCAGTATCTGAGGAGTCATAAATGATGCTGAACATCGTGCAATCATTAATGAACATTCCCGCTTCTGATCTAATGATCAAGAGAAAGTCATTGAAGCAATTGAAGATGGTTGGGTCTAGGATACTACCCTGAGGAACTCCTGCAGAGATGTCCTGGAGCTGAGATGACTGGCCTCTAACAATCACTACTGTTGTCTTATGTGCCAATAATTAGTCCAGTCAGTGGAGAGTTTAGCCCCCGATACCCATTGATTTGAGGTCTTCTTGGGCTCCTTGATGCCACATTTGATTGAGTGTTGGCTTGTTGTCAAAAGATGTCACTTACTTTACCTTTTGAATTCAGCTTGTTTAGGTGTGGTTTGATCTGAGGTCTGTTGTTGGGATGGAAGCTCTTGACTTTTTTTTACATTTTTGTTCTTACAGAGCATCAACCAGACAGAAACACCTTCATGTTCATGAGACCAAAGGTCAGTTAGAACTGCATAAATGTCCTAATGCAGTTTGACGTTAAATATGCAGAGTGTGGCAGAATTATGGACTACCATAGACAACAGAGTTAGATTCCAAAAAAAAACCTGCTGATGCTGGAATCCAAAATAGATAGGCGGCAAGCCAGGCAGCATCAGGAGGTGGGGAAGTTGACATTACGGAACGGTTCACCGAGCATCGCAGCCGGGTCCGTGGGGCTGACCAGACCTCCCAGCCATTGCCCATTTTAATTTCCCTTCCCACTCCCTTTCCGACATGACCATCCTTGGCCTCCTGTATTGCCACAACGAGTCACACCACAAATTGGAGGAACAACACCTCATCTTGCATCTGGGCAGCCTATAGCCCGGAGGACTCAACATTGAGTTCTCCAATTTCAAATAACCTCTCTTCCCAGGCCTTATCCTCACTTCCACTCCTCCCTGCCACCAACTGGATTCATTCCTCCCATTGACCAACCAGTCATACCCTCTACCTATCGTCACCTATGCCCAGTGCACCACTCTGCCCCCGCCAACCCGTTTATCTGTAGCTCTCCCTTCACCCACCCAGAGTCCTGAAGAAGGGTTACACAATGAAAAGTTGACTTCTCCACCTCCTGATGCTGCCTGGCTTGCCATAGACAATAGAGTGGCAATAGTCTTGCTTTTTATTTCTTGCACAGATCTCTGGAAGTCCATGCTGTGGACAGCATCAGCCATAATGATAGCAGTGCGCAGACCCTTGCAGCATGCAGCTTAGAGAGAACATTGCCGAATGCCCTCTTCACTTGTCACAACTAGTGAATTGTCTTTTCTCACCTATTATTGTTTAATACATATATTAGTGTGATCTACTGGAGGAGAAATTAAACAGGTTTTGTCTTCGTGGGCCATCCATGGAAACATTTCATACCTAAACATGAAATAATATGATTGAGGAAAGCCACTTGCAGGACTCTCACCAGTTTTCCTAAGCCTTTAAAATTAAGTGTAATTTCACCTGATAAGTAATTATACGCTGTAGGAATGAAGGACAGGGCTGAGATTTAATTCAAAATTTATTGGCAAGCTCAAAACCCTGAAAGAACATTTGGATAATCACTTAGCTATATTTCCACAGAAAGTGAAGCAAGCTTGTCCACTGCTACCCTTGATATTTAATGTCTTCATTGACGTTGTGTTAGAGGGCACCAGAAGAGGCCAGGATTGTATTGTCCAGTTCTGTTTCTGGAGTTATTGCAGCGCTTCCTTTTACAGATGATATGTTGGTACGGTCACGAACAGTGGATTAACTAGTAGGATATGAGCGTAACAAAGTTCATTATTATTGTTACTCTAGAGGGAAAGCCAGTACTTATTAGACACATTGTAGAATCAAATTGCTGCAGATCCTGGAATCTGTATTGAAAACAAAAAAAATTGCTTTGCTCCGATGAAGAGTCACCTAAAGTCAAAACATTAGCTTTGCTCTCTCTCCTTGGATGTTGCTTGATGTGTTGTGATTTCCAGTATTTTTTTTGTTTTCAGTACTTATAAAATGCAAGTCAATTTGTCCCAATTAACTTGCAAGAGGGTACTTGAAACTCTGGTTAAATGGATGGTGGTGTTTTCTTCACAATAGGGAAGAACAAAAAGCAGTTTAGTCTTCCTCATCTCATCAATCACGATAAAATTCTAAAACATGGAAAACTTGCACTTTGGAGATGTGTCAAAACAGTCCTCCAAGTCTTGTAGCAACTAGGTGTGTAAGATATGAAATCTCAGACCAAGTTTTGATGTGAATTGTGGCCACCATAGACGATACAAAGATGATTGGAATGTCGTTAGTTATTCTGCATCATGAAGAAGGTTTAAATCACTAATGGAAAGCCTCAGGATGAGCGCAAGATCTCTGTAATATATGAGTTAGACATAAAGTACATGAACCTGTACTGTGATGGAGAGTAAAAGGCATGTATTTGGTGCTAACGTTCTACATTTCCCATTGGGTAGAAGCAGTATTATTAATGGGACTTGATTTTATGCTGGGGTCCAGGTAAAACATCCACAAGCACTGCTCCTCTTGACAACAGGAAATTCCAGTTTTCCTTGTGAGGCTAAAGCCCACATTTGCCTGTCACTGAATGGCTAACTAACCACACTCACATTTTGGACAGTTGATAAGCAAAATCTCTGGAGTCAGGTTTACTCAAAGATAACAAGTCTAGTATTGGAATATTGGATTTTACTGAGTTCCCGTAATTAATCCAGTAATTCAGTACTTTAAGATCCATGATATTCTATTGCACAGTGGCATAATGTCTAAAATAATCTGCTTAACCCTTCCCTTTATAACCTTGAACCTGATATGACAGACTGAGTTTGTGAAGTTAAAAATCACTCCACACCAGATTATAATCCAACAGATTTATTTGGAAATACAAGCTTTCAGAGTGCTGCTCCTTCATCTACCTGATTCAGCGCTCCAAAAGCCTGTTGATTCTATGACCTGGTATGGAGTGATTTTAAACTTTGTCCATCCCAGTCCATCATCGAATTAGTGAAGGTAGTTCTGTAGTCATTCATGTATATGGTTATTTGGGCAATCTACTAAATGGTAACTATGTACTAAAATAACATCAGTCAATGCTGAGGGGAGCAGAGAAGATCATTGTAATGGTTTAGTTTAAGCAATTCGCAATTTAAAATAAAAACTGTAGATAAAGACAGAAAAAAAATTGTGTATTAGTATGAATTCTTTGACAGATTTCCTCTTTTTTTTAAAAGTAAAATTATGAGAAAACAGGACTCTGTCAAATCAGAATTAATACCACTCTTCATCAAACAGTTAACTCCAAATGTGAGAATTCCACCATTGAACCAAAATCATGTATTCAAGCTGTACTAGAGACTTAAACACACAATCTAAATTTTCACTTCAGTCTAATACTGAGGTGGGGCTCTGCTATCAGACTTACCAACTTTCAGATGAGACTTTATATCATGGATCCTGTCTACCATCTCAACTGTATGTAAATTTTCAAAAGTGTTGATTTAATTTTAAGTTAATATGTTGTTGTTACTGTTGGCTTTGTGCTATCTGTGGGTGACATCGGCAGGTTTATAAATTGTACAATTCTATAGATGCAGCTGCCAATCATAGAATTCCTACAGTGTGGAAGCAGGCCACTCAGCCTATGGAGAAAGTGAGAACTGTAGATGCTGGAGAGTCAAAGTCAAAATTTTAGGCATAAGTCCTTCATCAAGGTTTATACCGGAAACATCGACTCTCCTCCTCCTCGGATGCTGCCTGACCTGCTGTGTTTTTCCAGTACCATACTTTGTGACTCATTCAGCCTATGGAGTCCACACTGACCCTCTGAAGAGCAACCTATGCAGACACAATCCCTATCCTATCCCTGTAACACTGCATTCCCCATGGCTAATCCACCTAGCCTGCAACCTCTGGACACTATGGTCAATTTAGCATGACAACCCAACCTGCACTAATTTGGACTATGGGAAGAAACCAGCGCACTCAGAGGAAACCCACACTGACTCCAGGGAGAATAGTGTAAACTCCACACAGACAGTCCCCTGAGGGTGGAATTGATCCTGGGTCCCTGGCACGGTGAGGCAGCAGTACTAACCACCAAGCCATTGGGCTGCCCAATTTTCCTAGGTTATTTCAGAATATACTTCAAAATTGTTCTGTTAGTGGAAAAGCAAAACGATTATGTAAAAGCACTTCCCTTGTTTAAACTAGTATCATTTCTATTTATTTATTATGATGTTGTTGAATTCAATTCTAGTTTTTAGTTTGTTTCAGGTGGCCACTTAAACTTAAGTGAAATCTTTCAGTCAGCAATTTTTTAAACTTTTGTGTTGAATATCCTGCTTTGACTAATTAACACCTGTGAGCCTAAAGAAAGCCTTTCAGAAAAGTAAAGCAAGTTTTAAAATTTCACATGATTTGTTTCAAACCACCAGGATTTCATTTGTGTAGCTTATCATCTGAATCTCTCCTCAATAACTCCACTGTCTTTAACCAAGTTCAGCTGTACGTTTGTTGATTTGTGTTTATGATCTAATAATCTATTGCAAAAACAACTCCCACTTTTTGCAGTGTTGGTACAGTCTTGTACAGAAGTCCTTGGTATATATCTCTCTTCCTGTTGCGAATGGAACAAAATTACATTGAAATGTGTGGTTTGCAAGCTTGACCCAAAACTCAAACCACAGATATAAAATTTCTCTTTCAAGATATGCAGCTGTTCTACATTTTCAGGTGCAAGCTACTCAAACAATAGCTTGCTACTGACTGAGGATCAGCACATTAAGGTGCTAGGCCCCAAACGTAGGGGTCGGTTAGCTCGATGCTGTAAGTGCAAAATAAAGCTATTGGAGTGATGTCAATCCCTGTATCAGTTGTAGTGGTTCATGGAGATCTGTCATCTTATCCCACATTTGATGTGGAGTCGTACCCATCAAATTAAATTACCGATTTGTGTCTTCTGTGAACAGGTATACTGAATAGTGCTCTGACCAAGTACCAGAGTATGTCCAATAAAGTTGGAACTTGTTGCATTTTTTGGAGGATTACATCTGGGCACATTTTACAACTGAAAACAACACAAGCATCAGATAAAAATGTTTGCTGACCGATCCTTAGAACACACCCCCGACGTTTTAGGAGAAAACCATCATAACTGAAGACAACATTGCAAATAAAAGCAAATTGTGAGGGTACATACTTTCCTTTTTCTGGGACCAAGAAATTTATTTATTTATCGTCACCTGGTGTTAATGCACAAGACAACGTTTTTTTTTCTGTCCCCTTCATCAAATTCTGTCACTTTAATAAAAGTTGGGAAGATAGAAAATGGGCTGCTGACTAATCAAGATCTGGCCCATTGAATCAAATTACAAATTATTTGTATGGTGGAGGGATCAGTGAATTATGATGGAGAGATCAATGACCAAAGGGCATAGATTTAAAGTAAGGGGCAGGATGTTTAAAAGGGATGCAAGGAAAACATTTCCACCCAGAGGATGGTAGAAATCTGGAACTCCCTGCCTGTAACGGTGGTAGACACAGGAACCATCGTAACTTCTAAAAAAATATGTAGATGCACACTTGTGGTACCAAGGTATACAAGGCCCAGTACTTAAAAATGGGATTAGAATAGTTAATAGATAATAGACAATAGGTGCAGGAGTAGGCCATTCAGCCCCTCGAGCCTCCACCGCCATTCAATATGATCATGGCTGATCATTCCTAATCAGTATCTGCTTCCTGCCTTATCTCCATAACCCTTGATTCCACTATCTTTGAGAGCTCTATCCAACTCTTTCCTAAATGAATCCAGAGACTGGGCCTCCACTGTTCTCTGGGGCATAGCATTCCACACAGCCACCACTCTCTGGGTGAAGAAGTTTCTCCTCATCTCTGTCCTAAATGGTCTACCCCATATTTTTAAGCTGTGTCCTCTGGTTCGGCACTCACCCATCAGCGGAAACATGTTTCCTGCTGCCAGTGTGTCCAATCCTTTCATAATCTTATATGTCTCAATCAGATCCCCTCTCAGTCTTCTAAACTCAAGGGTATACAAGCCCAGTCGCTTCAGTCTTTCAGTGTAAGGTAATCCCTCCATTCCAGGAATTGACCTCGTGAACCTACGCTGCACTCCCTCAATAGCCAGAATGTCTTTCCTCAGATTTGGCGACCAGAACTACACACAGTACTCCAGGTGTGGTCTCACACCTCTTTGCTTCTATACTCGATCCCTCTTGTTATGAAGGCCAGCATGCTATTAGCCTTCTTCACTACCTGCTGTACCTGTATGCTTGCCTTCATTGACTGGTGTACAAGAACACCCAGATCTCTCTCTACTGCCTCTTTACCTAAATTAATTCCATTGAGGTAGTAATCTGCCTTCCTGTTCTTGCCACCAAAGTGGATAACCATACGTTTATCCACATTAAACTGCATCTGCCCACTCACCTAACTTGTCCAGGTCACCCTGTAATCTCCTAACATCCTCATCACATTTCACCCTGCCACCCAGCTTTGTATCATCAGCAAATTTGCTAATGTTATTGCTGATACCATCTTCTATATCATTAACATATATTGTAAAAAGCTGCGGTCCCAGCACGGATCCCTGCGGTACCCCACTGGTCACTGCCTGACATTCCGAAATGGAGCCGTTTATCACTACCCTTTGTTTCCTATCAGCCAACCAATTTTCAATCCAATCTAGTACTTTGCCCCCAATACCATGCGCCCTAAGTTTACTCACTAACCTCCTATGTGGAACTTTATCAAAAGCTTTCTGAAAGTCCAGGTACACTACATCTACTGGATCTCCCTCATCCATCTTCAGAGTTACATCCTCAAAAACCTCCAGAAGATTAGTCAAGCACGATTTCCCCTTCATAAATCCATGCTGACTCTGTCCTATCCTGTTAGTACTATTTAGATGTGCTGTAATCTCATCCTTTATAATAGATTCCAGCATCTTTCCCACCACTGAGGCCAGACTAACTGGTCTATAATTTCCTGCTTTCTCTCCCCACCTTCCATAAAAAGTGGTATAACATTAGCCACCCTCCAATCCTCAGGTACTGATCCCGAATCTATCGAATTCTGGAAAATAATCACCAACGCATCCACGATTTCCCGAGCCACCTCCTTCAGTACCCTGGGATGTAGACCATCAGGCCCTGGGGACTTATCAACCTTCAGACCTAACAGTCTCTCCAACACCAAATCCTGGCAAATATAGATTCCCTTAAGTTCAGGTCCTTCAGTCACTGTTACATCAGGGAGATTGCTTGTGTCTTCCCCAGTGAACACAGATCTGAAGTACCCATTTAATTCTTCTTCTATTTCTTTGTTCCCTGTAATATATTCCCCTGTTTCTGTCTTCAAGGGCCCAAGTTTAGTCCTAACCATTTTTTTGCCTTGCACATACTTGAAAAAGCTTTTACTATTCTCTTTTATATTATTGGCCAGTTTACCTTCGTACCTCATTTTTCCCCTGCGTATTTCCTTCTTAGTAATCCTCTGTTGTTCTTTAAAAGCTTCCCAGTCCTCTGTTTTCCCACTTATCTTCGCTATGTTATACTTTTTCTCTTTTTACTTTATATGTTTCTTAACTTGCCTCGTCAGACACAGCCGCCCATGCCGCCTCCTGGGATCTTTCTTCCTTTCAGGAATGAACTAATCCTGCAACTTCTGCATTATACACAGAAATATCCTCCATTATTCCACTACGGTCATCCCTGCTAAGGTATTGCACCATTGAACTTTGGCCAGCTCCTCCCTCATAGCTCCATAGTTCCCTTGATTCAACAGATGTACTGTCACTTCCGACTGTACCCTCTCCCTCTCAAATTGCAGATTGAAACTTATTGTATTATGGTCACTACTTCCCAATGGCTCCTTCTTCACTTAAGTGGTTGTTTTGACTGGTGCAGACCACATGGATCAGACGATCTAGACTTGAAAGGTTAGCTTGATCTCTCTGCATGGATGCTGCCTGACCCGCTGTGAATTCCAGCATTTGTTGTTTTCAGTACAGATTCTAGCATCTGTCGTAATTTTCTCCGACATGGGTCAGAGGGCTAATTTCTCTGCTGTAGATGACTGATTCTAAACTATATCTGATTGTCAAGCTGACGTTAAAGAACCCAACACGACTGCAAACAGCAACTGCAATACTCAGCATTTGTATTGAACACCCAATGAGGCCATTCTCTAAATTTTTTATTATCCTTCTTGGGCTTGTGCACACCAGGTCCAATCCCTTGTTTCACCATTACTTACCAACCAGATTACCAAATGTAGTCAATGGATATAGCAGGTCTTGGAGTACTCAGATGGTGTTGATTTCTCACCTCCAATAGACACAAATCATAACATGTACATTATAAGGTCTTAGTTCTTGTGAAATGAGTTCTGCCAATTTAAATGTGAGTGTAGGATTTTAGGATTGAGTGCATTGCCTGTCACTCCTGTATTCTGTTCTGAGCATAAAGAAATCATGTTTCTTACATATGAGTTAGGTACTAATCATTTGTTTGAAGAATCAGTTACTAAATTTTTGCTACACTTTCTCATGCCTTTTTCTTTCTATACCCCAAGCATGTCAACTTTTTTTAGAATATTTTAATAATCCCTACAATGCCCTTGGGGAGTAACTAACTAATCTTCCTGTGGAATTCATAGAGTATGACTTCCCTTGTTAACCGGTGATGGTCTTCTCAGTTGGAACTCAGGTTGGAATTGTTGACATTTTATGTTCAATGTAAATGTGCTGCAAGCAGCAGAATTATTGGTGCAAAGGACCATGCTTCTATTTAAGTAAACACTAGTGAGGCTGACAAAGTAACAGGAATGTTTAATGGTAAGCATAAAACCTATGGTATGGAGTATCTGTAGAGTGGGTGAATCAGATTACTGCCTGTGTGGTATCCTGTGGCTGGCTAAGGATGATGGTATTGTGGCCAGAGTTGTCGAGCAAGCTGAACATTAGTTATGGAAAGTTTCTTGTTTGAATAGAAGTAAAAAATATGAGCAAAAAAGAAGCAGACTCACTCTTACCACTTTCTGACTTCTCCCTCACTTTTGATGGTTTGCATTGCCCATGGTGGGTTTTGCTTGGCAACGTGGCTGATTACTGGTGGTAGTTAAAAGGGGAGGGTGGAAATGAAAAAAGAGTCATGATGATTTTGATGGTGGGAGTGTCACAAGGTCATGTGTGATGGCGCTTTTCCAAAAAAAAAGTAGATCATCCCTTCCTGCTCTCCCTTAATGGTTTGCTTTGCCTGTAAATATCTAATTGGCCATATCGGTGATGTACTTATGGTGGTTACTGGTTAAAAATGATGATTTGGTTGTGTGTAATAGCACTTAAAGCATACCCTGAAGATAGCACTTGTGATGTAGTGGTAGTGTCCTTATCTCTGAACCATAAGGCCTGTGTTCAAGTCCCACCTGTTCCAGAGGTGTGTCATACCAGCCCTGAACTGCTTGATTAGAAAATAAAGCAATTAAGCACTGGTGAGAAATAGACAGTGACATCTTGAAAAATATCCATATCACAGAGGAGGTGGCTCTGGATGTCTTAAAATGCATAAAGGTGGTGTCATCAGCAAGATGACACCACCATAGTCAGTCAAATCTCAGATGGAGACGAAACAGACTACAGAAAGGTGGTGGAAGACTTGGAAAAATGATGCACTGAGAACAACCTAGTTCTCAATTGCGGCAAAGCCAAGGAATTCATTATTGACTTTCGGCGGGTTGTTACTCATGCCCCTGTACACATTAACAACACAGAGGTGGAATGAGTGGGAAGTGTCAAGCTCCTGGGAGTGGTCGTCAACAACAAGCTTTCTTGGACTCTTCATGTGGACACACTGATTACAAAGGCCCAACAACATCTCTTCTTCCTCAAGCAGCTGTGGTGAACTTGGCCTGGACAATCAAAAAGGCTAAACTCACATCTATAGAATCCATCTACCAGGCCTGCTGTCAAGGAAAGGCTGCCAGTATTCTCAAAGATCCATCCAACCCTGACAATGTTTTTCTACAACCTCTACCATTGGGGAGAAGGTACAAAAGCCTGAACACACACACCAGCCGGTTTCACAACAGTTTCTGCTCTACTGTTAGAATACTGAATGGATCACAAACTCCTAACATTTGCCTGTACCTGTGTTTTTGTTTTTGCCACTGTTTACCTATTATTTACTTATCTATGCTATTCAACTGTGATCTGCCTGTATTGCTTGCAAGAAAAAGCTTTTCACTGTGCCTTGTACAGGTGACAATAAATTCAATTCAATTCAAAGGTGGATAAATCCCCAGGACCTGATCAGGTGTACCCTTGAACCCCTTGATAAAATATTTGTATCATCGACAGTCGCAGGTGAAGTGCCAGAAGACTGAAGGTTGGCTAACATTGGTGCCACTACCTAAGAAAGGTGATCAGGACAAGCCAGGGAACTATAGATTGGTGAGCCTGACATCGGTGGTGGGCAAGTTGTTGGAGAGAATTCTGAGGGACAGGATTTACATGTGCTTGGAAAGGCAAGGACTGATTAGGGATAGCCAACATGGCTTTGTGCGTAGGACATCATGTCTCACAAACTTAACTGAGGTTTTTGATGAAATAATGAAGAGGATTCATGACGGCAGAGTGGTGGACATGATCTATGTATACTTGGATAAGGCATTTGACAAAATTCTGCATGATAGGCTGGTTAGCAAGGTTACATCTCACGGAATACAGAGAGACCTGGCTATTTGGATACAGAAGAATGGGGGTGGTGATGGAGGGCTGCTTTTCAGACTGGAAGCATGTGACCAGTGGTGTGCCACAAGGATCAGTGCTGGGTCCACTGCTTTTCATTATCTACATTCAATTCCAAATAATTTATTGTAAGAGATATAGTTAGTAAGTTTGCAGATGACACCAAAATTGGAAGTATAGTGGACAGTAAAGAAGGTTGCCTCAGAGTAGAATGGGATCTTGATCAGATGGGCCAGTGGGCTGAGGAGTGGTGCTTAATTGAGATAAATGTGGGGTACTGCATTTTGGAAAGGCAAATCAGAGTAGGAGTTAATGGTAAGGTTCTAGGAAATGTGTCTGAACAAAGAGAGCTTGCAGTGCGGGTTCATAGTTCCCTGAAAGTGGACTCACAGGTAGATAGGATAGTGAAGAAAGTGTTTGATGCGCTTTCTTTTATTGATCAGAACATTGAGTCTGGGAGTTGGGAGGTCATTTTGTGACTGTACAGTACATTGTTTGAGCCATTTTTTGAATATTATTTACAATTCTGGTCTCCAAGGGTTCAGAAAAGATTTACAAGGATGTTGCCAGGGTTGGAGGATTTGAGCTATAGGGAGACGCTGAATAGGCTGGGGCAGTTTTCCTTGGAACGTCGGAGGCTGAGGAGTGACCTTCTAGAGATTTATAAAATCATGAGGGGCATGGATAGGGTAAATAGACAAGGTCTTTTCTCGAGAGTGGGGGAGTTCAGAAGGAGAGGGCATAGATTGAGGGTATGAAGGGAATGATTTAAGAGACCTAAGGGGCAACGTTTTCATGCAGACGTTGATGTGTGTATGGAATGAATTGAATTGAATTTATTGTCCCATCTACCTAGGCACAGTGAAAAACTTTGTCTTGTGAGCAATACAGGCAGATCACAGAGTTAAGTAGCAGAGATAAGTAAATAATAGGTAAACAGCAGCAAAAACAAAAACACAGATACAAACAAATGTTAAGAGTTTGAGAGTCCATTCAGCATTCTAACAACAGTGGGATAGAAAGTGTTACAACATTGGCTGGTGCGTGTGTTCGGGCTTCTGTACCTTCTCCCCAATGGTAGAGGTTGTGGAAAAACATTGCCAGGGTGGGATGGATTTTTGAGAATGCTGGCAGCTTTTCCTTTACAGCAGCCTGGTAGATGGATTCTATAGATGGGAGATTGACCTTTGACCTTTGTAATTGTCCAGGCCGAGTTCACCACTCTCTAACTATCTCTGATCTTGAATGGTACAGTTGCCATACCTGGTAGTGATACATCCAGACAGCATGCTCTTGATGGCACATCTATAAAAGTTGGCAAGGGTATTTGCCATCATGCCAAATTTCCTCAGCTGCTTGAGGAAGAAGAGACGTTGTTAGGCCTTTATAACCAGTGTATCCACATGAAGAATCCAAGGAAGCTTGTTGTAGATGACTACTCCCAGAGCTTGACACTCTCCACTCGTTCCACCTCTGCGCTAATGCGTCGGGGGATATGAGTAACATCTTGCTGAAACTCAATAATGAGTTCGTCAGTTTTGCTGGTATTGAGGGCTAGGTTGTTTTCAGCACACCATTTTTCCAGGTCTTCCACCTCCCTTCTGTAGTCTGTTTCTTTGCCATCGGAGATTTGTCCGACTATGGTGGTGCCATCAGCGAACTTGTAAATGGCATTAGTCTGGTATTTGGTGATGCAGTCATGGGTATACAGTGAGTACAGAAGGGGGCTGAATACACACCCCTGGGGGATCCAGTGTTGAGTGTTAGTGAGGATGAAATATTGTCCCCAATCTTCACTGATTGTGGCCTGTGGGTCGGGAAACTGAGGATCCAGTTGCAGAGAGTGGGGCTTAGTCAGAGATACTAAGTTTAGTCATCAGTCTCGAGGGGGTAATAGTGTTGAAGGCTGAACTGTAGTCAATGACTAGGATTCTTATGTAGCTGTTCTTGTGTCAAGATGTTCTAGGGAGGAGTGAAGTGCAAGTGATATGGCATCTGACATGGATCTGTTGGTCCGATGGGCAAATTGGAGTGGGTCAAGAGTAGTGGGGAGGCTGGAGTTGATTAATGCCATGATCAGCCTTTCAAAGCGCTTCATGACCACCGAAGTTAAGGCCACTGAGAGGTAGTCATTGAGGCATGCTGCAGGAATCTTCATAGGCACAGGGATGCTTTGGCGCTCTTGAAACAGGCAGGAACGGTGGCCTGCTGCAGGGAGAGGTTGAAGATGTCTCCTGGTCTGAAGGCCTCACGCCTGGTTTTTAGCAGGTTCTGAATGTCCTGATTCATTCAGGGTTTCCTGTTGGGGAACACCTGGATTGACTCCCTCGGTATGCAGTCCTCCACACACTTGCTGATAAAGTCTGTGATGGTGATGGCATGCACGTCCAAAGTACCTGTGGACTGGTTGAACATGGCCCAATCAGCTGATTCCAGAGAGCACTGGGGTTGATCCGCTCCCTTTTCCATCCAGCACTGTATCTGTATCCATGAGTGGGGGGGTCTCCTGCTTGAGCATTTACCTGTAAGCCAGGAGCAGAAACACTTTTAATGACTGGCTGAATCGTAGATATTCCGTTGTGGTCAGAGTTCCCAAAATGGGGGGTGGAGCAGTAGGCATCTTTCATGGTGATGTAGCAGTGGTCTAAGATGTTTGGGCCCCTGATGGGGCAGGTAATGTTCTGGTGGTACTTGGGTAACACCTTCCTTAGATTGCTTTGAGGAAGTGGTAGAGACTGGTACAATTACAATACTTAGGCATCTCGATGGGTATATGAATAGGGGGAATATGGGCCAACTGCTGGCAAATGGGACTAGATTGGGTTGGGATATCTGGTCGGAATGGCTGAGTTGTACCAAAGGGTCTGTTTCCGTGCTGTACATCTCTGTGACTCTATGGTGGTTAATAGGTGGAAAAGAAAGCAGACCCGGGGAAGGATCCGCAGAACTGTCTGTCCTGGATTGGGACTAATCTGCATGTGTTCTATTTTGTGTTCAAAAGTAAATGATGTTCCTTTCCTGTCAGACTTCCTGAATTATTACAGACATGTTCCTTCGTTGCCTTTAATAGGTTATGCATGAGTTTCTTTGGGCAAAATAGTTGGTAGTTGATTGAGTTATGGAGCTACAGTGTGGTGGTAATCTCATACCAGCCCAGTTTGTTTCCTTACATCTCTTGCAAGAATTTTGACAAACATTGTCTAGCCCAGGATTGCTCACAAGAATTGTAGTGTTGTGATTCAACCAATGTGGACCTGGAATATAACTTGGGACTTTGTGATTTTTGTGATTGGTAGATGCTGTCTTTTACAAGGACCATTCAGTTTTTAGGGTGTGGGGAGTTCAAATTAAGCTATTTATAACTGAAGTAGTGAAAAGCGAAATACTTGCATTCATAAGATGTGTTGGATCATCAGAATTCCAAAATTATTTTTATCCAAATAATCACTCTTAAAATGCAGGTGGCATTATCTAACACATTTCAAACTGTGCATATCACCAATGGATTGATCTGTTGGGGATATGTTTTTGCCTTTTAATAAGATATTTGAATTAAAGTTAAATGTAAGGCTCCAACAATGAGAATGTTTTATTGCTGAAATTAAGATTAATATACAGTACTAACCTCCCCTCTATTTATTTTCCTCAGATTAATATTTTACAAAGTGAAACTATCCAAGATGTGGTGCTCCTGGATCCTCGGTGGTTATGTACCAATGTATTGGGAAAACTTTTGTCCAATGAAAATCAAAAGGCTTTGCACCACTATAGGGGCCGGTACACAATAGATGACATCCTGCGCCTGGTATCAGAGAATGATGTAGAAGAGTTGTTGCAAATTCTAGATGCAATGGACATCTGTGCTCGGGATTTAATGACTGGCTCAATGGTAGATATTCCAGCTTTAATTAAAGTAGATGGTCTGCATAGATCCTGGACTGATGAAGACGATGAAATGATGGTTTACGGAGGGGTCCGCTTTGTGCCTGTTGAACATCATACCCCATATCCTTGTGGTATTTTCCACAAAGTGCAGATGAATCTCTGTAGATGGATACATCAGCAGAACTCTGAAGGAGAGCTAGATGTAAGGTTATGGACTAATGGGTCAAAAATAACCAACAAAGGAACTGAAGTCTTGGTGTTGCTGGTCAACCATGGACAGGGTGTGGAAGTACAAGTGAGAGGGTCAGAAACTGAAAAAATAAAATGTTTTATGCTTCTCGATTCCATTTGTAGTGTCATTGATAATCTAATGGCAACTACTTTGCCTGGACTCCTAACGGTCAAGCATTACTTGAGCCCTCAGCAGCTTAGGGAGCACAGTGAACCTGTTATGGTATACCAGCCTAGAGACTTCTTCAGAGCTCAAGCTCAGAAAGAGACTTCACTCACCAACACCATAGGTGGGTACAAGGAGAGTTTCAGCAGCATTTTGTGCTTTGGTTGCCTCGACATCTATTCCCAAGGAAACCTGGGAATGGATATTCCTGTCTCAGAACTGAATCTTCTTACAAGACGAAAACTTAGCCGCCTACTGGATCCCCCTGACCCCATGGGTAAAGACTGGTGCCTTTTGGCTACAAACTTAGGACTTGTTGACCTTGTTGCAAAACTCAATGCTCAAAATGGAACTTTAAAAGATGAGAAATTTTCTACAAGTCCAACTGGTGCTGTGTTGACTGAGTGGGCAGCTTCACCAGAGAATTCTATAGGGCTTTTAATGTTCAAACTAAGAGGATTGGGACGTCGTGATGCTGCAGACTTTCTTTTAAAGGCCTCAGCCATTTTCAAAGTTAACTTCGATACCAATGGGCATGAAACCTATATAAGCAGCTGCAATGGAGGAACATCTTATAATTCAATCAGCTCAGTAGTTTCAAGATAAAAACACAAGTTTTGCAAAGCTGGTGAGAGTTGTCATTTTAGCTGAAGCCTGACTTTATAAAATGCATTCACTGTGTACAGATAATGCTCTAGTTAATAATCTAGCTTGCTTTGACAATAGTGAAATTTACTGTTGTACACTTAACATTTTTACTTCCACATTGTAACCCACAAATCCTTGGTCAACTGGGGTAGGATGTGGTGGTACAAATGAGAGAATCAGAATCTGAGAAATTGGTTTATGGATTCCATTTGTACTGTTGTTTGTGGTTTCAGTGGGTTATCTACTCAAAAGTGTTCTGGAAAAGACCATTTTTTAAGAAAAAGAGTTGCAATCTTTAGAATTGATACAATTTTGTCAGTTATTCGGATAAACTTTGTAAAGCTGCCATGTGCAAGTTATCCAGTTTGTCGGGATCTTCATCTTTTTGTGATGTCATTTGTGGAAGTTAAGTTCAGAAAAAGCTATCAACAAGAATGTGAATTTTTATAACAGGTTTTTCATCATCGCACCCATATATTATTTTTATTTTCTATAGTGGAGGGGGAAAAGGTGAATGTTTGTTTGCTATTGACAATATTAAATTTGATGTGTAATGTCAACAACCAAATGTGAGTGCCTTCTTCAGGAAAGGGTTTCCTGATTTAACTAGACCAATATTTGTTAAAAGCCTTTACATAGAAATCTTCTACCTCCCCATTTCTCTGCTCTGAGAAGCATGCATTTCATTACCATTCAAAACATTTGTACTTCCTTTTTGTACAGGTTTTTCAATTTTGGTCAACTTCTCTTCATATTGATGTGGTTAATCCACAGTTTAAAAGGGAACAAAGTCATGTAGTAATTTCATGTTCATTGACAATAAAACAGTGATGTACAATGAAATTTAATAGTGGGACTTTTTTTTCCATTTCTTGATTGTTGTTAACAGGAATCATGTGATCTTAAATCTACAATCTTATCTATACACTTCCACACTTACTCGCTTTTTGGTGTAGTATTATAACAGGAAGTATTTTTAATTTACTTGTGAATATTAAGCTCTGAAAACCATTAATTTTGCAAAAGAGTTGCGAAGTCTATAAATGTGGAAATTCAGTGGCATCGCACTTACTTTCCAAGCACACCATGGGAGCCAACGCGTTCATCTGAGGGCAACATATTTGCTTATTCTGTGCCAGAGTTCATGCCCTGATTATAATATAGAAGTGTAAAAATTAGAATATAAGGTTTGCACCTAAAACCGATTCAAGTCGCCCAATTGCGAGTGCAAAATTTTCTTCACCTGTTGAGGCCAACTGTGCAAAATTGGTCTTCCCTCCTTCCATCCAGATTGCTCTTGATAACATGAGCAGCAGCTTATCTTGGGGCACATCTTCCCTCAAGGTTGCAAACAGTCTGATTTTATCTTGGAATATTGCCAGGGAATGAGAGGTTTTTAATGACTAAAGAATAGATCATTGCAGGGACAAAAAAGCTTTGGTTTCTTCATTGTTTAGTTGGAGGAAATTCATTTTCATCTAGTGTTAGATGTTGGACTAGCCTGACAATTTAGAGGCTATAGAAATGTCAAGAAAAGTAATGGTGAAATAAAAATTAGATACATGTGGAACTTGACAACTGTTGAAATAATGTTACTTTATCTACTACAAGTTTAAAGATGATGCTGTGGAAGCAGGACAGCCATTATAGATGAATCTCTGGCTGTAACTGGATAGTTGAGAAGGGAACGAGGTGAGTTCAGCCCCACAGCTGGACAACAGAGGAGAGACATTGGATAAAGGTGGTCTGGTCAGCCACGTCAAAGGGAGCAGGCAATGAAAAGACTACACCATTCCAAAACAAACTTTAAATATTTTGTAACATTAAATCTAGTACTGAAAATATACAATTGGTTTTTCAGTGAGAAAGTAACTTTCAAGTAAATGGTGTGGATTCAACATTGGAATTGGAATATGTGAATTATTTTGTGAAAATAAACAAAAAAATGGAGGAGAGGTAATAGACTGAACCTCTAAAACACTTGGTAAATTACAAAAACTGGGAGGGTGAGACTAGTGGAAGATGTTCAATTAGAGAGACAATAAAAATATTTATAAAATAGCTGAGAAACTGAAAATTTCCCATCATGTTGCAACAAATAAAAAACAGCAATAAGCAGCAGAAATAACACTTCACACTTGTTTGTAAATGTGAATTCTGCAGTGACTGTTAAATATTATCTATGTAATCATACAATATTTTTTGCAGTTGGAGACATGGCCCATGTAATGTTTAATGCTAGAAGTCTGGTTCAGGCGGTATGTATTTAATAGCTTCCATAAACTGCCCATCCAGACACTTACAGCTGGGTAGAGGTCACATGACTATGGCAGGCCAGCCTGTACATTACATAATTGCATTTCTTCAACTACATTAAAAAGAATGCATTACCATTGTGGGATATAGGAAATTTATGTTTCTTCTGCAATTCTAAAATTCATTATATATAAAAAAAACTGAACTCCATCAGTGTGCAATTGTTTCAGCCAGGAGCTGAGTCAACAAGAATGTGAACTCTGTGGAGGAAATGCTAATTGGTTTGCTAAGGATGTAACAAATGGTAAAGCCATTTAGTAGGGCTTCGTGATAAGACGCTTTGAAAACAGACAGTTAAACTCAATATGCCTGTATAAACATCTGTTTCCCACTTTTACAGAAAGAGGAACAAAACCACAATTAAATGAATCTTAATAATAAGATGCTGAGAGGAGCAGCACCGATGGAAGGAGTAAATCATGGTTAGGGAAGCAGGCAAAGGGCAAACAGCCCTGAAAATAGGAATGAGCATGTTTTTCACAGACAAGACTGGATAAGACACGAGATAAGCAGGAGGGTCTCGGGGAAGTGGAGGATGTAAACAAGGGGGTAACCAATGAAATAAGGAAAAAATATGTGGTAACCAAATTGTATAAATATCAAGTATTTGTTGAATTCGGTGTGTGTTTTGTCCCTGCCTTGTGGACATCACACCCACTTGCAAGTGTGAAATAAAGAGCTCTGCTGATTCAGATCTTGTCTCGGACTGAAATTATTGCAGTGAGTGAGCTTTGTTTCTCACACCATCATCTGTAGTTACAAGTTACTGAAGTTACACAATACACATGATGACAAATGATCATTATCAACAAAGCAATGTTTTAGCTTTAGTCGTTTCTATTTTCGTAAGTCCCTGTATGTGCATTGCATACATAATCTTTAAATTGTGTAGATTTTGTACAGTTTGCTTATGTGTTTTTCCTCTGGAATTTGCTCATTCCTCGGGTGATGTTTTTTCTCCAGGTATTGTTATTCTTGTGGTGAGTGCAATTGCCATGGTAACCTGATCTATTTCCATTGCTGGGAATGGCACATCTCAGGGGTTGATGATCATTCTGTACTGTCTGATCAGCTGCCTGTAGTGAAGCTGCAGCTTCTGTAGTTGCATGTAGATTTGGTCATTGGAACAACATTATGTTGGTTATGTACGACCAGATATGATCAAGGTGATGACAGCACAACACTGATCCCACAGGGCTGAGTTTTGTTGAGAGCATTGAATATTTGCACACTGACTGTCTCTCAAATGCTCAGCTTTGCCAATGTCTTCACAGCTTTATCAAAGTGAAATTTGGCTGTGTGGCAGTACTGCTTGAAGTTGACACCCTTACCTGTTTAATACTGTAGATCAGATCCATAGTTGTTCTTCTCGCTGTAAGAGTGGTTTGGGTGCAACTTGACATTTGTCTTTGCCCTGAATTACTTTCCATGCCTTCAAGAGGTGTATTTCTCCACTGGACGATTGCCTTGTTCATAAGAATGTAAGAACCGGGAGTAGGAAATTCAGCCCCTGAGCCTGCTACGCCATTGGATATGACAGTGACAGATCTCCTCTTAGCCTCAACTCCACTTTCCCGTCTATTCTCTATAAACATTCAATACGTTAGTAATTAAAAGTCTGTGATGGATTGCTTCATTTCATTATGAGCCCTTTAATGGAATCCACGACTGCCTCAGAGTTACCATTTAACTGGGGATAACGTAGAGATGTCACTCATCATAACATCGAGAATGCTGTAACAACTGAAGTGCGCTTTCTGGAATTCTTCCACCTTTCTGATAGTTGTTGCAATTGGCTTTTCTGATTCCCAATAGTCAGAACAAGTCAACAATGACAAGATAACCAGGTTCAAGCAAGTGATGAAGTCTACTCAAAGCTTCATTCGTGGTTTACCAAGGATGGTATGTGTCATAAGCTGCTCTTTAGTTGGCTTAGCTTGGTATTTTTTGCAAACACTGCATTGGCTGGTGTGGCCTTTAACTCATGACTGGCTAGTAGAGCATTTCTGTTGTCTTCAGATGAAATTGAATTACTTGATGGCTTGCATAGACACACTTCAGTCTGTCCTTCCTCATTTCCTTAGGGATGATATCCCCCTTTCTAGTAGATGCCACTTTGGGTTATTACTTCATCTTTTTGTCCGCTTTATTCTCTCTCATAACAATAGATATTTTCCTTTGATATTTTCAGACCATCCTTTTTTCAGTACTCCCTGGATCAATTTGGATACTTGCATCCGTTTTCTATATTTGTTTAATTTGAGCAAGATACTTGTCTTTCAGATTCGATGGCTCTGCTGGGTTTTTGATTTCTCCAACATGTCGAGCTGTTGCTTCTTGTTAAATCCGTGGGACTTCGCACAGTCTTCAGAGCCTCAACTTTATTTATATGGAGTGTTGCTGTCAACAACATACTGGCAATATCCATCTGTTTTTGCTGCTTGCATTTAACATCAAATTTACATCTCTGCAAACAAAGTAATGTTCTTTCTGGATGCTTTGGCAGAGATAGAAACAGTATGAGGAAGATGCTTTGACATGGCGTGTGGTCGAGCTTCACTGTCATTTTGTCTCTCCCAAAGAGGTTTTGTTTGAAATACTGATAAGCAGAGACAGTAAACAGGTGCTTTATTCTCAGTATGACAGTTCATTTAGTTTGTGTTAATGCCCTGGACCCAAATGCACCAATGTCCTTGCTGCATACAGGTTGCTTCAAATCCTCGCAGATGTTTGAGTCCGGTGAAAGCTGGTTCGTGTTTTGTACTTCAATACCTCTGTCTATCCTTAGCAGTGAGCTTACGTAGATACCCAAATTCTCATGACAAATTCAGCAAAACTTTAATAAATTGTTCATGAATGCAACAAATTATTGTACAACTTTCACATCTATTGAACACTGTATCTCTATCAGTACTTGACTTCAGGCATTTTCGGTTGCATCTTTTTGGTGACATACAGGTTTAGATGTCAAAGTCTTTTCAGCAAGTCTCAGTAGATTTTGATTGTTTCCATTGTTCCAGTAGCTTCCATTCAAACTATTTTGTACTGTCCAGATTAATTCTCTTCTGGACCAGTGGAAAGCCAAACAACATATATAACTATCCCTATCTTCCAGGTTAAAAGTTACTTTCATCCAGTTTCACTTGCCAGTAACCATCTTTTGCATCAAGCTGTGGCAAATTTTCTATGATGGCTGGCATTGAATAGTGCAATCTCTTCAAAGCTTCACGGGTCACTTGGCTTTTTCCAGGCTTTTTCACTGCTACAAGGCTGCTAAACCATGGTTTAAGAATTATCACTCTCTTGGTGACTCCTTTGATTTCCAGCTTTTCAATCTAGTTTTTCAGGGGGGACTTTAGGGCTGCTGGATTTCCTCATCCAATGATGAGATGATCTCACACTTGCAACAACTTGGCTATTCATCAGAAAAACATCCAGAATCTGTTTATAAATAAAATTGAGTTTTTTTGGGATTGGTTCAACAATCAATAGCTGGTCGGCCTGCAAAATGCTGCAGATTTGGGATGTTGGAGGGTATTAATCCAGACTTTAAATAAGTGTATTTTGCTTAACATCTACATTCTGGAGCTCCAGATGCAAATTCTTCCCATCACTTTGGGCTCTCAGCTTAATTTGTCATCTTGGCATGAGTATTATACCATCATATATCTTCAACCTTATTTTTGCGGGATTCACTTTTTGTTACCATTTTGAGTGAAGTTGTATGCATCGACAAAATCCATGTTTTGTGAAGCGCCAGTGCCTGACACTTGATGTTTACTTAATGTTCTCTTTTACTGTCGTCATTGTAATAGTCACAAGCTATCATGTTTAGTCCTGACAACACCAATTTGTCGCATTGTGTAAAAATATTTGTCAGAGTCAGCTGAATTCTTTCTCAAACTGCTTTTCACAGCCTTGCTTTTCCTCCTCCTAGCTAAGCACTTGCATGACAAGTGATTCAACTTCCTTTGGTGGGAGACTGCTTTTCTTGTTCTGGGCATACTTCCTTTTGCAAAACATCTGACATAATATTGGAAGGGTGTTGTCTCCTGTTGATCTTTCAACTGGCTTCTCTGTAAATAATTTTGCCCTGGAAATATTTGTGGCATAATGTAAAGCCTCATCAGTTCTCCCATTAATTCACACTAGCTGATTATTGGCAACCTCAGAATTTCTCTACATGTCGATAGCTTTCTTGAGAATAGTTTTTTTTCCCCTCAGTAGGTTCCCTTCTGCCACGAACAATCCTTTCTGACAAGATCATCATTCAGTTGTCCAAACTTTCAGGATTCAGCTAGATGCATCAGTGCAGTGGTACTGATTAATGGTATCTCTCTCACTTTGTGTTCTATTGAATAGATACCATTGATATGGAGTTCAAAGTATCTCTTCAAAGCCTACATTATCTCTCCTTTCTGTCTTTTTTATTCCATTTCATTGAGGCTGAAATATAGCTTGTCGCACTCTTCCCAGCATTGATTCTTATTATCTCATGTACTTAAGTACAGAGTGCAAGAGTACAGTGAAAAATGTATAATTTTGTCATGGAGGATCATATTGGGTACAAAGGTACCTAAGAGAAACAGTTAAAAAGTTAACATGCATGCCATTGGTAATGTTTAAGTGAATTGGCCATGCTAAATTGCCCAGAATGTTCAGGGAGGTGTAGGCTGGTGCATTAGTCAGAAGAAATGTAATAATGTGGGAGTATAGGTCTGGGTGGGATATTTTTCAAAGCGCTAGTGTGGCTTGTTGGGCCAAATGGCCTGTTTTCAATCTGTTGGGATTTGATGATTCATAGAACTAGTATGAAAAATAGAGAAATAAGGTAATAGTTAACATTAAAGTCCTCCTTAATTTAAACTAGAAAAATAAAGGAATTAGATGATTCCCCACAGTGTGGAAACAGGCCCTTCGGCCCAACCAGTCCACACTAACCCTCCGAAGAGTAATCCACCCAGACACATTTCCCTCGTATTAATGCATTTAACACTATGGGCAATTTACCATGGCCAATTCAGCTGACCTGTACATCCTTGGACTGTGGGAGGAAACCAGAGCACCTGGAGGAAACCCACGCAGACACGGGGAAAATGTGCATACTCCACACAGACAGTCGCCCGAGGCTGGAATCAAACCTGAGACCCTAGTGTCGTGAGGCAGACAACAGGGCTAAAAGAACCGCAAGATAAAAAAAACTTTGTTGAAGTGCTTGTGTATATAGAGAGAACTTAATCATTGCATTTAGGCCAGTGTGAATCCAAACAAGAAACTCCTCCAATTATGAGGTGTTGCCCTGATTTTTGCAATTGAAAAGGTTTTCTAACATTTAAAGCTGTATTAATAGACTAAATTTTCTGTAACTACTGTACTAGAATGTATTTAGTTTCAAACATCATTGTATATTGTATCATATCCTGAAATCAAAATTATCGACCAAGTTAGTTGGTTTGTTTTTAAATTCTTCTCAATGGTGGGCAGTATGGTGGCTCAGTGGTTAACATTGCTGCCTCACAGCGCCAGGGACCTGGGTTTGATTCCAGCCTCAGACAACTATATGTGTCAGTTTGCATGTTCTCCCTGTGTCTGCGTGGGTCCCCTCTTGGTGCTCTAGTTTCCTCACACAATCCAAAGATATGCAGCTTAGATGAATTGGCCATGCTAAATTGCCCATAATGTTTAGTTCCCTACAATATGGGAACAGACCCTTTGGCCCAACAAGTCCCCACCAACCCTCCAACGAGTAGCCCACCCAGACCCATTCCCCTACCTGATATTTAGTCCTGCCTAACGCACCTAACCTATACATGCAAAGACTCAGTGTGAACGGGTTCAGCTGAAGAGCCAGTTTCCACAGTGTTGGGATTCTATGATTGTGTTTCAAGGAAGCTTGTTACAAAATAAAACATATGGAATTGGAGTTGCTGAAACCTTCACATTATCCATATGATTCCTATTGAATAAACCTGTTGTTTGTATGGCGATGATTATTATACCACATTATGGAATCGTTTCAAGAACCCCTGAGACTCAATTGCTGCAAACTCCACCTCCAGGCTTGATGGCACCACTGGGCAGCTTCAGTCGGCTTGTGGTGAAGACTCTCTTCAGAAGATATAATCTGAATCTGGATGAGGTGGCAGCTATGGCATTTTCCTTAATAAGGGCAATAACAAAGTAAGATGATGCCATGTCTCACATATTAAAACCCACAAAATGTCTCCTTCCTTCTCCCTTGACAATAATGATACAAGCTGAATTGGACCTGGAGGATTATGCTCCATTGAAACAAAACTGGAAATACAAATGATCACTTCATCCCAAAACCCTTCTGTTTTATAACTTGCTAAGTTTTCTTTTGGCTGATCATGAACAGCTGCAGCTGTTTTCAACTGGCCTTACAGCAGCAGTACTACCTTTTCCCAAACACAGACACATAATTCTGCATCTTAATTTGTATTTTGGACAAAATGAATCACTGAAAATTTGACAGAACTTGGAGATTCCAGCTCGCAAACTCTCATTCAGATGACAAGTATTCTGAGTGGGAAAATGGCCACTTACATTTCTCATCATCAGCTGAGAAAATAATCTGTTGAATGGACAGGTGCAGTATGCAGCTAAAGGTGATCAAATAGACCCTTCATCACTATGTGATGAATAAAATCAGACCAGTGTTGCATTTATATTGCAAAACAACTACTACAAAAAGATGCTGCAATATTACTGTTGTGAAGATCAACTTACTTATTTATTGATTAGTTTTGTCAGATCTACTTTAAAATCAGTTTCCAGATACATAATTGGCTCCAATCACAAATGACCATTTCAAGAGACAGCAGCTACTTCAGTCAAGTGTGCACTAGCTAAATGAAGCAAATTCAGCTTAGCTGTGGAACAAATGTATCATTTTAACAAAAACAGAAATGCCTGGCATCAAAAGAGTCCAAAGTCTCAGAGAAGCCAATGGCCCAGTGGTACTGTCGCTGAACTGTTAATCCAAAGACACAGGTAACACTCTGAGAACCCGGGTTTGAATCCTGCAATGGCAGGTGGTGGAACCTGAATTCAATACATATCTGAGTTCAGAGTTTAATGATGACCATGAATCCAATATCGATTGTTGGGAAAAACCCATCTGGTCCACTAATGTCCTTTGGGGATGAAACTGACTCCAGACCTACAGTAATGTGGTTGACTCTTAACTCCCCTCTGGCCAATTAGGTGTGGGCAATACATGCTGGCCTAACCTGTGACATTCTCCTCCCAAGAATGAATAAAAAAAATGAAGTGATTGCGGCTGGGAAAAACTGGCATTAATGCTGAAAATGAGCTCATGGGAGGGGGGGGGGGGTGGAGGTGAGATAGCAGCATAGTAACTTCTGTGTTTCTATTCTAATTAATTCTGTAGCTATGTCATAGTTTTGCCGCTGAAAGTGCAAAAACAATTCCAAATCTGTCTCATAGCTCCTTTCATTTCCACAGTAGCAGGGAATGAAAAATTCATACCGATTTTGATTCACCCAGTAACTCAAAATTGCAGACTATTTTTCTTTACTAATTTCCTTCAGCAGTTGGCTCTCTTACAACTCTGAAAATCTATACATTTTCAGCAGGCCTTCCTAACTGTCTTTTCAATTGTAATTATCTCTCTCAGTTCTGTAAATCCACATTTTTTAACTGCGCCACTCTTATAATATCTCTCAAGCTACGTGTGTGAATGGTTCCCATAGGCAGCCCAGAAAAGCATTTATTGTAGAGTAGCAGTTGCATGACGACAGTAAGTCAGTGAGCACATTAAGTACATTTCATTAGATTCCCTACACTGTAGAACAGGCCCTTTGGCACAACAAGTCCACACAAACCCTCCGAAGAGTAACCCATCAAGATCCATTCTCCTACCCTCTATTTACCCCTGACTAATGTACACTATGGTCAATTTAGCATAGCCAATTCACCTGACCTGCACATCTTTGGATTGTGGGAGGAATTCTGAGCATCTGGAGGAAACCCACACAGACACGAAGAGAATGAGCAAATGCCACACAAACAGTTGTCCAAGGCGGGAATCAAACCTAGGCCCCTGATGCTGTGAGGCAGCAGTGCTAACCACTGAGCCACTGTGCTGCCATTTCTCCAGAGCCCACTATTTTCTTTCTGTTCCCAGTTGTGTTCATGTTCCATTGTTTCTACTGTAGCCCCAATTTTTACAAAAAAATACTTTTATTGAAAAATAGATTTTTGAATAATACAACAAATACAGAATAATACAAATACAAAATAATACAATTCAAAACAATGCACAGAAAGAACACCAACAAAATGTAAAAAAAACCAAACTGCCCTCATGTACATATGTATAAAAAAATGAAAAAACCCAACTAACTACTTAACTAAATAAATGATAACTAACAACAAACTAATAAATAATCATAATACAGCTCAGCAAAACAAAACAATAAATCTCGATTATCGAGAGCATTAATTTTCACCTATTCACACATTTGCAGCTCCCCCTCTCTGGATATTGGACTCAAAGCACAATGTTACGGTTATATAAAAGCCCTTGTTAGTGTGGCAGACAAATCTGTATCCAGATGTTCTAACAAAGGCTGCCATGTCTTATTGAAATTCTCAGTTTTGTAATGTATCCAAGGGGATCTGCTCCATTACAACCTTCTGCCAACCCAACAGACCCAGGGGATTTTCGGATACCCAATCTAGCAAGATATTTTTTGCGCTGAAAGTGAGAATGTTGAAGAGTTTTTTTCTTATGTGCATCTGCAGGTAACACACTGGACAGGCCAAGTAGAGGAGAAATCGGGTCCTTCTCCACCCTTATACCCAAATCCCCTCCATTGCACCTGCCACAGAGCTCCAGTATGTATGAAGCCTGCCACAAGACCAGAGAAAATGGGTAAGAGTGCCCGTACAAACCTTGTACTTGGGACACATTGAAGATACGCCTGGTTTAAATTTTCACAGACAGTCTGGAGCCAAGAGGACCCTGTGGAGAATTTTCAACTGTAAAGCATGGGTCCTATTGCAAATTGATATCTTTCTTGCATTTTCCCAAATATCTTCCCATGCTTCAGAGGAGACCTCAACACTGAGTTCTCTCCCCTACACCTGCAGAGTTGATCAAACTCTCTGAGGGGACACCCCCCAAAAGATGATATAAAGTACTGACAGAAAGTGTACTCTTAGCACTGACCACTCTCCTCTCTATGTCAAATTTGTCGGGATCAGTCAAAAGTTTAATCTCTTTTTGAATAAATTCCTAACTTGAAAGAAACAAAAGAGGTCCCTGCTAGATAGCTCATATTTCCGTGCTAATTGATCAAAGGACATCATTGTATCTCCCTCAAATAAATGGCCCATGCAAGACACACCCCTAGCTACCCAATGTTTGAATCGTGAATCCATCATCCCCAGATGAAAACCCAGCATACCCACTATTGGTGTAAGAAAAGACACTTTGCCAATTTGCCTTGCCTCTGCTGAATTGCCTTCCATGCTTTAACTGTATTGATAATCATTGGATTATGTCAATATTCCTTAACTGTCCTCATTTTGTCCAAAAACAGCAAGCTAGTAAGGGGGTACTTTGTCTGAGAAGTTTTGATACCTAGCCATATTGAAAGAGGGTCCCCACAAGTCCAATCAACCATGTAAGATAAAAGCGAGCTTATTTGATAGTTTTTAATGTCGGGGAAATCAATTCCCCCCAGTCCGTGAGGCAATTTCTTTTTTTCGCTAATTTAATGAAAGGCTGATTACGATGCCAAATAAAAGAGCTGAACCAGCCATTCAGTCTCCTGAACATTTACTTATTGTAAATCAGGGGCAGCATCTGTATAGGACATAACAAACGGGGGAGAATATTCATCTGAATAAGCTCTATTCAACCCAACCACCAGAAGCAACTCCCATCTTTGAAGGTCTTGTTTGATTTTATCAAATAATCAAACAAAATTAGCTTTAAACAATTGATCAAGAGCTGGAGTAATGAATATGCTGAAATACTCAAAACCCCTGTGACCACTGAAATGGGAATGAGATTTGCCCTCAAGACCTAGCACCTTCATAAGACCATCCATAGGCAAAGCCTCTGAATTTGCAAAATTAACCTTGTATCCCAAAAAGATGCCAAATGTGCTGATGCATTGTATCAGGTGAGGCACTGAAACGGCTGGATTTAATTTTTAAAATGAGGACATCGTCCACGTACAATGAAATCTTAGGTAATTTTGACCTCACTTCTGGAGCCAATATATTGGGGTCCCTACAAATAGCCTCCACCAATGGTTCAATCACCAACGTAAAAAGCAATGGTGAAAGGGGACAGCCCTGTCAGCTGCCCCTAAAAATACTAAAATTGCTTGGTTGTACCCCATTGGTGATGACCACAGCGAGACGGTCACTGTAGAGGACCGTTGCCCACGTTATAGAGGCTTCGCCCAAGTCAAACTCTTCCAGAGTATATAAAAGAGGTACTGCCACTCAACTCAGTCAAATGCCTTCTCTGCGTCTAGAGAAATCGCCAATCCCTGTATTGACTGCTGCTGACATTCTTGAATTACTTCAAGCAGCCTCCTACAATTATTGGAGGATGTGCAGCATTTTATGAAGCCCGTCTGGTCCTCTTTAAAAATAGAAGGTAACACAGTCTCCAGCCTTAACGCAAGAGTCTTAGAGAGGCTTTTAAAGTCAACATTTGAGAGTGAAATGGGTCAAGATTAGAGTGGTGCTGGAAAAACACAGCAGGTCAGGAAGCATCCAAGGAGCAGGAAAATCAATGTTTCGGGCAAAAGCCCTTCATCAGGAATTCCTGATGAAGGACTTTTGCCTGAAACATCAATTTTCCTGCTCCTCAGATGCTGCCTGACCTGCAGTGCATTTCCAGCACCACCCTAATCTCCAGTGTCTGCAGTACCCACTTCTTATTTAAGAGTGAAATGGGCCTGTAAGAAGCACAGCCCTCCGGGACATTCCCTTTTTTTAAGAATAAGTGAAATATTGGCCTCTCTTAGAGATGGCAGGAGACAATCATGACTGTATGAGTCATTGAACATGTTGAGCATCGGGCCTGACAATATGTTTATAAATTCCTCATAGAATTCAGTGACGCCTTTCCACTCTGAAGCTGCTTCACAGTCCTCTCACTCTGATAAGGGGGCATTGAGAAAAGACTCTTGTTTGGGGGTTACACCTGAGAGCTCTAGATCTTGAAAAAAGACTCCATCTTGCCCCTCCCCAACCCCCACCCCTCCTCACAACCCTCAGATTGGTATAATTCAGAGAAAAATCTCTGGAATGCCTATTAATCTTGTTGGAGTCAATGTTTAGTTTCCAGACCCTTCCCTAATTGCTGTAATGGCTTGAGGGGCCTCTTTTTCCTGGTGAGGTATGCTAGGTACTTGCCTGGCTTGTCACCATGCTCGTATAACGTTTGTTTTGCAAAAGTAAGCTCCATCTTTGCTGTCTGTGTGAGCACAGAAATCAATGCAGACTGCAGCACCGTAATCCTCTGTAACTTGACCAATGAGGCCTGTCAAACTAAGCCTTCTTGGCTGCCTTCAACCGTGCTTCAAGGAGACGTTGCTGTTTGCCCTTCTGCCGCTTCCTACTGGCAGAGTAGGAAATGCCTCACCCCCTGGCATTGGCTTTGGCAGTTTCTGAAAGGACAGATGGGCTATTAACTGAGCCTATGTTAATGTCTAGGAACGTCCAAAATTCCCTAGAGAAGTACTCCATAAAATTATTATCCTTGAAGATAAAGGGGTGCATTCACCAATTCCTCAAACCCACTGTAATGTCCTTAACCTTAACCAACAGGTACACTGGAGTGAGATTGGAGATGGTAATATTACCAATCATGTAAGATACCACCAAGTCCAGGGTTGCCACGGGGATCAGAAAAAAATCAATCCTAGTGTAGTGTCTGCATGGATTGGACAAAAAACGTAAAATCCCTGCCTGTCGGATGGAGACGCCACCAGACGTCCACCAGCCCTAACTCTACACACAGACCCACTAACTGTTTAGTTTGTACAGAGGATATCGGGGGACCTTTGGGCAACCTGTCTACTGTGGGATCCATGAGACAGTTAAAATCTCCCCCTATAATGATATGCCGGGACTCGAGATTGATCAATTTAGAGAACACATCTACCAAAAATTTAAGGGGATGGGCCGGAGGGCAATTAATATTTAAAACACCATGTTCTTCCCCGTTTATCAGGGCTTTGAGGATTACAAACCTCCCGTATGTGTCTTTAATACACTCTAGTAACTTAAATGGGTGATTCCTCTTAACCAATATAGCCATGCCCCAACTTCTGGTATTAAAAGATGAAAAGTAAACCCAATCAAAACTATTCTGCTGTAGTTTCAAATGCTCCCTATCATTTAAGTTTGTCTCCTGTAACAAAGCAATATCCACCTTCTCCGTCTGGTAAATTGGATATACCGGCAAGACCTCCCAATGGCACGGCCTCCGATTTCATAAAATTGATTTTGTAACCTGAGAACATACCAAATAGATTGACCACTTGAATTAAGCAGGGCATGGATGACAAAGGATCACTTAAGAAAAGGAGGACATCATTCATACAGAGAGTAATTTTATGCTTGCCCGATCCAACCCTCGGAGCCGTTATATTAGGGTCAGTTCGTATAGCTTCCACTAATGGTTCAATCACTAGTGTAAATGGTAATGGTGAAAGAGGACAAAGGTAAATGCCCCACCCATCCTTTAGTATAACTTAACTTAGAAGTTGAATACACATCCCAACTGTCGCCAAACATAGTATAAACCAGATTATTACCAATTAAAAAAGGAAAAGAAAGTCCCAAACAAACTTCCTTTTTACTTTTTATTTAAAAGAAAAGTAGAGACATACCCAAACAAAACTATTTGTACATTCTAAATTGTTCAGATTAAATTCATTTGTCCACAAAGTCCCTTGCCTTCTCCGACATGTCATTGAGATGTACAGATCCATCGAGGGTGAATCATAGCACCATCGGATACTGCAGAGAGTACTGGATCCCAAGCTCCCTCAGTCTTCTCTTGATGCCATCATAGGATTTTCTTTACTGGATCACCGCCACTGAGGAATCCTGGAAGAATATGATCTTAGAGCCCTTGTAAACTAGGGCTTTCGGATCCTTCCCCTGGATTCTGGAAGCTTCCACAATTCTCTCCTTATCTCTATAATGATGAAACTGCACCAAGAGAGGACGAGGACATTGACACAGACCTGACCTCCGCGCCATGACCAGGTGAGCCCTCTCTATCTTTAAGCCTCTCATTCCAACCTCTAAGTTAAGGAATTTCAGCAACCAGGCCTGAATAAATTCTGCTTGCGCTCACCTTCCCTATCCTCCGGCAGACTGACGATCCAAATTTTTTCCTGCCCCTGTTCTCAAGGTCATCAATCTGGTCAAGCACATTACGGACCTGCATCTCCAGGGCCTGGGGGAACTGGTATCAGCTTCCACCACTGTGACTCTGTGTTCAACCTCATCTGTCCCTTTCTCCAGGTCTCCCAGCTGCTGTTCATGCTTCTACAAATAGAGATCAGGGCCAGCTTCTCCTCTATCTGCTTACCCAACATCTCACTCCTTCACTAGAGCCGGGTAGGTAATCGAGTCTGAGGAACCATGCAGGCTGGGCCGCAAGTCTGGCCTCAGACTTACCTCTCCCCTTCTTTGGCATCACTGAATGACAAAAATGAAGGTAAGTTGCTTTCTGACAGTTTCTTGGAATTCCACGATCTTTCCAGAATCCCAGGATATTGCGGTGGTCCGGGTATGGCAAGTTAGGACTTTGTCTCGCTTGCGATGTGGTGCAGAGCTCTGCAACGTGATCTTCCTGAATCACTGCCATCTTGGATTCCCCCCCCCCCATCCCCCGTAGACCCAATTAATACAATTTGGATTCTGCTACCCTCTTGCACTAATTTGATCTCCCACTGCGCATTAACCATTGTCATTTCAAGAGTTGTATTACGTGAGTATTATATTTTCTTTCATTTTGTCCTTCAGCCAATAACTCATTGTCTTGAGTGATTCCGCAGTTAGCAACGGCCCAGAACATTATCTGGGTGGCTAGTCTTTACTGGACAGCTGAAATTATGCGTGTGAACAGTTACTTCCACATGGGAAACATCCTAATCAAATTTATGAAGTACAGCTCTGATGTGCTTTGCAAGAAACCATAGGAGCAATTCACACAATTTCCAAATTAAGCATGTTTGTGAATTTGGTAATCTCAACTTCCTGTTGAGATAGCTGTCACAGCTAATTGACTTGGGATAATAGCAAATTAAATCGACCATAAACATAGGATTATAGCAGCCTGGTCCTTGGTGTTAATTTATTTTATTACAAGGGTTTGGTAGATCTATCCAGTTGTAAGTAGTCTATCACTTAAAGCAAATTTTAATTGGATATTTGAGAGGAAAACGAGCACAAAAACATGTTTATTCATTTAGGAGATGTGAGTATCACCGGTAAGGATGGCACTTGCTGTTCATTCCTAACTGACCCTGAGAAGGTGGTGGTGAACACCTACAATCTGTCTGCTTTAGGTACACATAGTGCTGTTAGAAAGGGTATTCCTGGATTTTGACCAGATGAAGTGAAGGAACAGCAAATATAGTTCCAAGTGAGGATGGTGTGTATATTGTAAGAGAACTTTCAATTGGTAATGTTCCATGTGTCTACTGTGCTTGTTCTCTACATCATGGGTTTGGAAATTTTGTCAAAGAAGTCTCACTAAGTTGCAGCACTGTCCTGTAAATAGTCCCAGCTACAGTCAGTGCCCACAGCGGAGAATGTTGTGGGTGGGAGGGTTGATCAAATGGGCCGCTTTGTCTTGGATAGCATTGAGTTTCTTGAGTTGATGGAACTGCACATATCAAGGTAGGTGGAAAGTATTTCATCACACTGAAATACAAGCAGGATAATACATTTGTCCCCTCAAGCCTACCCTGTCATTCTATAAGATCATGATTGATCTTCCCCAGGCCTCAATTCCCCTACCAGGCCAACACCTCACAGCACTCAACCTTCCAACATTTCAAACATCTACCTACTTCCTCTCAACTTATTTTGTGATCTAGCCGCCTCAACATTCTGAAGTAGAGACTATAGGAAGCATGGTTAGTATAGAGTCATAGAGATGTACAACATGGAAACCAGACTCTTCAGTCCAACTCATCCATGCCATCCAAATATTCTAAATTAATCTCATCCCATTGCTAGCACTTGCCCTATATCCCTCTAAACCCCTTCTTATTCATACACTTAGACATCTTTTAAATGTTGTAATTGTACCAGCTTCCACACTTCCTCATTCCATACATGCATCACGCTCTGTGTGCCCCTTAGGTCCCTTTTATATCTTTCCCCTCTCACCTTAAACCTATGCCCTCTAGTTCTGGATTCCCCCCAACCCAGGGAAAAGAATTTGTCTATTTATTCTATCCATGCCCCTCATGATTTTATAAACTCTATAAGGTCATTCCTCAGCCTCTGATGCTCCAGGGAAAACAGCCCCAGCCTATTCAACCTCTCCCTGTAGCTCAAATCCTCCATCCCTGGCAACATCTTTGTAAATCTTTTCTGAACCCTTTCAAGTTTCACAACATCCTTACGAAAGGAAAGAGACCAGAATTTCACACAATATTCCAAGTGACCTCACCAATATTCTGTACAGTCGCAACATGACCTTCTGACTCCTGCATTCAATACTCTGACCAATAAAGGCAACCATACGAAATGCCTTCTTTACTAATTTTTCTACCCCTGATTCCACTTTCAAGGAATTATGAACCTGCACTCCAAAGTCTCTTTGTCCTGCACACTCCTCAGGACCTTATCATTAAGTGTATAGATCCTGCCCTGATTTGCTTTTCCAAAATACAGAATCTCACATTTATCTAAATAAAACTCCATCTGCCACTCGTTGGCCCATTGGTCCATCTGATCAAGGTCCCGTTGTATTCTGAGATAACCACCTTCACTGTTAACTACACCTCCAATTTTGGTGTCACCTGTAAACTTATTAACAATACCTCCGATGTTCACACCCAACTCATTTATATAAATGATGAAAAGCAGCAGATCCAGCACTGATCCTCGTGGTGCACCACTGGTCACAAGCCTCCATTCTGAAAAGCAACCCTCCACCACCATCCTCTGTCTTCTACCTTTGAGCCAGTTCTCTCTCCAAATGGCTAGTTCTCTGTGTATTCCATGAGATCTAAACTTGCTAACCAGTAAATTTGCAGATGGCGCCAAAATTTGTGGTATAGTACACAGTGAAGTAGGTTCTTTCAGTGTACATAGGGATCTTAATCAACTGGGTCAAGCAGTGGCAAAAAAAAGTTTAATTTAGATAAATGCAAGGTGTTGCATTTTGGTAAGACAAAGCCAGGATTTACAGAGTTAATGGTGGGTCCTTGGAAGGACCTAGGGTTTCAGGAACATAGTTTCTTGAAAGTTGTGTCGCAGGTAGACAGGCTGGTGAAGGCATTTAGCATGCTTGCTTTCATTAGTCAGGCCACTTGAGAGTAGGAGTTGGGATGTCATGTAGCAATTGTGCAGGACATTGGTGAGGCCAGTTTATGGGATACTGTGTCCTGTTCTGGTCGCCCTACTTTGGAGGGATATTATCAAATTGGAGAGTGTGCAGAAAAGGTTTACAAGAATGTTACCGGGACTGGATATTTTGATTTATAAGGAAAAGCTGGATAAGCCGGAACTTTTTTATATTGGAGCAGAGGAGGTTGAGAGGTGATCTTGTAGAGTGTGAAAGGTGCAGATAAGGTGAAGAGCAAAGGTTTTTTTCTCTAGGGTAATGGAATTCACAAATAGATGGCGTAATTGTAAGGTGAGAGGAAAATGATTTTTAAAAGACCTGAGGGGCATCTCTTTCACACAGATGGTGATATGTGGAATGAACTGCCAGAGAAAGTGATAGATGCAGGTACGGATACAACTTTAAAAGATAGTTGGACATGTATATTAATGGGAAAGGTTTAGAGGGATATGGGCCAAATGCAAGCAAATGGGGCTTTGGGAAATATAGTTGGATGAGTTGGACCAAAAGTGCCTGTTTCCATCCTGTACGGCTCCGTGACTCTATTCAAATAAATAATAATCTGTCTTTTGATTCTTCCTACCAAAGTGCATGATCTTACACTTTCCTACATTAGATTCCATTGGTCTGGTTTTTACCCACTCACGCAAACAATCTACTGAATATCTTCATGATGATTCATCAAACGTCATCTTTACATCTTTCCAACCTGAAAAAGAATCATTATTCCAGACTCTCTGACTTCCATGTGTTAACCAATCCTCAATTCATGCGAATACATTACCACCAATACTGTAAGCTCCTATCTTGCGCACTAACATTTTCTGTGACTCCTTATTGAGTCCTTGCTAGAAATCTAAATACCTTATATATGCCAGTTCATATAAACTGCAACTTATAAAGTTGGCATGTTATATCCTCAAAGAACTCTCGTAAACGTGTCAAACATGGTTTTCCACTCATAAAGCCGCACTGACTTTAACAAAAGAATTGTGGATTTTGGGGATGTAAAACAAAAACAGAACATGTTAGAGAAACTTCGCAGGACTGACAGCATCTGTACAGGAAAAAAATGCTGTGTTAACCATATTGAGCTTGTTCATTTGTGGTAAGCATTCCTAATGTCCTGCTATTTCTTCCTTAATAACTACTTTGGAACTCCTTGCCACAGAGAGGTGTGGAGCCAGAATCGTTCAGTATATTTAAGGCAGAGACAAATAAATTCTTAATCAGTAGTGGAATTAAGAGTTATAGGGAAAAAGCAGGAAAGTGCATGTGAGAAATATCAGACCAGCTACCATCCTATTGAATAGGAGCAGGCTTAATGGCTGAACAATCTACTCTTGTTCCTATTTCTTATAATGGACTAGCAATTTCCCAATGACACAAGCTAGGCTAACTGACCTGCTTTCTGTCTCCCTCCTTCTGACATCATAGTAGCAGTTTTCCAATCTGTTTTAATCTTCCCTGAATTCAGTCAGTTGGAATATTTTGACCAAAAACTCCACTATCTCTACAATCATTCCTTTAAATCCCCTGGATGTCGACCATCAGGTCCTTGTTTGCCTTCAGTCCCATTAGTTTGCCAAACACTAAAGATAGAGACTGTTAAAAGACCTTTCCTACCATTAACATCTTTCTTATATGATATTTCTAGAATGTTTAGATTAGATTCCCTATAGTGTGGAAACAGGCCACTTGGCCCAACAGATTCACTCCAACCCTCTGAAGAGTAACCCATCCAGGCCCATTCTCCAACCCTGACCAATGCACCTAACACTATGGATAATTTAGCCTGGCCAATTCACCTGACCTGCACATCTTTGGATTGTGGGAGGGAACCCGAGCACCTGGTGGAAACACACGCAGAAATAGGGAGAACGTGCAAACTTCATACAGCCCCAGGTGGGAATTGAACCTGGGTCCCTGGTGCTGTGAGGCAGCAGTGCTAACCAATGAGCCACCATACTGCCTTCATTTATGACTTCCAGGAAACTATTAGAGGGTGTGGCAATCACATGAAAATAACTTATATTACAAGGCCACGCTGGATGGTCACAAAGACTGTTTCTTTACCTCTGTTCAAATCAGCATAACAGAAAATCAAAGGATGGGTTGGAAATGACAGTGATAGCATTTCATAAGTTGGTGTTTATTTGAGATTGCATCGACTCTGAAAGTTTCAGCACTTATACTAGGGCATGCAGGTAGCTGCCAGAGAAATTGGTGGACGCTGGTACAATTGCAATATTTAAAAGGCATTTGGATGGGTATGTGAATAGGAAGGGTTTGGAGGGATATGGGCCGGGTGCTTGCAAGTGGGACTAGATTGGGTTGGGATATCTGGTCGGCATGGGCTGGTTGGACCGCAGGGTCTGTTTCCGTGCTGTACATCTCTATGACTCTATGACTCTGTGACTTCCACCATGAAGATTGATGCAAAATATTTCTTTAAATTATCTACTGTTTCCTTGTTCCCCATTTCAATTCCCAATCACTTACTCCAAGGACACCACATTCACTTTAGAAACTTTCATTTTATATTCCTGTGAAAGCTGTTTATTTGTCTTTATATGACTTGCCAATTTACTTCCATAATCCATTTTCATTTTTTCGGTCATTTGCTGCTGGAAATTCACCAATCCTCTGGCCTTTCACTGGTTTGTGTTACTTATACACCTTAGTTTTTGATTGGATACTCTCTGGTTGACCACAGGTGATTCATCCTTTTAAAGCAAAATATATTTTTGCTGATCATTTTAAAATATTTGCTGAAATGTCAAACTTTCCCTTAGTCTATTTTACCAGTCCTCATTAGATTTCTCTTTCTTCAGACCTCCATATTTATTGAAGTTGAGAACACTGGTTTGGCATCTGAGTTGCTCTCCCTCAAACTGACTTTGAAATTCTACCATGTTGTGGTCGCCATCCCTTATAGGGTCATCAACGACAAAATCTCTTATCGATCCTACCTCATTTCCCGTTAGTAGATCTAAAAGGGACTGTTCCTGCATGGATGGTGGACAGGCTTTGTGTGACAGGAGGTGGGATAACCTGCTGCCGAATTCCAAAACCGGATCTGCAATGTGAGCTACAGTATTGTTATGGAAAAACCAGTTCAGTCTTTGGTCATTGCTAGCATGCAGGATATTGATGGTCAGAATTTTTTTTACTGATAATGCCATGTAATATATTGGGATGATGGTTAGCTTTTCATTTATTAAAAATGATCAAAACCTAATGTGAGGTACAGAAGTACCTTGTTATTTATTAGCCTATGCCTGACTGTTAGTTGAATTTTGCTGCATGCAAGTGTAGACTGCTTCAGTATTTGAGGAATTATCAAATACTTATAGCATAAAGGAAGATACTCAGCCGATTGTGTCTCACACGGCTCTGCAAAAGCCTAACGTTATTTCCTCACATTCTCTCTGTAGCCAAGCAAATTTTTCATTTTCAGATAATGATCCAATTCTCTGTGAAAACCATGAGTGCATATGTTCGCACCAAATACCCAGGCTGATCCAAACATTACCTTTAAAAAAATTGCCCTGTATTGTCATCGCTTCTTCTGCTAATTACCTTAAATTAGGGTTCTCTGATTCACAGCCAGCCTACTATTGAAAACAATTTCTCTCTAGTTCTTTTATCCAGATCCTTTGTAATTTTGAGTATCTCTGTAAAACTTCCCTGTTCTCTTCTCTTCAAGGTGAAGCGCACCTGTTTCCCTGATCATATCCACATAACTGAAATTTGTCATTCCTCAAACCATTTTTATGAATGTTTTCCGCATCTGTATAATCCCTTCAGAAGCACAGAACTGTATTTAATATTTTGGAATTGACAGTGAGCATCCCCCCCCAACCCCCACCTTCTGACTTTATGATGGAAGAAATTGTTGTCTGTGAAATATGTATAAATGACATAAAGGAGAAAGTGGGGTGGGGGAAGATGGGATAGCTTTGCGGATGACACGAGGATTGACTGGGTGATTAATACTGAGGAAAAAGGTTACAGGAAGATATAGATGGGTTGTCAAATGAGCAAATCAGTAGCAGATGGAACTTAACCTTGAAAAGTGTGAGGTGATGCACTTCAGAAGAGGTAGCAATAATACTCAATGAATTGTAGGATACTAGAAAACTCAGGGGAACAGAAAAATCTTGGGGTGCTTGTCAACAGATACCTGAAAATGGCAGAACAGGTTAACAGGGTGGTTAAGAAGGCATGCAGGATACCGGCCTGTGTCAGTCATAGCATAGACAATAAAAGTAGGGACGATATATTTAATCCAGAACATTGGTTCGGCCATAACTTGGGTACTGTCTACAGTTCTGGTCACCACATGGTAGGGAGGATGCGATTGCAATGGAGGAGGTGCAGAAGAGATGCATCAGGATGTTGCCTCTGTTGGAGCATATCAACTATGATGAGAGACTTAGATAGGTTCATGATTTGGAGATGCTGGTGTTGGACTGGGGTGTACAAAGTTAAAAATCACACAACACCAGGTTATAGTCCAACAGGTTTAATTGGAAGCACACTAGCTTTCGGAGCACCGCTCCTTCATCAGGTTGTTTCCTTCAGTAGAGAGAAGGGAGAGGAAATCTGATTGAAGTGCGTACATTTATGAGGGGCATGCACAGATTGAGTAGGAAGCAGTCCTTTCTCTTAGTTAAAAGGTCAGTAATAAGGGAGCACAATTTTAAGGTGACAGGCAGAAGGTTCAGAGTAGATTTGAGGAAACATTTGTTCACCCAGTAGGTGATTGGAATCTAGAATGCACTGCCTGAGAGGGCAGTAGAGACAGGAAACCTTACAACCTTTAAAAAGTACATTGGTGAGCACTTGAACTGTCTTACCATTCAAGGCTATGGGCCAAGTGCTAGAAAATGGCAGCGCAGAGAGGTCAGCACAGACTTAATGGGCTAAAAGGCCTGTTCTGTGTTGTATGACTCTATGAAAGGTCAGTGATGAAGCAGGAGAAGTTGGCTAGGCCTAGGACACTACTTTGACAAACTTCTGCAACAATCTTGGTGCTGTGATGATTGGACTCCAACAGCCATAATCAACAATCACTTCTGCCTCATCCCATGAGTTCAGCTCTTTGTCAATTTCAAACGACAATGAACTCAGGAATAGAATTGCTTTGGCAGAACCCAAACTGAGCATTTATCAGCAGGCAAGTCCGAAATGATAGCAATGTCAACTATACCATCCGTCACTTAGCTGCTGTTTGAAAGTTGACTGATAGGATAGGATTGGCTTGTTCGATTTGTCCTGCTTTGTTGTGGATAGGACATACTAAGGAAATTTACCACATTGTCAGGTACATGGGATCTTTGTAACTGTGCTGGAACAGCTTAGTTTCGGGTGTTGTTGTTTTTGGAGCACAAACTTCCAGTACCTCCATCAAGTGCTGGTTAGACACACAGCCTTTGCAATATTCACTGCGTTCACTATATTTTGATAATATGTTGAGTGTATTGAATTGGTTGAAAACTGGCTAGGTAGATTATCTACTCAGAATTTATGGTTGGAGAGGGTTGCAAATACTTTCATCTTCCCATGGCAAATGCATGTATCTATCCAAAGGCTTTTGGACAATTTCAAATCCTTTTATTGTTTAAGATTAACAATTAGGTGCATCATTAATATCGTGACAGTGTACAAGACCAGAAAAGTTAAACCAACCTGTATAGGATGCTAGTTAGACCTCAGCTGGATTATTGTGTGCCATTTCAAGTGCTATATTATTGAATTGAATTAAATTTATTGTCACATGTACCAAGGCACAGTGAAAAGCTTTGTTTTGCAAACAATACAGGCAGATCACATAGTTAAATAGCATAGATAAGTAAATCATAGGTAAACAAAGGCAAAAACAAAAACACGGATACAGACAAATGTTAAAAGTTTGTGATCCATTCAGTAGGGTAGACACTGTTATGAAACCGGCTGGTGTGTGTGTGTGTGTGTGTTCAGGCTTCTGTACCTTCTCCTTGTTGGTAGAGGTTGTAGAAAAACATTGCCATGGTGGGATGGATCTATGAGAATGTTGGCGGCCTTTCCTTAACAGTGGGCTGGTAGATGGATTCTATAGATGGGAGGTTGGCCTTTGTGATTGTCTGGGCCAAGTCAGCCACTCTCTGTAACCTTCTCCGGTCTTGAATGGTACAGTTACCAGACCAGGTGGTGATACATCCAGGCAGAATACTCTTGATAGCGCACCTATAAAGTTGGCAAGAGTATTTGCCATCATGCCAAATTTCCTTAGCTGCCTGAGGAATAAGAGACATTGCTGGGTCTTTATAACCAGTGTGCAAATGTGCAGCTGTGATCTCCAGCATCTGCAGACCTCATTCTTTACTTTATAACCAGTGTGTCCACATGAAGAGTCCAAAGCTTGTTGAGGATGACCACTCTCAGAGCTTGACACTTTCCACTCGTTCCACCGATGTGCTGCTAATGTGTAGAGGTGCATGAGTAACATCTCACCGAAAGTCAAGAATGGGTTCCTCAGTTTTGGCGTATTGAGAGCTAGGTTGTTCTCAGTGCACCATTTTTCCAAGTCTTCCTCCTCCCGTCTATAGTCTGTTTCATTGTCCTTTGAAATTCGACTGATTTTGGTGGTGTCATCAGCAAACTTGTAAAGGGATTAGTCTGGTATTTGGCGACGCAGTCATGGGTATACAGTGAGTACAGTAGGGGGCTGATTACGCACCCCTTAGGGGGTGGCAGTGTTGAGTGTTAGTGATGATGAAATATTGTTCCCAATCTTCACTGATTGTGGACTGTGGGTCAGGAAACTGAGGACCCAGTTGCAGAGACTGGGGCTTCATCCGAGATCACTAAGTTTAGTCATCAGTCTCGAGGGGATAATAGTGTTGAAGGCAGAACTGTAGTCAATGAATAGGATTTTTACGTATCTGTTCTTGGTTTCAAGATGTTCTCGGGAGGAGTGAAGGACAAGTGATGTGGCATCTGATGTGGATGTGTGGGTCCGTTAGGCAAATTGGAGTGGGTCAAGTGTAGTGGGGTGGCTGGAGTTGATTAATGCCATGACCAGCCTTTCACAGCACTTCATGACCACTGAAGTTAGGGCCACTGGGCGGTAGTCATTGAGACATGCTGCGTGAGCTTTCTTAGGCACAGGAATGATGTTGGCCCTCTTGATTCCTGATGAAGGGCTTATGTCCGAAACGTCGAATTTCCTGTTCCTTGGATGCTGCCTGACCTGCTGCGCTTTAACCAGCAACACATTTTCAGCTCTGATCGCCAGCATCTGCAGTCCTCACTTTTTCCTCTTGAAACAGGCAGGGATGATGGCCTGCTGCAGGGACAGGTACAAGATGTCCGAGAAGACCTCTACCAGTTGATCTGTGCATGCTCTGAGTGCACGGCCTGGTACTCCGTCTGGTCCCATTGCTTTCCTTGGTTTCACATGAAGAAAAACTGATCTGACCTCTGATGCAGTGTCTGTTGGGATAGGTTCATCAGGAATTGTTGGAATAGGTATTACTCGCCGCTGAAATTCTGCTCAAAGTCATCGTCTGTTATCTTTCACTGTCTCTTTTTAGAACCTGTGATGTCATTCAGTCCTGGCCATAGTCGCCGGGTGTCTGTCTGAGTCTCTAGTTTGGATCAGTATTGGCCCTTGGCTGTCTTAATGGCTCAGCAAAGGTCATACTTGGATTCCTTATATTTGAGTGAGTCTCCTGATCTGAAGGCCCCACGCCTGGGTTTTAGCAGGTTCTGTATGCCCTGATTCATCCAGGGTTTCCTGTTGGGGAACACCTGGATTGACTCCCTCAGTATGCAGTCCTCCACACACTTGCTCTTAAAGTCTGTGATGGTAATGGTGTACACGTCCAAGGTACCTGCAAACTGTATGAACATGGCCCATTCAGCTAATTCCAGACAGCACCGGAGTTGACCTTCTTCCTCCTCCAACCAGCACTGAACCTGTATCCAAGAGGGAGTCTCCTACTTGAGCCTTTGCCTGTAAGCCGAGAGCAGAAGCACGGCATTGTGGTCAGAGTTCCAAAATGACGGCAAGGGACAGAGCGGTGGGCATCATTCACAGTGGTGTAGCAGTGGTCTAAAATGTTCGGGCCCCTGGTGGGGCAGGTAAAGTTCAGGTGGTAATTGGGCAACACCTTCCTTAGATTGGCTTGATTGAAGTTGCCAGTCACTATACACTGGGCCTCAAGGTGTTCCGTATCCAGGGTATTAGTGATGGAGTACAGGACATCCAGAGCTTCTTCTACCTTGGCTTGTGACGGTATGTACACAGCAGTTAGTATAGCAGCGGTAAATTCTCATGGTAGATAGAAGGGGCGACATTTGATGGTGAGGAATTCAAGGTTTGGGGAGCAGTGGCTGCCCAGGGTTGAAATGTCCGAGCACTACAGTTTGTTGATTAAAAAGCAAACCCCTCCACCCTTGGTCTTACCTGAGGACACTGTTCGGTTCATACAATGGATAGAAAAACCATCAGCCTGAAGTGCGCAGTGGGGAATGGATGGGTTGAGCCAGGTTTCTGTGAAGCAGAGAGCGCAGCAGTCCCGCGGTTCACACTGGGAACTGAGCCATGATCTGAATTTATCTGTCTTGTTCTCCAGAGGTTGCACATTTGCTAGGAATAAGCTAGGAAGGGAGGTCTTGAAACCGCATAGTCTCAGTCTTACTAGCGGGCTAGCACGCTTACCCCGCTTCCTCTTAGGTGTCTTACATTTGAGTGGTCTGGTGGAGTGGATTCTGACTGGTTCCAGGATCCCGTGGAGTGGGTAGGTTGCAGTTTGTGTATTTTTGCTTTGGACCCAGTGAAGCAGGTAATTAACAGTATGTTTTTTTTCACTGGGGGGACTGTGCTTAGGACCCTGTGGAGAGATTCCTGGTTTCAGTTGCCGTCGATTTGCTGCACCAGGTATAGCCACGTTTCTTGCAGAGGTATTTGGGCTGCTCTCCAGGTACGTTCTGATAGATTTCATGTCAGGCAGGCCTCTGATAGGGCCGGGAGTGTTTCGTATCGGTTCTCCTTCATGGGGCACAGGTATTAGGGAAAGTGTGAATGAATTGTAGAGCGTGCAGAAGAGGTAACAAAAAGGCTTACAGGGATGAGGATAGGTTGAGGATGTTGGCACAGATTTCTGATTATCAGTGGCCTAAAGTTTTATGAGGATAGTATTTCTCAGAGGCATTGATTTATAACAATTAGTCCTGCTTGTTATAAATGATTGAGAAGGCTCAAAGAGCTAAATGGCCTACTCCTGTTCTTGAGTTCCTATATTCTTATGGCAATTTGAATGTACTCTCAGGAAGTGCAGTGGATGATTCAATTGAATCATTCAAGAGGTTTAGATGATTATTTAAATAGAAACAATATGCAGGATAATGGGGAAAAAGGCTGAGTTTGGCATTAAGTCAAAATACTCAAAGGTTAGTCATAATAGTTCAAATAGGCGAAAGTGAGGACTGCAGATGCTGGAGATCAGAGTTGAGAGTGTGGTGCTGGAAAAGCACAGCAGGTCAGGCCTGAGGAAGGGCTTTTGCCTGAAATGTTGATTTTCCTGCTCCTCGGATGCTGCCTGACATGATGGTTCAAATAGCTGCCTTCTCCACCATAGCAGTTCTGTGATAACAATGATCAGACTGAAAATGGAAGACTCACACTGGAAGAGAAAAAAGCTAATAAATGAAGCTTTAAAAAAATCTCAAAAAAGATTAGCAGCTAATATAAAAGATCTAAAAAGTAGCAAACGGAGAAAAATAACAAACAAGAAAATGATTAATGCCTGGAGGCAACAGGTATAACTAAGATATTTGGTGAATACTTTATGTATTCTTTTCCCAAGAAGTAAGCTGCTCATCAGGTCATGGTGAAAGTGGAAGAAATTCAGACACTGAAGGGTTTAAAGTTGATATGGAGGTGATATTGGACAGGTTGTTACATGCTAATTAGGTACAAGGACTGAACGAAAAACACCGAGTACTGTATAATTAGAGAACTGAGAATAGAAATTGCAGAGGCACTGGCCATGATGTTCCTGGTTGTGCCAGTATGGAGAATTACAAATGTTACACCCTTAATCCATTAAAGATGTAAAGATAAACTCTGAAACAATGGATTGGTTTATTTAACCTTCTTGGCGGGGAATGTTACATTATAATAATGGAAAGTATAATTCTGGACAAATTTTAATAGTTACTTAGTAAATTTGTGTTAATTAAGAAAAGCTAACATATCAAATCAAAACAATTCAAATCATATTTGAATTAATGAATGATTTTATTGTCCCGCATATCTAGGAAGATACAGTGAAAAGTGTTTTGTCACCATAATCTGGCTCCATTTTGAGTTACAAAAAGAATAAAAAGAAATTACTTATTTAGAGCTCATCTTCTGTTTAGATTGAGTCTCAAGCTTGGCTCCAGGGTTTTTGCAAGGTCTCTGCAAGGTGTTCCAGGCCTCAAGGAATTCCCATTCTGTGTACAGCAATTGACAAAGTCGATGCCCCAGGGGACCCCACTGCTGCCACCTTGCCAACATTGTCAAGAGTCCCCACTCCAGTCACTGCCACCACAGCAGCTGATGACCCGCCACCACCACCAAGAGTCCAGGCTCAGGGCTTAAAACAGCCAGGACTCCCTAATCCAGCCACCACCAATGGCAAGAGTCCAGGCTCTGGGCCTACCTCTGCCAGGAGTCCCTGCTCCAGGGACTGCCACCAAAAGTCCCAACCATGCCACTGATGCTGCAGCCACCGTCCACCTCTGGCCTTGAAGATGAAGAAAGAAAAATAATAATTTAAAAAATCAAAAAGGATGCCACCAGCCTGAAGTGGACTGGCTCAGGAGCGTGGTCACTACCTACTGTTACGGCACTGCTATTTTGAAATTTAATCAATATGGTTGGAGTTTTTTTGATGAGGAAACATAGGAGATTGATGAGGGTAATCCTGTTGATGTGATGTGCATTACATAGTCTGCCAGAAGACATTTAATGAAATGCCATACAACAAAGCTGTGGGCAAAGCTATAACTCATGTAACATAAAGGAACAGAGCAACATGGATATAAAATTGACTATGTGACAAGAAACTAAGTGTAGACCTTGATATACTGAGCATAATTTCAAAATTTGCAAATGGTATGAAACTTGAAAGCATTGTGGACTATGTGGAGGATAGTGTAGAATTTCAAAAGGATGTGTTGACAAGGTAGACAATGGTGGATTAAATGAATTAATACAAAGACGTGCAAAGTGATTCACATTAGTAGGGACACGGGAGACAATATAAAGGATACAATTCTAAAGGGAGTACAGATGCAGAAGACCTTGGTGTATATGAACATAAATCAATGAAGTAGGCAAATTGAGAGTGCAATTAATATAGCATACAGCATCCTAAGTTTTATTTACAAGAGCATGCATTATAAGAGCAAGGAGGTTGTGTTAAAATTCACTGGTTTGGCTTCAACTGGAGTACTGTAGTTCTGAATGACACTCTTTTTGAGAAAGATGTGAAGGTTTGATTGATTTATTGTTGTCACATGTACCAAGATACAGTAAAAAGTGTTGGCTGCTCAACAGGCAGATTGTACAATATGGAGTACATCAGAGTAATAGGTATTGGAGGAAGTACTGAAAAAATTGATGGGAATGATTGCAGAGGATTGTATTAATGTAGATTTGAAAAGTTGGGGCTGTTTTCCTTTGGGAAGTTTGAGAGGAGATTTGACATTATTCAAATTTATGAGGGTGCAGATAGAGGAAAATTGATCCCACTGTTGGAACAAGCTAGAAAAAAAGGCAAAAATTGAAAGTAATTAGAAAAGAAACAATGGAATTTGGAGGAAAAACTTTTTGCGTAGTGAGAAAATGCGCTAGGATATGCTGGACAAAGGTTCAGTCAAGCCATTCAAGATAGAATTGGATTGTAATCTGAAAATAAAGAATGTGCAGTGCTATGGGAAAAATTGGGGGAGTAGTATTGCTCCTACAGGGAGTCACCATAGATATGACAGGCTGACTTACCTCACGTGCAGTAACAATCCTGTGATTCAATGCTGCCTTCTCCAATATTTACTTTTCTTCCTGTTTCTGTTACAAATTACAGACTATTAACATTCCCATAATATGGAAATTAATTGTGTTTGATACTTTCAGACTTGTTTGTGGCTCCTTAGATGAACATTGCTCAAACTGTTTCCCTTGTCATGTCAGCTGATACAGAGATTCAGATTTCCATTGAACCTTTTGGAATAGAATAGACTAACTACAAACCCATTGTCTCATCTGTGAGATAAAGTTGTAGATATTACAAAGTAAACGCAGGAAGCCAAGATATAGATGTCATTCCTCTTAGAATTACAAAGACACCAGATATAAAGGCAGGTTTAGTTGCAAGTGGAAACTGGATCACAATATTCGGGACAAAGTCAGTCTCCAATTCTATTGCATCTCCAGACTATAGTTCATTTACGTAAAACTACCATCTGTTAACTGATCAGTACAAATCATCCTACAGTTAGAAAAAAGAATTAAATTGTCATGACCATGCTTCATCATTTAACATTCTGGATGTTTCTATATTATTTTTCTTGTGTTTAGATTAACACTTTGGTAAATTAATCGTTTTCACCATTTTACCATTTTAAATAATAGAAATGGAAATTAAATTATAAAATTAAATTTATCTCTATTATAAAATTTGCCAAGTTATATATACTTAATGTGAATGGAACATGTACTGTTAAGCATACTTTATGCAGTGCGTTAAAATTGATAAACCCTTCAGCGATTATATTGCAACTGTGTACAGTACCTGATGACTGCTGTGTTTTGAACACACTACCTTATTAAAAGAAGTGATGTGTTGCTTTGTTGCAAGCAGCTGAGCTGAGTACAATGTAAAGAGTGGCTGCTATGAGAATGCTCGGAGTAGAAAAATTGCTGATTAAAAGACAAGGTCAGCATGCCAACAACCACCTTGAGCAAATGTCAGCTGCAGTTAAAAGGAAAATGTGGAGGGAGAAGTTGAATGGGTTGTTATTGTCATAATAGTTGGTTTATGTGGGCATGAGTATTGAGTAGCATATACCCACTCAGATGAGCAATATATCTGTACTATAGAGGGAGTCATATTATCTGGGATGAATGACCAGACAGCAGCTGTCAAGCCTTTTGAAGCTTTCTTTAAAGTGTAAGATCTGAGAATTTTCTTTCAGTCTGAGACTTGACAGAGAAATGATGAGAATTGCCGAGTGTAAAGATGCAGAGATGCGGGTGTCAGCCAAACGTTCAAGAACTTGAACAACTAGTATTTGGATTTAATTTGCCTCCTCTAGCTAACTGTTTTGAATAACACAAGTCTTTCTGGCAAAGTAAAATGCGGATGCATTCAATTGTCAGGCTGTCTCAGTGCATCAAAAAGAATATAAGTTGTTTCCTGCATAACTAGAAAATGCCTTTGTTTTTGTACTCATATTTTACGAATACACTATATTTCTGAAATAAAAAGAATGCTTTGAATTGCATCAAGACAGTTCCTGTATATGGTTGTCGCCCATCCTACTGTTAAATTCATTAATACTTTGTTGTCAGTAGCAATGGAAGCCAGCATTAAACTCCTGTGGCAAAGATACACCCCAACATACCTTGGCCAAAAATTTAATCTCACCAATAAGTCATCTCAATCAATCTGAGAGAGCAACAGGAAATGGAAAGGAAAGAGGATGAAAGATTATGGGGTCATGCAAGGATGTAAGGGTGAGGTTAAAATCAGATCAGCCACCATCTTACTGAATATTGGAGCAGGCTCGACAGGTTCAGTGGCTTACTCTTTGTCCTTGTTCATATGAAATAGCAGTGACAGGCACATTTGGAAGGCCAGTGAAAAACATCCAAGCTACAAAAAAGTTGGCATGTCAACAAGCAATTTCACTACAGATGCATGACATTAAATACAATGGTAACCACTTTTATAGTGTTTTGAATTCATACTAACATGGGTCTAGAAATGTGCTATCAATATAAAGCAGCAATCCTCAGGAATTAGCTCATAATTAAGGATTCCAGAGGCCTGAATTAAAAGAACAAAATAAAAATTCTTGAATCTGTTAGCAACAAATTAATGATAGCAATGGGAGTGTTCTTTCTGGATGAATGAGTTTAAATGATCAATTCTTTTGTAAACAGTACTAAATTAGCTACTAATGTGAGTTATTTGATTTACACTATCATGTGTGCTACTTGATAAACAAATGGAAAAAAGGTTTGTCAATCAATTCTTTCCAAACTCCCTTAAATTCACCCCAGTGTTTTTATTTGTAAAATAACAATGCGTTGATACCCTAGGGCCATCTATTTTCTCAAGTTCTGATGATCACAAACTCCTGTGCTAATTGGTGACCAAACAATTTCCAATAGTGTGGCTAGATAATGGACAAAGACAATCAGCTAATTGATATATTCATTCAGACCAATGATGCAATTAATAGTTAAATGAAATTAGGCATCTCTGGAACAAAAAAAGAGGGTTAGAGATAAAATGTTAATCTGTTTATTTTTTTATACTGAAGCTAACCAACCTACTGAGTGTTTCTGGTTACTACTTGTTCTGAATTCCCACATTTGCAACTTGTTTGCTTAATTTGATTTATTATTGTCATGCATACCAAGTATAGTAAAACATTTTGGTTTGCATGCAATACAGGCAGATCATACCATACAAAGTGCGTGAGGGTAAGAGAACAAAGTGAAGAATACAATGTAACAGCTGCAGAGAAGGTGTACAGGGAGCAAGATCAACATTAAATTTAAAATTGAAAGTCTGCTCAGAAGTCTAATAAAGGCAGGGAGGAAGATATTTTTGAATCTATTTGTACATCGATACAAACTTTTCTATCTTCTGACTGATAGAAGAGGATGGATGGGGGAATAACTGAGATGGGAGGGATCTTTGATTATGTTGGTTGCTTTCCTGATGCAGTGGGAAGTATAGATGGAGTTAATGGATGGAAGGTTAGTTTGTGTGATAGACTGGCTATGTTCATGACCCTCTGTAGTTTCTTGCAATCTTCGAAAGAGCAGTTGCCAAATTTTGTGATGAATCCGGATAGAATGCTTTCTATGGTGCATCTATAAAAATTGGTCAGAGTCCTTGTGAACATGCCGAATTTTCTTAGCCTGCTGAGGAAGTAGAGACGTTGTTGCGCTTTCTTGGCCATTCCATTGACATGGTGGACTAGGACAGATTGTTGGTAATCATCACTCCCAGGAACTTTATGCTCTTGACCATCTCCACCTCCGCACCAAGGCTGCAGACAGGAGCATGCCCTCTACTCTGCTTCCTGAAGTCAATGACCTTTCCTTCATTTGAGCCCCAGCAGTCGTAGATTCTTTAAACCTGAAATAGATTTAAGAGATCATTGTTAGTAATACTAATACACTTAGAATAGGGGTTTAGAAGAGTCGAACAATTATAAGGTATCTAAGAGCCAGCTTGCAAAATGTTGCCACGGTCCAGCAGCAACTTCAATAGCCTTTTTTGAAGAGCTTGTTATGCAGTGAGAGCATCGTAGCTTGCTGCAATTGTCACTGGAGGCAAAGATGGCATTGGCGTCATATTGTAAATCAGGAGAGTATTCTTCTGAGCTGAGACATGACAGAGACAAGACTAGTATTGCAGAGTGTAAAAGTACAGGAGTCAAAAATACTGCAGATGCTGGAATCCAAGGGAGACGAAGGAGTCAACCAACAGATCGAGGATTTAACAATAGACAATAGGTGCAGGAGGAGGCCATTCTGCCCTTCGAGCCTGTGCCACCATTCAAAATGATCATGGCTGATCATCCTTAATCAGTATCCTGTTCCTGCCTTATCTCCATAACCCTTGATTCCACAATCCTTGAGAGCTCTAGCCAACTCTTTCTTAAATGAATCCAGAGACTGGGCCTCCACTGCCCTCTGGGGCAGAGCATTCCACACAGCCACCACTCTCTGGGTGAAGAAGTTTCTCATCATCTCTGTCCTTAATGATCTATCCTGTATTTTTAAGCTGTGTCCTCTGGTTCGGCACTCACCCATCAGCGGAAACATGTTTCCTGCCTCCAGAGTGTCCAATCCTTTAATAATCTTATATGTCTCAATCAAATCCTCTCTCAGTCTTCTAAACTCAAGGGTATACAAGCCCAGTCGCTCCAGTCTTTCAGTGTAAGGTAGTCCCGCCATTCCAGGAATTGACCTCGTGAACCTACGCTGCACTCCCTCAAATGCCAGAATGTCTTTCCTCAAATTTGGAGACCAGAACTGCACACAATACTCAAGGTGTGGTCTCACCAGGGCCCTGTACAGCTGCAGAAGAACCTCTTTGCTTCTATACTCAATCCCTCTTGTTATGAAGGCCAGCATACTATTAGCCCTCTTCATTACCTGCTGTACCTGCATGCTTACCTTCATTGACTGGTTTACAAGAACACCCAGATCTCTTTGTACTGCCCCTTTAACTAAATTGATTCCATTTAGGTACTAATCTGCCTTCCTGTTCTTGCCACCAAAGTGGATAACCATACATTTATCCACATTAAACTGCATCTGCCATGCATCTGGCCACTCCCTTAACCTGTCCAGGTCACCCTGTAATCTCCTAACATCCTCCTCACATTTCACTCTGCCACCCAGCTTAGTATCATCAGCAAATTTGCTAATGTTATTACTAATACCATTTTCTTTTTCATTAACATATATTGTAAAAATTGGTAATTGGCTTTAATTTGCCCCTTCAGGCTCATTGGGCTTTGGATAGCACATGCCTTTCTAGCCAAGTATACAGTAATGCAGTCCCATTCAATTGTCAGGCCATCCCGGTGCCTCAAAATGAGTCTAAATAGTTTCCTGCATAAGGAGAAAATGCTTTTCTTTATTTTTGAAATAAAAAATAATGCTTTGGATTGCACACATCTAGACAGTTCCCATATATGGCTGTCACCCATTTTACTGTTAAATTCATTAATATTCTGTTGTCAGCAGCAATAGAAGCCTGCACTAAACCTCTGTTGCAAAGATATAATTGCAATACCCAATATATCCAGGCCTGTCTGAGGTCTTCCTGCCAAAGATAAATGGGGGCCTCTTCAGCTATTTGATTCCTTGGTGTCTCAAATACATGAAAATGTAGCTTTGTACAAGGAAGAGGTTTACTTGTTGGGAGAGAATAAAACTCCAATGTTTGTTCTTTCCTGATATGCTACAGCACAGAACCGAACTGCATTAGTGTATATAAGGTATTTTTTATGAATAAAGTATATTTTTGAAATTAAAAATAGCTTGACAAGTACTCCCTCAGGACACAGTGGGACAGCATGGTGGCTCAGTGGTTAGCACTGCTGCCTCCCAGCACCAGGATCCCAGGTTCAATTCCAGCCTTGGGCAACTGTCTGTGTGGACTTTGCACATTCTCCCTGTGTCTGTGGGTTTCCTTCGGCTGTTCTGGTTTCCTCCCACAGTCCAAAGATGTGCAGGTCAGATGAATTGGCCATGCTAAATTGCCTGTAGTGTTAGGTGCATTAGTCAGAAGGAAATGGGTCTGGGTGGTTTACTCTTCGGAGAGTCTGGACTGGTTGGGCCGAAGGGCCTGTTTCCACATTGTAGGGAATCTAATTGAATATAATCTAAAGACAAACCATGTCTGCACCTGGAAGACCATCAACTCCATGAAAGATGCTCTTTTGTCTGCCTGAAACTTTTTGTTGGTCTTCCAATGTAAAGAGTTAACCTCCACTGAGTGTTGCAGACTGACACATTCCAGGACCAGTACTATGTATTAAGACATACAATACAATTTGGGCAGCCGCTACCAGGCACTGTGGGGAAAGTTGACTAAAGTCTACCTGCACAGTTGCTCAGTTGTTAGTACTACTGCCTCACAGCACCAGAGACCCAGGTTTGATTCCAGCCTTGGGGAACTGTCTGTATAGAGTTTGCATGTTCTCTCCATGTCTACATGGGTTTCCTCTGTAGTTTCCTCTCAAAGTCCAAAATGTGCAGGTAAGGTGTACTGGCCATACAAAATTGCCCCATAGTGGCTAGAGATACTCAGGCTAGGTGGATTAGCCATGGTAAAAGTGGGCCTATAGGGGAGAGACCAAATGACCTCTTTCTGCACTGTAGGGATTCTATGTTGCCTCAATGTGTGCAAATATTTTTCCTGCATGAGTTGGAAATGTCTTTGCTTTTGAAACTGCACAGTAGCTCTGTGGGACATCAAATTCCAATATTTTTTTTTCTCTCTTCAAAGACTGTACTGGATTGAGACCCCTTTGTATGTACTTATAATTTTTTAATGAATAAAAAAAACTTTGGGTATCTCCAGCCAAGGTGGCTAAGTGATGTCTAAGGTCTTTCTGCCAAGTATAACAAGGTTCCATAAAGTTCTAAGATCACCTCGTTGTCTCAAAATGGATGTTAAAAATTTCCTGCATGGCTGGAAAATGCATTTGTTTTGCAACTGCATGGATGTTCGGAAGAATGTCAAATTCTAATGTGTTGTTGTTCTCCTTTGCAAAGACTGTACAGAACTCTTTTAGGACTTGGGAGATACTTTATTCAGAAAAATCATGTTTTTGCAATAAACAGCATTGGTAACTCGTCCCAAATCGTGCCCCTACTCCTCCTTCAGTCTGGCTGAAATTCTACTGAAATGAGTCATATCTTTCCTGAAATGGTTGTTTCCAGCTGAAAGAAATTACTCTTTACATTCTTATCATACATTCCACAATAACACTAGCTGTCACTGCAGCAAATTGAATGGCTAGTTTGTGATGCAGAGTGACACCAATAGTGCCAGTTCAATTCCTGTGTTGTTTGACGTTACTATGAAGACTTCACTTTACAATGTCACCCACCCCACCTGAGGCATAGTGACCCTCGCCACCAATTATCTCTCTCAAATGAGAGTAAAATTTATGGTTCTCTGGGACTATAGTGACATTTACTTACCCCTCACAACCACTGACCAGACATTGCCATTTTCCCCATAAAGAAGTCTGGAAATGATAGTTTTGGTTGATGAGGAACCAAGGGTGTGGGGGAGAAGGAGTGGATCTTTGGAGACTAGGAGGATAGTGATGAGAAACTGAAATGAACACTATGTAGAACACAGGAGTTCATGTAATCTGGATTTAACAACTGCTAATTGGATTTAACTTGCTTCAACTATACCTTGAACAAAACGTACCAAGACAGTGCTTGGGCCCCGGGGTGAGGTTGTGGGAGATGGGTCTGGCGATGGGAGCTGAAGAGAGAAACTGCAAATCAGCAAACTCTGCAGGACACACAGCAGCAGAAGAAGTAGCAATGTACTGACAGCAAACAGCTCCAACAAAGGAGCGGCCAGTTTGGGGATATCTTTGAACTGTATCCACATTGATGGCAATACAACCAGAAGTGACAACCTTAGCAATGATGCTGTATTTTAAAGCAAGCACACTGTATATTACTTGGACTTTATTGTAGGTGAAAGATCATTTCAACAGATCAACAACTGAAGAACAAGAAAAGAGAAGCAGAGAGTCCTTACCAGATGGAAGGAAGTAGATTCTATTTTTCTATAAAGGTGACTAAACCATAAGATGTTTCTGCACAAGTGACTATGGAATCTGAAACCAGAACATCTTTTAAGAGTGAATGGAAAGGTTTTTTAAAAAGGGGGGATATATGTCATCTGATGGAATGGGGTCATTAGAGAGTGTATCGGAGATTTGATAGCTGTACTTTTAATATAATTTTTACAATTCTGTGAAAAACTTTCAGTAGTAACTCTGAGCTGAGGGAAGAATTTAGTAATGCTTGAGGTGAGCTGATGTGCTTTGTGAGAAGTGCCCCAAATAGAAAGTCTGCTGACTTCTGTGCAGCCATTCAGTTTGGTTCAGGTCAGTGTCTTCAGATTTTGACATACAAAATTATGTAGAGATCAGCTCTCACTTAGCCCACAGTTCAGAGTTATTACGTTTATCCTGAGATGGTGTTCAAATCAAGGTTCTGAGAGATAGGGAGCTAAATCCAGCCAATTAAAAGTGGTATTGAGATGGGGAGTCAGACCATCCCTTGTACAATGTAAGGGGATTCTGGCTGTGCAGTGATAATCAGCAGGTTATAAGGTTACTATTAATTACTTAGAAACTAACAAAGTTCATTTTATCATTACAACTTATAAGTGAAATTAGGATGTTTTTTATATGCTTATAGTTACTATTTTTGTGTGATATCAAGAGTCACTATTAGTTACTGTTGAAATCAAACTTGCTTCCATTTCTTGTTTCTCTTGAATTTCTTTCTCATCTCATTCCTTTCTCAAAGATCTCAGTGCGTTTCACATATTTTCAGGTGCAAAACTATAAGCACAGATTTTCAAATACAATGAACGCAAACTCTAATAAATTAAATGCAATAACATTTGTGGAAGCACCTGATTATCCTTGAAGGTTTGTCTTCAAATTGAGTTGGCAATCCTAATTGCAGCACCATTAAATATAAACAATGTGATCTCAAAAACACACTTGGACAGAACTGAATAGCAACAATCCACATTGTAGGAAGATTGGTAAAGAGCTAATCCAAACAACTGAGTTTTAAAGTAAGATATTGAAGGCAGATGGAGATACATAGAACCACAAAGGTCATAGAAAGGAATTTCAGTACTGGTTGAAGACATCTCTATCTGTAAAAACCTCTTACAAAATATCTGTTCTCCTTCAATTCTGGCCTCTTTCTCATTTCCTGCTTTAAACCTTCCAGCATTGGTATCATCAATTGTCCAGTACAACCTGTACCCTCCCTAAACTCATTGCTCATTTAAAACATTCCCCAAAGCCTGATCAAAGTCGTAGGTTTTTGATCATCTGTCAGAATATCTCTTTATATGGCCCAATTACAAATTTTGTTTGATAAAGCTCTTGTGTGGTGCCTTGGGATGTATTACTAAGTTAAAAGTGTTACACAAATGGAGGACTTCATTGTTCGTTAATTAAAGAAAGACCATAGTAAGAGAAATGCAAAGCTCAAGAGATGTATTGTAGGGCTGCAGACACATATAAGGACTGGGAAGAAAGAGGCCATTAAGGGATTTAAACATGGAATGAGGTTTTTAAATTGGAAGTAAGTCAACTCAGCAAAGACAGGATTGATGAGTGGGTCACGTATGATGTAGGCCAGAAGTTTTGAATGGACTTACACTTACAAAGACTTTAAGATGGAAGATCATCCAACAGCATGAGAAAAAATTGAGTATTGAAATGACTGGTGGGGATAAGAATTTCAACAGCCTATAGCCTGAGGGAGAGGTGAGGATACAGGCATTGTGTGTGATGAAGAAGGCATAGAACCAGAAACTGAGTTCAAAGAGAACAATGTTTGTCAGCCATGTGATTCACCCTGAGATAATGGATGGGTGAGGAGTTTGAAATAGCAACAAAGGAGTGACCGCAAGGAGTTTGCAACTCATCCAACAATCTATATCTGCTATGTCAACAGCACAGACTCCATAGGGTAGCTATGATAGGAACTGCAGCCATATGTAGAAACTGACCCCACATCTTTGGATCACGTCACCAAAGGGCAACACACCTATGATGAAGAGGAAAGGGTAAGGCTCTAGCCTGACGAACACCAGTGGTGACAATGTGAGGATGGGTGATAAACTACTGCTCGAGTTGCCTTAGCTACATCTTGATACGTAAAACTGCAATTGAGTAACAGTTGTCCCAGTGAGTGTTTTTTTATATATTCAGTCTTCTATAACAAGAGTTGCTAAAGAGCAGTGTGACATACTGTATCAAAGACACAAAGATCGAGTGGACAGTGGGTCACCATCACTTACACAGCGAAGTCATTGTGACTGTGATTTTTCAGTGCTGTGATGGGTAGAAATTTGATTCCTGTGTTAAGGTGTAGGAAGGATGCACATGGATGTGGAATGAAACAGCAAGTTCACAGACCTTGGAGGTTGGAATAGAGGAAGCAGTTGACAACAACAAGGGGGGAAGGGTGTATTTTTTTCTTTTAAATGGGTAAACTGCTGGAGCTACTAGAATAAGATCAAAGCATTTAGAGACAGCTCTCTTGACCAAGATCAGCAGACAAAGACCACGTGGGTAGATGAGAAGTAAATTAGAGTAATTTACAGCATAGGGATGGCCTCACGAGAGGTTTGTCTTTATGGGTAAGGAGAAAAAGCAGCAGAGTCAAACAGCACAGAAACAGACTCTTTGGTCCAACTAGTCCATGCCAATCATGTTCACAAACTAAAAAGATCAGACTTATCTGCATTCGGCTCATATCCCTCCAAATCCTTCCTATTCATGTAATTATACAAATATCATTTACCTGCTGTAACTGTACCTGTAATATTGTAACTGTACCTGTATCCACCTCTTCCTCTGGCAGCTCATTCCACACATGAACCACTCTCCATGTGGAAAAAAGTCGCCCCTCATGTCCTTTTTAAAACTTTCTCAATGCACCTCAAAATTATGCCCACTGGTTTTGAACTCCCCCCACCCTAGGGAAAAGACCCTTGCTATTCATCTTATCTATACCCCTCATGATTTTGTAAATCTCTATAAGGTCATTTGACACATTAAAACTCCAAGGAGTTGGAATCTGGAAATGATCCTGAATTCAGGTGCTGGCAAAGTTTGGACAATTAGGCCTATGCTTCTACTTATAAAGGATGCCATCTCTTTTTCTTTAAACCATCTTCACAACTGGTCCTACCACAGAGTCATACAGTCAGCTGAATATAAAAAAGCCTCACTCATTGGGACTACTGTTACTCAATTCCAGTTTTATGTATCGAGATGTAGCTAAGGCAACTCAAGCAGTAGTTTTTCACCCATCTTCACATTGTCACTACTGGTGTTCATCAGGTTCGAGCCTTACCCTTTCTTCTTCATCATTGATGTGTTGCCCTTTTAGTGACATGATCCAAAGATGTGGCGTACAGCATGGAAATAGACCCGTCGGTCCAGCTCGTCCATGCCAACCAGATATCCCTATATTAATCTAGTCCCATTTGCCAGCACTTGGCCCGTACCCCGCTAAACTTTTCCTATTTATGTATGCATCCAGATGCCCTTTAATTGCTGTAAGTGTACCAGACTCTGGCAGCTCGTTCTATACATGCACCACCCTCTATGTGAAAAAGTTCTGCCTTGGGTTCCTTTTAAATCTTTCCCCTCTTGCCCTAAACCTACGCCTTCCAGTTGCAGACTCACCCACCCCAGGGAAAAGACCTTGTCTATTTATTCTATGCATGCCCCTCATGATGTTATAAACCTCTATAAGGTCACCCCTCAGCCTCAGATGCTCCAGGGAAAACAGTCCCAGCCTATTCAGCCTCTGCCTATCACTCAAACTCTCCAACACTGGCAACATCCTTATAAATCTTTCCTGAACCCTTTCAGTTTCACAACATCCTTCCGTTAGGTGGGAGACCAGAATTGCACGCAATATGCCAAAAGTGGCCTAACCAATGTTCTGTACAGCTGCAACATGACCTCCCAACTGCTCAACTCAATGCTCCAACCAATAACGGAAAGCGAAGCAGATGCCTTCTTTACAATCCTGTTAACCTGTGAATCCACTTTCAAGGAGCTATGAATCTACACTCCAAGGTCTCTTTATTCAGCAAAACTCCCCAGAACCTTACCATTATGTATATAAGTCCTACTCTGGTTTGCTTTTCCAAAATGCAGAACCTCACATTTATCTAAATTGAAGTCTATTTGCCACTCCTCAGTCCATTGGCCCATCTAATTAAGATCCTGTTGTACACTGAAACTATTTTCTTTTCTGTTCACTACACCTCCAATTTTGGTGTCAGCTGTTAACTTACTAACTATACTTCCTATGTTCACATCCAACTCTTTGATATAAGGAATGAAAAGCAGTGGATCCAGCATTGATCTTTGTGGCACTCCACTGTCACAGGCCTCCAGTCTGAAAAACAACCCTCCACCACCACCCTCTGTATTCTACATTCGAGCTAGTTCTGTATTCAAATGCTTAGTTCTCCCTGTAATCCATGTGATCTAACCTTGATAATCAGTCTCCCATAAGGAACTTTGTCAAAGGCCTTGCTGAAGTCCATATAGATCATGCCCACCAGACTGAAGTATGCTTCATTCTTTTTCTTAACCAAACCCTCAATTTCTTTAGTCATCCAGCATTCCCTACACCTACCAATCTTTCCTTTCACCTGAACAGGAATATATTGCCTGTGCACTCACATTTCCTTATTTTCAAGTCTTCCCATTTTCCAGCCATCCCTTTACCTGCGAACATCCACCATCAGTCAACTTTTCAAAGTTCTTGCCTAATACCATCAAAATCGATCTTCCTCCAATTTAGAACTTTAACTTTTGGATCCGGTCTATCTTCTTCCATCACTAGTTTAAAGCTAATAGAATCATGGTTGCTCCCCCACTGACAACTCAGTCACCTGCCCTGCCTTATTTCCCAAGAGTAGGTCACGTTTTGCACCATCCACATACAAATACTGAATCAGAAAATGTTCTTGTACACACTTAACAAATTTGTCTCCATCTAAACCCTTAACACAATGACAGTCCCAGTCTATGTTTGGAAAATTAAAATCGCCTATCATTACCTCCCTATTATTCTTACAGACAACTGAGATCACCTGACAAATCTGTTTCTGATTTTCCCGCTAACTACTGGGGATCTATAGTATAATCCCAATAAAATGATCATCCAGTTCTTATTTCTCAGTTCCACACTAATAACTTCCTTGGACGTATTCCCAGGAATATTCTCCCTAAGTACACCTGTATGTTAACCCTTATCAAAAATGCCCCCCTTTCTATCCTTTCTATAGCATTTGTATCCTAGAACATTAAGTTGCCAGTCCTGTCCATCCCTGAGCCATGTTTCTATAATTGCTATGATATTCCAGTCCCATGTTCCTAACCATGTCCTGAGTTCATCTGTGTTCCCTGGTAGGTCTCTTGCATTGAAGTAAATGCAGTTTAATTTATCAATCCTATCTCTTCTCTTCTTTGTTCCTGCCTGCCCTGACTGTTTGACTTGCTCCTTTTTCCCAACTGTACCAGTCACACACTGATCTCTTTCCTCACTATCTCCCATGGTCACACCTCCCCCACTTACTAATTTAAATCCTCCTGAGCAGCTCTAGCAAATCTCCCTGCCAGTATATTTGTCCCCTTCCAATTCAGGTGCAATCCGTTCTTATGTAGGTCACTTCTGCACCAGAAGAGATTCCAATGATTCAAAAATGTGAATCATTCTCCCCTGCACCACTTCCTTAGCCACGGATTCATCTGCTCTATCCTCGTATCCTTCCCTCACTAGCATGTGGCACCAGGAGTAATCCAGATATTACTACCCTCGAGGACCTCCTTTTGAAGTTCCCGCCTAAACTTCCTATATTCCCCTTCAGGATCTCATCCACTTTCTTTCCTATGCTGTTGATTCCAATGTGTACAATGACCTCCTGTTGGTCCCATTCCCCTTTGAGAATATGCTGCACGCTCGCTGAAATATCTTTGATTCTGGCACCAAGGAGGCAACACACCGTTCTGATTTTTTTTGCTGTCGGCCGCAGAAACATCTGTCTGTGCCTCTGACTACAGTGTCCCCGAACGGAATCAATTGCTTGGAATCTGACGTACCCCTCGTTAAGCTTCAAAGTTTAGTGTCTATGTGTACTGCCTTTACAATTTAATTATTTAGTTTATGAATAACGTGTATTAAACTATAAACACTAGCAATTGAGCCCTGTGTTTGAATTTGACATCAACGATGTCATTGCCAGTATCAGCAATTTATTACTGTGTGTGGTTGCTGAGTTACAAAATAAGGTAAAATGCAGGTAGACAGGTTGCTGAAGAACCTCTTGAAACTTAAACTTTTCATGCACTAATTATATTTATTAACTAATTTCACTTCTTCGAATTGAAAATTCCCTCAGTACAAGAGAAACCATTCAAGTGGTGAAAGAAAACTTTCTTCTTCATAATGAAACACTGCACTGAAGTTAATTAGTGTGTAACGTAGAGTGTTTTAACCCAATTAAAATTTCCATCCTTATTACATTTCAGCCAGACCAAATGAAACGCTTATCTAAACACTGAAATCCTTGTTCATATTTTCTTCATGTGTTTGACTATCCCAAAAGCTCTTGCTCCACATAGTATAAATTAACAATTTTTGCAGAAATCTGTACATTTCCTATTCCACACAAAATCTGGAACATTCATTACCAGTGCCCTTACAAAGTTTTAATTGCTACCCATCCATTTTTTACAAATTCATTCACATTCTAAAAAATATTGCCCATTTCTAATTGCCTTTCCAAAAGTAGCGGTGAACTGCTGCAGTGAATATGATACAGGTGTCAGGTACGCCTACAATTCTGTTAGTGAGGGAGTTCCAGGTCTCTGCACCAGTAACCACGAAGGAACGTGATAGTGTTTTGAGCTGGGACAATGTGTAATTTTACAAGAAACTTGTAAGTTGTGGTGTTTCCAAGTATTTGCTGCCCTCCTCCTTCTAAATATTAAAGATTGTGGATTTGGCAGGTACTGTCTAAGGAGCTTGCTGAGTTGTTGTTATGCATCTTATAGATGGTACACACAGTTGCCAGTTGTGGTGGCAGGAGTAAATGTTAAAGATGATAGATGGGGTGCTGATGAAGGGCTTATGCTCGAAACATCGAATTCCCTATTCCTGAGATGCTGCCTGGCCTGCTGTGCTTTGACCAGCAACACATTTTCAGCTGTGATCTCCAGCATCTGCAGACCTCATTTTTTACATGCTAATAAAGCTTTGCCCTGGACAGTATTGGGTTTTCTAAGTTTTATTGAAACGACAATCATCTGGGCCAGCAAAGAGAATATGAGGTGCCTGGATGTGAGTTCCTCACCACAGAATTTCCAGCGACTGAAAACAAGACCATAAGATGCAGGAGCAGAATTAGGCCATTCTGCACATTGACTCCGCTCTGCCATTTGATCATGGCTGATCTGTTTCTCAACCCCATCCTCCTGCCTTCTCTCCCTAAACTTTGATCCCTTTCTCATCAAGAATTTATCAATCTGTCCTAAATACAGCTTTCTGTGGCTATGAGTTCCATACGTTCAGCTACCTCTGGCTAAAGAAATTCCTCCTCATCTCAGTTCGAAAGGGTTATCCCTACCTTCTGAGGCTATGCACTCTGATCCTGATCTCTTGCATTAGTAGGTGAAGGGAATGCTGGATGACAAGAGAAATTGAGCTTTTGTTTGAGAAAAAGAAGGAAGCATATGTCAGGTAGAGATAGGAGAGATTGAGTGAATCCTTAAGGTATAAAGCAGGAGTATACTTAAGAGGGCAAAAATGGGACAAGATAGCTTTGGCAAATAGGGTTAAGGAGAATCCAAAGGGTTTTTATAAATACAATAAGGACAAAAGAGTAACCCAGGAGAGAATAGGGCCCCTCAAGGATCAGCAAGGCAGCCTATATGGAGAGCTGCAGGAGATGGGGGAGATACCAAACAACTATTTTGCATCAGTGTTTACAGTGTAGGGAAATAGATGGTGACATCTTGAAAAATGTCCATATTACAGAGGTGGTGACGCTGGATATCTTGAATTGCATAAAAATGAAGAAATCGTCAGGACTTGATCAGCTGTACCCTAGAACTCTGTGGGAAGCTAGGGAAGTGATTGCTGGGCCTCTTACTGAGATATTTGTATCATCAATAGTCACAGGTGAGGTGCCTGAAGACTGGAGGTTGGCTAACATGGTACCACTGTTTAAGAAGGGTGGTAAGGACAAGCCAGGGAACTATAGCCCAGTGAGATGACCTCGGTGGTGGGTAAGTTGTTGAAGGGAATCCTGAGAGACAAGATGTACATGTATTTGGAAAGGCAAGGACTGATTCGGGATAGTCAATATGGCTTTGTGCGTGGGAAATCATGTCTCACAAACTTGATTGAGTTTTTTGAAGAAGTAACAAAGAGAATTGATGAGGGCAGAGCCGTGGATGTGATCTATATGGACTTCAGTAAGATGTTTGACAAGGTTCCCCATGGGAGACTGGTTAGCAAGGTGAGATCTGATGAAATACAGGGAGAACTAGCCATTTGGATACAGAACTGGCTCAAAGGTAGAAGACAGAGGGTGGTGGTGGAGGGTTGTTTTTCAGACTGGAGGCCTGTGACCAGTGGAGTGCCACAAGAATCGATGTTGGGTCCACTATGTTTCATCATTTATATAAATGATTTGGATGTGAACATAAAACATAAAGTTAGTAAGTTTACAGATGACACCAAAATCGGAGGTGTGGTGGACAGCGAAGAAGGTTACCTCAGATTACAACGGGAACTTGATCAGATGGGCCAATGGGCTAAGGAGTGGCAGATGGAGTTTAATTGAGAAAATGAGGTGTTGCATTTTGGGAAAGCAAATCTTAGCAGGATTTATACACTTAATGGTAAAGACCTAGGGAGTGTTGCTGAACAAAAAGACTTTGGAGTGCAGGTAAATAGGATAGCGAAGAAAGCATTTGGTATACTTTTCTTTATTGGTCAGAATATCGATTACAGAAGTTGCGGCTGTACAGAACATTGGTTAGGCCACTGTTGGAATATTGTGTGCAATTCTAGCCTCCTTCCTATTGGAAAGATGTTGTGAAACTTGAAAGGGTTCAGAAAAGATTTACAGGATATTGCCAGAGTTGGAAGGAGAGGCTATATGGAGAGGCTGAATAGGCTGGAGCTGTTTTTTTTTTGGAGGGTCGTAGGTTGAGGCGTGACCTTATAGAGGTTTATAAACTCATGAGGGGCATGGATAGGATAAATAGATAAAGTTTTTTTTCCTAGGGTGGGCAAGTCCGGAACTAGAGGGCATAGGTTTAGGGTGAGAGGGGAAAGATTTAAAAGGAATCAAAGGCACAACTTTTTCATGCAGGAGAGTGGTGCATGTATAGAATGAACTGCCAGAGGAAGTGGTGAAGGCCAGCACAATTGCAACATTTCAAAGGCATCTGGATGCATATATGAATAGGAAGGGTTTAGCGGGGTATAGGTCAAGTACTGGCAAATGAGATTAGATTAATATAAGATATCTGGTCAGCATGGATGAGTTGGACTGAAGGGTCTGTTTCTGTGCTGTACATCTCTATGAATCTCATGGAAGTATCTTCTACACATCCACTAAATCCAGGCATCTCAGTATTCTGTAAGTTTCAATGAGAGTCCTTATCCTCTAAACCTGGAGTACAAATCCAGAGCCTTCAACTGCTCCTTATATGACAAGCCCTTCATCCCCAGGATCATACTTATAAACCTCCTCGGGACCACCTCCAACGCCAGCATATTTTTCATTTGATATGGAATCCTACACTGCTCACAATATTCCAAGTGCAATCTGCCCAGAGGATTGCACAGCCTTGGAAGTATGTATATTCCTGCTCATGTATTCTAGCTCTCTGCAAAGCTTTTGCCTTCCTACTACCAAATGAACCTGCACATTAACTTTAAGAGAATCCAGAAGTAGAACTTCTGAATCCCTTTGTACTTCAAAGTAGAGATTAGAGTGATTTAGAAGGATTTCCAATGTAAAGTTTTTTGTAGTTAGTTTATTATGGTACATATTCATATTATGTGACCAGAGAGACCAAGGGTTTTTTTGTTAAGATTAGATTAGATTACCTACAATGTGGAAACAGTTCTTTGGCCCAACAAGTCCACACCGACCCGCCGCAGAGCAACCCACCCAGACCCATTCCCCTACATTTATACCTGGCTAATCCACCTAACACGATGTGCAGTGTAGCATGGCCAATTCACCTGACCTGCACATCTTTGGACTGTGGGAGGAAATGGAGTACCCGGAGGAAACCCACGCAGACACGGAAAGACTGTGCAACTCCACACAGACAATTGTCTGAGGTGGGAATCGAACCCGGGTCCCTGGTGCTGTGAGGTAGCAGTGCTAACCACTGAGCCACCGTGCCGCCCCATTGAACCCAAAAGACTATCCACCGGCTGACTGGTACCAGTGCCTCCCCCCTTCCCCGGTGGTCAACCTGGCGCTGGGTAAAACAGACACGAGGAGGATGGGATTAGATACTTAATTCTTTGAAATTTGCATCACAGGTAGATAGAGCTGAGAATGTGTTGCTGGAAAAGCGCAGCAGGTCAGGCAGCATCCAAGGAGCAGGAGAATCGACGTTTCGAGCATGAGCCCTTCTTCAGGAATGAGGAGAGTGTGCCAAGCAGGCTAAGATAAAAGGTAGGGAGGAGGGACTTGGGGAAGGGGCGTTGGAAATGTGATAGGTGGAAGGAGGTTAAGGTGAGGGTGATAGGCTGGAGTGGGAGTGGGGGCGGAGAGGTCAGGAAGAAGATTGCACGTTAGGAAGGTGGTGCTGAGTTCAAGGGTTGGTACTGAGACAAGTGGGGGTTGGGGAAATGAGGAAACTGGAGAAATCGGAGTTCATCCCTTGTGGTTGAAGGGTTCCTAGGCGGAAGATGAGGCGCTCTTCCTCCAGCCGTCATGTTGCTATGGTCTGGCGAAGGAGGAGTTCAAGTCTTGGTGGAGTGGGAGGGGGAGTTGAGGTGTTGAGCCACGGGGTGTTTGGGTTGGTTGGTCCAGGTGTCCCAGAGGTGTTCTCTAAAACGTTCCGCAAGTAGGCGGCCTGTCTCCCCAATATAGAGGAGGCCACATCGGGTGCAGCGGATGCAGTGAATGATGTGTGTAGAGGTGCAGGTGAAGTTGTGGCGGATATTCAAGAATCCCTTGGGGCCTTGGAGGGAAATAAGGGGGGAGGTGTGGGCACAAGTTTTGCATTTCTAGTGGTTGCAGGGGAAGGTGCCGGGAGTGGAGGGTTGGGTTGGTGGGGGGTGTGGACCTGGCAAGGGAGTCACGGAGGGAGTGGTCTTTTCGGAACGCTGATAGGGGAGGGGAAGGAAATATATTCCTGGTGGTGGGGTCTGTTTGAAGGTGGCGGAAATGACGACGGATAATGTGATGTTTATGGAGGTTGGTGGGGTGATAGGTGAGGACCAGTGGGGTTCTGTCCTGGTGGTGACTGGAGGGGCGGGGCTCAAAGGCGGAGGAGTGGGAAGTGGAGGAGATGGGGTGGAGAGCATCGTCGATCACGTCTGGGGGGAAGTTGCGGTGTTTGCAGAAGGAGGCCATCTGGGTTGTTCGGTATTGGAACGGTCTTCCTGGGAGCAGATACGGCAGAGACGAAGGAATTGGGAAAATGGCAGGGTGGGAGCAGGTGTAGTCTAGGTAGCTGTGGGAGTCGGTTGGTTGATAGTAAATGCCCGTGTTGATTCGGTCGCCCAAGATAGAAATGGAGAGGTCTAGGAAGGGGAGGGAGGAGTCTGAGATGGTCCAGGTAAATTTGAGGTCGAGGTGGAAGGTGTTGGTAAAGTGGATGAACTGTTCAACCTCCTCGTGGGAGCACGAGGCAGCGCCAATACAGTCATCAATGTAGTGGAGGAAAAGGTGGGGGATGGTGCCAGTGTAGCTGTGGAAGATCACAGGTGGACAGGGTGGTTAAGAAGGCATTTAGCATGTTTACCTTTATTGCTCTTTGAATATAGGAGTTGGGACGTCATTGTTGACGTTGTACAGGATGTTGGTGGACTGGTGTGGTTCTGGTTGTCCTGTTGTAGGAAGGATATTACTAAACTAGAGAGAGTTCAGAAAAGATTTACCGGGATGTTGCCAGGAATGAAGAATATGAGATATAAAACTAAACTAGACTGGGACTTTTTTCACTGGAGAATTGGAAGTTGAGAGTTGACCTTATTGAGGTTTATAAAATCATGAGAGGTATAGATAAGGTGGGCGGCACGGTGGTTAGCACTGCTGCCTCACAGCGCCAGAGACCTGGGTTCAACTCCCACCTCAGGCAACTGACTGTGTGGAGTTTGCATTCTTCCCGTGTCTGTGTGGGTTTGCTCCGGTTTCCTCCCACAGTCCAGGTTAGGTGAATTGGCCATGCTGAATTGCCTGTAGTGTTAGGTGAAGGGGTAAATGTAGGGGAATGCGTCTGGGTGAGTTGCGCTTCGGCGGGTCGGTGTGGACTTGTTGGGCCAAAGGGCCTGTTTCCACACTGTAAGTAATCTAATAAAGTGAATGACAAGGGTCTTTTTCTGAGGGTGGAGGAGTTCAAAACTAAGGGACATATTTTTAAGGTGAGAGGAATAAAGATTTACAAAGGACATAAGGGGCAACTTTTGTTTTTACACAGTTCATGTGTGGAATGAACTGCCAGAGAAAGTGATGAATGTAGGTACAGTTACAATGTTCAAAGACATTTTAAATAGGTTCATGAATAGAAAGGTTTGGAGCGATCTGGTCCAAGCACAGGCAGGCTAGTTTGGCTAGATGGCGTGAATTAGTTGGACTGAAGGATCTACTTACATGCTATATGAATGTGGTGTAAAAGTGAGGACTGCAGATGTTGGAGATCAGAGTCGAAGAGTGATTTTATTCCTGATGAAGAGCTTATGCTTGAAACATCGACTCTCCTGCTCCTTGGATGCTGCCTGACCGGCTGTGCTGTTCCAGCACCACACTCTTTGACTCTATGGTGCAAATGTCAACTCCCCTGATTTCTGGCCTGAAGTTTTGTGATTGCGACATAAGTGCATAGAATATTTTTTCTTCACTGAGATTACTGATTAAAATCATTATCTAAATGCCGATGTATGAATGAAACACTTGTATAATATTAAATTGGTTTCTACTCGTTCAAAAGTTCTAATTCTGGAGCTAACAAACACATGAAAATTGTCTTTTCTCAGCAGTATTTACTGTTGGTTGACTTATAAAAACATGTGACATATCAGCTGCAGCGCCAACTCATGTTAAGATCTGACTCTATCCTTGGGCGAGTAAGAAAACCTTTCCTTATCCAAGTTTCGATTTCCCTGTTTCATCCCAGAAACGTCAGAGTTTCTATTTGGTAAAAGCAAGGACGAAAAACCCTGACTCTCATCCCTCTTTTAGTTTCTCATCAATATTTACTGCTTCACTCACACCTTTGACGATCCTGCTCAGAACTACCAGTGTGTTGCAGGTATAATCGAAATCCCAACTTAATGATAGATAGGAAGATGAAAACCCAGAACAAAGGTTCATAGTTGAAAGACTATCTAAGAAGTTATTAACTGCAGTTTAATAGATGTGGTTCACAACACGTACGCTCATCCTGTTTGCACACCCCAGAACATTGTCGACAACATTTACTAACACATCGCAAACAGTTCAACCTTGTCATGTGAATCACATTGAACATGGAGTCTCGTGACTGGGTGTGGTATCACGTGATCGCACGGTCTCGCCAATCAGCGCTGAGAATGTATCCATCTGGAGATGGGGCCTTTATAAATAGAGGTGGCGCTCGCGAGTAGTTTAGAGCGTGGTCCGGGAGCAGGAGGCAGAGGTTATTGTTCAGTTGCATCACTGGACTCGCTCTTCTAACCATTGCTTTTCCAAATACCTAACTCCAGAACGTAAGTGTCAGGTTTTATTTTTTTTAAAACGTAGAGGCAAAATCATGCGAATTCGATATTGTCTGGGCTGTTTCTATATCGGTTGGCTTGGAAAAGCTGGGATAATAGGGACAATGTATTGTGTTTTTTTTAAATGCGGCTAAATCGAACATTTTGCTGGCAATGTTTCGGCCTTTCCTTATCTGAGCGAATGAATTGGGCTTTACAGTCTATTCCCCAGGGAAAAAAAACAGTTCAATTGGTATGGAAACTCGTCTTGGTTCGGTTACTAGTGAATCAATCGAGCTGGTTTTGTGTGGTTTTCCAAAGATTCTTACGAAATCCTGCCTCTTCTGTAGCTCGGCTCAGCTCCCGTATGACGTGCTCTCCTGATTCAGAGCAAATGCTTAGATTTGTAATCCGGGAGTTAGAGATCCTGCAAAACAAAGTTATCCCCGTTGTAGCGAAAATTTATCCGATTGATTACTTTGGCTGGAAAGTGCCAATTTTCTTTAACTGGTGGGCGAATAAATCTTTGAATTCCTATTGATCCGGGAGTTTTTTAAAGATTTTTTTGTGTATGTAGCTCTTAAAGTCCATGTCATATGTTGGACTACACCCAAAGTCCACTGTTAGCTGGGGACAAAACAAAATAAAGCTCTGAACTGATTACATCCAACTTAACGTTGGGGAGATGTGAACTTTCATCCATGATATTCCCTAGGATGAAGATCTTCTGTGTATTTCCTTTGTGCTTGATGGGAGTGTTTGCAGCCCCAAGCTTCAATCCTCTGTTGAATGAACCTTGGAAGCAGTGGAAGAGTTGGCATCACAAAAGTTATGAGCAGGTAATATGGTTTTGATAAATCTGAGTTTTCATCTACATCCTATGTGACTGACATAAGTAAGTTGGTTTTCCTTTGTTTGCATCCTTTGGCATGGCTGACCACACCTTGTTCCATTGTTGCACAGTTTGGCAGAATGGTTCTCTGCTGTCTAATTGTAACTTTTAGTGATTTCTCTTTGAGTTCCTGAATCATTACCTCTGGTATTCCCTAATCAACCCTTGGACCCCTTGCTGATATCTTTAAAACATATAGCATTAGTTTCCACAAATGTCAAAAGGACACGAAATGCTGTGTTGCACCATTACTAAGATGTCTGGTGTGCTGCTTGTCCAATATGAGATCAGGAGATTGATCCTCTGCTTAAATAATATAGCTATTGTCTGCACTACCTGTTATAAGTTATTCCATAGCTACTGACTCAGACCAATGCTAAAGCTATAATCTAAGGCTGAACCAGACTATGTTTGCATCTGTCACCCTGGAATGAGGTTCTGGTATTTGCACTATTGTTAAGAGAGTTTTTGCCTCCTCTAACAAAGCCTGACTTGGTGCATTCTTAAGAGTGAAATTAGGAAGGTAAAGAAAGAAGATATGAGAGAGAACTGGTAGATAAGGTTAAGGATAATCAAAAAAAATTCAACCAGTACATTGAGTAAGAGGATAGGGCCCCTTAAAGATCAAGGAGGTCATCTTTGTGTTGAACTCCAGGAGTTGGGAGAAATAAATGAATATTTCATATCAGTTTTTAAGTGGAGAAAGAAATGAAGGCTAGAGAACTTGGAAGTAAATTTTGATGTTTTGGTTGCCCAGTTACAGGAGGGATATCCTTAAGCTGGAAAGGGTTCAGAAGAGATTTACTAGGATGTTGCAGGTTATGAAAGGCTTGAATTATAAGAGGAGGCTAGATATGCTGCAATTTTTCACTGGAATGTAGGACATTGAGAGGTGACCTTTATATCAGTTTATGAAATCATGAGGGGCATAGATAGGGAAAAGACATCTGCCATTAACTCTAAGATGGGGTTTTCAAGACTGGGGCACATTTTTAAGGTGAGAGAAGGAAGATTTTAAAAAAGACATGGGGTGGAGCAAACATTTTTTTCAGAGGGTAGTCGCATGTGGAATGAACATATTGAAGAAGTGGTAAATGTAGGTTGAATTACAACATTTTAAAAGACGTTTGGATAAGTACTTGAATAGGTAAGGTTCGGAGGGATACAGGCCAGAAGCAGGCAGGTGGGATTAGTTTAGTCTGGGTTTATATTTGGCACTGGTTGGTTGGACCGAAGGGTCTGTTTCTGTGCTGGATGACTCAATTCATCTGGTTCGACTGCCACCTGTGCCTTTGTTCCTTCTATGCTTGACTGTTGCAACATACTCTGTGCCAGCCTGTGTACATTGAAGATCATCCAAATCCCTGCTTGTGGTCTAACTTGCACCAAGCCCTATTCACCTTTCATGCCTCTGTTCGGCCATTGTCTCCTGGTTATGCAATGCCACTTTCAACTCTTAGCCTTGTTTTGAAATCCTTCCTGCTGCTCTGTACCCTAATTTTTATGATCTTCCTGAATTTCACAACCCTTATCTAATTCTGGCCTTATTAGTACATTGATTTTTAAAACTTCATTATTGGCTATGCCTTCAATTGTAAGATGGTTATACTTCTCTAACTAGCATGCTTTGACTAAACTTGTATCCATCTACTCAAATATCTCAATTGGCTTGGTGTCAAGCTGGAGGTTATAATTATAGTCTTCTTTCAGAGAGAAGAAGGTTGGAGAAGAATGGTGTGGGAAAAGAACCTTCGAAAAATTGAACTTCACAACTTAGAATATTCACTTGGAAAACATTCATTCAAAATGGGAATGAACCACTTTGGAGACATGGTGGGTAGTTGAATGTATTGCAAGAAATGTTCATAGTGTCCTAATCCCTAATTATACATAATAAAATCTGACTACTGTATAATAAAGCTATTCTCAGTCTCAAACAAAGTTAATATAACTATATTGTAACTTTGAACTGGGAATAATATTATGTAGAGCGTGTCACTTCATTTGGATCCAGTGTTTTTCTTTGTGAAATGTGCTCTCGATAGTTAAGTAAATCTGCTTTAGGAATGTACAGTACATATGCTTTCCTAAATGATTTTGCTGTTTCACTTCAGTGTGAAATTTCTTGCAGTAATGAGTATGTTTTCTGCTCTGTAGCCGAATGAAGAATTCAGACAGCTTATGAATGGGTATAAGTCAAAACAAACTGTGAAGAAGACTCGAGGTTCTCTATATTTGGAGCCCAACTTTCTGGAGGCACCCAGGAAGGTTGATTGGCGTGAACATGGATATGTCACTCCAGTTAAAGACCAGGTCGTTATTTATGAATTATACAGTGCAATCCAGTTATTTCTACAAATTGAAAGCAATATAATAACATCATCTATTTTTATAGGGTCAATGTGGTTCATGCTGGGCATTCAGTACCACTGGAGCCCTTGAAGGCCAGCACTTCAGAAAGACTGGCAAGCTTGTCTCACTCAGTGAACAGAATCTTGTGGATTGTTCTAAACCTGAGGGAAATGAAGGATGTAACGGTGGACTGATGGACCAGGCATTCCAATATGTACAGGATAATGGCGGAATTGACTCCGAGGAGTCCTATCCTTATCTTGGAACGGTAAACTTTAAATGCTTGCCATTCACCCAATTTATTTCCAGAATCTGTGTTGACAGTTTTAGTATAGCCATGTTTTCTTTCACTCTGCGTCATATTACATATGCTTTTATATTTTTAAAAAAAATCTGAGGTAGAAAGTCACATGGAGGTCCAGGGAGATCTGCGGCAAATTGTGGAATACCTAAAATTAAATGTGCGTTTGAGATCAGATTTAGAGGGGGACCGATGTTGCAGACGGTTGTGGAACTAGAATAGTTTTCCACAATAGGAAGGAATTGGACTTCTGCCCTGTAAGATCTTATGAAAATAAGAATGAGAATTTTTACATTGATGTATTCATTGTTCTAGACATAATGTAGGTTAGCAAGCACAGAGCCTTCTACAAGTTTGGACATAGGCAGCAGTTTTAGATGACCTCCAGGTTTAAAGGAGTGGAATATGTATTGGCAATTGTGCATTGGAATAGCCTGATCCATAAGGAAAGACTTGAATTCTGAGCTTCATACATCTGTTTGTCTGCATCTGAAAGTCCAGTAACACTTATGGCAATGCGCAGTTTGAGTGATGGGATTGACAATTCGAAACTTTTTTATCTTGGGATCAAATGTGATATTGGTTTTATAACAGACTGATTGATTGATTTAAATTAAACTTGCCAAAGATTGAGGTGAATTTGCTAGTTGTGAAAAAAAACAATTTTTAAAATTAGTTTAGTGTACATTCAAGTGTTTTAATTGAGGAAATCATCTGCTCATGCAGTGTTGAATGTCAGATAAGCAGATTGGGTAGAGTCCAAACAAGGAGTGGTGGTGAAGAAAAGCTGATTTTGTCAGAATGGATGTGAAAGATATTAATGCCTTCAGATTGAGTAGATTGCCATGTAAGATAAATCTATACAGACTGGGCTTGCCTATAGTGTATAACATCCTGAAATGTCATAACTAGCAGCACTTGAAAAGGGATGTTTCCCTCCCATGGATGACTTCAGAATTAGGGGCACTGTTTTAAAATTAAGTGTCACCCTGTCAAGAGTGAAGAAAACTTCAAAATTTGTGCATCTTTTGGAATGTTGCCTTGGAAGGCAGTGAAGGTGATGTGATTGAAGACTTTTTTTTTAAAAGGGAGAGGTAGCTTTTGTTTGTTAGGCAATGAAATCAAAGGTTATTGGGAGGAGATGGGAATGTGAAATTGCTAAGCTGGTATTTTGAATGATCCTATTAAGGGGAGCAGGTTCAAAATGCTAAATTGCTACTGCTGTTCCTATTTTGCTTAATGCTACTGGGAGCAGATGCATAAGAAAAAGGGTGGGGGTCAAGATCCACTGTAGGGGTAGTGCAACAGGTATAGGAAGGAAAACTATTGTATGTGATTCTCTGGCTATACCTAGATAAGATTGGAAGAATGTTTTCAGGGAGGTGGTGATGTGGTAATAACTGCATTAGGATTTGAGAAGCCCTGACTAGTATTCTGGGCACATGGGTTTGAATCCAACCACAGCATTAAATCTGGATTTATAAATTAGTCTAAAGTTGGGCATGTAACCATTGTCAGCTGTCACAAATCTACCTGGATCACTGACGTCTTTGAGAGAAGGAAATCTACCTTCTTAACTTGATCCAGCCTTCATGTGACTCCAGAGCCACTGCATTGTGGTTGACATACAACTGCCCTGTGAAATGCTCCACTTCGGGTAACAATGTGATGCAAACTGAATTACAAATATTGTACTGTTAAAAAGGCTGTAGTTATTCATAATTGATTGTCATATCCTTCATTACAAAATGGATAAAAATCCAGCAACAAAATAAGCACCAGCTTTTCTTATTTAAACAAAAGCCTTTACCACATTAATTCGTGCCAAGTCTCATCACCTCGTCAGGTGACAATGGTACTGAAACATGAACAAATCCAGACATTTGCAGTTCATTTATTTGCCTCTTGTTGTTTGAAAGCCTTAGTAATTGGGAAAAAAAATTGAAGTACTCATCCTGACTTCTCCCAAGTATGTTTGACTGTGTGGTTCCATGAACATAGGGATGATTATCACCAACTACCAAACCTTTTCTTTACAGTTTTTTTTAATGTTCTATACCAGTGGAGAGGTTCGATGTTGACTGTTGCTCAAATTCTTATACACAATATGCCAAGAACATTTGTTTTAATGGGTTTTAAACAATAGCAGTAGATTTCTGCTTTGTGTATGAATGGTTACCAAAAAATGGAAAATATTTTCACATCTATCAGTGATAATTCATAACTTTGGTAACTGTTCACAGACTGTGTGCGTTATATTGTGGCTTCATATGAGTGATTGTATAATAGTATGGAATGTTGTTGTGAATAGCTGAATCTATCTTATCTTTTGTTTCTTGGCCAGATTTACATCTGTTTACTAGCACAATAACCAATACTATGAATTTGTGCAATACTGTTAGCTTTCAACAACCATGACTTGGAATAATTAGATATTTATTCTTTATTAGTTCAGTTATGACTACCAAGATACAATACTTTTGGGGTATTTTTCTCTGGAGCTTTGTGCTGTTTCTTTTGTTATAACTCCTCCAGTGCCAATTTCTCATCAATGCATTTTAGGTATGACTGGATAGTTGGTTGACTGTCTTGTTTATAGAATGTTGAAGTCCACTGTGATACCTTCACTATCTCCTAACTGCAAGTGGCTGACATCAATCCTGTATCTTAGTCTGAATTGTGTACTTCACTGTAATGCCCAATCGTTCTCTCCACTCGAACTTTTCCAAAGAGGTTTTTTCCTAATTAATTGATGCAATGAGTACCCATTTTCTTTCTGTTTGGCTGTAAACATATTTCTAATTTTGAAGCATTGACTTTAATCTGTGTATTTTGCTTTTCTATTTTTAGGATGATAATCCTTGTCACTATGATCCCACATACAATGCTGCTAATGATACTGGGTTTGTAGATATTGCCAGTGGTAACGAGAGAGCCATGATGAAAGCGGTTGCTGAAGTTGGACCGGTTTCTGTAGCCATTGATGCAAGCCATGAGTCATTCCAGTTCTATGAATCTGGTAAGAGTCACTTGATGTAACTGCTGAAATATAGTCACTAACCATATGTACAGGATTTTTTTTATCTATGAAAGAAAAATGTGCTGGAACTCTGAATAAACACAAAACACTTAATGCATTGCTAGTCTAGAAGTATCCATGGAGAGAAAACAGTTAATTCATTCTGGTAATGACCTTTCGTGGCTATCATTGCGTGCAATGTTAAGATACCCTGACTCTAATATCATCACCTTACCAAGTAGGTGATAACTGTAATATAGTTTGAGAGTAATTTTTAACTCATGACTGTGTGTACATTCTGTTTGCATTGCTATTTCTGGAGTGGTATTTGGGATCCTTCAGATTCTTGTCTCTTCTCAAGTGGGAAGATTTGGTCTTAGTGATACACCAATGAATCAAGGTACCATAAAGTCAGATGTACAGCATGGATACAGACCCTTTGGTACAACTGCTCCATGCCAACCGGATATCCTAAATTAATCTAGTCCCATTTGCCAGCGTTCGGCCCATATCTGTCTAAACCCTTCCTATTAATATACCTATCCAGGTGCCTTTTTAAAAATATATTTTAATTGTACCAGCCTTCACTACTTCCTCTGGCAGCTCATTTCATACACGCACCGTCCTCTTTGAAAAAGTTGCCCTTTAGGTTCTTCTTTTTTTAAAAATCTTTCCCCCTCACCTTTTAAAACCTGTGCCCTCTGGTTTTGGACTTTTTTTCTTCCCCACACCAGGATAAAGATAGTGTCTATTTATCCTATTCATACCCCTCATGATTTTATAAACTTTTTTTAGGGCAGCCCTCAGCCTCTGATATTCCAGGGAAAGCAGCCCCAGGCTCTTCAGCCTCTCCCTATAACTCAAACCCTCCAACCCTGGCAACATCCTAGTAAATCTTTTCTGAACACTTTCAACTTTCAGAACATTCCTAAAGAACAGAGACCAAAATTGCATGCAATACTCATTGGCCTAGCCAGTGTCCTGTACAGCCATAACATGATCTCCCAACACCTACACTCTGTGCTTTGACCAATAAAGGAAAGCATACCAAACACTCTTTTTTTAACTATCCTATGTAGTGTGATTCTGAACTCTGAATCTGCACTGCAAGGTGGTGGTGTTGGTGTTATTTTGTTTTGTTTTTGTTCAGCAACACCCCCAGGACCTTCCCATTAAGTTAAGACCAGCCCTGATTTGCCTTTCCAAAAATGCAGCACCTCCCATTTTGTCTCAGCTAAACTCTATCTGCTGCCACTCGGTCCATTGGCCCATCTGATCAAGATCCCATTGTACTCTGAGGTACCCTCATTCACTGTCCACTAATACCTCCAATTTTGGTGTCATCTGCAAACTTACTAACCATACTTCCTGTGTTCATATCCAAATTATTGATATAAATGACAAAATATCCTCAACACTGATTCTTGTGGCACCCTGCTGGTCACATGCCCTCCAATCTGTAAAGCAACCCTCCAGCACTACCCCCTCTCTAGCTTTTTATGAGGCAGTTCTGTATCCAGATGGCTAGTTCTGGCTGTATTCCATGTGATCTAACCTTGCTGAACAAACTCCCATGAGGAACGTTCTCTTAATGCCTTACTGAAGTCCATATCGATCACATTCACCGCTCTACCCTCAATTGTCTTTGTTACTAATTCAAAGAACTTAATCAAATTTGTGAGACATGATTTTCCTTGCACAAAACCATGTTGACTATCCCTGATCAGTCCTTGCAGCTCCAAATACCAATCCTTGCTGTGCAGATCCTGTCCCTTGGGATTCCCATCAACAGCTTGCTCACCACTGATATCAGACTGACCAGTCTATAGTTCCCTGGCCTTTCATTACCACCTTTCTTCTTAATTAGTAGCACAAGGTTAGTCAACCTGTAGTCGTCTTGCACTTCACCTGTCGTTATTCCTATTTGCCAAAGCTATTTTATGTTCCCTTTCTTGTCCTGATATTCCCATTAACACTCCTACTCCCTTTATACTCTCAAGAATCATTCTATCTCTGCTGTCTATATTTGAAATAGAATTCCTTCTTTTTCTTGACTGCATCCTCAATTTCTCTAGTCATTCAGCATTTCCTTTGCCCTAATAGGAACATACGATCTCTGGACTCTATCTCTCTTTTGGAGGTTTCATGTTTTCCATGTGACCCTTTTTAACCTGCAATCATCCGCATCCCAAAACCAGCCTTTGAAAGTTCTGGCCTAATACCTTCAAAACTGGCCTTACTCCAGTTTAACTTTTAGGTCTGGTCTACCTTTTTCTGTCATTATTTTCTGTCATTCTGACCATATTGTCACCGGTCACAAAGTGCTCCCCCCACTGACCCCTCAAGTCACTTGACCTCTTGGGGAAATAAGGCAGGACAAGATTGATACCTTATGAAGTAGATACATCTACATACTTAATCAGAACCTTTTTTTTCCCTTGTGCAACTTCCTCTGTATCAAGCCCTTAATACTATGTCCCAGTCTATGTTTGGAAAATTAAAATTAAAACTGAGGTCTCCTTACAAATACTATTGTATGATTTGTCTGCCTATCGGTGCCTTTGTCTTATGTGGGCTGTTTATGCCCATGTCCCAGCTGCCTACAAACATGTTTGTTGGCTGTTTCAGATGCGACTGTCCAAAGTTGAAAGAAATTAACTTGCATTGATAAAACTATCTTGATGCTATTTGGTGGGCTGGGGAAAGAAGGACTTGATCTGAAAATGACAATCACACCCAATGACCAACCAGTAAGTGGTTAGAAAAATGATTCTATTTTGTCTTAAGGCAAAGCCATGCTGATTTTCCACACCGACCTTCTGAAGAGCAACCCACCCAGACCCATTCCCTACATTTATCCCTGACTAATGCATCAAACGCTCAAGGCAACTTAGCATGGCCAATTCACCTAACCTGCACATCTTTGGACTGTGGGAGGAAACCCATGCAGACACTGGGAGAATGTGCAAACTTCAGCCTCTGGCGACTGTGAGAATCGAACCTGGGATTTTGGTACTTTGAGGCAGCATTGCTAACCACTCAGTTTCCTTTTCTCTTCCACTTCTTTGCCCAAGTCCAAACATTACCCTGTACTGCAATAGCTTGGTTGAAAATCCAACTGGCCATTCTGAGGAGTTAATGGTCGATTTTATATTGTATCCAAACTCTATACTGGGATTGCTTTAAGAATGAGGATTACTGGCACTTTTTTTTTTCATTGCTGTGGCCTGCTACAGCACCAGCAGTTGCTGTTTTGTTTCTTAATAGGCAGATGGTTTATTCAAATTGACTTCTGTACAAGACTTGAGGCAAAATGGATGTGAACATAAACACTGACAGAAAATAACAGTTGAATGCATGGTCTCTCATAGAATAATCAAAGGATCGTACATTGCAAAACAGATCATTGGCCCATCAAGTCTGCACCACCAAAAATATACTAGTCCCAGTTTTTCTGCACTAGTCCCTTTGTGTTCTATGTTATGACGTTTCAGGTGCTCATCCAATTTTTTTTTTTAAAAGGTTGAGGTTTCCTGCCTCCAATCCTCTTCCAGGCAATGCATTCCGGATTCCATCAACTGGGTGCCAGAGCTTTTCCTCAAATGCCCTCCAGACTTCCTGCTTTTTATTTTAAAATAGTGTCTCCTTTTTATTGATCATTTTGACTAAGGAGAATCGTTCGTGTCTTTGTGTTTGTTTTTGTTTATCCTGTCCGTGGCCTTCATAACTTTGAACACCTCTACTAGGCACCCCTCACTTTTTCTACTCTAAAGTTCCTGAGCTCATCCAGTCTCTTCAGTTGCAATGCTCCATCGTAAGCATCATCCTGGTGAAACAAGAATCAAAAATTACTGGAGAAACCCAGCAGGTCTGGCAGTCTTCCTATGATGGGAATATATTTCTTCCTGTCCAGTTTGAAACTTAACTTTATTTTTTCATTGCTAGGTATCTACTATGAAGCTGACTGCAGCTCAAAAGACCTTGACCATGGTGTACTGGTAGTAGGATATGGCTATGAAAGAGATGACGTAGATGGAAATAAATTTTGGATCGTAAAAAACAGGTACCCCTTTATTAAAAGTGTCCAATTTAACTTTTAGATTTAGATTTTTGTCATGTGTACTCTAAGCACAGGAATATAGTGAAAAGTATCTAATGTCTCTACACATAGCATCACCCTAAGCATAGAATCACCAGAATCTCTACAATATGGAAATAGACCTTTTCCCACAACAAATCCACACTGATCCTCTGAAACGTAACCCACCCAGACCCATTCCCCTGCTCTATTGTCTGACATGTACCCCTGACTACTGCACCTAACCTACACACTGTGGAGAATTTAGCATGGCCAATTCACCTAACCTGCACACCTTTAGACTGTGGGAGGAAACTGAAGCACCCGGAGGAAACCCATGCAGACATTGGGAGAATGTACAAACTCCACATGGTTGCCTGAGGCCGGAATCTAATCCGGGTCCCTCGTGCTGTGAAGCAGCAGTGCTAACCACTGAGCCATCTTGCCATTTGGGTACAAAGTAGTAGAAGAAACAAAGTTTTTAAAACCTTAAGCATTACTGACTTTCATAAAATAAGTATAAATTAAAGAAGTAAGGTAATAGTTAACATTAATATTCTCGATTATAAACTAGAAAAATAAAGTTCACTCTGAGTGCTTGCTGGGACCCTGTCTCTTGTCTGAATACATGTTAACTTTTCTTTTCTTGTTTCATAGCTGGAGTGAACAGTGGGGTGACAAAGGATATATACTGATGGCCAGAAACAGACATAACAACTGTGGAATTGCAACGGCAGCAAGTTACCCTCTAGTATAAATATCGAATTGCCTTATTTGAAATATAAGTTAATGAGTATCAAGATGTGTGCTCTAGACGTTTCAATAAGCCAGCTGTCCCAGACATGAAGGTGTTCTATTATTTCCCTGCCGGAATTGAATTATCCTTTTATCTGGAGCTGTTCTGATTTTGTTATTGGATTCTGTTGTCAAACTAGAAAACTCTCAATTGAAAGAAGACTGGTTTGAGTGGCCTGACCATTGGAAACAGATAGGGGGGGATAAAAAGCAACATAAATGTTAACTTTCAGCTAGTGTTACATAATTACAATTTTTTAATAAGCTATTTTATGCCAAATTGATTCATTTATAATGAGATGTTCAACTAACTGTCCTTTAGTGTTTTTAAACTGTGTAACTGCTGAGCAATGCACAATAAAATGTTGCTCTGATGTCCATTGTTATTATGAATTCTTCCAAATCCACACCATGTTTTGAGTAGCTATCATGAATTTAAAATATGCTGTTCTGTTGGAACAATATCTACAACTAGAGGGGTGTTCAATGAATCCATAACACAGCAATTGTACATGAATTGCTTCTAAGAAAGATCAAGAACAATGAGAATGTTGACTTTGTAGGATGTCTAGTCCTGTCTTCTGCCCTGCATCTCATAAAATAAGCTTCCAATGTAGTAATGATGGAATTCTGAGAACTGGGTGACAACTTTGTGTACTGCAGATCAGGACAGGTCCTGGTACTTGATAACTTTAGAATCTCCTGAAGGGAGAGAAATCAAACGTAAATCTAGCCCTTGGATATTTCAATCTCTGCTAGAGACTGCACATGAATTAATACTGCACACAGGATGCCATTGAGTCTGTGGTGCTTTGTTGGTTCTTTGGAGAGCTCTACTATTATTCATCCATTGTATATTTCTTCCCCCTGCAACTACTTGTATTTTCTTCCCTTCAATTATCTGAATGGTACTATTGAATCTGCTGCTATCATAACTGAAACAATTCCATATGCATTTTTAAAGTGGCATTCTTATCCTGATTTAAAAAAATAAAAATGGTGTTCATGTACTGCCTTTTGTGTTTTGTTTTGTAATGCCATGAGGTTAACATGTTCCTCATTTTCCTTTTTTAAAATGTATTTTTTTAGCAAGTGCTCTCCAAAGCAAAAAGCTTTTTTGACATGTAATGCTCCAGCGATGAGCTGATTATATCACACTGCTATGACCATAGTGATGATCTGGCCAACATGTTTTGCCATCAATAGTTACAGTTTATTCATGGGATGTGAGCATCACTGTCAAGACTTACAATTAGGAATGGACATAAAACGTATTTCTGATCAGTTATTACATGGATTATGAAGCAGTCCTGATTTGTAGTTCAGTATGCTATATAGCTAACATTCAATATGTCACCTCTTCTAATTGTAATATTCTACAATTTGTCTGTACCCTAACTAGTCTTGCTTTCTTTTGACTTCTTTTCAAACACTTTTTCAAACCTCTCGCTGTGGTATTGCATTGGCAACATCTCTTATAGAAGAGGCCCTTCATCCATTGCATCCATCTGCCACAGCAATACCATCTGTACAGGTCCTACTTTCCAACACTAGGTCCATAGCTTTTGAATGTTTTGAAACTTTGTGCTTGTGCAGATACTTTTTAAGGGTTGCACCTGTGCCTGGTAGGCAATGCATGTAGATGCCATCATCCTTATATGAAATCTGTTTCCTCTAAATCTTATACTTTCCACCTTTTTTAAAGTGTCTTCCCTTGTAATTGATCCTTCAACTGTCTGTGCCCCAAACCTTTACCTCTCTAACAGGACCCTCCACTTTCTCTGCTCAAAAAACAACCTGAGCTTATCCAGTCAGCAATGTTTTGGTCACTCCTCTGTATCCCCTACAATACAATCACACCCATCCTGTACTGTCATCACCATCCTGCACAAGCTAATCCAGCTGTAACTTAACTGAAGTTCTTTTATAGCTTCAGACATAACCACCCTGCTCTTGTAATCTATGCCTCAACTGGTAAAGGTGTGTCATGTGTGCTGCTTTAACTATTAACCTGCCTTGACACCTTTTAACAGATTTGTGGTCAAGCACCCCAGACACACACTCTGAACTTCTGAGAGTTTTAGCATTCCCTTGAGTGCTCCCTTATTTGTATCACCTCCTACTTACCAGGGTTAAGTTCCATCTGCCCAAATGTTTATTTCCTTCTGTAAGACTTTCATCACTGCTGACCCTACCCCCTGCCCTACCACCACCCTGGCCAACATTCTAATTTACATTGTTTGGATATATCATGGTTAAGAAAAGACTCTGGGGATGATTCCTCTTCTATGCCATTGGAGTCTGGCTTCCAGTCACAGAAACAGCTTTCTACCCTTTGCCTCATCACTAAGCCAGTTTTGGATCCATCCTGCCAAGTTGATCTGAATCCCCATGAGCTTTTACTTTCTATATCAGGCTCCCATTTGGGTCCTTATCAAAAGCCTTGTTGGAATCCATGTCAACTGCACCATCCTGCTGTGCACACTTCGTCTCCTCTTCAAAATTCAGCTGGATTTGTTAGGCATGACTTTGCTCTAACAAAGCTATGCTATTCTGAATCAAACCTTTCCTCTCAAAATAAAGATTAATTCTGAAGGAGGGAATTTTTCAAATAGTTTTTCTTCCACTGATGAAAGATTCACTGGTCTGTAATTCCCTGGGTTACCTTAATCACCTTGAAAAATGGAATCATGCCAACTGTTCTCCAGTCCTCTGGCACTTAATCTGTGGCAACAGAGGAATTAAAAATTTGGGTCAGGGCCCCAGTGATTTCCTCCCTTTACTTCCTGTATCTCAGGAAACAAGAAGATTGATTGAGGACAGAACATAGAAACTGTTTACTTGTATTTAAGTAAAGCCTTTGACAAGATTCTACATGATAGACTAATTAGTGAGGTTAGATTATGCAGGATAAAAGTAAATTACTGCAGATGCTGGAATCTGAAACCAAAAGAGAAAATGCTGGAAAATCTCAGCAGGTCTGGCAGCATCTGTAAGGAGAGAAAAGAGCTGACATTTCGAGTCTAACCAACTCTTTGTTAAAGCTAATTAAGGGGAGAAATAGGGAGGTATTTATACAAGGTTCTCTATGCACTGTCGTTATCACCTCTTTACTGCTACCTTTGCTTCTGGAGCCATGACTCACCTCTCAGCCATGTATAAATACCTCCCTATTTCTCCCTTTTTAGCTTTGACAAAGGGTCAGTTAGACTCGAAATGTCAGCTCTTTTCCTCTCCTTACAGATGCTGCCAGACCGGCTGAGATTTTCCAGCATTTTCTCTTTAGATTACGTGGGATTCAGGATGAACTTATCAATTGGATACAAAATTGACTTAATGGCAGGAGACAGAGAGGGTGAAGGGTTTTTCTCAGACTGGAGGTCTGTGACCAGCAGTATTCCACAGGGATCTATCCATTTACATTTGTCATTTATCTAATATGATTTAGATGAGAAGATGGAAGCTGTAGTAAGTTGTGGGTGACACCAAAATTGATGGTAAAGTGGACTGTGAAGAAGATTATGCAAGACTGCAAAGAGATCTTGATCAATTGGATCAATGGGCTGAAGAGTGGCAGATGGACTTTACTTTGGATAAATGCACAGTTTTGGTAAAACAAACCAGGCAGACTTGTACAATTAAAAGTAGGGCTTTGGGTAGTGTTGTACATCAGCGATCTAGGTACATAATTCTTTTAAGGTTTGCATCACATATACATAGGCTGGTTAAAAGGGTGTTTAGCAGTCTTGCCTTCATTGCTCTGATCTTTTAGTGTAGGAGTTGGGACATTATTTTGAGGTTGTACAAGAAGTTAGTGAGGCCTCTTACTGGAATACTTCTCCAGTTCTGGTTGCCCTGTTGTAGGAAGGATATCATTTAAGCTGGAGAGGGTTCAGAAGAGATTTACCAGGATTTGCCCGGAATGAAGGGTTTGAATTCTAAGAAGAGGTTGGACAGGCTGAAGGAGATTGAGGGGTGACCTTTCAAGGTTTCTAAAGTCATGAGGGATATAGATAAGATGAATAGCAGGTGTCTTTCTCTAGAGTGGGGGATTTCAAAACTGGGTGAGAGGATAAACAGTTAAAAAGAGAATTGGGCCAATTTTTTTACATAAAGTGTAGAATGAACGTCCAAAGGAAGTGATGGATGTGGGTACAGTTACAATATTTAAAAAATGTTCAGATAAGTACATGAATAAGAAATGTTTGGAAGAATATGAGCCAAGTGCAGGCAGATAGGACTAGTTTGGGATTATGTCAGCATGGACTGGTTGGATTGGCTGTATGACTCTATAACTCATTCAAACCTGGGATGTGCTCACTTTTATGTTTGCCAACATGCTCAAGAACCCCTCAGTCCACCTTCATGAATGTGTACCAACATTTCCTCTGGAGAAAACGTGAAGTTCTCATTTAAAACTCTACCTATGTCCTCTGGATTCATGCACAGATTTCCCGTTAAGTCCCAACTCATTGATTGTTTATTCTCTTCCTTTTCATATTGTAGAATATATTGGGATCCTCCCTAATCTTGCATGCCAGTGCTCTTTCATGCTTCTTTTCACCCAACCCCTGCACTGTCTATACCTCCAGTGATTTTCTTCCTTTGCACCTGTTATTCACCTTTCTTTTCCTTTTTTTATCCAGCCTGAATTTCCCTGACATCCAAGGTTGTCTGGGCTGGTTGCTGTATGTTTCATCGAGTCATAGAGATGTACAGCGCGGAAACAGACCCTTCGGTCTGACCCATACATGCCGATCAGATATCCCAACCCAATCTAGTCCCACCTGCCAGCACCCGGCCCACATCCCTCCAAACCCTTCCTATTCATATACCCATCCAAATGCCCCTTAAATGTTGCAATTGTACCAGCTTCCACCACTTCCACCAGCAGCTCATTCCATACATGTACCACCCTCTGCGTGAAAAAGTTGCCCCTTAGGTCTCTTTTGTATCTTTCCCCTCTCACCCTAAACCTATGCCCTCTAGTTCTGGACTCCCTAACCCCAGGGAAAATACTTTGCCTATTTACCCTATCCATGCCCCTCATAATTTTGTAAACCTCTATCAGGTCACCCTTCAGCCTCTGATGCTCCACAGAAAATAGCTCCAGCCTGTTCAGCCTCTCCCCGTAGCTCAAATCCTCCAACCCTGGCAACATCCTTGTAAATCTTTTCTGAACTCTTTCAAGTTTCACAACATCTTTTCGATAGGAAGGAGACCAGAATTGCACGCAATATTCCAAAGTGGCCTAACTAATGTCCTGTACAGCCGCAGCATAACGTCCCAACTGCTGTACTCAATACTGTGACCAATAAAAGGAAGCATACCAAAAGCTATCCTATCTACCTGCGACTCCACTTTCAAGGAGCTATGAACCTGCACTCCAAGGTCTCTTTGTTCAGCAACACTCTCTGGGACCTTACCATTAAGTGTATAAGTCTTGCTAAGATTTGCTTTCCCAAAATGCAGCACATCACATTTATCTGAATTAAACTCCATCTGTCATTTCTCAGCCCTTTGGCCCATCTGATCAAGATCCTGTTGTAATCTGAGGTAACCTTCTTCGCTGTCCACTACACCTCTAATTTTGGTGTCATCTGCAAACTTACTAACTGTACCTCTTATGCTCGCATCCAAATCAATTATGTGAATGACAAAAAGTAGAGGACCCAGCACTGATCCTTGTGGCACTCCACTGGTCACAGGCCTCCAGTCTGAAAAACAATCCTCCACCACCACCCTCTGTCTTCTACCTTTGAGCCAGTTCTGTACCCAAATGGCTAATTCTCTCTGTATTCCATGAGATCTAACCTTGCTAATCAGTCTCCCATGGGGAACCTTGTCGATTGCCTTACTGAAGTCCATATAGATCACATCTACTGCTCTGCCTTAATCAATCCTCTTTGTTACTTCTTCAAAAACCTCAATCAAGTTTGTGAGACATGATTTCCCACGCACAAAGCCATGTTGACTATCCCGAATCAGTCTTTGCCTTTCCAAATACATGTACATCCTGTCCCTCAGGATTCCCTCCAACAACTTGCCCACCACCGACGTCAAGCTCACTGGTCTATAGTTCCCTGGCTTGTCCTTACCGCCCTTCTTAAGAGTGGCACCACATTAGCCAACCTCAAGTCTTCCGGCACCTCACCTGTGACTATCAATGATACAAATATCTCAGCAAGAGGCCCAGCAATCACTTCTCTAGCTTCCCACAGAGTTCTAGGGTACACTTGATCATGTCCTGGGGATGTATTCACCCTTTTATACTTTTCAAGATATCCAACACTTCCTCCTCTGTAATATGGACATTTTGCAAATTGTCACCATCTATTTCGCTATTTTCTATATCTTCCAGATCCTTTTCCACACTGATTACTGACGCAAAATATTCATTTAGTATCTCCCCCATTTTCTGCGTCTCCACACAAAGGCTGCCTTGCTGATCTTTGAGGGGCCCTATTCTCTCCTTAGTTATCCTTTTGTCCTTACAGTATTTGGAAAAACCCTTTGGATTCTCCTTAATTCTATTTGCCAAAACTATTTCATGTCCTCTTTTTGCCTTCCTTATGTCCCTCTTAAGTATACTCTTATTGCCTTTATACATTTCTAAGGATTCACTCGATCTATCCCATCAATATGCTTCCTTTTTCTTAACCAAACTCTCAATTTCTTTAGTCATTCAGCATTCCCTATACTTACCAGGCTTTTCTTTCACCCTAACAGAACTATACTGTCTCTGGATTCTCGTTATCTCATTTCTGAAGATTTCCCATTTTCCAGACATCCCTTTACCTGCGAACATCTGCCCCAAGTCAGCTTTTGAAAGTTCTTGCCTAATACCGTCAAAATTGGCCTTTCTCCAGCTTAGAACTTCAACTTTTAGATCTGGTCTGTCCTTTTCCATCACTATGTTAAATCTAATAGAATTATGGTCGCTGGCCCCAAAGTTTTCTTCCACTGACACCTCAGTCACCTGCCCTGCCTTATTTCCCAAGAGTAAGTCAAGGTTTGCATCTTCTCTAGTAGGTACATCCACATACTAAATCAAAACATTTTCTTGTGGACAGTTAAGAAATTCCTCTCCATCTAAACCCTTAACACTATGGCAGTCCCAGTCAATGTTTGGGAAGTTAAAATCCCCTACCATAACCACCCTATTATTCTTACAGATAGCTGAGATCTCCTTACAAATTTGTTTCTCAATTTCCCTCTGACTATTAGGGGGTCTATAATTCTTAGTCCAAGAACTCCCCACTTACGTTCGGGACACCGCCCACGCCCTGTACCTCCTCCATGATTTTCACTTCCCCGGTCCCCAACGCCTTATCTTTACCATGGACATCCAGTCCCTGTACACCTCCATCCCCCATCACGAAGGACTCAAAGCCCTCCGTTTCTTCCTTTCCCACCGCACCAACCAGTACCCTTCCACTGACACCCTCCTTCAACTGACTGAACTGGTCCTCACCCTGAACAACTTCTCTTTCCAATCCTCCCACTTCCTCCAAACCAAAGGAGTTGCCATGGGCACCTGCATGGGCCCCGGCTATGCCTGCCTCTTCGTAGGATATGTGGGACAGTCCATCTTCCGCAACTACACTGGCACCACCCCCCACCTTTTCCTCCGCTACATCGATGACTGTATCGGCGTTGCCTCGTGCTCCCACGAGGAGGTTGAACAGTTCATCCACTTTACCAACACCTTGACCTCAAATTCACCTGGACCCCGTCTCAGACTCCTCCCTCCACTTCCTAGACCTTTCCATTTCTATCTCGGGCGACCGAATCAACACAGACATCTACTATAAACCGACTGACTCCCACAGCTACCTAGACTACACCTCCTCCCACCCTGCCCCCTGTGAAAACGCCATCCCATATTCCCAATTCCTTCGTCTCCGCTGCATCTGCTCCCAGGAGGACCAGTTCCAATACCGTACAGCCCAAATGGCCTCCTTCTTCAAGGACCGCAGATTCCCCCCAGACGTGATTGACGATGCTCTCCACCGCATCTCCTCCACTTCCCACTCCTCCGCCCTTGAGCCCCGCCCCTCCAACCGCCACCAGGACAGAAGCCCACTGGTTCTCACCTACCACCCCACCAACCTCCATATACAGTGCATCATCCGCCGTCATTTCCGTCACCTCCATACGGACCCCACTACCAGGGATATATTTCCCTCCCCTCCCCTATCAGCGTTCCTAAAAGACCACTCCCTCGTCAGGTCCACACCCCCCACCAACCCAACTTCCACTCCCAGCACCTTCCCCTGCAACCGCAAGAAATGCAAAACTTGCGCCCACACCTCCTCTCTTACTTCTCTCCAAGGCCCCAAGGGATCCTTTACATATCCACCACAAATTCACCTGCACCTCCACACACACATCTATTGCATCCACTGCACCCGATGTGGCCTCCTCTATATTGGGGAGGCAGGCCGCCTACTTGCAGAACGTTTCATAGAACACCTCTGGGACACCCGGACCAACCAACCCAACCACCCCGTGGCTCAACACTTTAACTCCCCCTCCCACTCCACCAAGGACATGCAGGTCCTTGGACTCCTCCATCGCCAGACCATAACAACATGACGGTTGGAGGAAGAGGGCCTCATCTTCCGCCTGGGAACCCTCCAACCACCAGGGATGAACTCAGATTTCTCTAGTTTCCTCATTTCCCCTCCCCCCACCTTGTCTCAGTCGAATCCCTCGAACTCAGCACCGCCTTCCTAATCTGCAATCTTCTTCCTGACCTCTCCACCCCCACCCCACTCTGGCCTATCACCCTCACCTTGACCTCTTTCCACCTATCACATCTCCATCACCCCTCCCCCAAGTCCCTCCTCCCTACCTGTGCCTGCTGGACACACTTTCCTCATTCCTGAAGAAGGGCTTATGCCCGAAACGTCGAATTTCCTGCTTCTTGGATGCTGCCTGACCTGCTGCGCTTTTCCAGCAACACATTTTCAGCTCTGATCTCCAGCATCTGCAGACCTCACTTTCTCCCCAGTCTATAATACAATCCCAATAAGGGATTATTTCTCAGTTCCACCCAAATAACTTCCCTGGATGTATTTCCAGGAATATCCTCCCTCAGCACAGCTGTAATGCTATCCCTTATCAAAAATGCCACTCTCCCTCCTCTCTTGCCTCCCTTTCTATCCTTGCTGTCGCATTTGTATCCTGGACCATTAAGCTGCCAGTCCTGCCCATCCCTGAACCATGTTTCTGTAATTGCTATGATATCCCAGTCCCATGTTCCTTACCATGCCCTGAGTTCATCTGCCTTCCCTGTTAGGCCCCTTGCATTTAAATAAATGCAGTTTAATTTATCAGTCCTACCTTGTCCCTGCCTGCCCTAACTGTTTGACCCGCTTCTGTTCTCAACTGTACCAGTCTCCGATTGATCTCTTCCCTCACTATCTCCCTAGGTCCCACACCCACACCTTACTACTTCAAATCCTCCCCAGTAGCTCTAGAAAATTTCCCTGCCAGTATATTAATCCCCTTCCAATTTAGGTGCAAACGATCTTTCTTGTACAGGTTACTTCTACCCCAAAAGAGATTCAAATGGTCCAAAAATATGAATCCTTCTCCCATACACCAACTCCTCAGCCATGCATTCATCTGCTCTATCCTCCTTTTCCTGCCCTCACTAGCTCGTCGTGCCGGGCGCAATCCAGATATTACTACTCTCGAGGACCTCCTTTTTAACTTTCTGCCTTTCTTTTTGGGCGGCATGGTGGCACAGTGGTTAGCACTGCTGCCTCACAGTGCCTGAGACCTGGGTTCAATTCCCGACTCAGGCGACTGACTGTGTGGAGTTTGCACGTTCTCCCCGTGTCTGCGTGGGTTTCCTCCGGGTGCTCTGGTTTCCTCCCACAGTCCAAAGATGTGCAGGTCAGGTGAATTGGCCATGCTAAATTGCCCGTAGTGTTAGGTAAGGGGTAAATGTATGGGAGGGTTGCGCTTCGGCGGGTCAGTGTGGACTTGTTGGGCCGAAGGGCCTGTTTCCACACTGTAAGTCTAACCTAATCTAAAAAAATCTAACTCTCTATAACCTCCCTTCAGAATCTCAACCTTTTCCCTTCCGATGTTGTTGGTTCCAATGTGGGTCATGACCTCTTGCTGGCCCCTCTCCCCCTTCAGAACATTCTGCATCCTCTCTGAGGATCTCTTGATCTTGGCACCAGGGAAGCAACACACCATTCTGCTTTTTGGCTGCTGGCCACAGAAACATCTGTCTGTACCTCGGACTAGAGAGTCCCCTAACATAATTCTCTTGTAACACGACGTACCCCTCATTGCATTAGAGCTAGTCTCAATACCAGAAACGTGGCTGTTCATGCTATGTTCCCCTGAGAATCCATCACCCCTACATTTTCCAAAACAGCATACTTGTTTGAAATATGTCAAGCCACAGAAGGCTCCTGCACTAGCTGCCTACCTCGCTTACCTTTCCTGGAGTTAACCTATCTATGTGACTGCATCTGAGACTTTCCCCCCTTCCTATAACTGCCATCCATCACATACTGTTGCTGTTGCAACTTGTTCATTGCTTCTAACTGTCTCTCCAACCGACAAGATTTGCAACCAACAGCATTTATTGCAGATATAATCCCTAGTAACCCTTAAACTCTCTTTGAACTTCCACATCTGACAAGAATATCACTCTACTAAAGGCTATTTTTGCTACTTCACAATCTATAGAACCAGAAAATAACACTATCTTATTCTCCTACAAAACACTGCTCCAGGTTAAATTAATAGTTATGGCTTATATTTTAAGCTTAATCAAGAGACATATCTCAAAAAACATAGTATCAAGAAAGAACCCACTCTAATCACTACTGCAGACTTTCTGTAGGTCTCACTTAAAAACAATACACTTATCTGCTTCTGTGCTGTGAACTTTGCCCAAACAGTTCCTCCAGGATCAGTTGTGAATTCCACTGTTTGTTAATTTTCCCAGATGTACTCCGATTTCCAGCGATTCATGAATTCAAACAACAAAGGCAGTAACTGTGTGCAGGTTCACTGCTGTGTCAGTTTCTTTCTCTCTCTCTCCTGCACTGACCTCACCTGTGCTTCCTTTGTCTGTTCTTCTCCCTTTTAAAACTGCTGTTGTTTTGTACTGTAATGGCAATATGTTGGGCCTGTACTCTTGCCAATTCCATTTTGTTCACCCCTCCCCCCCATCCCGTCCCAACCTGTGCTTTTGTCCTGCTGTAGATTTGCCTTCAGGTAGCTGTTTCTGGTGTCCAGATCTGTCTGATTCTAATAAAATCTGCCTTCCCCAATCTAAAAGCCATTTTTTTGCAGACCATCTTTTTCTATTACCAGCCTAAAACACGTAGCGTTGTGGTTGCTGTCACTAAAATGCTCACCCACTGCCACCTTGAGCACTTTCCAGCTGCATTCCCCAGAATTAGGTCCAACACCACATCGTTCCCTGTCAGACCTTCTACGTGTTGATGTGGAAAGCTCTCCTGATAAAATCTCAAAAAATCTGCCCCCTCTAAACATTTTATGCTATACTTATCCGAATGAATGTTGGGGAAGTTGAAATCTTCTAATCTAATTACCTTAATATTGTTTTTACATGCCTCAGTAAGTTGTCTACATATCTGCTCCTCAATTGTCCATTAACAGTTTGGGGGCCAGCCCCTTTCATTCCTAAACTGTACCTACGTATCTTCTTGGATTATATCATATCTTCTTTATTGCACTAACTGATTCCTTAATTAATAGTGCCATATCACCACCTCGTTGTTGTGGTTCTGTTCGCCAAGCTGGGAATTTGTGTTGCAGACGTTTCGTCCCCTGTCTAGGTGACATCCTTAGTGCTTGGGAGCCTCCTCCGAGGCGCTTCTGCGATCTTTCCTCTGGCATTTGTAGTAGTTTGAATCTGCAGCAGATTCAAAACATTTAGAGAAAACATTTTGGTTCTGCACTTTTATAGATTTATTTCTAACTTGAAATTTGTTTCTTTTTATTCTGGATTTCCCCAAGAATTTCATGTAGATGTTTTATTTTTATCATACATAAACTTCAACTAAGTCCCTTCATCTTGATTGTTAGTTCAGTGTGTCAAGCCAGCTAGATTCTATACTCTTTAACAGCATTTGTTTTAATTGTAGTAGCCCTTGCAAGTATGATGAAGTACAAAAAACCCGTCACACATTCTTTTGTAGCTAGATTTTAACGATTGCTATTTAGAGGCATTAAATCTTTTCTACCCTTTATTACTCTCATATTTCTACCATTACATCTAATGTACTTTTATATTTTACATCACTACCCCTATTTTGTATTTTCCAATTCATTACTTCATAGGAACAGGAGTGGGCCATTCAGCCCTCCAAACATGTTTCTGTCATTCAATGAGGTCTTGGCTGATGTGTGACCTAACTCCATATACCTACCTTTGGCCCATATCCCTTAATACCATTGTTTAACAAAGGAAGCCTCTCATTTAAAATTAACTAATCAGGATCCACTGCCATTTGTGGGAAAGAGTTTTAAACATCACCTACTCTTTGTGTGTAGAAGTGCTTCCTAATATCCCTCCTGAATTGTCTGGCCCTAACGTTTAGACCATGCCCCTAGTTGTGGAATCTCCAACCTGAGGCAATAGTTTATCTTTATCTACCTTGATGTTTCTCATTAGTATCTTGAAGACTTTGATCAGATCACCCATTAACCACCTAAATTCCAGGGAATACAGATGTAATTTGTGTAATCTCTCCTTATATCTTAATCCTTGAAGTTCAGGTATCATTATTGTAAACTCACATTATACTCCCTCCAAGGTCAAGATATCCTTCCTGAGGTGTAGTGCCCAATGTGCTCACAGTGTTCCAAATAGGATCTAATCAGGTTGTCTGTATAACTGCAGCATAACTTCTGCATCCTTACACTTCAGTCCTCTAGATATTAAAGGGCCAGCCCTTGATTATTTTCAGCACCTGTTGTGGCATTCAAAGTTCTATTCAAGGGAGTGATGAGACCATGATTATCTGGAGAAAGGTGCTAAAAGACTACGATGACCATGTACATGTATGTATTAGTTGCAGGTGTAGGCCATTCAGCCCCTTGAATCTGGACCACCATTTAATAAGATTATGGTTGACCTGATTGAAACCTTACTCCTTCATTCCCATTTACCTTGATAACCTGTTCAACTCTGCTTTAAAGATATCCAAATTCTATGCTGTCATTACCTTTTTTGAGGCAGAGTTCCAAAGATATACTGAGAGAAAATTTCACCTCATCAGTACCATTACATAGTGACCTCCAATTCTAGATTCTCCTACAAGAGGAACGGTCGAACCCCTCAGGAACTTGTCTTTCAATTGAGTCCCCTTTCATTTGTCTAAACTGCAGTTAGTATTAGTCCGACCAAACTACCTGGAGAAGATACTCCCCTTCCCCATCATTCTGGCTAATTAAGTGACCATACTGTCATGTAATTCATTTACATTATTTGTAAACAGTTGAAGTCCCAGCATTCATTATGTCACACCTACCAGGAGATGACCCATTTATAACCATTTTTTCTTAGCCTGCCAATAATTCTATCAATAGCCAACATGCTACTCCCCACATTGTGACCTTTTGTCTGCAATAACCTTTGCGGCACTTTATCAAATGCCTTCTGGAAATCTAAGAACTGTGTGTCCACTTGTTCTCCTTAATTCATAGTACAAATTACCTCCTCAAAGAACTCCAGCATATTGGTCAAAGTTGATATCCCATTCACGAAACCATGCTGATTCTGCCTATTTACCTTAATCTTACCCAGGTACCCTTTTAAATCTTATTTAATAACAGCATGTAACATTTTCCCTATGATAGATGTTAAGCTAGCTGACCTATATTTTCTTAATAATAGAGTTAATATCAAGATCCAATCTAATAATCCTGAATCAAAGGAGTTTTGGAAATATAAAACCAATTATACTAAATTTAACTTGAATTTAAAACAAATTATATCACTATCTACTTTTTTTAAGACCATAGGATGAAATTTATCAGGACGTGACCTTTTGGCAGTTCCGACAAAATCACAATCATCAGACAAGAAATACTGAGATTCTCTCTCCTATTCAATTTCAGATTTATCTTTATTTCAAGCAACTTACTTGTATGCTCTAGAATGATGACAGATTCAAAATTACTTATGTTCAATTTATTCGTCATTTCTTCATTTTCCATTATTAATTCTTCTTTCTCACTTTCTATAGGACTAATGCCAGCACTGTTAACTCTTTAAAGGTTTATATATTGGCTCAATCTCATATGATTTGGCTTATAGTCAGTTGTGTTGAGATTTTTTGGAGTGTTTGTTGCTGCGAGTTCTCTTGCCATATCTGAGCAAATTGAGCTCATTAATTACTTACCTTGTACCTTGATGTCTCTCTCTCACTGATTCTAACCCATTGTACTGTTCACCATTCCTAGAATAACTCACCGCTCAGCAAATATCTGTTGAAAGATTGGCATCCCCAGTAAACATGCCATTTTTAAAAGAAGGTATGCATTCAGGCAAATATCAGTAGTCCAGTGTTGCCCTGCACTGGCAATGTAATGGCACAGTAGGTATGTTGCTCATAGACATGCAATCCTATTCTCTCACTCTATTCATTGTTTAGCCACTAGGCCACACAGTGTACCTATCTTAGCCACAGTCTATTCAAACACCTGAAATCACCACCATTCTGCCCCCAGTAACCACTGGAGATCCACAGCACATCATTGTCCAGTTGGAGACATCATATACAGACAAGTAATTTGACAATTCCAAACATGAGTTTCTACTTCCAGGCAGTAAAACCAAATACATATAAACTAATGGAGGCTGACGGTCACCCCCACAATGCAAATATGATGACCAACAACAATTTTACGTTTCATGATAGCTCAACTTTCAGCTGCTGAAACTGGGTGTGAATTAAATCCTGTCTGGTTTATAGTTGCAGTTGAGCTGTGCCATGCATAGGAAGAGCTTTCTTCTCCCAATGTCCTCGAGTGCCTCCTTGGAAGGTTGCTTCAGTTCTCTCGGTTCCTCAACATCTATCACATTCCCATGTTGCCTGCTGTAATTGTGCACTGCACAGTACACCAAGATGATGGCTTCACTCTATTTGAACTACATTGAAGAACTCCCAAGGCCAGCATTCACCTCCTTTTACGTCATTGCTAATATATTCCGCACCATTGAGGTGTCAATGTTACATCTGCAACCAAATTGCCTTTGAGCAGCATTTGAAGCCTAAGCACAAAAACTCTGCATACATTGCAGATGGTTGAAGAAATGTCAGGAAATTTAATACAGCTAGAGTTTGCAAACAGCTGCTCAAGTACTTACCCATTCAGTATTTTAATGACCTGCAGATGTGGATCCCACATTGTCTCCCATCAAACTGACACCGTCTCCACCTGCACAGGGTGTTTTCCCAGCCATTTTCCAGTTGCAGATGGCACTAGTGAACTTTAAATGATGGCAGGAAAGGCAGCTCACTGTTGATATTTCAGCACTAGTCCCATTTTGTTTGCCAGGTACACCGTCAGAGCATCCATGTCCCTTACCTCTGGTCCATCCTGTCCCAGTCTGGGTTTCATTATCCAACTAGCTGCTCTATCATTCTACCTATCCTTTTGTTTTATAAGCCTATATTTGTCTGTTCTAAACTGTTACGCTAACTGGCCTGTTTTGTTTTCAATTAAAACTTCTATCCTGCTTATATCTCCCTCCCTGTTTGAATAAGGATGTCACATAGGCAGTTTTCCAATACTCTAAAATTTTTCTGTAAGATTTCTTGAAAGATTACTGTCAGTATCTTCAATCTGTAGCTATTTCCTTCAACATTTTAAAATTATTTGCAAATTTACTCTCATAGTTTATTTTCTCTCTTTTTTAAAAATAGTCTTTTAAGTCATTTGGTTCAAGTGTAATTATCTTCACTTTAAAAGCATTCAAGGATTTTTTTATATAACCTTTTTGAGGAAAGAATTCCAAAGACACAAAAAGACATTCTTCTTATCTCTGCCTCAGATAGTTGACTTTTTTTTTGTAAATAGTTTATTAAAGACCTTTTTAAACCTTTTACAAAACATCTATATACAAAAAAACACCAAAAAAAACAAAAAGGTAGAGGCAGTACAACAAAGTCATAATGCGATACTATTAGTAATGAATGACCTACTATTCTACCAGAACAAATGTATCTACTTAAACTAAACTACAAACAAATTAAATAAATATTAACTTCAACAAAATTCAAGTAACTTACACTAAATTATATCTCACTCATCACACCTCCACTGAGGCTCCCATCCCTGGGAGCGCTACCTATAGTACCTGTATTCTCTTTTTATTCTTTTTTTTCCCCTAGCCCCCCCACCCCCTCCCAAGGCACCACGGGAACCCATACCAATTCCCATGACTATACCATGGCCCTAATTAACATTGCTGATAAGTCTGCATCAATAGAATTTAAAAAGGGCCACTACATCTTGTAAAATTGCACCATGTTTGTGAGGTAGTCTTGGGGAGATGCTCCATCACCAGCCTACACCACTCCATAAGACCTGGTGGTTTTCCCGATGCCCAATTCACTAGAATGTTCTTCCTCGCACAGTGGGTAAGAATGTTACACAATCTTGTCCCGTGTTCCCCCAGAGAGGGCAAATTTGGTAACCTCAGAAGAAATGATACCAGATCCATGTTAATTTCAATCCTCAGGATGTCCTTTAGCTCTGTTGCTATAGCACTCCAGTATCTCTGGATCTTACTACATGACCAGTACCAATGTGTGAGAGTGCCTTTACTAATTTTACATTAACTGACTAAATCACATCAGGACCTTCCCCTCAAACAAATCTCCTAGGCATAAGATTTCCTTATTCTCCCATAGCCTAAAACCAGAGTCCATTGCCCCAGGTTTAAATCCTTGGGCTCCCACCAACGGGTAAATGGCGAGGTCTTAGATCAATTGCCCTCGTCTTGCCTCATTTTCCTCCAGGCTTTCATTGTATTTAAAATGATTGGATTTTTACACTGCTCGGTCATGGATTTCATCTTATCCATAAATAATAAATTAACTAGAGGGCATCTTGACTGTGAGTCTTCAATGTCAAGTCAAATCGACTCCAAATCCCCCCATACCCAATCACCAACATGTGCTAACAGGACGCTTATTGATATTTCTTCAAATCCGGAAGATCCACCCCTCCCTCGCCCTGTGAAAGCTGCAATTTAGTGAATTTAATTAGACGGTGCCTATGGCACCAAATGAAGGACCCTAGCCAACCACTGAGCCTCCTAACACTCATCTGGGTAGCAGCAATGGGAGATTTTCATGGGGTGTAACAGGCGAGGAAGAACATTGATTTTAACCAGGGCTATGTGGTCCAACCACGATAACAGTAACCCCTCCCATCGCTGCAAATCCTATTTTAGCCTCTCCAAAGTTGTACATAGTTAGCTTTATATAGCTGGTGGAAGGAAGGGATAATAAAAATTACCAAATACAAAAAGCCTTTAGGCGACCGTCTAAATGGGAACTACGTTCCATCCTTCAGATTAGCCATCTCCACTAATCTCTCTACTGGCAAGGCTTCCAATTTTATAAAGTTGATCTTGTAACCCGTGAAACTGCCAAATAAATTAATTGTTTGAATCAGTCGAGGAACAGACTTCTCTAGATTGGTCAAGAATAAGAAGACGTCATCAGCATATAAGGTGACTTTATGTTCCCACACTCCCACCCTTAGCGCCACTATTTCAGGATCCTTCCTGATAACCTCAGCTAACGGTTCAATTGCCAAGTGGTGAGAGAGAAAACCCCATCAACTACCTCTCCCAATGTTAAAGTTGTCTGACTTAGCACCAGTTGTAATGACTGCTGCTTTAGAATCATTATACAATACTGCCATCCCATCTGGCAAAACAGTGCCCCAAAACAAACGCTCTAGGTTCCCAAACAGATATGGCCATTCTATCTGATCAAACATCTTTTCTGTGTCTTGGCAGACCACCAGACCCGGAATCAATCTTTGCTGGCATACCTACACTATGTTCAATACCCTCCTGATATTGTTGGAGGAGCAACAGTCTTTGACAAAACCCGTCTGATCTTCTTTTATAATATGGGGCAGGACCTTTTCCAACCTTACAGCTGGCATGCTGGATAGAATTTTAAAGTCTACATTCAACAGCAAAGCACATATACGAAGCCCATTCTTCGAGGTCTTTCCCCTTGTTTAAATTGAGAGAGATATTAGCCTCCCTAAGAGAAGGAGGCAGACAATCCTGTGCATATGAATAGCTATACATTTATGATTTGCTTATAGAATTCACTTGGGAATCCATCTGGCTCCGCTGCTTTGCCACCCTAGAGATGCCTTATTGTTTCCTGCACTTCCTGTACTGTTATAGGCATACTCAATAGGGAAACCTGTTCTGTATTTATACTGGGGAGGTCCAGATTCTCAAAAAAGGACTGTATTCTCACTGCATTGTGTTTGCCCCCCACCTCCGATTGATATAGCTCTGCAAAGTATTCACTAAATCTAATATTGATTTTCTTCAACTCACAGGTAATCATACCAGCCTTCTCCCTAACAGACATAATACATTGGGAAGCTTTTTTCCTCCTAGCCAAACATGCCACATATCTACCTGGCTTGTCTCCAAATTCGAACAGTCTTTGTTTAGCAAAGGAGACCTCATTTTTAGCCACTTGTGTGTACAATGAGTCAAGAGCTGCCCGGAGAACTGTGACCTGTTGTAACTTGACCAAAGAGGGCCTACTATGCTTCCCAGCTAACTGCAGCCGGACTTCCAGCATCCATTGTTGCTCTTCCCTCTGCCTTCTTCCAGTCGTAGAATACAAAATGACCAGACCTCGTAAATATGTCTTTGCGGTCTCCAAAATTTTGCCGGACTACTGGATGTACCTGACGGCTCTGAACTCTCTTCTGATATATTCAACAAATTTGCTTTCCCTTAACAGAACTGGGTACATGTGCCAGTGCTGTGTATCCATTCCACTACCCTTGATTTTAACATCTAAATACACTGGCTCATGATTCAAAACAGCTATATTCTCAATTTAGCAAGCCAATGTTCTGTCCAAACTGTCAGTTTGCATAAAAAAAATGTCAATTCACGTATGGCACTTTGTGGGTTGGAGTAGAATGTAAAGTCTCTTCCATTAGGGTGGAGGTGCCTCCATACATCCACTAGTCCCAACTCCTCACACAGGTCCACCAACTGCTTAGATTGCATGGGTGTACCTGCCAGGCCCTTGGCATCCTGTCAACTTCGGGATTTATTAGGCGATTAAAATCCCCTCCTATGATCATGCGGCGTACCCCAAGATTCATTATTTTAGCCACTGCATCAATTAGAAATTTAAGAGGATGCACTGGGGGACAATATACATTCAAGATGCCATACTCTTCCCATGTATTAGGGCTTTAAGAAGGATAAACCATCCATGTTTATCCTTAATCTGCTCCATTACCTGGAAAGGGAGTTTCCTTCTTATCAGTGTAGCCACTCCTCTACTCTTAGAGCTGAAGAAGGAGGAGAATACCCTGTCATAAACCCCTGCTGCAGTTTCAGATGCTCCTTATCAGTTAGATGCATCTCTTACAGTAGGGCAATGCCCCTTTCCTTCCTAAGGCTTGACAACACATGGGCAGCCCATGGTTTCCCAAGAGGAGAATGCTCATCTGAGGTGTGATGAGCTACATAGACATTAACTCTGTGGAGTCTAAAAATTACTCCTATAAAAACTACTACAACTAAAAAAATTAATCACCACATTTAACTGAAACAAGCACCTAAATAACTCCCAATTCACTAGAGATCTTCCACCTTGCTGATAGGGGGCTATCCTCCCAACCTTACTACCATCTTAACTCCCTCCAGCTGAGGCTGTGCCCTAGCCCCAGGCAATTCACAGATTAGGAAAACCTGTTATTTACATTCTGAGAGTTAACAATGGACGCCCATCACCACACCCCCCCCCACTCCCCCCCATCTTAACCACCCCCAATACAAAATCAAAAGGACAGCAGTAAAAAAAAGGACCCAAATAATGCCCAATCGACCAACATATAAAATAATTCTAGTTTTACAACAAGGCTGTACGTATAAAGCCAATAACCACAGATAAGAAAGGGGGAGAGAGAAGTGAAAAAAAAGGCAATAAAAAAACCCGTACTTTTGTCTGCAATGATGCCCCCTCCCCTCCCACCTGAGTCAAGTCCTTCAATTCAAAGAATTCACAAAGTGCCTCACCTTTTCTGCAGAGTCAAAATTATATACTGTCCCCCCCCCAGGGACGAAACACAACACAGCCGGGTACTTCAAGGAATATTAAATGTTCAGGTCCCTTAATTCTTTCTTGACATCATCAAATGCCCTTCTCAACTTAATTGGGGCTTCTGAAAAATCCTGAAAAAACATTACTTTGAGCCTTTGTACATTAAATCCTGTCAATTTCTTCCCAGTTTTCTTGCTGTTTCAACCTTTAACTTTTTTTTTATAATACAGGACTGTGTGGGGGCGTAGGTCCAAACTGGATCTGCGCATTCCAATCCAGTGGGCCTGCTCCACACTCACTAAGCCCGTCTCCAACTCCAATCTCAGGAACTTCGGGAGCCACTCCTCCAAGAAGCCGACAAGGTCCTCGCCTTCTTTGTGTTCTGGAAGACTCACGAGCTGTAAGCTTTCTCTCCTATTATTGTTCTCTAGGTCGTCAACTTATTTTTGAAGGACCTGAACCTAGTCTTCCAGCATTTGGATCCTTCCTCCCAAGACCTCCGCCATGGTCTCCAATGCCGTGGTCCTCTCCTCCACTGCCTCCATTCTTCGGTCCAGCAGCTGGATTTCCAGCTTATGTTTTTTTAGCTTGGCAGATAGTGGTCCTACTGCTGCTTTCCTTGGAGTTTGGCAAACCCCAAGAGTAAATGCCGCTGTCCTGTTAGATCCAAAGGGGCTGCCACAGGAGTTTGAGCACTGGCTACAGCCACCCCCAATGCAGTAGGGGAGTGCCCTGTCTGCTGTGCTCCTTTTGGACCCTTTCCTTTATTCAATTTCATCCTGGCCTTAAAACAGCTCCAAATTATCAGTAAAGTTTAAATTAATTCTTTTTTGTCCTGGGGGTGGTTGATGGGGGAGGTGGTGGGGGCATGGTAAAGGACCACCTTGCCTGGGGGTATGGCACAGAGTCCAGCACAGCAGACCACTCAAACCGCTGCCATCTTGGATCCAACCTCTTATTTTTAATCAGCAAACCCTAGTTCTAGATTCTCTCATAAGAGGAAACATCCTTTCTCCAGCAACTCTATCAAGACCTTTCAGGGTAATATATGTTTCAGCCAAATCACCTCTTACTCTTCTAACTCCAGTAAATAGTATAATTAATTTTTTTAAAAAAAAACAAGTCTTCGGTGTCACTTGAACACAGACCATTTGTACAGCTGATGGTGGGCGAACCGGATATTTGTCCTTTGGTTGAGTTCTGGTGACATAAAGGAGCTGTACAATTGGTTGGCTAATGATTCTGGGTTTATAAGCTAAGATCAGAAATATGACCATTCTTCTCCTTATAGGTCTTTTAATCTTGCAGACAATTACTAGCATTTTATTGAAGCAACCAAACTCAGGATGGTTATTTAGTTAGGTAGCCTCTGACTAAACTCAACATTATACACAAAATAATGAACTACATTATCAGTTTAACTTTAAAAAGTTTATTTTGAAGCAATTCATTTCATATTCTATTAAGCAATTGCAATAAGGGATTTTGTAGATAAAGGGTAGAAATTGTGTCACTCTGTAACTCTGTCTTTTCCCGGCTGGATTTAAAGTAAAACACAAACCTCTACAACCATTGCGTTTTTTGAAGAGTTAACGTCCATTGGGCAACTGTTGCAAATACACAATTTCAACAATCTACCAAAAAGGATGAAAATAAACAGTCTATACCTTGGAAGCATGAAAGACCCCACCTTACATTAATTCACATCAACCTGAAACTTTTCAAATGTTTCTACAATGGAACATCAAAACGCAATTGCTTGTTTGGAAATAATAACGGCTGTTGACATAAATTAATAGAATCTCGCTAGGCTAAGCAGAGAACTTCAAGGGTTCTTTGCTAAGAAGGAGACAGGTTAAGACAATGCGTGACTGTATGAAGAGTGTTGCTTTACTTGATCATTTTTAGCTTGGGGAACAGTTCAACACATAATGTTGTTTATTTAACCTAAAGAAATCTGAAATTCTTCTTAGCCTCAAAATTAAAACAGTGGAGTACTTATAGAATTGGCAAAATGCATTCTCTCTAAATTCTAAAGCACAAACCTCTTGCAATCAAACAAGCAGTGGGAGGATAGGGTAAAGTAGTCATTTTCACTTGGTCATAACAGTTCTCGTGGACAAATTTTCATCAATTCAAGTCATATATGTGTTTGGATGGATGTTGTATATAGTGGGAAAGTTTGTGTGAAACATGGCGAGACTCATGATTTGCTTTGTTACTTGTAAAAATTGGTACTTAATGTTTGAAATGGAATAATTCTATCTTGAATACACATATGGGTCTTCGACAGGAGAACGAGACAGATGACAATGAACTGGGAGCCAGCTGTACACCTTCTTCAGTATTCTTCTCCATTTAAATAGTTGATCTTGTCCCTTTCCCTGACTGCTTGAAATGAAGTTAAGCCTCAGTTTCTTTGGATAATTGTCACCCGTATGAACAACATTAACATAATTCTGAACTCATTTAACTCAACAAATGCACAAAGAAATAGTGAAATAATTTTAGAAACAACTGTCCAAAGAGTCTCTAATTTTCTAAGTGCAGCAAGAAAACTATACTTTCAGGAAAACTGAGAATTCAGAAAACTGAGAATTCAGACTCGATTCAAATGCAGAATCGAGTCAAGCATGGAAGAAAATTTAGCAATATATTCTTTTATCTACTTCAAATGTGTTTCTCATACAGTTTACACTTTTTTACTGAGCACAGTCCTGTTTATTTAAATCTATAGATCGGTCATTATTGTTTCAAGTAATCAGTTTTGCAATCTGTAGGGAGCTTGAGACTTCATGCATTAGCTTCATGTTTCTTTGCAAAGGAAAGGAATTCATCAACATCATCAGGTGATCCCATTATGAGTGGAACCCGTTGATGAAGAGACTCTGGCTTCACATCAAGTACTGGCTGGGTTCCTGTTGTGGCTTTTCCACCAGCCTGTTCCATTATAAAGGCCATTGGGTTGCATTCGTACAGAAGACGAAGCTATGGTTAACAAACAACACATTTAAATTATTTATTAAAACATTTACCATAACACTAATATCAATTATTCTAATATGTAGCAGTGAGCTTGAAGCATATTATTAAGTTCAACCAGTAGATAATAAGTGAGTTAGGTTATTCCTGGGAAATGCTAGTATACTCAGGGTACATTAAAGATTTGGAGCAGGAGCAAGGCATTGAGATAATTGAGTCTGTTTATCATTCAATTAAGACTAAGGAAGATTTATATTGCAATTAAATTTGCACACCTTAGTTCACTATTCATCGACACCCTTTGCCTAATAAAAAAACCTGTCTACATTCATATCCGGATACCCAAAATCACCTACCGCAGCCTTGCCTTTGACATTGGCACAATGATATTACTGATTCTTTTGTGTCTTCAGTGACACAAACTGCCATCCTTTACTTGAACAGAAACTTCAAGAAAACTACCTCCTCCAGTAGTTCTTGACTTTCATATGTTGTACATCTCATTTATATTGCAGCAGTGCTGATAAAGTCAGAGCTATTAGTTGTGGCGAGTTAAAATGGCTCTGTAATATATAAGCCACAACTGAAAACCGAGTGTTGTAATCAGAGAGCAGAGTATGAATGACTGTTCTCGTCATCAAGGCAGCATTTGATGGGAATGTGGCATCAAGGAGCCCTAGCAGGGTAGATTTCGATGGGAATCAGTGGAAAACTCTCCACTGGTTGGAGTCATACCAAGCACAAAGGAAGGCAACTGTGGTTGTACGGCTAGTTAATTGGCCAGTGTCCTGGTAATGGAAGGGAATGTTCAGCCAGGATTCCTAATTCTGCTAAAAAAAAAACAAAAGAGCTGAGGATGCTAAAACAGAAACAGAAATTGCTGAAGACTCTCATTAGGTCTGGCAGCAACTGTGGAGAGAACTCAGAGTTAATGTTTCGGGTCCACTGACCCTTCTTCAGGAGCAGAATGGGGTGGTGGGAGGGTGGAGAGTGAGCGATAGGTGGCAAAATAAAGAGAGAGAAACAGTTGGACAAACAAAGGAGTGGTTACAGGTCAGTCTGGTTGGGGGGATGCTGAATAGCTGCTAATGTGAACAATTAATGGGTAATGTGTGTTAACAACCCACTGGTGGTAGGGGCAGGCATGGGGAAAGATGCTGAAGCCCTAAAATTGTTGAACTCGGTATTAAATCCTGAATGCTGCAATATCCCCAAGCTGAAAATGAGGTGCTATTCTTCCAGCATATCCTGAGCTTTGCTGGAGCACTGCAGCAAGCCTGAGACAGAAATGTTGGCCATGGAACAGGGTGGTGTGTCGAAGTGACAAGCAACTGGAAGCTCAGGGTCTTTTTTGCAGACAAAACATAAGTGTTCTAACAGTGGTCTCACCCACGACATGGATAGCAGTGAATTGAGGGGTGCGTAGGTTAAGTTATTTTATTTTACATTAGGTCTAATCATCAGTACAACATCGTGGGCCAAAGGGCCTATTCTGGTGATAGCATACTGCTGGACGTGGCTAAAATGGCATCCAATGATCCTCTGAATGTAGATTTTGGTGGAACAGTAGGTGTGGACAAGGGCAGGGAGGGCCTTTCACTGTCATGGGAGGGAAAAGAAGCAGTGAGGGCTGAAATGCGGAAGATTTGTTGAGCCTGGCTGAGGGCTCTGGAGAATCCTCGGCTGAAGAAGATGGACATTTCAGAAGCCCCCTGCTCATGGCTGGCATGATTAGAACAGATGAGCCAGAGACAGAGGTATAACAGGGAGAAAGGAATAGAATTTTTATAGGAAGTAGAGTGTGAGGATGTATAGTCAAGGTAACTATTTTGAAGGTGTAGATGTGTACTGTACCTTTAAGAGAGAGGAAGCTAGCAAGGACTGACTGAAAGCACAGTGTGCTGAACAATTTAAAAATATAACACAAATAGCTGGTCCTGTGTTGCTGTGGTACAAAAACAAATTCAAATTCAGCCAATCAGTTTAAATTATGTCCTAGAGACCAAAATCCAATTGAATTTGAATTTAATGTTTTGATGACATCAAACTAATGAAATTATCCGATATTTTGAGGTATAAACCCAGACATTTTGAACAGTTAGAAAGAGAACTGCCAAGATCACCAACAAGTATAGACTACTAGCTGAATAGTCCATAAGAAATTTGTGCACTAGAAGACCAAAGCTGACTTAAAGAAATCTACAGAGAAAGTTTGACATCTGAAGATGACAACTGGTTTTGAAATTGATTTGCCTTAAATTCAAGAGGGAATTTATTGGACCAGTATTGTAGAGTGGGAGGTAAAAGATAAGTTTAAGAGAAAGGAGTTGTAAGTAGTTGTTTAATGTTCTCTTCTGGACTTAAAGAATAAAATTGTTAATTTTTACTTTAAATTGTGAGCTCTGGGATAGTTCTTTGCCTCTTGAAATTTAACAGGTTACAGTATGAGTTGAGCTTCTCTGTGGGTTTAAATTAGCAGAGGGATTTACCCCGTGCTATTACAGTAACTGTGGGAGTAAGTGGATTTGTAGTGCCTATTTGTGTTCAGCCTATCTCTGGAAATGGAAACAGAGGGAGGGGAGGAGGAGCCAGAGATGGTCCAGGTGAATGTGAGAGCAGGATGGAAATTGGAATTGAAATGGATAATCGTTACCAATTCTGAACAAGAGAGGGAAGCAGCACTGATGATGTCATCAATATACCAGAGAAAGACTTGTGAGTGGGGGCAGAAATAGGACTGGAACAAGGAATGTTCCACATACCCTACAAAGAGACAGGCAGAACTGGGGTCCATGCAGGTACTCATGGCTACCTACCCCTCTGACCTGAAGACAGAGAGGAGCTAAAAGAGAAGTTGAACAGGGTGATGAAGAACTCAATCAGGTAGAAGAGAGTGATGATTGAGCTGATGGTTCTAGACTTCTTTTCCAGAAAGCAGTGGACAGCCCTGAGACCATCCTGGTGGCAATGGATGTGTAAAGGGAATGCACATCCATGGTGAAGAGGAAGCAGCTGGAGCCCACAAATTGGAAATCCTGAAACTGATGTGAAATATCAGAGGAAAAGTGGGAAGGGATTAGACAAGAAGAGATAAAATCGAGTCAAGGTAGGAAGAGATGAGTTCTGTGGGGCAGGAGTAGGCAGAAACAACAGGCCTCCTGTGCAGTCATATTTGTGGATTTTGGGAGGAGGTAGAGGGTTTGGGAGACTATGAGCTTGGAGGCAGTGAAGGGGAGATTCCAGATGAAATAAGTGGACACAATGGCATGATGTTCTAAGGTCCAAGGGAGGTAGGAGGAGGTATCTGAAAGCGGACACTCAGCCTCTGCAATGTAGAGGTAAGTGCCAGAAAAACAGCAGCACCACCCTTGTCAGCAGGCTTAATTACAAATCAGGGTTAGATCTAAGAGCATTTGATGGCAGAGAAATTGAGGCAATCAAAGTCATGTTGACACGTTTCAATGAACAGGTCAAGTGCAGCTAAAAGGCCAGAGGGAGGAGTTCAGGTGGAGGGAGATTGTTGAAGGTGGGTGAAGGTCTTGGGATGGGGAGACTCCATGACATGATGTTGAACTCTCCTTGCACCGCCTTTGCCTCCATGGCATTCTTTTGGGCAAAAAGAGCAAATTACTGCAGATGCTGGAATTTGTACTGAAAACAAAAAACAAGAGTCCTCTCTCCAAGTTCTGCTTACTACATGATGCAATAAATGTTTGTATTTACAAGCCATATAAAACACAAACATAAGAATGTCCAATTACAAGTGAAAATGTACCTTTCCTTTTGGGCTTTTCTTGTTGGCAGGATACATGAAGATACCTCCATATTTTAATGTACGATGAACATCTGCCACCATAGACCCTACATATCTTGAACTGTATGGAGCAGTGCCATCCTGCACAAAGGAAAGATGGCGTATGTGAATGCAGTTAGCTCAAACAATAGTGAAACACTAAATTCCACTTCATTGTAAGTGTCCATCCTGTAATTTTTTCCCATTTTCCACCAAAAGGCAATAGCTTTTCAGAAACCAGTTTGTGCTGAACTCTCTCCAGTACCTCCTCTAAATGATCACCCTTAACTGATGAACTTAGATGTTGAGAGTGAGAGCCTATTCATTGTGATTTACATTGAACTTTTGAAAATTGCAATAATGTTGGAGAAAAGCGAAACAGATATATTTCCTTCATACACCTATTGGTAAGGTATTGGCATAAAACTGACACAATACATGCAAGTAACAGCCAACAGGAAACTTCTGTGCAATCTTTTCGACATAATGCTTAGTCTGTGATTTTTTAGTCAAACATTGTGTAAGACAGAATTGGTCATTTCTCTCTCAAGTCACTTGATCCTACCAACATTTTTTATTGCACTTGAACAGAATTACGAGGACAGATACATTTTCAGGTGGACTGAGCGGAATAACATCTTTGACTGGGATTGATTAAAATAACAGCTCTCCAATCAGGTACTTTCCTTCAATGGTCACTTGATGTTGATCTGTGATGGAAATCTTTCTCTGCTCTTGCCCTGTTTGCTGAAGCCAGTGGAGGACTACAAGTAAAAACAATTTAGCACACCTACACGATTATACCTGTGGTTTAAAATCACAGAATGCAAAAGCCATTTCCCTCCATATTTTTAGAAGTCTGACAGTAACTAATTAAGTCTACTTCCTTTATTTACTCTGGTTAGCTGGTTAATAATAATATAGCAATCATCTGTTAGGATCAGTATCCAATATCTAAACTGTGGAATGGAAACACTCACATTCCACGTAATATCCAGTGAGACAGAGTATTGGATGCAGGATAGGTGAAGGCCAATGATTATCAACATGCTTCTGCAAGTTGACTAATCACAAAAAAAAAATTTGCAACTGTTAGTGGAATAGATATTCAATGGAGGTTGTTAGGCATTTTCCTTTTCTGTTTTAACATGAAAATTGCAAATCCACTTTGTGTCCACCTTCATCAGATTATGGATTATATGGATATGGGTTTGTAAAGATTTACTCACCTCCTTCAGCCTGCTCTTTCACACAACTGATGCTGCCACCAGAGTCTCTCAAAGGCCTTTTATCAGGCTACACTTTCTCCTTACTCATTACAATTTCTAGTCAAATGTCCAGCTACCACCAGTTGAACAAAACAAACCAGGCACTGAACTAGGGTCATAGATTTGTAGAATGTTAAAGCATGGAAGGGCCATTGTGTCCACACTGGTTATCACCCGTTGAATGATTCTAATCCTGTTTCCAAGGCTTGGCCTGTAGCCTTATATGCTATGACGCTTCAAGTGTTCATCTAACAGTTCCTAAATCTCTTGAGGGTTCCTGTCTCTAACACCATCTTAGGTAGTGAGTTCAGACACTTACAACCCTCTGAGTGTAAAAGAAATTTCTAAATCCCTTCTGCTTCTTAATTTAAAACTGGCCACTGAACCATCTACTAAGGGGAAAACATTCTTCGGAATGACCTTGTTCATGTCCCACAGAACTTTGTACACCTCAATCAGATCCCCCCGTCTTCTATGCTTGAAAGAAAACAAATCCAGTCCAGCTAGTCTCTCTTTGTAGCTAAACCACTCCAGCCAGGCAACATACTGGTGGATCACTTCTGTACCCTCTCTAAAACATTCTCATCCTTCCTACAGTGTAGCAATAAGAAATGCAGTTAGTAGCCCACTGTGGCTGAATTAATGTTAGATATAGATCTACTATAGCTCTGGTATTCAATGCCTTGAATCATAAAGGCAAGAATTCCACATGCCTTCTTTACCACCTTATCTCCCTGTCTTGCTGCCTTCAAGGATTTATGCACAAACACATCAAGGTAACTTCTCGAGGTCCTACCAATAAACGTGCACTAACTTGCTTCCCAAAATGCATAATTTCATACTTTTCAGGATTACATTTCAATTGCCACCATTTAAAAAACTAAAGTAAGATTCAGGAACTGGCTGGGAAGGTGAAACAAAGGCAAGGCTCATATCATAACAAAAGAAAGAAAATTAAATAGAAACAGTGTTGTAATATATTCTAGAAATTTCAGAAAACAATTATTATTCCCTTGAGGAAGCATTTAATTTCTCACATAACAACAAAATGAATGACAGTGAATGATCCTTTTTGAACTCCATAGTTAGTTTAAAAGAGCAGGTCAACATTTAAACACAGACCTTCTTCATAATAGCTGATAGTAAAAGGCTTTAATAACCATTACAGCTAAGGGATTGCATACAGGTAGTGGTATATGAGTGTTCATTGTTTGACTCAACTTTATATACCAATGTTAAGTATGGTGCCAGCACACTGACCTCACATTGCTGCATAATTGAATTCATGTATTAATATAGAAACTTAAAAAATAGGTGCGGGAGTTGGCTATTTGGCCCTTTGAGTCTGCATCACTATTCAATATGATCATGACTGATTATGCAATTTCAATATCCCACTCCCACTTTCTCTCAAAAGACACTTCCATAGCCCTTGATCTCTTTTGCTGCAAGGGCCATGTCCACCTGATACATCTAAGGAACTGACTCCAACAGCTTTCTGCGGTAAAGAATGTCACAGGTTCACAACCCTCTGAATGAAGAAATTCTTCTTCATCTCAGTCCTGAATGCCTTAACCTTTATTCTCTGACTGCGACTCCTGGTTCTCGACTTTCCCCCAACATTGGAACATTCGTCTCACATCTAGCCTGAACAGTCCCATCATGATTTTATATGTACCTAAGAGATTCTCCACTCATTCTTCTAAATTCCACTGAGTACAAGCCCAGTTGATCCAGTATTTCTTCATATGTCCATGCTGCCATCCTGGGAATCAGTCTGGTGAACATTTGCTGGCCTTCCTCAACAGCAAGAATGTCCTTTCTCAGAATGGGAGACCAAAACAATACTCAAGGTGTGGACTCCCCAAAACTGCAGCAAGACATCCCTACTCACATACTCAAATCCTCTCGCTATGAAGGCCAGCATGCCTTTAGCCTGCCTCACTGCCACTTGTACCTGCATGTCAAACTTCAGCAACTGTTCCACCCTGCTACATGGATCTCATTGCACTTCATCTTTTCCTAAACCTATCAGATAATAACCTATCTTCCTGTTTCTGTCACCAAAGGAGAATAACCTCACATTTGTCCACATTGCACTGCATTTGCCAAGTATTTGCCCATTCAGCAGCCTATCCAAGTCATCCACTTAGCATCCTCCTCACAGTACATGCTGCCACTCAGCTCAATGTCATCTGCAAATTTGGAGAAGTTTCTCCAATTCTTTTCTCCAAATCATTAATGTGAATTGTGAACAGGTGGGGTCCCAGCACTGAACGCTGTGGTACCCCACCCATCACTACCTCCCAATCTGAAAAGGACCCTTTTTTCCAACTCTATTTCCTGTTGCTGAATACATTTATTCACATTAATATATGAATATGAATATACCACGACCTTTAATTTTGGTTATTAATCTCTTGTGTGGAACCTTGTCAAAAGCCTTTTGAACATCCAGATACACAACATTCACTGCCTCACCCATGTCCACTCTACTGGTCACATCCTCAAAATATTCCAGAAGAATTGTCAAGCATGATTTCCCTTTAGTGAATCCATGCTGACTTGGACTGATACTTTCCAAATGCTCAGTTTTTACATCCTTAATAATTGACCCCAGCATCCTTAATAATTGACATCAGCAACCCTCCAGTCTATTTGAACTCTTCCAGAGTCTATATAATGCTGGAAAATGATCACCAATGCTAATATGTCTAAGACCTCTTCCTTAAGTATTCTGGGATGCAGAGCATCAGATCCTAGGGAGTTATTGGGTTTTAATCCAATCAATTTCCCCAATACTATCTCCTGACTAATAAGGATTTCCTTCAGTTCCTCCTTCACGCTTGACCCTCTGTCCATAGCATGTCCAAAGATTATTTATGTCTTCCTTGTGAAGACAGATCCAAAGTATTTGTTCAACTTGTCTGCCAGCTCATTGTTGTCCATTATGAATTTACCTGATTCTAACTTTAAAGGACCTCCATTTAGCTTCACCAGTCTTTTTCTCTTTAAATATCTATATAGAAGATTTTGCAGTCAGTTTTCCTGTTTTCCACAAGTTTACTCTCATCTTCTATTTTCCCCTTCTGAATTGAACCCTTTGTCCTCCTCTACTGAATTTTAAATTTCTCCCAGTCCTCAGGGTTGTTGCTTTTTTTGGTCAATTTATTTGCCTCTTCTTTGGCTTAAACACTATCCTTGATCTACCTTGTTAGTTATGGTTATGTCATCTTCCCTGTTTTACTCATACAGGGATGTGCACAAATCTGAAAGTGCCGTGGAAATGATTTAGCCTGAGATTGTCGCAGTTATTGGTAGATGTAATTCAGATGGCAATGGGAGTCTTGTGGTTTATAGTAAATATCAGTTAGTAAGCTATCGCTGGAGATGGAAGTTGAGAGATCAAGAAAGGGGAGGGAAGTGTCCGAGATAGACCAAGTGAACTTGAATGTGGTGGGGTGGCGGGGGGTGGGGTGGGGGGTGTGTTGGTGGTGGCAGGCGGTAGTTAGCAAATTTGATGAACTGCTCCAGTTCAGCCTGGGTGCAGGATGCAGCACCAGTGCAGTCATCGATGTAACAGCGGAAGAGTTGGGGAACAGTACCTGTGTACATACTGAAGAGGGACTGTTTGATGTAACCAACATGCGAGTGCCCGTTGCCACCTCCCGGAATTGGAGAAACTTATGGACAGGCATTTACTATAAACCAACAAACTCCCATTTCTACGAGCAGATGTTCCCAGATGTCCTATTTCAAACAACATTTTTTCTCTCCTCTGTCATCCAGAGAGTCCTCCACCCCACCTCCTCCATTCCCTGGTCCACTGCTGTAAACCACACCCCTAAACATAATAAAGACAGGGTTCCCCAGTTCACACTTGCCACCCAGTAGCCTCTGGATCCTACGCATTATCCTAAAACACTTCTGCCGACTCTAATTAGCCTCCACCAACCAGAACATCTTCCCCTCCCAACCCCTCTCTGCCTTCCACAAGGACTGATCCCTTTGTCACTCCTTGGTTCACGCCCCACTCCCACCAACCTCTCCAATCCTGCCAGTACCTTCCCCTATAAGCGAAAAAGATGCAACAGCAGCCCATACACTACCTCCCTCACCTCCATCCAGGGTGCCAAACAGTCCTTCCAGGTGAGACAGAGGTTCACTTGCATCTCTTCCAGCTGACTGCGCCTGGTGTTCCTAATGTGGTCTTCTCTACAAACATAGACTAGGTGACCACTTCACTAAGCACCTTCACTCAGCCTCGTGGTCACTGCCCATTTCAATTCCAATTTCCACACCCTCTCTGATATGTCCATCCTCCACTTCCTCCAATGCCAGAGTGAATCAGACTACAAATTGGAGGAACAACACCTTATCTTCCGCCTGGGCAGCCTGCAGCCCAGAGGACTTCAAATAACCTTCCCACCCATCCCCTGGCTCTCTTCCCAGCCCTGCCTCCTCCCTTCCATTTCACCTACCAATCCATACTTTCAGCTACCAACCAGTTTCATCCCTCCCATTCACCAACCAGGTCGTACCCACTACCTGTGACCACCTTTCACTTTTGCACCATTCCGCTACTCTCCCCACCCAGTCCCCTCCTCTCTTTTTATCTGTAGCTTCCCATACCCTCACATGTCATCCTGAAAAATGATTAATAACCAAAACATTGACTTCTCCACCTCTTGATGCTGCCTGAGTTTGCTGTTCTTCCAGCCCCTGTTTGCCTGCTATTCGTCTGCTTTGGACTCCAGCATCTGCAGATTTTTGTCTTTAGAAAAGAACTAAAGACTTGCACCTGTCTAGCAAAATTCTTGACCACCAGGCAGCTCCAAGCTAGTGATTTGCAGCTAATTACATACTTTTGGTATGTTTACTGTTGTGATATAGGAAAAATTAAATATAGCAGTACTTAGTATCTTTTTATTATAAACATAGGGGCATGAGATAGGAGAATGAAAGGTATTTTTCATCTTTGTTCCTCAGTTTCACTATCAGGTTCTCATGTCAGGCATATTATGAATGCTGGAGTACACACTGTTCTGATTGGTGCACATTCTGCCAGCACATTCTCAAAAGAAAGAGTCATTGAAATTATTTTATAATGATTGGGTTAGTGATGGGATGGATAAGAATTTATTCCTCCTTTGTTGATGCTATTTGAGGGGTCAAAAATCAGAACAAGGGATTAGCAATTCCTCTGCAAGGAATCACAGAACTTCTTTGGCATAGGAGTAATGTGATGAATTGGATCATCTGCCCAATGTTAAACCCCCTCAACCTTTTTTCCACTGGTGTCAATAGAAACCCCTCAGGGAGTACCATCCACCATTTACACATACTTATGTAGAAAACCCCATCTGCCTCAAACACTATTTAAGAGTTGTAGTAGTAGTAGGAAGTCCATGTAGAAAGGTTCTGATGGCATCTGGGAGGAACACTTTAGACAGGGTAAATTTTCCATTCATTAGCTCATATGGAAGGTTAAATTAAGACTTCTATTCTGTTAGTCCAGGACATTAGGTACTTGAAGGAACAATGAGTTCTCCTGGTGGCCTGCTCTGCTTTCTTATAATTGGTAATGTATAAAACAAATAACCTTTTATTTATCGAATTGCTGATGCAAGATTTAGAGCATAGAACATAACAGCGTGGTACATGCCTTTCGGCTCTCGATGTTGTGCCGACCTGTAGAACCAATCCAACGCCTATCTATCCTACACTATTCCATTTTCATCCATGTTTATTCAATGACCATTTAAATGCCCTTAAAGTTGGTGAGTCTACTTCTATTGCAGGCAGTGCATTCCGCGCCATTATTACTTTGAGTACCTCTGATATCTATTCTGTATCTATCACCCCTCAATTTATAACTATGTCCTCTCATGCTAGCCATCACTGTCCGAGGAAAAAGGCTCTCACTGTTCACCCTACCTAACTCTCTTATCTTATATGTCTCTATTATGTCCCCTCTCAACTTTCTTCTCTCCAATGAAAACAGCCTCAGGCCCCCTAGCCTTTCCTCATATGACCATCCCTCACCAGGCAACATCAAAGTAAATTTCCTCAGAACCCTAAAGTTTACACATCATTCTTATAATGTGGTGATCAGAACTGTATGCAATACTCCAAGTGGATCCGAAACACAATCCCTCTACCAATAAAAGCTAAGTAATCTTATGCCTTCTTAACAACCCTAACAATCCTGGATGGCAACTTTCAGGGACCTATGTACATAGACATCAAGATCGCTCAGCTTTTCTACACTACCAAGAATCTCACCATTAGCCCAGTACTCTTTATTCCTGTTATTCCTTCCAAAGCGAATCACCTCACACGTTTCTGCATTAAACTCCATTTGCTACCCCTCAGCCCAGCTCTGCAGCTGATCTATGTCCCTCTGTAACCTGCAACATCTATCAGCACTATCCACAACTCCACTGACCTTAGTGTCATCCACAAATTTATTAACCCATCCTTCTACATGCTCATCCCAGTCATTAATAAAAATGACAAACTGCAGTGGCCCCAAAACTGATCCTTACAGCACACCACCAGTAAATGAACATTTCTCATCAACCATTACCTTCGGTCTTCTTTCAGTTAGCCAAGTACTGATCCAAACCACTAAATCGCCCTCAATCCCATGCCTCCATATTTTGTGCAATAGCCTACTATGGGAAACCTTATCAAACACCTTACTGAAATCCATATACACCACACCAACCACTTTACCCTCATCCACCATCTCAAAGAACTCAATCAGGTTGTGTGAGGCATGACCTTCCCTTCACAAACCTGTGTTGACTATCTCTAATCAACTTATTCCTCTCTAGATGATTATAAATCCTATCTCTTATAACCTTTTCCAACACTTTACCTACAACCAAAATAAGGCTCACTAGCCTATAATTACCGGGGTTGTCTCTACTCCCCTTCTTGAACAAGGGAGCAACATTTGCTATTCTCCAGTCTTTTGGAACTATTCCTGCAGACAATTACGACAAAGATCTAAGCCAAAGACCCCGCAATCTCCTCCCTGGCTTCCCAGAGAATCCCCGGATAAATCCTATCTGGCTCAGGGAACTTATCTATTTTCACACTCTTCAGAACTGCTAACACCTCCTCCTTGTGAACCTCAATCCCATCTAGTCTAGTAGCCTGTACTGCAGTATTGTCCTTGACAACATTGCCTTTTTCCAGCACGAATACTGTGGAAAAATATTCATTTAGCGTTTTCCCTGTCTTCTTGGACTCCATGCACAGCTTCCCACTACTATCCTAGATTGGTCCTAATCTTTCTCTAGTCATTCTTTTATTCCTGAAATGCTGATAGAAAACTATCTGCCAACGATTTCTCAGGTCCCCTCCTGGCTCTTCTTAGTTCTCTCTTTAGGTCTTTCCTGGAGAACTTGTACGTGCCATAAATGAACCTTCATGTCTCATCCTAACATAAGCCTTCTTCTTCCTCTTGACAAGAGAGACAACTGCTTTAGTAAACCACAGTTCCCTCACTCGACCACTTCCTCCCAGCCCGACAGGTACATATTTATCAAGACACACAGTAGCTGTTCCTTGAATAAGCTCCACATTTCAATTGTACCTGTCCCCTGCATTTTCCTTCCCCATTCTACGCATCCTAAATCTTAATTATCACATCATTCTAGCCTTTCCCACAGCTGTTGCTCTTGCCCTGTGTTTTATACCTATCCCTTTCCATCACTAAAATAAACATAACTGAATCTTCTCTGTTCTTACTGAAACACCTAAATTCCGGAACCTGACACAACCATTCCTGTCCCTGCTCTATACATATCTCCAAAATTTGTAAAGTTATTATGAGCAGGTGATGAAGGGTAATTGGTTTTCTGATTTTTCCTGCTCCTTGTTTACCCACAACAGAAAAGAGAAAACAGGAAGCTATATTTTTTTAGAATCTCTACAGTGTAGAAACAGGTCCTTCGGCCCTACAAGTCCACACCAACCCTCCAAAGAGTATTCCACCCAAACCCATTCTCCATTACTCTACTTTTACACCTAACCTACACATCACTGAATGCTATGGGCAATTTAAAATGGCCAATTCAACTAACCTGCACACCTTTGAATTGCAGCACTTGGATGAAACCCACACACATACTGGGAGAATGTGTAAATTCCACACAGATGCTTGCCCGAGGCTGGAATTGAACCCTAGGTCCCTGGTACTGTGAGACAGCAGAGCTAACCACTGAACCACCTTGCCGTATTACCCATGCAGTACGTAGTTCATTATGTACAATCAAAAGTGAAAATGCTGGAAAATCTCAGCAGGTCTGACAGCATCTGTAAGGAGAGACAAGAGCTGACGTTTCGAGTCTAACTGACCTTTTGTCAAAGTTTCTATTCATTATGTCCAATATGTGTGAATTAAACTAGACAGGTATTCTTCAATTAAACATGATAAGTGTTTTATTGCTAAAGTCTACTCACACAGAAAATAATATTAACTATTCAATTACATCCTACTTCCCAGTAACATACACAAACATACTCACACACCAAACATGCAGAAAACTACAACTTCGCAGAAAACCAGAGCTTCCTCTGTCAAAATTATAAAATATTTAATTGAAGATAAAGTCAAAAGATTCATCGACTGTATCTGGACATTTCAGTTCTCACTAGCTTTGCAATCATGGTTGGTAGGTCCCCTTCTCCTTTAATCACTTACTGGGGTGAAGCCTTCATACGAATGCACAGTTTAGGAGAGGAGTAGCCTATTGGCACCATTGCCTACACAGTTATTCAATAAGATCATGACTGAACTGATTACTCTGATAATATTTCACCTCCTTGCTTATTGAGAATCTATCTAACTCTGCCTTAAAAAATTTCACCATATATTGAGGAAAAGCATTCCAAAGACTCAAAATGCTCTGAGAAGATAAAATTCTCCTTATCCCTGTCGTAAATGGCTGCCCCTTGAATTTTAAATAATGATTGCTAGTTTTATAATTTTCCATAAAAGGAAGCATCTTTTCCACAATGCATCTTGTCAAGACCTTCTTGGATCTCATATAGAGTCATAGAGTCATACGTATCAATCTTACTCTTCTAAACTTCCTCTGTTACAGGTCTAACCTGTCAAATCCTTCGTTATAACATAACCTAACAGTTCCAAGCATTGGTCTAGTAAACCTTCACTGAATTGTTTCCATTTACATCCTTGCCTAACTTCTCTAGTTTTGGGTTCAATTTCCATTGTAATAAATTATAATATTCTATTGGGCAGAGGGTATGGCTATCTGCTCGAAGGTATTGATTGGTTCAGTTGGCTGGTTTGGAATATAGAGTGACACCAACAGCATGGATTTAATTCCTGCACTGGTTGGGGTTACCATGAAGGACTCTGCTTTTCAACATTTCCCCTTGCCTCAGTGTTAAGCCACCACCAGTTGTCTTACTCTAACCAGAGAGCAGCCTTACGGTCTGGTGAGATTATGACAACTTTACCTTTCCTAATTACTTGCTGTGTCAGCATTTTCACATCTTGTGATTCATGTATAAAGAAAGCTCACCCACAGCTTTCTGCACTTCAGAACTCTGCAGTTTCTCACCATTTACATACTAGGCTTCATAGCTTACAAGAAACACGTTAAAATTCTCAGGCTGGTTTTCAATTCACAAACAGAGCTCACAGCTTTGAGTGAGGTTTGAGAGAGAGAGAGAGAGAGAGAGAGAGAGAGATGCATTCAGACTGCAGGATATTCACTCCAGCAAATGATTATGTTCTCTGCCCAAATCCAAATTCACACCAAAGGTGGATCAGACAACCTTGCTCTTGTTTAGTTGAAATACTCCTTAGGACACAGAACATATCACAGAACGTCTCCCTAACCATGACTGCATAAGAGGGAAGGTTATTAATTTTAATGATTGTGCCATAAACTCCTTCAATTTTCCATCTCAAAAAGTCAGTTCACACTTTCAGCAGATCATAATCACTGTAGATGCTTCCATCTCCTTCCCAAGGAGATGTTACTTGGCTACCGTGATGGATATGAGTTTTCACCATTTTAGATTTCAGTCAACAATTTTTGCTTTTCAAAAATATATTTTTAAAAATGTACAGATATAACCAGTTGATGAAGTTACACATTTATATTCCATATTGTGCAACTTTGTAACACGGTTTTTAAAAAGGGGCTATCCTGTGAACATGAAGCGTTAGCTACTGACCAATATGCTGAGGAGGAAGAAAGTAAGCAAAAGTCGATTACATAGAATTAGTGCCAAAACAGCTGCTAAAATAATATGTGTTAAATCTTACTGATGCAGAATGACTGCTTCTATTTACTTTTGCAACTAAACTTTAAAAATAATTAATTGAATGCAGCATGTTAATGCATTAAAATAGATAAATGCAAATATGATATTTTACTAAAATTGAGTTTAACCATTCTCTATCTGATAAGAGTGGTGATCACAGAACTAGGTCATGTCAAAATAACTTTTAGATCAACAGTCTTGTGATCATGATCAACAAATGATCATTGTGGTACAAGACTAAATCATGGGATACCCAGAAAAAGTCATTCTCATACAGGAAAGAAGATATAAAGAATAATGAATAGTTTACTTGACAAGCATATTTCTTGATAGTTGTTACATTTAATTAGAATAAATTCTGAGGTACGTTGATAATATGGAATGGAAGTCTTTTTGTGGACTGTGTGATATTAACGGAAAAAAGCCAAAAATTAATTATTTCTGGGAACACATTCTCAGATCGGTAGCGGCACTGAAAGCAGTTGAAACATAAATACGTTGTCTATTTTTAACACACATTTATGTTTCATAATTTCACCAGGTTTCTAGATACTGATGATGGGTATCACCCATTGTTAACCTCAGACTGAAGTTAATAACTGCTCGAAAAGTTGCTAAGTTGAATTGTCTAATGATTTTTAAATATTTTCCTTTACCTGGGGCAGGATTTAATGACCTCCATGGGGTGGCTAAACATGCTGCGAGGGGACTTTAAAATGTGGCACCACATTACATGCCATCCCTCACACACACCTAAATGGTAAAGGTTGGTGTCAAGGAGCACCTTCCTATGGAGCACTGAAGTGGTCACTAAGTGGTCACCTAAGGATCACTTCTCACTGCTGATAAGATTTAACATGCAGCAGGACAGACCCACTCCATGCTTTGCTACCTGGGCAGTGCCCATCCAAAGGGTCAAAGCCCCCTCAATATCTTCCCATAGCCATGTTTCCTCTCCCTTCCCCTCAGCCCTGTCCATCATGGTACTCCAACCCCATAGTCCTCCTCAATGAGGTCTGCCAACCTGGTCCTGACAAAATACCCACATCCCCACCTGTCTTGCACTTACTGCCATATCTGGTTCCATTCTCAATTGCTAATAACAAGGATGGGATGTAGTCCCATCAATGGTCAATGCTCCCACTGGTACTATGACCTTGGACTGCTATAGGTCATTTGATTGGCCAGCAAAACCTGAAAGTGGGATTTCCTTACAGGCAAGACCAATCAGACATATGACCAGTCTGCTCCACCATTCAAATCATGGCTTGTACATTTCTCAAACCCATTCTCCTGCTTTCTCCCCCTGACCTTTGATCCCCTTGACAATCAAGAACCTATCTATCTCAGTCTTAAATGTACTCAATGACCTAGCCTCCATTGCCTTATGTGGCAATGAATTCCAGAAATTGACCACTCCATGGCTGAAGAAGTTTCTCCTCATCTCTGTTTTAAAGGTTTTTCCCTTTACTCTAAGGCTGTGCCCTTGGGTCCTACTTGAGGTCTATTTGGACTCCCAGAAGGCCTTTGACAAGGTGATGCATAAGATCTGCTCAGTAAGATAAGAGTCCATGGTGTTAGATGGTGCACAGATTCTGCCTCAAGGCAATTAAAAGCCGAACAGCAGCTAAGTGGCAGTGGGACAAGCCCACCAAGCAGAAGCAGGCTGTCCCTCAACTTTTACTCCAGAGGCAGAAATCACACCCCACCCTGAAACAGCTAGTCTCAAGTTTTCTCTCTTCAAGAAGTTTCTGGTATGCCATACTGACAACAGGAAGCATCCATTCATTTGAGTTCATCTCATTTTATTGAATTGAATGATTATCTTTCATAGACTGACATAGAATGATACAGCACAAAAGGAGATAACTTTATCTATCGTGCCTGTGCTCTTCTTCACGTTGATTTTGTAAGATTTTCTGAATTTACTTCCATACTTTACCCTTTTAGACACCACATTCCAAACTCACAGCAGAAACCTCTTCTCTTTATGTTGCCTCTAATTCTTTTGCCATTAAATCTATATCTAATCTGGTCAATGTGCCACCCAAATTATTTATTTCCTCTATCAAAACATTTCATGAATCTAAACATATGTATCCCATTTGCCTTAATATTTTCTGCTCTAATTACATTTGTTCACAGAACTTGAATCTTGATACATTCCAGTAAATCTCATTTGCACCCTCACTGAGTTCTTCACATCCTTCCATAGTGTACAGTTGGGGCTGAACTATTATTTTATCCACACTAACAGCAGTAATTTCCTTGAGCAGCTCCTGATTTTTTTTACTGTAGCCTCACCAAATGTAATTCCTGGTTCTGTAGCGAGAATAGAGGGAGCCTGCCAAGCAGTGGAACTCATTGGACTGGAGGTTTGATTGGACGATCCTGGGGGCATTTGTGTCTGGATGAGTCAGCCATGCCAAGAGTCTCCTTGCTTGATATAAGTGGACCTACCTGGGCATAACTTCCAAGGAATACCACCTGGGTTGTATAAATTTAATATCTCTAAATTGGACTTTCAAAGCACTTCCACCAAATGTATGGCAGTGAAGTAGAAACAGAGATAACCAGACTACTGCATAATTTAAACATTAAAGGCAGAATCTCATGACTTTTTTTGTAGATAAATCTAAGTCGCACCGAGTTGTTTTGAAGGAATTATCACTACGAGGTCTATCAGGATTTTTCATTATGCCTTATCAAAACTATAGTGTCTATCACGTCGGTTTCTAGCCCCAGCTTACCATCCACCACTCCCAGAACAACTTGTTACTCAATGGATTTCCGTCAATGGACCAGCATCTATCACCTGCACCTTCTTAAAAGGCCATTCTTCCTATGGAGAAAGTGAGGACTGCAGATGCTGGAGATCAGAGTCAAAAAGTGTGGTGCTGGAAAAGCCCAGGCAGCATCTGCTTCTGCTCGAAACATTGATTCTCCTGCTCCTCAGATGCTGCCTGACCTGATGTGCTTTCCCAGCACCACACTTTTCTACCCTTCACATGGACCAACCAGTAGAAGAACCAGACACAGCTCTCTCAGAAGTTTCCATTCAGGACACTCTCCAGGTGGTACTCCTTGGAAGTTATAACCAAGCAGGTCCATTTGGCTCATCCAGACAATGTCCCCCAGGTCGTCTAATCAAACGTCCGGTCCAATGGACTTCACTGCCTAGCAAGCTCCCTCCATTCTGGCTGCAGAACCAGAAACTACACTAAGACATTGTGGGAGGTTGAGGCAGAAGAAACTGAGTAGTTATCTGATCTCCAGCAATCTCAACATCCTTATTCTTTTCCTGGCCCATGTCTCTAAAAGATTTGCAATGAATGAGTTTGTCACACTGTCTAATGAACTTGTTCCTGCCCACTTATCCTTCCAACTCCTGACTATGAGGTGACCATGCCAAATGTGGTTCCCTGTTTCCTCCAATTGATGTCAGAATGTTTCTGAATGTGGACGAACCTCTTTCCTGCATGACCTCCTTCCCGTCCATGCTATGCCATATCCCACGTCACTTTGCAGGTACTGTTGCCCGCTTGGCAAATATCATCTTCCCTTCCCTCTAGCCTGCAGCTCCCTGTCCTGAAGAGCAACTTGCTGAGTCTCTGTCAGAGACTCGCTACCTTGACCCCTCTCTTTTCTAAACTCACACCTATCTCCAAACCTGTCCTCTCCAACATGTCGACTGCTCTCATATTGGTGTCCATGATTTCCCAGAATCCTTTGATCCCTCCCATTAGGTTTCTGCCCAGCCATAGTACTGAAACAGCTCTCATCAAATGTCACAAATAACATCTCATGTGACTGTTAGAAAAGGTCTAAAAATTAGAAATGAGTAGAGTTGTTTTCAAATGTAGTAGATACACGCTTTGGCCAGACTTAATCGATTTGAACTGTTAGCTTTGTATTTTGAAAAATTACTAGAATTTCGCTTAAGCATATTAAAAATTCATACCTCCGGGAATTTTTTCTTCTGTATATATTCAGTGAGTGCAGGATCGAAGTATTGGGCATAACCCTCATTCAGACTGTATATTTTTCCTTTCTTCTTTATTTTCACGTTCCTTTCCACAAGAATAAACTCACCTACAGCCTAAATAAAAGAAGAGAATTATAACAGTGGTCAAGAATTTAGTTAGATAGTGGTTTTAGTTAGATAGAATCATAGCCCAGGAACTTGTAGTAATTAAGGTTTGTATTGTTCTTTTGGGTTTAACTGATTGTAATTAATCTGAATGGAATTTATATTTGTTCAACCACTGACAGAATTATTCAAAAACATATGAAACTAAGAGAATTTTAATTGGTGTTATGTATTTTAATAAATATTAGTTTTAGGATTTGTTTGACAAGATATGCAACAGAAATAAGACATGATAATATGTATTTGGTGCCAGAATGCCTCAGCGAATGTTCACTTATAGCTGAAAAAGAAAACCACAAATTAACAGGGAACCCATTGTCTTTTAACATTTTGTCCTTTTTATCTCTGTTTCCTCTTCTTTTCCTGAGGATGTTGTCTTCTTCTTGTGATGCCATTGTGATGTATCTAGTTGGCATCGTCCAGTACCTTGTTGAATGCTCATTGTTTGTTTCAACTGTTCACAGTGACTTTTGCCTGATGATTTGTCCAAGGTGGTGGTGGTGGTGCAGGTAGGAGTCATGGGGAGGAAGGAAAGGTAAAAAGAATTTAAGCTCCATAAAAAATTTGGATAAATGACTGAAGTCTTGGAAATCTGAATTCCAACACCCACCTAACCAATCTCCCAATGGAGACTTGTTGGGGTTTGGTGCATGAGTGGGCGATTAACCTGTTCCCAGGAAGCAGTCTGGCAATTTAAATATCACAATGAGGCTGCATGCTTCATATTTATGCATGGTTTTAAATTTTATTCTGCACTGATTGATGTGAATGGATGAACAAGGAGCAGGTGCCTTGGTCCTTTCAGCTCTTCAATCATATTCTGCCCTTCAACAGGATCCTGGCTGATCTGACTGTACCCTCAGATCTACATTCCAACCTACTTCTGATTACCCTTAACCTCCTTGCCGAACAAGCATTAATACATTGCTGCCTTAAAAATATTTGAGGATTCTGCTTCAACTAACATCTGAGGGAGAGAGTTCCAAAAACTTACAATCCTCTCAGATTTTTAAAAAAAGCCTCCTTTCTACTTTAACTGATTTTTAAACAGTGATGCCTATTACTTGATTCTCCACATCCAACTGTCAAGACCTCGCAGATATTATATATATTCCCTACAGTGTGGAAACAGGTCCTTCAGCCCAACCAGCCCACACCGGCCCTCCAAAGAGTAATCCACCCAAACCAATTTCCCACTGACTAATGCACCTAATACAATGGTCAATTTAGCATGGCCAATTCACCTGACCTGCACATGTTTGGATTGTGGGAGGAAACCGGAGCACCCGGAGGAAACCCACGCAGACACAGGGACAACGTGCAAACTCTACACAGACAGTCATCCGAGGCTAGAATCGAACCTGGGACCCTGGTGCTGTGAGGGAGCAGTGCCAATTACTGAGCCACTGTGCCGCCCTCAATTCAATATGATTCAATTTCAAGTTGCTTTTTTCTCTTCTAGACTCCAGTGAATATAAGTTGAAGAGTGTGGTGCTGGAAAAGCACAGTCCGTGAGTGAATCTAAGCATGTCTAACCTTTTCGCTTAAGATAACCCATCTATTCTAGTTATCAGTCTGGTAAAGTTTCTCATAACACGCTTCAAATGCATTTTCAATCTTTATTAAAAGAAGTGACCAAGATTTTACTCGGTACTGTAGATGTGATCTCAACATTATCTTGAAGAAATGAGGTACAACCTTCCTACTTTTGCATTCAATTCCCCTCACAATAAATAATAACATTCTGTTAGCTCCCTAGTTACTTGCTGGATCTGCATACTAACCTTTTGTGATCCACACCTTACACAAGTAGAGTGTCATTGATGTCAAATGCACATTCACAAAACTCCACAGCACTTGAGGAAACTTCACTTTTAAGGCATCCCTCCCCCACCAATCCAAGTGGGTGAAAAAATCTAAAATTTCCTTATAGCCTGTTTAGTAAGAACAAATAAGCACAGGAATTAGGAGCAGGGGTGGGCCATTTGGCTCCTCAACCCTGCACTATCATTCAATAAGATTATTGTTGATCTGCTTGCATTGTGAATTCCACATCAACATTTAATTCAAATAACTTTTAATTCCCTGGTCCAAAAGAATCTATTTACCCCTGCCTTAACATGAACATTGAATTGTGTTGCCCATAATCTTGCCAGATCATAGGGCTGTTCTCTCATTAGAGAGAGAGATGACTGGTGGTGATTTAACCTGAGGACAACCCAAATCTCTGGTGAGGTTGAGAGAGAGAGTCCTTCATGGTAACTTCTGCCAGTGATGGAATTGAACCCATGCTGTTGGCATCGCACTGCTTCATAAACCAAGTGTCCAGCCAACTGAGTATGAACATACGGATTAGGACATTCAGCAATTGGCCATTGAAAAAGAAATGGCAGTATGCTGCAAGTAGTTTGGGAATAATGGGAAATGAATATTCAGTAAGGGTTTTAGCCCATCTTAATAAATGTAATATAAAGAAGGAAGCAGAATGCTTAAAGACTAATGTGATTAATCTTTTGGGGAGGAGGTAGTTTGCATTCAGGCATATCCTCACGTCTACTCATAGAAAAGGCAGGAAATTAGCTGCAGGTTTCATTATACTTTCTTGTATATCTCCTGGTGATAGTGATAGTGATGCATGTTGTTTATGATGGGAGAAACAACAAGGAAAGCAAATGGAAGTATAAAGAAAGTGTGGAAAAATGCATCCTGATTTAACCAAGAATATTTTAATTTGTTTGTTGTGTTCCAATGCAAGATTGTGGGATAGTATGAGGTCCAATTCTACATTCATGCTTCCAGCACCTTATAAACAGTATTTTCTTTCACTGAATTCTTTATTAATGCTTATTTGGAACCTGAATTGTCGTCCTACTCTCACAAGTAACTTGCGTTCTTATACACTTACCTGATTTCCAATCACAGAATGATGCAAAAGTAATTATGGTGCAATATGTTATTCTGGTTCATTCAACTGTTACAAATATTTGCACATATGCATCAGATCAGAAATGGTGATAATTCTTTGATCAACATGAACTACATACTGGATCCAACATGAAGAAGTTGACACCTTGTCCTGTAGAGAGCGCTACTAGAGTAGCACTGCCATACAGTGCGTATCCAGCGGCCACCATTGTTCGTCCAGGTTGAAGAGCAAGATTTTCAGTAGGCTGCTCTCCAGAATCCTAGCAAAGGCAAAACAAATGGTCAGTTACAGTGGAATCTATTCACTCTTCAAGTAACAATTTCCATAAACCCAGCAAAACGTAATGATTGAGCAATCATGACTAACAATTCTTATACAAGGATCATATGACTTTCAGTGATACGTGTTAAGTGTATTTTTGTTTTAAGTGATGTCATAACAAAATTGCCAGCTCCTGCATTTAGAAAGAGATTCAGAATTCCAGTCTGAGTATCTAACTTTAATTATACTCTGGTCAGCAACAGCACATTCATACGCCCATGTGATTTTCATCCGAGACTCTTGTAGGATTCAGTGAAAGCAAGCCCAGCCTGTCCAATCTTTTCTTAATCTAGTATGTCTCCTTGGACTTGCCTCCAACACAGTTACAACCTTCCTCAGATAAGGAGACCAAATATGCACATAGCATTTGAGATGGGGGTCTCACTAATGACCTGTATAACTGAGGCACACTTGCCTTATTTTTATGTTCAATTCATGTTGTAAGAAAGGATGGTATTCCATGAGCCTTCTTAATCACTCATCGTACGTGCATACTATAGTAACTCATGAGCTAGAATTCCAGCATTCATTACACCTCAGAATTCTGCAGTCTCTCCTCACATAAATAACACTCTGCTTTATTAAACTTGCTGTCAAATTGAATAATTTCATTTCCCCTCAGCAACAACTAGGGGAAAGCTAGTATGATGCGATAATTAAGATTTAGATGCGTAGAATGGGGACAGGTAGAATCTCAGTACAAAGTGACACGGTGATTGCGTATTTAGCTCTATGCACAGCTTGATGCAGCCACACACAAAGGTGGCCATTAGGATGAGTGTGATGTTGGGTATGTTCTTGCTCCCCATCCAGAGTTTTGTAAATGGACTCCCTCCAGACCTGGTCCATCTTCGATCTCTAGGTGAAGTGGAAGGTGACTTAGGTGACTGCAACAGCGTAGATTCGGGAAATGGGCCAGACCTGTGCCAAGTACAACAATAGGCGGAGTGCCTGATATCTGCATTGGAGAAGGAGTGGTGTTTCTAAAAGACCAGCTTCCGCCTCACCTTGGCAATGTGCTTCTCTCAAGATTTTGTGCATTTCTCAGCCCCTCCAAACTGGAGAAGAAATTGTGGGGGCCCTGGCTGATATTTTTGCATCATTGTTAGCCACGGGTGAGGTCCTGGAAGACTGGAGGGTAGCGAAAGTTGTACCCTTATTCAAGAAAAACTGCAAAGAAAAGCCTGGGAACTATAGACCAGTAAGCCTAACATCTGAGGTAGCTAAGTTACTTGAGACGATTCTGAGAAATAATATATACATGCGTTTGGAAAGACAGGGTTTGATTAGGAATAGTCAGCATGGCTTTATGCGTGGGAGATCATGCCTCACAAATTTCTTACAGTTCTTGGAACAAGTGACCAGGAAGGTTGACAAGGGCAGGGCAGTAGACATAGTCTATGTGGATTTCAGTAAGGCCTTTGATAAGGTTCCACATGGTAAGCTGCTCTGGAAGGTTAGATTGCATAGAATCGTGGGGGAGCTGGCAAACTGGATACACAGTTGGCTTGATGGTAGGAAGCAGAGGGTAATAGTCATAGGATAATTGTCGGACTGGAGGCCTGTGACTAGTGGAGTGCCTCAGGGGTCAGTGCTGGGCCCATTGCTCTGTGTTATCTATATCAATGATTTGGATGAGAATGTACAAGGTAAGATTAGTAAGTGTGCAGATAACACTAAAATAGACGGTATTGTGGATAGTGAGGAAAGTTATCAGGAATTGCAGCAGGACCTTGATCAGCTGGGGAAGTGGGCCGAGATTTTGCAAATGGAGTTGAATACAGAAAAGTGTGAGGTCTTGCATTTTGTTAAGTCAAATCAAGGTAGGAGTTTCATGGTGAATGATAGGGCCTTAAGGAGTGCAGTGAAACAGAGGGACCTTGGAGTTCAGGTGCGTGGTACTCTGAAAGTGGACTCACAATTAGACAGGGCAGTGAAGAAGTTTTTTGCACAGTATAGAAGTTTGGAAGTCATATTGCAAGTGTACAGGAAGTTGGTGATGCTGAACTTGGAGCATTGTGTTCAGTTTTGGTCACTTTGCTACAGGAAGCATGGTATTAAACTGGAAAGTGTGCAGAAGAAATTTACAAGGATGTTGCCAGAACTCAACAGTCTGAGTTATAGGAAGAAGTTGGACAAGATAGGGCTATTTTATTTAAAGCGTAGGAAGCTGAGGGGGGATCTTATAGAAGTGTATAAGATCATGAGAGGCTTGGATAGGGTGAATGCACTCAATCTTTTTCTCAGGGTGGGGAATCGAGGACTACAGGGCATCAGATAATGGTTAGAGGGGAAAGAATAAAAGGGATCCTGAGGTTTTTACAGAGGATGGTACGCATATTGAATGAGCTGGCAATGGAAGTGGTTGAGGGAGGTACATTAACTACATTTAAAATGTATTTAGACAAATACGTAGATAAGAATGGTTTAGGAGGATATGGGCCAAGTGCAGGGAAATGGGGTTAGTGTGCATGGACCAGGTCAAAGGGTCTGTCTCCCTGCTGTAGGACTCTATGACTCTGGTGACTCAGTGATTAGCACTGCTGCCTCACAGCTCCAGCCTCGGGTGACTGTCTGCAGGGAGTTTACACATTCTCTCCATGTCTGCATGGGTTCTCTCCAGGTGGTCCAGTTTCCTCCCAAAATCCAAAGATGTGCAGGTGAGATGAATTGGCCATGCTAAATTGCCTAAAGTATTCAGGGATGTGTAGATTAGGTGCATTCATGGGGGTAAATGTAGAGTAATAGGGTAAGGGTTTGGGTCTGGGTGGGTTACTCTTCAGAAGGTCGGTGTGGACTTGTTGGGTCGAATAGCCTGATTCTATGACTCTATGATTCTATGACTCTACCACCCATGTACAGGGAGGCTTTGACCTACAGGCCTTCACTGCTTGGAATAAACATTCCCCTCAGGCTCGCACCCTTCCTGAGGGCCTCAGCAAAAGGCTCTATACAACGTACAAATGAGGCAGGAGAGAGTGGGCAGCCCTGCCTGACTCCAGATATGATCGGGAAGCTTTTCTTATTCCCACCATTGATTGAGACTCCACTAATAACTTTGCTGTAGAGCAGTAGGATCCAAGCACAAATTCCCTCCCCAGTGCACATTTCATATGTAGATATGCGATATCCTGTTAAAGGCCTTCACCAAATCCAGTTTGCCTGACATGGTTGGCGATGACCTTAGACAGGATTTTGTAGTTTGCATTCACCAGTGAAATTGGACACCAATTTCTAATTTCCTCCTTGTCCCCCTTCTGCTTGTAGATGAGGTGATGGTACCTTTCTTCATGGAATCGCACATGTTACCTGACTGAAGCATACACCTCTAGCAGATCCTGGCAATGGCCCACAAACCTGAATACAACTGAAACAGTAAGCTATCGCTTCTGGGTGTTTTTTTTTAAAAGGACTCAAGGGCCTTCATCAGCTCATCCAGAGATAACAGCTAGCCCAGCTTCTCCCACACGCTGTTGTCTAAGAACTCTGTGATAGAGAACAGGAACAACTGGGAGGCGGTGCTGTTTGTGGGCTTCATGTCACACAGACTGACATAAAAGGATTTGCTGATTTTCAGAATTTCAGACTGACCTAACATTGCAATGGCATTTTCTTCCATCAGGCTGATGAGCACAGAGCTCTCCTTCTGTACCTTCTGGAAGAAGAAATGCAAGCTCGTCTCATCCTGCTCCAAGATGTGGACCTGGACCAGAAGATTATCTTGGAGGCCTCTGAGGTAAAGAATGAAGCTTGCTGGCTGTTCACCTCTGGAGATCCTCCTTGACATCAACTCCCAGAAGTAGGTTCTGCATGGTTTTCAGGAGCTTGGACAGTTTAACACATCTCTTTCTCACCTTCTGAACATCTTTGAGGATAAAAGACCTTTTTATGTTCCCCTTGACTGTTTCCTAACAGTCCACTGGAGACTCCAAAAAAGGGCTTCATGGTTCTCCAACCTGTGAAATCCCTTTTGAGTTCCTCAATGTTTTCTGGGGTTAACAATCTCACATTCAGCTTCGACATACCCTTGCCAGTCCATCCTGTAGATGACAGTCAGCTAGCAGGAGACAGTGGTCAGAGAAAAATAATGGCATGATATTGGTGGATCTGACTGAGACCGTGTGGGACACAAACAGGAAGTCCATCCTTGAGTAGATAGACCGGTCTGGCCATGACCAGATGTATCTGCGCTGAACTCCATTTGCAGGGATGCTGCAGTTGTAATGCAGCTTGGCAACGCAAACTGTTTCCATCAGGAATCTGGGTGTGGCATCTGGCTTGCTGTCAGCCTTTCTGGATTGTCCATCTGCATCAATGATGCCATGTGTCCTGACCTCCTGCAGGTTTGGTCCCACTTATGGAGGGCGGATGCAGGATGTTCCCACTGGCATCCACTTTGAGGGTCACCCTGACCTGCCGCCTGCTGGTCCAGATTCCAAAGGGGTCCACTATAATGGTGCTGCCTGCTTCAAGCTGTATGCACCTGCCAAGATGTGGGGGTTGCACATATGGATTGTAACAACCTTGTCCTTTGAGAAATGTAACAATGACACTTGCTGTCAATGTTTTCATCAGCTTAGTCATTCTGATTGTTTGCAGTATAGGGTTTTTACATATCTCAACTGCACACCCTATCATTCATATGGGGCTGACAGAAAAAAAATCACAACAAATGGCAAGTTAGAAATAATAGAAAATATTTCCTCGGCCTTAGCAAATCACTGAAATGCTGATCCCTTGTGATTCTGTGAGACTTACAGGTACAGTGGGCAACTGTAGAGGTGGTACAAATGATTGGATGAGGGTAGAGGGAATTGGGGGAAAGTTTCTCCACGATTGTTTCTCTCAGCTAAAGAAGAATTACCCTTTAAAAGCAAATCAGACATTCTTCCTTTGACCAATGAGAACACAGGACAAAGGACAGAGGAATACCGCCCCTTTTCAAAGATTAGTTATAGCAGAAATCAAAAGGGTCCCCTGCTGTCAATATCAGTCTTGAAATATCTGGATAGCAATGATGGAGTGAATGAATGCAATTTCCTACGTCCATATTTCTGAGACAAGAAAAAAAAGCCTCAGGCCTTAGGAGGATTACCAAAGCAAAACTTTGCAGAACTTGCCTGCCTTTATGAGTGCAGAATACATATCACATGACATTGTTTTGAAACTGAATCTGCTGAGGTCAGCTTTGGGGTGGCGGGGGGAGGGAGCCAGTGCTGTTTGCACCATCTCCCTGGTCTGTACGTATTTCCTCCGGGTGCTCTGGTTTCCTCCCACAGTCCATAGATGTGCAGATTAGGTGGATTGGCCACGCTAAATTGCCCTGTAGTGTCCATGGATTTGCAGGCTAGGTGGGTTAACTAAGATTAGTGTGGGGCTACGAGAATTGGGCGGGATGCTCTTCGGAGAGTTGGTGCAGACTCAATGGGCTGAATGACCTCTATATGCACTGTAGGACTTCTATGATTCGAACAGAAAATCTCAGATCACAGTCCCAATTTGTCAGGTGATCTCACTGAAAATCTCAGATGATGTGCATCTGACCTCTGCACTATTGGTCTGGCAGGGTGTTGGGGGAGGTGGTGGGGGGGCGGGGTTGTTGAGAGAGGGACCTTGCTGATCAATTTTAGTGAAAGGTCATCAGCCTGAAACATTAACTCTTATCCTCTCTTTACAACTACTTCTTGACAAGCCTACCGTTTCCAATATTTACTATTTTAACGCAAATTTTTAGAATCTTATATTTTGCTTTTGGTACTCAGTGATTTCACACCAGACTTCTATTTAATTATCACATCTTGAACATTTTTCCTTTCAGAAAATGTTGACGTTAATGTAGAATCATGGAATTTCTACAGTGCAGAACGAAGCATTTTGACCCATCAAATCCACACCAATCCTCCAAAGAGATCCCACCCAGACCCAGCTCCCACTCCACTCCTGAAACCCTGCATTCACCATGGTTAACTTACTTAACCTGCATATCCCTGAACAGTACAAGGCAAGTTAGCATGGCCAATCCACCTAATCTGCACATCTTTGGACTGTGGAAGGAAACCTAGTGGGGAGGGCAGTGGGGTTTCTGGGTGTAATTGAGGACACAGTACAGAAACTCATCCCAAAGCAAAGAAAGATTATCTGGGTGGACAAAGGAAGTCAGGAAATGTATCAAATAAAAAGAGAGCCTATAAAGTGGCCAAGAGCACAGGGAAAACAAAAGATTGGGAACGTTACAAAAACAAACAGAGAATAACAAATATGAAGGTAGGCTAACTAGTAATATTAGAAACGATAGTAAAAGTTTCTTTCAATATATAAGAAACAAATGAGAGGTAAAAGTAGACATTCGGCCATTCCAAATTGATGCTGGAAAGCTAATGATGGGAGATAAGGAAACAGCTTAAGAACTTAATAGGTACTTTGTGTCAGTCTTCACAGTGCAAAACATGAGGAAAAATCCCAACAATTAAGGAGAATCGGGGGGGCAGAGTTGAGTATGGTAGCCATTATAAAAGAGAAAGTTCTAGAAAAGCTAAAAGGTCTAAAAATTGATAAATTTCCTGACCCCAATGGGCTACATCTGAGGGTTCTGAGGGAGGTGGCTGACGAAATAGCAGAGGCATTGATTATGATCTTTCAAAAGTCACTGGACCCACGGAAAGTCCCAGATGATTACAAAATCGCTGTTGTAACCCCCTTGTTCAAGCATGGATCAAGACAAAAGTTGGAAAATCATAGGCCGATAAGTCTAACCTTGGTTGTTGGTAAAATTCTCAAATCCATTGTTAAGGATGAGATTCCTAAGATTAGATTAGATTCTCTACAGTGTGGAAACAGGCCCTTCAGCCCAACCAGTCCACACCAACCCTCTGAAGAGTAACTCACCCCGACCCATTTCCCTCTGACTGATGCACCTAACACTATGTTCAATGTAGCATGGCTAATTCACCTGACCTGCACATCTTTGGACTGTCGGAGGAAACCCACGCAGACACGGGGAGAATATGCAGACTCCACACAGACAGTCACCCGAGGCTGGAATTGAACCTGGGACCCTGGTGCTGAGGCAGCAGTGCTAACCACTGAGCCGCCATGCCAATTCTTGGAAGTGCAAGGTTGGATTAGAACAAGTCAGCATGGATTTAGTAAGGCGAGGTCGTGCCTGATAAACCTGTTAGAATTATTTGAAGAGGTAACAAGAAGGTTAAAGTTAACCAGGGAAACCCAGTGGATGTTATCTACCTAGACTTCCAAAAGGCCTTTGATAAGGTGCTTCACGGAAGGCTGCTGAATAAAGTGAGGGTCCATGGTGTTTGAGGTGAACTACTGGTATGGATTGACGATTGGCTGTCTGACAGAAGGCAGACAATTGGGATAAAAGGTTCTTTTTTGGAATGGCAGTCGGTGACAAGTGGTGTCCTGCAGGGTTCAGTGTTGGGACTGCAGCTGCTCACTTTATATATTAACACTCTGGATGTAGAGACTGGGGGCATTCTGGTGAAGTTCGCCGAAGATATGAAGTTCGGTGGACAGGCAGGAAGTATGCAGAAGTAGGGAGGTTGCAGAAAGATTTAGACAGTTTAGGGGCGTGGTCCAGGAAATAGCTGATGAAATTCAACGTGAGCAAATGCGAGGTCATGCACTTTGGAAAAAAGAATACAGGCATAGATTATTTTCTAAACGGTGAGAAAATTCATAAAGCCAAAGTACAAAGGGATTTGGAGTGCTAGTCCAGGATTCTCTAAAGGTTAACTTGCAGGTTGAGTCCGTGATTAATGTTGTCATTTATCTCAAGAAGGTGGGAATATAAAAGCAGTGATGTGCTTCTGAGACTTTATAAAGCTTTAGTTAGGCCCCATTTAGAATACTGTGTCCAAGTTTGGGTCCCACACCTCAGGAAGGACACACTGGCATTGGGGCATGTCCAGTGGAGATTCACACGGATGATACCTGGAATGGTAAGCCTAACATACGATGAATGGCTGAGGATCCTGGGATTGTATTCATTAGAGTTTAGAAGGTTGAGGGGAGAACTAATAGAAACTTAGAAGATAATGCATGGCTTAGAAAGGGTGGACGCTGGGAAGTTGTTTCCGTTAGGTGGCGAGACTAGGACCTGTGGGCACAGCTTTAGAACTAGAGGGGGTCAATTTAGAATGGAAATGAGGAGACATTTCTTCAGCCAGAGAATGGTAGGCCTGTGGAATTCATTGGCATGGACTGCAGTGGAGGCCGGGACATTAAATGTCTTCAAGGCAGATATTGATAAATTCTTGATCTCGCAAGGAATTAAGGGCTTCAGTGGAAGTTGAAATACCCATCAGCCATGATTAAATAACAGAGTGGACCCGATGGGCTGAATAGCCTGATTTCCACTCCTATGTCTTATGGTCTTATCATTTGAGCTAAATTTACGTTAATAACAAGTTCTAAATACCACCAAATTCTTTTTGGGTAAATATTCCAATTTTATGGTAGATCTGTAGATATTTTACAGAAATATTCAGGTCAAAAGCTTTTGTGTTTATCCTTTTAAAAGTCATTTGTTTGTTCCTCTAATCTAAAATAGTGAAGAACTGCAGATGCTGGAAATCAGAAGCAAAATCAAAGACTGCTGGAAAAACTCAGCAGGTCTGGCAGCATCTGCGGACAGAAAGTAGTTAATCTTTCGGGTTGGGTGGACCCTTATTCTTTATAATGCAGGAAGCAATCTCTCAAATTTACACTGTCAGCATTTCCACTCTGTTATCCACTGTGATATTTTGTTGTCACAGAAGTCTATCCAATGTAGGAGAAAAAAAATCAGTGACCCTGCAATAAGTAGACTGAAGCGATAATTGTGCTGATACTTGGGCTGATGTGTCGGTGTTTGAGTCATTTTATGGGGCCACTAATATTCATGGATAACATGAAGCATGCTTCAGGCAGCCTATTGTTGAAATGAATGAATTTGGCAAAACACTAACTCTTTGCTATGGGTTGGGCTCCATGCCAGCAAACATGAACAAAATGCAATGCATTAGGAAAGTCCAAGTATGTATTCAAATTGCAAAAATTAAAACACCAGTCAAACGCGTTTAGGTAGATGCTTCTCTCAAAGCGTGTTTGTATTACGACATTGCAATCTGTGAACCCCACACCACATATGACTGCACTCTGAATTTCAATTGACTAGCATTTTATAAACTAAATTTTGTAAACATATCCTTGTAATTTGAGCATAAACTACAATTACAATATATAGCCTGCAAACTAGATTGAAAGTTTGAAAAATGCAACCAATCTGGTCTGTCTTTCTCAGTTACACATAACCTTGAGCCATTTCATCAGCTGTTCTGTGCAGATTCAACAATGTGTTTACAGATCTGGAGAGTATATGGTTCGGTGTCAGTTGTAGTCCTCTTCACTCACTCAACTTTATGGGTCAATGTGCTCATGAAATTATATTGCAGCTTTTGAAAGTGAATGGATAGGAAGAGTTAAAAACTGTAGGGAGGGCAATTCTTCCAGGTAACGCAGGAAAGAGCACAGGTGTATTAACATAGTGCACCAAGCAGTGACTATTCCTAAGTCACACTGATTATATCCTCAGTGTTAAAAATCTGAACTCAGTTACAGCAGGGGGGTGCTACTGGACTGAAAAACAAGAATAAGAAGCAGTTTGGACCACTCCAGTGTGTCACTTGGCAGTCATTGTGGCATTCATGGAAGCTGAAAACAGCCTCTGAGAAGATTACTAAATAAAAGGGAAAGACAGGCTTCAAACCCTCATTTCTTATTCAGAAAAAGCAACTAAATAATTATTTGATTGTTCAAATTGAAAGTCACTATCAAGTCTCATATACATTCTGATAACAAAGGAAACACTTACGTTCCTGTAAATGCCAAAAATAGTTCCAATAGATACCAAGCAATCAATATTAGAAGAGCCATCCAATGGATCAAAGCAGACCACATATTTACCCTAGAAAAAAAGAAATACAAATCAGACTGGCTAATATCTATTTGTAAGTGAAATGCTTTTAAAAAGCTATTCAAAATCCTCTCTTCAACTATGTCTTTCATTTCCTTTGCCTACTCCTATCTTCTTCTATTCCTCTAGTTTTGTATCTATCAAGATGCTTTCTGAATGATCAGTGCCTCGAGAGGCAATTTGGCTCATACATACAATGTAAGTTATAGCTGTACATTAATATCCTCATTCTCATGACAGATAAATGATGAATTAACAATGATATCCTAAACATCTATAGGGACGTTTTCTTCTTAGTAGTGTCTATAAAGAATGATTTGGAGATGCCGGTGTTGGACTGGGGTGTACAAAGTTAAAAATCACACAACACCAGGTTATAGTCCAACAGGTTTAATTGGAAGCACACTAACTAGTGTGCTTCCAATTAAACCTGTTGGACTATAACCTGGTGTTGTGTGATTTTTAACTCTATAAAAGAATGTTATTCAACAAGAAGCCCATTCTGGGAGACGATTTGTTTGCAATATTCGAAGTAAATTCAATCACTCGTTCCTGAACAATCTCTGCAGAAAACTCATCCTGAGGGGGCATAGTTATCTTTTTTATTCACTCACAGGATGTGGACATTGCAAGTATTCACAGCCCATTCCTAAGTGACAATAGGGCAAGAGTCAATCTCATTGTGATGATCTGGAGTCATATAAGGCTAGGCCAGGCCAGGATGAAAAATTTCCTTTCCTAAAATACATTTGTGAATCAGAGGGGTTTTTCCAACAACTGACAACAGTTTCACCGTCATCATTAGTCTCTTAATTTCACATAAAATGTTGAATTCAAATTTCACCATGGGTCCTGGCAAGATTGGAATGGGGGTCCCCAGAACATCATCTGAATCTCTGAATTGATAGCTGAGCAATAATATCACAAGGCCACCACATCCTATTTGCGTTTAAGAATTAAGAACAGCAAAAATAAGCATGTAGAATGGTGGACAGAGTGAAGCTAATTGATGACAACTAATATTCCCCCAAGCCATCCCTCCCTAGTCACTTCACCTACAAAAACATTTCCTGAAATCACACAGCTAACATGAGCCACAAATCAAGCTCATGCCACAACGGCAGTACACTCTAACATTCAATTTGAACATTTATTGTAGAATTACTTTCAAAATATTTTGTTGTGATTCAAACAGGCCTCTCATGTTTAATATGTCCTAAATCATTTCTCATTTTGTTGTGACTGGTTTTTGCAACGTGTACAATAAAACTAATGCATCTGGATTTACCGCTTTTCAAGAAGGTACCTCACAAATAGAAAAATACATGAGCGATATCGAATTTATTTATTAATAGATTATAGCTAAAACATTGACCTAACTTTGCAAATGCTGCTTTGTGTTGGTCCAGCACTTCATTAAGCTTGATTTTAGAGTTAAGTTCACACTTTTGCATTACCGGCAGGGTACCTCAGCTGTTAATCCTGGTCCTATCATTTATGTATAAGTAATCATCATAATGATTGAGAAAACCAGCAAGGCACACATGCAATTATAAAGCCATCCATTCACCACATTTATGAAACACTCACTCTTCTCTCAGGTTCCACAATTATAGCTTCTTTGTTCTCTTCTGTCACTAACACGGAAGTACTATAGGATGATTTCAGCAGATTAATGATGAGGTCATTTGACAGAACGTCCAATTTCTTGACTTCATCCCCCGTCACATTCACAGTCCCTGCAATTCCATACCTGAATAAAATAATATATTTTAGCATTTTTAAACAACATATGTCCACTATATATAGTATAACACTGGAGGTAAACCATTTTGTGTGTGATATTTTGTAGTTTGACCAAACAACCTTTTTAAATGGCAATGCATAACGACACAAAATCACTTTTTTCACAAGTATTTTCTTAGACATAATTCCCTGTGCTGCAGAGTTTTTAAGCTGGTTACAATTCATTGATCATCCACTGCAAACAACTTCATGGGAAACTTGCCAGTAATATTATATTTTATTAAATTTTCTTTATTGAAATTTTATTTATTTTCAATTTTATAATGAAATTATTTTGCTTCTTTCCATTCTTTTGCACCTAATTCCTATGTTTTACGAAATATTTAAGGCCTTCTCCTGTACCTAGTTTCTATGTTTTATGACTGGTATAAAACAGCCTACTTTTATCTTCCATTTTCCTTGCGATAAACACAAATATTCCATTTGCCTACTTAATCACTTTCTGAACCTGCAAACTAACTTCATATTTATACTCTAGGGCACACTATATATCTCTAAGTTCTGCATTCTCTCAGTTTTACAAACTCTAGCCATTTAAATAGTATAGTGTTCCCTTATTTTTCCTCCAAAGTGGCTAACTCCACATTTAGGTGAAAGTGAGGACTGCAGATGTTGGAGATCAGAGTCAAGATTAGAGTGGTGCTGGAAAAGCACAGCAGGTCAGGCAGCATCTGAGGAGCAGGAAAATTGATGTTTTGGGCAGGCCTCATTCCTGATGAAGGGCTTCTGCCCGAAACATCGATTTTCCTGCTCCTCGGATGCTGCCTGACCTGTTGTGTTTTTCCAGCACCACTCTAATCTTAACTCCATATTTACCCAATTATATTATATCTGCCAACTTTTTGCCACTCAGTAACCTGTCTATATGTCTTTGCACGTCACTAATGCAGATTGTAAATAATTGAGGCTCCTGATTTATCCCTGTGGCATACCATTAATTGCAGTTTGCTCATCTAAGAAATACCTATTTGTTCTTGCTGTCTTGCCTCCTACTAGTTAACTAATTCTTTGCTCATCCTAATATTATTTGAAAATAACAAATGCTGGCGATCATAGTGGATCAGACATCACCCATGGAGAGAGAGATAGCTAATGTTTTGAGTCGAGGTTGCCCTCTCCACACTCCACTTCAGCTCTGATGAAGAGACATCTAGACACAAACCATCAGCTTGCTCTTTCTCCATGGATACTGTCTGAACCGCTGTGATCTCCAGCATTTGTTGCATTTGGTGAGACCACTCCTGGAGTACTGTGTGCAGTTGTGGTCTCCAAATTTGAGGAAAGACATTCTGGCTATTGAAGGAGTGCAGCGTAGATTCACAAGGTCAATTCCTGGAATGGCGGGACTATCTTACGCTGAAAGACCGGAGTGAATGGGCTTGTCTATCCTTGAGTTTAGAAGACTGAGAGGGGATCTGATTGAGACATATGAGATTATTAAAGGATTGGACACTCTGGCAGCAGGAAACATGTTTCCGCTGATGGGTGAGTGCCGAACCAGAGGACATAGCTTAAAAATATGGGGTAGACCATTTAGGACAGAGATGAGGAGAAACTTCTTCACCCAGAGAGTGGTGGCTGTGTGGAATGCTCTGCTCCAGAGGACAGTGGAGGCCCAGTCTCTGGATTCATTTAAGAAAGTGTTGGATAGAGCTCTCAAGGATAGTGGAATCAAGGGTTATGGAGATAAGGCAGGAACAGGATACGGATTAAGGGATGATCAGCCATGATCATATTGAATGGTGGTGTAGGCTCGAAGGGCAGAATGGCCTACTTCTGCACCTATTGTCTACTGTCTATTGTCTATTGTCTAATACGTTATTTCTTTTGCCATGTGCTCATGTCTTGTATAAATAATCATTGATATGGTATTTTAACAAATGCCTTTTGAAAATCCAAGTCCATCTTCCTCGCCCTCAAAATCTCAAAGAAAATTAAAATAAAAATAACTATAGTTAAATATAATTTCCTTTTCACAAAGCCTTGTCGATGCTGCCTGATCACATTATGATGTTCAGAATATTCTGCTTTAACTTTCTGAAAATGGGGTCCTACAACTTCCCTGTGACACTGGTTAGAATAACTAGCTTCTAGTTTTCTGTGGTCCTCATTTTTGAATAAAAATGAAGCATCAGCTACTTTTCAATCCATTTGGACCCTTGTATAAGCTACATAATTTTGGAATGCTTTTATGCTTCTACTATGGCTACAACCACCTCTTTTAAGACTTTAGGATGCAGATCATCCAGTCCTAGGGACTTGTTAGATTTTAGGTTGATTTTCTCAGCACTTTGTCCTTGGTGATGCTGATTATTTTAAGTTTCCCCTTCTCTTTAACCATTTGATTTCCAAGAGTGTTTGCAAGTCTCGAAGGCAGACAAAAAAAACACCTGTTCAATTCCTCTACAACTTCCTCATTTTCCATTATCAGTTCCCAGACTTGCCTCTCTCAAGAGGACCAATACTGGTTTTAGTTACTCTTCTATTTAAATAATAATAGAATCTTTTACTATCACTTTGATGTTGCCAGCTAGCTTTCATACTTTTCTCTTTCCCTCTTATTTTTAGTCTTCATTGGTGGTTCTTAAAATCAATCCATCTTATCCATCTGGTAAACTACCACTAACTTTCGCATAATTGTGCATTGTTTCTTTCACTTTGATGCTATACTTATCTTTTGTATACAATTGAGTGATAGGCATTTCTTAAATAGATTTTATTTTCCGTGAGGATTAATCTTCCACTGCATCCTAATATTGGAAAATCTTCCACTGCAACTCCACAGTCCTATCTTTTAATTTAGTTTTCCATTTTACGTTGGACAGCTCTACCTTCGAACTTTTGGAGTTACCTTTATTTAGGTTAAAAACTAGTCTTGGACCCACATTTCTCCCCTTCATACTGAACATGAAATTCCATCATGTTACAACCATCTAATAGATGATTAATTAATTCTATTTCATTGTACATTACAAGGTTTCAAATAGCCTTCTTCCTGATTGACTTAAGAATGTACCGTCTGAAGAAATTGTCCTAGAAGCAGTCAAATTTATTTTTTCATGCCATATATGGCAGTCAGATTTTCCAATCTGCATGTAGATTAAAGTCACCTTTAGTTATTGCAATTCCTTTCTGACATGTCCCATTTATTTATTCCTATATACTTTATCCTGCATAATTATTGTTAGGGTGCCATAAACAAAACTGCAAGTAAACTCTGACCTTTCATTTCTTATTTCTACTTGACCTTACTCTACATCTTGGTCTTTTGAGTGAAATCAATCTCTCACTACTGTACTGCGAGGAGATAGATGGAAGCAAGGAGAACTTGGGGTAATAAATAGTGATGTCCTGAAAAGAGTCCCTATTACACAATAGAAGGTGCTAGAAGTCTTAAGATACATTAAGGTCGATAAATCCCCAGAACCTGATCAAGTGTATTCCTAGGACATTGTGGGAAGCTAAAAAAGAAATTGAAGAGCTCATGCAAGGATATTTGTATCATCAAAAGCCACGAGTAAGGTGCTGGAAGACTGGAGAATGGCTAATGTTGTGGGTAAGTTGTTGGAGGGGATTATGAGAAACAGGATCTACATGCATTTGGAAAGGCAAGGACTGATTAGGGAGAGTCAGCATGGCTTTGCATGTGGGAAATCATGTCTCACAAATATGACTGAATTTTTTGAAGAAGTGACTTTGAAGACAGATGAAAGCAAATCAATCGATGGTGCCTATATCGACTTTAGCAAAGTTTTCGACAAGATGCCGCATGGTAGACTGAATGGTAGGGTTAGATCACTTAGGATCTAGGGTGAGTTAGCCAACTGGCTACTAAATTGGCTTGCAGGTAATAGACAGAGGGTGGTGGTAAAGACTGGAGGCCTGTGACTGACGGTGTGCTGCAGGGATTGGTGCAGGGTTCAATGTTGTTTATCATTTATATAAATGATTTGGATGAGAGTACAGGTGGCATGGCTAGTAAGTTTGCAGATGACACCAAAACTAGCAGTATAGTGGACAGTGAAGAAGGTTATCTAAGATACAATGGGATTTTGGTCAACAGGACCAGTGAGCTGAGGAATGGCAAATAGGGCTTAATTCAGGTAAACACAAGTGTTGCATCCTGGTAAGATAAACCAGTTAATGGTGGAGCCCTGGGGAGTGTTGTCAGAGAGACCCAAGGGTTCAGATACATGGTTCCTTGAAAGTGGTGTCACAGTTAGACAGGTGGTGAAGAAGACATTTGTCATGCTTTGCCTTCATCAGTCAGAGCACTGAGTACAGGAATTGGGATGTCATGTTACAGCTGTACAAGACATTGGTAAAGCCATATGTGGAGAACTGCACAGAACTCTGGTCCTGTTATAGGAAATATGCTATTAAACTGAGAAGGGTGGGGAAATTATTTCCAAGGATGTTACTGAGACTAGAAGATTTGGGTTACAAGGAGAGGCTGGATGGCTGGGACTTTTTGCCCTGCAGTGAAGGAGGCTGACGAGTGATCTTATAGAGGTTAATAAAATCACGAGCAGTATAGTTAAAGCAAATAGCCAAGGTCTTTTCCCCAGAGTAGGGGAGTCCAAAACTAGAGGGCATAGTTTGAAGACGAGAGGGGAAAGATTTAACAGGGACCTGAGGGGCAATCTTTTTAGACAGAAGGTAGTGCACATATGGAAAGAGCTGCCAGAGGAAGTGGTAAGAGATACAATTATAACATTTAAAACGCGGTTGAACAGGTACATGGATAGGAACTGTTTCGAGGAATATGGACCTGATGCCGGTAAATGGGACTAGTTCAGTTTAGGAAACCTGGTTGGCATGGATGAGTTAGGCTGAAGGACCTGTTTCCATGCTGTAAAACTCTAAGTGAAGACTTTAAAATTTCTTGCTTTATAGCAGGAATAAGTCTACCTTAAGAACTAGTATTCTAACTTATTAACTTGAAGACAAATTTTATTAGAGGCTCTCTTTCTGCTGAATTGCCCTAAAATTCATATGCAATGGTTAGTCATTTTTTAAATTCATTTATGAAATATGGGCTTCACTGTCTCAGCCAACATTTATTGCCCAACCCTAATTGCCTATGAGAAGGCGTTGGTGAGTTGTCTTCTTGAACTGTTGCAGTCCATACGCTGCAGGGACTTACACAGTGCTCTTAGTGAAGGAGTTCCAAATTTTGACCCAGTGTCCAAGAATAAAAAATAATATAGTTCCAAGTCAGGAAGGATTGTGGCTTGGAAGGAAACTTCAAGGTGGTGGCATTCTCATATATCTGCTGCCTGTCCTTTTAGGTGGAGATTGCAGGTTCAGAACATAGAACATAGAAAGGTACAGCACAGAAAAGGCCCTTCAGCCTATGAAGTTGTGCCAAGGATTAATCCTAATGTAAAGCAAAATAATCATACCTACACACCCCTCAATTCACTGCTGTCCATGTGCATGTCCAGCAGGTGTTTAAATGTCCCTAATGACTCTGCTTCCACCACCACCGCTGGCAACACATTCCATGCATTCACAACTCTCTGCGTAAAGAAACTACCTCTGATGTCTCCTCTATACCTTCCTCCTAATATCTTAAAACTATGACCCCTTGTCCCAATCAATCCTGCCCTGGGGAAAAGTCTCTGGCTATTGACTCTAAAAAATGCCACTCATTACCTTGTATACCTCAATCAGGTCACCTCTCTTCCTTCTTCTCTCCAGACAGAAAAGTCCAAGCTTAGTCAACCTCTCCTCATAAGGCAAGCATCCCAGTCCAGGCAGCATCCTGGTAAACCTTCTTTGCACCCTCTCCAAAGCCTCTGTATCTCACAGACAGTAGGGCAATCAGAACTGGACACAATATTCCAAGTGTGATCTCACCAGGGACTTGTAGCGCTGTAGCAAAACCTCACGGCTCTTAAACTCAATCCCCCTGTTAATGAAAGCCAAAACACCTTAACTTTCTAAACAACCCTCTCCAGTTGGGTGGCAACTTTGAGGGATCTATGCACTTAAACACCAAAATCCCTTTGTTCCTCCACACTGCCAAGAATCCTGTCTTTAATCCTATATTCAGCATTCAAGTTCGACCTTCCATAATGCATCATTTCGCATTTATCCAGGTTAAACTTCACCTGCCATTTCTCAGCCCAGATCTGCATCCTGCCTATGTCATGCTGCAGTCTGCAATAGCCCTCAATACCATCAACGGCACCTCCAACCTTTGAGTCGTCTGCAAATTTACTAACCCACCCCTCAATCTCCTCATCCAAGTCATTTATAAAAACTATAAAGAGCAAAGGCCAAAGAACAGAGCTCTGTGGGACACCACTCAACACTGATCTCCAAGCAGAATAAATTCCATCTATAGCCACTCTCTGCCTTCTGTCAGCCAACCAATCCTGAATCCAGATAGCCAAATCTCCCTGTATCCCATACCTCCCGACTTTATGTATGACTCTACCATGGGGAACCCTATCAAATGCCTTGCTAAAGTCCATAAACACATCTACTGCTTGACCTTCATCGACTTGGCTTGCCACCTCCTCAAAGAACTCAATTAGATTAGTTAGGCACGACCTGCCCCTCACAAAGCCATGCTGACTGCCTTTAATCATGCTATGCTTTTCCAAACGGTCATAAATCCTATCCCTCAGAATTCTTTCCAAAACTTTGCTGACCACAGACATAAGACTGACCTTTTGGTCAGGTTTGGATGGTGCTGTCTAAAGGCTTCTGGTGAATTCCTGCAGTGCATTTTGTAGACAGTGCACACTGTTGTTACTATGCATTCAATGAATGTTGAAGGTGTTGGATGAGGTACCAACTAATTGGTTGCTTTTTCCTGGATCTGTCCCTAAATAATACTGCCTCTTCTGTGCCCCTTATTATCACATAATATGGGATTTATTTGTTTGAGTTTTAAAATGATACCACTTCACTGATTTAAAATGTTTTCAGCTAGTTTTGTTAATATCATTAATTTTCAAAACTAATCAATTTTTTTCATGTTGAGAAACCCTAGCTGGTTCCCAGACAAGGCAACTGAAGCTTTTTTTCAAATCACTCATGGGATGAGGACATCTCTGGTTGGGTCATCATTTATTGCCCAAAGGGTAGTTCAGATTCAGCACATTGCTGTTGGTCTGGAGTCACTTGTAGGCCAGATTGGATAAGGACGACAGATTTCCTTCCCTCAAGGGCATTAATGAACTGGATGAGTTCTTCCTGACAACTGACAATGGTTTCAAAGTCATCTTTAGAGTCTTAAATCCAGATTCTTCTACTGAATTTAAACCACACCATCTGCCATGCTCCCCAGAGGATAGCTAAGAATTTGGTTTATTAGTTTAGCAATGCTACCACTAGGCCATTTCCTCCCCACTATCTGTCATTCTACCACACGTTTAAAGGGAATGCTGATGTGTGCTTGAGTGGATGAGTGGATGCGTGCTTAATGGGAGTACCAGTACAGTTGGCAAAGGGGTTTTACTGATTACAGTGACAGGGGTTTGTCACAGTCAGTCTGGTGCTTGGCCCTGCACAAGCATGGGATCCATACCTTCTAAGTCTGGGGTTTGGGCCATGGGCAACCCTCCAGGTCAAGCCTGAGATTACACAGAGGTCAGTCAGAACGCTGTTCAGAGATCTGGAGTGAGCAGTTGGAGCTGTCCGACTAGGTCAGTTCATGAGGTAGAACACAGTCTGTCATGATGGTTAGATCATTAATGGTTGCTGCATATAAGCTTGGTTATTAGGATTCATGATATCCTAAATGTAGCAGGCAGTGCAAGTATTTGAATGGTCTTTATTATATTGGGTCACAGAGAGAATAGTCACAGTAAAAGAAGGCAATTGCAGGCAGTTGACTGGGATTTCATAGTGAATGGGAAGGAGCAGCAAGCTCTCAATGGGAGTTTATGCAGGTCATGGTTACTGTAGCCTCTATTTGGGAAAAATATAAGGTCAACAAAAACATACCGATCCTCAGAATCAGGGACCCTGGATGTAAAGCACGCAGAGTAATATGAATGTAAAGAGGTTCAAATGAAGTAGCAGGAGGGTGAAGGGTAATGGGACAATTACCGGTGGAATTTGCAAGTCACTCAGATGGACATGAAGTTGGAATGTCATCATGTTGGATTGAAAGCCAAAATGGCTGAAACCACATGCAGAGTGAGAGGAATAAGTCATTTCTTTTTCTACATGACCGAGTTACTAATAATATTTTGCGGCCCTGCTACAGGAGGTTGCAGGAATCATGCATTCCTTGATTAGGCAATGCTACCCACCTGCCTTCAATACTCACTCCGTTCTGAGACAGTAATTATCTGATAAAACAAATGACCCGTCATGGTCTCAAACAATCATGATGTTTACAAAACTGTTTATCTCCTTATCACGTAAATCTAATACTGTAAAAAGGAAATTAAAAGTTGAATCCTGATTTGGCAACAATAATGCATAGCACGTTCTGAAGAACAACACATTAAAGTTGTTATGTCATCACAATGAAACATTAGCCTGCAAGGACATGGACTGTTACATGGCAGGGAGATCTTTGGGTGTGACTTTGGGTGAGGACAGGGTGTTTCATGATGGCTTACTGCCAGAAGTGTACTTCCAAAGGAGCACAGATATGTTGGATATCCACTGTGCAATTAGATAAGGTCAAATACATCAGAGCTCAATTTCAAGGCATTAAAATATTTCCTTGTAAGCCATCCATGTCAGACTGTGTGAGGACATAACATTCACACTCAGTGTGATTATCAATGAGCAAGGGCTCAAGTGTTTCTTCAGCAACACTGCATCATCGTTTTGATTTTCCCACAGATCACATGCTCATGGAACTGAAATGGCAAATGTATCTCCTGGTTTTCTAAGTTAAAAATCACACAACACCAGGTTACAGTCTAACAGTCCAATACCAGCTGATGAAGGAGCAACACTCCAAAAGCTAGTGCTTCCAAATAAACTTGTTGGATTATAACATGATGTTTTGTGACTTTTTAAGTTTGTACACCCCCCAGACCAACACCGGCACCTCCAAATTCTGATTTCTATGTGGCCTTGAGAAGGCAGCAGATGAGGAGACAGCAAATACAAGATCTCCAACAAGAACAATCTCCAACAGCTACCACAAAGCATCCAAAGGAGAAGCAAAAGGACTAAATCCATCAAGAAGCTGCAGATAAATGGTGAAATTAAGCTTTGTAGGCTTCACTGCAGTTTCCTGCAAATATCACAGTGATAACAGGAATGTGTAGTGCAGTTTTGCCCACATGAGATCCACCATTTGCATACCTTTATTTCCATAAGTTTCTTTAGATCCTTCCTTCAACTGGAATCTTTCAAAGCTTCAGAGTGTGTAGAGACTGTTGCTATGACATGCTTGAATATCACATTTAACTCAAGAGACACTGTGCGTTTTGCAGGTTTTCTCTACAGACTGCTACAATGTGAAGAATGGTGTACAAATAAACTGCCCAGTGAATATCTGCCAATCTCTTGTGCTTCCATGTAAAACTCTTTGAAAAAAGCTTTCCCTACAGAAATGTATGGCTTCATCACCTATTCCATATTATTACTTGTTAGGTCAGTATAATTGTGAAATGATATTTGCAGATCAGGATCTGGTACATTCACTGGACATTGCCTTTAGCCTCAGTGTCATCTGTCCAAAGATTGCTGATATGTGAAGCTATCTGCAGTGGTAGACTTGTGAGAAATGAGAAAAAGCATGGCGCCTCCTGTTTTAAACATCTTTGGGATATATGATGAGGCTCCTTGTCACTCAAATGGGTGTGACTTAAATGAAAAGAATACTACATAAGACAATGTAACATTGCAAACAAAAATATTTTGAGAAAAGTGACTGGTTATTCACAAAGATATACCACACATACCAGCTTTGTGCTCTCAGTATGTTTCCTTTCCTTCCCACTAGTCTGAGTGAAGTCCTGAATGTTGTAGTTGGAGCAGAGCCTGCTCTGTGGTTTGTACCCTTGACTTGAAAGACTTTGGCACTTGATCCCCAGGTGCCTTTGGGCCTAGAAGACCCAGACCTGTTGAGTGTCTCCTGCCCAAATGCAGGCTCACCTTCCCATAATTTGTATAGTGGCACACTTTGAGATCACGGGCAGTGGAAAAGTGGAGGACCAGAGCACCCCCAGAGTGTACACAGAAGCTTATCGAGTGTCTGTGTTTCACTTTAGAAGAAGGTCTAGCTTTATTTCTCCATTTTGAAGGAGTTATATAAAACTCACAGCACGGAGATTTTTAAGATTTTCAAAGCAACAATCTTTCCTGCTGGCTTTTCTCTTTCTGAATTCATAACAATGAACACAAAATCAAAAAATATCACTAAGAGTCATCCATCTCAAACAAAAATTGAAACACACTGTTCTCAGGTAAAAGTGCAAATTAGCTATTTTTTAATGCAAAAAAATCTTTAATTCTTGGATACTAACCTTTCCTTAACTGTGAATAACCATTTGGATAACTCATCTCTTTTACTGGAATAATTACAAACCAGAAACAGGAGGGTCCATTCACTGTTCTTGGATCAATGGTGTGCTTGAGTTAGAGACGGGGCTGCTGCATAGAGAGTGGGGCCTGTGATTTCAGGTCCAGCCCTGCCACAGATATCACTTCTTCAGTACTTTGGATAAGTAAGACCATTTGACATTATGATTTTTAACTCTGACTTTTTTCCTGGAAACATAAGTTATCTGTTAAATTATAATTATCTTAAGTCTATGCATGGTTTGCTAATTTCCAAATGCTGTATTTACCAGGTTTTCCCCTAGTGAAATTAGATTTAAAATTTAACTTTTAAAACTAAAAAGCTAAATCTAATCATGTGAACCATAATACTAGGCATACATAAAAACTTGGAGAAGTTGGAAACGTAATAAGTTTTAAGCTGGTGATATGGAGGAGGGGCAGACAAAGCATATAAAGGGAAAAGTCAGGGTGAAGACATGAGATATTAGAAGACACCTGCTGCTTCTGTAGGCTTGAAAGGAATCATAATGGAACAAGTAAAAATCAAAAAGTGTGTATCATGGAGGGGTAATGACACATTAAATTTAATATGACCAAAAAAATGCAAAGAAAGGAAACAAAATGGAAGTAAAAATTGTGATTGTAATTATTTAACTCAATGAAAGACAGCAAAGTGTGTCATTGAAAGATGAGCTAGCTGATGAAGTTAATTGTTCCTTTATAATTTTGAGACAATTAGAAGGCAAGCTTACAGTGCAAAGGTAGGATCCCTTCCTCCTCCTATAGGTGTGTCATAATGTGTCTGAACATTGAAATAACTACAATGTATATTGTTTTTTTTTCTGATATAATTTAGATATTGCAATATTTTATCAATTGGCCATAACAAAATCACGTGAAGGGAGGGGAAAAGTAAACCAAGGCTTCCACTTTGGATCTTGTGCAGTAGGCTTTTGTTAATAGCAGGTGAGTGGATTGATTGTATCTAATTTCAAAATTACTCTTTTATGTGGTAGGACCACAGTTGCCAGTGGAAACATTGATATTACCAATACCTCCTTTTTTTATAAAGTTAAAAATCACACAACACCAGGTTATAGTCCAACAGGTTTAATTGGAAGCACACTAGCTTTCGGAGCGTCGCTCCTTCATCAGGTGATGAAGGAGCGTCGCTCAGAAAGCTAGTGTGCTTCCAATTAAACCTGTTGGACTATAACCTGATGTTGTGTGATTTTTAACTTTGTACACCCCAGTCCAACACTGGCATCTCCAAATCCTTTTTTCACTGCCGCTTGCAGGCAGTTTGTTAAAAGTATTTAAACTTTCCAGTATAGCCACACAAGCTTGGTAACTTAAAGGGGGAGGCATTGCAGTGTAGTGCACATGTCCCTACCTCTAGATTAAGAGACCTGGGTTCAACTCCCACCTGTCATAAGGGGTGACACTGCTGCCTCACAGTACGAAGGACCTGGGTTTGATTCCAGCATTGGGTGACTGTTTGTGCAGAGTTTACATGTCCTCCCTGTGTCTGCGTGGATTTCTGCTTTCCTCACACAGTCAAAAGATGTGCAGGCTAGGCGAATTAGCCATGATAAATGTGGGGTTACAGGTTTAGGGTGGGGGCTGGGGTTGGTTCTCAGTGGGATCAGTGCAGACTGGATGGACTGAGTGGCCTCTATTTGTAATGTAGGGATTCTGTGAAAAGGCTGACTTCCAGGGACTTGGTCAGGTTGATGCACAACTTAAAAAGAAAATTGCATTATTAGGTAGAAAATCATTCTTGGATATTTTAACTAAAAAAAAGGGAATTCCAAATAAATTCTAAAGAAAGCCTGCCAAATAATTTTTATCCTTTTCTAAAGCAAAATTCACTCACCAATGTTGCATAAAACAAATTGCATGCAATTGTTTATGCTACATAATATTTGTTAAGCTAATGAAGGTCATTGACTTACAAATGGGCAAGACCTGCTTTTCGTACAGCACAGGAGATGGCCTTGATTGCAGTTAACAGAGAATTTAGAAGCTGCGTGAATTCACCCGTCCCTTTTGCTTTCCTTCCCTGTTCCATGACAAACCGGGTCATCGTTTGGACGTCAGTATCAAAAGGCGACTGATCCGACATTGTGCCTTATTTCTTTCTTCTTTACTGTAGTGTTAATGAAGTTCTGAGTGGATCCAGCCCGACCAGACTAGCTATTTAAAGCATAGAGTGGTGAGCCAAATAAGTCGAACAGCTGCATGTACATGTGACTAAGCTTAAAGTCTACGAGTGATCAGAGTTTGCATATTGTTTAAGTAGAAATGACTCTGGGTGACTGCTAAAATAGGAAAATTTTCAAATTTTGTCAAATCTAACTTTGGTTCAAGATCTCTGATTGAATTGTTCACTATTCTATAGGTAGATTTGGATTTGAAACAGGAAATTTGTTGTTCACAAAATTGTATTCATTGTAGCGCTGAAAGGCTTATTTGTGCATCTGCTACTTTGAGCTAAAAACTAAAGGTAAGAATCAATATAATTGTCCAAACATTAGTGTAACCATTACAAAACTGCAAAAAGTTCTGTTATTCTGTCTTGAAAGGTCATGCAATAGAAAACTGTGGCATATAAAAGAAATTTCCCCTGACTGAAAATGCCAGCGTTCTCCTGTGACAGACTGGAATCTTTTAGCCTGTAATAAAATCTTGGGAGAGCATTTAGGTGAGTGATATGTACCAACTGCAGGGAAACATTACCAGGAGCAACTAAGTGATTTGCAAACTCATTTTGTGAAAAGGAAAACCTGAAATGATTTGATCTTGCATTTCAATTTCCAATGTAGGAATGGAAGAAATATCAATGAGTGTCACTGAAGAACAAACCCTTTTTATTTAAATTTATTTCCGTACTCATATCAGAGCTATCGATACTGAACAAATCCTAATTGCAGATTTTCAGATACTTGCCAGTTGCTATGATCCAATCTCATAATGTTATTGGACAAGTCAGGTGCCAAACTGAAACCTGGCTTGGTAGACAATTTTGATTTAATTTTAGTAAACAAAATGATCGGTCACTGAAATATAGTAACTCCAGGCTGTAAAGCTTCTTTAACAAAAGAACAGAAGTTTACTTTACAAAAGATGAAGAAAAAAGCAAACCAAGATATCTAAATTTGTAAGACTGTTTTGGAAAATGTTAAAGCACACAGCAACACAAAGTTTCCAACTTATTTCTCAACACTATCAATTTACAGAGATTCAAGTCCGAGAGATTATTCCTCTATATAAAATATTTAAGTTCTATGTAACTAATTCTCCCCAGTTTCTTTCCAAAACTGAGAGCTTAGACTATCTCAACTTCTAATAATCTGCATGTATTTAACCAAACTTTCCTGGTTTTGGAAGCTGCACAAATGAAATGTTTCCACTGAGGTGACTGTGTTTTCCATGAATTTCTGTTAAAACAAAACTTGCTTTCGACCTCAGTCATGTCTCCTCCAAACTGCCCTAAAAACTTTAAATTCCTGGAATTTCTAAACTAAAATGAATCTTGATAATTCTAAACTGAAAACAAAGTAATGGCCTTCAATATTTCAAGTGCAAACGACAGGGAATCTAGAATAGTTAATTTATGAATTAAATCAATACAATAGTAATTGCAGCATGGGTAATATTTTGCTGCTGCAGCATTTGGAAGCTGCTGAACACCAAGTTAATCCATAGTAAACTCATCTGTAGTATGTGCTTGCAGCTTGAGTAACTTTGGACTTGAGCTGAGGAGCTGAAGTCAGTGCTACAGACATTGCATCACATCAGTGAAGAGAAAGTGCCCTAGACATTTTGATTCAGAGGGTAATCACACCCATCAGACTAAACAATTCAAAACTGGTCTTGATTAGGGACAGAAGATTGTGACTTCAGGTGAAGCAGATATGGGGACCTGGAATGCATTGAGAAGTATTGGACCCTGTACTTGTTCAATGTTTAAGAGGTTCTTGCAGGTTTTGCGATGAGACTGAGCACCGCAACATGATGAGTGAACGGACCTTGGTAGTAGGAACCATTCAAGTGGGGCAGGAAATGGGAATGTGGTTGTGATAAGAGACTATCGATTAGGGAGATAGACACTGTTCTCTGCAGCTGTGAGCAGGAGTCCCAAAGGCTGTGTTGTCTGCCCACAGCCGGAATTAAGGACATCTCTTCAGGGCTAGAGAGGAACTTGGAGCGGGTGAGATCCAGTAGACGTGCACATTAGTTGGACTAAAAAGAATGTTCTGCTGACAGAGTTTGAACAGTTAGAAATTAAATTAAAAAGCAGAACTTCAAAGCTAAACCCTCTGGATTACTGCCTAGCCATGGGCAAACTGACATTGAGTAAATAAAGAAAAGGAGTTAAAAGTTCAAAGATTGGTGTGTTGGAATGAGTTTCAGTTCATGAAGCACTGGCATCAGTGCTTGGGGAGCAGATAACTGTTCCAGTGGTATAGAATGGGCTAAAGACATAATGACTTCTGGACCTGATGTAATGCATCTTAGCACATTAATAGAAGTAGCTTCAGAGACAATGGATGCATTAGTAGTACATTTTCAAGAATCACTAAATTCTGGAAAAGTGCCAGAGGATTGGAAAACTGGCAATGTGGCAATTTTATTCAATAAGGGAAGGAGACAAAAAGCAAGCAACTGCAGCCAGCTAATTTAACATCTCCTGTTGGAAAAATATCTGAGTCTATTATAAAGGATGTAATAGCAGAGCATTTAGGAATATATAATATAATAAAATTGAATTAGTCTTTGTACTTGAATAAGTGCAAAGTTTGTAATGTTGCTGCTTATGGTGCCATCTTATGTAGAAGATACCTACGTGCAGAATATTTAATTGATACAGACTTGAAAGAATCGTAAATAAAAGCTTGGCATAAGAATAAAGAAGTTTTCTTTTTTAAAAGTGCTCAAATTTTAGTCTTTTCACCAAGCACATACCTTCAGACCACCTGGGCCAAGTCTATAGACCTCGCTGGACTTTAAACCTTGAGGCTTCACTTCCAGTCCCCAAGTGCCTTGCCTCCATGCCAGGATTTGCCACCACTGCGATGGCCTCTGCTATGGGATTCACCATCCCTAGGCAGGACTGGCATGGGACTAGAATATGGCGCAAGATGTTCAGAGGAGATTGGAGGATGACATTTTGCATCAAGAGATTAATGAGTATTTGGAACTCACTGCCTAAAAGGGTGATAATGTCAAGAATCCTAAGACAATTAAGAACTATTTAGATGAACACTTGCAATGCTATAGTGTGAGGTTGCAGGTTAATGCTGGAAAATGAGGATTAGAATAGATAGATATTTGATGATTGGCATGGATATTTTGGGCTACATGGTTTCTTTCTATGCTGCAAAGATTCTATGACTCGAAGGTTTGCTCTGGTTGTTTCCAGGAATGGAGAGTGTGACAAAGTTGCATCTTTAAAAAGGTTAGGTGGTCCTTGGGTTTTTTTTTCAGGAGGTCGTAAAAACACAGGTTCTGATAACTCCGAGTTTGGATGGGTTTCAGGGCCAATTTGTTTACAGCTAACTGATACTGCCTCAGAACAAGGCTTTCAAGTTTAAACAAAAACACTTGTTTAATGAAAGGTGAGTGGCCAGTTCTCCCAGCTCAGTTTTTCTCTGGTTTGGTTTCTTTTAGCAGTAGTTGTATGGAAATACTGGTGGAATTCAGAAGCAAACTCAGGCTGGTTCTCTCTCTCTCTCTGACTCTAATCCTGTAAGAACTTTTCCAAGCATCTGGTTGTCATGAGAAGCACTGCTTGATGCAATAGTGCATCTCAGTGCCATCCACATCTTCTAAGTGCCCAAACAGTTTCTAATACTCCCCCCAAAGCTTTTATTACACATTTGAAATAACATTAGACCACAATCCATGGGAACTTCCAGTTTTCATGTATCTTACCTAAATGTTTTATTTATCTATAGACCTGAAGCATGTGTGGCTAGGTTATTCGAGCATAGAAATATTATAACCAGGCTTACTTGTCTCCAACCCTAGTTGAGGTACTATCTTCGCTAGGGGACAGATAAAACTGCAGCAGTCCCAGCAGTGCAAGGGTGATCTAGGTATTTTCTCTTTCTTTCATTCTGGTTTGTTTTAAATTCTAACTACTGTATTCTAAGATGGTGCCAGACAGTGGCAACTCTGTACACTTTCCACTGTATTCCTGTGCTTGGATACAAGTGACAATAAATCTAACCTGACCTAAACATTAGGCTTTGGGAAATGCCAGTGCCATGGCAGACCTCTAACCCAGGAAATGTTCTTAGCCATCTATTTCTTTGCAGATAAACATTTTGATTTCTTCAAAAATGACCAAGGCTCCTATGTCCTGTTGTGCATCTGTCTCCTGTAAGTTGCCAGGATGTCGACCCAGCCAGGGTCCTTCATGACTCAAGATTGCATTGCTTTGACAAAATCAAGATTCATTGGTTTGCTGAATACTTTAACTGGATTATCACTGATCCTGGATAGGTTGTCATTACTCTGCAAAACCATTTTCAGGTAAAGAATGAGATGATGGGAACACATTTGAGCAGCCGGCTGATGTTATCGCTTCTGATTTGGCTGCCAATCTACCTCCAAAAGGTGCCTTTACAGGCTGGAAAATCTCTAGCTATTGTTTGTATCTCCTAAAAGGTAACATGCAATGTGCTACATTAGAATACTAAACTATCACTGCTGCCAAATCCTGTTACTGTTTATTATTTTCTTATAAGTATCACTTTAAAAATGTCAGAGCACAGAATTTCATCCAAACTACAAAAACAGAACGAGATCTCAAATAAAAACATGGAGTACAAGATGGACTGATCCAAATATTTATTCATATTCATTCAAGAATGTATAACATTGTGCATGGATTGTTATGTAACGACAGAAATAATTCTGATCTCAAGATACACTTCATCAAGAACTTTAGTAACTAAATTATATTACAATTGATATGATTGGCATTGTCAAGTTGGAATGTAACTTTGCATTGAAAAAAAAATCAATGTTTGGTCTAGATCCCAGTTTAGAGTTTGCTATTGATATTCATTATTGCAGGGTTTAAGTTACTTGCAATTGTATTGATTTACAATGTCAAGGTACTCTTGAACATCATCTTTGGATCCCATTACAATTGGTGCCCGCTGGTGAATGGATTCTGGTTTAATGTCCAGCACTGCCTGTGTTCCTGTTGTGGCCATACCACCTGCTTGTTCTATAATGTAAGCCATGGGATTGCATTCATATAAAAGTCGAAGCTATAAAAGAACATCCAGAAGGTTAGTTTGACATGGTAAGAATGACAATATAGGTTTTCAGTTTATTACCTCGAAGTAAACCTACCCTAACAGCTATTTTCCACTGATGACCTCTGAAGTCATAACTTATTTCCAATCAATGCCATCATTCAGCGATGATCCAAGCTCTCCAATTCGTTATCTCCTCCATTGCCCATGTGGCTAGCCCTTTGACCAGTTAATACAGCAGACCCAATAAATTAAGATAACTGGGCTTGACTATTTGCTCACTACTCTATGAGGAAAATGAGTGTTAAATGCACAGGAAAAAAAAGTGACTGAGAAAAAACTAGTAAAACAAAACCAACTTTTTTTTTGAATCTTCAAACTTTGCAAGCTGAAGAAATGAAAACCACGCTGCTGATGCTATTTTTAGGACCAGGTAAGTTGTCTGACAATAATTAAGACTTATAACTGTGTTAAACTGACTGAATTGGATAAGCACTAATATAGAGATGAATTTACTTTGCATCTACCACCCCAATTCAAGAACTTCATATCGCTCAATGCTTTTGTGAGGCAGACAGTAAGAGGCCAACTTGCAAAGCTAAATCCTGAGAGGCAAAACTCAAGACAGCTAAAACAAAGACTGCTTAATTTATTCATTTAATCTTGCATCTGCTTTCACCTGAAATTACTATGCAATTCATGTGTAAATAATAGAGATCATTGTCAGCATCACTGCTATTTCGATAGTAAGTTCTGATTTCATATAAATTTAACTAAAACAAAAATAATGAAATTTGCCTTCTATTGTTCAAATACTCTTTTCTTTACAAAGCTGAAACTATGAAAATGTAGGCATTTCTGACAAGATCAGCATTTTCTGTTCATCATAAAATCACTAGTGAGAAGATTGTGGTGAGTCACCAACTTAAATCACTCACTGGCTTGCTCAAGAGGGTCAATGAAAACATCAACCACATTGCTGAGGTTTTGAAATCACATACAAGGCAGCAGTTTTTCCGAAGGACATCAGTGAATCAGAATCTAGTACTGTAGTTACATCATCACCAATACTTATAGCAGATTTTTATTCTAAATTTATCTGATTTTAAAATTCTCCAGTTGCCAGGGTTTTAGTTGGACTCATGTCTGCAGTTCCTTTGTCCATTTCCATTAAAGAAATCACTCTGGTATCCACCCAAGTGAAACAGTTAGAACATCAAGCACAAATACTGTACACATTTGCTCCTCTGCATCTACATTTGTAATGCATTTAATCTCATTTCAGTTTTAGTTCAGTCATGAGTCTCCATGAATCTTAACTGTAATTGTTCATTGGGTATTTGAATGCATTTGTCCTATAAGAGAATTGATGATTAAGAAAAAAATCCTAAATTACCAAGAATTTCAACACTCAAATGTGATTATAAAGTTCTATGCCAGTGTATAGTACTTTGATTTCTGAATTACTGAGATATAGCCAACAAACATGACTCTAAGTATTCACAATTAAGTGCTTAGCTAGCAAACGGACTAGTGCAGAAGGTGATTCTGATTCAGTGTTTGCAAGTAGGCCTTTGGCATTCTTAAGATAATTCTGAAGAGCTAGAGTTAAGTTGATTTCTTTCATACCTTTCCTTTCGGACTCTTTGAGTTGGCAGGGTATAAGAAAATCCCTCCATACATCAGTGTTCTATGCACATCTGCAACCATAGAGCCAATATATCTCGCACCATAGGGAGAGCTACCATCCTGTGGGTTAAAGATAGGTAAAATGACTTTCTGGAACAATGATGCTGTATGATTTCTATTGAAAAAAGTGATGTTCTTTACTACACCTCTGGATATTTCTTCTTCGTAATGTACTGTGAAACTGGAGTATCAAAGTACTTTGCATAGCCTTCATTAATACTGTAGATGTTCCCTTTCTTCTTCATGGTCACATTCCTGTTCACCAAAACAAATTCCCCAATGGCCTAATGACAAAAATTATTAAGGTCAATGCAAATGGTGAATACATAGTTCAAAGACAAGGATGTAATAATAACTGAAAACTTAGTAACAATTGCAAAGCATTTAATGTACACATCACTAGCAAAATAAGGTTGCATTTCCAAGCAGACATTTACATGGTCAGTGTTTTAGGTCAAATAGCTGATAGTGACACAAAGATACATAAATTTTATTCGCTGGATTTGTGTAGTCATGTCTTGTTGTTTTCAAGGTCAATTAACTTGACATCAGAACTTGCACAGGAGATAATTGTAACATCTAGATTTAAATTTGTGCTCCCAAGCAATTTTTTTTTCCTGCTTTTCACACCTACCTCATGAAAATATAGGCTGATGGTTGAATCTTGGTTCCAAGATGTACAGCTATGGGATGGACTTAGGATGGCCATGGATATAGAAGCAGCCACAGGAACTGCCAAGTGCCAAATTGGGGTTGTCCAAAAGGCATTCTGGTTCTCTAGAACTTCATTTGTTTTCTTGAACACTAGGGTCTTTGGCCTTTACACCCATTTGTTATCACACTAATTTCCCATGAATACAGATGTAAACTTATGCAATCCATGTTCATCATTCCCATGGTCCATTATTCACCCCTATGCCAACTCTACCCCCCCCCGCCGCCTCCCCGCAACATTTGCCCTCTTTAACAACTCACATAGCATCCACCATAGGCAGACCACTGGAGCCAGGCTAAGATTAAACAAAAGTGAAGGTCTAAATATCGATTACTTCCAGTACATTACAAAACCCTCAGTCATAAAAGCCCATGCTACTGGAAACCAGAATTGTAGTATGAATAAGGTACAGCACAGAGCCACGAGGTGGTTTCTCCTATTCAGACTTGCCATAAGAGACTCCTATGATGCCATGATAAATACTCCTCAATGGCTGCCTCCAACAACAGCAAAATTGGATCGTGCTTTTCTGGTTACAGGCAAACTGTGGGCTCAGCAATTAATGATCCTTATGGATTTTCCCCAATATTAATAGCCTAGAAATCTTTGTTTTTTGCTCATTTATGATTCTGTGAAACCACAAAAAATTGCCAATTGTTCAATGATTACAGACTAATTTTTCCTTGATCTTGTTAGGCCATGAAAACTAAATGTGGTTGGATGAATTAGACGAAAGTGTGATTGAACATAAAATTTGCTGATTTTGAAATCACAAGCAGGTTTCAATAAACTGACGGTCACAATTAAATTGTACACACAGCACCATGGTTTCTGGGGAAAAAAAAGCACAGTACAAGATCTTACTGGATCCAACATGAAGCAGTTCACTCCATTTCCTGAAGATAATACCAACATTGTGGCACTGCCATACAAAGCATATCCAGCTGCTACGATGTTACGACCTGGTTGCAAGGCATCCTTTTCACTTGGGGGGCCATCAGTAGTCTTAATATGAAAAGAAAGAAGACGGTTTCAGACTGATATTATTATTAGAATGGTGTACAAAGATCCTACAGGTTAAAGGGTGAATATCTTGATTTGGAACTTCAGAAATTTTTGTAGCAAATTATCAGTGGAAATATGGAGGTTGTGATTTGGTATACATTGATCTATGTAAAATAAAACATTTTTGTACTTTTTGATTTTATAATTTTTATAATATGCATTTTTAGGTATTTTTGAGCTCCTAGAAGATGGATGTTTAGAGGTGTAGTGTCTGGCTAAATTGAGCAAATTGAAACCACAATGCGATGCATGGATCAATGATCCAGTGATTGTTTATACAGGAAAGAGTTAACAGTGGACTGTTCGTGTGTTAAAGACATGTTGTTTGAGTTGTCACTAAGGACTGTGATGATAGGTGGTGATCAAGATCTGAGCATGACAGCAAAGGAAGAGACCATGGGATAATAAGATAAAAAGGGTAGGCATAAGAGTCAGTCTACAGATTTTAAGAAGACACAGATTTCTTGAAGCAGAAGTTGTTGGTGTCACTAGCATAAGTGGAAAACAACAGTCTTCCAAACCAGGATATGAACTTCCATAATTGTTCGGCATAAATTTTGTTGTTTAATAAATTGCCCTAGTACCACTGAATCAGGAATCCCCTCATCTAGTCTCAAAACTGCTTGCATCTACCATTGGTGGCATTATGGACCCGTTGTCAGTAGTTTTGATCAAATGGGATAGAACTTCTTTTCTGCATTGATATTAGAAGGAATTAGAAGGGCTGAAATTGGTCATGAAAAGTCATTAGCAAACTGAATTAAGTAGAATCCCAAGGCTTTTTCTAGAAATATAAAAAAGTAAGAGGGTAGCCAGGGAAAGGGTTGACCCACTCAAGGAGGGAATCTACGCGTGGGTGAGATTCCAAACAAATACTTTGTGTCAATTTTCACCAAAGAGAAGGAATTGGAGAATGATCTCAGGGAAGGGAATGTCAGATTTTTAAGCCAAGTTACTATTAAAAGGGAAGGAGCATCGTGCATTTTAATAAGTGTTAAGGTCGATAAGTCCACAGGTCCTGGTGGGATCTATCACAAATTATTTTAGGAGGGAAGAGAACAAATTGCTGGAGCATTGACAAACATCTTTGTATCCTTTTTAACGATAGGTGAGGCCCCAGAGCACCAGAGAATGGCCAATGTAGTCCCATACTTTAAAAAGGGTAGCATGGATAATCCAGGAAATTACAGGTCTGTGAGCCTCATATCAGTGGTCGGAAAATTATTGGAAAAGATTTGCAGGGACAAGATCTCTATGCATTTGGAAGCAAATCGACTTATTAGTGATGGACAGCATGTTTTTTGGGGGAGATTGTGCCTCACTAACTTGGATTGAGTTTTTCGAGGAGGTAGCCACGATGGTTGATGAGGGAAAAGAGGTTGATATTGTCTACATGGACTACAACAAAGCCTTTGGCAAGGTCCCTCATGGCAGACTGATACAAAAGTTAAAGTCACATAGCAAGAGACAGTATAAGAGATAGAGGGTAGCAGTGAAGGGATGCTTTTCAGATGGAGGGTTGTAACTGGTGGTGTCCCACAGGGATCAGTGCTGGGATCTCTGCTGTTTGTGGTCTACATAAATGATTTGGAGGAAAACATGGCTGGTCTAATTAGTACGTTTATGGCTGATACAAAGTTTGCTGGAGTTGTGGATAATAAGGAAGAATGTCAGAGGATATGGCAGGGTATAGATCAGGTGGAGACATCAGCAGAAAGATGGCAGGAGTTTAATCTGGTCAAAAGGTCAAGTACAGATGGAAATTATACAGTGAATGGCAGAGCCCTTAGGAGTATTGAGATGCAGAGGGATCTGGGTGTGCATGTCCCTGATCACTGAAGGTGGCAGCAAAGGTAGATAAGATAGTAAAAAAGGCCTATTCATGCTTGCCTTCATTGGAAGGGGCAATGAGTATAAGAATAGGCAAGTTACGCTACAGCTTTATAGAACTTTAGTTAGGCCACCCTTGGAATATTGTGTACAGTTTCGGTCACCACACCACGGAAGGATGTGGATGCTTTGGAGAGGTACGGAAAAATTTAACCAGGCTATTACCTGGTATGGGAGATTTTAGCTATGAAGAAAGGTTGAATAGACTGGATTTGTTATCACTGGAACACAGGAGGTTAGGGTGTGACCTGGAAGAAGTTTAAAATTCCGTGAATGGCATGGATAGAGTGGAAAGTATGAGGCTTTTTCCAGGGGTGGAGAGGTTAATTAATAGGGGACACAGATTCAAGATACTGGGGGGTGGGGGGCAGGGTGCATGAACATGCAAAAGGTGGTGAGTGCCTGGAATGTGCTGCCAGAGGAGATGATGGAAACAGACAGAATAGCAGCATGCATGAAGCACCTGGATGAATTCACGAATTGGAAGGGAATAGAGAGATACGGATCCTGTAAGTGAAGATGGTTTTAGTATGGAAAGACAAAATATATTGGTGTAAGCTTGGAGGGCCAAAGACCCTGTTCCTGTGCTATCTTGTTCTTTGATATCACTGTTAGAAACTCATTGAATATTAAGCTGGTGAATTTTTAACTAGTGATCTGAATAATAACTATTGAATCAAATTGAATCTGGAAAAAAAACTACAGAATGTTGTTAAATGTCCCCATTGTGATTAATTAAATTTCAATTTCAACCTTAGCCCCACGTGTGTCTGACCTTTATTGGATTGTTGTGAGAATTCTTTATTAGCTGCTTGGATGGCTTGTTGATGCCACCTTGTCTGACATTGGAATTCCTCATTAACGAATGTGTAATCCATTTCAAGGCAAAAGAGGTAAAAATTTTCACCACAGGAATTGCAAGATCTCTCAACACAACTTTTTGTGTAGTCAGTGGGAAGCTAGTGTTCTTACTTCGCTGTAAACTGCAAAAACTAGTCTCCTGAACTAATCAAACAATGATGGAGTATTAATAGTTTTCTCCTCCGTCAGTCACATTAAAGATACAATTTCACAGCCTTCTAGTATCCCATTCAAATGTCCATTTCTCATGTGTGAATTTGGATAATGGGGAACATAGATACTGAACCTAATGCCTTCACAAACTATGTCTGCACCCACTAATCTTCAGGAGAACTAGCAATGAGTTTTGAATAAATGGTACAAAGCTAATTGCTTAAATAGATGATGATGTCTATTGAAAAGTAAAATATGGCATCTCTAATAGTAAAGGAAAATAAATGGGACCTGGTCACATTCATCAGAATGTAAAGAGAATACAGAAGAATAAAGACTAAATAATATTTATTAACAATTTGTGTCCTCCAATACACTAGTATGGGGATAAGAAGCTAAATAAGATTTAACATAAAAGACACAATTGGATTTGAGAATGAACATAATTAATAGAATGTATGGCAGGCCTCAAATTCACAACTTTTTCAACCAATAAGAGTGATGGAATCAAGCTGACCCTGATAATAGTAGTTTGGTTGAGGATACCACACAATTGCAATCAGCAATGTTCATATTTGCATATTAGTGCACTCATCTTGCATTCCTGAGTACTTTTATTGTTATTACATTTAAGATGTTAGTATTAAGAATATCTACCCTTAAAACTACTAGATGATAAAAAGGTAATAGTTGGCAAAACTCGTCTAACTAACATAGCAAAAGACAAAATCTGTAAAGTACAGTGAACTGACAAGACTAAAAGAACAGACTTGACGTTTTACAGCCTTTGTTTTAAATTCCAGGTCAGACCTCATTACTGCTCAAATTTCATTTTTAATATTAGAGTCTTATCATGGCACTGTCAAATTTATCATATGTCTGGCTTTATATTTACATTTTCCCCAATGTGACTTTTGAAATTCAGTGATATTATTCTGTCCCTACCTCTATTCCTGTTCAGTAATGGTAACTTTAATCGATGAAAAGTGAACAAATTGAATTTAAAAGTCTTACATTCTGACATATGATAGCCAAGGATCCCCCAAATAAGGAATAGATTATGGTGTGACAAAATCAATTTATGAATATATGGATATAACTGCTTAACAGTCTGTCTAGTGAAAATTTTAACATCTGTTGTTTATCCAAGATGTTGATGAATTTACCAATTATTGCATTTGATGTTGTGTAGTGATCATGTATTTTCTTGAGGTTGCCATTAATTTGGGTTAGCTGTCTGTAGGAATGGATCTCCCCACTAGACCCCCAGTAATAAGTGAAACCACTTCAGAGGAAGAGAAGTTTAACTTTCAAACAAAAACTGAATTTCCATTTAAACTTTAGTCATTTAAATTTTCTTTTAAATTCAGTGGTAAAGATGTTACCTTTTTATAAATGGAAAAAATTGTTCCAATTGAAACAAGACAGTCAATGTTAGAAGAGCCATCTAGTGGATCAAAGCAGACAATGTACTTCCCCTGAAATTTAATAAGAGGACAGTCAGTACAGCATTCCTTCCACACAACCTTGTCTATATTGTGACAAAACACTACTACAAGAGATGCAACAATTGAGATTTTTGGTTTTTATAAACTTTTTCTTTTATTCTTCACTTTCTTTTCCATTTCAATATTCAGCATCAGCACGCACAGACACACCATTCAGGTCTGGCACTCAGGTGAAATAAGAAACATGGCCAGCATTTTGCTCCTGTACCTTTCACTAGATTCTGACAAAAGGTCATCAAGCTGGAAAAACTGGCTGGAAATTTATGGAATTGAGAGAGCATCCTGGAAGGCAAAGGTGTCAAGGGGTCAAAGGACATGGGGTAGCTTATCCCACCGCATTCCCATTACCACTGGAATTTACCAGTAGCATGAAAGGTGCGGCCCACCTGTCTGAAACCTGTCTAGACTCTTGGGTGGGCAATCCAGGACTGCTTATGGCCAATCACCTGTGCCACATTGGGAAGTGGCCAGGAATACTTTAGTTGCAGACCTGGGGGATTGAGTCCTCTAGATTGAGCCCTCTTTCAGCAAAAGACCACTCCCTCAGAACCATGAATCCATGCTCTCAGAAATCACATCCCTTCCATCATCACATCTCAGCCCCAAAACAACAGTCTGACTGACAAGTCCCAGTGAGCCCAAACCTACTTACTGAATTCTGGGCACTGCCCTATGTGCCTAATCTTGCTTGGTTGCAGATCCAGTGTTGACCAGCACTCCCTGTGTGACTGTTAGGAATTAAGACCTGCTAGAAAATTATCATTTGTCTGATTCATTGGCAGCTCTGGGGTAGGGAGAGCAGACCTGCCACTTTATAACATTCAGAACTTCACTCACACGCCAATATTTGATAGTTCTAAAAATTGGGTTGGTCTTTCCCTAACTGGCCATGGGGGAGGTTTGTTCTGACTCTGCAGCCAGGGTCAGCATTCCAATGAATTTTAGCTGTTATCATTGTGTATCCATTCACAATGCTGCCAGATGCTGCAGCACGGTGGCTGAGTGGTTAGTATTGCTGCCTCACAACACCAGCCAGTCTTGGGTGACAAGCTATGTGGAGATTGCATGTTCTCCCTGTGCCTGCACGGTTTTCCTCTGGTTGCTCCGGTTTCCTCCCATTGTACAAAGACGTGCAGATTAGATGGCTTGGTCATGCTAAATTGTCCATAGTGTCCAGGGATGTGCAGGCTAGATAGAATAGCCATGGGACATAAAGGGTTGCAGAATTCAGAGGGATAGTCTTTGTTGGGTTGGTGTGGACATGATGAGCCGAATGGCCTGCTTCCACCCTTTAGGGATTCTGTGACTTGCTGAGCAATTTCTGTTTTCATTTCAGACCTCCAATGTTCAGTATTTTATTTTTGCACAAAGCAGAAGTTATTGAAAAACATGGAGGTATTACTGATTTTCCTTACGCCTTGCTAAGATATACCAACTCAACAGAATAAAGAAGACAGACACAAATTCCTTTGATCCTTATGGTCCAATATTATAATTGCTTTAATTTCCCACATAGTTTACATGGAGCTATACATAAAGATAAAAGCAACTTACACAACTTTGCTACAGTAGGTTCTGGATAATATTCAATTTGGAACATTAAATGCAGACAAGTTGGTAAAATGGCACGCTGGTATCATATGAAATTCAATGAGAGAAGTGTGACCTGATTTATTTTGATTGGAAGAACACAATGTAATTTTTTTTAAGAAGTGCAATTATCATGGGTATAGAGACAGAAGGACCTGGGTGTGCATGTGAATAATTCTTTGAAGGTGGGAGGAAAGGTTACAATTATAGTTAATAAACTATATAGCAACCTAGGTTTTACTAATAGAGCTATGCAGTACAAAGGCAAGGAGGATATGTTAAACTTGGCTAATATTTGAATTTGACCTCAATTGGAGCAATGTGTCTACTTCTGGCACCACACTTTGGAAAAGGTGTGAAGGCATTAGAGGGAGCGCAGAAAAAGATTCATAGAATGGGCCCAAGAATGAAGGACTTCAGTTATGTAGATAGAATTTACAGCTGGTTTCCTTGGCAGAGAGAAACTTGAGGGGAGATTTGATGAGTAAATTGTGACAGGTCTGACAGATTGGATAAGAAAGAACTGTTCCCATTGTAGGAAGAATTGGGAATGAGTACAGATTTGAGGAAATTTTGAGTATTTTTTTCAGACGGAAGTACTTGCCTGAGATTATGGGGAGGTAGGTTCAGTGAAAATTCAAGAGGAATTTGATTAGGATCTGAAAAGAAGGAATGTACATGGTTACGTGGAGAAGGCAGAGAAATGGCACCAGGGACATTTCTCATTTAGAGAGCTGGTGCAGGTATAATGGACTGAAAGGCCTCCTTCTGTGCTATAACATTTTATGGGCTAAATCTTAGTTTTAGACTAAGGCGAATTGCATAGCCTTTGTTTTGCTGTGAGGCCTAGCAAGCTTTCTCATATTTTACCAAACATGCTGCATTAATTACCTACCATGCCCTACAGTGTCTGTAAAATCTAATTCCGGCCTTATCTTACCATATGTCATTCTTGAAACAACTTGCCAATCAGCAGATATCTCAAAATTCACAGGTATCCCTTGCAGGTACATTTAAAATCCTATTGTGCATCCAGACAAATACTCAGTCCTGAACTGCCTGGCACAATTCCTGAAATTAGTGCCTCACTTTACTGACAGGCTCCTGCTGGACAGGATGATGCAGCAGGTGGGACTTTCTCTCTGACAATGAACAGCAGTGGAGACCACGACTGGTCGGAGGTTACCACTCAGGTCAGTGTAATCTCAGCCTTCTGGAAGAAGGCCCAGCAATATATTTAAAAGGTCAATGTCCTTCTCAACTCTGCCAGCGTAAGTGCCATCATCTTCTCTCTCATACCCCACAATATCTCTGCTGCTATACCTCTTTCATACCAGGCCTCAATTGACCATTCTGTTTAACACTCACAACATCTTCCCTCATTTGCTGTCACCTACTCTAATCACAGACAAAACTAACTCTGCCTTATCAGTCTCTTGAGGCACTGCCCGGCGAACACAAAAATAATAACTTGCCATTTTCATTTCCTAAAATAGCTGCCTCTCTCTCATTCCAGGGGGAAAGCAACACCCAGTAAGTCAGAAATATTCAAGACAGATAATGGTCTGCCTGATGTTCAGTGCCATTTGAAGCCCTTGGACTGATAAAGCTGCCCCTGACTTAAGAGTACCAGGACTCCCAGAGCAAAGACTATCCTCCTTGGCTTGACAGAGGGCTGCTGACAACCTTGACAACTTTCCATCCGTATCTTCACTAAACTGAAAGGAAGATCAAAGTAAATGAGCCTGGAATCGCTGGCTGAGGGGGAAAAAGGGAATGCAAAGCAAAGTTTTGGTGAGGATTAGGTGGGCTCAGAGTAAATGACCATTATGAACGAGTGCAGAGCCCAAGAAGTCCAGGCATGAGCCGGCTGTGGATCCCTAACTGCATGGTCTGTGCTGCAGTATTACAATGATAGTTGCTGGTGCAACCCGAGATGCAATACAGAAATTCTGAAGCATTTTTAAGTTGATCGGAGATGTGCCATGAGGATTGTTAGAGGCTGTTACATATCAAATGCCAAAGTCTGTGGACATGGAGTGTATGTGGCCAGTGCTCTTGGAGTGTGTCCTGGGATGTCAGTGCCCAGTGTCCAATATGGGGCCCTTTGAAAAAGTGATGAGCTAAATCTACAGGGCACCAGAGAGAAAGCTGAATATTAATGAGGCAAATTGGGCTGTAAATAAGGCAGATTAATTTAACAGTAATTTAGCAGATTCATTATAAACTTGCCACTACCTAGCAAAAAAACCTGCCACTCCACACATGAAAAGCAGAAGAGATGGCAAGAGATTCACCCAACGTTGAGCTGGGCCTCACTGGACCTCTTGGCTGACGCTGCCGCACATCTCACCATAGCTTACTTTACTCAGGCTCCGATAAGATACTACCTAATGATTCTGTGCTCCTTTAAAGAGTGTTAACAATCAAAATAATGTGCTACTAGCTACAAGATGTTGATAGCATTGTGCAAGCTTAAATTCACAGATACGTAGTAAATACATACGTGGAATTAGAGGCTACCCCTAGATGGGACAATTTGAGAAATATTTAGTGCATTGGGTCATAGAGTCATATAGCATGGAAACAGACCCTTCTGCCCAACTGATATATGCTAACCGGATTTCTTAAACTAAACTAGTCCCATTTGTCTGTGTTTAGCCCATATCCCTCTAAACCTTACCTATTCATGTTCAAATGTCTTTTAAATGTTGCAGCTGCACCTGTATCTACCCGTTCCTCTGACAGTTCATTCCATATATGAATCACCCTTTGCATGAAACAGTTGCCCTCAATGCCTTTTAAATGTTTCCCCTCTCACCTTGAGATTATGCTCTCTAGTTTTGAAATCCCCTATCCTAGGGGAAAAGAATTTTGCTGTTCATCTTATCTAGGCCCTCATGATTTTATAAACATTTATAAACCTGGCTCCCTTTCCAATTTAATAATATCCTCCCTAAAGAGTATATATTATCCCCGAATCATATACAGCATTCGGTGGTATTTATCCAAACACCAAATGCCTTCCAATTTTAAAGGAAATGGTGCCGTTACAATAAACACAAAACCTCAGGAACTAACCTGTTGATCTGAATCCACGATGATGGCATCTTTTTCTTCTTCAGACACAAGAACACAAGTGCTGAATGAAGATTTTAACATGTTCGTTACCATGTCATTGGCAAGTACATCAAGCTTCTTCACCTCATCTCCTGTCACATTGATTGTGCTTCCAGAAAGCCCATAACTAGAAAACGAGTTGGATAGCAGCATTATTATTCAAGAAAGGTATGTACAAACCAACATTCTTATAACATTTCTGTTAAATTGGTGCATTCAATATCTGTGAATACTGTTCAAGCTAATATTTTACTAAAGTTTAACAACTTCTATTACTGATATTTGCCATGTTTTAAACATCACTATCTTATTTACAAACAGTCCAGGAGTGATATATCTTATTGGTTTTTAAAAAAAGCCCTTAGAATTAAACAGGCTCAGTTCTTAATGAACGAAAACAGAGAGCAATCCTTGTAGCTGGAGATCACTTTGTTGCGATCATTATTGTGCATTAATGAGTGTTATTTGATAACTCATTTACACAGTTTATTGTCTGCCACTGTAAACAGACAAAAAGTGTCATTACGATATGGTCATTAATGCATCTTTTGGCAGGAAGGTGTCATACTATAATTGGTTTTATTATTTAGCATATATAGTCCATCATTTCAGGTGTAAAAGGAGGATGCTGGAATGCAGATCATTAAAGACAATTGTCTCTCACTATCCTATTATACAGATGCAAAAGTTCTGTAATAAAACTAATCCTTTTCTCTCAGTTATGAGCCGAGGGGGCATCAGGTTAGGTTTGTTTATATCTTTAATGAATTGGCTGCAAGGTTGCAGTGAGTTTTTTGCGGTGAAAATCACATCACAATGGCAAGCCAGGAGGTACATTAGTATAATATTGCATCATACACATTCCCATCTTCCTCCAAAAGAACACAAAAAATAATTTATTTACTGAATTAAGTTTTTCCAGATGTTTACAACTATTCTCATACATGAGAGGTTTGTTATTCTCATCAGTCTTTGCACATGCAATGCATACTTAAATCATGCAGGTCTCTTAATGGTATATTTATCATCATCAATGTTCTTTCATTTGAGTAATATGGTTTCTCTAGGGAAAACGTTGTTCCCATGCCACTTCTTGTTGTAGTGACTGCCGTTGTTCCCATTGCTGGGATGCTGCAGACCTCAGTGACTGTTAGTTTATTGATGGTCTGGGCAAATGATGAGTTTTCCCAAATGGTTGACTGTGGTGAAGGAACAGCTTCTCCAGTTGCACATATGTGTATCTGATTGCAATGATAATTGTTAATTCACAATTGGAGTGGCAATTGTTCTGCATGGATCCCAAGATCTTTGGCATGATGATGGTTGAGAGTGTTGAATGTTTGTATCCTGACTGGCTTTCCAATGTTCAACATTGATGAAGAAATGTGGCTTTCCACCATTTTACCTTGATTTTATCATTTATGCATGTTACCACTTCTGGCTTGACTAGCTTTTTTGAAGAATAGTTTGTGCGAGATATGAACTTGTACTGAACTACTCTCCACTTGAAGATTGCTTTGTATACCTCAGTGTTGCATTTTCTCAATTTATATACAACTTATTTGGCAACTTTCACTGCCACTTCAGTCTTTCCATTTGACTTACTGTAGAACGGTGATGATATATGGTCTTGTATTTGTCAATTCTTGGAGGTGGCTGACTTCTTTACTCGTGAACTTGTCACTCATTGCATATCTGGAATACTGTGACAATTGAAGTTTGTTTTTGGGTATTTAACAATCTCAATATTTGTCATTGATGTCAGCTGACCTACTTCTTAGTAGTCATAATGATTGTCTATGGTGACAAAATAATCAGAGCCTGTGTGAAAAAGGCTACACCCAGTTTATTAAATGGCCTGTCTGGGATATCAGATGTCATTAATGGTCCTCAATAAAAGAAGCATTGCACTACTTCATGTAATTATTGATTTCACTGTTCATATTTGACTAGTAGAGATATTCTCTTGACTTCCTCAGACTTCATTTATTTATTAGTTTCCATAATGTGTTTTAGCATGCCTCCTGTTGGTAAAACAATTTTTTAAAAAAATAATATTGTATCTTGCATAGTTACTTCATCTTTGTATGCCCAGGCACACTTTTATAAATGCAATAATAACATTCAGGCTTGAAGAACAGCTTTTCATCACTACTTCTTACAACACTTAGGAAGTTGCACCTTGTTTGCTAGTTTGCTTGATTTGAGCAAAGTGCTTGTTTGTTTGGTTCAGTGTGTCAAGCTGCTGTTTGAAGCAGCAAGAATTCACACTATAACAACGTGTGGGCGGCATGGTGGCACAGTGGTTAGCACTGCTGCCTCACAGCGCCTGAAGACCCGGGTTCAATTCCCGACTCAGGCGACTGACTGTGTGGAGTTTGCACGTTCTCCCCGTGTCTGCGTGGGTTTCCTCCGGGTGCTCCGGTTTCCTCCCACAGTCCAAAGATGTGCGGGTCAGGTGAATTGGCCATGCTAAATTGCCCGTAGTGTTAGGTAAGGGGTAATGTAAGGGGTATGGGTGGGTTTCGCTTCGGCGGGTCGGTGTGGACTTGTTGGGCCGAAGGGCCTGTTTCCACACTGTAAGTCTAATCACTCTCAAACGTCCTACATAGGAAGTGCTCCTCTTGACAGTATGCCAACAATGTACATCTGTTTTCTTTACCTGTATGTCACATCCAAATTGTTATTACAGTTACAAAGATACATTCTCTCAGACACTTTGGAGCAGATAGTAGAGGGTTGAGGAAAATGATTGGCAGTGGCTTGAAGTCAGGCTTGATTTTCACACTTTCATCAGTACCTACTTGCATTAGACAATGTTCACAAGCAATGATAATGTCCAGGCACTCTTTCTTGATCTGAGTGTAGCATCATCCCATTTGTGTTAATACCCTGAATGCAAATGAAATTGGTAGTCCCTGTTGCATTAAGTTTGCTCCAATTCCAATCTCACTGTCTCTCACACTACATGACAATCCATCATTTATGTCAGCATTGCTATTTCCATCACTAGTGGTTTGATTTTAATAAGAGCCACTTGTTTTGTGCACCAGTAACACTGCATGTCTTTGTGATTTGGAGGTGCTGGTGTTGGACTGGGGTGTACAAAGTTAAAAATCACACAACACCAGGTTATAGTCTAACAGGTTTAATTGGAAGCACACCAGCTTTCGGAGTGACGCTCATTCATCAGGTGATAGTGGAGGGCTTGATCGTAACACAGAACTTATAACAAAAATTTGCAGTATGATGTAACTGAAATTATACATTGAAAAATTGATTGTTAAGTCTTTCATGTATTAGAATACAGTGAGAGTTTAACTTCTTTCAGGTGTAAATCACAAAACTTTTTTTTAAAGTTGCATTCTCGGGTTAGCTATTAACAATGGTAATAGCTAGACAATATGTTGAAGATGTTAGCCCCCCCCCGTGTTCTCTGTCTAGGACTTGATGTTTAGATTATTATCTCACTTTTTAGATTAGAATCAGAGTTTTACATAGATTCATGCAGTTTTTGAGCTCAGAGTTCTACATGAATGTATGCAGTTTTTGAGCAAAGTGCACTGTAACTCTGCAAGTACGCTTCAGTGGTCCAGGACATTCAGCCTCGGACCTTCGGATGACCATCCTCCAAGGTGGACTTTTGACAGGCAACAGAGGAAAGTGGCCGAGCAGAGGCTGATAGCTAAGTTCAGTACCCATAGGGAGGGTATGGGTTCAACTGGGACCTTGGGTTCATGTCACATTACAGGTGATCACCATTGCACTACACACACACACACACACACACACACACACACACACACACACACACACACACACACACACACACACACATACACACAGACAGACAAAGACCCACATGCACACATATTTTGTGGGGTGAATTTGTACTTGCAGGGTTACATTGTACTTTGCTCAAAAACTGCATGCATTTATGTAGAACTCTGTTATCTCACTTTTTAGATTAGAATCAATCTAAACATCAGGTCATAGACAGAGAACACAGGGGGCTAACACCTTCAACATATTGTCTAGCTATCACCATTGTTAACAGCTAACCCGAGAATGCAACTTTAAAAAAAGGTATTGTGATTTACACATGAAAGAAGTGAAACTATCACTGAATTCTAACAGATGAAAGCCGTAACAATCAATTTTTCAATGTATAATTTCAGTTACATCACACTGCAAATTTTTGCTATAAATTCTGTGTTACGATCGAGCCCTCCACTATCACCTGATGAAGGAGCGTCACTCCGAAAGCTAGTGTGCTTCTAATTAAACCTGTTCGAATAGAACCTGGTGTTGTGTGATTTTTAAACTTTGTATGTCTTTGGCAATGGGTTGACATAACGATTCACACTCCAGTTACAAATTTAGCAACTCTCTTGGTCAACAGTTGACAAATTGAACAAATCATTTACTTATTTATAGAAGTTGATCAGCACATTGCTGATACAGTTCTCATCTTTTCAGGATGTGGGTGAAGATGCTTTGCTGTCAGTACATAGTCTATGTATTTGACTTTGGGCATTCCTAATTACATCTTTTCTTGTCAGCTTCAGGTTTAATCTGGCAATCTATCTATTCACGACACAAGATTTTGATCATGGTCAGCAATGGCTTCTTCCAGAAAGTCTCCACATCCATAAATTAGCAGGTCATTCACTATCATTTCCACTCCAGGAAGCTGAAGCTAACTATTTCAGACTACCTTCATGATATTCTCTGGAGCTGTGGAAATGCCAACGGCATGAACAACCATCTGTATATTGGATACAGCATCCAAAAGGTAGTTAGAAAGCTGTTGCAAATGTCTTTTGACATGTTGAAGGTTATCAATCCAAGCTTCAGACTGCTCCAACTGAGATGAGTGGCTTTTGTTTGCTATATGTGGATCTGGAATTCCAGAGCTTTATTCTTGTCATTGCACTGGGACTCTTGGTGTAATCTGTTTTCTTTGCACAACTACGAATCCATCATGGTAGTCACAAACTTGCTTTAAAGAAATTCATTTTCAGATCATAATTATGAGCCACTTCACCTGGTCCATGAAGGGGATGATATTGCATGATGCACTGGTATCTATCTGACATTCTATTATGAGTTGATGTGCCTCTTCCACAGTGTCAGTCCAAAAATCACAAAGCTATAGACTAGACTGGAACAACATATTATAATGGGTACAGTGGCCATCTGTAATTGCTCATCATATTTCTTTTTAGCCAACTGTTTGAGTATAAAATAATTTGTGCTTTAATAGTGAAAGCACTGCTTTCCATTTATGTGGTGTCCTTTGCATACTGCTGTTTATCCACAAGCACTCTGCTCTTTCAGTTTGGAATATCCATCAGCATAACTCTCTCTCTCTCTCTCACACACACACACACACACACACAATTATAAACCAGCACTTCTGTACATATCAATTTGCTTTCCTGAGAGTAGGATTCTGCTAAGTAGATGTGCCCTCACTATGGAACCTCTTATCTTATTTCAATCCTGTCTTTACTTCAATGGTCTTGCAGTTGCACAAGTTCACAGGATTCTGATAACTATTTTAATACAGTGACATGTTGATTATTTGATTCTTTTTTCATCTAATATGGAACACATACCATTCATAAACTTATTCACTTGGGATTTGAAATATGCCATCAAGGCTTCAAAAAGGTTGCTGTCCATTTTTTTGGTCTCGAGAGAGATTTAGGATGGAAATTCTCTCCTCGGCAATGATAAAAAAAGTGTGCCTGTTCTTAGCTGTTCTGACTTGTTAATTGCAATTTTGGCAATTTCATAACATCGTCATTGCAACTGAAAAGAGTGCAAGTTTTGCTACATATCACCTTTCATTTCAAAAACAGCGTTAGAGAAATATTTGCAGATATTGTACCTTACCCAGTGCTTTCAGTTGTAACCAGCTTCTTTGTTACATTTTTGTGATTTACTGATTTTTAGCAGCTTCCACCAACTTTAAAAAAATTCAGTTTTTCTTTTTCAATAGCTGTGTTTCTATACAGCTCAGAACACTGAATCCTAGCTCCACTGCAACACCATGTAATAAGCTCACAGAGCAACACTGCAATTTATGGCTGTGCTACCTTATCAAAAGGTGCTATATTTCAGAAAAGCTGGAGCCCATTCTGTGTGCTCTGATGATTGTAAAGGACGCCTTGAAACTATCAAAGTAGTCTGGGGAGCTGCCCACTTTCCTGGCCAATATTTATCCCTCAACCAACTGATGACATATCAGTTACTGTTGTAGAAGCTTGATGTGTACAAAATTAGTTACTGCTTTTCTTCACAATACTTCAAAAACTATATCATGCTTTGAGATGTCTATGGCTTGTAAAAAGTGCTGAACAAATTAATCATCCAAATACCTGGTGACTATGTGGTGAACTCCCAGGTACAGACGGATATCTGACTAGAAGTTCATGAAAAGTAATTAAAATTAGCCTGACCAGTTGAAATCAAAGATTTGGAGCTCATGAATAGCTGGACAGAAGACTTTACTGAAATTCTATTGGTGTAAAATTCAGGTATTGCTAGAACTCTGGAAAGCTAGGGAAGTGACTACTGGGTCTCTTACTGAGATATTTGTATCATCGATACTCACTGATGAGGTGCCGGAAGGCTGGAGATTGGCTAACGTGGCGTCACTGTTTTAAGAAAGGAGGTAAGGGCAAGGCAAGGAATTATAGACCAGTGAGCCTGACGTCAGTGGTGGGTAAGTTGTTGGAGGAAATCCTGAGGGTCAGGACGTACATGTATTTGGAAAGGCAAGGACTGATTAGGGATAGTCAACATGGCCTTGTGCGTGGGAAATCATGTCTCACAAACTTGATCGAGTTTTTTGAAGAAGTAACAAAGAGGATTGATGAGGGCAGAGTGATAGATGTGATCTATATGGAGGTCAGTAAGACGACAAGGTTCCCAATGGGAGTCTGGTTAGCAAGGTTAGGATCTCTGGAATACAGGAAGAACTAGCCATTTGGATACAGAACTGGCTCAAAAAGTGAAGGACAGAGGGTGGTGATGGAAGGTTGTTTTTCTATGGAGACCTGTGACCAGTGGAGTGCCATAAGGGTTGGTGCTGGACCCACTTACTTTTAATCATTTCTATAAATAGTTTGGATGTGAGCATAAGATGTATAGTTAGTAAGTTTGCAGATTACACCAAAATTGGAGGTGCACCATACAGGACCTTGATGAGCTGGGCCAATGAGCTGAGAAGTGGCAGATGGAGTTTAATTTAGATAAATGTGAGATGCTGCATTTTGGGAAAGCAAAGCTTAGCAGGAATTATACACGTAATGGTAAGGTCCTCGGGAGAGTTGCTGAACAAAGAGACCTTGGAGTGCAGGTACATAGCTCCTTGAAAGTGGAGTTGCAGATAGGTAGGATAATGAAGACGGCATTTGGTATGCTTTCCTTTATTGGTCAGCGTACTGAGTACAGGAGTTGGGAGGTCATGTTGCGGCTGTACAGGATATTGATTAGGCCACTGTTGGAATATTGTGTGTAATCTGGTCTCCTTCCTATCAGAAAGATGTTGTGAAACTTGAAAGGGTTCAGAAAAGATTTACAACAATGTTGCCAGGGTTGGAGAACTTGAGCTATAGGGAGAGGTTGAACAGGCTGGGGCTGTTTTCCCTGGAGCATTGGAGGCTGAGGGGTTACCTTAGAGGTTTATAAAATCATGAGGAGCATTGATAGGGTAAATAGACAAAGTTTTTTTCCCTTGGGGTGGGGGCATTCAGAACTATAGGGCATAGGTTTAGGATGAGACGGGAAAGATATAAAAGAGACCTACGGGGCAACTTTTTCATGCAGAGAGTGGTACGTGTATGGAATGAGTGCCAGAGGAAGTGGTGGAGGCTGGTACAATTGCAACATTTAAAAGGCATCTGGATGGGAACATAAATAGAAAATGTTTGGAAGGGTATGGGGTGGGTGCTGGCAGATGGGACTAGATTGAGGTGGGATATCTGGTTGGCATGGACGAATTGGACCAAAGGATCTGTTTCCGTGCTGTACATCTCTATTCTAGGACTCTAACTCATGATCCTTGTAATGAAGTTTGAATTACAAATGTGGTGTCAACATGACTAGAGAATTAAAAAGTAGACTATTAAACTTTGCAAAACAGTACAAATTGTGCACCACTCAGACACTGACTTTTAAACAGACACAACTTTTATTTGCCTAATAACAAGGTATGCAATTTAAAGAGTTATAGGAATTAATCAAAAGGAAGATCAAGAAATATATAGACACTGTAGATGTTTAAATCTACTGCTTTTCTGCTGGTGCAATATTTCAGTCTTTCAATGCCGTGCAGTTTGAAATTTAGAAGATAATTCTGGTGCATTAGCAAAGAGTTGATCTTCTGGCTGCTGTTTTGTTTTTTATTATATCATTCCCAGGAAATATGACTTTAGTTCAGGTTGGTCAGTCTTTTATAAACTTTCACAGATAGCACTCTTTCATCACCATATGAATTTTAAAAAAAGGTACTAGAAGAATGCATTAGATCACTAGAAGAACATAGCATTTCACAGTTAGTTCTACTATGTTGTGGCCATTACTGAGACTTGGATATCACAGGGGCAGGAATGGTTGTTGGATGTTCCAGGGTTTAGATATTTCAAAAAGAATAGGAGGTGGGGCAGAGAGAGAAGGTAAAAGAGATGGAGGAGTGACATTGCTAAATCAGTGATAGTATCACAGCTGCAGGAAGGGAAATCGTTGAGGAGGGTTTGTTGCAGAGTCAGTATGGGTGGAAGTCAAACAGGAAAGGAGCAGTAACTTTGTTGGGAGTTTTCTACAGGCCCCTCAATAGTAACAGACACATGGAGGAGCAGATTCTGGAAATGTGCAGAAGTAACAGGTTGTTGTCATGGGGGACTTCAACTTCCCTAATATTGATTGGAACCTACTAGTTTGGATGGAGCAATATTAGACAGGTGTGTCCAGGAAAGATTCCTGACTCCATATGTAGATAGGCCAACTAGAGGGGAAGCCATATTGGATTTGGTGCTTGGCAACAAACCATGCCAAGTGTCAGATCTCTTGGTGAGAGGGCATTTTGGTGCTAATGATCACAACCCAATGACTTTTACTATAGTCATGGAGAGGGATAGAAGCAGACTTTGTGGGAGAGTATTTAATTGGGGGAGGGGGAATTATAAGGCAGGAACTGGGGTGCCTAAATTAGAATCAAATGTTCTCAGGGAACTGCACAACAGAAATGTGGAGGTTGTTTAAACAGCATCTGCTGATAGTGCTGGAGAGATTTGTCCCACTGAGGCAAGGGAGGGAAAGTTGAAAGAACCTTGGGTGACAAGGGATGTGAACCATCTAGACAAGAGGAGGAAAGAAGCTTATGTAAGGTGGGGAGACAAGGATTAGACAGGGCTCTAGAGGGTTACAAGGTAGCCAGGAAGGAACTGAAGAATGGACTTAGGAGAGCTAGAACAGGGCATGAAAAAGCTTTAGCGGGTAGGATTAAGGAAAACACTAAGGTGTCCTACACATGTTTGAACAGGTTGATGTTAGGAAGGAGGATGTGCTGAAAATCTTGAAATACATAAGGATCGACAAATCTCCTGGGCCAGACAGGGTATAGCCAAGGTTTCTACAGGAAGTGAGGGAAGAGATTACTGCACCTTTGGCAATGAGCTTTGCATCCTAACTGTCCACTGGAGTAGTACTAGATGATTGGAAGATGGCAAAAGTTATTCCCTTATTCAAGAAAAAGAATAGGGACAATCCTTGTGATTACAGACCAGTCTTAAGTAAATGGTGGGCAAAATGTTGGAGAGGATTGAGAGACAGGATTTATGACCACTTGGGAAACCATAGTTTGATTAAAGATAGTCAGCATGGCTTTGAGAAGGGTAGGTCACACCTCACAAGCTTTACTGAATTCTTTGAGGATGTGATAAATCACATTGATGAAAGTAGAGCAGTGAATGAGGTGTACATGGATTTTAGCAAGGCTTTTGATAAAGCTCCCCTTTGAAGTCTCATTCAGAAAGTAAGGAGGCATGGGATACGGGGAAACCTGTCTGTCTGGATACAGAAATGGCTGGCCCATAGAAGACAGAGTGTGATGGTAGATGGAAAGTATTCAGCCTGGAGCTTGGTGACCAATGATGTTCTAGAGATCCGTTCTGGGACCTTTGCTCTTTGGTGATTTTTATAAATGATTTGGATGAGGAAGTGGAAGGGTAGGTTAGTAAGTCTGCTGGTGACAATGGTTGGTGGATTTGTGGATAGTGTTCAGGGCTGTTGTAGGTTGCAATAAGACATTGACAGGATGCAGAACTGGGCTGATAAGTGGCAGATGGAGTTCAACCTGAAAAAGTGTGAAGTGAATCACTTTGGAAGATCAAATTTGAATTTAGAATATAGGGTTAAAGTCAGGATTCTTGGCAGTATGGAGGATATTGGGATCCATGTCCATAGATCCCTCAAAGTTGCCACCCAGATTGCTAAGAAGTCATCTAGTGTGTTGGCTTTCATTAGCAGGGAGATTAAGTTTAAGAGCTGCGAGGGCATGGCATCAGTTCTCCACAGAGTCCCGATTAGACCACAATTGGAATATTGTGTTCAGTTCTGGTGCCCCATTACAGGAAAGATGTGGAAGCTTTAGAGAGGGTGTAGAGAAGATGACCCAGATGCTGCCTGGACTGGAGGACATGTCACATAAAGAAAGGTTGAGGAAGATAGGATGAGAGGTGACTGGATAAAAATGTACAAGATGTTGAGAGCCATAGATATAGAGAGGAGAGACAGAATTTTTCCCAGGGTAGAAATGGCTATCACGAGGGGGCATAATTTTAAGGTTTCATGGAGATGTCAGAGGTAGGTTCTTTACACAGAGTGGCAAGTGCATGGAATGCACTGCCGGCAGTGGTCATAGACTCAGATACATTAGGGACATTTAAGTGATTCTTGGATAGGCACATGGAAATGAGTACAGTAAAGGGGATGTAGGTTAGTCTGATCTTAGAATAGGATAAAAGGCCAGCACAACAGAGGGCTGAAGGGACTGTACTGTTATGTACCGTTCTATGTATGGTCTTACTTCAGACAAAACTTAATTTTTATATTCTTATATTTTTATGCACCTGGTTTGATGGAATAGGAAAGCCAGAAGGTGTTGGGTTGGGGAGGCTAGTGGAGAGAGAATAATTAAAATAAGCCATGTTCAGTTTCTTCATTTTGTATTATTCTCTAAGACAGTCAAGAGAATAATTGGTCTTCAGAACATTAATTTCTTGCAAATGTCCAAAATAAACAGCATGCATTGTGTAATTAAAATCTGAACAATCGATTCCTTTGTTTAAAATATTTATATTTGTTAATGTTATACAAAAGTTGAGTTTTTCAGAGGCATAATCTGTTGGGACTTTGAAACAAGCTAATAATTAATGCTGTGCAAATATTTTCCATCTATATTGCAACAGTTTAAAGCTCTTGCTGATATAGAACACTGAACTTTTGAGCAAGCTAAGTGATATGGATGTGAACATAGGAGGTCTAGTTAATAAGTTTGCAGATGACACCAAAATTGGAGGTACAGTGGACAGTGAAGAAGGTTACCTCGGAGTAAAACAGAATATTGAGCAGATGGGCCAATGGGCCGAGGAGTCGCAGACAGAATTAAATTTAGATAAATGTAAGGTGATGCATTTTGAAAAGGCAAATCAGGACAGGATTTATACACTTAATGGTAAGGTTCTGGGGTGTGTTGCTGAACAAAGAGACCTTGGAGTGCAGGTTCATAGTTCCTTGAAAGTGGAGCCACAAGTAGGTAGGATGGTGAAGAAGGCATTTGGTATGCTGTCCTTTATTGGTCAGAGCATAGAATATAAGAGTTGGGAAGTCATGTTGTGGCTGTACAGGACATTGGTTTGGCCAGTTTTGGAATACTGTGAGCAATTCTGTTTTTCCTGCTATTGGAAGGATCTCGTGAAACTTGAGAGGGCTTAGAAAATACTTACAAGGATGTTGCCAGGGTTAGAGGGTTTGACCTGTAGGGAGAGGCTGATTAGGCTGGGGCTGTTTTCCTTGGAGCATCAGCAGCTGACGGGTGACCTTACAGAGGTTTATAAAATCAGGAGTGGCTTGGTTAGCGTGAATAGCCAAGATCTTTTCTCTGGGGTTGGGGAGCTAAAAGTTAGAGGGCATAAGTTTATACAGAGAGACAGAGACAGAGACAATTTTAAAATGGACCTAAGAGGCAACTTTTTCACACAGAAGGTAGTGGGGTATCGAATGAGCTGCCAGACAACGTGGTGGAGACTGGTACAACTACAACATTTTAAAAGGCATCCAGATGTGTATATGAATAGGAAGGGTTTAAGAGGGATCTGGGCCAAATGTGACTAGATTTACCCAGGATATCTTGTCGGAATGAAGGAATTGGACTGAAGGGTTTTTTCTGTGCTGTGCATCTCAATGACTCTAAGTATTCATGAAGAAGCATGATTTTGCAAACAAAAAAAAGTGTTGTAACTTTCCAAGTAATTGTAGTGTTGTCACATCAACATACATAGTTCATGGAATCACAGCCTAACTCAACTAAATTAAAATATTATTCTTTTAAAGAAGGGCTAGTTGCAAATTAATCAGGATCAGATTTGTACTGACGCCCTTTTGAATAAGCATAGTTTGAAAGCTTCCTACTAAACACACTTTCAAACTTGAAGTCTTAATTTGCAAAACAAAACAGACTTCCTTTAGTGAATGATGTTTGATTAGTTATGATGCAATTAACCTTGCAGTACCTGATATGTGGATTGAACTTTACAACGATAAAGACAATTTTATTTTTAAAAAACTTTAAGATATGAGTTCCTAATAAGAGGTAAAATCAGAATAATATGGAACGTGCATCCTAACAGACTGTGTTTGCACAGCCATTTGCTGTTTTATTTTACAGTTAGATAAATGACCAGCTCCCTGCACAATGAGCTTCTTGAACTCCGAGCTCTTGGTTGTGCACCAAGAACCTAGCTAAATAAAATTTAAAGGACTTAGCATCTAGTTTATCAACATCAGTAGTGTCAAGACAACAAGGAGGGGTTAAACGCACACATTCTTTAAATATGGAAGGAACCCTTCCATGTCACCCTTCACTCTTAAGAGATGCCCAATATAGGTAATTGTCCTGGGATAAACAAAGTGATTACCATCTGGTACATCGGTGCTGAGAACACAATGGATTGTCGGAAGTCACTGAACTTATGGGAGTCGTAGTTTTATTTTGTTCAGGTAGGTCATGGTATTATGTATAGATCCCGAAGTCCAAAAGATGGAAATTACTTTTGGAAGTTCTCCAGTGCTATCACGTGGACAGTAGTGACCAGTGGACGAATGAAAAAGGGCAAGTGTTCAACCTGCTTAACGTATTAGTTACCCATTTCGTGCACACACAGAACTAATTTCTAGATAGAGCAAATATACAGTAACTAGTTTCAAAACTCCTAGATGCACAGTACGTCCATGACGAACATGAACTGGTGTCTTGTGTGTACTTTTGGTGAGTCAGTGGCAGATGCAACTAGTCCAGTTTTAGTAGTTAGTAACTTCAATTAGTTTCGTGCTTTCCATTAAATGTAATATGAAATTATATACATCCCTTAGTATGAATGTTAATAGATGAAAAAAAATCATTTTAAGGGATCTATTCCTAACTAACTTTCATTCTTCCATTTATAATGGATAAAATGTAGCCGAGGTTACTTATACTTCGTACATGATTTGCACTGGTGTAGACTTCCAAATGAAGATTACATGCATCATATGTATGGAAGGATACAGAGTAGGCAACTAGGTCAGGAGATGTATGCAAAACAAAAGAAACAGAAAAAGGCAAATGGTGATTTTTTTTGGTACCCTTTTCAAACAATTCCTAATGGAATTTCACATTTTAGTGGCTCTATGTATGATAGTAGCTAATGATCACTGTCAGAGCAATTTCAGTACTGTACAACAGTTGAAGAACTGCACTGGAAAAAAAGTAGGGACAACAAAAGTCACAGATCTATAACACTGTTCTTTCATCAACAGTAGACATGCTTAGTATTTCCAGAATTTCCAATTATTATCCCAGTGGGGGTAAATAGTTTTGAAAATTCAAATTCGTTGAGTCAGAGTTTTGAAACAGCATGAAACAAAACCTTCAGCCCAAAATGTCTGCACCACTTAAACATCTCATCCCATTTTCCAGCACTTGGCTCATAGTTACAGCATTTCAAGCATTCATCTAAATAGTTCTTAAATGTCTTGAGAGTCCCACCACCCGTCTGGCTATAAGATCCAGATACAACCCTCTGGGTGCAAAACTATGTCCTTAAATTCTCTCTAAACAACCTGGTCCTTACCTTAAAAACTGTGCTCCCTGGTTATTGACTTCTTTATTAAGGGGAAATGTTTCTCCCTACTGACCCTGTCTATGCCCCTCAGAACTCTGTATAATCTTAATCTGATCCCCTCAGCCTTTTCTGCTCCGAGGAAAACAACATCTGCCATCTACTGTCTTTTTATAGTCAAAATGCTCCAGCCAAGTAACATCCTGATGTATCACTTCTGCACCCTCTCTAATGCAGTCACATTCTTCCGATAGTTTGGCAACCAGAACTGTACACAGCACTCTAACTGTGGCCTAAAGATATGTCCAACTTCATCATAGCCTTCTTGCTCTTGTATTCATTCTTCTGACTATTGAGACAACTATCCCATTCTATTATCAACAAGATGTTTTCTTGATAGATTCAAAAATGGTTCAATAAAAATTGAAATTCAGCAGGAGTGGCAGCATCTGTGGGAAAAAGGCAGAGTTAATGTACTCTTCAGCAGAACTGATAGCAGCTAGGAGAAAGTGGAATTTTGCGAAGATATTACAGTTTGGAGACAGACAGACAGATCTCCTCACAGTGCCAGAGACCTGGGTTCAATTCCCATCTCAGGCGACTGACTGTGTGGAGTTTGCACGTTCTCCCAGTGTCTGCGTGGGTTTCCTTCAGGTGCTCCGGCTTCCTCCCACAGTCCAAAAACGTGCAGGTTAGGTGAATTGATCATGGTATATTACCCGCGTTAGGTGAAGGGGTAAACGTAGGGGAATGAGTCTGGGTGGGTTGCACTTCGGCAGGTCGGTGTGGACTTGTTGGGCTGAAGGCCCTGTTTCCACATTAAGTAAGCAAGCTGAAGGTGTGATAATAGGACTATGTGAAGATGTGTAGGCTGTGTTGAAAGCAACCAATGTCAAATCAGGACCAAGTTGGAGAGTGTCTAAAAATCAAAGGATGTAATCAGGCTCTGAAGTTGTTGAACTCGATGCTGAGTCCTAGAGGCTTGAAGGGACCCCAAATGAAAAATGAGGAGCAATTCTTCGAGCTTGGACTGAGGCTCGCTGGAGCACTGCAACATGCCTGCCACAGAAATGTCGGCATGAGAACACGCTGATGCGCTGAAGAGGCAAAGAAAGGAAGATAAAAAAGTGTGGCTGGTCATGGCATTCTGTTGGAATTAACAGAAATGGCGGCCTGTGATCCTTTGGATGCAGAGGCTCATGGGGTGGTAAGTACGACTGGGGTGTTGGAAACCCTATCTTTGAGAGAGAAAAGAGAAGGGATAAGGGCAGAAAAGGAGCTGATGGCCCTGTCAGTCATGGCAATGGAGAACACACTGATTGAGAAAAAGGTGGACGTTTCTTAGGTCCCCTGCAGAATATGGCATCATCAGAACAAATGTGATGGTGATGGAGAAAATGGGATGGACTCCTTAAAGTAAGCAGGGTGTGCAGATGTACAGTTAAGGTAACTGTGGGAGTCAATCAGTAGCCAGCTCATCCCAGAATTGGAAACAGAGACTTTTGAGGAAGGCAAGGGAAGAGTTCGAGAAAGATCTGGTGAAGGTGACAGCAGGAAGCAAAATTGATAAATTTTTCCAGTGAGAGAGAGAGTGTGAGAGAGAGAGTGTGAGAGAGAGAGTGTGAGAGAGAGAGTGTGAGAGAGAGAGTGTGAGAGAGAGAGTGTGAGAGAGAGAGTGTGAGAGAGAGAGTGTGAGAGAGAGAGTGAGAGAGAGAGAGTGAGAGAGAGAGAGTGAGAGAGAGAGAGTGAGAGAGAGAGAGTGAGAGAGAGAGAGAGTGAGATGCGCTGGGGAAAGAAATAGTAGAATTGGAACCAGGAATGTACCTCATACCTCTCAAAGTGATAGGCATTACCCAGGCCCATGCGGTAGCTATGGCCACATCTTTGATCTGAAGACAGTTGAGAGGGGTTAAGGGAAAAGTTGTTCAAAATGAAGATGAGCTGAGCAAGGCGATGAAGCTTGCTGGTGGATGGAGATGGTTCAAGCCTCTTTTCCAGGAAGAAGCGGAGAGCCTTAGGACATCCTGATGGGGGATGGATGTAGAGAGGGACTGCATGTGAAGTTGGAAATTTCAAAACTGACGTAAAGCATGAGAAGAATCCCAGATGTAACTGGGGAGGTACCAGACAAGGAGAGAAAAAAAACTCCAGTTAAGGTAGGAAGAAATAATTACCGGGGAGCAGAAGTAGGCAGAAACAATGGATCCACTTGGGGGAGGAGGTAGAAGTGGCAAACTTGGTGTTCACCATCAAAAAAACCTTGATTAAGTCATAGTAAAAGAACCACACCTTTCTTAGTTAGTGTGGTGAAATTTCAATATCAAGTGGATGACAGGGCCAGGAGTGGCACTGGAAATACAACCCCAGAAAGGGAGCTCTGTTGTATACAGTAACAGGACACTTTTCATTAAATCTACACAGTGACGCTTGCCAGATTTGAAATTGCAACATCTTTAAAGTAATGAGGAGGTGATATCAAAACAGGGAGTGAAGTAGTATTGTTTGGAAGTAACTAATAGGAACACAATGTTTTACATTGCTGTGTGAGCATGAGGCAGCACTTCCTGTTGTACAAACCTGCGCACTCCTATTGGGAGATTGGCGGTACACACCTCCTAACTTTTAAAATACACTGAAAGGACTAAATAGAACGCCGAAACATTTTGTTTTTCTTTCTTGTATGAAGCAAAAAAGAATTTTAAAAAGGTAGATGAAAATGTTTTCGGGCACAACCAAACGTTAATAGTACAGAAATACAATCAGGGCCAGCATTCGATGTGTTTGATGGAGCTTGTGTTGCAATATACAAACTACGCTTTGTGAAACTCTTCTAAAATTGTATTGTAGGTTTACTTCCTCCATAAAGCAGCTACTACAAATCCATGCCAAAAGTCAGACTGCAACGGACCTGAAACCGGAGGAACAGAACTTACTTGCTTAACTTGTGGGGCGACGTTCCTAACAGCGTGAAAATACGAAACAAACTTTCTGAAACTATAACACTGGCCCAGGGAGAAATGGATGGTTTCGTTAAGCTGCCGACTAACTACTTGAGCCGACATATTTCACAAGGTCCCCTTTGGGGTTCAGGGTCTGCAGCGTGCGATTACTTGCAGAGAGGGGATACGTACAGATTAGCGATACCAGCCTTCCTGACGGCCGATGAGATGGCTTTGACAGCAGTGTAAAGAGCGCTGAGAAGCTGATTCAATTCGCCGGTGCCTTTCGCCTTTCTGCCCTCCTCAAGCATGAAACGAGTCACCGTGACCAGATTGGTATCGAAAGGGGAGCGGTCTGACATGTTTCCTCCCGATTGCTCGCTTAAGGAAGAGAATGTACAGTCAGGGAGCGATGGAAAGACCGAGCTGCTGAATGAAGCAACTCAAGAAGCCACACCACAAACTTCAAGAGGGAGGCACGTTTTAGATCAGCACTTTCAGCCAATCCTCTAACGATCCAGCCCAGGAAAGGGGAGGGACTCCTTCACAGAACAATCAAGCCAAATCTGAGTGGCTAACTGAATCTGGGTAAAGTTCAGATGGAAATGGGAATAAACAAGTGGGACGGCATCTAATTTATTGACGTTGCTTTTTGAAGTAAATTTTCTGTTGGTGTGCACGGTTGTATTCTTAAAACACACCCGTCCTAATGATGTATAATGATGACATACAGTTCCTGCTATAAACTAGCTTTCAGTGATAAACGAGGAATATCATCTATGAGATTACATTTAAATTATGAAGCTATCACAGTGATTTTACCGAACGTAATGAAATCTGGAACTGCTGTCAGTTTATTTCAAAGTTCAGGGGGTCGGTCACTTGACGCGTGCCCCTCCCTCCCCTACGATGAGATCTTCAAATCAGATCAGATTGTGAGATTTTACTGCTTTAGCTGCTCCTGAAAGTCCTTTTTAAAAATTGACAGGAACTTCCACTCTTTTATTCCCTCCATCTAAGGACAAAAGGACATTCTTGAAATTTGAACGTGTTCGTGTGGTGTGGGAAGGGGAGAACTGGAACTTTGATAATTGTAATTAATTGAAGTTATCCTTGAAACATAGACGCGTTAAAGGAACTTCATCCTTCCACACTCTCTCAATCCCAGTTGATATTGGGCAATTTTGCAGGGTTTTGAAAGCAATGGCTGGAATTGGAACTTGCTTTCTAATGCAGATGTCAAACAGCAAAAAAAAGAGCCGGTATGTTGGGAACATACTGACACCCATATTTAACGTAAATGCATTTGTTGCTGTGGGAAACTCCTGCAAACCTGCTATTCAAACATGTTCAGGATAATGGCGCCGTGTTTTAACCCTACATTCTGCCTTTTGCACTCAGTGCTTGGGTTTTCTGGAACTGGTCAGTAAATAGAGGTGAGAGGTTTGATAGCCCAGAAAACACTGAGACCTCGCAGTTGCTTCCCTGTCTTAGGTAAAGGTTTTTACTCTCAAGAGAGAGAGTCTGCTTTCATCGCATTGGAGGCAAGTTCTAAGACTTCAAGGTAGCAAAAATGACCCTCTGAAGTTTGATCTAAAATTCTCAGCTCTCAATCAGCAACTTTGGGGCAACACTCAGAGCTCAAATTTGAATCTCTGATGACTGACAAGAGGAACAAAACTTTAAAGTAACAACAGCTGCCTTTTCCTAAACCACTTGTCATTTCACAGGGCTCTTGTCTGCGAGATAACCGTCAATTTAGACAGTACAGACAGAACATGGTCATGACTGAACATCAATGGCTGAGGACTTGCCATCAGGCCAATGTTGGAAATTAATTTCTCCTGAAAGAAGGCAACCTGCCGAGGTGAGTGAACTGGCAAACATGGTCAGTGGCAGACAAGGTCACCGTAGCCTGCTTTTTTGACTTGGTTCTGATTCCATCAACGATCTGCCACTGGCATCAATCGAATCTCACAATCTGCCGTGCTGGTCAGCTGGTGAGTTTTGTAAAAATATTGTTCATTCAGGGGGTGTGGGCTTCACTGGCTGCATCAGCATCTATTTCTCAAAGTTGACAGTGTGGTGCTGGAAAAGCACAGCAAGTCCTGATGAAGGGCTTTTGCCCAAAATGACAATTTTCCTGCTCCTCAGATGCTGCTTGATCTGCTGTGCTTTCCCAGCACCGCATTCTTGTCTCTAATCTTCAGCATCTGCAGTCCTCACTTTCCCCAATTTATTTCTCAAACCTATTTTCCCTTCAGAAAGTGCTGGTGAAGTGTCTTCTTGAATCACTACAGTCAGTTTGGTGTAGGTGGACCTACAACGCTATTAGGACCAGAGTTCCTGACCCAGAACAATCGTGCCACATTTTTCCGAGCTGCCGCTTATGCCCAGTAAGAATTAAGTTCAATCAAAATGAGAGAGTCCTCAGATTTGCTATGCTGACTGGATTCCCACATGCCTAGGGAGCTATTGACTGAACAAACTTAGCAAACAAGGCACCTTAGACTTCCTGACGTCAGTAGTGGGCAAGTTGTTGGAGGGAATCCTTTGAGGGCCACGATTTACATGTATCTGGATAGGCAAGGACTGATTAAGGATAGTCAACATGTCTATCATGGGAAATCATGTATCATGAACTTGATTGAGTTTTTTGAAGAAGTAACAAAGAGGATTGATGAGGGCAGAGTGGTGGACATGATCTATATAGAGTCAAGAATGTGGCGCTGGAAAAGTACAGTCAGGCAGCATCTGAGGAGCAGGAAAATCGACATTTCTGGCAAAAGCCCTTCATCAGGAGTGATCTATATGGACAAGGTTCCTCATAGTAGACTGGTTAGCCAAGTTAGATCTCATGGAATACAGGAAGAACTAACCATTTGGTTGCAGAACTGGCTCGGAGATAGAAGACAGAGAGTATTGACTGGTTGCTTTTCAGACTGGAAGCCTATGACCAGTGGTGTGTCACAAGGATCTGTGCTGAGTCCACTGCTTTTTCTCATTTATATAAATAATTTGGATATGAGCATAAGAGGTTTAATTAGTAAGTTTGCAGATGACACCAAAATTGAAGGTATAGTGGACAGCGAAGAAGGTTACCTCAGAGTACAATGAGATCACGATCAAATGGGCCAAGGAGTGGTAGATGGAGTTTCATTTAGGATTGCATTTTGGAAAGGCAATTCAGGGCAAGACTTATACACTTAATGGTAAGGGCCTGAACAAATAAACCTTGGAGTGCAGGTTCATAGCTCCTTGAAAATGGAGTTGCAGTTAGATAGGATAATGAAGAAAGTGTTTGGTATGCTTTCCTTTATTGGTCAGAGTATTGAGAATAGGAGTTGAGAGGCCATGTTCTGGCTGTTCAGGACATTGGTTAGGCCACTATTGGAATATCGTGTGCATTTCTGGTCTCCCTCCTATCGGAAAAATGTTGTGAAACTTGAAAGGATTCAGAAAAGATTTACAAGGATATTCCCAGGGTTGGAGGATTTGAAATATAGGGAGAGGCTGAATAGGTTTCCATTATTTTCCCTGGAGTGTCAGGGCTGAGGGGTGACCATATACAGGTTTATAAAATCATGAGGGGCATGAAGTGGGAGAGTCCAGAGTTAGAGGGCATAGGTTTAGGGTGAGAGAGGAAAAATTTAAAAGGGACCTAGGGGGCAACTTTTTCACACAGAGGGTGGTGTATGTATGGAATGAGCTGCCAGAGGAAGTGATGAAGGCTTGTACAAATGTAACATTCAAAAGACATCTGGATGGGTATATGACTAGGAAGGGTTTAGACGGATATGGGCCAAGTGCCGGCAAATGCAACAAAGTTGAGTTAGGATATCTGGTTGGCATGGACAATTTGGACCAAAGGGTTTGTTTCTGTGTGTCTATCTCAATGACTATATGAATCAGGAGTATTCAAAAACCAAAAGGGACACCACTGCATTAATGTTCAGTTAACATATGATCACTGAAAAATCATTGTGTAGATCAATGCAAGATACCCAGTAAGCGGTCATGATTTCTTGATCCTGCACTTGTCAAGTTTCCCACAGATCTTTGTGCTTTCAAGTATGATCAGTTGATCCCTGTGAGGAGTCCTATCACTACTGCACATACAATCAAAGACAAGTTTAGTTATTAAATAAGCCATTGAGATGCAGAAGAAGTGATTCAGGCACCTGGTCAAATGTGGAAGCAGCCCTCAGTATGAAGCAGCAACAGTATGCAGGATAGTGAGTTATCTACTCACAGTGCAGCAGAGAGGAATGGAACTTCAGGAAAAGGAAGATGATTGTTCTTCATCATCAGGGAGATTTATTTTCAGGAAGAGGAGGAAAAGACTGTTGTGGCAAGGGTAATTATAGCCACTCAGCTGCCAATGATGTCTGGGATAGACTCATTTAGGTCCAATTCACCTAATCTGAGGCAGTGCAGTCAACTGGCAGACTTACTGTGAAGTTGCTGAAGTGCTGCATCCTCAATGAAACGGATATGTTCACGTACGGGTAGCTCTCCAATGACATTGTAGTTGCATTCCAGCGAAACCTTGCTTAATAGAAAATTGCTTTATATAAATAATAGTGCCTGGGGGGAAAGTGGGGTTGGGGCAGACCAGCAAAACATATCACTCAGAATCGTTCAAAAATCACCCAAAAGTCTAACACAAAATATAGCACAGCCTGAATGAAGGTTGAAATCATATTTATTAACGAAACAAAAATAAATTTAACACAGTATATTTAAAAAATGTAAGAAAAATGCACTCTGTACAGTACCTCTCATAGTCATAACTGCTCTATTGGCAGCTAACATCGCACATGCGAAGAACAGTGCAGAGATTTCGACGTGAGCATTGGTGCATACGCAGAATGAAGCCCGCAAACTGATCCCCGCTGGAATCATGCTATTGCGTTCTTGAAACTTACACTCCCTAAATTCTTCAGTGATGTTATAGCCAAATCGTGCTGTTGAAATGTCTGTTATCCAAAAACTACCTATAAGTCATTCCATACATATAACCAAAATTATTATCAAAGGCTGCAGATATTTGAGAAGTATTTTTGAGCACTCTAAAGGTATATGAAGATAAGGTTTGACTGGCAAAAAAATCAAGAGAATGCATAACTATTGTGAGAGTATGAAATAGACAGTGGGCAAAGCACAAATGTAGTACCAACATGATTAAGGCAAGCACAGACATCCCGGCTATGATACCTGTTCCTCTTGTGTGGGTGTTCCGCACTGTGGAGAAATTTCATGACCTTAAAAGACAAGATCATAAGTAGTTACTTCCTCATAACAGATATAATGTATAAAATGGCTCTGCTCTGGTTAATAAATGCATACTCCCTAAATTAAAACAGAGTGGTTTGACTACCTTCCAGAAGCTCCTACTGCTGGTTACAACCAGGTCTGTCATCCTAAACAATGACTTCAACTGCACCATTGATGGATCTGGCAGGACCAACAGCAAACTGAGCATCATGTTCAAACTCCTAACGGAAATGGGTAATTGAATTGAATTGAATTAGTTTTATTTTCACATGTAGAACAAAGAACAGTACAGCATAGGAACAGGCCCTTCAGCACTCCAAGCCTGCACCAACGTGTTTTGCCCTTCCATACTAAAACTGGCTTCACTTACAGGATTCATAGCCCTCTATTCCCTTCCTTTTCATGTATTCATACAGGTGCTTCTTGAATGTGCTATTGTTCTTCCACCATCTCCTCTGGCAGCACGTTCTAGGCACTCACCATGCTTTGTTTGAAGAACATCCTCACACGTCTCTTCTCAACCTCGCTCCCCCCACCCTACACTTTGAACTTGTATCCCTGAGTAATTGACGCCCTACCTTGAAAAAAACCTCATACTTCACACACTATCCATACCATTCACAACATTATACATTTTTATCAGGTTACTCCTCAACATCTTATGTTTCAGTGAAAATAAGCCCAGTCTATCCAACATTTCTTCATAGCTAAAATCCCCCAAACCAGGCAACATCCTGGTAAACCTTTTTCGTACTGTCTCCAAATCATCCACACCCTGCTGGTAGTGTGGTGACCAGAACTGCATGCAATATTCCTAAAGGCCTAACTAAAGTTCAAAAAACTGCAGCATAACTTGACCATTCTTATCCTCAAGGCCCCTTCCAATGAAGGCAAGAATGCAATGGCTTTTTTTTACTACTTTATCTATCTGCACTACCGCCTTCAGTCATCTATGGACCTGCACACCCAGATCCCTCTGCATATCAATACTCCTAAGGGTTTTGCCATTCACTGTATAATTTCCACCTGTACTTGATCTTCCAAAATGCATTACCACATATTTGTCCAGATTAAACTCCATCTGCCATTTTTCTGTCCATGCCTCTAACTCATCAATATCCTGCTGCGCATATAATGAGTTGGAGGCATGGCCAATCCTCCTCACTATCTGCAACTCCACCAATCTTTGTATAATCCATAAACTTACCAATTAGATCAGCCACATAGTGTTTTACATTTGCCTGTAAATAAAATAAAAAGTTAGGGTCTACACTATCTCCTTTATTACATTTTGAAGGGATTAGATCTGGTCCATAACAATATACGAGTGGGAGGTGGAAAGGAAAGAAATCTGAAATTGGCAGTTCGCCTCCCTTCTTAACATGGGCTATTAAAATTGATCCATAAGTGAATCATGTCTGATTCTTCCTGCACACTTTGAGTCACATCACCTCTGAATGCTGTGTTTGAGGTGTTGCGATGAGGAAGAGACTCTACCCACTCCCTTCTGGAATGTGCAGGTTTGGAAAGAGGTGCAGTCATTTTTGTCAAGCAGCTTTGTTTCAGAGGATTCAGTGCTCTATGAGCTGTTAGGAGGGTTGCACAATGAAATAAAAGTATCTGCTGCTGGAAATCCATCAACCCACTGAAACATGCTCTTTAGTCTGCCTGATAATTGCTAGTCTTCCATTCTGAAGTGCATCAATAGCTGAAAGTTGCCATATTCCTATGTATGAAAATATGTGTTCATACATTAAAACCTGGAGCAACTATCTTAAAGTTTCAATAGGGGAAGGCTATTGTCTAAGGCCCTTCTGTCATAGTATACTGAAGGACTAGAAACAAATGCAAAACTGCGATGTGTACATCAGAGAATGTTGGACACAAAATATAATGTCCAATGTAAATGTAACTTATCAATGGCAATTACCATGAGACACATTATGTACTGTGGTGAAAAGAACTCACCTGTATTGAACTTCATGAAATGTTAAATTTGAATTGTTATATAAATGAAATGTACTTTCACCAATTTTAATAACAAATATGTTTTAGAAAGAAAACACTGTAATGAAAAGCTTTCTGTAGGAATGTCAGCAGGTAGGATGGTGGTGGCAATGGGGACAGGGAGATTTGTTCTTTCATAAGCACAATGCCCAAAATTGATGTAAGGATGCCTTTTTGTTGAACTGAATGGCATACAAAGCTGTGAGAAATCATGTTGGACAGACCGTTGAGATGCCTGTGTTCAGAGAAATATGCACATGACATGATATTTCTGCATGGTTTCCACACTGATTGCAGGATAACCTGGGCAGGGGCAAATGAATTAATACTGAACCTTGCAGAATTTTGAATGTGAGTTGCACTCGGATGTCTTTAAACGGGGGGGTGTCGAGAGCATGCATGTTATTGCTACTATAGGATTCCTTAGTTCTATACATAGTGTGTCCGAGGAAGGAACTCAGAAGTGTTATGAGTTGGCATAAGGGTATGAAGCATCGTAGGATTGGGTAGCATTCATGAGGAGTTATTATGGATGAGCATGGATGGGAATGGGTAGGGGAAGTGTAAGAGTTGGATGGTCTAATAATTATCAAAACAACTTGGATAAAGTCCCAGCAGACTGAGGTGGGCTTTTTAAGCAGCATGCCATGGCACTCAGCAGCTCCTAAGTGTGGGGTACAAGACCTGCAATATACGTCCAAAATGAGGGTCTCAACTTGATCCTGTGCCTGCCTTCCAGAATGAAGATTGTCCATTTGGGGCAAGTTTTCCAGAGGTAGTTAAGCTCAGCTGGGAAATTTCCTGACTCAAGCTATCTAGCCACTAGGATGACAGTCTAGTCCTCTGGTCAGTGGCCTATGTTCTCAATGAATGGCACAATCCACAGTGATTCCATAATTCTTTTAATATAAGCAATTCTCCTCAGACCCTTTGAGTATCCACATCACTTCATGAAAGATTTATTGACAAATAACGTACAAGTTGAAAATCAAATTTTTGCTCAAATTCACATGCAAATTTTCAAACTAAATATACATTAGAATTTTTTTTAATCACACATTTTATAAAATAAAATCCACTTGTACCCAGTTTCCGATGTGTTGGCTAAGTTGTTTATACAGGAAGATGTTATTTCTTTTCTGGACCTAATGAAAATGCCAAAGAAGGTTTCAAATATTCCTATCAGTATTGTTTGGTAAGTGGTGCTTAGAGTCACAGTCATAGTGCTGTCCAGCACGGAAACAGACTTTTCAGTCCAACTCGTTCATACCTACCAGATATCCTAAGTTAACCTAGTCCCATTTGCCAATATTTGGCCCATATCCTTCGAAACCCATCCTATTCATATATCCATATATGAATGTTATAATTATACTAGTCTCCACCACTTCCTCTGGCAGCTTATTCCATATACACACAACCCTCTGTATGAAAATGTTGCCCCTTAGGTCTCTTTCAAATCTTTCCGATCTCACCTTAAACCTATGCTCTGTAGCTTTTGACTCTCCAACCCTGGGGAAAAGACCTTGGCTATTCACCATATCTATGCCCTTCATGATTTTATAAACCTCTATAAGGTCATCCCTCAGCCTCTGAAGCTCCAAGGAACAGCTCCAGCCTATTAAGTCTCTCTTTATAAATCAAACCTTCCAACCCTGGCAACATTCTTGTAAATCTTTTCTGTACCCTTCCGGTGATTAGTTTGTGTCAGATAGTACTGTCCACTTAATAATGGTTACTCCACTTCAAAAATAGATAGTTGTGGGAAGCATCCTAATACATCTGTACTGCTTGTTAATGCAATTACTATACTAATTTTGCAAATCATGTTTATGTTGGGTCAATATTTATTTTGAAAGAAACAGTACTTTCAATAACAGAGTTACTAGATAAGTAGAATTATCTAATCATTTGATTTCTGACAGTTGGCAGTTGAGTACATGTAGGAGGTAAGTGCATTCTTAGAATTAGAAATATTTAAACAATTCAGCTGCACCTTTTAATTTTTTTCTGTTATTGTAGTGCCTTATGTAATGAGGCTATTTTATGAATTTCGACAATTGTACTAGCAATGCGTCTGCCTTGGTTTAATAGTTACAGTCTCACCTCAGAGTGTTAGCTCAGAGTCAGGAGATTGTGGGTTCTACCTCCACTTCAGAGACTTGATTACATATTTTAAGTTGACACTTCAGTGTGGCACAAAAGGAGTGGAATGCTTTCAAAAGTGGACCGAAAGGGAAATATTATGATAAATCTGCTGTTTAGCTTGGCCAGGAAGAACTTGATGTTAAATACGGTGCCAGTTGGAGAGATTGAAATGAAGACATGTTATCATTTCTTCCTGGAGCAAATTCAACCACCTCAATCTTAAGTCTCTCACTCAGTGTCAGTGAAGCTTCCTAGATACTTGATATTTTCTAATCAACCTGTTCAGAGATGTTACTACACACCACTGGAGCAAGTGGGACTTGAACTCCTGGCTCAGAAGTAGGGTCTCCACCACTGTGTCACAAGAGCCCTTCATTTTATATATATATTTATATCATTTTCGAATCAACCTATTCAGAAATGTTATGTCACACCTCTGGAGCAAATGGGACTTGAATCCAGGCCTCCCGATTCAGAGTCAGGAACAATTAGTTGCCTCTTTTCATTCAATTGTAACAGTGAATACATTTCAAAAGTGCTGAACCCATGTAAAACAACTGCGATGTGATATGGTTGTAAAAGATGCTGTATAATTTAAAATTCCTCTTTCTCTCCTCATTGTACCTTGAAGTTGCCTTCTCTTTGTTTAAATTTGTATCTGAAAATTGTTCTGTTCAATTCACAGTAATGAAAGTAGTCAGAGCTGATCTATCATCTGCACAGGATGGGTTGAGATGTTTTATTACAGCCTTTGCATTGCTCTATTCAATTGCAATGTTTAACCGAAATTCAAAAAAGAAATATTGGTATATTTTAGTATGCACACATAAGAAATTTGACATTTTTCTCAGTTTATGTTCAAGTTAAGTTAGCTCAAGGACATGGAAGATATAGAATGTAGGGAAATAGATGGTGACATCTTGAAAAATGTCCATATTACGGAGGAGAAAATGCTGGATGTCTTGAAACATAAAAGTGGATAAATGCAAGGTGCGGGATTTTGAGAAAACAAATCTTAGCAGGACTTATACATTTAATGGTAAGGTCCTAGGGAGTGTTGCTGAACAAAGAGACCTTGGAGTGCAGGTTCATAGCTCCTTGAAAGTGGAGTCACAGGTAGTTAGGATACTGAAGAAGGCATTTGGTATGCTTTCCTTTATTGGTCAGAGCATTGAGTAAGGATTCGGAGGTATTGTTGCGGCTAAGAGGATATTGGATAGGCCGATGGAATATTGCATGCAATTCTGGTCTCCTGCCTGTCGGAAAGATGTTGTGAAACTTGAAAGGGTTCAGAAAAGATTTACAAGGATGTTGCCAGGGTTGAAGAATTTGAGCTAAAGGGAGAGGTTGAATAGGCTAAGGCTGTTTTCCCTGGAGCGTCGGAGGCTGAGGGGTAATCTTATAGAGGTTTAGAAAATCATGAGGGGCATGGATAAAGTCTTTTCCCTGGGATGGGGGAGTACAGAACTAAGGACATAGGTTTAGGGTGAGAGGGGAAATATATAAATGAGACCTAAGTGCCAACTTTTTCACACAAAGGGTGGTATGTGTATGGAATGAACTGCAGAGGAAGTGATGGAGGCTGGTACAATCACAACACTTAAAAGGCATTTGGATGGGTATATGAATAGGACAGGCTTGGAGGGATATGGGATGGGTGCTGGCAGGTGGGACTAGATTGGGTTGGGATATCAAGTCGGCACAGACAAGTTGGATCGAAGGGTCTGTTTCCATGCTGTACATCTCTATGACTCTGAGTTAAGTAATTCAAACCCAATATATCTTTCTCTTTTAGGAATAGTTATTGAGGATATTTAGGTGCTGTGTCAGATTGGATCTCAATATGTGTGGGATGGGTGAGGTGAGGATCCATAGTAAAAGGTCTTGCAGGAAAGACTGTCATACCATGCTAAAACTTGTCAGGTGAAAAAATGGACAAAGGTGAGGACTGCAGATGCTAGAAACCAGTTTTTAGATCAGAGTGGTGCTGGATAAACACAGCAGGTCAGGCAGCATCCGAGGAGCAGGAAAATCAACATTTTGGGCAAAAGCCCTTCATCAGAAATGGAGGCAGGGAGCCTCCAGGGTGGGGCGGTGGGGCTGGGGAGAAGGTACCAAAGAATACAATAGGTGAATGAGGATGGGGATGGAGGTGATAGGTCAGAGGGGAGGGTGGAACGGATAGGTGGGAAGGGAGATTGGCAGGTAGGACAAGTCATGAGGACAGTGCTAAGCGGGAAGGTTGGAACTGGGGTAAGGTGGGGGGGGGGAGGGGAAATGAGGAAACTGGTGAAGTCCACATTGATTCCCTGGGGTTGAAGTGTTTCGAAGTGGAAGATGAGGCTTGCTTCTTCCAGGTGGCGGGTGGTGAGGGAGTGGCTGTGGAGGAGGCCCAGGACCTGCATGTCCTCGGCAGAGTGGGAGGGGGAGTTGAAATGGTGGGCCACGGGGCAGTGGGGTTGATTGGTGCGGGTGTACCAGAGATGTTCCCTGAAGGACTCTGCGAGGAGGTCTCCAGTCTACCCAATGTTGAGGAGAGCACATTGGGAGCAACGGATACAATAAATGACATTGGTGGATGGGCAGATTAAACTTTGATGGATGTGGAAGACTCCTTTGGGGCCTTGGATGTAGGTGAGGGTGCAGGTTTTGCAGTTCCTGTGGTGGCAGGGGTGGGTGCCAGGATGGGAGAGTAAGTTTGGGGGGGGGGGGGGGGGGTGGGGGGGGGTGGTGGGGGGTGTGGACCTGACCAGGTAGTCACGGAGGGAACGGTCTTTGTGGAAAGCAGAAAGGGGTGGGGAGGGAAATATATCTTTGGTAGTGGGGTCCGTTTGGAGAAGGCAGAAATATCAGCGGATGATGTGGTTAATGCGAAGTTGGTAGGGTGGAAAGTGAGAACTGTAACAACTGTCCTTGTTACAGTTGGAGGGGTGGGGTTTGAGGGCAGAGATGTGGGATGTGGATGAGATGCATTGGAGGGCATCTTAAACCATGTGGGAAGGGAAATTGCGATCTCTAAAGAAGGAGGTCATCTGGTGTGTTCTGTGGTGTGACTGGTCCTCCTGGGAGCAGGTACGGCGGAGGCAAAGGAATTGGGAATACGGGATGGCATTTTTGCAGGAGGTAGGGTTGGAAGAGGTGTTATCCAGGTAGTTGTGGGAGTTGGTGGGTTTGTAAAAATGTCTGTATCACTTTGGTCATCATTAATGGAGTTGGAAAGATCCAGGAAGGGGAGCAAGGTGTCAGAGATGGTCCAAATGAATTTAAGGTCAGGGTGGAATGTGGTGGTGAAGTTGATGAACTGCTCAACCTCCTCGTGGGAGCATGAGGTGGCGCCGATACAGTCATCAATGTAGCGGAGGAAGAGGTTGGGAGTGGTGCCAGTGTAACTATGGAAGATGGACTGTTCTACGTAGCCAACAAAGAGACAGGGATAGCTGGGGCCCATATGTGTGCCCATGGCTACCCCTTTGGTCTGGAGGAAGTGGGAGGATTTGAAGGAGAAATTGTTAAGGGCAAGGACCAATGGAAGATGGACTGTTCTACGTAGCCGACAAAGAGACAGGCAATTTGGGATGGCAACAGATTCAGGCTTTGCTATTGACAACCACATCCCATGAAAGAATAAAAGAAAAATGAGATTCCACTAGAAAATATTATAAGTTAAATGTTAAAATGTTCTATCAGTCAAATATGTGACTTCTATCAGAAGTTAATTTGACCCACAATCAAAACACAAGGCAGTGGTTTTGAAATGTTGCTTGTTATTTGTTTTTGCTGAATTTGATAATATTTTGAGTTATTTTTGCCATGCATCAGTGCACTTTTTGCAAATAGAAAAGGAGAAAAATTAGAAATATCAAATCATTGTGTGTGATTGAAGCTTGTCACTTTATGAAAGATGTATAAAATTTGCACCAAAGATTCCTATTATTAATCAGAAGGTTACTGAGTAGTAATATACATCATCTTAAAAGTTACATTTCTTGACAAGCATAAACTGCAAACAAGTTATGTACGTTATTGTCATAGAAATTGTTATGAATGATGTTCACTTGCATTTATAGCTGTTGAAGTATTCAAAGGGGGAGTGTTATTTAAATAACGTATGAGGAAGAAAGTAGGAGATCAGCAGTAGGTAATGATACTCATTTGAAGAGCTGGTGCAGGCATGACGGACGAAATGGCCTCCTTCTGCACCGGGTGCAAATGTGTTGCTGGTTAAAGCACAGCAGGCCAGGCAGCATCTCAGGAATAGAGAATGCTCGAAACGTCGAATTCTCTATTCCTGAGATGCTGCCTGGCCTGCTGTGCTTTAACCAGCAACACATTTGCAGCTGTGATCTCCAGCATCTGCAGACCTCATTTTTTACTCCTTCTGCACCGTACTACTTCTGTGACTGAGCAGTGCAAAGGGATGAAACCTTAGGAGAATCATCAAGTGAGGCCACATTGGGTAGAAATAAATAACTCAGAAAATCAATCTATCAATCAACTGCCATTAACTCTATTCCCAAGATCTGTAGAAGGTACTTTCAGGATATGACATATTTGATTCTATGAAGTTCAAAAACAGATCTGCAATAAGTAGTTAACGTTCATTTTTAAATTTTCCCATTTAACTTGTGTTTTTATATATACTCCTTTCAACATTGATACATCTGCACTATAAATTTCAGTCCGTTAACTTAGCTCCATAAAATAAAATGATTATAAAATAAGAACGATTGGGTACACAGTGAGTGGTGATCTCCCCACGTCAGGTTTCTGGCATTCCCATTTCTCTTGCAGGTGCTATTCCAGCCTGGTGCATCGGTCATTTAGTCTGTTAAGCTCAGACATGCTAGTATAGTATGGTATAAATAGACAGTTCTACTGGGGTGGGAATCACAGACAAATTCAAATATTTTGCAGTATCCAAAAACATTGCTTACCTGACATCCACATGTGGATCTCCAGCAGTCAGATACCAGTCAGGAACAATAACCTGGTCATCTTGGTCCCCGCATGAGTACACTTGAACCATTGTAACATTCCTGCTGCCGTGCTGACTGAGATCAACTACCTCAACATTCCAGAATTAGTTTAAGAAATTCATTCAGTCATCTGGAAAGCCATGAAAAAGTCATAAAAATATCAGTGTAAATGTATTTTGGCCAATTATTTTTATATTTTTTTCCAGTTGACACTTAAAACGTAAGAATTCCAGTTAATTTAAACTATACATTTTCTTCCTACAACAGTATTTTCAAGAAATGAATTGAACAACAAGAATTAGAAGACAAGAATATAAGAAAGAGGAATAGGAAGTCAAGAATGTAAGGAAGAAGAAAGGGAGTAGGTGATATGACCTGTCAAGCCTATCCTCCACTCAATATAGTTATGGCTAATCTTCTACATCAAGTCTTCTCCATTTCCCTCACCACTCTCCTTGTTTCTCTGACTGCGCCCCATGTTCCCTCAAGTTACCAAAAATATATTTATCTCAGGGTTAAATATTATCAATGATGGACCAACAACAACTAAAAAAATTAACAACCATCTGAATGAAAGAATGTCTCCTCATTTTAGCCTGAAATAATCAACCACATATTCTGAAACTGTGCTTGTGTTCTATATTCTCCAGCTAGGGGAAACAACCTTTCAGTGCCTACACTGCTAATCATCTTCAGAATATTGCATGTTTCAATGAAATCAACTTTCATTTTCCAAACACCAGAAATTTACTCGGCCTCTAACCATTAAACCTCTCACCCCAGGGACCAGTCTAGTGAACGTTTGTTGCAATGTCTCCATTGCAAGTATATCCTTTCTTAGACTGCATGCTAACATTCTATGTTCCTCATATGAGTATGTCTAAATCCTGCTGAATAGTAACATTCTGAGGTTCCACAACTTTTAAAATATATTTTTCTATTTTTATGACCACAGTGAATAATATCACACATCCCCATATTATGCTTAATGTGCTAGCTTCCTTAAATTGAACATATCTCTTTGGAATGTTTTTATGTCCTCCTCACAAGTTACATTCCCACTTAACTTTGTATCAGCAGGAATTTTCCTCTCTAAATGTAGGAAGAAAATGATCTCTATATAAATTATTTGTTAAGTTGTTTTCAAATGAAGAGCATTAATTAGGAACTTAGTTTTACTCATATATACAGCAACAGTTTGAATCTGTAGTTGGTCCACATTATACAATGTACATTGTCTATGTGAGTAATGAAACTTGTAAGGATATAAACGTTTGGCTCCAACTCTACGTTTCACTTCCTGGGTATCTAAGTTGAAATGCTACAGAGAGATGCCAGTCACATCAGTGTTCACATCAAGTGCTCTGTGTCTACTGACTGTTTTCACACATCTACTCTTACAGATAGAGGGGACAACATTTCACTTCGACAGACAATTATTGTAAATGAAGGAAATTGTGACAGCAATGCCTCAACAGGAACACTCCTGTAAGAAATTCTGACAACTAAAATGTTGACACTACCTAACAAGCAGCCAGTCATAGTAACATGCTGCTTTCAGTTGCATTGCATGAACTAATTCATGTCAGTATGTTTCGGAAGCAGTGAAGCCTCGTTGACCATACTTGACAAGCTGCAGTCAGCTATTTCTGTAAGTGGTGGCATATCAATCTGGCATTCCAGAGAGAAATTGTCTTCAAATAATGTCTATCAGAAGAGAATAAATACATTTTCATGCCATCTGCTGCAAGGATATCTGGTGGTACAATGCAACATGTAGCTAGCAGTAGTCATGACAGTACTGTTCAGCTATGACCTGAAGTGTAACTCCACTTCCTCACAATTTGCTGCAAGGCTGATGTAAATGGATGGATCATGGTTTACAGAAAGCCTTCCTCACAACCATCTCCTTTTGTACTTCCTTAACTTGGCAGGAGATGGAAAAATATTCCAGGGACACAAGTTCAAATCTCATGTGGAATCAGAATCAATTCTGAGACTGAAAGCTATTCTCAATAATGTTGCTTTGAAATGATAAAAAATTGTAAACTGTAATCAGAATCGAAATAACATTTCAAGCTATTGCCCTTGATTGGCACAAAATTTGTTAATTGAGACTGAAAGGAGTATGCAGCAGATTAGCGTCATTATGAAGCAGACTGGGAAGAACGTGTAGCAAGTCAGTGTCATGTGAAACAGATTGTGAGAGTGAACTTGTGTGACAGGGCAGCAGTAGCAGTAAAAAAAAGTGGGAGAGAGCTTTTTCAACCTAATAACACAAGATACAGGAGTAGAATTAGGCCATTCAGTCCATCAAGTCTGCTCAGCCATTAAGTCATGATTTCTCAACCCTATTTGCCTGCCTTCTCTTGCTACTGTTGATCCCCTATTAATCAAAGCGTACCTATACATTTTGCTCCTGGTGTGTTTAGGACACATGCTGCAGGGAGAATGAGCATACTGCTCAAACATCAAATGGAGAGCGAAAAGAGAAATTATTAATAATAGGGGACGGCAGAGTTAAGAGAATAGATACCATTCCCCGCAGCCGAGGGAGAGTCCCGAGGTCTGTGTTGCTGACATGGTGCTAGTGTGAAGTATGTTTCTAAAGGAGAGTCACCAGACTTGAAACGTTAACTCTTCTTGCTTCTCAAAGATGCTGCCAGATCTGCTGAGTTGTGCCAGCAATTTCAGTTTTTGTTAAGGATGTTTCCTCTGAGCCAGAAAGCAACTTGGAGTGGGAGGGGAAGGGTCTGGCAGTCATGGCCCATACAAGTTCCAACAACATAGCTAGGACTAGGAAATATGTTCTACTGAGAGCTAAATTATAAAGCAAACTAACAAAAATAATAATCTCAGGAATATTAACTCATACATGTGCAAATTGCATTGGGTAATTAAGACTAAAGAGGCAAATGTGTGGCTCAAAGAATGGTTTGGGAGAAGTGGGGCACTGGCAACAGTATTCGGGAAGAGAGTTGTTGCATTGGGACAGGCTTCATTTGATCCACACTAGGGCCAATAAATTCTCTAACTAGGGTAATATATGAACTTTATCTAATTAGTAAGAGAGAAGGTCAGATGAAAGGAAAGTTTTAAAAAAGAAACAAAAGAAGAGTTGAAGGGCAGTAGAGAGATGAAAACTAAAATGGTATGACATGAAAGGGCAGAAAATGTAAGCAGATTGTACAGCAGAAATTGGAACCAGAATAAGTAATTTTGGTAAAATATCAAAACATAAGGCTCTTTTATGTATTAACGCCATTAATAACCAGGTAGGTGAGATAGGTAGACAAAATAGACAAATAGAAAAAGTTAATATGACTTGATAGCTATTATAGAGACATGGTTACAGGGTGTCAGGGACTGGCAACTCAGTATTCATAGGTATTCAATGTTCTGGAAAAATAGGCAAAAATAAAGTGGAGGTGAGATAACATTGTTAATAAAGAAAGGCATCAGTGCTGAGGTGAGTCATGATATGAACTGCAATAGAAAATAAGACCATAAGATGTAGGAGCAGAATTCAACCATTACGCTCACTGAGTCTGCTCTGCCTTTCGATCATGGCTCATATGTTTCTTGACACCATTCTCCTGTCTTCTACTCACAACCCTTGATCCCCTTCCTAATCATAAACCTATCTATCTATCTCTGTCTTAAAGACTCAATGACTTGACCTCCACAACCTTCTGTGGCAATGAGTTCCACAGATTCACTGCCCTCTGAGAGAAGAAATTCCTCCTCACCTCAGATCTAAAGGATCGTCCCATCACTCTGAGGCTGTGTCTTCCAGTTCTGTGTCCTCTCACTATTTGTGGAATCTAAGTGGAAATAAGAAATAGCAAGGGAAAGAAGTCATGAACAGGAGTCATCCACCAACCCTTCAAAAATTGCTTCACAGTAGGATAAAGTACAAGTTAGGAAATAATGGAGTAAGAAGGGGACTGCAATTGTTATAGGTGATTTTAATCTGCATATTGACTGGATAAATCACATTGGCGAGGGAACAGGTTTGCAGATTGCATCAGAGTTTCTCACTTAGACCAGTACATTGTCTATTGCTGGGTTGGTTGTACAGTTTTAGATCTAATTTAGAAATTACCCCATAAGCTCTTACAGTGTACAGCAGTTACCATGCTTCACACACAAATTGAAGCATTAGAATTAGAATTCCTACAGTGTGGAAACAAGCCCTTAGGCCCAACAAGTGCACACTGACCCATCCAGACCCATTCCCTACCATATATTTACTTCTGACTAATGTTCATAACCTACACATTCTTGCTCGTGGGAAATTTAGCATGGCCAATTCACCTAACCTGTACATCTTTGGACTGTGGGAGGAAACCAGAACACACGGAGGAACCCACACAGAATGTGCAAACTCCAGATAGTCGCCTGATGCTGGAAACGAACCCGGGTCCCAGGCACTGTGAGGCAGCAGTGCTAACCACTGAGTCACCGTGCAGCCCCTGTCTAATTTTACTGTCTAATTTCCCAAGTTTTTGTAAAAGTAAAATTCGTTGTGGTTCTGCTCGCCGAGCTGGAAATTTTTGCTGCAAACGTTTCGTTCCCTGGCTAGGGGATATTATCAGTGCTGTTGGAGCCTCGTGTGAAGCGCTGCTTTGATGTTTCTTCCGGTATTTATATTGGTTTGTTCTTGCCACTTCCGGGTGTCAGTTTCAGCTGCAGTGATTTGTATGTGGGGTCCAGGTCGATGTGTCTGTTGATGGATGTTCTTGCCGTTTCCGGGTGTCAGTTTCAGCTGTAGTGGTTTGTATATGGTGTCCAGGTCAATGTGTCTGTTGATGGAGTTTGGGGATGAATGCCATGCTTCTAGGAATTCTCTGGCTGTTCTCTGTCTGGCTTGTCCTATGATAGTGGTGTTTTCCCAGTCAAATTCAGCAGTAAATCCTATTATATTAAAATTGTTAATCTAAAAAATCCACTCATATAATCCTCTCATTAAATTGCCAATCCGCTTTAATGCTCAACAATTGGCCACCTTGCCTTTTTTCCATGGGGTCTTATCAGCCTGACTGAGATCTTTGGCCCATTTTTCCTACAACTATGTAAATGGCTGCATTGCCAAGTTTCCTGATAATGGTCTCCAATTGGATTTATTCATAAGAATTTCATGACCTATGGATCAACCCCCCAAAGTGAAACTTAAACTCTGTTTAGACAGTCATTTTAATTGCTGCAACTGGGAATGATGCAGCATAACACTTTGTTCACTTTTTTAAAATAGTAATCCAATACTTTAGTAGTTACATCAAGACACTTGCTACTATTAATTATTTCTACAAAAATTACAATTTTTATCGTAGGCCATTGATTTCATGTGCAAATTCCTCAAAACCTATTTTATGATGATGATAAGGAGATAATAAAGGCTATCTTTTAAAGAAAGACACCATAGAAGTCATTTTTCCTTTGTATTAGTATCCAATCAGCATTTACAGACTGAAAGTATCCTAGTTACAGTGCTCTGCAGAAATGTCTCAGAAGACCCTCCTCAGCAGTAACTGGAGAGTCAGTTTCAATTGAATATCTACTGTCCAATCATCTAAGAATGTAGCACTTTCCATATTGGTTAAGGACACAATTGAATTTAATTTCTAATGGATCCTTTCCAGCATGTCTTGAAAGTCTTTGAAGAAGGGTTACACCCGAAACATTAACTTCTGCACCTCCTGATGATGCCTGGCTTGCTGTGTTCTTCCAGCTTCCTGCCTGTCTACTTTACCATATCATCAAGCAGCAGTTCTTCATTTATGAAGATCACTGATGCTCTTCTCAGTGCATAGTTGATTTCCTGACTGGTGGTGCCAGACAAACATAGGGAGAAAGGCATTCAGTGCATGGATATACTTGCCAATTCTATGAAAGCTTAACTGTTCTTGTGCTGTGACTATAAGATACAAAATTAGACAGGTATCTAACCCATTCTAAGTTAATGCAATTTATAAGGCTCTGAGTTTCTCTCTTTCTTGCACACAAACAGACAGCCAAAGTTCACGTACAAGTAAATCGATTATAGAGTGGAAAGACAGATTAAATAATTTATTTAGACACTAGTAAATTTACAGGGATCTATGGCTCTTGAATGCTGGTGATATCAACTAGGAGAAAGTGAGGACTGCAGATGTTGGAGATCAGAGCTGAAAAATGTGTTGCTAGAAAAGCGCAGCAGGTCAGGCAGCATCCAAGGAGCAGGAGAATCAACGTTTCGGGCATAAGCCCTTCTTCAGGAAGAAGGGCTTATGCCCGAAACGTTGATTCTCCTGCTCCTTGGATGCTGCCTGACCTGCTGCGCTTTTCCAGCAACACATTTTTCAGCTCAATGCTGGTGATATGCCTGGCTTTGTCGGTCGTTGGTCCTGCTGCTTTTGGCATCAGAGCAGTTGAAAGATATAAATGGAAAATTTATCTTTTCACCTGAACAAAGTAGTGCTGGGTTGAGTTCTTCAAAAGCTGTACTTAGATAGTCAAAACCAGCAGACAATGTTCAAACATTGAAATTTTGATGATGAGGGAAAGAAAGAAAAAGGAAATTAACCTTCCATGAAGTCTTGTTCATTGAAATTCTCAATAGCTTTTCCTGCTTTGTGGGGAAGCGGGTGCCAATACACAAAGAGTTTGCCGTCCTGAGTAATGTGTTAACCCTGGTGGCAGCCACGTAATGAGCCACTGCCAGCTGTAACGTTCAGATGGAAGGCTCGCCAACCAATGTGTATTTTGGTGACATGCGTTTTCGCCCACCATCTGGCTGTCTACCCCACTGGTAAAATCATCCTGACATATTGCAAACAAGGAAGACTGTCAGAAATTACGACTTCACTTGATATTTTTCAACCAAGATTTCGAGTTATACAAGGATGGGTTTTTATGGTTTTTGACCTGTAGGACAGTAATTGCAGCTGGCTGAAAATGAAACTAATTGTCTTGTCTTAACTCTCAATGCAGCTGAAACTCTTTACAGTTCTTTGCGAAAGTGGATGGCCAAAGTATCCATCTAGTTTTCTGGTTTATCCATGAACTTACTTATAGTGTGACAATTTGTTATTCTATGTTGGTTGTAAACCCCCAAAGCAATTCTGAAACACCAGTGAGCTAAATAAAGACAATGCAGGCTCTGTCAATTGGCATTTGATATTATGTGTCCTAACTAACAATCTGTAAACAGACCATATAAGGTCATATATAGTCTTTAATATTTTTAATAGATATTCAATCAAGGGGTAGGAGGAATATGAATTCCATACATATAATCTTCTAGCTGACCAGTTCTGCATTCTTCACTTCACAATTGTCTGTACTCTTGGTGTCTTGATGTCTGTCCAATGTTTGCCTAAGTCATAATCACTGTGATGTAGTTGCTGCTGTGTGATTTTCAACTTGTCAAAGTGGAGGCTGGGGACAATTATCCCTTCCATTTTCTTGGGTTTCTGGCTGCTCTGATGCTCTAATTTATTTTCTTCAGCATGATTTAATCTGGGCATTTTGTAATTCTAATTTACCATGAACACTGGATAGCTTATTTAGTTTATTCAGTGTTGGGCAATTCAAAGTTACACAACTGCAGAGCATCCAGACTGCAAACTGAGTTTCACAATCAGGACAACTATATGAACCTTGAACGGTAATGGAGATCTCATTAGCTTAGGATGAAATAGCATTTAAGACAATTTTGAAACCTAGCCACACACAGACTTTTGTTGCGTAAAGTTGGAGTTAATGTTTGGAGTTGGGACGCTGACTTAGTGCTGAACAGCTAATTTGTATTTTCTAAACCATTGCTTCACACCACTTACATTTTTAACTTTTGCAACATTGAATTTATAATTGCTGAGAACAGTACTGTTTCTCAATGAAATCTCATTTTATATTGAAATCAACTAAAGTTGCATTTTTGGCACAAAAGTAAAAACACCCACAACACAGGACAGTTGAAAAGCCAATGGAAAAACATTTTTAAAATGCATCACTAAATTTGAAGCTCTACATTTGAAAAGGTGATCCATTTGGAAAAACAATGACAGAATCTCCTCACAATAAACACAATGAGCTTAAACCCATGTTCTGAAAATGTAGTACTTCAAAGGAAATAATCATCTGCAATCTTAGCTGAGCCATGAGTATATAAAGCCAACTCTATTAGAATTTTTAATGAAGTAATATCCATGTTGGATTGAGGAGAGTCAGCAGATTTGGAATACTTGAAAGGAAGCTACCACAGCACTACAAGACAACCCTGTAGAAATTAAACCAGTTCAGCAGGGGCATGGGTTATAGCAACATAGCATAACTTAGAAATGGAACTAAGGTATAGCGAGTTGAGACTCTGGTGCCTGGAGAGTAAACAGAAGCCTCTACTTTAATACCAGGAGGATTAGTGGTAAACAGGTCAGTTAACGGCATGGGTTGACACATAAAATGCAGTCACAGAGACATGTTTGGGAAGGACACACCTGACAACTTAATATTCCAGGATATATGATCTTCAGGTAGGACAGGGAACGTGCAAAACTGGAGGTGATGTCACACTATTAGTTAGGGAGTTAGTCACTGCTGTAACAAAGGGCGAAATCTTGAAAAGGTAGTCAAATGGGATTTTGTGGGAATAAAAACAAGCAGTCACACTGTTAGGAGTGTATTATAGGTCCCCAAACAGTCAGCAGGCAATTGAGGAACAGATATGTAGTCAATTCTCAAAGACGTCCACCTAATTATTAATTCAAATAATTAGAGTGCAAAGTGTTTAGAAGGCAGATTTCTTGAAATGTATACAGGAGACCTTTTTTATGTCAACATGCAGGTAAGTCCTACAAGGGATGATGCAGTGTTGGACCTAATTTCTGGGGAATGAGGCTGAACATGTGTTCAAGGTGACAGTGGGAAGTATTTTAGTAATAGCAATCACAATTTGGGTTTGTTATGGAAAAGGTGAAAGATGGTTTGCAAAATGGATTTGAGGAGGGTGATGCATGCATGGAATGAGCTGCCAGAGGAAGTGGAAGAGGCTTTTATAACATTTACAACATTTAAAAGACATCTGGATGGGTATATGAATAGGAAGGGTTTAGAGGGATATGGGCCAAATGCTGGCAAGTGGGACTAGAGTAATTTAGGATATCTGTTGGCATGGACAAATTGGACTGAAGGATTCATTTCTGTGCTGTACAACTCTATGACTCTCTGATTAGGGTAAGACAGATTTTAGTAAAATAAGACAGAATCTGGCCAAAATAGCCTGGGAACAGCTTATTGAAGATAAATCGCAGAACAGTGGGAGTTATTCAAAAAGGTACTGAGTACAGGCCCAACAAGTTTCCCTTAGGGTGAAATGTAGGATGAATAAGCCCAGAGAACCATTCATGTCTAGCAATATGCAGGACTGCATAAAAAGGAAATGAGTTACAAAACAATGGAGGCCTGAGAGAGGTTTAGGAACTGCAGGGGGATCTCAAGAAAACAATTAGAGCAAAATAGAGACATGAAAAAATGCTGGCCAGTGAGAATGTGGAGAACCCAAGGTATTCTACAATGATACTAAATGGGAGAGAGGAATCAGGGAAAGAGTGGGGCCTATTACGGACAGAAGGGGCAATCTGTGTGTGAAACTGGACAACATTGGTAGAGTGTAAAATATGTATTTGTGTGTTCACATGTGCCTTTACTCAGGAGAAGGAGGATGAAAGTATATAATTTGAGCAGATGTGCTGTGAAGTTCCTGAGCAGATTCCATTAGAAGTGAGGAGGTATAAGAGATTTTGGCAGGTTTCAAAGTGGACAAATTGCCAGATCTGGATGAGTTGTATCCCAGGTTCCCAGTTGTGGGAGACGTAGGAGGAAATTACAGGAGCCCTGATTCAAACTTTTAAATTGTCTCTGGCCATAGGGGAGGTGCCAGAGGATTGGAGGACAGCTAAAGTGGTTCCACTTTACAAGAAGGATGGCAGAGATACAGCAGCGCACTATAAACCAGTGGGTCTAACATCAGTTGTAGGGAAACTTGGAAAAATTGATGAAGGAAAAAACTAATTTCCATTTGGAAAGGCAAGATTTGATCAGCAATAGTCAGCATGGCTTTGTAAGAAGAAAGTTATGCCTAACAAATCGGGTGGAACTTCAAGGAAGTAATCAAGCATATACATGAGGGCAGGGCAGTTGGTGTAGTTTAATGGATTTCAGCAAAGCCTTTGACAAGGTCCCACTTGGGGGAGACAGATAAAGAAGGTGAAACCTCATGGGAACCAGAGGAACTTGGCAAGATGGATTCAAAATTGTCTTAATGGTAGGAGGGAGAGGGTGATAGAAGGCTGTTTGTGTGACTGGAGCCTGGTGTGCAGTGGAGAAGCACAAGGTCACTTATTGTTCGTGATATTCATAAATTATGCAGATAAGAGTATAGAGGGGATGATAAATAAGTTTATGAATTACATAAATATTGGATGGACAGTTGAGAGTGAGGAAGATGATGTTAAGTTACAGGAGAATATAAATGGATTGGTCAGACGAGCAGATCAGTGGCTGATAGAATTTAACCCTGATGCACTTTGGAAGAAGAAATGAGACAAGGGAGTAGTCAGTTAATTGCCAGATACTGAGAAGTTGAGGAAAAGAGGGATCTTGAATGTTTGTCCACAGATCCTTGAAGGTTAATAGTGTACTTGGGAAGGCATACGGGATACATGCCTTTTAATTGTGGCATAGATTATAAGAGTAGGGAGGTCATTTTAGAGCTGTACAGAACTTTGGTTAGGCAAGGTTAAAAATCACACAACACGAAGTTATTGTCCAACCGGTTTATTTGGAAGGACTAGCTTTCGGAGGACTGCTTCTTCATCAGGTGGTTGTGGAGTCTAAGATCGTTAGACACAGAATTTATAGCAAACGTTTACAATGTGATGCAATTGAAATTATATATTGAAGAAGATCTGGATTGTTTGTTAAGACTCTCATCTTTTAGAATGACCATGCTGGTTTCAGTTCTTTCATAAGTAAATTGCAAAACCTTTTTAAAAGTTACATTCTCATGTGAACTTTAACAATTGGTGTCATGTTAGCCCAGATAATGCATTGAAGGTGTGAGCTGCCTTGTGTGAGACTGTCTGTGCCACAATGGTCAGACTGATTCTAATCTAAAACATGGATTTACAGAATCTTACATGGATTCATGCAGCTTTTGAGCAAAGTAAAATGTAATTCTGCAAGTACAAATTCACCCAATAAACTTATGTGTGTGTGTGTGTGTGTGTGTGTGTGTGTGTGTGTGTGTGTGTGTGTGTGTGTGTGTGTGTAACGGGGCATAAGTCTGTGAGTGGGGGTGTGTGTGAGTGTATGTTTGAGCATATGAGGGTCTGTGTGAGTTTATAGGTCTGTAGGCGTGTGTGTGTGTGTGTGTGTGTGTGTGTGTGTGTGTGTGTGTGTGTGTGTAACGGGGCATAAGTCTGTGAGTGGGGGTGTGTGTGAGTGTATGTTTGAGCATATGAGGGTCTGTGTGAGTTTATAGGTCTGTAGGCGTGTGTGTGTGTATGTATGTGTGTGTGTGTGTGTGTGTGGTGAGAGTGTATATATAGTGCAGTGGAATCACCTGTAGTGTGACATGAACCCAAGGTCTCTAATAACGCCATCCCCATGAGTGTCAAGCTTGGCTATCAGCCTCTGCTCAGCCACTTTTTGTTGTTTCCTATCCCGAGGAGGACGGTCACCCGAAGGTCCGAGGTCGAATGTCCCAGACCGCTGAAGTGTTCTCTGACTGGGGGAGGGAACATTTCTGTCAGTTGTTGTGTGGTCTCCATTCATCCATTGCTGTAGCCTCTGCTTGGTCTTGCCAATGTACCATGCCTCAGGGCATCCTTGCCTGCAGCGTATGAGATAGACAACATTGGCTGAGTCACATGAGTACCTGCCACATACATGGTGGGATGTGTCCCCACGCGACACTCTGACACGTCTTGCAGCATCAACCATGACAAGGTTGTATGGTATTACAGCTATGAAACAACTGAAACCAACATGGTCATTCTAAAAGATGAGAGACTTAACAAACAATCCAGGTCTTTTTCAATATATAGAGTCATAGAGATGTACAGCATGGAAACAGACCCTTCGGTCCAACTTGTCCATGCCGACCAGATATCCCAACCCAATCTAGTCCCACCTGCCAGAACCCGGCCCATATCCCTCCAAACCCTTCCTATTTATATACCCATCCAGATGCCTTTTAAATGTTGCAACTTAATTAGCCTCCACCACTTCTTCTGGCAGCTCATTCCATTCACGTACCACCCTCTGCGTGACAAAGCTGCCCCTTAGGTCTCTTTTATATCTTTCCCCTCTCACCCTATACCTATGCTCTCTAGTTCTGGACTCCCCCAACCCAGGGAAAAGACTTTGTCTATTTATCCTATCCATGCCCCTCATAATTTTATAAACCTCGACAAGGTCACCCCCTCAGCCTCTGACACTCCAGGGAAAACAGCCCTATCCTATTCAACCTCGCCCTTTAGCTCAAATCCTCCTACCTTGGCAACATCCTTGTAAATCTTTTCTGAACTCTTTCAAGTTTCACAACATCTTGCCGATAGGAAGGAGATCAGGATTGCACGCAATATTCCAACAGGGGCCTAACCAATGTCCTGTACAGCCGCAACATGACCTCCCAACTCCTGTACTCAGTACTCTGGCCAATAAAGGAAAGCACACAAAATGCGTTCTTCAGTATCCTATCTACCTGCGACTCCACTTTCAAGAAGCTATGAATCTGCACTCCAAGGTCTCTTTGTTCAGCAACACTCCCTAGGACCTTACCATTAAATGTATAAGTCCTGCTAAGATATGCTTTCCCAAAATGCAGCACCTCACATTTATGTAAATTAAACTCCATCTGCCATTTCTCAGCCCATTGGCCCATCTGATCAAGATCCTGTTGTAATCTGAAGTAACCTTCTTCGCTGTCCACCACACCTCCAATTTTGGTGTCATCTGCAAACTTACTAACTGTACCTCTTATGCTCACATCCAAATCATTTATATAAATGACAAAAAATTAGTGGACCCAACACCGATCCTTGTGGCACTCCACTGGTCACAGGCCTCCAGTCTGAAAAATAACCCTCCACCACCACCCTCTTTCTTCTACCTTTGAGCCAGTTCTGTATCCAAATGGCGAGTTCTCCCTGTATTCCATGAGGTCTAACCTTGCTAACCAGTTTCTCATACAGAATCTTGTCAAACGCCTTACTGAAGTCCATTTGGATCATATCTACCACTCTGCCCTCATCAATCCTCTTTGTTACCTCTTTAAAAAACTCAATCAAGTTTGAGACACATGACTTCCCACACACAAGGCCATGTTGACTATCCCTAATCAGTTCTTGTGCCTCAGGATTCCTTTCAACAAGTTGCCCACATCAGGCTCACTGGTCTATTGTTCCCTGGTTTGTCCTTACCACCTTTCTTAAACAGTGGCTCTACGTTAGCCAACCTCCAGTCTTCCAGCAACTCACCTTTGACTATCGATGATACAAATATCTCAGCAAGAGGCCCAGCAATCACTTCCCTGGTTTCTTACAGAGTTCTAGGGTACACCTGATCAGGTCCTGGGGACCTATCCACCTTTATGTGTTTGAAGACATCCAGCAATTTCTTCTCTGTAATCTGGATGTTTTCCGAGATGTCACCATCTATTTCCGAACATTCTATATCTTCCATATCTTTTTCCACAGTAAATACTGATGCAAAATACTTGTTTAGTATCTCCCCTGTCAAGGGCTGCCTTGCTGACCTTTGCGGGGCCCTATTCTCTCCCTAGTTACCTTTTTGTCCTTAATGTATTTGTAAAAGCCCTTTGGATTCTCTTCTGTATTTGCCCAAGCTATCTCATGTCCCTTTTTTGCCTCATGATTTCTCTCATAAGTATACTCCTACTGTCTTTATACGCTTCTAAGGATTCACTCGATCTATCCCGTCTATACCTGACATATGCTTCCTTCTTTTTCTTAACCAAACCCTCAATTTCTTTAGTCATCCAGCATTCCCTATACCTACCAGCCTTTCCTTTCTCTGGACTCTCATTATCTCATTTTTGAAGACTTCCCGTTTTCTAGTCATCCCTTAATCTGCGAACATCTGCCCCCATTCAGCTTTTGAAAGTTCTTGCCTAATGCCGTCAAAATTGGCCTTTCTCTAATTTAGAACTTGAACTTTTAGATCTGGTCTATCCTTTTCCATCACTATTTTAAAACTAACAGAATTATAGTCATTAGCCCAAAGTGCTCCCCCACTGACACCTCAGTCACCTGGCCTGCCTTATGTCCGAAGGGTAGGTCAAGTTTTGCACGTTCTTTGGTAGGTACGTCCACATACTGAATCAGAAAGTTTTCTTGCACACACTTAACAAATTCCTCTCCTTCTAAACCCTTAACACTATGGCAGTCGCAGTCTATGTTTGGAAAGTTAAAATCCCCTACCATACCCATCCTATTATTCTTAAAGATTACTGAGATCTCCTTACAAATTTGTTTCCCAATTTCCCGCTGACTATTAGGGGGGTCTATAATACAATTCCAGGAAGGTGATCATCCCTTTCTTATTTCTCAGTTCCACACAAATAACTTTTTTAGATGTATTTCCGGGAATATCCTCCCTCACTACAGCTGGAATGCTATCCCTTCTCAAAAACACCACTCCCCCTCCTCTCTTGCCTCCCTTTCTGTCCTTCCTGTAGCATTTGTATCCTGGAACGTTAAGCTGCCAGTCCTGCCCATCCCTGAGCCATGTTTCTGCAATTGCTATGATATCCGAGTCCCACGTTCCTAACCATGCCCTGAGTTCATCTGCCTTCCCTGTTAGGCCTCTTGCATTGAAATAAATGAAGTTTAATTATCAGTCTTACCTTGTTCTCTGCTTTATCCCTGCCTGCCCTGACTGTTTTGACTCGCTTCTTTTCTCAACTGTACCAGTCTCAGATTGATCTCTTTCCTCACTATCTCCCTGGGTCCCAGCCACCCACCTTACTAGTTTAAATCCCTCCGAGCAGCTCTAGCAAATCTCCCTACCGGTATATTAGACCCCTTCCAATTTAAATGCAAGCTGTCCTTGTACAGGTCACGTCTACTCCAAAAGAGCTTCCAATGATCCAAAAATGTGAACCCTTCTCCCATACACCAGCTCCTCAGCCATGCATTCATCTGCTCAATCCTTGTATTCTTGCCCTCACTAGTTCGTAGCACCGGGAGTAATCCAGATATTACTACTCTCGAGGACCTCCTTTTAAAATTCCTGCCTAACTCTCGATATTCTCCCTTCAGAATCTCAACCTTTTCCGTTCCTATGTCGTTAATTCCAATGTGTACAATGGCCTCCTGCTGGACCCTCTTCCGCCTTGAGAACATTCTGCACTCTGTCTGAGACATCCTTGATCCTGGGAGAAAGTAAAGACTGCAGATGCTGGAGATCAGAGCTGTGTTTTTCGAGCAACACATTTTCATCCTTAATTCTGGCACCAGGGAGGCAACACACCGTTCTGATTTTTCGCTGCTGGCCACACTGACATTTGATTGTACCTCGGAACCTGACGAATCCCCCCCCCCTCCCATTGCATTAGAGCCAGTCTCAATACCAGAAATTTGGCTGTTTGTGCTACGTTCCCTTGAGATTCCATCACCCCCCTACATTTTCCAAAACAGCAGACATAGGGATAGCCACAGAAGACTCTGCACTAACTGCCTACCTCTTTTACCTTTCCTGGAGTTAACCCATCTATGTTACTGTATCTGCAACTTTTCTCCCTTCCTGTAACTGCCATCAATCAGATCCACTTGCTCTTGTAAATTCCTCATTGCTTCTAACTGTCTCTCCAATCGATACATCCGATTTGATAGGATTCGCAACCAACGACATTTATTGCAGATATAATCCTCAGCAACCCATAAATTCCCATGTCTGACAAGAGCTTATCACTCTACTAAATACTATTTTTGCTTCTTTCAATCTACAGACCAGAAAATAGCACTGCCTTATTCCTCTACAAAACACTGCTCCAGGTTAAATTAATACTTATAGCTTGTATTTTAATCAAGAGACATATCTCAATAAAACATATAATCAGGAAAGAACCCACTCTACTCACTACTACAGACTTACTGTAAAGCCACGCTTAAAATATCCACTTACCTATTTCTGTCTGTGACCTCTCCCAAACAGGCTCCTCCAAGATCAGTTGTGAATTTCACTGTCTGTTAATTTTCCCAGATGCACTCCAATGTCCAATGATACATGAATTCAAACAGCAAAGGTAGTAACTGCGCAGGTCCACTGCTGTGTCAGTTAGCAGTGTGGGTTTTTTTTCTCTCTCTCTCCTGCACTGACCTCATCAAACGCTTCCTTTGTCTGTACCTCTCCCTTTTAAAAGTGCTGTTGTTTTGATTTTTTTCCCCAAAGTTCCAAAACAATGCAACAGCATATAAAACAGTAATTGCTGCTCCTGGAATTCAAGGAAATCACCTCCATTACCTAAAATACCTCAAAATAGGAGATGTTACAGCCAGAAATTATTCACGTCCTCCATCTTAGATTACCCAGAATACTCCTTTTTCAGTTACATCACACTGTAAACTTTTGCTATAAATTCTGTGTCTTACAACATTATATTCCATAACCACCTGAAGGAGCAGCCCTCCAAAAGCTAGTGCTTCCAAATAAACCTGTTGAATTATAACCTGTAGTTGTGTGATTTTTAAGTTTGTACACCCCAGTCCAACTCCAAATTTTGGTTAAGCAACAGCTGGAGTACTGTGTACAGTTCTGGTCACCACAGTATAGTAAGGATGGGATTGCATTGTAGAGAGTACAAAGTAGATTCATCAGGATGTTGCTTGAGAAGCAGCATTTCAGCTCTGGTTGTTTGCTTTAGAGAAGAGAAAATGAGGGTGAACCTGATAGAGGTGAATAAGATTATGAGGAGTATGGACATTAGCTGTGGTACTGGGCGGCACGGTGGCACAGTGGTTAGCACTGCTGCCTCACAGCGCCTGTAGACCCGGGTTCAATTCCCGACTCAGGCGACTGACTGTGTGGAGTTTGCACATTCTCCCCGTGTCTGCGTGGGTTTCCTCCGGGTGCTCCGGTTTCCTCCCACAGTCCAAAGATGTGCGGGTCAGGTGAATTGGACAAGCTAAATTGCCCGTAGTGTTAGGTAAGGGGTAAATGTATGGGTGGGTTGCGCTTCGGCGGGTCGGTGTGGACTTGTTGGGCCGAAGGGCCTGTTTCCACACTGTAAGTCTAATCTAATCTAAATTGGCCTTAGTGTTCAAGGATGTGTAGGTTAGGTATATTAGCCAGGGGAAATGTGGAGTAATAGGTTAGGGGAATGGGTCTGGCTGGGGTACTCTTCGGAGGGTCAGTGTGGACGTGTTAGGCCAAAGGGCCTGTTTTCACACTGTAGGGACTCATTATGAAAAAAAGGCTAAAGGCCAAGTGCTGGAAAGTGGGACTAGTGTAGGTAGTCATATATTTTGGTGGTACAGACGTGATGGGCTGTAGGACTTCTTCTGTACTGTATGATGCTATGCTACTTAATATATTTTCAAGCATCAATGCCACATCTTATGCATCTGCTAATTTAGCAGGGTAAAAAATGAGGTCTGCAGATGCTGGAGATCACAGCTGCAAATGTGTTGCTGGTCAAAGCACAGCAGGTTAGGCAGCATCTCAGGAATAGAGAATTCAACGTTTCGAGCATAAGCCCTTCCTGATGAAGGGCTTATGCTCGAAACGTTGAATTCTCTATTCCTGAGATGCTGCCTAACCTGCTGTGCTTTGACCAGCAACACATTTGCAGCTAATTTAGCAGGAGCAATACCATTGGGTATGTTCCAATTATATATAAAAAGAAAAACTAAAGAAAAACTGCATTTATGTAAATATATTTCGTGTCTAACAGATGTCCAAGTACATGATATATCTCATAAGTGCAGTCACTGCAGTAATATAGAAAACACAGCAGCCAAAATGTGCACAGCAACCTCCCACAAATGGCAACGTAGTAGTAGGTTATGTTTGTGAAGTTGATTGATGAACAAATATCATACTGGTCAGGACACCAGGGATAAAATCCCTGCTCTTCTTTGAAAAAAGGCCATGGGATCTTTCATATCCACCTGAATAGACAGATAGAGGGCTTTGGCCTAACACCTTATTTGAATGGTGATCCCTCCAGCAGGCAGTGCTCCCAACACTACTACACAGGCTTGGTTTCTTCTGTCCCTGAACACACATAGACCACAGGAAAGGGCGCGGGGCTACTAATTGAACCACATGTGATGCAGCGAAAATAAAAGTTCCTGAATAGAAATACTGAAACACCCAACTGACTGTACAGTATAGAAGTGGGAAATGAACTGGACCATTCCATTACAACACTCCTCAAGGCTCTGCCTGCGCCCTCTGCTGGTGATAAAGGATCATCGCAGGTGTTTTCCCGGGCGGCCGGGCGCACAGTGATGACACAATCCGGGTGCGCCTGTCGTTGGGATGGAGAGGTTGTGAGTGACCATTTGCTGCTGATTGTGGATTGAAATGTGTGGGCTCTGTCTGTGTAAGGGCTGCAGAGAAAGTGAGCGATTGCATAAGGTCAGTGGCTCCGATAACAGTGCGGTGACACAATGTAGGTTTCTCTGTAATCCCGTGATCGGCGATGAGCAGCACAGACTTTGGTTCTTGTCATTCCAGTTTTCAAATTTAAAGAAACAAGAATGAAACGTGAGAAGATGCCCATAGCCCAGTATTCAGTCTGGCGTGGGTTGTAGGAGACCTTTTGTAGTTTTCCTTTTGGATGCGTTTCTTAATAGTTACAGGCAGTGGTGCAATGTTGCAGGAGAACATTGATTTTTTTTAAGCCTCCTGAAATGTGTAACCCAAATTCCTGTGTCTTGCGCTGTGTGTGCAGACTACTCACAGCCACATTGTGGCGCTGCCTATATTCATGTTTCTGTTCAGTCTTGACTCCAAACTTCTCCAATGCACAGTATGTTCCGCAGAATGGGAATTGCGCTCTTGGGCAAGTTTATTTTTTTCAATGAAAGGTTATAAAAACAATTAACTTGTTGAATTGCTGCCCAGATTTAAAACCAAATGCAATAATTAGACTAATTTCATTCGTTGACCTCAATATTAAACAGGCCAAAACAATACTCGGAATTGCTGACCATTCACGATGAATGAAGCAAGTTCTATATAACAAATTTTTGTACACTTCCAGTTTAATGTATGTCTTGCACCATGCAGAGGAAACATGAGTTACAAACACTTTTTGCACAACATATTGCTTATTATGCTTACAACTTTCATTAGCCATTTTATTTAATATTTTAAATAGCAATATAGTGGTATATGAATTTTGCAGTTAAATTTAATTATGACACTGAGTTAGATGTTAAAGATCATTGGAATTATTTTAAATATGCCAAAAATTCATGAATGTTTTCTGAGAATGTCAGATTGTTTGCTCTATTTACTAATTAAATGCAGTTTCATATTAGATGGTATTAAAACAGTCAGCTTAATATTTGTTATTTATGGTGCTTCAGATTTTTATATGTGGTGATTTTTTTCTCCATGTCTGCTTTATAAGCATTTAAAGAGTGTGAAACATGCAAAACATACTGTTCTCTTGTTCTATTCTGTTTTTCTTTTTGTATTTTAGTGTTGGTTCCCATTCTGACTACATTGTCTTTTGGATCTTATTACTTATTTTTCAAACACAAATTCTGTAAATTAAAAACTGTACCTTTTTTTGAAGAATGTACTTGTAGCTTTAGTATACTAATAAAGTTTACAATGAATTAAAATAATGACTTCATTAACATTAATTCTTTGCTATTAGCAAATTAGATTACTTACAGTGTGGCAACAGGCCCTTCGGCCCAACAAGTCCACACTGACCCGCCGAAGCGCAACCCACCCATACCCCTACATTTACCCCTTACCTAACACTACGGGCAATTTAGCATGGCTAATTCACCTGGCCCGCACATCTTTGGACTGTGGGAGGAAACCAGAGCACCCGGAGGAAACCCACGCAGACACGGGGAGAGCGTGCAAATTCCACACAGTCAGTCGCCTGAGTCGGGAATTGAACCCAGGTCTCAGGCGCTGTGAGGTAGCAGTGCTAACCACTGTGCCACCGTGCCGCCCTTAAATCTCTTGTATTCTATAATATCTGGTATAACATCTAGTTATTCTGACAGGCTGGGGCAGGGCAAACTTTTACCTAATCATTGCCTCTACTGGAAAATACAAATGTGTTCAAAGTTTGTGAGAAGATTTGTTGTGGTTCTGTTCGCTGAGCTGGGATTTGTGTTGCAGATGTTTCGTCCCCTGTCTAGGTGGCATCCTCAGTGCTTGGGAGCCTCCTGTGAAGCGCTTCTGTGATCTCTCCTCCGGCATTTGTAGTGGTTTGAATCTGCTGCTTCCGGTTGTCAGTTCCAGCTGTCCGTTGCAGTGGTCGGTATGAATTCGACTGGGACAACACTACTATTATAGGACAAGCCAAACAGAGAACAGCCGGGGAATTCCTAGAGGCATGGCACTCATTCACAGATTCAATCAATAAGCACATCAACCTGGACCCAATATACCAGCCACTGCAATGGACAGTTGGAACTGACAACCGGAAGCGGCAGATTCAAACCGCTACAAATGTCGGAGGAAAGATCACAGAAGCGCTTCACAGGAGGCTCCCAAGCACGGAGGATGTCACCTAGACGGGATGAAACGTCTGCAACACAAATTCCCAGCTCGGCGAACAGAACTTCAACAGTACAAATGTGTATATTTCTGCAGCCTGAATCTGCCTCAGTGTGACATAAAACTACATCTTCAGATAGATTTCATGCCAGTATCAGCACTGAGGTTGTAAATTGTAAACTCTCAGGGGCTTAGCTGTCAAATTAACCCTAACAGCAGCCTTAAAATTTTAATGTGTTCAAGATGTCATTTCCCATTCCTTTCACCCAAAACAAATGTCTTTTTAGAAAAATCCTGCACAGCACATTAGATATTGTAGATTTAATTGATAAGCTCTGGTAAAAGTACCAGGTCTCTGTATAAGCATCATCATGTAGGCAAAACCTAAGAACGTAATTCTCCACAGAGTATAACTTTACTCTATCAAGGTAGCTTTAGAGACAGTTGTTAAATTAGTTGCATGATTAGTAATTCTTTTTTTTTGTGTACAGGTTTTAACAGAAGAAAATGCAAATAGCTACGAAGACATGGGATCAGCTTGCAAAAACCTTTAGGTGTTTTTAAACAACATTATTGAAAAACTGCTGTTAGCACTGGAACACTGCTGTTCCTTACATTTATGATTTTTAAAATATTGTTGAACAGTAACTTCCTTCTGCTATGAATGAAATTACAGAGTCAGCTCCTGACCCCAATAAAGATGACCTTCCTCTCATGGCAAATGTTGGCTCCATCTTAGTCAGGCACTATGTGTTGGATCTGACAGTGAACTTTGATAGAAAAGTCATCAGTGGCACCATTGTTCTGTATCTAGAAATCAACAAAACATACGGAAAAATATATGATTCTGTGGGAACAGGTTGTTGTCCTTACTCGCAGGCGTTATTTGAAACTGAGCAACCCGGATCTTCATGCAATTCCACTGCAAGTATTGCTGCTTCTGCATCTGTGGATAAGATATACAATCTATCTAAGCATAGTGGTGGCAGAGTTACTAATGTTAACAATTGTAACCATAGCAACACAGAATGGACTAGTGGGATTTCTGGTAGAAGGGAACACTGCAGTAATGGGGATGATTTTGTCTTGGTGCTGGATTGTTGTGATCTTGTGGTGAATAAGGTAGAAGAAGTGAATGTCACTGCTACACCGGGTATTGAGAGACTGATTGGAATAGACACGTCCATGTCAAAAAATAAAATTTATTCTCAGCGACTGCAGAATGATGTGCAGAGTAGGATTCTGGATGCTATTCTTGGTTTAGGAGGAGAATGCTGGCAGGAACAACATTGTTTCTATCTCGAGTGCAGTAAAGCCCCTGGATGTGGAGAACTGCAGTTCCAGACTGACAGGTGGAGCTTGCAAATAAAGAAATTAGGGATACAAACTCCCAAAGACTTCCCACGTGTATTGCGAATCTACTACGAAACAAAGCCGGAGGGTGGTTCGGTTCGGTGGACCAAAGACCAAAGTGGCAGGTTGGTTACTTTTGAACACATTTTGTTTGGTGTGTGAAATTAAGTTTTAATCTGTGATATGTGGAACTGCCATAATCAGATAATGGTGCAGAATTTTAAAAAATGTGGAAGATGATGTGTACATGATTGCTTTAGCAATGATAGAAACATTTGTTTTCCCCATAGTACTTTGAAATTCCTTTGAACATCCTTTAATATATAGATACCTTTTATCTTTAGGATGTGCTTTGAAGATGCTTCCAAAATATTGCTTATTTAATTATTTTGTTTAGTGATATGCAATAGGATTGGACATGGAGTGTTGTATATAGCAGTTTTCTGCAAGCGCTGGTTTTGGTGGCAATCAAAGTATGTAACATTGACACAAATGCCTTTTACTGTAAGTGGCATTAATGTGACATTGTTTGGATGGCGGATGATCTAAAATATTCTGTTTTGCTTTGTGTGCTTCTTCGAAGCTGATGCATTTGAGCTTACGATGTTGTGATTATAGGTTCATTTCCAAAACCTTATTGAAAATCTTGATATATTGATTAAATATGCTTTCCTCTTTGGGCATTCTGAACAACATATTTTTCGAATAAACTGCAACTTGTATCTTTTACCTAAGGGATGTGCATGATGGAGTGTTACCATGATGATGAAGAAAAAGCTCCTGAAGTACATTTTAGCTCTTGCCTTAAAGGAGCTTATCCTGCTAAACCAGTGCAAGCCTATTTTCCCAATCACTTGTCAATCATTCTATGATTTCTCTGAATGATTTTGCCAATTAAAAATGAGTGCAGATCAGTTTTATAATCTCATTGCATACTTGCCGGAAACTGTCTTGAAATTGACGCACGCTTCACATTTTGGTTTTCCCATCTGGCATCAAGAAGGTGCTGTCATCCTCCTCTCCAGAGGTGCAAGATCAATGTTTAACTGACTGTAACTCGCAATCATTGCAAAATGAAATTTAATTGTTATGTTTTGCTACCATATAACAATGCTGCTTTAGTTTATTAGTAATATTCATTGGCCAATCATACATTATCACGGAGCTTGAATGGAAAAATATTTGCCGTGCTTGAACAGTGGCTAGTAATTTCACCATGTTATGTTTTTAAATTGTATTGAGTTTGATAGACTATCAACTCAAACCTTTGGTTCTGGCCGGTTTCGGTTAGTCATGGTAATGACACATTATTCAGTATTGGATGTTTACAAGGTCTAAGGTTCTATAAATTGCTTGTTAATGCTCCGCTATATTGTGACAATATTTAAGCGGTGTATTTTGTCCTTTTCATTGAAGAGAGGTTTTAAGACCGAGGCAGTGAGCTGTCTATTGAAAGCCCATAAAGTAAACCACTTGTTAGGCGTTGGGGTTCCTTTATAAAGTTGTAACAATGGAAGCAGCCTGAATGGGTGTGTCAAGTTCCCACAGAACCAGGAGTTTTAGTTTCAGTATCAGTAGCAGCTGCTGGGGTCTTGAAGCTGCTTGTTTTCCCACTCCGTTACAGTTAAAAGCTGGGGCTTCGCTTCCTGCTGTAGAATTGCTTGTGAGACAATCTATTTTACTGAATATGCCTTTTGTCAAGGATGTGTTTATGGATTGAAATGGTTTAGTAGTTAATAACATATTATTCTGTTAAATTTTCCATAGAATTAAATTTATTCTAGTTTCTTTTCTTTTGTTCTATTTTTACTACAGTATATGAATAAAGTGTGTTTCGCTTAGACCCATCAAATTGCAACACTTGCCTTTTAAAATAAGAAAAGAGTTAGGGTATAGGGAAGCTTAATATATTTTGAAGGTTTGGTCTGGTCCCTAACAATATTCAAATCCATTTTCTTGTTTAATGCATGTAATGTGATACTTGATCCATACTACAACTGACACATATTGATGTTGTGTGGTAGTGTGTTTTGTCATGTAATAGACAGCATTTAGCACAGATTAATGTTAAAATTCACTGCAGACTATTTTTTCCCTCACTCTCTATATATAAGGTTGCTAGAATTTCCACCAAAACAGGGTGATGTTGACTGTTTATGAATGTTGCAGGTATCCTGGTTTAACTCTCATCTCTGAATCCTGTTAGTAATAAATGCAGAGAATCAATTATGAAGATGTAATTTTCAAATCACTGCATGAAAAAGCTGCAGCTCATTAGCAAGCAACGCATGCTATTTATATCCTGAATGTACTGACAGATATTTACATGTCACTATCCTCTGTTAATAAAAATCAAACAGCAATATTTACATTGTCATTTTTTTGGTTTGAAAATCTATGTTTAATCACTGCTGATCATGTCATTTGGATTACTTAAACATGGTACTGGTGCTACATTGATCGAAATTGTCACTATGCAAAAGTGTGGCTCTATCATCAGATTTATTCCTATTTTTTATATCGTCAGACTTGTTAAATATTCACGTATTTGTTGGCTACTCAAAATAATCAGTGGTTGTTTCTGGGAGGATGTTTCCCCATGTTTATTAAAACTAGAACAAGGAGATGAAGTTTCAGAAAAAAAATCTCCCATTTAAGGTGGACATGAGAATTTTAATCTCTGATTCACAAGTTTGTGAAACTCTTTGCCAGAGAGTGGTGATGACAGGATTATTGAATATCCTTAAGGGGAGGTAAGTGAATTTTTGACTAACAAGGGAGTTGAAAGATATTTGATTAGACAGGAGGTTGGAGTTGAGGCCAAAATCTGATCAGACATAATCCTGTTTTAAATGGCAGAATGGGCTAAAGGGACAGAATGGACCACTTGGGCTCCTAATTCATATGTTGGTTTAAACATTTCACTGGAAATTAAGCCAGCTGTCACTGCATGCTCCACTCAAGTATCAGCACCAATTTGAACTCCAGTCCAGAATGAGGATAAAACCAAGGCCTACTTGAATGCAAGCAAGCTGCTGCTTGACCAAGCTGAACAGTTACAAAATTTAAGTAGCTGATTTGTTTGGATGCTTGTCAGACTAATGGTGGGGACATTGCAATAGGCTTTGTTTTTTCCTTTGGAAATAAAGCGTTTGACAAGGTTCTCCATGGGAGACTGGTTAGCAAGGTTAGATCTCATGGAATACAGGGAGAACTCGCCATTTGGAGACAGAACTGGCTCGAAGGTAGAAGACAAAGGGTGGTGGTGGAGGGTTGTTTTTCATATTGGAAGCCTGTGACCAGTGGAGTGCCGCAAGGATTGGTGCTGGGTCCACTGCTTTTTGTCATTTATTTAAATGATTTGGATGTGAACATAGGAGGTATAGTTAGTAAGTTTGCAGATGACACCAAAATTGGTGATATAGTGGACAGCAAAAAAAATTACCTCAAATTACAACGGGATCTTGATCAGATGGGCCAATGGGCTGAGACGTGGCAGATGGAATTTAGTTTAGATAAAGGGGAGGTGTAGCATTTTGGGAAAGCATATCTTAGCAGGACTTACATTATGTGTATAAGGTCCTAGGAAGTGTTGCTGAACAAAGATACCTTGGAGTGCAGGTTCATAGCTTCTTGAAAGTGGAGTCACAGGTAGATAGGATAATGAAGATAGCATTTGGAATGCTTTCCTTTTATTGGATCGAGTATTGAGTATAGAGGTTCGAAGGTCATGTTGCTTGTACAGGATGTTGGTTAGGCCACTTTTGGAATATTGTGTGCAGTTCTGGTCTCCCTCCTATCGGAAAGATGTTGTGAAACTTGAAAGGGTTCAAAAAAGATATCCAAGGATGTTGCCAGATTTGGAGGACTTGAGCTATAGAGTGAGGTTGAATAGGCTAGGGCTGTTTTCCCTGGAATGCCAGAGGCTGAGGGGTGACCTCATAGAGGTTTCTAAAATCATGAGGGGCATGGATTGGATAAATCAACAAGGTCTTTTACCTTGGGTGGGAGAGTCCAGAACTAGAGGGCGTGGGTTTAGGGTGAGAGGGGAAAGATATAAAAGAGACCTAAGGGGCAACTTTTTCACGCGGAGGGTGGTACGTATATGGAATGAGCTGCCAGAGGAAGTGGTGGAGACTTGTACAATTGCAACATTGAAAAGGCATCTGGATGGGTATATGAATAGGAAGGGTTTGGAGAGATATAGGGTGGGTGCTGGCAAGTGGGACTAGATTGGGTTGAGATATCTGGTCAGCATGGACGAGTTGGACCGAAGGGTCTGTTTCCATGCTGTACATCTCTATGACTGTGGGTACAGGGAAGAGAGAGAGAGGTAGAATCTTGGAAGCTGTTCATTGGTTCCTACTGGGGTGTTCTAATTTACTGATGGATGGCAACGGAACTGTTCTTGACTGGAATTCTGAAGAAGGGTCACTGGGCTTGAACTGTTAACTGTTTTCTTTCCGTAGGTATTGAAGGACCTCCTTGAGCTTTTCCAATTTCTCTTTTTGTTTGTTCTGCTTTTGACCATGTTTGCATTCCCTTGTGTGGTTGCATATTGTTGATTATTCTTCTTGTTTGAGGCTAAATAGTGTATTTTATTTGGTAATATGTAAGAAAGGAAGTTATACTCCAAAATTATGCTTCAGCAGCAGGCTGATTAGTCATATTTCTTTTTAATTTTTATGCAAGATCTTGATGTTTGTGTAATGGACAATAAATATAATTTTGGAGAGAAAAGTCTGCTTTCATTTGTTTTAATCTCTTCCCTTTATTCTACACATCTTCGCTTTGTTTATGAGAACTAATTTAATCCACAAGCAATAATTTTCAAGTTCCACATTTTTCTTTTCCACGGTGGGTGGGTGAGAGAGTGGGTTAGGAAAACAGCCGAATCGTGAATATTTTATTATTGGCTCTCCCTGCATCAAAGTTATATCAAATTTCTTCATCTAAGTGCTGACTTTTAAATAATTCTGTTGTTGGATTGCAAAATTGTTGAATTCCTTTTCTGCCTGTCTTTCGTTCATTCTACAATCTTCATTTTAAAGTCAAAATAGATGCATGACTTTGCAATTTACTTCATCTCTTTTGCTGTGTTCAGTTTCACCCTAGTCCCCTAATCCTTCACCATGGTTACACAATCTGCTTATTTTAAAATTATTGAGTGGGTTGCACATTCCATTTCAAAATGCATCGAAAATTCTTGTTTCACAGCCCAGGTACTCCAACACTAATAACAACTTTGCTGTCCTGAGTGAGACACGATTGGTAGGAACGGTTCAGTTCAGAATACGGGGTGATGAATACATCTTCTCCTCGAAAGAAGATTGCAGACGCCACGGTTGTGGCTTTGCCATAAAAAGCAATGTTAGCAAAAGCTTAATGTCTCAAAAAACCCTGTGGGATAAATGAAAGTCTCATAACAGTTCATTCACTCTAACCCAGAAACATTTCACCACAGTTGTCAGTGTATATACCCAAACATTAAAAGCAACAGATGAGATCAAAGTGAAATTCGACTCCAGCCTTATCAGTTGATTCATGTCTCCACAAGGAGACAAACTGGTTCTCCTTGGAGATTTTAATACTAGATTTGGAAGGGATGTAAAAGTCTGGAAAAGCTTGATTGCAAAGAAGCCATAGTTAAAAGTTCACTTCCTGTTGAAATGCCTAGAACATGGACTAGAGTATACATTTTGGCAGGACCAAATCAAGACTTCATGGCAACACTGTTACTCAAGGCATTGGCATCTATTTGATTAAGGGACTGCCAGGATTTAGAATTAGGATTAGCTTTATTGTCACGTGAACTCTCATGAGTACAGTGAAAGGTTTACAAGATGCCACTTATGATACTATCTTCAGTACCAAGATACCTAGGTACAGATTCTTAAGTACAAATTTTCAGGGAAAAGATTAGAAAAATAAAGTAATAAAAAGTACAGCAATAAATTAGAGAAACAAGAGTTCAGAATAACACTCTTTCCAACTTACACCATGTCGTGCTTCCCCTCGAGGCTGGGAGTTCGAGCCTATGCTGAGACCGGGAGGTCGAGTCCATGACCCCTGACATTGCTGTTGCTCCTGCAGATGAGAGGTAAAAAGGAAAAATTAAATGTGGAGAGAGAGCAAAAAAAAGAAACGAATGGAGTGATGAGTTCTGACTCAAGATTTCTGCTTTGCTGCCATCTTGGAGATGTCTGTGTGACCTGCATCATGATGAGCTGGAGTGATCATTACCTAATCTGATCATCTACTTCCCTTTGCCTGGCCCAAAAGCAGCAGTGAAAGTAGATGTGCTACCATGGGAAATAAAATGTCAAGGGATTCCAGAATTCTGCAAAGAATAACCTCCTCAGTGCCTCACAGACAACCTGGCAAAGATCAAAGGGAAGTAGTGATTAACCACAGTGTCTGGTCTACCCTTAAATTTGTCGTAAAGAGCATCAGAGAGAATAGACTGTTTAGTTCTCTTCCAGGAGCCATTAGGATTAAATGGATAACAATGATCAGGAGATTCAGGAGCAACTAAATTGCAAGGCATCTCTGAATGCCAAAACTTGAGTGAAAGAAAATAGGTGTATAGACAAAAGGCTGAAGTCCAACAAAAAAATCATTGGCTTAAAGAGTAAGTGTGTTGGATTGAAGGGGTATAGAAAATCCAGCAACTCACTGACAGCAAGATGTCTGTAGATTCTCCAGAGCAGTCAAAACCATTTTACAGTAAAAGCATCAAAGAACCTACCCTGCTGAGAACTAAAAATGGAATAGTGCTCATCAAAGATGATGGAGCAGAGGAAAGGTATTTACCAAGCAGACACTCAGTTTTGAAGCTTGAGTTGTCTGATTTCATTTCTTTTCCTACATATTTAGTCATTTCAACATTATTTATTTTTTTTTAACATTCATTTCAGCTTTTAAAAAATTGAAAGGTGCCTCAACCATTGGAAACAAAAACAAGGAGGCAGAGTCTTTAGATAAAGGGTCAGTTTAAGTCTGAGATAGAAAGAAATTAAGTGATGAGGAAGTGAATAGTAGAGATGTAGCCTTAGATCTTTAACAGTAGTATTGAATGGTGGAGCAGGGTTAACAGGCCATAACTCTTCATGTTCCTAATTCTTGCATTCTTATTTAAGTAGGAGGATGTGCAGGAAAGCTGTCTGAAACACTGTTAGCACACTTCCCTGATGCTGTCATGCCTCTAGCAAACTTCCTAAACCTTTTGGAATGAACCACACAGGAGACCTTGGGGAATAAAATAAAGGGTTTAGAGGAAAGATAGCAAATTGGATTCGAAACCGGTTTGAAGAGAAATTTTCTTTAGGGGGGAGTGATGCAATAGGAACTCATACTTTTGGATCACTTATGCTCTCTCATTATTTGGATATAGGGTTGAAGGGAGTGATATGCAAATTTGCATGCACTACTAAATTGGAAGCCTGGCAAATAATTCTGTATTTTGAATAATGCTTTGCTGAGATTGTTAATAAAATAATGAAACCTAAGAAAATGCTGATGGAATTCATTGTCAGGAGTCCTCTCGGGAGAATCATCACTTCGTTATGTTCTTCTGCTGCGGCTGTAGTCTGCACAGAGACCAGCCACTGACAACAGGTGGGACCATTGTCATTGGGTATTTTAGAAGGACTTCCAATGAGGTTGAAATGGGCACAGCCATAACCAAATTCATTCAGGTAGAGAATGACTATGTTTTGGACCCTGTCAGTATACTCTCACCTACCATCCTCAAGTGGATGGTGAACGTGGAGGTGACCAAATGCTTATGTAAAGTTGTTCCTTTAGGTGCGCTGAGAACATTTAGCAGTCTCGAGTCCTACTGTGATAACTGCATTGTCAGAACCTCAATGTTGTAAAGTTCAGCTCTTCCTTGCTTTGCTCCACCTGTCCATTTTGCTCTCTCCATCTGCCCCCTCTCCTGCTTGCTCTCTTTCGTGCTATGAACTCTCAAAACTTGCTATTGAAAATGGCTGGAATTTGAATTTGGGCTCCTGAATGAAGTAGAGTGTTGTGCTGGAATTTCTGATGAAGGGCTCATGCCCGATCTGTCGATTCTCCTGCTTCTCAGATGCTTCCTGACCTGCTGTGCTTTTCCAGCACCACACTCTCGACTCTGATCTTCAGCATCTGCAGTCATTACTTTCTCCCACTCTTGAATGAAGGTCAAGTGATCTATATTGGTGCTACCAGGCCAAATAAATACACTGAAAAGTCATGCCAACTTGAAATATTAACTCTTTCTCTCTCCACCAATGTGACAGACATGAGTTTTTCTAGTGTTCTGTCTTTGTTTCAGATTTTTCTAGCATCCACAGTACTTTGTCTTCATTCAAATAAGTGATGAGTTGGTGATACTAATGTGTTGTTTAAAAATTTATATTACATTTATTCAATCCTTTCATATTTAAGGCCATGTGTATATACGTCAGGATCTCCAATCAACAACAGAGCATTATTTCCTTGTCAAGAGCCCCCTGAAGCAATGGCAACGTGGCAGGCCTCTGTTTGGGCCCCAAAAGGATCTTTGGTTCTAATGAGCGGTGAAAATTGTGCTGAACCTAAATATAATGGAGGTAAAAAAAAAGTTGAAACATTTTTTCATTCTCAGTATTGCATAAGTAGGATATACTATAAATGGAAATGTAGAACAAAGGCTGTTTTAAGCAAATAATTATTATTTAAAAAATGAATGTTAATTTAGCAAAATTAAAAGAAATTGAACTTTCTAAACTTTGAAATAGGCTACAGATTTTTTGTAATATCAGAAGTTGCCTAATATAGCAGATTTTTGACTCTGACTATCATCAAAGAAATTACTTGATCATTGTTTCCATCCTGCTCCCTGGAAACTGCTTGAAGCTGAGCTAGATTTTGTTTGCAATCCTGATCTTGTATATGAACCCAAAAGTAAGTTTCTATCACATATCTCGTCTATCATTAAGACCAAATTTGTAATGTTGCCCTACACTGATACCATGCTTCAGTTAATCTTTGGAATTATTGTTTTTTTTCATACAGCTGTATGACTGGACTACTTAAACACACTAATGGCTGATTTTCCATTTTCATCTATGCCAACATTCAAGTCTTTAGATTACTTACAGTGGAAACAGGCCCTTCGGCCCAAGAAGTCCACTCCAACCCTCCTAAGAGCAATCCGCCCAGACCCATTCCCCTACATTTACCCCTTCATGTAACACGACGGGCAATTCACCTAACCTGCACATCTTTGTGACTGTGGGAGGAAAGCGGAGCACCTGGAGGAAACCCACGCAGACACTGGGAGAGTGTGCAAACTCCACACAGACAGTTGCTCGAGGCGGGAATTGAACCTGGGTCTCTGGCACTGTGAGGCAGCAGTGCTAACCACTGTGCCGCTGTGCCGCCCCATAATCCCCATATCTTAGTACTCTCAACATTCTGCTCCCCTTCATCTTTGCTTGTTTGACCTCACTGATTCCCAGTTGGATAATTATTCATTTTTAAGTTTGTTCTCCCTTTTTTCAAATTTGCTCATGGTTTTATCTCTACCTCTACTCTAGCTTTACAATATTCTGATTAACTTTGTTGTTCAAATTCTGGCCTTTTGAGCGTTCTTGACTTTGCAAAATTATTTAATCTAATAATTTGTTTTATTAAGGATATATCTTTTAGCTTAAGGTTGAAATTTAAATGTAATGGAAATGGCTGGCAAACACATTTAAAATATTGCCATTTAAAAGGTGGTTTGTGCTGATTTGATAAGAACAGTTAAAAGTGACAAAACACTGAACAATTGGTGACACCTTTCTTCATTCATCAGTAAAGATGAGATGCCTCCAATTATCTTTATTAGAGGTTTAAAAGTTCGTTATTTTCAGATCGGCAAAAATATTGCAAGTAATGGCAAAACCTTAAAAGTATCCACATGTCCTTCAGATCAAAGGTTAGTTTAAAGTTCGATGTATTTGGTTTAAGTTTCTGTCTAGATCATCCCAGACTTGCTACATTGCTGTGAAAATAGATTATACCAGGAGCTCCTGTTTCTTGTGTTTGTTTTCACTGGGAAATGTGAATGAGCTTGGCAGCAACTTTGAACTTGACATACCATGTCTGGAGTTGGAATACTTGAAAACAGTAAAAAAAAATCTGCCAGAGACTGTAAAGAAGTTGTAGACCAGATGCAAAAGGCTATAAGAACCAGGAATATTTTTGAGTTGGAGACATTAAACAAACGTTGCAGTGAGGCCTGTGCTTTAGCTGAGGTGTGTAAGAACAGTAAGAGGGTCATCTAGCTAAATGTTATGACACTGTTTCCACTGGCTCATGTAAACATAAAGAAATCCTCAAGGTCCTGTAATATATAAGAGAACTCTATGGTCAAAATAAGAAATAGAATGTGGAAAGAAAGAATAAAATAAAAGCTACTCTTCTTTTTCTATTCTAAAGACTGTGCAGGTACATAGAATCCTTATAATGTGGGAAGGTGCCTTTCGGCCCAACAAGTCCACATCGACCCTTGGAAGAGTAACCCACCCAGAACCATTCCTCTACACTATTATCCTACATGTACCCCTGACTAATACACCTAACCGACAAATCCCTGAATACTATGGACAATTTAGCTTGGCCAATTCAGCTAACCTGCACATCTTTGTGACTGTGGGAGGAAACTGGAGCACCCAGAGGTAACCTATGCAAACTTAGGGAGAATGTGCAAATCCACACAGACTGTCGCCCGAGGCTGGAATTGAACACGGGTCCCTGGAGCTGTGAGGCAGCAGTGCTTACCACTGAGCTACTGTACCACCCGTGATGACATGTTGGGCCAAATGGCTTATTCCCCCACTGTAGAGATTTTGTTCTATGGAATATGCAGCTTCAGCATAGAATAAGAAAGGTGAGTGGGATCCTGGCATTAATTGGAAAAGGACAGGATTATAAAAATACAGAGACATTTGCTTGTATATGTACATTTAGACATTTCTATCCTTCAGTTAATAGGGGCACAGAATTCAAGAACAAGGGTGTTATAATAAACTTGCATAGGACACTACTTAGTTCTCCACTATAGTATTAGGCTCAGTTCTCGGCAGCACAATATATGAAGGCTGTGAATGCATTGGAGAGAGTGGAGAAGAAGTTTGAGAACTGTTCAGGGGATAAAACTCTTCGTTATGAGGAAAGATTGGTGAAGTTAGGATTCTTCCCCCTTGTAGGGGAGATAGCTAAGAGAAGGTTTCAAAACCAGGAGAGTTCTGGACAGAGTGGATAGGGAGAAACTATTTGGGCTCAAAAAGGATTGGAGCCAGAGGGCACAGTTTTAAAATATTACACAAAAGAAGCAAATAAAGATGAAAAAGAAACATTCACACTGTGAGCATTTAAAGTCTGGAATGCATGTCCTAGAAATGTCGTGGAGGAATGTTCAATTAACACATTCAAGAGGGTATTAGATGACCATTAAAATAGAAACAATGTCAGGATCATGGGAAAAACACAGAAGCTTGGCATTAAATTAAAATGCTCAGGGCTGATAAAGATATGGTGGCCAAATGACCTCCAGCTTTGCAATAAATTCTATGATACTGTGGGAGTGTCCTCAGTGTGGCTCAGTGCCATAGTTTTACAATATTCTTGTGAAGCATTTTTTTTTACAATACTGTACAAACATTAAGTTTTTGTGCATTGTTCCACCAAGAGAAATAGACCAAGTACTGGCAAATGGGACTAGATTAGGTCACGATATCTGGTAGGCATGGACGAGTTGGACCGAAGTGTCTGTTTTTGTGCTGTACATCTCTATGACTCTAAGTCAATTCATGCTATTTGAGCTCACCATCTAAGAACAGAAACTTTGTTTTTGAAAGTATTACGTGAAAGAATTATAAGTCCTATATAAAAAGGTATCTATGTAGTTGCTTAGTGATGCAGACTTTGAGTGTTGTTGAATAAAGAGTCATACTGTTTCTTTGTCTTACTCCCGTCAAAACAAATCTCAAGATTACCAAACTTCCTTCCTACTCTGGGTGACAGGGCTGTGGTGCAGAGCAATAATTGGTATATGTATCATCTTTAACATAACTCAAAGTAATATTATAAAGAAAATTTTGACACTGAAGCATATCAGGAGATTAGAGCTGAAAAAAAATGGTATGGAGGGAAGGTCTTATGAAGAAAGGCTGAGGGACTTGAGGCTGTATTCATTAGAGAGAAGAAAGTTGAGAGGTACAAGATGATCAGAGGGTTAGATAGGGTAGACAGTGAGAGCCTTTTCCCTCTTTTCATGATGGCTAGCACAAGGGGACATGGCTTTAAATTGAGGGGTGATAGATAAAAGACAGATGTCAGAGGTAGGTTCTTCACTCAGAATAGTAAAGGCTTGGAGCGCCCTGCTTGCAACAGTAGTAGGCTCACCAACTGTAATGGCATTTCAAGGGTCATTGAATAAACATAATAATGGAATAGTGTAGGTTAGATGTGCTTCAGATTGGCTCCATAGGTCGGCGCAACATTGAGGGCTGAAGGGTTTGTACTGTGCTGCAATGTGCTATGTTCTAAAAAAGCTCAAGCAAAGAGGTATTCTTTAAAGATCTTTACTAGAGGAAAAAAGCACGCTAATGTATTTATTAACAAATCAATTGGGCTTGCAGTTTGACTCACTATGTGCTAGAAGTTACATATTCACGTGCAGGCTTGTCTTTCTGAAACAGAAAGAGCAGGCCTACAAATTGCATGTGTTTGAGTGAACAATAACTTTGGGAAATCCATTACTGGTACATTCTGCTTTTCATTGCCTTGGCCACTTGCTCTGTACCACTGACTTGCCTTGTTTTAATTTAAATTGGTGTTTCACTGTTAACTGACCCATAATGTATGGCAATGCCTCCACACATCTGAGTCCACTTCCCAACCAATCAGCATCCTCTTCTCATACAAAATATCTTGTTGTTTCCTTTGAGGTTTGGTTTTATTGACATTCTATTCTGATGAGTGCAATATGAAAACCTTCAGCATCATGTTCGTTCTTCAGATAATATTTATAAATGTATAATTTTTAAAAAGTCTGGTTTAAGTATGAGATTGTCACTTTGAAATTCAGATGGCATTTAAAGTTGAAATGTATTCAAATAACTTGTGTGTTATGAATGAATGAACTGTTTGATGAAACAACAAGTTCTTGCATGCTATTAATCATCTATAATATTAAAATAGTGAAAACTCTCGCAGTCCATAAACAATACTGGGTGGGCATTGTTATTTTCTCAAAAGGTTTTTAGTCAATACTTGACTTGCCTGAAAATTTTCCACTTAAAATATTTTTTGAATTTATTCCAAAAATAACTAACGTTTTTTGTTTTAGAGTCTCTCTCTTCAGACTGTTCAAAGAAACCACATTCTTAGAATGAAGTGGAATTTGATTATCCATTATTTTATATAACATTGAACATGACCTTGTTTTCTTGGGACATAAATTTAGTTTGATATTGCTTAAAAGCTGCTGTTTCTTTGGCTTCAAAGACTTGGCTCAAACAAACCTGCATTGGTTATTGCAATGATAGAGGGTGAATTTTTGCTTTGTTGCAAATTTGTAATTTCATAATATTGTCTCAGTGGTCAAAATTAATTATACTGGCTGGTACCTCTATAGATTTACTACCTGTGTTTATCAATGTTAAACAAGAATAATGCTGATTAGGAATGTGTGAATTGTTTCCTGTATTTAGTGTAATATCTTCAAGGTTACCTCATTCTGCATCTCTTATTTTCCACTCTGTGTTTGCTTCAGTTCACAACAGCAGTTGATTATTGCTAGATGCCAGATTTATTTACATTTATTTAAGTGGCCGAAAGAAAGAGACTGGGAAATCCCACTATAAATGGAAAATAAATGGCTTGGTTCTTCATAATGTTTTATTCCCTATTAAATGGGAGACACTATACAGTGATATTGTAGAACTTAATGACAGCTGTTCTCTCTCATGTGCTCTTGCAAAAATGTAATTCAAAATTTTAAAGAGATTTATTTTATAATAGAAGAAAAATGATAGCTTCTCTTATGGGTGAACTAGGGGACACTGTCTAAACATTAGAATTCACTCTTTTAGTACAGAGATAAGAATTTTTTTTCTCTGAAGGTTATGCAACTTTGTAATTACCTGCTTAAGAAGGAAAATCAACTTAGGAAAAACAGATTAGATCGAATAGATTTTGTCTCTGCTATTTGAAAAAGCTTTCAAATCATATTAGACAAGGTAATTTTCTCAACATTGAACCTGAATCAGTGGTGATAAAGTTTAGCCTGAATGCACTTCAGGCTATGGTCTATATGACATACAAGTTCAGTAAATGATTTATGTTAGGAAGTAGCAAATTATTGATCTGAATTTACTGGAAAGCTCAAAATCAATTATCATTCAACTATTTTAGAACGTCTTGTTCTGTCCATGGAAGTGTATGCATTTCAGTCAAAATGAGTGCTAGAACTAAACATGCTATAGTTTACTCTGTTGTAAGTTACATCAACAGGAGGTAAAGTTTGGTTAACGCTGCACCATATTTACAAACACTGCACATCAAAATGTTGCGATGTTAGTTTGTAATGTAAATAGGTCCTTTTCTATTTGGCAGGATGTGACAAGTGGGAAGCCACATGGGTCTGTTATTTATCTCAAAAGTAATTGGATGAGGGATGCAAAGGTAGGTAGGGGAAAGTATGTTATGAAGATGACACAAGATTATAGACTGGTATAGGTAGGTTGGGTGAGTGGGGGTGGGGGGCGGGGAAGGTGGCAGATTGACTATAATGTGGGAAATTGTGAAGTAGTTCATGATGGTAGGAAGAATAAAAGAGCACAGTATGATCTAAACAGAGTGCTTCAGAATTCTGCAAAGCAGGCAGATCTATGTGTTCTTGTAAATAAGTAACTAAGAAAGCTGATGGGATGTTATCTTTTTATTACAAAGTTAAAAATCACACAATGCCAGGTTATAGCCCATAGGTTTATTTGGAAGCACAAGCTTTCCAGGCGCTGTCTCTTCTTCCGGTGGTTGTCAGTTCAGCATAAATATAAGGATGCTGTCCTTTACTTCTACAGGGTATTATTTAGACCACATCTAAAATACTGTGTGCATTTTGGTATCCTTATTTAAGGGAAGTAGGTGGTTTAGAGGATGTTTGCTGGACTGATACCTGGAATGAATGGATGGTTCTGTAGGGAAAGGTTGGACAGTCTGGGTTTGATTTCACTGGGGTTTAGAAGAGTGGTGACTTGGTTGATGTATGAGAGATCCTGAATGTTCTTGACAAGATGAATGTGAAAATTATGTTTTCTCTTATTGGTGAACTAGGGGATGCTGTTTAAAAATTTAAAGTTCACTCCTTTAGGACAGAGATGAAAAGAATTTCTTTTCTGAGGATAATGCAACTTTGTAATTATCTGCCTCAGAGGGGGTGGAGTTTGTGTCATTAAATATTTGTAAGACTTGTAAATAGAGGTTTTTGTTCAGCAAAAGGGTGATAGTTTGTCCTCTAGATGATTTTTTGTGTCGCAATTCTACATTTTCAATCAGTATAGAATGATAAAGCAAGCTTGAAGGATTGAATGGCTGCCTCCTGTTCCTGAAGGATTTGTGAAGGATTTGTAAAGGATTTCTTGCACAACAAGTTCTTGACTTATGATTTGTAAAAAGTTAGAAAATAGGTATTTCTCCACAGGAGTTAGTGGTATGTGAATTACACAAGCCATTCTTATGGCAAGATACTTTCTCATATTAAATATAGGTTTCTGCAAAGCCAGTGCCATTCAACTGTTGCCCAGCAGGAGATGTGCTGCTTTGGGCTGTTGATCTTATAGTGCTCCAACAAGCAGGAACACTAACTGATTACAACTCTGCTCTCTCCTTTGTCAATGAGAATGATGTGTTGCTATTTACAAATGATCCTAAGGCAACAATATTAATTTAGACTTTTTATAATAGATTGAACATAATGAAACAACACAAAGTGCTTTAAAGGAGCATTATGAAACAGAAAAGGTCATTGATCCATATATGGAAATACAAAGTGTGTGTTTAAAAACTGACTTGAAGGAGGAAAGCACGGTGGAGAGGTACTGTAAACAAATGTCTATGCTTGAACCTAAAACTGAAGCTTTGGCTGCCAATGTGTTGGTCTAATGACAATTAAGAATAGATGAGACGCCATGTAAGACCTTAGTATTCAATATTTGCTGAGATACCCAGCAATGCTTTGTACTACTTAGGAGACTATGTGGTTGTTTGATTCCTTGGAGCAAGCCAAAAACTACTTGGACACTTTAAAATAATGTAGATGTATTTATGGACGTGGACAATAGTGTCTTTTTTTTTGTCTTGCTTTTATTTCTTGTACATTCAAACCTTTCCCAAAGAAGCTGTTGTTGGTGGGTTCTTGTTCCTCGCGAAGCTGGAGTGGTATTGATATTTGGTGGGGAGTGGGCAGAATGCTCACTGGTTTTGTTATAACTTTGTGTTTACAACGTCCTTTGTTCGGTTTCTTCTATTGCTTGGGTTTGGGGTGTGGCTCGAGCTGGAAGGGGGGATGGAGTTGTGTGTAAGAAATGTAAGTGCCCTCTGGGCAGGGAATAGAGTCTCCCATTATGTGCCTTTTGTGTTTCATAGGGTTTTTTTTGGTTTTTCTTTGCAAATAGGCTCTTATGAGTCTCCTTTTGAGCAAGTGCAGCATGTTGCAAGATGAATTCTTCCTCTCGGCCGGTCAAAGGTGATTGTAAAGGATTATGATTAGCAGCATTCTTAAATGGTGCACCTGGAATATCAGAGGGATTCATTCCCCAGTTAAAAGAAAAAAGTGTTGTTGAATCTTAGAAAGGAGAAAGTGGATGTTGCCCTGTTGCAGGAAACTCCTCTTAAATGACAAGGAACACTTGAAGTTGCAGCAGTGTAGGTTTGATTGGGTGTTTTTGTCATCTTTTATTACGAGGAGCAGAGGAGTGGCAATTCTCCTCCGGAATAGTCTCCCATTTAATTTAATAGATTGCGTTAAAGATGAGTATGGGTGGTTTGTTATTCTTGAGGCCCTTGATAGGTAGTGAGGAACACCGGTATTTTGAATGTCTACTGTCCTCCAGCCCACCCTTTTAAATTTCTCACTGATGCACTATCTAAGCTGATGGCCTTGGCGTTGTGGCATATTATTATAGGGGGAGCTTTAATTGCGTTGTGGATCCTGTGCTGGATAGAATGCCCAAAGCCACCCCCCCCCCAAAAAAAACTAACTTCACAATCTAAGCAGTTAGGTGACCTATGCTTGGAACTGGGGTTGGTAGACGTCTGGAGACGTTTACACCCCACAGGCTGGGATTTTATGTTCTTTTCCAATCCACACAAAAGGCCACACAAGGATTGATTATTTCCTAACTCCTGTGGCATTTTTAGATTTGATGGTATTCTGTTCAATTGAGAATATTGCCATTTCTGATCATGCTGTGGTGTATTTAATGGTTAAGATTAAGGGTGGTGCAATGGGCTCACGGTACTGGTGAATGGATCCCATCTTCCTCAAGGACAGCAAGTTTGTAGAAGACCTCTCCAGGGAATTTGAAGCCTTTTTGGCCACCGACTCAGGTACAGCTAGTAATCCGTCCATTCTTGGGAGACTGCTATGGCCTATGCTAGAGGGATAATTATCTCATACTCTGCCAGAAGTGACAGAGGGGAGAGCAGCAGCGTCTGCTTGAGGCATGAATAAAAGGCAGCTGAGAAGGATTATTACAGTAGTCTGTTGATGGCTAAGCTACAGTGGATTACAGCTCTCTGATCTACCTTAAACTCCATGCTAACGCATAGAGCAAGGAAGGAACTTTCCTTTGCGAAGCAGAGGCTGTTTGAGCATGGTGATAGGCCGGGTAAATACTTGGCATATTTGGTCAGGAAGAAGATTGCCTCTCAGTCGATTGCTTCTATTAGGGAAGGGAATGGGACTCTTACTTACGATACTAAAAAGGTCAATGAGGCGTTTTGGAGGTTTTACTCTGAACTTTACCAGTCTGAGTGCTGTGAGGACAGACGGGATAAGATGGAATTTTTTTCAGGAACTTGGATCTTCCTGGTGTGTCTGCAGAGCAGGTGTCTCTCCGTAGCGCTCTGTTAACAACCCAAGAGATACAGGAGACCACCCTTGAGACAGGCTAATATCTCTTATCCTCAAGAAAGGGAAGACCCCGGAAGACTGCGCTTCTTACAGACCCATCTTGCTTTTAAACTCTGATATTTAAAATTTTATCAAAGATTCTGCATTGAGGCTGAAAAGGGTGTTGCCCTCTATTGTTAAAGAGGATCAGAGAGGCTTTATAAATGTTTGGAGATCTTCTAATAATGCTAGGAGACTGCTTAACATGATTCAAGTGTGCTAGCAATGGTCAGTTCAAGGGTTGATGATTTCCTTGGTTGCGGAGAAGGCATATGACTGGGTGGAATAGCTGTATCTTTTTTTATACCCTGGAGCGGTTTGGTCTGGTTGAAGTGTTTACTAGATGGCTAAGGGTCCTTTACAGTGATCCTCTGGCAGCGGTTCTTACTGATCATTTTAACATTGGTAGGGGCAGTCAGCAAGGCTGTTCCCTCTCACCTTTGCTCTTCACGTTGGTAATAGAGCCGCTGGCAGAGGCCATTTGTGGGGACCTTAATATAGCTGTCCCTAAGGTGGAGTCGAAGGTGCATAAGATCACATTATATGCAGATGATGTTCTAATTTTTCTTTCAAGCCCCTCAGTTTTGGTGCCCTATTTGATACAATACGTTAATTCAGTTGGTTTTTTCTCAGGTTAATAGATCAATGTTTCAAAATCGAAGGCTATGCCTATGGGGCATCTTGGGGAATACCAGACATTGAAGGTGTGTTCCCCTTTAAGTGAGCACAGGGAGGCTTTCTTTATTTGGGCCTCTCTGTTACCCCTAATTTTGATCAGTTTTTCAAGGCTAATTTCGTTCACTTGTTTGACGAGATTAAACAAGACCTTCTAAGATTGGGGTTGGTGGGGGGGCTTCCAATATCTTGGCTAGGTTAAGTTGCTGTTATTAAAGTGAATGTTCTCCCTTGCTTATTATAACCTCTGCAGATGCTTCCCTTTTTCTAGACAAATGTTTCGGACATTAAATGGTTGGTTTAGTTCTTTTATTTAGCATCATAAGCGACACCCATATCAAGCTTACGAAATTGCAAATGCCCCAGGGGTTAGGTGGAGTGGATCTCCGGGATGTCAGAAGATATCAGTTGAGTTCCCTCCAATCTTTTGTGAGCGGTTGGGCCTGTGAGGACTTTGTGTCAATACGATTGGACGATTGCCTCCCAGGCAAAGTGTCCTCTTATTAAGCTGTTGTTTCTGGTCAAAATGAGGATAGTTGTGGAACATTGCTGCAATCCAGTAGTTATTAATACTGTCAAAGCTGTGGAGGGCAGTGAGACAGATGGAGGGCAATATGTCGAAAACGTCTTTCCATACTCCCATAGTTGGTATGTCAGGTTCCTGGCCAGGGACAGTGGATCGTGGGTTTAAGTCTTGGGCGGATAGGGGAGTCTTTTTGTTTGAATATGAAACATTAATGTAGTTTGATCAAATAACTTGTAAGAATGGATTACTGAGACAGGACCTCTTCCGTTGTTTTTAGATCAGAGATTTTATCCGAAAAGTGATCACGCTGCTGACTGAGTGTTTTAGGCCTGATATGGAAAAGAGGGTGTTCAAGCTTAAGAGCACTCTTTCAGTGACTACTCTCTATCAGTTGTTGGGGGGAGGTTCCTCTGGTGACATCGAGCAATTACAGGAAGTCTGGGGAGAGAGAGTAAGGGGTGGAGATCACTCTGGAAACTTGGGAGACATTTGTGAGAATGCACGGAAGATTTCAGTATGTAATAGGACTCATGCTATGCAGGTAAAGATTCTTCATAAGGCTAATCTGGCCTCAGATCGTCTTACAAAATTTTAAACCGGGTGCGTCTTCAATGTGCCTCAAATGTAAAATAAATAAGGGTACCCTCACTCATTGTTTGTGGGTCCCTCCACAGGCTCTGTGTGTATTAGAGCGCTATGGGAGGAATAAGAGAGAAGGTCTTGGGGACTGAAGTCAAAGTGGACTCGGTTTCTCTTCTCCTGGGTCTGACAAATTTATCTTCCTTAGATGTACATGGGAAAAAACTTTGTAACATCCTCACTTTCTTGTGAGGACGAACATTCTGATGTGTTGGGTGTCTGAAACCTTCCTGCGTGTATCGAGTTGGCATAAGTTAATTATGGAACACATTCCTTTAGGCTTTGGTACTTTAGACCAAACATGGTGCACCAGAAAAAGGACAACTTTTATAAGACATGGCAGCCTTTTTTGAATTATTTGGAAGCAGGTCAGCTGACATTTTAATTAGGGCTTTTGTTGAGCCATGGTTAATTTCCTGAGAGGAAGAAGTTCGAGCAAATGTGGATTTAATAATTGATGCTTTTGAAGGTTCAGAGCTGAGGTCTTGTTATGCTGAGCGGCATTATTTATTGACTTATTTATTGATGTGTAATGAGTGTAGCTATGAGCTCTTTTGTAGAGTTGATTTGGATGTGCCGGTGTTGGACTGGGGTGGGCAAAGTTAAAAATCACACAACACCAGGTTATACTCCAACAGGTTTAATTGGAAGCACTAGCTATCGTAGTGCTGCTCCTTCATCATGTGGTTGTGGAGTACACAATTTTAAGACATAGAATTTATAGCAAAAGTTTACAGTGTGATGTAACTGAAATTATACATTGAAAAATACCTTGATTGTTTGTTAAGCCTCTCATCTGTTAGAATGACCATGATAGTTTCACTTCTTTCATATGTAAATCACAAAACTTTCTTTGTTGAAAAGTTACATTCTCAGGTTAACTGTAACAAATGGTGTCAGTGCAGATAAGATGTTGAAGGTGTTAGCCTCCTGTGTTCCCTGTCTGTGCCCTATCAAAACTCCAGGGATGCCCTCATAAGAATAGGGTACAATGCTCAACTCATCGACCGCTAGTTCCGACATGCCACAGCAAGGAACCGTAATGACCTCCTCAGGAGACAGACATGTGCTGCAACTGACAGGGTACCCTTCATTGTCCAGTACTTCCCAAGAGCTGAAAAACGATGCCATGTTCTTCGTGACCTGCAACACATTATCAATGAGGATGAATACCTTGTCTAGACCTTCCCCACACCTTCACTGCTCACTTAAGCAACCGTCAAACCTTAAACAGATCATTGTTCGTAGCAAACTGCCTGGCTTTCAGGACAACTCCATACAAACCTGTCTGTGCTGCAAGAAGTGTCAGTGTGTATGGACATAGTTACCACTTCGTGTGGGGACACCTCCCACCATATACGTAGCAGGTACTCATGCGACTCGCCAACATTGTCTATCTCATACGCTGCAGGCAAGGATGTCCTGAGGCATGGTACATTGGTGATACTGAGCAAAGGCTATGGCAACAGGTGAACGGGCACTACACAACAATCAACAGACAAGAGTGTTCCCTCCCAGTTGGGGAATACTTCAGCGGTCCAGGACATTTGACCTCGGACCTTTGGGTGACCATCCTTCAAGACGGACTTCGGGACATGCAGCAGCAAAAAGTGGCTGAGCAGAGGTTGATGGGTAAGTTCGGTTCCCATGGGGATGGCCTCAATCAGGACTTTGGTTTCATGTCACACCACCATTGCAAAAAACACACACACACACACTCTCCTATACACACACACACACACTCTCCTATACACACACACTCTCCTATACACACACACACTCCTATACACACACACTCCCATACACTCACATGCACCCTCTCACAGACTTAGACACTTTACACTTACACAGACACATACACTCTGTCACAGACATTCACAACCTTGCAGAGGTACATCGCACTTTGCTCAAAAACTGCATGAAGCCATGTAAGACTCTGTTAACTCACTTTTTAGATTAGAATCAGTCTAAACATTATGGCACAGACATGGAACACGGGACTAACACCTTTAACATTTTAACATCTTATCTGCGCTGACACCAATTGTTACAGTTAACCCAAGAGTGTAACATTTTAAAAAAACGTTTTGTGATTTACATGTGAAAGAAGTGAAACTATCATGGTCATTCTAGCAGATGAGAGGCTTAACAAACAATCAAGGTATTTTTCAATGTATAATTTCATTTACATCACACTGATAACTTTTGCTATAAATTCTGTGTCTTACAACTGTGTATCCGCAACGACCTGATGAAGGAGTGTCGCTCCGAAAGCTCGTCTTCCTATTAAACCTGTTGGACTATAACCTGGTGTTGCGATTTTTAACTTTTGTAGAGTAGTATAGTAGTTGGTTCATTGTTTATTGTTGTTGTTCTTGTTATAATGTTATATTTTTATATTTTTGTAATTCTATAATTTTGTAAAGGACATTTTTTTCAATATAAATATTTTAAAGGAAGAAAACCTCCTACTTGCTGAATTGAAAGTCTAATGCACAACTGTTTACTTTATTCGCTTATCAAAAAACTCTTCTGGGGGATCCAACATGGCGGTGATCTAGGAGGATCGCATTGCAGAGCTCCGCACTGCAGCACAAGCGGGACAAACTTTTAATCCGACCAACCAGAACCATTGTGATATCCTGGAACTATGAAAAGGTCGTGGAGTCCCAGGAAACTGTGAAAAATGAACTTAGCTGCGTTTTACCTGTCCAGAGATGCCAAAGAAGGGTGGAGGAGCGTCCGTGGCCGGGCCCGCAGTCCAGCCTGCAGGATCCTCGTACTCTATTACCTACCAGGCCCTGGTGAAGGAGCTTGCGAAGTCTCGCAAGATGTTGGGTAAGCAGATTGAGGAGAAGCTGGCCCTGATCTCGATCTGCAGAAGCATGAACACCAATTGGGAGACCTGAAGAAGTGCATGGATGAGGTTAAACACAGAGTAACAGTGGTGGAAGCTGATACCAGTTCCTCCAAGGGTGGGATCCAAGCTCTGGAGACGCAGGTCTGTAACTTGCGTGACCAAGTGGATGATCTTGAGAACCGGGGCAGGAGAAAAAAATATTCAGATCATCGGGCTGCCAGAGAGTAAGGATAGTGAGCGGCCGGCAGAATTTATTCAGGACTTGTTGCCGAAATTCCTTAACTTGGAGGCTGGAAGGAGAGGCTTGAAGATAGAGAGGGCTCACTAGGTCACAGCGCGGAGATCAGGTCTGGGTCAGTGTCCTCGTCCTCTCTAGGTGAGGTTTTATCATTGCAAAGAAAAGGAGAGAATCGTGGAAGCTTCCAGAATCCAGCGGAAGGATCCAAAGGCCCTAATTCACGAGGGCTCTAAGATCATGTTCTTCCAGGGCTTCTCAGCAGCAGTGATCCAGAAAAGAAAATTCACTGACGGTGTCAAGAGAAGACTGAGGGAGTTTGGGATCCAGTACTTTCTGAGGTATCCATCCACCCTAGATGGATCCGTACATCTCTTGGACACATTGGAGAAGGCAAGGGACTTTGTGGACAAATTAACTTAATCTGATCAATTTAGTATGGACAAAGAGTAGTATTATTTGGGTATGTCTTTTTCTCTTCTTTAAAAAACAGAGAAGGTCCTGTTGGGGCTTTCTTTTCCTTTTTTTTACTGGTAATAATCTGTTTTAAACTATGTTTGGTGGTTGTTGAAATGTTTTCAATTTCTAAGTTATACCAAAGGATGAGTGGGGTATTTACCCCTTTTGTCTTTTTAAAACAAAAGTTCTTTATTCACATTGCTATTCCATGGTGTATTTTCTTTCTTTTCTGCTTGTGTTTGCCATGTGACTCTAACTTGGAGGAGAGAAAATGGTTGGGATGGCTCGATGCCTACTTACGGGCAGTTTTTATACCTGGTTCAGGTACTTATATGCCCGGGCTGCATTCTTGGCAGCAGGATGGAATGGGTAGTTGCCCCCTTTGGACAGGGAGTGAGTTCCTCTAATCAGTGCTGTTGGCACTTTACATGTTGGTTTGTTGTTTGGTTTTTGTTGTATCTAATCTTTGATAGTTTTGTAGGTTTGTTGAATGTAGTGGTTTTGGTTTATATAGTTTTTATACAACACTAAAGCTTGGCGATTTGTGGTTTGAGTTCCTCCTCTCTGGAATTTAAATGTTACTGCAGAAGGTTATGGCTAATGACTTGATTAAATGGTGTACCTGGAATATCAAGGGGAGTCACTCACCAATTAAGAGGAAGAAGATACTTTTGAGTCTTAGAAGGTGGATTTTACTTTGTTGCAGGATACACACTTGGATGATAGGGAGCATTTGAAACTACAGCAGAGTGGCTTTGATCAGGTTTACTTTTCATTTTTCAATCCCAGAAATAGGGGAGTGGTTATATTGGTTAGGAGATTCTCCCACTTAAGTTACTAGGATGTGTTTCAGACACACGTGGGAGGTTTGTAATCCTCAAAGCCCCGATAAACGGGGAAGAATATGGTGTTTTAAATGTTTGTTGCCTTCCAGCCCATCCCCTCAAATTTCTGGTGGATGCATTCTTAAAATTGATCAGACTCTGGTCCCGGGGGAGATTTTAACTGTCTCATGCTCGTGGATCCCACAATAGACAGGTTCCCCAAAGCCCCCCCCCCCCCCCCCCCCCCCCCCCCCCCCCCGCCTCCATACCCGCTGTACCAACAAAACAGTTAGTGAATTTGTGTGAGGTTTAGATTTTAGATTTAGATTACTTACTGTGTAGAAACAGGCCCTTCGGCCCAACAAGTCCACACCGACCTGCCGAAGCACAATCCACCCAGACCCATTCCCCTACATTTACCCCTGCTCCTAACACTACGGGCAATTTAACATGGCCAATTCACCTAACCATGTTTGGATTTTTGATCCAGTGAGGTGAGTGTTGATGCCTTGGAAATCATTCAGGGGTAGCTGCATGTGAGGCAGGTTGGTGGATGTCTGGCAGCATCTCCACCCTACAGGCAGGGATTTTGTGTTTTCCAATCTCACAGATGTCACGCCAGTTTCATTTTTTTTGATTCCCATGGAAACCCTGGACTTTGTGGCATCTTGTACAACTGGTAATATTACCATCTCCGATCACGCTCCAGTGTACCTGTTGGTTATGATTAAGGACGTTACACTAGGTTTGAGGCACTGGCAAATGGATCCCTTTATCCTCAAGGTTAACATGTTTATGGAGTTTTTGGAAGTTTGGGCATTCCGAGACATTAACTCAGGCTTGGTTTGTAGCCCATCTGTCCTTTCGCCAAAGCCTATGCCAGGGGGTTAGTTACTTCCTCCTGTGCCAGTAGAAAGTGGCAGAAGGGTGAACAGCAAAGCACGGTTGAAGGCAGCCGAGAAGGCCTACTTTGACAAGCCCTTGGTCAAGCTACAGAGCATTATGGCACTGCAGTCTGCATGAATTCTGTGTTCACGCAGACAGCAAAGAAGGAGCTTAGTTTGGCAAAGCAAAGGTTATATGAGCAGGGTGACAGGCCAGGCAAATACTTAGCATATCTTGCCAAGAAAAGGAGTGCCCCTCAAGCCATTACGGTGATTAGGGAAGGATCTGGGAACCTAACATTGACTCCAAAAAGATTAATGTGGCATTCCAGAGATTTTACTCTTAAATTATACCAATCTGAAGGTTGTGAGGAGCAGTGGGTCAAAATTGAGTATTTTTTTAAGGTTCTGGAGTTCCTGGGCGTGACCCTCGAACAAGAGTCATTTCTGAATGCCCTGTTATCAGAGCAAGAGTTGCAGGAGACTGAGGCAGCTTCAGACTGGAAAGGTGCCTGGCGTTGACGGACTTCCCAACAAATTCTATGAGGAATTTATAAGCATTTTTTCAGGCCTGATGCTCAACATTTTAGTGACTCACACAGCCATGATTGTCTCCGGCCATCTCTGATAGAGGCCAATGTTTCACCTATTCTTAAAAAAAGGAAGGTCCCGGAGGACTGTGTTCATTTCACTCTTAAATGTGAACTTTAAAATCCTCTCAACGCAAGAATCTAAGGCTGGAGACTTACCTTTTATTGTTAAAGAAGGCTTCATAAAGGGCTGCAGATCCTCCAATAATGTTAGGAAGCTGCTTAATGTAATTCAGGCATGTCAACAGCAGTCAGTGCAGGGATTGGTGATTTCTGTAGATGCAGAGAAGGTATTTGACTGAGTTCCGTGGCCATATCTTTTATATACTGTGGAGAGGTTTAACTTGGGAGAAGTCTTTATAAGATGGATAAAGGTTCTCCACAGTGTCCTTCTTGCTGTGGTCATCACCACTGGGGTGCAATCCAGCAATTCTAACATTTTTAGGGGCAGCTGGCAGGGCTGTCCACTCTCGCCACTGCTTTTTATGTTGGTGATTGAACCATTGGTAGAGGCCATTCATAGGGATCCCAGTATATCAGCTTCAGAAGTAGAGTCAAAATTACATGTTTGTTTGTTTGTTTGTTTCCTAATTTTGTTTTGTCAAATCCAGCAGTTTTGGTGTTTCGCCTGACAGATCAGTGCATTTGGTGCCTTTTCAGGGGACAAGATTAATTTTGCAAAATCAGAGGCTATGAATGTGGGTGGCCTTATGAAGGTGTTAGGTCTTGAGGGTGAATATTGATTCCCATTTAAGTGGTCACAGGGGTTTTGTATATTTGGGCATATTGATTACTCTAGTTCTGGATCGGCTGGTCAAACTAATTTTGTTCAATTATTTGACAAAATCGAACAAGACTTTCAAAGGTGGGAGGCACTTCTGGTCTTGTTGTTGCATTGGATAATGCTTATTAAGATGAATATTCTCCCCCATTTTTATACCCTATACGGATACACCCCCTGATTTTCAATAAGCAAACATTCAGGAGACTGAACGGCTGGTTCAGCTGTTTTACTTGGCATTGTAAGCAACCCGTCATTAAATTAGCGAAACTGCAATTACCTCTCAGATTGGGGGGAGTGGATCTCCCAGACATTAAAAGCTACCAGCTAAGCTAGCTTTTATCCTATCTGAGTGATTGGGCTTGTGGGGACCCTCTTTCAATATGGTTAGATATCGAAACCTTCCAGGCGCATGGTGTTGCAGTTGTTGGACAAAGTGAGGACAGTTAGGGAATATTGCCATAACCCAATAGTTATCAATACTGTTAAAGTATAGAGGGCAATTCGGCAGAGGGAAGACAATAGTGGCAAAACATCTTCTCTTACACCTATAGTGGGTGTGCCGGGTTTTCAACCGGGGATGATAGATTCAGGATTCAAACATTGGGCAGCTAGGAGTGTGTTTTGCATGGGCGATTTATTTGAGGGAGACACAATGATGTCCTTTAACCAGTTAGCATGGGAATATGTGCTTTCTAACAGGGACCTCTTTTGTTTCTTTCAAGGTAGGGATTTTATTGAAAAAAAAAACACCTATAACTGATCCCTACAAATCCGACATAGAGAGGAGAGTGCTCAGTGCTAAGAATACACTTTTCTGTCAGCACTTTATATCATCAATTGGGGGGTGGCCCCTCCGATGAGTTCAATCGGCTCTGCAGGGTGTGGGGGAGAGACCTAGGTCTTGGCGAGTTTTGTGAAGCCTTGTAGCTCAGGTTGAGGTTCTGGATATTGGTTTGCTCGCTGAACTGGAAGGTTCATTTCCAGAAGTTTCGTTGCCCTACTAGATAACATCTTCAGTGGGCCTCAGGCACAGCACTGCTGATAAGTCCTGCTTTCTATTTATATGTTAACCCAAAGAAACCCAAACATATAAATAGGAAGCAGGACTTATCAGCAGTGCTTCGCCTGAGGCCCACTGAAGATGTTACCTAGTAGGATGACGAAACGTCTGGAAATGAACCTTCCAGCTCAGCGAGCAAACCTACATCCAGAAAGCTAGGTGTTGAGGTCTCCTCAGAGGCATGGGAAAATGCAAGAAAGATATCAATTTGCAATAGGACCCATGCTTTACAGTTGAAGATTCTCTGAATTGCTGGTCAAAATTTAAACCAGGGGTGCAAGTTTTGTATGGGCACTCTTACCCATTGTTTCTGATCCTGTGGTAGGCTTCAAACATAATAGACTGCTGTAGCGGGTGCAATGGAAAGGACTTTGGGTGTAAAGGTGGAGAAGGACCCGATCTCTCCTCCTCTTGGCCTACCCAGTGTGTTCCTTGCACGTGCGCAGAAGAAAAAAACTTTTCAACTTCCTCACTTTCAGTGCAAGAAAGAATATCTTGCTAGCTTGGGTGTCTGCAAACCCCCCAGGCCTGTTTGGTTGGCGGAAGATTGTTATGGAGCATATCCCCTTGGATTTTCTTACAAGTATGGTACACCACAAAACTGGGAATTTTTATAAGACATGGCAGCCCTTTCTGGACTACCTGGACATGGATTTATCTGCTGCACTAATATGAACTTATATATAACAGTAACGATGGTGTTTTAAGAGTCCAATATCCAGGGAGGAGGAACTGTGAATGTATGAGTTTTGTTTGGCTGTTGAGTTATTACTATCTATTAGTTTGTTGGCTATTATTTATTTAGTTAAATAGTTGGGGGTTTTATTATATATTTTTCTATATATATACATTTGTATATGAGGGCGGGTTGGTTTATTTTTACTTTTTTGTGACCTTTCTTTGTATTGTCTTGAATTTTATTGTTTTGTATTTGTTGTAATATTTTTAAAAATCTTTTTTCAATAAAAACATATTTGAAAAAACTCTTCTCCATGTATTTACATTTGCATTAGCTTCCAAGAACTATCTCTCTTAGACTCTTTATTTTGGGAGGCAAAAAATCACATTGGCTAGAGAAATATTTATGAGCTAAGCATTAAAGCCCTTCAGATATACACGCCAAAAGCCACATCCCTCTATCACAGATCCAGACTCCAAAATTAAATTAATCCATGGCCATTACACAGTATGTGCCAAGTGTCCTGATTTTTCTGTGCCCCTAAATCCCTGATGTAACCATGACAATATGTTCTGACAAAGCTTTGGATAGAAACATTTGTTTCCCTTAAAACATTATGCCTCATGAGATACCAACTTTATTGCTGAATAGTCAAAAACATCAAAATGTCTGACTATCCTTTTGTCTCATGTTAGGCCATCCTTAGGTAGTAACTTTCCATAGTGCCTTCAGTGGTGGATCGTTAGTTATTTCTTCCTGCATATGTGTTGACTTAAAGGCATCAAATTGACCTGAAACAATCTTCCACTTTATGGCCATTCTGTCTACTTGTAAGTCTCATGACATTTCTGTCTTTATAATTCAGAGTTGGTAACCTGCTCATTGTGTCTGAGGTATCCATTTTGGTACCAGATGTAGCAGATTTTGAAGTAGTACTTCTATACTTTTGCTAGATATCATTGTAGTCCAGTTGGTGTACCTATCAGTGTTTGTGCCTAATACTTTCTAATAGTTTGTGATTGATTTCCGCAGTGGATTACTTACATATCTATTTAATATGGAATGTTGTAGTATTGAATGGTAGAGCAAATATTTCATGCTTTATTGGGAATGATTAGATTGCCCTTACAATGGACCTTTGAATGACAATACAATTAATTTGCCATCTTGCATCATGTACATTCCTAACCATTTCTAAGACACATCAACTTCTAGATTTCTCAAAGTCTTTGGTTCAAAGAATGAAAGGTAAAAGTTTTTATCAACAACACTTGTTTGACTGGTTTAAACATGTGGTGATGGTCCTCTTACTAGACTGTTATAGTAGTGGGAAAAATGGAATATCAATACTCCACTTCCATCATCTGATATTACACCTGAAACCTTTTGTGGATGAAAACTGTTATTAAAAATGAACAAATACTTGAAACCATTGCCTTAATCTCCTTCCCGTAGATTGAGGCAAGTCCAATAAATAAAATTATCTGCATTGCAATGATCATTTATCTAAAGACATTGAAACCAAGCAACAGAATCAGCATCAAGAAATTCATTCCTCTTGTTTTAATTTGTTTTTCATGATAATTTCACATTTGGAGATTAAAGGATTTACAGCCAGTTAATGAAATATGAGTGAACCAATTTCAGTAGTTATTTTTGAGCATTGCAGGTGAGAGAATGAATGATGGATCTGTAACCACAAACCCTGAATGTCCACCCTAGCACCTCCCACCATCAATCTTTTCTCCTTATAAATATATTACAATTTCTTTCCTTTTAACCATATTACTTATGTTTGTGTGTTTGTTGTCATATCTTAATTATTTTCCTCCGGGTTAGTAAGTGATAATATTCTTCTTTCACTTAAAAGAAACCTTGGTGAATAGGTCCTTCATTTTGATTTAGCAAATTACATTTTAATTGATAGCTGTCTGCTAAAAAGAAAAATATTTATTTTGACTGACAGTTTTTTGTATCTGTGGTGCGAGATATTGAAAGACATCTCTGCGAATCATCTTCATCCTGGGGAGTAGGCATTTATGTACTCTCTTTGACTTTGTCTGGGTTGACATAAATCCCATAATCAAATTAGGTACAGCCACGAAGGTTGACCTGATCTACATTCAACTGGCACATGCTATTGAAGACAAATCCTTCAGGATGAGCTGCTGCCATCACTGTGGGTGGACTTGGTTGTGCTCTTCTTTACGTTTCACCTGTCACCACAGTATATGCATATCTGAACTTATGAAATTGGTGTAAAGCAGATCATTTGGCTCTGCAAGCCTTCTCTGCCATGCAGTAAGGGCATGGCTGATATGTTTGTGCACTGAATTTGTAAGGATTACATCTTTTTATTTCCTTTATTTTTGGTGACCTAAACAAAGGAAGATACTACTTTGTGTAAAGAGATGGCTGCAGTTTTAAAATCATGTATACTGAACACAGAGTTGTATTAAATTTTGCTTTTCCCAGGAAAAGTGGAAGTAAAAAGCAGACAGCACAATGCTGATGGGTTCGAACTGAGGGGGATAATTACTTGATAGCAACTTGATTGACTCTTGACCAGGTGACCATGACCTGTATGGAGCAGTGCAACAGAGAACCAAAGAGCTTACGAAGAGAAATCATCAGAAAATCTGTTTCTCAAGTGCTTTGGTATCGAAAAATTTCACTTAAATTAACTGCCTTCCACTCCTCTTTCTCTGCATATTCCCTGTTGAAGGAGGACTAAATGCCTTTGAAGTCAGTGAAAGGGAAAACTCTGAACAAGCAAAAGAAAGACTGCATTGATGTGCAAATAACACTATTTCATCCATTAAGTACTTAAATGATTTGGATATGCTGGTGTTGGACTGAGGTGTACAAAGTTAAAAATCACAACACCAGGTTATAGTCCAAGAGGTTTAATTGGAAGCACCAGCTTACGGAGCGATGCTCCTTCATCAAGTGAGACTGGAGGACACAATTGTAAGGCACAGAATTTATAGCAAGAATTTACAGTGTGATGTAACTGAAATTAAACATTGAAAAATACCTTGATTCTCTGTTGAGTCTTTTATCTATTCAAATACCATGATAGGTTCACTTTTTTCATGTGTACTTAAATGAAATTGTAAAGGAGATAAGGAAAGCAATTCATTAAATCCTGTGTTTCATTCTCGTGCGATTGAATTATGTTCCCCTGTTTTTTTTTCTTTTTCACCTTCATATCTCATCTTGGCTATCTCTGCATGTTTGTCTGTTACTGAAGTGGGGAGGGGTGAGGGGGTCACTTCTAAGAAGGGATAAAGGTTAGATTATGGAATTCAAAGTTAGCAATTCAGATTTCCTAATTGGCATTTAATTAAGACATTTTATTTGGAACAAACAATTATTTGCTTGTTAAGGACAGAACCATGAGTGCTTGCTTTCAACCCGAATTTGACCATCAGGTATATTGGAGACTTGGATAGTTTGACTGAACCTTTTCAAATTTGTGATTTCATTAGGAATAATGGAGCTTGATTTACAATGCACTACCCCCTTTGAATCATGACAAATTTTGTATTCCCTTTGACCTCTAACATCTGCTTCCCTTGCCTCACATAAGTCTGTTTATTTTTGGTTTGAAAATATTTAATGCTTATACCTCTCTCGACTTGTGAGACAGTTGATTGAGCTAAAGAAAGTCTCCTCACCACAATACTAAAAGAATGACCTCCCAATTTTAAAACAGTACTGTCCTTTTCTGGACTCATCCATTGAAGAAACATCCTTCTCTACATGCACTTCATCAAGACCATTCATAACCTTATTCAGTCAAGTTTTCACTTTTCTAAGCTTGAGTGGAAACAAGCCTGTCTTCATAAGACAATCCATTAATTCAAGATATTAATCTCATAAACCTTCTCTGAATTGCCTCCTACGTATCTGCATCCATCCGTAAATAAGGATACCAAAGCTGCATACAGTACTCCAGGTGTGCTCTCACAAGCACCTTGTACAATTGCAGAAAGACTTCCCTACTTTTATTGTCTGGAAATAAGGACCATTATCCCATTAACCTGAGATGGTAAGCAGAAGTTCCCCTTCACCCCACTGAGTTCCAACAAATGAAGCCGTGCTGCAACTCCTGTACTTGCCATTGCCACGTTCTCAACTCCAATCTGGTGCAGCCCTGCTAACTCACATTAGCAGCAGCATACAACCTGACTGGCACATTCGAGCAAAGGCTGACAGACTTACAGGCCTAGTGCCCTGAGTTCATGCACCAATCAGACACTGGAAGCAGTGTCCCCTTCCACTGCAAACGGTGTGCCTGAGATCAGCAAATAAAGCAGTGCTGCTTCCCTATGATTTGCAACACCCCAGTTGAAAATAGTTGGACAAAGGATCTTGGTTAGGTTATTTAGGAGTCTGATGAGAAAAATTTCTTCACTGGGTGAGCCTGTGGAATTGTCTATTTTTAATCCTCTATGCCCCGACTGAAGAAGGCACGCATCCCAAATGCCACCTTGACCACCCTATCCAGTGTTGCTACTTTCAGGGAACTCTGCACCTGTATGCCTAGATCCCATCATCTCCCTTGATGATGCTAAGAATTCTTCATTTACTGAATACAGTATTACCCTCCTGCGTTAGTTCTTCCAAAATCCATCACCTCACTTTTGTATGAATTCAACTCCATTTGTTATTTCTCAGCCCAAGACTCTAAACTCTATATTCTGAGGCTAACCTCTGGCAATTCTCCTCACGCTCTGCCACTCCCCCAATCTTTGTCATCTTTAGATTTACCAATCCAGTCACCTATGTTCTGCAACTTATCGGGGTCCCAGCACTGATTCCTGAGGGGCATCGCTGGTCACAGCTCCAAACAGAAATACACATTTTCACTACTATTGTCTTCTATGACCAAGCCAGTTCTGTATCCATCATACCAGCTCTCCGCGGTTCCCATGTGACTTCACCTTTTATATCAGCCTGCCATGAGGGAATTTGTCAAAGGCCTTGCTAATCCATGAAAACAACATCTATCGTCCTGCCCTCTCAATCATCCTTGTCACTTCTTCGAAAGATTCAATCAAGTTTGAGAGACAAGTTCTTCCCCACATTGCAAATAAGTCCGTATGTTTCCAAATGTGAGAAAATCCTAATATTGCGTCGACCTGTGAAAAAATTTGATGCCCATCTAACCTATACCATTCCATTATTATCCATATGTTTGTCCAATGCCCATCTAAATGCCCTTAATGTCAGCGAGTCTACTACTGTTACAGGCAAGCCATTCCACGCCCCACTACTCTGAGTGAAGAAATTACTCCTAATATCTGTACTATATCTATCACCCCTCAATGTAAAGCAATGTCCCCTTGTGTTAACCTTCACTATCTGAGCAAAAAGGTTCTCACTATCCACCTGATCTAAGCCTCTGATTATCTTCTACATCTTGATTAAGTCACCACTCAACATTCTTCACTCCAACAAAAATACCTCAGTTCCCTCAGCCTTTCCTCATACCTCCCTTCCATACCAGGCAACATCCTAGTAAATGTCCTCTGAACCCTTTCCAAAATTTCCACATCCTTCCTATAACACAGTGACCAGAACTGTATGCAATACTCTAGGTGTGGCCTTACCAGTGTCTTATACAGCTGAAGCATGTGGCTCCGAAGCTCAATCCCCCTACCAATAAACACCAACATGCATAAGCTGCTTTAACAGCCCTATCAACCTGGGTTGCAACTTTCAGGGAGTTAAGCATCTAGACACCAAGATCTCTGTGTTCATCTACAGTGCCAAGAACTTTCTGCAATCCTATTATTTCTCCCAAAGTGAACTACCTCACACCTTTCCGCACTAAACTCATTTGCCATTTCTCAGCTCAGCTCTGCATCTTATCTATATCCCTTTGTAACCCACAACATCCTTTGGCACTATCAACAGCTCTCCCTACTTAAGTGTCATCCACAAATTTATTAAGCCACTTTCTACGCCCACATCCAGATCATTTATAAAAATGACAAATAGCAGTGGTCCCAAAACCGATCCTTGCAGCACACCAATGATAACGGAGCTCCAGGATGAAAATTTCCCATCAACCACCACCCTCTGTCTTCTTTCAGCTAGCCAATTTTGGATCCAAGCCGCTAAATCAATCAAACCTGAAACTCCATATTTTGTGCAATAGTCTACCGTGTGGAAACTTATCAAATGGCTTATTGAAGTCAACCACTTTACCTTCATCCACCTGTTTTGTCATCTTAAAGAACTCAACAAAGTTAGTGAGGGCATGACCTACCCTTCACAAAACAGTGTTGACTATCCCTAATCAAATTATTTCTTTCCAGATGATTATAAATCCTATCTCTTATAACCCTTTTTAACACCTTACCCACAGCCACAGTAAGGCTTACTGGTATATAATTACCAGGGTTGTCTCAACTCCCTTTTTTAAACAAGGGAACAACATTTTCTATCCTCCAGTCTTCTGGCACTACTACAGTCGACAATGATGGCATAAAGATTGAAGCCAAAGGCTCTGCAAGCTCCTCCCTGCCTTCCCAGTGAATCCGAGGATAAATCCCATCCGGCCCAGGGGACTTACCTATTTTCAGATCTTCGAAAATTGCTAAAACCTCCTCTTTGTTAACCTTAATCACATCTAATCTTGTCGCCTGCATCTCCATATTCTCACTAACGTTGCTCTTTTGCAATGTGAATACTCCGAAAAGTATTCATTAAGCCTTTCCCCATGTCCTCAGATTCCACATACAAGTTTCTACTGCTATCTTTGATTGGCTCTAATCTTACTCTCGTCATTCTTTTATTCCTGATATACCTATGAAAAGCCTTGGGGTTTTCCTTGATCCTATGCTTCTCGTGTCCCCTCCTGGCTCTTCTTAGCCCTCTATTTAAATCTTTTCTAGCTAACTTGTAGCGCTCAAGCCCCCTATCTGAGCCTTCACACCTCATCCTCACATAAGCCTCCTTCTTCCTTTTGAAAAGAGCTTCAACTTCTTTAGTAAACCATGGCTCCTTCTCTCGACAGCTACTGCCCTGCTTGATAGGTATATACTTATCAAGGACCTGCAGTAGCTGCTCATTGAATGAGCTCCACATTTTAACTGTGTCCATCCCCTGCAGTTTCCTTCTCCATTCTATGCATTTTAAATCTTGCCTAATCGCATCATAATTGCCTTTCTCCCAGTTATACCTCTTTCCCTGCGGTATATACCTATCCCTGCCCATTGCTATTGTAAATGTACCCAAATTATGGTCACTATCACGAAAGTGCTCACCTGCATCCAAATCTAGCACCTGCTAGGTTCATTCCTAGTACCAAATCCAGTACGGCATCACCCCTTGTTGGCCTGCCTACATACTGTGTCAGAAAACCCTCCTGCACACATTGAACAAAAACTGACCCATGTAAACTACTTGAACTATTGTATTCCCAGTCAATATTGAGGAAGTTAAAGTCCCCCATGACAACTACCCTGTTACTCTCATTCCTATCAAGAATCATCTTTGCTGTCCTTTCCTGTACATACCTGGAACAAATCGGAGGCCTAAAGAAAACTCCCAACAGGGTGACCGCTCCTTTCCTGTTTCCAATCTTAGCCCAAACTACCTCAGTGGATGAGTCCTCAAACGTTCTCTGAGCTGCTTTAATACTACCCTCGATTAACAATGCTATCCCCCGTTTACCATGTTCTCTGTTCTTGCTGAAACATTTAAATTCCAGAATCTGCTGTCCCTCTTCTAGCCATGTCTCTGAAATGGCCACAACATTGAAATCCCAGTACCAACTCATGCTGCAAGTTCACCCACCTTATTCTGGATGCTCCTGGCATTTAAGTACACACATTTCAAACCAACGTCTAGGTTGCCGGTGCCCCTTGTGACCTTGTAAACTGATCCCTGACCTCATTACCTTCAACCTCCTGTACACTGGAACTACAATTTAGATTCCCATCCCTCTACTACATTTGTTTAACTCCTCCGAAAAACCTTTAGCAAATTTCCCCCACAGGATATTAGTACCCCTCTGGTTCAGGTGTAGTCCATCCTGTTTGTCGAGGTCCCACCTTCCCCAGAAAGAGCTCCAATTATCCAAGAATCCAAATGCCTCCCTCCTGCACCATCCCTGCAGCCACAGTGTTCAGCTCCGCGCTCTTCCTGTTCCTCGCTTCACTAGCATCTGGCACAGGCAACAAACCAGAGATAACAACTCTGGAAGGCTCCTAGCTTGTGAATTTTGGGTAATCCATAAAAGTGTCAATCCATAAAATTCTCAGACCAGGAACTTCTCTCAGATCCATAGTCTCATTATCTGGAACACAAACGTACAGATTAGCCCAAGGAATTGCACCAAAGACTAAAATACTTAGTAGAAGGCTCATGTCACTCCATTCACTCCACCCAAGAAATCCTGAACACCATCAAAGACACCAAAATAGAAGAGGATAAAATAATGGTCTCCTTTGACGTAACAGCCCTATTCACATCCATCAACATCAATCTGGCCAAAGAAACACCGGCTACGTTATTAGAAGAACCGAAGTCACATCCACCAGACACTACCAACTTCATCAGCAAAGACAACATCATTAAACTAACGGACCTATGCCTTAACATCCACTTCAGTTTCAACAACAGAACACCCATGGAATCTCTGATATAAGAGTTCTTAGCAGAGTCCATAATGCAGAGATTTGAACAAACAGCTCTATCAACCATCCAGCCCAGACTTTGGGTCTGCCACATGGATGACACCCTTGTTCTTACTAAATGAAACAAACTAAAAGAAACCTTCAAGACCATCAACAATACCCTCACTGGCATTAAATTCACAAAAGAGGAGGAAAACAACATCTACCATTCCTAGATGTCACAGCAGAACAAACAGTTAATGGGGAAACTCAAGCCAGCATCTACAGAGAAACAACAAATACGGACTAAATACTGAACAACAGAAACAATCGTCCCAGCACTCTCAAACGAAGCTGCATTTGAACGTTATTCCAACGAACCACCACACACTGCAGCACAGAGGAATTATGAAAAGCAGAGGAAAATCACCTATACACCGTATTCAAAAAGAACTGGTACCCAATGAACACAGTCTGCCGATTTCTCAACAACAAATCCAAACAAGCAGACAAATCGCACCCAGAAACCCTAGCCACTCTCCCCTACATCAAAGACATCTTGGAAATGACTGCCAGACTATTCATTCCTCTGGGCATCATGGTAGCCCACAAACCCACCAACATACGAAAGCAGCAACTAGTGAACTTAAAAGACTCTGTACAGACAACAAGCAAAATGAATGTCATCTCAAAATACCTTGCAAAAACTGTAACAAACACTACATTGGCAGAAAGCTAGCCACCAGGATACATCAACTAGCCACAAAAAGAGATGACCCACTATCACTGGTATCCTTACATACATACATGAGGAATGACACCACTTTGACTGGGACAACACATCCATCCTAGGACAAGCCAAATAGAGACATGCATGAGAATTCTGAGAAGCATGGCATTCCATCCAGAGCTCTATCAAACAAACACAATGATTTGGATCCTATCTACCATCCTCTGAGAAAAAGAACTGGAAATGACATGACCAACCCTAGGAAACCAAAACACATAAATAGAAAGCAGAACATAATGCCAACACTTCACCAGAAGCTCCCTGATGATGTTATCTAGTATGGTGATGAAAAGTCTGGAAACGAACCTTCCAACTCAATGTTGGCCAAGTATCTCCGGTCTTTCATGATCCAGCTATGGAAGTATGGATTCAGCACCTTAGTTGTCTTCTGTACCACACATTGCTGCCAATGTACCTTTTGTTATATGTGTGCTACGTTATCAAAGGATTATTTCTCTGCGACCACCCCCTTTGCCACAATGCCTGAAATGCAGATGACACAGTCTGGCAGGCACAGAATGAAGACACACTGACTGGTGTCTAGATTATTCAACATTAATTTGCTTGACTCAAGAACGAGTAAATGCTGATACTGCAATAGTTGTTGACAAAACAGAATTCCTTTTAGTTATGATACTTCATAAAGATGTGGTTATTTACACTTTGTAGTGCAGATCCTCGTCATCTGTACAAACCACATGCTTGCTCCTACTGCTTCTCTCGGCCAGGATAAATAAAATGTATTCAACTATTTTTGATGCCATGGTGACCTTCATTATGCAATACTAGATGACAAATTGGGCAATGTTATAAATATTTTCTGCTCCAGCCTGAAGGGAGATAGATGCTTACCAATTCATGATCACAGCCACCTTCACAGCCACTCATGTTACTGCACTGTTCTTGCTGAGGTTGCAGTTGTGCATGCAGAATGTGGAAGAGAGGGAGCGAGGGTATTTATACTCTGAGGAAGAATTTTCCTACCTGAATCTCTGCAAAGAACAGTTTGCTAGGTGTCTTCACGGTGGAACTGAGAACCAGTTGCTATTAGCAACCTTTCTTAACTTCAAGATTCTGTTCTCTACAAACAAAAGGAATGTGTCCAAGCATGTCACCATTTTCAAAAAAACGGAGCTTGGAAGATAACTATTCCATAATGTATTCTTCAAGGCATTGTCTTGATAATCAGAGTCCACTTATGAACCAGTTAGCACCCTTCTTTTCATACTGTATGAATTGTTGTTCCCTGTGTCATGATGAGTGCATGATATTTTTAGATAATTTCTAAATGTTCCCCTTCTTTCAGTAAGATGCAAGAAGATCAGATTATGCATTTTAAAATATTAATTGTCCCATGTTATAACTAATTTAATGTAACAACCTATTTGTACTTATTTGATCCACAGTATAATAGTTGAACAGTTTAACCTTTTGGTAAATTTTAATTTTGGTTTAGACTATTGACAAGATAGGTTCTTAGGAGTGTGCATGAATCTTTGAGTTTTTCATCAGAAATATTTGAAATTGTTATCTTATAGCAAACTTTTATTTGCATGTCCTCATAACGTTTAATGAAATGCTTTTATGTTTAGCATTGTGTAATGTAAAAGAATAGAGAAATTCATACTGTCAGGAAGTGTTGTAGGTATAATGATTCAGAGTATTCCTAAAACCCAGCCAAAGGGAGATCAAAAATTGATAAAGGAGAAAATAGCACATGAGATTGAACCAGGCAGAAATTTTATCTAGACTGTAAGTGCATCAATATTCATGTAAAATGACATGGTAACTTTGGGTCTCAAGCAATTTGCGACAGGAGAAATTATAATTGGACATATGGGAGAGACATTATAAAGTAGTTTTGTGTCGGCTTTCAATAAATGAAGCATAAAAATGATTCCAGAATTAGGGGATAACAAAGGATCAAATGAGGCTGAAGAACTTTAGACAACTGATTATAATGAAGAAGTTTAAGAGAAATTAATGGGAAAAAAATTATTTCTTCCCCTTGATGAGACAGCCTCTGGTTTAGAATCACAAAATGGATGACTGCAGGTATAATGGATAAATTGATCATGATTCTCCAAAACTTCTTGTATTCTGGAAGGTCAAAAATTGAAAAGTAATGAATGTAATATGGTTGTTTGAGAAAGGAGGGATGAGAGAAAACAGCCAAGTATGGAAAAGTTAGCCTGACATCAGACACTGAGGAAATGCAGCATTTCAGGTGAATTGGCTGTGCTAAATTGCCCATAGTGTTCAGGGATGTGTAGGTTAAGTATACTAGTCTGGGGTAAATATAGAGTAGGGGGGATGGGTCTGAATGGGTTACTATTGGGAGGGTCGGTGTGGACTAGTTGGGTTGCAGGACTGTTTCCACACTGTAGGTATTAATTAAAGCACATTTAGAAATCATATGATTAGGCAGCATCTAGATGATCTAATGAAAGGAAAATCATAATTGACATCAACTTTTGTTGTGGTTTTGATCAGCAGGTTAGATAAAAGATACATTGTAAGACCATAAATTGTAGGAGCAGTATTAGGCCATTAGGTCCATTTGAGTCTGCTTTGCCACTTAATAATGGCTGATATATTTCTCAACCCCATTCACCTGCTTTCTCCCTATAATCCTTGATTTCCTTACTAATTAAGAACCTATCCACCTCTGTTATAAATACACTCAATAATAAGACCTCCATGGCCTTCCCTGGCAATGAGTTCCATAGATTCACACTCTGGCTGAAGAAATTCCTCCTCATCTCAGTTTAAAGAGTCACCCCTTCATTCTGGGGCTGTGCACTTGGCTCCTCATCTCTCTTACTCATTGAAACATCTTTTTTCACGTTCACTGTATCCAGGCTTCTCAGTATTCTGTAAGTTTCAATCAGATTTCCCACTCATCCTCTGAACTCCATTAAGTACACACCCAGAGACCTCAACCGCTCCTCGTATGACAAGTCTTTCATTCCTGCAATTATTTATGTGAACTTCCTCTGGACTGCCTCCAAGGCCAGCAAATTATTCCTTAGAAATGGAGCTCACAACTGCTCACAATATTGCACATGCTGTCTGACCAGATCCTAATAAAGCATTAGTAGCATAGCCCTGCTCTTGTATTCTTTTCCCATCAAAATTAATATGAGTATTGCATTTACCTTCCTAACTGCCAAATTAATCTACAGGTTAACCTTAAGCCCTTTGTGCTTCGAGTTTTTGAAGGCTTCCCCATTTCAAAAATAGACTACACCTTTATTCTTCCTACCAAAGCGCATAACCTCACACCTACCCACATTGTATTCCATCTGCCACTACTTTTCCCACTCTCTTAGCATGTCCAAGAATTTCTGCAGCTTCCCTGTTTCCTCAATACTGCTTGTTTTTCTTCCGATATTGATATCAACTTCAAACATCACAACAATGCCTTCAGTTCCTACAACAAGATAATTAATGTGTAACGTGAATAGCTATGGTTCCTACACAGACCCCTGAGAAACTCCATTAGTCACTGGCTGCCACACCACAAGAGACCCTTAATCTCTACTCTCTGTCATCTGCCATTCAGCCAATCTGCTATCCATGCCAGTACCTTACTCCTAACATCACCTTACTTTATTTAACAGCCTGCTGTGTGGCACCTTGTCAAAAGCCTTCTGGAAATCCAGGCAGATCACATCATATGACTTCCTCATTATCTCATCAAAGAATTCTAATGATTTGTCAGGCATGGTCTCCCATTGATAAAGCTGTGCTGAATCAACCTATTTTACCATGCACTTCCAAGGACTCCATAATCTCATCTTTAGTAATATAGATTGGGAATGCCATAGTGTTAAGGGCTTGGATGGAAAGGAATTTGTTAAGTGTGTACAAGAAAATGTTTTCATTCAGTATGTGAATGTACCTACTAGAGAAATTTGACCTATTGTTTGGAAATAATGCAGATCAGGTGACTGAAATGTCACTGGGGTAGCACTTTGGGGCTAGTGATTACAGTTCTATTAGCTTTCAAAATAGTGATCGAAAAGCAGAGACTGGATCAAAAGGTTTAGGTTCTAAACTGGACGAAGGCTAATTTTGATGGTAGTATGCAAGAAGTTTGAAAATTTGTTTGGGGGCAGATATTTGCAGGTAAAGGGATGGATTGAAAGTTGGGAGCTTTCAAAAAGAGTACAATGATTCAGAGACAGTATAATTCTGTTAGGGTAAAGGGCAAGGCTGGTAGGTGTAGGGAATGTTGGATGACTGCAGAAATTGAGGTTTTGGTCAAGAAAAAGAAGGAAGCATATGTCAGGCATAGACAGCAGGGATTTAATGAATCCTTTGAGTATAAATGCAGCAGGAGTATACAGGAAGTCCCCGGGTCATGAATGAGTTCCATTTTTAAGTCTGGTCATAAGTTGAATTTGTGAGTTGGGACAGTTACGTACGGTTCACATCTGGCATCAATTAGTCGATTGTTTGTCTTAGTATGTTATATTTTTTTTTAGATTAGATTACTTACAGTGTGGAAACAGGCCTCAGGCCCAACAAGTCCACACCAACCCTCCGAAGAGAACCCACCCAGACCCGTTCCCCTACATTTACCCCTTCACCTAACACCATGAGCAGTTTAGCATGGCCAATTCACCTAACCTGCACATTTTTTTTGGACTATGGGAGGAAACCCACACAGATGGGGAGAATGTGCAAACTCCACACAGCAGTTGCCTGAGGCGGGAATTGAACCCGGGTCTCTGGTGCTGAGGTAGCAGTGCTAACCACTGTGCCACCGTGCCGCCCATTTATATGACTTCAGGATACCCTGAAATGCGTAATAATGAACAAAGCCTATTGGATGTGAAAGTGCTGCAGTCAGTGTGCGCTCAGTAATGTAACAATCTGACCGTGTTGCCAAGAAGTTGGGATAGGCATTGGTCAGCAGGCAGTGGAGTTAACCCCTGCTCTTCCTGACGTAGTGCTGTGGTTTCTTTGCCTTCCAAACTGAGAGAAAAGACAGGCCCTTGGTTCAGTAACTCATCCAAAAGTTGGGCTCCTCCAGCAGTGCAACACTCACGCACCACCACACTGGAGAGTTGCCCTGGGTTAGTGTACCCCGACCTTTCTGACTTGAGTGCTACCCCACTGAACTGCATTAGGACGGTAGGTGTGTACTCAAGGATGTTGGTAAGGAATGTGTGATGAAATAAGTGGGGTGGGAGCAGGTGTACATACACCGGACCAGGCTTGCTGGGCTGAATGGCCTTTGCCTATGCTAGGCCATCTGTTGGCTCCTCTCAGGATGGTTGTCATAGGGTGAATCAACGCCTCCAGGAATTGAGGGGAGTGTTTTGGCAAGGCTCTTGAAGACAGGCCGTCATAGCCATGGGCGTCCTCAGAAATGCCCTCATAGAACATAGAACAGTACAGTACGGAACAGGCCCTTCAGCCCACGATGCACCCTCAAATTTCTGTGACCATATGCATGTCCAACGGTCTCTTAAATGTCCCCAATGACCTTGCTTCCACAACTGCTGGCAACGCATTCCATGCTCTCACAACTCTGTATAAAGAACCCGCCTCTGACAGCCCCTCTATACTTTCCTCCAACCAGCTTAAAACTATGACCCCTCGTGTTAGCCATTTCTGCCCTTGGAAGTAGTCTCTGGCTATCGACTCTATCTATGCCTCTCATTATCCTGTATACCTCAATTAGGTCCCCTGTCCTCCTCCTTTTCTCCAGTGCAAGAAGTCCGAGCTCAGTCAACCTTTCTTCATAAGATAAGCCCTCCAGTCCAGGCAGCATCCTGGCAAAACCTCCTCTGAACCCTCTCCAAAGCATCCACATCTTTCCTATAATAGGGTGACCAGAACTGGACACAGTATTCCAAGTGCGGTCTAACCAAAGTTTTATAGAGCGGCAACAAGATCTCATGGCTCTTAAACTCAATCCCCCTGTTAATGAAAGCCAAAACACCATATGCTTTCTTAACAACCCTGTCCACTTGGGTGGCAATTTTAAGGGATCTATGTACCTGCACACCAAGATCCTTCTGTTCCTCCACACTGCCAAGAATCTTATCCTTAATCCTGTATTCAGCTTTCAAATTCGACCTTTCAAAATGCATCACCTCGCATTTATCTAGGTTGAACTCCATCTGCCACCTCTCAGCCCAACTCTGCATCCTGTCAATGTCCCGCTACAGCCTACAACAGCCCTCTATACTGTCAACGACACCTCCAACCTTTGTGTCGTCTGCAAACTTGCTGACCCATCCTTCAATCCCCTCAACCAAGTATTAATAAAAATTACAAACAGTTGAGGCCCAAGGACAGAGCCCAGTGGAACATCACTCACCACTGACTTCCAGGCAGAATATTTTACCTAAAACATCTTAAACATAACACAGTAATAATAATAAATGTGACTACAGAACGAAATTTATAATTGAGAGAGAGAGAGAGAGAGTGTTTGTGTGTGTGTGTGTGTGTGTGTGTGTGTGTGTGTGTGTGTAGGTATAAAAACATTAAAGAAGCATTTCTTAAACTGTTTACATAGAAAAGAAAATATAACCCTTTAAAGATTAAAATTTAGTCTCATTCCAATCGATGTCTTGCATACTGGAAGGGGCCTAAATCAGTAATTAAGATGACTTTATTAATTGGATGATGGGCCTGGTGCTGGAGAGGATGAGCCCGGTGCTGGAGAGGATGGGCACTGTGCTGGAGCAGATGGGCCCGGTGCTGGAGAGGATGGGCCCGGTGCTGGAGAGGATGGGCCCAGTGCTGGAGCAGATGGGCCCAGTGCTGGAGCAGACGGGCCCGGTGCTGGAGCGGATGGCCCCTGTGCTGGAGAGGATGGGCCTGGTGCTGGAGCGGATGGGCCTGGTGCTGGAGCGGATGAGCTCGGTGCTGGAGCAGATGGGCCCGGTGCTGGAGAGTCAGGGGTTGAAACTGCTAATAGGGAGTCAGGATCTGATTCTGCTGCTGGAAAGTGGGATATTACTACCTCCTCAACAGTTTTTTCAACATTTCAGGAAACTCCCTCGCAGCACTTACATCGGCACTTGCTACTTCACCTTGCACTTGAATATTGTGTAAATTTACTGTCCCTTTGAAACAACTAAATCAATCCGTAGTCACAAGAAATTCTTCATAAGCACCTTCACTTGCTGCACGTGCAGCTTCTAAATCACTGAAAAGACTTCAAGCTTTTCTTGCACAAGCCAAGGCTAATAGGAATAGTATGCTGGGTTTGAGCCTCTACCCAAATTACCAATAGCCTTTCCATTTCGATAATTAAACCACTGCATTGCTTAGTGATAATTGTCGCTTTCATTGGGACAGAGCCTTTTACATGTTCCATTACTCTCCCCTTGTTCTTTATAATTGTCCCAATCATTGACCGACTGTTGTATTACGCTTTTCCAATGTTTATTGGCGTTTCATCTCTCTCTGATCCCTTTATTATTTCCACTTTCATTTCAATCCTGATCGTTTTCCTTTTCTTCAGTGCATCACTATCACTTGCATCAGATTTACACTTTGAAGCAACGATGACAAGGGCAAACACACACAAATTTTAAATCAAAATACAATGCACACAATAATGATTACGTGATCCAACTTAAAATGGCGATGACGGCGTGGTGTTGTTCTCCCTTGGACTGACAATTCGCTTAAAACTTGCAGTGTTTTGAGTGTCGTGCAAAGTAGTCTGCCTGTTCATTAGTACGAACCATTGTGTGTAACTCGATTTTTAAACAATAAGTAGGCGTTATGGAGGTTGGTTTGTAAGTCAGGCGTTTGTAATCTGGGGAAAGCCTATACTTAGAGGAAAATCAGGAGGGCACAAAGCTTTGGCAAATAGGGTTAAAGAGAATCTGAAATACATTTGGGACATAAGGAAACCTGGGAAGAGAATAGGACGCTTTAAAGATCAGCAAGGCAGCCTATGTGTGGAACCACAGGAGATGGGGGACATTCTGAATGAGTATTTTGCATCAGTGTTTGCTATGCAGAAGGACATAGAAGCTAGCAGCATCTTGAAAAATATCCACATTACAGAGGAGGAGGCGCTGAAATGCATAAAAGTGAACAAATTCCCGAGACCTGATCAGGTGTAACCTAGAACTCTGTGGGAAGTTAGAGAAGTGATTGCTGGGCCTCTTGCTGAGATATTTGTATCATCGATAGTCACAGGTGAGGTGCTGGAAGATTGGAGGTTGACTAACGTGGTGCCACCGTTTAAGAAAGGTGGTAAGGAAAAGCCAGGGAACTATTGATTGGTGAGCCTGACATCAGTGGTGTGCAAGTTGTTGAAGGAGTCCTGAGGGACAGGAGTTAAATTTATATAGAAAGGCAAGGACTGATTAGGGATAGTCAACATGGCTTTGAGCAGGGGAAATTGTGTCTCACTTACTTGGTTTGAGTTTTTGAAGAAGTAATGAAGAGGATTGATGAGGGCAGAACAGTAGACCTAATCTATACGGACTTCAGTAACAAGGTTCTGCATGGGAGACTGGTTAGCAAGGTTAGGTCACATGGAATGCAGGGAGAACTAGCCATTTGGGCACAGAACTGACTCGAAGGTAGAAGATAGAGGGTGGTAGTGGAGGTTGCTATGACCAGTGTTGTGCCACAAGGATTCACTGCTTTTTGTCATTAATATAAATGATTAAACATACGAACGTACGAGATATTATTAATAAGTTTGCTGATGACACTGGCTGGTGGTATAGTGGACAACGAAGAAGGTTACCTCAGAGCACAACGGGTTCTCAGCTGGGCCAATGGGTTGAGGAGTGGCAGATAGAGTTTCATTTAGTTAAATGTGAGCTGTTGTACTTTTGAAAAGCAAATCAGGGCAGGACTTGTATATTTAATGATAAGGTGCTAAGGAGTGTTGATGAACAGAGAGACCTTGGAGTGCAGGTTCATTGTTCCTTGAAAGTGGAGTCGCAGGTAGATAGGATAGTGAAGAAGGCGTTTGGTGTGCTTTCCTTTATTGGTCAGAGTATTGAGTACAGGAGTTGGGAGGTCATGTTGCGGCTGTACAGGACATTGGTTAGGCCACTGTTGGAATATTGCGTGCAATTTTGGTCTCCTTCTTATCAGAAAGATGTTGTGAAACTTGAAAGGGTTCAGAAAAGATGTACAAGGATGTTGCCAGGGTTGGAGAATTTGAGCTATAGGGAAAGGGTGAATAGGCTGCGGCTTTTTACCTTGCATTGGAGGCAGAGGGGTTACCTTATAGGGGTTTATAAAAACATGAGGGTCTTTGTTAGGGTAAATAGACCAGGTCTTTTCCATGGGGTAGGAGTGTCCAAAAAGAGAGGGCATTGGTTTACGTTAAGAGGAGAAAGATTTAAAAGGGACCGAAGGGACAACTTTTTAATATAGTGCGTCTGTGGAATGAGTGCCAGAGGAAATTGTGGAGGTTGGTACAATTATAGCATTTAAGTGGCATCTGGATAGGTATATGAATAAGATGGATTTAGAGTGATATTAGCCAATTGCTGGCAATTGGGACTAGATTACTTTAGGATTTCTGGTTGGCCTGGATGAGTTGGACCAAAGGCAGTGTTTCCATGCTGTACAGTTCTATGATGGGTTCTAAAATCTTACTAAAGTTTGCGGTCAGGCTAACTGACTTCTGATTTCCTGTCTTCTGCCTCCCTCTCTTTATATTAGCCATTTAGCAATGCTATGGAATTCCACTCGTTCCTGGAAGATCACCACTAGTGCCTCCACAGTCTCCTCAGCTATTTCCTTCAGAACCCATCCACGTTGTAATCCATTCAGTTCAGGTGATTTATTCACCTTACAGAACTTCCAGCTTTCAGAACAGCTTTTCCTGTGTGATGGTCAATGCACTCACCTCTGGCTCTCTAACTCCATTGAACCTCTGGTATGCTATTGATGTCTTCCACTGTGAAGACTGATGCAAAATACCTATTTGGTTCCTCTGATATTCTTGTTCCCCTTGCTATTTTCTGATTGACTGGCTGATATTAGTTGAGCGCAATTAGGGTCAACTGTTTACAATCTAAATGACATGGATGAATTGGGGTATTGAATGTAATGTATCCAAGTCTGTTGAACCTACAAAGTTTGGTTGAAAAGTAAGTTGGGAGGACACATGGCAGTTTCTTTGGGTGCTTCAACAGCAGAATGACTTTTGAGATTTAATTAGGTAGGAGCTGAAATTTGGTTTTAAATTAAGAGTTTGGCATAGTGGCATGCTTGTGATGGATAGAGTCTCATGCTATCTAGTGGTGGATTCCTATTTCTAATATCCTTGCATCCATTAATATTCATTCTATTTCAACATTTTATAATTATAAACTATCTTCTAGATAAAGTCAGCGACCATACAAAAAACTCATGCCACAGCCAGTTCATATTTATTTAAAGGTGTGATGCAACAGTTGGCTTTGTATAGTTGTGTTCGAATTCCTGGATATTTCTTGTTGAGGAGCAGGAGAATTCAAGCTTGCATTTAGTCTTGGATTGGCAAGAGTCAACAGTGAGGACGTAGTATAGAACATAGAGAGATGGAAGGCAGTCCAATACTGATGTCGGACAAAATGGCAACAGTCAGTCTGGATAAGAAATTGATGGGCCTGAGGAGCAAACTCAGTACTGTCCACCTGTGTGTCTATTTGAGGGTGACGTTTGATAGAGTCCTTACAGGACCTTGAAGACATCTATGAAATCCCCATTCAGTTATCATCACTAAATGTGAAAGACAATGCCCTTAGCGATGTATTGAATAGTGGTATGTAACACACTAAACACTAGCATGAATATTCAGTAAGCAGTGAACACACACCCACAAGATTGATATTCCCATGATAAAGAAATAACTCTAATTCCCGTATCAACTGGTGTCAGCCGTTGGGCATACCAGTACATTTAGCTTTCTGACTGAACAAGTCATAGCATTTAATGATGGTGCATAAATGAATGAAATGACACCAACATAATGTGAAATATTTACAAATAAACTTTAAATTTGAAAAATACCTGTGCCATACTTGTGTTCTCAGTAAGTCTTAAATTAATGGCAGTGGAGTTGGGCAGGAAAATTGTGGCTATGCCAGAGCCTCTTTGTTTGTCCAAATAATAATAATATTTATTAAATTGTGAGGATGTCTTAAATATTGCTGTTGCAAGACATTGTGTGTTTTCCTACTTGAAGTGTAGCAAGTTAACGTGCCGATATGACATGCAGCTATTGGAAGCTTTCATTGCAAAAACACTGGAACACAAGAGTAAGGAAATCCTGCTGTAGTTGTTTGCGACATTGGGATAATATCTGGTGTACAGTGCTCAGTTTTCGTGTGTGTACCTATTGGAAGATATAATTGCCTTGGAAGGGATGCATTGAAGATTCACTAGATTAATTCTTGCAAATAAGAGTTGTTCATGACAAAGTAAGTAAAATGGATCAGTACTGTGTGGAGTTTAGAAGAATGAGCGGTGATTTATTTGAAATGTATAAGACTCTGTGACGGCTTGAGAGACTAAACACCAAAAGATTATTTTCCCTACCTGGAGAGTCTAGAACTAAAGGACATAGTCACAGGATTAAGACTGAACTTAAGACATTTTTTGAGTCAGAAAGTTATGAATCTTTGGAATTTTCTTTCCCAGAGAATTGTGCATGTTTAGTCATTGAGTATATTGAAGGCATGGGTTGACAGACTTTTTTTTTAAGTGGAATTGAGGGATTTGGGAGCCAGGCAGGCAGGTGGATTTGAGGTTGAGGTCAGATATGGTCTTAATGAATAGTGAAGAAGTTTTTAGGGGCTGCGGAGCCTCTTCCTTCTATTTCTTAAGTTTATTTCTATTATGATATTATGAAATTATTAATGTGCATTATTGAATATAATTTGATTACATGTGGAAAGCAATATAGTTTTGAAATCTGATTTATTGATTGATATTTCTTGTAATCAATAGCAGCATTGTAAGTCTTCACAGAATGACTAAGAAGACATGAGATGTAGTAGACTATTTAGCCCTTCAGATACTTTGCTGTTGAATGAGATCATGGCTGATCTAATAACCCTCAACTTTTCTTCCTGCCTTATCCCCATAACCCTCGATTGGCTTACTGCTTAAAAATCTGTCTATCTTAGCTTTGGATATACTTAATGACCAGCCTTCTAGCCCTGTATGATAAGCTATTCTAAAAATTCAGTATCTTCTTAGAGAAGAAATTCCTCCTCATCTCTGTCTTAAATGGATGATTCCTTATGTTGAGATTATATGTTCTAGATTCTCCCACAACGTATCTGCCCCTGTCAAGTCCATAAGAACTTTTATATTTCAATAAAGTTGCCTGTCAATCTTCTGAACTTCAATGAGTACAGGCTCAACCTACTTGACAACTCATCAGACAATCCCTTGGTACCTGGGAGCGACCTGTTGAACTTCTCTGGACTGCCCCTAATGCCAGTGTATCTCTCCTTAGATAAGAGGCCAGAACTGGTCGCAGTATTTTAGGTGTAGTTTAATTTTTTAATGTAACCTATTTTCCGAATCATCCTATTCAGAGATGTTATTGCACACCTCTGAAGCAGATGGGCCTTGAACCCAAGTCTGTTGGTTCAGGGGTAGGGACACTATCACTGTTCCACAAGAGGACCCTGAGATATGGTTTAACTTATGTCTTATATGTTTTTAGGAAGACTTCTCAATTTTTATTCTTCATTTGCCTTCCCTTTTACTTGCTGAACTTGTATGTAAGCTTCTTTTATGATTTATGGAAGAGGACTCCCAAATGCCTGTGTTGCCGGTTTCTGCAGTCTTTCTCCTTTAAATAATATTCAACTCCTCTGTTCTTCCTGCCAAAATGCAAAATGACTATTCCCCACAATGTATTCCATCTGCCAGATTTTGCCCACAAACTTAACCTGCCGAGATCCCTTTGCAGACTCTATGTGTCATCCCCACCCACTTGCCTTTCCACTCATCTTTAATATTATCAAGATAATTTGGCTATGGTATGTCCACACGTTTCATGCAAGTTATTAGTATATTGTTGTTAGTAATTGTGGGCCCAGCACTGACCCTGTGACATTCCACTAGTTAAAGACTGCCATCCTGAAAATAACCTCATCTCAAGACTCTACCTTTTTTGTTAGCCAATCCCCTATTCTATACTAATGTACTCCCTTTGACATCATGGGGTCTTACTTTATTAAGTAGCCTGATTATTATGACTTACCTAAAACTCTACTTTATCACTAAAATTTGTCACATTGTATGTTTTTTTCTTTCAATTTGATGCTGTCCTTAATTTCCCTGGTTAATCATAGTTAGCTTATCCCTTCCTAGAATCATCCTTTCTCTCCAGAATATATCTTTGTTGTTAACCATGAGCTATTTTCTTAAACTTCTGTCATTGTTCCTGTCCCGTCTTTGCTGCTAAACTTCTTTCCCAGTCCACTCCAGCTATCTTTGCCCTCATTTCCACGTTTTTACCTTCATTTAAATTTTTCATAGTTGTTTCTGAGCCAGGTGTACCCCTTTCAAACTGCTAACTTCTACCACGTTATGGTCACTATTTTCTTGGGGATCTTTTACTCTGAGATTAGTTATTAAATCTGCCTCATTACACAATATCAGATCCAAACAGCCTGATCCTTTGTTTGATCAATAGTTTATTGTTCCAGCAAACTGTCCTGAATACACTGTGAATTCTTTTTCTTGGCTGTCTCGATCATTCTTACATTTCCAGTCTCTGCTATGAAGGTGTTCACTGATGATTGAGTGGTATTCTGTGTCACTCATGATACCGTAGATGCTGAGTCAGTCATTGCACCAAGTATAGTGGAGCATGGGTAGAATCAAGACTGGGCAGAAGAGTGGCGGGTGACATTTGTGCCACTCAAGTGCAGAGCAATGACCATCTCCAACAGGAGACAATCTAACCACCATCCTTTGACATTCAGTGGTGTTATCATCACTGAATCCTCTGCTATTTGCATTCTGGGGGTTTCCATTGACCAGAAATTTAACTGGACTCACCATAAATACAGGGGCTAGGAAGACTGCAGTGAGTAACTCACCTCCTGTTTCCCCAAAGCCTAACCACCATCACTAACGTACATTTCAGGAGTATGATGGAGTACTCCACTTACCTGGGTGAATGTAGCTCTGACAACATCTAGAACAAAGCAGCCTGCTTGATTGACACCACATTCACAAGTGTCCACTCCCTTTTCCACTCAGCAGCAAGGTGCACTGCAGAAACTCACCAAAGTTGCTTGGGCAGCATCTTTTAGACGCACAACCATTTCTACCTGGAGGGATGAGGGCAGCAGATGAGGGAGCATCGCCACTTGCAGGTTACCCTTCAGCCACTCATCATCCTGATTTGGAGATGTATCAGCACCATTCCTTCACTGTCACTGGGATAAAATCTTGGAATTCCCTTCCTAATGGCACTGTGGGTCTACTCATGGCATATGCACTGCAGTGGTCAGGAAGACAGCTCACCACCATCTTCTCCAGGGCACCTAGGTATAGGCAAATGCTGGCTAGCCAGCAATGTCTATCGGCCACAAGTAAAAATAAAAACATGAAGATTGAAGTCATCCATAATTAATATACTGCATTTTTTATATGACCTCATTTGTCATGATTTATTCTCTGTCCTACTGTACCGCTACTGTTAGGGTTCCTATAACCGTATGCCTACCAGTGTCATCTTCCTCTTGTTTTTTTTTAACTTGACCTATATGGATTCTGCACTTTCTAGTCCAAGAATGAGTGACTCCGATCCATGTCTTGATGTCTTGGTGCATGAACTTGCACTGGTGTTTAAGCATCCAATTCAGTCACACCTTTCCTCCTCTTTTCACTGAACTTGATTACATATCTTTGCTGGGGCAAATCAATTGTAATCATACAATTGGCCTTAGTCCTTTGGACTAGGAAAAAGGAAACCATTATCTCTAATATCTACTAATATTTAGTAGTGTGCACAAGTTTGCATAGGAGCAACTTTAATAATCTACTAGAAATTAATACACCATATCGTCCTATCTGAAGATATTAGAGGGCTGCTATTACCATATCTCAAAATGAGCAATATTTCTGTAAAGGGGTGAAAGTAGAATACTCTCTGGCGTATGCCCTATTGTGTCTAATCTGCATCTCAGATCAAAACTCATTTATGGATACATGAGTCATGTTAAAATAGCATACCCTTAATCTTTGACAAACTGATTCCTGTTTTCTCCATTGCAGATGGACCCAGGGTTGCTGTTATGCATATGAAAATGCCACAAAGGAAGTGTTAACATTTTTGGTTTTTGGACAAAATGTTTCACAGACCTTATGTTTTCAAACCCTGTACTTCTCTTCATACTTCTATCTTACATAGTTCATAAATCCTATGTTTAGAAGTTAGCCTTTAATTTCATGAAATAAAAATTTAACTAATAATTAGGGATACGTTATTGAAAAGCTGATAAACAAACTTGAAGAAAATGCAACTCATACAATGCGTGAGTTTGTTACACTTGAAAGGTCAGGTTCTGTTGATTTAAGAGGTCAGACCTAGAAGTTCTGGGAAACAGAGTCTTAGAATTTGTTTAGAATAAACAGTATTTATATGGTTTCCCTGTGTCAGGGAAAACCTTGAAGTTAAAAGGTTTCATTTTCAAATTTTCATTTGTCCCTGAAAGCAGACTGTGTGTGTCATGTTGTCATAGAGATGGTGATTGAAGATGGAGCCTTGGTTTGAATATTGTTTAGGGGAGAAAGTGAGGACTGCAGATGCTGGAGATCAGAGCTGAAAATGTGTTGCTGGAAAAGCTCAGCAGGTCAGGCAGCATCCAAGGAACAGGAGATTCAACGTTTCGGGCATGAGCCCTTCATCAGGAATGAGGAAAGTGTGTTCCTCATTTCCCCTCCCCCCACCTTGTCTCAGTCGATTCCCTCGAACTCAGCACCGCCCTCCTAACCTGCAATCATCTTCCTGACCTCTCCGCCCCCACCCCACTCCGGCCTATCACCCTCACCTTGACCTCCTTCCACCTATCACATCTCTATCGCCCCTCCCCCAAGTCCCTCCTCCCTACCTTTTATCTTAGCCTGCTGGACACACTTTCCTCATTCCTGATGAAGGGCTTATGCTGTTTATCTGTACATATTTACTGACAGAGCAGTCAGTCAGTTTGAGAACATTTAGAGTAGTTGTAGCTTTAGCATGATGAAGATGACATTGTACCAAACTGAGAAACTAAGAAGGTGATGATTGTAACGTTCTCCCCGTGTCTGCGTGGGTTTCCTCCGGGTGCTCCGGTTTCCTCCCACAGTCCAAAGCTGTGCGGGTCAGGTGAATTGGTCATGCTAAATTGCCCGTAGTGTTAGGTAAGGGGTAAATGTCGGGGTACGGGTGGGTTACGCTTCAACGGGTCAGTGTGGACTTGTTGGGCCGAAGGGCGTGTTTCCACACTAAGTAATCTAATCTAATCTAAAACTAGATTTCTGTTGGAAGAAAAACAGCTTTCTCTGTCGCTCTGAAGAAGAGGAATGAAGCTTTATTTCAGATTTAATTTAGAGAGGAAAAGCCAAATGGTAAATTTCCCTAGCTTCTGGCTCGTGGAAGAAATCCTTAGTGGTCCTTATAGAATCCTTCGCAGAAAGCAGCTACTGAAACCAGAAATTGTTAGAGAAACTCAGCAGGTCTGGCAGCATCCATGCAGAGAATACAGAGTTATTGTTTTGAGCCCGGTGATCGTTTTTCAAAAACAGCAAGTAGTGTCGGCTTAAAAAGTTGTAGGAAAGCATTTGCATATCAGTTTGCAACCCAGATGAGTAGCTGGAATGTCCACAGTTGTGAGGTCACTATAGGAGATGTTGGAGGGTTGTCTATTAAATCACTAACGGGGAAAGCCAGTAGAATCATGCCTTGAAAGATTAGCTGGAATATGAAGGACAGCAAATGTTGAGATCTATGGTTGAATTTTTGAATTGGCCTCAGGAATTATGAATGAATCATCAAGATCTTTGGTGAAGCAAAAATTTAGAACTGAATTCATGTGGAGTGGATGCATGGTGGGCCATGGTTAGCACTGTTGCCTGACATTGCGATGGACCCGAGTTCGATTTCAGCCATGTGTGTGCACGCGTCTGCCTGAAAGTCTGTCTGTTCGCTGGGTGCTTTGCTTTCTTCCCACAGCCCAAAGATGTGCACATTAGACGATATTATCATGCTACATTGCTCTGTTGTGGACAGGGTTATGCAGGTTAGGTGGGTTAGCCATGGTTAAGATGGTGGTATGGGTCGGTGGGATGCTGGTCGGAGGCTTGGTGAGGACATGATGGTCCAAGTGGCCTCCAGCACTGTAGAGATTTAGGGATTAAGTGATACATAGCATAAGTCTTTTAAAGTTATAATGGTAAGTTAGTAGTGATTGCTTTTTTTTATATAATAAAACGTTTTCATTCTGAAAAACCTGAAATATTTGGGCCTAATTCTATTGGCTTTTGGATGAATAATTGGATTTCTACTTTAAACATTAATGGTCCTTAAGAGGATCATAACAAAACACTAATGGTTTATTTATCCATTTGAAATAAGAGTGTTGGCCATCTTCCAGTTCCTGTGTCTCTGAAGTTTGTCTGATTACTTCTTTTCACATTTCTTAGATGTCCTTCAAAATCTTTTGAGTCAGAGTCATACAACATGGAAACAGACCCAACCAGTCCAAACCAAACTAAGCTAGTCCCACCTACCTCCTCCTGCCTTTATCCCTCCAAGCTTTTCCTATTTATGTACTTATTCAAATGACTTTTTGAATACTTTTTTTAAAAGTTGTAATTGAACCCACATCTGCCACTTCCTCATCAAGTTAATTCAACATGCAAACCACCCTCTGTTTAAAAAAAAATTGTCCCCATGTCGTTTCTTAAATCTTTCTCCTCTCACCTTAAAAATGTGGCCCTCTGTCTTCAAATCCTTCAACCTAGGGAAAAGGCAGCTACCATTAACTCTATCTATGCCCCTCATTATTTTATAAGTTTCTATAAGGCTGCCTCTCAACTTCCCATGCTCCAATGAGCTTTGAGGTTGTGGTAGATTTTTTTTTGAAATTGTTCTTTAGATAGTATCCTATGTTGGCATGTGTGCTTTTATGTAACTATGAAGCTTTAAAATTCTTTAGAGGGCAGGACTCCAGAGATAGTGGACCTTGTGGAAGAAGCCCGCATTATCAATAATATGTGGATATTAGCTCAGACTGTGTGATAGGAGTATATTGAGCCAATGCTGCGTACTCTGATCACAAAACAGATGATGTAACAATCTGTGCTGTTAAATCTGGAAATACAATTGCGGTCAATAATTCCTTGTTCCTTGGCAAGCTGCTCATTGTTAAAGTTGATACTAAAATCAATAGAATGGCAGTTGCTTTTCCTTTCTAAAAACTCTAGAAAAGACTTGTGCTGGGGGATTCTGAGTAAGTCCATTTTCAAAGACTTGGGGATATTTGTCAGAGCCATACGGGAAAGTTTAAACTAGTTGGGCAGGGGTTGGGATCCAAAGCCATAGGGAGACAACTTTGAATAAAGAAGATTCTACAAATACATGAAGGGAAAAAGAATAACTAGGGAGAGGACAGGGCATCTTAAAGATTAACAAGGTCATCCACATGCAGAACCACAAGCAATGGGTGAAACCCTAAGTAAGTTTTTCTCATCAGTAGTTACCGAGAAATGGATGCTAGGGAACTTGGGGAAATAAACAGTGATATCTTAATGAGTATCCACATTACAGAAGAGAAGGTGCTTGAAGTCTTAAAATGCATTAGGATAGATAAATCCCCCAGACTTTTTGAAGTGTATCCCAGGACTTTATGGGAGGCTGGGGAGGAAGTTGCATGGCCCTGAGTGGAGATGTTTATATCACGGGCAGGCGCAGGTGAAGTGCCTAAAGATTAGATAATAACTAATGCTCTGCCATTATTTAAGAGAGGCTACAGGGAATTGCCTGGGAGCTACAGGCTAGTGAGCCTAACGTCTGTGGTCAGTAGGTTCTACAGGCATTTGGAGAGGCAAGGACTCATTTGGGATAGTCAGCATGGCTTTGTGCTTGGAAAACCATGTCTCAAGAAGTCAGTTGAGGTTTTTGAAAAGGTCATCAAGAAAGTAGATGAGGGCAGTGTGGTGAATGTTGTCAACATGGATTTTAATAAGGCCTTTGACAAGGCACCGCATGATAGGTTTAAATCTCACAGGATCCAGGAAGACATAACCAGTTAGATACATATATTGCTTGATGGTAGGAGACAGGGTGGTGGTAAAGGATTGTTTTTAAGACTGGATGACTGTGACCAGTGTTGTGCCACAGTCATCGGTGCTGTGTCCACTGTTATTTGTCATTTAGATAATGATTTGGAAGAGAATTTCGGAGGTATGGTCAGTAGGTTTACAGATGACTCCAAAATTGATGCCTTAGTGGTCAATGAAGAAGGTTATCTGGGACGGCAGCAAGATCTTGATCAACTAGGCCAGTGGGCTGAGGAATTGCAGATGGAGTTTAATTTAGATAATTGCAAGGTGTTGAATTTTGGTAATGCAACTAGAGCAGGACTTAGACAGTCAATGATAATGCCTTGGGGAGTGTTACAGAACAAAAGAGATCTAGGGGTCCATAGCTCCTTGAAGTCATGCGTAGACAGTGTGGTGAAGAAGGCTTTCAGCACGCTTGCTTTCATCAGTCTGAGCACTGAATATAGGAGTTGGGATATCTTGTTTCAGCTGTACTAGACATTGGTGAGGCTACCTTTGGAGTACTGTGTGCATTTCTGACTGCCCTATGATAGAAGGGATATTAGTAAATGAGAAAAAGTGCAGAAAAAAAATTCCTAAGGTGCGACCTGCTCTAGGAGGTTTGAATTATAAAGAGAGGTTGGATAGGCTCGGACATTTTTCCCTGTAACATGGAGACTGAGAAGTGAGCTTATAGATGTCTATAAAGTTATGACAGGCATGGATAAGGTAGATAGCTGACAGCTTTCCCAATGGCAGGGAAATCTAAAACTAGAGGGCACGGGTATAAGGTGAAAGGGAAGAGATGCAATGGGTCCAGAGGGACAGTTTTTCCACACAGAGGGTGATGAGTCTCTGGAATGGGCTGCCAGAGGTAGTGGTGGAAGTGAGTACAATTTTGTCATTTAACAAATGTTTAGGCATTGTGCATGGAAAATCATATCTCACTAACTTGATTGGGTTTTTTGAAAAAGTAATGAAGACGTTTGATGAGGGCAGAGTGGTGGACATGGACTTCAGTAAGGCATTCGACAGGCTTCCTTATGGTTAGAATATGGGAAACAGAAAGAACTAGCCACGGATACAGAACTGGCTCGAAGGTAGAAGACAGTGGGTGGTAGTGGAGGGTTGCCTTTCAGACTGGAGGCTTTTGACCAGTGGAGTGCCACAAGGATCAGTGCTGGATCCATTGCTTTTCATCATTTATATTAATGGTTTGGATTTGAACATTGGAGGTATAATTAGTAAGTTTGCAGATAACACCAAAATTGGAGGTGGAGTGGGCAGTGAAGAAGGTTACCTCGGATTACAATGGGAACTTGATCAGATGGACCAATGGGCTGAGGATTGGTAGATGGAGTTTAATTTAGATAAATGTGAGGTACTACATTTTGGAAAGGCAAATCAGGGCAGGACTTATACGCTTAATGGTAAGGTCCTTGGGAATGTTGCTGAAAAAAGAGACCTTGGAGTGTAGGATCATAGTTCCTTAAAAGTGGAATTGCAGGTAGACCGGATAATGAAGAATGCATTTGGTATGCTTTCCTTTGGTCAGTACATTGAGTACAGGAGCTTGGAGGTCATATTGCAGCTGTACAGAACGTTGGTTAGGCAATTTTTGGAATACTTTATGTGAGCTTCTGCATATGGTTTGACTGGGCTCACAAGCCACTGACCGCCCGCACCGGCCCTCAGTCTCACAACTGTCCCTGCTCCGCTCTGGCCCTCAGTCACTTTACTCCAGATCTCCAGTCTGCTCTTCTCCAGTCCGGGCCTGCAGTCCACTCTTCTTCAGGCCTCAGCAGCTCCACTCCACTGTGGTCCGAACCTACAGTCACTCTGTTCCTGCTCTCACTTGCTCCAAGGAAAGTTTTCCTTTTTGTTCTTAAAAAAAAGCACACTTCAAAATCTTATAAAAAGACTGACAGGTAACTGAATTGAGATATGCAAAGTGATAAAAGGCTTGCATAGTGAAAATTTGTTTGCTCTCATAGAGGGGTCAGGTAACAGGCTGCATAAATTTAAGGTGATTGGTAGGAGAATCAGCTGAGACATGAGAAAAAGCTTTTTTCCTCCCAGATGGTGATAGGTATCTGAAATGGACTGCCAACTTTGATAGAAACCTTCAGCTTGTTTAAAAGGAACTTGCTGTGCTGTTGAAACACTGTGACCTGCAAGGCTGAATCAAGTGCTGGAAAATGGGATTCAAATGAGCAGCTAGTTTACTTAGCTAGACCAGACACAATGGGCTGGATGGCCACTTTGCTAGACCTTTTCTATATCTCTAACTAAATTGCTAACTGTTATCTATGTTATCTAGGCTAATATTATTGTTACAGTTGTACAGATATGACCTACCACATTTTAAATAACATTGGACAGATTTTGGTGCTGTTTGTTTGTGAGGTATACTTGGATCAGTTATAATGTTATTCCTTTACTGAGGCTCAGTGATATGTTATATTGATCTTGGTGGCATTATGAAATATCAAGATTTGGATACCTGAAGGAAAGATGTCATATTTATATACATTAATTAAGTTAACTAATCCTCTATGCATGCTAATGTAATGCCCTCATTCCTTTACCCTGCACGTTAACTCTTTGAGTAGCACCTTATCAAATTCCATTTTGGAAATCTAAAAATGGTACCATAGCTAGTGCATTCCACTTTCACTGCTGCTCATACTTTTAGAAACTTAGGATAAATTTGGCAGATTTTAGTCCTATATCTTTCTCCATTACTTTTTCTCTGCTGATATTAATTACTTTATTTTCCTCACTCTTTTTAGGCCCTTGGAACAAGGACAGAATAACCTTGTCAAAGGAGCAGCATTGTCACACATTTAATTTGCATCTTCCACTATGAACAGACAGAACATATTTGTTCACTGCTATTTTTCTTGTTCCCCATTATTATTCCTATCTCTATTTGTGAGGACCATGTTTACTTTAATGACACTCTTCCTTTTTATATATTTGTAAAACGCCTTACAATTTATTTACATTTTGTGCTGTATTTTCTCATTTTCCCTGTTTCTTTCAACTTTTTCTTGACCTTTGGTTGTTTTGAAAACATTCTCAGTTCTTAGAACTTACAACTATTCTTTACATTATTATAAGCCTCTCTTAATCTAATAATATCCTTAACCTTCTTTGGAAGCCATGGGTGAATCTTTATTGATGATTTTATTTTTTCAAAGGAATGTATGTTTATTGAACATTTTCAATTGTTTGTTTAAAATTTTAACCACTGCTTATGTTTCACCTTAGAATTGAATTAATGTTTACAATTGAGCTTAGCCAGTTTCCTCGTATATCTGTGTAATTGACTTTAAGGGTAGAGTTCTTGCTCATGATTGGAGTATGTTGCTGTCAAACCTAATGGAGAATTCAAATCAATTATGATAATGTTTTCCCAGCAGATCTTCTATTATGAGATTACTAATTTCTCCAGCCTCATTGCATAATACTGAATGTGAAACAGCTTTAACCACAATAGGTTTCACAATTATTGTTCCAGGAAACAGTCACAAAAGCACACTACAAACTCATATTTTAGACCACATTCGCTAATTTGATGTATCCAGTCTTTAAGAAGATTGAAATCTCCAGTAATTATGTACTGCCTTTAGTACGAGATACAGTAATTTCTTGTTTAATGCTCTGAACAATGGCAATGATTTCTGCCAATTATTTCTAACGCTCGCTATTCAAAATCTCCATTACTATTGATGCTATTTCCTGATCTTCCAGGCTGAAATCTTATGTCACTAATATCCTTGTGTTGTCCTTTACTGTCTGGGTTGCCGCTGCCCATCTTTCCTCATCTGCCTGTCTTTTCAAGGTGTGGTGTCCCTTGGAATACCCGTTGCACAACTTTGGTCACCTTGGTCACCTTGTAATCTATCCTGTTACGGTAATTGCATCTAAACCATTTATGCTGCTAATTAAACTATGTCATTGGAGGCGCTCCAAGCATTACAGAGAAAGAACCTTTAATTTTGATTTTTGCTACTGTTCTCTGCATGGATCTTATTTGCTGTATAATTACTGTTCAGCTCTCTGTCCCTTCACTATCCCACTTTACACATCCTGAACCGTTCCGTTATCTTAACTGTTTTGTTTTGCTTTCTAAATATTGCTTGATCTCAAGTCATCCAACACTGTCAACCTTATGCCTTATCATGTCCCTTAATATACAGTTTCTCGAATATTGATGTGACATTGATACTCAGTTTAATTGGTGTCCACCCCAATGAAACAGCTCCCTCCTTATCGAATTTTGGTACCAGCAATCATGGAATTGAAACCCTGTCTTCCAATACCACTCTCTTTGTTTTTCTTTTTGATGTGATGACAATTGGTGTGCGGCTCAAGTAACAATAAAGAGATGGTTATCTTTGTGGTTCAGCGTTTTAATTTGATCTGGTACTCACTTAGCCAAACATCATTCCTAGTTTACCTACTTGCTTGTTTTTTCAGCATGACCTATGATGACTGGATTCTCCTCCTTCTACTTCAAGTTCATTCCCTTCTGGGATGAGATGTCCTTAACCCTAGCATTGGAAAGACAAAGTAACCTTACAAAGTTTTGGTCATGGCTGCAAAGAACAGTGTTCATCCCTCAGTCAAACTCTCCCCTCTCAATGCCATTAAGATAATGGTGTTCAGAAGTAAAAGTTGAATTAATTTGTGACGTGAGAATGTTGTACACAGTATTTCCATATGCATTTTTTGCAAACAATGTCACGATGTATATGAAAATGTGAATTTTGTTTAAATTGACCTATATTAAAAGTTATTTTCTTTTTATTTCAGCACTCTCAAATTGGTTTTATTATGTGACCATGCATATGCCAGCATCTACTTTTACCATTGCAGTTGGATACTGGGTTGAAGTTGTAGCTGAATGCAGTTTTAGATCCCAGACACTTAATTCATCATCATCATCTTCATCTTCAAACTATACAAATAAAAGCAGGTTTGCATATGTTTTTTTAAAAATTAAAATACACCTCGGAACACTGTAATAGAATTACGTGGTAAATTCTCTGCTTATGATTGAGTGGTTGGTTCAAGTATAAACCCATTAATGTATGCATATTGGTGGGGTGGAGGTCAAGTTTTCTGCTGAGTGCGAGTGAATCTCTTGGTTCCGTTATCTTGCCAGAGCTGCACACATCCAAGTAAGTGGAGAGGCAAACCCCCAGCCCTGCTAACCATATAGAGTCCTCTTTGCTAACATCTGGGGGAGTTGTGCCAAAATTCACAGAGCTGTCACATAGACCAGTTGAGCAAAAGTTTAGCTATGCAGTAAATTAGGAAATGTAGTTATGCTCAAGGAATCATATCTCACATAAAATGCCCCATTGGCAGAATAGATGTCCCAGAGATGATAGTACAGTGGTATAGTTGTAAGATGATTGCACTGGGAGTTTTCAGTATTGATTCTGGACCCCAAGAAGTTTCTGCAATTCGGTCAAACATAAGCAAAGAAGCATCCTACTGTTTATCACCTACTGTCCCACTTTGGCTAATGAGTATGACTTGGACGAAACACAAGCACAAGATAGAGAACATAGAACACTACAGACTCTTCAGCCCTCAATGTTGTGCTGACCTTTTATCCTAAGATCAAACTAACCTACATACCTGCCATCCATGAGCCGATCCAAAAGTTGCTTAAATGTCCCTAATGTATCTGACTCTACTACCACTGCTGGCAGTGCATTCCACGCATGCACCACTCTCTGTGTAAAGAACCTACCTCTAACATCTCCCCAAAACCCTCCTCCAATCACCTTAAGATTATGCCCCCTCATAATGGCCAACTCCACCCTGGAAAATAATCTCTATCGATCCGCTCTATCTATGCCTCTCATCACCTTGTACACCTCTTTCAAGTCACATCTCATCCTACTTCGCTCCAATGAGAAAAGCCCTAGCTCGCTCAAACTTTCTTCATAAGACATGCCCTCCAGTCCAGGCAACATCCTGGTAAATCTCCTCTGCGCCCTATCTAAAGCTTCTACATCCTTCCTATAATGGGATGACCATTATTCCAAGTGTGGTCTAACCAGGGCTCTGTAGGGCTGCAGCATAAGCTTGCAGCTCTTAAGCTCAGTCCCCGTGCTAATGAAAGCCAACACACCATACGCCTTCTTAACAGCCCTATCAACTTGGGTGGCAACTCTTAGGGATCTATGGACGTGGACCCTAAGATCCCTCTGTTCCTCCATACTGTTAAGAATCCTGCCTTTAACCCTATAACCTGTATTCAAATTCTACCTTCCAAAATGAATCATTTCACACTTTTCCAGGTTGAAGTCCACTTCTCAGCCAAGTTCTGCATCCTGTCACTTTGCCGAAACAAACTACTATAGCCCTCCACACTATCCACAACTCCACCAACCTTTGTATCATCGGCAAACGTACTAACCTGCCCTTCCACTTCCTCATCCAAATCATTTATAAAAATCATGAAGAGCAGAGATCTCAGAACCAATCTTTGCCGAACACCACTGGTCACTGAGCTCTACAATGAATACTTTCCATCTATTACCAACCTCTGCCTTCTATGGGCCAGCCAATTCTGTATTCAGACAGCCAAATTTCCCTGTATCCCATGCCTCCTCACTTTCTGAATGAGCCTTCCATGGGGAACCTTATTAAACACGTTGGTAAAATACATATACACCACATCCACTGCTCTACCTTCATAATGTTATTGTCTCATCTTCAAGGAATTCAATAAAGTTTGTGAGGCTTGACCTGCTCCTCACAAAGCAATGCTGACTATCTCTAATCAAACTAAGTTTTTTCCAAATAATCATAATCCTGTCTCTCAGAATCCTCTCCAATAATTTGCTCACCACTGATGTAAGACTGACTGGTCTGTAAATACCAGGGTTATCCCTATTCCCTTTCTTGAATAAGGGAACATTTGCTACCCTCCAATCATCTGGTACTACTCCAGTGGACAGTAAGGACATGAAGATCATTGGCAAAGGTACAGCAATCTCTTCTCTTGCTTCCTACAGTAACCTTGGGTATATCCCATCTGGCCAGATAATATTGTCATGATTTTCAAAATTCCCAGCACATTCTCCTTCTTAATATCAACCAGTTCACGTTTAAGACCTTGTTTCATGCTGTCCTCACAAACATCAATGTCCCTCTCACTAGTGAATACTGAAGAAAAATATTCATTAAGGATGCCCCCCTACCTCTTCTAACTCCAGGCACAAGTTCCCTCCATTATCTCTGATCAGCCCTACCCTCACTCTGGCCATCCTCTTGTTTCTCACATAAGTGTAGAATGCCTTAGGGTTTTCCTTAATCCTACCTGCCAAGGCTTTTTCATGACCCTTTCTAGCTCTCCCAAGTCCATTCTTCGGTTCCTACCTGGTTATCTTGTAACCCTGTAGAGCTCACTCTGATTCTTGCTTCCTCAACCTTAAACAAGCTCCCTCTTGACTAGATGTTTCACATCTCTTGTCATCCAAGGTTCTTTCACCCTACCATTCCTGCCTTGCCTCAGGATATACTTTGAATAGCGATTTTAATGACTATCACTCAGGGTGTAGCACCACTACTGACTCAGCTGGCCAAGTCCTAAATGACATACAGGGAAAAACCTACTTGACTCTTGTCTGTTATGGTTGCATTTATCCATGACAATTGGTAGAAGTGACCACTGCATAGTCTTTGTGGAGATAAAGTTTGACCTTTACATTGAGGATGCTGTCCATCATGTCGAGTACCACTAATGGTCAGACTTCACACAGATCTAGGAACTCAAAATTAGGCGTCCATGAGTTGCTACGAGTTATTAGTGGCAGCAGAATTGTCCTCAACCACAGACTATAACGTTATGTCCTGGCATATGCCTAATACTACCATTAACATCAACCCTGATGCAATAAAGCATGCAGGATGGCATGCCAGTAGCAGCACCACACCTGTCTGGTGATGATGCAACAGAAGACTCCTGCATGGCTAACATTATAAGAATTAGGGACTTAGTAAATGCTGAGTGATCTGACTATCAACAAATCAAATTTAAGCTCTGTAGTCCTGCTGCATTCAATTGTGTTAATTTTCTGCAGTGGAAGGTGTGGGGCTGTAGGGAGATGTTGGAAGTGAAGGAGGGATAGACCAATGTGTTCTGGAGTGAACAGTCTTTGTATAAGGCTGAGTAGGGAGGGGAATATATGTCTGATGATGGCATCCCACTGGAAGTGGCAGATTTAATTAATCACTAATGGTCATTCAATGGTGAATGGTTGTGGACAACTAAACAACTCACTAGTAGAGGCTTCACAAATATCACCATCCTCAATGATGGAGGAAACCAACAGATTAGTGCAACTGAGTCACCTAATTCACTTCCTCTGGATTTGAATGGTAGATAAGGACAAGGGGGTCCCTATCACTGTTGTTGGATGTAAGAGAGGGGGTGAGGGCTGAAGTGCGGGAGAAAGGTCAGATTGGATGTGAATCCTATCCACTATGGTGCTGGGGAATCCTTGATTGAGAAGAAGGTGGATATTTTGGAGGACCCCTTGTCTCTCAACTCTACAGCCTTCTGGACTATCTTCTGCATAAAAGAACACCTTTTTCCTACCATCAGTTCTGAGGAAAGGTCACTGGACTAGAAACGTTATCTCTCATTTCTCTCCACGGATGCTGATAGACCTGCTGAGCTTTTCTAGCAGTTTCTGTTTTTGTTTCTGATTTCCAGCATCTGTAATTCTTTTGATTTTCATTTACATCCACCTCCATTCACAAGTGCTGAGTGGATGCCGGCATCACAGATGGTAGTGTTCAGCTAATTCAATTCACTCCATATGATATCAAGGAACGGCTGAAGTCATTGGAGATTGAAAACAATAAGGGCTTGAAGTTCAGGCAATTTTAGTCTTGTCAATAGAAATAACCCCTAGCAAGCTATTCCAGTACAGCTCCAAAACTGGCATACACTGAACAATTGCCCATTAATGCCCTGTCTACAAAAGCAGGACAAATCCAGAACAGCCAGTTACCAGCTTTCAGTCTTCTCTCAATCATCAACAAAGTGAAATGCACTGCAGGGGGTGTAGTTGAGGCTGGAAACCTCACAACCTTGAATCAGCATTTGAAATATGATAAGGTTCAAGACTATGGGTGAAGTGCTGAAAAATTAGAAAAAGGAATAACCTGCTCAATGACATTCACTGTTCGTTCCTTCAGTATTTCTTAGCTTCTGACTTTTTGTTCATGTTTAGCCTTCATCCAAACCTGAACAGAGAGCTTAACTTCAGAGATGAGGTGTGATTAACTATTCTTGATATCTAACAGTGTCCTTGATATCTGACACAGTATGACATACTGTAGCAAAACTGGAGTCAGTGGGGTTTGGGGAAAACCCACTCCTATGTCTGGAATCAGATCTAGCACTAAGGATTGTGTTTTCTGGAGGTCAGTCATTTCAGGTTATCACTGTAGGTTTTCCCTATGTAGTGTCCTAGACACACCAACTTCTGCTGTTTCATCAAATTACCTCCCGTCCATCTTGAGGTAAGAGTTGGAGAGGTTTGTTGATATTTGCGCAATTCAGCGCAATTTGCTATTCCTCATACTGAAGCAGTACGGATCTTTCTGCAGCAAGATCTGGCCAAGTTTCGTGCTTGGGGCTGATGCGTGGCAAACAACATTTCTGCCATACAAATTCCAGCTCCAAACTGAGAGAATCTGGCCATTGCTTCTTCGTGTTTAATAGCATTGCTTTGCTGAAATCCCATAGCCAAGATCCTTGAGATGATTGTTTAGAAGCTGAACTGGACCAACTATGTAAGTATTGTTGCTACAAGAGTAAGTTAGATCTAGGAATCCTGTGGCAAGTAACTCACCTCCTGACTGTTTGCAGTCTACAAAGCACTAATCAGGAGCGTGATGGAATACTCCTCACTTTCCTGGATGAGTTTAGCTCCAACATTTCTCAAGAAGCTCCACACTATCCAGGGCAAAGCACCTGCCTGCTTGGAACTCCATTTACCACCTTCCACATTCATTGTCTTCAGCACCAATGTGTGCTGTCAGCAGGTTCACCATTGACAGCATGCAATGCAGTAACTCACCAAATCTTTTTCCTTGGCACCTTCTGATCCATGACATCTATCACCTAGAGGTGAGGTGAAAGTGACAGCCCTTGACATCAAGGCTGCATTTGACAAATGTGGTATCAAGGAAGCACGGCAAAACTGGAATTAATGGGTATCAGAGGGCATATTCTCTGCTGGTTGGATTCATACCTTGCACATCGGAAGGTGGTTGTGGTTGTTGGAGGTTAGTCAGCTCAGCTCCAGGACAGCTCTGCAGGAGTTTCTTAGGTAGTGCCCTCAGTTCAATCATCTTCAGCTGCTCGTGACACCTCAGATACTGAAGCAGTCCAAGTTCAAATGCAGATCTAAACAATATCTAGCCTTGGGCTGACAAGTGGCAAGTAACATTTGCATGACACAAATGCCAGGCAATATGAGACAAACTAATCACTGCCCCTTGACATTAAATGGTGTTACCATCACTCAATTCCCACTGTCAACATCTTTGAGGGTTATCATTGCCCAGGGACTTAACTGGACTTCCCACATAAACACAGTAGCTACAGGAGTAGGTCAGAAGTTAGGAATACCATGGCAAGTAAGTCACTGCTTGACTCCCCAAAGCCCGTCCACTGTCTACAACGCACAGGTCAGGAGTGTGATGGAATACTCTCCATTTGCCTGGGTGAGTGCAACTCCAACAACACTGAAGAAGCTTGACACCATTCTGGATAAAGCATCCCACTTAATTGGCACCACATCCACAAGCACTCTTTCAACCACTGATGCTCTGTACCAACATTTTGTACTATCTACAAGATGCATTACAGAAATCCAAAGATCCTAAAACAGCACCTTCTAAACCTGCAGCCATTTCCATCTAGCAGGACAAGGGCGGCAGATACACGGAAACACCAACTGTAATTTCTCCTTCAAGCCACTTGCCATCCTGACTTGGAAAAACATCGCCATTACTTAATTGTTCCTCTGTCAAAATCTGGAATTCTCTCCCTGGGGGTATTGTGGGTCAGCTGACAGCACATGGACTGAAGCAGTTCGAAAAAGGACTTCAACGCCCATCATCTCAAGGGCAACCAGTGTCAGCCAATGAATGCTAGTGAGTCAGCAATGCTCATGTCCTACGGGTAAATTAAAAATAAGAACGGGGATAGCAGAGCGATGGGAGTATCCCAGCTGCAAAGTCCCCTCCAAGTCACCCACCAACCTAATTTGGTAAAATATCACCAGTTCCTTACTTTCTCAATCAGAATTCTGGAACAAAGAATAGTGCAGCATAGGAACTAACCCTTCTGCCCACAAAACCTGGGCTGACATGTAGCACCTTTCTAAACAAAAAACCTTTTACCTCTATGCAGTCTGTATAGCTCTGTTCTCTGTCTATTCAGATATCTCTCAAAATGCCTCTAGATTATTGCTATTTATGTTTCTACCAGTTCCTTTGGCTGTGCATTCCAGGCACTAACCACTCGTTGTTTAAAAAAAACTTGCCTCTTACATCTCCTTTAAACTTTCTCCTTTTATCTTTAAACCTAGCTCCCCTAGTAATTGACCTTTCTACCCTTGGAAAAAAGACTCCTACTATCCATTCTATCCATGTCTCTCTTTAACTATCAAGCCACCCCTCAGCCTCTGATGTTCAAATGAAAACAAAACAAGCTTGTCCAATTACTCCTCCAAGCTATTACCCCCCCAAACCAGGCAACATCCTAGTAAACCTTTTCTGTATCCTCTCCAAAACCTCCACATCCTTTTGGTAGTATGGTGACCAAAACTGGCTGCAATATTCGAAATGTGGCCTAACTGAAGTTGTATGCAGCTGCAGTATGACTTGCCAGTTTTTATATTCTGCCCTGACTGATGAAGGCAAGCAAGCCATTTGTTATTTGACCATCTTATCTGCTTGTGTTGCCACTTTTAGGGATCTGTGGATTTGTAAACCTAGATTCTTCTGTATGTTAAAGCTTCTAAAGGTTCTACTATTTACTATATATGTACCTCCTGCATTTGAGGAATGTATATCACTTTGTATTTGTCTGGATTAAATTCCACCTGCGGTTGTATCTAAACCACAGGTGCTGCAGTGGTTTATGAAAACAATTCATTACCACCACCTCCAGGACATTGGAGCAAGGCAATAAGTGCTACCCTAGCTATGAGTGCTGAAGTTCCTTGAATGAATAAAACAAAACTGTTATCTTGTACCCTTATTGGCTGACAGAGTGGGGGAATCAGAAAGTATGCTACTCACTGCAGAATTCCAACCTCACATCTCCTTTTGTATGTATGCATTCCAAAGGTTTCAAACATGGTCCTTTCCTTCTGTTCATTTATATATTGATCTTCAGCGCAGTCATCCACAGGCATGGTTTTCTATATGGGCTCTCCACCCTTTGCTTCCACAGTTGACTCTCTGACACAAGAATGCCTGTTCAAGATCAAATTAAACATTCCACAGTTATGTTAAGCCAAGGGCTTAGGCCTCTTTATGAGGTGAGTACCCATGCACTGTTTCCAGTTTCATTCCCATGGCTTGTTCAAGACCTTTGGTGCCATTCTTGATCAGAGCTGGCTATCAAACACCACAAAATTATTTCTACTTCTGCAACACACTGCTGCTACCTTAACCCCAACTGCAACAAAATCCCTTTCCAATGTTTCGTTTTGTCCTCATTTTATTTCTCAAATAGTTCATTGTCAGTCAAACTTCACCTTTTGCAAGTTTCAAAAGACCTATCCCACTACTTACTCCACGTTATTTCCAAGTAACCTCTATTACATCAATAATTACTGACCGATATTGACTTCTGCTTACCAAATATGTTGATTTAAAAATCCTCATTGTTGTCTACAAATTGCACAAAGACTTTGTCTCACCATCCTTGATTGATTGATTGCTTCCAGAAATTAAATCCATTCAATCCAACAACTCTAATCTGTGCCTTCCATTACCCCTTGACAGATTTTTCTCTCTCTTTTTTGCTCCCCGCGCCCCTCCCCCTGCACCATTTCATTCTATCATTAGCTGTCTTGCACACATCTCTGAAATCATTCCTATAACCTTCTACTTTCCTTTCTATATTTCCATCTTTAAACAACATCTCAAAACACATCATATGACCAGGCCTACAGTAGCTTTTCTTAAATGCTGCAAATATAACCTTGTGTTTATTTGCTTCTCTATGAAAAGCTGTGGCTTGTTTTCCCATGTTAAAGGCAAAATGTTGTTGCTCTTGCAGTTATTGCAGTGGAATTTTATTTCTTTACTTTGAGTGAATAAACTTGTTTTTACTGTATCATCATTAGATTGACATAGCTAAACAGTAGGAATTGTAGGAATTTTGAGTAACCCTAATGGGAATCTAACTTGGCCATTTTCACTCAGTACGTAGCATTTGTACTAAAGAAAGGGAGTTATTTAGTGAACTTGGTCTTGTGATACTCTCACAAACATTGAAAAATTTCAGGCTTTGATTTGATTATTGCTTACCTGTGAGTTAGCGGTATAAAAAAACTATTTTTAAAAGTTAATGTTTGAAAGATAAATTTGAAAAACTTCTCCAAGTACCAAATTAGAACTCATCATACCAATATTTGTGGAATAACATTGCTTAATTTATAGGTTCATATCAACCAACCACATACAGTTTTGAATCAAATTACAAAGTTATAGACCTGAAAATGCTGCAATTTGTTTATTTGATTGTGTATAATTTGGAGATAGTGGCAAGATCTATTCTGCACACTTTTGCAATAGTAATTTTGACAAAATCGAATATCAAATTGCTTCACGTTTAAAACATTTTAAACTGTTATACAGCAGTGCTATTATTCATCCCAGTTTTGCTTTTTTTTTAATGTGTTGTTTTTGTTTTTTTTATAACCAGTGATTCCCTGCTATTCTGTGGTCATCCAGCTTATCCTTGCCGTTTTCAAAATTTTATTGCTCAAGCCCAGAACTGTATTCCTTACCGTGTCTTTGCACCTGAATGCCTGAAAGTAAGGAGCCAAGAAGTTCTTCTCCCACTCGTGGCTCAGTGCCTTTCAGCAGCTCATTGTGTGCTGGGCACTCACCCTTTCTCCAGAGTTGATGTGTTGATAGTTCCTGCTAGCTTTTCAAGTCTGGGAATGGCTAGGTAAGTTTGTTGCTTTAGTAATTTGATTGATATTCAAGTTATTGGCACCAGTCTATAGACATTAAAATATGTTTTTATATAAAGAAGCTGATCATTGCTTTAAAATTTAAATCTGAAAACTTCTTAAAAATGTAGTGTGAATTCCACTATTTATATATTGATCCCCATCTCCAAACCAAATATTAGACCATTGAATAATTCAATTTGTTAGATTCATAAAAGTACTTTGAAGTTTGCAAGTAAATTGTTGGAAAAGGAATTCCTTCAAGTTACTGTCAGATCTGCCATAAGTTGTGGCGTTTGGAAATAGCCTTAACTCAGTCCTAGATTGTATTTGATAGAGCCTGTTGACTACAGCTATATCTGTGTTTGAAATAAAGTCTGATGCTCCTGAGATCACCATGAACTAGATCTCTGTTTTTATATTTACTGCAGCAGATTGACAGTGATAATAGAAAGCAAACTTGTCTTCATTCTATAACTTATTTACTAGAGGTCTGCTTATTTATAATTTACAATTGACTGCTTAACATATTGATTATGTTTTAAATGAATTGAAAATGGAAGAGAAAAGCTACTGCCAACATGGTATGATTTTCTTTATGTATTATAATAATAACATATAACATATATTCCAGCAGCTATTAATTTTCTAATTGCACAAAATTTAAAAAACCTGTGATGATTATGAACAGCACCACTAACTTCAAAGCTGGTCAATTATGTTTGAATTGAAAATGATGTGAGCTCTTCCTTGGAATGTCACCTTGACTTTCTATAGGTGCTTTTCCTTCAATTGTGGAAAACCTGTATGGTGTATTTTGTTTTTAATTTCTGCAGTTTTCTCCATATCCCAAACACAGAATTATTTTTGATGTTCGTTACAACCTAAGTGAGAAGGATGGTCTCATTCTTTCCCTCGTCTCCATCCTCCACAGGCCACAACAAAGTTTGAATTTCAAAGAAAGATGATGTAAACAATTATATGCTAAACTGTATATAACTTAGTATTAGAAATAAAGTAGCAAGGTTCCCTAAATAAACAAATAAAGAACCAGTTTATTGCAAAGAAACCTTAATCTAACAATAGATGCAAAAATTCACAATAAAAGTTTATAATATATAACTTATAATATGCCCTTCTATTAAAATATCTGTTTGCATCGCATAATTGCGTAAATCCTGGGTTGCAGCTGAAAACATTTTCTACGCGAGTTGTGGGTGGTAGTGTTATCTTCTGGATCAATTATGCAGACTGAAATCTCTTTTTCTGGAGACAATGGTGTAAATTCAGACTTCTCTCAAGAATTTTCCACTTGGAATTATTAGGCCTTCCGGTGAGATGTTACCTCCGTGGTTAGTACTTTCCAACTGTGTTTGTTACAATATTTTGCATCCACAAACTCAGTCTCATGTTTATCTTGAGATTATCTTTTTGCAACTTTCCCGCTTTGCTGAACTGGCATCGGGCCAATCTGTCTGGGTAGCAACAAATTTCCAATTGTTGCTCTTTATTACTTATTGACAGTCCAATCCTGCAAGGGTTGTGATCTTATCATACGTGCCACACAAACCAGCTGCTGGGAAAACTCAATGGTAAGCATCTCATTGCTTACTGCAGGACATCTTTTTTGGTCACTGGCAAACTAGAGAGCAAGACACAATCCACCACCACCAGCTGCATGTGCCCTTCACTATTAATATTAACACTCCACTTTCAGGAAGGCTTCACTGCCGTAGCACTCTTCAATGTACTGGCACTGTACTCTGCAAGGACAGAACTGACTAGGAGCACACACTGGTAACCAACAGTGTATGGCTCCATCGGGTATGGGTTTTGCATAGGGGAAGGAACTCCTGAGAAGGCATAGGACAGCCTGTCTTCCAGAACTGTTCCCTCACTTTCTCAATGTGCATTCACCTGTTGCCTACTGTCATGCTGTCAGCAAGCATGGCATTCCCTTGTCATATCTTGTTTTGGAGAGTTGGGCTGTTAAGAAGTTGTTTAACAAGCAATGAACAACACTGATTGGGAATTTCCTGCTGTTCCCTAGAGAGAATCTGCCCAAGCTATTTGAGTAAAGTTTGGCACAGTCAGGCAGCCAGGCAGATGGTTGTGTTCAGCAGCATCCCTCAGTCAAGGCTGTGTACTTCTTTTACATCAGTTTGCCAAATCAGACTACTTCTTCTACTTGTACATCAGTTTGCCAAATCAGACTAGCACTGCACCACATGGCCTCAGTGTTCATGTCAAACACTTGCCATCTATGGCAAGCAGCCCGATAAATCTGAAGATCTTAGGAGAGTATCAAAGTCCATAGTTCAATAGCAGGGTCCAGCATGGTTAGCCAAGGGCAGCGCCCCATACTTGGTATCAGCTGTGATCAACTGTTTAGTTGGTGTGGTGTTGCACAGAGTGACCGTGCCTTGTGTTGCAGTCAGTCTTTTATCTCCATAGGGGCCAGTCTGGGAAAGAAGACTATCACAACTGGGGAAGTGTCTGCACCAGCGAGGATTTTAGCCAGTTGAAGTTGCTCGCGGGTTCATGTTGTTGACCAGGGTGGTGGCCCATGGGTTTCTAGTTGCCTCCGTTCATAAAAGTTAGGGGTGCTCGGGGTTGGGGCATGGAGGCAGGTAAGCAGTTGCAAGTGCATGTATATAGTTTCGATGATGACCTGATGAAGTGTGAAGTCTGTGGGATTAATGGTGGATACTTGGAAACAAGAGCCTGATGTTGGAGGTCTCAGTGTAACATTAACACTGAGCCTGAAAGCAACAAACAGCGAACCATTCACTGTCATACTGCTCGTGAAGCACATGGTACAGTATAGAGCACAGGGTCTTCACAGCAGAACAGAATTGTCCCCCGAAGCATGGTATGATGGAGAGGTGTGCAGGATGCCTACCCCTGGCCATCTTGCAGCATTGACAGTTTCTGTCACTGTTACTGATGGTAAACTCCCTGTGCTGCAGTGATAAGGGAGAGCAATGAAGGTGTTGGAGTGCACCGATGCCATATATATGCATCTGTACTCTTTTTCTCATGTGATGTATTTGGTGATTGTTGCAGACCCCTCAACTACTGTGCCTTGTTAACAATCACATGAATGGAGGAATGCAAGGATTTATGAAATGTTAAGGATGGTTACCTTCCATTGGTTGTGTAAAAAACTTGAAACATAAGTGTTTTCTAAATAGACTATGGACATAACATCATATGGAGAGCAAAATACTTACATCAAATGTAACAATCAATAAGCTATGTTCAGGTTTGCCAGTTGTCACCAAAATGTGACATTAACGTGTGTGTGTGGCAGAGGCAGAGAGGCATTAACTACAATGCATGCAGGTGATGTGGAGCTGATTACAGTATGTATGTGGCACTAAGGGAGAGACTCATTGTTTGTGCTATGGGGGAGGAGACTGTGTGTGTGTGTGTGTGTGTGTGTGTGTCTGTCTGTCTGTCTGTCTGTCTGTAAGGTTATCCTATATCACTTAGGACGGTAAGGTTTGCTTTCAGCCTTGAAATCACTAAGTTCTCCCAGGGTATATTGTGGGAACAAAGCCAGTCATGCTGTTTTAACAAAGATTTGTGTTGGCGTAGAAAATAGTTCAAATGATATGTGTATGTTTCATTTTTCTCCTTGTATTTTTCTGAAGCAACTCTTTAAATTTCCCAGACAAAATATTGAGTTTACAGTGACTGCATTTGTGAAATTATGTTTTTTCCATGAAATTCCAAGATTTTCTCAAATTTTAGGATTGCATTGTTTAATTCCGCCCACTTTCCTTTTAAAATTACAAGTTGTTTGCCCTTTAATACAACTCTATTTAAGTTATTCAAAGTTTGTGCGAAGATTTGTAGCTCGGGTGCTTGTTGTAGTGGTTCTGTTCGCCGAGCTGGAAGTTTTTGTTGCAAACGTTTCGTCCCCTGGCTAGGAGACATCATCAGTGCTGTGGAGCCTCCTGCAAAGCGCTTCTTTGATGTTTCTTCCGGCATTTATAGTGGTCTGTCCTTGCCGCTTCCGGGTGTCAGTTTCAGCTGTCCGCTGTAGTGATTGGTATATTGGGTCCAGGTCGATGTGTCTGATAACAGACACATCGACCTGGACCCAATATACCAATCACTACAGCGGACAGCTGAAACTGACACCCGGAAGCGGCAAGGACAGACCACTATAAATGCCGGAAGAAACATCAAAGAAGCGCTTTGCAGGAGGCTCCACAGCACTGATGATGTCTCCTAGCCAGGGGACGAAACGTTTGCAACAAAAACTTCCAGCTCGGCGAACAGATCTATTTAAGTTAATCAGGGTTTTTTTTAAAACAAGAAAAAATAAATCAAATTGTAGTGATATAACCTGGGATTTGAGGATTTCTAGTTGGTATTTTGGGGATTACCTTCTGAGATTCCTTCTATTACTTAAGAATGCCAGTGACTTTGAAGACATTCTTGTGGCATTTCATTAGTGCTGAGTCCGTAGTAGTTGTCAGTGTAAGCATCAGTCACTGCAATGAATAATGAAATACTTTGAGCTTGTGTTGAATGAAACATTGGATAAATGTTTTATTAAAATATCTGAAATGATATTTTCCTCAATTGTTCTGTTCTTTATCTTCAACGTTAGTACATTTAAGGTACTCTGCAGAATTAAGCATGTATTTGAACCTATATTTTTTTCCAACAAAGTCATAAAATTTTACTTGAAGTTTTGGTAATGCATCTGTTTCTAATTTTATTTTGCAATTTTAATTAATTCACTTTCATTGCTGCTTGTAGCTTTTCCTACCATGAGATTTGTTGCTATTAAACAACACTTTGTCTGTCTTTCCCATCTGCACCCATCCACTGCCGCTTGTATACAACTAAGTCTGTGTCAACCATCATCCAATTACCCCTAGGCCAACCACGCTTTCTGCTGCTTCCACATTGCTTTCTAGAAAAGAACTGTAGCTCTTCAGTACTGATCAACTAGCAATTTTTAAAAAATTATGCTTCATCTTCACAACATTTTTCCTGGCTATCTCTATCCTTCTAATTTTTGTGTCACATCCATTACCTTCTGTTATCATGTGTTCTAAACAAGCAAATCTATCTACTTGTTATGTTCTTGTCTCCAGTATTTACACCTGGAAGTACATCTAACTATCTGAATACTTATGTGTGTAGACTGAATGGTTTTGTGACAGTACTCAGCCTCGTACTTTTCTCTTCACTTGAGATATGTCTGCTTGTTCAATTTCTCATCCACTGCTTGCTATTTTGGCCAAATATAGATTTTGAATAAATATATTGTTAGTTTCTATGCTTCATGTCAGTAACATGTCTGTTGACATTTTTTGTTAAACAATATCAAATGTTTTTTCATAATCTAAGAAGCTTTTATTTATTTCTCGACATTTGTTGAAGATTGTTCTTAAGTTAAATATTTCCCTCCTTGTTTCTACTTCAGACTATGTTTAGATTTTAAACCAGGCAGGTTGACTTTGATTTCTCAAGGCATCACCTTGAGAAATGAGCCAGCAAGTTGCTGTTACCTATTTTGTTAAGTTGAAGCAGGCACCGTGTATGTGCGTGTTCTTTGCTCGTCTAATATGTATAGCTTCAAGACCGTGCAAGTGCACCACACTGTCAAACCAACTAACAATCCTAAATTAGTTGTCAGTGTAATTCTTCGCACATATAGGATTATCCAGCAAATGTTGCCCAGTTACAGTCACATCTGAAGTTGGATGCTGTTTAGCAAGCATGGGCAATTTGGGTACAATTAGTACTTTGCTTGTAGCAAAAGCTGAAAGACAATGCTGTTATTGCTGCATTCTCCATTTCATCACCTTTACCATTCAGAATTCACTTGCCAATCTATTGTTAGTCTCTTCTCACAAATATAAATGTTGATATTCCTCTTAATTGGTGGTCTTATGAATTGTCCTGATAAGGGGAAAACAAAAAGCGTTTATGAAAGCGTTGATGTCTTTTTTCAGCAATACTAAGGTTCTAAACCATCAAATGTCTACCTGAGCAAGTATTATGTTCACACATTGGGAGATTATCAGAATTTGTAAAACAGGTTGCTTGGTAAACTGCAAACTGACAGAGTAATTTCGAAAAAAAACTCTTGAAAGAACTAGATAGATCAAAATACAGATTGGCGTCAGTAGAAGTTTAATGTGGAGGAACTGGAGTGATGCATCTGAAGTGGAAGAGCAAGGGGAGAATATATACTGAATGGGAAAACTGTAAAAACAGCAAAACTTTGGGATTTGCATCTTTTAAAATTAATGAATCTGGTTTCATCAGTTGGGCTATTGAGTAACATGAGCAAAGATAATATGCACCAAACAGGTTCCTGGTCAGGCCATAGTGAGAATGTAGTATCCACTTCTGACACAGTCCTTCAGACAGGATTTCACAAAAATGGAGAGAGTGTGAAGAAAATCGCTAAGATGAGTCTGAGGATAAGAAGTTTTAGTATGAGGAGAAACTAGAAAAACTGGAGTTAGGAAAATAAGAATAGGAGTAGGCCATTCAGCCCATGGAACTTTCTCTGCTATTCAGCTGGTGGCACGGTAGCACAATAATTAACACAGTGACCTGGGTTTGATTGCCTTGAGTGACTGTCTTTGTGTCTGGAGTTTGCACATTCTACCCATGTCTGGGTAGGTTTCCACTGGGTGCTCCTGTTTCCTTGCACAGTCCAGTGGTGTGCAGGTTAAGAGGATTGTCCAGCTAAGTTGTCGTGTAATGTTCAATGATGTGCAGGCTAAGTGGATTAGCTATGGTAAATGTGGTGTTATGGAGGTGGGATGCTCTTCAGAAGGTCAGTGCAGACTGGATGTGCCGAATGGCCTCTTTCTGCACTGTAGGGGTTCTATGATTCTGTCATGCCCTGTAGGAATTTTGTAAGGTTCAGTGAGGTCACCCTTCTTTCTTTGACCCATTCCCCTCAATCTGTTCTTACAAGACAATCTTTGCCACAGATTGATGTGGAGGCAGAGTCCTTGAGTATATTTAAAGTTGAAATATAGATGGATTCTTGATCAGTAGGGGAGTCAAGGTTTACAGGGAAAGGACATGAAAGTAGATACAAAGGGTATTGGATTATCCATTAATAGCGGAGCAGATTCAAAAGAGCGAGCATTCTATTCCTGTTCCTATTTCTTTTGGTCTTTAAGACTAATGAAATTGAGTATGCAAATAGAGAGGTCTTGCTAAAGTTTTACGATGCACCTGTCAGACCGCAGCTGTGAACAGTTTTGATCCCCATATGTAAGGACATACAGATTTGTATTGGGGGCAGTTAAGGAAAGGTTCTCTAGGTTGATCCTGGGTATGGAGGAGAAAGTGAGGACTGCAGATGCTGGAGATCAGAGCTGAAAATGTGTTGCTGGAAAAGTGCAGTAGGTCAGGCAGCATCCAAGGAGCAGGAGAATCGACGTTTCGGGTATGAGCCCTTCTTCAGGAATGAGGAAAGTGTGCCAAGCAGGCTAAGATTGGCACACTTTCCTCATTCCTGAAGAAGGGCTCATGCCCGAAACGTCGATTCTCCTGTTCCTTGGATGCTGCCTGACCTGCTGTGCTTTAACCAGCAACACATTTTCAGCTCTGATCTCCAGCATCTGCAGACCTCACTTTTTACTTGCGCTTTTCCAGCAACACATTTTCAGCCCTGGGTATGGAGGGACTGTTTTCCTGCGGAGATATTGAGTAAGTTGGGCCTGTATTCATTGGAGTTTAGAAGAATGAAAGGTGAACTTATTCAAACATACAAGATTCTAAGGGTATTCGAAAGATAGATGTGGAAAGGATGTTTCTCCCTGTCAGAGAATCAAGGACAAGAGGTCATAATCTCAGCATTACATATTTCAGTCAATGACAAGGAGGAATTTCTTTTCTCAAAGGTTAGAGAATTTGGAATTCATTACCACAGAGTGCTGTTGAGGCTCGGTTGTTAAGTATTTTCAGGATTGAGATAGTCATATTTTTATTCAATAAAGGAATCAAGGGTTTGGGGAGCAGTCAGGAAAGTGGAATTAAGGATTATCGGATCAGCTATCATCTAATTAAATGGCAGAGTGGCCTTGATGGCTTGAATGTCCCTCTTTTAGAGTCATAGCATCATAGAGATGTACAGCATGGAAGCAGACCCTTTGGCCCAACCCGTCCATGCCGACCAGATATCCCAACCCAATCTAGTCCCACCTGCCAGCACCTGGCCCATTTCCCTCCAAACCCTTCCTATTCATATACCCATCCAAATACCTCTTAAATGTTGCAATTGTAGCAGCCTCCATCACTTCCTCTGGCAGCTCATTCTATACACGTACCACCCTCTGTGTGAAAAAGTTGCCCTGTAGGTCTCTTTTATATCTTTTCCCTCTCACCCTGAACCTATGCCCTCTAGTTCTGGACTCCCTGACCCAAGGAAAATACTTTGCCTATTTACCCTATCCATGCTCCTCATAATTTTGTAAACCTGTATAAGGTCACCCCTCAGCCTCTAACGCTCCGGGAAAACAGCCCCAGTCTGTTCAGCCTCTCCCTATAGCTCAAATCCTCCAATCCTGGCAACATCATTGTAAGTCTTTTCTGAACCCTTTCAAGTTTCACAACATCTTTCCGATAGGAAGGAGACCAGAATTGCACGCAATATTCCACCAGTGGCCTAACCAATGTCCTGTACCGCTGCAATATGACCTATCAACTCCTATATTCAATACTCTGACCAATAAAGGAAAGCATATCAAACGCCTTCTTCACTATCCTATCTTCCTGCGACTCCAAGGTCTCTTTGTTCAGCAACACATCTTATGATCTAACATTTTCAAAAGCCTTTTGAAATCCATAATACACCATATCCATTAGTTCTCCCTTCTGAATTCTACAAGTAATATTCTCAAAAAATTCCAACAATTTTGTCAAAATGATTTCCCTTTAGAAATACATGTTCACTAAGCCCAATTTTACTATTGTTTTCTAAATATGCAGTACCTGATTCTTTCCAATAAGTTCTGCGTATTCCCTTCAACTGATGTCAAAGTAACAGAATTGTAATTCTCCATTTCTGTTCATGTCTTAAGTGGTAAGGTTATGTTTGTTACTTTCTAATACACTGAATCTATCAAATTTTAAAAGGCAACCACCAATGCATCCATCACTCCTTCAATAGTCTCGACTGTAGCTTATCTGGCCCAGTGGTACATTTTTGAACTGCTAACTCTTTGCTGACACTCATTTCGATTAGTTTCTCAGCTTCACAAGACATTTGATCACCTACTATTTCTGGGAGATTTTCTGTATCTTCTATCCTGAAGACAGATGCACATTGAATTTTTAGTTTCACCACTGTTCTCCTGTTCCACCATAAATCTCCTTTGCCTGCCTGTAATATGCCATTTATCTTTGCTAATATTTTACTTTTCACATACCTATGGATGCTGTAACAATCCATATTATTTCCCTTAATAGTTGTATTCATTCTGTCTTCCTTTGTAAATCAGTTTCTTTGTTGCCCTTTGCTTGGTTCTGAATTGCTCTCAGTTTTCGTACTTGCCAATTTTCGAGGTTTCTTTGCAAGCTAGTTCCTTTGAATGCAATCTTTTTGTCCACCATGGTTGATGTACCGTTCCCTTTGGTTGTTTATGTCTTAGAGGAATGTATATCTATTATAGACCATTATTTGAATACTAACCATTGCCTGTCTAATGTCAAACTTTGTAGAGTATTTTCCCAATCTACCATAGTCAGCTTGCCGCTCATTTTTTCATAATTTCCTTTCTTTATATTTAAGTCCCTGGTTTCAGAATTTTACAAGTATTAGAAGAGAGGTTCGGAATGTAGTCTGGTAGAAGTTTCAGAATGATTGAGGTCTTTCAGAGGGTAAGGAGAGTAAAGCTATTTTTATTACTTGGTGAGTTGATAACAAGTAAAGGTATGAATTTGAATTGTTACCAAAGATTAAAAAGAGTGGTTACAAGATTTTATTTAAACTCCTTGCTAGAGACAACATTGGAAGCAGAACATTTGTGTCTTTCAAAGGGAAGTGGATAAAAGTATGATAACAAATTTTAGGAAGCTGAGAGTAAAGAACTGGAAAGGGCACTAACTGGAGAGTTATTTTGGAGAATGGACTGTGAAATTATCTATAATTGTCTTAATTTGCAAATGGAAAAATTTAGCTTCCATATTTTGTTTCCTATTTACATAAGCTATAAAAAGAATTTCCATCAACAGCGGACATTGTCACTCCCAGATTATTTTTGGCATTTCTTGCCTGAGATGAGTGGGCCAAAGCATAGTAGAGAAACAAACCCTTCACCCATTGTATTTATCAAGGGTGTCATGATCACTTAGTGTTTTCTGCTTGGGAATTATTAATCAAGTTTTTTTCAATTTAAAATAATCACTGAGAGCCTGTGGGGAAAAAAAATGCAGTATATTGCCAGCATGCCTTTTCAAAAAAAGTCTTCAAATCCCTCATCACATTTTCCCTTCCTATCTTTGTAACCTCCTGTAGTCTTGCAACATTCCAGTATTTCCTTTTTGTTCCAATTCAGGCTTCTTCAACATCCTGCATTTTTCCACCTCCTTCAACTTTGATTTTCCATTTTTAAATTGCTATTCTTACAAATTGTCCAGGTGTGTGCAGGAGAAAAGTCTTGGAGAAAATCTTTCCTTTTTCAGCAACAGACAAGAGAGTTTGAGTTTGATTTATTATTGTCAACTGTTTCGAGATATGGCAAAAAGTTGTTTTGCATTCTTAACAAGTAGATCATACGATACAAAGTGCATCAGGGTAGCAGAACACAGTGCTGAATGCAGTATTGTAGCTGAAGAGAAGGTGCAGAGAAAGAGGTCGACATTAACACAGGACATAGAAAGTTACAGAGCAGTACTGGCCCTTTGGCCCTCGATGTTGTGCCAACCTGTGAAATTAATCTGATGCCCGTCTAACGTATACAGTTCCATTATTATCCATATGTATGTCCAATGCCCATTTATAGCCCCTAATGTCAGCGAGTCTTCTACTGTTGCAAGCAGGCCATTCCATGCCCCTACTACTCTCTGTGTAAAGAGTCTACCCCTAATATCTGTTCTAAATCTATCTCCCCTCAATTTAAATCTAAGACCCCTCGTGTTAGCCTTCACTATCTAAGGAAAACGACTCTGACTGTCCAATTTATCTAAGCCTCTGATTATCTTATACATCTCGATTAAATCACCTCTCAACATACTTCTTTCCAACTAAAACAGCCTCAGTTCCCTCAGTCTTTCCTCGTAAGACCTTCCTTCCATACCAGACAACATCTTAGTAAATCTCCTCTGAACCCTTTCGAAAGCTTCCACATCTGTCCTATAATGTGCTGACCAGACCTGTAAAAGGTACCCCAGGCGCTGCCTTACCTGTGTCTTCTACAGCTGAAGCATGACCTCATGGCTCTGAAACCCAATCCCCCAATCAATAAACGCCAACACACCATATGTCTTCTTAACAACTCTATCAACCTAGATTGCAATTTTCAGGGATTTATGCATCTGGACACAGATCTCCTGTTTATCTATACTGTAAAGAATTTTACCATTAGCCCAGTACTGTGCATTTCTGTTACAACTTCTGAAGTGAACTACCTCACACTTTTCCGCATTAAACTCCATTTGCCACTTCTCAGCCCAACTCTGCATCTTATCTATGTCCTTCTGTAACCCACAACGTCAAGAGGTCCATTCAAAAGTCTGATAACAGTAGGGAAGAAGCATTTTTGAATCTGTTTGTATGTGTTTTCAAGATTTTATATCCTCTGACTGTAGAGGGTGGACAAGAATATAACTGGCTGGGAGGGGTCTTTGATTATGTTGGTTGCATTCCTGAGGCAGAGGGAAGTGCAGGGAGCGGGGGTGGGGGGGGCGTGGTGGAGGTTTGAGGCCACAAGAAGGTCAATCGTGGTCTTAACAAACAGCACACAGACTCAAAGGGCTTACTGGTCCGTTTTAAATTCCTATGTCCTGTAATTTGTTATTTATTAAACATGGAAGAGTTGAGACAACAGCCATTGTGTCTTTTATTAGGGAAAGTTAGATCATAAGAGCACGCTCCAGACTCTGTTGGAGAAATGAAAACTTAAACTTAGAAAAAGCTTAAAATTTGCATGTGAATAGCAATGAATATGTATGCAGTTTTTGCCACTGAACTGTTTTTACCATCAGTTGTAAGCTTGGTTTAATGTGAATACTGATATAGTAGACATGTAAAAATGGAAGTGTTAAGGACAAAGGCCCAGATTTTGTAGTAGTAACGATGGTGAAATGCTAGCTTTGCCATCATTACACCACTACACAAACTACAGAGTTGAGTCCACTCATGTGCAATAGTTAGTTTGAATGATTCTATACTTCAGAAGGTTGCACTGTTGAGATCATTCCAAAGCGATCAATGAATTACTGAAAATTTTCACTTTTGCATTGTTAGTCTCATTGTCCAAATAAAACTGCGCCTTGTTGAATGAGCTGTAATTTGGGAATTTAACAGTGCATTTGCTTATGGTTACTGCAAATCACTCAGGCCCTAAAATGCAAACTTTATATTTACAGAATGTAAAATTTCTCCACTATAATTTAAAAACATTAGTACTTTAAAAAAAATGTTGCGCATAATTCTTTAATCTATCCTAACCTAATCATAGTTAGTTATTTTTTAATCAATCAGAAAATTGTTATTAAAAGTTGAGAGTACCCTTGTTTTTAATTTTGTAGTTTGCTGTTGATGAGAATGCATTATTCTAGTTGTTTGCAGGCTTGCTTGCTGACATTACTATTGCTGGACACCTAGAAATCCCACGATTTGGAACAATTTTAAACTCTTGTCAGGAATGAAAAAGCCTTCGTCTGAGAGATTGGTTGATTTTTGTGGGCAGCTTTCTTCAATGTCAGTCGTGAAGCTTGTTGATACACTGTTGATTGTCGCAAAGGGAAAAATTAATCTTCATTTGCAGTAGGCAAAATATAAAATTTGATTCTTTATTTACCTTTTTTTGAAAAGGTACTGGATTTTGGTATTACATTAGTAGCCAGTTTTTTTTTCTAATTTAATATTAAATTGTTTCAAGATTCTTTATCCCTGTGTATAGAAGCTATTATGTGTATGTAAAGGGTACTGTTGTTGAAGCATTTCTAGTTTATGACATGTTAAATATCGCATAAAATCTAATCTAAACATTTATATTGAGTTGTGCAATTCTCACCTCACTTTTTTCTTTTTTTTATCACAACATTGGCAGAAATAACAGAGCTAGTACTGTTCATACTATATGCTGAATCATTAATGAATGGGCCAATGTTGCAGCTATGGTTGTTGTTTAATTATGGTTGTTGTTTATGTGCATGGACAAGACTGATATTGATGTATTTAAAATGTAGGTTGGATGCTGGCTGGTCATTACTTTCTCCTAGAACTCATTCTTAATTGTTCTTGGGATGAAAGAGGAGTTTCCAGAGTTATTTCTCATTCCACGAATTGATCCATTGACTTTTAAAATCTGTGTTACCTCTTCCAGTAGACTTTGTAGCTGCTGTTTGATAGAGAACACAAGGGTTATGATGCTTAATCATAACAAAATGAGTGATGAGGAATTCAGTAGACTTCTGATTTCTTTTTTGCCTTTTGCACATGCTTAGGTTTGTGGATAGTCAAGCTGTTATTTATTATAAGATATTATAATGCCATCATTTTTCAGAACACAGCCTGCTGCAAAGGGAGATATCATAGAACAAAGAAAAGCATTAGTTTGTGAAAGTTCATTATTTTTTAAATATGTAAATGGTGTCCAAGCATATGACATCATTGACTTCTACATTAGTCCTAAATGCTTATTATAATCAACTTATTTTATCATTTAGATATGTGAGTATCAGTGGCAAGGCCCCATTTGTTTCTCAGCCCTAACTGCTCTTGAGAAAGCGATGGTGAATCACTTTCTTAAAATATTGCAACCCATATGTTGTAGCTGTATTCACAGTGCTGTTAGGGATGTAAATATTTTGGACTTTTGACAAAGGCATTGTAGGAATGGCAATTTATTTCCATGTAAGGATGGTGTATTAATTGGGAAAAATTAATTACAGCTAGTTGTGCAATTCTGAGAGAGACAGTGAAAGTAGATGGATGGCAAATGCCATTGAAAAAGAAAACAATAATGCAATGGATTGCATTGATTGGTTTGAGGCAAATGCTGTGAGCGTAGGTTGCAGGGTTTAAACCTAGCTTCAGCTAAAAGCAATATTATTGGATTCAATTTGTAATTACCAAGAAAATACTTAGTATTTGAAGATCAGTGATAGAGGTTCATTTATTAAAATTTGTGCTTATTCTAAACAGTCTGTTTTGACACATGATTGAAGATTCACTAGTTATACTACAAGCGACAGCAGCTTAATGGTAATGTCGCTTGACTAGTAACCCAAATGCAAGGACACAAGGTTGACTCCCATCACGGCAGATGGGAAAAATTGAATTCATTTAAAATGAAATCACATTTGATTGTTGTAAGAACCTATCTGGTTCACTAATGTCCTTTCTTCCCTTGTCTGATTTACATGAGAACCCAGACCACACCAATGTAGTTGAGTCTTTGGGTGCCAACGTGCATCTTGATTAATAGATTATTTAACTAATAAAGAGCAATATAGTAACGTCCCATAAACGAAGGCAAATTCAGTAATCTAGATTGTATCATATGCAATTCTATCGGCAGGAAGAGAACCAAACTTTTACCTGTAACATAGAGAAAAATAACGGTTTCCACCTCTAGCTTCAAGACCCCAGCAACTACTGAAAGTTAAATTAAAATCCTGGTTCTGTGGGAGCTTGACCCCACCCCTTAATGCTGCTTTTATTGTTCCAACTTTTTAAATACAAAGAAGATCTCACAAGCTGTTTATTAACTTGGAACAGGCCCCTTGGCACCTTTGTGTCAACCTGTCTTCAAAATACAGCTTTCAAAGCCATAGTATTGTCACAAAATACACCAATGATTGCCAGCACTGTTCCCTCCCAAGGGTTATGGCATGCAACTGTGCTGGTTAGTCACCAATGCTTCCAACTAGGGGAGACCTTGCTCTGTAACAGAAAAGAAAGTGTGTCAATAAAGGTAGAGTGATATGTTAGGTAATTTGCTGGTCACGGTTAAATACCTGTCATCGTTTGCAGGTTGAGAGATATCTATATGAAGGATTGTGGACTTCAGGACAGGCAACAGAGGAAAGTGGCCAAGCATAGACTGATAGCTAAGTTCGGTACCCATAGTGAGGGCCTCAACTGGGACCTTGGGTTCATGTCACATTACAGGTGATCACCATTGCACTACACACACACACGCACGCACATACACACGCACACTCGCACACTCTCACATATAAACGGACACAGGTACACACTGACATGCACACAGACATCCACGCACACCCTTATAGACACACACACTCCCACACTCACACATGCACTCCCTCACAAACTTACACTCTGCACCCACCACACACACACACACACACACACACACACACACTCTTTCTCACACTCATAACCCCCACCCCAGACAGACAGACAGACAGACACACACACACACACACACACACACACACACACACACACACACACACACACAGACAAAGACCCACATACACACATATATTTTGTGGGGTGAATTTGTACTTGCAGGGTTACATTGCACTTTGCTCAAAAACTGCATACATTCATGAAGAACTCGGAGCTCAAAAACTGCATGAATTTATGTAAAACACTGTTATCTCACTTTTTAGATTAGAATCAATTTAAACATCAGGTCATAGACAGTTAACACAGGGGGCTAACACCTTGAACATATTGTCTAGCTATCACCATTGTTAACAGCTAACCCGAGAATGCAACTTTTAAAAAAAGGGTTTTGTGATTAACACATAGAAGAAGTGAAACTATCACTGTATTCTAACAGATGAAAGGCTTAACATACAATCAATTTTTCAATGTATAATTTCAGTTATATCACGCTGCAAATTTTTGCTATAAACTCTGTGTTACGATCAAGCCCTCCACAATCACCTGATGAAGGAGCGTTGCTCCGAAAGCTAGTGTGCTTCCAATTAAACCTGTTGGACTATAACCTGGTGTTGTGTGATTTTTAACTATATGAAGGATGTTCATGACTCGAGTATGTAAAGGGCTAGTAGTTCATTTTGAGGATATGGTTTGTGAAAATGCATTCACCGACCTTGACCATTCACATGATATTATTGATCATTTTGTGATACCGCATTCAGGTCCTCAGAGTTAGAGTACTGACATTGACCATGACAATTATTTACTCCCATTTCCTTTGTAATGTCTATCTCATGGGCTTTTGAAGTTCTGAACAAAAACCGTGTCCTGCATCTGAGAAATTTGGATAGGTTCTAAGGTCTGTTACACAATTTCCATTCCCTTTCCGACCCAGAGATTCTTTTTGAAACAGTTCCAGCACCTGCTGCAGCCAGAATGCACTTTCCTTTGCAAACGATGAATGGGTAAGATTGATCATGATTTCTTCCACTGATCTCTTCCAACTTTTCCTCCTTAAAACTGAAAGTATACTGTGTAACACACAAAATAGCACACACGTCTTAAAATCAAAACAGTCCACAGTCTTGCATCAAGATGACCAAATTAAGTACTGATTTTATTTTTAAGATAGTGTTACAAATTTAAGAAAACTGGAAGTTTCTTGTAACCTCATGTTCAGAAAATCAATGAATGTTGGTGTTCCAAATTTCTTCAACACATTGTTCAACCTTATTTATCTCCCGTATGTAAACTCACCTTTGTCTCCCCGAGTTATAGAGTTATACAACGTAGAAACAGAACCTTCAGTTCAACCAATCCATGCTGAACATAATCCTGAGCTAAACTAGTCCCACCTGCCTGGTCCTTGTTCATATCACTCCAAACCTTTCCAATTCACGTATTTATCCAAAAGTCTTTTAAACGTTGTAATTATACCCACATCCATCACTTCCTCAGGAAGTTTATTTCACATGAGAACTACTCACTGTGCTTTAAAACTTTTGCCCCTCATGTCTTCTTTAAACCTCTCTCCTCTCACCTTAAAAATTTGCCCCCTAGTCTTGAAATTCTCCAACCTAGGGAAAAGACAACTACCATTAACTCTATTTATAACACTCATGATTTTGTAAACTTCTATAAGGTTGCCTCTCAGTCTCTTATGCTCCAGTGAAAAAAACTCACAGTCTATCTAGGTTTCTTTGTAACTCAACATAACTGGCCACATTCTTGTAAATCTCTTCTGAACCCTCTCCAGTTTAATAGTATCCTTCCTATAATTGGATGACCCAAACTGGACGCAGTATTCCAGAAGACAGCTCACAATGCCTTATACATCTTCAATATGACTTCCCAACTCCTATACTCAAAGGGACTGAACAATGAAGGAAAGTGAGCCAAACGCCCTTTTAACACACTGTCTGTATGTGATGCATTCTTCAAAGGATTATGTAACGAAATCCCTCGGTCCCTCTGTTCTATAACACTACCTAAGGCCCTACCATTAATTGTATATGCCATGCCCTATTTGTTGTTTGAAAATGTAATACCTTGCATTTATCCAGATAGAACTCCATCTGCCATTTTTCACCCATTGAGTGGATAATCAAGATTCCTTTGTAATCTTAGAAAAGCTGCTTCACTGTCTACTATGCCACCAATTCTGGTGTCAGGCCACCAGTCCAAAAAAACAACTCTGCACCACCACCCTATCTCCTGTTGTTAAGCCAATTATATGTCCAATTGGCAAGGTCACTCTGAATTCCATGTGACCTAACTTTACTAAGTAGTCTACCGTGCAAAACTTTGTTGAAGGCTTTACTAAAGTCCAAGTAAACAACGTCTACTGCTCTGTCCTCATTAATCTTTTTGACAACTTTCTCAAAAACCTCAATCAAGTTTGTGAGAAACAATTTTTCTTGCACAAAACAATGTTGATTATCTCTAATCAGTTTCTGTCTCTCTAAGTGTCCATAAATTCTATTATTTAAGATCACCCCCAACAATTTACCCACAACTGAAGTCAGACACTCAGGTCTATAGTTTCCTGGTTTCTCCTTACAACCTTTCTTAAACAAAGGTACAACATTAGCTACCATCCAATCATCAGGCACGTCACCTGATTATGCAAGTATTTCTGTAAGGGATCTTGCAATGTCCTCTCTCATGGACACATTGAAAGCTAATGATTAGGTGAACTCAAACGTCAGTGTTTGAAAATTTAAATATTATAATATGGAAAATAATTTACCTTTGCTTAGCTCTTCTTCAAAGACGGGAGACTCTTGTTATGCAAATTATAGTCAGAATCAAAATGAGTAGTGAAGAGATTTGTGTTTGGAATAATAAAGAGAGCAGCCAGAGAATGGAGGGGATAAAGGTATGAAACAAAACAGTATAGCAATTTGGAAAATAAATAATTAAGAGAAGTGTAATGCCGTGGAAGAGAATTGAAATCAGAGACTGATGCAATGAGATGAGAAATTCACTATAAGTAGGGATGTAATTATTAACAGTCAATTAAAAAGGTGCTGTCCTTTGAATTAGATAAGTGTTTTAAATGTTTTGTATAAGGAGCAGGCTCAAATGGAAATGTGGCAGTCATTTATAATGCTACAGTAGTAGCATCCTTTTAGATTAGGATAGACATGTTTACCAGATAGTTACATCTTTCATACAGACAAGATCTGGACTTTTGAAGATCTGGACTGAAATTCGCGGAATATATAACAAATATGTATATTTGCAGAATGACATGTAATGGTCAATGTGCAAACCACTAAATGACTTGTGGCAAAGAAGAGATAGCATGAATTGCAAATTAGTACAGATATTTGGCTGGTTTGTGCTGTTCCATCATTAGCTTTACAAAGACTTAACATACTTGTGTATTTAGTGCTTTTGACCACTAATTTTCCATTCAACACAATATGAAAAACTAAGACTGGTAATTAATAGCATGAGTTTTATTTTAATAATTTGATAAGCGTAATAACTGCTAATCAACCTTCTGGCTGGGTAAGTGAACAACTAAATTTACAATTTTTTCCTTTTGCCTCCTTTATCTTAATGCTTTCCTTTTCATTGTGGACCTTAATTCATTTCACTATATCTGAGTTGAATATAATTCATTAACTATAATTTACTGTTTTCTGGTCTTCCTTTATTAAATCCCATTGATTAAGGACGTACACTATCCTGTTCACTGTGTCATTAATGACTCACTCATCCAGTGATATTGGACAAAATATTTTGACCTTAAATTTGTATGAACAATTTTAACTAATAGGTCATGCTATGAATGTCTAACAACAGCAAATTCTGGCCCTGAACCTAAACGAACCATTTGGCAAAGACTAATTTATTTAGTACAATATATTGTCAATGTTGGTTATTTTTCTACTTCTTGCCTATGGTCCTTCCCCGAAACAATAACTAAATAATTAGGCAAATTTAAATGTTTCATTTGAGTCACTGTGAATACATACAAATATACAAAATTTGACCACCTGTATGACACAGAGCCAATAGACAACAGGTAGTTCTGTAATGCATTCTTGTGCAACCTCGTTATAGAAGAATTGTGCTTTGGAAACTGTGCTTAAAGTGTTAGTGTTGTAATCATGTTACAGTCAACACACGTTTTAAAAGTTTACACTTTAGAAACAGTGCCCCCAATTCATCAGTCGTTCTATAGCGAATTCACATTAATGAAACACGTGTTATAGCAGAACAACCTGTACTGCTGTTTTGATCTCCTGTGAAATTTTAATTTAATGCTCACCATTTTGATTTCATGAATCGGGATCACTGTGGCACAAATAGTTTTCTCTTATCTCAATACATGCATGCAATCTGCTTGTTTCTCTCTTTTTATTATAGGTTTAAGGGATGAGAAAGAAGCTAGCAATATTTATAGAGTAGGTGAAAATGAGGGCTGCACATGCTGGAGATCAAGATTAGAATGGTGTTGGAAAAGCACAACAGGTCAGGCAACATCCAAGGAGCAGGAAAATCGATATTTCGGGCAAAAGCCCTTCGAAAAAATGAGGATTGCAGTATCTGCAGTCCTTATTTTTGCTTAATATTTATAGAGTGCTGAGTGAAATCATTATGACTGCAGTGAGCTGATATACATCATATATGAACCAAGATGGCAGTAAGTCTCAGAGGTGCAATAAATACAAAGACTGCCCAATGAACATTGGAATGTGGAATATAGATTTGCATGCATTAATGTGTCATTAAGTTGACATAAAAAACATTGTGGTTGAAAATAGTCCTGAAGGAAAGGCATTTGAAGTTTTAAATCAATTTTTCTTTCAACAGATGTTACCAGACCTATTGAGTTTCTTCAGAATTCTCTGTGACCAAAACATGGATGCTTTACTAAATCTATATAGGCATGACTTAAACAACTCCTGAAATAATGTGAGCGGTTTTGTTCCTGTTATCTTACAAAGATGTATTGACATTGGAGGCAGTTTGAGAAGGTGCACTAGTTAATTTTGAATATTGGCAGAGATGTGATATTACATTTTTAACTATAATTTGGAGATGCCGGTGTTGGACTGGGTATACAAAGTTAAAAATCACACAACACCAGGTTATAGTCCAACAGGGTTAATTGGAAGCACACTAGCTGTCGGAGCGACGCTCCTTCATCAGGTGATTGTGAATAGTACTCAAAGGTTTTAAGGGCTTTGGATTGGGAGACAGGAGATGAGTTAAAATGTGCTAAATGCTGGCTGCTACTTCTGTTGGGATTAAGAGTTGAGAGTGTGTTGCTGGAAAAGCAAGGTACGTCAGGCAGCATCCAAGGAACAGGAGAATTGACATTTCGGGTGGGAGCCCTTCATCAGGAATGAGCTTGATGGGATTAAGAGTGCTTGTTTGGTCTGCTTGCCTCCTAATTAGGAGGGGTAAGTCCTTTTGTCTTTTAAGCTAGTAAATGTTAATAAAAATACTAGGTTTATGTGCTCTAAATAAGTTAGAAATTGTACCTGTACTTAATAAAAGAATGAAGGATATTAAACTGTTTACTGCAACTGGGTTGTGAGATCCTCTTACAAGGATGCCTTCGAATCCTCTTACAAGGATGCCTTCCTTGAAGAAGCTCTCTTCCTCCGAAGGGCTTATGCTCGAAACGTCGAATTCTCTATTCCTGAGATGCTGCCTGGCCTGCTGTGCTTTGACCAGCAACACATTTGCAGCTGTGAGATTTATTTACAATTTGCCAGTGTGAGTTTCATTCATTCATGCAAACACTGTTTTGTCAGTTTCTTAAAGGGATAATGGCCCATTAACAGATACTTACTAATTAGTGAATCTATTCAGATCCAGGAGATGGTTGGTAAGGGCTGATTAATACTGTAATGTTCATGGAGACTTGATGGGGAAGCTTTTGTTCTGTGTGCTACACTTATTCAGAGGTAATCACTGTGTGTAGCAAGGGCTGATAAGGTGTGAAAATGCAGTATTGGATTTGAAAAGGTTATTTTGATTGTTTTAAATTTGGTACATCTTTTGATAGTAAATATAATCAATGAAACCATGTTATCGTAAATAACAGGTTAGTAAAGGATTATGAATTAATGAACTAAAACCCAGTATTAATGAATATAGTGAGCTGGTGAGTGAGTTAGTAAGGGTAACCTAAAACACAACGTCTCACACATGTAAGACAATCTATTTTACTGAATTGGCCTTTGCTAAGAATGTGTTTATGGGATGTAACTATATTGGAACAGTTTCTGTTTAGTAGTTAAATAATCTATTAATCTGTTAAACGTTCTAATAGAGCAGTTAGTTACGATGCTTGTTTCTTTTTTTTGTATCTTAACAATGGTTAGATTAGACTTACAGTGTGGAAACAGGCCCTTCGGCCCAACAAGTCCACACCGACCCGCCGAAGCGCAACCCACCCATACCCCTACATTTACCCCTTACCTAACACTACGGGCAATTTAGCATGGCCAATTCACCTGACCCGCACATCTTTGTGACTGTGGGAGGAAACCGGAGCACCCGGAGGAAACCCACGCAGACACGGGAGAACGTGCAAACTCCACACAGTCAGTCGCCTGAGTCGGGAATTGAACCCGGGTCTACAGGCGCTGTGAGGCAGCAGTGCTAACCACTGTGCCACCGTGCCGCCCAAATGGTGTAAGAGTAAAATGTGTTTTGCTTCAAGCGTGGTAGTTTGAGCAATCAAATCATATCCAGAACACAATGTTTTACATTTGCCTTTAAAAATAAGAAAAAATTGAAGTCTAGGCTATCTTTTGAGGGGTGAAAATGTGTTGCTGGAAAAGCGCAGCGGGTCAGGCAACAACCAAGGAGCAGGAGATTCAACGTTTCGGGCATGAGCCCTTCTTCAGGAATGAGGAAAGTGTGTCAATCTTAGCCTGCTTGGCACACTTTCTCATTCTTGAACAAGGGCTCATGCCCGAAATGTTGATTCTCCTGCTCCTTGGTTGTTGCTTGACCTGCTGCGCTTTTCCAGCAACACATTTTCAGCTCTGATCTGCGGTCCTCACTTTCTTCCATCTTTTGAGGGGGCTTGGTCTGGTCCACAACAAACTGGGAGCTCTTGTCAGAATCAAAATCTCTACTTCCAGATTGTTTTTTGGTTTATTGGACTCGGAGACATTTATTGGTGAGCATTGGTGTTCTCTATTCAGGTGTTGAATTTGTTTGGTTTAACTATGGCATACCTTGTGCAGTAATGGCTCTTTGAGTCACTAAGAACTGGAAGAAGTCATTTTGGGAGTTTTACAGGAAGTCAGCAAAGCAAAGCTTTTGGAATTGGCAGACAAGTTGGATTTGAGGCTATCATTGTCTGTGTGAAAAGGGGAGGAAATTGCACCCGCAGCTCGACATTTATGATTGTCACAAATGGCTAAAATTAAGTTGCAAATGGAGTAGCTTGAATTAGAGGCGATAACAAGGGAAAAAAAGAGGCTAAATTAAAAGAAAGTGAAAAGGAAATGAAACAGTTTAAATAATAATTAAAAACAGAAGAAAGGGAAAAAAAGAGTTTTTGAATTTTGGCGTTTGGAACTGAAAACTGAAAGTCAATTTAAAATGGTGGAGGTAGAGGTGAAAGGTAGGAGTAGTGATGAGACAGTGAAGGAGAGCAGTCCCGTCGTACTCAGAGGCTCTGTGAGGATCTATTTAAATATCTTTACGAATTACTTAAGTTTGATGAGAAGGGTGTAGAAGCCTTTTCGTTCAAGAAATTGTAGGAGCAAATGAAATAGCTGGTGACTATGTGAGTATTGTTGATCGAAACAAAGCTGATGGGTAGAGTTGGTGAGGTATTTGCATTGGTTTTAGGGATATCTGGTCAGTATGATGAGGTGAAAAAAGCCATTTAAAGTGCGTATGAACTAGTGCCAGAAACCTACAGACACCAATTTAGGAATCTAAAGTGAGAGCCTGGTAAGAGGTGCATAGAGTTTGAAGGCTGAAACAAAGCAATTTTGATAGATGGATAGATGCATTGAAAATAGATCAAACATATGATACTGTTAGAGAGGGTATTGGTTTGGAGGAGTTCAAAAATTTACTTCCTGAGGTAGTGAGTACTAGTGAAAGACCAAAGTGTTAACACTGGAGTATGTTTTGTGCTAGATTAGCAGTGGAAATGGCAGATAATTATGAATTATTTCATAAATTAAAATTTGGCTTCTTACATCAATTTTAATCTGTGATGGATAGAAATTGAGGAAGATAGAAATCCTCAGGCAGTAAGAGAAAAGGAGATCTCATTGAAGATAGTTTACTACAGGTTAAAAAGGAAACCCATGAGGGGAAAGGAGAAGTAAAAAAGATCTCAGTGAAAGATATTTTCATTATAATAAAGTAGCCTATATGAATTTGCCGTGTTAGGTGGTTTAGAAATAGCACTGGAAAGATGGATGTGGGAAAACAAGATAAGTCAGTGAGTTTTGTTGAAGTGTTAAAGGAAAGCACAGTGGAAGCTAAAATACTGCAAAAGAATGTGCAACCTGATAGTTTGAAAATAAAGGGCCAGATTTCTTTAAAGAATTTACTTGCATGGGCAAGATTTACTCATGTAAACCAGAAGGAGCAGGTAAAGAAATTAAAATTTTAAGAGATATGGGAGCAAGTCAATCTTTGGATGGTGAGAGATGAAATAAGATTCCCTACAGTGTGGAAACAGGCCCTTAAGCCCAACAAGTCCTCAGTGACCCTCTGAAGAGTAACCCACCCAGACCCATCTCTCTCTGACTAAAGCACATAACGCTATGGGCAACTTAGCATGGCCAATTCACCTGACATGCACATCTTTGGACTATGGTAGGAAACTGGAGCACCCGGAGGAAACCCACGTAGACACAGGGAGAATGTGCAAACTCCACACAGACAGTCACCCAAGGGTGGAATTGAACCCGGGTCCCTGGCGCTGTCAGGCAGTAGTGCTAACCACTGAGCCACTGTGATTATATATAATTCAGAAGGAATATTTCCAGAAAATATGTTAGTATGTGGAGTTCTTAGTGAAAAGAGCAGTGTTTCACTATATGAAGTGAGATTGGAGAGTCTGGTGAAAAGTGGTAAAGTGATGGAAGGAATAATAAAGAAATAATCTGTTTTGATGATACAGTTTCTCCTTGGTAATGATGTAGCTGGATCACAGGTGGAGGTAATGCCCACTGTTGAAAAGTTAGTGTAAAGTCAGACAGCTGAGGTATTACAAGGAGAATATCCTGGGATTTTTCTTGACTCTGCAGTAACAAGGTAACAAAGCCTTGTTGAAACAGGAGGACAAATCAGTGAGTAAGAATAGGGAAGATTGAAGTTCATTTGTCAGAAACTGTCTTTGATAAAACGATTGGAAGAAAGCAAGAACAAATGGAGGAAGAAGGCTGAAAAGCAGGCGTCCAGGGTGGTTATCTCCGGTTTGCTTCCAGTTCCTCAGGCTGGTGAGGCCAGAAACAGGGAGGTAATGGACTTGAACGTGTGGCTGGGGAGTTGGTGCAGGAAGCAAGGATTTAAATTCTTGGATCACTGGGGTATGTTTTGTGGTAAACATAAATTATACAAGAGAGACGGTTTGCACCTTAATAGGTTAAGGGCCAGCATTCTGGCAGGCAGGTTTGCTACTGTAGCACAGCTACGTTTAAACTAAGGAGGGGACAAACTGGATGTTTAAGAAGGAAATTAAAGGGAAAGTTAGAACAAGGGAAGTCAAGAAAGACAACCTTATCATTGACACAGAAAACTCAAAAAGGGATCATGTTGTAAGGTTGAGTGAAATAGGAGTTGATGGGAAGGGTGAGGGCAGTAACAAATTAAAAATACTATACATGAATGCATGAAGCATTAGAAATACGATGGATGAGCTTGAGGCTCTTTTGGAAATTGGCAGATACGATATTGTGGGGATAACTGAGACGTGGCTTCAAGTGGACAGGGCCTGGGAAATGAATATTCAAGGTTACACATGCTATTGTAAGGACAGACTGAGGGGCAGAGGGGGTGGGGTGGCCATGTTGGTAAGGGATGATATTCAGTCCCTTGCGCGGGGTCCTAGAATCAGGGGATGTAGAGTCAGTATGATAGAGCTGAGAAATTCTAAAGGGAGAAAGACCCTCTTGGGAGTTATCTACAGGCCCTCAAACAGTAGTCTGGATGTCGGATGTAAGTTGAATCAGGAGCTGAAATTGGCCTGTGGTAAAGGTGTTACTACAGTTGTTATGGAGGATTTCAACATGCAGGTAGACTGGGAGAATCACGATGGTATTGGACCTCAAGAAAGAGACTTTGTGGAATGCCTCCGAGATGGATTCTTAGAACAGGTGGTGCTGGAGCCTACCAGGGAGAAGGCAATTCTGGATCTGGTATTGTGCAACGAACCAGAATTGATCAGGGACCTTGAAGTGAAGGAGCCATTGGGAAGTGACCATAATACAATAAGCTTCAATCCGCAATTTGAGAGGGAGAGGGTACAATCGGAAGTGATAATATTTCTGTTGAATAAAGGGAACTATGGAGCTATGAGAGGGGACTTAGCCAAAGTTCAATGGTGCAATACCTTAGCAGGGATGACAGTGGAGAAACAACGGTGGATATTTCTGTGTATAATGCAGAAGATGCAGGATCAGTTCATTCCAAAAAGGAAGAAAGATCCTAGGAGGAGGCATGGGTGGCCGTGGCGAACGAGGGAAGTTAAGAAACATATAAAGTTAAAAGAGAAAAAGTATAGCATAGCAAAGATACGTGGGAAAATGGAGGACTGGGAAGCTTTTAAAGAACAACAGAGGATTACTAAGAAGGAACTACGCAGAGAAAAAAATGAGGTACGAAGGTAAACTGGCCAAAACTATAAAGGACGATAGTCAAAGCTTTTTTAGGTATGTGAAAGGCAAAAAAAAAGTTAAGACTAAAATTAGGCCCTTGAAGACAGAAACAGGGGAATATATTACAAGGAACAAAGAAATGGCAGAAGAATTGAATTGGTACTTCAGATCTGTGTTCACTGGGGAAGACACAAACAATCTCCCTGAGGTAACAGTGGCTGAAGGACCTGAACTTAAGCGAATCTATATTTGCCAGGAATTGGTTTTGGAGAGACTGTTAGGTCTGAAGGTTGATAAGTCCCCGGGGCCTGATGGTCTACATCCCAGGGTACTGAAGGAGGTGGCTCGAGAAATCGTGGATGCGTTGGTGATTATTTTCCAGAGTTCGATAGATTCGGGATCAGTTCCTCTGGATTGGAGGGTGGCTAATGTTATACCACCTTTTAAGAAAGGTGGGAGAGAGAAAGCAGGAAATTATAGACCAGTTAGTCTGACCTCAGTGGTGGGAAAGATGCTGGAGTCTATTATAAAGGATGAAATTGCAACATGTCTGGATAGTAGTAACAGGATAGGTCAGGGTCAGCATGGATTTATGAAGGGGAAATCATGCTTGACTAATCTTCTGGAATTTTTTGCAGATGTTGGATTATGTGCAGATTATGTTCATCTTGGAGCGCAGTTACTAGCGGTGTACCACAAGGATCTGTTTTGGGACCATTGCTTTTTGTTATCTTTATAAATGATCTAGAGGAAGGACTTGAAAGCTGGGTAAGCAAGTTTGCGGATGACACAAAAGTCGGTGGAGTTGTGGATAGTGAGGAAGGAAGTGGTAGGTTACAACGGGATATAGATAAGTTGCAGAGCTGGGCGGAAATGTGGCAAATGGAATTCAATGTAGCTAAGTGCGAAGTCGTTCACTTTGGTAGGAATAACAAGATGATGGATTACTGGGCTAATGGTAGGCTACTTGGTAGTGTGGATGAGCAGAGGGATCTTGGTGTCCATGTACACAGATCTCTGAAAGTTGCCACCCAGGTAAATAGTGCTGTGAGGAAGGCATATGGTGTATTGGGCTTTATTGGCAGAGGAATTGAGTTCCGGAGTCCTGAGGTCATGTTGCAGTTGTATAAGACTCTGGTGCGGCCTCATCTGGAGTATTGTGTGCAGTTTTGGTTGCCATACTATAGGAAGGATGTGGAAGCTTTAGAACGAGTGCAGAGGAGGTTTACCAGGATGTTGCCTGGAATGGTAGGAAAATCTTATGAGGAAAGGCTGAGGCACTTGGGGCTGTTCTCATTGGAGAAGAGAAGGTTTAGGGGAGATCTGATAGAAGTGTATAAGATGATTAGGGGTTTAGATAGGGTAGATACTAAGAACCTTTTTCCGCTAATGGAGTCAGGTGTTACTAGGGGACATAGCTTTAAATTAAGGGGTGGTAGGTATAGGACAGATGTTAGGGGTAGATTCTTCACACAGCGGGTTGTGAGTTCATGGAATGCCCTGCCCGTATCAGTGGTGAACTCTCCTTCTTTATGGTCATTTAAGCAGGCATTGGATAGGCATTTGGAAGTTATTGGGCTAGTATAGGTTAGGTAGGATTCGGTCGGCGCAACATCGAGGGCCGAAGGGCCTGTACTGCGCTGTATCCTTCTATGTTCTATGTTCTATGTTCTATGTAACTCTGAAGATAGACGAGGGAGATCCAGTAGATGTAGTGTACCTGGACTTTCAGAAAGCTTTTGATAATGTCCCACATAAGAGGTTAGTGAGCAAAATTAAGGTGCATGGTATTGGGAGCAAAATACTAACTTGGATTGAAAGTTGGTTGGCTGACAGGAAACAAAGAGTAGTGATAAACGGCTCCATTTCGGAATGGCAGGAAGTGACCATTCGGGTACCGCAGGGATCAGTGCTGGGACCGCAGATAGGGCAGCACGGTGGCACAGTGGTTAGCACTGCTGCCTCACAGCGCCAGGGACCTGGGTTCAATTCCCGCCTCAGGCGACTGACTGTGTGGAGTTTGCACATTCTCCCCGTGTCTGCTCCGGTTTCCTCCCACAGTCCAAAGATGTGCGGGTCAGGTGAATTGGCCATGCTAAATTGCCCCTAGTGTTAGGTAAGGGGTATATGTATGGGTGGGTTGCGCTTCGGCGGGTCGGTGTGGACTTGTTGGGCCGAAGGGCCTGTTTCCACACTGTAAGTAATCTAATCTAATATGTTAATGATATAGAAGATGGTATCAGCAATAACATTAGCAAATTTGCGGATGATACTAAGCTGGGTGGCAGGGTGAAATGTGATGAGGATGTTAGGAGATTACAGGGTGACCTGGACAAGTTAGGTGAGTGGGCAGATGCATGGCAGATGCAATTTAATGTGGATAAATGTATGGTTATCCACTTTGGTGGCAAGAACAGGAAGGCAGATTACGACCTAAATGGATTCAATTTAGGTAAAGGGGCAATACAAAGAGATTTGGGTGTTCTTGTACACCAGTCAATGAAGGTAAGCATGCAGGTACAGCAGGTAGTGAAGAAGGCTAATAGCATGCTGGCCTTCATAACAAGAGGGATTGAGTATAGAAGCAAAGAGGTTCTTCTGCAGCTGTACAGGGCCCTGGTGAGACCACACCTGGCGTACTGTGTGCAGTTCTGGTCTCCAAATTTGAGGAAAGACATTCTGGCTATTGAGGGAGCGCAGTGTAGGTTCACGAGGTCAATTCCTAGAATGGCAGGACTACCTTATGCTGAAAGACTGGAGCGACTGGGCTTGTTCTTCATTCCCCAACCACTTCCAATGGTTTAAAACACTTTTATTTTTGTCACTATTCAGTTCTAATTCATGGTCATTGACCTGAAATATTAACTTTTTCTTGACAGGCACTGCCTAACCCACTGAGTTTTTCCAGCACCTCCTGTGCTAAATATAAACTAAATATTTTGTTTATTTGTATCATAAATGCATGCTTCTGGGGGAAACAAAACTAGGGCTGAATCTTATGTTTTTCAGCTAAGCCCAAATTTTGTCAAATTTTGCAGATGTTTTTCATTGTGAGACCTTGCCCGAACCAACCAAGCCCACTTCATAGTTACCTCCCATACCAATGATATTTCTCATGTATGACGTCCCTAATCCATCTTTCCATCTAGTGTTTTTGGAACAACTCACCTCTCAGTGCTGGCAACCTTTGTGCTCACACTATCTTTAAAAGTTTTTTGTACATCTGGATGAGCACAAGCATTTCTTAGCTGTCCTGCTTGGTCAAGTGTGTTTGCACAAGATATTGGAGAGGGAGAGGATTGCACTGTGGTTCTTCAGGAACCTGGAAGTTGTGGTCAAGAGATGATGTGTCAAAGAGCTGTCACTTCTCAGAAGACCAATGTGGAAGTTGTGCCACCAGACCCTGACAGCCTGTTCTGAGGTTATCTGGGTCAGTACCATCTCCATGGTACAGACAATGGCCAGAAGTGCGAGCTAGATGCACTACCCTCTATGCAAAGTGTCCTACTGAAGCCTGTCAGTGTAAGCTCTTGCGATCTGCATTGCAAACCTGTGCTTCCAGCTCGCACTGGCAGTGCATGTTTGAATACCAGATTGGTTGTGATGTGTTGGCAGATGCCATTGCCCTTCAAGGAGGAATGGGTTTGGATAATGCCTGTTAATCATTCCTGGGGCTGAGGTTTCATCATAGACAAGATGGATGTTATTTGTAGCAAGCTGAATCTGCCAAGTATGCACTTCAGTTTCCTAGTTGAGTTTTCCTGATGTTGAGTTTTCTCATCGAGTTTGGTCAGCTGGGGGTCTGAATGTTAATGAGATGAATTATGTCAGCAAGGCATTTAACAAGCAGTAATGACCGTCACTTGGCATCTCTCAGTTGCTTGGAGGGAATCTTGCCATGTCACGTATGAAAAGCATGAAAGAGGGAGCAAAACGATCTCAACGTTGAGATGGTCCTTGTTGCACTTGTTGGATTCTGCTGCATATCTCACTATAGCCTGCATTACTTAATCCCTAATAGATTCTGAACGTAAAGTCAGCTTGGCTAACTTAAAACATTTATTTCAAATTAGCAAATAGGCAACTCATAACCTTGTCCAGGATTAAGCAAATAACTGAAGACTAGGAAGCCAAGGCTGTCTGATTCCACACTTAAGACAGTTTGTTTGTTCTCAACCATCACTTTCCCCAATGCTCACTTATAATGAACCTTGTATCCAATATCACCTTTCTTGTTTGTCCCACTGCTTCTTGTATTATGCTGAGTTCTGCTGATACTGCCGGTTCTTATGCACTTTTGTTAGCTCCCAGTATAACCAAATAGTATATTTACATGGAGGCTGAAAATTCATTCAAAGAAACATTTCTTCCCCCAGTGTTGTTCTCATCTTATCTCACTGCTACTTCCAGTCTTCTTCCACCTGTTACTGCTTCAAGGGAGTGAACCTCCTGGAAGAAAAGTATAAAGAAAAGTAAGATAGTACTGTGGTCCATTAGGTTGGTGATCTCTCTCTCAAATACCGGTTTGGTTACATTGTTAATTAGTCATACTGTGTGCTCAAACCCTTCCCTGGGCAATTTGATTCTAAGAACCATCACCATCTGTGTGAAATTCACATCTCTGTATGCGATGAATGGAAGACTGAGAATTAAAAGGAGGCAAGCCTTTGCTTTGTTTTTATTATTTTTCTTTTTATGATTTGTCTTTCAAATTTTTAATGTTACTCCCCATACTATCTTGCCTCATTTGGTTAATAATTGCTTGTTCTAACGGAATGTGACATTACTCTTTAGATTCTTCATAGCAATGTTGATAATAGGAGTCACATTTGACCTTTGGACAGTTTTTGAGAGCAAGAAGAGAAAATGTGTTTTTAGGTAGAATTTATTTGTTAAGTTTGTTCTAAGTACAAATAAGTTCATTAAATGACCTTATTTGCATAATATTTTCTTTTTGAACTACAGTCTTTCCTAATTTATGTGAGAAATCAATTGTGTAATAGTGAAAGGCTAATAGTTGGAAGTATATATCTTTTAAAGATTTTACAAGTTGTTTGGTTGATGCCCCGCCTCTTCTCCAGGATGTGTAGCTTACAACTATCAAAGAAGACAGATTGGCATAGCATAATATATCTAATTAGTGGTTTCATTAGGGAGGCCAGCTGAGAGGCAGCATTCCCAAGTGGAGAATCGTGGGTGTAAAGTAGCATCTGATTACTGTGGCACTCCATACTGCCATAGCACTATGAAATTGCATAATTTTATATAGCTATGAAATTATATTTCTGAAAACATAACTTCATGTTAGGTGGAAACGTGTTTACACTCTGAACTTGCTCTTTCACAATCAAGGAAGCTTTTAGAAGTACAACTGGCTTGTGTGACATGGCTTGGTGTAACAGTATGTTTATTTGAGACCTTGCATCTTAAAAAGATATGATGCAATGTTTTTGTTCTTTGTGTGTGGTGTCACACTTGATAGAAATTATTATTCATATGTACAGAATTTCTAAATTTTTGCAGATGCTTCATGAGTTGTGCAAATATTTGTATAATGCATAAATTTTTAAAAAAATCTAAGGTCCTGGTATGCAGCCTTCTGAAACCAAACAGTCCATGTGCTGTCAGTTGACCAACTGTGCCATGAGGGAGGGAATTCTATGATTTTCATATTTCCAAGTCAGGATGGTGAGTGGCCTGGGGCGCATTTTGCAGGTGATAGTGTTCCCTTTTATCTGCTGCCCTTGTCCTTCTAGATGGAAGTGGTTGTGGCTTTGGAGGTTGTTGTCTGAGGATCTTTGGTGAATTTCTGCATTGCATCATGTAGATAGTATACACTGTTGCTGCTGAGCATCACTGGTGAAGAGAATGGATGCTTTTGACTATGGTGTCAATTGATAGGCTTACTTGTCCTGGATGGTGTCAAACTTCTTGAGTGTTTTTGGAGCTGCACCCATCCAGGCCAGTGGGGAGTGTTCCACCACACTCTTGACTTGTCCTTGTAGATGGTGGACAGGCTTTAGAGAGTCGGGAGGTGAGTTATTGTGGTATTCCTAACCTCTGACCTGTTCTTTTAATCATTGTATTTATGTGGCTAGTCCAATTGAGTTTCTGGTCAATGGTAATCCACAGATTGTTGATAGTGGGGATTCAGTGATGGTAATACCTTTGAATTTCAATGAGTTGTGATTAGGTTGACTTTTATTGGAGATAGTCATTGCCTGTCATTTGTGTGGCATGAATGTTCCTTGCCACTTTCAGCCCAAGCCTGAATATTGTCCAGATCTTGTTGCATTTGAATGAACATTGGATGTCTCAATATCTGAGGAGTCATGAATAGTGCTGAGCATTGTGCAATCATCAGCAAGTATCCCTACCTTTGACCTTATGATAGGGGGACGTCATTGGTGAAACAGCTGAAGATGGTTGAACCTTTGGACACTGCTCCGAGGAACTCCTGCAAAGATGGCCTGGAGCTGAGATGACTGACCTCCACCAACCACAGCCACCTTCCTATATGCCAGATATGACTCCAACCAGCAGCGAGTTTGTCTCCCAAATCCAATTGAATACAGCTTTGCTAGGACTTCTTGATGCTACATTTGGTCAAATGCGATTAAAGTTAGATCACATGGGATCTGGGGAGAGCTGGCCGATTGAATACAAAATTGGCTTGCCAGTAGGAGACAAAGGGACTGGAGGCTTGTTGCTAGCAGTGTTGTGCTGGGATCGGTGCTGGGTCCACTGTTGTTTATATAAATGATTTGGATGATTGAGAAGATATGACACAACAAACAGTGGTATAGTCAACAGTGAAGAAGGTTAAGTATGATTTCAAAGGGATCTCGATCAATTGGGTCAATGGGCTGAGCAGTGGCAGATGGAGTTTAATTTAGATAAATGCTTCTGGAGTACTCTGTGCAGTTCTGGTCGCTCTACTACATGAAGAATATTATTAAATTGGAGAGGGTTCAGAAAAGATTTAACAGGTTATTGCTGGAACTGGAAGGTTTGAGTTATAAGGATAGGCTGGGACTTTTTTTCACTCGAACATAGAAGGTTGAGGGGTAGCCTTATTGATGTTTATAAAATCATGACATAAATAAGGTGAGTAGCTAAGGTTGTTTCCTTAGGGTGGGGGAGTTCAGCACAAGGGAGCATATTTTTAAGGTGAGAGGAGAAAGTTTTAAAAGGAACCTTAGAGACAACTTCTACACACAGTTAATGGTTTTTGTGTGGAATGAACTGCCAGAGGAAGTGGTAGATGCAGGTACAGTTGCAACATCTAAAAGACATTTGGATAGGTGCATGAACAGGGAAGGTTTGGAGGGATATGGAGCAAATGCAGTCAAGTGGGACTAGTTTAGTTTGGGAAACTTGGCTGACATGGACGAGTTGGATTGAAGCGTCTGTTTCTCTGCTGTGTGACCTTGACTCTTCTATTACTCCTTACCTCACCTCTGGAATTCAGCACTTTTGTCCATGTTTGCACCAAGGCTGTAATGATGTCAGGAGATGAGGGCACTGGTAGAACTCAAATTGGGTGTCATTGGGCAAGTGCGGCTAGATGGCATTGTTGATGATATCTTCCATCACTTTACTGATGATTGAGACAAAGCTGATGGGGCAGGAATTGGTCTGCTTGATGTGTACAGGACATTGCCTGGACAATTTTAAGTTTTGTCAGGTAGATGTTAGTGTTATAACTGTATTGGACCAGCTTGGCTAGGGAATGGAAAATTCTGAAGCACAAGTCTTCAATGTGATTGCCAGAAGATTGTCATACCCTTTGCAGGATCTAGTACCTCCAACTGTATCTTGATATCACATGGAGTAAATTGAATTGGCTGAAGAGTGCTATCTGTGATACTGGAGAAGGCCGAGATGGATCATCCACTTGCCACTTCTGGCTGAAGATTGCTGCAAATGCTTCAGACTTAGCTTTTGCATTAATGTATTGAGCTGTTATGAACAATAGAGGTCCCAGCACTCATTCTTGTGGAACACCACTGGTCAGAGAACTTGAGCAAGAAAAACACTCCTCTGTCTTCTTTGAACAAACTAATTTTGTTTCCAACCTCTTAACTCACTGTGGATTCCATGTAACTTAATCTTCTGGATCAGCCTACCATGAAGTGCCTTGTCAAATGCTATAGTAAAATCCATGCAGACAACATTCACTGCCCTACCCTCATGTCACTTCCATAAAACAACTCAAGGAAATTTGTGAGACAAGACCTCCCCCACCTAAAGCCATGCTGACTATCCCTAATAAGTCCATTCTTTTCCAAATGCGAGTAAATTTTTCCCAACAATTTCCCTATCACTGATTTAAGACTTATAATTTCCTGTGTTAACCTTTTTTGCCCTTCTTCCACAAAGGAACAACATTGGCTATTCTCCAGCCTTCTGGGACTTCACCTGTGGCTAAAGAGGATACAAAGATATCTGTCAAGGCCCAGCAATATTCTCCCCTGCCTCCTTCAGTGTCTTGAGATAGATCCCACCAGCCCTGGGCATTTATCTACCTTGAATTTTTTCAAAACACCCAACACCACCAACTGCTTAATATCAACACTCCCAAGCTATCAACATACACCTCTATCCTTGGTAAATACCAATGCAAGGTATTTATTAAAGGACCTCACCCACTTCCTCTGGCTCATTACATAACTTTCCATCTTTGTCTTTGATTGGTCCAACCCTTTCCCTACTTACCCTCTTACTCCTAATATACATATAGAATGCCTTGGGATTTTCCTTAACCCTATTCGCCAAGGGACATTTCATGACTCCTTCTAGCCCTCTATATTTCTTGTTTACGTTTTTTTCCCTATTTTCTTTACATTCCCCAAAGGATCTTGTCTGATTTCAGTTTTCTGAACATTGCATGTGCTTCATTTTTCTTTTTGACTAAACTTTAGATATCTCTTGTCACCCAAGGTATCTGAATCCTGCCATCTTTACCTTTATCCTCATAGGAACATGCTGGTTCTGAACGGTGATTAACTAGCCTTTAAAAGACTCCCATATGTCACTTGTGGATTTACCTTCAAACAGCCACCCCCAATCTAATTTCTCCAGTTCCTGCCTATTGTAATTAGCCATCCTTCATTTTAACACTTTCACCTGAGGACCAGTCTTATTCTTATCCATGGCTTACAGAATTATGATCAGTGTTCCCAAAATGCTTCCCTACTGAAACTTCGATCACCTAGTCAGGCTCCTTCCCTAGTTGAATTATCTACATATTGTTTCAAGACACCCACCTGGATGCACCTAACGAATTCTGCCCCATCTGCACCCCTTAAATCATCCCCTACAATAACTGTGTGTTCTTATGTCTTCCCATGATGCATATTTCTTCTTCTACCCCTCACTGGCTATTGGAATGCCTATAATATAATCCCATGATAATGACTGTATCTTTCTTATTTCTGGGTTTTACCCATATGGCATCACTGGGTGAGCCCTCCAAGCTGTCCTGTCTTAGTGTAGCTGTGACATTCTCTTTAATCAGTAATGTATCTTCCCCACTCCTTACACCCCTCTTTATCACACCTGAAACATCGAGCTGCCATTCTCTCAACCAAGTATTGTAATGGCTACAACATCATAGATCATGTATTATTCCAGATTCTAAGCTTATCTGCATGGCCTGTTGTTATACTCCTTACATTAAAATAAGTACACTTTACACTGCCAGTACTGTCATGTTCATTAACATGGCCCTGTAAATCTTTCAATTAGATCTACTTGCCTTAACCTCTACTCTCTCCTTAATCACTACACATGCTGACCTACAGTTCTGGTTCTTGTCCCCTTGCCACACTAGTTTAAACCCTTTTGAGTGGCACTGGCAAACCTATTGGTGCCCTTCCAGTTTAGGTGCAATCTGTCCTCAGTGTACAAGTCTTTCCATTCCTGGATGACATCCCAATGGTCCAAATATCTGAAGCCCTCCCTCCCAGACCACCTCTTCAGCCATGTATTTAACTGTTATATCCCTATTCCTAGCCTCACTAGCATGTGGCACTGTGTAACCCAGGGATTACAACACTGGAGGTCCACCTTTTCAACATTTTATCTAATTCCTTAAATTCTCTTTTCAGGACCTCCCTGTCTTCCTGCCTATGTTACTACCAATATGGATCAGGACTTCAGACTGCTCACCCTCCCCTCAGAATGTCCACTGCTTGTTTACAGACATCTTGGACCCTGGCAGCATACCATCCTGGAGTCTCACTCGCAGCCACAGAAATATCTGTGTTGACAAAGGAAAGAGCCATATATAAGAGGAGGATTTGAGTCAATATAGTGAGTGGGATTATAGCACCAAAGTAAGTTCTGGAGATAGAGAAGAATATTGTCATGAAATTTAAACATTAAAATGAGAATTATAAATTTGAGGCACTGGGAGACTGGGATCCAGTATTGGTTGGTGAAGACATAATGTGATGTGGAGGTGCTGGTGTTATACTGAGGTGGACAAAGTAAAAAAATCACGCAACATGTCTGTTTGGAAGTACTAGCTTTTGGAGTGCTGCTCCTTCATCAGGTAGCTATGGAGCAGGATCATAACACACAGAATTTATAGCAAAAGATTACAGTGTCATTCAATTGAAACGATATATTGAACAAACCTGGATTGCTGATAAGTCTTTTATCTTCTGGAATAGATTGAAGGTTTTGGTTCATTAATATGTGAATCCCAGAACTACTTTTAAATCACATTCTCAAGGTATTTGAAGGTTTTATAAAAAAACTAGGTGACATCTCTGCCCTGATAATGTATTAAAGGTGTGAAGTTAGAGGCTGTCTGTATCCCAATCTTGAGTCAGACTGTTTCTATTTGCAAAGTAGGAATTTAGTGAAAATTGCGATATGTACTGCAGCATTGATGATTATGGATAGGAGGATCACTGATAACACATTGGAATAACTGAATTTGAAGATAGAGTAGATCTGAATGAGGACTTTACCAGCTGATGTGATAAATGACGGAGACAAAGTAAGCGAGGTTGCACCAGTGCTAGCATGATGACGTATATATTTAAAGTACTATTTTTAATGTTTACATTTTTTTAAAAACTGACTCAAAATGACTTCTAGGCAAATTACTGAATTACTAGTTCAGTGAGGAGTCACTATGTCACAGCTTCCCATCATGAAATTGCAGACTTACATTGTTTTGGTCACTTAAAATTATGGGAACGAAAAGGATGAAGGACGGCTGATTGAATTATATGCTACCTTATTGGAATTGCTGAATTCTCACAGTTCTGAAGAAGGCCATTCTGCCCACCATGTATTATGACTTTTTGCTAGTCTCCTACCTATTTCCTGTACCCTCTCATTGTTTCTATTTAGATAATCATCTAATGCCCTCTCGATGCCTCAATTGACCCTGCCTGCACCATGCTTCCAAACAGTGCATTCTGGATCAGAGGCCACTCATTGTATGCATTTGCTTTTTCTTGCATCAAATTTGCTAGTTTTGCAAATCGCTTTAAATCTCAGCCCCCTCATTCTTGATCCTTCTATGAGACTTAACAAACAATGCAGGTCTTTTTTGATATATAATTACAGTTACACCACGCTGTAAACTTTTGCTGTAAATTCTGTGTCTTACAATCTTATTCTCCACAACCACCTGATGAAGGAGCAGCGCTCTGAAAGTTAGTACTTCCCAATAAACCTGGTGTTGTGTGATGTTTAACTCTACGTGAATGGGAACAGTTTCTCCCTATTTAATCTGTCCAGATTTTGAAAATTCATATCAGATCTCCATTTAGGCTTCCACTCTCCAGGGACAATAGCACAATCTACACAGATGCTGCCAGATCTGCTGAGTTTCTCCAGCAATTTGTTTTTGTGTGCGTCTGTGGTCTAACAAGTATTTTGTATAAATTCAGCATAACCTCGTTGCTCTTGTACTCTATAGCCCTGTTAAAGCCCAATACAAATTTTGTGACTCTTACCTGGAGCAGGTGGGAGTTGAAATCAGACCATTAAAGCCCAATGCACAGTATGCTCTATTAACTGAAATAACTCCACAGAGGCTGGTATCTTGTCACCAAGTCACCCTTTATTTACACATGGAGCACCCTTGACATTACTCCAGCTCCCTCAGAACCAGCTCATAGAGTGATCTGAATGTCTGACACTCATGCTCTTATCTGCCAGCCAGGGGTTGCTGACTGGGCTATTAATCTAGTCCTAAGAGGGAATTCATATTTTACGAGGTCACCTGGCTGACCTCATTACAAATACTACATCACTCCCCCTTTGAGTCTGGGGACATAGACAACTTTTTTTTTGTAGCTCCTTCTAGGGCATTTTAGCAGTGGATTGGGTTCCTCCAGCTCTACATGTGATACGGGCACGGTGTAATGCACAGTAGCTTGCCACTTGGGTGCAGATGGTCTCAGAAGAAATTCATTCTCTTCAGGTGGCAAAGGTTGAGGTGGTGACATCCACCATTTTCACGTTATATTTCAAGGTATCTTCAACGCTTGGCAGAGACAGAGAGCTCCTGTTTCTCGAAAGTCGGAAAAGCTGTTGAGGAGCTGGGCAGTTTCACTTCGCACAGTTTGAAAGTTTGCACCTTTCATGTGTTCCCATGTACTTGTTCAGTACCAACCTGAATTTTTTACGTCACTGGACGTGACCTCATGCCTCTTACCCATGCAGTGCCATTCCTGTAGTTCAGACATCAACCTTCGTCCCCTGAAGTAAACTGTCTCACTTGCTTGGTGGAGTCCTGTTTCCAGCATTGACATTCCTGATACCACTTCATCCTCTCCCCAGGTCTGGTAGATCAAATTTAACTTAGCGACTCCTCTCGAGCTATCCCTGTAGTTGCATGGGATGTGGTCCTATAATCAAATAGGAACTCTGTCAATTTGTGTCTAGTGAAGCTGTAGGGTGTTTCTTTAAATCTGCCTTCAAAATTTGGACTGCTCTTTCTGCCAGACCATTGGATGATGGATGATATGGAGCTGTCCTTACATGTCAAATACATTTCGACTGTAGGAACTACTTAAATTCCCTGCTGGTAAATAGTGGGCTGTTATCTGTGACCAACACTTCTGGGAGTCCGTATGTTGCAAAAGATCTATGCAGTTTTTCTTCTAATGTTTGGCAAATGAACTCTATGCACATCCAGCCATTTTGAGTGGATGTCCAGTGACTAAGAACATTGAGCTCATGAAAAGACCAGCATAGTTGGCATGTAACTGAGTCCAGGGTTTACTCTGCCATTCCCACAAATGTGGGGGTGCTGCTGGCGGTAATATTTGCTCTTGTTGGCATTCTGGGCACTGCTCCACCAACATGGCTATGTCTGCATCCAAATCTGGCCATCAGACATAACGTCTCGCCAACATCAATTTTTGGAACCCTGTATGACCCTGATGGTGTGCTGCCAGGCAACCTTTGCTTGAGACAATCACTCTCTTGTTCCCCATAATAATGTGCCATCCTTCGCTATGATCTGGCCTCTCCGGATCCAAAAAGGTTTCAATTCTGGTTGTGACAGGCCTTTGGTTTCCCCCATCAGCACCAGTTGTTTCAGTTTTTCCAGGATTAGATCTTTTGGCGTCCAAAGTCTGATATTGTCAGCTGTGACGAGAAGTGTGTTCAGAAAATGTAAAGTCGTGACTGACTCCTCCAATGGCAGTACTGCTGGTGGTGTATCTGCCAGTAGGAGATGATGCAATGCAGCAGCATTTGCTACTTGGCCTCCCTGGCAATGTTTCAACTTATAATTATACGAACTTACTACTGAAGCCCACCACTGAATTTGGCCTGAAGCAACGTGCAGCACTGCCTTGTCCTCTTTAATTGATCTAGCAGGGGTTTGTGGTCATTACTATGACAAATTTACATCTGTAAAAGTTTGGTTGGAACTTTCTGACTCCAAATATGACTCCCAAATCTTCCTTCCGTATGTATTTATATTTTCCATTAGTCAAAGTCCTGGATGCGTATGCTATTGGGCGTTCCCCTCCATTGGGCCAGCTATGAGCTAATACTATCCTGATGCTGTACGGGGTGACATTGTATGTCAATATCAGATCTCACTCGTAAACGTACTGTGCCAACACCTGAGAGGATCATAGCTGTTTTTTCTTTTCCCTGAAAGCTGTGGCTTGGCAACATGACCATTTCCAAGGCTGACCTTTTTTTTTAGAAAAAGTTGATGCAAAGGTACCAGGATGGAGGCCAGATTGCATATGAATTTCCAATAATAATTCGCCAGCCCAAGGATAGACCTAAGCTGTGCTACAGACCAGGTAATTGGGACACCTTTGATTGCCCTCCCTCTATCTTCCAATGGGTGTAATTGGTCTTGCCAACTATGTAGTCCAAGTAGGTCACTTCAGGTGCCTGAAACATACATTTTTCCCTTCTAATGCATACATCAAACTGTGAGAAAAGTCTAAAGACTATATCCAAGTTATCTAAATGCTCCTTATTGCTCTTCCCTATTATTAGCACATGATTTAGATAAATGGTGACTGTGGTAGACTTTGTAAAATGTTCTCCAGTGTCTGCTGAATAGTTGCTCAGGCTGATGATACCATAAATGACAGTCATTGCAGAATTTTGGAATTGCTTCCTGGTCACCGTGCAAGGTAGCCTTGACTTCTTTGATAGTCCTGAGACCTTCCTGAAAAACTTCTGGGTGTTTAACTGCGTCTTCACTTATGCAGCCATTTTCTAATCAAAAAATATCAATCCAGTCTGGGTGAATCTTTCTCAACTGATATCCTGTTCTTTTCTCAACCCATCAAGCTTGGGCCTGATTTTTATTACAATCAGTGGTGACTGAATCAGTTGCTTCTCATTAGATACAGGAACCAAAGTTGTACGTTTGATCTGTAAAAGTTCCCTAGTATAGATTCTCCGTTTAGCCAAGGTCTTGCGCACACATAAGCGTAGGATTCCAGAGCGAATGTTGTTTAAGATGGTTTCCACAATCAATGAAGCGGCTGTGCCGTTACAGACCTCCATTAGAATCGGCTAACCATTTAGCCGGATGTTTACTTTGACTGGTTCTGGATGTAAGTTTGCTTGCTGAGCTGGAAGGTTTGTTTTCAGATGTTTTGTCACCATACTAGGTAACATCATCAGTGAGCCACTGGTGAAGCGCTGGTGGTATGGCCCGCTTTTTATGTGTTTAGGTTTCCTTGGGTTGGTGACATCATTTTCTGTGGTGGTGTCATTCCCTGTGGTGACATCATTTCCTGTTCTACTTCTCAGGGATGGTAAATAGGATCCAAGTCAATGCGTTGGTGATAAAGTTCCGGTTGGAATGCCATACTTCCAGGAATTCTCGTGCGTGTGTCTGTTTGGCTTGTCCTAGGATAGACAAATAGGCAGATAACTAGCCACAAAAAGACATGACCCACTGTCACCAGTATCTTTACATACAGATGAGGAAGGACACCAGTTCAACTGGGACAACGCATCCATCCTAGGACAAGCCAAACAGAGACACGGACTAGAATTCCTGGAAGCATGGCATTCTAACCAGAACTCTATCAATACACACATTGGCTTGCATCTCATTTACCACCCCCCTGAGAAAAAGAACAGGAAATTATGTCACCAGCCTAAGGAAACCTAAAAATACATAAATAAAAAAGCAGGTCATACCATCAGTGCTTCACTGGAGATTCAATGAAGATGTTACCTAGTATGGTGACAACTAGGTAACAAAATTGTGACAAAATGTCTGTAAACAAACCTTCTAGCTCAGTAAGCAATCTTACATCTAGAACCTCTACCTGAGCTACAGACCTTCTCAAAACTCGCTGATTGATTCGGATTTGGATTTTGCTATACAATTTAACTGTTCCAAACCAGGTGGACTTCCCAGAGTGTGTGCTCTCCTGGTTGGTGGCCTATGAGTTCTCAGTTTATGTATAGTAAGATTCTTTTGCTGTCTTGAGTCTGCATGCTGGCAGCAGCTACAATGGCTTGCCGGCCTGGGGGATCCGGAAGAAAATTTTAACTGTTTGGCTGAGGCTTGGCCTTGCTTGGGGGTTTTGCTGTGGGCTGACTTACATGCCTCTGTGCAGGTTATGTCCTAAGTGAGGCTGAACAATTGCCTTCACTCAAGTGGTGTTCCCCGAGTTCAGTTGGCCTGGCGAAGTTGTCCACTTCTATCGGAATACCCTGCAACTCACATGCTCCACTTGCTGTGTTTTCCATTGATAAAGCCAGATGAAGTCTTGATGAACTCCAGCTGGGCTTCAGCTACTAGGTGCTTTTGCATGGTTGCTCATTAATCCCAGAAATGAATTGGTCTCTCAGCATCCCATTAAGAGTTAAACAAAGTCACATGTTTCTGCCAATTGTCTTAACCATGTTAAACATCCCGATATGGATTCCACTGGTTCTCAAGTTTACATTTACCAAGTAAAAATGATAACATTTCAGAATTACAGGAGGCTTGGACGTCATAATATTCCTTAACTAAATCGGTCAACATTTGAAACGTTTCAGTATTTGTTGCCTCAGGAAGAGTTAAGCTCCTCATAACTGAAAAGGTTCCGGGTCCACAAGCTGTCAGGAGAATTTCTTTGGCTTTTCATCTGCCCCTATGTCATTTGCCCAGAAAAAAAAGCATTATTTCCACATGTTGGGCCCATTCTTCACTAGGATCAAATAAGTGAAGCTTCTCAAATAACAGTATGATGCCAGAAATGCTTACCCCAAATCAAAGATGACTGTTGCGAGCAAATTTCTTCAGGAGTGTGCTTTTCTCTTGTCACCACTGAAGTAACTCCATAGAGGCCGGTGTCCTGTCACCAAGTCACCGTTTATTTACATGTGGAGAGTCCTTGACACTGATTCAGTTCTCTCGCAGCCAAGTGTCAGAGTGTCTGACACTCCTGTTCTTATCTGTCAGCCTAGCTCCCAGTTTGAACAAATTAACAGCCCTAATCTGGGAATTCATGTTCTATGAGGTCCACCTGGCTGGCCTCACTCTAATAACCCTGCCTGTTCCACCACTTTCAATGATTTATGCACATATACATATAAGTTCCTCTTCTCATGTACCGCTATTACATATTGTAACACTCTTTTGTCCTTGTTTTTTTTATCAAAATCTATAACTTCTGATTTCTTTGCATTGAACTTCATCTATCGCCTATCTGCCAACACCATCAACTTATCTATATCTTTTTTGAAGTTCTAAACTATCCTGCTAGCAGTTTACAATGCTTCCAAATTTTGTATAATCCCCAAACTGGAAAATTGACCCTGATACACTAAAATCTAGGTCATACAGAAAAGAAGGGTCACAATACTGACTCCTGGGGAAAACCACTGTAAACGTTACTCCAGTCCAAAAAATACTAATTACCACTACTCTCTGTTTTCTATTACTCAGCAAATTACAACATTTGTGTCATTACCATCTCTAGGGTGTAGGTTTGCTTGCTGAGCTATAGGTTTGATATCTAGACGTTTCATTACCTAGCGAGGTAACATCATCAGTGGCGACCTCCAAGTGAAGCGAAGCTGTTGTCTCCTGCTTTCTATTTATATCTTTCTCCTGGATGGGGTTCCTGGGGTTTGTGGTGATGTCATTTCCTGTTCTTTTTCTGAGGGGTTGATAGATGGCATCTAGATCTATGTGTTTGTTTATGGCGTTGTGGTTGGAGTGCCAGGCCTCTAGGAATTCTCTGGCGTGTCTTTGCTTAGCCTGTCCCAGGATAGATGTGTTGTCCCAGTCGAAATGGTGTTTTTTTTCATCCGTGTGTAGGGCTATGAGGGAGAGAGGGTCGTGTCTTTTTTGTGGCTAGCTGGTGTTCGTGTATCCTGGTGGCTAACTTGCTTCCTGTTTGTCCTACGTAGTGTTTGTGGCAGTCCTTGCATGGAATTTGCTGGGCTCACAGTGTTTTAGTACTATCTATAATGTTTGCGTCTTGCTATAATTTTCCTGCAGATTTCTCATATGCTTTCCACTATTAGATGGTCTATATGTGACACCTAGCAATGTAATTGTATCCTTTTTGTTCCTAAGCTCTAGCCGAATTGGGATAACCTCTTGCCCCAGCACTGCGATGCCTTACCACCATCACCTCTATTTACTATCATTTCAGAACATCTTGCCCCCAAGAATATTTAAATCAAGTTCTGCCCTTCCTTGAGCCAAGTCTCTGTTATTGCCACAATATTATGATCTTAAGTGGCAATCTGTACTTGTAACTCCCTGATTTTCTTTATTATACTAACATGTCAGAAGTTGTTAAAATCCACATAGGAATTAATGACATAAGTAGAACTAGGAATGTGATTCTGGCGAAGGAGTTTAGAGTACAAATTAAAAAGCAGAATCTCAAAGGTAAAAACCCTTATTACCCAAGCATGTAAAAATTAGTATAGAGACAGTCCACTATGTAATCTGCAGACCCTGCCACATTAAGTCTTGATGGTCTTTGTAAGGTACGTTAGGTTATTTATTAGACATGATTTGGAGATGCCGGTGTTGGACCGGCATCTCCAAAGTTAAAAATCACACAACACCAGGTTAGAGTCCAACAGGTTTATTTGGAAGCACTAGCTTTCGGAGCGACGCTCCTTCATGTAACCACCTGATGAAGGAGCAGCACTCCAAAAGCTAGTGCTTCCAAATAAACCTGTTGGACTATAATCTGATGTTGGGTGATTTTTAACTTAATTTATTAGAAGGTTTGTATGTTGTCTGCAACTTTACCTCTGCGCATTGCTTATGAAGTCCCTAGATGTGTTTTTAAGTCTCCCTTACTGAACTTCCTTTCTGATCAGTCACAAGATTGCTGATCTTGTGAATCAACTGAGATATTTTGACTGCTTAATGGATACTGTGTTTCTGTTGCCCTTTTACAGATCTCTTGCTATAACAGAGTTCCAGATAGGGCAGTTGCTTTTGGAGTTTGGTAAAAACAATGACTGCAGACGCTGGAAACCAGATTCTGGATCAGTGGTGCTGGAAGAGCACAGCAGTTCAGGCAGCATCCAAAGTGCAGCGAAATCGACGTTTCGGGCAAAAGCCCTTCATCAGGAATAAAGGCAATGAGCCTGAAGCGTGGAGAGATAAGCTAGAGGAGGGTGGGGGTGGGGAGAAAGTAGCATAGAGTACAATGGGTGAGTGGGAGAGGGGATGAAGGTGATAGGTCAGGGAGGAGAGGGTGGAGTGGATAGGTGGAAAAGGAGATAGGCGGATAGGACAAGTCCGGACAAGTCATAGGCACAGTGCTGAGCTGGAAGTTTGAAACTAGAGTGAGGTGGGGGAAAGGGAAATGAGGAAACTGTTGAAGTCCACATTGATGCCCTGGGGTTGAAGTGTTCCGAGGCAGAAGATGAGGCGTTCTTCCTCCAGGCGTCTGGTGGTGAGGGAGCAGCGGTGAAGGAGGCCCAGGACCTCCATGGGCGGTGAAGGAGTTTGGTGTCAAGCATACAAATGACTTATCTTGCCCAGAAGAACTAGTTTCGAATGACTAGTGCATCAGTGCTTTTCATGTAGATTGGGGAGGATGCTGCTTATAAACTACCATTCATTCAAGCTGATTCAGAAGATCAAGTGAAAACACTGCTGGAGTACTTCTGGAATGCTTTGAATTGCCTGCTGTAGGTTTTCTAAAGCATATAGCAATGCAGAGATCTTTGCTTCATGATAAACCATGACCTTAGCCTTGGATTTAAGGCTCATCTTCAAATACTTTTTTCTTAAGGAATTACATAATTGTATAAGGGTTTGAGAATTCATATCTGAAGTACGAGCCACAGATTTGTCCGCCTAGTCATGGGAAGGAAATACATGTTTTTGAGGAGATGTTCAGTGTTCAGTCCATTGATTCTTGGGATGAGATAATGCCCTTTGAAGAGAGATTGAGTATGCTCTCTAGAATTTTGAAGAATTTTAAAAATCTGTACTTGGGATGTGGGTGTTTCTGGTGAAGTCAGCACTCGTCCATCTCTAATTTCCCTTGAGAAGGCGACGGTGATTTGACTTCTCAAACTGATAAGACATTAGGGTGTGGGTACACCACAGTGTTGTTACAAAGGGAGTCATTGAATTTTAATCTGGAGGCATTGAAGACCGTATAGTTTGAAGTCAGGATGGTGCATGGTTTGGAGAGGAAATTGAAGCTGTACCCATGGACCTGCCATCTTTGTCCTTCTAGGTCATAGTGGTTGCAGATTTGAGTGGTGCTGTTGAAGGAGCTTTGATGAGCTGGTATCCTCGAGATAGTGTCATAGAGATGTACAGCATGGAAACAGACCCTTCGGTCCAACCCATCTGTGGTGACCAGATATCCCAATCCAATCTAATCCCGCCTGCCAACACCCGACCCACATCCCTCCAAACCCTTCCTATTCATTTACCCATCCAAATGCCTCTTAAATGTTGCAATTGTAGCAGCCTCCACCACTTTCTCTGACAGCTCATTCCATACACATACCACCCTCTGAGTGAAAAGGTTGCCCCGTAGGTCTCTTTTATGTCTTTCCCCTCTGATCCTAAACCTATGCCCTCTAGTTCTGGACTCCCTGACCCCAGGGAAAAGGCTTTGCCTATTTACCCTATCCATGCCCCTCATAATTTTGTAAACCTCCATAAGGTCACCCCTCAGCCTCTGATACTCCAGGGAAAACATGCCCAGCCTTTTCAGCCTCTCCCCATAGCTCAAATCCTCCAACCCTGGCAACATCCTTGTACATCTTTTCTGAACCCTTTCAAGTTTCACAACATCTTTCTGATAGGAAGGAGACCAGAATTGCACGCAATATTCCAACAGTGGCCTAACCAATGTCCTGTACAGCTGCAACATGACTTCCCAACTCCTATATTCAATACACTGACCAATAAAAGAAAGTATACCAAACACCTTCTTCACTATCCTATCTACCTACGACTCTACTTTCAAGGAGCTATGAACTTGCGCACCAAGGTCTCATTGTTCAGCAGCACTCTGTAGGACCTTACCATTAAGTTTACATATTCTGCTAAGATTTGTTTTCCCAAAATGCAGCACCTCGCATTTATCTGAATGAAACTCCATCTGCCACTTCTCGGCCCATTCGACCATCTGATCAAGATCCTGTTGTAATCTGAGGTAACCTTCTTCGCTGTCCACTAGAACTCCACTTTTGGTGTCATCTGCAAACTTACTAACTGTAACTCTTATGCTTGCATCCAAATCATTTATGTAAATGACAAAAAGTAGAGGACCCAGCAATGAAGCTTGTGACACTCCACTGGTCACAGGCCTCCAGTCTGAACCCTCCACCACCACCCTCTGTCTTTTACCTTTGAGCCAGTTCTGTATCCAAATGGCGAGTTCTCCCTGTATTCCGTGAGATCTAACCTTGCTAACCAATCTCCCGTGGGGAACCTTGTCACGTGCCTTACTGAAGTCCATATAGATCACATCTACCGCTGTGCCTTCATCAGTCCTCTTTGTTACTTCCCACACACAAAGCCATGCTGACTATCCCTAATCAGTCCTCACCTTTCCAAATACATGTATGTCCTGTCCCTCAGGATTCCCTCCAACAACTTGCCCACCACCGACGTCAGGCTTACTGGTATATAGTTCCCTGGCTTGTCCTTACTACCCTTCTTAAGGAGTGGCACCATGTTAGCCAACCTCCAGTCTTCCAGCACCTCACCTGTGACTATCGATACTACAAATATCTCAGTAAGAGGCCCAGCAATCACTTCCCTAGCTTCCCACAAAGTTCTCGATGATACATGCTCCTTCCACTGAGCTCCATGGCGAAGACATTGAACATTGAAAGTGGTTGGATAAGTGCCAATCAAGCAGGTTACTTTGTCCAGAATGGTCCAATATTCTTCATTGTTTTTGCAACTTTACCCATTGAGGCTTCTGAAGAAAATTCCATCAGACTTCTGTCTTTTGCCTTGTAGATGATTGACAGATACTGAAGAGTCATGAGGTATATTACTCACATCAGAATTACTAGCCTCTAAACCTCCTCTTATCATCGCAGTATTTATATGGTGAGTCCAGTTCAGTTGCTGGTCAGTGGTAACCTCCAGAATGTTGATGGTGGAGAATTCTGTGTTGATAATGCCATTGAACCTCAAGTGGAAATTGTTAGATTCTCTCTTGCTGGAGATGGTGATTGCCTTCGCTTTTATGTCACGCATGTCACTTGCCCCTTATCAGCCCAAGCATGGATGTTGTCTTGACATTTAAGGAATGGTCATCTTCAGTATCAATGGAGTGTTGAATGGAGCTGAACATTGTGGAATCAGTGAAAATCCCCACATCTGTAAGGGTTGGATTTGTCCTACGTTTTGTTGCAGTGCATATACACAGTCAATTTTCTGTGTTGCTGGGCAGATGGAGAGCTGTTCATTTTGAAACATGCTATATTCTTTGACAGCATGACAGGCTGGATGCTGAGGTGCTGTTTCCCCTGCTAAGATTAGGGAAGCATTGACTTTGGATAAAGAATCAGCCATTTAAAAGGTGATATGAAATTTCTTCATTTAGAGATAATGAATCTTTAAAATTTATTATTCAGGAGGGTTGTGGATATTAGACAAGTATATTTAATAATGGGATATTTGGGTACTAAAGTAACTAAGAAATACAGTCAGTTCTTCTATAACGAGATGGTTGTGTTCTTGCACAACCGGTGCTATGAAAAAAATCGTGTTTTAGAAACCGCCTTAAAGTGTTGGTGATATAACCACATTACAGCCAACAAACATTTTAAAAGTTCATGCTTTAGAAATAATGTCCCCATTTGTCAATCACTTTACAGCATATTCACATTGAAGAAACAAGCATTATAGTTGAATGACCTGTAAAGGGAATGGGGACAGGAGTGATGGTGGGCTGAGGGTAAGTTGAGTTGATGAATATCAAAGCTATTTTTAGGGGCCACATAGGCTACTCCTGTTCTTATTTTTTATGTCTTGTTCTCTGGGACCATGACTTCAATTCTTCAACTAAAAAGAGATATTGTTATTGTGCTATCTGATGAATGTTAGCATGCATATGTAAATCTGAACCATGCTCAGGAAGACCGAACAGAATAAATTTTATTTTTAATTATTTCTGCCACATTTACTTAAAGTTATTGCAAGTTTTGAAAAATAATCAATGTTCTACTGCACATTTTTGATTAATGAATGAAGGCAGCTTAATTGCATGATAAAATGCGTAATGCAAAAATGTTCTAAGGGTAAGTATGATGCTGTTGTTGCTATGAAGCATCATTTTGAACCTTTACCTTAGTCTGTCTACACAGGGTATGCATACATCATAACATTTTACATGACTAGAATCCTGTTTACTTGTCAGATTCTTGTGGTTATGCTCTCTTGACCTGGGTATGCCTCCTGAGTCATAGACTAAATAGTCGAAGTTAAACTTTTATTTGACTGCATTTCTTTGCGTAACATTTTTGACAATGTAGTTATGCACCCAAGGTCAGTTTGTACTTCATTTGACTCTAAGTGGCTGGCATACTGAAATGCTTCTTTCAGTAATTGAATGTTTAGTTCACTGTACCTTGAGATGACATGAGTGAGCCAATAATTTGGTGACACAGTAAAAAAGATTGTACTAATCATACATTTCAGTGCACAAGGACCATGTTGGATACAGTCAAATGCTAAAATAGTTTGTTACCTTGTAAATTATAAATAATGACACAATGTTCTCATTGCTTTATGTTTTTTAATTTGACTTTTCAATATTTTAATACTAAACGATATGCTATGAATGCCTATGATCCCATTCTTAGCAAATCTTTAACCCTGGACTAAAGGTCAAGTACGCTGGAATACTCTGTACATGTGTCTCAAAGTTCATAACTTGAGATTCAATATAGAACAAAATTCAATATGTTTATGATCCTAAATGTAAAAATACATAAAATATTTGCACTTTATTTGAATTAGACTACCTTCAGTTACAATGGCATAATTAAAATCTATATCTATATAAATATATTGACAGCCAACCACACTATTGATTCTAATTTTTAGCAATGTAATGATCAATATGCTGTACACGTATATACTAATGTGTTTATTTCCTTACCAAACTGATGTTTATGCCAATTGGGTGAACCAATGAATGTAATATATTTGAATTTTCAGAAGTGTTTTATGAAATTCCACGTAAATGGTTATCACACAAAATTAGAGTTTATAGAATTGGAAGTAATAGAGTAATGGGAGTAATGATTGGAATGAATTGATGATTGGTTAACAGGTAGAAAAGAAAAGGTCATTTTCAGGTTGCAGCATCTAATCATTGACTACTGGAAGAATCCAAGCTTGGATTACAGCTGTTTACAATATGCCAATGATTGTGATGAGACAACTTAGTTTATTATATCCAAGTTTGTCGATGATATAATGCTTAGTGAGAAAGTAAATTGCAAAGAAGCTATTATGGGGCTCCAAATGATATAGACAGATTAATTGACTAACCATGGTGATGTCAGATGGAGTATAATTTAGGAAAGAGTGAAATTATCAATTTTTGCAGAAAATTTGTCAAAAGATTAGAAACAAGGTAGAGGCTGGTACAATTACAACATTTAAGAGGCATTTGGATGGGTATATGAATAGGAAGGGTTTGGAGGGATATGGGCCGTATGCTGGCAGGTTGGACTGGAATGGGTTGGGATATCTGGTCGGCATGGACAGGTTGGACCGAAGGGTCTGTTTCCATGCTGTACATCTCTATGACTCTATGACTCTAAATGTATATTGTAAAGCAGAGAATTTAGGGATTCATTGTATATGGATCACATGTAGGTACAGTAGTGATTAAGAAGGTACATAGTATATTAACCTCTATTGCAAGGGGGTTAGAATGTAAAAATAAAAATCTTATATACTGTTCACCTGGTTTGGTCTTAGCAGTTTTGTACTCCTTATCTAAGGAAGAATGTACTTTCCTTATAAGGGATGTAACCAAGGTTCACTGATTTCTCGGGTAAGAGGGCATCTAATAAGAGCATAGCAGTGTAGGCTGTTCAGTGTTTTGAGCCTGCTCCACCATTCAACATTATCAGACCTGATGCTCTATATCAGTGCCATATTCCCACCCTCTCCCCATACCCTGTGACACCTGTAGCCTGTAGAAAACTATTTTTTTCTTGTTTCTGTTCAATGATTTTGCCTCAGCGCCTTCATAGCGAAGACATTTTTTCTCATCTCAGTCTAAAATGGCTACCACTTGACAATTAAATTCAAATGCCACTCACTATTTTGGTGGGATTTAAACTCCATTCCTCAAGCAGGTTAATCTGTGTCACAACTCCAGTGATGTAACCACTAAGCCACCATCTTTCCATGAAATAGAGTAGAATGGAAAGTTTAGAAGAATGACATATGGTGTAATTAGCAAGCACAGAATGCATAGAGGATAGATGCTGGGCACCTGTTTCTAAAATCTAGAGAGGTAATTGACTCAAGATAAAGAGTTTGGAGATGTTGGACTGCAGTGATAAATTCTTTGCTCAAATGATTGGAATTTTTGGAATTCTTTCATTCAGTGGACTGTCAATGAGCATAGTGAAGGCTGATTTTTGGCCATAAAGACATTAAAGTCAGAGGATCTGGGAATGTGGTGGAATTAATTTAGAAATTTTGTTATGTTTTTATTGAATGAGAGTGAAGGTTTGACGGGCTGTGTGCCCTGTTCCTCCTGGTTCTCATTTATGTTAGTTTAATGAAACACAGGAACATATTTTCTGGCAATTTATGGAACAGTTTGCATTATGACTGTTTGTTTACTACTAAAATCTTACTAATTCTGCATTCTATACCTAATTTATCCAATATTACTTGAAATATGCTTCATTTAGCTATTTACAGATACAAGAAATTGAAAGATGATCCAATCAAAAGTCTGCTGAAGGGATGGTTATTGCTAAATTGATTTTTCTAGTACATTCAGTGCTTAATCATTAATCAAAGTAACTGTTGACTGAAGTATTTTAAATATGAAACATTTATATACTTTATATGTTAACTTTAACATTCACCTTTCTTTAAATAATAATTTCTATGTGAAATTCTCATGAAAAGTATTTCAAGTGAAATTTAGGCTAAAGAGGATAATCCTTGCGGACTGAAATTATTCCCCGATCTTTAACATCTTTAAAAGTCTATAGTGAATTTTCTTATGTTTAAAATAAAAATCAATAGGTACCGTTTTTAAATGATCAAAAATGTGTCTGATTATTTACTTTGTGTAGAACACTTTGCATTTGGAGCATCACTTACAACTAGAGTTTTTGTTTAAATCCAGAATAACGAATTCAGAAAAAGGCGTTATGATCTTCGTCCTTAGAGATCTCCTTGTTATACTTGTGTGGTTTGTGAGATTATGTTTTAGGATTGTAACCTTTGATTTATAAGATTATTGTATTTAATAGTTTAGCTTTAACTTGAAGATAAATAAACCATATGACCTGTTCTGAAGTCTGATTGGCAGTCTCTCAGCATACCATGAATAGATGTGGAGTCTCCTAAAGTTTCTGGAATGTATTGTAGAAAAGCAGTTGTGCTATAAACTCTCCATTTATTTCTAAAATGAAAGAATGTTCAAATTCATCTAATTAGCTTTGTTTTCAATGTTTACAGTGGGAAGAGGGTAGAGGAAGCCAATTTTTTTATGATTAAGGTAAAGGATTCCCTTTAAAAACAGTAATATAACAGATAGCAGTTTGTCTTTATCTGCAGCCATTGGGAAGCTAGAGAACAAGAGATGGAAACAGTCAAGCCTGCACTTTAAGTAAAGAAAATGTTGACTGTTATCATTCACTATGCAGAACGTGAGTGAGAATTTGTACTTGTGTTAAAGATGGAGTTCATATGGACATAAAGGAAGCTGGAAGATTTGCCTGTCTTACAGCACAAGGAAAGGGACCTACAATGTAACCCTCACTGTGAAAGGCAGTTCAAGAATTAGAAGCAATGCAAAAGGTCAGGTGAAAAGGAAGCAATCTATCAGGAATTGAGAATAATTCTTGATTAGCTCCTGTAAGGTTAAATATACACTTCACACACAATCATGTATAACTGTAGCATGATTTTTCTGATTATGCTAAAAATTAAATGTGGAATCTCTTCTCTGTTGTGTAAAGTACACTTTCTTACAAAAGTTGTGTTCAGTTATGCTCTTCACTCATTTATATATAGCAATAAAAGTTGTAAAATGTGAAATCCTTTCTTGCCATTATTTCAACTCTTAACTGGAAGTTCAAATTAAGCTTTAGATGTTTTAATCTCCATGGGATTCATAATATCCTTGTGTTGTCACAATGTAATATAATATGTCTGGACTTGTAGTTTCATGAGATTATCAGAGTTTTGATATTCATTTATGGGATGTGGGTTTCGTGAGATGTCCTTGAGAAAATGGTGGTGAGCTGTCTTCTTGAATTGCTGCAGTCATTGTGCTGAAGGTAGATCCACAATGATGTTAAGGAAGGTGGTCCAGGATTTGGAACCAGCAATGCTGAAGTTTGATGATATATTTCTAAAACAAAATGATGGTGGTTTGGAGGGGAACTTGCAGTTGATGGTATTCCCATGTATCTGCCCCTGTCCTTTTAGGTGGAAGTAGATGCTGTCTATGGAGTCTTGTTGAATTTCTGTACTGCATCTTTTAGATGATACACTGTTGCTACTGACAGTTGAGGACGCAATTACTGATTAGTTGTGGATGTGGTGTCAATCAAGTGGTTGTTTCATTCTGATTGGTGTCAAGCTTCTTGGGTATTGTTGGAGCTGCACTCAAGAAGGAGTATTCCATCATGTTCCTAACTTGTGCCTTGTAGATAGGCTTTGGGGAGTCAGGAGGTGGGTTACTCGCTGCAGTATTTCTAGCCTTTGACCTACTCTTGTCGCCACTGTATTTGTATGGCTAGTTCAGTTGAGTTTTTGGTCAATTGTTACTGAACTGCATTTCTTAGTATCTATTGTAAATCGACTAAAGGAAAACCAAAAGAACTGCTGTAAATCAGAATCAAAAACATAATTTGCTGGAAAAACTCAGCAGGTCTGACAGCATCTTTGAAGATAAATCACAGTTAATGTTTTGGGCCCAGTGATCCTTCCTCAGAAATGATGGTGGCTAGGAAAATGTTGGTTTATATGCAGAAGTTAGGGTGGAGGGAGGGGATGAGGAGTAAATGACAGGTAGGGAAAGAGCCCTAAAAGAGAAAAGACAGTTAGATAGACAAAGGAATGGATAACGATCTGGCTGGAAGAGTGAATCACTGTTAATGGAGACTTTTAGTGGCGTAGGTAGTGTGTAATGGCAGATTACGTGATAAAAACGCCTGGTCTATGGGATTGGGGGGTTGGACATGGGAGAGTTCAGGCCCTAAAATTATTAAACTTGATTTCGAGTCGGAGAGATGCAGGGTCGCCAAGCGGAAAACAAGATGTTGTTCTTTCAGCTTGCGCTGAGCTTCACTGGAACACTGCAGCGAGTCTGAGACAGCGATGTTGGCTAGGAAACAGAGTGGCATGTTAAAATGACAGGTAACTGGAAGCTCAGTGTCTTTTTTTGTGGGTAGACGTCCACCGAAGTGGTCATCCAGTCTACGCTTCGTTTCCCTAGTGTAAAGGAGGTCTGGCATCATCTTGTTTGAAAGAAATAGAATGTTTCAAATCTAATCTTTCATCCAAGCATGGAATTTGTGATGCAGTTGAAGGAAGTGTAATGCAGTCTGGTATAGGATTTACTGTTATTGGCAATTAACTTGCTGTTAGCAAAACTAACAAATGTATCAATCATGTGTAGGAAAAGATTTCATTTAGTTTTCTTCATTTAAGTGACTGCTGAGAAGGAGACTTATTGGATACCTTATGCCAACTAATCATCATGAGGTTTCAATGTGTAATTCTGCATGAAGTGATAGACTGGGGATAGGATGAACATAAGTTGATAAGGACAGGACCTATCTTTTATATACAGTCATGCTAGTCTGTATGTTTTCTTGAAAACTCAGGCTATGTGAAGACTAGATTCGCAGTTGGCAAAAATGTACATAGTGAGTATTGTGCAAATTAGCAAGTTCGCAAATGGCAAGACTCTTTTTTTTGATAAAAATAATTAAAAGCAGACATCCCTTATCCAATCCAGTTTATTAAAGACCTATCTTGAGGTGCAACTTTACTTGATGCAGTCCTTGGATGGTGAGAATAAGTCATGACCGGTTTATGAAGTAAAACATTAATATTTCATAGGAAAGTGTTGTACATTTTATATATAAAGAAGAGTTCAAGATTGTGTAACATGCTGTTAATAACATTTAAAACATTTTTTTTAGTCCACACATCATCTTCCTATCACAGTCTGTACTGTCTGGAAAACAAAATCTCTGTGGAATTCGACTGTGCCATGAGATAGCTCATGCCTGGTTTGGATTGGCTATTGGTGCTCGTGATTGGACTGAAGAATGGATAAGTGAAGGTTTTGCTACGTATTTAGAGGATGTGTTTTGGGCGAATGCACAAAAGGTAAATTTTTATTTTATGTATTGGTGGGTTCATATGCAGTCTATAGTATTTATGTCTGAAATTGAACTTGCTGCTATTGTTGTGGTAAGAATTTATTTAATTTTTTTTGGTAGAAGATTAAAGTGGAGTTTGTTGAATATATTGCAGCCCTTTGATGTATTCCTTTTATTCATAGGATGTGGGCATCACTGGTGGGGCCAGTATTTGTTGCCCATTCACAGTTGGCCTTGAGAAGATGCTGCTGAGCTGCTTTCTTGAGCTACTGTAGTCTACTTGTCATAGGTAGCCACAATACTCTTAGGGAGGGGGTTCCAGTATTTTGACTGAGTGCAACAGAAGGAACAGCGATATATTTCCAAGTCAAGGTAGCGGGTGACTGAATGGGCAACTTGCAGGGGTTGTGTTCTCATGTATCAGCTGCCCTTAACCTTCTAGATGGTGTTGGTCATGGTTTTGGAAGGTTCTTTCCAAACTGCATTGATGAATTTCTGAAGTGCATCTTGTGGATGATACACACTGTGGTACTGAGCATTGGTTGTGGAAGGAGTAAATGTTTGTGGATGTGCTGCTAATCAAGCATGCTGCTTTGTTCAGCGTGGTATCAAGCTTCTTGAGGGTTGTTAGAGTATGTCAGTTAGCCCGTTGAGCTTGAAGGTTTGTTTTCAGATGTTTTGTCACCATACTAGGTAACATCGTCAGTGAGAATCTCTGGTGAAGCGCTGGCGATATGTCCTGCCTCTCCCTTTATAGGTCTTGATTTCTTAAGGTGGGTGATGTTATTTCAGGTTCATTTTTTCAAGGGAAAGTATATGGGATCTAAATCGATGAGTTAATTGATGGAATTCTGGTTAGAATGCCGTGCCTCTAAGAATTCTCGTGCATGTCTTTGTTTCACCTGTCCTGGGATTTGTATGTCCCAGTCAAAGTGGTGTCCTTCTTTGTATGCATAGAAACTAGTGATAGTGGGTTCTGTCTTTTAGTGGCCAGTTGATGTTCATGTATTCTGGTGACAAGTTTCTTGCTAGTTTGTCCAGTGTACTGTTTTTTACAGTTCTTGCATGGTACCTTGTAAATGACATTAGTTTTCCTGGTGGTATCTAATGGATCCTTTAGGTTCATTAATCACTGTTTGAGTGTGTTGGTAGGTTTGTGGGCTACCATGATGCCAAGGGGGTCTGAGTAGTCTGGAAGTCATTTCTGATACGTCTTTGAGGTAAGATAATGTGGCTATAACTTTTGGTTACGTTGTGTCTGCTTGTTCGGGTTTGTTTCTGAGAAATCGGCAGATTGTATTTATTAGGTACTGTTTTTATTGAAAATGTTGTAAAGATATTCTTCTTCTGCTTTTTACACTTCTTGGATGCTGTAGAGTGATGTAACTTGTTGAAAAAAGTGTCTTGATGCAGCTCCATTTGTGAGTGTTGGTATGATTGCTTCTGAAGTTAAGTATTTGGTCTGTGTGTTTTGTTTTTCTGTAGACGCTGGTTTAAAGCTCTCCATTAACTGTATGTTCAACTATCACATCTCGGAATGGGGGGGTCTGTGTCGTTCTCCTCCATCTTTTGTGAATTTTATGCCTGTCAGGATATTGTTGATGGTGTTGTATGTTTCCTTTAATTTGCTCTGTTTTGTGATGACAAAGGTGTCATTTATGTAGCGGACCCAAAGTTTGGGTTGGATAGATGGGGTGGCAGCTTGTTCAAGCCTCTGCATTACTGCTTCCTCTATGATCCCTCATATTGGTGTTCCCATAGGTGTTCCATTGACTTATTTGTAGGGTTTGTTATTGAACGTGAAGTGAGTGGTGAGGCACAGGTCCACTAGCTTGTGGATGTTGTCTTTGTTGACGAAGTTGGTGCTGTCTGGTGTTTGTGGTCCTGGTTTTCCTAGTAGTGATGTAGGTGTTTCTTTGGTCAGGTCATTGTTAATTGACGTGAAAAGCGCTGTAATGTCAAAGGAGACCATTATTTCATTCTCTTCTATCTTGGTGTTTTTGGTGTTCAGGAATTCTTGGGTGAATTGAATGGAGTGGTGTGAATCTTCAATTAGGCATTCTAGGTTTTGGAGGAGTTCTTTAGCTAGTATGTATGTCGGTGTGCCTGGTAGGGAGACTATGGGTCTGATGGGGGTTTGTGTATTTTTGGGAATCCATAGAAGCGTGATGTGTTGGATCCATCTGGCTTCATGTTTTTGAAGTCTGTCCTATTTAATTCTCCTGATTTTTAAAGTGCTGTTAAGTGTTTTAAATGTTGTTAAGAGTTGCACTCATTGAGGCAAGTGGACAATATCCTATCATGCTGCTGACTTGTGCCTTTTAGATGATGAACATGCTTTGGGGAGTCAGAAGGTGAGTTACCCATTGCAGTACTCCTCACCTCTGACTAGCTCTTACAGCCACTGTATTTACATGACTAATCCAGTTCAGTTTCAGCTCGATGGTAATTCTGAGGATGTTGACAGTCAGGGATTCAGTTATTCACCAAGGATCATGGGGCAATGGTTAGATTCTCCCTTGTAGGAAATGGTCATTGACTAGCCTTTTTGTGGCCTGAAAGTCATTTGCCACTTGGCAGCCCAAACCTGGATATAGTCCAGATCTTGTTGCATATGGATCACGACTGCTTCAGTTTATCAAGTGTTGTTCCTGATGATGTAGGGCATTGTCCATTGTCAAGAATGAGTCTATCTTTGGGTTGTCAATCCAATAACATAATGCTTTGTTTATACTTTTTTTCGTTTTGCCAGTGTGGCAGTGATTCTGAAGGTAACCAAAGCATAAAGATACCACAGAACTCTTAACAGCCTTAAAGAATAAATATATTCTCCATGTTTTGTAGATAGGCTGGGGTTGTTTCTCATTGAGCAGGGATCTGATTGAGATCTACTAAATTCCAAGGGCAGTAGGCTAGATAGGGAGGGGGTAAAGGGTCAATAACCAGGGATAGAGCTTTAAGATAAGGAGCAGAAAGTTTAAATGGGATTTACAGAATTTTCTTTCACTCAGAGAGTAGTGCTTATCTGAAATACACTGCCTAAAATTGGTGATGACCAGTATCAAGACATTTAGAAGTAGTCGGATGAACACTTGAACCTAGGCCATAGGCCAAATGCTGGGAAATGGAATTAAAATGGATAGATGGTTGACAAATGCTGACATTAAGTGCTGAAGGGTCTCTTTCTGTGCTGTCTCTTCCAATCCTTTATCGTGAATTTTGTTTTAAAGCTCTGCTTTATAAAAACAATGACTTTATGGCACTGTAGGCAAAAAGAGTCATTGCACCCTTTTTCACTAACAAAAATGGTCTTGGAGATTTGCCAATTACTGTGAATTTACATCCTTTGCTTAACAATGCTTCTGCTACTACAAAGGTTTTTCTTATTAATTTGCTAAAATGCTTCACAATTTTGAACACTCCCAGTAAACCTTCCCTTTAAGTTCTCCACTTTAAGGAGACCACTTCAGTTTTCTCTGTCTCTCCAAGAAAATTAAGCCCCAAAATACCTGGCACTACCCTGAAACAATCCACAATGAATATATGTAAAATACTTTTCAATGTTAGGACTGATTGCTGTGGAGAAGAAATGGCACTAATATTCAGACTGATGATACCATATTAATGATACTTGAATTCAGATTATTGAGATTGATTTATGTCTGGACTCGATCCCTAACAATGTGCTTTCTCAGTTCCTTGGGGTATAGTGAGCTATTATTTTTAATTTTTCTTTGTTCATTAAACTATCTTTGTCAAGATCATTAGTTTATTTTACTTGCTCATGGGATGTGAGCATTTTTGGCTGGCTGAATTTATTGCCCGTCCCTAGTTGCCCTTGAGAATGTGGTGATGAACTGCCTTTTGAGATCGCTGCATTTCACATGCTGTGGATTGACTCACAATGCCTTTAGGGAGGGAATTCCAGGATTTTGACCAGGGACAATGAAGGAACAGCAATATATTTCCAATTCAGGATGGTGAGTCGCTTCGTGGGGAACTTGCAGTTGGTGGTGCTGCTATATATCTGCTGCTGTTGTCCTTCTAGATGGAAGACATTGTACGTTTAGAAGATGCTGTCTGAGGATCTTTGGTGTGAATTTCTGTAGTGCATCTTCTAGATAGTACACAGTGCTGCTACAGAGCGTTAGTGGTGAAGGGAGTAGATACTTGTGGATGTGGTGCCAGTCAGGTGGGTTGCTTTGTCCTGGATGATGTCAAGCTTCTTGAGTGTTGTTGGAGCTGTGCACATTCTGGCAGGTGAAGGATATTTCATTGCATACCTGACTTGTGCTTTGTAGGTGGTGGATAAGCTTTGGGAAGTCAGGAGGTGAGTTACTCGCTGCAGTATTTCAGCCTCTGAACTACTTTTGTAGCCACTGTGTTTATGTGACAAATCCATGTAAGTTTCTGGTCAATGGTAACCTCAGGGTTAATGATAATGGCAGATTCAGTGATGGTAATACCATTGAAAGTCAAGGAGTGGTGATAAGTTAAGAATGTGAAAGATTAATATGTTAATGGGATTTGCTTGAAATGCCAAAATAAAATATTACAAGATTTGAATATTTCAATATTTTAAAAATATATTTCAGCATTTTGGGCTTTCACTGGGAAAATAAATTACAAATGCTACTTCTTTAAAAACAGTAGCAATGGACAGAGAAGAGAAGTTGTTGTAAAATGAGTAAGGCATGTACTTATGTGATGATCCAACAAGAAATGTGCTGTATTCAACTTGCTTCTCTGATTACTGTGCATACCATCCTTATGTTTGTCGCTTCTGATTTAACTCCATTTTTGTCATGAAATCTGCCCATGTGATAAAATCTACTGCAATTTGTTCCCAATTGTAATTTATTTATGTAAGATAACAGAAATAGATGTGTTGTTTATATGGCTTTATTACATAAGGATATAAAGATCTTTGTGTTCAATTCATGGTATCCTCAACATTTCACGTCCCTCAATTAATAATTCTCCAAATGTCATAAATTTTGTAAACTTTTGTCATAAATCTGCCAACATTCTTCAACTCTACTGTTATCCTGCCAGTTCATTCCAAGTATTCACTGCTATCTACAAGCAGTAATTAAATCTCAACTATGTTCACCCTCCCATCTCAGAGCTTGATTCTGTCTCTTTATTTTACAGAGTTTGTGGTTATGTTGAATAATGTATTACATTTTTTTTTACCTTTGCGACCTTGCATGAGCTTAATTCTCTTCAGTATACCCATTCTTATCTTTCTTAACCTTAATCATAAGTCACACAATGCCAGGTTATAGTCCAACAGATTTATTTGATATCACCTGCTTTCGATGCATTGCATGCTTCAAAAGCTTGTGATTTCAAAGAAACCTGTTGGATAATAATCTGGTGTCATGTGACTTCTGACTTTGTCCACCCCAGTTCAACACTGGCCACATCATTCTTAATCTTAGTTCACATACCGAACCTTTTCTGCACCCTTTCCAAAGTCAAAAGATTTGAAAACCTTTTGAAAGTTTGATCGTACCTGCAGTGTAGTACAGTGGTCCGAATTATGTCAGTATTGCTGATGTTGCTAAGTCTGTGCTCTGTGTGACTCTGTTCCCTGGACAGCTGGTATTTGATTCCTATGGCTTGGTAACTCATATATGCATTTTTTGTTGCACTTTGGTTAATATTTTGAAACTATTCACCATTTCCTAAATTCTGTTTTTATGTTAGGTACTGTGCTACTATATACCCTAGACTGCTTATTGCCATTTGTTTCATCACCATTTCCCACAATTAAGTTCTGTATTTGGTCCACTTGTTTCCTGATAGTTTTAGTTTTTGCTCTGAGATTGTATCGTCACCAAACTTAGGGTGGTGTCATTTCTGCCCCATTTTACAATCAATTTTGCATCATGTTAATAATAGTAGCTGTTGCAGTGATTGCTGTTCCACCTGATTAATTCCCTACTCCTCCCACAACCTTGCCGCATCTGATTTCTTTCTAATCTATTCCCTTAATCTGGAATGTCTGGCCTTGTGTTTGAATCTCCTGTGCAGCACTATATTGAAACATGGTAAAATCTAAATTATTTTTACCGAGTTTCCATTATTCAAAATACAACATTTACCACAAAGTAGTCCAATAGATTTGTCAAACATGATCAAGCTCTAACAAATCTGCACTGACCTACTGTTAGTTATGGACTCGTAAGTTTTGTTTTCATATTTATGGTTTAGTTTCATGTTGTAAATCTATACAAATAAATTTGTCACTAAATTTCATGAAGCAACCCAAACTTTCAATGGATTTTTTCTGATCAAAAATTAGATCTGGAGATGTATGTGGGAGATAATAATGAAGAACTATGACCACTTATATGTGCATACTGTGACCATAATTAATATACTACTAATAATGATGACAGTAGCACCTAGTATATTATGGAAAAGTACATTTTGTTGTAAACTATTTTCCCTTTCCTTGTGGAGACCTATCTTGTTAGTCTGAAGAAATGCAAGACACTAATGTAGTGTCCCAAGTCCAGTCATTTTCAACGCTTTATCACTAGTTTTCACTCCATCATTAGTTTAGAAACTGCGCTGATCTCTGATGATCTAAATTCTTTCAGTTTTCTTTTTCATTTCCTTGAATATTGTGCAGTCCATGCTGGCAAACAGAAGAAATAATGTGTGCTGATGAGTTGTAAGGTAAACAACTGTCAGGCAATAAACATTCTCAGTAAGAGAAAAGAACCACCTATGATAGTCAATGGAATTACATTCACTAAAATCACTGGCAGCAACATTGTGAGGATTGTTATTCAATCTAAATCTGTAGACCCTTAATCTCATGATTTTGCATTTCAGAGGAACACTTCTCTGCCATTTCAGGTTTATGCCTGACAGCATAATCTGCGGGACCTTTAACCTTATGGGTGTCCATCATGGGAGATGGCAGCTCTGTCGAAACAAATACTGTTTTTTATTGCAGTATTTTATTGCACCACATGATTTTTCTCTTAACCTTCTCTTGAATCTGTGGACATTGTACTGGCTTGGCTGGAGTTGTATGCAACTCATCTCTATTTTGCTCAAGCAAATCTATACTTGATTAGGTTGAATATATTTATTTGCTCTCTATGGCTATTTTACTGGTGAGTTCTTTACATCGTATTATTGAAGGAATGCTGCAGTGATCTTTTATCACTTGTACTAAAAATTCTTCTTTGAAACATAAAGGATTTAAATGTTGCTGTTGAACTTCAGATGACATTATCAGCATTGAAGGAAAGTCAGCTGCATCAATTTGTTCAGCATGTTGTTTTACTAACATATAAATTAGAAGCAGGAGTAGGCCACTCAACATTCAAACCTGCTCGGAAGATTCATTAAGATCATAGGCGGTCTGATTACTCTACATTTCCATATACCCATGGTAACGTTTCATCCCCTTATCAAGAATCTTTCTATCTCTGCCTTAATAATATTCAAAGGCTCTAGTTTGATTGCCTTTTAAAGATGAGCATTCTAAAGACTAATTAATATCGACAAGAAAAATATTCTGTCATTTCTTTCTTATGTGGGTCACCCACGTAAACTTGAGCCCTACTTCTATAATTGCCACAGGAGGAAACATCTTTTCCACATGCATCTTATAAAGGCCTTTTATTGTCTTTTATGCTTCAGTCAAGTCATGTCCTATTCTTCTAAATTCTCAGGATTCCAAGCCTAGCCTGGTTAAAAAAAAAATTACCTCCAAACGGACCCCACCACCAGAGATATATTTCCCTCCTCTCGCCTATCAGTGTTCCGAAAAGACCACTCCCTCCGTGACTCCCTTGTCAGGTCCACACCCCCCACCAACCCAACCTTCACTCCCGGCACCTTCCCCTGAAACCGCAAGAAATGCAAAACTTGCGCCCACACCTCCCCCCTTGCTTCCCTCCAAGGCCCCAAGGGATCCTTCCATATCCATCACAAATTCACCTGCACCTCCACACACATCATTTACTGCATCCGCTGAACCCGATGTGGCCTCCTCAATATTGGGGAGACAGGCCGCCTACTTGCGGAACGTTTTAGAGAACGCTTCTGGGACACCCGGACCAACCAACCCAACCACCCCGTGATTCAACACTTCAACTCCCCCTCCCACTCCACCAAGGACATGCAGGTCCTTGGACTCCTCCATCGCCAGACCATGGCAACACAACAGCTGGAGGAAGAGCGCCTCATCTTCCGCCTGGGAACCCTCCAACCACAAGGGATGAACCTAGATTTCTCCAGTTTCCTAATTTCCCCTCCCCCCACCTTGTCTCAGTCAAATCCCTCGAACTCAGCACCGCCCTCCTAACCTGCAATCTTCTTCCTTTCCTCTCCGCCCCCACCCCACTCCGGCCTATCACCCTCACCTTGACCTCCTTCCACCTATCACATCTCCATCGCCCCTCCCCCAAGTCCCTCCTCCCTACCTTTTATCTTAGCCTGCTGGACACACTTTCCTCATTCCTGAAGAAGGGCTCATGCCCGAAACGTTGATTCTCCTTCTCCTTGGATGCTGCCTGACCTGCTGCGCTTTTCCAGCAACACATTTTCAGCAAAAAAAATTCAATCCCAATCTCACCATCAAACAGCGGACAAGCGGGGCGCAGTGGTAGTTTGGCACTCTGACCTCTACACTACTGAAGCCAGGGGTCAACTCGAAGACACCTCCTCCTACTGCTTCCTTGACCATGACCTCACCTCCCATCACCAAACCATCATCTCCCAGACCGTACACAACCTCATTATCTCAGGGGATCTCCTACCCACAGCTTCCAACCTCATAGTTTGGGAACCCCACACTGCCCGATTCTACTTCCTACCCAAAGTTCACAACCCTGACTGCCCTGGCTAACCTATATCTCAGCCTTCTCCTGACCCGCCAAACCCATCTCCACATATTATCCTATCCCCCCGGTCCAGGAACTCCCCACATATGTTCAGGACAACACCCATGCCTCCACCTCCTCCAAGACTTTCATTTCTGTGGCCCCTGACGCCTCATCTTCACCATGGACATCCAGTCCCTATACACCTCCATCCGCCATGACCAAGGGCCTCCAAGATCTCCATATCTTCCTCTCCCAGCGTCCCAACCAGTACTCCTCTACTGACACACTCATTCGTTTGGCTGAACTAGTCCTCACCCTCAATAATTTCTCCTTAGAATCCTCCCACTTCCTCTGGATTAAAGGGGTAGCCGTGGGTACCCGCATGGGCTCAAGCCATACCTGTCTGTTTGTCGGTTACAGGGAAGAGTCCATTTTCTGCAGTTACACCAGCACCATTCCCCACCTTTTCCTCCATTACATTAATGACTGTATCGGCGCCACCTCATGCTCTCATGAGGAGGTTGAACAGTTCATTGACTTCACCAACACATTCCACCATGATCTCTAGTTCACTTGGACCATCTCGGACACCGCCCTCCCCTTCCTGGACCTCTCCATCTCCATCAACAGTGACCAACTTAACACAGACATCTTCTACAAACCACCGACTCCCACAGCTACCTGGACTACACCTCCTCCCACCTTGCCTCCTGTAAAAACAGATGCGGCAGAGGCACTACTCCCAGTGCCTCTACCGCATCTGTTCCCAGCAGGACCAGTTTCACCACAGACCACGGCAGATGGCCTCCTCCTTTAAAGACCACAATTTCCTCTCCCACATAATTGATGATGCCCTCCAGCGCATCTCATCCACATCCTGCACCTCCACCCTTGAACCCCACCTCTCCAACTGCAACAAGGATAGAAAGGCCCTGGTTCTCACCTTGCACCCCACCAACCTCTAGATGCATCGCATCACCCTCTGCCATTTCCACCACCTACAAACAGGCCTTACCTCCACAGATATATGTCCCTCCCCACCAATATCTGCATTCCATAAAGACCATTCCCTCTGTGACTTTCTTATCAGGTCCACGCCCCCCACCAACCCACCCTCTCCTTACCACTGTAGGAATTACAAAAATCCTACGCCCACACCACCCCCTCACATCCACCCAAGGCCCCAAAGAAGTCTTCCATGTCCATCAGAGTTTTACCTGCACTTCCACAGTAGTCATTCACTGTATCTGCTGCTCCCAATGCTATCTCTTCTACATTGGAGAGACAGGACACTTACTTGTAGAACGCTTCAGAGAACATCTCCGGGACACCCATACCAACCAACCCCACTGCCCTGTGGCTGAGCATTTCAACTCTCCCTTCCATACTCCACCAAGGACATGTAGGTCCTGGGCCTCCTCCATCACCACACCTTAACCACCCGACACTTGGAGGAAGAATGTTTCATTTTCTGCCTTGGGACCCTCCAACCCCATGGCATCAATGTGGATTTTACCAATTTTCTCATGTTCCGTCCCCCCACCTTATCCCAGATCCAACCTTCCAATGTGGCACACCGCCCTCATGATCTGTCTTACCTGTCCATCTTCCTTCCCACCTATCCGTTCCACCCTCCTCTCCGATCTATCACCATTATCCCCACCTCCATCCACCTATTGCACTCTCAGCTACCTTCCTCCCCAGCCCTGCCCCATCTCATTTCTCTCTCTACTCATTCGACTCACAAGTCTCATTCCCGATGAAGGGCTTTTGCCCGAATCTTCGATTTTCCTGCTCCTCGGAAACTGTCTGATCTTCTGTGCTTTTCCAGCACCACACACTCAACTCTGATCTTCAGCAACTGCAGTCTCACTTTCTGTTGGTAAGAAAATCTGCCCATTCCAGGTACTATCCTGGAAAACTTCCACAAATTTACTTCTAATGCTCTTATATCCTTTCTTAAATAAGAAGACCAACACTGTACACACTGCTGCACTGGTCTCACTCCTGCCCTGTATAACTGAAGCATACGTTTCCAACTTTGTATTCAGTTCTCCCTGCAGTAAACAGTAACATTCTATTAGCTCTCTGTAGTGATTGAAACAAGGGGCGGGTGGATATAATTGACTGTGAGATCCTTGATTAGGGTTGTTAACCTCAGCTAATCAGGGAGCCCTGGCGACAGATATAAACAGGAGATTCAGAGAATCTCCTTATTTTAGGGACTGGCAGTGAGCTGGCTGGTCAGAGCCCAAGTACTATGCACATGTAAATAAGGGGTGACTTGGTGATGGGATATAGTCCCCAGTGCAGTTATTTCAATCTCCTAATTATTTGTTTCATACTAATGTTTTGCAGTTCAAGCACGAGGGCACCTTGGTCCCCCTTTCCATTTCGGAGCTCTGCAATCCCTGTCAATTAACATAATATCCCTTTTTAAAATTTTCCTATCAAAGTGGACAATATACTACCAGATCCTTGCCTACGAGCATAACCTGTCTATATTTCTTTGTCTTCTTTACAAATCATTTTCCTACTTGTGTCATCAGCCAATTTAGTAACCATACCTTTGATCCTTAATCCAAGTCATTTATATTGTTACAGTTGGTCCATAGATAATGGTCGAGTAAAATGTGAGGTCTGCAGATGCTGGAGATCAGAGTTGAAAATGTGTTGCTGGTTAAAGCACAGCAGGTCAGGCAGCATCCAAGGAACAGGAAATTCGACGTTTCTTCGGGCTGGCTTTAGCTCAGTAGTTATTTCGAGTTTACTCGTATTACCCTGGTCGCGGGTTCGCAGCCAGGTTACTACGGGCGCTGCCTAGTCACTTATTCCTTCAGTATCTTCTTGGATGAAGGGGTCCGGCCCGAAACGTCGAATTTCCTGTTCCTTGGATGCTGCCTGACCTGCTGTGCTTTAACCAGCAACACATAGATAAGGGTCGCCAATTTATGATTTTATGCGATTTGATCCCCTTCTTAATTCAATCCCCTTCTTGGGCACATCAAGGTTAATTTTCAAAGGATCCCTTCCCTTGCAAATACCTTTTCCCTGTCTAAACGTTTTAAAAGAATGCAAATTAAACATGCTTTTTTGTATCTAAGAGAAAGTATGTTCATTAGCTGCTAAAGCCAAGGCAAGATAACAATGATGACATACAGACACACACACACACGCACACACAGATTAGAAATATGAATTAAGTAAAAAGATAACAGTTAAAAAGATATGCAAATCACTCTGAGTTCTGTGAAGTATATATGTGGAACATTGCCCTATTAAGAGGAAGGATTCTGTGTAATCCAAGATGGAGGACGGGAGATATTTCTGGCTATAATAGCTACTCCTTTTTTGAATTATTTTAGGTGTTGGAGGTGATTTCCTTGAATTCTAGGAGCAGCAATTACTGTTTTATGTGCTGTTGCATTGTTTTGGAACTTTGGAGTAAAAAGAAGTCAAAACAACAGCACTTTTCAAAGGGAGAGGAACAGACAAAGGAAGCAAATGGTGAGGTCAATGCAGGGGAGAGAGAGAGAAGGAAACCCACATTGCTCACTAACAGAGCAGTGAACCTGCACAGTTACTGCCTTTGCTGTTTGAGTTCATGTATCACTGGACATCGGAGTGCATTTAGGAAAATTAACAAACAGTGAAACTCACAACTGATCTTGGAGGAACATGTTTGGGAGAGGTCACAGCACAGAAACAGATAAATGGATACTTTACGTGTGGCCTTACAGTAAGTCTGCAGTAGTGAGTAGGGTGGGTTCTTTCTTGATTATATGTTTTATTGAGATATGTCTCTTGATTAAACTTAAAATAAAAGCCATAAGTATTAAGTTAACCTGGAGCAGTGTTTTGTAGAGGAATAAGACAGTGCTATTTTCTGGGTAGATTGAAAGAAGCAAAAATAGCCTTAAGTACAGTGATATGCTCTTCCTGTCGGATGTGGGAGTTTAGGCAGAGTTTATGGGTTACTGAGGATTATATTTGCAATAAATGCTGTTAGTTGTGAATCCTACCAGATCCAATGGATCGGTTGGAGAGACAGAGGCAATGAGGAATTTACAAGAGCAAGAGAATGTGATGGATGGCAGTTACAAGAAGGGGGAAAAGTCGCAGATGCAGTCACATAGATGGGTTAACTCCAGGAAAGGTAAGAGAGATAGACAGTTAGTGCAGGAGTCTTCTGTGGCTATCCCTATTTCAAACAGGTCTGCTGTTTTGGAAAATGAAGCAGGTCAGGGATTCTCAGAGGAACATAACACAAACAGCTAAATTTCTTGTATTGAGACTCGCTCTAATGCAGTGAAGGGTACGTTAGGTTCCAAGAGATCAATTGGATTAGGGGACTCTCTAGTCCGAGGTACAGACAGGCGTTTCTGTGGCCAGCAGCGAAAAATTAGAATGGTGTGTTGCTTCCCTGGTGCGAGGATCATGGATGTCTCAGAGAGGGTGCAGACTGTTCTCAAGGGGGAGAGTCCAGCAGGAAGTCATTGTACAATTAGAACTAATGACATAGGAAGGGAAAATGTTGAGATTCTGAAGGGAGATTACAGAGAGTTAGGCAGGAATTTAAAAAGGAGGTCCTCAAGAGTAGTAATATCTGAATTACTCCCGATGCTACGAGTTCGTGAGAGCAGGAAAAGGAGGATAGAGCAGATGAATGCATGGCTGAGGAGTTGGTGTATGGGAGAAGGATTCACATTTTTGGACCATTGGAATCTCTTTTGAGGTAGAAGTGACCTGTACAAGAAGGACGGTTTACACCTAAATTGGAAGGGGACTAATATACTGGCAGGGACATTTGCTAGAGGTACTCAGGAGAATTTAAAGTAGTACGGTGGGGATGTGGGACCCAGGGAGATAGTGAGGAAAGAGATCAATCTGAGACCGGTACAGTTGAGAACAAAGGCGAGCCGGGCAGGCAGGGACAAAGCAGAGAACAAGATAGGACTGATAAATTAAACTGCATTAATTTCAATGTAAGGGGCCCAACAGGGAAGACAGATGAACTGAGGGCATGGTTAGGAACATGGGACTGGGATATCGTAGCAATTACAGAAACATGGCTCAGGGATGGACCGGACTGGCAGCTTAATGTTTCAGAATGTAAATGCTACAGGAAGGATAGATAGGGAGGCTGGGTGATGGTGGGGGGTGGGGGGAGTGGCAATTTTGATAAGGGATAACATTCCAGCTGTAGTGAGGGAGGATATTCCCAGAAACACCTCTAAGGAAGTTATTTGGGTGGAACTGAGAAATAAGAATGGGATGATCACCTATATTAGGATTGTATTAGAGACCCCCTAATAGTCAGAGGGAAATTGAGAAGCAAATTTATAAGGAGATCTCAGTTCTCTAAGAATAAAAGGGTAGTTATGATAGGGGATTTTAACTTTCCAAACATAGACTGTGACTGCCAGAGTGTTAAGGGTTTAGATGGAGAGGAATTTGTTAAGTGTGTGCAAGAAAATTTTCTGATTCAGTATGTGGATGTACCTATTAGAGAAGGTGCAAAACTTGAACTACTCTTGGAAAATAAGGCAGGGCAGGTGACTGAGGTGTCAGTGGGGGAGCACTTTGGGGGCAGCGACCATAATTCTATTACTTGTAAAATAGTGATGGAAAAGGATAGACCAGATCTAAAAGTTGAAGTTCTAAATCGGTGAAAGGCTAATTTTGATGGTATTATGCAAGAACTTTCAAAAGCTGATTGGGGGCAGAAGTTCACAGGTAAAGGGATAACTGGAAAATGGGAAGCCTTCAGAAATGAGATAACGAGAGTCCAGAGACAGTATATTCCTGTTAGGGTGAAAGGAAAGGCTGGTAAGTATAGGGAATGCTGGATGAGTAGAGAAATTGAGGGTTTGGGAAAGAAAAAGTAGGAGCATTTGTAAAGTATAGATGGGATAGATCGAGTGAATCCTTAGAAAAGTATAAAGCCAGTAGGAGTATACTTAAGAAAGAAATCAGGAGGGTGAAAACGGGACATGAGATATCTTTGGCAAATAGAGTAAAGGGGAATCCAAAGGGTTTTTATAAATACACTAAGGACACCGGGTAACTAGGGAGAGAATAGGGCCCCTCAAAGATCAGCAAGGTAGCCTTTGTGTGGAATTGCAGGAGATGGGAGAGATACGAAACGAGTATTTTGCATCAGTATTTACTGTGGAAAAGGACATGAAAGATATAGAATGTAGGGAAATATATGGTGACATCTTGAAAAATTGTCCAGATTACAAAGGAGGGAAGGCTGGATGTCTTGAAATGCATAAAATTAGATAAATCCCCAGGATCTGATCAGGAGTACCCTAGATCTCTGTGGGAAGCTAGGGAAGTGATTGCTGGTCCTCTTGCTGAGATATTTATAACATCGATAGTCACAGGTGAGGTGCCGAAAGACTGGAGGTTGGTTAACGTGGTGCCACTGTTTAAGAATGGTGGTAAGGACAAGCCAGGGAATTATAGACCGGTCAGCCTGACATTGGTGGTGGGCAAGTTGTTGGAGGGAAACCTTAAGGACAGGATGTACATGTATTTGGAAAGGCATGGACTGACCAGGGATAGTCAACATGGCCTTGTGTGTGGGAAATCATGTCTCTCAAACTTTTTTTTATATTAGATTACCTTCAGTGTGGAAACAGGCCCTTCGGCCCAACAGGCCACACCGACCCTCTGAAGAGTAACCCACTCAGACCCATTTCCCTCTAACTCATGCACCGAACACTATGGGCAATTTAGCATGGCCAATTCACTTAACCCGCACAACTTTGGACTGTGGGAGGAAACCGGAGCACCCAGAGGAAACCCATGCAGACACGGGGAGAGCGTGCAAACTCCACACCGACAGTCCCCCAAGGCTGGAATCGAACCTGGGACCTGGTGCTGTGAGGCAGCAGTGCTAACCACTGAGTCATCATGCTGCACCGATTTGAGTTTTTGACTGAAGAAGTAACAAAGAGGATTAATTAGGGCAGAGCGGTAGATGAGACCTATGTGGATTTCAGTGAGGCATTCGACAAGGTTCTCCATGGGAGACTGGTTAACAAGATTAGATCTCAGGGAATACAGGGTGAACTAGCCATTTGGATACAGAACTGGCTCAAAGGTAGAACACAGAGGGTGGTGGCGGAGGATTGTTTTTCAGACTAGAGGCCTGTGAGCAGTGGAGTGCCACAAGGATCAGTGCTGGGTCCACTACTTTTCATCATTTATATAAATGATTTGGATGTGAGCATAAAATATATAGTAAGTTTGCAGATGACACTAAAATTGGGGGTGTAGTGGACAGCGAAGACAGTTACCTCAGATTACAATGGGATCTTGATCAGATGGGCCAGTGGGCTGAGAAGTGACAAATCGAGTTTAATTTAGATAAATGCGAGATGCTGCATTTTGGAAAAGCAAATCTTAGCAGGACTTATACACTTAATGGTAAAGGTCTTGGGAGTGTTGCTGAACAAGGAGACCTTGGAGTGCAGGTTCATAGTTCCGTGAAAGTGGATTCGCAGGTAGATAGGATAGTGAAGAAGGCGTTTGGTATACTTTCCTTTATTGGTCAGAGTGTTGAGTACAGGAGTTGGAAGTCATGTTGCAGCTGTACAGGACATTGGTTAGGCCACTTTTGGAATATTGCGTGCAATTCTGGTCTCCTTCCTATCAGAAAGATGTTATGAAACTTGAAAAGGTTCAAAAAAGATGTACAAGAATGTTGCTAGGGTTGGAGGATCTGAACTGTAGGGAGAGGTTGAATGGGCTGGGGCTGTTTTCCTTGGAGCATCGGAGGCTGAGGGGTGACCTTCTAGAGGTTTATAAAATCATGAGCGATATGGATAGGATAAATAACAAAGTCTTTTCCCTGGGGTAGGGGAGTCCAGAACTAGAGGGTGAGACGGGAAAGTTATAAAAGAGACCTAAGGGGCAATTTTTTCACGCATAGGATGGTACAAGTATGGAATGAGCTGCCAGAGGAAGTAGTGGAGGCTAGTGCGATTGCAACATTTAAAAGGCATCTGGATGGGTATATGAATGGGAAGAATTTGGAGGGATGTGGGCCAGGGGATGGCAAGTGGGACCAGATTGGGTTGGGATATCTTGTCGGCATGAATAAGTTGGACCGAAGGGTCTGTTTTTGAGCTGTACATCTGTTATGACTCTATAATTCTAAGTTGATAATGCTGATGTTGGTAGTGAAACAGTTGATTTTGAAATTCTTGGCCTTGCAGTTAGCTAACAGGCTTTTGACCTGGTCTCAGTGGTGGCTTCATCTTGTTGGCTGTATGCATATATATTGCCTGGTCTTCAATGTGAGAGTCAGTATTTCCTCTAGTTGCAGCACACCAATGACTAATAGCTGTTCTGAAGTTTCCAACTATAAAGCACTCTAGCCCACATTAATACATCAGCTCACTGACACACACATGTAAATGGTTGCAGTTTTTAACTTATTTTAATATAAACCCCTGGAAGGATAAAACATAACACTGTCTGCAATTTGGGACATAATCCATGTGGGATGCCTTTCTGCTGAGAGGGTTACCTAGCCCTTAGATTTAAGGCACCTGTTTAGAGTTTCTCTGATATTCTAAAGGTGTGACTTATCATGGGTTAACACAGGCCTTTGCAGACATTACTGAATTTACATCCACAGCTATCTTTTGGCTTAATACTCTCCTTTTAAAAAAATCATCAGAGGGACCTTAGTGCGCATGTCTACTGGCCCCTGAAGGTAACGGGACAGATTACTAAAGTGGTTAAGAAAGCATATGGGATAAAGGCCTTTATTAGTCAAGCGGTATAGTTTAAGAGTAGTGAGGTGATTGCTAAAATAATGAGGGGCGTGGATAGGAAGAAACATTTCCCCTTGGTGGAGGGATCAGTGATCGTCATCATAGATAAAAGCTGAGGGGTAGAAGGTATAGAAGGAATATGAGAAAGAATTTTATCACTCAGACTATTGGGAATCTGGATCTCACTCTGTAAGAGTGGCAGAAGCAGAAATCCTTGCACACCTAAATACCTTTTAAATGTAACATTCCTGATGGAAGGGGTACAAGGCGATGGGCCAAGTTCTGGGAAGTGGGATTAGAATAGTTAGTGGATGTTTTTGACTGGAGCAGGCCAAAAAGCGTTTCTCTGTGCCGTTGAACTCCATGACTTTATGCATTGTAATTAAAATTTCAATATATTTATCAATAATCTGGATTTCTGATCCATTGTTTTGACTTGCCATACATGGTGAATAAAGTGAGATCCAGAGAATTTGATGCAACAAAGAAAACAAGTAAACATAGTTCCATATACGTAATAACACACTCTCCCATTCCTTATCCTAGCCTTGGTCAATATTATCTTTTCAGTTCTTTAAAGTTTAGTTCCAGTTTATTTAATTTTCAGAAGTAGCCAACAGGTGTTTCTATCTCAGATTCATTCCCATGGAAGAAGATAGCTGCTATCTCAATGTCTCACAAATCAGTGACTATTTTAAAGGTTTGCTATAAGTTTAGAATGTTTCTTGAAAGATATCTAGTAGCTTTCAGCTCATTTTATTTTTGCTGTATTCTGTAATATTTCTGACAGTAGGCAGCTACAGTGCTGAAATTTGAGACAAATTTGAGGTACAGCCAGAAGTTCCCAAGAATGTCATGATTTCCAATTTTATTGTGCAAATGTGAAACTATGCTACTGCTTGTGCCTTTAGAGCCATAGGCCGCACTTGTCAATGATAGGCACCTTAATGGGTTAGCCTCCTAAATCAGCTGACTGAGCAACACAAAGCCCTCTTCCAGGACAAAGTGAATTTACCAGGTGTTGCTGTACACTAGGAAGTCATCCTTCTAAAGGAGAAGATCATCTATGCAATTAGGTAATCCTGCTATCTAGTTCATGAGTATTTGAAAGGTGGCAGGGGGAGTTTTGGAGTCCAAATGGCGTAATTTGACACTGGAATTATCTGTCTGGAATTACCGACATGGAGATTTCCTTTATGTAAGCAGTCAGGGGAACTTGCCAGTACCACTTGAGTAGGTTTATCTTTGTTGTGATGTTTGCCTCTTTACCTGCCCAATCTAAGCAGTCTTCTTGCTGGGGTAATGAGAACCCTGTCAGGCTTGGGCGTGAGCACAATGGGGGAGTGCCATCCACCACTGCGTAGCTGTTTTAGTTGTTGCTTCAATATGGGGCAGACCTTCTTCTGAATGTGGGCAACGTTTTCTGGAAAAGCTGAAAGGGATGTGGCCTTATGGGAGGACCCTCTCCCACATTCACCTCATGGAACTAAGGTGGTACATCCTGGCTTGACTCTATATAAACCTTTAAATCTTGCGAGCAGCCTTATCAAACCTGTTTAATATTCAGCCCCGAGATGTGTTTAGGTGAGTGAATCAGGAGTCCACATTTGTTAGTAGTTCTGTATCAGTTAGCTAGCTAGTGTACGTTTATTGTGCGCCTCACCCCTCTTCTCTATGGCAGTGGCAATGGGACTGATTGTTATCTGCACCTGCCCATCTTAGCAGTAATATTGCTTTATCGTATTGATTTATGAGACAGCCTTTGCTTTTGTCCTTGACCAGGGCTTCTCTGTTTACTTCCTTGAGCTCCCTTAGCAAGCTGAAAGGGTCACTGCACTGGGCTTTTAAGAATTTATCTGGTGGTGATAGGAGCACTAACACAAGGCTGAATGGTTTGAGCTCTAGTATGTTTATCTGCCGGCTTCGTTGTGCTTGAGAGATTTTCAAGTGTCTTCAGGCCAAACCACAAGCTTTCTTGAGTCACTGCTGGACCTTTGCTATATAGTTTAACATGGAGACTTCCTCCTTTTGTTCTAAAACCTTTCTTTGATTATTTTCAGACGCCCTCACATTTGGTGCCTGAAAACTAATTCAAATGCAGTAAACCTGAATAACTATAAACCTGGCAGTATGTCCTGATCGTTGTGTTTAGAATCTGGCGGTACTTTTCGAGAACAACCCGTGATTGTGGGTCATACTTCCACTGGGTCATATCCAGGTTACGATGACTTGCTAACTATTTTGGGCATGAATTATGAATCCTAATGCAGTGGGCAGACCATACTCTGTGAATAAATGTGTCAACTCCCACCACTGGGGCGGCACGGTGGCACAGTGGTTAGCACTGCTGTCTCACAGCGCCTGAGACCCGGGTTCAATTCCCGACTCAGGCGACTGACTGTGTGGAGTTTGCACGTTCTCCCAGTGTCTGCGTGGGTTTCCTCCGGGTGCTTCGGTTTCCTCCCACAGTCCAAAGATGTGCGGGTCAGGTGAATTGGCCATGCTAAATTGCCCGTAGTGTTAGGTAAGGGGTAAATGTAGGGGTATGGGTGGGTTGCGCTTCGGCAGGTCGGTGTGGACTTGTTGGGCCGAAGGGCCTGTTTCCACACTGTAAGTAATCTAATCTAATCACTCTTTTAGTGGAAACGGTTCTCAGGGAAACAGCTTCTGAGAAGCAGGTAGTCATGTCTCCAATAGTAAGGTTATAGTGATAGAGCACTTTTGCTTCACACAAGGGTCCTGCACAATTTCTGACACATTACTGAATGGTTCCCAAAAGTAAGCCTGGGAATTTTAGGTGGAGATCTTATTACAGGTTGGTGTTTTCCCACAATGCATTCAGGGACTGCTTCTGCCCCACCTTTAGTTAAGCAGCTTGCGCATTGCACAAATGTAATCGACCATGTGACCCCCACAGTCTGTGAAAAATGGCAAGTACTATCTCCTGCAGCTGTTGGTCTCCCTGACCTCAGAGTTCTCAGCGAGAACTAGGGATGCTGTTACCTTTGATCCCACTAATCGTTGTTAAAATCTCAGTTTAAGTCTTCCAACCTCACATGCTCAAGGCAACCTGGAAATGATCTCCATGATCACTAGTTCTAATATAAGATCCCACTCTGCAAAGGGAGATTGGCATGTACCCTTTGTAAATGCGTTTTGCCAGCACCCACTCACTGCATACTTCGGTGAGAAGATCATTCCTTTTCTCAGCAATAAAGTTTGACTGCCCTCTGCATCCCTCAGTATGACTACAGGCTTTTTTGCCTTGCCTTTGGAAATGTAATTACCCTTCTTTTGGTAGAAAATCTCAGCAAGTCTAAGGAATTTGTGTAGCTTCATCCACATTCCCAGGAGTGCATTTGAGGGATTTGCAGACCCAATCAGAGCCATGGCCTGGCCTGCCAGGCTGGCTGAACCCTATTCTCTGCATGGATTGCATAGATCCCAATAAATCCCACTGTTGTTTGCCTATGACCTCCAACAGTTGGCCCGAATGTGTCCTAACTTTTGGCATGAAAGCATGCAGTTTACTTGGCCACACTTTATATCAGCGCTACTCTTGGTGTTTAGTGGAAGGCTCTACATCTCTACGCTTTCCAAGGTGTTGGGGTTGAGTAGAGTCATGCAGCAAGGAAACAAACCCTTTGGACCAACCAGTACATGCTGACCATAATCCGAAACTAAACTAGTCCGACCTACCTGCATTAGACCATATCCTTCCAAAGATTTCTTATTCATGAACTTATCCAAATGATTTTAAAATGTTGTAACTGTGCTCATACTAACACTTCTGGAAGTTCATTCCACATGCGAATGTACTCTGAGTAAATTAAAAAATTGTCTTTCATGTCTTTTTAAAAATCTCTCTTCTCTCACCTTAAAAAAATGCCCCCCAGACTTGAAATCCCCTATCCAAGGGAAAAGACACCTGCCGTTCCCATTATCAATACCTCTTATGATTTCATAAACCTCTTATATATTCACCCCTCAACCTTCTATGCTCCAGAGACAAAAAGTCCCAGCCTATCCAGCCTCTCTTATAATTCAAATCCGACATTTCCAGCAACATTCTGGTAAATCTCTTCTGAACTCTCTCCAGCTTAATAATATCCTTCCCAGAACATGGCGACTGAACTGGACAGTATTCCAGAAAAGGCCTCACCAATATCCTGTACAATCTCAACATGACTTCCCAAGTCTTATACTCAAAGGACTGAGCAATGAAGGCAAGTATCCCAAATGCCTTTTTAACCACTCTGTGCATATGTGACCCAAACTTCAAAGAATTATGTTCCTGAGCTCCAAGGCCCTCTATAGTACTTTAGCAGGCCTTATGTATAGGGATTTGAGACAGTGGCATAATGAGAAAGTCTTTGGGTTTGGAATTCATTTGTGCAGGTTAATGCTCTGGGGACTTGGGTTCATATTTTGCCATAACAGCTAGTGGAATTTACATTCAATGAACAAAGCTGGTATTGAAAGTTAATTCCAGTAATTGTTGGTTTTTGATAAAACCTATTTTGTTGGGTTCTTTAGGGATAAAAATGCGCTGTTCTTATCTGCTCTGGCTTACATGTGTCTCTGGGCTCGGAGACTCTTAATTGGCTTTTAAAATGACTTAGCAAATCACTCATTTCAAGCTTAATTAGAGATGGGCAACAAGTGGTGGCTTTGCACTGATAGTCATATCCCTTAAAAGTATATAAAAAAAGCAAATCCACAACTCCCTGTTCCATTCTTGTTCCCTTGACCTTAATGCTGACATGATTCAATCTCAAATTGTAGTCCAATCCCAAACTGTTCTCTCACTTTCCATAAGTTTCATCTGTGTCCACCTTGGCTCCTCTTACAATCCTCAGCCTTTGATTTTAATCCATGGTTTTCACCTGCTGTTATAGATTCGTACCTACCTCCATTTCTGATCTGTTACGTATTATTTGCCATCAAATTGAAATTTGGGAAAGTGTTTGCACAACTTTGTGGGAGCTTATCATTTGAACTGGAGTCGGTAAAGACTCTCTACAAGGTCCACATACAGAAACCAGAGTTCATGATTGCTTGGACCAAATACCTCCAGTAACACCCCCATGAGTTTTTCACTCACAAGCTTCTTTCCCATCTGAATGATTTAAAACCTTTGGAATCCCAAAGTAATGTCTTTGATGAAGGGCTAATGCTTGAAACATCACTTCTCCTGCTCCTCGGATGTTGCCTGACCGGCTGTGCTTTTCCAGAGCCACACTTTTCGACTCTGATCTCCAGCATCTGCAGTCCTCACTTTCTCCTAACGCTCTTCCTCACCTCTTTGTAAAGTGTAATGGTCAAAGCCATTGATTATGAAGAGTAATGAAAGAAAGTTATTGATGCAAAACCAAGGGCAGGAAGAGTTACCCAGCAAAACAATGTGTGTGTGGACCAAAATATAGAAAGGTATACCCCTTTCCCTCACTCCCTCCAAAAAAGTCCTATTATTTAAAATTGGGCATATACTAGAATTGAGACATAATTTCTTACTGCCAGTTTGCATCCTATAAAATTAAACATTCAACAAATTAACATGCCTAAATTTAAGGCCTCTTGGTTTTCTATCAAGAAAATCTTACATCTATCAATAAAGGAATGTGTATGGGAACTACACAAAGATAGTTAGAGACTGCAGAAAGAAAAGGAGATTGGGGATAAGATTTATAAGAATGCATTAAAATGGAATGAGGACCAAGTGAAGTTGTGGATGTAATAAACTTGGATTTTCAGAAAGGTTGATAAGGTACTACACATTAGACAATTTAATAATGGTTTTGGAGGTAGTAAGTTAGCCTGAATAGAGAATTGGCTAGCTAATAGACAAAGTTGAGATAAGGGGGGGCATTTTTAGGATGGCAACCTGTAACTAGTGTAGTTCCATAGGAATCAGTACTGGGGCCACAATTATTTGCAATTTATAGTAAAAACTTGGATTAGAAAACTGAATGCACTACAGCCAAGTTTAGGGATGACACAAAAGTAGATGGGAAGGCAAACAGTGAAGATGACACAAAAAGCAGGATAGAAGAATATAGGTAGGATAAATGAGTGGGCAAACACTTAACAGATGGAATATAATATGGGAAATTGAGTTTATGTCTTGTGCATGGAGAATAAAGGGGCTGAATATTATTTAAAAAGAGAACGGTTATCGAAAGCTACAAACTAGAGCAATTAGGGCAGCACAGTGCCTCAGTGGTTAGCACTGCTGCCTCACAGCACCAGGGTCCCAGGTTCAATTCCAGCCTTGGGTGACTGTCTGTGGGGTTTGCACATTATCCCCGTGTCTGCGTGGGTTTACTCCGGGTGCTCCAGTTTCCTCCCACAGTCCAAAGATGTGCAGGTCAGGTGAATTGGTCATACTAAATTGCCAATAGTGTCAGGTGCATTAGTTAGAGGGAAATGGGTCTGGGTGGGTTACCTTTCGGAGGGTCAATGTGGACTAGTTGGGCCGAAGGGCCTGTTTCCACACTGTAGGGAATCTAATCTAATCTAATTTGGGAGTCCTTGTCCATAAATCATAAAACAGTAGCAGTATTGGGTAATGGGCATTTGGAATGTTAGCCTTTATTTGACAGGGAATGGAACATAGAGAGGTTTTGTTAAAAGTATCCAAAGCATTAGTCAGACCATGGCTGGGATACTGTGAATAGTTTTGGGTCCCATATCTAAGGAAAGATGTACTGGCAAAGGAAGCAGTCCAGACAGTGTTCACTAGGTACTAGGTATGGAGGGACTGCCTTATAAAGAGAGGTTGAGTCAGTTGGGCCTGTATTCATTGGAATTTAGAAGAAAGAGAGGCAATCTTACTAAAACATGCAAAATTGTTAGGGGACTTGACAGGGTGGATACAGAAAGATTGTTTTCCCTTATGGGAGTGATTGGGACCAGAAGGTACAACCTCAGAATAAGGGTTCGCCTATATAAGTCAGAGACAGAGATGAGGTACAGTATCTTCTCTGAGGATTGTGGAATTATTTTGCAGCAGAAGGCTGGGTCATTAAGTATAATCAAGGCTGAGATAGCCAGATTTTTAAGGGAATCAAGGATAATGAGGATAAGGCAAGAAAGTGGAGTAAACATTATCAGGTCAGTCATGATCTCATTGAATTGCAGACTCAATGGGCTGAATGGGCAACTTCCGTTCCTATGTCTTAGAGTCTTAAAGTCTTATGAAGTCAGGACTGCTAAGCAGAGTTGGGTGAGGAGTCAAGTTAAATTGTGTCTATAAGTTGGAAGAGATTATGTCTTCCAAACTCTGCTGTGGGTTTTTGTCAATACTGTGTTAAGTTTTGAAATTTTGTCCTCATACTTATAGAACATAGAACATAGAAGGATACAGCGCAGTACAGGCCCTTCGGCCCTCGATGTTGCGCCGACCGAATCCTACCTAACCTATACTAGCCCAATAACTTCCAAATGCCTATCCAATGCCCGCTTAAATGACCATAAAGAAGGAGAGTTCACCACTGATACGGGCAGGGCATTCCATGAACTCACAACCCGCTGTGTGAAGAATCTACCCCTAACCTCTGTCCTATACCTACCACCCCTTAATTTAAAGCTATGTCCCCTAGTAACACCTGACTCCATTAGCGGTAAAAGGTTCTTAGTATCTACCCTATCTAAACCCCTAATCATCTTATACACTTCTATCAGATCTCCCCTAAACCTTCTCTTCTCCAATGAGAACAGCCCCAAGTGCCTCAGCCTTTCCTCATAAGATTTTCCTACCATTCCAGGCAACATCCTGGTAAACCTCCTCTGCACTCGTTCTAAAGCTTCCACATCCTTCCTATAGTATGGCGACCAAAACTGCACACAATACTCCAGATGAGGCCGCACCAGAGTCTTATACAACTGCAACATGACCTCAGGACTCCGGAACTCAATTCCTCTGCCAATACTTCTCAAAGAATTGTTAATTAAATTTGCATATATTTTGACAATTGAAGGGATCTGCACAATTTTCTTTAGACTTACGTTTAAAAAGAAAATAGCAAACAATTTTTAGGGATTCAATTTTTATAAATATACTTTACATTGAAATGTTATACCAGCAATAGGGTCGTGCAGTGCTTCGTACTGCTGCCTCACAGTGGCCAGACACAGGTTCACTTCTGACTTTGGACAACTGTCTGTGTGGAGCTTGCAAGTTCTCCCCTTGTCTGCATGGTTTCCACCAGGTGGTCTGGTTTTCTCCCCCAGTCCAAAAATATGCAGGTTAAGTGAATTGGCCATTCTAAATTGCCCGTAGTGACTAGGGGTGTGCAGGCTAGGTGGGTTAGCCATGGTGAATGCAGGATTATGGGGATAAGGTAGGGGGGCTGGAAGTGTTTGGGATGCTTTGCGGCAGGTTTGTGCAGACTCAATTGACCAAATGACCTTATTCCAGATTGTAGGGATATGATTAATGATGCAAAGCTGGTCATTGTTTTTTCATAGATTCAGACAATCCAATAACCCTCCAAAGAGCATCCCTCCCATTCCTTAACCCTGCATTTCCCCTGGATAATTCACTTAGCCTGCCAATCCCTAGACAGTACAGGACAATTTGTCATGGCACCTGCACATCTTTGGATTGTGGGAGGAAACCCGAGCATCCAGAGGAAACCCATGCAGACACAGGGAGAATGTGCAAACTCCAAACAGACAGTCATCTGAGGATGGATTCACACCTGGGCCCCAGAGCACAGAGCTGTCCCATCTTTTCTATTAATCTTTCCAATTACCAGCTTAATGAAGAAGGTGAGTAAAACTCAAAAATAATTCAGCATTTTTTCTAAATGTGATCTGCTTAACAGGTTTAATATTGAGAAGAATTCTGAATGATACAGTTTGTTTGTTCCTTTGGTATATCAATCAATGTATTTTCTACTTTTAATTAGAATGCATATACTAATTTAATATATTTTTCTAGCTCTCAGAGGAAGCAGCTAAAGAACAGCAACAATTGAAGTCCCTGCTGCGATGGCGAAGGCTCCGAGATGAAATTCTGAACTCTGAAGAAGAATTGCAAGTGCTGAGGTGAGCACAGCTACATTGTACCTCAGTGATGATGTCCTGTCATAAGACATCATGTTGTCTTAAAAAATTGGTCTGAAACTTATAAAATAATATTCAAATCATTCACTTAAATCAGACAGTTTGGACATTCAGATATTTGAAATAAACAGATTTTAAATGTGAAGTCAAAACGTAGGTGTTTGTTATGATGGATCTAATTTTCAATTTTAAGTTGAATCTTTCCTTGTAATACATGATGTAGTAGCTTGTTTTGGCTCAACTGACTTTGAACCCAGTTTTAAAAATGTCCTTGCCTCCAACTTTTCAGCTCTGGTAAATCTCATAACATGTTTATCTATTTTACTTGCAAGTGTTTGCTGATATTTATTGCTTTCTTGGTTGATCTGTTTCACTTCCTTGTACAATTAGACTATTTTCCATTCCCAACTCACTTCCCTTTGAAGTTTTTAATTCTCTATTGAAATATAGAGAATTTACAACATACAAGGATGTCATTCAGAACATTATATCCATGCCAACTCTTTGCTAATGCCTTGCAAATTTGAAATTATTGCTCCCTCCACAGCCCTACATCATCATTTATTTTAACACTTAGCCCATTTTTATTCCATGAAAAGTCCATTGGTCTTTATTTCAGTTCCTATGGCAAAGCATTCCATGCTACAAGTTTCTACATCAACAATTTCTCCCAACCTGGCTTCTCGCGTACTTAGTGATAACTTTCAGCTGATGAATTATAATCCTGATTCTGTGGCCAAAGAGAATCTTACCTTATTTGCTCTATCAAGCTCAACAGAATCCTTCTCTACTGTATCTTGTATTAGTTTTGTTGCCTCCTGTAGAAATAGTCCAAATATCATGAGTGTCTCATCCCTGTTATCATTCTGGTGAAGCTGTGCAATATTATCTATTTTACTTTAATGGTTTTATAATGGAGAATTTTAAGCTGTGTAGTGTTGTCTAATTATTGTCTTGTACAAATTTATCAATATATCATAGCTATTGCACACTCTGCTCTTATTTATTGAACCACAAATTGTCTTATTTCTTATGATCTTAGTAACTACTCAATTTCAGTGAATTACGTCACTACACAATTAGATGTCTCCTTTCATTGATATTGTTCTGGACCTTTTCATACTTGCATTCCTTTTTCCCTCCCAAGCTATGCTATTTTGCTATATCATCAATATGTACATATTAACCTATCCCAATTTCCTAAAGTATTTTAAAAACCTCTTCACTGTATTACAAATCTTGTGTAACAACGGCTGATAGTGCTTCTTGTACTCAAATTCTCACCACATAAGCTAGGGAACTTGCAGAAATAAATATTGATGTTTTGTAAGCAGTTCACATTACAGAAGAAGAATTGTAGGAGGTCTGAAAAAGCTTAAAGGTGGATAAATTTCCAGGATTGATCAAGTGTATCCAAGGACATTGTAGGAGGTTAGGGAAGAAATTGCTGGGACCCTAGCAGAGAAATTTGTATCATCTATATCCATGTGTGAGGTGCCGGAGGACTGCGGGGCGGCTAATGTTGTGCCTTTATTTAAGAAAGGCTGTAAGGAAGAGTCTGGCAACTGTAGACCAGTGAGTCTGACATCAGTGGTAAGTAAATTATTGAAGGGGATTCTGAAAGATAGGATTTTCATGCAATCAGAGAGGCAAGGACTGATTCGGGATAGTCAGTATCGCTTTGTGCTGACTGACAAGTTTACCTTACAAACTCAATTGAGTTTTTTGGGGACATAGCCAAAAGAATTGAGGGCAGAACAGTAGACATTGTCTATATAGAGTTTAATAAAGCCTTTGACAAAGATCCGCATGATAGACTGATTAGTAAAATTAGAGCCCTTGGGATTTGGGGGATCTTGTTAATTGGATACAACATTGGTTTGACGGTAGGAGACAGAGTGGTTTGGAGTGTTGTCTTTTGGATTGGACTGCCTCCATTAGGCTGCAGCTTCCAACATTAGTCTCCCAGAATCACTGCAAACATGATACTTTATGTAAATTTGTTGCAGGCTTGCAGATTTCTGATAGAGAATTAGTATCTTACTATATTTTATGATGTTTTGTTGGAATTATTTTCATTTTACAGACCTAACAAACAGAATACTGGTGCAGTGAGTGACTCTGGGTCAACACTTGTTGTGGAGCAGTGTTCCGAAGGGATCGGTGCTGGGTCCACTGTTATTTCTCATTTACATAAATGATTTGAAAGAGAATTTAGGAAGCATAGTTAATAAGTTACTGGATGACCCAAAATTGGTATATAGTTGACAGTAAAGAAGGTTATCTAAGATTACAAAGGGATTTTGATCAACTGGGCCAAGGGGCTGAGGAGTAGCAGATGGGGTTTAATTTGGATAAATATGAAGTATTTTACTTTGGTAAAATGAACAAGGGCAGGACTTATACAGTTAATTGTAGTGTTGTCGAATAAAGAGACCTAAAGATTCTTTGCAGTTGCATCACAGATAGACAGGATGGTTAAGTATTCATTTGCACACTTGCCTTCATTGCTCAGAGCTTTGAGTATAGAAGTTGGAACATCATGTTGAAGTTATACAGGACATTGGTGAGGCCACATTTGAAGTCCTGTGTGCAGTTCTGGTCACCCAGCCAAAGGAAGGGTGTCATTAAATTGGAGAGGATTCAGAAAAGATTTACCAGGATGTTGCTGGGACTGAAGTGTTTAATTTATAAGGACTGGATAGGCTGACATTTTTTTCACTGGAGGGAGGAGGTTGAGGGGTAACCTTAGAGGTTTATAAAATCACAAGGACATAGATAAGGTGAAGAGCAAAGATCTTTTCCCGGGGGGTGAGTTCAATAGTAGGGGCAATATTTTTAAGGTGAGAGGTGAAAGATTTAAAAGGGAGCTGAGGGAACTTTTTCGCAAAAAGTGGTTTGTATGTGGAATGAACTGCCAGAGAAAGTGGTAGATGCAGATACAGTTACAACATTTAAAAGACATTTAGATAGGTGACTAGGAAGGGTTGAGTGGGACATGGGCCAGGTATAGGCTAGTGAGACTAGTTTAATTTTAGAAACTTGAAATGGATGAGTTGGACCAAAGTATCTGTTTTCATGCTGTATGACTATGGCACACCCAGAACGATTCTGATCGTGGATATATCACTTCCAACCCTTTCCTAATCTAAGTAGCACTTAGCCTATTTACCCTTGTCTCATTTCTTCCAGTGCAGCATTCAACCTTCCACCAATGCTGTTACATTTTCTTTCATAATATAAGCCAAACATTTTTTAAAAGGCTTACTCACATATCATTGCAACATCATCTGAAAGATTAATCTGCATTACATTTGTGTAATCCTTTTTCCCATCTAATCAGTCAGCTCTTCAAAATAAGCTCAACTTACTTCAAACTTACGTGTGATAAGTTAACCCATTTGCAATTTCTAATTAACCAGTTTACTTTGCGTGGCATCCTCACTATGCACGTAACAATTATTTGCTACTTCTGTATTTCCTTCTGGTCAGTGTCCTACTGAGCTGTTTAATCTTGTACTGCTATGACACAGTTGCCTCAATGGTGTCTATGTGACTGTCCTTTGAATTGTCACATTTTCCATAGGGTGCTACATCACTCTGCAAATCGTCAATGCTGTGCATCTATGCTGTGCTGCTTCTGCAGGATTTTGTATATTAGTCACCCAAGCTGGATAAGCATTCTGTTAAAATTCCTGGGGTCTGGATTTTTGACTTCAGTAGCTGAAGAAGGATAGTGTTCTAACTTTTTGAATGACATATTCCTATGCCTTCTATCCCAAATCTATCTGCTGCTGTTGGATTAGCTCTATACATCGACAAGTACACTCTGCTCAGCCTTGTGTTTCACATTCCATGTGATGGATGTACTCGAGGTGCTTCTTTGGAAAATTGGAACGAAGCTTCGAATGTGATGTGAAATTCATGCTTTTTCTTGTTCTTTTGCCAAACATGATCTTCTTTTTGCACACCTTGAGAAAGGGTAAGGTGTACATCCCAATGGTGGCTCAATAACAGTATTTCAATTGTTATTTTTTACTGACATTAGTCAGTTCTTTATAGTAGTTTTGATGCCAGTGAATAGCCTGAGGAAAAAAAACAGCAGAAATTTATTACGAATCCTGAATTTCAACTGTTGCATTGCAGAAGTATCAGATCCACCTACTTTTAATGCTAACATTTTCAAATGTTAGAAGGCAGAAAGCCTGTATATACAAATTTAACATGATTAGTGAAAGAGGTAATATGAGGACTGGTTTTTGTAGTGTGATATTTAGATTTATAATGCTCTGTCAGCTAAGGTAGTCTACATGAAAATTTGATAAATATTTGAGATAGAAAAATGTTGCCAGGATATGGGGAATGAGTTGGGGAGTGGGACTAGTCAGATTATTCTTTTACAGAAGCAGTGCAGAATTGTTGGCCCTCTGTGCTATGCTATTGTAAGATTCTAATAACTCATCCTGAAAAATTTCACTTAGCTTTAGGCAGTGTCCTAGTGGGATTATCCAGAGACTCAGGTAATTTTCTAGGGACTGGATTCAAATCCTGCCACAGGAGATGGTGTAATTTGAACTCTATAAAATCTGGAAATATTGTTTGAAAAATCCATCGGGTTGGGGCGGCATAGTGGCACAGTGGTTAGCACTACTGCCTCACAGTGCCAGAGGCCCGGGTTCAATTCCCGCCTCAGGCATATAGAACATAGAACATAGAAAAATACAGCGCGTACAGGCCCTTCGGCCCTCAATGTTGCGCCTATCCAAGCCCACCTAACCTACACTAGCCCACTTTCCCCCATATACCTATCCAATTCCCGTTTAAATGCCCATAAAGAGGGAGAGTCCACCACTGCTCCTGGCAGGGCATTCCATGAACTCACGACTCGCTGAGTATAGAATCTACCCCAACATCTGTCCTATACCTACCACCCCTTAATTTCAAGCTATGCCCCCTCGTAATATCTGACTCCATACATGGAAAAAGGTTCTCGTGGTCAACCCTATCTAAACCCTTAATCATCTTGTACACCTCTATCAAGTCACCCCAAACCTTCTTTTCTCCAATGAAAACAACCCCAAGTGCCTCAACCTTTCCTCATACGATCTTCCTACCATACCAGTCAACATCCTGGTAAACCTCCTCTGCACCCGTTCCAGTGCCTCCACATCCTTCCTATAGTATGGCGACCAAAACTGCACACAATACTCCAGATGTGGCCGCACCAGAGTCTTATACAACTGCAACATGATCTCAGGAGTCCGGAACTCAATTCCTCTACCGATAAAAGCCAGTACGCCATATGCCTTCTTCACAGCACTATTTACCTGGGTGGCAACTTTCAGAGATCTGTGTACATGGACACCAAGATCCCTCTGCTCATCCACACTACCAAGTATCCGACCATTAGCCCAGTACTCCATCTTCTTGTTACTCTTACCAAAGTGAATCACTTTACACTTAGCTACATTGAACTCCATTTGCCACCTTTCTGCCCAGCTCTGCAGCTTATCTATATCCCGCCGTAACCTGCCACATCCTTCCTCACTGTCAACAACTCCACCGACTTTCGTATCATCCGCAAACTTGCTCACCCAACCTTCTGGCCCCTCCTCCAGGTCATTTATAAAAATGACAAACAGCAATGGTCCCAAAACAGATCCTTGTGGAACACCGCTGGTAATTGCACTCCAAGATGAACCTTTACCATCAACTACTACCCTCTGTCTTCTTCCAGCCAGCCAATTCCTAATCCAAACCTCCAACTCCCCCTCAATGCCATACCTCCGTATTTTTTGCAGTAGCCTCCCATGGGGAACCATATCAAACACCTTACTAAAATCCATATAAACCACATCTACCGCTTTACCCTCGATCACCTCCTTAGTCACCTTCTCAAAGAATTCAATAAGGTTTGTGAGGCACGACCTGCCCTTCACAAAACCATGCTGACTATCCTTGATCACATTATTCCTATCCAGATGTTCATAAATCCTATCCCTTACAATTCTCTCTAAGACTTTGCCCACAACAGAGGTAACACTCACCGGCATATAGTTACTATATGTCTGTGAGGAGTTTGCACGTTCTCCCCGTGTCTGCGTGGGTTTCCTCCCGGTGCTCCGGTTTCCTTCCACAGTCCAAAAATATGCAGGTTAGGTGAATTGGACATGGTAAATTGCCCGTAGTGCTAGGTGAAGGGGTAAATGTAGGGGAAGGGGTCTGGATGGGTTGCTGTTCGGAGGGTCGGTGTGGACTAGTTGGGCTGAAGGGCCTGTTTCCACACTGTAAGTAATCTAATCTAATCTTTACAGGAGGACTTTTTCATTTTTCATCGGACTTTGCAGGACTAGAGAATGCCTCCATGAAGCTGCACATTCCAACATTAGTCTCCCAGAATCACTGCAAATACATGTGATACTTACTGTAACTTTGTTGCTGGTTTGCGGATTTCTGATAGAGAATTGATACCCTACTATATTTTGTGATGTTTTGATGGAATTGTTTTCATTTTACAGACCTAACAAACAGAATACTGGTGCAGTGAGTGACTCTGGGTCAACAATCGTCAAACATGGTCTAAATGCAGGAAAAAGTTTTATGCAAGTCCATTATCTAAAGGTAAGAACTTTAACAAACATTAATTCACGCAATGTTACAGGTAGTGACTTGGATATATTCCATTGTAATTGACTGCTGCAACTTGCTCAAATTTGAATGGAAGGCGATGGCCTAGTGGTACTATTGCTAGACTAGTAAATCCAGAGACCCAGGGAACCTGGGTTTGAATCCCACCATGGCATAAATAAAACAAAAATATGGAATTAAGAATCAACTGATGACTATGAAATAATTGCTTGTTGGAAAACTCCATCTGGTTCATTAATGTCCTTCAGAGAAGGGAAATACGCAATTGTCACCTGGTCTGACCAACATGTGACTCCAGACCCACAGCAATGTGGTTGACTCTCAGTTGCTCTTGGAAATGGCCTAGCAAGCCATTCAGTTGTACCAATTGCTACAAAGTCCCAAAGAAATAAAACCGAATGGATCACCTGGTATCGACCTAGGCACTGGAAAATACAATGGCAGAGCCTGCAAAGTTCTCCTCACTAGCATCTTGGGGCTTATGCCAAAATTGGGAGAGCTGTCTCACAGACTAGTCAAGCAACAGCCTGACATAGTCATACACACAGAATTATACCTTAAAGACAGCATCCCAGACACCACAATCATCACCCCTGGATATGTCCTGTCCCACTGGCAGGACAGACTCAGCAGAGGCACAGTAGTATACAGTCGGGAAGGGGTTGCCCTTTGAGTTCTCAATATTGATGCAGGAACCATGAAGTCTAATGGCTTCAAGTTAAACATGGGCAAGGAAACCTCCTGCTGATTACCATGTACCATCCTCCCTCAGTTGATGAAGCAGTACTACTCCATGTTGAACAACACTTAGCGGAAACACTGAGGATGGCAAGGGCACAAAATGTATTCCGGTAGTGGACCTCAATAACCACCATGAAGAATGGCTCAGCAGCAGTAATTTTGATAGGGCTTGTTGACTCCTAAAGGATATAGCAGCTAGACTGGGTCTGCAGCAGGCAGCGAGGGATCCAACAAGAGGGAAAAATGTACTTGACCTCATCCTTACCAAATCTTCCAGCCGCAGATGCTGGATGCACCGTGGGCGGCACAGTGGCACAGTAGGTAGCACTGCTGCCTCACGGCACCAGAGACCCGGGTTCAATTCCCGACTCAGGTGGCTGACTGTGTGGAGTTTGCGCATTTTCCCCGTGTCTGCGAGGGTTTCCTCCAGGTATTCCGGTTTCCTCCCACAGTCCAAAGATATGCAGGTCAGGTGAATTGGCCATGCTAAATTTCCCTAGTGTTAGATAAGGGGTAAATGTACGGGTATGGGTGGGTTGCACTTCGGCAGGTCAGTGTGGACTTGTTGGGCCGAAGGGCCTGTTTCCACACTGTAAGTAATCTAATCTAATCTAATGCATCTGCTTATGACAGTATCGGTAAGAGCGACTCCACACAGTCGTTATGGATACAAAGTCCCGCCTTCACATCGAAAATAACCTCTATCCTGTTGTGTGGCACCATCACCATACTAAATGGGACAGATCTAACAGCCCAAGACTGGGCATCCATGAGACACTGTGGGCAATCAACAGCAACAGAATTCTACTCCAGCATAATCTGTGACCTCATGGCCTGACGAATCTCCCACTCAACCATTACCATCAAGCCAGGGGGATCTCTCTGTTCAACGGAGAGTGCAGGAGGACTTGCCAGGAGCAGCACCTGGCATATCTGAGAATGAAGTGTCAGCCAGATAAAGCCACCAAACAGGACCACTTGCCTGTCGAACAGTATACTGAGCAAGTGATAGATATGATCCCACAACTAACGGATTAGATCTAAGCTCTGCCACATTCATTCTAAGTTCTACCACATTCATTTGTGAACGATGGTGGATGATTAAACAACTCATTGGATGAGGAGGCTGCACAAATATCCCTATCCTCAATGAAGGATGAGCCCAACACAGTGTAAAAGATATGTCTGAAGCTCTTGCGGCCATTTTCAGCCAGAAGTGCCAAGTGGATGATCCATCTCTGTCTCCTCCAGTGGTCCCCAGCATTACAGATGCCAGTCTTCAGCCAATTAGCTTTACTCTACGTGATATCAAGAAACAGTTGGAGACACCAGATACTGCAAAGGCTACAGGCCATGATAACAATCTGGCAATAGTGCTGAAGACGCGCTCCTGCACTTGCCACTCCTGTGGCCAAACTAGTCTAGTGTAGTTACAAGACTGGCATCTACCTGACAATGCGGCACAGTGGCTCAGTGGTTAGCACTGTTGCCTCACAGCGCCAGGGACCCTAATTCAATTCCAGCCTCAGACAACTGATTGTGTGGGGTTTGCACATTCTCTTGTCAGCGTGGGTTTCCTCCGGGTGCTTTGGTTTCCTCCCACAATGCAAAGATGTTCAGGTTAGGTGAATTGGCCATGCTAAGTTGCCCACAGTATTCAGGGATGTATAGGTAAATATAGGATAGTGGGGTGGAGAAGTCGGTCTGGGTGGGTTACTCTTTGGAAGGTCAGTGTGGACTTGTTGGGCCAAAGGGACTGTTTTCACGCTGTAGGGATTCTGTTCTATCTATAAGAAATGTTGGAAATTGTCCAAGTATGTCCTGTGTCCAGTGCGGCACGGTGGCTCACAGCACCAGGGACCAGGGTTCGATTCCCGCCTCAGGTGACTGTCTGTATGGAGTTTGCACATTCTCCCTGTGCCTGCGTGGGTTTCCTCTGGGTGCTCCGGTTTCCTCCCACAATCTAAAGTTGTGCAGGTCAGGTGAATTAGTCATGCTAAATTGCCCATAATATTAGGTACATTAGTCAGAAGTAAACATAGGGTCGGGGAATGGGTCTGGGTGGGTTACTGTTCGGAGGGTCGGTGTTGACTTGTTGGGCTGAAGGGCCTGGTTCCACACTGTAGGGAATCTAATCTGTACATAAAAAGCAGGGCAAATCAAAACTAACTCGACCAGTTACTGCCCTATCAGTCAACTCTTGGTCATCAGTAAAATGATGGAAGGTGTCATCAACAGTGCTATCAAACAACACTTGCTCAGCAATAACCTGCTCAGTGAAGCCTAATGTAGGTTCCGCCAATGTCAGTTAGCTCCTGACCTCATTACAGCCTTGGTTCAAACATGGACAAAAGAATTGAATTCCAGAGATGAGGGGAGGGTGACAGCCCTTGATATCAAGGCTGCATTCGACTGTGTGGCATCAAGGAGCCATGGCAAAACTAGCATTAATGGGAAACCGGGCAAACCTTTCACTGGTTGGAGTTATACCTGGCACATAGGAAGACGGTTGTAGTCAGAGGTAGGTCATCTCTACTCCAGGACATCACAGCAAGAGTTCCTCAGGGTAGTGCCCTAGACCCCACCATCTTCAGATGCTTCATTAATAACCTTACCTCCATCATAAGGTCAGAAGTGGGATGTTTGCCAATGATTGTAAAATATTCAGCACCATGTGTGATTTCTTAGGTACTGAAGCAGTCAGTGTCCAAATGCAACGTAATCTGGACAATATCCAGACTTGAGCTGACAAGTGGCAAGTGACATTCGCACCACACGAATGCCAGTATGAGACAATCTAACCAACGCCTCTTGACTTTTAATGGTGTTACCATCACTGAATCCCACACAGTCAGCATCCTTGGGGTTACCATTGACCAGAAACTCAACTGGACTCACCGTATAAGCTCAGTGGCTACAAAGAGCAGGTCAGGGACTACGAATACTGTGGCGAGTAACGCACCTCCTGACTCTTGAAACTAGGTCGACCATCTACAAGACACAAGTCAGGAGTGTGATGGAATACTCCCTAGTTGCCTGGATGAGTGCAGCTCCAACAACACTCAAGACGCTTGGCACCATCCAGGACAAAGCAGCCCACTTGATTGGCACCACATCCACAAGCATCCATTCCACACCGATGTTCAGTAGCAGCAGTGTATACTATCTACAAAATGCACTGCAGAAATTCACCAAAGATCCTCAGGCAGCACTTTCCAAACCCCGACCATTTCCATCTAGAAGGGCATGAGTAGTAGATATATGGGAACACCATCACCTTCAAGTTCCCCTCCAAACTAGTCACCATCCTGTCTTGGAAATATATTGACATTCCTTCACTGTTGCGGAGACCTTGCACCGAGCTGCTACAATATGATGTTCCTTTGAAATGTTTATCTGACTTTAATGTCAATCCATTATCCTTTAACAATGTCTTATTTCTAACTTATTTTTTAAACTCTCTAAAGTAATGCAACTTTTTAAAATTTTGCTTCCGTATCCAAGATTTGTACCTAGGTACTTATACCTAAGATGGCACCATAAGAGACAGACATTGTAAAAGCTTTTCACTGCACTTTCACAATGGAGTACACGTGACAATAAAGGATATTCTGTATTCTATATTCTCAACTTTGGTTGTTGGATCAAATAAAATTTTTCATAACTGTTATATAAGGGTATTAAGAGATTTGGAACAAAACAAGTAAATAGAATTAAGGTGCAGATCAGCTATAATCCTGTTGAATTATGGCTCATTGGTCTGAATGGTCTGCTTTGCTTTCATCCAATTTGAAGTTGAAATCTTAACTAGCGCTCTCTGTACAACCAAAGACACTGTCATCCATTGCACTTTCCCTGCCAACATCATTTTATAGCGCAGAAGTATTTATGTTGCTCATTTGTTATGTTGGAGTGACGTACAGTACTGCTGTATTGCCTTCTATATGAGAACATAAGCACCAGGAGTGGTCCAACTGGCCCTGCGAACCCGCTGTGCCATTCAGTAAGAACATGGCTGATCTTCTTGTGGCCTCAGTTGCACTTACCACCCTCTCACCATAACCCTTAATTTCTTCACTATTCAAAAAATTATCTATCTTAGCTTTAAAAACATTCACTGAGGAAACCTGAACTACTTTATTGGGAGTTTGCTATAGGTCTATAGCAATACCAACAGAGACACTGAGGAGCAGATGGGGGGCAGAGTTTGGAAAGATGCAGAAGTAACAGAATTGTTGTCATGGGTAACTTCAACTTCCCTAATATTGATTGGAACCTCCTTCGTGCAAATAGTTGGATGGAGCAGATTTTGTCAGGTGTGGCCAGGAAAGATTCCTGACTCCGTATATAGATACGCTGATGAGAGGGAAGGCTATATTGGATTTGGTGCTTGGCAACGAACCAGGTCAAATGTCAAATCTCTCACTTGGACACAATTTCACCATGATAGTGATCATGGAATGGGATAGGAGCAGACAGAATGGGAAAGATTTAATTGGAGGAGGAGGACTTATAATGCAATTAGGCAGGAACTGTGGAGCATAAACTGGGGACAGATATTCTGAGGAAATGCAAGACTGAAATATGGAGGTTGTTTAGGGAGCACTTGCTCTGAGTGCTGGATAGGTTTGTCCCACTGAGACAAGGAAGAGATGGTCAGGTGAAGGAGCCTTGGATGACAAGAGATGTGGAACATCTAATCAAGAGGATGAAGGAAGCTTACTTAAGGTTGAGGAAGCAAGGTTCTGATAGGGCTCTAGAGGGTGAGATGGTAGCCAGGAAGGAACTAAGAGTGGACTTAGGAGAGCTAGAGAGGGCATGAGAAAGCCTCGGCAGGTAGGATTAAGGAAAACTCCAAGGTTTCTACACTTACGTGAGGAACAAGAGGATGGCCAGAGCGAGGGTAGGGCTGATCAGGGATAATGGGAGGAACTTGTGCCTTGAGTCAGAGGTTGTGGGGGAGGTCCTTAATGAATACTTTACCACAGTCTTCACTAGTGATAGGGACCTTGTTGGTTGTGAGGACAGCGTGAAACAGTCTGATATGCTTGAACTGGTTGATGTTAGGGAGGAGGATGTGCTCGAAATTTTGAAAAACACAAGGATTGATAAGTCCCCTGGACTAGCCGGCATCTCTTCCACTTCCCTTACCTCAGCCCTTGAAACCCACCCCTCCAACCTGCGGTCCTCGCCTATCACCCCAACAATCGCCGGATACAACGCATCATCCACTGCTATTTCCTCCACCTACAGTCATACCCCACTACCAGAGATATATTTCCCTCCCCACCCCTTTCAGCTTTCCGCAGAGACCATTCCCTCTGCGACTCCCTCGTTAGGTCCACACCCCCACACCAACCCACTCTCCACTCCCGGCACCTTTCCTTACCACTGTATACACCACCCCTCACCTCCATCCAAGGTTCCAAAGGATCCTTTCACATCAGGCAGAGATTTTCCTGCACACCCAAACCCTGGTGCAGTGGCCCAGTGGTTAGCACTGTTGCCTCAGCATCAGACACCTGGGTTTGATTCCTGCCTCAGGCGACTGTATGGAGTTTGCACATTTTCCCCCTGTCTGCGTGGGTTTCCTCCGGTGTTCTGATTTGCTCCCACAATCCAAAGATGTGCAATTTAGGTGAATTAACCATGCTAAATTGCCCATAGTATTCAGTAATACGTAGGTTAGGTGCATTAGTGTGGGGTAAATATAGAGTAGTAGGGGAATGGTTCAGGGTGGGTTACTCTTCGGAGGATCATTGTGCACATAGAGTCATAGAGATGTCCAGCACGGAAACTGAACCTTCGGTCCAACTTGTCCATGCCGACCAGATACCCCAACCCAATTCTAGTCCCACCTGCCAGCACCTGGCCCTTATCCCTCCAAACCGTTCCTATTCATATATCCATCCAGATGCCTTTTAAATAGTACAATTGTACTAGCCTCCACCACTTCCTCTGGCAGCTCATTCCATACATGTACCACCCTCTGCGTGAAAAAGTTGCCCCATAGGTCCCTTTTACATCTTTCCCCCCTCACCCTAAACCTATGCCCAACGATTGGTTTGGAAGGTAGTTTGATCTTAGAATAGGTTAAAGCATTGGCACAGCATCAAGGGCCAAAGGGCCTGTGCTGTGTTGTACTGTTTTATGTTCTATGTACTTTACTGGGCAGGAAATTGCACAGATTCATAGCCCAATTCAATCCTAAATTTGCTTCCTCTAACTTTGAACCTATGCCTTTTTGTTGTAGTTTCATCTGCCAGTGGAAACATCCTCCCTGCTTCTATCTTCATAATTTTATATGTTTCTATAAATTCACCCCTTATTCTGCTAAATTCCATTGAATATAATCCCAGTCTATTCTGTCTCTCCTCATAAGCCAACCCTCTCAATTCTGGCATCATCCTAGTGAACCTTCTCTGCACCCACTCATGTGCCACTACATCCTTTTTCAAGTAAGTAGACCATAACTGCATGCAGTACATCAGTAGTGGCCTCACCAGCAACCTATGCAGCTGTAACATATCCTCCCTGCTTTTAAATTAAATCCCTCTAGTGATGAAGGACAAAATTCTGTTTGCCTTCTTAATTACATGTTGCACCTGCAAAGCAATCTTCTATGATTCATGCACAAGGGCATTCAGGTCCCTCTGCACTGGAACAGAGAAGGTACTGGTGTTGTGAGTGAAGTGTTCAAGCTCTTTGTGAGAGCACGAGGCAATGCCGATGTAGCGGAAGAAAAGGTGGGGGAAGATGCCAGTGTACCTGTGGAAGAGGGACTGCAGGAAGTCGCAGGAATAGCTGGGACCTATACAGGTACCCATAGCCATCCCTCTGGTACTTCAATGACTGTTTCGGCACTGCCTTCTGCTCCCTTGATGAGCTTGAACTGTTCATTCATTATATCAACATCTTCCACCCTGACGTCAAATTCACCTGGATAATCTCTGACACTTGGACCTCTTTGTCTTCATCTCCCGTGACTGCCTTTACACTGACATCTATATCAAACCCCCTCCCTCCCCTGTAAAAACGTACCCCTTTAGTTCCAATATCTCCACATCTGCTGTGTCTACTTCCAGAATGAGTGATTCCACTCCAGGATATCCCAGATGCTATGCTACTTCCAGGACTGTAATTTCCCCTCCCCTGTTATCAACAATGCCCTCAATTGCATCTCCTCCATTTCCCACACCTCTGCCCTCAAACCCCACCCCCTCCCCACTCCTGCAATCACAACGAGGATGGAATCCCTCTGGTCCTCACATCCCACATCATCTTCCACCTCTGGAGCCTAGAACTACACGGCCTCAACATTGAATTCACCAGTTTCCAAATCTCTCCTCCCTCATCCCATTTCAGATCCAACCCTCCGATTCGGCTGTGCCCTCTTGACCTGACCTACCTGTCCCTCTTCTTTCCTACCTATCCACTCCACTCTTCCCACTGACCTACCACAACCACCTCCTACCTTTGCCCACCTCTCGCCATCCCAACTGTCTTTTCCCTAGCCCCATCCCCTATTTATTTCCCAACCCCTTCCCCCACCCCAGTCCTGATGAAAACCCGAAACGCTGACCCTCTTGCTCCTCAGAAGTTGCCTAACCTGCTGTGCCTTTTCCAGGCTACACTTTATTGACTCTTATTTTTGCATTTTTCAAGTATCTTAGTTTTTATTAAAACACATATATTTGCATTGACACATCCATTGACATAACCATTTTTTTAAAGCATTTATTTATCTGAATGTTACTTGATAGTGACCTTACCGCAATGAAGAAGATCTTGGTAAATTCTTAGATGTTGTTGTGGTTCTGTTCGCCGAGCTGGGAATTTGTGTTGCAGACGTTTCGTCCCCTGTCTAGGTGACATCCTCAGTGCTTGGGAGCCTCCTGTGAAGCGCTTCTATGATATTTCCTCTGGCATTCTTAGATGTTCCTTGAAATTATATCTATTTTGAACCTTGACACAAGTTGCACTTTTTTCATGCTGAGTTGGATGAAATGTAGGATTTAGACATTTATTTTAACAGGAGAAGTAGACTGGATTAGAACAGATGCAAGATTTACTGACATTGTAAAGAGTATAGTGCTAAGTAGATGTTAGTGGTCTTGAATGCCAAAACAAAAAAATGTACATGTTCAGTCATTTGAGTGAAACTATACAAGGAAAGATGATGAGAATCAAGATGATGATCAGATTCTGTTTTATGTACTGAAATCTTACTAGATGTTTAGATAATAGGTATGAATATACATCTTGAAATTACAATCCTATGATTCATCTATCACGATTAAGATTCTCTTTGATTTTACAATCATTTTTTGTTCACAGGGTTATTTTGTTCTTCATTATCTTGAGAACAGAGTTGGACAAAAAGCATTTCTGAAGTTTTTCAGGCTGTTTGTGGAGAGATTTCATGGACAACTGATACTTTCTCAGGTGAGTTTGATTGGTGAAAATTGTTTTGCAGCAATCCAATTCTGTAAATGTGAGATATGAAATTAATAATCATCAAAGCACTTGAATGACAACATATTGTTTTATGTTTTATTCATGGAGGCACGAGACACTTTTTTTTTCCCCTAGTCTGATTTCATGATATTGTAAACACAATTGAAAACTTCCTAATAGTTGGTGGAAGACTGTAGATGAAGTGCCTTATTTCTTCATTTACACACAAACAACAGTGTATTAGTATAAATCTACATCAGAGCTTATATTTTGAAGGGCAAGTGAGCACAGATTTAAGCATGATGAAATAAATTGTCTTAATAGCTCAGAATTTTGGATTGTAATTACTGTTGTCACAGTTATTGTTATTTCAAAATTAGGATTTCCTGCACATGTTTATGGAGAACTTTTCAGAACTAAGAAGGTATGTAGGAAATGCATATGATTTGTTCTGTTAAAACATGATTTTCACAATAAGACATTGGGAAGAGAGAAAATTGTATTTGGTGAATGAAAGAAGTTTCCATTATCATTATTATGCCTTTTTATAACATCTGTTTATTGTTTAACAAATTAATCTTTTCCATTATAAAATAGTGAGTGTTTGTTTTGATATATGCTCTGTATTTTCATAAAGTTAGAGTGAAACAGCATAGGAGGAATATGGCCATGAGGCCTTTGTCATCTCTTGATAAAGACATGCAGTTAGTCCCACTCTTTTGCTCCTCTCCATAGTTCTACAATGTTTCTCCTTCGCCCATTTATCTAAGTTCATTTTCAAAGTTGTTGTTGTTGTGCTTGTTTCCATTACCTTTTCTGATGGTGAGTTCTAGAACAGTTGCCTCAGTTGCTTTTGCTCATCAACTTTTAGATCTGAGCCCTCTGTTTGTGAACCTTTCTGCTCTTAGAAACAGTTTCTTCTTGATGACTCCATCAAAACCCTTTATGATTTTGAGTTTTTCAGTCAAATTCTCCTCAGATTTATGTGTTCTATGGAGAATAATTCCTCTTTCTCTATCCAAAAAGCTGTCATCTTTCATCTCCAATGACGTTTTCATAAATCTCTTCTGCAGCTTCCCTAAAGTCTCAATATATTTTATAAATTGCAATGTCCAAAATTGGCTATAGTCCTCTTGGGCCTAACCAGCATTGTATAAATATTTAGCACAACATCTGTGCTTTTGTGCACTCTGGAGCAGGAAAGTCAATGTTTTGGGCCAAAAACCTTCATCAGACTCCGAGGAGGAGGAAAGTCAATGTTTTTTGTCGAAATTCTTGAAAGGTCTCAGTCTGAAATGTTGACCTTCCTGCTCTTTGGATGCTATCTGACCTGCTGTGCTCTTACAGCTTCACATCCGTTGACTCCACCCACATGGATTGTCTGGTTTATCACTTTCTGCACCCCCTTTAAAATTGTACTAGTTAGTTCATGTCACCTCATTTAATTTTTCCTACCAAAAGTATTCACTTCATCTTTGCATTAAATTTTATCTGCCATGTATAAACATATTTCAGTGTATGTATTTTAGAAGTCTGCTATTATCCTTTTTACTGTCCACCACATTTCTGAGTTATGTGGGTTTGTAATTTGAAATTCTTAACTTGCAGAGCTTGAAATTCTGCTTTGTATTCCCAAGTTTAAGCCATATATATAAAAGAACAGTGACTCAATGTACTGCTAAATTTTTTCATGTGCACAGATAATTTGTTTGGTGTTGCTTTTAATTTTTTTCATTGGTATTCTGCATGGCAATTTACATGCACTAACTTCTGAACAGCTGTGCAGTGATAATTTATCCGTACTCTCATTATCTGCAATATCCCACTTCACAACTTCTTCAACACATGCAATTAAGTTAGTCCATTCCAATAAAATTTCTCTTCAATAAATATGGATTTTCCTCTATATGGATCTGGAAGGATCTGAAAGGAATAATTCTTATAATCCTTTGAGTATTGTGGGCGGCACGGTGGCACAGTGGTTAGCACTGCTGCCTCACAGCACCTGAGACCCGGGTTCAATTCCCGACTCAGGCGACTGGCTGTGTGGAGTTTGCACGTTCTCTCCGTGTCTGCATGGGTTTCCTCCGGGTGCTCCGGTTTCCTCCCACAATCCAAAGATGTGCGGGTCAGGTGAATTGGCCATGCTAAATTGCCCGTAGTGTTAGGTAAGGGGTAAATGTAGGGGTATGGGTGGGTTGCGCTACGGCGGGTCGGTGTGGACTTGTTGGGCCTGTTTCCACACTGTAAGTAATCTAATCTAATCTAATCTAATCACTGTGATAATCTCAAGAAGACATAGTAGAAAAATAAAGTAAGATCTAACAGGAGACAGACTCATGGCCAGACTCTTCTAAGAGTTCTTGTTGAAACTTGGAGCCTATTCTTATAACCTGTGAATAATTGCTGAAATGCAATAAATTCCACCTTATATTACACTGAGAAACACATCTTGTTAGCCAGAAGGTTAGCTACCCCCATGCACACCAGACCATGTAAACCCTTAAAGAACCCACACACTAGAAGAGCTGGATGGTAGTGCACACAATCTTTTCATTTTTCAATCCATAATTTATGAAGTGCCTGTTAATTTTTTCTTGGATTATTGTCTCTGAATATTTCCCCACCTCTGAGTAGCCAGCTATTAGATTTTATAAAGAATTCAGAAATTTCTCTGACTTTTTAAAAATATTTGTATCAGTTGATATTTTGCTCAGGTTTCTCTTTTTAATTCATTCATAGTCAGGGGTTGTCCATGGAAGTTATTTTTGAAAACTGGCTGGATGTGGCTGGAATACCAAAGGTAATTTCTCTTTTTTATTCCCTCATAACATCAGTAATATCTAATTTGCTTGTCTTTAGATTCAAACATACTGTTTCTTAACTCTTTATTGTGTGTATGTAGGTGTTTACAAAAGACTGAGTACAAACCAATTCCTGAAAACTAAGTTTTGAAAGGTTTTACCTAAAAAAAAGTCCGTGATATGTCAGCATGTCAGCTACTTTAGGGTTTACCAACAGCTTTATGAAAGCAATCCCTCATCAGAAAAATTAATAAATAATGTTGCAAATTTAAGAAGGCATTGTAAATTTACATAATAATATCACTGAAAGGATACTGAAGAATTAGAAGAAGTGCAGTAAAAACTGCTAAAATATTACTGGATTTGAGAAGTTGCAACTATTTGAAAAATAAATAAGGCTGAAACTCTTCTCTAGGAAAAAAAATTAGAGGGGATTTTTTTGACAGTGGTTAAAATAATAAAGATGTTTGGTAGGATGGATCTGAGACAAGTGTTTTATGTTCTATCTGAAACCAGAACAGGGTTGAAGAACGATAAAATAAACACAAACACAAATAAAATTGAGGAAAGATTTCTTTAGCATGAATTGAATGCGCAGCTTGCTGTCACTGGCTGAAGTAGTCAGTATTGATGCATTTTTGTTGGATTCGATGCTGACATTGAAGAGAAAGGGAATAGATTGATATGAGATGGGATAATGTAATTAAACATGAATCTTGAAGAGTATAAATACACATGGATCAGTCAGTCAGACGGCCATTTTCTGTGATGTAAATTCTGTGTAATTGTGTTTAATAGCATTGATAATAATAATGCCAAAAACAGCCAAGAAAGGAAAACCTAAGTACAAATTCAGGGTTTTCTATTTACTCTTGTACATTATTGTAGCCTTTTAATGTGGTTATTTTGGCTTTAGCAAAATTAAACATCTCTTTGAACTTTGCAAGCAAAATGCAATTTTGAGATTAAGTTTAAATAAAATTTGATGCTGAAAAAGGTTAAGCATTGTCATTATTTCAATACTGTGGCTGATTTACTGAGTGTCCTGCATTTTTCAATGTAATTTAGTTATTGTGACAATTCACAATGGAACATTGGAGCAAAGTTTAGTTTCCCTTTCCATGACAAGAGTTATGTAAAGGGAAACTAAAAGAGTTTTCTGAGTTGATGACTGATGTTGGCTGTGAGATTGTTTTTTAAAATATTTTTGTTAAACAAATATTAAGTTCAGAGGAAAATGTTTTCTCAAATTTGTGGAAGTAAATGTATAGAATCAAAGAAGCGAATCAGAGAATGATTGCAACATGATTGGAGGACTTGTTGATTATGCACTTTCTGTCTGTTTTGCCATTGTCCTTTTAATTGCATGTGTTTAAATTTTGCTGACAAGTGCATTATATGACACTTACCAAGCATCTTTGGAAATCTACATGCATTACATTAACTCATAACCCTTACTAACCCTCTTTTACCTCATCAAAAGTCATTCTACTGATGAAACACAAAATGTAGTTATAGCAGAGCATCTTTTGCAATGGCTTTTCTTCCTGTTCCCTCACTGTTACTTCTAGTGGTCCCCAAAGATTAGTCTTTGCCTCTCATTTCCTGTTTCACATTGACATGCTGCCTCTCAATGACATCATCCTATGCCAAGCATTACTTTTCAAACAAACAGTAACAATATTTTGATCTACCTCAACATCACCTCTCTTGACTTCTTCACTTTGCTAAGCGCATTGCGTATTAGAATGGGAATGAGCAGAAATTTCCTTCTTCTAAGTTCTGGAGGAATATGGCCAGGAGCAGGCATTTGGGACTAGTTTAGTTTGGAATTACGTTCAGCATGGACTGACCAGACTGAAGGGTATGTTTCCATGCTGTATGATTCTACATGTTGGGAAGACTGTAAGCATTGCCTTTGATTCATGCTCCAATCCATACCTCAAATTCCATCTCTCTCCCAGGCAATTGTCTGAGACTTTACCAGATAGTTCACAATCTCAGTGTTATACTTGACCTTGAGAAAAGATACTTTCGCAGATATGCAATGTAACTAGGATGGTATTTCAATCAATGTAACATTACCTGTTTTGATATGCTTCAATTCACCTGTTATTGAAACCCTCATTTTATGCTTTTGCCACCTGATAATTCTTATGTAACCATGTGGCTGATGTCTTACATGCTATGGTCTGTAAACCATTAGAGGTAGCAACAAGAGTAGGCTATTCACCCTGTTAAGTCTGCTGCACCATTTAATAGAATTATGGTTAATCTAACATTCCTCATGTCCACTTTCTTGCCCTTTCCCTGGAACCATCAATTCCCTACTGATCAAGAATCTATCTATCTCAGCTTTAAATATAAAGAAGGACTCTTCCCCACAGCTCCTTGTGGCAAGGGGGGTCCAAAGATTTTCAACCCTCAGAGACAGGAAATTCCTCCTCATGTCAATCTTAAATTCTAAGACTACGCTGTTTGAGTCTTACACACTCCTATGAGGGGAAACATCCTGTCAGCATTTACCCTGTCAAACCCCTTAAGAATCCTATATGTTTCAATGAAATCACATCATTCTTCTAAACTCCAGTAAGTAGAGTCCTAACCTGTTTTCACCATTACTCATTAGACAATCCCTTCATACCAGCTATCATCCTCGTGAACGTATCTGAATTTCTTCCAATGAAATTATCTTTTAAATAAGGGGACCAAAACTGCTCACAATACTCCAGAGGCGGTCACCCTAGCACCAAGCAATTTTAAAGTTTATGTACAACAGGCCTTCTCTTATATTCCAATATCCTTGAAATAAGGGCCAATGTTCTATTAGCCTTCCTGACGACGACGACGACTGTGTGCTAGCTTTTGTGTGTTTTATGCAGAAGTACCCCAGGTCCCTCTGTGTTGCAGCTTTCTACAGTGTCTCTCCATTGAAATATTATTCTGTTCTTTTGTTCTCCCTTTCAAAATGAACATCCTCACATTTTCCCACATAATACTCCGTTTGCCAACTCTTTTGTCCACTTACTTAACCTATCAGTATTTCCCTAAACTGTTTGTATCCCTCTCACAACCTGCCTTTCCACTTATTTTTGTGTCATCTCCAAAACTGGCTATAGTACATTCACTTCCTTCCTCTAAATCATTAATATAAGTATTCTAAACAGTTGCGGTCCCAACACTGGCCTCTGCGGAATCCCACTGTTCATAGAGTCATAGAGTTCTACAGCACAGAAACAGGCCTTTTGGCCCAAACAGGTCCATGCAAACCAAAATGTCCAAGCAATCTAACCCCATTTCCTTACACTTGGCCCATATCCTTCTCATCCTTTCTGATCGACGTATTTGTCCAAATGCCTTTTAAATGGTATTAATGTACCTACCTCAACCACTTCTGCTGGCTCCTCATTCCAATTTCCTACCACCCACTGTGTATTTATTCTTTCTCCTCTGACCTTAAACTGATGCCCCCTAGTCTTCGATTCACCAGCCCTGGGAAAAAGACTGAGTGCATTCACCCTATCCATGCCTCTCATGATATTATACACCTCCATAAGGTCCCCCGACAGTCTGCTATGCTCTTTAAAGTCCTAGCTTGTTCAACATCTCCCTATAACTTATCCACTGAGTCCAGGCAATATCCTTGAAAATTTCTTCTGCACACTTGCCAGTTTAATAACATCCTTCTCATAATAAGGTGACCAAAACTGAACACAATACAGAACCACCTCGGTTATCTGAACATCAAATAACTGAACATCGAAAATCTGAACGTCAAATATCTGAGCATTGAATATCCAAACATTTGATTATCCAAATGTTTGAATATCCGAATCTTCGATTATCCGAACATCGAATATTCAAACATTTGATTATCCAAACTAAATACTCCCCACGCATGTCATTCAAATAATTGAGGTTGCCCTGTACACCAAGTGTGGCTTTACCAACGTACTGGAAACTGCAACATAACTTACCAACTCCTATACTCAATGGTCATCGGTTGCCTGAAAAAGAAGCTCTTATCGCCATTCACTGTTGATGTCCCTGAACCAATTCTGTATCCATGCGAATACACTCCCTTCAACACTATGGACTGCTATTTTTATGCCATAACCTTTTGTAAGGTACCTTGCCGAATGCTGTTTGGAATTCCAAGTACAACTATAAGACCATAAGACATAGGAGTAGAATTTAGGCCATTTAGCCCATCGGGTCTGCTCCACTATTCAATCATGGCTGATGAGTTTCGCATCCTCATTCTCCTGCCTTCTCTTCATAACCCTTGATTCCCTTGACAGTTAAGAACCTATTTATCTCAGTCTTAATTACACTCAATGACCTGGTCTCCACTGCCTTCTGTGGCAGTGAATTCCACCGATTCACCACCCTCTGCCTGAAGGAGTCTCTCCTTATCTCTGTTCTAAAAGGTCTTCCCTTTACTCTAAGGCTGTGTCCTTGGGTCCCAGTCTCTCCTACCAATGTAAACACCTTCCCAACATCCACTCTGTCCAGACTAACCCATCTACTGGTTCCCCTTTATCCAGTCCGGTTGAAACTTCGTTTAAAAAACTCTTAAAAAATTAGTGAGACATGACTTCCCTTTCATGAAGCAGTGCTGAAACTGCTTGATTAGATAATGATTTTCCAAATGTTGTGCTAATACTTCCTCAATAATTGATTCCAATATTTTCCAACAATAGATAGCTGGCTAATTAGTCTATAGTTACCTGCTTTTTGCCTCCCTTCCATATTGAATAAGGGTGTTATATTCACAGTTTTCCACTTCTCCAGAATCCAACTTGACACCATCAAAAGCTCTGTTGCCCATATCCTTCCTCACACCAAGTTGTGTTCATCTAAGACCCCAATGCTCAATGATATAACTTGGTTTTGATCAATCAATATCTTGATTTTAAAATTCTGATACTTGTTTTTCAGTCTATCCCTGGCCTTGCCCACCCTTGCTCTGCAATCTCCTTCAGCTTCATGTCCCTTAGAGATATCTGTGCTTGAGTAATTCTGATACTGCACCTTTAATGGGTGTGATTTTGGATGCCTAGGTACTAAGCTCTGAAATTTCCTTCATGAACATGTAACACATTACCCTCCCTCAGAACAGCTACTGTCATTTCTGCTCAAAGAACTTTATTCTATCATTAATCTACTGAATCCCTCAAGACACGCAAACCATGAAGCCTGACAGATGACATCCTTGTTTTCAGGGACTGACAATGAGGACAATTTTCTATGGTGCAGGGATGATGCCCTTTTGATTGTTTGCACTCTTTTAATTTATGCAAGGATATAGGCCTGTTAACCAAATGGGTAAAAATTCGGCAGGTGGAATATAATGTTGGAAACCATGAGGTTATGCACTTCGACAGGAATAATGGAGAAGCTCAGTATTATTTAAATGGGGAAAGATTGCAGAAAGGTATAAATCAGAAGGATTTGGAATTCCTGGCCATGAATCACATAAAGCTAGTGTCAAAATTCAGCAGGTAATAAGGAAGGCAAATGGAATGTTGGTCTTTATTTCAAAAGAGATGGAGTACAAGAGTAGAGAGGGTTTGTTAAAACTATATAAAACCCTGTATACTGTAAACAGGTTTGGGCCCCTGATCTAAGGAAAAATATACAAGCAATTGAGGCAGTCCAAAAAAGGTTAAAGATCATACAACCCCAGGTTATAGCCCAATAGGTTTATTTGGAAGTACTGGCTCTCGGAGTGCTGCTCCTTCATCAGGTAGCTGTGGAGAAGGATCAGAAGACACAGAATGTAATGCAAAAGATCACAGTGTCATGCCATCGAAATGCAACGTGTTAATGAACCGAAACCTGTACCCATTCTAAAAAAAAAGGCTTAACAGCAATCTAGGTCTGTTCAATATATTGTTTCAGTTGCATGACACTGTAATCTTTTGGTACAAATTCTGTGTCTTATGATTCTGCTCCACAGCTATCTGATGAAGGAGCAGTGCTCCGAAAACTAGTGCTTCCAAATAAACCTGTTGGACTATAATCTGGTGTTGTGCGATTTTTTAACTTTGTCCACCCCAGTCCGACACCAGCTCCTCCACATCATAAGACCAAAGAAGGGTGACTTGGCTGATACCAGGTATGGAGGGACTGCCTTGTGAAGAGAGTTTAAGGAATTTTGGCTGTTGCTCATTGTAATAATGAAAGGCACACAAGATTCTTCGTAGACTTCATAGGGTGGATACAGAAAGGTTGTTTCCTCTTGTGGGCGAAAGTGAGTACTGCAGATGCTGGACATTAGAGTCAAGAATGTGGTGCTGGAAAAGCACAGTAGGTCAGGCATTATCCGAGGGGCAGGAAAATTGGCATTTCGGGCAAACGCCCTTCATCAGGAATGTGGCTTGGAGCCTCTGGGATGGAGAAATAAATGGGAGGGGGGGGGGTTCTGGGGCTGGGGGGAAGGTAGCTGAGAGTGCAGTAGGTGTTTGGAGGTGGGGGTAAAGGTGGTACGTCAGAGAGGAGGGTGGAGCGGACAAGTGGGAAGGAAGATGGACAGATGGGGTGGGTCATGAGGATGGTGCTGAGTTGGAAGGTTTGAATTGGGGTAAGGTGGGGGGGAGGGCAAATGAAAATGATGAAATCGATATTGATGCCATGGGTTTGGAGGGTCCCGAGGCGGAAGATGAGGCGTTCTTCCTTCAGGCATCGGGTGGTAAGGGAGTGGCGATGGAGGAGGCCCAGGACCTGCATGTCCTCGACAGAGTAGGAGAGGGAGTTAAAATGTTCGGCCACGGGACATTGATTGGTGCAGATGTCCTGGAGATGTTCTCTGAAGTGAAGTCCTCTTGTGGGAGAGTATCAGACCAGAGGGTATCATCTCAGAATAAGTCTTCACACATTTAAGACAGTGATGAGGATGAATTTTGCTTCAGAGCTTTGTGAACCTGTGGAAGGTTTTATCTCAGAGGGAGGAAGTGAGGACTGCAAACGCTGGAGATCATCATCGAGAGTGTGGTGCTAGAAAAGCACAGCAGGCCAGGCAGCATCCAAGGAGCAGGAGAATCATTGTTTCGGGTATAAGGCAGCATTGCTGATGAAGGGCTCCTGCCTGAAATGTTGATTCTCCTGCTCCTCAGATGCTGCCTGACCTGCTGTACTTTTCTAGCACCACACTCTTGAGTTTATTGCAGAGGGCTATTGAGGCTGGGCTGTTAAGTATATTCAAGACAAGAGCCAGATTTTTAATCAGTAAGGAACTCAAAGGTTATAGGAAAAAGACAGGAAGGTGGAGTTGAGAATTGTCAGAGCAGCCATGATCTTATTGAAAAGCAGAACAGACTCAATACGCTACATTATATGGTCTTAATTTCTTTTCAAAACTGAGCAACTGTGAAGAGATCTCTTGCAATTTTATTTTTAATCCTTGCTAACCTTGCCTGCAAGTGACAAGCGGCGAGCCTCTGAAAATTCTGAGGACTTTTGAAATACGAACCTCATTCAAAGAGACCAACACGAGAATGAAGGCCGTATTCTATTCCATAACTTGAAAAATGTGGCACATTTACTTATCAGTTTTTACATGATAACAAATCTGTACGTAATTGCCATCATATATGTAATTCTTCCACATATCAGCAACATTCCTGAATTGTGTGCTGATCATTTCACTGATTTTTGGCAAACTCATTCCTGTTAAATGCATATTTCATATAGATGCAAACGTACCTCAATGGTGCAATAATGTTAATAGGTATTACTTCATGTTATAAAGCAGACTGAGAAGGAACTTCCACGTCTTCTTGACCTTGAAGTTAATAAGAAAGGTGGAAATCAGCCTACACTTTGGATCTCATCCATACAAGTAGTGAAGAAACCCAAAAGCAAGCAAAAATTCCGAATCTGCATTGGTATATATTCACAAAACTGGCCCTACAAAGAATTTGATACTGATAATCGCCAACTTAATAGAGAGAGTGCATGGTACTAAACATGAGATCTTGATCAGATGGGCCAATGGGTTGAGGAGTGACAGATGGAGTTTAATTTAGATAAATGTGAGGTGCTGCATTTTGGGAAAGCAAATCTTAGCAGGACTTATACAATTAATGGTAAGGTCCTAGGGAGTGTTGCTGAACAAAGAGACCTTGGAGTACATGTTGATAGTTCCTTGAAAGTGGAGTGGCAGCTAGATAGGTTAACGAAGAGGCTATTTGGTATGCTTTCCTTTATTGGTCAGAACATTGAGTATAGAACTTGGGAGGTCATGTTGCAGCTGTATAGGACATTGGTTAGGCCACTGTTGAAATATTGTATGCAGTTCTGGTCTCCCTACTATTGGAAAGATGTGAAACTTGAAAGGGGTTAGAAAACATTTACAAGGATGTTGCCAGGGTTGGATGATTTGAGTTACAGGGGAAGGTTGAATAGATTGGATCTCTTTTCCCTGCAGCATCGGAGGCTGAGGGGTGACCTTATATAGGTTTATAAAATATGAGGGGCATGGATAGGGTAAATAGACAAGGTCTTTTCCCAGGGTGGGGGAGTCCAAACTAGAGGGCATAGCTTTAGGGTGAGAGGGGAAAGATATGAAAGAGACTGAAGAGGCAACTTTTTCATGCAGAGGGTGCTGTGTGTGTGGAATGGGCTGCCAGAGGAAGTGGTGGAGGCTAGTATAATTACAACATTTAAAGGCATCTGGATGTGTATATGAATAGGATGGGTTTGGAGGGATATGGGCCGGGTGCTGGCAGGTGGGACTAGATTGGGATGGGATACCTTGCTGGCATGGACGAGTTGGACCAAAGGGTCTGTTTCCATGCTGTACATCTCCAGGTCTATGACTTCTGAAAGCTTGGTTTCAATATAGGATAGCATTAAATAGAGATTTTCGAAGAATTTTGGAACCTGCAGGAATCACAGTTCACGTTACACTTCCTTGATGTCACGGCTCAATAGGATAAAATAGTCTTTATTGTCACATATTCTCAGTGAGTATAATGGAAAGTTTATACATCACCAATCATCAACTTAGATACAAAAGCACCTAGGTACTGCTTCTTTTGTTACAGAAGTAAAATCTCCAACAGTACAAAAGAAGAGTCAGTACAGCAGATCAAGCTGGCTCTTACCTTCCTGTCCACACCGGGCCCTGGCTTCACACCACACCAGCGACATACTACGCTGGGAGGCCAGTGCAGGAGCGGAAGGTCACGATGCCATGCAAAGAAGCTGCTGCACCAGGCTAGGTGGTTGCCATGCCACATTGGGTGGCCTCCAAGGGAGGAGGCCTCTGCAGGAGGTCAGAAGGTTGCCTTGCCATGCCGGGAAGCCCTACAGAAGAAGGCCGCCATACCAGACCATTAGGTCACCACACCACGCCCTGAGGCCCATGCACCAGGTCCGGGGGTCGCCACGCCAATGCTGGGAGGCTGCTGCGAGAGTTTGGGAGGTTGTCATACTGGGAGGCCTCTATACCAGGCCAGGAATCATTGTCAGTGGCTAGGAGTCATTGCTTGTTGGAGGCTGAGAAGCGCCACTAGAGGCTGAGAATCGTCTCTTCTCACCGGAGGCCAGGAGTCATCATTGATGGGAAGGAACAAAAAAGGAAGAGAAGAAGGAAGAAAAAACACTAGGAGAAAAAAAAGAGAAGAAAAAAAAAAGAAGTGTGTGTGGAGTGGACAAGTTCTGGCTGGAATATCTGACTCTGCCTCCATTTTGCAAAATTGGTCTGAATTCAGCAGCTGGGCTGTTTCAACATAGAATTTAGTATGTGTTTCGAGGACATGAGGGGCCTGCTGAGCAGCATGACTTTTGCCTCTGTTGTCACACAGCAAGTGAACTCAAGGCCTACATATTTACCTGCAACATACAATTACAAAGGCTGTAGGATCCTACAAACACGCAAAGATCAGCAAGGCGGCCTTTGTGTGCAGCATCAAGAGATGGGGGAGATACTAAACGAGTATTTTGCGTCAGTGTTTACTGTGGAGAAGGACATAGAAGATATAGAATCTACAGAAATAGATGGTGACATCTTGAAAACTGTCCATATTACAAAGGAGGAAGTGCTGGATGTCTTGAAATGCATAAAAGTGGATAAATTCCCAGGACCTGATCAGGTGTACCCTAGAACCCTGTGGGGAGCTAGGGAAGTGATTGCTGGGGTTCTTGCTGAGATATTTGTATCATCGATAGTCACAGGTGAGGTGCCATAAGACTGGGGTTTGGCTAATGTGGTGCCACTGTTTAAGAAAGGTGGTAAGGACAAACTAGGGAACTATAGATCAGTGGGCAAGTTGTTGGAGGATGTACATGTATTTGCAAAGGCAAGGACTGATTAGAGATAGTCAACATGGCTATGTGCATGGGAACCCGGGTCTCACAATATTTATTGAGTTTTTTGAAGAAATAACAAATAGGATTGATGAGGGCAGAGCAGTAGACGTGATCTATATGGTCTTCACTATGGCGTTCATCAAGGTTCCCCATGGGAGACTAGTTAGCAAGGTTAGATCTCATGGAATACAGGGTGAACTTGCCATTTGGATACAGAACTGGCTTGAAGGTAGAAGACAGAGGGTGGTGGTGGAGGGTTGTTTTTCAGACTGAAGGCCTTTGACCAGTGGAGTGCCACAAGGATTAGTGTTGGGTCCACTACTTTTCGTCATTTATATAAATGATTTGGATGTGAGCGTAAGAGGTATAGTTAGTAAGTTTGCAGATGACACCAAACTTGGAGTTGTAAGTGGACAGCAAAGAAGGTTACCTCAAATTACAACGGGATCTTGATCAGATGAGCCATGGGTTGAGACGTAGAAGATGGAATTTAATTTAGATAAATTTGAGGTGCTATATTTTGGGAAATCAAATTTTAGCAGCACTTATACACTTAATGGTAATGTCCTAGGGAGAGTTGCTGAACAGAGAGATGTTGGAGTGCAAGTTCATAGCTCTTTGGAAGTGGAGTAGCAGATAGATAGGGTAGTGAAGAAGGCGTTTGGTCTGCTTTCCTTTATTGGTCAGAATATTGGGAGGTCATGTTGCGGCTGTACAGGACATTGGTTAGGCCACTGTTGGAATATTGCGTGCAATTCTGGTCTCCTTCCTATCGGGAAGATGCTGTGAAACTTGAAAGGGTTCAAAACGATTTACAAGGATGTTGCCAGGATTGGAGGATTTGAGCTTTAGGGAGAGGTTGAATAGGCTAGGGCTGTTTTCCCTGAAGTGTCAGATGCTGAGGGGTTACCTTATAGATGTTTGTAAAATCATGAGGGGCATGGTTAGGATGAATAGACAAAGTCTCTTCCCTGGCTGGGGAAGGTATGGTTTGGACGGATATGGGCCAGGTGCTGGCAGGTGGGACTAGATTGGGTTGGGACATCTGGTCGGCGTGGACAAGTTGGACCAAAGAGTCTGTTTCCTTGCTATACATCTCTATGACTCGAAGCCCAGAGTCTGCTAAGAATCAACATGTATTCTGTGTCACTTCAGTCCTGACTTCGCTAAACTATCTCCATGCAATCTGACTATGTAACATAAACAATATGTTTACTCAATATATTGTCAGAAATTTGTGAAAACGCCTGTTTTAACCCTGAGAAAATTACCACATAGTCATGGATGGGAGTCTAGTTGACTTAGATGCAGTTTTCCTGTGAAAAGACAAAGCAGGGAGCCCGCAAATCACAAAGATCTTGAACCACTGGTAAACTTGCTCAATAATTCACATATCCACCCGCCTTACTGAATAGAGCTTTTGATACTCAACAAGAGTATGAGTTGAGTATAAACCAGAGATGCTCATCATCCCTGATGAAGGGCTTATGCCCGAAACATCGATTCACCTGTTTTCGGATGCTGCCTGACCTGCTGTGCTTTTCCAGCACTACACTTTTGACTCTGAGCTCCAGCATCTGCAGTCCTCACTTTCTCCAAGCTCAAACTTTTGAAACATTTGGTCAGTCATGCTAGTTGTGAGAAAGAGGTTCTTCAACAACAACTACAGAAGCCTAAACACGGTATAAAAATCTCTAACCAATGGCCTAATGGTATTATCGCTACACTATTTTATCCAGAAGCTTTGCTAATATTCTGGGGACTGGAATACAAATCGTGTAATTGCAGATTTTTAAATTCAATGTTTTACAAAATATTTTTAATTACAGATCTTGTGATAACTATTGTTGACTGTTTGGAAAAAGTCATCTGGCTCACTAATAGAAGAGTCGTAGAGATATACAGCATGGAAACAGACCCTTTGCTCCAACCCGTCCATGCCAACCAGATATCCCAAACTAATCTAGTCCGACCTGCCAGCACTTGGCCCATATCCCTCCAAACTCATTGTATTCATGTACCCATCCAGATGCCTTTTAAATGTTGCAATTGTACTAGCCTCCATCACTTCCTCTGGCAGCTTATTCTGTACACGTACCACCCTCTGCATGAAAATGTTGCCCCTTAGGTCTCTTTTAGATCTTTCCCCTCTCACCCTCAACCTATGCCCTCTAGTTCTGAATTCCCCCACCCCAGGGAAAAAAAAACTTTGTCTATTTATCCTATCCATGCCTCTCATGATTTTATAAGGTCAGCCTCCGATGCTCCAGGGAAAACAACCCCAGCCTGTTCAATCTCTCCCTATAGCTCCAATCCTCCAACCATGACAACATCCTTGTAAATCTTTTCTGAACCCTTTCAAGTTTCACAACATCTTTCCAATAGGAAGGAGACCAGAATGCCTAACCAACATTCTGTACATCTGCGACATGACCTCCCAACTCCTGTACTCAATACTCTGACCAATAAAGGAACGCATACTAAATGTTAATGTCCTTCAGGGAAGGAGTTCTGCTCTCCTCACTTGCCTGGCCTAAATGTGACTCCAGAGCCACATGAATGAGATTGACTCAACTGCCCCCTGAAATTGCCAGTCAGTTGTATCATTCACTACAAAGTCTTAAGAAAGAAATGAAACCTTATGGACAACCTAGCATTGACCTAGTGGTGTATATATGGAATGAGCTAACAGAGAAAGTGGTGGTACAATACAACATTTAAAAGGCATCTGGATAGGCTTAGAGGGATATGAGGCAAGTGGACTGGCTTAATTTAGGATATCTGATCAGTATAGAGGAGTTGGACCAAAGGGTTTGTTTCCGTGTTGTGCAACTCTGACTAATTAGTCACCTGATAAATCAGTATTCTGCCATGTTGAAAAACATTTGGAGGAAGAACTGGGGGTTGCAAGGGCACAAGATGTATTCTGGGTGGGAGATGTCAATATCCACCAGTAAGAGTGGCTCAACACAGTACTTCTGATCAAGTTCTAAAGGACATAGCTACTTGGCTGGGTCTGCAGCAAGTGGTGTGAGGTAGCAAAAAGAGGGAACAATGTACTTGATCTCATCCTTAGCAATCTGCTGACTGCAGATGCATCTGTCCATGAAGGTAAGAGTGACCACCACACGGAGTTCTGACTCCATATTGAGAATATCCCTGCATTGTGTTGTGTGGCAACAATTGCCATTGAGCCAGGGAATCAACCTTCGTTCAATCAAGAGTTTAGATGGGCATACCAGGAACAACACCAAGAATACTTAAATGTGATGTGATAACTTGATGAAGCTATGAAATAAGACTACTTGCGTGTTAAACAGCATAAGCAGCATGTGATAGACAGAATTAAGTGATCGCACAATCAATGGATCAGATCACAGCTTTGCAGTCCTGCCACATACACTCGTGGTGGTGGCAAATTTAAACAACTCACTGGAAGGTGTGGCTCCAAAAGTATTCCATCCTCAATGATGGAAGAGCCGAGCACATCAGTGCAAAAGGTAAGTCTGAAGCACTCACAACAATCATCAATCAGCAATTTCAAGTGGGTGATCCTCCTCACCACTCTCAACGTTCTGGGGTTATCATGTGACCAGTAACTCAATTAGGCTTGCCATGTAAATACTGTGGCAGGGAACTCACCTCCTGATTTCCTGTTATAGATTTGTAATGGAGGAATGTGCTGATAATCAAACCATCTCACCATCTTTCAGTGGTCCCCATACCACAGATGCCAACCTTCAGTCAATTTGGTTCAGTCTCTGTGATATCAAGAAACAGATGAACACACTGGTTATGAGCCCTGATAATATTCTGACAATAGTACTGAAGACTTGTGCTGCAGAACTTGCTGCTCCCCGAGCCAAGCTCTTCCAGTTACAATACTGGCATCAGCTCAACAATGTGGAAAATTGCCCAGGTATGTCTGGTACACAAAAAAGCAGGTCAAATCCAACCTCGCCAATTACTGTCCCACCAGTTACCTCTTAATCAACAGTATTAAAAGGAGTCAGCAAGTAGGTCCTGCTCAGCATCGTTCAAGTTGGGTTCCAACAGTTCCTGGCCTTATTACAGCCGTGGTTCAAAAATGGACAAAAGAGCTAAATTTAAAAAGTGCAGTGAGTGACAATCCTTACCATTAGGTGACTATCAACCAAGTTTGGCATCAAAGAACCCTATCACACCTGCAATTGGTTGGAATCAAGGGGCAAACTCTCCACTGGTTAGAGTCATACCTGACACTTAAGAAGATGGTCATGGTTCTTGGAGGCAGTCATCTCAGTTCCAGGACATCTCTGCAAGAATTCCTCAGGGTGGTGTCCTGGGCCCAATTATTTTTCAGTTGCTTCATTATTTCCTCCATCATAAGGTCAGAAGTAGGATATTTACTGATGATTGCACAATATTCAGGACCATTTGTAACTGCTCAGATACTGAAGTAGTCCATGTTCAAATGCAACAAGATCTGGACAATTTGCAGGCTTGGGCTGACAAGTAGCATTTACACCATACAAATGCCAGGCAATAAATATCTCCAATAAGAGACAATCTAACCACCGTATTTTGATATTCAATAGCATTACTATCACTGAATCCCCCACTCTCAACATTTTGGGGTTATCATGTGACCAGAAACTCCATTAGACTCGCCATGTAAATACTGTGACAGGGAACTCACGGCCTGATATCCTGTTATGAATTTGTAATGGAGGAATGTACTGATACAAATCCCAATATTCCACTGGTCACACCATTATTATAACTTTATTGATGCAATGCCAAAATGACCAAATCCACTTTTGTTCTGTTGACAAGAGTAAAAGAAACTTTGAACAGTCTTTTTTGAACTCAGAGTAGTCTGTTTATTGTGAACAAAAGCTACTCTTGAAAGAAATAACAAATACGAATTACATCTAAGCTATGATCTGGAATTAAAACTATTTTCTTCTTAATCCCACACATGTACATCCCAAAAACAACTCCAGTCTCTACAGAGATGATGGTTTTTTTAAAAAAAGTTAACAGAGAGAAAGGAACTCTTGTGGACAAAGGTTGGGTGAAATGAGAGAACTTGCCGCGTCTCTGAATTTCCTGTCAATGAAGCTGAATTACTGGCTGGAGCTTGATGATAATTGTCCTCTTCTGATTCCAATCAACTTGAAATCATGGTATTGAGAAACGGTCATAATGCGCAACTTTATTTTTTTCTCCTTGGACTTCTAAAAAAAATAGGATTCCAGGAAAGAGACCCTGGTTCTGAGCTGTCTTCACTATTCTCCGACTGCTGAGCCTGCAAAACAGAATTCTCATCCCATTAACATAGATCCTAATGCTTCTCAAAATAAGGTTTTCTTGCAGTGATTACTGCAATAAATCCTATTTCTTACCTCCTTGAAAGTTATGCTTTTCTGTTCCACCAAAATCACTTGTTATCAAGAAAAACACCAGGTGGCTTATAGCACACAGTAAACTATTGATTTATTTCCAAGAAATTCTCAATCCATAGACTGCCTAAATAGTTCAAAAACTTGCAGCATTTCCTAGCTTGTCTTTAAGTATAGATATTATTCCCTAAATACTATACTAGTATTTCACAATATTTGGAACAAGAATAGCTGCATTGCCATTCCACACTCATTGAGGGAACGTATTGTCAGAAATAGCTCATGTAAGTCACCAAAGAATCGTCAAAACTAAAATATCCTCAAGGAAATGGTTTCCAGTAATTGACAGTATGGTAAAGCCCTAAAGTCAATCAGTGTTTGCTATGTGAAGCTGCCACAACGCCAAATCCTTGTGATCTTTTCAAGCTGTCTGAACTCCTTCCAGAACCATCGTTGGGTCCGGCAGTATATTTGTGGGTTTGCACCCGGGTAAAAACTGACTTGTTGTCACAGATGACTATAGTAGCCTCTCCAATGTCTACTTTAGTGAAATCAGTCACCCCAAAGCTTGACCAGATTTTTGCCTTGTTTATAATCCCTCAAATGGTAAGATATGATGACAGATCCTCATTCAATAGTGATGAATTAAGTAAATTTGTGAGCTATAATGGTTTCATTTGCTGAAAAATCACATCACATCAGCTTCAAAATAATAGAGAAGTTGAGAGATTTATGTGTATCTTGAAAAAAAATGATATGTACAGATGCAGCTGAGAGAAAGACATGAAAGCACCCGTTGTATCATTTTCTTCACAATTACAGAGCAACTCCTATTTGACTATGAGAAAACCTCATTGTTACTCTCACAGCTGCACATCATTCATTTCTTGCTGAGCTTCGATCAACACTCAAATAATCAAGAACAAAAATATCAAATGAGAGCAAATGCGGAATAAGCCACGTAAGTTAGAGCTACACCACTAATGCTAGGAGATAAAGTGTTTGTCAACTGAGATGTTGGAAAGCAAACAACACCATATCAGGTCCAACTATTGTTGTCATCAACAACAAAAGAATAATTGCTAAGTAGGCTTCACAAATCATTGTCGAAAGTGCATTGTGCTTGAAAACACTGAAAATTCTATGAGGAAACATTGAATCTGATTCAGACATTGACATTTCCAATGACAAAGGGATTGAATGAGACCACACCTGATGTTAGATGATGTCCTATTCATGAGAAAAATTGTCGATTATACTCAAATGATTATGCTACAAAACTAACTGTTTTCAGTTGGTGAATGAATCTTTCATCCCATTGTATATAACTGAGTGGATTGTTAAAATATTGCTAAGGTTAGAATATATAATAAGCTGAGTGTTCCTGTGATCCGAAGGTTATAGTTTATATTTTGGAGATTAATTGTTGATTTTAAAATTGCCGTGTTAATTTTGTTCACTTAATGATCATTGAACCTGGAAAGGAATGATTGAGAGAGCTTGATGATGTCAAACCGAATTGTACCAGCAAAGGAGGCTTGCAAGTAGAAAGAGTATAAAGAAGCTATTTTAATAAGTGCTCATGCACTTTTAATTTTAATGTGTTTCTGGCTGTTTCAAGTCCCAAGGATCTCTCCCAATTTTTTGGTTTTTACTATCAACTGTTTTGAAATTGGTACCTTCTTTTCAACATGCAACAGATGCTTGCCAATGGTTTCAGCCTGTTGTGCTGGCAGCATTTGTCAAAATTGTTTCCTGTATTTTGATCTCCAGAATATGCTGTGCAGAGTGACTCTAAATTTGCTTATTCCTTAACTGTATGTTGAGGATTGTGATCAAATACATGACTGGTGAATGAAAATCTGGGACATCTTTGATTTCATATCTGATAAAGGAAGTGTACTTGTACAAAAGTGTGTCTGTAATACAAACACATCACTGTCTTTGTTAGTGTTCCTCAGATTGCTACTATTTTTATTCATTCAAGGCATGTGGGCTTCCGGCTTCACCAGCACTTATTGCTCATCACTCGTTGCCCTTGTGGTGATGGTACTACCATGTAATTGCTGCCTTTGCCCTTCTACATGGTGATGGTTGTGTGTTTCTAAGATACCTTGTTGAATTTCATCTTTTAAATGGTACATATTGCAGCAATTATGCTTTGATGGTAGAGAGAATAAATGCTTATAGATTGTGGTGCCAATCAGCGGACTGCTTTGTCCCAGATGACGTAAAGTTTCCTGAGTGTTAGTTGAACTGTTGGACCTACACTCTCACGTGCAAGTGAAACAATTTTCTGTAACACCGCTGACTTCTGCCTTGTAGATGTTGGGTAGGCTTTGGAGAGTATTGAGTTACTTGCTGCTGGATTCCTAGTCCCTGATCTGCTTTTGTAGCCACTGTATTTAGTGGCTAGTCCAGGTCATTTTCTGGTCAGCGGTAATCCCAGGGTGTTGAGAAGAAGGGCATCAACTATGATTAGATTCTTTCTTGTGGGAGGTGGTCAATGCCTGGCACTGCCACACGTCAGCCCAAGTGTCAGTATGATCCAGATCTTACTGCATTTTGTAAATGAACTGCTTCAGTGGGTTTATGAGTGGCATTGAACAATATACAGTTATTCACAGATATCCCCAAATCTGACCTTATGGTGGAGGGAACCTCATTGATGAAAGACCTGTAGATGGTTGGACCTAGGATACTACCTTGAGGAACTCCTATAAAGATGTTCTGGAATTGAGATGACTGACCTCCAACAACTACAATCATCTTTCTTTGTATGGATGACCCTGAGCAGTGGAGAGTTTTCTCTCGATTCCCATTGACTCTAGTTTTGTTCCGGTTCCTTGGTGCCACAACTATACAATGCTATCTTGATGTCAAGGCCAGTCACTCTCACCTCACCTCTAGGATTCAGCTGTTATATCCATGTTTGAACAAAGGGTGAAAGAGGTCAGGAGCTGAGCAGTCCTGGCACAGTCCAATTTAAGTCAAGATTAGAGTGGTGCTGGAAAAGCACAGCAGGTCAGGCAGCATCGGAGGAGCTGGAAAATCGATGTTTTGGGCAAAAGCCCTTTATCAGGAATGAGGGCTGATGAAGGGCTTTTGCCCGAAACATCAATTTTCCAGCTCCTCGAATGAAAGATGATTGTAGATGATTGCCTGACCTGCTGTGCTTTTCCAGCACCACTCTAATCTCCAGCATCTGCAGCACCCACTTCCGCACAGACCAATTTAAGCATATCAGCCAGTTATTTCTGAGGAGGTACTGCTTGATAGCATTGTTGATCATCCCTTCCATCACTTTACTGAGAGCTGGCTGTTACGCATAATTGGCTGGGTGGATTTTTGGGCAATTTTTTATATTGTTGGGTAGATGCCTGCATTGTACTTATACTGGAACAGCTTTGGTAGGGGTGCAGTTATTTCACTAATTTACTGGAATGTTACCAAGGTCCATAGCATTTGCAGTTTCTAGTGCCTTCAACTATTTCATGATATCATGAAAAATTAAGCAAATTGGCTGAGGTCTGGTGATGGGGACCCGTGAAGGAGACTGAAATGGATCATCCCCTTCTGACTGAAACTTCTTGTAAATGGTTCAGGCTTATCTAATAGACTGATGTGCTGGGCTACCCTATCATTGAGAATGGTAATGTTTGTGGAGCCTTTTCCTCCAGTGAGTTTTGTAATTTCTCACGCCATTTCCGACTGGATGTGGCAGGACTGCAGAGAGAAGACTTCATCAGTTAGCTGTAAAACTGTGTAGCTCTGTCTATCCCATGCTACTTATGCTTTATTGGTTTGCAAGTAGTCCTGTGTTATCAGTTTTACCAGGTTGACAACTCATTTGGAGGTGTGCATGGTGCTGCTCCTGGCATACCCTCCTGAACTCTTTATTGAATCAGTGTTGATCCTCAGACTTGATGATAATGGTAGATTGGGGGATATGGTGGGCTTGCAGATTATGTTGGAGTACAGCGGTGATACTGATGGATCACAGCCAACAGATGCCCAGTCTTGAGATGCTAAATCTATTTGAAATCAATTCCATTTAGCAAAATGACAGTTCCACACAACACAATGGAGGTTATTCACAATGTGAATGACTTTTTCTGCACAAGTAGTGCGTTGTGGTCTGTGCTGTTAATGCTGTCATGAACAGACACGTTTTCAACATGCAGATTGGTGTGGATGAAGTGTTATTTTACCCTCTTATTGGTTTCTTCACTACCTACCACATACCCAGTCTTGTAATTCTACAGCTGTTTAGTCCTTGACCAGCTTAGTCAGTAGACGTGCTGCTGAGACACTTTTGGTGATGAAGTTCTCCACTCAAAATACATTCCCTGCCCTTGCCACGCTCAGGTTTTCCTCTGAGTTGCATTCAGCATGAAGAAATAGTGATTTATCAGCTTGAGGGGTTGCAGTACGTGGTAGTCAGCAGGAGATTTTATGGCCATGTTTGACCCGACTTCATCGGGTCCAAAATTGATGGTGGGCCTTCCCAGACAATTCATCCCAACTGCCTCAGGACTAACCACAGACATATATTACAAGCCCACTGACTCCCACAACTACCTAGACTACACCTCCTCCCACCCTACCTCCTGTAAAAACCCATCCCTTATTCCCAATTCCTCCACCTCTGCTGCATCTGTTCCCAGGATGACCAATTCCACCTCAGAGAGTCCTAGATAGCCTCCTTCTTCCATGATCGCAACTTCCCTTCCCACGTGATTGACGATGCCCTCCAGTACATCTCCTCCACTTCATGCACCACTGCCCTTGAGCCCCATCCCTCACAGTACAACAAGGACAGACCCCCTCGTTCTCACCTTCCACTGTACCAACCTCTGCATTCAACGCATCATTCTCTGCCACTTCTGCCACCTCCAAACAGACCCCACTGCCGACATATATTCCGCCCCCCCCCCCCAATCAATGGTTCAAAAAGACCATTCCCTATGTGATTCCCTCGTCAGGTCCACACCCCAAACCAGCCCACACACCATACCTGGCACCTTTCACTGCCACCACAGGGCGCAAAACCTGCGCCCACACCACTCCCCTCACCTCCATCCTCCACCCCAAGGGATCCTTCCAGATCCATCAGAAATTCACCTGTACATCTACCAATGTCATCTACTGCATCCTTTGCACCCGATGTGGTCTCCTCTACATTGGGGAGACAAGGACGCCTTTTTGCGGATCATTTCAGAGAACATTTCTGGGACACCCACACCCACTACTCCGCGACTGAACACTTCATGCAGGCCCTGGGCCTCCTCCACCACCAAGCTGTTACCACCCGACGCCTGGAGGAGGAACACCTCATATCCTGCAACCACTTGGAATAAATGTGGATTTCAACAGCTTCCTCATTTCCCCTCACCCCACATTATCTCAGTCCCAAGCCTTCAACTCGGCACCGCCCTCCGGACCCATCCATCACCGCCCCCTCTGACCTATGACTTTCTCCCTCACCTTCATCCACCTATTGCTTTCCCAGCTACCTCCCCATACCCCACAACTCCCCCCAACCTCACCTCCCCCTTCCATTTATCTCTCAGCCCTGACCCACAAACCTCATGCCCAAAACGTCGATTCTCCTGCTCCTCAGATGATGCCTGACCTGCTGAGCTTTTCCAGCACCACACTCTCGTCCCTGCTGCCTCAGGACAGATGGGCCTGTCCTAGGATGTTGATTGTATTGTCAGGGACTTTGTCTGCTGGATATGATATCATCAATAGGACTATATGTGGCTAATGGTTGACTACTGTGTCTTGCAGCTGTGCAGTTTTGGTATGAGCACCCAGATGTTAGTAGAGGTGATTTTGTGTGGTTGACCAGGCTGGGTTTGGTGTTTTTATTTTATTTCCAGTGCTTAGATGGATACTAGCTGTGCCATCTGGATTCATTTCCTTTTTGTGGGCTTTTAACAGTTGGATACATTTGAGTGCTGAAATGTGTTGCTGGAAAAGCGCAGCAGGTCAGGCAGCATCCAAGGAGCAGGAGAATCGACATTTCGGGCATGAACACTTCTTCAGGATTCCTGAAAGAGGGCTCATGCCCGAAACATCGATTCTCCTGCTCCTTGGATGCTGTCTGACCTGCTGCGCTTTTCCAGCAACACGTTTTCAGCTCTGATCTCCAGCATCTGCAGTCTCACTTTCTCCTCGATACATTTGAGTGGCTCACTGGTCCATTCCTGAGGGCATTTAAAAATGAACTGTGGATCTACAGTCATGCCTATGCCAGAGTAGGTAAGGAAGGAAGATTTCCTAATCTAAAGGACATTACTGAACCAAATAGGTTTTAATAATCATCAATAGATTCGTAGTCATCATTAGACTTTAGATTTCTGATTTTCTTTAAAATTCAAATGCCTCCACCTGAGAAATATCAGGTGAAGTGCACAGGCCATTTGTTGTGAAGTTTAACTTATCAGAGATAAAATGAGGCAGAGGATGGATGGAATGACTTTATTTTATCATGCAATGAGGTACAAGACCATACATGACTGCATTGTTACTGGTGATTCAACTGGGCCACATTAAAGTCGTACTCTTGATTACTTCTAGTACTTGATGGTGAAGGTTCAGTGCCACTGGGACTTCGATATTTGCCTGATAATGACCAAGATGTATTTGAAGCTTCTGTTCCCGCCTTGTTACCTCATTAAAAAAGGCACAAAATGCTACAATTAATGAACCCTAGCTTCCACCGAGCGACCCGGGTTCAATTCCAGCCTTGGAGTTTGCATATTCTTCCCTCGTATGCGTGGGCTTCCTCCGGATGCTCTGGTTTCCTCCCACAATCCAAATATGTGCAGCTTAAGTGAATTGGCCATGCTAAATTGCCCATAGTGTTGAGGGATGTGTAGGTTAGATGTATTAGTCAGGGGCAAAGAAATAGTAGGGGAATGGGTCTGGGTGGGTTAATCTTCGGAGGTTGGTGTGGATTTGTTGAGCTGAAGGGCCTGTTTCCACACTGTCGGGAATCTAAAAAAATCAAAGGACTTTTGTTTTATAAAAGAACAGTTGGACAAAACCATACTTCTGTGACAAAGCTTTCTCGTCAACTCTCTGATTCTCAATAAGGAATTACTGTTGTGAGAAACTGGGTATTCAATTAGTCTGTAATTCCCAACAGTGACACTTCAGCAAAACACATTACAGTGACGTTTTCAAGGTCCTATAGTTGTTCCAGAACACCACATGTGCAGGTCTAGAAATGACTCGGAGTAATACACATGAGGAAGGAACATTCTAGTTGAGGTGGTTTCAGATATCTGGATAGTACAATATGGTACGCACAAAAAAAGAATGAAAGTGTTGCAAGGTGTGTTAACATTGATCTGATTGCAGATTATTCAAAATAGTCGGATTATTTTGTACAACTGCCAATTTCACAGTATTAATGGTTCTTGTGCTTTCAACTGCTATGTTCAGAAATCTACTTTTAAACCTGACTTTTTTTTTGTTTCTCTACGAAGTTTCTAAAACCTACCATTTGACTAGATTTTTGGTCGCCCGTGCTAATATTCTTGTTTGCATTTCCATATCAAATGTCGTTTGATAACACTGCTGCATATCGCTTGAGACCTCGTCTGCTAGATTAAAGGCTTTCGTTGGAAAAACATACAGTATAATAAATCGGATGCAATTTACTCCATTGTTAAGAACCCTGCTTCTATTGATGAACTTTCAATAGCTATTAGTCTGTTTCATCAAATAAGATTACCACGGGCAAAAGGCTGATTCTTTTGATTGCAAGCCATATAATTTCAAAGTGATGATTGTAATCTAAGCGAAATAAATGCATATAATTGAAATCAAAACTGAAATGTTAAACGGAGAATAGCTTTGGCGTTTCAGTGGGCACACCGCGTTCGGACGCTGTATTGAAGATTAACTGTGTCGCTTGATTGCAAAGTCGGAAAAGAATTTCTTGTACAGTATTTATATTAACTTGCTATGAATGCATTGCTGCCAAAAAGTATTCCGTCATTGTGTAGCCTGACAGTGGTTAGCTGGGACAGTACATCTCAGTTATGTTTGGTATCCGAGAGACAATGAAGCTTTTTCTGGCTGAATGATCAATGTTGGATCAAGTTCACTTTCACATTCCCAGCTCCCACACACCGTCCACCTACACACGGGGCGGCACCGCACTAACAAAAAAAAACATTTTTTTTGTCCTTGTCGGGTGAGTCGGCTTTGTTTTTGTTGGAGTTTCGCCTTCTGGAGGCACCGGAGGAGTTACATGTTGGTAGTCGGAGGCGCTCCTTCCCTCTGTGTGGAACCTTGTGTCGGCGGGAGGAGAATGCTCGCGCCTCCGTTTGTCCGCGATCGGCACCGGGAGCGACCACGTGCAGCACAAACCCAAACCAATTCTGCTCAGCCGAAGGGACAAGCCGCCAGCTGCAGTGCTGGCACGCAAGCGACAGTGTCGATTTTTTATTATTAAAACAGCAGGGATAGCGAGACAAAATATGGGAATCATTACTTCTTGCTGCTATCATAAACTTCAAAATATTCCGCAAGGAGGCGTCGCCAGTCGCTTTCACGGTACTTCGTTATGGCTGTGCAGGAGAAGGACTTGAACTTGGGCTGGAGCAGTAAGGGTGGTGGGAATGGGCTGGAGGAGAGGAAGCATGCACTGGAGGCAGAGCGGCGGGTGTGCGCTTGGATGGTGGATGTAAGCTGGGGGAAAGCAGTGCTAGTTGAGGTATGGTATGAAAGACTGTGTGGGTGTGGACAGGATCAGGGGGTGGTGGGTATAGGCTGGGAGGAGGGATATCGTGGTTGTGGGCTGGAAAGGGAGCGGTAGTGGATATGGGCTGGGTGGAAGGGAGGGGTGAGAAGGCAGACTGAGAGCAACACCCTGATGGACGAAGCAAGGTAATGGTGTTTTTACACATTGGACTATTCTGCTGTAACTACTTATGGTCTGGCGGTGAAATTCAAATAAAAAAAACATAATCAGTAGTGAGTTTAATTATAATTGAAAAGTAAGCTAAAGTTCTTGTTCCTTGAGATTTGATAATGTGGAATTTCTGATTTCCTTTCTTCCTTTTAGCCTCTTTTGGACGAAACACTGAAATGGACAGAAAACCGACTGGTCTGTGAAGTGCAGAGTGAGGTGAGGAGGATATTGTTTAATAAGTGGTTGTCAGTTATAACATGGAAGTTTGGTAAACTACTTTTATGCATTTCAAGCATTGTTTTGTTTTCTGTTTTTCTTTTAAAAATATACTAATTCATTTGGAAGATGCTTAACAAGGAAAAAACAAACTTAGTGTGCTGCTATTCTGCATTGATAAACTAAGTCTATTCAACATTGTCTTTAAATTATTTTCTGTTAGAAATATTTAGACTAGTGGGAAGTTTGAAGAACACATTGCCTCAGTGCCAAAATATGTACTCAATAAAATGCATCATTTTCTGTAACTGAAATTATTATTAACTTTAGGTTACAAAATGGATCAAGATCAATAAAAAAGATCGAAAAGGCTCCTGTAAAAGAAAACGGAGCCAGAAGGATGAGGTGACATTCAAAGAAGTAAGTTTGTGAAAGTTACTAAGGAGTATCCTAGAGCTTAATTCTGAAATATTGTTTTTTTTTGTTGACGTGCGTATGCTTATTTTCAAAGAATTGAAGTGGGAGTGGATCAGTGAAAAAACAATGTGCTTGAAGTTGGGAGCAATACAAAATATAACAGGAGTTGAAAATGCAATTTTCATTATTGTTCCAGCATTTTTCAAACCTCTTACCACATAACTTAATAAAATCAGTTACTTTTTGATTCAGTTTGCAAACTTGAAATTGATGCAGCAGAAAATGTTGGACTGGGTTGGTGACATCTTTCCAAAATGATGGATTTAGAATCATGCCATGTCCATTACCATGTTGGTCCTCTGCAGGAGCAGTTCATATCTTCCACACTCCAGTTCTATCCCTATGCTCTTGCAACAACTTCTTTGCAACAATTAACAGGCCAATTTCAAATTGAATGTCTTGATTAAACCTGGCTCAACCACACTCTCTGACAGTAGTTTCCAGATTTTGACCAAAGGCTGAATTAAGAAATAATCCTCATGTTACTATTACTATTTTTGACAATTCTTAAATATTTATTCTTGATGCTTTTATTTTTTGCTTGATGCTTTCATGCAGCAAAACAAATCATTTAGGATAGGGTAACTTCATGTGCTCATGGCTGTAGAGAAAAATTAAAACAGAGGCAGGTTCTGCCACAGGTGCTGCTTTTGAAGTGGTCATCAGTGGGTGGTGACTGTAGCCAACCCACTGCAACCACTGAGCATCATGGAGATGCATGCAATCCTACAGATGATGTTTCCAATTTGCTATTTAGTTAACTAGTGTCTTCCACATGTGAGATTTAATATTTAGAATCTTCATTTCAGGAATCCTTAAAGCAGAGATTTTAACATTTTACTGGTAAATTCGCTCTGGTTTTCTTACCATGCAGAAACTGTTTCTGTCATCTTTGACAACTTTACAGGTCTTTCGATGAATAACAAATACTTAAGAGTTTTGTCTTTTAATGGGTGGCCACATTTATGATTTTTGTCTGTTCATGATATAAGATAGATCTTGTTAAGCTTCTTTGCTTGATAGCTGTATGTCATCCATGTTTTAAAGTCATACAGCAAGGTGCGGTAAATAAACATGTTGTTTCAAAGAGTTGGCTTGATTGTATTTATACAAATCTTGAGAGTTAGCCATTTTTTCTATTTGTGTATCGGGTTCTGCATCAAGACACATGGTCACTATGGAGCCAAAATAGCAGAATTTGCTGACCTCTTAGTGTGATCAGAAGTGGAGAGGTGACACCCTGTCTTATGATCATGGTTTTCTTGGTGCTTATAGTCAAGGATAACATGTTATAAACATAAGGGAGATTCCATGAGTTTTTGGACGAGTGTTGCTTGTAGCCTGCAATTTTGACATTGTGTGGTAAACCTGTTTGTTATGTTACTGTTTTTATTGTGGTACCTTGTATTTCTGCTCATAGGCGATTGCAATTATACATGTTTTCTAATGAGTCTGTTCAAAGACTTTATTGTGCACATCTGAAACTGTTGGGATTGACCCTGGGCATCCCGGTTCTGAGGTATGGACACTACCACTACGTCTCTAAAGCTCTCTTGTCCATTAAAAAATTGAATTAAAGGCAAAGAAACAGTATTTTATACCAATTGTTCTGCCTTATTTTCTTTCCTGTCATCCTTAGATAGGATTTCATAGGTACCAAATGCCTTCTCCAATTTTGTGAATCTAGGCAATGCAGGCTGTTTGAGCATAGAACACCTTTATGGTTAAGCCTCAAGTTATTTTCATCCAGTACTGGCACTAGTGCATTTTCCAGTAATAGTGATTGGTCAGATTGGTTTTGAACTTTCCCAGAAAATATAGCATTATCTTGTCTGCAGATGAGCAGCATTGAACAAAGTAATTAGGGAATTGAATTATATTGCAGTCTTTTGACTAGACTTCAGCATGAATACTCTATTTAGTGTTGGTTCCAAGAAATGAATAAGGCACTCAAACCTCACAGGCAATGCAAAGAAGGACCACATAGTTAATTCCTGGGACCAGTGAACTAAACTATGCAAAAAGGTGGAAACGTTTAAGCAGTTCAATCTTGAAAGGATTTAAATAAATGGGAACATGATGAATATGTATATGGCAGCTACTGATAGAACCTGTAAATATGGAAAAGCATGCAGATATCTGTGTGGAGTTTGCACATTCTTCCCATGTCTGCATGGGTTTCCGCTGAGTGCTTTAGCTTCCTCCCACAGCCCAAAGATGTGAACATTAAGTGGATTGGCCATGCTAAATTGCTCCATAGTATCCCAGGATGTGGATTAGCCATGGTTAATGTACGGTTACAAGGATAGGGTAGTCAGTGGTTTGGGTGGGATGTTGTCTTCAGAGATCTGATACAGACTTGACAGGCCAAATGGCCTTGCTCTGTCTTGCAGGGATTCTATGCACAATGGCTGATAGACCATCAACAAACAGTTTGTTCTTTCAGCTGTACACAATCGACAAAGTACAAACTAGGCTCAGCCATCAAGTGCCTGCAAATCTTAGAAAATAATATTGAACAGTAAATGAGATTTCACAAGTATGCAACATTTGCTGATCAATCCTGATTTGCTAAGAATTACATAATCAGTCAGGCTTATTTTTTTTATGACTTGTCCAGTGCTGTAAAAAGGAACGGTTTAGTACTGTACCTTTTCTTAAATTAAACAGAAGAATGTGAACAGCAGCTTCCGGGTTCATTCTCCATGGCAACCCCTTGTCAAAATAGAACTAATTTGCCAACCAGTCAGCACCTTTTTCTCATGCAGTATGTTATTACTACTTCCTTTAAAATTTGGTATTCTTGCATCTGCCCTGATGACTGTAGGACTAAAAGTTTCTGCGACTTGGCTGTTAGCAATGCCAACGATATATAGTTAAATCACAACGATGAGCTAAGTGGACACAGGTAGAAGCTGATTTATGGCAAATGTGGTAGTTGTGTTGCAGGGCTTGAAAAGAAAGGCAACAAAGATGTGGCAATAAATGCTGGGTATTCCTTTGCATTCACACCTGAGAATGGATTTTAATGAAGTGCCAGTTTATCAGGATTTTTGGATGTAAAAGTTGCAACGAATTCTGACCTTGTAAGTCTGCATTCTATATCTATTGAACACAGATGATTAGTAAATTTTACAACTCTCAAACAATTGTAAAATTTAATTAAAATTTAAATGATCTAAATAACAAGCAAATGTATTGCAGTGATCTGGGGCGATTGTGAGGCTATGGTAGGTTTCCTACCTCTGAGTCAGGAAGCCCAGGTTCAAGGCGCATTTGTGCCAGAGGTGTGTCATTACATCTCTGAACAGGTTGATTAGAAAATACCTACCACAAAAGTTTGACAGTAATTTTGTTTGGGGAAAAAAAACTCTCATTGGTTTTCATTCTCAAATCAATGTAAAACTTTGCTAATAAAATACATTGTTAAAGTTTGAACAATAAAATTCATTAGCTTTCATTTTCTACTTAATGATTTAAATAAATTGTTTTGTCAGTCTTTTCATCTGTTGTGACGTTATCTGAAAACACAGCAATTTCCATGTGTACATGTACCACCATGTATTTCACTCTTTCCCTTTAATATTTCCACATTATCAAGCTATTTTTATGAGATGAACATAAATTTCCTTCATTTAAATGTTGGAAAAATGGAATCAAATCACTTTGATCTTTGCCATGAAATCCGTTCCCTACCATCCAATTTCATCCATCTCCCTGATAACTAAGGCTGAAATTAAGAAGGTATTTTGGCTGTCAGTAATGGGGGAATTGGGTTTAAGAGCCGTGAGGTTTTGCTGCAGCTCTATAAAACCCTGGTTAGACCATACTTGGAATGTTGTGTCTAGTTCTGGTTGCTTCATTTTAGGAAATAAAATGAAGAGAGGGTGCTGAGGAGATTTACCAGGATGCTGCCTGGATTGGGGAAGCTTGTCTTATGAAGAGAGCTTGAGTGAGTTGGGGTTTTTCACACTGGAGAGAAGAAGGAAGAGAGGTGACTTGATAGAGGTGTACAAGGTAATGAGAGGCATAGGTAGAGTAGATAGCCAGAGACCTTTCTCCAGGGCAGAAATGGCTGCCATGAGAGTCATCATTTTAAAGTGATTGGAGAAAGATATAGGAGCGATGTCAGAGGTAGGTTCTTTACTCAGAGAGTGTTAGGTCCATGGAATGCACTGTCCGCAGTGGTAGTAGAGTCAGAGACATTTAAGCGATTACTGGACAAGCACATGGGAAGCAGTAAGTTGAGGGGTATGTGGGCTAGGTTGATCTTAGATTAAGATAAATGTGCGGTACAACATCATGGGCGAAAGGGTCTGTACTGTGCTGTACTGTTCTGTGTTCTAAATGGACTTCTCAGAACCTTGGTGTTTTTCATTTGGAAGCTTCTGGCCACATAGCTGCACATCATTAAGACAGCCTATTTTCATCTCTGTATCATTGCCTGATTCTCCTCCACACTTCATTCATGCCTTTTTGACTATTATTTGACTATTCTACTCACTCCTCACTGGCTTTGCATATTCTACCTTCTGTAAACTTGGCACAACCAAAGCTCAGATGCCCAAATTTACCTTGCACCAAACCTGTTCATCATTCATATTTGCTGACCTATAGTGTTATAGAGTCGTAGAGCTATGCAGCATGGAAACAGACCCTTTGGTCCAACTTGTTCCATGCCGACCAGATATCTTAAATTAATGTAGTCCCACTAGTGGTTCCTGGTTAAGCCATATGTCAAATTTAAAATTCTCAAGTTTTGTTTTCCATTTTCTTCTTGACATCCCAACTGTAACCCCTTGAAACTAACAAAACATGAGATTTCATGATGCTTTATTTGTAGACATTTGAATATCTTTGATCCATCACTGGGGGCTTTGCCTTCAGCTATCCAGACCCTCAGTCCTGGAATTCTTTTCCTTAACACTCTGCTTTCTATTTAGTGTCATGGAGGTGTACAGCACAGAAATAGTCCAAATCGTCCGTGCTAACCAGGTAGCCTACATTAATCTAGTAGCACTTGGCCCATATCCCTCTAAACCCTTCCTATTCATATACTCTTGCCTTTTAGATGTTGTAATTCTTCCTCTGGCAGATCATTCCATACATCCCCTTAGGGTGAAAGTGTTGCCCCTTTGGTCACTTTTAAATCTGTCCCCTCACCCTAAACCGATGCCTTCTAGTTCTGGACTCCCTCACCCCAGGGAAAAGATCTATTTCACTTTCCACCTCTTAGGACAGATGACTAAAAGGTTGATCCAGTAGTTCCTTATGTTTCTTGGTGTCACATTTTCCATTATAGTCCCTTATGATGCACTTTTGGGCTCTTGTACATTAAAGGTTCTATATAAATACAAGTTATTTAAAAATTGCCCTTGAGTTCAGTGCACGGAAAATTGCATATCATGTGTGATTAAGTATCAATGGAATTCTGATGTCTACACCTTGAGAATAATGTGAGTAGCAGCAAGTAGTTTGACATTTGTGCTGCTATGAAAATTGAACAAGCACGTGGTTTTTAAATTGTTATTTGATTTAATTCGGTGAACAGATTCATTGGCCACATATTGGGTTTTATCTTGAATAAGTGTTGACATTTATTTTTAAACATATAGGTGGATTTTATGTGCATTGTGGTTAAGATAGTCAGTGCTGGGATACGAAAAATATTTATCTCTATTGTCAACACTCACTTTTGAGCACTGTCAACTCAGTCATAGTCTTGTTCCAATGTGCTACTCGCCACTGCTTCCTTATATTCAAGTTCCAAAGAATAGCATAATATTGCACTGATGTGATTTTATTCCCAACCTCCTTCCCAGACACCGTCACTGAGTGTCCTTGTCAGGTTAGAATTTGTTTTTGCAATGATAATCCATGTACAATAGGAGCTGAATTATACAAAACGCATGCTTTGTAATTTTTACAACTTGATCTATTTTTGTGATAGCTATATGTCCGTAATACAATATTTAAAAAATGCATTAAAAAGATCTAAGGGTCAATTCATGATCAGCGCCCCCAGTGATGCGTAATAATGTGTGAGATGGATCAGGAAATCCTACATCATGACTTACAGTTTAAATGTTGAAAACCACTATATGAGGTTGAACAATTTACTGACTTTTGTTAGCTGTGGTCACTGCATCTCACTGGTAGTTCCCAGTCATGAAATCAGCCCTATGGTGTATAAAGTAACAAGCCAAAATTACATGAAATATTGTGTTTACACATTTGAAGGTAGCATTTAACCAATGTTATTAGACTTTCAGTCACTGGCATTAACGCAGCTGGATATTTTGAAACACTAGAAATAGGCTGAAATGTGAATACATTATCTGAACAATAGTTGTCATTGGAACAGAAAAAGATACTTGTCATCTTTTGTATCCTTGATAATGGCGGTGTAAAACTACTTTAATTTGAATTTTGTTTTTCGTTGGAATGGCATGGTGGCTCAGTGGTTAGCACTGCTGCTTTGCAGCACCAGGAACCTGAGTTTGATTCCAGCCTTGGGTGACTGTGTCGAGTTTGCACATTCTCCCTGTGTCAGCATGGGTTTCCTCCCACTACCCAAAGGTGTGCAGGTTAGGTGAATTAGTCATGCTAAATTACCCATAGTGCTCAGGAATGTGATAGTTAGGGGTAACTGCAGAGTAATTGGGTAGGGGAATGGATTTGGGTGGGATACTCTTTAGAGGGTCGGTGTGAAGTTGTTGGGCCGAAGGATGTCTCCACACTGTAGGGATCCTATAATCTTTATTTTTGTCGATTAATTTACATTATAGTATACCATCAGATTTATCAGAGATTTTCATTTGCTGGATGTGGTATTAGTTATACAGTATTTCAAAATTTAAGAACAAATTTGAATGGAACATTTCTGATGGAACCTTTTGAAGACATGATAGTGATTGATTCAGAGGTTCTGTGTCAGTGCACATTTTATGAAGTGTGGTCAATAATAGCTTGTCTTTGCTGATTTGACTCTCTCATGAATATGAGAGTTTGGTGCTAAAAAGGCACAGCAGGTCAGACAGCATCCAAGGAGCAGGAGAGTCGACGTTTCGGGCACAAGCCCTTCATCAGTCCTTCATCGATCAGCTTTTGCCCTAAATGTCGATTCTCATACTCCTTGAATGTTGCCTGACCTGCTGTGCTTTTCCAGCGTCACACTCTCGACTCTAATCTCCAGCATCTGCAGTCCTCACTTTCGTCTCCCTCATGGATATGCTGCCAGCTTTCCCTCCCTAGCTGTTTTGGTGTCCTCTGAAAACCTTAGTGGATCTGGCATCTGCTGTGTGGTTTGGGAGATAATACTAAAATAATTCCTCTCCAATCTTACTCAACCCTCAAACTGCCAATCCTGTGGATTTTATGATAGATCGGATATTCCTGCCCCTTTACTGGCCTCCATCCAGAATATCCATATGTTAATGAACAAGGCATTTATTCTTTTTATTTTTCAGTCATGGGCCAGCGATTATTGTCAGTCCCTAGTTATTTTGGAAAAGGTTGTCGTGAGCTGCTTTTTTGAACTGCTGCAGTTCATTTTGTTTAGGTAGATAAATAATGTCATAATGGAGAGAATGCCAGGATTTTGACTGAGTGATTGTGAAGGAATGGTGATATGTTTCTGAGTCAGGATGGTAAATGGTTTTGGAGGGGAACTTGGTGTTCTGATCTATTTGCTGCTCTTCCGCTTAGTACGTGGTGATCATGGACTTGGAAAATTCTGTCTAAGAAGCTTTTGTGAATTTCTGCAGGATATCTTTTAGGTAGTGTGCAGTGCTGCTGCTGGGCATGGGTGGTAGAGAGCGTGGATGTGAAGCCAATCAAGTGCTTTGTCCTCAATGGTGTCATGCTTCTTCAGTGTTGTTGGAGTTGCAGTCATCCAGGCAATTAGAGAGTATTCAGTACTTCAGTCCTGGGTTGTGCCTTGTGGATGGAGGACAGAGTGTCAGGAGTTGAGTTACTGTTGCGGGATTCCTCATGTTTGACCTGCTCTTGTAGCCCCACTATTTAAATGGATGGTCCCATTAATTTCCCAGTATCTCCCTGGGTGATAGTGGAGATTTCCATGTTGGTGTTGTCATTGATTATCAAGGATGATAGAATCTCATTGTATTGCTGGAGATAATCACTACCTGACACTTGTGTGGCACAATTGATACTTGTCGTTTTGCCAGCCCAAACCTGGATATTAACCTGGGTCTTGCTATATGTGGACATGACTGCTTCATATCTGAGGAATAGCGAGTGGTGCTCTACATGGTGCAATTGTCAGCAGGTATCCCTTCCAGAATTTATTGCCTATCTGCTCCAAGATGCCCTGCATGCTGATGCATTGACTTCTGGTTGTTGATGTCGCTGCCAAGCACATATCTGAGTTCTGCATATTATAAACAACAATCAGAGGATGTAATTGATCCACACTTCTACCTTCATAATGCATGGAAAATCATTGGTAAAGCAGCTGAAGATGTTTGGTCCTTGGATACTGCCCTTAGGAATTTCTGCAGAGGTGTCCTAGAGCTGAAATGACTGACCTCCAACAACCATAACTTGTGTGCCATGTATGACTACAACCTGATGTCCATTGACTCTGGGTTTGCTCAGACTCCTTGATGCTACACTGGGTCATATGTGTCCTTTATGTCAAGGACAGTCCTCGCGTTTCAACTCTGGAATTCAGGTCTTTTGTCAAAGTCAAAGCTAAGGCTGTAGTGAGGTCAGGATCTGAGTGGTCCTTGCAAACCCCAAAATGAGCATCAGTGTGCAGGTTGTTGCTAAAGAAGTGCGGCATGATAGCATTGTTTATGACTCTGCTATCACTTTACTGATGATTAAAGTAAGCTGATGGGATGGTAATTGGTTGGGTTGGATATCTGTGTATGGGGCATACATAGAATCTTGGACACAGCATGGAAACAGACCCTTTGGTTCATCTCGGCCATGGCAACCAGATATCCTAAATAAACCTAGTCCTACTTGCCAAAATTTAGCCCATATTCCTTTAAACCCTTCCTACTCATATACCATCCAGATGAATTTTCGATGTTGTAATTATACCTCATCAACGTCACTAACACTCCACGCTAGAGCCCCCAGGGGTGCGTACTCAGCCCCCTACTGTACTCACTTTATACCCGACTAATGCTATTTACAAGTTCGCTGATGGCACCACCATAGTCAGTCAAATCTCAGATGACAATGAAACAGACTACAGAAGGGAGGTGGAAGACCTAGAAAAATTGTGCACTGGGAACAACCTAGCTCTCAATGCCAGTAAAACCAAGGAACTCATTATTGACTTTCGGCAGGATGTTACTCATGGCCCCCTACACATTAGCAGCACAGAGGTGGAACGAGTGCAGAGTGTCAAACTCCTGGAAATGGTCATCCACAACAAGCTTCCTTGGTTATAAAGGCCGAACAACACTACCTCTTCCTCAGGCAGCTGAGGAAATTTGGCATGACGGCGAATACCCTTGCAACTTGTATAGGTGCACCATCAACAGCATTCTGTCTGGATGTATCAGTACCTGGTATGGCCAGGTACTGGCCATTCAAGATCGGAGACAGTAATAGAGAATGGTGAACTTAGCCTGGACAATCACAAAGACTCATCTCTCATTTATATAATCTATCTATGAGGCCCACTGTCAAGGAAAGGCCGCCAGCATTCTCAAAGATCCATCCCACCCTGGCAATGTTTTTCAACAACCTCTACCATCGGGGAGAAGGTACAGAAGCCTGAACACGCACCAGCCAATTTCGCAACAGTTTCTACCCTATTGTTGTTAAAAGACTAAATGGACTCTCAAACTCTTAACCTTCGCCTGTAACTGTGTTTTTGTTTTTGTTTTTGCTGCTGTTTACCTATTATGTACTATCTATGTTACTAAACTATGTGATCTGCCTGTATTGCTCGCAAGACAAAGCTTTTTACTGTGCCTCGGCACACATGACAATAAATTCAATTTAATTCAATTCTCCATCACATCCCCTGGCAGCCCATTCCGTACATACACCATCCTCTGCTTGAAAAAGTCACCCTTTAGGTCCTGTTAAATCTTTCCCCCTCACCTTAAACCTGTGGCCTCTAGTTTTAGCCTTGGCCACCTCAGTGATAAGACGTTATCTATTCACCTTATCCATACCTCTCGTGATTTTACAAACCTCTCTAAGGTCACCCATCCGCCTCCGATGCTGCAGGGAAAATAGCCCCGGTCTATTCAACTTCTCCCTTTAGCTGAAACCCACCAACCCTGGCAACATCCTTGCACATCTTTTCTGAACCCTTTCAAACTTCATAGCAGGGAGACCAGAATTGTATGCAGTATTCCATTAGTGGCCTAACCAGTGTCCCGTATAGCCACAACATATCCTCCCAACTCAAATCACTGACCAATAATGGCAAGCATCATAAGCGTCGCCTTCATTATCCTATCTATCTGTGACTCCACTTTCAAGAAACTGAATCAGCACTCCAAGGTCTCTTTGTTCAGCACACTCCTCAGGCCGTACCAGTAAGTGTATAAGTCCTGCCCTGATTTGCCTGTCTAAAATGCACCACCTCCCATTTATCTAAATTAAACTCCATTTGCCACTCCTCGGCCCGTTGACCTATCTGATTAAGGTCCAGTTGTACTTTGAGGGAACCTCCCTTCACTATCCACTACACCTCCAATTCTAATGTCATCTGCAAACTTACTAACCATATCTGGGTAATTTTTCACATTGTCAGCATTGTAGTTGTACTGGCATTGCTTGGTAAAGGGCACAGCAAGTTTTGGAGCACTGGTCCTCAACATAATCCACAAACATTTGCACACTCTACCACACTAAAGACTAATATAATAACTGGAATGTCATTAGGACCTATAGCACTTTTAGTGACCACTATTCCCAGCCATTTCTTGATGTCATGTGAAGTGCACTGAACTGGCTGAACACTAGCATCTGTAATGGTGGGGACCACTCATGGAATCTGAGATGGATCACTTGGCACTTATGACTGAAGATTCTTGCACAATGTGCTCCCCCATTATGAAAGATGGTTCTCCCTCAGTGAGTTTATTGTCCACTGTCATTCATGACTGGGCATGTCAGGACTGCTGAACTTAGATCTGATTCATCGGTTGTGGGATTACTTACCTCTATCATTTGCAGCTTCCATTGTTTGGCACTACCTGTTTTGTTATCCACCAGGTCGACACCTTATTTTTAGGTGTGGGCAGTCTTTGGGTTGCGAACACGTTCTGTTCTTGAGGATGTTTGCAAGTTGATTTGTCACAAGTCAGAACACAATATCAGACAATATAAAATGGCTAATGATAAATGTGAAGAAAATGTTTTCATGTCAGATGTTGAAAATTAGTATTAATACATCCCTCTATTTGCACGTATGAGCACTGATAAGTCAGACGTTTGTAAATTGAAGACTGCGTGTATGCCTGATGCTACACCTCTAATGGCCCACATCACCTCATGGATGCCCAACTTTGTGTGGCTAAACCTATTCAAAATCCATCCCCATTTAGCATGAGGGTTGGTGGGACTGACCGGACATTGATTTCAATGACGTATGATGCACACAGCATGGGTTGACTTCCATCACTGGCTGAGGCTACTGTGAAGCACTCTGCTTCTCAACCTCTCCTCTCGCCTGAGGTGTGGTGCCCTTAAATTTAAACCACTACCAATCCTCTCTTTTGAATGAGAGGTCAGCCTTATGGTCTGGTAGGACTCAGACGACTTTACCTTCAAATTTTATAATATATAAACAACACTGGAAAGTATTCTAAATGTGAACATGGGACTTACTTTTACTGATATTGTCATGGACACATGCATCTGTGGCAGGCAAATTACTGAGATGGAGATCAAATACTGTTTTCCCTGTTGTTGGCTTTGTCCACCTGCCTCAGACTCAGTTAGCTTTTATGTCCTTTGGGACTTGACCAGCTTGGTCAATAGTGGTGTTGCTGCACGGAGCTCTTAGTGGGCAGTGACACCTTCTCTTTCTGGTGCTTCCTTAGTGCTTTCTCCAAGTGGTATTTACCCTGAAGCAAATTGATTCATCAGTTGAGGAAGAGGCTATACGTGGTAATAAGTGGGATTTAACATAGAGCAGCTGCAAATGTGTTGCTGGTCAAAGCACAGCAGGCCAGGCAGCATCTCAGGAATAGAGAATTCGACGTTTCGAACATAAGCCCTGAAGGCTTATGCTCGAAACGTCGAATTCTCTATTCCTGAGATGCTGCCTGGCCTGCTGTGCTTTGACCAGCAACACATTTGCAGCTCTGATCTCCAGCATCTGCAGACCTCATTTTTTACTTTAACATAGAGCAGTACTGATTCATCAGCTGAGGGAGGGACAGTACATGATTGTCAGCGGGATGTTTCTTTGCCCATGTTTGTCCTGATGCCATGAGATTTCATGGGGTTTGGTGTCAACGTTGAGCACTGCTAGGGCAACTTGCTCCCTTCTGTATATTGCTATCCTCTTGGTGTGGCAGGTCATACCCACAAATGATGGTGATCTTGTCTGGGACTTGATCAATAATATATGATTCTGAGTATTTAACTGTGTCAGGCTATTGTCTGACTAGTCTGTGAAATGCCTATCCCAATTTTGCCATTAGTTGTAAGGAGGACTTTACAGAGTTGAGAGAATGGTATTTCAGTATTATTTCTGGTGCCTTTGTTGATCCCATCTAGTCCATTTTTTTTCCTTTTTTGCTACTTTCTAGCAAGTATTACAACTGAATGGCTTGCTTGGCCATTTCTGAAGTCAGTTAAAGATCGATGACATTTCTTGGATCTAGAGACATGTTGGCAATTCAGTTCACTGCTCTCCTTGAGGGAAGGAAACTGCCATTCTCATCTGGTCTCAATAATTTCATTTTCATTATTAGACTTACAATCAAATCACCCCTTGTTCTGATCCCTGCGCTCCTATTGTATTTTCTGATCATTTTGAGTGCTCCACCATATTCTACCTTTCTCAATTCTCATTCTCATCTGATGTACTTCCTCATTAATATGATAATAAATTGTGACTAAGATATCTACTGTTATTTTCTCAGCTTCTGTGGTGAATAATTTTCCAACCTTAACGATTTTAATCTCCTTTTTGCCTCATCATGATTTCTCTCCTCTGAGTTCATTCCCCTCTTATCTTCCATGATTCTCTCCCTCAATGTAAATGCCTCAAATTGTATCACAGTTCCCCTTCAGATCATTCACAGATGAGGTACTTGCTGATTATTTCTTTATATTGATTTCCACCAACATTCAACTTTAGAATGCAATAGCTCCACCTTCTGAATGTGCCCCAGGACAACACCACTACCACAACCAAAACCTCCCCCCAACCATAAAATAAAGATTTGGCTTCCAGGTACCTTTTCAGAATTCCAATTATTTTGTCAGAACTGAAGAGTCTTTGAGTAGTGCAGACGTTTCGTCCCCTGTCTAGGTGACATCCTCAGTGCTTGGGAGCCTCCTGTGAAGAGAAAGTGAGGTCTGCAGATGCTGGAGTATCAGAGCTGAAAATGTGTTGCTGGAAAAGCGCAGCAGTTCAGGCAGCATCCAAGGAACAGGAAATTCGACGTTTCGGGCATAAGCCCTTCATCAGGAAGCGCTTCTGTGATGTTTCCTCCGGCATTTATAGTGGTTTGTCTCTGCTGCTTCCGGTTGTCAGTTCCAGCTGTCCGCTGCAGTGGCAGGTATATTGGGTCCGGATCGATGTGTTTGTTGATAGAATTTGTGGATGAGTGCCATGCCTCTAGGAATTCCCTGGCTGTTCTCTGTTTGGCTTGTCTTATAATAGTAGTGTTGTCCCAGTCGAACTCCTGTTGCTTGTCGTGTGTGTGTGTGGCTACTAAGGATAGCTGGTCGTGTCGTTTCATGGCAAGTTGGTGTTCATAGATACGAATCGTACAGCTAACAATCCGTATCCATGAACACCAACTAGTCACGAAACGACACGACCAGCTATCCTTAGTGGGCACACACACAGATGACAAGCAACATGAGTTCGACTGGGACAATGCTATTATTATACAACAAGCCAAACAGAGAACAACCAGGGAATTCCTAGAGGCATGGCACTCACCCACAGATTCTATCAACAAACACATCGACCTGGACCCAATATACCAGCCACTGCAGCGGACAGCTGGAACTGACAACCGGAAGCGGCAGAAACAAACCACGATAAATGCCAGAGGAAACAACACAGAAGCGCTTCACAGGAAGCTCCCAAGCACTGAGGATGTCACCTAAACAGGGGACGAAACGTCTGCAACACAAATTCCCAGCTCGGCGAACAGAACCACAACAACGAGCACCCGAGCTACAAATCTTCTCACAGACTTTGAGTCTTTGAGTAACACGGCAAGGCAACAGATCCTTCAGTGTAATTCATCCATGCTGACCAGGTTTCCCAAACTAAACTAGTCTTATTGGCTTGGGTTTGGCCATATCCTTCTAAACCCTTCCTATTCATGTACCTGTCCAAATATCTTTTAAATAACTGTACCTGTTCCTACCCCTTCCTCTGATAGTTCATTCCACATATAAATATCCTGTGTATGCAAATGTTGTCCCTCAGGTCCCTTTAAGTCTTTCTCCTGTCAGCTTAAGGTATATGCATCTAATTTTTCCCTTACCCAAGGGAAAAGACCTTTGCTATTCACTTTATTTATGCCTCTCATGATTTTAGAAACCTCCATAAAGTCACCCCTCAACCTCCTGTGCACCAGGAAAAAAGTCCAAGCCTATTCTTCGAACCCTAACCCTCCAGTCCATATAACATCCTCACAAGTGTTTTTGGCACTCTCTCCAATTTAATGATAAACCTTCAGCTCTTCATTTGCCACAACCTATTTAGAGCTACTGATCTGCTAAAACTCACTTGCTCCCTCACTTTATGTTTAGTATCCAATAAAACAAATACTCTCACCCTGACATTCTCCTTAGTATGCCCTACGTTTTCATCATCTTGAGCTCAAGAGATGTAGACTTGAAGGGCTATGATCAAGAACTGGTTTAGTCATTTATTGCTAGATCTGGCTCATTCAGCTCTCTGTCATTGATATCATGACCACCAGTTGTCTTTACTGCATCTGCCCATTCTTCTAGCCAAGTTTCTGTATAAGCTCCCTTCTGTCCTAACCCTGAACTTGCTTCTTTCACTAGTTATCTCTTCCTTCTTTCAAACCCTATCCAAGCTCATCCTGTCCTGTCTCCTTGACCCTATTTCCATTAAAATGGTGATCATCCAACGACTGTCTGTGTGGAGTTTGCACATTCTCTCCGTGTCAGTGTGGGTTTCCTCTGGGTGCTCCAGTTTCCTCCCACAGTCCAAAGATGTGCAGGTCAGGTGAATTGGCCATGCTAAATTGTATATAGTGTTAGGTGCATTAGTCAGAGGGGAATGGGTCTGGGTGGGTTACTCTCTGGAGAGTCGGTGTAGACTTGTTGGGCTGAAGGGCCTGTTTCCACATTGTAGGGAATTTAATCTAATCTTCACCTACTTCACTGATGCTATTCTTCCTTATCAGGTGTTTTCTCTTTTCTCCTCTAAATTTGCTGTCATCGTACCTCTGCACAAACAAGAAGGCCCTTGGCTTCACCATTCTTGTAATCTACCACCTATTTCTACCCTCTCTTTCCTCTCTCAAGTCATTGACTATGTTGCTTCTCAAATCAGTACCCAGCTTTTGAGAGGTCAGTGTTTGAACTCACAGTATTGAAATAGTACTGGCATCAATAGGATGGAAACCAAGTGCTGGAAATACTCAGTGGATTTGGCAACATTTGTATAGAGAAAAACAGAGTTAATGTTTCAGTTCAAATATGACTTCTCAGAACTGAAGTAAGATAGAAATGTGATTTGTTGAAAGAGGGGAGAGGAGAATTTCAGTTTTTATTTTTGATTTCCAGCATCCACAGTATTTGATTTCACTGAAACCTATGATGGTGGCACAGTCAAACAATCCCTCCTTCTCTTTGATTTGTTGACAACGTTTGAGTCAGTTGCCCAGCTATCTGTGACTGCTCTTGCCTGGTTCCATTCTTGTTTATCTAATCATAACCAAATTATTAGTTGCAACAACTTTTCTTCCTGCTCCTGCTCTGTAACATCTGGTGTTTTCCAAATATCTATCCTTGTCTCCTCCTATTTCTAATCCTTATGTTGTCTTTCAGCAACATGATCTGAAAAATAGCATTACCATGTTGCGACTGATGAGACCTGCAACGTTTTATCGCACCACCACCTTTCTTGACTCATTGTTGCTGAATTACCAGCCAGCTTATCCAACAGCCAATGCTATATGAACATTGTCTTTCGGCAGATTGAAGCCATTATTTTCATTCTCTGCTAGGAGTTTCATTCCCTACTGACTCCATCTCTTAACTGCAGTTGAACCAGTGTGCTCCCAAATCTAATAACACGTTTGACCTTGAGATGAATTTCCCAATGCTTAGTTGCAGTATCATGAAAGCTGCCTTTTGCCACCTCTGTAGATTATTCAATTTCACTTCTGCCTCAATTCATTTGCTGCTGAAACTCTTATTCAGGCCTTTTGTTACTTTTAAACTTGGCAACTCCATACATTCCTAGCTGGTCTCCTATATTCTACTGTCCATAAACCTGAAGTTATCTAAACTTCTGCTGCCCTTGCCCTAACTTATATCAAGGAGAAAGTGAGGGTTGCAGATGCTGGAGATCAGAGCTAACTTACATCAAGTTCCATTCACACATCAGCCCTCACTTGCTACTGACTTACATTGGCTCCGAATCATGCAACATCTTGCTTTTAATATTCTCATCTTTGTTTTCAAATCTCTCCTTGGCTTCACCCTTTCCTTCCTCCATAATATCATCCAGCCTGCCAACCCTCCAAGGTGTCTCATTTAATTGCAATCTCTTAAAACATCTCCGATTTTAATCTCGCCTGCTATGTGCAGTGCTTTCAATTTGTAGGATTTAGTTTGGAATTTATTCTGTGTATGTTTCTTCTTAATGCTTTGCTTCTCTCTTTTGAGACATTTCTTAGTGCTGTGATAATGATGTAGCTTTAAGAGTTAATTTTGTCCTGGTTTCTTTTAAGAGAGAGCTTGAACGAGAGGTGGTAAGGCAGAGCTGACTACCAAGCACCACTTGAGTAAACAGCTGGGATGTCTTGAGTTTTTGAATGCAGCCTGAATGGGTGTGGCCAGCTTTATCAGATCAGGACTTCTGAGTAGCATCTGAAGTGACAGATCTCAAAAGAGTTGGAAGCTTCAGTGAATGTCTGTTGGTTGCTACTGTTTCTAAATTTTCTCTTTTTTTCCCTCCTGGATGGGAATCTCTATCTGAATTTTTCTTTTTGCCAAGGGGTGTGTTTATGGGATTTTACTATATTGGAACAGTTAATTAATAATAGTTAATGTATCTGTTATTCTGCCAAGTTGTTCTAAATTCCTCTTTCTATGATTGTATTTTAACTACAGTATTTAAATAAATTGTGTTTTGCTTAATGTTGAGTAGTTTGACCAGTTGCATTGTATCAGGAACAGACACTTTACATTTCTTTTTAAAATAAGAAAAAAAGTTTAGGCTACCTTCTTAAAATATTTTAAGGGGAACTGATCTGGTCCATGACAAATTGAGGCTCTTGTCGGGATCAAAATACCTAAATCCAGGTTGAGTTTAGGTTTATTGGATTCAAAGTCTGCGAGTGATAATTGTTGGTGTCTTTCATTTCGGGTGTTGATTTTGGGTAGCTTAAACAGAGTGTACAAGGTTTTCTGCGGGTGGAAGAAGTCTCTTCAGGATAGAAAGTCAGCAAGGCAACCCTTTTTAAATTGGCAAACAGGCTGGAGTTGGGTTTGCCCATATCTGTGAGAAAAGGAGAAATAATTGAGCCATCCCGCAGCATTTACAATTGCCCTGAATGCATTGGAATAATTGGAAATGGCTAAACTTTAAGGAACCTCCTTACAAGAGAGTAGAGTGACAATGATTTTGCAAGGGATTTCCTGAGTTTAAAGCATTTGACAGTGAGAGACATGACTGCCAATGATTAAAACAAGGAACTAGAATTAGAATGTGCAGATATCACAAAGTTCAAGGGCTGTTGGAGGTTAGAGATGGCATTACAGGGATTTTAAAACAAACATGAGAATTTTACAATGAAAGTGTTGCTGCATTAGTAGCTGTTGTAAGTCAGGAAAATTAGAGCTGATTGATGAATGAGTTGATAAGAGTGAACTATTGAATGTTGTTTATTAGGAATTTCAGGACATGTTTGCTAAAATCTAAGATTAGCATGGAAAATTAAAGTGTATATGGTTGGGGACAGTATATTGACAGGAACAGAGAACTGGCTGGCAGGCTGAAACAATGAGTTGAAATTAACTGGTCAGTTTGTGAGCGGCAGCCAGTAATAAGTTGGGTAGCATAAGGATCAGTGCACAGACCCCAGCTATTACATATATATTAATGTTTTGGATGAGGAAAGAAAATGTAATATTTCCAAGTTTGAAATGACACAAAGCTGGGTGGAAGGCTGAACTGTGAAAAGGAAGCAAGGATATTTCATTGTGATTTGGGCAAGTAGACTGAGTAGGTAAGTGCATGGCAGATGAAGAGTAAAGTGGATAAATATGAGGTTATCCGCTTGAGTAGCAAAAACAGGAAGGTGGATTATTAATTAAATGTCAGTGGAGTTGGAAAGGAGAGGTGCAGCCAGACCTTGGTGTTCTTGAACACCATTTGCTGTAAGTAAGCATGCAGCTGAAGCAGAGAGGCAAGTGGTATTTGGTCTCCAAAATGAGAGGATTCAAGTACAGGAGCAGGGATATCTTATTCCAATTGTACAGGGCCTTAGAGACACCACGCCTGGAGGACTAGACAGGGAAATGCAGGAAGGATACTCCCAGTGACCGAAGAGTGGAGAGTAATTGTCACAGTTCAAGAGTGCAGTGTAGCCAATTTAGAAATATGAACGAGAGAAATTTCTTGACCTAGAGAATGGTGAGCCAGTGGAATTCTCTGTGACAAAAAGTGGTTGAGGCCAAAACATTGAATGTTTTCAGGTTTGAGATAGAACTAGTTCTTCAGTCTAATGGGCTCAAAGGGAGAATGCAGGAGCAATATACTGAGTGGGATGATCAGCCATGATCATATTGAATGATGGAGCAGGCTCAAAGGGCCAAATGACCAAATCCTGTTCCTGTTTTCTACATTTCTATGAATGAGATTTGATGCAGGTTGGGATCCTGGAAGCAGAGTTTTTGATTAACTTGCATTTGAATGTGGGAATGAGAAATGTCCACATACCGAAATGGATAAACATTCTAAAATGCGGTTTTGCTTTAGTTTTTCTCTCCTCATGCTTAATTTAAGAATTTATTTAAATTAGTTTTGTTTTAAACTAGGAGCTACCATCTTGATAATTACTGAGGGGGGGATTTCCATGTAGGGTGCGGAGCTCTCAGTTTCCCAAACATCATGGAGTTTTAACTTCAAGATTAGTAGGATCATGAACAGTTAAGGGATGGCAACAAATGCAGGGCTTGCCATATTCCATGAAAGAATAAAAAAAAGTTGTAAAAAAGCTTTTCTAAATTTCCAGTTCCAAACATCTAATGAACCATAGTGTGTAATCTGAAGAAGGATTGTGTTTCAGGACCAAAAATACCTGAATGATAAAAAGCATGTTCAGACAAGAACTATCATGATTTACAGCTTACTTTTGAAAGTAGAGATCTTAGTAATCATTGTGAAATGTTAAACTAGTCTAGGGTCATTTATTTAGAATTAATTTATTTCTGTGTGATGAGTTTCTTGGAGCAGGAGCAGTATCAGACTTTGTGTGCCTTGGGGGAAAAAATCCTCAACCTCCTGAGTTAAGATAATGACTTCTATACAATTCAACTTTTATAGCTTGGGACTTGTGCTTTTATGTCTGACTAGAAAGTAAGAAATCATCACTAGATTTCGAATAGCCTGGAAAGATGAAATGAAACAATGGGAATAAAATTCAATTTTTGCATGTCAGTTACAGAAAGATGATTATCCATGTAATTATTAGAAGATTAATCAGTGTTTGAGTTACGTTGGCAAAATATGATTCATTTATTAATTTATGATATGTAATCAAATCGTAAATTAGTGGGTCCAGTTTATTATTAAAAAATTTTTCAATTTTGTGGTTTCATGCTGGACAAACCTAGTGTTTTTTTTAAGTTGGTGTTGTAAATTATAAATTGAAAGTGCAAAATCTTTATTCATATCAATGGCTTAAATGATGCCAGTATATAAATAAATACCTTTGGTCAGTTTACAGCCCAGTTTAGACCCTAAACATTTATCTTCTGCAATGTGTTTATTCTGGTCTCTGATGAACCCTGAGTCACTCTTCTTTTCTTTAAGAAAAAAAATAATCTTACCTAATAAAATATTGGTACATTAGACAAAAATCTCAAAAAATGAATGAAGTCATGAGAAGGTTTAATCTGATGAGGTGTCAAATTTATATAACAGGAATATTTTAAATGTTTGGCTTGTTGGTGATCCATTTCACATATGCAATAGCTTTGGATTTTTCTGGTGTTAAACAGATGGGTTGAAGGCTACAAAGCACAAATAGTGCCAAGATGCAGGTATGTTACATTTTCAGCTCAACTGTTCAACTTCATTGTATGTTAAAGAAGGCAGTGCTATTGAGACTAGGTTAGTAATTGAGAGACCCAGATTAAAGCTCTGGGGACCTGGATTCACATTCTGCCATTACAGATAGTGAAATTTAAATTTGATTAATGAATCTAGATTTAAAAGCTAGTCTAAAAATGATGACCATGAAACCATTGTTGAATGTCATTAGTGTCCTTTAGGGAAGAAAATCTTCCTCCATATATGGAGCTCTATATCCATAGCAGTGTAATTGACTCTCAACTGCCCAACCTAGTAACTCTATCAGATCGATGGCAATTCCGGATGGACAATAAACGCTTGTTTTTCTAATAACTGCCACATCCCATGGTACAATTAAAAGAACTAAATAATGAATCCTTTATTGATTCCTTTAAGGAAAAGTAAGAAATCTCCAATTTCTAATTATTGTGTGGTTTAGCTGTTGATGCCTGTGCTTATCTTAAATGCAATTTAAACAGATGAAAATAAAATATTTCATCATCATCATTCCTATTGAAGTCCCCACTGAGATGCATTTCTCTAAATATAATTGTTATTTTGACAAAGCTAATTAATTATATATTGAAGTAAACGTAGCACTATTTGTGTTTTTTCTATTCACCCATGGGATGTGGGTGCCACTGGCTGGGCCAGCATTTATTGCCTAACCCTAATTTCCCTTGAGAAGGTAGTAGTGTGCTGCTTTCTTGAACTGCTGCAATCCATTTTGGTATAGGTAGACCTACAATATAATTAAGGAGAGAGTTCCAGGACTTTGATCTCGTATCACTGAAGGAATGGCATTATATTTCCAAGTTAGGATGGTGGGAGGCTTGGAATGGAACTTGCACATGCTGATGTTCCCATTTATTTGTTGCCTTTGTCTTTAATAGGTAGTGGCCATGGACTAGTTGGTGCTGTCTTAGCAGCCTTGGTGAATTTCAGCAGTGCATCTTGTAGATAATGCACACTACCACTCATAAGCATCATTGATGGAGAGAATGAATGTTTATGGATGTGGTGCCAATCAAGTGGCTGCTTTGTCCTGGATGGTGTCAAACTTCTTTAGTATTGTTGGAGATGTAGAGAATACTCCATCACACACCTGAATTGAGCTTTGGAGATAGACACACACTGGAGAATCAGGAGTTTAGTTGTTTATTGCAGATTTCAAGTTTCTGACCTGCTGTAGTAGGTCATATTTATATAATTAGTTCACTTCAGTTTCTGATCAGTGGTAGCACGTTGGATGTTGTTAGTATGTGATTTCAGTGATGGAGTAATGCCATTAAATGTCAAGAGGCTCTGGTTAGATTCTCTTTTATTGAAGATAATTATTCCCTTGAATTTGTGTGGCGTAAATGCCACTTGTCACCCCAAATTTGGGTATTATCTAAGTTTTGCTGCAATTGGACATGGACTGCTTCAGTATCTAAGGAGTCACAAATGGTGGTGAATGTTATGTGATCATTAATGAACATTCAAACTTCTGACCTTGTGATGAAGGAAGGTCATTGAAGATGATTAGCTCTGGGACACTTTGCTGAGGAATTTCTACATACATATCTTGGAGCTGCGATGACTAACCTCTAACAATCAATGTCATCTTCTTTTGTGTCAAGTAAGTCTGTAAAAAGCAGAAATTTCTTCCAATTTCTAATGATTCCAGATTTTCTCAGGCTCCTTGATGCTACACTGAATCAAATGCAATCTTGATATCAAGGACCATCAGCTGAAAATGTGTTGCTGGTTAAAGCACAGCAGGTTAGGCAGCATCCAAGGAACAGGAAATTCGACGCTTCGGGCCAGAGCCCTTCCTGATGAAGGGCCCTGGCCCGAAGCATCGAATTTCCTGTTCCTTGGATGCTGCCTAACCTGCTGTGCTTTAACCGGCAACACATTTTCAGCTCTGGTCTCCAGCATCTGCAGACCTCACTTTTTAATCAAGGACCATCATTCTTACTTCACTTCTGGACTCTTGTCTGTCTTGTACAAAGGTTGTAGTGAGACAAAGATCTGTGTGATCTGGGAGAACCCAAACTGAGTATCTGTGAGTAGGCTAATGTTAAGCAGTTACTACATGATAACATTCTTTATGACATCTTCCATTGTTTAGAAACATAACCATTTGCCAACTCCCTCTGGATTCCATGCAATCTAACCTTCCAGAGCAGCCTACCATGTGGAACCTTATCAAAGGCTCCACATGAAATCCATGTAGACTGCTGGGTGTAAGTTTGCTCGCTGAGCTGCAAAGTTTGTTTTCAGATGTTTCCATCATCATATTAGGTAACATCATTAGTGAACCTCCGGTGAAGTACTGGTGGTATGACCTGCTTTCTATTTATGTATTTGGGTTTCCTTGTGTTGGTGATGTCATTTCCTGTTCCTTGTCTCAGATGGTGGTAAATAGGGTCCAAGTCGACGTATATGTTGATCGATTTCCGCTTAGATCACCATGCCTAGGAATTCTCGTGCATGTCTCTGTTTGTCTTGTCCTGAGATGGATGTGTTGGCCCAGTTGACGCAGTGTCCTTCCTCATTTGTATGTGAGGATACTAGTGAGACTGGGTCACGTCTTTTTGTGGCTAATTGATGTTTATGTATCCTGGTGGCTAGTTTTCTGTCTTTTGTCCAATGTAGAGTTTGTTACAGTTCTTGCAAGGTATTTTGTAAATGATGTTCATTTTGCTTGTTGTCTGTATAAGGTCTTTTAAATTCATTAGCTGCTGTTTCAGTGTTTTGGTGAGTTTGTGGGCTACAATGATGCCAAGAGTCTGAGTAGTCTGGCAGTCATTTCTGTGTCTACTGCCCTGCCGTCATCAACCTTTCTGGTCACTTCGTCAAACTCTAACAAATTTGTGAGGCGTGAACTCCCATGTACAAGGCCATGCTGGCTACTCCTAACCAAACCTTGTCTTTCCAAATGCATGCATGTCTTATCCTTCAGAATCTTCTCATGTAACTTACCTACCACAGATATTAGACTAACTGATCTATAGTTCCCAGAATTTTCTTTGCAGCCTTCTTGAATAAGGGCACAATATTTGCTACTCTCCAGTCTTCCAGAATCTCACCCATGGCTTACAATTATTTAAATACATAAACCAGGGCCCCCAAAATGTCTGCTGTAGCCTCTTGCAGAGTTCTTGGATATATCTGATCTGGACCAGGAGATTTATCCACCTTCATACATTCAAAATCTCATCTACTGTGATATGGATTGCTCCAAAGTATTACCACTAATTTCCCAAAGTTCTCAAGTCTTCATGTCTTTCTCTACAGTAAACACAGAGGAGAAATATTCATTGAAGACCTCACCATCTCCTGAGATTTCACACATACATGTTAGTCCTGTCATCTTTGGAATCAGTCTGGTTAACCTTTGCTGTACTTCCTCTATAGCAAGAACATCCTTCCTCAGATAAAGCAACCGGAAATGCACGCACACTTCCAGGTGTGGTCTTGCCAAGGCCTTGTATAATTGCAACAAGGCATCCTTGTTCCTGTACTCCAATCCTCTCCTTATGAAGGCCAACATACCATTTGTGTTCTTGACTGCCTGCACACTTACATTCAGTTGGCATCCAGGTCTGGTTGCACATTCCCTCTCTCAATTTATAGCCATATAGATAATCTGCCTTTTTTTTAAACCAGAAAGTGGACAAGCTCACATTTATCCACATTTTACTGCATCTGCCATGAGTTCACATTGAAGCATCACAGCTTCCTCCTCACATTTCACTCTAAAAACCAGTTTTGTGTCATCTGAAAACTTGAAGATATTACATTTTGTTCCTTCATCTAAATCATTAATGTATTTTGTGAATGGTTGGGATCCTAACACTGATCCATGCAGTACCCCATTACTCACTGCCTGCCATTCAGAAAAAGACTTGTTTACTCCTTCTTTGGGAGCTGTCTGCCAGCCAGTTTTCTATTCATCTCAATACATTACCCCCAAACCCTTGCGTTTTAATTTTACATGCTGATCTCTTATGTGGGACTTTGTCAAAAACCTTCTGAAAGTCACAGTAAACCACATCTAGTGGTTCCCCTCATCAACTCTACTAGTTACATCCTCAAAGAATTCTAAAATATTTTGCAGGCATGATTTCCCTTTTGTAAATTCATGTTGACTCTATCCAATTTGCTACTATTTCCAAGTGCTCTGCCATTTACTCATAGTGAACATTTTGATAATTGTAAGTGCACTGATAGAGCAGTAACTAGCCAAGTTAGATTTGTCCTGCTTTTGAGCACAGGGCATACCTAGCTAATGTTTCACATTATTTGGTGGATGCCGATGTTGTAGCTGTCGTGGAATATTTTGCCATTAAGAAGTTCTGCAGCATAGGTCTTCAGGACCATCGTCAGAAAACTGCCAGTCTCTCCAGCTATTTCTGAAATAACATGGTGTGCATCAATTTGGCTGAAGACTGGCATCTGTGTTGTTCATGCTATCAGGAGGAGGTGAAGATGAATCTTCCACTCGGCAATTCTGGCTGAAGATTGTTGCAAATATTTCAACCTTTTGCTCTGGGCTCCTCCATTATGGGGATAGGGATATCAGTGAAGAGTCTTTCTCCAGTGAGTAGTTTTAATTGTCCCTCCATTTATGGCTGGATGTGGCAGGACTGCATATCTTGATTGTGATCTGTTGGATGTAGAATTGCTTAGCTCTGTCTATCATCTGCGACTCTCATTGGCTTTGCCGTACAAGTAGCCCTGTTGTGTAGCATCACAGATCGGTAACCTATTTTATGTATGCCTGGTGCTGCTCCTGATTAGTTCTCCAGCCATGTCCTTAAGGACTACTCCAGCTCGATTGGTAGTTGTGCTATTGATTGACTTTAGGTAATGGACATTGATGCCCCTCATTCAGATGATATTTTAAGTCCTTGCCACTCTCAGTGAATCCTCCACTTGGCTTAGTGGTATCTTTGTGAGACTATTAAGTTGGGGACCCAGATTCAAAGCAAACCATGGCAAATGATGGAATTTGAATTCAGTAGATATTTGTGTATTCATTGTACAGTATATTGTCGGACAACCCATCCAATTCTTTAGAGAATGAGACTGCTGTTTTTGCCTGGTCTAGTCTATAACTGATTCCAAACCCACAATTGTGTGATTGACTCTTAACTGCCCTCTTGGACAATAAATGTTGACCTGGCCAGCGATACCTACATCCTGTGAATAAAGAAATAAAATATCTCCTGGAAATCATGTAGGTACTTGATGTAAAACTTCCATAATGAGTTTATAATAATGCTAAGCAATAGTCAAATGTATGAATGCATATTTTCTGTCCATTCTGAAAGCTTATAGTCAGCTTTTAATCAAAAGATTTCCTTCTAAATCTTTTACTAGACTATTGGCTAATTTGTCCAGATAGTGTAAGGTATTTAAATATGAAAAGAAGAAATTCATAACTTTGCATGTATTGAAATATTATGAATATTATCAATATCATTTTTCATATCAATGCACTTCACTTAATGGTTTGTGACTGTACCTTTGATTTTTCTTCATCAAAGACATGAACTCACTTTGTTTTATTGGTGAATTCTGAGATAGCCAAAAATAACTTTTTTTTGAATTTTTTAAAAAAACTTGCTAACTTTCACTTTCTGTCTTTCACTTTGACTATTTGAGGTTGATTGTGCTCTCCGTGTCAGGTTTCCTTTTTCAAACACATGATCTGCATATCACTGACTGAGTCTCTCTCCGGTTTTTGCCAGATATATTGAATATACCTAATCTTTACAACTCTGAACACATACTGTGCTACCTCATTACTTCAGTGCCTTGTCACCATTCTAACTAGCATTAAATGCTGTAAGTTTCATGCCTAGAGCATTGTGATTTTGCCTGATTTTCTTTTACTTTGCTATGGATGTCAGGCTTAAGTAAACTGAACCTTGTTCTAGGAATGTGTTTAAATATTAACCTTTGTATACTGTAGAGTTATTCTGAAACAAAACAAAGTTGGTTAGCCTGTGTTCGAGAAAAATGGAAATTACTGTCCAGTAAAAACCTCTATAAAGACTTCTTCACAATCAGCTCACTGCTTACTGAAGGGCCATTTCATATTGAGTGGCATTTAAGTGTGATTGATTCCATTCTTACTGAAAAATCTTTCAATCTCTTGCTGTAAACTGAGAACCATTATTTGGCACAACCACCTCTGGCAACCTATAAATTGCAAAACAATTTCTCAAAACCTCAATAGTTTTGATATTTGTGGTGTTAAGCATAGACTTTGTACTGATCTACCTGTTGTAACCAGTGACCAAAATAATGGTTTTCTTGTATTTGGTTGTAGAATTGAAAGAACTTAGGTTTGATAATTTCGCATTTTGATTCACACTTCATAACTTTTCAATATCTGTGCTTACCTTTGGATTTCAAAATAGATTTTCACGACTGCTTTGTGACAAGACTATCCCTGTATACTCTTGATAAAGTTTCTCTAATCATTTCTATTCAATTGTGTTCGAACAATAATTTTTAAACACACAGAAGACAACCTTGATTTACATAGTTAATTTCTACATGTGAAATACTCCTGCAATTTCTAATAATCACACTGTCATCATGGGATAATTGAATACCTCACTGAAAACTGCATCCTTCTGAGCTTCTTCACTAATTAGCCTGACCGACGTCCGTGTGTTTGTACAGTAATTCACGGCTAACTCAATTACTCGAAATGAGTCTGTTTTCAAGGGAACTCTTCTTGAAAAAACATCTAAATTTGCACAATATGCTAACTTGTGATATTTAATATTGTACTGATAGTTAATTTTATCATTTTAATTCTCCTTATTCAAAGACCATTGGAGCTGCCTTAACACTTTGTCAATGAAAAATGTGCTTTTACTGATTGCTATGTAAATAACTTGGCTCAGTTTAACTGTATCAACTTAAGCCAGCTTCTTCCCACCCAGGATGTCCTACTGTTGACATAGAATAGGATGTTTGGTCATGTTCTACATTTCATATTCACTGGGATACGTTAGTGGGGCAGTTAGGCAGTTTTGTGATTTTCTACAGATGTGCTGGTATGTAACAGTGAAAAGAGATTATTTTATGACACAGATTAATGTTTACTTTGGTAAGAGCTATGTTATATTTATATTCACTAGTTTTGGTGTAGGGGAGGCATTTGGTGGTTGGGAGTCTTTAGAAGGACTCAGTGGCAGTGTCCTTATCTCTGGGCCAGGTGGACTGGAGCATAAGAATTAGGAGCAGCAATAGACAATTCAGACCTTCTAGCCCGCTCCACCATTTAACATGATAAAGGGATCTTATCCTGGTCTCAATTCCTGACATGACGAGAGTTCAGAGACAGTATGTTCCTCTTCGAGAGAAGGGAAAACTGGTAGGAGTAGGGCAGAATGGATGAATAGACATCTGAATAGAGGCTTTGATCAAGAATAAGAAGGAGGTATATGTCAGTTACAGACATTTGAGATCAAGTGAATCTCTAGAATATCTGGGGAGTTGAGGCATCATTAAGAGGAAAACCAGGAGCAAAAAAGGAGAAATGAAATAGTCTCGGCAGGTAACGTTAAAGACAATCTGAAGAGATTCTATAAGTACATTAAAAATAAGAGAGCAACTATGGAGATAATCTGGCCCCTTGAAGATCAACGAGGTTATCGGTATGTGGAATCACAGGAGATGAGAGAGCTTCTAAATGAATATTTTGTCAGTATTTACAAGCCACAACCCAAAGGACTAGCCACACTCCCATACATCAAGAACATTTCTGAACTGACAACCAGACTACTGCGACCACTAGGACTCACAACAGCACCACAAACCAACAGCCACTCTCAGACAACAACTCACCAGGACAAAGGACCCGCTACCCAGCATGAGCAAAACCAACGTAATGTACAAAATCCCATACAAGGACTGCACAAAACACTATATAGGACAAACAGGAAGACAAAGTTTGTGAGAAGATTTGTAGCTCGGGTGCTCGTTGATGTGGTTCTGTTCACCGAGCTGGGAGCTGGGAAGACAGCTAACAACCCGCGTCCATGAACACCAACTAGCCACGAAACGACACGACCAGCTATCCTGAGTAGCCATACACTCAGATGACAAACAACATGAATTCGATTGGACAACACCACTATTATAGGGCAAGCCAAACAGAGAACAGCCAGTGAATTCCTAGAGGCATGGCACTCATCCACAAATTCTATCAACAGACACATCGACCTAGACCCTATATACCGGCCACTGCAGCGGACAGAAACTGACAACCGGAAGCGGCAGATTCAAACCACTATAAATGCCGGAGGAATCAGCACAGAAGCGCTTCACCGGAGGCTCCCAAGCACTGAGTATGTCACCTAGAAAGGGGATGAAACGTTTGCAACAAAAACTCCCAGCTTGGCGAACAGAACCACAACAAACAGGAAGACAGCTAACGATGCGTATCCATGAACACCAACTAGCCACGAAATGACACGACCAGCTATCCTTAGTAGCCACACATGCAGGTGACAAGCAACATGAGTTCGACTGGGACAACACTATTATTATAGTACAAGCCAAACAGAGAACAGCCAGGGAATTCCTAGAGGCATGGCACTCATCCACAGATTCTATCAACAAACACATCGACCTGGACCCAATATACCGGCCACTGCAGCGGACAGCTGGGCCTGACAACTGGAAGCAGCAAAGACAAACCACTATAAATGCCAGAGGAAAGATCACAGAAGCGCTTCACAGGAGGCTCCCAAGCATTGAAGATGTCACCTAGACAGGAGACAAAACGTCTGCAACACAAATTCCCAGCTTGGTGAACAGAACCACAACAACGAGCACCCGAGCTACAAATGTTCTCACAAACTTTGAAAATATTGATGTCTTGAAAACACTGCCCTTTACAGAAAAGGAGGTGCTGGAGGTCTTAAAAAGTATAAAAGTAGATAAATCTCTGAGACCTGATCAAGTATATCCCCTGGCAGAAATATTTATATCATCTACAGCTACAGGTGAGGTGCTGAAAGATTGGAGGGTGGCTAATGTAGTTGTGCCTTTATTTAAGAAAAATTGCCAGGGCAAGCCTGAGAATGACGGACCAGTGAGTCTGACGTCAGTGGTGGGTAAGTTGTTGGAGACAATCCTGAAATACAGGATTTACATGCATTTACAAAGGCAAGGACTGATTAAGGATAGTCCACATGGCTTTGTGTGAGGGAAATCGTGTTTCACAAACTTGATTGAGTTTTTGAAGATGTGACCAAGAAGGTAGATGAGGACAGAATGATAGATGTTGTCTAAATGGACTTTAGCAAGGCCTTTGCCAGGGTTCACAAGATAGATTGGTTAGTCCAGTTAGATCACTTACGATTCACTGTTGTTTGTCATTTACATATTTGATTTGGATGAAAATATAGGAAGCATGGTTCATACATTTGTGGATGACAGCAAAATTGATGGTATAGTAGACAGTGACAAAGGTTATCTAAGAGTACAAGGGGTCTTGATCAGTTGGGCTAATGGGCCAAGGAGTGGCAGATGGAGTTGAATTTAGATTAATGCAATGTGTTGCATTTTGATAAGACAAACAATGGCAAGACCTGTATAGTTAATGTAGGGCCCTGGAAAAAATATAGACACAACAAGTTCAGGTACATAGTTCCTTGACAGTTGCGTCACAGGTTGACAGAAGGTGTTTGGCATGCTTGCTTTCATTGTTCAGACCATTGAGTATAGGAGTTGGATGTTATGTTGTGGTTGTAAAGGACATTGGAGTATGTTGTACAGTACCACCTTTGGAGTGCTGTGAACAGCTCTGGTCTCCTTTATTAGAGGAAGGGATGTTATTAAGGTGTAGAGGGTTCAGAAGAGATTTAACAAGATGTTGCCAGGGATGGAAGATTTGAGTTTTAAAGAGAGCTGTGTAGGCTTGGACTGTAGGAGTTGAGGGGTGACCTTACAGTGGCTTAGAAAATCATGATGAGGATAAATAAGGTGAATAGCAAAGGTCTTTTCTGTCGAGTAGGGGAGTTAAAGACTTAAGGTGAGAGGAGAAAGATTTAAAAGGAACATGAGGGGTAACATTTGCACACAGAGCAGTTCATATGTGGAATGAACTGCCAAAGGAAGTTGTAGACGCAGGTCCAGTTACAACATTTAGGAGACATTTAGACAGGTACATTTAAAGGGATATTGGCCAAAAGCAGGCAAATGACTAGTTTAGTTCAGGAAACCTGGTTGGTGTTAATGAGTTGGACTGAAGGATCTGTTTTTGTGTTGTATAATTCTGTGACTCTATAACTCCACTCTTCTGCCTGCTCCCTATAGTCCTATATCATGCTTTTCATCAGAAACCTATCTGTTTCTTTTTTGAATCTGTTGATTGATTTTCCCTCCACTGCACTCTGGGGCAGTGAGTACCAAAGATTGACAACCCTCTCAGGGAAGTAGTTTCTCCTCATCTCAGTTTTGAACCTACTTTTTCTCACTCTTTAGTTATGGCTTTTTGTTCAAGACTATCTCACATGGGGGACTAGCTGTTCAACGTTCATCTTATTTAATTCCTTTTAGCATTTTATATACCTCAATCAGATATCCCCCTCATCCTTCTAAACTCCATTGAGTGCAAGCCTAAGCTATTCAACCTTCCTTGTATGACAGCCTTTTCACTCTGGAAACAATCGGGTGAACCTCCTAAACTGCCTCCAGTGCCACTATATCCCTCCTCAAGTAAGAAAAAAGATCATAACTGGACACAAGACTCCGGTGTGGTCTCTGCAATGCTTTACATAATTGTAACAACACTTCTTTACTTCTATGTTCTTGTCCTTTTGCAATAAATGCCAGGATTCTATGCGCCTTTCTAATTATATGCTAAATCTGCAATACCCACTTTCTGCGATTCATATACAAGGAAGCCCAGATCCCTTTGCACTGATGCACTTTGAATTTGTTTCCCTTTTAAATGATAATTTGGCCTTTTGTTTTTCCGGTCAAATTGGACACCTTCACATCTATCCACATTAAACCCCATCTGCCAGATTTCGCTCATTCTCCTAGACAATCAATATCCATTTGTAAATTCTTTATCACTTCATCAAAGCCTGCTTGCCCACTATTTTAGTATTATCCACAAATTTTCCTATGTTGCAGTTTGTCCCTGCTTGCAGATCGTTTATATAGATTGTAAATAGTTCAAGTCCGAGAACTGAACCCTGTGGCACTCCATTAGTTGCAGTTTGCCGTCTTGTGATGGACCCATTTGAATGAATATCTGATTTTGAATGAGTGATTTTAAATGAATGAATGAATGATTTTAAAAAATATGAAATAATGAATGAAGTTGTTGGAGGGAGTCCTGAGGGACAAGATTTACATCTATTTGGAAAGACCAGGACTGATTAGGGATACTCAAGATGGCCTTAGATGTGGGAAATCATGTCTCATTAACTTGATGGAGTTTTTGGAGAAGTAATGAAGAGGATTGATGAGGTCAGAGCAATGGATGTGATCTGTATAGACTTCAGTAACATGTTTGATAGGGTTCCTCATGGTACACTGGTTAACAAGGTTAAATCTCATGGAATACAGGGAGAACTAGCCATTTGGAGACAGAACTGGCTCGAAGGTAGAAGACAAAGGGTGGTGGTGGAGGGTTGTTTTTCATATTGGAAGCCTGTGACCAGTGGAGTGCCACAAGGATTGGTGCTGGGTCCACTACTTTTTGTCATTTATTTAAATGATTTGGATGTGAACATAGGAGGTATAGTTAGTAAGTTTGCAGATGATATCAAAATTGGAGGTATAGTGGAAGACGAGGAAGGTTATCTGAGTACAATGGGATCTTGAACAGATGGTCCAATGAGCTGAGGAGTGGCAGATGAAGTTTAATTTAGACAAACGTGAGGTGCTGCATTTTTGAAAACCAAATGAGAGCAATACTTATATACGTAATGGTAAGAACCTGGGGAGTGTTGCTGAGCAAAGAGACCTTGGATTGCAGGTTCATAGTTCCTTGAAAGTGGAATTGCAGGTAGATTGGATAGTGAAGAAGGTGTTTGGTATGTTTTCTTTTATTGGTCAAAGCATTGAGTATAGAAGTTAGGAGGTGATATTGCAGCTGTACCGGACATTGGTTAAGCCACTACACCTCTTCACGCAGAGGATGCTGCGTGTATGGCATGAGTTGGGCAAAAGGGTCTGTTTCGGTGCTGTACATTTCAGTGACTCTATCCAGTCACTCTTCAGAACTAAAATTGTCCAGCCCATGCAGATAGTGGACAGGGAGCTGGGCATTCAATGTAGTTGGAACTGAGTCCGTGATTGAAGCTGAAGGTGCTGACTCCAATTTTCTCATTGTGTGCTCAATGTTTTGATGTTGCTGTTGTTTAGAAGCATGCTACTACTTGTGCCTTTTGACTTTTCCAGTTTCATTTCATTACACTAGTTTTCCAGCTGGCAATGTGTGACTCAGTTTTTGTTAACTCTCTTGAAGAACAATTCTGGCTGAGAAACCTTCAATTATTAAATACACATGGTACAAACTGGAAGAATTGGCAAGTGGGCTTAATTTTTATTTAATATTCTTAACAAATTTGTCATAATCCTAACATACATTCTTAGAGGAATTTAGTAACTAGATTATTAAAATTGAGCTTACAGAGGAATAGTTAAAAATATAACTGTTTCAGTTCAGTTTCCATAAATTGTAGTTAAGTTGCTTCAACTTTGTTTTAGTATTTGGCTCCGGTCTGAACCATTTTGTTTTCATTTACCTTTTTTAGAAAGATGTGCCCAGTTACAAATAGCAGCCTTTGCATTATGAAAGGAAACTTGAAATCAGGAATGTTTTGTCAAACATATGATCAGTGAATTGAAACAATCCATTCTGTTGTAAAGTTGTATGTTGGCATCAGATCAGATATATCTGAATGTTTATGTGCCAAATTGCAGTCACATTATTTTACATTTAACGTTTGAAGAAGAATGTGTTTTGAAACTCTTCCAAATTTAGAATTAAACCTTATTTTTGGTGGGCAAACCTTCTAAGAGGTCATAGAGTCCAACAGCAAGGAGACAGGCCCTTTGGCCCAAACTGGTCCATGCTGACCCCATCTCCTTTTAAACCGTTCCTATCCATGTATTTGTCCAAATGCCTTTTAAATGTTTTTAATGTACACTCATCAATCACATCCGCTGGCAGCTCATTCTGTATCCACACCATCCTCTAACAATAAAAAGTTGTCCCTCCAGTTCCTTTTTATTCTTTTCCCTCTAGTCCTCGATTCCCCAACCCTGGGAAAAAGACTGAGTGCACTCACACACACCCATATCTTTCATGAGCTTATTTACTTCTATAAGATCCCCTACCCCCCTCGTCTCAGTCTCCTGTGTTCTAAAGAAAAAGTCCTAGCTTGTCCAATCTCTTGCTATAACTAACACCATTGAGTCCTGGCAACATGCTTGTAAATTTCTTCTGCACTCTTTCCAGCTTAATAACATCCTTTTGAAGTAAGGTGACTAAAACTGAACACAGTACTCCAAATGCAACCTCGCCAACCTCCAGTACAACTGCAGCACAACGTCGCAACTTCTATACGTGATGCCCTGACTGATGAAGGCCAGTGTGCCAAAAGCTGCCTTCATTGCCCTGTCTACCTGTGACTCCTCCTTCAGAGAATGATACACCTGAACTCCAAAGCCTCTCTGTTCCACTACATTCCTTAAGGCCCTACCATTCATCAAGAAACTTGCACATTGATTTGACTTTCCAAAATGTAAGACCTCACACTTATCTACATTAAATTCCATTTGCCAAATCTTTGCCCACTTCCCCATCTGATTAATTTCTGTTTACCTTCCTCACTGTCCTCGATATTTCCTATTTTAGTGTCATCTGCAAACTTACTAATCATGCTTTGTACATTCTCATCCAAATCATTGCTGTTTATTATCTATATCAGTGGGCCCAGAACCGATCCTTGAGGTATTCCACTAGTACAGGCCACCAGTCCGACAAGCATCCTTCCACACTTAGCCAATTTGCCACACATATCCAATTTGCCAGCACCCCCGGGCTTCTATGTGATCTAACCTTCCAGAGCAGCCTACCTTGTGGAACCTTATCAAAGGCCTTACCACCCTGCCCTCATCAATCTTTATGGTCACTTCATCAAAGTACTGTAACAAATTTGTGATGCATGATTTCCCACAAGCAAAGCCATGTTGACTAGTCCTAATCAAACCCTGTCTTTCCAAATTATATACATCTTATCTGTTAGAATCTAATCAAGTAAGCTACTTTCCACAGGTGTTAAGCTTACTGGTTTGTAGTTCCCAGATTTTTCTTTGCAGCCTTTCTTGAATTAGAGTGCAACATTCACTCCCTTCAGTCTTCCAGCACCTCACCCATAGCTAAAGATGATGCAAAAATATCAGCCAGAGCCCCTGCAATTTCTTCCCTAGCCTCTTTCAGTGTTCTGGGATATATTTGGTTCAGACCAGGAGATTTATCCACCTTCATAAATTCTAATATGTCCAACACCACCTCTACTGCGATAAAGACTGTCCCCAAGATATGACCACTAACTTCCCCAAGTTCCCAAGTCATCATGTCTTTCTCCATGGTAAACACAGAGAAGAAATATTCATTGAGAACCTCACCCACCTCCTCTGGTTCTACACATACATGTTCACTTTGGTCCTTGAGGGGGCCCTATTTTCTCTCTCTAGTTATTCTTTTTCCTTTAATATACTTAAAAAAAACTCTTTGGATTTCTTGATTTCATTCTTCAGTAAATTCCTGTATCTGCTATATACCTCCAGGGATTCCTTGATCCCAGCAGCTGTGCCTTTTCCTTTTTTCTGGTCAAAGCCTCAATATCTATTGTCTTCCAGGGTTCCCTAATCCTGTAAACCTTGCCTTTCACATTCAGAGCAACATATAGACCTTGAACTCCAGCTATCTCACTTTTAAAGGCCTCCCACTTGCTGGAGGTCCCTTTGTCTGCAAACAAACTACTCCAATCAACTCCTGCAAGATCCTATCTAATTCCATCACAATTGGCATTTCTCCAATTTAGAACTTGAATCTGTGGACCAGTTTTGTCCCTCTCCCTAATATTTTAAAATTAATAGAGCTATGGTCACTGGTCCCAAAGTGCTCCCCCATTGTTACTATGTACTGTGTATATTTCCATATGAGAACGAATGCTGAGAAGATTTGTTGAAGAATCATGACCAAAGCTTCGTTCCACACCACATTTTATTCTAGCAAATGGCAATAGTCCATTAAGGAGTTCATATGACGTAATAAGTAAAACAGGCTGAGTTTGAATAATTTATCAATGCGATTGAATTTGATGATGTTACATAGCAATTCAAAAATAAGTATTCCTATATTTCTGTTATTCTTCCATGGGATGTGAACAGTGCTGACAAGACCAGCAAATGTTGCTCATCTCTTATTCCTCTTGAAAAAGTGATGGTCTGCCTCCATCCAAATGGCCATAACTGAGGTTAGTTAAGGGCCAATCACTTTTGTTGGACTAGAGGCACCTGTAAACCAGACAGGTGAGGATGTGAGATTTCTTTCTCTAAAGGACATCAGAGCAAACAACATAGGTTTTTATGACAACCGGTGGTGTCATGGCCACCATCACTGAGACCAGTTTTTTATTCTGGGCATTATTTATTTAACTGCATAGAAATTTCACTGGCTGCCATTGTGAGGGTCAAGCTTGTGGATCAGTCCTCTGAGTTACTTGTTCAACAGTGTTATCACTATGCTACAGTCCCCTCTCTAATTTTATGATAATTTACAGTGACATTATACAATTTAGTTTTTGGCCCCATACCTAAAGAAGGATGTGCTGGTGTTGGAGGGGATCCAGAGGAGGTTTACAAGAATGATTTTGAGATTGAAGAGCTTGTCCGATGAGGAGTGGTTGAATAGAATATTACAGCGCAGTACAGGCCCTTCGGCCCTCGATGTTGCGCCGACCTGTCATACCAATGTGAAGCCCATCTAACCTATACTATTTGATGTACGTCCATATGCTTGTCCAATGACGACTTAAATATACTTAAAGTTGGCGAATCTACTATCATTGCAGGCAAAGCATTCCGTACCCATACTTCATATTTGATGGAGTTTAGAAGGATGACGGGGGAATCTCATTGAAATTTGTGAAATCCTCTGAGACCTGGATACAGTGGATGAGGAGATGATGTTTCCGCTGGTAGGAGCAACCAGCACCCTAGGGCACAGCTTCAGTGAAGGGATGATCCTTTAGAACTGAGGTGAGGAAGAATTTCTTTACAGGGTGATTAATCTGTGGAACTCGTTGCTAGAGAAGGCAGTGAAGGCCAACTCATTGAGTACATTTAAGGCAGAGATAGATAGGTTCTTTATTAGGAAAAGGATCAAGGGTTACAGGGAGAAGGCAAAAGAATGGCGTTGAGAAACATGTCAGCCATGATCAAATGAACAGATTACCTACAGTGTGGAAACAGGCCCTTCGGCCCAACAAGTCCACACTGACCCACTGAAGCGCAACCCACCCATACCCCTACACCTAACACCACAGGCAATTTAGCATGGCCAATTCACCTATCCTGCACATCTTTGGACTGTGGGAGGAAACCGGAGCACCCGGAGGAAACCCACACAGACACAGGGAGAATGTGCAAACTCCACACAGTCACCTGAGGTGGGAATTGAACCCAGGTCTCTGGCGCTGTGAAGCAGCAGTGCTGACCACTGTGCCACCGTGCCACTCATCAGTCTTGATGGACTGATTGGCTTAATTCTGCTCTTACATCTTATTTTCTTCTGGTACTTAGCTGTCATAGCCACATATTATAAAACTTTTATTACTGCTGTATAATTCTGGGTTAGACTTTTGTTGGTATTAATGTAATTGTTATTGTAATTGCAAAACAAAATTATTAATCTTAATAATTTAGACATAATGGCATCATCAATGGTAGTAATTTAGACCTAATCTCTCAAAAATAATAGTAATGTTGCTTTTGTTTTGGAATTTCACTTTTCCATTGTTAGAGGCATTTGCCCATCGTTGTTGCTGGGTTAGAATAATGGAGTGCTCTACGTGTTTTTTGGTTAATTGTGGGTGGTGAACATCACTAGTTGGCCAGCTTTTATTGCCCATACCGAATTGCCATTGCGAAGGTGGTGGTGAGCTACTTTATTGAACCTCTGCAGCCTGTGTGTTGTCAGTAGACTCCCAATGTAGTTAGGAGAAAATTCCAGGAATTTAACTCAATGACAATAAAGGTCCAGTTATATTTCTTCATCGGAATTGTGAGCAGCTTGGAGAGGATTTGCAGATGACAATGTTCTCGGCAACTGTTGCCCTTGTCCTTCCAGTTGGAAGTGGTCATGGGTTTGGAAGGTGCTGTCTAAGAATCTTTGGCAAATTTCTCCATTGCATCTTGTAGATAGTATGCTGTGCTGTGACTGAGTGTCAGTGGTGGAGTGAGTGGATGTTTTTGGACATGGTGCCAATCAAGCAGACTGTTTTGTCCTGTATAGTGTCAAGCTTATTGAGTATTGTTGGAACTGCATCCGGCCAGGCAATTTGGGAGTATTTCATCACACTCCTGACTTGTGCCTTGTAGATGATGGACAGCCTTGGGAAATCAGGAGTTGAATTACTTGCTGCAGTAATCCTGGCCTATGACTGGCTCTTGTAGCCATTGTGTTTAAGTGGCAAGTCCAGTGTGGTTCTGCTCATTGGTACCTCCAGGATCTTGATGGTGGGGATTCAAAGATAATGCTGTCATTGAATATCAATGGACTGTGACTAGATTTTCTCTTATTGGAGACAGTGATTGCCTGGCATTTGTGTGGTGCAAATGTTACTTGCCACTTGTAAGTCCAAGCCTGAACATTGTTGGATTTGCCAGGTTTTGTTGCATTTGAATATGGTCTGCTTCAGTACTGAGGAGCCAGAAATGGTGCTGAATATCATTGGTAAACATCTCCACTACTGGCCTTATAATGGACCAGCTGATGATGGTTGGGCCAAGTACCCTGAGGAACTCCTGCAGAGATGTCCTGTAGCTGAGATGACTGATCTCCAACAATTGCAATCATTTTCCTACGTGCCAGGAATGACTCTGACCAGCAAAGAGTTTTCCATCTGATTTCTATTGATTCCAGTTTTGTGAGAGCTCCTTGATGCCAAGTGCTGTTTTTCTCACCTCATCTCTGAAATTTAGTTGTTTTGTCCATGCATGAACCAAGGCTGTAATGAGGTCAGGTGCAGAGTGAGACCACTCTTAATGGTAGCCATGATGTGGAACTGCTGGTGTTGGACTGGGATGGACAAAGTTAAAAATCACAACACCAGGTTATAGTCCAACAGGTTTATTTGGAAGCACTAGCTTTCGGACCACTGCTTCTTCATCGGCTGGTTGTAGAGTAGGATCATAACACACAAAATTTATAGCAAAAGATTACAGTGTCATGCAAGTAAAATGATATATTTAACAAACCTTGACTGTTGTTAAGTCTTTCATCTTTTAGAATGGGTTACAGGTTTCAGTTTGTTAATATGTAAATCCCAGAACTACTTTTAAGTCACATTCTCAAGTTGAAGTTTTATAAAAACAATGTTGACATTTCAGCTCAGACAATGCCTTAGATGTGCGAGTCTGTCTGTATCCCAACCATGAGTCAGACTGGTTCTATTTCCAAAATGGAATTTATAAAATATTATATGGATTGACTGTCTTTATTGACTGCCTACCGGTTGTGTATTTTTTGAGTAAATTAGAATGTATCTGTAAATATAATACTGCAAATATAAATTCACCCCATAGACTTGTGTGTGCATGAGCAGGGGAGAGAGTGAGTGTAATTGTGTGAGTGCAGCTGAGAGTGTGTTTGTTTGTGTGCAAGCTTGGGGTAAAGTGTGAGTGTGTGTGTGATGGGGTATAAGCCTATGAGGGGGTGCGTGTGTGGGTTTGAGTGTGGAGGGTGTATGTATGCATGTATGAGAGAGAGCATCAGCATTAGTGTGTGAGTGTGTAAGTGTGTATGGCGGAGTGGGGAAGGACTGTGTGTGTGTGTAGTGTAGTGGGGTCACCTGCGGTGTGAAATGAATTCCAGGACCTGTTTGAGGCCCACCTCATGTGATTGTGGGAATATATGTGTGAGCGTATGAGAGAGGGTCTGCATGAGTGTCTGTGTGTGTGTGTGTGTGTGTGTGTGTATTGTGTAGTGAGGTCACCTGTAGTGTGACATGAATCCACGATCCCGGTTGAGGCCATCCTCATGAGTACTTAACTTAGCTATCAGCCTCTGCTCAGCCACTTTACGTTGTTGCCTATCCCGAAGTCCGCCTTGGGAAATAGTCATCCAAAGGTCAGAGGTCAACTGTCCTGGACCGCTAAAGTGTTCTCCGACTGGGAGGGAACACTCTTGTTTGTGGATTATTGTGTGGTGTCCATTCATCTGTTGCTGCAGCCTCTGCTTGGTCTCCCCAATGTATACTTCAGTGCATCCTTTCCTGCAGCATATGAGATAGACAACATTGCCCAAGTCACGTGACTACCTGCTACGTACATGGTGGGAGGTGTCCCCACATGTAATGGTGGTATCCATGCCGACACTCTGACCTGTCTTGCAGCGTCTACTGTGACAAGGTTGTGGGTTCATGTCACACTACAGGTGACCCCACTGCAACACACACACACACACACACACGCTGACACACACACTCACGCAGACACTCTGTCATTCGCAAGCTCTCTCTCATACGCTCACACATACACTCTTACACACGCACACACATATGCACCGTCTCACAGAGTTAAACCCCCTTACACTCTCAAACACATACACACACTATTGCAGACACCCCCCCCCCTGTGTGCACACACACACATATAAGTTTGTGGGGTGAATTACATTGCAGAATTACATATTATTTTGCTTGAAAACTGCATGAATCCATGTAAAATTCTATAATTCCCTTTTTCAGATTAGAATCAGTCTGAACACTAGGGCACAGACAGCCTCACACAGAGCACCTCGCACCTTCAATGCGTTATCTGGGCCGACGTGGCACCAGTTGTTAAAGTTCACTTGAGAATGTAACTTTAAAAAAGTTCTGGGATTTACATATGAAAGAACTGAAACCAACATGCCCATTCTAAAACATGAGAGATTTGACAAACAATTTGGTTCTTTTTCAATATACAATTTCTGTTACATCACACTGTAAACTTGTGCTATAACTTCTGTGTCTTACGATTTTATACTCCACAACCACCTGATGAAGGAGCAGCGCTCCAAAAGCTAGTGCTTCCAAATAAACCTGTTGGACTATAACCAAGTGTTGTGATTTTTAACTTTGTACAGTCCAACACCAGCATCTCCAAACCAACACAGAAACAGGTCTTTTGGCCCATCAAATTTATGTCAATCAACAAAGATCTGGCTACACCAATCACATTTTGCAGCTCTCGGCCTATAGTGCTGGAGCCCAAGGCTCCACAAGTGAATATCTAAATGCTGCTTAAATGTTGTGAGAGTTTCTGATTCAAAACACAGTTGCATCACAGTGTTCCAAGCTCCCATTCCACACTGGGTAAAAGAAAACTTCTCCTCTAATCTTTTAACTTTTTACTTATTACCTTAAATCTGTGACCTCTGTTTATTGAGCTGTCTACTAGTGTCAAAAATGCCTTTCTATCTGCTGTATCTGTGATTATATGTATCAATCGTGAAGTTTTGAAAGTGGTCTACAAGTAATAAAACAAGTTAATTTTTTTTTGATTTTGAAAAGACAAGGTGGATAATCTTAATTTTGTTCACAGCATAACATTAGCCTGTTGTTTATGAGCTATAGCAGCTTTATGTTGAGGCTGTGTAGTGCCTCCAGTTGAGCAAAATAGAAGTAGCCATAATGATGATTCACATGCCAAAAGAAAGTAAATGTAGGAGGAAAACATCGATTATGTGGTAGCCACCTAATGAAAGGTAAACTTCAACCATGTGAGTGTGTTTTAGACTCTAAGCAGAAATTCTAAATTTTGGCATTCCTAGGCAGTGTGCCGACCAAAAAAATTGGCTTTGAAATCTGTCAGAAGTGGGATTGTATAGAATATTGCAAATATCCACCTGGAATAGGATGTTCGTCAGAAATCACCTGAAGTGGAAAACTCAATTGTTCTTAGTAGTTTTCTGGCTCAGACAATTTATGGTTGATACACAGGAATGGAATTGGTCTTGGTCAATATTACTCCTGTCGATTTGCTAGCTGATGTCAGCTGTGTAAGGCCAGTGCTCTCAACTGTCTTGCTTGCTGAAAGACAGTGGAGGAAATTCGGCTTGCCGCCCTATTGTCCTGTCGAAACATTTTGGGCTGTAAGCTGTTTTGACTTTGCCAATACTGTGTTATGGATGTGGGCTACATCAACATCTGTTTGATGGGGTAAAAAAATGACCTTGCCACCTGACAATTCTGATGCTCAAAATACTTTTTTAAGCAATTTACTTCAACGAGGTGTTGAATGGAAAGAGAAGGTGCTAGAAAAACTCAGATCAGTCAAGCAGCATCTATAGATAGAAACAGAATTGATGTTCTGGGTCATGACTTTTCATTAAAATTGCATATTAAATCTGCAAGATTATTGAATTGTCAATTTTGCGTTTTTACTTATGTTGACCATTGTGATTAGTTTTGAAGACTTCCTTTTACAAACAAAAAAGAAATTGTCGCTCTTTCATAAGGTGTCACCTAATAATTTAAAACAACAAACTCTGGCTGCTGGAGATCTAAAAAAACTCTAAAACAGAAAATGTTGGAGGAACTGAGCAGGTCTGGCAGCATCTGTGCAAAGAAAACAGAGTTAATATTTTGAGTCCAGTGACCAACATTTTGAAGGATCACTGGAATCGAAACGTTAACTTTGTTTACTCTCCACAGATGCTGCCAGATCTGCTCAGTTTCTGTAACAATTTCTGTTTTTGTCCAACAATTCATTTTTCAGATAGTAACAAAGCCATTAGTATTCAGTTATTTTTGTGCAAATGTTCCTGCACTCTAAGTTAAGGCAGATGTGTAATTAAACAGGGAAAAGTAAAAGTAACTGTCTATGATGCTGTGTCTGCATTTGCTTTGTTTTGCGTGTACCACAATTGAAATGAAACTCACGTTGAGTACCATGAAGTTATAGAACTCGCATATTGTTCAGTGTTAAAACTTCTGACATGATGTTGGAGCTGACCTGAAGTAATAAAAGAAGCCCGTATTAGAGCCATTTAAAGTTTCCACTTTATTAAGTCTGCATTAATTAGCAGAGATAATTTTTAAAGTGTGCTAACAAATTATTGCCCCTTAACTTCATTGACACGGAAAACTTTTACAAGCATCTAGTTTCGTTTCTTCAGATTTTAATTGTTGGATATCGTAAGGATGACATTTTAAACTTTTGAAAATTTTGCTTTTCATCTTATTTTTTATTTCTTAATCCACTCTTTGTTATTTTCCTTTATTTTTGTTCCTGCACCTGATTTAATGATGAATTCTCAGACACAGTTTGCTCACAGTCCTTCAGTTTGATTGTTATTTCTAAGGAATTAGAATTTTACTTGTAATAGCTACTTGTAATATTGAGATTGATGCTGGTTTGCCAGGATAAAAGTTTTCCTGTTTGCCCTTTCAGCAGTTTGTAGTGCAAGATATAGTTGCAATTAAATAGACAATAGCAAGTCGAATTTACAATAGATGGTATTGAATTCAGTCCTACAGAAAGTTATGGCCCTTTAAAAATTGTTCTTCCTTCTAAAGTGTGTTCAAATTGGCAGAGAAGGAATGTTTTGGCTTATGTAGAAGATGTGTAAATAATTTTAAAATCTGAAATTTAAAAAGTAAGAACAAAGCATAGACCATCTGGATCATATCTCCATATGAAAGGCAATCTCAGGAACTTGTCGAGTATAATATTTTATTTAAAGCCCCAGAATGATAGTGCAGGCCTCGAAACTGGGAAAAAAATATTTTCAAAAGGTATAAATAATTTCACTCATGAACAGTTTTATATTTTTCCTGCATGAATGTTCTTTGCTGTTAGGATATGTTTTTATTGCATGTTGGGTTGGGCTACATTTTCAAGTTTAGAGCAAAATGCATCTTGAATTGAGAAATAACAAAATTTAACAATGCAAATTTATTGGACACATCAGAAAGGAACAAAACACAATTATTTGAATCAAACTTTAGACAGAGATTAATTTGTCATGTTCGTAAGTGAGCACTTGTGAAGAATTTTAAGGTATCAATTTATCAAGTGAGGTCATAAACAAAATAGACACATGAAAAGGACCAAATCTTTAAAGATGTAAAATATGGTTTGATAGGACATATAGTTGAGTTGAATGCTGACAGCGTTTTTATTTAGCTGTTTCCCTAATTATTCTTTTGGCTCTTTGGTCGTATTCTGCATCTCTGTAGTAGTTTAATTGATCTTATTTTCATGCACTTGAAATATAACTGTTCTGACAGAACTATTTTTATGTCATTTGGCATGATTCCTTATTTAGATAAAAATGGTGATTCACCCGGATTTAAAAAAACAAACATTGCTTTAGAAGTGAACATTCTTAAGGGGTGTGTCAAATCACAGTTGTTCTTTTGATGAGCGAATGAACGTTGAGCTAGTTAATACATTTTAATTTCAAGATCCCGAATGAAGTAAAAGTTGTCCATGGTTTCTGCTTTAAATACAGAACTAAGCACCCATTTTGACTATTAGCATATACTTGTGTCTGTTCTGTAATTTATGAAAACATTACGTTATATTTTAGTTTATAGAAATATTTTATTTTTTTCCCTGATTGTCCTGAACTGTGCAGCTGTTGTGGCTTGCTGTGTGGGTGACTTTCTCCCATGATTCCATCAATGACACATTTCAGCTTGAGATCTGTAACAATCGGGCTGTATGTTAAGAGTCTAATTTTCTTTGCCATTATAACATAATTTAATTTTAATTTTAAAGCATTGTAAAATTATCTATTGCATAATTTTTATCTTGGATATGTTTTCAATTTCAGGAAGTAAAATACATCTTTTATAGTCATTAGCCATATCTCGCGACAAATATAGTTATTGATAAGACCATAAAACGTGGGAGCAGAATTAGGCCACTCACTCCATTGATTCTGCTGCGCAATTTGTCATGGCGGATATGTTGCTCAATCTTATTCAGTTGCAGTTCCCTGTAACCCTTGATCCCTCACTAATCAAGAACCTAGCTATAGTCTGTCTTAAATACACTCAACAACTTGGCCTCCCATAGCCTTCTTCAACAATGAGTTTCGCAGAGTGACCACCTGAAGAAATTCCTCCTTACCTTAGTTCGAAAGGGTCATCCCTGATCTCTGAGGTTGTTTCTTCAGGTCCTCGTCTTTCTTACTTATGGAAACGTCTTGTCCACATGTCTGACCACTCCTTAGATTTCATAAATGTTTGCTGCAACAAAAACTCTCTAAACTTTCAATGACTTGGAGTGTTCTTCTGTCATTAACTTTGGCCAGATTGTTTGTGTGCCCGCCCACATCATATGTCTGCACTCGCGCACACACACACCCACCCACACATGCGCCCATATCAGTTTGGTATCGAGTGCAGCTGCAGGCTGTTGCTTCATAGATTGGAATGTTTTTTTCTGCCAGACTACTGATGATCGATGATGTGGAACTGTTTTATGTGTCAAATACCACTTGATTTTAGAGACTACTCAAATTCGTTGCTGGTAAACAATGGCCCATTATCTGTGACTAACAGTGTATTGCAAAAGATGCATGCAGTTTTTGTCATCATCTCCATGTTCGAGGAAGGAACTCTGTGCACACCCAGCCACTTTGAGTGGGCACCCACAACGACTAAGAACATTGAGCCCTTGAAAGGACAAGCATAGTCGATTTATAACTATGTCCAGGGTTACCCGGCCATTCCCATGCATATAGGGGAGCTGCTGATGGGAATTTTTGTCCCTGTTGGCACTCTGGGCAGTGCCCACTAACACAGCATGTCTACACCTAATTGTGGCAACTGGATGTAACTTCTCACCAACATCTTCATTTTAGAAACCCTTGATGGTGTCCAGCCAGTATCCAGTGGCAACCTTTGCTCAAGGCAATCAGTCTTGGTCTCCATAATAATATGCTATCCTCTTCTAGTCTCTCTAACTCCAAAAAGGTTTTTGGTTCTGGTTGTCACAGCCCTTTGGTTTCGCCGCTCACCACCAGCTGTTTCAATTTTGCCAGGACCAGATCTTTCTGCTTCCATAGTCTGCTGTTGCTAGCTGTGACTGGAAGTGTGTCCAGAAAATTTAAAACCATGTGGACTCTTCCAATGGCAGTGTATCTGCCAGCGGGAGGTGGCGCAATGTATTTACAAATGGCACTGAGTGGGCCTTGCACAATTCTGGGATTGCTTCCTAGTCATCATGCAAATGGCCTCGGCTCCTTTGATATTTCCTGAAAAAACTTTTGGGTTAACTAGGATTTTACTTAGACAGCCATTTTCAAATCGAATAATGTTGAGCCAATCTTTCTCAACCAATTTCTCCCCGGCAAGCTTATACCTGAGCCTTTTACCACAATCAGTGGTAACTGAACCAGCTGGTTCCCATAAGAGACTGGAGCTGAAGGTGTAACCTTAATTTTTAATGGTTCTCCAGTGTAGGTTCTCATGTTTTTGTGTAAACTTAATGGTTGGGAACCAGAACAAATTGTGTTAACATCGAGTTCCACGATTACTTAAATGGCAGTGCTGGTATCGACCGCCGATAGAACTAGGTGACCATTTAACCTGATGTTTATTTTGATTGTTTCTGATTTCGATGTTGCTAAGTAATTTAACTATTCCAAACCAGATGTAGACGGCCTTTCCAGGGCGTGCACTCTCCTGGATAGTTGAGTTCTGGAACTTAATTTAGGTCAAGTGAGACTCTTTTGCTGTCTCGAGTTCACTTACTGGCAGCAATTACAGTGGCTTGCCAGCCTGGATTCTGAAGAAAATTTCAACTGTTTGACTGAGGCTTGGCTTTGCTTTGGGGTTTTGCTGTGGGCTGCAGTGGAGTCCCTCTGTTTAGGATATATCCTGAGTGAGGCTGTGCAATTGCCGTCATTCAAGTGGTGTTCCCTAAGCCCAGTCAGCCTGGCGAGGTTATCCACTTCCATTAGTATACCCTGCAACTCATATGCTTCATTTATCACATTTTCCAATGATAACGCTAGTTATCCTGCCTATTTGAAATCCAGTTTTGCATGGTTTCATCATTAATCCCAAAAATGAAAGGTCTCTCAGCATCTTATTAGGGGTTAAACCAAAGTCACATGCCTCTGCCAGTCGTCTTAACCTAGTCAAAAACTCCGATGCAAATTCCCCTGATTATGAAATTGTCGAGTAAAATTGATAGCATCTCAGAAATTGAGGATGCTTGTGATTTTTAGTATTCCTTAACTGAATCTGTCAATTCTTGAAAGATTTTAGTATCTGGTGCCTTTCGTCTGTCTCAATGTCACTTCCCCAGAAAAATAACACATTCTTTCCATGTACTGGGCCCAATCTTTGACAGCAGGATCGAACAAATCGAGGTTCCCAAATTACAACATTATGTCAGAGATGCTTACCTCAATGCGAAGATGACTGTTCCATGCAAATCTCTTCAGAAGCACGATTTTCTCTCATTGCTACTGAAATAACTCCACAGAGACTGGTTTCCCGTCACCAAATTAATCTTTATTTGTATGTGGAGGGTCTTTGACACTGATCCAGTTCTTAGAGTGAACAGGATGTCTAACACTCCTTGTTTTTTATTCTTTCATTAATATTCCTGTTCTTATTTGTCAATCAAGTTTCCCTGATTGGACCAGATTAACAACCCCAATCAGGGAACTCATATTCTGAGAGGTCCACTTGCTGACCTTGTTACAATCACTATAGTTTTATTAGCTGTTTCTGTATTAAACAGTATACTTATTTCATTTGTATTATAGAGTGAGAAGGTAAATATTACATTCCTAATCCAGGAGATATGTATATATAATGTTGCTTCATGCATATGAGGATATGTCAGAAATTCAATTTTAAGCGTCATCTGTGGCTGAGTTCTTTTAAAGGATGTCATCAAACACATCATTTGTCGGAGAGATGAAAATGAAATTAGTAGTTTTTCTTCACAGTGATTAAGAAAGACACCATTAAATCCTTTAAAGGGCAACTGAAATATAATTTGAAGTAAACAAAAATGCATATCTTTAAGGAGCCAATTAGAATAACGGGGTTAAATTTACATTGTGCTAATATCAAGCTGATCCAGAAACAATTTTCCAGAGTTTTTCCCCACTCTGCCCAATAACTAACTAACTTTGTCTGTCTATCCATGTGTGTGTTTGTGTGTGTGTGTGTGTGTGTGTGTGTGTGTGTGTATTCTCCTTTATTCATTCATGGGATATGGGCACCAATAGTTAGGTTACCATTTATTGACCATTGCTAAGTGTCAACAACATTGCTGGGGGTTTGGCCTCGCATGTGGAACAGATGAGGTGAGGATGCCAGATTTCCTTCCATAAAGGATATTAGTAAATCAGATTGATTTTATACAACAATCAATAGTGGTATAACATGGTCACTACTGAGCCAGCTCTTTATTTCAGATTTTTAACTGAATGCAAATTTCACTGTCTGCCATGGGTGGGACTCTAAACAATGTCCCCAGAACATTGGCCTGGGGTTCTAGAATTTGAGGAGATTGTCATTTAATTAGTAATGTCATAGGCCAATCAGTTAGAAGTGTTTACTTGCAACTGGAGTCTAATAACTTGAATAAAAAGTGATTATTGTTTAGTACAGAAAGCTAGTGCATGCTTTCTATCAACGTGGATCTGACTGTCAGGTGAACTGGAAAACTTTGCATATTTTATAAGATCCTTCACTTTTATGATAACTCTGGGAATAATAGGGCTTTATTTCCAATATGCGACACCGGTGCAATGTTGAGAAACAAAGTCTTTAAAAATAGTAGGAAGTTCTGAGTTTATTGGATCAAAGAAATGTTTAAGCATGATACTTTTCCACAGAGGTGACAAGCTGACCTTTTGAAAATGCGTGTGTTAACCTGCATTGAATTCTGAATCCCATTATGAGCAACATTGTAATTTTCCCTCTATCGCAGAATCAGATAGCAGAAAAAGACAATTAATTTATTACGTCTTTTATAGCTATTTGAAAGAAATTTCCAATTAGTTCCTCTCATCTGGTCTTTTTCCACATACCTTTGTAATATTTAATAAACTTTTCCTTCAGTTCTAAGGTATACAGTTCAGAGCTATGGAATGTGCTGTAGTTGGTATCTGCAGAATGCTTAACACTGGTAAGCTATTCTACCTATAATAATATACAGCAGTCAGCTTGGCTAAATAAAATGTACAGCTTGCGGGATGTGGAAAGTCCCAGAAATACCATTTGTCAGAGGTGAATACAAGTGAAACAAGTGCCAAGCTTCAGAACTTTAATGGTGGCTGGTGTAACTGTTGTGCATCTGTATGACAGACAATTAAGAGGGATGGAGAGGAAGTGAGATATAGAGAGAGGCACGGTGCCTCAGTGGTTAGCACTGCTGCCTCACAGCACCAGGGTCCCAGGTTCGATTCCAACCTTGGGCGACTGTGTGGAGTTTGCACGTTCTCCCTGTGTCTGCGTGTGTTTCCTCCGGGTGCTCCAGTTTCCTCCCACAGTCCAGAGATGTGCAGGTTCGGTGAATTGGCCATGCTAAATAACCCACAGTGCTAGGTGCATTAGTCAGAGAGAGATGGGTCTGGGTGGGTTAATCTTTGGAGGGTCGGTGTGGACTGGTTGGGCCAAAGCGTCTGTTTCTGCACTGTAGGGAATCTTATCAGAATCATAAAAACTGACATGTTTAGAAAAGCGGACACACTGCAGCTTAGAGTTGTGCCGGCAGATAAGGAATGGGTGACTGCCAAGCAGTCTAAGTGAACCAGGCTGGTAATGCTGTGGTCCCTGAGACAATCTCATTTATGTTTTGGATACTGATGAGGATGGTTCATCAGAATGCGGTAAACGCCATGTCAGTGGCACCATGGGTGACTCAGCTGTATAGGAGGGGAGGTGAAAAAGTTGTACTGGTGGAGGATTCATTTGTTTGAGAAACTGTAAAGACTGTATCTTTTTATTATACTTAATTTTCGATTGTGGGCTAAACTCGAAAGTACTACTTTATGGCAAAAAATTGAGGGAGGAATTGCTGTACTTTGAAAAAACAAGTTATTGATATTTATTTTAAGCTGTGCTTACATTTGTTGAAGCTGTGAAGACGTTATTTGTAGATGGGTTGGCACCAAGACATGTATAAGAACATAAGAACTAGGAGCCAGCAGTAGGCCATCTGGCCTCTCGAGTATGCTCGGCCATTGAGTAAGATCATGGCTGATCTATTTGTGATTCAGCTCAACATAACCACCAGGTCACCTTAACCCTTAATTCCTTTACTGTTCAAAAATCTATCTAGCTTTGCCTTAAAAACATTCAATGAGGTAATGTCAACTGCTTCGCTAGGCAGGGAATTCCACAGATTCACAACCCTTTAGGTGAAGAGGTTCCTCCTCGATTCAGTCTTAAAATCTGCTTTCCTTTATTTTGAGGCTATGCCCACTTCACTTGCCATGGAAACAACCTCCTTGCTTCTACCTTATCTAATCCCTTCATAATTTTATGTTTCTATAAGAAACCCCCCATATTCTTCTAAGTTTCAATGAATATAGTCGTGGTCTACTCAGTCTCTCCTCAAAAGCCAACCCTGTCAACTCTGGAGTCAACCTGGTGAACTTCTTCTGCACTCTCTCCAGTGCCAATACATCATTTTGCAAATAAGGAGACCAAAACTGTACACAGTACTACAGGTGTGGCCTCACTAGCACCCTACACAGATGCAGCAGAATCTCCCTGTTTTTAAAACTCCCATCCCTCTAGTAATGAAGGACAATATTTCATTTGCCTTCTTAATTACCTGCTGCACTTGAAAACCAACTTTTTGTGATTCATGCACAAGGACCCCCAGGTCCCTCTTCTCAGCAGTCTGCTTAAATTTTTCACCATTTAAATAATAGTCCATTTTGCTGTTGTTCCTACCAAAATGGATGATTCACGTTTACCGATATTGTACTACATCTGCAAGACCCTTGCCCACTCATTTAACTATCTATATCCCTCTGCAGACTCCATGATTTCTGCACACTTTGCAATACCACTCATTTTATTGTTGTCTGCGACCTTTGACACATTGCGTCTCCAACTGTAAGCCATCTATGTGACTTGTAAACAATTGTGGTCCCAACACTGATTACTAAAGCACACCACTAACCATTGACTGCAACTAGGAAAGTACTTATTTATCCCCAGTCTTTGCTTTCTTTTAGTTAACCAATCTTCTATCCATGCTAATATATTACCCATAGCACCGTTATCTTATGCAGCAGGCTTTTGTGTTCCACCTTGTCAAATGTCTTCTGGAAATTCAGATACACCACATCCACCAGTTCTCTGTTGTCCCCACATTCATAATATCCTCAAAGAATTCCAGTATATTAGTTAAACATGACCTGCCTTTCACAAACCCATGCTGCATCTGCCTGATGGGACAATTTCTATCCGGATGTCTTGTTATTTCTTCTTTGAGTATAGATTCAAGCATTTTCCCAACTACAGAAGTTAAGCTAATGGGCCTATAGTAACTCTTTTGTCGAACTCCTTTTTTTTAAATATTGGCAAACAGCAAATGTAATGCCAATCTGCAGGAACCACCCCAGAGTCCAGTGAATTTTGGTAAATTACCACAAATGTATTTGGTGTTTCCTCTGCCTTCTGTTTAGTACCGTAGGATGCATTCTATCAGGACCAGGATACTTGTCTACACTTAGCCCCATTAGCTTGCTCAATACTATCTCTTTAATGATGAAGATTGTTTCTAGATTCTCACCTGCCATAACCACCACCTCATCATTATTGGCATGTTATTTGTGTCTTTCACTGTGAAGACCCACACAAAATATCTGTTTGACCCCTTGGCCATATCCTCATTTCCTATTATTATATCCCTCTTCTCATCCTATAAAGGACCAGTGTTTACTTTAGCCATTTTTTTTGATTTATATATTTTGTAGAGGCTTTTCCTATCTGTTTTTATATTCTGAGCTAGTGGGCATGAATGATACAGGCAGAAGCCTTTGGATCACTGCAAGGGGCAAATGGTGTGTCTTTCTCTCCAGTAAGATATCTAAGGCCTGAAGAAAGTCAATTTATTTTACATCACCAGTTGCTACAAGCTGTGGCATTTTACCAATAATTTAGAGACTTTCAGTTAATGTACCAATTGCCTGTGCCTCCTGTGAAGAATTGAAAAGAAATTGGAGAAAGCATTTGAAGAATATAAAATCTTAGCAAGCAAAATCTTTGTGAACTCTGTGGACTCCCCTATTTTCTCCCTTCCACTCATAAGACGAATGTTTGTCCATCTGGCTGTGTATAGTGAAGATTTGTAAGTGGGTAAGAGCACTAGCAATTATACAGAGGATAGTACACTATTAGATTAGACACTGGTTGAACACTAGAAGCTAAACAGCACTTTTAATCGCAAACTTTAATCAGGCTTACTACCGATGGGTTCTCTGCATTGTCACCATCCAACTTCCCCTCCCTGCTAGCTAGGCTGGAAACTTTGGGATCCTGAAACTTTAAGCTCACCCCTGGGAAAAACTGCGATTTTGAAATGCAGCTGACTGTTCCCGCTTGTCAATCCGTTGCCTTGATGAAGATTTTAGATAGTGTAGGCCTTCAGTCTGGGTTGAGTCTGCTGATACAATAGGACGCATAGTGAATTTATCAGGAGAGCACTTGGTGTTTCTTTCTTTTGTGGTAGATTTAGGTGTAAAAGTTAGGGTCACTCTAGGATGTTAGGTCTGGTTGATTCTTCTCTTTAGAGTGAAGTGTAAATTGGATTTTCAGGCTGAGCAATGATCTCAGGCCAAAATTATTCTGGCTCTTTGTGTATTTGTTGCAGCCTGAACTCGGGCTTTTGTCCAGTATTTTAGATGTTAGAAAAGTGCAGGGTCTTAGTCCAGTATTGTAGAAAATGGGAATGTTTGCTCAATCCTACACTGATTTGGCCTACTTGTGACTCCAGACCCATAGCAGTGCAGTTAACTCTCTATGCTGGGTTGTGAATGCTGCCTAGCCAGCAATTCCATGGACAAATAAGGAAAAATCAGCACATCCCCACTTCTGACCTTACGATAGGGAGAAGGTTATCAATGAAACAGCTGAAGATGGTGGAACCTAGAATACTATTCTGAGGAGTTTCTGCAGAAATGACCTGGAGGTGAGATGATTTAGCTTCAGCAAACACGATTGTCTTCATTTGGGCCAGGCATGAATGCAATCAGCACATAGTCCCTGAGGAAAGGAAAGCTGTTCTTGACTAGTCTGGCATACATGTAAAGCTTAGATTACTTCGTGTGGAAACAGGCCCTACGGCCCAAAAGTCCACACTGACCCGCCAAAGCACAACCCACCCAGACCCATTCCCCTACATTTATCCCATTCACCTAACACTACAGGCAATTTAACATTGCCAATTCACCTAACCTGCAAATGTTTGGACTGTGGGAGGAAACCGGAGTACCCGGAGGAAACCCACGCAGACACGGGGAGAATGTGCAAACTCCACACAGTCAGTCGCCTGAGGCAGGAATTGAACCTGGGTCTCTGGCGCTGTGAGGCAGCAGTGCCAACCACTGTGTCACCGTGCTGTCCACACTCATACCAATGTGGTTGACTTTTAACTACCATCAGAAAGCCACTCAGTTGTAAAAACCTCTAGGAAAGTTCCAAAAACAAAATAGAGCTGGGTGAACCACCTGGCTTTGATCTCTGCACCGAAAACAATAATGGCACAACCCGGAAAAGCCCTCCTTACTGTTTTGCCTTCCTGGGGTGGTAGGCTGGAAATCAAGTCCCGTTATTATTAGAGTTGTCAGAAAAATTTTACAGAATGACACAAAATTATCCAATTTCCTGATTTTAATGCGCAGGTTAACAGCGCAAACTAGGTTTCTTTAGCTAGCAAGAATTACTAGTCACTGCAAGTAAATAGACTGTAGCTACAGGAAACTGATTATGAACCATCGACATATAACTGTTAGTTAGAATTCTAACACATTTAGAAACCCACCTTTACACATATATGCTAAGACACAAACAGGAAAAAGAAATGTGTGGGTGTTATGCACAGAAGGGAAACTAGGAAACAGTTCAGTGGTCTCTGGTCACAAAATCTGCTGTACTGGTTTATATATTGATCAGAATGCTGTTTCGTGGTCTTCCTTACCTAGATACTTTTATTTGTTTGCAGGAGGAGTAGGGTGACTGGTTCACACTTATAAAAGATCCCTGCTTTATTAATTAAAAATTAGAGCCTACAGTGACTGAGGAGGGAAAAATTAACTTTTTTTCCCAGGCTTAATGTGTCTTTTACAGAAGAGAGCAAAGTGCTCCTGAGCTGGTGGGTATCTCCTGGCTTCTCCCCTGCTTTGCTTATAACCTCATTCTGTCAGCACCTGAAAACTTATCATTGGTAGGCACAAGGTGTTTGTCATCAGTAACTAGTTACTGGACCTCAGACCAATCAACCATTTCTTATTAGTTGAATCTTCATTTGTGCACACCCTTCACTCCAGCTTGTGTGCATCTTCTCTTCCTATTGCTTAAACCCGTAGTTGTGTGAACAGTTCATACAATGAGTGTCAGGTTACTTGATTTAAAAGAAAATGCAGTAATCCTTCATTTCTAATTGCAAGCCAAAATCAAAAATGGCACAGGCTTTACATTGTCGTTGTCTGGGGCTAGTGCTGTAATTTGGCAAGCTATCTGTCAGGCTAGTAGATCTATAGCTTAACATAGTTATACTCCTGGAATCATACAACATTGTCACCATCCACCTGCAGGCAGATGTAGCAGAAGTGGCAGCACTTTAGTAGACAGTTAGGTGGAAGTTGGCCTGAGAGTTTTCAACACGGATTCCAAACCCCACAAAGTCTCATGGCATCAGATCAACACAGGCAAGGAAACTTCCTGCTCATTATTTTGTACCTCATTCCCATAACTGATGAATCTGTACTTCACCATGTTGAACACTGGTTCGAGGAATCACTGAAGTGACAAGTGCATAGAATAAACCTTGGAGGGCGACTTCAATGTCCTTCAACAAGAGTGACTCACCAGCACTACTACCGAGCTGTTTGAGTTGTAAAGAATGTAGCTTCTAGATGGGACATGTGGCTGTTAGTGAGGGAATGGGTAAAAGGGAAAACATCCAGCTTCTGCAGGAATTTGCTCCTACATGGTGTTTTATCCCTTCCCGTAGCCAGTCTTGCTCACATGCTCACTTGTCTATCCTCTGCTACTGCAATGCTCAATGCAAACTGGAGAAGCAACATCTCATCTTCAGACCAGCACTTTACAGACTAGGCTCAATATTTGAGTTCAACACCTTCAAATTGTGAGCCCATTCCTTCCCTTTAGCTTTGCTTGTTACATTTTCTGTCACCTTGTCTCTCCTTCCCCCCCACTCCAGTGAAACTGTCTGTTCTTTCCAGTCTGGTGGTTAGACACACCATTGATCTGCCATTCTCACATTCCGATCACTTAATCTGAACTATCAACATCCTTTCTTCCCCAGCACTCCAACTCAACTCCAACCCCTAACTGTTGCATAAATGCTCCCCCCTCCACACTTTAGTTCTGATGAAGAGTCACTTAGACTTGAAATGTTAGCTTGCTTTCCCTCCATGGATGCTACCTGACCCATTGTGATCTCTGCATTTTTTTTTGTTTTCAGTCCCTCAAAAGGGAAAAACATACTTGACCTCATTGTCACCAGTCTGCCTGCCACATTTGCACCTGTCCATGACAATATTGATATGGGTGACCACAGCAAACTCCTTAGACCATTGGACCATAAAATGCAAGAGCAGAATTTGGCCATTTGGCCCATCAAGCCTGTTATGCCATTCAATAACTTCATCTTTCTGCCTTTTTCTCATAACCCTTGATTACCTAACCATCATCCCTTGATGTTTAAAAACATTATCATTGCTGAATTCTCCCACTATCAATGTCCTAGGTGTTGCCATTGACCAGAAACTGAACTGGATTAACAATACTAATACCGTGTCTATGGGAACAAGTCAGAGTTTAGGGATCCTGCAGCAAGGAACTTCAAAGTCTGTCTACCATTCACATGCATGAATCAAGAGTGTATTGGAGTACTGTCCCTTGCCTGGATGAGTGCAGCTTCAACAATACGAAAGGATGCTTGATTCATACCCAGAACTAAACAGTCCATTTGATTGGCACATCCAAAAATATTCATTCCCTTGACCTCCATGCTCAGTAATAGCAATGTATACTATCCACAAAATACACTGCAGAAATTTATCAAGGTTCCTAAGATAGTACCATCCAAACCCATGATCATTATCATCTAGAAGGAGAAGGGCAGCAGATAAGTGGGAACACTACCACCTGCAAGCTCCTCTCTCAGTCATTGACCATCCTGGAAATACGTTGCCATTCTTTTCAATATTGTTGCATCAACATTTTTGAACTCAAGGCAGTGAGTTGTTGGCATTGAGGGTTGACCTAAACCTATCAGACTTCAACAGATCAAAAAGGCAACTCACTCGCTTGTCAAGAGCAACAAGAAAGAAGCAAATACTGAGCCACACATTGATGCCCACATCCTTTGAAGTATTTTTTTTAAAAAACTCTTGGTTGAGGATTTCCTTAATGTGAAGATGGGACTTTGTCTCCAGACCCCATAATGTGTGATGGTCACATCTATTGCTATCGTAATGTAAACATGCTTTTGCAGCAAATTGAATGGTTAGGGTGAGGTCAACTGATTTCCCCATCAATTCCTTCACCACTTGCTGCTCACTTAGTCTAGCAGCAAAGGGCTTTAGGATTAAGCCAGCTCAGTTTGTAGAGGAATGGCTGAGCTACACTTGATGGATTCTACCAAGAATACATCTGTGCCTTGCTACCCTCAATGTCCTATGAGTGGTATTCAATGTGAAGGAGTACTGATTCATCAGCTGAGGTAGCAGCAGGTGGTGATCAGCAGATTTTCTTGCCCATGTTTGATCTGATACTCATGAGGTTTTACAGTACAAATCAATGTTGGGAAATGCTAGGGCTACTCTTGCTACCTGTGTGCCACCATGTCTGACTGTGGTGTGTCTGCCCTGGGCATGACATACTCAGGGAAGGTAATAACTGACACATTGTATTTAACATGTGATTTTGTGAGTGTAACTGTGTCAGACTGTAGCTTGATGAGTTTGTGAAGTTGCTGTCCAATTTTGGCACAAGACCCCAGATGTTGGTAAGGAGGACAGGTCTATAATTTGCTATTGTCATTTCTGGTGTCTGGATTGATGCCAGCTGGTCCATTTGGTTTCATTCCTTTGTTTAGACTTTGTTGTGTTTTGATCAGTAAATGACTGGTGTTAAGACGGATCTCGAGGGTCCCGTCTTTGCGTATTCGTTTAGAAGGAGAGACAGAGACTTTACCATTCTGCTCAGGCAAACGTTTATTACAAAATTTTGACTGGTAGATGATACAACGAATTGTACAGCATGAATTCGTTGGAGAAGGCGTTCTGTCTTCCTCTTCGGATCTGGTGCAGTTATACTTCGCGCTTCCTCGACTTCCCGGTCAGGTTCCCCTCGTTCGGTTCTCCCATTGGTCTGTTCACCTGTCTGTGAAGGGATCAGTGTCTCTATTGGTTGCACCGAGATACCTGTCCAGCTCCTGCTGTGCTGGACAATGGGCAGGCATCCTGGGCTCGGCAGTTTCCGATCTTATAATTCAATAGTCCATTGTTTGGAAGAGTCTCCTCATTGCTATGCATCTGACAGTCTAGGCGTTTTCAATAGTTCTCCATAGTTGAATCAACAGGTATTATCATTTAACATAAGTTCCGATGGAGTTTTACGTCAGCAAAAGACATTAACAAGTACTTTATCGATTAAGTGTTGTATTGGTGCAATTTACACTATCCGATAGTTACCGGTTTCCTTTATTAGCAATGAGTTCTTAATCAGGATGGTCTGAAACTGACTGACATGATCTAATCACTGAGGAATGTGGCCTCAGGCAGGCAGTCCTGCAGTTGCTGGGTTTATCCCACATGGCTGTGGTTTAGCGGTTACCTGACAATGTCTGTTCTAGTAATGATGCTCCCCTCCCTAGCCCCAGTGTGGGTACCCCGATAACAGATTATCCCCAACACTGGCTAGGCCATTTCTGAGAGTAATGAAGTGACAACAACATTGCTGTTGGTCTGCAATTACATGTAGGCCAGACCAACCAAGGATGGCAGATTTCCTTTCTAAGAGGTCATTAGCGAGCCAGATGTTTCTTTATAGAAATAGGCAATCTGTGATCATTAGTCTAGCTTTTTACTTTCATATTTTTATTTAATTCCAGACTTACATTTAATTCAAATTTCACCATCTTCCTTGGTAGGAATTGTACTCCACTTCCAGAACATTAGCTTGGTGCTCAGGTTCACTCGTATCAGTACAATTAATCCACCACATCTCACCTCCCCTTCCCTCACCATTCATCAGTGATTTACTTTCAGAATCATAATGACTTTCTGTAGTAGTGTAAAGCCTTCATGAAAGGCAGGATATACTTGCTGTAGAGAGTGCCTAACATACTGATCCTGCAATATCAGGATCCTTTATGAGGAGAAATTGAGGAAACAGCACCTCTATTCCCAAGAGTTTCACAGAATGAAGTATGATGTCATTGAAACTTAGACAATTCATATAGAGCTCAACGGGATGGAAATATGCATAGATGGATAGGGCATGATACATAATATATATAAAACCCTTATACATACCATTTCCCTGGCTGGTGAGTTTAGACGCAAAAGACAGAAACCCAGGAAAAGGGCAAACCATTGAAGATGGAGATGAGGAGGAACATTTTCAGTCGGAGGATGATGAATCTTTGAATTCTCAACATCAGAGAAGCTGAAGAACGGGGATAAAGATAGTGTTGTAAAATTGCTTTGAGATAACAGACCAGACATAATCTAAATGAATGGGTGGGCAGGCTCAGTGGGCTAAGTGAACTAATCTTGTTCCTTATTTTCATGTTGTTTAGAGCCAGTAGATGTTTAGAGCACAATTGGAAGCTGCTTGGTTGGTTATACTTGTGCCATCTTTCTGCTGGAGCAATTCAAAACCAGCACCACTGCCCTGCGTTCTCCACCTGAGAAGGTGTCCAGAAGATGGCTTACACCAGAAACATCGACTTCTCCACCTCCTGATGCTGCATGGCTTGCTGTGTTCTTCCAGCCTCCTGCTTGTCTCCCTTGGATTCCAGCACCTGCAGTTTTTTGTCTCTTCTCCACCTTGTATCTTCCTCTGCTTGAAATACTTTAACAACTTTCTCTTCAAAGATGGAATAATCTTTGCCATAGTGACTAGAAAGCTACGTGCTGTATTATTCAGTGCTGTCTTAATTAGGCTTGAATTGTAGATACGTGTAGAATCCCAATTTGTTTATGGGCATTTCTATTTGAACAAGTGTAAGTTTCTGTTTCTTCATTTTATTGCCATCCCCTGTTCAGAGCTTGTTTTAATAGTATGTTTTTTGTTTAGCACAGTTGGTAAATTAGGGATTTTTGCTGAATAAAACTACCTGCATTTTCATTTTAATGCGGTTACTGCACATGCTCAGTTGAAAATAAAGTGCAACTTTGCACACCATCTCTCTCAACCATTATACTTGCCACTTCCACATCCAGACCACCACCTCACTGTTGTTCTCAACTGTCTGGCTCATTCCTGTTCTTCTCATTGCTTCCCTCCCCTGAACTACCTCCTCTCTTTCCTCTTCTAATCCTTCCACTCATTACTTCCCTCCTCCATCCTCCCATTTGGCATGTCTCCTAACACTCCTCCTCCTTCCCTCTCACTGCTGCTTTCCTGATCTTTCTGTTTCCCTATCGCAAATACTTGCTGCTTCTCACACCATTCCTGTCTGCTAAGCCTTTTTTAACAAGTAGTGGTTCAGGAAAAGGGCAGTGAAAGAGATGGAGTGAGTATGATATGTGGAAAGCAACAAGCATGAAGATCATGAAAGGAAACAGTAAACAAGAGAGTCAAGGGTCGTGGTAGCAGAATAAACAGAGGAGGTGATGAGCAAAAGAGTTGAGGTAGGTTGCGAGTGGCTGGGTTGTGAGAAGAGATGGGCAACTGGTAAATCAAAAATATTTATAACTTTTGAAGAGGTATTAAGGGCATTTTTGTACCACTGTGTGTCAAGACAAACAATAGGCTTTTCAAGTAAGAATTACAGATCATGAATGTAACCCAAGGTGATATTTTCTCATAGGAAAGTGATTTTTGTTAAGCACATTTTCATTTAGCACACTTCATTTAGCAATAGGTAAGAAGTGCTCAATGAAGGGTAGCTGTTTATCAGTTGGAGAGAAGTAGCCAGTGAATTACTGAATTATGTTCATTAGGTTAGGAGGCAATCAGTAATGATCAATTGATGTAAGAAATGTGATGTTTTGTTGAATTCTCTATTCTTGCATTATGCTCTAGATACTTCCCCATAAACAACCATAAAATAAATGGCGAGTAATTTTAAACTATTCTTGCAGTGAGCAATTGAATCTATTGAATAAATCATGGTTTAAGAGCAATTCAATTGATTACTGAATGAGAAATAGTGCATCACCAAAAACAAGCTGAAAGGTGGGGAACAGGAAATAGAATACTGTTATCTTAAATGTAGTTGCATGGAGGAATCTTAATATTAATTGTTGAGCCACATCCTTAAGAGACCAGCTTCACGTTGGCCTTTGAGTGCAGGTTCATTTTTTTTATATTCATTTGTGGGACTTGTGCATTGCTGGCTGGCCAGCATTGATAGCCCATCCCTATTTGCCCTTGAGAAGGTGTTGGTGAGCTGTCTTCTTGAATCGCTACAGTCCACTTGCCTTCGATACCCATTGATTGCAGTTTTGCCAGTTTTTTTCAGTTTTTGCATATTCTCAACAGTATTACTGAATCATGTCAGGTTTTGTGGTTATTGTTTTACCACTGCTAATCTGCAATTTACATTTACGTTGAAAAATCTTTAGGTTGATGGTATGGGAAATGTATCGCTCAATTGAGTAATTTGCATGATAATTATTTTTTGTAAATAGGAAGAATGCTTGTTTTATGGGTAATTTTGTAGCTTTCCTCTTTTTCACCCACTTTCTCATCAAGGTGATGAGTATTTAATGTGGCTTGTATTTATGAATGTTTCAGTCAAGTGAAACTTAATGGTAAATGTTGGAAAGCTTTGCAAGCAATGGCCATTCCAGGCACATTCTAACTCAGTGGAGAAAGTGAGGACTGCAGATGCTGGAGATCAGAGCTGAAAATGTGTTACTGGAAAAGCGCAGCAGGTTAGGCAGCATCCAAGGAGCAGGAGAATCGACGTTTCGGGCATGAGCCTTTCTTCAAGAAATGCTCATGCCCGAAACCTCGATTCTCCTACTCCTTGGATGCTGCCTAACCTGCTGCGCTTTTCCAGCAACACATTTTCAGCTCACATTCTAACTCAGTGCCTTGATTAATATTTATTTTGGGTGGACCAGTTTAATGATCAAAGTGGGAACAGTAACCAATTTTATATTCCATAGTTTAGTTTGTATTGTCCTAGAGTGATGATATTACTGAGGATGGAACATGGCGTCTTCCTGGTCACCTGAGTGACTAGATAAAAATATCATGGAAATAACACATTTTTAAATGAATTTTTTGCATTGAAAATATGTACATGTTCAGCATGATTTATTTCGAGCAGCTGCAGATAGCAAATCTTGCCAATAACTTGTTGAAAACAGTGCCAACACCTGTCTCCTAGAAGCTTAATGGTGATTAGAATTTGTAGTTGACAGCTGGATGTGCCCAGCATTCTTTTAAACAGTAATTAGAAGTGTTTTGAAGTTTGTGCAGCAGTGATTTATTTCCAGAGTTCTTTTTAAATGAATGCATGAGATTTCTTACTACACAATAGAACAAAGGCCCCTGGGATACTATTATGTACAGCATTACTGACTTTATTTGCATCTTATACTTTGCTACTTGTGACTGCATGATTTTAGTTAGTTCTCAAGTTTTGAGTGTGAAAATTGGATATCATTTGAGTAAGGTTTAGTGACAAAAGTGTTGCAAGTTACAGACTTTTCATTCATCATTTCAGTTGAACATAGATTTTCATCTCTCTCTTACTGAGTAATGGTATCAGGTATGCTGTGATTAACTGTTAGTGCATAAAACACATGTAGGTAGAATCATTTTATTTAGTCCTCATAATTTGTAGCAGTATTGAGACTCAGCTGTGCAGTGATTGGAACAAGGTTAGCCAATTGGACCTCATGTAATATCAGTTTCCTCATTGGTGCTGTTAATCTGGTCTAATCAGGGAACCTTGGTTGATTGATATAAACAGGAGCGTACATTTGCCTTCTGTTTTTCTTCTTTAATATTGTGTTGTTTGGCTTTCTTTTTCCTTTATTGAGCTGTGTTCAACTGCACAAGCAGCCACCACCACCACTGCTGTTGCAGCCTGGGCCTGCTTCCACTGCTGCTGCCTGGGCTTGCCTTAGAAAAAATATAAATAGGGGTGTCAGAGATTCTGTTCACTCTGAGAGCTGGCTTGAAAGGAAGCTGGATCGGTGTCAAGGACTCCCCACTTGTAAATAAAGGATGATTGGATACCAGGCTCTGTGGAGTTGTTTCAAGCTGTATGCAGAAACGAGAAGAACCAGGTGGACTTTTCAAAAGTGTGTTTAATTATGATCATTGCCTTAGGTTAATCTTGAATTGAAATTTTTCTTTATAAAGCTACCAAGTTTGCACTTTCTGCACAAGCCCACTGCTCCTCCCACCATTTTGATATTATACCAATGTTTTTTAAAAGTTTCAATGATACATATAAAGATTTACATTCTGTCATTATTCCTTTGTCAGTTAGTATCCTTCATTAAAAAGTGAGGTCTGCAGATGCTGGAGATCACAGCTGCAAATGTGTTGCTGGTCAAAGCACAGCAGGCCAGGCAGCATCTCAGGAATAGAGAAACCACCTCCATCCCCCCTCCCCCTAGTCCCTCCTCACTACCTTTTATCTTAGCCTGCTTGGCTCTCTCTCTCTTATTCCTGATGAAGGGCTTATGCTCGAAACGTCGAATTCTCTATTCCTGAGATGCTGCCTGGCCTGCTGTGCTTTGACCAGCAACACATTTGCAGCTAGTATCCTTCATTGTCTTACGGGACTAATATGTTCAAGAGTGCAAAGAAAGCTGTGAAATCAAAACATTAAAATTATACACAACCATGATTTATATTTTTCGATTGCTAACAGAGATTATATTCTGAACTGTAGACATTTCAAGTAAATATTAGACCTAAAGGAAAAGATAATAGGGTGTGTTACTTCAGAGTTCCTTAATGAAATGAGTTCTGAAGGAGGAGAAGCAGGGGTTGGAGAGGGAACTTGAGGCACAGTACCAGGGGTGAGCTAAATTGAGTGAATGAATACCAGATAGGAATCAAGCTTATATGCTGTAAGCCTGTAACACTGCGCAGTAAGGAATGGAATTTGAATTTAAATTCCAAACACTGCATCTAGAGTAGCTGAAAATGTGTTGCTGTTAAAGCACAGCAGGTCAGGCAGCATCCAAGGAATAGGAAATTCGATAAGCCCTTCATCAGGAATGAGGAGAGTGTGCCAAGCAGGCTAAGATAAAAGGTAGGGAGAGGGACTTGGGGGAGGGGCGATGGAGATGTGATAGGCCTGAGTGGGGTGGGGGCGGAGAGGTCAGGAAGAAGATTGCAGGTTAGGAGGGCGATGCTGAGTTGAGGGAACCGACTGAGACAAGGTGGGGGGAGGGGAAATGAGGAAACTGGAGAAATCTGAGTTCATTCCTTGTGGTTGGAGGGTTCCCAGGCGGAAGATGAGGCGCTCCTCCTCCAGCCGTCGTGTTGTTATGTTCTGTCGGTGGAGGAGTCCCAGGACCTGCATGTCCTCGGTGGAGTGGGAGGGAGAGTTAAAGTTTTGAGCCACGGGGTGGTTGGGTTGGTTGGTCCGGGCGTCCCTGAGGTGTTCTCTGAAGCGTTCCGCAAGTAAGTGGCCCGTCTCCCCAATATAGAGGAGGCCACATCGGGTGCAGCGGATGCAATAGATGATGTGTGTGGAGGTACAGGTGAATTTGTGGCGGATATGGAAGGATCCCTTGGGGCCTTGGAGGGAAGTGAGGGAGGAGGTGTGGGCGCAAGTTTTACATTTCCAGCGGTTGCAGGGGAAGGTGCCGGGAGTGGAGGTTGGGTTGGTGGGGGGTGTGGACCTGACGAGGGAGTCACGAAGGGAGTGGTCTTTGCGGAACGCTGATAGGGGAGGGGAGGGAAATATATCCCTGGTGGTGGGGTCCGTTTGGAGGTGGCAGAAATGACGGCGGATGATACATTGTATACGGAGGTTGGTGGGGTGGTAGGTGAGAACCAGTGGGGTTCTGTCTTGGTGGCGGTTGGAGGAGCGGGGCTCAAGGGCAGAGGAGCGGGAAGTGGAGGAGATGCGGTGGAGGGCATCGTCGATCACGTCTGGGGGGAATCTGCGGTCCTTGAAGGAGGACGCCATCTGGGCTGTGCGGTGTTGGAACTGGTCCTCCTGGGAGCAGATGCGACGGAGATGAAAGAATTGGGAATATGGGATGGAGTTTTTACAGGGGGCAGGGTGGGAGGAGGTGAGGTCCAGGTAGCTGTGGGAGTCAGTCGGTTTATAGTAGATGTCTGTGTTGAGTCGGTCGCCCGAGATAGAAATGGAAAGGTCTAGGAAGGGGAGGGAGGAGTCTGAGACAGTCCAGGTGAATTTGAGGTCGGGATGGAAGGTGTTAGTAAAGTTGATGAACTGTTCAACCTCTTCGTGGGAGCACGAGGCAGCGCCGATACAGTCATCGATGTAGCGGAGGAAAAGGTGGGGTGTGGTGCCAGTGTAGTTGCGGAAGATGGACTGTTCCACATATCCTACGAAGAGACAGGCATAGCTGGGTCAACTCAGCACCGCACTCCTAACCTGCAATCTTCTTCCTGACCTCTCTGCCCCCACCTCACTCCGGCCTATCACCCTCACCTTGACCTCCTTCCACCTATCACATCTGCATCGCCCCTCCCCCAAGTCCCTCCTCCCTACCTTTTATCTTAGCCTGCTTGGCACACTCTCCTCATTCCTGATGAAGGGCTTATGCCCGAAACGTCGAATTTCCTATTCCTTGGATGCTGCCTAACCTGCTGTGCTTTAACCAGCAACACATTTTCAGCTCTGATCTCCAACATCTGCAGACCTCATTTTTTACCCACGGCATCTAGAGTAGCCATTCAACTCTTTGAGGATGCTTTGCTACTAAATTAGATCATAGTTCATATGCATCCAACTTCATATATCCATCCTTGCCACATTTCCCTCCCAAAAAAACCTATCAGTTACAAATTTTGCATTTTTAAGATTATTTAGTTTCACAATTTCTTAAGGTAGAAAATGCCATGCTTGTATTACTTTTATGTGGAGGACTGGTTCCTGACATCAACTCTGAATTGGCTAGCTCTAATTTTTGCCATGTTGTGTCCTAGACTCTGCTAATAGGAAACAGTTTTTCCCTACCTGATCAACTCTATTGATCATGTCAATTATATCCTATCTTAATCTTTCATACTCTAGGGAATCTGTGCCACATAGTATATTCACTTAATAGTTTTAGTCTCTGTGTAATTCTGATGAATCGTGTTACATCGATATAATTTGTGAGGACAGTTGTGATGAGTGAGTATGATAAGTACAATGTAGGATTAAACCACCAGATATTTGCATAAACTAAAACCTGCAGAAGGAGGATGGGAGCCTGGCTTAAAGAATTGAGTTCTGTGAATTGCAGGTGATTGTGGCATGGATGATGATTTTAAGCAACAGATTAGGTAGGGCAAACATGTAAATTTTCAGATTTAGTAACAGAGAGGCTGTGAGACCAGAAAGTCAATTCACAATTAAATACAGTGCAGAACTTGTAACCAGAGCTGAAAATGTGTTGCTGGAAAAGCGCAGCAGGTCAGGCAGCATCCAAGGAACAGGAAATTCGACGTTTCGGGCATAAGCCCTTCATCAGGAATAAAGGCAGAGAGCCTGAAGGGTGGAGAGATAAGCTAGAGGAGGGTAGGGGTGGGGAGAAAGTAGCATAGAGTACAATAGGTGAGTGGGGGAGGGGATGAAGGTGATAGGTCAGAGAGGAGGGTGGAGTGGATAGGTGGAAAAGAAGATAGGCAAGTAGGACAAGTCATGGGGACAGTGCTGAGCTGGAAGTTTGGAACGAGGGTGAGGTGAGGGAAGGGGAAATGAGGAAACTGGTGAAGTCCACATTGATGCCCTGGGGTTGAAGTGTTCCGAGGTGGAAGATGAGGTGTTCTTCCTCCAGGCGTCTGGTGGTGAGGGAGCGGCACTGAAGGAGGCCCAGGACCTCCATGTCCTTGGCAGAGTGGGAGGGGGAGTTGAAATGTTGGGCCACAGGGCAGTGTGGTTGATTGGTGCGGGTGTCCCAGAGATGTTCCCTAAATCGGTCTGCTCGGAGGCGTCCAGTCTCCCCAATGTAGAGGAGACCGCATCGGGAGCAACGGATACAATAAATGATATTGCTGGATGTGCAGGTTAAACTTTGGATGTGGAAGGGCTCCTTTAGGGCCTTGGATGGAGGTGAGGGAGGAAGTGTGGGCACAGGTTTTACAGTTCCTGCGGTGGCAGCGTCCTTGGGTTCTGATCAGTTACCCTAGAACCCTGTGGAAAACTAGAGAAGTGGTCACTGGGTCCCTTGCTGAGATATTTGTGTCGTAAATTGCCACAGCTGAGGTGCTGGAAAACTGGAAGTTGGTTAATGTGGTGCTACTATTTAAGAAAGGTGGTAAGGAAAAGTCAGGGAGCTATAGACCGGTAAGCCTGATGTCAGTGGTGGGCACATTATTGGAAGTAATCCTGAGGGACAGGATTGCATGCATTTGGAAAGACAAGAACTGATTAGGGATAGTCAACGTGGCTTTCTGCATGGGAAATTGTGTCTCTGTAACTTGATTGCGCTTTTTGAAGTAGTAACGAAGAGGATTGAAGGCGGCAGAGTGGTAGACATGATGTATATGGTTTTCAGTAAGGCATTTGACAAAGTTCCTCATGTAGACTGGTTAGCAAGGTCAGATCACATGGATACAGGGAGAACTGGCCATCTGGATTCAGAACTGGCTGAAAGACAGAGGGTGGTGGTGGAAAGTTGCTTTGACCTGTGGTGTAGCACAGGATTGGTGCTGGGCCCACTGCTTTTTGTCATTAAATGATTTGGATGCGAATATGGGAGGTATAGTTAGTAAGTCTGCAGATGACTAAAATTGGAGGTGTAGTGGACAGCTAAGAAGGTTACCTCAGTGCACAATGGGATCTTGATCAGATGGAACATTAGGCCGAGGAGTGGCAGATAGAGTTTAATTTAGATAAATGTGAGGTGCTGCATTTTGGAAAGGCAAATCCGGGCAGGACTTATAAATTTAATGGTAAGGTCCTGGGGAGTTTTGCTGAACAAAGAGACCTTGGAGTCGAGGTTCATAGCTCCTTGAAAGTGGAGTCACAGGTAGATAGGATAGTGAAGAAGGCGCTTGGTGTGCTTACCTTTTATTGATTAGTGCATTGAGTACGGGAGTTGAGAGGTCATGTTGTTCTGTACAAAACATGGTTAGGCCACCTTTGGAATACTACGTGCAATTCTGGTCTCCCTGCTATCGGAAGTATATTGTGAAACCTCAAAGGGTTCAGTAAAGATTTACTTTGTTGCCAGGGTTGTAGGGTTTGAACTATAGGGAGAGGCTGAATAGGCTTGGGTTGTTTTCCCTGGAGGGTCGGAGTCTGAGGGTTAACTTTATAGAGGTTTATAAAATCATGAGGTGCAGGCATAGGTTAATTGACCAGGTCTTTTCCCAAGGGTGGGGGAATCATTAACTAGAGGGCAGAGATTTAAGTTGAGAGGGGACATATTTAAAAGGGAGCTATGGGGAAGACTTTTACGCAGAGGGTAGTGCGTGTATGGAATGAGCTGCCAGAGGAAGTAATGAAGGCTGGTACAACTACAACATGTAAAAGGCATCTGGATGGGTACATGAAGGGGAAGGATTTAGAGGGATGTAGGTCAAATGCTGGCAAAAAGCAGATTAATTTTGGATATCTGGTTGGCATGGATCAGTTGGACCAAATGGTCTGTTTCTGAGCTGTACATCTCTATGACTCTATCTCAGTTGCAGGGCACTACAGTCAAGGTCCACAGGCTAGTGTTCAAGCCCCACTCACCTCTAGCTGCTTCATCGTGTTTCCCTTCTTCATAACATTGAGAAATACAGATGTTTGGTGGTGATTACACAGTGTTCTGTTCCATTTGCAACTCCTCTGCTAACAAAACAGTCTGTGTCGGCATGCAGTAAGATCCTGGACAATATTCAATGTTATCATGGGCTGGTAAATTTTAAGTAGTATTTGTAAAACGTAAGTGCCTAGCAGTGATCATCTCTGACAAGAAAAAGATTGTCTGACTCCACTATACATTCAGTGGCATTATCATTATTGAATCCCCCACCATCAGTGTCGTAGAGATTATATTGACTAGGCTTTTAATTAGACCAGGCATGTAAGTGTTATCACTGCAAGAGCAAGTCATTGACTGGGTGTTTTATGATGAGTGATTTGCCTCCTGAATCTGTAAATTATTTTCTGACTTTTGCCAATAATGCCAAATAGATGATTTATCTCTGCCTCTTCATGAGATCCTCAGCATCACAGATACCAGGATTCAACCAATTCAGTTCCTTCCATGTGATATCAAGAAATGGTTGAAGGCACTGGATACTAGATAAGTTCTGGGCCCTGATAAAATTCTGACTAATACTGAAAACAGTTTTAAAAATCTATTCATTTTTTGGGATGTGGGTATCTCTAGCTGACCATCATTTATTGTCCATCTGTAGTTGCCCTTGAGAAGGTGTTGGTGAGCTGCCTTCTTAAGCTGTTGCAGTCCACCTGCTGTCGGTTGACCCATAATGCCATTAGGGAAGGAATTCCAGAATTTTGACTCAGTGACAGTGAAGGAATGTTAATATATTTCTAAGTCAGGATGGTGAGTGGCTTGGAGGGGAATTTAAAGGTGGTAGTGTTCCCATATATCTGCTGCCATTATCCTTCTAGGTGGAAGTGGTCATGGGTTTGGAAGGTGCTGTCTTTAGTAAATTTGTGCATTTTGTAGATAGTACAGACCAGTATTGACTGTCGCTGGAGGAGGAAGTGAATGCTTATGGATACAGTGCCAGTCAAGTGGCAGGTTTGTTCTGGATAGTGTCAAGCCTCTTGAGTATTATTGGAGTTGCACTCATCAAGGCAAGTGGAGCATATTCCATCACATTCCTGACTTGTGCTTTGTAGATGGCGGACAGGCTTTGGGGAGTCAGGAGGTGTGTTACTCGCAATTTTCCTAGCCTCTGACTTGTTGTAGCAACTGCATTTATGTGGTGAGTCCAGTTCAGTTTCTGATCAATAATAACTCCCAGGATGTTGATATTGGATGATTCAGTGATGGTAACACCATTGAATGTCAAGGAATAGTGGTTAGATTGTCTCTTACTGGTGATGGTCATAGCCTGGCATTTATGTGGTGCAAATGTTACTTGTCAACTTGTCAGTCCAAGTCTGTGTACTGTCCGGGTCTTGTTTCATTACGACACGGATTGCTTCAGTGTCTAAGGAGTCACAAATGGTGCAGTCATCGGTGGACATTCCCACTTCCGACCTTATGATAGAGGGAAAGTCATTGGTGAAGCAGCTAAAGATGGCTGGTCCTAGGACACTATCCTGATGAACATCTGAGATGCCCTGGAGTTGAGATGACTTACCTTCGATAACCATGACCCTTTTCATATATGTCAGGTATGACTCTAACCATCGGAGAGTTTTCCCCAAATACCCATTGATTCTAATTTTGCTAGGGCTCCCTGATGCTACACTTTGTTTGAATGCAGCCTTGGCATCAAGGGCTGTCACTCCCACCTCACTACCTGGAATCCAGAACTAGTTGCACTTTCAGCCAAACTGTGAAAGTGTAATATCAACACTGGCATCTACCTGGCAATGTGCTGTATTGCTCAGTTATATCCTGTCCACAAAAAAAAAGGGACAAATCTGCTTTGCTGTTCACCCACATTAGGTTAGTGATGGAAGATTTTGTTGTCACAGTGTTATCAAACAGCACTTATTCACTCATTGTAAGTTTGTGTTCTGCCAGAGCCTGTTGGCCCCTCATTTCTTTACAGTCTTGGTCCTAACATGGATGAAACATGTGGGCGGCACGGTGGCACAGTGATTAGCACTGCTGTCTCACAACGCCTGAGACCCAGGCGACTGACTGTGTGGAGTTTGCATGTTCTCCCCGTGTCTGCGTGGGTTTCCTTCGGGTGCTCCGGTTTCCTCCCACAGTCCAAAGATGTGCGGGTCAGGTGAATTGGCCATGCTAAATTGCCCGTAGTGTTAGGTAAGGGGTAAATGTAGGGTATGGGTGGGTTGCGCTTTGGCGGGTCGGTGTGGACTTGTTGGGCAGAAGGGCCTGTTTCCACACTGTAAGTAATCTAAGCAATCTAAAAAAAAAGAATGAGCTGAACTCCAGAGGCAAGAGAGACTCCACTTAGCTTCAAGGAGTCATAGCAACACTGGAGTCAGTGAGTCACTGGAGTTAACTGCATTGGTTGGTGTCATACCTTGCACAAAGGAAGGTGGTTGCAGTAGTTGGAGGTCAAGTCATCTCAGTGGCAAGAAGTTACTGCAAGTGACCTCAGCCCAACCACCTTGAGCAGCTTCAACATTGACCTTCCCTCTATCATATAGTCAAATGTAAGAATGTGCAATCATCAACAAACAATGTTTTACCTTTTGTGGCTCCAATACTGAAGCAGTCCATGTCCTTGGGACATCCAGGCTTGCTTTGATTAATCGCAGGCAACAATTGCCAGGCAATAACCACCTTAAACATGAGAAAATGTAACCAGCTCCCCTTGATATTTAATGGCATTATCATTATTGAATATCCTTGTGTTAACATTTTGAAAGTAACAGTGAGCTATAAACTAAACTGGACTAGCTGAATAAATACTGTGGCTACTAGACCAGGCAAGAGGCTGGTAATTCCGCAGGAAGTACTGTGTCACCTAACTCCCAGATCCTATCCACTGTCTGAGACATAAGTCAGGAGTGTTTTATTTGTTCATGAGATGTCATTGCTGGACAAGCTAATATTTATTGCCCATCCTTAATTGTCCAAAGAGTAGTTAAGAATCAGCCACGTTTCTGTGGGTCTGAAGGTCAAACTAGGGCAGAAATGGCAGATTTTCCTTCCCTAAAGGAAATGGGTGAACTAGATGAGTTTTTATAACAATCGATGGCCACCATTTTATTCCTGATTTTTGTTTCAAAAATGGAATTCAAAGTTCACCATCTGCCATGGTGGAATTCAAACTGTGTCCCCAGAACATTAGCCTAAGATTCTGAATTACTAGCATAAGAAAAATACTGTTATGCCATTGCCTACCTATGTTGGAATATTCCCACTTACCTGCATCATTGCAACCGCAATAACATTCAAGTATCTCAAAGCAAGAAACAACCAAGAATCGAGGACAGTTTAGCTCAGCTGATTTGCACCCTGTCCTCTTGCACAAACATGCATTCTCTACAGTACTGACACACAGTAGTAACAGTTTGTAACAACTATAAACTGCATTGTAGGATTTCTGAGACTCCTTTCACAGCACCTGCCAATAAACAGAACCTCTATCACCTGGAATGAAATCATCACCTACACATTCCCCTCTAGACCACACATCACCCGGATTGGAACTGTAATCTTTTCTTTACTGTCACTGGGTCTTTCTAACAACACTTCTATTGTCTCTCCTTTTCTCCACCGGCACCACCTCAAATAGACATCACCTTCATTCACTATCACCTTCCAAGGGCATTTAGGAATTAGCAATAAATACTGGTCTAGGCTGTGGCACCCACATCCCATGAGAAAATAAAGGAAAAGATGCTGTAGCATCATATTAAAGATCATTGGAGTTTTTTTCCTGGTGTTAGAAATAATAATAATTGCCAATATTCACTTCACTGCCTACTCCACAATAACAGATTACCTGGCCGTCATCTCATTGTGAAATCTTGTGTGAAAATTGCCCGACAAGGTCTAACATTCTAATGGTAACTATATTACAAAAGGGTCTTTTTTTAAAACTATAAAGTGCTTTGTAATGGTGAACTTGTGTAACATGTTATATAAATGCAAAGCAATCTCTATAATGTTTTGTGATTGATAGCCATTCTTATGTTACAGTGTCAACACCAAAGATTCATTTCTTGGCATTAAGTGTTTAGCTTTAACGTTTAGAAGCTTTCATAGTTTTTATTGAAATCTCATTTTCCTATTAAGCTGTAAAACTAAAAATCCACATCAAAATAGAGGAAATGTTTCTGTATTAATAATATATAATGGTATATAGGTTGTTCTGCTATAACACACGTTTTGTCAGCCTGAATTTGCTATAACGCGATTGATGAATTGTGGATTTTTTTTTGGATAATGCAAACTTTCTACTGAACGGTATAACGATTTTCTACTAGCAATCGTCTACAGTGCGATTCTCTATACTGCGAGATTACAGAGGAACACAACTGTCGCGTTATAGCAGAATTACCTGTATCATCGTGTATTAGGTTTTCCTATAATTAGAATACAGTTCTGGGCAGCCTACTGTGACTGGCAGAAAATCCATTTTTAAAAAATTCATTCATGAGATGAGGGCATTGGTGGCTGAGAGCCAGCCAGCATTTATTGCTCATTTTTAAATTGGCCAGAGGGCAGTTGAAAGTCAACCACATTGCTGTGGATGTGGCGTCACATGTAGGCCAGATCAGGTGAGGGTGACAGATTCCTTCCCTAAAGAACAGATGGAAGAGTGGAAAAAGGTGCATTTGGTAACAAAATAAATTGCATGTAGTGCAGGTGTGAATATTAAAATACCTGCTAAAATGCTGAAAAAATTGAACAATTGTTGAATTAATACAATAGATTTAATTTTCAGAATTCTGATTGAGACGTAGGAAGATGCTATCTCCTTCGTGTGGCAAAAAGAGTTTCAAATCATATTTGTTCCAGCTGATCAACTTTTAAAAACTATTTATTAGTGGGATATGAGCATTTATTGCTGATCCTTACTTCTCCTTGGAAGTCACACCGAACTATCTTCATGGCTTGCTGGGTGATTTCACAAGGGAACTAAGAGTCGAGTATAATGCTGAGAATCTGGAGACCCAGGTATGCCAGACTGGGTGTGGACAACAGCTTTCTTTTCCTTGAAAGACATCAGTGAATAATTTAATAATTCTATGGTCATCTTGCTTGTTGGTGATATTTGCTTGTAATCTATAGTGATATTAATGGAATTTAGTTCACGAAATGTCACAGTGAGATTTGAACACTCATGCTGAGACCATTAGTCCAAGGATTTGTATTTAGTTATATAACCCAGTTTGCCATTGTATCCATTAACTGTTAATAAAATCTGTCTCAGTGCTGAACATATATTTATGAAAGAACTGAACTTAGTTGTAGGGAGTAACATTGTAAGTTGCAGATGATACAAAACTTGTCAAAGTACATCACTATGAGGGTAGCTATATGGTTTGAGATGACATCAGTGTGGTGGTGAAATTGGCAGATACATAGCAGTTGGAACTCACGGGAGAGAAATGTGAAGTAATGGTAAGGGTTAATATGGATTTTGTGAGGTTAATATGGAAAAAATTGAGTGGTGTGTTCTTAGCGTCGAACAGCATAAATTCCTAAAAGGACAAGTAGATAAGATCATTAAAAAATTATCTGGGTTACTTAGGCTTGTATCAGAATAGTAGAATGCTTGACTGAAGGAATCATTTTATAAACTATAAGTTACTGGTTAAAGCTAAGGTGGAATATTGTAGACAAATTTAGCTCCCCACTTGTTAAAAAAAAAGATTTGAAGGTTTCAGTGTCTAGGCGATGTCAAGAGGGAAGTTGCCATGCAACAATTATGAAGAGAGCTTTGAACAGCTAGGACTATTCTCCTTGGAATTGAGGTGATCCAATAGATGTGTATAAAATGGACGATTTTGATAAAAAATACTGTAAAAGCTAGAGGCCATGAACTTGACATCATTGGCAAAAAATTGAGAGGAGAGATGAGAGACTTTTTCATTCAGAGAATTATTGGGATTTGAAACAATCCATTTGAAAAGATGATGAAAGCTGATTCCAAAGATATCTATAAAACAGAGGTTTATAACAATACAATTTTCCTCATTAGTTGACCCTTCCAAAATGGATTTTCTGCCAGTTACAGCCAGTTCCCAGAACTGTATTCTGCTGAAAATAAGAACTAATTCATGATGAAACACCAGTATATATTGTTAATACATGAACAACATCTCCCCTGTTTTGTTGTGAATAATTAGTTTTCAAGCTGGAAAGGAAAATGAGATTTGAATAAAACTGCATTAGCTAAACACTTTCTCAATGCAAAGAAGTGAAAACTTGAATTGAAATTAATTGAATTTATTGCCATGTGTGCCGAGGCACAGTGAAAAGCTTTGTCTCGCGAGTAGTACAGGCAGATCATATAGTTAAGTAGCATAGATAGTAAATAATAGGTAAACAGCAGCAAAAATAAAAACACAGGTATAGGCGAATGTTAAGAGTTTGTGAGTCCATTCAGCATTCTAATAACAGTAGGGTAGAAATTGTTGTGAAACTGGCTGGTGCGTGTGTACCTTCTCCCCGATGGTAGCGGTTGTCGAAAAATGTAGCCAGGGTGGAATGTGTCTTCAAGAATGCTGGTGGCCTTTCCTTGACAGTGGGCCTGGTAGATGGATTCTGTAGATGGGAGGTTTGCCTTTGTGATTGTCCAGGCCGAGTTCACCACTCTCTGTAACCATCTCCGATCTTAAATGGTACAGTTGCCATGCCAGGTAGTGATACATCCAGACAGAATGCTCTTGATAGCGTACCTGTAAAAATTGGCGAGGGTATTTGCCGTCATACTAAATTTCCTCAGCTGCTGAGGAGATCACAACTACAACATAAGTGGGGCAATCAGTCACAACAGTAAAGAGATTGTACCGTTTATTTATCTTGGCATTTACATAACATGTTACAACAGCTCACAGTTACAAAGCACTTCATAGCTAATTAAGTTCTTTTGGAATATTGTTACCATTATAATGTTAGAATTTCTCTGGTGGTTTTCATACAAGATCCTAAAAACCTCAATGAGATAATGGTCATATAATGACAGTTACTTTGGGGTGAAGAACTGAGTTGCAAACTGGAGGTGACTCTGTTTTTCAAGACCCAGCATTGGAACAATAGATCCAAAGGCCTCCTATTAGTGTCATAGAACTGTACAGCATGGAAACAAACCCTTCAATCTAACTCGTCCATGCTGACCAGATATCCTAAATTAATTTAATCTTTGCCAGTATTTGGCTCATATCTCCCTCAGCCCTTGTTGTTCATATACCCATCCAGATGCTTTTTAAATGTTGAAACTTACAACGCTCCAACTCTTGCTCTGGCAGCTCATCCCATACATGCACCACTTACTATGTGAAAATGTTACCCTTTAGGTCCCCTTTAAATCTTTCACCCTTCAGCTTAAACCTATGCTGTCTAGTTTTTGACTCCCTACCCCGGGGAGACTACCTCCTCTATTCACCCTATCTATGCCCCTCACAATTTTACAAATTTCTATAACGTCACCCTCTCAGCCACTGATGCTCCAGAGAAAAGAGCCCAGCCTATTCAGCATCTCCCTACAGCTCAAATCCTCCAACCCTAGCAATACCATTGCAAATCTTTTATGAACCCTTTCAAGTTTCAATTTCCTGTAGCAGGGAGACCAAAATTGAATGCTTAGGCCACTTTTCTAATTCTGCAATGTTCTATACAGCCGCAAGTTGATCTCCCAACTCCTACACTCAATGCACTAACCAATAAAGGCAAGCATACCAGATGCTTTCTTCACTATCCTATCTACCTGCGACTCCACTTTCAGGAACTACAAACCTGCACTCCATGGTCTTTGTTCAGTAATACTCTGCAAGATCTTATCGTTCAGTGTATAGTTTGCTTTTCCAAAATTCCGCATCTCACATTTATGTAAGTTAAACTCCATCTGCCAGTCCTTGGCCCATTGGCCATCTGATCAGGGTCCTGTACTCTGAGATAATCTTCTTTCGCTGTTCACTACACCTCCAGTTCTGTCATCTGCAAACCTACGAACCATACCTCTTATATTCACATCCAAATCATTTATATAAAGCAGTGGACGCAGCATTGATCCTTATGGCACACCACTGGTCACAGGCCTCCAATCTGAAAAGTAGCCCTCTACCACCACCCTCTGTCTTCTACGTTTGAGCCAGTTCTGTATCCAAATAGCTAGTTCTCCCTGTACTCCATGTGATCCAATCTTGCTACCACGAGGAATCTTGTAGAACTTCGTACTGAAGTCCATACAGATCATGTCCACTGCTCTGCCCTCATCAAACTGCTTCGCTACTTCTTCAAAAAACTCAACCAAGTTTGTGAGATATGATTTCCCACACACAAAGCCATGTTGACTACCCCAAACAGTCCTTGCCTTTTCAAATACAAGTAAATCCTATCCCTCATGATTCCCTTCTTCAACTTGCCTCCACTGATGTCAGGTTCGTTGGTCTACAGTTCCCTGGCTTTTCCTTACCACCTTTCTTAAATAGTAGAACCACGCTAGCCAACCTCCAGTCTTCTAGCACCTTACTTGTGGCTATTGACAATACAAATATCTCAGCAACGTGCCCAGCAATCACCTCCCTAGCTTCCCACAGAGTGCTAGGGTACACCTGCTTTAGATCCTGGGGATATATCCACCTTTGTGCATTTTAAGACATCCAGCATCACCGCCTCTGTAATATGGACATTTTTCAAGATATTGCTATTTCTTTCCCCAAGTTCTCTATCTTCCATATCCTTCTCCATAGTAAACACTGATGTTTAGTATCTCCCCCATCTCCTGCCATACCATATTTAGGTGGCCTTGCTGATCTTTGAGGGGCCCTATTCTCTCCCTAGTTACCCTTTTGTCCTTACTGTATTTGTAGAATCCTTTGGATTCTCCTTAACCTGTTTGTCAAAGCTGTCTCATGTCCCCTTTTTGCCACCCCAAATTCCCTCTTAAGTATACTTATACTGCCCTTGTACTCTAATCCCTCTTGTCTATACCTGATATAGGCTTCCTCCCTTTTCATGACCAAAATCTCAATTTCTGCAGTCATCTAGCATTCCTTACACCTACCAGCCTTGTCCTTCACTGTAATACCATTTTAGACTCTTGTTTTCTCATTGCCGAAGGCGTCCCACTTACCAGCCATCCCTTTACCTGTGAACATCACCCCCAATCAACTTTTGAAAGTTGTTGCCTAGTACTGTCAAAATTAGCCTTCCTCCAATTTAGTTTAACTTTTAAATTGGTTCTATTATTTTCCCTCACTATTTCAAGACTAATAGAATTATGATCACTGGCACAAAGGTACTCCTCCACTGACAAGTCAGTCATCTGCCCTGCCTTATTTCCCAAGGGTAGGTCAAGCTTCCCTTTTCCTCGAGAAGGTACATCCATGTACTGAATCAGTATTTTCTTGTACACACTTTGCAAATGCCTCTCCATCCAAGCCCTGAACACTATGGTAGTCCCAGTCTGTGTTTGGAAAGTTAAAAATCCTTCCGTAATCCCCCTAATATTCTTACAGTTAACTGAGATCGCCTTCTGATTATCAGGAGGTCTACAGTACAATCCCAATAAGGTGATCATCCCTTTCTTATTTCTCAGTTCCACCCAAATAACATTCCTGGTTATACTCTCAGAAATGTAATTCCTAAACACAAACATAACTTCCCCTTTCTATCCTTCCTATAGCATCTATACCCTGAAACATTAAGCTGCCAGACCTGTCCATCCCCGAGCCATATCTCTGTAGTTGCTATGATATCCTAGTCCATGTTCCCAGCCTACCTGTCAAGCCTTTTGCATTGAAATAAATGTAATTTCATTTTTCAGTTCCACCCCATTCTCTGTTTTGTTCCTGCCTGCCCTGACTGTTCGACTTGTTTCTGTTTCCAATTACACTGGTCTCAGTCAGATCTCTTTTCTCACTATATACTGGGTCTCCCCTCCCCACCCAACCCCACCCCACCACCTTTACTAGCTTAAATTCTGCTAATGTCTCTAACAACTCTCCTTATCCGTATATTAGTCCCCTTTTAATTCAGGTGCAATCCATCCTTCTTGTACAGGTCACTTCTACCCCAGAAGAGATTCCAATGATCCAAAAATGTGAATCCTTCTCCCCTGCACCAGCTCCTCAGCCTCACATTCATTTGCTTTTTCCTCCTTTTTCTAACCTCACTAATTCATAGCACCAAGGATAATCCAGATTATTATTGCTCTTGAGGACCTACTCTTCATATTCCTGCCTAATTTCCTATATTGTTTCTTCAAAACCTCGTCCTTTTCCCATCTCATATCATTAGTTCCAATGTGTACAACAACCATCTGCTGGTCTGCCTCCCGTTTGAGAATATTCTGCACCTTCCCTGAGATATCCTTGATCCTGGCACCAGGGTGGCAACACACCATTCTGATGTCTCATTGTTGGCCCCAGGAACATCTCTCTGTCCCTCTGACTGGAGAGTCCCCCACTACAAAAGATTGCTTAGAACCTGACATACCCTTGTTACATTTGAGCCAGTCTTGGTACCAGAAACCTGGTTGTCAGTGCTGAAAGTCCATTACCACCTACATTTTCCAAACAGCATACTTGTTTGAAATGAGGATAGCCAAAGAAGCCATTTGCATTACCTGCCTACCCCTCCTAACCTTCCTGGAGATACCTGTATACCTGACTGTAGCAGTGGTTTTCTCCCTTTCTGAAACTGCCATCCATTACACCCCTTGGCTCCTATAAATTCCTTATTACCTCTAACTGCCTCTCCAACAGATCCATGTGATCTAGTAGAATTCACAACAAACCACATTTCCTGCAGATGTAATCATCAGGAACGTTGAAATTCTCCCTAACCTTCCACATTTGACAGGAGGAGCACATTATTCTACTAAATGCCATCTTTGCATCGTAACAATATACAGACCTAGAAAATGGCACAGTCCTACCGCTCTAAAAACACTGCAGTAAGATAACTGTGTTTACATTATTAAAGTTTAATCAAGAGATCAACCTCAATCAACATATAATAAAAAACTTACTCTACTCACTATTGTAGATTTATAAAAGAAAGTTAGATTTTAAAAACTAGCCACTTAGCTGCTCCCCTGCTGTGAACACATCCCCCCCTCCTTCCAAGAGGTTTCTCCAAGATTAGCTGTGAATTTCAGTGGTGGTTTATTTTTCTTTTGAGTTCTGTCTAATGTCCAGAGATTGAACTGGATTTAGCTTGTTGCTAAACTGCAGAAGCAGTGAGCAGTGAAGGTTCACTGCTTGGTCACACAGCTATGCAGGTTTCCTTCTACATTTTGTTTTACCTCCCATGTGGTATAAGCTCCCCCTCTCTTCCTCCTTTTTTAAAATTGCTGTTGTTTTTGATCTTTTTTCCCTAATTTTCAAAACAATGCAACAGTTTGTAAAACAGTAATTACTGCTCCAAAAATCCAAGGAATCAATTCCAGCTCTAAAAAAGAGAATCTCTTACAGCAGCAGTTTGTTCATGTCCTCCATCTTGGTTTACCCAGAATCCTCCATTGTAAAATGTTCATGGTTCTACATCTGTGCAATTTGCTTATTCTTTTTGTGTAGTTACCCAATCTAATGTATGAAATATGCTTAATTTTTGAAATGTGTCAATTCATAGCACCAATTACTTCTGTTGTTTAAACATTGATTTTTAATTAGCTCCACCTTTTGAGAATGTGATAAATATTTTTCACACTCTCCTGAGTTAGAAATATTTTATAAAAAAGTTTTCAGTTGTACTCAAGTGGCCGATAGTATAGTTACTATCTAATGTAGCTGAAATGGGAGTGAAGGGGGTTATTTCAATTTTGAAATTGATACATGCTATTCCCCTGCAATATCTTTTTATGTAACTGACAGGGAGTTAATTCACTAGCAAATTTTGCTTTGCTTCATTTCAAGTGTGTCAACCAGCCGCTGACCTATTTAGTTGAAGGTTTTTCTGTTGTAGTTTGAGCACTGCATTATGTATTAATCCACTTCCATAACGTCTGATCCACTTTAATTCCTTGTCTGAAGAAAAAGTTTTGAAAAGGGAAGAATCAAAATCTGATTGAAGATTTGTAGCTCGGGTATCCGTTGTTGTGGTTCTGCTCGCCGAGCTGGAAGTTTTTGCTGCAAACGTTTCGTTCCCTGGCTAGGGAACATCATCAGTGCTGTTGGAGCCTCGTGTGAAGCGCTGCTTTGATGTTTCTTCCGGTATTTATATTGGTTTGTTCTTGCCGCTTCCGGGTGTCAGTTTCAGCTGCAGTGATTTGTGTGTGGGGTCCAGGTCGATGTGTCTGTTGATGAATGTTCTTGCCGTTTCCGGGTGTCAGTTTCAGCTGTAGTGGTTTGTATATGGTGTCCAGGTCAATGTGTCTGTTGATGGAGTTTGCGGATGAATGCCATGCTTCTAGGAATTCTCTGGCTGTTCTCTGTCTGGCTTGTCCTATGATAGTGGTGTTTTCCCAGCTGCATCAGGACACTATTCAAAAGGGCCACAACACACTGCAGTACACCAGAACTGCGAAAAGAGGAAGAGGAACATCTATACAAGGTATTCGCCAAAAACGGATACCCACGCAACTTTATCACCAGATGCCTAAGAGATGGAACGAGGACATGCCACAACCAAAAGGACTAGCCACTCTACCATACGTCAGGAGCGTCTCAGAACTGACAGCCAGACTACTGCGACCCTTAGGACTCATAACAGCACACAAGCCAACATCCACGCTCAGACAACAACTCACTAGAACAAAGGACCCAATGCCCAGCATGAGCCAAACTAACGTAGTTTACAAAATACCATGCAAGGACTGCACAAAACACTATATAGGACAAACAGGAAGACAGCTAACAATCCGCATCCATGAACATCAGCTAGCCACAAAACGACACGACCAGCTATCTCTAGTAGCCATACACTCAGACAACCAGCAACATGAATTTGACTGGGAAAACACCACTATCATAGGACAAGCCAGACAGAGAACAGCCAGAGAATTCCTAGAAGCATGGCATTCATCCGCAAACTCCATCAACAGACACATTGACCTGGACACCATATACAAACCACTACAGCTGAAACTGACACCCGGAAACAGCAAGAACATCCATCAACAGACACATCGACCTGGACCCCACACACAAATCACTGCAGCTGAAACTGACAGCCGGAAGCAGCAAGAACAAACCAATATAAATACCGGAAGAAACATCAAAGCAGCGCTTCACACGAGGCTCCAACAGCACTGATGATGTTCCCTAGCCAGGGAACGAAACGTTTGCAGCAAAAACTTCCAGCTCGGCGAGCAGAACCACAACAAGGGAAGAATCAAAAAGGTTGATTGGTAAAACATGAGATTATTAACATTAAAGGATTTTTCAGTTCATGATACTATTCTTGTACTGGCCTGTTTAAAAATTACTCCTCATAGATTGCGGAGTATAAGTTAACTTTTGAAGTTTCAGTACATTCTTCCAAAAATGATCATCAGGTTACATGGCGAGTATAAAATATGTTCAACAAAACAAAAAAAAAGCAAATGGTTCGAATCCTGAGGAGATGGTGAATGTGGGTACAATTACAATGACAGTGTTTAAAAGACTTTTGGTTAAGTACATGAATAGGAAAGTTTGGAGGGATAAGGGGCAGAATCAGGCAGGTGGGAATAGTTTAGTTTGGGATTATGTTTGGCATGAACTAGTTGGACTGAAAGGTCTGTTTCCATGCTGTATGACTAATTGCTTGGACTCCTCTCAATTGCGAGACACTGAAAACTATAGGCCACTTGGATGGAAAGGTGGTAAAGCCAAGCTACTGTTTTTGGAAGGGGCAGGGGTAATATATTTTATTTGATAAGTTCAGCTGTTCTAGTGCTTTGCATTTTGTACCAAAAGAAAGTAAATCTTTTCCTCTGCACATACCAAAGGAAATGAGAAATGTACTGAAATATCAGATTTTGTGGTGAACTTGAAGCTTTTTCCTCCTCCTCTATTATCTACTGATAGAAAAACAATATAGGAGACCATTGATCTTGATTTGATCAATTGACATGCATGTGACTCCATTAAAAACTGGTGGTTCTGCTTTCAAATTGATTGAAAACATACATGTTCAATCCACTTAAAAATTATCCATTTATTAATATAACTTCAGAGGTTCTTTTCCAATTCCAATTGCCTTTAAGGTACTTAGTGTCCACAAGATTCCCTGCCTCAAATTTCAACAACTACCAAGATCCCTGCTAATCTGCCTCTGGTTGCAGCAGGCCACTGAGGTAAAATGCGTACATACCACCCATTGAGCATAGTCCTCTGTATACTTTTACAGTTCACATATATAGTGGTGAGGCAAATATTAATTACCAGGATGGAAAATTTAACTGAGGTTTTATTGTAATTTCTCGATATGGTTTCAATAAATGACATCTTTTAAATTTGTACTTCATCTTTTTTCATTTAACTATAATGTTCTATGATGGTTATTCATGATATAATTCTACTCATACAGTCAAATGGCATTTCAACATTTTTAACATGTGGTATAATCCAGGTAAACCTGAGGAAATTTATTAGCAGGAAAGTGGCATAAGGGGATTGATTTATTTTATTAATCACAGTAAAAAGATTGTATGTCCAGAAAATATTAGCTTCTGAAAATAAGCAGAGAATTGTGATGTACAGTTTACTGGTGCCAACTCGTAAAATATTCAAGTTATGCTGCCGATAATGAAAATAATTTGTGTGCAATCAGCACTAAATAATCCACACTTAACAGTGTGACATCAAGGGTCCTAGCAAAACTGGAGTCAATAGGATTTGGGTGATGGTGGGGGGTGCGGTGGGAGGAGCTCTCTACTGGTTGGTGTCAAACCTGCCACAAAGGAAGATGGTTGTGGTGGTTGCAAGTCAGTCATGTCAGCTCCAGGACATCTCCATGGGTGCACTAGGTCCAGCCATCTTCACCTGCTTCATCAATTATCTTCTCCCTGTTATGAGGTCAGAAGAGGGATGTTCACCAATGATTGCACAATGATCAGCACAATTCATGTTTTCTTAGATATTGAAGCTACCCATGTTCAAATGCGGCAAGTCTCGGACAGTATCCAGGCTTGAACTGAATAGTGGCACGCAAAATTTATGTCACACAAATGCCAGGTAATGATCATCTCAAGGAAGTGACAATCTAGCCACCAGTCCTTGACATTCAATTGCATTACCATCATAGAATCCCCATGATCTTCATCCTGGCAATTACTATTTTCAGAAACTCAAGTGGACCATCGGGATAAATACATTGGCTACAAGGGCAGGTTAGAGGCTAAGATACTGTAGTGAATAACATGACTCCTGAGTGCTCAAAGTATGGCCATCCTGTACAGGGCTCAAGTAAAGGGTGCAAGTCCATACTTGTCTCGATGAATGTAGCTCCAACAGCACTAAGGAAGCTTGATAACGTCCAGGAAAAAACAGCCCACTTGATTATCACAACTGCAAGCACCCACTTATTCCACCACTACTATTCAGTAGTATTGTGTACCACTTAAAAAATGGACTGCAGATATTCACCTTAAAAGATTCCTGCATCCTTCAAAAGCCACAACCAGTATCTTCCAGAAAGTCAAGCAGCAGATACATGGGAACATCACCACCTGCAAGCCATTCACCATCCTGATTGGAAAATATATTATTTTTCCCTTAGTGCTATTGAGTCCAATTCCTGGAATTTTGATTCCACTTCCAGCAGCATTGTGAGTCAAAAACACAAACCGCTTGTGAAATTTAGCGGTGACTATTGCCGAACTGAGACAAAATGGTAATTATTCTGCAAACTAAGTGGATGAGGGAGAAGGAGGTGAGTGGATAGGTGGAGACAGATCCCGGAGTGAGCGGGATATGAAAGCATAGGAGGATGAGGAGAATATTGATTGTAGACCTGCATAGAAGAGAAGCTGAATAAATGATAATGAGAGCTAAGAGTCGGAGCAAAGTGGTAGGCTGTACCAAAAGCAATCTGTCATGTGAAATTAGGGCTAAAAATTTATGAGAATGGGTTCAATGTGCTGAGAGCAACCCATGCCATGACAGGACCAGAGTGTGGGCATGAGTAAAATACATGGAAGGAGTCAGGCTGAAAGTTAGAGTCCTAGAGGTCAGAGGACCCCCAAATGGAAAATGAAATGCTATTCTTCCAGCTTGTGCTGAGGCTCATTTCATTAGCCTGTGACCGAAATGTTAATGTGGGAACACTGGTGGTGTGTTGAACTGGCAAGCAGTTGAAAACTCAGGGTTATTTTTACAGACGTGGCTTGGGTCTTCTGTACTGCGAACAGTAATTAAAGTTGACGAGATTGAATGAATTGCCGATAAAATTGCTGCTTCATCTGTAAGGTATATCTGTGGCCTTGGATCGTGGGAAGTGAGGAGGGAGAAAGAAAATGGACAGGTGTTACATTTTCTGCGGTTAGATGGGAATGTGCTATATGGATATGGGGAGGTATTGGGAATGGAGAAGAAGTGGACTGGAGTGTCCCAGAGCGAAGAGCCCCGGGGGAATGCTGACAAAGGAGACAAGGAGATTACAGAACATAGAACATTGCAATGCAGTACAGGCCCTTTGGCCCTCACTGTTGCGCTGACCTGTGAAACCAATCTGAAGTCCATCTAACCTGCACTATTCCATTCTTGTCCATATGCCTATCCAATGGCCATTTAAATGCCCCAAACGTTGGCAAGTCTACGATGTTGCAGGCAGTGCATTCCAAGTCCCTATTACTACTCTGAGTAAAGAAACTATTTCTGACATCTGTCCTATATCTGTCAACCCTCAATTTAAAGCTATGTCTCCTCATGCTAGCCATCTCCATCTGAGGAAAAAGGCTCTCACTGTTCAACCTATCTAAACCTCTAATCATCTTGTGTCTCTCAAGTGGGATGGTGGCCTGGCAGCAGTCGCTAAATTGTCTGTTTCCATTATCAGGCTACCTCATGGTTCCACCACTCATCAGAAGAGCCTCGACTTTTGCTTTCACTCCTGGGATTGGAGTATCTTTCCTGGAGTCAAATTTCATCCCAATGATTTTCACATAGAAGTTAACAGTTTTTAACTTTTTTTTAGCTCCTGATCTGCAGTTTATTCAATTCTGAGATTATTCTAGAATAAAAGGAATGCTGAGGTTTTGCTTACATGACTAGTTGTGAGATTCAATTGTTTAATTTAATTGAGGTGTAACTGTGTAATATTGAGTGCCCCATTATAAAAATGACATTCAATCCATTGAGAGTTTACAATATAGAATAACCAGATAAGCATGAGAGGCTGGGCTATTTCAACAGGACCAGAGAAGGCTGAGGTAAAATAATAGAGACATGACACAAGGCAGCAATTGATACATTGTGGTATCAAGTAGCCCTATCAAAACTGGAGTCAACGGAGAAGCTCAGTGGCACCCAAGACAGGCATCAAAGTAGCCTGTTTGATTGGCACCCAACTAACGTCAGGAGAAAGTGAGGACTGCAGATCAGAGTCGAGAGTGTGGTGCTGGAAAAGCACAGCCAGTCAGGCAGCATCTGAGGAGCAGGAAAATTGACGTTTCGGGCATAAGCCTTGATGATGGGTTTATGCCTGAAATGTAGATTCTCCTGCTCCTCAGATGCTACCTGACTGGCTGTGCTTTTCCAGCACCACACCCATCTAATGCCTTCAACATGTACTCTTTCCACCACTAACACATAGTGACAGTAGTGTGTACCATTGATAGATGCAATGCAATGACTCATCAAGGCTTCTCTAATAACATTTTCCAAACTCACAACCTTTACCACCTAGAAACTCGTATATAGGAACACCTACAACCACCCTTCCAATCATACACCACACTAGAATTATATTGCCATTCCTTTGTTGTCGCTGGGTCAAAAATCTGAGAACTTTGTCTCTGACAGCAGTGTGGGTGCATTTACTCCACATAAAGTGCTGCGTTTCAAGAAGGCGGCTCACCATCACCTTGTCAAGGGCAATTAGGAGTGTACAGTTACTAGCTGCTGATGGTCACATCCTATGAATGAATAAAATAAATTATTGTTAAATTCAATTAAATAATTGATTAATCAATCAAATAATAATTCTTGCAGTCGAATTTGGTTTCCCTTCATATAAGCCACCAAAAGTACTAGTTTGAATTTCAGCATCCATTTAGTTTGTCAAGTTGATATCCCATCCATTTTCTTCATCTTTTATAAATCATAAATGTTCTGCGTAGCACGTAAAATATATAACGCATCATTTCTTTAAGGTTTCTTTGGCTATATCATCAAATCTAAAGACTCCACCACCTGAATGCAATCCCCTTCTAGTCACCCAATTCCTGACTTGGACATACATCACTAAGTCATTGGGTCAAAATTTTATAACATTACATCTTGCAATATTACTGGAATATCTTTACCACGCTAACTGCAGCAGATTAAGAAGAAAGCTCGACATCATCACAGAATGGTCATAAAATATCATCCTTGCTAGCATTTCCAATGTCCCAGTATTGAATAAATGAATGCCTTTCCTTTCTGTAATGTGTTAGTCAACAGACATGCGAATTACCACTTGGGTTCTCTGATATTTTGTCATATCTTCATGCGCAAAATTTATAGAAAGACAAGTGAAATAAACTTTTGCAAAGTGCTTCTGTAAATTTATTTGCATTTTTCTTCAAGTTAATGTGTATATCTTGTTTTTGCTATAAAAGATTAAAAGATTTGATTTCATTTCCAGCATAGTAAATATTTGGAGCTAAGTTGACCCTTGGGCAAATTTACAGCTTGAAATTCCTTTCCTTTCAGAAAGCACGTTAAAATCCGTAAATCTGTTTGGTTGAATCATGCTGATGCTTTCTTGTGTGTTTGACAGAAAACTTATGACCCAGAAGCATGTTAAATTAAGACTGTCTATTGTGTAAAGAGTTCGAGCCAGCTTAGGCAATAACCTTATGAACAGCAGATGAAAGGAAGTGTTGTAGCTTTGCAAGTGACATTTCACCAGCAAAATTCTGAATTGCATTGTGGGATTTCATTTGAATGACTTCTGTAATTTGAAAGGTCAGATTACTTTCTCAGTTTCTGTCTACACTGCATTGAAGTGCTGCCAGCTGCAGGTTCCATATTAGGATTATTAAATTATTTACTAACTTTATCTGCATGTAATGCATACACTTTCAAGTATAGCACACTATTCAGAGTAATCTACTTGCACTAAAAAGGACTTACTGAAGGATTTAAGAAACATTTGGAAAGAATCATGACTTGTGAATGAGAAAGGAAGAGTGCAGTTGTAAATTGAAGTAACATATATGTTGCAATCATTTGTCTGATTTTAAACCATGAAGATGAAAGGAAATGTCATCAGGGAGGAAGTATGCATCATTTAGGCAGTGATCCCCGTGTGATAGTGGCGTAATAATAGAAATTGCCCTGTAGTCAGTCAGTTCCTACTGCACTAGTTTACACATATTTCTGCTCAGAGATTGCCTTCAATGCCTTCATTGAAGCGTGGGCTCAAGCAACCTGAATGTTCAGCATACCAGCTGTACTACCATAGTTCTGTGATTTGTCCCTTCAATTTGGGTGCAGTTATAGATGCTCAGATGCAAATCCATTATGTTTTATGGTAGAAGAAGGTCAGTCATGATCTCCTTATGCAACATTTGTCTGTGTAAACCGTCGTTCGGGTTTTCTGTGGTAATTCTAATGTTCAAATTGATGAATAGTCTTACAATGCTTTTGTTTCAGGATATTAAAGTCACGATTACTCAAGCTTGTTCTTGTGGCAGCTGCAGTGAAGCTTCAAATGTGTGAGAACTGAAGGAGAGTTTTATGCATCACAGTGCTATGCACAGCCCCGTGACTGAAATGTAATTTAACTCACTGCTTCTTCCATTATGCTGTGATGTTTTAGATACGGTTTCATTGCTTCAAAATCAAAGGTTAATCTTATTCGAATGTTCTTTTGAAGTCTTGAACTAGCCGTGTTCTTTTTTTTTCCGGCAATCATTTCATTAGTAAAAGCTCTGAATCTGAATTTTCAGTGATGTGTGAGAACAAAGCATTATAAAGATCATTGTATTTATCTACCATTCTTTGAATAAAAATAAATATTTGAAATATTTTGGACACAAAACTTTATTGTCCTGATATCAAATTTATCAGTTGAATAAATCTGGATGTGACTGAATTACATTTTGTTTGTCAGAGATATAATGGAATTTTCTTCCAAATGCATTGTCTAGAAGCTACGCATTAATATAGTCCCTTTAAAATATATTTATTTTACCTGATTTTTTTTGAACCTTAACAGATTTTGTAACATTTGCAGCTTTTGTAGTGCCTCAAGTATTTGAATATGGGACTCATCAATTAATGGAATGTGAACATGAATTTAGTTTTAAAAATTTGCTTGGACAATAAATCTTTGGTGAAGGTACTAAGATGTAGTTAAAGGTAACTTTGAAAAATATCTTAATGCCTGGTGTTTTTGGGCAATGGAAATAAAATACATTAGAAGAAATGTTCACTTTATTTGGACTTTTATTTACTGAGTCTGCCATAAATTACAAACATCAGTGAAGGTCTCCTGCATCATTAATTTAAAAAAGATTATTAATGAGGAAGTTGACATGTGTACTGACTAAAAGTGCAGAAAATGTGTTGCTAGAAAAGCTCAGCAGGTCAGGCAGCATCCAAGGAGCAGGAGAATCGATGTTTCGGGCATGAGCCTTTCTTCAGGAATTCTCCTTGGATGCTGCCTGAGCTGCTGCGCTTTTCCAACAACACATTTTCAGCTCTGATCTCCAGCATCTTCAGTCCTCACTTTCTCCCTGACTAAAAGTGCAGCATGACAAAAAACTGTAATGTGAAAGCGCAAGAGCTTGGTTATACTTGAACCATATTTATGATGGTTTAATGCATCTGAATATTGATTCATTTTCAATGGAATGGTTGTTTGTCAAATAATCAATACTTGCTTGTAGATTTTTGTAGTGGGATTATTTTCACGAATGTTCCAACTTAGTTAATGAGCTTAATGTTTAGTTTGTATAAGACCTTAGTAAACATCCTCCATTTAGTCTTAGATCACTATCTTCCACAGAGAAAAATAAAACAAGCAAAATATTGCCTCTAAGAGATTCTTTTTAATGTGATACTTCTTTTGTGTGTGTATATATATTGTATATATGAAGCTTCATTCTGAACTGGTTCAAATGTTCAGAGCAATTGCATTCAAATTTTGACCAAAATTGCAGAAAGTTACCAATTTTTTTTGTTTTGGCCATTGTGAATTCTTTTACTTTCAGATTTGACCCAAAGAGGTGCAAAATGATTTTTTATGTTCCTTTGGTCTGTCCTACTTTCTGATATTTTTCAAATCTATCATGGATTCTTATCACAGGCCAAAATCTCTAAGGCCTATTTGAGCAGTCTCTTAATGATGTATTCCATTTAACACATGAAAATCTCTCAGCAATTGAGCCTTTTAAGTGAATTCAGTCTGACGAAAAGGATGTTGAAGGTCAGTTTTTCTGATACAAAGCACCATACGGTTTGGATCATAAGATACCCTTAACGCTGTTCGGTATTGGTTTCCATTGTCCTTGAATGGCGTCTTTGTGTAGCCAGTGACCATGGAGTGTGCCTTGAGCTGTTGATGCCTGATTCCAACATGGAGGTTCTTCAGAGTAAATGATGAGCTTTGATTGTCAGCCACCTGCTCTGACATCCATGTCGGGTTTTCTCAATGTTTGGTCGGTTTGCAGCATCTGGTAAGATAGAATTTGGTGTTTAACAAGCGGTAGCTCTAAATTGGCAACTCACAACTGCCTAGTGAGAAACTGTTCATGCAGATTATCAAAAGATGGAGTGAAGTGCTGTCAACATTGGAATCACCCTCGCTGGACTTTTTGACCTATTCTGCCTGAGCTGCTAAGGGGTCTGTAAGATTTCACTTGAAGTTTTTTTTCTGAGGATCATGAGTCTTTTAAACTCCCCAGAGAGCAGTGACAGTGGAGGCAATGCCTTTGAATACTCATAAAATGGATGTACACAGATTCTTGACTAACAAAGAACTCGAAAGTAGGGGTGGGGTTTGTGCCTGCATGTGTAGAAGAAAACTGGAGTTGAAGCCACAGTTCGAAAATCCATAATCTTGTTGAATGGCAGAGCTGGCTCAATGGGGGCCTTCTACACCTAAATCATACCAGGAAATTGCATAATGTGATGATGCTGTCCTGTTTGTTTTTGAAGAGAGATTTTAAGGCAGAGCTGACTACTGAACACCACTTGAGTAAACAGCTTGAGATGCCTTGATTTTTTTAATGCAGCCTGAATGTGTCTGATCAGCTCTCTCAGTTCAGGATTTCTGAGTAGCATCAGAAGCTGTTGGGATCTCATAAGAGTTGGAAGCTTTAATGAATGGCTCCTGGCTGCTGCTACTCTGTGAATTTTCTCTGGATGTTCTTTTCCTCCTGAATGTAAGAACGACCTCTGAGAATCTGTGTGAATTTTCCTTTTTGCCAAGGGGTGTGTTTATGGCATGTTACTATATTGGAACAGTTAATTATAGTAATAGTTACTGTATCTTTTATTCTGTTAAGTTTTCCAATACAGCTAAGTTATTCTAAATTCCTTTCTTTGGTTGTATTTTAACTACAGTGTTTAAATAAATTGTTTTGCTTAACATTAAATAATTTGACCAGTGACATTGCATCAGGAACTGACACTTTACATTTGCCTTTAAAATAAGAAAAAGTTAGGGTCCGGGTTACCTTCTTAAAATATTTTGACGGGGGTCTGATCTGCACCATAATGATGATTGCCTTCACAAGTCATTGGTATAATAAACATTTTGTGAACTTTAATTTGCAGAAGCAGCTGGTATAAATTTGGTTCAACTTGCTATTTTCATTGCTATTGTTGTTGTTGTTGTCATTCTCCAACCATATACTTGGGGAATATGGTTTTTCACAGTCTATAAAAATGACAAGTTTTTTTCTTATATACTAGTTGTTCCCTAGAATTTCTTTAATACTTGCAGTGCTTGTAATTCATTTCCTCTAACTGTCATTATATTTCTGTGCATCTTCAGTAATTCTAGAAAAATTCTTTCAGAGGCATAGAGATGTACAGCATGGAAACAGACCCTTCGGTCCATTCCGTCCATGCTGACCAGATATCCCAACCCAATCTAGTCCCACCTGCCAGCACCCGGTCCATATCCCTCCAAACCTTCTATTCATATGGCCATCCAGATGCCTTTTCAATGTTACAATTGTACTAGCCTCCTCCACTTCCTTTGGCAGCTCATTCCATACATGTACCACCCTCTGCATGAAAAAGTTGCCCCTTAGTCTCTTTTATATCTTTCCCCTCTCACCCTAAAGCTATACCCTCTAGTTCTGGACTCCCCCACCCCAGGGAAAAGATTTTGTCTATTTATCCTATCCATGTCCCTCATAATTTTGTAAACCTCAATAAGGTCACCCCTCAGCCTCCGACGTTCCAGGGAAAACAGCGCCAGCCAGTTCAGCCTCTCCCTCTAGCTCCTCCAACCCTGGCAACACCTTTGTAAATCTTTTCTGAACCCTTTCAAGTTTCACAACATCTTTCCGATAGGAGGGAGACCAGAATTGCACACAATATTCCAACAGTGGCCTAACCAATGTCCTGTACAGCTGCAACATGACCTCCCAACTCCTGTACTCAATACTCTGACCAATAAAGGAAAGCATACCAAACACCTTTTTCACCATCCTATCTACCTGCGATTCCACTTTCAAGGAGCTATGAACCTGCACTCCAAGGTCCTTATAAAAGATTATTTATGTCTTTGAGTCTTCGCCTTTCTCTGAATCCACTTAGTATATGCAAACATTAGTAGGGAGTGTTGAATAACGTAGGGATTTATAAGTATCCAAAATAAAATATTAGTGCAATTAGAGAACATAGCACCTGATATAAATAGACCCAAAACAAAAACTAAGCATTTGGTTACTGCTGTAAAAATTCAATAATAATTATTTTTTTCCATTGTTCTGAATTTGCCATAGAACCTGCTGAAAGGTTAGCATATCAAACTATCTTGAAAATGTTAAACTATAGATATATCAGTTGTGAAAGATGCATAAATGCCCTTAATAAGCTTTAAGATTCCTCAAAAAGGCCATCATTGATGATATACTGCTGTCACAAAATGGTCTCACACATGCTGAAGCCAGAGACAGATTTAGGATCACGTGGTCAAACCGATGGAAGTATAAGAGGATTGAGATGAAGATGTTTGCTGTTTTACACACCACATTGTTTAAATAATGAATGGACCAGTTTTTCTAACAGATGCAATTGATCTTTGGCTCTTAGAGGAACAAACTTGGGAATTTTGTGAGAAATAGCGATAAGAGACTATTTGAGTGAATCACGTGTTTTGAAGGGGTTTGGTCTTTAATTATGTCTCTAATTATTGAATTATTTAATGAGATGGATGAGATTGAGTACATTTATAAAAGAATTAGAAACTGCAGTTGTGAAGTATTTAAATAGTTACTAGTATTTGAGATACATTTTGCAGGTGGGAGCCTGTAATATAAATAGCAGGAGGAGGCCATCCAGACCCTCAAACCTGCTTCTACTAACTTAAAAGCATGCAGTGTTACAGTCAAAGAATGTCCTTTGCAGAAACGTTATAGCAGGGAGTTTTCCAAGCACAAAGGAAACCTTGACGTTGTACATGTTACATGAAATGCCAGCTATTTCCCAGTTCAATTTGTATGTCAAGCAGTTGGGTGTTCCTGTACACTGTACCATCTGATCAAATCATTTTATAAAACAGCATAAAAGAAAAATAGAACGTAAATCAAGTAATAAAGTGGGAGCATATATTACTTGAGTTATGTAGACAAGTAGGATATTTGTCTAAAAGAATGACATTTGTTCTTTAAGTTGAGATGAACCAGAAATGCAACTTAAGGGAACAACGTCCTTTTATCCCACTTTCCTATAATATGGGAGTAAGGAGCTTTTCATATTAGAAAGGAAAAAGATGCATGAGCTAATGATCCAATACTTGCCATTCAGAAACCCAGCTGATATTATGAATTAATTTTTAAAAATTTATAATTTCTTTGACTACAAATTCTCAAACAGTGCAAGACTTTGCTTTGTGGGTAGGACTTTGTTATGGAACAGACCAAACCCCCTCAAAATATATTAATAAGATAGCTGTGGGGCAATCCAAGATGGCGGCAATCTGATAGGTCTGCTGTTCTGGGGTTCCACATCAAAATCCAAGTAAGGTGGCTTTTTAACCCACCCCCCCTCGCTAGTCATTCATAAGAAAAGTTCGTAAAATAACATATAAAGTGCCTAAAACCTTTTAAATTTGGATCCTGACAATCTGGGAATAGGATGAAGTCTAATAAAGGAAAAGGAACCAAAGGATCGCAGTAAGCAGGGCACTTCCCTTTAGTGTAGGAGGCACCCTCAGCCACGGTCCTGACTCCCGCAGCGGTGCCGTTGAACCTGTTGGACCAGCAGAATCTAGTCTTGGAGTTTGATGGATCTGAACAATGGAAGACCAGGCTCGGACTCTGTTGGATCAGGTTGACGACATTGAGAATCGAGGTCAAAGGAAGAACTTATGAATTATCGGGCTCCTGGAGCGTGAGGAAGGTAAGAACGGGTTTAACATGCTGGAACAGTGGCTCCTGCAGCTCTGGGGCTGGAGGTTGAGTCGGACCAGATTGTGATGTGCAAGTCTGGGTCGGATCAGCTCCCCTGCCCAGTTCTAGCATGACTCTAGGGTTATAAAGAGAAGCACCTGATAACGGAAGCCTTCAGACTATTGGGAAGAGATTCGCAGGATCTAAATTAGAGTGGTGTGGAAAAGCACAGCAGGTCAGGCAGCATCTGAGGAGCAGGAAAATCGACGTTTGGGGCAAAAGCCCTTCATCAGGAATGGACTTTTTTTGGTCGGGGTAGACTATGTCGGTCAAGTTATGAACTACTCAACCTCCTCGCGGGAGCATGAGGTGGCGCCAATGCAGTCATCACTGTAGTGGAGGAAGAGATGGGGAGTGGTGCTGGTGTAATTATGGAAGACGGATTGTTCTACATAGTCGACAAAGAGACGGGTATAGCTGGGGCCCATACGGGTGCCCATGGCTACCCCTTTTATCTGGAGAAAGTGGGAGGATTCAAAGGCCCATTCCTGATGAAGGGCTTTTGCCCGAAACATTGATTTTCCTGCTTTTTGGATGCTGCCTGACCTGCTGTGCTTTTCCAGCGCCACTCTAATCTAGACTCTGGTTTCCAGCATCTGCAATCCTCACTTTTGCCTGAGAGATTCTCAGGCCCTGGTGTACAAAGGATCAGAAATTATGTTTTCTCAAGACTTCTCTGGAGCCATAATCAAGAAGAGGAAATCCTTTGATGAAGTCAAGAAGAACTTAAGGACTTGAATATCCGAGACTCTTTGAGATACCAGGCAGTACTGTGCTTTAATCAGGGAGGATCTGTTTATAATTTTGATTCAGGAGGAAAAGTGAGGAACCTTTTGGACTCTTTGAAATAAGTGATCTGGGATCGGGGGGACAAAAAAAGCAAAGACAATTATGGACAGTGGTGAGGGGTGGTTATTTCTTTTATGGAAGATGAATGGGTTCGATGTACGGAGGGGATGTACACTCACATGTTAACTCCCATGTGTGTAAATAATAGGTTCTTTGTCTTGGTATTGTTTGAGTCTGGGGCATGACCTTAGCTGGAAGGAACTAGGATGGTTGTAAGGTTTGGAAGAAATACTCCCTGTGGGCGAGGGGGAAAATTTCCAGTGGTTTGTTGTTTATATGTTTGTTTGGTTAAGTTAAGTGTAGTGGTTAGTTTTTTAGTTCTAATAATATTTGTCGGGATAGTTTTTAGATCTTACAAATTCTGTGATTTTTTCCACTCGGCGTGCCATGAATAAACTGCTGCTTCTCAGGGGACTGCGGGATGTAATGATGTAAATTAATGGCTCTTGGGGTGCGCTGTACAATCATAGGAGGAGACTTTAACCATCTCATGGACCCTGAAGCAGGCAAGATGCCGGGGGTGTCTCAGGTAGACTCTCAGCTAATGGACTTGTGTGGGGTGTTGGGGCTGGTGGATGGGTGGCGATGTCTCCACCCTAATGGTAGGGATCTTACCTTCTACTCCAACCTGCACAAGTGCCACATGAGAATTGATATGTTCAAAGTTTGTGAGAAGATTTGTAGCTCGGGTGCTCGTTGTTGTGGTTCTGTTCGCCGAGCTGGGAGTTTTTGTTGCAAACGTTTCGTCCCCTTTCTAGGTGACATCCTCAGTGCTTGGGAGCCTCCTGTGAAGCGCTTCTATGCTGATTCCTCTGGCATTTATAGTGGTGTGTCTCTGCCGCTTCCGGTTGTCAGTTGCTGTCCGCTGCAGTGGCCGGTATATAGGGTCTAGGTCGATGTGTCTGTTGATAGAATTTGTGGATGAGTGCCATCCACAACAGACACATCGACCTAGACCCAATATACCGGCCACTGCAGCGGACAGCAACTGACAACCGGAAGCGGCAGATTCAAACCACTATAAATACTGGAGGAATCAGCACAGAAGCGCTTCACAGGAGGCTCCCAAGCACTGAGGATGTCACCTAGAAAGGGGACGAAACGTTTGCAACAAAAACTCGCAGCTCAGCGAACAGAACTGCAACAATTGATATGTTCTTTGCTCCTCCGGTCTGTTTGGATTCAGTGTTATCCTGTAGGATTGGAAACATAGCTGTCTCAGACCATGCGGCAGGGGATGGATGTCAAGATTAAGGATAATGGAATAGACCACGCAACACTGGCGCATGGATCCATTTCTTTTGAAGGATAGTAAATTTATAGAGCACTTCGCAATGGAGTTCAGGGCCTTCTGGGACGTCAATTCGGGTATGGCCAGTAATCTGATGGTGCTTTGGGAGACTGCCACGGTGTACCTAAGGGGTTTGATTATCTCATATTTAGCAACCAGGAAAAGGCAAAGAGGGGAACAGCAACAGATGCTTGCGGCCTGGCTAAAAGCAGCCGAGTTGGCATATTACTACAGCCCGTCTGAGGTCAAGCTGCAAGGTTCACAGCTCTTCAGGCTGCTCTGAATTCAGTACTTACGTAGGTGGAGAAGAGAGAGGCCTCCTTTGCATAGCAAAGTATTTGAATACGAGGAGAAGCCAGCTAGATATCTGGCGAGGAAGAAAAATGCTCTAAAGTCCATTGCATCCATTAGGGAGAGAACTGGTATTAACACTCACAAGTCGAAAAGGATTAATGTTATTTTTCAGAAATTTTATGTGGAGTTATACTGGTTGGAGAGCTGTGAGGATGGTGTGGCAAGAATGGAATCCTTTTTTAAGAACTTGGACCTCCCTGGTATAACTGCAGAGCAAGCCTCCCTTTTAAATGCGCCCTTAATAACACAGGAGGTGCAAGAGGTGGTAAGACAGCTCCAAAGTGACAAAGCACCTGGCCCAGATGAGTTCCTGAGTGAATTCTACAAGGAGTTCATAATTTATATTGGCTGAGCCAATCCTGGGAATGTATAATCACCCCTATAACCAGAACTGCCTTCCACCCTCTCTTAGGGAGGCCAATAACTCCCTCATTTTAAAGAAAGGAAAAGACCTTGAGGACTATGCCTTGTACAGACCTATCTCGTTTAAATCCTGTCAAAGATGGCTGGCCCTGAGATTGGAAAAGATACTGCCCACTATTATAAAAGAAGACCAGATGGGTTTCATTAAGGGTTGTAGCTCTTCCAATAACATTAGGAAGGTGTTGAATAGAGTGCATGTATGCCAGCAGAGGTTAATTCTGGGTTTGGCGATCTCCTTGGACACGGAAAAGGCATTTGATCAGGTGGAGTGGCCGTATCGTTTTGGTGTCCTAGAACGCTTTGGTCTTGAGGAGGCTTTCACTAGGTGGGTGGCAATGCTATATAATGACCCCAAGGTGGCAGTTCTTACAAACGATGCTAAGTCGGATAATTTTAGCATTGGGAGAGGCAGCCGACAAGGATGTCCCCTCTTGCTGCTGTTAATTACCTTAGTAATTAAACTGTTGGCAGAGGCCATTCGGAAGAACCCTGAAATAGTGGCACCAAAGATAGGAATGAGAGAGCACACAATTATTCTCTGCACTGATGTTTTCCTATTTTTTTGGCTTACCCGAAAAGGTCCGTACCCCAGCGAATACAAAAAATTAAATTATTTGGCAGCTTCTTGGGATATAAAATAACCTTTACAAAGTCGGAAGCTATGCCCATGGGCGGCTTGGTGGGAGTGCCTGACCTGGAGGATGGAACACAGTTTCCCTTTCAATCATTGCAAAAAGGTTTTATTTGTCTGGGTATTTTATTACCCCCGTTTTCCATCAGCTGTACAGAGCTAACTTTGTGCGATTGTTTGATAGAATAAAATGGGACTTGCAGCGGTGGGAGGGGTTACCAACATCATGGTTTGGCCGAATAGCCTTATATGTTCTTCCTCAGCTACTATATCATATGAGAATGCTCCCGTTGTTGCTGCCCAGACAGGTATTGCAGAGGTTAAATGGCTGGCTTGGGTCCTTCATCTGGTGTCGTAGACGCCCTCTCATGAAACTTACTAAGTTGCAGCTCCCGCAGGGTATGGGGTGGAGTGAGGGTCGATCTCCCAGATTTAAAGCAATATCAAATAGGTGCCCTATAGTCAGATGTGGGTGACTGGTTGCACAAGGGGTCGATATGGCTTGACATTGAGGCTTCTCAGGTAAGGTGTCCCTTGGTTAATTGACTGTTTATGGATAGGATGAAATCCGTGGCTGAGCATTATAAAAACCCGATTATCTTAAACATGGTCAAAGCTTGGAGAATAATGTGGTAGGGCGAGGGGAATTTGCATAAGACCTTGCCATTCACCCCTTTAGTTGGAGCTCCAGGATTTAGGCTGGGGTCAATGGACTTTGACTTTAAGGCATAGGAGATCAAGGGAGGCTCCAATTTGGGAGATTTATTCGAGGGAGAGGTATTGATGTCTTTTGATCAATCAAGTTACAAATATGGGCTGCCTAGTTAGGGACCTCTTTAATTATTTCCAGATTAGGCACTACATACAGAGAAAGACCACGATCTTGGCTCAACCTTACAAGGCTGATATAGAAAGAAGAACGCTCCGGTGTGTGGGCACACTCTCGTTCGGTATTCTATACCACTTACAGAGAGAGGATGCCCTGGAGGATATGGAAAGACTCAATGGAGTCTAGAGTCAGGGACTAGGAGAAGAAATTTTGTTTGGAGCATGGGAGAACATATGGGAGAATGAGAAGAAAATTTTGATATACAATAAAGACAAGCTATGCAGTTGAAGATTCTTCATAGGGCCCATAACGCTCCAGAAGAGTTAGCAAAGTTGCAGAAAGGAGCATCTCCAGGAGGTCCTAAATGTAAAAATAGCACAGGCACCCTTACACGTTGTTTATGGTCATATTACAGGATCCGTGGATATGGGGTGCCAAAGTTAGTGAGTTGGAGGAGATCCTGGGAATCGAGGTTAAGGCGGATCCAGTATCCCTTCCTATGGGTTTGCTGAATTTGCTCTCGCTGGATGAACATGGGAAGAGATTATTTCACATTCTCACACCCTGTGCAAGGAAGAACATTCTAATGAACTGGATCTCAGAAAAACCCCTGGGCCTCATGGGGTGGCGTAGATTGATGATGGAGCATATCCCCCAAGATTATCTCACAAGTGTGGTATGCCAGAAAACAGAACCATTCTATAAAATGTGGCGGCCCTTTTTAAATTACATCAATACCGACTTGTCAGCAATACTGTCCAGGGCCTTTAAAGAGCCATGGGGGCCGGGTTTGGTAGTCTGGGGGCCCTGGGGTGAGGAAGCTTGATAAATACGGGTTTTTATAACTGATGCTCCCGTGGGTGGGAGCCTCAGTGGGGGCGTGGTGAGTGGTATAATTTAGTTTAGTCTAATTTTAATTTAATTTAAGTTAAGATAATTCAAGATAATTTTATCTAATCTGACTCATTCTAAATTGGAGAAAGTTGGTCTAGTGCAATCTGGGTCAGCCTAAGCTAATTTGCATAATACAGTTACTTATTGAATCTCAACGTGGTGAGGTTTTTTTGGGTGATTGTTTTGGTGTGTTCTATCGAGTAGTAGGTAGTTTCTTGTTAATGTTTTTGTTCTATTGATTTTCTTTTTTATATTTTTATAATATTGTAAAAGAATAAAAACTTCTTCTAATAAAAAGAAATATGAAGAAAAGGTAGCTTAGGCTCTAACTTTTTCTTATTTTAAAAGCAGGTGCCAGGCGTTGGTCAAAATACTAGTCTGAAGCAAAAGATACTTTATTCATGCAGTATAAGTAAAATACAACAAAGAAGATTTTGGAATAACTTAACTATTGGAAAACATAACCAAATAATAGATTGTTTAACTACTAAACAGCAACTGTTCCAATATAGTAACAACTCATAAACACACCATTGGCAAAGGCAAATTCTAGAAAATACTCTGACGAGCAATTCTCCAATCCAGGAGTAGAAACATCGAGAGAGAGAGTGAGTAGCAGGGAGCGATGTTGGGGTCTTGAAGCGGGATTTAGAAGCTGCAGTACAACTGCTGCTACTGGTAAAACAAAACTAAAAATTCTCGTCTGTGGGAACTTGACCCCACCCATTCAAGCTGCTTTTATTGTTCCAACTTTTTTTCAAAAAAAGGCCAGTTCCTCACGAGCTGTTTATTTTATTGGATTCAAATAGGCGGCTCAACACCTTTATCTTAAAACCTCTCTTCAAAAAAAGCAGGACAAAATGCACCTTTTAAGCCATAGTATTGTCACAACTTCAATGTTTGGTTCAAATGGAACCCTGGCAGTGATTTTCTCAAATTCGCCAATTGTGGTCAGAGGGCAGGCTTGCCATCGGATTAGACTGTGGGTGAACTTTTGAAGTTGGAGAGCTGAAACTAAAAGGAAGGGTTGGGATACAAAGCCTGCCTGAAATGCTGGAATCCTGATCTTTCCAGGCAACTGTCCTAGCTCACAATGCTTTCAAGGCACCTGGAAACCAACTGAAAAATTCTAGTTAGCTTCTGGCAGTAGTCCTAATGAACCTTTTAAGGAACCTTAATTGGCTATTTGCTAATTGCAGTCAGGTAGCACTGTTGCTCCATATCCTGCCTCCCATTGAATTGTTCAGGATAGGATCGTACCAGCATGCCAGTCAGTATGTGAATTTCTGTGTCACTATGGTTATGTGGCACTCCCATTGACATGTAAAAATCCAGTCCATAGTATCTACTTTACTGGAAGTCCAGGCAAAAGCCTTTCTTTTTTGCTATTTACATTGAGGTTGTTATCTTGTTTGACTCATAGTGCTGGTATTGAAATCACATTTGTTGTCTTTTTCCCTCAAAAGTAGTATTAGAATTTCACTTACCTTGAGAAGTAGGCAATATTTTCATTTAAATTGTCACCTCACATATGAGGTGGAATTTTCCAAGGCATTAAAAAATATGGGCAAGGCAAGAAGTAAGGCAGAAATATATGAGACATTGGACTAACCCTGTCTCAATGTTGGGAATAATTTGCATCTTTTCTGAGAGTTCTGGACATCAGAGCAAGATGTTGATTAGGCAGCAGCGAGTTTCCAATTAAGTGGTATTATTGCTTGTTAATATTAATATGCTGTTTCCCATCCTACCACCCACCGTGAGAAAGCTTGATGGTGAGAATTCTTGACATCAAAGTCGGAGCAGTTATCTGGTGACCTCAGCTCACTGTCTGCAAAGATCTTTCATGCATCTTAATGTATGATCCAGGAAACCACACATGTCCTTCATCCATGGAAGTTGTTGTCACACCTTTATGATCTTCGTGGCACCTCTCTGATCTACTCGCAGGCCATTTGGGATGTGTAGATCTGCATTCCGGGGTGCATTGGCAATTAATATTGGAAGGTTGTTGCAAGGAAAATGAACATGAAGGAGGAGGCACCGAGCTCACAGATTGGATCAATCTGCAGTTTGTTTATTCTCTTAGCATGGCCACATTGAGTGTCCCAGGTTTTGCAGCTGGGTGGAGGAAGCCTGCTTAGCAGTAGAGATTATCGGCTTTGGAATTTGATCCTTTGTGTCTGGATCGGCCTTCTTGCCAGAGGCAGATTACCTGCCGAGAAAGCAATTTTACAACTGAAAGAAGCAATAGTTTTAAAGTGAGAGGGGCAAGATTTAAAAGGGACCTGAGAGGCAATCTTTTTCATGCACAGGGTCATTTGTATATGGAACGAACTACCAGAGGAAGTGGTAGATGCAGGTACTGTTACAGTATTTAGAAGACATTTAGACAGGTACATGAATAGGAAATGTTTAAAGGGATATGGGTGAAACACAAGCAAATGGGACTAGTTTAGTTTGGGAAACCTGGTTGGAACGAGACAAGTTGGACTGAAGGACCTGTATGTGTGTTGTATGACTCTGACACATCTTGGCTGAACTTCTAAAGATCAGAGAGGGGCTGGCAGATTAGGGTATGAAGGGCATGGCCACATTGAGTGTCCTATGTGGACACTTCACTGGGCTTCCCCCAATGGTTGGATGGGGGAAGGGGAGAAAGGGTACTTGGTTGAGTGCCAGGTACCCCAGTCCTTTGCCATGCCTTTGATCATGAAGATCAACTTGGATGATGAAGTGCATGTCTGTATATATTCAGCAGACTGAGCATGCTGGATTTGGCTCTTGATGGCAACCATTAATCTGTCCATGTAAGCACCCAGATGTTGACAAGCTTGAGGTAGCTGAGTTCCAAAGATAAGTGTACTAGTGTAGCCTCTGGGCTGTGAGGACTATTGATTCCCTAACACTTGCCTGCTGCACTGTTTCTTATTATACGTTCCTGATTGACAACACAATGGACTCCACTGTCACCTGGAGCTGAGCAGGTGCCTGCCTCCGGCAGTGCCCAAGTCTCAGGAGCCAGAGACATTTCTTCCTCAGCCAGACACAAAGCTGTAACAGTTAGGTATTCACCTTCCTTTGCTCCCTGAAGTCTAAAGCTGATGTACCCACTGAGGCTTTGGTCTCTGAGTTGATAGGCATTGCAGGAGGTGGCCTAGCCAATGCTTCCTCTGAAGTCTTGGAGCTCTCTTCCTCTGAGATCAATGAAGTGCCTTCTAGTGGTGCAGCCCAGTTTTCTGCAGATGTTGTGGTCATCCCACTGGCTCCTTCAAGACACAAAGGACAGAAGACCAATGGTTATAATGGTGTGCAATGGATACCCCAGGCATTGGGGTTAATCTGAGAATTGCATTGGGATGAGGATTGGTTCTAACTTGATTAACGTGCTTATAAGAACCACCCTGGTCTTCCCTCCCTGTAGTAGATAAGGAGCCTGGAGGTGGATACCCTCTACCAGTCCTAGGGTCTTTCTCCCGTGTCAAAGGCTGTTTTGTCCTCCTGTACTGGGAGAGAAGAAAGAACTGTTGTGAGGTGAATGTAGGCGGCATCACTGTTAGTCCTGTTGCAGGTGTTCAAAAGATGGTGGAGTATTTGGGAAGGTGAGTAGGTAGCACAAGGGCCATTAAGGGTTTGGAGGTTGGTGGGACCAAGTGTGAGTGAGGGAACATGTTGCCTGCAATCATGAGAATGTTAGAGTATGAACATGAGTGGGAGCTGGGTGCAGGATTGGTGTGAGTTAGCAGAGTGTGGCACCTAATGTGATGGAATGGAGAAGATAATTGATGTTCTTGCAGGGTTCCTGGCCATTCTTCTAGACTGGAAGGATCATCAAATAAGGCCATGTAAACAGTAGTAAAAAGCGCAAAAAGGGAAAACATGCTTTGGATGTGCACTATGCCTCCAAACAATCATGGAGAAGGGGATCAGATATGTAACCAAATTTCAGAGAAATGTCAGAATAATAAGACAGTAATTGTTGAGGATTTTAACTACCCAAATATTAACTGGGATAGTGTAGTTTGCAAAGTAGAGAGGGAACAAAATTCTTGAAGTGCATCCAGGAGATTGTTTGTTTGTTTGTTTGTTTGCTTTAGCCCGTACGTAGAAAGCCCAAGAGACAAAGGGCATCTCTCAATCTAATGTTTGGACTTGAACTGGGACAGGTGGAAGTTGTAACAATAGGCAAGCATTTTGAAGATGGTGACTGCAACTCAGTTCAATTTATAGTAGTCATTAAACAAAGGATAAGGATAGGCCACGAATTATAGCTCTAAACAGAGGAAAGACTAATTGTACTAAGATATGATTTGGCCCATGTAGACTTGGGAGCAGCAACTTGCGGATAAACTGTATCAGAGCAGTGAGATGCAGTCAAAGAGAAAATAGTGTGAGTACAAGGCACAGGTGTTTCTGTAAAGTCAAAAAGTTGGGCTACAACCAGAGAACCCAGAATGTCAAGGATGTTGATGAGGATAATATATTTTTTGTGATGGACTGGGTATGAAAGTAGGAGCCTATGGACTTCAAGGCAAAGTGAAGCATTAGTTCTAAAATTGGCTAAGAGACTGGAAGCAGAAGGTGGTGATAGTGGGATGTTCCTGTGACTTGAAGTCTATTTCTACTGGGGGTTACACCAAGCTCAGTGCTAGGACTTTTGCTGTTTGTCGTGTACTGTAATCATTTATAGGGGGTACAATCGAGAAGTATGTGGTGACACAGAAATTGATAAGGTGGTAAATAGTGAGAAGCATATGAATGGGCTGGACGATGCAAATAAAATTCAACCTGGTATGAATTTCAATTGTGGGTAGGTTAACAAGGCAAGAGATTACACTGTGAATGGTCGGCCCCTAGAAAGTACGGAAGATGAGGGGGAACTTAATGTGCATATCCACACATCCCTGAAGGTAGCAGGGGAGGTAATAGATCGTTAAGGCATATGGGCTACTTACATTTATTAGGGTAAAAAGTGAGGTCTGCAGATGCTGGAGATCAGAGCTGAAAATGTGTTGCTGGTTAAAGCACAGCAGGTCAGGCAGCATCCAAGGAACAGGAAATTTGACGTTTCAGGCCAGAGCCCTTCATCCTGATGAAGGGCTCTGGCCTGAAACGTCGAATTTCCTGTTCCTTGGATGCTGCCTGACCTGCTGTGCTTTAACCAGCAACACATTTTCAGCTACTTGCATTTATTAGGCAAGGTATTAAATGCAAGTGCAAGGAAATCATAATAGAATTGTGTAAGACACTACAACAGGAATGCTGCATATTTTCTAGTCACCACATTATGAGAAGGGTGTGATTGTTTGAGAGAGGGTGCAGAGAATATTTACCACGATGCTATCTGGGCTGGAGTGCCTGAGCTCTAAGCAAAGATTAGTTTGCTTTCTTTCAAGTGGTTACAGTTGAAATAGGACCTCATAGATGTGTAAAACATTGTGAGGAGCATTGATTTGGCTAGATAAGAAAACATTTCCGTTAGTAGAAGAATCAATAATGAAGAGGCATGGATTTAAGAAAAGCAGTTGAAGGCAAAAAGGAGAGTTTAGTTTAGATTAGATCAGATTCCCTACAGTGTGGAAACAGGCCCTTCGGCCCAACAAGTCCACACCAGCCCTCCGAAGAGTAACCCACCTAGACCCATTTCCCTCTGACTAATGCACCTAACACTACGGGTAATTTAGCATGGCCAATTCACTTGACTTGCACATCTTTGGACTGTGGGAGGAAACTGGAGCACCCAGAAGAAACCCATGCAGACACTGGGAGAATGTGCAAACTCCACACAGACAGTAGCCCAAGGTTGGAATCAAACCTGGAACCCTGGTGCTGTGAGGCAACTGTGCTCACCACTGAGCCACCGTGGCACCCCTGTTGACAAGACACCATTTTCACTGAGCAGGGGCTGGGTGTTTGGTGCTCAATATCTGAAAGGGTGGGTGCATTAGAATACTCGTAACATTTAAGCAGTATTTAGATACTCACTTGCATTGCCATAGCTTTCAAGGCTATGGGTGAAAGCCTGAAAATGCAGTCATATCTTTGTTGCCCATAGTGGACGAGATGGGCCAATTGACCTGCTTTTGTGTTTGCCACTTCCTGTAAAAATCCGTTGTTCAATACAGAAATTATTGCCTCTGTACTGCTCAGGCGAGAAATAAAATGGAGATTTTAATCAAGAGCCAGTTTTTGACAGTTTTAAGTTAGGCAAGTGGAGTTTACTGTTATTTTAAACATTTATTGCTGCTGCAATTATTCATATATATTTAGAGTTATTTTCTTGTAATTGAAATAATTTTAAATTACTTTCAGGAGTTTTTTGTGTTATATATACTTGAATTAGGAAGTAACTTCTGCTGGGGAGTTCGTGAAATTATGTTAAATATAAATTGTGCATGTATTTACCAGTTGCTATACCGAGGGAGAAAGATAACTTGGAACTTTTGATTGCTTTGTTATGCTTCCTCTTAACATTTCATGGTTATCTTGCTATAAATGCATCTCTTGCTGAAAATGTGTTGCTGGTTAAAGCACAGCAGGTTAGGCAGCATCCAAGGAACAGGAAATTCGACATTTCGGGCCAGAGCCCTTCATCAGGAAATGCATCTCTTCACAATATAATATAATTAATTGGTGTAGGTGGTGTGAGAATTTTTTTGTGTCTGCTAGGGTGCTTGATAGGGCTTGGGAACCAAAGACTCATACTCTTTAAAGTTTCATTACAAGATGAGTACAAGTATACACAATCAACCTTGGTTACAACCTTTGTAAAAGTTCACACACGCTAACTATTTACAAAATTTATTGATTTAATTTGTTTTACACCTGGACACTGAAAGAGAGTCCTATTAAACTATCAGTGTGGAAAAGAAACCCATGAGGGCAGATGATGTACAGTGAAATGTAAAATGATGTGAAAATATGTGGAAGGTAGTTCTTTGGAATATGGAATGTTGAATCTGCAAATTTAATGACCAGGCAATGAAAAGTGAGTCCATTACATCTTGCAAAGTATACTTTCCCTACCAAGATCAAAAGGGTAATATGGGATTTTACTGGTGAGCTTGGGTTAAGTTTAGAATGCTAAAGACTCTTTGAAGTACCTTAAAAGGATAACCCTGTCAGTCATATTAAATAGTACTTCTGGCAACCACAGTGGCATAAGTGATGTTGTATCCCCATATATGGGTACCATAAAATAAGCACTACTTCATAGTTGGCCTGCAGTGTTATATTGAATGTAACGTGCAAAGCTAGTAAGTTGTATCTGGATCTATCAACAGGGCACCTGTTCCTGCCTTCAGATTTTGGTGTAAACAAATGTGTCTTGAATTAGGATGTAGGGAAAATGTTGAGCAATGCAGTAGGAATTGTTTGGAAAATAATTCTGCCTTATGTGCAAGGGATCTTACAATGTAAAACTATATTTTCTCAATTAGCTCATCTAGTTTTTAAGAGTTAGATGCTTTCAAGTTAATATAAGTACAATACATAAAAGTGTTCAATGTTCTTAGAAAATATTTTAAAAATCACTTCTAGCAAGGTGGAATTTTTGAAATTTGTTAAAGTATAAGTGCCTGACAGTACACTTGTTTTATATAACTTCAAAATTACTATGTACATTATATAAATGCATTGTGTATAAACAGACATTGTTTTTTTTATTTATGAATAAACTGTTCTCTCATTATACCTTTCTACATTTCAGCTTTTGCCAGACCAGCTGGTATTGCTCCTAGAATTGCTGTTGGAAGTAAAATCCTTTTCTTTCCGAACACTGCAGTTGCTTCAGAAGCATTATTGCCTCCGGGAGCAGGATGCAGAGGTAATTCATTTACTGGCCCACTGAACTGTTTTGTCAACACTTGAAAAACTATGCCAAAGGGAAAAATGAAGTTCACAGGGCTTAAAACGATGGCTGTATAGCCATTTAAGCCAGCCAAGTTAGAATGCACTATAAATAATCAACTCTTGTTTTAAATATAATGGGGAAGAAAGGTTTATGGAGTCTTGCAATCTCTTGGCAGAGAAAAAATAAGTTTCTGTCCAAGTTGTTCAAAAGCTTTATTTGACATTGTTCAAAATCTTATGTTTCTCAATAGTACTTTGAGAGTTATGGTCTACTTCAAATTGTTGAAAAAATATTAATGCAGTAACGTTGTTTTCAGGAGTACAGATATCTCATTATCTTTCCTTTGTAGAAATGAACTAAGAGGTGTCGATGATGTAGTGGTAAAGTCACTGGATTAGGAATCCAGAATCCCAGATCATTAGTCTTGAGAAAATGAATTGAAATCCCACCATGGCAGATGGTAAAATTTGAAATTGTAAAACTTTTTGGAATTAAAAAGGTGAATTAATGGCAGCAACTGTCAGTGTCAGTAAAACTGGTTCTCACTAATGTCCTGCAGGAAAGGAAATCCGCCATCCTGAACCTGATGGAGCAGGGAAGAAGAATATGCCCTTGTCCAGCAGGACTACTAAAACAGTGATTTAAAAATAAAATTCATTCACATGTGGGACTTGGGTGTCACTGGCTGGCCAGCATTTACTGCCCTTTCCTCATTGCTCTTGAGATGGTGGTGGTGAGTGGCTTTCTTGAACTGCTGCAATCCATGTGCTTTAGGTTGACCCCCAGTGTCCTTAGTGGGGGAGTTTCAGGATTTTGATAGAGCAATAGTGAAGAGATGCTGATTTTCCCCTGTCTGCAATATTCCTGGCAAATCTCAGGAACATTGTGGGACAGCTCTGGACTAACATTACTTTTAAAGATAGCATGGGCACAATGCATGTGAGTGGATGGCAGAATATCCTGGCAGTAGTGAGTTGTTCCAAGAAAGGTGTGTGGCAAGATGGAGTTGGGATTGGATTTGAGGGATGCCATAGGGGAAGGGTAGGTAGTTAATTGGGCAGGCTTGATTAGATACATCAAGAAATTTGCTTGGGTTTGTGGTAGAAATCCCTCCAAAAAACATGACACAACTCGGACTTAGTTAAGAAATGTAAGATTCGGCTCTTGCTGTCTGATCAAAGGAACCAGCACAGGAAAAGAAATTCCCATTGAAAGCCATGTCCTATCTTTATCTTAAACATAAACCTGAAGAACTGCAGATGCTGTAAATCAGAAACAAAAACAGAAGTTGCTGGAAAAGAAAGGCCCAGTGACCCTGCCTGAACTCCGATTTCTCTTCGTAAATGCTGCCAAACCTGCTGAACTTTTCCAGCAACTTTTGTTTTTGTTTCCTACTTTAAACATTCCTTTCACCATTTGGGTGCATTTCAGATTTTGCTGTTAACAAATTCAGATTCTCAAACTGACATCAAGGCATTTGAACCTTTGTTCCCTGGGTGATTAGTCCAGGTCTCTGGATTACTGGTACAGCAACAACCTTTAAACTACTGTATCTTTTGGACATATGAAATCTAGTAAAGCATGGCAGCTACAGTACTCAGATAAAGCCCACATCTTTACCCGACCAAAGTTTCTTTCCGTCCTTAGAACCAATTTTCTTTCATAGTGTATCCCAAATAATAAGGTGCAAACTTAACTCAACAGCCAAGTAGTCCAGGAGTAAAATCACTCTGAGCATTATAAAAAGGTGATAATTTCCACAAAATTGTGCATGTTTGGTCAAATTTTTTTTTTGAGGAAATCAGACTTCTAATGTGTAAGTGTATTGAGAGGTATGGATCAACCGTTGGTAGATGGACCTGAGATACAGTTCAGCTCCTGATCTATTTCAATAGTAGAACCAGGTCAAGGAGCTGAACCACCTATTCCTGGTCCTCTGCCTGAACTACCTCTCAGTTTCAAACATTATTAGTTGCATAACCAGTTGAGTATTCTGGATCATTTGGAGTTTTGCAGGTTGCAAGAACCTTTGGGAATAGGAGCTACATATTATTATCTTGACAAATGAGGGGGCATAGATTAGATAGGTTGGTCTTGTGTACAGGCGAAAGTGGGGATTGCAGATGCTGGAGGTTAGAGTCGAGAGTGTGGTGCTGGAAGAGCACAGCAGGTCAGGCAGCATCCAAGGAGTAGGAGAGTCGATGTTTCAGACAAAAGCCCTTCATCAGATGAAGGGCTTTTGCCTGAAACGTCGACTCTCCTGCTCCTCGAATGCTACCTGACCTGCTGTGCTTTTCCAGCACTGCACTCTGGGCTTGTTTCCACTAGGGGTTTGAAGAGTGAGCGGTGACTTGATTGAAGTGTATAAGATTCTGAATGGTTTAGACTAGATGAACACAGGCTGTTTCCTCTTGTGGGTAAGTTGAGAACTTTTACATAATTTTTCAACCATTGATCTTTTCTGTAATTTCCAACTTCTGCTTCACAACAGAACACCTACCGGATTTATCGTTTTTTATTAAGGTGTCTACCTAAGGGATTAAAAATCGTCTGAGTAATTTTACAGAATTTAATGTAATCACTGCTGTGCTACCAAACCTTTTTTAAAGTACATGGTCAAAAAGAGTTTTTAGACAAAGATTAGATATCATAATGAAAAATTATTGACCGTGAAAGTAATTTTAAAATATATTCTGAGCGATTTTTGAAATAATTTGTAGCTCACATTGAGGTTCTGGATGTGTTTGTTCACTGAGCTGGAAGATTCGTTTCCAGATGTTTCCTCACCATACTAGGTAACATCATCAGTTGGCCTCTGGTGTTATGTCCCACTTTCTAATTATGTGTTCAGGTTTCTTTGAATGGTGATGTTGTTTCTGGTTCTTATTCTCAGAGGATGGTAGAAAGGGTCCAAATCAATGTGTTTATTGATAGAGTTCCAGTTGGAATGCCATGCTTCAAAGAATTCTCATGCATGACTCTGTTTGGCTTGTCCTAGGATAGAAGTGTTGTTCCAGTCAAAATGGTGTCCTCCTTCGTCTGTAAGTCAGGATACTAGTGATAGTGGGTCATGTCTTTTTGTGGCTAGTTGATGTTCATGTATCCTGGAAGAACAATTAGGCACCAGGATACATGGTGCTGGCAAATGGAATTACATTAATTTAGGATATCAAGTCGGCATGGATGATTTGGATTGGAGAGTCTGTTTCTGTGCTGTGTACTCTGTGACTCTGAGTCTAATAAATTAAAATTAAGAGGAATTTCTTTTTTGTGGAGAGTTAGCAGATTTGTTTCCAGGATATTTAATTTGCAAAGAGACAGAGAAATTATTAACATTGTCACAATTTTTAGTAACCACTTTCAGGTAATTGGCAAATAATGCAGGGTGAAAATGTGAAGGTTATTTTATTTAGTAAGTTCTAAGCATCTGGAACAGTCTGAACGGCAGCTGGATGAAGATTCTAAAAAGAGATTTGCAATTTAACTTTTTAAATTAACATTTGGAGGGCTATGGACAAGTGGCAGGAGAATTGAAACAGATTTACAGAAAGCTGAGTCACAAGTAGATAGGATAGTGAAGAAGGCAATTTGGTATGCTTTCCTTTATTGGTCAGTGTATTGAGATAGGAGTTGGGACATCATGTTGCGGCTATACAGGAAATTGGCTCGGCCACTTTTGGAATATAGTATAGGTCTCCCTCCTACAGGAAAGATGTTGTGAAACTTGAAAGGGTTCAGCAAAGATTTCTAAGGATGTTGCCAGGATTGGAAGGCTTGAGCTATATGGCGAGGCTGAATAGTCTGGGGCTGTTTTTCCTGGATTGCGGAGGCTGAGGAGTGACCTTGTAATGGTTTATGAAATCATGAGGGACATGGATAGATTAGATAGACAAGGTCTTTCCCTGGATTGGGGGAGCCCAGAACTAGAGTACATTGGTTTAGGGTGAGATGGGAAAAATTTAAAAGAGACCTAAGAGGCAAAGTTTTCACTCAGACAGTATGGAATGAGCGGTTAGAGGAAGTGATACATTTACAACATTTAAAAGGCATCTGGATGATAGATGAATAGGAAAGGTTTAGAGGAATTTGGACCAAGTACTGACAAATGGGACTCGATTAGTTTAGGATATTCGGTCAGCATAGACGAGTTGGACCGAAGGTAAAAACAATGACTGCAGTTGCTGGAAACCAGATTCTGGATCAGTGGTGCTGGAAGAGCACAGCAGTTCAGGCAGCATCCAACGAGCAGCGAAATAGACGTTTCGGGCAATATTCCTGATGAAGGGCTTTTGCCCGAAACGTCAATTTCACTGCTCGTTGGATGCTGCCTGAACTGCTGTGCTCTTCCAGCACCACTGAGCCAGAGTTGGACCAAAGGGTCTGTTTCCATGCTGTACATCTCTGTGACTCTATGACATTCATGCCGATCAGATTTCCCCAGCTAAACTAGTCCCACTGACCTGCGTTTAGCCCATACCGCTGTAAACCTTTTCTGTTCATGTACCTGTCCACATGCCTTTTAAATGTTGTAACTGTACTTGCATCTACCACTTCCTTTGGCAGATTATTCCACACATGAACTGCCCTGTGTGTGAAAAATTTGTCCTAAAGCCTCTCTTAAATCTTTATCCTCTCACTTTATCTATGCCCCTCATGATTTTATAAATGTCTATAAGGTCACCCCTCAACTTCCTACGCATCTGTGAAAGGAGGCCTAGCCTATCCTTATAACTCAAACCTTCCAGTCCTGGCAACATCCTTGTAAATCTTTTCTGAGCAATCTCCAATGTGAAAATGTCCTTCTTATAGCAGGGCAACCAGAATTGTATACAATATTCTAAAAATGGCCTGTCAAATGTACTGTACAGCCACAAATTGACATCCCAACTCTTGTACACAATGGAAAGATACTTGAAAACAATTTAAGCTAAAAGCACAGTAATGCACAACAGTAAAAGAAAGATACTCAAAATATATTTGAAATAAAAAGGAAAAGTTATGGCAGGGAAGTTATATTAACAGTTCAGTAGAAAGAAACCAAAATAAAATGCCTCTTTGGATTTTTAAGAAGGAGCCTTTCTGTCTAAGATGTCACTCTAGCAGCAGAGAACTTGAGCTTTTAGCTCCAGCTGCCAGCAAAAGCCTAACTGAAAGCAAAACTAAAATCTGTGTGTGCCTGACCCTGCCAATTCATGATTCTTTTGACTTACTTTTAAAAAAAACACCTAGGGAGAACTCGAAGCTGTTTACCCACTGTCTGAATAAAGGGGATATTTCAGCACGATACTCTCTTGCAGGAGATACAGGACAGAACATACCTCTTAAAGGCATAGTATTGTTACACTTTTTTATTGTTGTTGAAGGAAAAAAGACAAAAAAAGGGAAATCAGTTGGATTTTAAAAAGTGGTTTGAAGACTTGGAGAAGGAACAGTAAATATGAGGCTCCTGATATGTAATTTTTTATTTATAAAATCATTCCTTTTGGCTGTAATCCAATGATACAGTCGCTAAAATAAGCTTTTATGAATGTACCTAAGCTAAATTCTAAATCATTGACTGGATCGTTGGAGATATTAAACATTTTAGTTTTCAATTTGTTTATGGGATATGTGCATCATTAACTTCTCCAGGGCAATTAAGGAAGGTCAGTGACTTGCTTTCTTGAATTATTGTATTTCACATAATGTGCTGTTAGGAAGGAAGTTCCAGTAGTTTATCCCAGTGACATTGGAGGAACAGCCTGGAGTGTGACTTTCATCAGATTTAAAGGTGGTGTTTCTCACATGCATCTACTACCCTTATCCTTCTAGTTGTTAGAGGGTGTGGATTTGGTCGGTGTTATCAAAGGAGGTTTGGTGAGTTGCTGTACTGCATCTTGCAGATAGTATGCAGTGCTTCTACTAGATTGCCAGTGTTGAATAGAGTGAATGTCAAAGGTGGTGAATAGGATTCTAATCAAGTGGGTTGCTTTGTTCTGGATGGATTAAACTTTGAGTGTGTTGTACACATACATGCAAGTGATGAGTAGTCTATCAGACTCTTGACTTGTGCCTTGCAGGTCAGGCTTTATAGAGACAGGAGATGAGTTAATTGCCACAAAATTCCTAGGTTCTGATCTGCTCTTAGCTACAATGTTTATATGGCTGGTCTAGTTCAGCTTCTGGTTAATGGTAATCCTCAGAATGTTCATAGTGGGCGTTTCAGTGATGTAATGACATTTAAACATCAAGAAGTAATGGTTAGGATCTCTCATTGGAGATTATCGTTGCCTGGAACTTCTGTGGCATCAACATTAATTGCCTAAATCTGGATATTGTCCAGGTCTCACTGCACTTGGGCATGGACTGCTTCAACATCTGAAGGTGACGCTTATGCAATCATCAACGAGTATCCCTGCTTCTGATGCCATGATGAAAGGAATCAGCTGAAGGTAGTTAGGCCTAGAATGCTATCTGAGGAGCGCAAGGGCTCATATGGTGCAGAGCCAATGTCACTTACTCAAAACAGGAGGTCCAAGTTCAGGTTCCACATACTACTGATGTCATACAGTCATAGAGATGTACAGCACGGAAACAGGCCTTTCGATCCAAATCGTCCATGCCGACCAGATATCAGAACCCAATTTAGTCCTGTTGCTAGCATCTGGCCCATATCCTGGAATCATTGAACATAGAATCCCTATAGTACGGAAACAGGCACTTCAGCCCAACACGTCCACACCGATCCTCCGAAGAGTAACCCACCCAGACCCATTCCCCTTACCCTATATTTACCCCTGACTATTGCACCTAACTTGCACATTCCTGAACACTATGGGAAATTTAGCATGGCCATTTCACCTAACCTGCACATTTTTGGATTGTGTGAGGTAATCAGAGCACCCTGAGGAAACCCGTGCAGGCACAGGGAGAGTGTGCTAACTCCTCACAGACTGTCGCCCGAGGCTGGAATTGAACCCGGGTCCCTGGCACTGTGAAGCGGCATGCTGACCACTGAGCCACCGTGCCGTCCCATAAACCCTCAAAACCCTTTCCATTCATATACCCATACAGGGGCCTTTTAAATGTTGCCATTGTACCAACTTCCACCACTACTTCTGCATGAAAATGTTGCCCCTTAGGTCCCTTTTATATCTTTCCCCTCTCACCCTAAACCTCTGCCCTCTAGTTCTGGACTCCCCCACCCCAGGGAAGAGACTTTGTCTATTTATCCTATCCATGCCCCCCATAATTTTGTAAACCTCAGTAAGGTCACCCCTCAGCCTCCGATGCTCCAGGGAAATCAGCCCCAGCCTATTCAGCCTCTTCCTATAGTTCAAATCCTCCAACCCTGGCAACATCCTTGTAAATCAGGTTTCACAACATCCTTCTGACAGGAAGGAGACCAGAATTTCACGCAATATTCCAAAAGTGGCCTAACCAATGTCCTGTACAGCCACAACATGACCTCCCAACTCCTGTACTCAATAATCTGACCAATAAAGGAAAACATACCAAACACCTTCTTCACCATCCTATCTATTTGCGACTCTACTTTCAAGGAGCTATGAATCTGCACTCTAAGGTCTCTTTGTTCAGCAACACTCCCCACGACCTTACCGTTAAGTGTATAAATCCTGCTCTGATTTGCTTTTCCAAAATCCAGCACCTCTCATTTATCTAAATTAAACTCCATTTGCCACTCCTCAGCCCATTGGACCATCTGATCAAGATCCCATTGTAATCTGAGGTAACCTTCTTAGCCGTCCTCTACACCTCCAATATTGGTGTCATCAGCAAACTTACTAACTATACCTCCTACGTTCACATCCAAATCATTTATATAAATGACAAAAAGTAGTGAACCCAGCACTGAAGCACTGATCCTTGTGGTACTCCAATGGTCGCAGGCCTCCAGTCTGAAAAGCTACCTCCACCACCACCCTCTGTCTTCTACCTCCGAGCCAGTTCTGTGTCCAAACGACTAGTTCTCCCTGTATTCCGTGAGATTTAACCTTGCTAACCAGTCTCCTATGGGAAAACCTGTCGAATGCCTTACTGAAGTCCATATAGATCAAGTCTACCACTCTGCCCTCATCAGTGTGAAATAATGTCTTTGAACAGTTTAGTAGAAAATGTCTAAGCTGAGGAACCTGTGCTGTAATGTCCTGGGTCTGACATTATTGACCTTCAACAACCACAACTGTATTTGTTTGTTCTGGATAAGACTTCAACCAATGGAGTACCATTTCTGTAACTGTTCTGCAACAGTTTAGCGAGGGGCACAGAGCAAGTATTAAGTACTGTTTCTGGACTGTTGTCAGTATCCATTACACCATAGGGCATAGGAGCAGAAATTAGGTCATTCAGCCCATCAAATCTGCTAATCCATTTCTTGACATCATGGGATTGAATCAATGTATATCCCATTTATTAATATGTAACATCAATTTGTAAAATCTGTAAATGAACAGAGCCTTTAGTAAAGTCTTTAAAACTTCAAATCAGTGCCCACTACTGCTTTCGTGCAGCTAATTCACGTTTTGTTCGGTAGTGTGCCTCTTACCCTTAACAAAGTTTTCTTTCCCAATGAAGGTAGAGTCATAAAGTTACCGAATACAGGAACACACCCTTCAGTCCAACTTGTCCATGCCGATCAGGTTTCCCAAGCTAAATTAGTCCCATTTGCTTGTATTTGGTCCATATCCCTCTCTATCTTTCCTATCTGTGTCCCTCTTTTAAATGTTGTAACTGTCCCTACCTCTATCACTTTCTCTGTCAGTTCATTCCATATAGGCACCACGCTCTGAATAAAAACATTGCCCCTCAGAACCCTTTTAAATATTACTCCTCTTACCTTAAGCCTATACCCTCTAGTTTTGGACTCCCCTACTCTAGGGAAAAGAACTTTGCTATTCACCTTATCTGTGTCTCTCATGCAATGCAGTTTCTATTAACCTGCTGGATGTCTTTTTGTGTGATGCAGTGTGCAATAAAGTAATGATGCTGACCATGAAAATGTTATCCTGCACCAGTTTTTTGTTTATTATTGCAACTTAAGAATTTTGGCAAAAGTGAATTACATTGGAGAGCAAAGTGAACATACAAAAGCAAAATTAAGCGTGTGATCATTGCTCCCAGCTACTGAAATTGTGAACTTGTGTTTTGTATATGTTTTAGATAAATCTTTGTTTAACCTCACCTATGCAATCTAAATTCTTGGATTATTTCACAGGTGCGCCATCGCTGGTACGAGCTGGTCATTAAACATAAACACACAGTTGCATACAGGGACTTGATAAATTTTTTGGAGCAGCATCAGGTACCGTATTTAATACAATTTTTTTAACAAATCATGAAAAATAAAACTTAGGAAAAATATGTTGCAAAAACTTGTAAATTTCTAAAAGTGACCAACAGTTGCCAGGATATAACTCTTGCACTGAGATTTTGTTTTAAACGTGTTTCCACTTCACCTACTGTGGTACTGCAATAAATACTATTAATGCAGTAATAAAACACATTAGATGTCTAGGTTGGCTTTACACTGTTTTAGCAACCTACAATATTATACATTTAGAAAGCAATGAATACATTTTAAAACTGAATAGTTATCTTCATCCTATCTTTGAATTCTCTTATTTTCACTTCCTCACTATTTACTGTTTCTCTTATTTTCATTCACATATGCCATCATTTCGGTTTTAGATTGTCATTTGAATCTTACTTATAACTAATGCTACCTATTTTAACTAGTCAGAATCATCTTGAAAGAGAAATGATATCATAAATGATTTTTACCAGTTTTTTTTTTGCTTTTCCAATTCACAACATTCATTTTGAAGATGGGTCATCCTTTGAAAAGTTAAACCCTAATTGGCTGAAAGTGCGTTTGAAGTTAATTGTATGCTAGAACTCAAAAGGTGGATATCGTGAACAGCCGTGCCATCTGAATGTGGTTGACTTTGTTGCCTAAAAGGAATACTCAAACCTTTTACCCAGGTGTTCTTTCCTTATGTGACAGACAAAAGACTGGGCATTTCCGCAGACTTTAATTAAACATACCCTTGTTTATTTAATTCCTTGGGTAGCAGTATTCAATCTAAAACATGAATTTATTGTAGCATTTACTTGTAACTTCATTTAAATTGACTTCAACTTGAACTCACTTCATTGTAACATTTACTTCAACTAAATTCACATTTAACCCTAACTCTGAGTTTGGCTTGAAACAAATACCACCCCAATTTGAGTGAAGTGATCAACTTTGCTCTCAGTGTTGATATTGCCTCATGGTTCTTTATTTTTTCTGAAAACAACTTCAGGGCTGTCAAATGTAGTCTCAAAGAATTCTCGTGAGCAAGCCTTTGTTCTGGAAACTTTATCATAAATCATGATCACCCTTCTAGAAACATCTCAAGCACTCAGTCAATGAATTGACCAAACTGATCACAATGTTCAGTCCCAACCAGTGGAGTTACTGGTAAACAACACCGAAATGTTTGCACTAAGTCATAAACAGCCGCATCCCATGCTCCATATAATGTAATAATGGTGCCAGCATGTCTAAGCAGATCACCACATAACCTTCCACTCTCTAGGGATGGGTCACTCAACCTGAAATGTTAATTCTGAGTTCTCTGCACAGATGCTGCCAGACCTGCTGAACTTTTCCAGTGATTTCCATTTTTATTTCTGATTTACAGCATCTGCAGTTTTTTTGGTTTTTATATAACCTCCTTTATTTGGTCAACACAGAAACCAGCAAGTCACAATTATTTAAATTCTTGCCTATCTAACATCAATTCCACTACTGTGTTATCTCTGTTTTCCGTTGATCAAATTGAATTGAAAGAAACATCAAAAAATATTTAAGGACAATGTTATTATCACTGTAACATGTGGCAGAAGATGAACCTAAGGATGAAACAAAAGCATAGTAATCACCCTTGACATGATCCTCTACAATTAAATTCAGTATATCAGGCTGACAGAGCTATTAGGTAACAGCCATGTGATTAACAAGGTAGGGTTTTGTTTAGAAGATCTGTTGTGTTATCAATTGAGAAGGGAATGAGCTAATGAGCAAATAATCAGGAAGTAGAACATGTGGCCATTAGCTATTGCTGAGTGTTACTTATAGCTCTACTCTGGCGCATGAAATACTTTCCAGTAATAGAAGTGACTGAATCTTTATAGTGAATCTGTCTGTTGAGCAAGCTCGTTACATAGCTTCAAATAAACAAACCTCTGTTTTGTTTATGTTTATCAAACCTGGTGCATTGATAAATTTGTGATAAGCAAACCTATAATATGATGAGCAGCAGTGATATATTTTTAATATGAATAATTGAAGATGGCAAGGAAAGCCACAGGCAAAAAGTCGGTGCAGCGCTAAATGCTCTGTATGCATAGAAACTCCAGGCTGCTGATTACCTCTGCTGCTAATGCCTCACCAAACAACAAGAACCTGATTTATGTGACAGCGGGGTGGTAAAATAGACAGTCAGTTTTGAGTTGGACTGTAGTGCACGAGACTCATCTCAATGTTTTTGGTTGCCATTCTCTCACAAGAAGTGGTATGTGTAGTTGGGAATAAAAACTCAACCGCAGCCAGAAGCAAAACAAAACTCAGCCACCGCATTGCTGAATCTCCCCATAGAATAACTAAGTTACAATTCCCTTACACATTAGAATTGATTGTTAGTGATGGAGAACATCTGGAAGATCACCACCAAATTCCCACAGTAAGTTGGAAAGTTACAGATGTCCAATCTGAACTTAAATCTTTTAACCAAAGGATGAAATTATGCTATTTAGATTTCATCATCACTGCAAATAAAGATATTTAATAAAAATAAGGGGTTGCACAGAGTCAACACTTTAGGCTTGCACAAGGAAGCACAAGAAAACCCTAATAAGCTACGGAATGTACTAGAATATCAGTTTCATGTAAAAGTGAAATTCAGAATTTAATGTTTGGAGCTGATATCTACAGACAGCAGCTGCAGGAATCAATTGATCCATTCATCAACTGGTACCATGACAAGGGCAAAGAGAGTGATTTCTTGCAAGTTGAGCTATCTGACCAGATATCAGAGCTTGTTATAGTTTCAGTGGAATCAAAACCTTCTATTCAGACCCCTTAGAGAAAATTAAAGATAATAATAATAAAATTAAAAATAATTAAAATGAAACCATTGTAGTGATTTTTTGAGAAGGATTTTAGCTCAGGTTGATGATAAATATGTAAGTTAGCTCTCTGTAGCTAACTTACATTCTTATCAACCTGAGCTAAACATCTTCTCAAAAATCACTACAATGGTTTCATTTTATTTTTCACTCACTGTAGCTATTTGTAGCTAACTTACATACTTACAAACCATTGTAGCTAGACAACAGAATGAGCATTCATTAAGTGCAACTATTGGCATGGCAACCTGGGCACAAAATGTGAGCAAGCCCATGTGGAAATGCAGTCAGTTGGACCCATCATGAAGCTATCCTGCATTCCAGATAATTTCCAGTCATGTAGTGGGAAAGGATATACGAAATCTAGTTCCAGAAGTGTGACCAAAGGTAGCAGTAAGACACAACCAAACAAAACCCATGGCATAATTCTGGCAGCAACAGCAATGTGTGTGTCAGAGTGCCACATACATAATGATAGGTGGCCAGAACGATCAGTGCAGAGCAATCGTCTGCCTAGAAAGATAACAGACTGTTGACTTTGTGAATGCGACATGAAATGGGATGTGCAACAGTTAGAAAATATTGATATTAGCATCCATACCCTAAAGAAAAGTGACATTGTATAAGTCAGAATTCTGAAAAATGTGTATCTGCATATTTGGAAGTCAACGATCCATCCTGTGACAGCAAAATTAACTGCATATAATGGGTCACGAGTAACTTATATTGATACATTGACATTGAATTGCACCACAGTAAGTTTTCATAAACTATTAACTGTTTTATTTTGTGGATACAAGTGAACCAACAATAGCATGGTTATTGGCAAGTGTGGAACTCAGTATCATGACTACTTTTGGTCATAAAGAGTTGACCAAGGAGAGATATTTCAAGAGGTGTAATTTTCAAAGGAAAGCAAGCGTTTGTACTTGAAGACCTTGACTCGAAAATATTGTCACCATTTTATAAAGCGTATGGACAGAAATCAAATAAGGCACTTGGCAACTAATTTATTGACCAAGGATCAACAATAATATTCAGAAGGCAGATGTGCAAGGCATGCTGGAGTTACCAACCATGTTAACACAAAGGACCACTACATCCTCTCTAGATTCCATCACATTTTTCATTTAAAATTGTAAAATTTTACATACTTCCATTCTGAAATAACTGCACAGAGACTGGTAACCCATCACCAAGTCACCCTTTTATTTACTGTTGAGCATGTGTTGCTGGGAAAGCACAGCAGGTCAGGCAGCATCCGACGAGCAGGAGAATTGACATTTCAGGCATAAGCCTTCAGGAATAAAGCTTGTGGGCCAGAGGCTGGCTGATAAATGGGAGGTGGTGAGCTTAGGGGGAAGATAGCTGAGAAAGTGATAGGTGGATGAAGGTGAGGGAGAGGGTGATAGGTCAGAGGGGAGAGTGATGGACAGGTCAGGAGGGCAGTGCCGAATTAGAGGCTTGGGACTGGGATAATGTGGGGAGAGGGGAAATGAAGAAGCTGTTGAAATCTACATTTATCCCATATGGTTGCAGGCTCCAAGGCGGAATATGAGGCATTCTTCTTCCAGGCATTGGGTGGTAATGATTTGGTGGTGGAGGAGACCCAGCCTCTGCATGTCTTTAACAAAGTGGGAGGAGGAGTTGAAGTGTTCAGGGGCGGTGGAGTTGGTTGGTGCGGTGTCCCAGCGATGATCACTGAAACGATCCGCAAGAAGGCATCCTGTCTCCCTGATGTAGAGGAGACCACACCGGGTGCAATAGATGACATTGGTAGAGGATCAGGTAAATTTCTGACGGATGTGGAAGGATCCCTTGGGGCCTTGGATGGAGTTTGGGGGATGGGGAGGGAGGTGTCCGAGATGGTCCAGGTGAATTTGAGGTTGGGGTGGAAGGAACAGTCCATCTTCTGCAGTTACACTGGCACCAGCTCCCACCTGTTTCTCCATTACATTGATGACAGCACCTGCGCCACCTCGTGCTCCCACCTATTGCTTATTCATCCCCCCCCCATTTATCTCTCAGCTCCGGCCCATAAGCCTCATTCAGATTTATGCCTGAAATGTCAATCCTCCTCCGTGATGCTGCCTGATCTGCTGTGCTTTCCCAGCAACACACTCTTGACTGTGATCTCAGCACCTGCAGTCCTCACTTTCTCCCCTTTATTTACTGTGGCCAGCCAGCTGGAATCTGTCCCCTGAACTGAGGAGATTATAAATCCCTTTTTTATGTTGGTTAGCCAGGGCTTCCTGATTGGGTTGTTAACCTGGGCCAATCAAGAGTCTCATAGTCAACAAGAGCCCTGGTTCCAATCACTACACATAGTGACCCTTCTCTGACGAGAGTCATACAGCTTGGAAACAGACCCTTCAGTCCAACTTGTCCAAACGACCAGATATCCCAACCCAATCTATTCCCATTTGCCAGCACATGGCCTATATCCCTCTGAACCCTCCCTGTCCATATACCAGTCCAGATAACTTTTAAATGTTATAATTGTACTAGTCTTCTCCACTTCCTTTGGCAGCTCATTGCATACATGCACCACCATTTGCGTGAAGAAGTTCCCCCTTCAGTCCCTTTTTGAATCTTGCTCCCCTCACCCTGAACATATTCCTCTAGTTCTGGAGTCCCCCAAGCCAGGGAAAAGACGTTTTCTATCTACCCTATTTATGCCCCTCATGATTTATAAACCGCTATGAGGTCACCCCTCAATCTTCGTTCCATAGTTAACAGCCCCAGCCTCTCCCTATAGCTCAATCGCTCAAACTCTGGCAACATCCTTGTAAATCTTTTCTGAACCCTTTCAAGTTTTGCAACATCCTTCCTATAGGAGGGAGACCAGAATTGCACGCATTGTTCCAAAAGTGGCCTATCCTGTACAGCCGTATCATGACTTCCCAATTCGTATACCTAATGCTCTGACCAATAAAGGAAAGCATATCAAATGCCACCTTCACTATCCTATCTACCTGCGACTTCAAGGAATTTTGAACCTGCACTCCAAGGTCTCTTTGTTCAGCAAAACTCCCTAGGACCTTACCCTTAAGTGTATATGTCCTGCCCTGATTTACCTTTCCAAAATGCAGCACCTCATATTTATCTAAATTACTGTTCCAAGCTTCCAACCATCAGACTATTGAAGGACAATTCAAATATGCCTGAAGTATGCAAATAGGACAGAATCTCTGTTTTCTTTAACTAAGTGTCAGTTTTGTCACACATCACAAGAGTATCTCTCCACAATGCCAAATGAGGTTCCACACCGCATCTTATAAACTTGCCTCAATAATACCTACACTGCTCCTATGGTCTGCCTCATCAGATTTTGTCCCCATCTTACTAGGCATTGTTCCCAAAACAACTCACCACTAGGATATCCTGGAATTGACTGGCATCCCTGATACCATAGTCATTGTGTGCCCAGATAAGCACTGTTAGTCCAAAGCTATCCTATATGGTTCTTCACATTTGACCCAGACATGGCAGAGAAAGGAAATTGCAACCCTTTTTGGGCAGGGGCCTGGATGTCCTGCTAGATGCGATGGTGCCAAAGCGAGCTTCATTTTACCCCAGGACTAGCAGAGGGGGCAACAACACCAGACATGACTGTCTGGTCCAAAGTTGACTTCTGGTTTAGTGGAGTCTCAGCTGTCTGGAGGAGTGGAAAGCAATATGGGAGAAAAGTCAATAACCACCTTAACTCAGCAAGTGTGAGTGTGACCATGTTCTCTGTGATAATTCACACTCATTAACCCTATGACTCTTCCCACCAGGGTTTACTATTCTATGGGATTCTTCATCACAGAGCTATTGAGTTTGACTAATTAAGAAAATTCAAGGTTGAGAGAGACAGATTTTGAATCAGTAAAGGAATCATGTGACCTAACTGAAAGGTAAAGCAGACTCTGGGCTGAATGGCCTACATCTGCTTCCTTGTCATATGGTCTTTTGGCATATGACTACATTGCAGGTATGAAACTGCTTAATCAGCATGTAATCGCATGAACTCCACATCTTACTTGGGTGACCCATTCCCCCACAGACGAATATAGTCTGCATTGAACCTACATCTTATGAGGTCACAAAACCAAGTAAGCAAAGTATGAACATATAGCATCCAGCATTTCAGTTGTGCATAAAACACATCTAATGGTAAACCCATTGAATTAAACTGTGAACATGTTCCACAAAAACAGTCAGCTCTCCACCAATATGCCAGATACCAACATAACTGCAAGTGAAGAATACTTAAGTGATGAGTCTATTACCGTGGAAGATCATGCCATCACAAGATCTGTGAGTATTGTTAAACTATCTAGTTGTTTTACAGACATAAACCCTTAATTTTTAAATAAATTCTTAAGCTCTTAAACACAAACTTTTTAATATAAATAGTTCATAACTACAGCAAGGAACATGTTTGTTGAGCCTGTTTGTAATATAAACTTCAGGAAAAAAGCGTGGTGGTTGTTATATCACTTGAACAGCACGGTGGCTCAGTGGTTTGTACTGCTGACTCACAATGCCAGGGACCTGGATTCAATTCCACCCTTTGGTGACTGTCCATGTGGAGTTTGCACATTCTACAGTTTCCTCTCCTCATCCAAAGGTGTGTGGGTTAGGTAGACTGGTCATGGAAAATGGCGGATTTCGTAGATGTGGTGAAACTGGGTGGAATACTCTTTGGAGGGTTGGTGTAGACACAATGGACCAAATGGCCTGCCTCCATACTGTATGGATTCTATACTGGGAGAGCTATGCTAATTAGCAAGCAAACAGGATGTAGAACATATACACAATCACGCTTGGAGCATACCATGTGAGGTTGTGCAGTTTTGTATCCCTGTTACAATAATTGCTGAATATCAAGAGAGAATCTATTTAAGGAATCCTGTAGAATATATTTAGATAAACAGAATTTATGTTTAGCTTACCAGTCCTGGTGTTAGATTAGTAAATATGTGCCAAGCAATCATACAACTACAACACAGCCCAGGATTAACATTTACTTTATTTCTGTGATAATGCTGTGGACTGGTATTTGTATAAGAAAGAAATACATTAATATAGAATCTTTCCATGTCTGTAGGGCATTCAGAAACACTTTACTTTAAAAGGATGTTTTGATATTTAGTCACAGGTGTTTTAATTTGGTTAGTGGAAAGCATAACACACGTGCTTGTTTCATATAGTCCAAAACACTTAGTACAGCTTACTTTACAGTGTTGAAAGAAAACTATCTGTATAGTGCAATATTAATATCCTTGAGGATACAGGCAGGTAATATTTGGAACATATTTGCATAAACTTTCAACACTGAAACAAATCAGTTAATACCTAAGGTATTGTATGACATGATTATTTTTCTCCATCTGGACCGCCAAGTCATACCCCTGTTTCCTCATTAGCCTTGCTGATAATACTGTGTCCTCCGAGCTGTTGACATCCGAATCCAATGACCAAATGGAGGAACCCAAGTTACTGTAGTGTTTTGGTACAAGCCCTGACATAGTGGTTTCAGAAGCAGAAAACACGTGATAAATGCTTCTGTATATTGTATGCTGGTCTGTAATTAACAGGATGAGATGGACAAGGAACAATAAAAAAAATTTAAATCTGGAATTAAGAGTTTAATGATGACCGTAAATCCATTGTTGGTTATTGGAAAAACCTATCTGGTTCACTAATGTCCTTTTGGGAAGGAAATGGCAATCCTTACCTAATCTGGCCTACATGTGACTCTAGACCCACAGCAATGTGGTTGACTCTTAACTGCCCTCTGGGTGAATTAGGGATGGGCAATAAATGCTGGCCAAGCCAACAACACCCTAGTCTCATGAATGAATAAAAAAAAAAATTGACCCTAAAACACTCAACTGACTTGAGAACTGCTGTCCTATATCTCTGTTATTTCAAGCATGACCTATCTTCTGTTACCTCATTATCTATCATGGATAATCAGTCTTGGGTACCATTTGTTTGCTATGTCATCTACCTCCTTTTGATATTTGGACTGAGTTCTCATTTAAGAAGAGTATGGTGAGTATGCTGCATTAAGGAGACATAAAGTAATATCAACAGAAACATAAAAGAAAGAAACTGGAATAGACCATTCAGCCCTTTGAGCCTGCTAACCATCCAATAGGATCATGGCTGATCATCCAATTCAGTCTCCTGTTCCCACTTTCCCCCAAAACTCTTGGGCCTAAAAATGATTATCTAACTCCTTCTTGAAAACTTCAACGTTTTAGCCTCAATCACTTTCTGTGGCAGAGATTTCCAAAGGCTCACATTCTTTGGGTGAAGACATTTCTCCTCCTAAATGGCCTACTCTGTCTCCTTAAACTATGACCCCTGGACTCAAGAGTCATCTGGAGCATTTTTCCTGCTTTTAGTTGGACTAGATTGGGCTGGGATATCTGGTCGGCATGGGCGAGTTGGACCGAAGGGTCTGTTTCCATGCTGTACATCTCTATCACTCTATCCTGTCTTGGCCTGTTGAAATTTTACAGGTTTCTATGAGATTTCCCTTCATCCTTCTAAACTCCTGTGAGCATTGTCCTAACGGATCCAGTCTTTGTTCATACACTAGTCATGTTATCCCAGGAATCAGTTGCGGTCTCACTATTACCAGAACATCATACCTCAGAAAGGATATCAAAACTGTACACAATACTCCAAGTGTGGTCTTACCAAGATCCTGTATAATTGCAGCAAGACATCCTGTCAGATGCACATGAATTCTTTCGTTATGAAAATCAACATACCATTTGCCTTCTTCATTAACTGTTGCATCTGCATGTTTACTGTCGACAAGTTGTATACAAGGACTCCCAGGTTGCACCTCCCAATTTCCCAGTCATTGCCATTCAGGTAAGGATCTGTTTTTGCAACCAAATGGATAAGCTTACATCTATCCATATTATAATTGATCTACCATGCAATTGCCCACTCACTGAACATGTTGAAATCATACTAAAACATCTCTAGATTCTCCTGTTCAGTTCACCCTCCTTAAATTTCATCCTCCCACCCAGCTTTGTTCTGTTTGCAAATCTGGAAATGTTACATTTAGTTCCCTTGTCAAAATAATTAATATGTATTTGAATAGCTAGGGTCCCCCAGGCACTGATCCCTATGGTACTCCACTGGTCATGATTGCCACTCAGAAGATCTGTTTCTTCCTTCTCTTTGTTTCATTTATGTCAGCCAGTTCTCTATCCGCATCAACATACTACCCCCAGTCACATGCACTTCTATGATGCATGCTAATGTCTCATGTGAGACCTAGGCAAAAGCCTTCTGAAGTCCAAATGAACTGGATCCATTGGCTTCCCCTTTTTAACTGTACCAAATTTCAATAAATTTATCGAGCATGGTTTCCCTTTCATAAATCTTTGTCCTGGATAGTGTCAAGATTCTTGTGTTGTTGGAGCTATACCCATCCAGGCAAGTGGGGAGTGTTCCATCACTCTCCTGATTAGTAACTTGTAGATGGTAGATAGGCTTTAGGGAGTCAGGAGGTGAATTATTCGTCATATTATTCCTGGCGTTTGACCTACGTTTGTAGCCACTGTGTTTACATGGTGAGTCCAATTGAGCTTCTGGTCAATAGTGACACTCACAACATTGATAGTGGGGCATTCAGTGATGGTAGCACCATTGAATCTCAAGGGGCAGTGGTTATATGGTCTCTTATTGGAGATGTTATTTCCTGGTATTTATGTGGCACAAATGTTACTTGCCACTTGCAATTTCAGGATATTGTCCTGACCTTGTTGCATTTGAACTACTTCAGTATCTAAGGACTAGTGCATCATGCTGAATATTGTCAATCATCAGCAAGCATCCTCATTTCTCACCTTATGATGGAGGGAAGGTCATTGATAAAGCAGCTGAAGAGGTTGGACCTAGGACACCACCCAGATGTCCTGTAGCTGAGATGACTGAACTCCAACAATCACAACCATCTTCCCATGTGCCAACTATGACTCCAACCAGTGGAGAGTTTGCTCTCTGATGCCTATTGATTCCAATTTTGTTAGGGACCCTTGATGTTACACTTGGGTAAATATAGCCTTGATGTAAAAGTCTGTCGCTCTCACCCCTGGAATTCAACTCTTTTGTCCATGTTTGAACCAAGGCTAAAATGAGGTAAGGAACTGCATGGCCCTGGCAGAACCCAAAATGGGCATCAGTGAGCAGGGTATTGCTGAGCAGGTGTAGCTTGATAGCACTGTCAAGGACCCCTCTTTTCTGATGATTGGGTGTAGATTGATATTTTTAGTATTTGAATGGGTTGGCTTTGTCCACTTTGTGATGGACTTATGGGGCATAAGGGCAAACTCTGCACTGGCTAGAGTTATACCTGACATTCAGGAAGAGAACTGTGATTGTTGGAGGTCAGTCATCTCAGCTGCTGGACATCCAACCATTTTCATCTGCCCAGCCATTTTCAACTGCTTCATCAATGACTTCCCTGCATCATAAAGCCAAATGTGGGGATGTTCAGTGATTGCACGATTTTCAGCACCATTCACAGTTCCTCAGATACCGAAGCAGCTTATGTTCAAATGTAACAAGATCTAGAGAAAATCTAGGCCTCAATGACAAATGGCAAATTACAGGTGGTCTCCATTTCCAATAAGAGGCGACATAACCACCTCCCCTTTACATTCAGTGACAATGCCCTCACTGAATCCTCCACTGAACATCCTGGGGGCTACCATTAACAAGAAACGCAACTGGTCTCCCCATAGAAATTCCTGCTTGAGGAGTGTGGTTAGGTGCTGGTGTGCCTTTGCACTCAGGTAGTGACTTTGTGCCTTCAGACCCTGCAGCAATACCTTTATGTCAAGCCCCCTTCAAGCTGGTGCACCCTGATGACATATTTCTTCTATCAGGTTTGTAACCTCCATTATGACACACAGTTCCTGTTTATGGAGTGGGCCTGGCCTTGAGTTTTCTTCCAGGAATTGCCTGTCTTCTATCTTGTCCTAATCACAGTCTGGGACATGGTCACCTCACGCCAGAGCTCTTCCCCTATGTAATTTGCGGCACTTGACAGGGAGCCGCTGCTCAGGAACAGGTTCCTCCTCAAGTGTGGTTTGCACTGGCTGAGGAAAGAGAGAGCTCGGGATGTATGGCTGACCAGAGTCAGGGATACATTGGATGACAGAGGAGCAGGCTTGATAATACCAGCACAGTTAACTGTAAGCATGTTTAGTCTACCTCCGATTTGCAACCTGAGCCATTCAAAGCCTGACGGACAAGGTACTCAGCCCCACACCTTGTGTGCCCTTGAGAAGGCCTAAACATGCAGTCAATGCACGAACTGACTCATCCGTCTGTCTGCAACTTGACATTGGCCCTCTACCCAGACCCCTCCCCCTAGCATGATGATGTGCCCCACAATCTGGGATATCCTCCCGATGGCCTTTCGAATGGCACGGAGGCATCATTTGTATGGGTTGATGCTGTACACTCTTAAAATGCTGTTCCTTCATCCACCACCAGGACATGACTTGGCATACCGTTTTGCCCTCTGGTAGCAGAGATCCTTAGTGGAGGGCCCTGTATGAAGGGGTCCTTGCCTCTTACATTGGGGATCTGGGGTGGAAAGTGCTGCACGTGGTGCTCCTAGGTGCAAGTCCATGTGCACGTTCTGTGTCCTGGAGGAGACAGTCTTCCACTTATATGTCGCGTGCTTTCATCTGCAGCCCCATTTTAGCTTTTTGAAGAGGCTATGTTAAATGTTTGGTTGCACTTCAGCCCTACACCCCTGATCTACGGGCACCCGATGTGGGGAAGAGCGGACAAGTTTATGAGCCGCCTTGTGGTTTTGCTCATGGGCCTGGCCGAGACAGGCATTGATAGGTCCAGGCAGCGGGCCAAGGAGGGGCTCATTGTTCCTGACTGTCTGCCCATCTTTTGCAATTGCGTCCATGCTTTGGTATCCCTGGAGAAGGAAGACGCGGTGCTCACGGACACAGGTGAGGCCTTTCGTGATCGCTGGGTGCTGAGGGGGCTGGTGTGCATTATCAGCCTGGATAATGATATTCTAATGTAGTTACTTGTCTCTGTGGTCTAAGTTTCCATTTTGCCCTTTGAGTTTGCACTTGTTTTCTGTTTGGTGCCCCAGGAAGAAGTCTGCCTTATTTTCCCTTTGTTCCAATTTTGGACTCCTTGGAAGAACCAAGGAGGTTTCTATTTTAGCTCCATACTGTCCCTGTCTCAGATGAGGGGAGTTTTATCTTTAGTTGAAACAAGCAGGGAAAGTTGCTCTGGATTTTAAACCATTGTAGTCTCTGTCCCAGAGTGGTCAGTGGGGATGGAGTGGAGGGGATTTATTTATTTAGTTGGTTATTTGTTTTGTTTTCTTTGGTTTTGCTTGAGTTTATTTTTATTTTATCCCCTCCCCTCCCCATTTCCCTGCCCAAAAGAGATTGGTGGGGACAGAGTCAAGGTTGAGCCACCTTTTGTTTGTTTATTTGTCTTTGTTTTTCCTAGAGTAATAGCTTATTTATTTTTGTTTCACAAAATTAAGGCAGCTTTATTTTCTGTTTTGAAAGAGCACAGTGGGTTTTGCTCTGAGTTTACCAGGTGCTGTCCCTGTCGCAGGAGTTTCTGTTTGGAGCGGTGTCGGAGTGTTGTAGTTTGATCTCATATTTACACCTTTTGTTTAAAAGATGGAGGGTTGCTTTTCGGACTTGAGGCCTGTCACCGCTGGTATTCCACAGGGATCGGTTCTGGGTGTTCTTATATAAACGTCTGGGTGACGTTTATATAAATGATTTCGATGAGAATATAGATGGCATGGTTAGTAAGTTTGCAGCTGACACCAAAATTGATGCCATAATAGACAGTGAAGAAGGTTTTTTAAGATTACAAAGGGATATTTATCAAATGGGTCAATGTGCTGGAAAATGGCAGATGACTAGTTCAATCTGAATGAATGCGAGGTGTTGCATTTTGTTACAACAAACAAGCGTAGGGTTTATATGATTAATGGGAGGGCATTGGGTTGTGGAACAGAAGGACTGAATAGTTCTGGTACGCAAATCTTTGATGTTTGCATCAGATATAGGCAGGTGGTTAAACAAGTGTTTAGCATACTTGCCTTCATTGCTCAGTCCTTTGAGTATAGGAGTTGGGAAGTCATGTTGAGGTTGTACAGGATAATGGTGAGGCCTCTTCTGGAATATTGTATCTGGTTCTGGTCACCCACACATTGGAAAGATATTAAGCTGGAAAGGGTTTAGAAGAGAATTACTCAGATGTTGTCAGGTATGGAAGGTTTGAGTTGTAAAGAAAGGTTGAACTGCTGGGACTTTTGTCACTGGAGTATAGGAAGTTGAGAGGCGACCTAATTAAAATTGTTAAACTCATGAGTCGTATAGGTAGAGTTATTGGTAGTTGTCTTTTCCCTAGGATAAGGGATTTCAAGACTAGAAAGCACTTTTAAGGTGACAGAAGAGAGATTTAAAAACGATAGGGGTAATTTTTTTACATATAGGGTGGTTTGAACGTGTAATGATATTCCTGAGGAAGTGGTGGATGTGGGTACAATTACAGTATTTAAAAGATATTTGGATAACTACATGTATAAGAACGGTTTGGAGGGCTATGGGCCAGATGCAGGCAGGTGGGACTAGTTTCGGCTGGGATTATGTTTGATTTGGACTGTTTGGGTGAAGGATCTGTTTCTGTGCTCAATGACATAAACACAGTGGTTGCAAGAGCAGGTCAGAGGCTTGGAATACTGTAACGAGTAAATCACCTCCTGACTCCCCAACGCCTGTTGACTACAGAAGTCAGGAGTATGATGGAGTACTTGCTACTTATTTGGACGAGTGCAGTTCCAACAATACTCAAGAAGCTTGATACCATCCAATACAAAATTGCCACTTGATTGGCACCACATCCACAAGCACCCAAATTAATTGACTGAGTGATTGTACTTTGCATTGGGAGTGATATGAATACTTGGGGTTGCATAAAACATTTTGTTGTTTTATCAGCCAGTTATAGTGAAATGTTCCTTTTCATTTGATTTAACATTTACCAGTTTCATGGTTGATATAAAAACAAAAACTGTGGGAGCTGACAGATATACTGGAGAAACTCTGCAAGTCTGATTGCATCTGCAAAGAGAAAAGCAAAGTTAGCATTTCATATCAAATGACCCTTTGTCAGAACAGACCCTTCTGACAGCGTCCACAGTTCTTTGTTTATATTCTTGTAATACACTGCCACATCTCTTTCAGGCATATCAACCTTGAAATTTTGCTCCACTCTCTGACGGTTCTGACAAAGGGTCAGTGGTGAAGTTGAAATAATAACTCTGCTTCTCTTTCTGTCAGACCTGCTGAATTTTTCCAGGACTTTGTGTTTCATGTTTACATTGGTTACTATAAAAGCTGTAACGGTGGATTCTTGTTGGCAATTTCTTTATTTGGGAACATTCAGTAAATTTGGTTATTTTGGTTTATGGTTTCCCCACAGGTTTTGTAACAATTATGGCTGATGAACGTTGATGGGATTCATTGTCTTCGATCCAGATTTTTTTTTCCCTGTGTGAGAACTCCCGCCATTGGCAATTATCTCACACAGCTTTTAGATATGCTCAAATTGCCAGACTCTAGGGACTACTTTGAAACTACATTCTATAGACAAAGCAATTGTAATCGGAAGAATAATGGCACACATCTTAAAATATTATAGCCTGGTCTTTATAACATGAAAATAGTCTAATAGCATGACAGTAAAAATGTGCAATGCATGGAATAACCATAAGAAAGTCCTTTCACACCTGCTGTCAGCCAAGTGAATGTTCTCTGGACTGCTTCTTATGTCACCATGTCTCCCCTTAGATAAGGTGACAAAACTGTAATAGGATTGAAGTACCTTTACATGACTTTATATATTAGACTATTTTCTAAATACATTAGATATAAAACTTGGAAAGCCAAACTTTATTTTAAAAGACACAATCTACTTACTCCATTTCTTATCTCAATATTTGCACTTGATCACAAGTGTATAGAGTTATAGAGTCATACAGCGTGGAAACAGACTCTTCTGTCCAACTCATCCATGCCAACCAGGTTTCCCAAACTAAACTAGCCCATTTGCCTGTGTTTGGCCATCTCCCTTTATAACCTTTTCAATTCATGTACCTGTCCAAATGTTTTAAATGTTGTAACTGTACTTGCATCTACCACTTCCTCTAGCAGTTCATTCCATATATGCACCACAGTCTGAGAAAATGTTGCCCCTCAGGTTCTTTTTAAATCTTTCCCTCTCACCTTAAACCTATGCAGTCTAGTTTTGAACTCCTTTACCCTAGAGAAAAGACATTAGCTGTTTTCCTTAACTATGCCTATCATGATTTTGTAAACCTCTATAAAGTCACCAGTCAGTCTCCAACACTCCAGGAAAAAAGTGTTCCAGCCCATCTAGCCTCTTCTCATAATTCAAACTTGGGTTCTGCTGCTGCTTTTTCTCTGCACTGATCTTGATCCCACTCTGACATAAGTCACATATAATTCCCGACTTTTTTGAGTTGCTCCCACTCAAAGTCTCAACCATGCTCTACCACAGCATGTTTAAATTCCATTTTGCACTGAATCAGTTCCTGCTCCTTCTGATTTTTCTATCCAAGGTTATATACAAGTTTATCAAATGTTCTTCAAATATAAAATTATATTAAATTTATGCTACTCCAGTGCTTTTTTGAAAAAAATTGTTTTATTAGTCTGCTTTGCTACTTTTTGTGAAATATTTATCTGCATCTAAAGAAACCTCCACTCCATTCTAGACATTTACTTTGGAAGAGATTTGTGGCCTAACCTCCTTTAACAAACGTACCACTTCACAATTGTTTTACTCAAGCTCATTTGGAACTCAAATAGCCATAATTTATTAACATTTTCTTATCTATTAAATATATCCACTGATTTAATGTTTTCTGCAAATTTTGAACTGGTACTTATCATTTCTGAGTCTAAGCTACTTATATAAGTAGTGAACAGCAATGGTCCCAGCATTGACCCTGGGAAACTCCACACCCTTTCTTTGAAAATTGAGAAACTACTTTTACCAGCTTCATTCAAATTTATACTCAGTTAGCTAAACATTCTGCTACTTGTTCTCTAACTCCACATGCTAGGTGATACCTTAGCAAAAGCCTTTAAAAGTTAAATTATACTTCATGGAACCTTATGCTCTCTCCCATGGTGAGTTCAATGATGGGAGGTATTTAATCTAGTTGGAGGGTGGTTTTGGTGAGCTCATGGGATCCTGCCACCATTCTACCTTCACCCCGATTAAGTCTGTGATGGAGAGGCCTGTGAACAGCTTAGCCTACCATCAGTTGAAGCCCTAAAGTAGCAAAATGCCATGCATTTAAGGGCTTCACCCCATTGCTACCAGTGTTAAACACGATGCCAGCAAAGGCTTGCCATGATGGGAGCCTGACAAGCAAGCCCTAGCCAGGATTCTTTTAGGTCCTTAGAGAAAGGCGTTCCTTGATCAAAGTCACTCAGTGTGTGATCAAAGATCATGGGTGGCTCAGTGGTTAACACTGCTGCCTCAAAGCGCCAGGGACCTGGGTTCGATTCCCACTTTGGGTGACTGTGTGGAGTTTGCACATTCTCCCCCTGTCTGCGTGGGTTTGCTCCGGGTGCTCCAGTTTGCACCCATGATCCAGAGATGTGCAGGTCAGGTGAATTGGCCATGCTAAATTGCCTATAGTGTTAGGTGTATTAGTCAGGGGTAAAGAAAGGGTAGGGAAATGGGTCTGAATGGTTTACTCTTTGGAGGGCCGGTGTGGACTTGTTGGGCCAAATGGCCTGTATCCATACTAGAGGGAATCTAACCTAAACCAGGCAACACAAGGGAGTAGACAGCTACTGGAAGCCATGTCCCCTTTCCTTGCTACAACACCTCTCTCCTCTCCCGAACTCGTGACACCCCAACCAACATCACTTATTATTCCTGGTCTTCCTCAATCTCAGCCCTCAGGTAAGTGTAGTACCAATACCTTGAAATAGTGAATAAAGTTGTTCAAGCATGGCCTTTCATTTTGGAATCAGTGTTGATCACTCTTTGTTATCTTATCAATTTCTGAGTTGGGACAGGAAATTTAAATTGAAGACATGCTGAAAGTGTCAGATTGCCACATAACCATTTGAGAAAACCAGAAGCAAGTGTGGTTCATTTATCAGTGGCTTTTTAACACAGCCACTACATTTGCATCTGACTTCTGTATTTCCTGACAAATTAGGTTAAGCAGACAGTATTCCAAAGATAACAATTGATGCAGTCTAGAGATGGTAAAACAAAAGAAACAACAGTCAATATGAAGCCCAAAAGTTGAGATTTCTATGGAAAATAAAAGTCAAAGAAGATAATGGCAGAACTGAAGCATAGCCCCCATCAGGCCTACTCAGCATTATCGTGTTTGATCTTGTGTCTCAGTGCCACACTCCTCTGCTCATCTCTTGACCCCTTTAGCTTTTAGAAATCTGTTTATTTAAGTATTGACTTTGCCTCCACAGCCTTCTGTGGTCAAGAATTCCACAAGTTTGAGAAATTTCTTCTCGGTATGAAATGCTCTACCACGCATCCTAGAACTGTGGCTTCTTCTCGATCCCATAACAAGAGGAAATATGATTCCTATGTCTAGTCTTTCCAGCCCTTTCAGAGTTTATATGCTTCAACTAGATGTCCTCTCGTTCCTCTAAACTCCATTGAATATAGGAGCAATTGACCCAGCTTTCCTTATACCAGGTGTCAGTCTGGTAAGTGCTCACTGCACTCCCTCTATGGAAAGTATTTTGAGTAAAGAGAACAAAACTACACACAGTACTCCAGGTATTGTTCTCACCAAGGCCCTGTGCATCTACAGTATGACTTCCTTGCTTCTATACTTAGACTCTCTTGAATGAAGGTAAACATACTATTTGCCATCCTAAAGCATGCTTGCTTTCAGAGACCGATGTATAAGGATACACAGTTTCCTTAGTATATTAACATTTCCCAATCTATCACCTTTGAAATAATACTTCTGCCATTCTGTATCTCCTACCATAGTGAATATCCTCACATTTATCCATGTTTTACTACATCTGATACGCATTTGCCCACTCATTTAACTTGTCTAAATCACCCTGAAAGCTCTTTCCATTCTCTTTACAATACATTGATTTGTATTGTGAACATCTGGTGTCCAAGCACTGATCCTGTGGTGCCCCAGTTGACACTGCCCTCCACTCTGGAAATTACCCATTTAATCCTACTGTCTGTTTCCTGTCTGCTGACCAATTTTCAATCCATGTCCGACCAATCCCATGTACTTTGATTTTACACACTAATCTCTTGTTGGACTTTATTAAAAGCTTTCTGTAAGTCCCGATAACAATAACAACTTTTTTTCTTATTAATTCTACTAGTTATGCACTCAAAAACCTCCATTAAGTTTACCAATCTGATTTGTCTTTCACCATTGCTAAAGAAGACTAGAAATTTAAGCTTTTTGAATTGCATTCATCAGAAGGAGGATGCATTAAACAGACTTTATAAGTTGACGCCATTTGATACAGTATGAGAAGCAGGTGCTGATTGGTTGAGCAGTCTTGGCATGAAAATACAGCAAGAACAGTCAACCTGAACAATCAGACCAGGAGGGTAGACTCTGATTGTTCAGGGTGTTTCCACAGGGATACAACAGAGTTTTACTGTCTCCAAGACCTCTTTTTGAAAAAAGGTACAATGTATAGACAGATTCCTTTTGCCTACATAAAACAGGATGCTGAATATTTATGCTGAAAATGTGTTGCTGGAAAAGCGCAGCAAGTCAGGCAACATCCAAGGAACAGGAAATTCGACGTTTCGGGCATAAACCCTTCTTTAGGCTTATGCCCGAAACGTCGAATTTCTTGTTCCTTGGATGCTGCCTGACCTGCTGCGCTTTTCCAGCAACACATTTTCCGCTCTGATCTCCAGCATCTGCAGACCTCACTTTCTCCTACTGAATATTTATGTACAATGTCTAGCATGGCGTCTGCAAGCCCAGCTAATGATCTTAAATTGATTTCAGCTGTAACAATTAGCACTGTCCAGATTATTTAATAAATTATTTCCAAAGCAGAATAACTTTGAATGATGGACGTACTTCTCTCAGGCTTGCTCATATGGGCCGATTGACATGAATGACATGTTACCACCTGCAAATGATCAATAGGAAGTATAGTTTGGTGTGATCTCTCAGTCATCAGGACACCTGCCTTCATACAATGTTGAGCAGAGGACAAAAAGCTTCAAATTTTACACTTAGCAATATTTAATTCTCTTTCATCCATTCATTAATGACATTGATATTGAGTAATCTTGTTTGTCTTTTCCAAGTGTCTGTCTATCATATCCATTATAATAAATTCCAACTTTTTCCCAAATCCTGATGTTAGATTAATAGAAATAGTTTGGAGGGATATGGGTTGGGTGCTGGCAAGTGGCACTAGATTGGGTTGGGATATCTGGTCGGCAAGGACAAGTTGGACTGAAGGGCCTGTTTCCCTGCTGTACATCTCTATGACTCTATGACACTCAATCTAAACTGAAGTGTGTAGTTTAAAGTCTTGACAGTCGAAATCATCTGGCCTTGCTTATTAAGGTGGCCACTTGTCCTGTGCTATCTCCAGATCCTAGTGGATGAGCTTATGTTTTTCCTGAAATGCCACTCTTGAATATTTTCAAAATTCATCCTTTTTCTGCAGCTTTTCAGCTCTTGCTTTTCTTGAAACTGAAGTTTGAGGGGAGCACCTCTCTCCTCTGCCCACTGAGCTCCCATTTAGCAAACTTGCGGTGTATACCAGAACACACCTAAGGCAATGTCTGCATTAGTTTGATGACGTCTTCCTAGCTACAGTGCTGAGGGCTGTATGGAAAATGGGAGGAAAATATTTAAATTCCATGACTCTTGTTAAAATATCTCTTAAACTGTTAACACATTGAGATTAACAATCCAGTTCTATCAAGGCTGTTGCTTGAATGAAGCGTAAGTGACTTGGAATCAGATTGCCAAATGTATTGTCAATTTCAGCACTTTTAGTCCCATTATCTCCACGTGAATTCTATCCTGAAACTTGATCAAGTAAAAACTGCCCCCCCCCCCCACTGCCAGGTTTTCTCTTTTGTGTTTCTGTCAAAGACATTCATTGTTGTGATTTTTCTTTACTGTGCATGTGGTTTAGCAGATTGCTGAATATGTAAAGAGTTTGGTATACATTATCATAGGAAGTGATGCAAATTAATTTGATCTAAAAGTTGAAGGATCAGCAGGTAACACGTGAAGAGCTCTGCTGGAATCTTATAATTCTTTATTGGAGAATTTTGTTTTCATTTTTATTAGTTTGCTAACCATTGTCATAGTGTGTACATTTGTGTTGAGTGATAAAACAGGATTTTTCACAATCATCATTAAATTAATTGGTCCACTGGTCTTGTTCATAGATAGTAGTCCTCATTTTTAAAGAATTTTTAAGTGTATGTATGTACATGGGGTTTGAGCACTGTCTCCAGTGTGTTCCATTCAGCATAATTAAAGTTTGTCTGAAATATGGTGTCACAATAGCACCAATGCTACAACATAATATTATAGTTACTACAAGTCTGTGCATGTAAAAAAAGTGTGTGGGACCTAATCAGAAGTGGTTCAATCAATAGGAAAATAAGGCAGAAAGTTGTTTCAGAAAAAAAAATGATTGCAACAGAAAGAGATGACAACCATGAGTGCTGGAAGTTAAGTGTTGGAGTATTGGAGTGGTAAGTAGCATGAAATGCACAGAAATGCAAGTGTACACAACGTATAGATAGCTACATTCTTATTTAACAATGTGACTTGTGTTTGAATAGTTCATTGTGATTTGGGTTTAAAGGTTAAAAGAATAAACGTTTCTTGTGTGAAGTTAATTTTGTCAATTATGAATTTGCCAGAAAAAGAGGTTACGTGCATGCCAGAGTTTATTTTATATTTTGTATTTTGACATTTTTAAATTGCAGTTCTGAGAAGGAAATTACACCATTGCATCCCTAAAGTTTTAATTAACAATAAGTGCAGGGACTGGTACTGAAAACATGCCTGTGTTGTATATCAGATCAAAACCTCTTGAAAGAGTTGGGCAATACAATTTTAATCATGCTGAAAATCAAAAAGAAAACATAGACTTGTAGTGCAAGAGTTCAAATATGTCCAGTACTGCACTAAATCAGCAATTATACAGCACCATTAACTTCTGTTAATTTGAAGAGAAACAGTATGATCAGATTGCAAACAAAGGAGAGAATTTTTTTTAACAAAGCCAGACCTTGCTATTTAACTTTTGCAAAACATACATTTTAGTGCTGATTTAATTTTGTAAAACAGTGTGCGTTTTCTCTTAGGCAATGGGCGTGTATCTCTATGGGGAGTTGATGGTTAATGAAGATGCCAAACAGCAACATCTGGTTCACAGGTGCTTCACCAAGCTTCAAGAAGAGATGGACCCATCCTTACAGAAAGTGATAGCTGAAATGATACTCTGACCAAGTGAGAACGAGAAGTAATTCTTCATGGGTATTCAAGCATATCTTGGGTGAAAGATTTGAATGAAAAGGAAATCTAACAGTTGTACTGTTGTAAAGATTTAGGACCATACAATTTGTCACTTTACTCCCATTCTAAACTTAAAGCAGTAGCACTTGTCATTTCAATGTTTTTTTTTACCTAAATTACAATAGAATGAATCTTTGTCTACATATTAATATGAATATGTAATAAATTGAGAATGAGGGAACTGCACTTTAAAATCCTATTTATTCCTTAGTTAAAATATGCCATGTCAGTTAATGATGTCACCTTCAACAGAACCCAAAACTAGGAGTTTGAGGTGGCGTTTGAGGTGCCAAAGAACTTCTGCAGGGCTAAAATAATGACTTGAGTTCTAATATTTTCTTTGTTAATGAACATTAATCAAAACTTAAATAACTAATGTTTCCTGTTAAATTAATAATTGGAGAGAAATAACTGGCTTAAATGTTTTTTGCGCAATACACTGAGAGTATTCCAGCTGTCCTTTGATAATGACTCAAATTCAAGCTCACACTTGCAACAAATTTTGCCTTTATTTTTGAAATAATTTCAGAATAATTAGACTATAGAGCATTTAGCACAGGAACAGGCCCTTCAGCTCACCATATTTGTGCTGACCATGACGCTATTCTAAACAGTCCCATTTGCTTGTATGTGGTCTGTATCCCACTCTTTTCTGCCTGTTCATGTGTCTGTCTAAATGCTTCTTAAATGTTGCTGTTGTTTCTGCTTGTATCATCTGGCAGTTCGTTCCAGGCACCTATTATCCACTGTGGAAAAAAAATACTTCCCTTGCGCATCTGCTTTAAACTTGCCCACTCTCACCTTAAACCTATTCTCCCTGGTATACAACATTTTCACCCTGGGAAAGAGACTTTGATCATTCACCCCATCCATGCCTCTCATATTTTTATAGTTTTATCAGATTGCCTCCCTCAGCCCCTGATTAGATTAGATTAGATTAGATTACTTACAGTGTGGAAACAGGCCCTTCGGCCCAACAAGTCCACACCGACCCGCCGAAGCGCAACCCACCCATACCCCTACATTTACCCCTTACCTAACACTGCGGGCAATTTAGCATGTCCAATTCACCTGACCCGCACATTCTTTGGACTGTGGGAGGAAACCGGAGCACCCGGAGGAAACCCACGCAGACATGGGGAGAACGTGCAAACTCCACACAGTCAGTCGCCTGAGTCAGGAATTGAACCCGGGTCTCAGGCACTGTGAGGCAGCAGTGCTAACCACTGTGCCACCGTGCCGCCCACGATCAGTGCTGGGACCACTGCTTTTCATCACTTATGTAAATGATTTGGATGTGAACATAGGAAGTATAGTTAGCAAGTTTGCAGATGACACCAAAAGCTGGAAGAGTAATGGACAGCGAAGGTTACCTCGAGTACAATGGGATCCTGATCAGATGTGTCAATGGGCCAAGTAACAGCAGATGGAGTTTAATTTAAATAGATGAGAGGTGAGGCATTTTGGAAAGGTGAATCAGGGCAGGACTTACACACTTAATGGCAAGGTTCTGGGGAGTGTTGCTGAACAAAGAAATCTTGGGGTGCAGGTTCATATATCTTTGAAAATGAAGTTGCTGGTAGACAGGATAGTGAAGGCCGCATTTGATATGCTTTCCTTTATTGGTCAGAGCACTGAGTACAGGAGTTGGGGAGTCATGTTGCAGTTGTTAGGCCACTTCTAGAAAATTGTGCACAATTCTGGTCTCTTTCCTGGGGAGGTTGGAGTGAATCCTGAGGGACAGGATTTGTGTGTATTTGGATAGGCAAGGACTGGAGCATCTGAGGCTGAGGAATAACATTATAGAGATTTATAAAATCATGAGAGTTGTTTTCCCTGGAGTGGGGAGTCCAGAATTAGAGTGCATAGATTTAGGATGAAAAATGTAGAAGGCGTCTAAGGGGCAACGTTTTCAGACAGAGAATGGTGCATGTCTGGAATAGACTGCCAGAGGAAGAGGTGCAGGCTGATACAATTAGAATGTTTAAAAGGCATTTGGATGGGTATATGAATAGGAAAGGGTTTAGAGGGATATGGGCCAAGTGCTAGTAAATGGGACTAGATTAGGTTAGGATATCTAGTTGGCATGGCAAAAGTGGTTTCCAGCATCTGCAGTCCTCAGAGTCTAGATTAGAGTGGTGCTGGAAAAGCACAGCAGGTCAGGCAGCATCCGAGAAGCAGGAAAATCAACGTTTTGGGCAAAAGCCCTTCATCAGAAAACTCTGTCTGGTTGGCATGGATAAGTTGAACCAAGGGGCCTGTTTTTGTACTGTACACCTCTATCTAAAGAAATCTGCATCTCCCAGTTCAAAGACAAATGAATAAAGTGTTGCCAGATAACGTATCAAGCTTATATGGATTCAACATGAAAATACAGCTCACTTTTTTTTTTAAAAAGCAGTAGAAAAGATCCCCTTTCAAGTTACATTTTTCAAGTCAGACCTTCAAACACAATGTACACATTTATAATAAAGATTGCACAACATTCTACTTCTTCTCGCAAAAACAATCCAAGTTTGTCCAACCTACCTTTATAGCTGATATACCCCAATCCAGGCAACATCTTTGTATATCTCTTCTCCACCCTGTCCCAAACCTCCACATCATTCTTATAGTGTGCACCAGAACTGCGCACAGTACTCCATATGTCTTATATAGTTGCGACATGACTTTTTTGGTCAAGCTTATTGTGTGTTGTTGAAACTGCATTCATTTAGACAAGCAGAAAATATTTTATTACATTCCTGACCTGTGCTTTGTAGATTGTGGACAGGATTTGAGCAGTCAGGGTAAAAGCTACTTGCTGAAGGATTCCTAGCCCTTGTAAGCTTGTCCAATTCAGTTTCTGATCAACGGTAACTCTCAGAATGTTGATGATGTGGGATACAGTAATGGTAATGTCAAGGGCCAATAGTTAAATTCAATCTTGTCGAAGATGGTTAATACCTGGCACTTGGATTCTGCCAGTGTTACTTGCTGTTGTTCAGCTCTTGCTGTATTTGGCCTTGGAGTGCTTCAGTATATGTGCAGTTGCGAAGATATTAAGGCCTCAGAAACTTCTGCCATGATGAGCTGGAGCTGAGATGATTAACCAATAACCACAACTATCTTCCTTTGTGCCAGGTATGACTCCAGATTTGCTAGGACTGTTTGAATCCCTATTTGGTCAAATGTGGCCTTGATGTTAAGGGCAGTCATTCTCACCTTGCCTCATCTCTGAAATTCAGCTGTTTTGCCCATGTTTGAACCAGACTGTAATGAGGTCAGAAGCTGAGGGATAAAACTGGTTCACCCAAGATCCTTGGACTGTACCTTCCAAAGCCATGACCACTTTCACCTGGAAGGACAAGGGCAGTTGATATATGGGAACATTGCCACTACGACTTGCCCTCCAAGCCACACAGCATCCTGACTTTGAAAAATATCACCATTCCTGCACTGTCGTTGGGTCACAGTCTTTGAATTCCCTCCCTATGGACAGTGTGGTTCAACCCATAGCACATGGACTGCAACGGTTCAAGAAGGCAGCTCACCACCACCTTCTGAAGGGAAATAAGGGTGGGTAACAAATGCTAGCCAGTACACAATGCCTCTGTCTCATGAGTGCATTCAAACAAAACTTTCTTCATCTACTCTTTGATTGCTTTAGCCCCAAGAACCTTATCTAACTCATCCTTGAAAACATTCAATGTTTTGACCTCGGTTGCTTCCTGTGGCAGAAAATTTGAAAGACTCCCCATTCTCTGCAATAAGAAATTTCTCCTCATCTCAGAAGTAAGTACACAACTGCGTATCCTTAGACTGTGATGCCAGTTCTGGGCTTCCTGGTCATCGCGATCATCTTTACTGCATTTACCTTTTCAGTTAAGTCATGTTGGAATTTTATAAATTTATGAGATTCCAACTCCCACCTCTCACCCCTAGTTCTTCTATACTCTAATGAATAAACTGTAATGCCACTTAAAATGCCCTTTAATTGGCAGCTCATCATTGCCTAGAGAGAAACTTGACTCGCTGCTCATTAGATGCATATAAGGTGCAGCGAGTTGTTCCTGATGTTGAGTTCAAACCTTCATTCCATGCTGTTCCACACTGATTACCCAATACATGGCACCTCTTAATATGTGGGCCATTTCCCAAGTCTGTAGTGAGTTTTAAATGTGTTTTTATGTGATCAACTGTACAAATAATTTTTTTCACTTCCAGTGAATGAAGTGACAGAATTTTTTTTGTCTTCTGGTGTACATTTTCTTTTCAAAATGCCAGTGGGTTACTGTCTGACAAGGTAACTTTTTACAAGCTTCACTGACATTGTAACCTCTTACCATGGTTTTGTGTAAATAATTGGGTAAGTAATAGTTTACTGCTTCATTGCTTTGGTTAGTAAGTTATAACTCATGAAACTCCTCCCATAGCAGAATTAATTTTTGAATGCTTAGTGTGCATTTCTTTGATTTGGGACCGATTGGATGTGTTTATCTTTTGCAGATAAATTTAGAAATAGGAGCTTATGACGTATTTACACTGACATTTCTGCATCAGGTAAACAGGGTGCTTATGTTTGCAGAAGATTTATCAAATAGTAAGATGGAGATTATTTAATATTAAGGTTACAAAGCTTGGCTGGAGATGTCTAAATGTAAAACATAGAAAAAATGGACAATTAAGTTTGAAAAATCAAAACATAAAAGTTCGAAGAGAATGTCCTTATTTAAATGCATCTGTTTGTTTTCATTAAAATAGTGCTGTAAACTGATCTGAAGCTTCTGTTTAGAGAAGTTGGTGCAGTAAATGGTATCAATAAGAAGGTTTAACAGCCTCTAGAACCTGCTTCACCATTCATATAGAGATCATTGCTAAACTCAATATTCTTACCTAAAAGAAAACCTGAGAGTCTCAGGAGAGAGAATTCTAAATTTCCACGACTGTTCCATTATCCCTATTTCCAAATATATTTTCTTAATTATAATTATATTCGCTACAACTTTAAGATTGTGCCACTTGTTCAGGATTCTCCAAACAGGGCAGTATGTTGCCTGTATCTAATCTATTACATCCTTTTATCATTTTAAAGGTAACCTGAAGTAAAATATGAGAAGCTAAAAGAAGAAGGTGATTTTAGAAGAGAGATGTTGGCAGGAGACCTTGCCTGGGTAGAAAGAAGAGCATGTGAATTTGATGTGTGATGCGATGTCACAATGTACATCTTCCTCAGTCCTGCTCTGAGCATATCCGATTGCGTTATGCCCTTACATTCTGCCGGTTCAGAGAGAAATAAACATGCTGTAACTAGACTGACTTGATAGCAATTCAAAAACATTCCACTATGTAGAAAAAAACAGAAAAATCATTCAGAAAGAAAAACAGTATATCTATATAGTGTCTTTCATGACCAGATATTAAAATGGAAATAGGAAACATGGCATCAAATTGCAAAGGTGCAACAATGTGATAATGACCAGATATTCTGTTTTGGCAGTGTCGCTTGAAGGATAAATGATGACTGGAACATCAGGGCTAACTTCCTTGCTCGACTCTGTACTAGTGCCACAGGATCTTTTATATAAAACCCAAGCAAGCTGATGGTTTAAAATCTCATTTATAACACAGTGCAGATTATTATGCTGAGGCCTAGAAGTGGGTCCTAAACTAGAACCTTGTGGATCAGGAAAGAGAGAGAGCTGGAACCTGAGCCATCGTTAATATAGAGGGAAGATTTAAAGGCATAGCAATGCAATAAGGTGAGAATTAGGGGAGAAAGACTGCCATGAATCTTGGGAACCTTTTCTGTTTCACGGAAATGCACAATTTTGCATCTTTTTAGCCAAGTGTCAATTTTGTCAAATTTTTTGAAAGATTTCTCGCTCACTGTGAGGCTGAATGCAAGGTCCCACTGCATCTTATCAAATCTACCTCACCTACCCTGCCCACAGGTGACTTTCCTGATTTTAGGAGAAAATGAGGAATGTAGACAGAGTCATGGAGTCACAGATGTACAGCACAATAACAGACCATCCGGTCCAATTCGTCCATGCCGACCAGATGTCCCAACCTAATCTATCCTATTTGCTAGCACTTGGCCCATATCCCTCTAAACACTTCCTATTCATTGGTCTATCCTGATGCCTTTTGAATGTTGTAATTGTACCAGTCTCCACCATTTCCTCTGGCAGTTCATTCCATACATGTACCACCCTCTAGATGAAAATGTTGCCCCTTAGGTCCCTTTTATGTCTTTTCCCTCTCACCCTAAACCTATGCCCACTAGTTCTGGACTCCCCCATCCCAAGAAAAGACTTTGTCTATTTACCTTACCATGCCCTTCATGACATTATAAACCTCTCAGAGTTCACCTCTCAGCTTCGAATCTCCAGGGAAAACAGCCCCAGCCTATTCAGCTTCTCCCTATAGCTCAAATCCTCCAACCCCAGCAACATCCTTGTAAATATTTTCTGAACCCTTTCACGTTTCACAACATCCTTTCGAAAGGAAGGAGACCAGAATTGCATGCAATATTCCAAAAGTGGTCTAACCAACATTATGTACAGCCGCAACAAGACCTCCCAATTCCTATACACAATGCTCTGACCAATAAAGGAAAGCATAACAAATGCCTTCTTCACTATCCTATCTACCTGCGACTCCACTTCCAAGAGTTAACAAAGCCGCACTCCCAGGTCTCTTTGTTCAGCAACACTGTCAAGGACCTTATCATTAAGCATATGAGTTCTGCTAAGGTTTGCTTTCCCAAAACACGGCACCTTGCATTTATCTAAATTAAACTCCATCTGCCACTTCTCAACCCATTGGCCCATCTGGTCAAGATCCTGTTGTAATCTGAGGTAACCCTCTTCGTTGTTCACTACACCTCCAATTTTGGTGTCATCTGCAAACTTACTATATCTTCTATGTTCACATCCAAATCATTTATATAAATGACAAAAAGCAGTGGACCCAGCACCGATCCTTGTGGCACACTACTGGTCACAGGCCTCCAGTCTGAAAAACAACCCTCCACCACCACCCTCTCTCTTCTACCTTCGAGCCAGTTCTGTATCCAAATGGCTAGTTCTCCCTGTATTCTGTGAAATCTAACCTTGCTAACCAGTCTCCCATGGGGAACATTGTTGAACCACCTTACTGAAGTCCATATAGATCACGTCCACTGCTCTGTCCTCATCAAACCACTTTGTTATTTTTTCAAAAAAACATGGTCAAGTTTGTGAGGCATGATTTCCTAGGCACAAAGCCACATTGACTATCCTTAATCAGTCCTTGCTTTTCTAAATACATGTAAATCCTGTCCCTCCGGATTCCCTCCAACAACTTGCCCACCACTGACATCAGGCTCACTGGTCTATAGTTCCCTGGCTAGTCCTTCCCACCTTTCTGAAACAGTGGCACCACGTTAGCCAACCTCCAGTCTTCCGGCACCTCACCTGAGACTATCGATGATACAAATATCTCAGCAAGTGGCCCAGCAATCACTTCCCTAGCTTCTAACAGAGTTTAGGGGACACCTGATCACGTCCTGGGGATTTATCCACTTTTATGCATTTCAAGACTTCCAGCACTTCCTCCTCTTTAATGTGGACATTTTTCAAGATGTCACCATCAATTTCCCCACATTCTATAATTTCCATCTTTTCTCCACAGTAAACACTGATGCAAAGTACTCAGTTAGTATCTCCTCCATCTCCTGCAACTCCATACAAAGGCCGCCTTGCTGCTCTTTGAGAGGCCATATTCACTTCCTCGTTACCGTTTTGTCCTTAATGTATCTGTAAAAACCCTTTGGATTCTCCTTAACTTTATTTGCCAAAGCTATCTCATGACCCCTTTTTGCCCTCCTGACTTTCCTCTTAAGTAAGCTCCTACTGCCTTTATACTCTTCTAAGGATTCACTCGATCTTGTCTATATCTGACATATGCTTCCTTTTTTTAACCAAACCCTCAATTTCTTTAGTCACCCAGCATTCCCTATACCTACCAGCCTTTCCTTCCCCCCTAAACAGTCGATGTTTGGAAAGTTAAAATCCCCTACCATAACCACCCTATTATTTTTACAGATAACTGAAATCTCCTTCCAAATTTGTTTCTCAACTTCCAGCCAACTATTGGGGGGCCTATAATACAATCCCAATAAGGTGATCATCCCGTTATTATTTCTCAGTTCCACCCAAATAACTTCCCTGGATGTATTTCCAGGAATATCCTCCCTAAGTACACCTGTAATGCTATTTCTTATCAAAAATGCCACTCCCCCTCCTCTCTTGCAGCCCTTTCTATCTTTCCTTTGGCATTTGTATCTTGGAACATTAAACTGCCAGTTCTGACCATCCCTGCGCCATGTTTCTGTAATTGCTATGATATCCCAGTCCCACGTTCCAAACCATGGCCTGAGTTACTCTGCCTTCCCTGTTAGGCCTTTTGCATTGAAATAAATGCAGTTCAATTCTTCAGTCCTACCTTGTTCGCTGCTTTGTCCCTGCTTGCCCTGACTATTTGACTTGCTTCTGTTCTCAATTGTATCAGTCTTAGACTGATCTCTTCCCTCACTATCTCACTGGGTCCCCGCCCCCGACCTTATCCTCCCAAGCAGCTCTAGCAAATCTCCCTGCTAGTATACTAGTCCCCTTCCAATTCAGGTGCAATCCATCCTTCTTGGACAGGTCACTTCTATCCCAGAAGAGATTCCAATAATCCAAAAATGTGAATCCTTCTCCCATACAATCCTTCAATCACGCATTCATCTGCTCTGTCCTCCTATTCCTACCCTCACAAGCTCGTAGCAGAAAGTGGGAGTAATCCAGATATTACTACCCTCGAGGACCTCCTTTTTAAATTTCTGCCTACCTTTCTACATTCTCCCTTCGGAATCTCATCCTTTTCCTTTCCTATGTCGTTGGTACCAACATGTACAATGACCTCCTGCTGGTTCCTCTCCCCTTTGAGAACATTCTGCACCCTCTTTGAGATATCTTTGATCCTGGCACCAGGGAGGCAGCACATCATTCTGATCTTTCACTGCTGGCCGCAGAAGCATCTGTCTGTGCCCCTAAAACAGTTGGAACTCAATGTACCCTTCATTACGTTAGAGCCAGTCTTGATACTGTTCATGGAGATTCCCCTGAAAGGCCATCACCCCCTATATTTTGCAAAACCGCATACCTATTTGAAATTGGGATAGCCACAGAAGACTCCTGTACTTCCTGCCTACCTCTCCTACCTTTCTTGAAGCTAACACATCTACCTGACTGAATCTGAGCCTTTTCTCCCTTCCTATAACTGCCCCGAGCTGTTGTAAATTCCTCGTTGCCTCTAACTTTCACTCCAACCAATCCATTCGATCTGACAGGATTGGCGACCAACGACCTTTATCGCAGATAAAGTCCTCAGTAACTCTTAAGCTCTCCTGAAACTCCCACATCCAACAAGAAGAGCATATCACTCTACTAAATGCCATTTTGCTCTTTCAAATCTACAGACCCAGAAAATAGCACCGTCTTATTGCTCTACAAAACACTGCTCCAGGCTAACTTCATACTTATGGCTTATATTTTAAAATTTAATGAAGAGACAGATGCTGGAGATCAGAGTCACTAAGTGTGGTGCTGGAAAAGCCCTTCATCAGGAATTGAAGGGCTTGTGCTCGAAACGTTGATCCTCCTGCTCCTGTGCTTTTCCAGCTCCACACTGTCCTGATTTCAGCGCTATTTTATCAAATTCCATTTCTTGATTAACTTGTCACTGCTAGAATATTCCAGAATTGATCAGCATCCCTTATGCCCACACCATCTGTGGAAGACCATTGTGCGGACTGAACACCCTCACCTCTCAAGACTGCCAGTGGAGGCAGTAGTGACGTGGTCTGAGGTTGTCACCTGGGTCAGTGTAGTCTTAGCCATCTAGAGGAATACACAGCGCTGTAGAAAGAAAGCCAAAGACTTTTTCTGCTTTGCCAGTTTAAAGTGCCACCATCTTCTCACCGATAACTCTGTGTTACTGTGTAACACCGATACTGTTACCCACCTTCTACCAAGGCTGTGCTCTATCACTGTTACTGTTGTCTGCAACATCTACCTTTATTCACTGTAACCCAGCCCAACCCTTTCAGTTCACTAACCCTGCTTATCTCTGCGCTGCTTACTCACTTGCCTGGGACAGGTACCCATCTGTACCAAAAACAACTGTGTTACCCACTTTTGTATCGCTTCACATCTTCCTCTCTCTCATTCCAGAAAGAAAACAGCCCACAATAGTGTGGAAAAAGTCAAGATAGGTTGTGGCCTGCCTCTTATGAGGAGAAGATACTGATTCCAACCATCCAAGCAACTGACTGACGTTGTCCAAGCCTCTGGACTGGTATTGGAGGCTAGTTGTAACTTACTGTGCAGTGAGCCCCCGATCAAGAGCTCTCCCTCTTGACTGAGGACTGTTGGCAAGCATGACAGACTTCCTGGCTTTGTGTCTGTAGTAAACAGCAAGGCAATACAGCAGTTCTGTAAGCCTAATACAGGGGAACCTCGATTATCTGAACGAGATTTCATTTGCTCTATTTTGTTCGGATAATCAATTAAATACCTTTCCTCCTGAAGCTTGGAGTTTTTAAAGTCTGCTCCCCATTCAGGAGACTAGCAGAAGCAGCACAGCGTGTGAGGCCCCGCTCCTGACACTGCCCACGGCCAACCCTGCCCCCAATCCTGTCCAACATCGCCCCCCCCCGCCCCAACCCTGCCCACAAGACCCGCCCCCAAACCCCATCCTACACTCACACATCCCCTGTCCCCATCCCCGTCCCTGCCCCCTCTCTGGGGCAGCCGGACTGGACACCAACAATAAGACTGTTGCTGCTACTGCTGTAGCTGCCTTTGTGGAGTAAGTCTCCAAATAACACGCATGCATACAGAGCCCCACACACACAACATTTTGCTGCAACTTTTTGACAGGTTCCACATTTGCCCTGTACAGGACAATGTTGGAGAGATTATCTGAGGAAGGGGATTTAGGGTTCATGCCTGTGTAGAACTCCAGGGAAAGTGTCAGAGGAGAGAGAGGCGGGGGGGGGGGGGGGGGGGGAGGGAGGCGGGAGGTCAGTCATTTGGAGACAGTATCTGTTTAATCACTGTAAACAAAAAAAATGTGATAACTGTTGGAAACACGCCTTTGATTCATGTTTCTATTGGGACCTCAAGCTCTCCATCGGATAATCTGATTTTTGGATAATTGGTATTCAGATAATTGACGTTCCTCTGTATATCTGACTGAAGGGCAAAGTCCAGAAAAGTTAATGCTGTGAGCATTCAGATTGACTTAGATGAGTGTGCAGTTTAACAACAAATGCACAGGCCAGCGGTGCAGCCTGGTCCAGGTCATGAGCAGAGTGTATGCCCTGAACTTACCCTGTCCCTTGCTGCCGAATTAAATTGCCAGTTGCAGTTTCAAGCCGAGGTGCTACATTGAATTGCCAAACCTCCTGTAAGTGGATTAGAGATGTGTCTTGAGGGTTCTCAAAGGCTACGGATATGGAGTCTGTGAGGCCAGTGCCTTTGGAGTGTGCCCTGAGATTTTAGTGTCCAGTGTGCGATGTAGAGCTCCTTTGGAGCAAGCAGCAACTTGAAACCGCCAGCTACCCCTTCTGATGTTGAGGATGTTCTACTTTTCAGAATGTTAGGAAGCTGCATTTTGATGAGTTGAGATAGAGAATTAATGAGGTCTTTAACAAGTGTTGATCCAGCTTCATATACAACTCACTGTTCCATATGGGAATTTTGTCTCAATGCCACTACTTGCCTAAAAGATGTTGCGAGTGACTCTCAACGTTGAAATTGGTCCCATTAGACTTACTGCATAATTCTGCCAAAATTCTTGCCATAGCCCATGACAGTCTGGCCTCTATACGATTCTACCTGATTCCTTCAAAACTCATTCAGGCAGTTATTATGTTGTATTTTTGACAGAAGCTGTCCAAAAGCATTTATGACAAGTGACTGGAAAATTAAAATAGTGGCAGAGACTTTGTAATAACATCTGAGTCAGTCCCATTATCAGGACTTCGCCCTATATTATGTTAATAGAGTTCTATAATTGTATTTTTGTGACATATGGAGGAAATTTAACAGCCTGTTTTACTGATCAAAATCTCTTTCATGTTATTTCATTTAACTGTGGTGAAGGGAATTCTTAAAACTCGATCTCAGTGGCAAATTCCAATATGGAAGAGCAACTGTAGTAGCAATTCAAATAAAAGTTGTGATTTACACCCCTCCAATTCTACTAATTCTACTTGAAACACTATCTTAATGTCCCTAAGATCACATTTTATAATTTGGAAAATAAGTTATTCTTCCCTAATAATGTGCCTTAATTCTGAAAGAACCCCGTTAATTTTGCTGCTGCTCATATGATTACGTTGCCCTAATTCCAGTTGTGTGATGTGCATTGTTAAGAGTAGAGGTTCATTTGCAAAGTGTGGGATCGATCCAAATTCCAGAGATAATTCCAGAAAGTGAAAACACACTATGTCGCCCGTACTGTAGTAATAAAATTATCAGTTTGGGCAGGTGAACAGGCTGAGACAGACACTCAAGACTAAACTTTAAGCAATTTGCATTTTTTAAACTGGCTGAGTTCTGTCATTAATTTTTTTGTCCTTTTGATTGAGAAAAATATTGGTTTTCCAATTAACCTCAATGTAGCTTTGAGGTAAATTATCATGTGACATGCACTTCTTCATGAAATTGTTACTAATTACCCAGATGTAGTGACTGATTTACTGGTGGCTGGTGCCAAAAATAAGCCTTTACCTTTGTCTTTAAAAAGCTGGTCTTACTTTCTGGCTAATATCATTCTTTGTCACATCCTCAAACAGGCTTATCCTGTCCGAGCAGGAGTCTTAGCATTGGAAACTTACCAGCAATTTCTGCTGCATGAACTTCTTTCTATTGCAAGCTTTAATAGCTATCAATGTGAGAAGATCTTTATTTTTTTCCTCTTATGGGTTCTGTTTGAAGACTCTGCTTTTGGACTGCATGCTGATGTACATCACTGTCTCTGCAGACATTTAAAATTTAGATATTGTTGCTGACACCTTTTAGTCATAGGTTTGAGATATCTAACTCTACGTTTAAATGTTTCCAATCAATTTTAGTAATATGTTATGCAAAATTAATCTACGACCAGGATTAATTTAAGTAAAACAGACTGCAGATAAAATCACACCTCAAATGTTCTGGATTGTTCAGTAATGTGTAAAACATACATATCTTATTGTTTGTTTAATCGTCTTAATATAAGCACATCAATTTTGTGCGGTGTAGCTAAAGTTTAATCCTTTTAGGTAATTATACAGCACACTGTGTTTTATATTGGATCTAAGTTATGTTATGTTATGTCAAATGTGTTGCTTTTTAAATCTCGTCACTTATACTTTACTTCACCGTTTTAAGATCATAAGACATGGGAGTGGGAGTAAGGCCATTCGGCCCATCGAGTCCACTCCACCATTCAATCATGGCTGATGGACATTTCAACTCCACTTACCCGCATTCTCCCCATAGCCCTTAATTCCTTGTGACATCAAGAATTTATCAATCTCTGCCTTGAAGACATTTAGCGTCCCAGCCTCCACTTCACTCTGCGGCAATGAATTCCACAGACCCACCACTCTCTTGCTGAAGGAATGTCTCCGCATTTCTGTTCTGAATTTACCCCCTCTGATTCTAAGGCTGTGTCCACGGGTCCTAGTCTCCTCGCCTAATGGAAACAATTTCCTAGCGTCCACCCTTTCCAAGCCATGTATCATCTTGTAAGTTTCTATTAGATCTCTCCTTAATCTTCTAAACGCCAATGAACACAATCCCAGGATCCTCAGCCGTTCCTCGTATGGTAGACCTACCAATACAGGGATCATCCGTGTGAATCTCTGCTGGACATGTTCCTGTGCCAGTATGTCTTTCCTGTGGGGACCAAAACTGGATACAGTACTCCAAATGGGGCCTAACCAGAGCTTTATAAAGTCTCAGTAGCACAACGGTGCTTTTATATTCCAACCCTCTTGAGATAAATGACAACATTGCATTCGCTTTCTTAATCACGGATTCAACCTGCATGTTTACCTTTAGAGAATCCTCAACCAGTACTCCCAGATCCCTTTGTAATTTGTCTTTACGAATTTTCTCACCGTTTAGAAAGTAGTCCATGCTTGTATTCTTTTTTCCAAAGTGCAAGACCTCACATTTGCTCACATTGAATTCCATCAGCCATTTCCTGGACCACTCTCCCAAACTGTCTAGATCCTTCTGCAGCCTCCCCACTTCCTCAGTACTACCTGCTCGTCCACCTAACTTTGTATCATGGCAAACTTCGCTAGAATGCCCCCAGTCCCTTCATCCAAATCATTAATATATAACGTGAACAGCTGCGGCCCCAACACTGAACCCTGCGGGACACCGCTTGTAACTGGCTGCCATTCCGAAAAAGAACCTTTTATCCCAATTTTCTGCCTTCTGTCAGACAGCCAATCCTCAATCCATACCAGTAGCTCACCTCGAACACCATGGGCCCTCACCTTGCTCAGCAGCCTCCCGTGTGGCACCTTATCAAAGGCCTTTTGGAAGTCTAGATAGACCACATCCACTGGGTTCCCTGGTCTAACCTACTTGTCACCTCTTCAAAGAATTCCAACAGGTTTGTCAGGCACGACCTCCCCTTACTAAATCCATGTTGACTTGTTCTAATCAGACTCTGCTCTTCCAAGAATTCAGAAACCTCATCCTTAATGATGGATTCTAAAATTTTACCAACAACCGAGGTTAGGCTAATTGGCCTATAATTTTCCATCTTTTGTCTTTATCCTTTCTTGAACCAGGGGGTTACAACAGCGATCTTCCAATCATCCGGGACTTTCTCTGACTGCAGTGACTTTTGAAAGATCTCAACCAACCCCTCCGCTATTTCCTCAGCCACCTCCCTCAGAACCCTAGGATGTAGCACATCAGGGCCAGGAGATTTATCAATTTTAAGACCTTTTAGCTTTCTAGCACTTTCTGTTTTGAATCCCCTTTATGTATTGAACATTTCTTGTTTAAATTATAGATCACAGTAATGTGATATTAACAAATTCTGTCAAATCCATAGTTAGAACATTCCAATCCATGAATGAGCTTCAACATTTTAAATAATTATTGCTCATAATTCAGATCACTTTAAGAATAAAGAAGTTGAGGTAGCAGGAAAGATTGATTTAAGTTTATATCATTTATTCCAGACATAGTCTTTCCTTTTATTTTCTTACTGTTAATTGAGATTTAAATGTCTCACTAAACTAGTGATGGGTTGTAACACTTAATATGCTGTGGATTTCTTATGGAGGAGAGGGAGTGGACCGTAAATGGAGGAAAATCTGGTCACAATGCCAGTGCTGGTTCTATCAATGAGAACTACAGCAGTGCACCTTTAGAAGAGTAATGTTTCTCTGAAAGCAAATTGTAGATATCTGTGGTTAACTACATATGTGTAAATGAGAGAAGTTTCTATCTAGTTTACCTGCTATAATGTTGAGCATTGCTATTTTCAGCCTTCCACTTATGGCAAAGTCAGGTCCATGTATTTAGAGGCAGGAGATGGCATTGAAATATTTTTGCTGGTCTCGTTATCCAGCGACCCAGTAATTGATTTAACTTATTATTGTCACATGAACCAAAATCAGTGGAAAGTATTATTTTGTGTGAATAACCAGACAAATCATACCTTACATAAGTGCATCAGAATAATCGAGCAGGATGTAGAGTATAGTGTTACAGCCGCAGAGAAGCTGTAGAGAAAGATCACCTCTCATATTTGAGAGATCCATTGATAAGTTTGATAACACTGGGGAAGAAGCTGTTCTTAAATGTTCTAGGAATGGGAGTTTCAATCTGCCATGGCATGCAGAATTCGAATTAAGCTTTTAAAAATCTATTGATAACCATGAAAACATTGCTGATTATCATAAAAACTCTTAAAGTTGTCTCTTAAATATCTTCTGCACTGGTCCACTCTGTTGCATCAACTACAAGGAAGTCTCAAAAAAGACCACATGCCACCCGCCCTGGCTGATGGATTAGATCCTCTCTATATTGAGCACTACTTGGACAAAGTACCAAGAATAGCAAGGGTGCAGAATGTGCTCTGGCTGTGAGACTTCAATGACCCTCACCAAGAGTGGCTGTCCAGATTGAGTCCATAGCAGGTGGTAAAGGAATCAAGAAATGGGAAAAACATTCCTGATATCACCCTCACCAATCTGTCTGCAGCAGATGCATCTGACCATAACACTGTTAGTGAGAGAGATCACTGGACAGTCCTTGTGGAGACAAAGTCCCATCTTCACATAGTACTCTCAAAATCTGACCTCTAACGGATCTAGAAACTCATGACTGGACATCCATGAATCATTATAGGCCATCATTAGCAGCAGAATTGCATTTCAACATGATCTGCAATTGCAACCTACAGTCTCATGATCATCAATCCAGGGATAAACCCTGGACTGCTTACATGCCAGATAACATAAGCACAAAATGATAAACAGAGATCAGTGATTCCACAACCAGTGCATCAAGTCTAAGCTCTGCATTTTGTCACATATAGTTATGAATGGTAGTGGGCAATTAAAGTACTCGCTGGAGGTGGAGACTACATAGGTATCCTCATCCTTAATAATGGGAGAGTCAAACAGAGCAGTTCAAAAGAAAAGATTGAAGTATTTGTAACAATCTTCAGACAGAAGTGTCAACTGGATGATCTATCTCAATCTCCTAGTATCCTAAATGCAGTCACCATTATATTGTTGAGACCGAGTTCAAACTGGGTGACTGTTGCCTGTCTGCACGACAACAGTGTATGCATCGATGATGATACAGCAGAGACAACAGTGGTTAGCAAGGGGCGGCACGGTGGCACAGTGGTTAGCACTGCTACCTCACAGCGCCAGGGACCTGGGTTCAATTCCCACCTCAGGCGACTGACTGTGTGGAGTTTGCACGTTCTCCCCGTGTCTGCGTGGGTTTCCTCCGGGTGCTCCGGTTTCCTCCCACAATCCAAAGATGTGCGGATCAGGTGAATTGGCCATGCTAAATTGCCCGTAGTGTTAGGTAAGGGGTAAATGTAGGGGTATGGGTGGGTTGCACTTCGGCGGGTCGGTGTGGACTTGTTGGGCCGAAGGGCCTGTTTTCACACTGTAAGTAATCTAATCTAAGACACTTTTAAAGCTCTGTAAAACTTAATTAATTTATTAAATGCTTGGGTAAATGATAAATAATGCCTTAAACTACTAAAGTTTCTCAACCAATTCACTTTACAATCTTGGGTCATTATTCCCTGGAGAGTTGGCAGCTGGCCACTCTAGGACGCTTGGCGGCGTCTACACACCTGCTGATGTAGGGATTTCTTCGCAGTTGTAAATCTCAGTTGCTGCTAAAAATGGGGTTTTTCTGGGCTGCTGCTAATATAGTTCAGACCTGCTAAGTTGGCATTCCAATTTCCTTGTTTGGAATTGCTCATGAAATCTGTCCATACCCAAATTGTTTGACCATATGTAGCTAGCAATTGTTAAATTCCTTTAGTTTCTGCAAATCCTTCTCCTTTATGGCCATAATGTAGCTCCTGATTGGTCTTGACTGCAGCTGGAATGTCATTCAGTTCATTTTTCCTATGTGTAGCTGAAACTTGGGTGCAGTAACCTATTTACCTTAGAGAACCTTTCTACAATAGTTCTGCTTTCTGCAATGTCTTCTGTCTTGCAGCTAACTTGTTCCAGTCCACTGTAAATTCTCATATTGATTCCCATATCTTTGCCCTTATCCAACATCTCCCCCCTTTTAATCCAAGGATTTGTCTGGAGAACCAGGTCAGCTCTATTCTCCAGGGCATTTCTAGGCAGTGGTGAGTATTAACTCCTTACAGTGATTTATTCTCAGCAAAGCATGGCCTCATTTATGTTATTTAATGATGCCATTTAAATTGTACTTATAATCAAAGTCACTAATCATTTTATGATGTCTTACTCATTTACCTTTTGTTCTGTGGCATGTACATTCTTATACACTTTCCACATCCTACCAAATAAGCATAATATCAATGTAAATGATAATGAGCAAAAAGGCAGGAATTCTATGAACTGGCTATATCTAAGGTATTCTTACCCTATAATAAACAGCCATTACAAACCCTTTCCCATACAAGCTATCTTTTGGTATCTGAGACCATCCCTGTTGTCAGTCTCCTCTAGTTCTTATTAACAAACACAATCAGACTATTACAACAACAGGTATAACAGATTGTATTATAACAACATGAGATAGAATCCTGATACTCAAGTGAACCTGGGTGTACCATCCCCAATTCCAAACTTTACTCCAAACATTTGGAGCCTGCAAGTCTCTATCCACCTCCTTTGTTTGATTTTTGATCTCCTTCGTGTAATTAGCCCATTTGTGGATAACTTCCTTTGCCTTGAGAATGATCTTCACCTAGTCTGAAATGTGGAATAGGTGGCATTTCAGTAGCTATAAACCACCGTACATCCTTGTCTGTATTATTTGAGCGGATGGATAGAGTTGTGTGCAGTTCCTAATCAGGTTCGAGCTTAAACAGTACTTAGTGACTAATGGTTATGTCAGAGAAAATATTGCTGATATTCCCCCCATTTACAGCACACCATGTCCGTCCCTGAGGCTGCCATGGTGACACAGTAGATGTCTCTGGCTAAGGCATACTTAAGAAAAGTTTGGTTGTTGAGTTATTCACTGACAGGATAGATAATGTTGAAAAATGTGGTGCTGGAAAAACACAGCAGGCCAGGCAGCATCCGAGGAGCAGGAGAATCAACGTTTTGGGCATAAGCCCTTCTTCAGGAATGCCCGAAACGTTGATTCTCCTGCTCCTCGGATGCTGCCCGACCTACTGTGTTTTTCCAGCACCACATTTTTCAACTCTGGTCTCCAGCATCTGCAGTCCTCACTTTCTCCCAGGATAGACAATGAGCAGTTCTCATCAGAGACAAATCTACATTGACTTAGACCTTCTCTAGTCATTTTCTTATGACAGGCCCAATGGTTTTCCCCCTTGGAGACACTGGGACGATTCCACTCCTGTCTTCGGTTCATCTGGAACTATGGTATGGATTGGGGTGTTGTTCAGTGATATCCAGGTACTTAATGACATTATGAACTTGCATTAGGGAAGTGTGTCAGGTTGTCCCCACATTTGGGTACATGGGGCCAACTACCAATGTAGTACTGACCCTTATTATCATTGCAGGTACTCAAGACCTGGTTGGTAAAAGTGAAGCTTCTGGGATAGCACAAGAGTGTCTTCTCCTACACTCATGTCTTCAGTTACTCATCCAATACCAAGTCCGGTACTCAATGGGAGTCTAATTGCAGTATATTTGTACTAACCATACAGATGATTGCCAGCTACTCCACAGTGTATGTGGAGTAAAAAGCCACCTTATTGTTGCGTGCCACGTCCTGGGCTATTCTGTCTACAATCTATCTGGTAATACTCTTTGGTGGACTCAATATTTTGATTGTGCTCAGAGTCAACCGTGCCACTTGCTGTTCTATATTATGAATATATTACTAATCTTTTCCTGATCCTGGTATCTCTGCTTTCTAATTATCCTCATCTTTTCTCAGAGGGATTGTAATGGATAATCCAATTTCACCGATTGTCAAAAGGTATAGCCATATTTCGTTGGTTTAGCCCAGAGACACTTACAGTCTGGAACACTAACCACAGCTTGTGGCAAGTGCAGTTGGGCACTCCCCCTGCATCTGTCCTCACTTATTCAGAGCTTCCACTGGGTCCCCATTATTAATTTCCATGGCCTTCAGTATAGCCTCCTTTAGCTTATCTAATGTTCTCCCACCTGCATTTTGTGACTTGGGCAAGGCTGAATGTATAGTGAGATAGAGATACATCAGTATTAGTTTTTTCTCCTCCCCATTATCTAACCTGTGTATGGTTTGCTCCTTGTGCGTGCTTTGGAATAGCTCCCTGGGATCATCCCTAGGCTGATAATCCTCTACATACTTGGCTATATCTCTTAGCTGTTGAACATTGTAAGGGGTGGCATGTGTAATGGCGGGGGGCTGTTTCCCTCCTGGCACTACGAGCTGTTGCCTCCCAGTGATTGGAGGGCCACAGGGGTATGGGCCCTTCTCCTGCCCCTGCTCTGGGGAAGGGGGACTCCATTTACCTCAATCCTGCTCTCCATACCTTTGGTGTTACTTCTGCGTTTGATCGAGTGTGGTATCATGACCCCTAACAAAACTGAAGTCAGTGGAATCAGTGGAAAACTAAATGCTGGTCATAACCAGACATAGCACTATGGCAGGTAGTGATAGTTGTCTCAGCCCCAGAACATCTCTGTACAGGTTTGTCAGAGTAGATGTTATTAATAAACCTGTTCAGTTATGTTATGACACACATCTGTACCTCGGCGTCCTGGCTCAGAAGCAGGGATGCTACCACTGTGCCAGAAGAGCCCTAAGTTCCTCAAGGTATTGTTAGGCCCAGCTTCTTTAAGCTGCTTTATCAATGACCTTCTGTGCATTGTAAGGTCGGATGTGGGGATGTTTACTGCTGATTGCGCAATGTTCAGCATCACCTTCAAATACAGAAGCAGTCCACATCGAATGGAACAAGACCTGGACAATGTTCATAGAAACATAGAAGTTAGCAACAGGAATAGGCCATTTGACCTTTTGAGCCTGCCTTGCCATTCAGTATGATCGTGGCTGATCACTGAGCGCAGTACCCATTCTCCCCCCCCATATCCCTTGCTCCCTTCAGTCACAAGAACTATACCTACGACCTCCTTGAAAACAACCAATGGTTTGGCCTGAACACCTTTTGTGGTAGTGAACTTTCACAGCCTCACCACTCTGAATGAAGAAATCTTTTATTATCTGAGTCCTAAAAGGTTTGCCCCTTATACATAAGCTATATCCCTGGTTCTGGACTCACCCACTATCCTTCCTGCATCAAACTTGTTGTATCACGTTAGAATTTTATACAAGTGCCAAGCTGTGTAATGCTATGTCATATTATCTATGTAAAGTTGATACAGATTGCTTTATACCATCACTAAAGGTGTAGTGTATATCAGTAATCAAACTGACGGTAATAATCAACCTTTCTTCAGAAGCAGAATGTCCTATACCCAATTTATAATACAGTTGGAGGCCATTAACTCTTAAAATGACTTTTAAACTTTCAGTTGATTGCTGACAGGAACTCATGTTTTAACACTTTAATTACAACAACCAGACTAAAAACAGCCTACTATTATCTAAAACAAAACAAATTGCTGGAAAAGCGCAGCAGGTCTGGCAGCATTTGTGAAGAGAAATCAGAGTTAATGGTTTAGATTGAGTGACCCTTCCTTAGAACTCAGTTGTCGAAATATGTTTTGAAGGAAATGTATACTTCTAACTACAGAGTAGAACTTTGCTGTTTATTAACACAAACAAAAAACTGGCTTCACTCTTAAGTAGCCATTCCATTTTCCCAGACCCTCTTCAAAGTGCTTGTGAACCCCTGAGGGATTTTCCCTTTCCTTTTCTAAGCTGGTATCTTTTAATACTGGAACTGTCTTACATCATGAAGATTTTCCCTGGCAATTCTCCTTCTGATGCTAACTAGGTATTTCCTTCCAGCCTTGTTTTAAATCCTCACAAATCTTGTCTTTTCAATCAAAAATTGAATCAAAGATTCAATGCAAGATCCCACTTATATACCTATATGATGAACCATAGACATTTTCAGTCTCTTGTTGCTGTCTTTCTTACAACCTGGCAGGCTTCTGGTGTGTGAGAGGTTTCAGGGTATCTTAGAAATGTTTTCCCTCTCAAAGTCCATCTCAATTGCTGTATAAAATACATTGGCCTTGTATCCCAGTAGAAATGCTGATTAATTATGCTTGTGACCTCAACACTCATTTACCTTGGACATGAATAGACAATTTAAAGCAAAACTGCTTGCAACTCAATACCCTGACCACCATCCTGGGATATTGGAGACCAGCAATCCAACCATTGTAAACACAGATGCTGCTTGTCATTTTCTCTTAGAGTGTGCAGCTCAAATCATCTTTTCATAAACAAACAGACCTACGTTTAATCTTTAATAGCTACATTATCCTGGCTTGTTGTCAACAGATGACATGATTGCCGTTCATTTTATCTCAAGACAGTCCAAAAGCCTAAAATCTTATGAACATATTTGCACCAAGTTTTGTACCTTTAAAGCAATTTTCCAGTTAGTGCATACTTTTCATTGTGTCTCAATAACTTTTTAATATTATGTTAAATTGCTATGAATAAATACAAGGTACAGTGACCATAATTGCAGAGGACCACAGGGTTGTTCTCTCTCGTCAGAGAGAGAAAGCTGGTGGTGGTTTAACCTGAGGGTCACCAAATCTTAGGCAAAGGGAAAGGTTGAGAAGAGAGTCCAGTCCTTCTTGGTGAGCTCAGACACTGCAGAAATTGAACCAATGCTGATGACATCATTTTGCATCACAAACCAGCTAACTGAAGCCCAAAAGGCAGCTTAACAACAAACGTTTGAAATTCCATCACAAAATAAGTTGTTGTGCATTCCTTTGACTTGAGGTTAGGAGTTTGATCCTTTTGTCTTGCTTTCTCAAAGCTGTATGGCTTCAGTTTATCAGTCTTTGGTGATTCTGAGAATTGGAAACCACTTAATTGCCTATGTATGACAAAACCTTTTCACTTTGATAATTGCATGTGTGAGAGTGAAGATAATTTCCTTAACATATAATGTTATGCTGTCAACACATTGAATCCAACTTGGCACATATTTGCCTCTATTAATAACCTAGAGAGCTGGTAGTAACATTGAGGAAAAACTGCACCATTACCTCCAGCAGACTAACGCAAACCAGGTAATTTTGTCTCCTTTAGTATTCCTAAGTGGAAACTGTATATAAATGTCTCTAATACAATGTAAAATTCCAAATAGGTAGACACAGGTTTATATTTCTACCATGTTAAGTTTCTGATTTCAGTTGTACAATTGGCAAAGAAAATCATCAGGCACAAGTTTCCTTGGCTGTTCTTGTGCATCTTGAAACCATGAGCCAAAGTATACAATTGCAGAGGCCTTAGAAGTAAGTGATCCAACTCATCACTATTGGTGTACCTACTTTGATCCTATAAGGACAGAGAAATAATATTTTATCCAAATATGTTCTCCATTAACAAAAAGATATCCAGCAATAATCTCTAGAAAGTTGGCTGGTTTTTAAGATACTCCTTATCAATCAGATTAAAATAGTATCACATTAATAATATTTCAAGAATTGATGCACAATGGTATTGCAAAAAACTTAATAACTGAAGTGGATTTTCCACAAGGATGCTTACAATAGGTAACCTAACTTGATATTGAATTCAAATGTGCCTGTCTCTTTAAGGCTAAAAAGATTCATCCTCATAAACAAATGAGGATTGATGTCATGTCATATAATTGACTTTTTTGGTTTGAGGGCTCTTCCAGTTAGAACAGACATATCTGATTCAACATTTCAGAAATACCTCGCCTTTTAAGATTGTTTTGCATTTCTAAGTTTGACATCTGCTTGCATGTCAGAAAGTCTTGGTGAATCACAGCTTCCTGTGTTCAACATCCGAAAAACAAAACCACTGGCATCCTTCTCTACCATAGTTCCACTTAACCTCATTCAATGCACATACTCAGTCCAAGTTAAAACCATGTACAATGTTGGCAGTTTCTTTTTACTCTGAGCTGAACTTTGAACTCCATATCTATTGCTAAAACTGTTTTTTTGGCCTTTCTTAGTATTACTTGCCTCCACATTTGCCTTAGCTCTAAGCTACTGGTACATGTTACATGTCTTTCTTATCACTCGTCATAGTCACTTACCATTCTCCATGAATTGCATTACTTTATGCATTACCCATTTCATGCAAGATCACTTTTTCCCATAGGCATTTGCTGGCATTGCGGACCAAGAACGGCTCCTTGTCCCTCAGTAACTAATTAAAAATTCTAATGCACATAGAGTCATAGAATTGCACAGCATGGAAACAAACCTTTTGGTCCAACTCGTTCATGCCATCCAGATTTCCCAAATAAATCTAGTCCCATTTGCTGGCATTTGGCCCATATCCCTTTAAACCCTTCCTATTTGTATATTCAGATGCTTTTTAAATGTTGTAATTGTACTAGCCCCCGCCACTTCCTGTGGCAGCTCATTCCATATGTGCACCACCATCTATGTGAAAAACTTGTCCCTTTAAAAGATCTGTTTTAAATCTTTGCTCTCTTGCCTTAAATCTATGTCCTCTAGTTTTGGACTCGCCTACCCCAGGGAAAAGACCTTATCTATTTATCTTATCCACGTCCCTCATGAATTTGTAAACCTCTACAAGGTCACCCCTCAGCTTCTGGCACTCCCGGGAAAATAGCCCAGTCTATTCGGCCTCTCCCTATAGCTCAAACCCTCCAACCCTGGCAACATTGTTATCATTTATTTTTAAATCCTTTCAAGTTTCACAACATCCTTCCTACAGCAGGGAGACCAGAATTGCACACAGTATTCCAATAGTGGCCTAACCAATGTCCTGTACAGCAGCTTTAAGTTCTCCCCGGTCTTGCACCATCCTAGTTTACAATCTTTTCCTCTGAAAATTTTTATTCTAATTGGACATGTCTATGGCTGCTTGCTTATGCACAGTTTGATTACATAAAATTTGCCCAGTTCCTAAGTTATTGCAATTATCGTGTCACGGTTGAGTTCCTTGTAGTTGAAAGTCTTTGTATTTTTTTCAACATTGTTTTTAGAAAAAAATACAGAACATGTAAAAGTCAGTTCAGCAGAGAGAACAGAGATACTGGAATTATTCTCTCTACAGCAATGAAGAGATTTCATTAATGGGAGATTCAATAGAGCTGTTCAGAAGGATGAAGAATGTATTGGGAGAAAGTATTTGCACTGACAGAAGGACCAATCATGTTTGTAAAGTAATTGGCAACAGCACCAGATGGGAGATGTGTTACTGTTGAATCTTCCACTAAGTTTTCAGGCAGTGTGCGCTCCAGATGAAACGAAGCACTGCATTGTAAAACTAAATCGCCTGACTTCCTCTCTTCCAATTACTTTAAATCTATTTTTTTGTCTCTAATGAGAGGCATGCGAACTCTTCAGTCCACAAAAACTGAAGTTCTTCTGCTAAAATCATTTTGATAAATCTTTTGCACCATCTCCATAGCCATAGCAACCTGGCTGAAGTGTGGTCCTCAGAATTGGATACAATGCTTCACTGAGGCCTGAGTGAGAGTGATTCATAAAGTGTTGCTTTCTTGTTCTTATACATTGTCTCTCTTCATAAAATAAAGTATCATATATTTGTAGAATGTGTAGATGACTTGGATCTTGGAATGCAGAATAATTTGCATATGCTGATACCAGTTGTTGGAGTATTGTATCCAGTTCTGAGGACCACACTTTAGGCAGGCTATTACAGCTATGGAAATGGTAACAGGACACAGGCTAGCAAAATGGCAGAAAAGTGACAGGGTTGAGGGCAGATATTTTGACAAATAATAGACAATGGTTACTGAATGGTGCAGTTCTAAAAAAATGTGCAGAAGCAGAAGAACTTGAGCATTCACATCCAGATCTTTGAAGATGGCAGAATTTGTTGCAAGAGTAGTTGGCAAAGAATATAGGATCTTGGGCTTTATAAATGGAGGTATTGTGTATAAAAGAAAGGAAAGTATGCTGAACAATTGTAAAGCACTGATTAGGCCACAGGTAGAGTATAGGTTAAATTCTGGTTAACACGTTTTAGACTGTGAGGGTCCTAGAAAGGTTGCAGTGGATATTTACCAGAATGGTTCCATGTTCAGAGGAATTAAACTATAAAGCTATGTTGGGGAAGTTAGGATTGTCCTTGGAGCAAAGAGGTTGAGAGGAGCTCTGATGGACAAAATTGTGACAAGTTTAGACAAGGTAGACAAAGAAAAGATATTCTCATTAACTGATTGTACAAGCATTGCAGGACATATATTAAAGGTTTTGAACAAGCAGTATCAGGGACATATGAGTAGGAATGGTTTTATGCAGTGAATGATTGTGATCTGGAATCCGTTGCCTATGATGGTAGGGCACGTAAGGGTGATTGACGATTCCAACAGGAAATTAGATAGGAGATAAATTTTGCAGGGCCATCGGGATAAAGCAGTGAATAGAACTAACAGGATTGCTCTGCAGAGAGTCAGTACAGTTTCAGTGGGGCCAAATAGCCTCCTTTAGACCATAACCACTCAGTAACTTGATTTTTCTAAAAACTGATTTCTCAAGTTTGGTCCTATGATATTTTCTTTTTACATAATGTACAGTAACCCTACTTTGCTATTCTTTCTGGCCTCAATTAAAATTCAAGAGTGATCTTGATTCAAAGAAAAACAGAGAAGCCAATTTTTTTTCTAGCTGCTGTAAACACAAGCCCTTTACCAAATTACATTCCTATCAGGAAATCTGAAAATCTAATATACTGACACATCAGAACTTAAGTATGAATGAAAAATAATCCAGATGCTGGAAACATGAAATAAACACAGAATCCAAGAGAAAGGCAACAGGTGTGGCAGCACTTGTGAAAAGAGAAGTGAAGTTAATGCCTCAAGTCTGGTATCTCTCCTGTTTAAACAAGAAGAATTATACCTGACTTGAAACATTAACTCTGTTTCTGTCACCATGATACTGCTTTACATGCTGAGTTGCTCCAAGATTTAAGTATATGTTTTTAAAGTGAATTTAGTATGGAATAGAATTGCTTGTAAGTCTATACATTTGATGAGTATAGCAGCCCTATTTTGTACAGTTTATGTTGTAATTAAGGGATACTGCTGCACAAAAGACATTTTCAATGTAGATGTAAAAATAGAATCAGTGATATTATTTTGTTTCAGTAAACTTAATTGCTCCTTTTTATAATAAATCAGTTTTAAGAATTCAATACAATAAAGCTGCAATGTACTGTTACTTAATGTATTTTGAGAAGCATGTTCTGTTACTTCTATTCAAAAATTACCATTTCAGCATGAGGCCTGGATCTGTTCAACACAAAGCTGCAGAAAGTCATGTTGGTTTAAGACAATGCTTCATTGTTTGAAATGGTTGGCTGTAAGTGCCTACTTCTGAATCTGACCAGACTGTTAATGGAAATTGAAAGAGCAATAAATGGAAATGCTTTACAGAAGGAATCGCATATTAATTTGCAATGTGTCATTTCCTAACCAGTATGGCTAACTAAAGCTAATTTTCCATGAAAATTCTACCCACAGTGCCACGAAATGTAATATCTCCAATTATTTCCAAGTTTGCAAGTAGCATAAAACTGGACGGAAGAGTGAACTGTGAGGAGGATGCAGAGAGGCTTCAGTGTGATTTGAACAAGTTGAGTGAGTGGACAAATACATGGCAGATGAAGTATAATGTGAATAAATGTGAAATTATCTACTTGAATAGCAAAAACAGGAAGATGGTTTATTGTCTTAATGGCAATAGGTTGGGAAAGGGGGAGGTACAGTAAGCAAGCAGTGAAGAAGGCAAATCATGGCCTTCATAGCACGAGGATTCTGTTATGGGATTAGGAATGTCTTGTTGGAATTGTGCAGGGCCTTGATGAAACTACACTTGAAGTATTGTGTGTAGTTTTCACCTCTATCTTAAGAATGTTCTGGCTATGGAGAGAGTGCAATAGCGTTTACCAGACTGATTCCTGAGATGGCAATACTGTGAAGAGAGATTGACTCATTTAGGGTTATAGTCACTTGATTTTAGAAGAATGAGGAGAGATCTCATAGAAACCTAAAATAATTTAACAGGATTATACTGAAACAGAAAATGACTGGGGTCACAGTCTAAGAATAGGGAGTAAGCCATTTAGGACTTCGATGAGGATAATGTTTTTAACCCAGAGAGTGGTGTGTCTGTGAAATTCTCTGAACAGCAAGTGGTTGAAGCCAAAACAACATTGAATTTTTTCAAGAGGGAGTTAGTTATGGTTCTTAGGACTAAAGGGATCAAATGATATGAGGAGAAAGTTGGAGCAGAGTTCAAAGTTGGATGATTAACTCTAATCATATTGAATGGCAGAGCAAGCATGAAGGGCCAGTTCGCCTGGTTCTGGCCCAATTTTCAGTGTTTCTATGTTTCACATGTATCTTTTATACATTAAATTGGTTTTGGAGTGTAGCTCTTGTGTAACTATTGATAGTTCAGCACATTAAAGAATAAGCAGCTAATTTGTGTTTAAAACTACATTAAGGCAATAAATGCTTGTTTATTTGCAGATAGCATGCAGTTGTTAATTCCTTATAAAATTGAATTATCAACCTTTTCTAAAATCATACAATATCATTTTAAGGGTTTCCAAAAATATGAACCTTTATAATGAATGTTTTTCTTTGTTTACACGTCATACACTTGGCTGGGAGGGATGGACATGCCCAAGAGAGAATCTGCAAGTTTCCTCTTCTGTTGTGGCTGAATGGGTTCCTGGCAAACTGATTTGTGACATGAGATAAAAATCACATTGCCAGGGATTACCACATAGTCACTGCCTTGACTGCTGTTGTGGAAAGCATGGTAAGTATATGAATCATTAACCACTATTAAGACCAAAAGGTGTTCAAACAATAGAAGTATATTTTGGTCTGAATATCTGCCTGCAATTAATCCATCCATCAAATACGACCTTTCTGATGAGGTTCAGAGCTTAGCTGATTGGTGAACAGTGGTCATTTTTGCTTTGTTCACAGTGGCTAAGTTCTGCACCAAGGAGAGGGAATAATGACCAGGGCTGTAGAAATTGTTGAATACTTCATTGAAATCTGCAGTGAGTTGTTATGATATGCATCAGTCTTGTTACTGATAATTTCATAAATATAACTGTTTTAATTTCTGTGAACTTATAAAAGCAAGCAACTAATAGACATTTTTAACTCCTTTATATTTCTGCATTTTTTCTTTTTACCACCGATAGGGGGAAAGATCACTTGTTTCTATATTGCCAATATCATTTTCAACATTTGAGTTTCAATAATGAGAGTATAATGGTTACAGTGCAATCAACCCTGTAAGGCCTCACATGTAATAATCAGAAGTGGGAATTTTTGCCGCCTTGATGAAAGCGAGAGCTAAGCAAATATGTAGTATTCCCTGTCAATGCTATTGCTTAAACTGCCACTATTCAATTAAACAAGATAGATCCCAGCTACACATATTTACAAGTGCTCTAGTGGGTAATTTGTGTGACATTTATTAGTTGCGTTTCTATGCATATTTGGGGTTAAGCCTTATCTGTTGCCAAATGTCACTTCTTACTGCAATGGAATCCTCGACCCAATAACTTTCAGCTTTGAGCTTCCTTCCTTCCACATCAGAAGTAAGGATGTTCACTGATGATTACACAGTATTTAATTCAACTTACTGCTTCAGTATCTAAGAACATGCATGTGTCCACATGTGACAAGAACTGGAATAACATTCAGACTTCATCTGACAAGTAATATTTGCCATTTCTAAAAAGATGAAATTATACCATCTCCTTCGATATTCAGTGTTATTGCCCTTGCTCAGTGCTATCAACGTCTTGACAGTCACCATAACTGCAACAGTTTCTAAAATCAGATGATGAGTATTCTGAGTAAATAACACACCACCTGACTCCTGAAAGTCATTCTACTACCTGCAAAGGCACAAGTCAGAAGTATAATGAAATCTTCTGCATTTGTCTGGATGAGTGAAACTCCAACAACACTCAAGAAGCCAGGACAAAATAGCCCAATTGATTGGCATCCTGTCCACTACTGCTGCATCCTGTCTGCAATATTGACCATCTACAAGAGGCACTGAAGCAACTCACCTGGGTTCCTTTGATCAGACTTTCCAAACCTGTGTCCTAAGCTACCTGGCAGAAAATGCATGGAAACATCACTCACTATTCCTACAGGTCATATACCATCCTTACTTAAATATATTCAGCATCCTCCACTGAGTCAAATTCTTGAACTCCTTTTTCGTTACAGCACTGTTGGGTGTATCGATTCCACACAGATGGCAACGGCTCAGGAAGTTAGTTTGCTACCGTTTCTGCAGGTAGTTAGCTATAAAAGCGAAAAAAAGGTGTTGCCTGATGCATGTATTGAATTGTGCTTCAAGGAATGATTGACACCATGGACTTAGTGTAACAGAATTTGCTTATCACTTTCAATGAGTCGTTCCTTAGTGGAATTAGGTATGGAGGTGTGACACCCTGTCCCATACCACAGTTTTGAAGCTTAAGGGTCAGGACAAAAAAAATTATGAACATGGTAGAGAAAATTTGAGATTTTGTTCCTGAATTTCTGTGTAAGCAGCCAGTGCAGTATCACCATGGAGGAGTTAGGTCTTTGCTTTTAATCTAAATCAATTTTGGATCTTGCTGTCTTTCCTCATGTACAGGGTGCCTCTTCTATATCTGCAGTATAGGCACAGGTTTGAAGCATGGATGCACAGACACAGGCTTGTTTCAGGCCATGCTTCACCGCCAGGATAGTTGGAAGTGGTGTCTTAAATCTGTATAGTGCTAATGAATGTTATCGTTGGAATGAATGGATGCAACTGAGGATCTGTGGTGCACAGCCAATTTTCCCCAGAATCTTGTATAATGCTGTCCTGCTAATAGTGTTGAAGATCTTAGTAGGTAAATGAGAGCAAGTTGAAAAGTATGTCCTGTTCCCTACACTTTCTTGTGTCTGTTTTGAGAAAAAGATTTACAGTGACCATATGTTAGCAAGGAAACTGTACTGTGCTTCTGGATGTATTTCGTCTGCGAAAGCCTTCCCAGTGACACAAAAGGATGAGATACCCCTGTACTTTTTGTGATCTCCTCTGTTACTTTTACTGTTGAATAATTTGGTGATTGTTGTGTAGTACATCTCCAATAGAACACAGCCTACTTACCAACAGAGATGGAAATGGTCATGAAGTTAGAACTTATAGATGTGATATTTCTATACTTGAGAAGTTCAAATGGAATTAGATCTTCATTGGATGTATTTCTGTTGGCTGAGTAATCACTGGCTTTTTCAGGATCAAGTGATGAGGTTTCCTGGCCAGTGAGAAACTGTAGGACAGAGTCAAAAGGAAAATGGAAACAGTTCAGCCCACAGTAGTGTTCAACCTAGTGGGTCATGTGTTTGCTTCTGTTGGTGAGTACTTCACTGCCTGCCCATTTCAGGGGGTAACCAAGTGCCTTCTTGGTTACATCAGATATAGTATATAGTTTTTGTTGTCAGAGAAAAGTGACCATAACATTGCTGTAAATGAATTTATTGCTGTATGGTGAAGTTTTGGTGTTCGTAATAGACATAAAGGGATGTATTAGCTGCCCAACAGACCCTCCTTGATGATGTTTTCATATGTTCACAGTGCTGTATGTATCAAGTCCTGGGGATAATCTGAATGTACAGCTAGGTATTCTAAAATATTTGTTTTTCTGTGAGAATATATAAGATACACACCAGCGCTGGTTTATAAGTAAGGTTAGTAGGGCTATTGAGTCCTTGTGGCACAAACAGTTGCCACTTGGTTCATAGAATGATATTTAATTTGTTACTCAAACTGTTCACCTGGAGAGGTCCCAATGCTACATTGCATACTGATAAAATTAAATTAATACTTAACTGTGATCTGTTAGAAAGCTTTGTTGAAAAAAACAGGTAAATTATTAAATGGCTATCTACTGATTAACCTGAGTATTTATGCTTAAAGTATGCAGTTTTATTCAGTGATGAAAATGAGGGGGCAAAGAATTGAATTGGGGAAAAAAAATCATTTGTTTTGTGTAAAAAAACAAAAATTGCAATGCATTTGGAAATCTCATTTTTTTTTCTGTAAGTGAGGATATCTCCAGTGAACAATAAATTCTCCATAACAAAATAGCTGTTTGCAAAAATAAAAGTTATTTCATCCCACCTACTGTGCCACTATAACTTCCAAATTTCTTGTATGTGGCAAATTTGAGAAAAATTCAATTGCAGGATTGGCGATGGAGTACGACGCTTCAGCTGGAACCTGTCTGATTTGTTCCCTTCTTTTTAATTTTTTTTGCTTCTCTTTTTTTCTTCACTCCCAGCCTCAGCGAGGATCCGACCAGGTGTCCTCTCAGCCTGGCCTGGCCTATGACCGTCTCTTGCCCCAGTCTCTCAGCAGCCAGTTGCAGTTTCTCGACCCAGTGTCACAGTGGTACATGGTGGACTTTCACCCTGGTCTCTCGGTTGCCTATGAGGGTCCCTCAGCCCGGTGTGGCAGTTTCTTGACCTGATCCCTTGGCAGCCCATGGCAGTCTGTCAGCCCAGTGTGGCGGTCTCTTGCCCTCGTTTCTGAGCGGTTGGTGGCACATGATGGTCTTTTGACCTAGCGTGGTGGTATCTTGGCATGCAAGTGGGTCCTGCCCAGGCATGTTCCAGAGGCAGCAGGTGAAGATCGGAGAGTTGGCTGCTTCAGCAGCAGTAATGGCATCACGGCCCAATACGGGAAGAGCAAGCGATGAGTGAGGACCCTCGGTGTCTATGGTAACGGCAGCTGAGGTCTCCCAGAGAGCGTGTTAGTGGAGGATTCACCAAAGACTTTCCTTTATTACTTTTTTTTCTAGTTTACATTGAGGAGGACATCAATGTTAACTATTACCTTACAGGAAATTCCCAGGTTATGATGGAGTTCCGTATTTTCCACTGTTTGAAAGCTGAATTTGTGTGTAAGTCAGACAGATATGGCTAATTAGTGATTAGAGTGGTACTGGAAAAGCACAACAGTTCAGGCAGCATCCGAGGAGCAGGAAAATCGACGTTTCGGGCAAAAGCCCTTCATCAGAAATACAGGCAGAGTGCCTGAAGGGTGGAGAGATAAATGAGAGGAGGGTGGGGGTGGGGAGAAAGTAGCATAGAGTGCAATAAGTGAGTGGAGATGGGGATGAAGGTGATAGGTCAGGGAGGAGGGTGAGGGAAGGTAGCAAAGAGTATAATGGGTGGTTGAGGGTGGGATGAATGTGATAGGTCAGAGAGGAGGGTGGAGTGGATAGGTGGAAAAGAAGATAGGCAGATGGGACAGGTCATGGGGACGGTGCTGAGCTGGAAGTTTGAAACTAGGGTGAGGTGGGGAAAGGGGAAATGAGGAAACTGGTGAAGTCAAAATTGATACCTGGGGTTGAAGTGTTCCGAGGCGGATGATGAGGCTTTCTTCTTCCAGGTGTCAGGTGGTGAGGGAGCGGCAGTGAAGGAGGCCCAGGACCTGCATGTCCTCGGCTGAGTGGGTGGGGGAGTTGAAATGTTGGGCAACAGGGCAGTGTGGTTGATTGGTGCGGGTGTCCCAGAGATGTTCCCTAAGTGCTCTGCTAGGAGGCGTCCAGTCTCCCCAACGTAGAGGAGACCGCATTGGGAGTAACGGATACAATAAATGATGTTGGTGGATGTGCAGGTAAAACTTTGATGGATGTGGAAGGCTCCTTTAGGGCCTTGGATGGAGATGGTTGGGGTGGGGGTGGGGGGGTTGTGGGTGCAGGTTTTGCAATTCCTGCGGTGGCAGGGGAAGGTGCCAGGACAGGAGGGTGAGTTGTTGGGGGGCGCGGATCTGACCAGGTAGTCACTGAGGGAACGGTCTTTGCGGAAGTCAGAAAGGTGTGGGGCGGGAAATATATCCCTGATGGTGGGGTCCGTTTGGAGGTGTCGGAAATGTCGGTGGATGATTTGGTTTATGTGAAGGTTGGTAGGGTGGAAGGTGTGCACCAGGGGCGTTCTGTCCTTGTTATAGTTGGAGGGGTGGGGTCTGAGGGCGGAGGTGCGGGAGTAGACGAGATGCGTTGGAGGGTATCTTTAACCACGTGGGAAGGGAAATTGCAGTCTCTAAAGAAGGAGGCCATCTTGTGTGTTCTGTGGTGGAACTGGTCCTCCTGGGAGCAGATACGGTGGAGGCGGAGGAATTGGGAATACAGGATGGCATTTTTGCAGGAGGTAGGGTGGGAAGAGGTGTAATCCAGGTAGCTGTGGGAGTCGGTGGGTTTGTAAAAAATGTCAGTGTCAAGTCAGTCGTTATTAATGGAGATGAAGAGGTCCAGGAAGGGGAGGGAGGTGTCAGAGATGGTCCAGGTAAATTTAAGGTCAGTGTGGAATGTGTTGGTGAAGTTGATGAATTGCTCAACCTCCTCGCGGGAGCACGAGGTGGTACCAAGGCAGTCATCAATGTAGCGGAGGAAGAGGTGGGAGTGGTGCCGGTGTAATTACGGAAGATGGACTGTTCTGTGGTGGAACTGGTCCTCCTGGGAGCAGGTACGGCAGAGGCAGAGGATTGGGAATACGGGATGTTTTCTGTGGTGGAACTGGTCCTCCTGGGAGTTTTTACCTCGATACGGTTAATTAGTCTGCCTGTTGTTAATATTAAATATTGTACGTAACATGGCATTTTTAAAAAATACGTTTTTGTTAAAAAAAGGACATTTTTTTCTTTTAAATATCACAAATACAAAACCAAACAATTCAAACCAAAACAAGCCCACTAATTACACAGATAAATAAATAGTAACTAATAACTAAGCTTAAAAAAAGCAAAATCTTAACAATAATAATAATCATAAGCCAGCTCAGCGAAACAAAGCAATAGCCTTCGATCATCGAACACATAAGTTTACACATATTCATATGTTCATAGTTCCTCCTCTCTAGATACCAGATTCATTACATAGAATTGCCATGGCTATATAAAGGCTCTTATTAGTATGGTGGACAAATCTGTACCATGGTAGTCCAAAAAGGGTCTCCACATCTTATAGAAATTCTCAGTTTTAAGGTGCACCATACTCGTAAGAAAGTCCAAGGGGATGTGTTCGATGACTACGCCAGCCGGGGGATTTTCCGACACCCACCCTAATAGAATGTTCTTTCTGGCACAAAAAGTGAGGAGACTGAAAACCCTTTTTTTGTGTGTGCATCTGATGAAAGTGGATTAATAAAGCCAAGAAGACGACATACCGGGTCCATCTCCACCTCCATCCCCAAGGCCTTCTCTATTTCGCCTACTACAGCGCTCCAGTATGTCTGCAATCTGTGGCAGGACCAGAGGCAATGAGTAAGCGTTGCCATGCTCTCTTTACATTTAGGAGAAAGTGAGGACTGCAGATGCTGGAGATCAGAGCTGAAAAATGTGTTGCTGGAAAAGCGCAGCATGTCAGGCAGCATCCAAGGAACGTAGATTCTCCTGCTCCTTGGATGCTGCCTGACCTGCTGTGCTTTTCCAGCAACACATTTTTCAGCTCACTTTACATTTAGGACACATTGGAGATGCTCCCGCTTTAAGTTTAGTGAGGTGGTCTGGGACCAGGTGGACCCTGTGAAGAATCTTCAATTGCAAGGCATTTTCCCAGATCTCCTGCCATATTTCAGAAGAGATCTCAACGTCCAACTCCCTCTCCCATACTTTACAGAGCCATTTGGCCTCGTCTGAGGGATCCTCTCCCAATAAATGATAAGCGTTACTAACAGATAATGTACCTTCAATACTCAACACCCTCTTCTCCATGTCAGACCTATAAGGATCAGTCAGAAGTGGGGTGGACTTTTTTTGTATGACATTTCTAATTTGAAATAAATGAAAGAGGTCCCTACTGGGCAATTCATATTTCTGAGCCAACTTGTCAAAGGACATCAGTATATCCTGTTTGAATAAATCACCCAGGCAAGACATGCCCCTAGCTGCCCATAGTTTAAACACAGAGTCCATCATCCTTGACTGAAAGCCCGGCATGCCAACTATGGGCATCAAAAATGATGTTTTGGCAATATTGCCCTCACCCTGACGCATTGCCCTCCATGCCTTGACAGTATTGATGACTATTGAGCTATGGCAATATTCCTTAACTGTTCTCATTTTGTCTAAGAACAGCAGGCTTATAAGGGGGCATTTTGCCTGAGATGCTTCAATGTCCAACCAAAGGTGAGTGAGGGTTCCCCCGGGTCCAATCATTCACACATGATAGCAATGAGCTTAACTGATAGTTTTGGATATCTGAGAGGCCCATTCCTACCAGCCTGTAAGGGAACTGCAATTTAGTCAATTTAATTAGGGTCACTTGCGATACCAGATAAAAGAATTGAACCAGCCGTTCAGTCTTCTAAATATTTGCTTAGTGAAAAGCAGAGGAAGCATTCACATAGGATACAACAATATATCACCCATCCCTTAACATAACTTAGAGATTAAAGATAAATACTCTATCTATCCCGGGCATCATTTCACGCAACTTATTACCAGAAAGGAAACTCCACCAAGTCCTTTTTAAAGAAAAGCAAACCTGAACAGCTCTGTCCTCTACGCTTATTCGGCCGTTCGAGTTAAGTCAACGTGTCACAAAGTTCTTCGCTTTCTCTGGCGAGTCAAACAAATGTATGGATCCATTATGATTGATCCGAAGCACCGCTGAATGTGTTAGAGAATACTGGATCCCAAGCTCTCTCAGTCTCCTCTTGATGCCATTGTAGGACTTCCTTTTCCAGGTCACTGCCAGCGAAAAGACTTCAAAAACCTGACTCTGGAGCTGCCACATCCCAACGCCCTCAGGTCCCTCCCCTGGGCTCTAGATGCTTCCAAAGGCTGACCCTCTGCTTGTCTTTATAATGATGGAACCGTACCAGGACAGGATGTGGGAGCTGATCCACACCTGGCTATCGTGCAGTGATCCAGTGGGTTCTTTCGATTGTTATCCTTCCCTTCTTACCCTCCAAACCAAGGAACTCCGGGAACCATTTCTCGAAGAACTCCACCAGTCGCTCACCTTTGGTCCCCTCCGGTCGGCCAACAAACATGCAGGTTCTTTTCTCTGCCCCTGTTATCAAGATCGTCTACCAGATCCAACAGACCATGGATTTGTGTTTCCAGGGTTTCATTCTGGCTCTTGGAGGAGTCAGTCTCTGCCTCTATCGCTGCAGCCCGGTGCTCGAGCTCATCGGTCCTTTTTCCCAAGTCTTGCAGCGTAGCAGATACAAGAGCCAGTTTCTCTTAATTTTTTTCCTGGATCTGCCTCCCCAGGACCTTGCGAGATTTGGTCAGCTCCTCAACCAGGGTCTGGTGAGTGAGCAAACTCGCTGCTTCAGAGGGCTGGGCCGTGGCCCTGGCCCCGCGTGAATCTCCTCCTTTTCTCGGCATTCTCCAGCTGCAAGAAAAAAGGTCCGCACGTTTTTCCAGGTCTCTAGCTCCTTTACTGTGTTTTTATCAGTAAAGTGTATGGGATGGGTTCCAGCTCTGTCAGGTTGATGTTTCAGCGTGGAGCCCAGCAAACGCGATCCTAACAGGACACCGTCATCTTGGATTCTTCAATTCTCCGGTTGGTTCATAAGTACGGGACATTTGTAAGTTGGGCATTCGTAACCTATTTTTCTACTTATTCCGTGGAGGTACTGCTTAACTTGTTAAATTTTGTTTCTTTTTTTTAACCTAGGTACCTTTGTACCTAAGATGGTACAATGTGTGGCAACGTTATACACTTTTCACTGTACTCCTGTACTTCTGTATTTGAGTACATGTGATAGTTAAATCTAAATCATTCTTTTATGTACTTTTGACATTAGAAGCTAGACACAGCAACTTGTGTTCTCTTCACATTTTAAGCAAAGGTGTCAGAGGTGAGGAACACCTGTGCTTGGAGCTTGGCAGAGTTATAACCAACATTATAACTCGGCTCTCGCCAATGTACTTTGCCCCAGACCAACATAGCAATTTAACTCCAATTTTATAATATACACATTGCTAACAATATAAATTTGAAAGATCGCTTAGTTTGGTCTGTTGGGCATTTTGATCATTTGGGTTACAGACTGAAAATGTGGAAGGGAGTGAGTGAGAAGTGAGAATGGTTTTAGTCTCCATTTGGACATGTGGGCTCATGAAATATAATTTTATCACTTGGTGGCCAGGACCCAGAACTGCAGCTGATCCTGAGTAGCCACTGCTTGTTAGACAAAATCCCACTCCTCACCTAGTTGTATTTCAGTGCTACCATTTTGAAAGAAAACACCTCAATGGGAGGTCTGTATGGTAATGTAAGGCTAAAGTAAGATATCTAATTTAAGGTGACTGGCATTTTTCATGAAAATGGCAAGGTGGGCATGAAATCAATTGATCTTCCATGGAGCTGGCCACACTGATTATGGAAGAACATCATAACACAATGCCCTGTGACATCAACCTATTTATTTTAAGGTAGTCTCCATAATTCTGTGTGCAGTCATTGTTAATGTTCATGGAAGACAGAGTGGTGCATCTCACATTACCTGCTTTGCTCAATGATCCTCTTTTGGATCATAAGAAACAGCATGTATGTCCAGCTGAGCAGAGTTAGGAGAGAGCTTGCCCATTGATGCCAACTATACACCCCAATTCCTGCCTCAATCATATCTGGGGCATCCTGATACACTGCAATGGTGCACAATCAAAAATTCATTCTCTCTGAAGAATCATTATCCATGACTTTCACTGATTTCTGTTGTATATAGTAATTCCCGACTGGAGAAGACAGATTACCAGTAACAAGGTGCAAATGTTGCAATTCATTACTCTAATCTTTTTATTTATTAATAGGCAGGATATGGCATTGTTCATAAAGCCATCATTTATTGCCCATTGCTAATTGGGAAAGTGCTGGTGAACAGTTAGGAAGGGAGTTTGAGAAGTTTTATTCATGACAGTGAAGGAGTAGCAATATAATTTCATTTCAGCTGGAGATGATGGTGTTTTCATCCCGTGTCTTTCTAAATTATAGAGGTTGCAAGTTTGAAGGGTGCAGTCTGTCACCCATCTCCAATGGCCCTTTTATTCAGTGGCATTATTCTCAGACTCTGGATTACTAGCCCAGTAACATCACAGCAGTGGTACAATCTTCCTTTGAATGGGCTGTTAAAATCATACTGCACTCATTGTTCAAACAAGACAGTAGGACTAAGTGCTTTGGACATATATGCTAGTGATATATAGTTGTGTCATCTGGTGCAGTATGATTACCTTGATTTTGAGCACATCCTCTATGTGCATATCATAGATGAAATGACTGAATGACCATCTCTGGTTTTCTCGCCCTCATCTTAAGTCCTCTCTTGTGGAAAGAGCAAAAGAACAGAGTAATGAGTGAATGCAATGGTAAGTGTTCAGCTGATGGATTGAATTCATTCAATGAATATAAGTATCAGGAAAAGACTTGAAATTGCAGATGAATGGTGGAGGCAAGTCAAAAGGTGAGGATATGAGGAAATGAATGGGAAAGTAACAGAGGATATGATTGAAAGTGTATATGCACGATAATGTGATGAAGTAAACCAAGCAGTGTATAGGTGAATCTGTACGCAACTTACCTGATCTAACAAGATTATTAAATTAGATCAGGCTTCTTCATCGGCTGCTGAAAGAGTATTTCCTTTCAGATTCTCATCTCCCCACAGCTTCAGATAAGTGAGGCAGCTCGGCCAATCCCATTGCTTTCATTTGTTTCAGCTGTAGTTTCTCCAAATTCCATTTTTAGATTGACCCTGTCATGCTTATGCTTATTCTCACCCTGTGCACTGCTGTGCAGTGGATGCTAAACCCAGAAATAAAATGCCAAAAAGCTTGTCTGTGAAATACCACTAAACTTGCAGATTTGCCACGTGACATTGATCATCTCAATACATCTTGAAATTAATACCAGGACTGTATATCTCTCAATCTGTGGCACACTCCTCCTTCCTGGTAGTCTGCATGAGATCAGGAACTCATCATTTGAACCTGTGAATCCAAATGTTTAGTTTCTGATCCCACTTAGTCTACCAGAAAGGTGCAAAGCACAAATGAGCTGCTTCTCACGGAGACAGCAAATTGAAATCAAATCAACCAACTCATATGCTTTGTTTGCTGTTTAACTCAAACAAAACAAGAACAGTCCTGTATTCCATCTTGGCTCTCATTTTCTTGGATTGAGTATAATGGTGAAGGTAGAGCCAAAAGGAATGAATGAATGTTAAAAAATGTATTGGCTTTGGGATTTTTCCCCCCAAGGTGATATTTTGCAATTCCTTTAGCTGTTCTTATCTCTAGTATCCTTTACTTGTCCAACCCAGTTCTGATGTGGACCTGATCTCTTGTGCCTACTGAACTGACATCAGTTGCTATATTACATACTGGCTCAGTTCAGCAGGAACAGGAGTTGGGCCCATAAACTACACTGTTCAGAAGACTGTAGCAATCACTGGGAAAGGAAGAAAAGAAAACCAGCCAATCCAATAGTGTTCCAAGCTTAGTCCTGTAGCTAAGCTATTGTTTAAGGTGGTTCCTGTTTGTATTGATGCAATAAACCTCCCATTTTGTGTTTATTAGGAATGTTGCAGTGTGGTGAATAAATAAGCTGGCAGTGGAGATGACTGCATTCGGCTTATATTGTCCTCTTCAAAATCTAAATTCTCAGCATTTTGGAATTATTTTGTATATTATACACCTCAATTAACTCAATTTCAATCATAGTAACATTCACTCGGGAAAACTGCATTCACTCTATATGCATTTTATAGAATTATCAATTGAAAAGAATATAGACAAAAATGCCTCTTCCGGATTGCTTCTGCTGGTAATTCCGAGCTTCAGGGTTCCCATATGTCTTTGAGGAAGACAGAAAACTTTGATATAGTTATATACCTGCTCTTTGTGAATGGCACTGTAGAAAAAGAAAATGAAGACTTTCTTTGATTAAATTTGATTAAGTATTTCAGAGTAAGCTTAAATAGATAGAGATATTCATTTTAAAAAATGGATCTTTTTCTAATTTCTTAAACAAATCTCTCTCTGTTCTGACCAGCTGTTTTTAAGCAGTTTTTCAAAACCCCTTTATTAACTAGAGGGGCCACATTTCCCCACTCCTTTGTGAATCCTGACATTATAAAAGCCACAATAACACTGTTATATAGTAAATCAGAAGTGGGGACAATCTTTAGATGCATGTGAGGGAGGCATGCTTCATAACAGAGACATGCTTGCAAGCGCACACGAACAAGCGTGAGTCAGAACCAAAAAGGATTAAAAACATTCCATTTTGAACAACTTGACTTCAAAGTATTATGATTGGAGCTGGTGTTAATACTTAGGCAGGTTAGATCCCAGGCTGATTTCAAGCTTGATGGATCATTTCATTTTTGTTTTTAATTGAATGATCTTTCACTGAATCACAAATGCTCAATGCAGGAGACTCATGTTTAACAGTAAAATGGAAAAGAAATGACAACAAAATGATCTAAATTATTAACATATACCACAATTTTAAAGATTTTGCAACACATGGTAAAATACCCATTAATCTGCAAACCACTCCTTTATGGTACCACTGTAGAAAATGTTCTTTTCTTTCACATCTATGGGATTCAGTTTGACTGTGGCTTCAATTCCTCATCTTCAGAATGTAAGAGCCTCTTCCTGGGGCCTTTGTACAACTGAGTTTAGACTTTCAAATAAGCACTTCACAATTTTAACCAAATACGTCTAGTCTGGAAATTTTACACTAAACCCCTTACATGGAGTCAGCCTCTTTCTGAACAGACCTAAAAGTCCATTCTTTTCTTGGGAGCAACAGTCATGTGATTCAGCTTCAGCCAAGACTGCTGAAAAACTGCCCCAAACTGAACCTAAGAAGTTTCTTCCAAGCTGAGGATGTTTCTCCTAAGGCCAAAATAATAATTCCAGAATCTTCCATCTGAAAGCTTAATGCTGTTTACTGTTTACTTTGTTCACTCGTAAACTCTTTTAATGTAAATAAAACCCCACTGTTCTCAAGGGAGTCTCGTCTAATACTGTGTTTTAAAAGAAATCACTATGGCTACAGAATATTTACAATTCAATCATTAAATTGCTCAGGCACACAGAATAAAAATCCAAAGTAAGTATGTTACAATATCCATTAAACACAAAAGCAACTGAAGAACACCAGTTTTCTGATATCTTTATTTATCTCTCCTATCGGAACGATGTTGCAAACTTTGAAAGGGTTCAGAAAAGAATGACAAGGATGTTGCCAGGTTTGGATGATTTGAGCTATAGGGAGAGGCTGAATAGGCTGGGGCTATATTTTCCTGGAGCATTGAAGGCTGAGGTGTGACATTATAGAAGTTTCTCAATTCATGAGGGGCATAGATAGGGGGAACAGACAAGGTCTTTTTCCGTGGTAGAGGAATCCAAACCTCGAAGGCTTAGGTTCAAAGTGAGAGGAGAAAGATTTAAAAGAGTCTAAAGGGGCAACTTTTTCATACAGAGGGTGGTGCGTGTATGGAATGAGCTGCCAGAGGAAGTTGTGGAGGCTAGTACAATTAAAATATTTAAATGGCATCTGGATGGGTACATGAATAGAAAGGGTTTAAAGGGATATAGGCCAAAAACTGGCAAATGGGACTGGAGTAATTTAGGATATCTTGGCATGCACAAGTTGGACTGAAGGGTCTGTTTCCATGCCTGTACATCTCTATGAGTATAAAGACATAGCAAGGAGGGACTGTAGGCCTGGGAAAGTCTCAGTCTGAAGATAAATCTGTTGGTATTGCTTTACCTTATCTACAGCATTCAGCTTTTTTTGAAACCTACAAAGGAACTGCTGTCCACTGATGACAAATATTAAAAGGAGAGAGGGATACAAATTGCAACCAAATATTAATAATGTGAGTAAATAAATCAGTCATCTTAATGGTAATGTTGATTTTGTTTTTAGAATCTAATCAAAGGATTAGATTTATTACACAAGTATTGTACTTTTTTCCAGTGTTGTATAATAAAAAAAGGTGTCCTTTAGCTGACACTAAGTAACGCCATGGCTAGTCTGCCATTTGTTTTCTCACACCAAGATGTCAACATCCACCACCAAGCTTTTGCAGGTATGGCTTAGTCCATTCAATTTTTCCACTAGTGTTGTATAATACCCACCATTTCATGTTCATTTTATTAAACACATGACATGTCCATGTAATGAAGGAGCATTGCTTTACTCCTCCGTGAGCAGTGCCACTAGTGAAGACATCCTGATGAAAGGTTCCGAGCTGAAACGTTGACTCGTCTTCTCCTCTGATGCAGTTTGACGTGCTGTGCTTTTCCCAGCTCCACTCTGACTCTTCATCTGCAGTTCTCATATATCCTATTAGTGAAAAAAATAAAGCCCCGGGGAAATATTGGACAATTATAAAATAAACGATATTACACAAGCGAGTTTCCTGTTGTCAATGTTGAAATTGAATTCTTTCTAGCAAACGTATAAATGCACCTCAAAAGAGAACATGTGCAATAAGTTTCTCAGTGAAAATAAATGCAATATAAATTATAATTAGGCTAGCATTTGGAATTATTTATTCAATATCCAGTAAGTGACTATTGATTGTAAAGTCCAGTTTTTTTTAAGTGGACCTACTACTGGAAATTACAACCCGAATATACATCTCCTATACTTTATTCATTGTTTAGTCAATAAAATAGTTTTTAATTTTCACTGCTAAACTTGCAAATTGAATAGGCAGGGAAACAAAAGATTACTTTTCAGCAATAAAGGATCTTTAATTGATTTTTTTAAAATCAATGCTGTTTTGTTGAAATAAAGAGGACAGAATGTCACAGCTGTGAACAAACACTGTGTACTAGGGACTAGTTGAATAGTTGAAAAATGAAGGGATTATGCTACAGCTAAAATACTTAAATGACATAATATTACATCATTCATTTACTAATGTGTAATAAAGAGACCGTAGAAATCAAGCTGCATCAGTTGGGAGTAGATCCCTGAATCAAAATAAAACTATGATCTTTCTTTGTAGCAACAGTCTTAACCACTGTGTATATCTGAAAATGTAGAACCTTATAACAACAATCTTGTTTGGAAACTGCATTTTTGAACAACATGTCAGAATGCAGGATAAGTATACTGAATTTAACTGTGAAAATGGACCTTCAAATTCTATTTCCAGTTGTCAGTTTGCAATGGTCACCTGGTGTTGGTCATGGAACTTCATGGACTCTTGAATCATTACCCCAAAGTTCATTTCCTGAAAAGTTGCTTTGAGTGCACTACCCTCTTCAGGTTATAATTACAGCCTGTAGATCTATAGCCTATAAAATAACTAAATGAAAGTGGACACTCACTGAAGTGTTGTACAGACAAAGTAGATTTTTTGAGTTTAAATGGTTTTTCCATTCCAAGTGTATTTGATTATATGTTTTTTCCAACTGAGATTCTCATTTCCTGGTTATACGTATATTTTTAAATCTCAACACTACTGTCAAACAGCAGTGGTGCTTATTTATTCCCCAGCACTCATGTCGTGTGTGCAGGTGTAGGACATACTGAAAGAATGAATGCAGAAATCTTTATTCATATTCCACCACCAGGAAGAAAAGAAAAACCCGAGTGGCCAGTTACAAGCAGTGCTCAAAAGCTGGTTATATTCAGCTGGTTAATCAGCATATTGGATTGTTTGAAAATTTAAGTTGTGATTGAGTGCTGATCAAATGGGCTGCTTTGTCCTTGACAGTGTCATGTTTCTTGAATGCTGTTAACGTGGACTTATGCAAGCAAGTGGAGACCATTCCATCAAATGACATTTGTTATAGAAATTGGAAAGATTCGGGGGAGTCAGAAGGTGAGCCACTAAAGATTTTATCATGATATGAGTATTTGTTGTCCACCCCTAATTCCCCTCGAGAAGATAGTGAACTGCCTTCTTGAACTGTTACAGTCCCCTTGGTGTAGGTACACTTATAGTTCTATTAAAAAGGGAGTTCTGGTATGTTGACTCATTGATGATGAAGGATGACAGTATAATTCTAAGTCAGCGGGTTCTGTGGACTGGAGAGGAAAATGGAGAATTATTGCCCGATTATGAGCTAGCACACAGGTGCAGCATATAGTAAGACTAATGAAATGTTGGCCCTTATTTAAAGTGGATTGGAGTATTTGTAGAGAAGTCTCACTGCAACTGTAAAACAGTGCTGGTGAGACCACATCTGGAGTTTTGTGAGTAGTTCCGGTCCCTGTTAGAGCTCATACTTTTCAATGAGAGTCCAAGTCCGGTCGTAGGTTCAGGCAACCTTTATTGTGATATACACATCAGTTAAACCTTCAGATCTTCATAACAAAAAGGCACACAAGAAGTTTCTAAGTAGCTTATTTTATGCAGCTCGAGCTCAAAGTGCACACGTACCCTTGTATATTATTGTTCAGCAAAGCTGAGTTATCCAACTGTGATTGGATCTTTGGTACAGCATTTTATGTCAGCAATTTGCCTCAGCAATTTTCTTGCTGTTGTGTCCTGCTTGGACTGTTTTTGTTCTTAACCTGAAGGAAGTACTGCCGTACTTAGCAATTTCAGTGTATACACTGTATTCAAGTACATTTCTTCTGAAGCATTTGCCGGCTGCACCATTGTTATTGCCAAGTAATTGGATACTTACCTCTCACGTATGCAGCTTTTTAATTCCCTATTAACCTCATTGCAGGAAATACAAAAGAATATTGACTTTTAGTAATAATTATTATAGCAGTTCCAACAAAGTTATGTGAACAGATTGATTAAATAATTTGAGAGATTCACTAATAAAATGTAGTGTGAGATGTTCTTATCTGTATCTTATAGAGAAATGACTGCAGCTGCATATTCTATCTCTGTTCTGTTCCCTTGAGTCTACAGAGCTACTATTGTTATATTTGTGAAGATTACATCAAGCAAATATTTTCCCAAACACTCTAACTAGTCTGCAGTTTTCTGCTGCATTAGCTATGGACAGCCTTCGGCCATTTTGTGCTGGTCAGTCACAGGAAGCCTTGACCCCTTATTAAAGAAGGAAATGGTTTCATTGGAGGCATTTCAGAGAAGGTTCTTTAGGATGATTTCTGGAATGGAGGGAATGGCTAATGAGTAAGGACTAAACAGAATGGGACTCTATTCACTCAAGTTGAGAAGAATGAGAGGCAATCTCATTGAGACATATATATTAAGGGGCTTGACAGGGTAAATGCTGAGATGTTTCCGCCCATGGGAGAGTCTGACCAGAGGGGACTGTCTCAGAATAAAAGGGCATTGATTTAAGACTGAGATAAGGAGGAATTTCTTTTCTCAGAGAATTAAGAATCTTTGTGAGCCCTTTCCACAGAGGTATGCAGGCAGAGTACATAGGACATAGAAAATACAGCACAGTACAGGCCCTTCAGCCCTCGATGTTGCTCTGATCCAAGCCCACCTAACCTACACTAGCCCACTTTCCTCCATATGCCTATCCAATGCCCATAAAGAGGGAGAGTCCACCACTGCTACTGGCAGGGCATTCCATGAGCTCACGACTCGCTGACTAAAGAATCTACCCCTAACGTCTGTCCTATATCTACCACCCCTTAATTTAAAGCTACGCCCCCTCGTAATATCTGACTCCATACGTGGAAAAAGGTTCTCATGGTCTTGTGTATAAGACTAAGTCAGATTTTTGATCAGCTGGGGAATTGAGGGTTATAGGGAAAAGGCAGGAAGGTGGAATGAGGAATATCAGATCAGCAATGAACCTATGAATGGCAGAAGACTCGCTGGGCTGAATGGCCTACAGAAACTCCTGTTCCTGTTTCTTATGATCTTCTGATTTGTTGCAGAAACTGCTGGATCAAATCCTAGAATCCTGCTGGAATAAGGTGGAAACGGGACCAGAAAGGATGGTTACGGAGATTGGGGCCAATGGAAAATGGGGAAAGTAAACAAGGAACTGCTGAAGATCTGAAAAAAAAGTTAACTTTTTAACGTGGGGGAAATGGGAAAGGGTTTGAGGGGTAGTGGAGTCTAGAGTTTGGATTCTGACAGTTGCTTATTTCCATAGCAACTCTCCCATATCCAGGAAAGATGAAGAGATTACGTTGTTGATAAAGAAGTACCAGCAGTGATTGGGGAGGAAGGGCATCATGAGATGGGAGTGAAGCTGTTATTGAATGCGGACTGGATGCTGATGGGAGGGCATGAGTGAATGTGTATGGTGATTCAGAAGGCAGGTTTGGAGATTGTTTTTTGTGTGTGTGGAGGGAGGGTAGGAGCTAATTATGTAGTGAAGGGAGAGAGTTTTCAGTGCATTTTCTGTTATCAGAGAATATGGAGAGGTTGGTTGAAACTTGTGCATCACTACAATCATACATTTTTTTACAATTATTTATGTCAATCCAAAATATGTGAACTTTGACAATTTACTGTGTAGCTATATTGCTAGTTTTTATTGGCATATGGAGTCCTTGTGCTTTAGAATGAATTGAGAAGATGCTTGTCTGGGTGATGTAGGTATTCCCCAATCTGTTGCCCATCGTTTAATTGCCCTCAAAACGTGGTGTGGGTTAAACCAGGGACGGGTTGGGAGTGTTTCACAAACTATTTTTCATAGTCCTTTACTTCCTTTCGCTTATACATAATCCAGCAAGGTCATGTTCTATTCATACTAACTTCATCCGGTAATACAGGCATTAACATTGAATGCTAAAGTCACTGTTGATTTTTTTACAAATATATTGGTCTACAGTTTTTGATGAGAATAGAAGGTAAACAAAGAGAAAACTAATGTTTCTATTAATTTGGAGTCTAATGATTCCAGTCATGTGGAGTTGACTAAAATCTGTGTTTCACTACAGAACATAGAAAGTACCATAATTAGATGATTTTTTGTCTCAAAGTATTTTCAGACTTTTTTAAGACCTTATTCTCAGAACCTTATGTTTCAGTAAAATAGGGAAGTGATGGCATCGTTAAAATATCATTGGGTCAGAAATCCAGAAGCCCAGACTATCATTCTTGGGGCTGGGTTCAAATCCCACCACAGTGACAGCTGGAATTTAAATTCAAATTTATAAGCTAGTCTAGTATAAGTAATGGTGACCATGAAAATTATCATAATACTGTAATAATCCCAGTGCAAAGAAGGAAATGTAATAATCATTTGAGAAGAACTGGTCTCATTCTCACTAACAAACTATCAAGGACTGTGATAGTTGGAAAGCCATGATCATGACATTGTAAAACATGGCAGTGGTAGAATCGGCACATTGGATAAAGGCTGGTTTCTGAGGTGATGAGCTTAGAAGGAGACCAAGATCCCATTGGTATTTCTGACAGAGATGTTTGTAAATGGCTTAGTTTAGTCTTCCATATTCTCATATTGAGTTTACCGTTAGAGAAGTAAATATTTGTGGTGCTTCCCTGGCCATTTTCCATCTTGTGGCAAAGCCACATAAAACTATGGAGTGCTAACAAACAGCTCTCTCTCTCTCTCTCTCTCTCTCAGGGGACTCTTGAATTTGTGATTGTTGACTGCAAGTATAAACTCATAATGCATCATGGACAGTGAAGGTGGAAATTATTGAGCTCCTTTTCTTGAAAGCTTTAAGTAGTCCACTTTTCATAGCCATGCAACAAGATACTCAGTAAATAATATGCATCAGCTTGGTCCTAAGCTTGACATAATTCCAGGCACATTTCATGAATCAGCCTTCTCTATGCCCGCATCATGATCTCCATCAAGCATCAAGCTGTATGTCACTGTGCTATTAGCAAAATTTGCTAACCACTTTAGCTGAGGTGTTTAGTATGATCTGGGGAGAGAGATAATTTGTCCCATGAGTATGGTTTTTCTGAATGGTGTTGTCAAGTTACTGATGTGGGAGAAACAGGTTGAATTTTCGTAGCTGAGTTTCTATATGGGTGACTACCACAGCCTCATCAACTTAAAGGAGTTCTTTAAATGATGTAATGTGTTTTGTCTTCAAACAAATCATGATATATTGTCAAGTTTGCCATGAGACCTAGTATGGACTACTTCCAGGTAAAGGTCAGAACATAGAGAGGAAGATGCCAAACTGAGTGGGGGTGAGGACACAGCTGTTTTACTCCACTTTTCACTCAGAAACTATTGATGTGGAGTCATCAAACTGTAAATGCATGATGTTGAGCAAGTAACATATGAGACTAAAGAGTTTTGGTGGGAAAGCCCTGCCTTGCCGATGGTGTGGAATGCCTTCATGAGAGTAAAGAAGACATCTAAACTGTTCACTTCTCTTGTAGCTCATGTCTATAGGACATCATATTCACTCTGGATCATCTAACATGGAACCCACACTGTGTTTCCACTTGTGCTCAATGTGTACATAGATGGGAGTCTTTTAAGCATGACCCTAGTAATAGCCTCTACTTCTGACTTTTTGATGAAAGAAATGTTACTGATGAAGCAGATGGTGATGATCGGGTCCCAAACCCTGGAGATGCCATCAGGTCCTGTGGAATCTGTCAGTCTTGCTTTTTTTTCAGGTTTCTGGAATGTCTGCTTTATTATTCAGCAAGTTTGTAATTTCATTTTTATTGTTTGCAGTATTACCTCATTTTGCAGATTTATTATTCTTGACTACCCTTTTCTTATCAGTACTCGTAAAAATTATGTGTTGTGATATCCTTGTAAATGCTGCAAAATAGAATGTGACTAGAAACTTATTTGCTCTTCCTTTGCTGTTCTTCATGTTTCCTCCAGTCTACTGGATCATTGATTTGATTTATTGTTGTCACATATACCTAAGTACAGTAAGAAATTTTGTTTTGAATGCAGTGCAGATAGGTCATAACATACAACAACATACAGATCATAGGGTGTTTAGAAAGAGCAAGGCATACAAGCTTACAGCTGCACAGGAGGTGCACAAAAGCAAGATCAACATTAGATTTGAAATGAGAGAGATCCATTCAGCAGTCTGATAACAGTGGGGAAGAAGCTGTTCTTGAACCTGTTGGTACATGTGTTCGAGCTTCTGTATCTTCTGCCTGATGAAAGAAGTTAGAACAGAGTTTAACTGGGCCGTATGGGGTCATTGATGATGATAGCTGCCTTTCTGCAGCAATGAGAAGTGTAGGTGGAGTTTTATGGATGGGAGGTTGGTTTGCATGATGGTCTGGATTGTGTTCACAACTTTCTATAGTTTCTTATGGTCCTGGACAGAGCAGTTGTCATACCAAGCCATGATGCACCCAGATACATTCTGTGGTGCATCAGTAACAGTTAGTGAGGGTCCTTATGGACAGGCCGAATTTCCTAAGCCTCCTGAGGAAGAAGAGGTGACTAGCGCATCTATGTGGGAGGATCAGGGCAGATTGTTGGTTATAGTCACTCCTAGAACCTTGATGCTTTTGACACTCTCCACCTCAGCTGCATTGATGTAGATAGGAGTGTGTCCTTCTCCTTTCTTCCTGAAGCCAGTGATCAGTTCTTTAGTTTTGCTGACCATGAGGGACAGATCGTTATCTTTGCACTACTATACCAGCATTCTATCTACTTCCTGTATTCTGTCTCATCTTTACAATGTCTCTGACCTACAATGGTGGTGTCATCAGTGAAGCTGTAGATGGCGTTTGGACGAAATTTGGCTATTCAGGCATGAGTGTACAAGGAATTCACTGAGCATGAATCGTGGTGGGGCACTGGTGTTCAGGATTATAGTGGAGGAGATGCTGTTGCCTATGTTCACTAATGAAGGTTGTGGGTCAGGAAGCTGAGGACCCAGTTGCAGAATGTAGAGCCAAAATTTAGGTATCAGAGTTTGAAGATCAGTTTAGTTGGGATTATAGTATTGATGGTGAACTACAGTAGTCGATAAGTAGATGCCTGACATAGGTATCCTAATTCTCTAGATGTTCCAGGGTCGAATGTAGGACTAGGGAATTGGTGTCTGTTGTGGACCTGTTGCATCGGTAGGCATGTTGCAAGGGATCAAGGTAGGCTGGGAGGCTAGAGTTGATGTGAGCCATGACTTGCCTCTCAAAGCATTTCATAATTATGGAGGTCTGAGCCACCAGGTGGTAGTCATTGAAGCATTTTGCACATGTTTTCTTTGGTACTAGGATGATGGTGGTTTTCTTGAAGCAGATGGAGACTTCGAATTGTAGCTGATCTGCACTGGATCTGAGAGCATGGGGAGGGATGTGTTTTTGTCTATTTTGTTGTGTTTTATTTTGTATCCTGTATACACTTCTGAGAAACTTTATTATCTCTCTTCTTATTGTCGTTAGCTCTTACTTCCTCCTTTGTGCTAAATGACATTTTACACATTTGTAGTTTTACAGTTTGATGGCATCAGTTTCTGTCTTGCTTCTTTAAAGTAAGCTGTACCAAAATCTAGATAGCATTCTTTCCTACTGTAGTTGCTTTCAATAACATAGGCTAAAGTGAAACTGCTCAACCATTCAATTTCTTTTGCAATTTTCTCAAAAGCCAGTACATTTGCAACTCAGTATATACATGGACAATTATAGCTTTCAGTGGAATATTTTTCTTTATGATTATATTTTGTTTATAACTCTAGAATTTAGTGATGCCATTCAGCAGGAAATTAGACTCATCTCTAATCCATTTAAAACCCATTTAAAAGTGTATGTAAATGCTTTACTCAGTTAAGCATAAGTAATAGGTGAAAAGCATTAGTATATGACCCCATGTTGCCTTTAAGTGTACAAAGTAAATGTCAAGCTTTGTGAAATGGCAGTAAAAATATCTGCAGTTTATTCAAGCCAGGCTGTGTCAGACACTAGGAATGTGAAAGCAGATGTCTCCTTTTAAAGAAGCAGAGTTTCAAGAGCTCTCTTGTACGTTACTGCATTGTAAAAACAAAATTGTTAATACATCTTGCATTCAATTGCACGAAAAACACCAAAAGAGCTTCAGTCAAGAAATAAAATCTTCCACTGATACAAAGTTTTCTATTTGTTACATTTCATTCCATACAAACATTTTAGATTTTTGTTTTGTGCAAGAACATAGTGCTGTTCCTAGCTTTACACAAAATCAAACTCTACCAGATTTAGGAGTGCGTTTCTTGATTAGAACAAGACCAACATAATGTTTATGATCAATTTAGCCCAGAAGTTTTTCAAAGTGATACAATAAAGTTGTATATTAATACATATAGTTGGTTGAAAATCTGAACAAACATATCAAACTGGAAACTAACTAAATTCAATAAATATAGCACATATTCTCAGACTGAATTTCATGTAACTGTTGCTGCAGGAGTTCAATAGTGCTCTGCACCTTGTCATCTTGTGATGCTCCACACCTTTTGTTCTTTAGTCTGTGTGCAGTAGCAGCCAGCATTTCTGAAATTCCACCAGTGGCAGTTCCAATTGATGTGAACTATGACACAAAACATTTGAGTATTGGTAGTGCAAAATACACACAAGTTGGAAGTTCCTGAATACACAATATTAAAATAGAAAAAAAAAATCAAAAATAATTTTTATAGTTAATTGAAGTTTTGTTCTGAATTATCACTAAAGCACATATTTGTTGACTTGCCCGAATGGCCCTTGAACAGCTTGTTATGCTTTCCAGAGGGCAGTTAATAGTCAACTGTATTGCTGTAACTGGGAAAAGGGGAAGTAAATATGGGATACGTTGAAGAGTTATTAATTCCACAGTCTGACTTCTGAATAACCTTTCTTGAGTAACTATTTCCTTAATTTCATCGAAACCCTCCACGTTCTCTGATTTATATGGTTACTTTTGAAAGTTTCCAAGCATCAGAGTGAAATCTAGGATCCCACAGGGTCCCTCTCCACAAGTCTTATTATGCTTCATACATAATTATCTGGCCTTCAGAAAATCCAGGCCATCACTTTTTTTTAAGAAATTGTTGATTGCTGTTGCAGGTTAAACTCTTTGTTCCTGCAGCATGTGCACATTTTCAACAAATTTGTGTTAGCAAGAGAAATCAACAGTCTCCAAATTTATGGCAAAATGAAGGCACGAGGAAACATTAAACTGCTTACTCAGATTGGCGATCATGCCATTAAATTTCAAGCCAGTTTATTACTGATTTTATATTCCAGACTATGCTTGAGGGTTTCGTGGCTGCATGTTCATTGCAATGTTAATTCGTGTCTGATTTTTGACATTATTTGAAAGAGCATAATTCACAAACTTTAATTTGCAGTTCTCTGATTAAGTTCAAAATGGCAGTAATATAAAATTCATACTGCATAGTAGCAAGGAGTTTTCTGCACACATTTCATCTGAAACACTAATTTGTGGTTAATACAGAATCATGATTCTGAATATGTGAAACATTTAGAGAGAGTGTTTCCTTAGAGATTGGCAAAACTACAAGCTAGAACTTTTTAGAACTTATTTTTATTTTAAAAAAGCTTTTATTACATAAGAATGGAAAAGTGTACACTTACATACTAAAAAGGATAATAATGATTTATAGGGTTGGAGATGATGAAGCAGTGCTAATGTCTCCGGAATAAAAAGCCATCCTAACTGTGATTATTGATCAATCATCAATTGTCAATAAAGAAACCATCTGCAATCCCCCACGTCCCTTAAGCTAAGGATGGCAGATTTCCTTCCATATCAGGTATACCTGTGACTTCTGCCTACATGGACAATAAATATTGGCCTAGCCAGTAACTGCCACATCTCATGATCAAAATTTTAAAAATAATTAAACCCAGTAAACTGAAAAGAACAATTTATCCTTAATTAGTATATGAGAAATTTATTCTTAATTAGTATGTTAGTAATCACAAACAATAAACAAAACAACTTCACATACTTACAAGTTGCACAGATTCCTTTGCTATTCTCTGGCCACCAGGTGAAAATAACAAAAAGCTCAGAAAGAGGTGACCGATCAGGTCATTGAAGTGACATTTTTCTGTGGAAAGATTCCCAGTGACCAATGCAGTCTGCACTTCCTTGAAATTCACAGTTGTCTTGTTGATTAAAATCTTTATTTGATTGTACACAGATTTCACATTTTCCTGTGAGACGTATTTAAGAAAACTGATAATAGTCAATGAAAAAAGATGACACAAAATTACATGTGCTCTAACAGTGACTATGTCAAAAGTACATTTATAGCTGTATTGCACTATGGGCTGTTTTAATTTATTAAAGGACCTTTCACAATTTAGATACACATATCTACGTGAACGTATAATGCCTGGAGGGAAAGGTGGACTATGACACAGGTGAAATGGAAAACCAAACTATTCTGCTCTGGCTGCACCCTGTATAGTTAATCTGGGAAGAGTCTATTCTTTCGTAATGGAAGGAGATGGAGACAGTCTCTGAGCAGTTGTGGTCAGCACGTATGTTGTAAAAGCTGAGAGCTGCTTCAGTTCACTTAGACATTACAGCCAAGTATCTGAACAAATTCTATCACAATACAATTTGACCTTCAACTCAAGAAATATGTGAATTATCAGTATTAAATCTGCTACCACTACTTTCTAAAAATAAGTATTCTGTAAGAATACTGACTTCCCAGAAGTGTTATACAATTTGTATTTCAATGAATGATGTATTTAGATGAAAACGAATAAAATCTAAAGCGAACAAGAAGTGGCTAGTCTGATTTTGTTAATATCACCTAATTAGAGATGTTGATATTAATGGATGCTTCAGGATGAAATGTATTTCCTACAATAAAATGTTCTTCTCTCCTGTCTGTCTCCTGTCCAGCCCTTTCAGCTTGCGTTATTCCACTTTTTACCATCCCAACTACAACCAACAAATCTCCATCAACAGCTTCCATTTCCATACTCCCATCAATTTCAGGCCCTTTTCAGTAAGAGTCCCTATTCCAATTGCTGGACATCCCAGTGGTATCTTCTGGTCAAAGGACTTGGTTCCAAATATATGCCCATTTCCACTTCTCAATTTCACAGTCACCTCCATACTATGGGATGACCCATCTAACATCAAGTCAAAACTTTCCTCAGTTGGTAAGCAAAAATACCATGCCCTCCTCATTTCAGCCAATGAGACACAAAAGCGTTTGTGAAAAAAATTGGTCTTGAATTTAATGGAGGTGACAAAGATGGAAATTATCAAGATCGTTTTGTTCTTTTGGCAACAACACTTGTTTCACCACTCCTTTACTGAAAGTGTAATCTATGCAATCATAACTTCATACTTTCATGTTATTTCGTTAGTCCTTCACTGACACCTCAAATTCTGAATTTGTAAACATATGATATCAAATTTGTATTATTCCTATCCTGCACATCTTGTACTACTTTACAGTTACCCAATTCATTAAAATAATTAGTTACCTATCTCGTATACCCAGTGTATTTTGTGGTAAAAAGGATGAGGGGATGGTATTCTTACAATGTGTAGAAGGGTGTTTCCTAATCTGTTATATAAAAAAGTGCAAGGAAACATATTGAGATGAAATAGTGAATGAATCAGCAGAGAAACATCCAGGAAATAGTGACTATAAATGTAATAAAGGCTAGGTTAATGCAATACAGAAAAGCTGACTTTGAGCAGCTGGGGTTAGAATTTGGTGAAATGAAATGAACAATATTTAAAATAGTGTTCAACAGAATGCAGAACCACTCTGCAAAAATAACAAGAACAGCTAAACACTAATGAGTTACCATGGCTGAATAAAGATTCAAGAAAGAAATTGAAGGACTGGAAAAGGAGATACAGCAGCAGATAGCATAAGGGAGAATATAAAGACATCAGGAGTGGAAGGTACTGAGGAACCATAAAATTAATTCATGAAAGAAATAAAAACATTGTATTGTACGGTTTTGTCCAATGAAAAAAAATCATCATAGTAATAGTAAAATAGAAGAAATATTTAATTATTTTCAGTATTTATCATTTAGGTGCAAGAGCAGAAATAACTAGTTTAAAAAGTGAACAGTATTAAACTAATCAAACTCCAAAACCCTTAGTTCAAATCGATTGCATCAACATATTTCAAGCCCCTTAGGCATGATGGCATAAGGTACCACTGATATCAAGAAACAGCTGAACCCTAACCCTATCGCAATGATAAATGCACCCTGAACCAAACCATTCCAGTGCAGTCACAGGACCAAAATCTCCCAATAATGTGCAATATTTCCCCAAGTATAGTCTTGCTTTTTGTGCACAGGACGATCTAATCCAGCCAATTATCATTCCATCAGTCTACTCTCGATAATTGTGATAGAAAATGTTATCATTGTTATAGAGTGGTGCTTATTTCAAGGAACAACCTACTAATTATTGCTTAGTTGAGGTTACATCACAGCCACTCAACCCTAGATCTAATTGCAGACTTGGTCCAAATGAACAAAAGAGCTTAACTCCAGAGGTGATGGGAGACTAACTGCCCTTGACATTAAGTTAGCAATTAACTTGAGTATAGCATCAAAGAGCTCTGGCAGAACTGAATTCATTGGGAATTGGGGGTTAGGGGTGGGAGAAGATTGCATACCCAGAACAGAGAAGGTTGGCTGTGGTTGTTGGTAGCCAGTTATCTCAGCCAAGGACACTGCTGAAGGAGTTCCTGAGAGTAGATGTTTTAATCAATGTATTTAGAGAAATTAAAACACACCTCTGGAGAAAACTGGAATTGAACCTAGGCCTCCTTTCTCAGCGGTACTGCACCACAAGAACCCTTAGGTAGGTGTGTATGGGACATTCCAGCACCTGGGGCAGCAACCCCAATCTACTCCCTTAACAAGTAACTGAAATACAGGTTGCTTTCCCTTAGTCGATTTCTTCTGCACATCAGGCTCTCCCTTTTAATCTTAGTAACAGTGCTTTTGTTTAAAGAAAAGCTGATCAGAAAACATTTCGAAATTGAAGGACACCACATCATGATACTTAGCTTTACACTTGGAAGATCATTTTCGCTGAGGTAGTCAAACAAGATCTAATCAGGGAACCTAGGGCACCTAATCTAATCTTTCCTTCAGTTGGCTCTCACTTATTGGAGGATTCAGGCCATGAACAAATTTGCTCTTGATAATTATGTTAGTAGATTTGGATGCAGGGTTTAGGAATCTCAGTGATTGCAACTGCAACCATTCTTCTAAATCCCAGAAGTAGGAAAGAGATGGGAAGAAGAAAGCAAAATGGAAAATAGTAGAAATCATCAGTTAGATCTATTATATGATAGAAACCCACCATTAAATCACTCTCTTGTTTGGTTTCCATATGTGGCTTGTAGTAGAACAGCAAAAGCCAAAGCAGCATCTCTGAGATGGCATCTGTCATCATCAACTGCTGTAGAGCAACATTGATCCAGTCTCCAAAGTGAACCAGTAAAAACCAGTTCTCAAATACATTAGCAGAAGTTCTGCAAAACAAGTCAGAAAAGTTTAAAGTTTACAAAATAAAGAATTGAAATCCGATTTATACCAATTAGATCAAATATTACACCATTTCACCTTCCTGGAAAAAGACTCCTTTTTAAGGTCAAAACTAAGTGAGTGAGGTTAATAAAAATGTACTAGAAATATTAATGGGATTAAATCCTGACAAGTTCCCTTGAACACACCTATGATTTCTTTTGAAAAAAGGATGGCTTCAGAGAGAGAGAGAGAGAAAGAGGCGATGCAGTGATTTTGATCTTCCAAATATAAAACTGCTATTCCAGAATTTGTATCATCAATAACCATGGGTGAGATGCTGGAAGACTGGAGGTTGGCTAATATGGAGCTATTATTTAAGAAAGGTGGTAAGAAAATGCCAAGGAGCATTGGACCAGTGAGCCTGACATCAGTACTGGGCAAGTTGTTAGAGGGGATTCGGAGAGTCAGGATTTACATATATTTGGGATTAGGGATGGTCAACATGGCTTTGAGTGTGGGATACTCTGTCTCACTAACTTAATTGATTAACAGTTTCTTGAAGGTGTGACGAAGAGGATTGATGAAGGCAGAGCAGTGGACATCTATAATGGATTTCAGTAATACTTTTGACAAGATTCCGGATGGTAGACTGGTTAACAAGGTTAGATCACATGAAATAGAATGAACTAGCCATCTGGATACAAAATTGACTTGAATGTAGGAGACGGAGGGTGGTGGTGGAGAATTGCTTTTCACTCTGAAAGCCTATAATCAACAGTGTGCCACAAGGATCGGTGCTAGGACCATTGCTTTTTGTCATTTACATAAATGATTTGGATGGGAATATAGGAGGTATGGTTATTAGGTTTGCAAACGACACCAAAATTAGTAGTATAATGGACAGCAAGGAAGGCCACCTCAGAATACAATGGAACCTTGATCAGATGGGCCGAAGAGTGGTGGATGGAGCTTCATCTAAATAAATGGGAGATGCTACATTTTGGGAAGGCAAATCAGGGCAGGACTTATCCACTTCATGGTACAGTCCTGGAAAGTGTGCTGAACAAAAGAGACCTTGGAGTGTAGGTTTATAGTTACCTAAAAGTGCAGAAGGCATTTGCTATACTTGCCTTTATTGGTGAATGCATTGAGGGAAGGAGGTGGGATGTCATGTTGTGGCTATACAAGACATTGGTCAGGCCACTTTGGAATACTGTGTTCTTTTCCCCAGGGTAGGGGAGTCCAAAACTAGAGGGCAGAGGTTTAAGGTGAGAGGGGAAAGATTTAGAAGGGATCTAAGGAACAATGTTTTCACTCAGAGGCTGGTGCATGTATGGAATGAATTGCCAGAGGAAGTGATGGAGCTTGGTACAATTACAACATTTAAAAGGCATCTGGATAGATATATAAATAGGAAAGGTTTAGAGGAATATGGGCTGTATGCTGGCAAATGGAACAAGATTAATTTAAGCTATCTGGTCTGTATGGACGAGTTGGACAGAAAGGTCTGTTGTCCATGCTGTACATTGCTATGACTCTGAGTCTAATGTTCAAGAAGAACCTGCAAAGAGATATATACAGTTTAAATGATGGACAAAAAGATCTTGAATTTGAGGGGAAATGCTTAATTTAATTTAAATGATAGAAAACAAAATGTTTTAAATGATAAGAAATGCCTAAATGTTACCATTGAGAAGCAATTGGGTGCCTTTGGTCATGAAACATAACGTACAGGTACAGCAAGTATTTATGAAGAAAGATGATACATTGGCCTATATGGCAAGGGGATTACCATTCAAGAGTTCTTTGGTGGCACTGCACCTGGAATAACCAGTACTGTTTCACACTTAGCTAAGGGGGGATATTCTTGCCTTAAAAGGTTCATTTGATTGATTCTGAGGATGATAGGGTTGTGGATAAATTGAATACAAGTTCTATATTTTAGATTAGATTACTTGCAGTGTGGAAACAGGCCCTTTGGCCCAACAAGTCCACACCAACCCGCTGAAGCGCAACCTACCCATACGCCTATCTTTACCCCTTCACCTAATACTATGGGCAATTTAGCATGGCCAATTCACCTAACCTGCACATTTTTAGATTGTGGGAGGAAACCAGAGCACCCAGAGGAAACCCACGCAGACACGGGGAGAATGTGCAAACTCCACACAGACAGTCGCCTGAGTCGGGAATTGAAACCGGATCTCTGGTGCTGTGAGGCAGCAGTGCTAACCACCGTGCCACCGTGCTGCCCACTGTTCTTTAGAGTTTTAAGAACAAAGTATATGTTCCTAAAGCAAATTATGATCCACCTGCATATCTACTATTACATGTGACATCATGCCAGCATATAATAAATGATTATAGTCTAAGTTACAATTTTGTACTTCGGTTTATCTAAGTACTATACATTTCAAGTTAATTTAGTTCAGAAGAAACAAGACTCTGTGACATATTTTTGCTTTTCTTTAACTGTGAAAGCTTGACTACCAGGCAGATGAAAGAAGGCCAAAGTCACAAAACTAGTATTCTTTTCAAGAGAAGTATAGAAACTAAAATCATAATTTTCTGAAATCTCACTTCTGGCATGAGATGTTATGGTTTCAATGAAAAGGCGGCTGGTTAATTGTCAGACATTTCAACAGTCTACCTGGCATTAATATTGCCCTTAAATACACCCTTATAAGAATGAAACCCAGTTTCATTGATACTTAAAATTCCTGCAAGGCCTAACAAGTTAAATGCTGAAAGACTGTTTTCCCTCGTTGGAGAGCTTCAATTTGGTATCATCATCTCAGGATAAAGCAGCAGCTATCTAAGGCCTGGAAACTCTAAATGTCTTTAACTTTTATGATAACTTTGGGAGTAGCAGGGCTTGATTTTGAGTGCTACCCTAGTGAGAAATGGCATGTACCTTTACACATATTGTACTGAGATCTATAGAACATGGAACAGTCCAGCACAGTATAGGCCCTTTGGCCTTACTGGTGTGCTGAACTTTTAATCTACTTTAAGATCAGACTAACTTACAAACCCTTCATTTTACTATCATCCATGTGTCTATCCAAGAGTAGCTTATTACCACTGCTTATTCCACGTACCCACCACTTAGTGTAAAGAACCCACCCTCTGACATCTCCCCTAAACATTCCTCCAATCACCTTAAAATTATGTCCCCTTGTGATAGCCACTTGCACCCTGCGGAGAAAAGTCACTGGCTATCCACTCTATCTATGCCTCTCATCATCTTATACACCTCTATTAAGTCACCTCTCATCTTTCTTTGCTCCAGTTAGAAAAGCCCCATCTCCCTCAACCTTTCATCATTAGGCATGCCCTCCAGTCCAGGCAGCATCCTGGTAAATCTCCTCTGCAACCTCTCTAAAGCTTCCACATTTTGACTTATGTCCAGAAAAGGGATAGCCATGTACACAACTTCTAAAGCATAAACTGCACTCAGTGGAATTTTCAAGAACAGACCCTTTATACATAAAAAAAACCAACATTAGAACACTGCAAAAGATGGCTACAGAAGGCCATTGGATTCAGTCTGTGGCTTCAAAAACTGGCACAGTAATGCAAAAGGACATACTTCAGGCTCGAGGTTGTCACTGTCCTTTCCTGAAACTGTCCAAAAAAGGTATTTCCTGACTTGACTGCTTCATTCTGAAACCAAGATAGTGATTGCCTCAAACTCTCAGGGCAGATTTTCTGCAGACAACAATGGCTAATTAGCTTAGACCAGTAATTTTTGGGAAAAACAGCAGTGAAAAATCTCATGATAAGCTATCCATGTTGGGATACCTTTTAATCTCACATAAGATCTAGGAGCAAGAGTAGGCCATCTGGCCCATCGAGCCTGCTCTGCCATTCAATAAGATCGTGGCTGATCTTTTCATGGACTCAGCTCCACTTATCTGCCTGCTCACCAATACCCTTAATCCCTTACTGTTCAAAAAGCTACCTTTGCCTTAAAAACTTTCAAAGCCTCAACTGGTAAATAGGCAGAGAATTCCACAGATTCACAACCCTTTGGGTGAAGAAGTTCCTCCTCAATTCAGTCCTAAATCTGCTCCCCTATATTTTGAGACTGTGCCCTCTAGTTCTAGCTTCACCGGCCAGATCTTGAAATGTTGTTTGTCAATAAATACTGAAATAGGAGAAAGGGCAGTTACACATTTGCTTTAATGCCTGGACAATGCAACATCATCAGGTTTCCAAGTCCGCTTCTGCTCAAACCCACCAGTACAGAAAACTAACCTCCTGCCAACAAAACTAAAAGGAACTAACTTAACAACTTGCAAAGTCCAACATTTTATAAGTTTGATATGGATTTCACCCACTACACTTTAGGAGTATAAATAGCTTCCTCATCAGGGCCTGTCTGCACTATGTGTTTTCCATGACAAGCCAAGCACATAAATTACAAATTAATCTTTTGTTTACAATTTATAAAACTTTAACTCTGTTTTCCTCAATTACATACGCTTGAGAGACTACGTGAATGAGTGGCATAGGTTAGATTTTTGGTGTGAATGTGCTGGTTATTCGAATTGTCTGCACTCATAAGTTAAGAAACACACATTTTTAAAAACACTGATTATAGAGAGCAGAAAGGGAGTAGGGTTTCAGCAATAATTGCTCACATTGCTCGTAACACCAGTGAAGGGTGAATCATACAGTTAAAAATATCAGACGCTACGATACAATAACATTTCACAATACATTTTCCAGGAAAACACCAAAAAAAATTGAGAAAAAAACATTTACGTTAAGGTCTTAAATCACTGCCTGAAGTAATTCAGATGTCACAGCTAAGTGAAAGATGAAAGAAGTGTCTTTTTAATGAAGCAAACACAACCCATAAACACCAATGTATTATTACAACAAAGGTAACAATTGGCACAAGATAAATGATCACAGAGAATAAAGATCTTTTCAGCCAATTCAAAGCTAGAAACTGTTTCAAAAATGATTAGCCAGAGAATGGTGAATCTGTGGAATTCATTGCCACAGTCTTCTGTGGCAGCCAGGTCATTGGGTATATTTAAAACAGAGATAGATAAGTTCTTGATTGCCAAGGGGGTCAAGGGTTACGAGAAGAAAGTAGAAAATTGGGGTTGAAAAACCTATTAGTTGTGATCAAACGGCAGAGCAGATTTGATGGGTTGAATAGCCTAATTTCTGATCCTGTGACTTAAGGTTTTTAAAGATCTCATTTGCTGAAAATAATTTTATGGCAAAGCCAAAAACTCACCGTCTGACTTCTTTATTCATCTTCAAAATTTGAATAATACTTATTAGGTGCTGAGACCAGGCAGCTGATGGCATATCTGAAAAGAAGAAAAAAAAAGGCTAAATCTAACATAATAAAACCACGGGTCAATGCAACTTTTCAAATCGAGTAGAAGAAAATCCCAGAATGCCTTAGAGAACAAAGGATGGATAACGGAATAGAAAAGATAACAGGTAATAGTCTCGGAAGCATCAGTGAAAAGAAGACCCTTTGACAGAAGTGTTTGCAAGGCATGATCATTTCAGAGATGTCATTAAGTAAGACAAAATATTGAAACACGATCATTCACAGTCAGAGAAATGAATGGTGTGAATTGACACAACTTAAAATTACCTAACATTTTTAATGTAGTAAAGCATCTCAGGTGCTTCACAGGAACATTATCAAACAATACTCAACACAGAGTCTAAGGCAATATTTAGTTGGATGCCCTAAGTCTGGTTACTGAGGTACATTTTAGGAAACACCTTATGGAAGGAGAGGGAAAGAGACTAAGACATTTAAAAGGAGGGAATTCCAGAGCTTAGGGCCCTGGCAGCTGAAGGCACCACTGGAAATGCTAGAGTGCTGAACATTGGGGCAGGAAGAAGCCAGAATTAGAAAGCACAGAGCTATCAGAGGGAGTAGGCTAGAAAGGTTAGAAACAAAGCGAAGAGAGAGGCCTTTACTTCGAATGAAACAAAATTGTTCAAGCTATTTTCCCTGGAGTGTCAGAAGGTGAGAGGTTACCTAATAAAGGTTTATAAAATCATGACGGGAATGCATAGGGTTAATAGACAATGTCTTTTCCTCAGGATAGGGGAGTACAAATCTAAAGGGCATAATTTCAAAGAAAGAAGGGAAAGATTTAAAAGGGACTGAAGGGGCAACATTTTCACATAGAGGGTGGTGCGTGTATGAAATGAGTTGCCAGAGGAAGTGGTGAAGGCTGATACAAAGGGCAACCTTGTGAACTGAAATCTCCTAATGATTAGAGTGAAGTAACTAGTTATTCTCCAAATGACTTTTCCTCCCTCTTCATGATATGTTGGTTACTTACCACCTTCCCATGTAGGTCAGCTGTGATTGTTATCGCCCAATATGTGATGGAACTTTGGCGTTGCTTGTAGTTCATCACTTCCATATTTGGATGATAAAGTATTGCATACTTAAAATGCAAAATTTAACCTGTGCAATGTGGTTAGCTACCCTATTAAATGGCCTATCAATTAAGTGTATCAAAACTGCTGTCAAGTGCAAAGAAATATAAAATCAGACAGACCACTCAACATCAACCTGAGCACCAGATGTGATAACACCAATCCCAGTCTTATCGACCCTGCAACGTCCACCTTACAAACATTTATGAGCTCGTGCCAAAATTGGGAGAGCTGTCTCTTGGACTAGTCAAGCAACAGCCTGATGTTGTCTGTGAAGAATGATTCTGAGAGTATGTCCTGCCCCACTGGAGGTGGCAGTGCAGTGATATACACATGGAAGGAATGTATACAATATCACAAATTGCTCTATTTTCACAACAAAAGCGAACTGGAAATTTCAAACCAATTACATTTAGAACATATCAGATTTAAGCACTGTAGTCTGCCACATGATAGAGGACAGTTAAACAATTAACAGAACTAGGAGCTCCATATCGATCTCCAATGATGGAGGTAACCAATATATCAGTGCAAAAGAGAAGGCTGAAGTATTTGCAAGCACCTTCTGCCAGATGTGCCATCTCGGTCTCCTTCGGTGTTTCTATGAACCACAGATACCAGTCTTCAATCAATTTGATTCACTCCATGATTATATAAAGAAAAGGCTGAAGACACTGACTACTGTAAATATGGGCTTAGACAAAATTCCAGCAAAAACACTGAAAACTTCTGCTACATAACTAGCCACACCCCCGGCAAAGCTGTTCTAGTACAGCTACAACATTGGAATGTACTTGACAATGTACAAAATTGCCCTCGGAATCTCCTGTACACAAAAAGCAAACAAATCCAGCCCAGCCAATTAGTGCCCAAACTGTCTGCTCTTGATCATCTACCACATTACAGGAAAGATGTGGAGGCTTTGGAGAAGGTGCAGAAGGCATTTAACAGGATGCTGCCTTGGTTAGAGGGTATGAACTATAAGGAGAGGCTAGGTAGACTCAAGTTGTTTTCTCTGGAGTGCTGGATACTGAGGGGAGAGTTGATAGATGTCTATAAAATTATGAGATGCACATATAGGGTTGATGTTCAGAATCTTTTGCCCAGAGTTGAAATGTGTAATACTGCATTTAAGATGAGAGGGGAAAGGTTCAAAGGAGATGTAAGGAGCAAGTTCTTTAGACAGAGAGTGATAGGAGTCTGGAACATGCTGCCAAGGGTGAGGGTGGAGACAGATATGATAGATGCATTTAATTGACTTTTACATAAGCAGGTGAATATGCAAGGGATGGAGGGATATGTACTAAGGGCAGGCAGAGGGGATGGGTTTAATTTGGCGTCATGTTCAGCACAACATCATGGACCAAAGCGCCCATTCCTGTGCTGTATCGTTATTTGTTCTATCAACCCTTGGTGTTCAATGCATTACCATCATGAAGACTAACATTGACCAGAAATTCAACTGGGCTAGCCATATAAATTCTATATATACAGGTACAGGTCAGAGGCTAGGAATTTTGTGTTGAGTATTTTATCTCTTAGGTAAATGTCTACCCAATGTTTATCTGGCATAGGCACAAGTAAGGTGTGCGATGTAATACTCTACATATGCCTGATGGATGCAGCTCCAGCAACATTCAAGAAGCTTAGCACCATCTAGTAACAAAGCAGCCCGCTTGATTGGCACTATATCCACAAGGATCCACTCCCTCCACCACCGACGCTCAATAGCAGCAGTGTATACTATGCACAAAATGCACTGCAGAAATTCATCAAGGATCAATAAGGAAGAACATTCCAAACCCACACCCAGTTCTATCACAAAGGACAAGGAGAGCAGAACATCACCTGCAAGTTCCCCTCCAACCCACGCACCATACTGACTTGGAAATATATCACTATTCCTTTATTATCACTAGGTCAAAATCCTGAAATTATGTCCCTGAGAGCATTGTAGGACAACCTACAGCATGTGGTCAGCAGTGGTTAAAGAAGGCAACTCACGATCACCTTCTTAAGGGCAATTAGGTCTGACCAGTAAACGTTGGCATGCCAGCGATGCCCATGTCCCACAAGTAAAAATAAAAAATCTCTCAAGGAGATTATAGCAGAGCACTTGGAAAAACGTAAGACAATTGGCAGACTGAACAAGGTTCAATGAGAGGGAATTTTTTTTGTTTACAAATATATTAGAGGTTTTTGAGGGTAGAACGAACAAGGGGAACTAGATGATGTGGTTTATATGGATTTCCAAAAAGTGCTCTATAAAGTGTCACATAAAAGGTTACTATACAAGATAACACGATGCCCAAGGTAGTAATTTCCTTAACAGGAGGAAAAGAACTGGCAGGAAAGAGGTGGCCAATTCCAATAACTATTCTTTCAATTATATTTTCAGTTATCCTGGGATTGAATTCATTTGATTTGGATCATCAGGGATGTGATCAAAAAGTTATGAATAAAACAACTTGCAAGAGTTCTGAACACAGCAAACAGAAGCCACATGGTGAGGACAGTGCAGGAGAGAGAGAGAGAGAGACACAGAGAGAGAGAACGAACGAGCAAAAGAATGAGAACCTGCACAGTTGCTGCCTTTGCTGGTTGAATTCGTGTATCGCTGGACATCGGAGTGCATCTGGGAAAATTATCAAACAATGAAATTCACAACTAACCTTGGAGGAACTGTTGGGTGAAGTTCACAGCACAGAATCAGATAAGTTATTTGTTGTTTTAAGTCTGTCCAAGAGAAAGGCTGCAGTAGTGAGTATAGTTGATACTTTCTTGATTATATGTTTTGGAGATAAGTCTCTTGATTAAACTTAAAATATAAGCCATAGCTATTAATTTAACCTGGGGCAGTGTTTGTAGAGGAATAAGATGGTGTTACTTTCTGGGTGTGTAGATTGTGAAGGAGCAAAAATGGCCTTTGCAGTGATATGTACTTCTTGTCAGATGTGGGAGTTTAAGGGTTACTGCGGATTATATCTGCTATAAATGCTGAAGGATGCAAACCTTATCAGATCGAGTGGATCGGTTGTAGAGACAGATAGAAACGATGAGGAATTTGCAACAGCAACAGTATGTGATGGATGGCAGTTATAGGAAGGGGGAAAGTCTCAGATGCAGTCACATAGATGGGTTAACTCCAGGAATGGTGAGCAAGGTCGGCACCTAGGGCAGGAGTCTTTTGTGAATATACACATTTCAAACAGGTATGCTGTTTTGGAAAATATAGTGGGTGATGGATTCTCAGGGGAACATAGCATGAACAGCCAAGTTTCTGGTATTGAGACTGGCTCTAATGCAACAAGGGGTACGTCGACTTCCAAGAGATCAATTGTGTTAGGGGATTCTGTAGTCAGAGGTACAGACAGATGTTTCTGTGGCCAGCAGAGAAAAGGCAGAATGGTGTGTTGTTTCCCTGGTGCCAGGATCAAGGATATCTCAGAGAGGGTGCAGAATGTTCTCAAGGGGGAGAAGGGCCAGCAGGAGGTCATTGTCCACATTGGGACTAACGACATCAGAAGGGAAAAGTTTGAGATTCTGAAGAGAGATTATAGAGAATTAGGCAGAAATTTAAAAAGGAGGTCCTCGAGAGTAGTAATATCTGGATTACTCCCAGTGTTACAAGCTAGTGAGGGCAGGAATAGGAGGATAGAGCAGATGAATGCATGGTTGAGGAACTGGTGTCTGGGAGAAGGATTCACATTTTTGGATCATTGGAATCTCTTTTGGGGTAGAAGTGACCTGTACAAGAAGGACTGATTGCACCTAAATTGGAAGGGGACTAATATACTGGCAGGGAAATTTGCTAAAACTACTTGGGAGGATTTAAACTAATAAGGTGGGGGGGGGGGCCCAGGGAGATAGTGAGGAAAGAGATCGAACTGAGATGGGTACTGCTGAGAACAGAAGTGAGTCAAACAAACAGTCAGGACAGGTAGGGACAAGGTAGGACCAATAAATTAAACTACATTTACTTCAATACAAGGGGCCTAACAGGGAAGGCAGATGAACTCAGGGCATGGTTAGGAACATGGGAATGGGATATCATAGCAATTACGGAAGCATGGCTCAGGGATGGGCAGGACTGGCAGCTTAATGTTCCAGGATACAAATGCTACAGGAAGGATAGAAAGGGAGGCAAGAGAGGAGGGGGTGTGGCATTTTTGATAAGGGATAGCATTACAGCTGTGCTGAGGCAGGATATTCACAGAAATACATCCAGGGAAGTTATTTGGGTGGAACTGAGAAGTAAGAAAGGGATGATCACCTTATTGGGATTGTATTATAGACCCCCCAATAGTCAGAGGGAAATTGAGAAACAAACTTGTAAGGAGATCTCAGCTATCTGTAAGAATAATAGGGTAGTTATGGTAGGGGATTTTAACTTTCCAAGCATCGGCTGGGACTGCCATGGTGTTAAAGGTTTAGATGGAGAGGAATTTCTTAAGTGTAGACAATTTTCTGATTCAGTATGTGGATGCACCTACTAAAGAAGGTGTAAAACCTGACCTACTCTTGGGAAATAAGGCAGGGCAGGTGACTGAGGTGTCAGTGAGGGAGCACTTCGGGGCCAGCGACCATAATTCCATTCGTTTTAAGATAGTGATGGAAAAGGATAGACCAGATCTGAACGTTGAAGTTCTAAATTGGAGAAAGGCCAATTTTGATGGTATTAGGCAAGAACTTTTGAAAGCTGATTGGAGGCAGACGTTCACAGGTAAAGGGACGGCTAGAAAATGTGAAGTCTTCAGAAATGAGATAACAAGAATCCAGAGAAAGTATATTCCTGTCAGGGTGAAAGGAAATGCTGATAGGTATAGGGAATGCTGGATGACTAAAGAAATTGAGGGTTTGGTTAAGAAAAAGAAGAAGGCATATGTCAGGTATAGACAGGATAGATTGAGTGAATCCTTAGAAGAGTATAAAAAAAGTAGGAGTATACTTAAGAGGGAAATCAGAAGGGCAAAAAGGGGACATGAGATAGCTTTGGCAAATAGAATTAAGGAGAATCCAAAGGGTTTTTACAAATATATTAAAGGACAAAAGGGTAACTAGGGAGAGAATAGGGCCCCTCAAAGTTCAGCAAGGTGGCCTTTGTGTGAAGCCACGGAAAATGGAGGAGATATTAAATGAATATTTTGCATCAGTATTTACTGTGGAAAAGGATATGGAAGATATAGACTGTAGAGAAATAGATGATGACATCTTGCAAAATGTCCAGATTACAGAGGAGGAACTGCTGGATGGCTTGAAACGGTTAAAAGTGGATAAATCCCCAGGACCTGATCAGGTGTACCCGAGAACTCTGTGGGAAGCTAGAGAAGTGATTGCTAGGCCTCTTGCTGAGATATTTGTATCATCGATAGTCACAGGTGAGGTGCTGGAAGACTGGAGGTTGGCAAACGTGGTGCCACCGTATAAGAAGGGTGGTAAAGACAAGCCAGAAACTATACACCGGTGAGCCTGACCTCGGTGGTGGGCAAGCTATTGGAGAGAATCCTGAGGGACAGGATGTACATGTATTTGGAAAGGCAAGGACTGAATAGGGATAGTCAACATAGCTTTGTGCTTGGGAAATCATGTCTCACAAACTTGATTGAGTTTTTTGAAGAAGTAACAAAGAAAATTGATGAGGGCAGAGCAGTAGATGTGATCTATATGGACTTCAGTAAGATGTTCGACAAGGTTCCCTATGGGAGACTGATTAGTAAGATTAGACCTCATGGAATACAGGAGAACTAGACATTTGGATACAGAACTGGCTCAAGAGGTAGAAGACAGAGGGTGGTGGAGGGTTGTTTTTCAGACTGGAGGCCTGTGACCAGTGGAATGCCACAAGGATCGGTGCTGGGCCCTCTACTTTGTTGTCATTTACATAAATGATTTGGATGCGAGCATAAGAGGTACAGTTCATAAGTTTGCAGATGACACCAAAATTGGAGGTGTAGTGGACAGTGAAGAGGGTTACCTCAGATTTCAACAGGATCGGGACCAGATGGGCCAATGGGCTGAGAAGTGGCAGATGGAGTTTAATTCACATAAATGCGAGGTACTGCATTTTGGGAAAGCAAATATTAGCAGGACTTATACACTAAATGGTAAGGTCCTAGAGAGTGTTGCTGAACAAAGAGACCTTGGAGTGCAGGTTCATAGCTCCTTGAAAGTGGAGTCGCAGGTAGATAGGATAGTGAAGAAGGCGTTTGGAATGCTTTCCTTTATTGGTCAGAGTGTTGAGTACAGGAGTTGGGAAGTCATGTTGTGGCTGTACAGGACATTGGTTAGACCATTGTTGGAATATTGCATGCAATTCTGGTCTCCTTCCTATCGGAAAGATGTTGTGAAACTTGAAAGGGTTCAGAAAAGATTTACAAGGATGTTGCCAGGGTTGGAGGATCTGAGCTACAGGGAGAGGCTGAACAGGCTGGGGCTGTTTTCCCTGGAGCATCAGAGACTGAGGGGTGACCTTATATATACAAAATTATGAGGGTCATGGATAGGATAAATAGACAAAATCTTTTCCCTGGGGTTAGGGACTCCAGAACTAGAGGGCATAGGTTTAGGGTGAGAGGGGAAAGATATAAAAGAGGGACAACATTTTCACGCAGAGGGTGGTACGTGTATGGAATGAGCCGCCAGAGGATGTGGTGGAGGCTGGTACAATTGCAACATTTAAGAGGTATTTGGATGGGTATATGAATAGGAAGGGTTTGGAGCGATATGGGCCAGGTGCTGGCAGGTGGGACTAGATTGGGTTGGGATATCTGGTCGGCATGGACAGGTTGGACCAAAGGGTTGTTTCCATGCTGTACATCTCTATGACTCTATGAATCCGACACCATGCAGGAATCTTCCACATAGTGGACACTTTGAGATCTGGCCAAGATTGTTATTTGAAATACCAAAATCAGATAAAATCTGGTAAAGAAATACCTCAAAGAAACTAAAGGTACCAATTTATTTTCCATCATGAGGTGATTGTTAGGGTTTGAGTCTTCTTCCCATGTAAATTGTAAGCTGTGCTTTGGGATGAATTTTACTAGACCGTTGGCGGCAGATTTGGTGGTAGGGTACATGAATAAAATGCTTCAGGCTGCCGCATCCAACCACATCGCCCAGTGACAAGTTGAGTCCATTTTCAGCACACTCTGGTAGCAGTGCAAATGCAATGTTTAATTATGCAATTAATTTCTGTGTAACTTTCCCTGTACCACAAAAACTCACATGTGGCCATTACACTTTGGTCGTTTAAGGCCTTCTAACCTTTAGTCACACTAAATATTCATAAACAAGGGAAAGCCTTGAATCTGGCCTATTTTCCTCAATGAGCCTCTGCACAGAGAGACATTGCATTCTGAGTCAGTTTCATTTCCATCTCAGCTGTCATTGTCCTCTCTCCCATGTTCACATCCCTCCTGCTCTACATCCATTTTCATGCTTGTTAACTCTCCTACCCACATATATGGCTATCCCTTTTTTTCCATTACATATCTCATGGCTCCGCTATGTCCGTGACCTCAAACTTAAGTAGATAATTTCTGATTATTCTTTGTATTCCTCACCATCCACATCCTCTAGCCCTCTCTAAGCAGCCACTTCTGGTCCCTCAGAGATCTGCACAGAAAAAGTTGGAAGGAATGTAGCTCACAATAGAATTTCCTTCTGATCTAGAATAAAATTCTCCCCAAGTAATTCATTACCGTACTTTCAAACTCCCAAACACTAAGCTCCAAGCACTCCAATTGACCATGTAGCTGTACAGCTGGTGATCTGATCAATCATTCTTTGCACCTGGCTTGCTGATGCCTTTGTTTCAAGCAAAGTGTCAAAGTCTCCCTTCCAGATTTTTCTTTCAAAATTGTTCTCCATCCTTCTGCCAACTCAATTCCAAAGATCAACCCTGAGCGCATCCAGCTCAAAACAGATTTGACCAACCCTGGTCAAACTAAGTTGGTTCATGTCAGACTCAAATAGGACCTTTTCGCCAACGGACTAAGAACCAAGGAAAGATTAGAGGTAAGTCCTGACCTGATCAGTCAATCTCCTGTTGTATGTAACCAAGAGGCATCCAGAAATAAAGTAATCCATGAAGTTGACATTGTTCAATGATGGTCTTCGTTTTAATTGGTTTTCCACACTGAACATGGGCATTGCTGGTAAGGCCAACATTTATTAATTATTTTTAATTGCCTTTGAGAAGGTGATGATGAGCCCAATCTTGACAACAGCGTGGCACATAACGCACTTCAGAGTGCTATTAAGAATCAACCATGGGTTCCAAGATGGCGACGGGATCCAAGATAGTGGCAACCCAGCAAGCGCTCCTCCCAAGACCTGGGCAAAGTGGGTCACCCACCCCCACCACACTCATTTAAAATAGCTGTTTAATTTAATTAGTTGTTTAATATTGAATTTAAACAATTTAATCTTCAGTAAAAATGGCTGAAGGGAAGGGAGCCCGCAGCTCTCAGCAGGCAGGAACCCCTCCCCCACCCTCTCCAGCTGCAGCAGAGGTGTCCGCAGCCGCCCTGGGGGACTTTTCTACGGTGGCGAGCCTTGTGGAAATCACCTCCAAATTGGATGCGAAGATCGACGCTTTTATTGAAGAATCCCGAAGTCGATGGGATTCACTCTCGGCCGCGCTGCAAAAGCATGACCGAGACATAAAGGAAATCGAGTGCCGAGTCGGAGGGGCAGAGCTAAAGGCCGCAACCTCCGAAACTACAGCACAATCGGCCGTGGAACGGGTCCGGACTCTCGAACAGCGAGTCCGGACCTTAGAGAACCACACTGACGACCTCGAGAATCAAGGTCGTCGAAAAAACATTCGTTTGCTGGGCCTTCCCAAACAGGAAGAAGGCGGCCAATGTACAAGATTCCTTGAAAAGTGGCTTCACAGCTGTTAAATCTGGAGGTTGGATCAGGCCAGGTAAGGGGTAAAATGGGCCTACCGGGTTGCAATACGCGGGCCCGGCTCGAACCAGCGCCCCCGCCCGGTCCTGTTCCGGCTGCAGAGCTATAGGGAGAGGCAGGTACTCCTAGAAGCCTCAAGAAATCTTGGAAAAGATCCCCAAGCCATGATCTATAAAGGATCCAAGATCATGTTATTCCAGGACTTTTCCCCAGCTCTGGTCCGAAAGAGGAAGGCATTCGATGAGGCGAAGAAGTGTTTAAGGGACTTAAATATTCAGTAGTCCTTACGCTACTCAGCAACGCTACGCTTTAACCATGAAGGACCCGTGTATAACGTCGGATCGCCAGAAAAGGCCAAGGAACTTTTGGACTCTCTTACATAAATTGTAAGAGATAATTGATGTTGGTTTGCCTGCCCCCCCACTCCCGTTTATATCCCTTTTTTGTTAACCTACTGTTTAATATTATCTTGGGGGTGGGGAGAGGGATTTATTTATTTGTCCTCTACTTAACGATTTTCTCCCCCCCTTGGTTTTTTTTTATTATTCTCTCGGGGTGGTCTAGTTAATGTTGGTGGGGGGAGATGGTTATCTTATTCTATTTTACCTCTGTCTCTAGGAGCGGAGTTGTTTTCCCTTGTTATTTTGTATTATTATATTTAATTATTACTAGTTGAGGTTATAATTTTATAGTTATACATGTTTATACATGGTATTAACATTACCAAATATTACCAAAGGTGTTGGTGTGGGTGGTGGTAGGATGTTCACTGTTAACTCTAGCTCTGTAATATATTTGAATTTTCCTCATCCTATTGAGGAGCGTCTGGGTCAAGGGTGGGGCACTGGTTGGGAGAGGATACGATGGACCTTTGGAAAGGAAGTGATACCCCCTGGGAACAAGGGGGAAAATCTCCATTTAAATACGTTTTATATTTTTTTTAATTTAGAAATAGTTTTTAATTATACTGTTGTGAGTGTATTAGAGAGCCTTTATTTTTGTGAATTTTATATGCTCTATGCTCGGGATGTTCTGGATAGGGTTTCCCCTCCTGAGGGGTCTCGGATTTGCCCAGACGATTATGGTTGATCAGTCGGTTAAGTGGTGCACCTGGAATGTCAAGGGGAGTAATTCGCCAGCCAAAAGGAAGAAAATATTATCAAATCTCAAGAAAGAAAGGGTTGATATAGCTCTCCTACAGGAGACACACTTGTTGGATAAAGAACACTTGAAATTACGACAGGGTGGATTTGATCAGGCCTTTTTTTCTTCTTTTCACTCAAAAAGCAGGGGATTCGTTATTCTTATTCGGAAGAATTTCCCTTTCAAAATCCTAAATCAGATAAAAGACGAATCTGGATGATATATTCTGATTAAAGCCCTTATAAATGGAAAGGAATATGGGATTTTAAATTTGTATTGTCCCCCAGCACATCCTTTTAAATTTATAACGGAAGCCTTCTTAAAATTGATGGCTCTCGGTGCCCGTCATACAATTATAGGGGGAGACTTTAATTGTATTATGGATCCTGAAATAGATAGGATTCCCAAGAGTACTGTAGGAGTATCTCCCAGATCTAGACAATTGATGGATTTGAACAAAGAATTAGGATTAGTAGATGTATGGAGATGTCTTCATCCACAGGGCAGAGATTTTTCTTTTTACTCCAATCCACATAAATGTCATACCAGAATTGATGTGTTTTTTGCCCCCTCGATTTTTTAAAATTCCATATCATCCTGTAAAATAGGTAGTATAGCTATTTCCGTTCACGCTGCTGTATATATGGAAATCAAGGCAAGCAACAATGGGACATCCCCTCGGCATTGGCATATGGACCCCTTCCTGATGAAAGATAGTAAATTTGTAAAGTACTTCTCTCAAGAATTTAAAACTTTTTTAGAAATTAATTTAGGTACGGCTAGCAACCCATCAATGATGTGGGAGACCATCAAAGCTTACGCACGAGGTTTGATCATCTCATACTCAGATACCCAGAAAAAATTAAAGGGGGAACAACAGCGTCTGCTCGAAACTCGCTTAAAAGCAGCTGAAACAATATACGCTGATAGACCTTCTATTATCAAATTGCAAAGGATTACGACCCTTAGGACAGCTCTAAACACCACACTTACCCAAACGGATAAGAGGGAAATATTATTTGCAAAACAAAGGTTATATGAATTTGGCGACAAATTTCAAAGAAAAAGAAAGCCCCTCAGACTATTACGTCTATCAAGGAAAGTACAGGTATTTTGACTCATGATCATAAAAAGATTAATGCAATCTTTAGAGAATTTTATTCTGAGTTATATAAATCGCAGGATTGTGAAGACAGGATTAGGAGGATGCAATCATTTTTTAAACATTTGACCTTTCCAGACCTAACTCTGGAACAGGTATCGGTCTTACATGCTCCCCTAACAGTCCAAGAAATACTTGACGCAATCAGGCAACTTCAGAGCGGTAAGGCACTTGGCCCAGATGGCTTTCAAGCTGAATTCTATAAAGAATTTACAGGAATATTGGCTGGTCCACTTATGGACATGTATAACTATGCATACAGTCAGGGCTGTCTCCCACCTTCGTTGAAAGAGGCAAATATCTCTCTTATCCTTAAAAAAGGAAAGGACCCAGAAGATTGCGCGTCATACAGACCAATATCCTTGCAAAATGTAGATTTTAAAATCCTTTCTAAAACGTTAGCATCGAGACTAGAAAGGGTATTGCCACATATCATAAAGGAGGATCAGACGGGGTTTATTAAGGGCCGTAGATCATCCAATAATATTAGAAAGGTTTTGAATATGATTCAAGCCTGTCATCAGGGAAAGATACCAGGAGTAGTAGTCTCATTAGACGCGGAAAAGGCATTCGATATGGTTGAATGGTCATATTTGTTTTACACATTGGAAAGGTTTGGCGTTGGAAAGGTGTTTACCAAATAGGTCTCAACATTGTATAGTGATCCCATAGCAGTTGTGGTTACCAATGGATTAGGCTCGGATAGCTTCAGTGTGGATAGGGGCTGCCATCAGGAATGTCCTCTCTCGCCATTGTTATTTATGCTAATAATTGAACCACTAGCAGAAGCTATAAGAGCTGATCCTAATATAACGGCCCTGAGGATTGGTACAGGTAAACATAAAATTACCCTTTATGCAGATGATGTTCTTCTATTCCTCAGTATCCTCTGATGTCCGTGCCTCGCTTAATCCAAGTTATTAATACATTTAGTGCATTCTCAGGCTATAAAATTAATTTCTCAAAATCGGAGGCTATGCCAATGGGTGGCCTTGCTATGATACCACTTAGTGGACGGATCATACTTTCCCTTTCAGTGGTCCCTGGAGGGTTTCTTATATTTAGGCATTTTTATTGCCCAGTATTTGGTCAGTTATACAAGGCTAACTTTGTGCATATACTGGAAAGGATAAGGCAGGACCTCCAGCGATGGGGAGACCTTCCAATTTCCCGGCTGGGTAGAATAGCACTAATTAAAATGAATGTCCTGCCCCGTCTCCTATACTCTATGAGAATGCTTCCGGTGATGCTGCCAAGACTGGCACTACGTAAATTATATGGCTGGCTTGGTTCCTTTACCTGGAATCATAGATGGCCCCTCATTAAGCTGAAGAAGCTACAGCATCCAAAGCAAGGGGAGGATTAGACTTCCCAGATTTTAGGAAATATCAGTTAAGTTCCCTATTAAGTTACATAGCTGATTGGGTCTTGTCTGACCCGCAATCAATCTGGCTGGAAATCGAGGCTTCTCAAGTAAAATACCCACTTATTAACCTTTTATTTTCAGACAAGAGGAAAATCATTACAGATCACTGTAAAAACCCTATAATACTAAACACAATTAAAGCTTGGGATATAATGCGGCAAAATGAGGGCAACTCACATAAAACCTCCCCCTATGCTCCAATAGTGGGAGCATGGGGATTTCAACCGGGGGTTACAGATGTCACTTTTAAACTCTGGGGATCCAGGGGTATCTCATGTTTAGGGGACCTATTTAAAGAAGGGGTCATGATGTCTTTTGAACAGCTGTGTCAGAAATTCAGATTACCTAATGGAGACCTCCTTCGATACTTCCAAATTCGAGATTATATACAGAAGAAGACCACGTTACTAGATAGTCTTTATAAATCAGATAGAGAATGTAGAGTGCTATGGCCAATGGGGGTATCTTCCGTCAGTATTGTTTATCATTTACTACATGATGAAGTATCGGGAGATACGGACAATCTGCTTAAAACATGGGATCAGGATTTAGGACTAGAAATCTCTATAGAAACATGGAATGATATTTGGGAAAACGCTAGAAGAATTACTATCTGTAACAGAACCGAGGCTATCCAGCTGAAGATACTTCATAGGGCCCATATAGCACCGGATCGATTGGCAAAATTTAAGGCAGGAGCATCTCCAATGTGTCCCAAATGTAATATAGAGGTGGGCACTCTTGTACATTGCCTATGGACCTGTCATAAAATCTGTAGATACTGGACTAAAGTAGCAAGTACCCTGACAGAAATTTTAGGAACGGAAATTAAAGTGGACCATGTATCTCTCCTTTTGGGCTTTTCGAACTTTCCCTCCCTGGATATGCATGGGAAGAGATTATTTTCTGTTCTCTCTTTCTGTGCAAGGAAAAATATTTTGGTAAATTGGGTGGCTGAGGGCCCCCTGGACTTTCAAATTGGCACAGATTAATTATGGAATGTATTCCCCTTGACTTCCTTACAAATATGATGCACCGAAAGACCGAATTATTTCATAAAATATGGCAGCCCTTCTTGAATTATATAAATACAGATATTTCGGCTATCAAAACAAGGGCTTTTATTTAATTGAGATTGTGAACCTGGCTGGTCCGGGGCCCCTTGGGAGAGGAATCTCGCATGAATACAGGTTTTGTTACATTTGATGTTAACACATTCCAAGCATGTATCTCACTATCCAATTTCTGTGTTATCCGTTTGTTTTTCTTTCTCTTATTTGAATAATGTAAGAGACTTAATTATACACTCTGGTTAGTCGTAGGTTAGATTAGTAGTTAGTTGAGTTTTGTTTTTTTTTCTTTCGGTATTTTTCTTTTGTTAAATTTTGGTTATTATTTATTTAAGATTTAATTGTATATCAATGTTTGTACTTGAGAGTTTTTTTTATTTTTGTAAACTTGTAAAAATGTTAAATTGCCAATAAAAATATCTTTTAAAAAAAAATCAACCATATTGCTATGGGTCTGGTATCACATATTGGTCAGAATAGACCAGTCAATTCCTTCTTTAAAAGGACATTCATGAACTAGATGAGTTTTGAACAACCATCCAGCAGTTCAGAAGCAGAGAGGTGATTGGTAATGAACTCAGTTGTCATTTGTATCATCTCTTTAAAATTATCCCTCAAGATGTCAGGCCCTGCAGAGATTAACACAGGAACCTTACAATTGCAGTCACTCAAAATTCAACCACAGATTGCAATGTGCTGTTAAGAAGTTAGTTCTGATTCAACAAGGCTTAAGATTTTCATTGGAGTTTGTTCTAAAAGGTCATACTGGGCTTAAAACATTAACTATGTTTCAATTTCTCCAGCATATTTGTTTGTATCAGAATTCAAGCATCTGCAGTATTTTGTTTGTATAAGATTTTTATTGTTCTTTGGTATGATAATAATTAGGTAATCAGTTTACTCATTAACAATGAAGAAATTCATATTCCAGCCTGTGGAGAAGGAGGGTAAGCTGACAGTGACACCAGATTTCTGCCTTTTACTGTGTGTGTGTATGGATATCAGAAATTGCTGTTTATCTTTGCAGTAATAACAGTAGCCGTTGATAGTCTTGCCACCTAAATATATCAAAATACAAGTCAGCATCTCCTGCCTGCTGAGTTGGCAGCATTGTGTTTTGTATTCAGTAAGGTTACAGAAAAAATATTTAGTGGAGCCATTCACCATACAGACTGGCTTTTGTCCTCAAAGTTCATCATCACAAATATATGCATGCATTTCTAGCTGTCATATAATTTATGTAAGTATTGCAGCCAGAGGTCTATACTGTGATACTGTCAAGCATTCAAGGCCCTGATACAAAATTTATCTATTAGTATCGCCATTGGCTCCAAACATGCATTTAAGTTATTCTCCTATACATTTGATGATAGGTAATTACCTATGTCCACAAGGGACTATAGGTCATCTCTTTGTTAGAGAAAGAGAGAGAGAATATCATTTACATAGTTTGAGGGGCATCACTCTGCATCAGGAGTGGACAAGGTAAGGAGGAAGCCCTCTGTGAATCATCATAGCTAATAGGGGATTGAGCCCAGGTAGTTGCTCTCATTGTACATCACAGTCTAGATGTTTACCCAACTGAGCTAGCTAACGTGCACAAATTTTAAACTCATCAATTCAGAAGAATGAGGAATGATTTTATTCAGATTTTTATAATGATAAAACGATTGTGAAAGAAATACTTTGTCAGGAGGAACAATGCAGAACAAGGCAGAAAAATCTTAAAATTAGTGCTAAGATAGGAGTGAAAAATCAGATACTTTTTCTCACAAATAGAATTGAAAATTGGGAAAGATCTCCTGCAAAAGGCAGTGACTACTAGGTTAATATGGATAATCAGGAATATGGATCAAAGACGAGTAAATGAAACAGACCGGCCTTAGTTTAAATGAACAGCAAAATAGGTTTGAGGGACTGAATGGCCTACTTCTATTCCTGTATAAAGCTAAAAGTGTCTACAAAACTTCAGGTCAACACTTGTATGCAACATTACATATAACAAAGGTTCATAAAAAGCTTCAAATAAGTTAAAGCAAACATATTTATAAAGGACAACAGTGAAGAAAATAAGATGACAAATATAGGAAGACAGGGAAGGAGAAAAAAACTTCATCACATACAGATCATTTATAAAGGTTAACAAATATTTTTGGTCTAAAATACTTTTGAGCAGACATTAAAGCACAGTCAAACAGTTTCATATCCCACAGCCACAACTTGCACTTACAGATTCTTAGATATATATATGATTAATGAATATTCAAAAGGCTCATCATGCAATACACTATTTCAAAACCTATTATGTGAACCGCCACAGCCTATTTCTGTGCCAGCTTGCAGCGATTAACCTTACAAGGAAAGGTCACTTATTCAATACAATAGCTCATATTTGTTTTAAATAACATGTCTATATAAACAGTGTGCTGTCAGAAATACCAGAGCAATTAAGAGACATTAACTTTGATCCACGAACATACAACTATTTCACCATCAGAGAGCATCTAACTGTGGTAAAACATAGAACAACATAGCGCAGAACAGGCCCTTCGGCGCTCGATGTTGCACCTACCTGTGAATTATTCTCAGCTCGTTCTCCTACACTATTCCATCATCATCCATTTCGTATCCAAGGATTGTTTAAATCTCCCTAATGTGGCTGAGTTAACTACATTGGAAGGCAGGGCATTCCACGCCCTTACCACACTCTGAGTAAAGAACCTGCCTCTGACATCTGTCTTAAATCTATCACCCCTCCATTTGTAGTTATGCCCCCTCGTACAAGCTGACGTCATCATCCTAGGAAAAAGACTTTCACTGTCTACCCTTTCTAATGCTCTGATCATCTTGTATGTCTCTATCAAATCCCATCTTTGCCTTCTTCTTTCCAGTGAGAACAGGAGCAACATGACCTGGAATAATATATATCTAACTTCCTACATATCAACACAAAAAGCAAATCAAGAATAAAGTATTGATGGTGATTGTAGATGGTAGGATATATGACACATTTAAGAAAGAAAATTCTGTGATTCAGCTCTTTCAAAATTGTTGTGGAAACCATAGATATCGGCAGTCCCCAGGTTGCAAACAGGTTCTGTTCTAGAGTCGGTTCATAAATATGCAGTTGAAACACAATATGGGACAACATAAACAGTTGTTTGTAGGTACAGGGAATGTTTGAATGTCAGGTTTTTAGAAATGTCGCCCCTGTGAGAGATCGCATACACAAATATGAATGCTTGTATATTGGACACCTGTAAATTGAGGATCCGTATACTGTAACAAAATCTTGTAAGGCCTAATCCTAATATGATGTCCTAATAATTGTGATTATCACAATTATTATAATTTAAATGTAGAAACAGTAGTTCTGTGGAGAATAGCAGATGATAAAATATTGACTTACATGAATGCATATTTTAAGTGTTAGCGATTGTACTTCACAGGTTATGAATACTACTCAGCATTAGTGATTGTTAAGTTGCAGGAAGTATAGAAACATACAAACAGAAGTAAGCCATTCAGACCCTCAAACGTGTTGCACCATTTACTGAGATCATGACTGATCTGTGGCCTAACTCCAAATACTTGCCTTTAGCCCATATTTCTTAATACCTTTGCTTAACAAAAAAAAACGATCTATGTCAGATTTAAAATTAACATCTAACCCAACAGCTACTGCCATTCGTGGAAAGAAAAGTTCCAAACATCTACCACTTCTGGGTGTAGGAGTGGTTCCGAACATCTGTCCTGAACAAAAAAAAAACAGAAGAACTACAGATGCTGGTAATCAGAAACAAAGACAGAAATTGCTGCAAAAATGCAGCAGGTCTGGCAGCATTTTTGGAGAGACAACAGAGTTAATGTTTTGGCTCCAGTGATCCTCCTTCAGAAGTGTTTCACCTCTCCTGAACAGTTTGGCACTAATTTTTAGACTATGATCCCTAGTTCTAGAATTTCCAACCAGTGAAAATAGTTCATATTTACCTTCCCTCTCTTTTCCTGTTAATATCTTGATGACTTTGATCAGACCACCCCTTAACCTTCTAAATTCCAGAGAAAACAGACCTAATTTGTATAATCTCTCCTTATAACTTAACCACTAAAGTCCAAGTATTGTTCTTGTAAACCTATGTTGTGCTCTCTCCAAATCCAATATATCCTTCCAGATCTGCTCACAGTACTCCAAATGGGTCTAACTAGCGTTTTGTATGACTGCACTGTAAGCTCTGCATCCTTGTACTCTAGTCTCTAGATATAATAGCCAACATTCCATTGGCTTTGTTGATTATTTTCGACATCGTTCACAACATTTTAAAGATTTATCCACCCGAATCCCAAAGTCACTTCGCGCATTCACTGTATTTCACTTCATACCATGCCGAAAGTATTCTAATCTATCCTTTTTCAGTCCAAAATACAGAACCTCAGACTTGTTTACATTGAACTCCATCTGCCACAATTGTGCCCATTCACTTAGCCTCTGACATCTGTCTTAAATCTATCATCCCTCAATTTATAGTTATGTAATTCGTGTAGGGGATGGACTTAGATTAGTTCACAGATCAGCGCAACATCAAGGGCCGAAGGGCCAATTCTGTGCTGTAATGTTCTGTATTCAATGAATAAGTAGATGCTCAATGTTCAGCCTTGACGTGATTGGCTGAAAGGCGTGACTCTCAGGCTTCTTGCCCTCCTTCCCCCCCAAAACCTACAAGCCTGATGAAGAAGTATTGCTTGAAACATCGACTGTCCTACTCCTTGGATGTTGCCTGAGCGGCTGTGCTTTGCCAGAGCCACGCTTTTTGACTGATCTCCATCATCTGTAGTCCTCACTTTCTTTTAGCTGGCATATGGTGTTGGTGTACAATTGATGTCATATTGTGTCATATAGCAATATATCTACCCACTTGGCTGATGACAAAGCTGCCTGGCTTTGTATCTGTACTAAAAGACAAATCTATATAAAGCACTGTAAGCATTTAAACTCTGGATGAAGAGGCAAAGTACAAAACAGCAAGGCAAGGAAAAAATGTTGTAAGCAACCAATCAAGTTCAAAGTAAGTGAGCACAGACAGCAAGTGAGGAAACCCGAGATGCATGAGATTGATGTCTGTACCTGTATGCAAAATGCCCTAGCAGCAGCATTACAATGAAAGATGAGCTCCAAGTGCATTGAAGCACAGATCAGAATTTCGCTTGGATCTGAATTTGACCAGGCTGCATCTCGGGTATCCTCACTTGCTCTCTCAGTGCTCACTCACTTTCACCTGGATCAGAAATCTTCCAGGAGGATGTGGCAAGGCTGTCACATTTTGGGTGGCAATGTTTGTGGATAGCAGGTATGCAGTCATTTCCCATGGAGCATACCCTGAAAGGTTTGTGACTGATGTCCAAGATGGAGGACCAAAGAAACAATTAGTAACAGCAAGTGATCCAATACTCCAGATTACTGACAGGAGCTGAAGCTGAAAACCTACTTTTCATGTTCAATTTGCAACCCTATACATTAACAACCTTGATCATCTGAACAAGACAGGCAGAGAATATTTTGTTTGGATAACTGAGAGTTGGGATAACTGATTGTTCGGATAATGGATAGCATTTTTACGGGACCTTGAGATCTTGTTTGGATAATCCGAAATTAGGATAGTTGCTGTTTGGACTAGAGAAGCTGTTCTTTAACTCCTTTATGTGGTTGCATTGTTATAGCTATGATTATGATTGATTTAAAATCTGTACAGCTGGGGAAGCTTTTGCTGATCAGTGTGGAAATTAAATAATTAAATTAATTGCTGCAGTTTGAAAGATTAATGACACCACAGAAAGGCCTCTCAGAGTGACCATAGTCACAATTTGACCATAGTCACAATGTTCTACTTCACTGAGTCTCTACAATGCAGAAAGAAGCTGTTTGGCCCATTGAATATGCACCAACCCTCTGAGCAGCATCCCACCCACACCATCCTCATAACCCTGCATTTACCACGTCTATTCCACCTAGCATATTTGTAGAACACATGTTCACTTCTTCCTGGCCTATCCTGAAGGGATTGAAGGTTGTCAAGATTTTCTATTTTCCTTGAAACCACCATTTTAGTCACAAGGCATTGGTTAGTGATGTTTTCGGTCTTCCAGGGGTGTACCCAATGAGGAGGAGGAGCTATCAGTTGTAGGGTATAGAACGCATTCCAATTGGGATTCCACGATTCTAGTCAAATGTGTTGGGGTATTTTGAGGTCCTTTGTTAATGGAAGTGCATCATTAGCTGTTAGGTGGTTGCGTTCTTCAAAGAGGTGTTGCCCTGTGGATATCAGGAGTTTTAGTAACTACTAGCACAGGATGCTACTCAAGCTGTGTTTATCTAAATGTCTCAGGACTAATTCTCATGCTTCCAGAAAGAGAATATTTACTCAGTTTGTGTGGCAACCCCGGTCCAATTTGAGTTAATGATCATCTGCACCTGTCACAGTTAGAACTCAAGCTAACTGACAATGGCTATAAGATCTTGCTACAAGAATCGTGAAACAATAAGTTATTCATTGAAATAGTTCAAAAGATGTCAAAGAATGCTAAAATTATGAGAAAATATTGTTTTACCATAATTAGAATTTGTGTAATGACTGGATAGCTGTTCAAAAACTTAATTATGATAATATTCAGATGATTTTCAAAAGAAAACAACTTACCTGATGGAGGCACAAGTAGCATCATCACAAGAGATTGGTTAACAGCTGGAAAGTACAGCTTCAGTGGAATCTAGACAGAATATTAACAAATAAATTAAAGTGGAAACTAAACGAATGGTAACAGAGGAAATCTATGCACGAAGCATGATGTTAAGAAGTTATGTATGGAGAATTAATCTTTAATTCCATCAACTGATTCAATAATACAGATTTTTGTTTGAAAGGAAATGTAAAATGAGCCAGGATATTGTTTTAAAATGTTTTTAAAAGGCATCTGATCTACAATTGTGGGTAAGTTTTGAAAAAAATCTGAGATTGATAGAAAAGAAGACATGACTGGGCAGTTACACTGCAGAATTTCACATTTTTCCCATTGTTTAAACTCTCTGGAAAAAATATAAGGACTGCCCAGGACCACAGGCATCAATGAAAGAAAGGGTGCTAAAGATTCCTCTGCCTGTTTCAATGCTATCTCGATGGCTATGGGAGGCTGAAACCTCTTTATTTATGCTGATTTCTCCTATTATGCACAAATACGCAGGTTATAATAACAAAAACTGCTCCCATCACCCCTAAGCTTGTGAAAGGCTATAAATATAAAAGATTGTCCGTTACAGAAGGGAATAACATTGAAAATGCTTGCTATACAAAACAACAGCGGCAACTCCCTCTCAAAAGAATTTTTCATCTAACTTGAATTCTATCACTGTTACAAGTTCAAGTACATCACAAAGGTAGAGAATGTCAAATCAAAAGGCACTTCAAGTGCCGTAGCATGCACTCTGGAAAAGATGGATTATAGTTTAAAAAAAGACTGATTTGACTAGAAATTGGCTAAATGTCATTTTTGGTGTGTTTCATGAATATTATTTCTCCATGAGATCTAGTGAGTTGACTCAAGCTATCTTCCCAAATTCACCTCATTAACTATGCACCATGGTGCTATTCTACCCCACTGATCATATTCTCCCGCTTGCTGGAGGCAGAAGTAAACATCACAGCGAGGACGTCCCAGGATGTTGATGATGCTGTCATCTTTGAATCCCAGCCATTCGCCCAATCAATCATTGGCAGACCACAGTTGCCTTTCACTATGTACACAGTGAGAAAGCAACCACAAACCAATGATACTTTCCCCAGTGTAGCCCCAGCATCTTATTATTCAATTTGGGACTACCACAGACAGGAAAGCCTTCAAACACATCAACCCATTCACTTTTATTCAGCAAAAGCAATCAAAACACAAACAGAAACTGCCTTTATCTCCCAGAGTCAAATGCACTGTTTGTTTTTTGAGCAACGATTTTACAGTCAATAAATGATCACTGCATCCAAGTCTCATCTACTTAAACTGGGTGTCAGTTAGGTCCTGTGTGGCATGTAGTGTCCACTACTGTGCTGCATCATGCAGGGGGACATGTTCATCCTGTCCAACATTCTCACCTTCCCCGGGACGCACACCGAGACGAACATCAACTGCGCCTGGAGGATCATCAACTCGGTGAAGGACGCTCTCTGGGTGGTCCGAAACCTGTTGATCTTCCAGCTGAAGGAGTTGACCCCGACTGAGTGTTGCAGACTGGCACATTCCAAGGTCCAGGACTACGTGTTGAGGGACGCGCTGAAGCTTGGGGCAGCTGCCGCCAAGGCGCGGTGGGGAAAGACCACCCTTTAACATCTGCCTGCCTAAAGAAGAACAGGGGGCCCATGCAGTCATTTGGGCTTTGCTGACACCTCAGCTAAATATATGGGCATAGGAGTGAGATATGCACAGACTTGTATGTAACAATGATACTTCTGAGCTGTGTATGTAAATGTTGACATATGTATGGCATGACCAAATGTACAGACCATCAAATTATTTTACGAATAAAGTATATTCTTGAAATAAAAAAAAATTCTCATCTTCCTCCTCAAAGGACTGTTCCTTCTCTCTCAGCTCTTCAGCTCCATCACATGCCCTCTTTGCCTGCTCCAGTTATACAGAACATAACAGGATAGAATTATGTAGTACCCTCTGATTGGGATGTAGTGCAAGCACACATTGCTCCAACCAATCCAAGCAGCGGAATCCCACCTGCACAGGGTCTATTATCTGTTCAACCATGATCCTGGTTAAAGAATAGGCTGCATTCTATCTATGCTCTGCTTTGACTAGGGGCTGTTCGGAGTCATCAGCCATGGTTGCAGAAGGTAGCCTTGTCCCCCAGTAATCATCCTTGAAAAGCATCTGACCTTGAATTGCAACAGGAACATGAGAGCTCTCAAGGATATGGGCATCATGGCAGTGCCAGTAACTGTAAACTTCTAAGACATGGTATCAATGATCAGAGATGACTTATACACTGATGATGGAATTTGATTTCTAAATATCAAATCAGCCACGTTATGATATGGCCCTTTCAAACTGAGTGCAGCTTATTGCACCCTACAGCTGAAGAAAGTCAGTCAGGTTGGCAAAGCCTACTGCCTGGCTGCAGAACTGATGGCGTCACCATGACCAAAACCAGATGAAGCAATGCTGTATCGGGAACAACCTTGGTACAGTTGCACATTTGAGACTTCAGACAGATAACTAGTAGCTCCGTGGGAATAGCCAGTTGCATAAAAACTCAACAGAGCTGTCACCTTAACAGCCAGAGAGATAGGATGGTCGCTGACTCCATATTGTAGATCAGGCTCCAGCTGCTGACATGATTCTGAGTGTGCCTTGCTCACCTGGAAGATATGGCTTCAACAACAAGATTCACTCGCAGCCCTGTACCTGTGCATCCTGAAGAACCTTCATCTGTGAGGCTGTCTGGCGTTAGCTGAAGTTTGATGCTGGTCCTGGGTTGGCTGGAGTATCTGTTCACCTCCCATTTCTCAGAACCTCCAGTGTACCACAGCAACATCGATAATAACCCCTGCTGTGTTGAATTCATCAGTTCACTTCCAATGACTTTGAGTAGGGAGCATAACAGACCAGGTCCTGAGCAATGTGAGTTGTCAGCATTCACATTACTATCAAATGATTGTTTAGCATACTTCTCCATTCAGTGAGACATATCGCATGCTAATGAAGAGGGCCATCAAATGCCTCTACATGCGACTTTGACAGAGGACCTTATTCCTCTGCAGGAGTGCAGCACCAAATCATGTCTCAAAGAGACAGGAGGAGATTGTTAGTGCTATATCAAAGCTGAGACCTTGTTCTCCCAGCCTCACCCCAAAGAAAGACATAGAAGTGTATGTTGGGGTACACTTACAGTTCAAGGTGGGAGGAAATCAGCTCTGAGCCCCTCTGCAGCTTATGAGATAATTTGTCAAGTTTGTGCTTTGTAGCCCAAGTTGGTGCCACTTGTAAGGTCATCTGTGATAACTTCTGCTTTATGAGATGACTATCTTCAATCTGCAAGGACCGATGATATGGATAAGATTGCTTGCAATCAGCATTTGCACCCCACACAAGTGAACATATCACATGCACAATGACATGATTGCAAATAATGCAACCTATACTAAAGTACCCTGATGCAATTGCCCCATGCAGGACCTCATGTTGTTCACAAGAAGAGCTCATGTGTTGAGACAGAAAAAAATCCCCGCCTGCCCCATTGAGACCACAGTGGTGATGACCACTGATAAACCTCTGTCCTGCAGTATCCCATGGTCATATACCATTGTTCCCTCCTCACTCCCAACCCCCTGGATATGTCAAATTTCTTCCTTTCTGCATTCATGTCTCTTCTCCAACTCAGGTTGTTACCTCCAATCCTCAGCATCAAATTCTCCCACATCCTTACCACAGCAGTGTCCCCGGTAATCCTACCTTGACTTTTATCCTACTGACCGTGACACACTCCGCTGTTTGATTCGATGGAAAGTCCGCTTCAAAGATTCCTGACTGACTTATTGCAAGTCCCCAGATTCTTAGCATAAATTAGCAGGACTGATTATGGCCCACATCCCAGATTGTAGTGGAATGGATTGCCTGACCTACCCCAAGCAGCCAACAGACAATTTGCATGCCTGTGCACTGAGATCAGACAATGGCCTTGACTCATTGGACTGTGACCCCTGGCCTGACAACAGCCCACATTATCTTATCTGAGGACTGCTCACCTTTGACTGAAAAATATTGCCATTTATTTGAAGCATGTACAGCACGTTTGATGTATAAGCTGCTGCTGTATGGCATGAAATCTGACACAGCACATTGTTGACCAATTTGTGCGGTGATGCCGATCTTGACATCGGGAGCTTGTATTATCCTTTATGCTTTTCAGAAGTAACATGACAAGATACCAATTTATGGGGATTAACACTTACAGAGTCATAGAGTCATAGAGATGTACAGCATGGAAACAGACCCTTCGGTCCAACCCATCCATGCCGACCAGATGTCCCAACCCAATCTAGTCCCACCTGCCAGCATGCGGCCCATATCCCTCCAAACATTTCCTATTCATATATCCATCCAAATGCCTCTTAAATGTTGCAATTGCACCTGCCTCCACCACATCCTCTGCAGCTCATTCCATACTTGTAAAGTATCTTGCTAATGCCACAACTAATGTCATTATTATTCAGACTCCAACATTACTGAACTCACCAAAACTATCCAGGCTTTGGAAAAACTTGACAAGGAAACCAGAGTGAGCCCCTGGCAGATTCAGCTCACCACTTACTCTGAACAACTTCCATATTGGAAACCATTCAACCTCCATGGATACCAGCCAGACACTCCATGTCCATGACTTGGGCATCAGGCATGTGCCAGTCTCTATAAGCCATCATTGCACATTCCTGATTCATTTACAGGATCCTCTGCACTGCAATGCTACACCTACCATTATAATGCTGCAGCAGGTTAAGGCAGAGATAGATACACTTTGACTTGCAAGGGAATAAAAGGTTATCAGGTGTGGGCAGGAATGTGGAATAATCAGATCAGCCATAACCTTATTAATTTGTATGTTCATACAAGAGGGGTGAGAATGGAGGATGTAAAGGTGAGGATGAGAAGAGAAAACTGTTCAAAATAATACCTAGCGTGGGTGCGATTGGGACAAGATCAGTGGTCAGGACAAAAATATTCAGGAACAAGGTTTGTGCGAAGATTTGTAGCTCGGGTGCTCGTTGTTGTGGTTCTGTTTGCCGAGCTGGAAGTTTTTGTTGTAAACGTTTCGTCCCCTGGCTAGGCGACATCATCAGTGCTTTGGAAACTCCTGCGAAGTGCTTCTTTGATGTTTCTTCCGGTATTTATAGTGGTCTGTCCTTGCTGCTTCCGGGTGTCAGTTTCAGCTGTCCGCTGTAGTGGTTGATATATTGGGTCCAGGTCGATGTGTTTGTTGATGGAGTTTGTGGATGAATGCCATGCCTCTAAGAATTCCCTGGCTGTTCTCTGTCTGGCTTGCCCTATGATAGTAGTGTTTTCCCAGTCGAATTCATGTTGCTTGTTGTCTGTGTGTGTGGCTACTAGGGATAGCTGGTCGTGTCGTTTCGTGGCTAGTTGATGTTCATGTATGCGGATTGTTAGCTGTCTTCCTGTTTGTCCTATATAGTGTTTTGTGCAGTCCTTGCATGGTATTTTGTAAACTACATTAGTTTTGCTCATGTTGGGTATCGGGTCCTTTGTTCTAGTGAGTTGTTGTCTGAGCGTAGCTGTTGGTTTGTGTGCTGTTATGAGTCCTAAGGGTCGCAGTAGTCTGGCTGTCAGTTCTGAAACGCTCCTGATGTATGGTAGTGTGGCTAGTTCTTTTGGTTGTGTCATGTCCTCGTTCCGTGGTCTGTCTCTGGTTTGCCACAACCAAAAGGACTAGCCACACTACCATATATCAGGAGCGTTTCAGAACTGACAGCCAGACTACTGCGACCCTTAGGACTCATAACGGCACACAAACCAACAGCCACGCTCAGACAACAACTCACTAGAACAAAGGACCCGATACCCAACATGAGCAAAACTAATGTAGTTTACAAAATATCATGCAAGGACTGCACAAAACACTATATAGGACAAACAGGAAGACAGCTAACAATCCGCATACATGAACATCAACTAGCCATGAAATAACACGACCAGCTATCCCTAGTAGCCACACACACAGACAACAAGCAACATGAATTCGACTGGGAAAACACTACTATCATAGGGCAAGCCAGACAGAGAACAGCCAGCGAATTCCTAGAGGCATGGCATTCATCCACAAACTCCATCAACAAACACATCGACCTGGACCCAATATACCAACCACTACAGCGGACAGCTGAAACTGACACCCGGAAGCGGCAAGGACAGACCATTATAAATACCGGAAGAAACATCAAAGAAGCGCTTTGCAGGAGGCCCCAAAGCACTGATGATGTCGCCTAGCCAGGGGACGAAACGTTTGCAACAAAAACTTCCAGCTCGGCGAACAGAACCACAACAATATTCAGGAACAGGTTGAGCAAGGGAAATGGAAAAGAATGTCATTGAAGATGCCATTTCAGAATCCAGCGATATAAGTAATAATGGTGACAACTGATCATTAAAGTTTCAGATTTTGAATTTATGACTATTATCTGCAAGTAAATTCATAAATTGCTCTCAAAAACCAAACTGCTCATATCATTTAGAAACTGAAGACCTCACCTGTGGTTGTACCTGTAGCAGGGCTTGAACAAAACACCGTGTAAATGCTTGTATAACTGCAATAATCTTAGGGTGTCCATCAGATTCTAGCAGAATGGTCCTTATGATTTAAAGACACAAAAGTTGTACAATTAATGCTAGTCATCCAATTTTTAACAACACATCTATATGAACAAAATACTTGTTTGCATCCAGAGCTATCTGCTCATGATTAACAGAAAAACAGGAGAAAAAATAGCAAAATTAATCATACAGGTGGCTGCTCTTTCAATTCAACTGTTTACATCCAGAGAAAGGAATCTTCTCAATGCCTTTCTTTCGGCGTCACAGACAGTTCACATACAGGTGCAAGTGTTACAAAAATAATTGAATCAGCGAGCATCGAATGCTTGGTAAGTTTCAAAATCAAAATTCATTTCCATTGTGCAAAATAAGTGCGCTTTATCTGTTTTCCTTACTAAACCTAATTCAGGCTAGTTAGCAAGACAACACCATTGTGCTTTACATTGCATTACATTTGATGAAAGCAGATTGCTGTGCAGATGGAAACTGTTCACACTGTTTACAATAAACCATGCAGTGTCGTGTATATCATAAGTAAATCATAATGTGCAATTTACAATCATCCTGATCCTAACATCTGTTCTATTTTTGCCCTAATAATTTGGTTCAACTATTCAACGTTTTAATGTTGCAACCTGACAATATACAATAAGATCTGAGGTAAAATAATGAGTCTTACAGAATTTATTAATTTATTTTGCTGTGGACAAAGTATTCAGTGTTGTGAAAACAATGAAAATCAACACCTCAGTCTCATTGTCATGTTCAACAGATTAGAATGTTTGCACTGCGTCACAACAGATTTATTTAATTCCCAATCCAAAAGCAAAATACTGCAGAATCAAAATAAAAACAGAAATTTCTGGGAATATGCAGAAAATCTGCAGCAACTGTGGGAAAAGAAAAAGAATCAACATTTCAAGTCTGTGATGACCTGTTTTCTATACTCGCATTAAGTATTTTATAAGTGGTAACTTGCTGTTTTCAAAGGGGCAGTTACTACAGCTTTGTCTACTTCAAAAGTCATCTTGGGACTACATTGCTTGCCTCCCAGAAGTAAACAGGGAGAGGTCATGGACTGGGCCTGAGGCAGGTGTGGGTGCACTTTTGTTTTTGTACATGCCTGGCACAATGTGGAATTTTCATAGTCCATAACTACAATAGAACTAGCTTCCTTGATAGTCTACATTATCTACTTTATTGCAGGAGAATAGGGCTCACAAAATGTGGCTTACCTGGCCATCCTCATACCAACTGAGATGAAGTGCGTCAGCCTACCCACCAATGATTGGAGCAGGATTATTAGCACAGGTGAGACTGGACAAAGCCAATGGGGCAGTGAGATTACAAAAGTACCTTATCTACTGTTTACAAAGCCAGCTCCTAAGGGACCCAAGACACGGATGTATGATTGCTGCTGTATGGGCTACCCTTTGTTCAATTGTGATGTTAAGGGCTCTCATGCTTTGGAATTTAAATGTGCGCACATAATGAAATTTTGGAAATGTAAACACTCAAAGGAATTCCAATATAATTTCAAATGATCTCATTGTGAAATGGTGTGTTCTCTCAATTGCTAGGAGTTAGGAATATGACCGTAATCCTCAATCTTTCTGTCTCCTACACAGGTACACCATTGAACTTCCTGTCAGTCAGCTCCAACAAGTGGTGCCGTGCAATATCTGTGGCAGCAAAGGAAGCACAGAGTTGCACATCACTCCTCAGCACCAAGCAGCAAGGGAGTGAGATGAAACAAGCATTCACAAAATTCACCAAGGGCGTTAGACAGAATCTTCCAAACCCACAACCATTTCTATCTAGAATGACAAGGGCAGCAGATATGTGGGAACACCACCCTTCGCATGTTCCCCTCCAAGCCACTCACTATCCTAATTTGGAAATATTACCATTCCTTTACTATCATTATGTCAAAATCCTGTAATTCCCTCCCTAAAGGCATTATGTTACTCAGCGCACATGGACTGCAGCAGTTCAAGAAGGCAGTTCAACACCACCTCAAAGGCCAGTAGGGACAGGCAATAAATGCTGAGCAGCCTGTGACACCCACATTGTGAATTTTAAAAAAGGCACATCTGATGGAAAATTGCTGATGTGATGTAGATGGTGAGTCAATGGACAGAGCTCTAGTGACAGCCGTAATGTGGCAGATGCTGAATGTCAAGCAAGACATACTTGTTGATACAGCCAGAGGAGCTGTATGTTCTGGCAAGCATTCTGGAGGTGTTGATCCATGTTAGGAGTTCTGCAGTGACCCAACATCTAGGATGCTCTGCTTCTGCCCTGGTCAGGACTGGCAACTGTCTTGAAACTGGTCATCGTATAACAACTGAACATTTGTAAAATGGAAACCCTTCCTGTTGGCGAGTGCGCAAGTCTAGTCTGCTGTTTCCTTGATGGTGACATGAATACAGTGAATGTATCCCAAAACCATAGGAAAAGCTGACATTGCAATAAACCCTAAAACAGGTTTTTTGTGGTTCATTATAAATTCAATGAATTGCTCAATTCATTGGAATATTACATCAATGAACCCTGTAAAGAGATGATGGGCAACACAGGTCACCACATACAGTCTGGCAAGGTGCACCAGCAAAGATATTCAGGGCCACTGTCATCTTTACAGTCACTGGCATCAGATGTGCCCATGCACAGATGGAGGCTGTCTCCCCAGCTAAGACACCACAAAGAGATGTTACGGCAATCTGGAGAGTCTGTGACTCAGTAAGTTAGACATTTGCAAGTACGTCATTTTGACTTATTACACTTGGCTGGCTGCATAATTTTTAAATTTTCCATTATGGGATGTGGGCCAAATTGACAAGGTCAACATTTGTTGCCAAACCACTGTCTCCACTAAATGTTACCTGCCATATGGCAGAGAGACAAATGTAAGGCTCTCTGCTGCTCCTTCAGCTTGTGCAATTGGAATGACTTTCATTATTTCTGGTAGCTCCTCCACCTGACTTTCTGGACTTCTCCCTCTCCTCTGCTCCTCATTGGATTTTGTATCTGCCACAGAGAACCACCATCCCCATTTTCCTATGAACACCCAAGCTGGAGTACAGATGAGAAAACATCTACAGAAAGTGCTTGAACCTTTCAAATTTCCAATTTTCAGAAGTCTAAGTAAATGCCAAATTTCTCACGAAACACATAGCTACTCACATGTACCAGCAGGCTAAACTGCTCAAGTCCATCATAATCTCAGCTGTTGCACTACACTGGTAAACAAACTGATTAAAAATGGAAATATTCACTTGTCTTTTTACCCACCCACAGGCAACAATATTAGAATTCAAATGTTTTATTTCAGCCTATTAGGTTACTGATAAGCTTAAAAGTATTTTCATTGCCATTTTGACTATGGTGAAGGGTTCCCGTTGAGACAGGTGCATGGCCATCCTTTTATAGCTTCCCAGCATGATGGCAGCGGGAATGTGACCAAAGGTTGTCACCTCAGACATTATATCAGTATGGGTAAAGAATGGTCCTGTTTTGGAAAAATATCTTTCAGCCTATGTTACTCTGACAAACCTGTGGATAGGATATGAATCCGATGGTCAAGAACTCTTTGGAACAATAAATCAGTTCAGAGTTTAAGTAATAGAAACAAAAAATGCTGGAAACATTCAGCAAATAAGTGTTTCTACAGAGAGAGAAAAAGAGTGAACATTTCAATAGACAATAGGTACAGGAATGGGCCATTCTGCCCCTTGAGCCTGCACCACCATTGAGGATGATCATGGCTGATCATCCTCAATCAGTATCCTGTTCCTGCATAATCTCCATAACCCTTAATTCCACTATCTTTGAGAGCTCTATCCAACTCTTTCTTAAATGAATCCAGAGACTGGGCCTCCACTACCCTCTGGTGCAGAGCATTCCACACACCCACCACTCCCTGGGTGAAGAGGTTTCTCCTAATCTCTGTCCTAAATGGCCTACCACTTATTTTTAAGCTGTGTCCTTTGGTTTGGGACTCACCCATCAGTGGAAACATGTTTCCTGCCTCCAGAGAGTCCAATCCTTTAATAATCTTATACGTCTCAATCAGATCCCTTCTCAGTCTTCTAAACTCAAGGGTATACAAGCCCAGTCGCTCCAATCTTTCAACATAAGATAGTCCCGCCATTCCAGGAATTGACCTCGTGAACCTATGCTGCACTCCCTCAACAGCCACAATGTCTTTCCTCAAAGTTAGCGACCAGAACTGCACACAATATTCCAGGTGTGGTCTCACCAAGGCCCTGTACAGCTGCAGAAGAACCTCTTTGCTTCTATACTCAATCCCTCTTGTCATGAAGGTCAGCATGCTATTAGCTTTCGTCACGACCTGCTGTAACTGCATGCTTGCCTTCATTGACTGGTGTACAAGAACACCCAGATCTCTTTGTACTGTCCCTTTACCTAACTTGACTCCATTTAGGTAGTAATCTGCCTTCCTGTCCTTGCTACCAAAGTGGATAACCATACATTTATCCACATTAAACTGCATCTGTCCACTCACCTAACCTGTCCAAGTCACCCTGTAATCTCTTAAAATCCTTCTCACATTTCACCCTGCCACCCAGCTTTGTATCATCAGCAAATTTGCTAATGTTACTATTAATACCATCTTCTATATCATTAATATATATTGTGAAAAGCTGCAGTCCCAGCACTGATTCCTGCGGTACCCCACTGGTCACTGCCTGCCATTCCGAAAGGGAGCCGTTTATCACTACTCTTTGTTTCCTGTCAGCCAACCAATTTTCAATCCAAGTCAGTACTTTGCTCCCAATACATGCGCCCTAATTTTGCTCACTAACCCCCAAGTGGGACTTTATCAAAGGCTTTCTGAAAGTTCAGGTACACTACATCCATTGGATCTCCCTTGTCCATCTTCAGAGTTACATCCTCAAAAAATTCCAGAAGATTAGTCAAGCATGATTTCCCCTTCATAAATCCATGCTGACTCTGACCTATCCTGATACTGCTACCCAGATGTGTCATAATTTCATTCTTTATAATTGACTCCAGCATCTTTCCCACCACTGAGATCAGACTAACTGGTCTATAATTTCCTGCTTTCTCAAAAAGTGGTATAACATTAGCCACCCTCCAATCCGCAGGAACCGATCCTGAATCTATCAAACTCTGGAAAATAATCACCAACGCATCCACGGTTTCTCGAGCCACCTCCTTCAGTACCCTGGGATGTAGATCATCTGGCCCCGGGGATTTATCAGCCTTCAGACTTATCAGTCTCTCCAACACCAATTCCTGGCAAATATAAATTCCCTTCAGTTCAGGTCCTTCAGCCACGGTTACCTCTGGGAGATTGCTTGTGTCTTCCCCAGTGAACACAGATCTGAAGTACCAATTCAACTCTTCTGCCATTTCTTTGTTCCCCATAATATATTCCCCTGTTTCTGTCTTCAAGGGCCCAATTTTAGACTTTTCCCTTTCACATACCTAAAAAAGCTTTTACTAACCTCCTTTATATTTTTCAGATCACTGAGTGAAATTGCCCACTCTCTCCACACTGGAAAGATTTGGTCCACGCTCTGGAACAAGCTATTAAGCTAAACTGGAGTCAGAACCTGTAAGTTTTCAGGCAGAGCAATGAAAATTCTACTCAAAATCTGACCAAGGCTGAAGGGCAAATTTCTCACTTTCGTAATTCAGCCCTGTTGACATAATAGAATAGCATTTAAATAATTTTATTGCTATCTATTAGCAATTTCCCAGGGGAACAATCATACTCATTAATGAATTATTGCTAACAACCATTAGCTAATTCTGTCAATGGACCCCAACCTCTTGACTCCTCCACAGTTCTTAGTTTTTCATTATTTAGAAAGCAGTCTTGATCTCTTAAACCAGATGACCATATGCTTCTGCAAAATAAATTTGATTGGTCCATATATTTTTAAACTTCAGCTTGCAACTTCTGACTTAGTGCCAACTGCAAACTGTGTTTACACTCAACTGTAGAAGTTTACAAGATAAGGTGGCACAAGACTCTTCGATTTACATATCGCTCTCACCTGAAGAAATTATCAAGTACTCTAAACAACGAAGGATGACAGGCTGCTGCTTTAGGCTGTAATAGAAATAAAATGTCAGTTATCAAAGTTATCATTGTGCACTGTTGATTGACTGAAATGAGAATGGTCAGAGCGACAGAGAGAGTTGCTGCCTTAATCGAAATGGCAATGAAGCTCCAGTTCTGCAAGTCCAGTACCAGAACTCAATATGCACCATTTCTGTCAGTGTTTATATAGTTGTCATTAAACTAACTTTTTGTTCTATATTTTTACTAAGTTCAAATTTCACCATCTGCTATGCTGTGATCCAAGCCTATTTCACCAGAACATTAGTCTGTTGGTACTGGATTAACCGTCCAATGACATAACCATTGCATCATCACCTCCACAGCATTGGTGCTCACTAGATTTACTCAGCCTGTATGTAGTAACCAATTACTGAACTCCCCAGGCTACATGCATCTCTAAATTCCTGTTTTACACCAGTTTTTATATTAATTTAACTGTTTTGTGTCCGATAAGTTACTCCAATAATTGTTTGCTATCCATGTTATTTTTCCAATAGGATTTCCTCTTCCATTAATATACAGATCATAGAATCCCTAGCGTGGAAACAGGCTTTTTGGCCCAACACATTCACACTAACCGTCCGAAGAGTAACCCACTCCCCTATATTTCCCCTGACTAATGCATCTAACCTACGCATCCCTGAATATTATGGGCAATTTAGCATGGCAATTCACCTAACCCACACGTGTTTAGACTGTGGGAGGAAACCCAAGCAGACACAGGAAGAACGTGCAAACTCCACACAGGCTGGAATTAAACCCAGGTCTGTGGCACTGTGAGGCAGCAGTGCTAACCACTGAGCCACCACGCCACCCTCAATCCTGTTCTGTATTTCTACGACTAACTCATCTACTTTTCACTTATCCCTCTTAAATATAAAATACCCTTTAACATTCAATTTCTAATCTTTGCTATGTCTCCGTAATAGCAATTAAGTCACACCCTTTTACTTCTACCGACACCAGGAATTCACATTTCTTGCAAATGCTGTGTTTTTAAATTTGACCTATTAACACTGCCTTATAATTTGACCCTGGTTGATTCAAGGATTTGTTTCTGCTGATTTCCACTTACATGTACAAATTTACATGTAATCAACATGTAATCAACTTTGCCTTTATTCTGAATTCACTTTTAGGTTCCCATCTACCTGACAAGCTTAATTTTAAAATTTATTGCTGTACAGGGTTCAACTTAGAACATGGTAGAATTAGGAATCACTGGGACTTATGGGCAGCACAGTGGCTCAGTGGTTAACACTGCTGCCTCACAGCACCAGGGACCCAGGTTCAATTCCCGTCTCGGGCAACTGTCTATGTGGAGTTTGCACATTCTCCCAGTGTCTGTGTGGGTTTCCTCTTGCAATCCAAAGATGTGCCATGCTAAAATTGCCTATAGTGTTAGGTGCATTAGTCAGAGGTAAATATAGGGTAGGGGAGTGGTTCTGGGTGGGTTACTCTTTGGAGGGTTGGTGTGGATTGTTGGGCTAAAGGGCCTGTTTCCCTACTGTAGGAATTCTAATCTAATCTTATATTGCATTAGTAAAGATAAATCAGCAATTCATTTAAATTATCACAATTGGAATGGCATCTTGATTTTTAAAGTACATAAGGTGATACTATTGAACTGGAATGTGATCTCTCGTGTGGCAATGCCATATAACTTTCTTCTGAAGATGTCAAGTAAATATGATTAATGACACAGAGATTACACATATGATTAATAGCACAGTGCAACAAATGGAGAAAAATTACATAATTCTACTAATATAACATTAAAGTTGACACTTAGCCATATTAGTTGCATTAACTACTTTATTGTCGTCAACCAGTCAACAGCAAGACATATTAACAACAGTCTGAGAGAAGGTTATTTACCTGCCCCACAAACAATAGTGAGACCTGGGGAGACATAGTTGGGGTTATAATGCAAACTGAATATTTATTTATTTTTTAAACGTTTCAGTGCTTTGGGGAAAAGGCAGGCACTGTCACCATATAGGTGATCCTCATGTCCACACAGATAAGACGATGGGCCAAACGACAAACATGATTATTTATAGCATAGTACGAGGTTATTAGGCTCTTTCCTCACAGCTGTGCAATGTTTCCCTTTATGTATTGTATTATTTAATGAAATAAGCTCACTGAAAAATATTACATGAGCAACACATAAGTCTTGAATTTGTAACATTTCCAAAACATCTAAAATCATGAGAGAATAAATTAAACACACCGTATTTACCTAAAATGTGCTTAAGTAAGTGACTTACCAGTAACGAATCAGTGATAATAACTTCAACTTGCGGCAAAGATGCCCAGGAATGAGAAATCAAAGTTTTAACAAGATGGAATATAGCTTGTTCTAGACTTGGGAGGTAACGTAGCCACAAGCTCATAACTGCATTGTCAGACAAGGAAATCTTTTTCCTGTTAAGATGGAGGAAGAAGAAAAGAAAAACCTGTGTATTAGCATTAATATTTGGACAAGAATTTAATATCCACAAGTAAATTGTAAATCTAACTTCAACAGATCTACACCACAACAGAAGTATTTACCTCCAACCCAAAATTGCTATCTCAGGTATAATTCGTATTGTCCCTTATTCAGATATAAACAAAAAGCTCATGTCTGTCACTAAAAGTACTAAGCATCTTAAAGATGGTGGGGCTGAATGCAACTGGAGAGAAAGGCAGACTAGATCAATGTGCTTCTGAATATTTTTAATCAGTTTTTAATCACATTCTAAAGGTCACAACGCTCAGAAAAAGAGCGAAAATTATAAGTTTACATTGGTAGCCATTACGATATACGATAAAATATACGATAAGTTTTGGAACCAAAATACTATAGCTTAGACTTTTGTACTCTTAATATTGTAATGGACCAGGCCAGACCCCTCAAAACATTTCAACAGTGACCCAAACCCTAACTTTGCTCATTGTTTTAAGCAGGTGTAACACAGATATTCCAGGAGTGATGCAGCTGGCCAACCCACCTAGTTTTAAACAAAATTAATTTACAAGATTATTGAATGAAACACAAACAAAAGAGAACAGAATACAGAATAAATTAACCTATCTGAAAACCCAATACATTATCCCAACCTAATGATGCTGTTCCAAAATTTGCAACAATCCCCGTAAACATGCCTTGGCAAAAAAGGTGGGATCAAACACAGGAGAGAAGTCAGGGGGAGAGAGAGAGGGAGAGAGAGAGAGAGAAAACCAGCCTGGAGCTGATTCTTTGGGTCCAGCAACTTTTTTCGCAGTACTGCTAAAAGAAAACAAACCAAACCAGAGAAAAACACAGCTGGGAGAACTGGCCACTCTCCTTTCATTGTACAAGTATTTTTTAAGCTCGAAAGCCTTCTGCCTGAGGCAGCATCTGTTAGGTATAATCAAATTGGCCCTGAAACCCCTCAACTCCAGACTTTTTGGAGTCTGTGTCTTTTACAATCTCTCGGGGGGAAAAAGCCAAAGGATAGCACAACCTGGTTAAAGGAGCTGCATCCTCACAATATGAAGATATATTGATAAATATACCTATTAAGGTGATTGAACAGACAAGGATAGAACTTGAGAGACATTATCTTTGGGTGAGGATCAGCAGAAACCACATGAATGGCAAAAAGTGATATCTATGCTATATTTCCTGAATATCCTACTTAAATTATAGGAGGAGCTGAACAGAAGCTTCACAGAATTCCAGGTGACAGCTTTACGTATGTAAGAGCCAGCTTGACATTGATACAGCTGCCTCAAAATTAAACGTTGCCCCTCACATACCTGTCAAATTCAAAGTCTGAGAAGGACCAGAGTCTGGTAATGCAGTCCATTCCACTCTCTGTCAATTCAAACATGAAGAAGGATCCTCATCCGCAAATTGACTATTTCATTTGAAAAGTGAATTGTAGTAGACTTAACAGGCCAAACTCCAAAAAATGTCAAGTTCGCAATTTCATATTTACCATCAGGACAATTCAAAAATGTTTATTTTTTTCAAAAAGCACGATTTTTTTCCTTTATTCCCAACTGTTTACACCAATATCATTCAGCAAAAATGCACAGCATCTAACTGAATGACATAACTCTGGGCTCAGTTTGGCTGTTTTGTGATAGATTGACAGCATCAGTGCAGGTTGACATTACCATGGAGGCCCCATTTTCTCAATCTCACCCCTTGCCTGAGGCATGATGACCCTCAACTCATACTCACCATCTGTGGTCTCTCTCTCTCTCTCTCTTATGAGTGAGCAGCCATGATCCTCAGTCGACAGCACCTTTTAGTTCATAACTGAACTCTGGTATCAAAAATGGTAATAACTTCCATTTTATTGCATTATTGCATTCCATTTTAGCTCTGATCCAAGCATAATTTCATAAGCATTATTAATCACAATACACAATCACATCCTAAGTCAATTCATACAATCAGTTCTTCCACAATGCAATGGTTGCTTTCTTGTGCAACCCTGCGTTATAGAAAAATTGTGCTTTAGAAACAGTGCTTTAAGTGTTGGTGCTGTAATCATGTTTCTCCTTCGAATTATCCCACTTCTTCCAGACCAACTCGAAGACACCTCCTCCTACCACCACCTCGACCATGACCCCACCCATCACCTCCCAGACCATACAGAACCTCATCACCTCAGGAGATTTCCCACCCACAGCTTCCAACCTCACAGTCCAGGAACCCTGCACCGCCCAATTCTACCTCCTTCCCAAGATCCACAAGCCTGGCCACCGTGGCCGACCCATTGTCTCAGCATGCTCCTGCCCCACCGAACTCATGTCCACCTACCTTGACATTGTCCTATCCTCCCTAGTCCAGGAACTCCCCACATACTCCCCACCCACGCCCTCCACCTCCTCCAAGACTTCTATTCCCCGGCCCCCAATGCCTCATCTTCACCATGGATATCCAATCCCTCTACACCTCCATCCACCATGACCAGGGCCTCCAAGCCCTCCGTTTCTTCCTCTCCGGATGTCCCCAACAGTACCCTTCCACCAACACTCTCATTCGTTTGGCTGAACTGGTCCTCACCCTTAACAATTTCTCCTTCGAATCCTCCCACTTCCTCCAGACCAAAGGGGTAGCCATGCGCACACGTATGGGCCCCAGCTATGCCTGTCTGTTGGCTGCATAGAACAGTCCATCTTCCGTAGTTGCATCGGCACCACTCCCCACCTCTTCCTTCACTACATTGTTGACTGCATTGGTGCCACCTCGTGCTCCCGCGAGGAGATTGAGCAATTCATAAACTTCACCAACACATTCCACTCCCGACCTTAAATTCACCTGGACCATCTATGACACCTCCCTCCCCTTCCTGGACCTCTCCATCTCCATTAATGACGACCAACTTCACACTGACATTTTTTACAAACCCACCGACTCCCACAGTTACCTGGATGACACCTCTTCCCACCCTACCTCCTGCAAAAATGCCATCCCGTATTCCCAATTCCTCCGCCTCCACCGTATCTGCTCCCAGGAGGACCTGTTCCACCACAGAACACACCAGATGGCCTCCTTCTTTAGAGACCGCAATTTCCCTTCCCATGTGGTTAAAGATGCCCTCCAACGCATCTCGCCCACATCCCGCCCCTCCGCCCTCAAACTCTGCCCCTCCAACTGTAACAAGGACAGAACCCCCCTGGTGCTCACCAACCCTACCAACCTTCGCATAAACCATAACATCCAAAGACATTTCCGCACCACCAGGAATATATTTCCCTACCCACCACTTTTCACTTTCCGTAAAGACCATTCCCTCTGTGCCTACCTGGTCAGGTCCACGCCCCCCAACAACTCACCCTCCCTTCCTGGCACCTTCCCCTGTTACCGCAGGAATTGCAAAACCTGCACCCACACCTCCTCCCTCACCTCCATCCAAGATCCCAAAGGAGCCTTCCAAATACATCAAAGTTTTACCTGCACATCCACTAATATCATTTATTGTATCCGTTGCTCCCGATGCGGTCTCCTGTACATTGGGGAGACTGGACGCCTCCTAGCAGAGCGCTTTAGGGAACATCTCTGGGACACCCGCACCAATCAACCACACCGCCCTGTGGCCCAACATTTCAATTCCCCCTCCCACTCTGCCAAGGACATGCAGGTCCTGGGCCTCCTCCACTGCCGCTCCCTCACCACCCGACACCTGGATGAAGAAACGCCTCATCTTCCGCCTCGGAACACTTCAATCTCAGGGCATCAATGTCGACTTCACCAGTTTCCTCATTTCCCCTACCCCCACCTCACCCCAGCTCCAACCTTCCATTCAGCACCGCCCTCATGACCTGTCCTCCCTGCCTATCTTCCTTCCCACCTATCCACTCCACCCTCCTCTCTGACCTATCACCTTCATCCCCACTCCAATTCACTCATTGTACTCTTTGCTACTTTCTCCCCACCCCCACCCCTCTCTCGTTTATCTCTCCACTCTGCAGGCACCCTGTCTCTATTCCTGAGGAAGGGCTTTTGCCCGAAACATCGATTTTCCTGCTCCTCAGATGCTGCCTGACCCGCTGTGCTTTTCCAGCACCACTCTAATCTATTTACCAATATGGTATAAGTTTTGAGATGCATGCATGTATGTATTCTTCCTGTCATAAAAAGTACTGTTATGCAATAAGAATTGAAGAAAAGAGTGCTTGGGTAATATTAATGTCATAACTTGAAGTGATCTAAATGTCTACAGCACTTTAAGGTTGAAAAGAAAAATGGGGCTGCAGCTTTCCCTTACTCCTAGACTAGTTTGATTTATAGGACACTTAGTGTAACTTACAAAAGAACAAAGCTATTTTTTACACTTTCAATAGGTTTCATTGTTTACAGCTGTAAATGGGTTGTTTCTGACAGCTTAACCTATTACAAGTGGTTGTGTTTCAAAAGCTGAGAAGCACTTATCTGAATAAGAGGTTGTGTTCACACTTTGATTGACAATTCTAAGAAATTATTAAAGGATTATCTATCTTAAATGTGGCTGCTGAATGGATTTTGTATCACAACTGAGTGACCACTTAAGGGGATTTACATTTTTCATTTATTATGGATTTTTAAAATATATGAATAGTTGTGTTTTTTCAGTGACAGCTCTAGTTAGGTAGCTCTTCACTGACTAGTTCAAATGTATCCCATTGCGGTCACTGTTGTTATTTGAGCAACAATAATAATTGCATTGTTATTATATCACATTTTGCTCCACTCAACCAATCACATTAAAGCATCCTCACAGAGAAGTACAGACTGTAAACCAGGAAGTACAAGTTGAAATATGGTCCAAGGGCAGAGCAGGCATGAGGCGCCAAAAGTGGTTCCTACTTCATATGGTCTTAATTCAATGCCAAACCATGCACAGAAAACAAAATACAGAGGGGCAATGAAATATAGGACTAGTGAGAAATAAAAGCAACAAATCCTACAAGCCTACTCCACTATTCCAAGATTATGGCTAATCTAAACAAAAAATGCTAGAAATCATTGTGGGTCAGGCAGCATTCAAGGAGAGAGGAGAGGCCAATGTTTTGAGTCTAGATGACTTTATCAAAACTCTGTCGATGAGTTATCTAGACTCAAAACATTAGCTTGCTGTCTCTCCATCAGATGCTGTCTGATCCACCATGATTTCCAGCATTTTGCATTTTCAGTACAGATTCCAGCATCTGCAGTAATTTGCTTCTACATCCTCATAGCTTCCCTTTTCTCCCCGTCCTTGCATCCACCTAATCCAATTAAAGATGGAACGAAGAAGTTTTTTAACTCTCCTTTTATCAAAATTGTAAGGAATGAAATTGTAAACAGTGATTTGTCAGGGTTTGGCAGTAATTAAGAGATATCATTGATGTTCAATATCTCACAGTTAATATGCCATATACTTTAAGGGTACATGCTCATAATATCACCATACCATAGCATGTGATTGAGGGTAAAATAGTATCAGATTCTATCTTAGCTAGAACAACTTGAAGCATGACACACTGAGGAAAGCATATGACTGATTGTAACCACATAGCTTCACTTAGCCCAGACGCTGAAGTGTCCATGATTGCAAAATATGTACACATCATTAGTTAGAATAAATGTCTGTTGAATCTTTCCATTACTCATGTTTAATATTATGTTACAGGAATTAACACATGAATCACCACATCAGGTACAAATGGTAAACAGCAGTGACTGTTTATAAGATATCAAGTTCCCCCGGGCAGACAACCTCACAGAACGTCAGCTAGTTGACAATTCTGGACTTCAAAGCATTCGGAAAACTAATAGCACTAATTTCTGTGAGCAATGATCTATAAATTGAACAGCCAGGAGGCAGAAATACCTTCTTTTTGTTTAAAATACAAGTTCTATCAAGTTAGAAGCCCTATATCTATTTTAAAAAAAGTTTTCCAATTTAAAATGGAAAAAATACACCAATGTTCTTACTGCATAAATGCAGGGCTCTCCTGAATGAAACACACCATTTGAAACACTAAAAAGCAGCTTCTAAACTGACTGGGCTTATCTAGGTGTAGAGGACATTCTACCTCATCAAGTTAGCATGAAAACAGACGAAAGCCTGTCACATTTTTTATTTGGCGTAACTATCATCTAGTGGCAGAAAGCTGCTACTACAGAACTACACTTCTAATTTCTACGGAACAATCTAAAATGATTAAAGCTCAGTAAAGGAGCAGCAATGATGAAATAAAAAATGAAGCAGAAAAGGAAAAAAAAATAAAAGTGTAAAACAAAGTAAACAGAACCAAAGAATACACAAACACTGCATTCTATTCCTGATAGAAGATGAACATAATGATGGCTTTATTGAATTACAGCTATTCAAGCAACACGTGCCGTTATAATTTACTGCTCAAGCAATAAATGATCCTGAGAAGAGTTCTCCGAGATAAAGGGGTCTGCTAGAAATAATACATATGGTCTTGCCGTGGAAGAACAGAAATATACAGAAAAGATCTGGAGAGTACTTCAGAACCAATCAGGGTAAGAAATAACTTGAGGATTTACAATTTCCAATTCTTGCCGTACAGATAAATACTACATGACTTCACAGATAGGTTTATTGAAAAATGCTGCAGAAAATTGTCTGTGTTATTTCTCCGAAGAGGCGCTCACTGAATTAGTGTTCACTGCTATACAAATGACAGTCTTCAAGGAGGATATTCGGGAAAGACCACACCATTGATATGTTACTTGAAGATGGACACAAGCATGAAGCCATTGTGGCAGGCTAATAGTGATTATCAAGGTTTATGTGCAGCAACCATTGTGACAGTCAAAGTGCACTAAATCTCTAAGATCTATAACAGACACAGTTTATCATATATGTGCAAACACTGCCCAGCTGTCTTTCACATCTGTAATGCAAATAGCACCAAAGGGCATTTGTCACGCATGTGCAGGAAATCTGGTTCCAAAGCCAATTTAAACCTCAGAATAGAAAACAAATAACCAACACGATAGTACCACATCAAGATGCATCTTGGAATGTGTTAAGAATAATTATACACAATAGGGTGCACAGTCAACCAGAAAAGTACATTTTAGAGGATGACCAAGTTCCCATATTCTCAACTCCACTCACCATGGCAATGATGTAAGATGATCAGAAGCTTTTACAACTATTAAAACCATATCCTTAAAAGACAATGCGGAATATAACTGTGCGCAATGACTCTGGCCAAATTGTAGACAATCAACTTCATCAATGTCCTCAACTGGAGTCATTGAGTCATACAGCAGGGAAACAGATACTTAAGTCCAACTTGTCCATGCTGAGCAAATATCCTAAACAGAACTAATCCCATTTGCCTGTGTTTGGCCCATATCCCTCTAAACCTTTTATATTCATGTACCTGTCCATATGTCCTTTAAAATGTTGTAAAATGGTACCCTGGAGAAAGTGAGGACTGCAGATGCCGGAGATCACAGCTGAAAATGTGTTGCTGGAAAAGGACAGCAGGTCAGGCAGCATCCAAGGAGCAGGAAAGTCGACGTTTCAGGCATGAGCCCTTCTTCAGGAATCCTGATTCCTGAAGAAGGGCTCATGCCCGAAATGTCATCTCTCCTACTCCTGTGATGCTGCCTGACCTGCTGCGCTTTTCCAGCAACACATTTTCAGCTAAAATGGTACCCGCCTCTATCACTTCCCCGGCTGCTCATTCCATACATGCACTACCCTCTACGTGAAAAAGTTGTCCCTTAGGTCACTTTTAAATCTTTCCCCCCTCAGCTTAAACCTACATCCTCTGATTTTGGACTCCCCTAGCTATGTAAAAAAAATACCTTAGCTATTCACTTTATCTGTGCTTTTTAAAATCCCGTAAAGTCACTCTTCAATCTCCTATGTACCAGGAAAAGAAGTCCCATCCGACCCAACCTCTCCTTATAACTCAAACCTCCAATCCCAGCAACGTCCTTGTAAATATTTCAGTATCCTTTCTAGTTTAACAATATCCTTCCTATAGTAGGGAGACCAGAATTTTACACAGTATTCTAAAAGTGGCCAAATCAATATCTTGTACAGCCTCAACATTACATCCCAACTCCTGTATTCAACAAGGCAAGCACACCAAACACGTTCTTCACCAACCTGTCCACCTGTAATGCTAGTTTCAAGGAACTATTAATTTGCATCCCTCGGCCCCTTTGTTCATCAACACTCCCCAGGGCTCTACCTTGCATTTATCTAAATTAAACTGCATCCACCTGAGCCTTGTGCCCTGGGAGGAAGAATCCCAAATAAATAAGGGCATAATAACTAATACTCCCAAACGTTGGGAGCTTTGGTGTGGTTGCGCTGAGTGATCTATATTTATTTATAGATTTGTAGTGAGTGTAGTTTTGATTTGATTTGTAAAGTGGGGTTAGTAGTTCATTGTAATTGGTGTTATAATTTTATACTGTAATTTTTTGTAATTTTATAATTTTGTAAAGAAAAAATTTCTCAATAAAAATATTTTTTAAAAACTGCATCTGCCATTCTCAGCCCATTGACCCATCTGATGAAGATATTATTATATTCTTTGATAACTCTCTTCACAGTCTGCTATACCACCAATTTTGTTGTCATCTGCAAACTTACTAACAATTGTTCCAATATTCTTATCCAAATTGTTGATATAAATGATGAACAACAGTGAACCCAGAACCAATCCTTGCACACAACACTCGTCACAGACCTCCAGTCTGAATAGCAATCCTCTGCCACCATCCTCCATCCTCTACCACCAAGCTAAGTTTGTATCCAATTGGCTATTTCTCCTTGGATCCCATGTAATCTAACTTTACTGGCCAGTCTAAGACAACATCTAACCGATTTGACTACATCATGTTCCACCAAGTGGATTTGGTTTGAATCTCACGAATTGTGACAACTCAGGGATCTGTGATAATAGCTGAACTGCCACTATCGCACCATTGTAATCTACCGCATACAAGATTTTGACCTGAAAAGACAGGCCGACTCACCCTAAAATCAATACAGAAACTAGTGCCAACATATTAGCACTACGCAAATCAAAGAATGTGTACCTCAGCAAGTTACTTTATGGGAAATCTATGAGAGGCCAACTCTCAATATATAACAGATCACCAATTCCTTGCAGAGGCAGATTCACAATGCAGCACCAACATGAAGAATACATCAGATTTGACATCACCAAATCCACTGGAAGTTGGAAGATATTCTCAGAGTTGATATCTTACATTTTGGCCAGAGCCAGCATGAACAGTTACAATCAGTAACTGTTGAACATATGACAAATTATTTCTCCAAATCTCCGTTGTTCAACACTTAGCAATACAACAGGCATGATCACTGCTCACATCATGGCCATTGTTTTCAATTTATTCAGTATCCTGGTCAGAGTCAAAGTCAGAAATCCAAATTCAAATAGCAGGATATTAGCAAAGATTTCAAAAATATGTAACCAGCCCAGATTGTACAAATTCAAGACTGATCACAGCTCACACTGTGAAAAAACAGAAGCTAGCTCAGACCAACATGTGACATGCCAATCATGCAAAAAGAGTGTAAGGAAGAAACTTCTAAAATTGATTAGACAATGCCAGCAGCAAGACAACCAAGGTGTCAACCAAAAGCAACCAAGGGCAACACATACTTCTCCTGACTGGTATACCATCACCAGATTTGGGTGAATTGTCAAAGTTCCAAAGATTGAAATTATAATCTTGTAAACTCTGTTTTATCTGCTTGTATAATTATTAAATTGGCAACATTTGCTTATATTAATAAAAATGATCTTGGCTGGCTACCTAACTTATTACCCTGCCTCCCCTTTGACCCATTTAGCCCTAAGAACCAAATCTAACTCCTTTTTGAAAACATTCAATGTTTTGGCTTCAACTGTTTCCTGCGACAGAGAATTCCACAGGCTCACCACTGTGTGGATGAAGCATCTTCTTACCTCAGTCCTATGACCTATTCCATATCCTTAAACAGTGACCCATGGTTTTAGGCTCTGTTTTTTGGGTCTGCGTATACCATCTAGTCTTGTTTGAACTTTATATGTTTCTATGAGACCCCCCCCCCCCCCCCACTTCACTCTTCTAAATTCAATCGATATTATCCTAAACAATCCAGTCTTTCTTCACATGTCAGTCCTGTCATCCCAGCAATCAGTCTGGTACTTTCACTCAATGTAACCAATTACTTGGACTTCATTTGCCATATTTATATATAGCACAACATTAAAAATACAGTACTGTACAATCATTTGCATGCTATTTTAAATTTAATGTTCAAAATAATGTAAATAAATATTTATGTTTTGGTCAGTATAATTAAAAACAACTTTTTCCACAGTAAAGTCATTATGAAACCTGCCAATAAAAAAACAATTATTTGTTTTCCCCCATTTGCACAACAACAAAACTGTAATGTGGCAGAAGGTTATATTGGAAGGTCCAAGATTACTTCACTAATAGATGTTATGGTGAAATTAGCCTTTTTTAGATTTTCTTTGGTCAGTATTGGTTTGGCGCACACACTGGCTATATAAGTTTCACAATGCTATCTTTGGAATCCATTCAAATGAATTCCTCCAACAACTATAAATTTATATGGAGTTTGCTTTGCATGATTTTCTTAAATCGAGAGTGTGGTGCTGGAAAAGCACAGCAGGTCAGGCAGCATCCGATGAGCAGGGGAATCCATGTATTGGGCAAAAACCCATCAGGAATCCTGCTGTGCTTTTCCAGCACCTCACTCTCAACTCTAATCTCCAGCATCCTGCAGTCTTCACTTTTGTCTAGATGATTTTCCTAAGGGCAAGGAAACTATAAATGATATACTCTCTATTAGGGACTATATTGTTATAGAAAGAGGCACACCTTATAAAAATAGAAAGAGATAATTTTATAGCAAATTTCTTAAGTCATGGTAAACTACAGTTAGTTAACAAATGTTGATGAAATAATATTGTCCTCTTAGTTCCCTTCTATTGTACATTATTGCTTGACCTAGGGAAATAAAATTACTCAAAGTTGGCAAGATGTACTGAAAGTAAACAAAAGCTTCGAGTAACTTCTCTTGCCACCCTTCTTCTGCCAATTTTCATCTGTCTTGTCAATATTTGGTATGGACACAATGGCTCAAGTGTCAACCACTACCCCATAACTTATTGAAGTAATAATTTATCTAAGTAATGATTTATCATATACGGTTCTTCACTATGAGAAATAGACCATAGCATTAAATATAAATCTAAATTAGGGTCTGCATATACACAATTCCAATATAATTCTAGGCTTATGATAAACTGTGGGAATCCAAACTGATTTTCACCCACCTAACTACAGATCAGAAGTCAACAATCTTGTTCGAACACAAGAAATAATGATGGTAAGCATCTGGGAAAGCCTTTTTGAAGAAGGTGGATGATGTAGAAAGAACGATTTCCAAACGTAATTCACTGGGTAATGTGGCAAAAGTAAATCGATATTAAGAGTTTACAGCAGCATATAACTGACAGGGAACCCAATTATGTTTGCAAGGACGAAGCACTGCAAATGTTAGGAATCGAAAACATAAATGAAAATATGAAGGAAATGCTCAGGAGATCTCGCAGCCTCAGTGGACAGAGAAACGAACATTGCTGTTCTGTGAACTTTCTGATGAAAGACTGCAGTGAGAATTTTGGTGTTCTTTACAAAGTCCCTTGATCTTGATTGATTTCACTGCACTTTGTTCACGAAGCAGAATTTTGACAATGTTATAGAGAGAGTCTGCATTTTGCAATATGTGAAAAGTTGAGGTTCACTGCCCCATGGTAATTTTATCTATTTGATTTTCTCACCCCCTTCCATCCTGTTCTTTCTATTGTAATTCTTGTCCTAACTTTTTTAAATAACTTTGTCTTTGTCATATCTTTCCCATCAGTAATATGATATATTTGATACATTTAACACACAGTTTCTTGTGATAGCTACATCTCTTTCTTGATTACTACTTTTATAGTGTTTACATTTACTTTTGGTTGTGCCAGGGATTATGCAGGCTTCTAATCAGATTCAGAACTGGCTTCATGTCATTGTGGATGGATGGTCTATAGACTCAATGGGAGCCTCAGGTACACATCTACTTTGAGATGGAATTATTTATGAATTCTAAAATATAAGAATGTCACAGAATCACCGAACTGTTATGATGCAGAAAGAGGCTATTTGGACACTTGTGTCTCCACTGACTCTCTGAAGTATTTTTACTCATTTCTAATTCCTATTTCCCAAAACATTTGCACATTGAATAGAAATAATGTCCTCTTGAAAACGTCAAATGAATCTGCTTCCACCATATTCCAGGTGGTGCTCTCTATGCCCTCATAAATCGCAGTTGAAAAATTTGTGTGTGTTCTAGGAGGGTGCAGAGTCTGTTACAGCAGATACATTGGAAATGAAGAAAAAGAAATAAAGATATCAGATATTCCTAGATGTTTGAACTTACAACCCCTAATGTATACATAATAATATACAGATGAAAGATGTAGGCTATCAAAATATCATTATACTGCAGAGGAACTGCAACAGCATAAGTGGGGCTTCAATGAAAAGCATTATCCAAAACACTCCAAGGTGCACAGACAATTTTGTGGATAAGTTCCATCATGCTATTGTGAAAATTACAGTTCCTGAGAAATTATTATTATAATGTACCTTATTATCTGTCCATTTAAGACAGCCTGGAGAGAGGAAAGAGTTGAAATCTGCAGCTAAAAAGAACCCCCTCCTTTGAGCTATTTAACACATTGACTTTCAATTCTGTTAGTTCGTCATGAAACCACAGGTGCAACTGATTCTAGATAGCAATGTGGTTATTGTTTGTATTTAATTATATTTCAATCAATTCAGAATTCTAAATGCATATTGTATTAAATACGTCACAGTCATACAATGTAGATAGGTTATTGCATTGCTCCCATGAAGTTAGACCAGGAATTGGCAAACATCTTGGCAGGGAAGCCACATCTAGGTGTCAGAACTGCACAAGGACTTGACCATAAAAACCTCAAGAAACAAAAAATTAAAATAAAAATAAATTTTGGTAAAAATAAACATAAAAACTTTATTCAGGTAAGGACACCAGCATAACAGCTAATTATGTACAATAATGAATCCAAACTTTCCCACTGTATAGGCTCAATGGGACCAAGACAGACATCACCGCTCCTCTTATCTTTGAAAATCTGAATTAACTCCACATTCTGTATACACACTGGAACATTTATTTTAAAAGTCACTTGTGGGAATCACTTGACTTCACTGATTTCTAAGAAGTGAATCTAAGCAATTACCTGCCTGGGTCTTATGACTAGGAGAAAGCGAGGGCTGCAGATGCTGGAGATCAGAGCTGAAAATGTGTTGCTGGAAAAGCGCAGCAGGCCAGGCAGCATACAAGGAGCAGGGGAATCGACGTTTCAGGCATGAGCCCTTCTTCAGTCCTGAAGAAGGGCTCATGCCCGAAATGTCGATTCCCCTGCTCCTTGGATACTGCCTGACCTGCTGGGTTTTATGACTATCTTGTTTGGATATTGTTTTAGATAATATTTGGGGATAAAGCTTACTGAGGGAAAGGCTGATTGATAATCTTCACCTCCACTTTTCTGCCTTTTCTCAATAACTCTAGATTCCCTTACTGATTAAAATCAGTCTGTCTCAGCCTTGAATATACTGAATGACCTGCCTCAACAGCTCTCTGTGGTAAAGAATTCTACAATTCATTATTCTGAGAGAAGAAATTCAGCTACAACTCTGTCATAAATGAAGCAGAACAAGCTAGTAGAGAAAAACACTTCCCTCCCTGATGCACTCAATGCTGCCTAGGCTCAGTTCAAGCAGAATCCCAGCGGTGCAGTGTCAGTCCTGGATGCACCTATTCCCTCCGTCACCACTGTAGATGTCAGATCAGTCTTCCTGAGAGTCAAACCAAGGAAAGCAACAAGCCCGGACGGAGTCCCTGGCCATGTAGTTAACTCCTTTGAGGACCAGCTGGCAAACGTATTCACTGACATCTTCAAGATCTCCCATCTATAAGCTGAAGTCCCTACATGCTTCAAGAAGACCACCATCATTCCCAGTATCAAAGAAAGCCCATTGTCTCTGACCTCAATATTCATGAAGTGCTTCAAGAGGCTGGTCGTGGCCCAAATCAACAATGGCCTCCCAGCCTGCCTTGACTCCTTACAATTTTCGGGTAAAAAATGAGGTTTGCAGATGCTGGAGATGACAGCTGAAAATGTGTTGCTGGTTAAAGCACAGCAGGTTAGGCAGCATCCAAGGAATAGGAAATTCGACGTTTCGGGCATTGCCTACCAACGTAACAGTTGCACAATGATGCCATTTCCCTAGCTCTGACTCCTATCTGGAACATCTGAATAGCAAGGACACCTTCATTAGACTCCTATTCATTGACGACACTCTGCCTTCAACACCATAATCCCCTCCAGATTAAACTCAAAACTCTAAGACCTAGGTCTCAGCTTCATCTTCTGCAAATGGAAACTCATCAGCTTCCTGGCTCACAGTCTGTAATCAGTGAAGATAGATAACTGCACCTCCTCCATAATAACCCTCAACGGAGAACCCCCCACCCCAGAATGTGTGCTCAGCCCCCTACTGTATTCCCTGTACACCCATGACTGTGTAGCCAAATTCCAAATGAACCCCATCTACAAGTTTGCTGGCAACACCACTATGGTAGGACGGATATCAAACAATGATGAGTCAAAAAGGAGATAGAGGGCTTGGTGTCATGGTACAATGATAACAACCTCTTTCTCAATGCCGGCAAAACAACAGAACTGATCATTGACTTCAGGAAGAAAGGACAGTGTCCCCCATCTACATCAATGGAGCTGAGGTTGAGAGGGTTGAGAGCGTAATGTTCCTCATATTGACAATAACCAACAACTTGTCCTGGATTTCCCAAGTAAATGCGATAGTCTAGAAGACAAAACAATGCCTCTTCTCCCTCAGGCAGTTTAGGAAATTTGGGATATCGATAAGCACTCTCACCAATTTTTACAGATGCACCCTAGAAAGCATACTATCGGGATGCATAACGGCATGGTACTTGGTCTGCCCGGTACCGTAAGAAACCACACAAGGTCGTGTGCATAGCCCAGACCATCATGGAAGCCAACCTCCCCTCTATGGACTCCATTTACACTTCTCATTGCCATGGAAAGGCTGCCAACATCATCAAAGACCCCTCCCACCTTAGTTGTGCTCTTCTACAATGTTTTCTATCAGGCAGAAGATAGAGAAGCTTGAACGAACACACACACACACACACACACACACACACAAACAAACAAACAAACAAACAAACAGGTTCAAGAACTGCTTCTTCCCTGCCATTATTAGACTGATGAATAGACTCTCTAACTTCAAATAATGTTGAACAAAAACAGAAGTTGCTGGAAAAACTCAGCAGGTCTGCCAGCACCTTGAAGAGAAATCAGAGTTAATGTTTAGGGTCTAATGACTCTTCCTCAAATAATGTTGATCTTTTTAATGTCAATCTTGCTTCGTGCACCTCCTGCACAGTATGACCTCTGTGCCTCACTCTGTCTAAGCATCTTTTATCTATATGTCCTTGCTTGCTATGACCTGCCTGTACTACTTGCAAACAAAGCTTTTCACTGAACGTAGGTTTACGCAACTACAGTAAATCAAATCAAATTCAATGTGCCACCACTTACTCTGAGGTCATGCTCTCTGATCCTACACTCTCCCACAAGTAGAAGAAAGTGAGGACTCAGATGCTGGAGATCAGAGTCAATAGTGTGGTGTTGGAAAAGCACAGCAGGTCAGGCAGCATCCGAGAAGCAGGAGAATTGATGCTTTGAGCATATGCCCTTCATCAGGAATGAGGGAAAAGGTGATAGGTTGGAGAGGAGGCTGGAGCGGATAGATGGGAAAGGTGATGGACAGGTCAAAAGATGCTGAGTTGGTGTGTGTGTGTGTGTGTGTGTGTGGGGGGGGGGAGGTGGGGGGGGGGGGGGAACTGTTGAAAGCCACTTTAATTCCATGTGGTTGAAGGGTCCCAAGGCAAAATATGAGGCATTCTGCCTCGAGGCATTGGATGGTAAGGGTTTGGCGATGGAAGAGGCCCAGGACCTGCATGTCTTTGACAGAGTGGGAGGGGAGAGTTGAAGTGTTCAGCCATGGGTGGTGGGGTTGGTTGGTATGGGTGTTCCAGATATCGTCTTTGAAACAATCTGCAAGTTGGCGCCCTATTTCCCCGATGTGGAGGAGACCACATTATATCCCATCTGCCAAATTTTCACTCACCCGTTTCATCTGTCTATTTGCCTCTACAGATTCCTTGTGTCATCTTCGTCACTTGTCTTCTCATCTATTTTTGTGTCATCTGCAAACTTAGCTATGGTATATTTACTTTTCTCATCGTTATTCTATTCTAAGTCGAAAAGTGTGGCGCTAGAAAAGGGCTTATGCTCGAAACGTCGAATTCTCTATTCCTGAGATGCTGCCTAACCTGCTGTGCTTTGACCAGCAACACATTTGCAGCTGTGATCTCCAGCATCTGCAGACCTCATTTTTTGCTAGAAAATCATAGCAGGTCAGGCAGCATCCAAGGAACAGGAACAAGAGAATCGAGAAAATTCAAGCATAAGCCCTTCATCAAGAATTTGGCTGGGGGAAGGGGACTGAGAATTAAATAGGAGAGTGGGGCTGGGGGGTAAGGTAGCTGGGAAGGCGATAGGTAGATATAGGTGGGAGCAGTGATGGTAATAGGTCAGAGGGGAAGGTGGAGCAGATAGGTGGGAAGGAGGACGGATGGGTAGGACAGTTCAAGAGGGCAGTGCCAAGAGAGTTGGCTCTGGGATGAGGTGGGAGGAGGGGAGATGAGGAAACTGGTGAAATCAATGTTGATGGTGTGTGGTTGGAGGGTCCCAAGGCAGAGGATGAGGTGTTTGTCCTCCAGACTCAGGTGGCTTGGATTTGGCAGTGAGGAGGCCCACAGTTTGCGTGCCCTTGGTGGAGTGAGAGGGGGAGCTGACATAGCCAGCCACAGGTCGGTGAGGTTATTTGATGCGTGTGTCCCACAGATGTTCCCTGAAACGTTCCACCAGTTGGTGTCCTATCACCCCAATGTAGAAAACTCTGATCTCCAGCACCTGCAGTCCTCACTTTCTCCTCATTCTATTCTAAGTCATTATATTTCCTGTTTTATTATAAATCTAATATAAAGAAAGCATACAACTGACGATATCATGAACTGGGTAAACAACTAAAATTATGTTGTGACCATGGACCAGTGGCACCAGAGTGAGATAGGACACTCTTCTCATCGTGATCATAACAGCACCATTATAGAAATGAAAAGAGAATTTTTTTAACATGAAATAAAGTAAAGTAAATGCTTATACATTTATGCATATTTTTGAAATAAATTAAACACGTGTAACCATACTGGTGAATAAATGTACTCCTCAATGTAATTTATGCCAATGCAGACCTGAATCCTGCACTATTAGCACATCTTGTCCTAGAATCAGCCGCTTTGATGAAGGAATGAGAAAATTGGGAAAAAAAAGTTAACATATGTTCTAAACTTATAAAAGGCCTGGTGGAAAATAAGTTGAATTTTGGAAACACAGTTTCAATATTTGCAAAACAAAAAACAAACTTAAAGCTGCAGTAATTTTAGAAGCAATATCATGTGCACGTAATTTGGAGACCACAATTTGGTTACATTTACTTTAATGATGGAAAAGGATAAGTATATACTGCAGGGCAAGAATTATAGGCAATTATGATGTGATTAGGCAAGATTTAGGATGCATAGGATGGGGAAGGAAACTGTAGGGGATGGCCACAGTTGAAATGTGGAGCTTATTTAAGAACCAGCTACTGGTGTCCTTGATAAGTACGTACCATCAGGCAAGCAGCAAGTTGTCGAGTGGGGGAGCCGTGGTTTACTAAGGAAGTTGAATTTCTTGTCAAGAGGAAGAAGAAGGCTTATGTTAGGATGAGATGTGATGGCTCAGTTGGGGCCCTTGAGTGTTACAAGTTAGCTAGGAAAGACCTAAAGAGAGAGCAAAGAAGAGCCAGGAAAGGACATGACAAGTCATTGGTGGATAGGATCAAGGAAAACCCTAAGGCTTTCTATAGGTATATCAGAAACAAAAGAATGACGAGAGTAAGATTAGGGCCAATCAAGCATAATAGTGGGAAGTTGTGCGTGGAGTCAGAGGAGATAGGCGAAGTGCTAAATGAATACTTTTCGTCAGTATTCAGACTAGAAAAAGACAATGTGGCTGAGAAGAATATTGAGATACAGGCTATTTAGATGAGATGGGATTGAACTGCATAAGGAGGTGGTGTTAGCAATTCTGGAAAGTGTAAAAATAGATAAGTCCAATGGGCCAGATGGAATTTATCCTAGGATTTTCTGGGAAGCCAGGGAGGAGATTGTCGAACCTTTGGTTTGGATCTTTATGTCGTCATTGTCTACAGAAATAGTGCCAGAAGACTAGACGATAGCAAATGTTGTTTCCTTGTTAAACAGGGGAGTAGAGACAACCCTGGAAATTATAAACCTGTGAGTCTTACTTCGGTTGCAGATAATGTGTTGGAAAGGGTTATAAGAGATAGGATATATAATCATCTAGAAAGGAATAAGTTGATTAGGGATAATCAACATGGTTTTGCGATCGGTACGCCATGCCTCACAAAACTTATTGAGTTCTTTGAGAAAGTGACCAAACAGATGAATGAGGATAAAGCAGTTGATATGGTGTTTATGGATTTCAGCAAGGTGTTTAATACGGTTCCTCACGGTAGGCTATTATACAAATCACAGAGACATGGGATTGAGGGTGATTTAGAGGTTTGGATCAGAAATTGGCTAGCTGAAAGAAGACAGACGATGGTGGTTGATGGGAAATATTCATCCTAGAGTTCAGTTACTAGTGGGGTACCGCAAGCATCTGTTTTGGCTCCACTGTTGTTTGTCATTTTTATATATGACCTGGATGAGGGCATAGAAGGATGGGTTAGTAAATTTGCGGATGTCACTAAGGTCAATAGAGTTGTGGATAGTGACAAAGGGTGTTGTAGGCTATAAAGAGACATAGACAAGCTGCAGAGCTGGGCTGAGAGGTGGCAAATGGAGCTTAATGTAGAAAAGTGTGAAGTGATTTACTTTGGAAGGAGTAACAGGAATGCAGAGTACTGGGCTAATGGTAAGATTCTTGGCAGTGTAGATGAACAGGAAGATCTTGGGTGTCCAGGTATATAGATCCTTGAAAGTTAACAACACTATCAACCTGGGTGGCAAGAAGGCATACGGTGTGTTAGCTTTTATTGGCAGAGGGATTGAGTTTCGGAATCATGAGATCATGCTGCAGCTCTATAAAATTTTGGTGCAGCCAAATTTGGAATACTGCATTCTGTTCTGGTCACTGTATCATAGGAAGGATGTAGAAGCTTTGGAAAGGGTTCAGAGGAGATTTACTAGGATGTTGGCTGGTATGGAGGGAAGGTCTTACGAGGAAAGACTGAGGGACCTGAGGCTGTTTTTGTTGGAGAGAAGAAGGTTGGGAGGTGACTTAATTGAAATATACCAGATAATGGGAGGGTCAGATAGGTTGAACAGTGAGAGCATTTTTCCTCAGATGGTGACAGCTAACATGAGGGGACATAGCTGTAAGTTAAGGGTAATAGATGTAGGATAGATGTCAAAGGTAGTTTATTTACTCAGAGCAATAGGAGCATGGAACATACTGCCTGCAACAGTTGTAGTCTCGTCAACTTTAAGGGCATTTAAGTGGTCATTGGATAAGCATATGGACGATAATAGAATAGTGTAGGTTAGATGGGTTTCAGTTTAGTTTGACAGGTCACGTAACATCGAGAGTCGAAGGGCCTGTACTGTGCTGTAACGTTTTATTTATTTTTAAAACTTTGTTTATGGTTTACTGGAGTCACTTGCTAGGCCAGCATTTATTGTCCATTCCTAATTGTCATGAGAATGTAGCAAGCAGCCTGCCTAACCCTGCAGCCATGGGGTTAAGTACACCATCATGCAGTTAGGGAGTTCCAGAATTTTGACAGTGAAGGAACAATGATACAGTTCCAAGACATGATAAGTGGTTCACAGGGGAATCTACAAGATGATGGTATTCCCATCTATCTGTCCCCCTCTTCTTTCTAGATGGTAGAGATCTCATGTTTTGGAAGTGCTATCAAAAAAGCTTTGAGGAGCTGCTGCAGTGCGAATTGGAGATAATATATAAAGTTGATTTTATGTGGTAGCAGTAGAGAGACTGGATGCTTAAGGTGGTGAGAGGATGTCAGTCAAGTGGACTGCTTTGTCCTGGATGGAGAGACAATTCTTGTATGTTTGTGGGAGTTGTGCTATATCTCTGAATGATGTTGATGCTAGATATGCTCGAAATGTCGATTCTCCTGCTCCTCAGATGCTGCCTGACCGACTGTGCTTTTCCAGCATCACCATTTTCAACTCGAGAGACAGCATGTAGATGAGAAATAGGAGGGCCCAGGATGTTCTTTAGGAAATACCAGAACTAACAGAGTGGGAACAGAAAAATAAGTCAATGCAAATGATTCTCTTGCTATGAATAGATAGGTAAAAATGAAATATTAGAACAGTTTCATTTCACTGGGCAACAGCCAACAGATTGGAGGAGGATGGTGTTGTCAGGCATGTCAAAAGCTTCAGGCAAGTTCGGAAGAGCAAGATGGAAATTTACCTCCATCACAATTACATTTGTCACTTAGAAAGGGGCCCTTCCTATACCTTAATGGATGCAGAAACCAGATTGGTTGCATTCAGACAAAATGCTTTGGTGATAATGGGGGGAGGGGTGACAGTATATTCAAGGACTTTGGTCGGAAAAGGAGGTTGGTGATGGCGGATGATCGGATCACTGAACCCTGAGGTTTGCTCTGTGATCACCAGCTTAGGGTCTTTACCGTTTCTTGGAAAGCATCGAAAGTGCTTAGTTCCAAAATATTTTGTGCGTGCAATGTTCATTATGCTAAGTTCTTAAACAAATGATGGGCTCTCCCAAAAAGAACTGTAGATGTACAGTTTCTATTTGAAAGTGTTCTTAGGAGAAATAAATTAGAAATTAAGCTTTTTGCCTGTAGACCTTCCAAGATGGCAGAGAGGTTCAAATGAAAAGAGTCAATAAAAACAGAAAATGATGGAGAAATTCAACACGCCTGGCAGCACCTGTGGTAACAGGAACATAATTAATGTTTTGAGTCATCATTTTGAAGTCAAAATATTAGTTACTTTCTTTCTACAGAAGCTGACATACCTACTGAGTTTCTCCAACTTTTAGTTTTAGCTCAGATCTCTAGCATTCATCATACTTTATTTCAATGAAAAGAGATATTGCATTACGATTGATATATTCAGGAAGGGGAGAGGACAGACTGGAGTGCAGAAGATATGGTTAGTCGTTATCCACACACCAGGTAAATGGTCTGTCTCCAAAGGGAACTCGCTGGTGTACAATGAGTTGGATTTACACTTGTTTCAATGTCACTGCTCCATAGTATTCCAGCCATCCAACCCTACGGAATTCACAGTTCATTTAGACATAACATATCCAACATGATGCAGGATTTTCTGCTTCCTTACACTAAACTCTTTAACAGCTCCGCAGTGCTTGCAATCAAAAATAATATACATTCACAATGTATTATACCTTTGCCAAACGAATTTGTGTCAATTGATATGGACTATCAAGGTTTCAATGGCCTTATTGTTGTAAGTAGGATTTTCATAAGTCTTATTATCGTAAATAGTATTACATCAGAAGCATCATCAACCTGATATATTTACTGTTTTTCTTTCTACAAATGCAACCAGACCTTTGCACGTTTCTATCATTTTTGCCTTCATTTTTGCTTTCCAGCATCCAACCACTGGCATTTATAATCTATTTTAATGGTGTTGCTTGAAGGAGCAATGTTGGCCAGGATACCTTGGAGAATTCTGTTTTTTTCTATTCAAATAGCAACATTGGATCTTTTCCTGATGATGGTTTAACACAACTGTTACCACTGGATTGAGGGACACATTTCCATATTGGTGTTACACACACACACCAAAAAAAAAATTGAATCCTGCTTCACTGCCATTTCCATAATGCACATAGAAGCACACTCTATGTATCGCCAAGCTATTAAAATTAAAAGTGTCCATAATTTTTTTAAAAATGGATATTTTGTCAAGAAATTGAAGGCAAGAAAAATACAAGAAAAACAATAAATATTCTCAACAGATAGTTCACATCTCATCATCATTTCTTATTAATGGAAACCAATATTAACTAAAGCACTTTAATTATGGCACACAAACTTGAAACCTGATTGCGTTTTTTTGAGAAAGTAACAAAGAAGATTGATGAGGGCAGAGTGGTAGATGTGATCTATATGGACTTCAGTAAAGCGTTCGACAGGTTCCCCATGGGAGACTGATTAGCAAGGTTAGATCTCATGGAATACTAGGGAGACTAGCCATTTGGACACAGAACTGGCTCAAAGATAGAAGACAGAGGGTGGTGGTGGAGGGTTGTTTTTCAGACTGGAGGCCTGTGACCAGTGGAGTGCCACAAGGATTGGTGCTGGGTCCTCTACCTTTTGTCATTTACATAAATGATTTGGATGCGAATATAAGAGGTACAGTAAGTAGGTTTGCAGATGACACCAAAATTGGAGGTGTAGTGGACAGCAAAGAGGGTTACCTCAGATTACAACAGGATCTTGATCAGGTGGGCCAATGGGCTGAGAAGTGGCAGATGGTGTTTAATTCAGATAAATGCGAGGTGCTGCATTTTGGGAAAGAAAATCTTAGCAGGACTTATACATTTAATGGTAAGGTCCTCGGGAGTGTTGCTGAACGAAGAAACCTTAGGGTAGGTTCATAGCTTCTTGAAAGTGGAGTCACGGGTAGATAGGATAGTGAAGAAGGTGTTTGGTATGCTTTCCTTTATTGGTCAGAGTATTGAGTACAGGAGTTGGGAGGTCATGTTGCGGCTGTACAGGACATTGGTTAGGCCACTGTTGGAATATTACATACAATTCTGGTCTCCTTCCTATCGGAAAGATGTTGTGAAACTTGAAAGGGTTAAGAAAAGATTTACAAGGATTTTGCCAGAATTGGAGGATTTGAGCTATAGGGAGAGGCTGAACAGGCTGGGGCTGTTTTCCCTGGAGCATCAGAGGCTGAGGGGTGACCTTATAGAGGTTTACAAAATTATGAGGGGTATAGATCGGGTAAATAGGCAAAGTCTTTTCCCTGGGGTTGGGGAGTCCAGAACTAGAGGGCATAGGCTTTGGGTGAGAGGGAAAAGATATAAAAGAGACCTAAGTGGTAACGTTTTCACACAGAGGATGGTACGGGTATGGAATGAGCTGCCAGAGGAAGTGGTGGAGGCTGGTACAATTGCAACATTTAAGAGGCAGTTGGATGGGTACATGAATAGGAAGGGTTTAGAGGGATATGGGCCGGGTGCTGGCAGGTGGGACTAGATTGGGTTAGGATATCTGATCGGCATGGATGGGTTGGACCAAAGGGTCTGTTTCCATGCTGTACATCTCATTGACTCTCAGTGGGTAGAACCAAAACAAGACAATTAAGAACACCAGTAGGACTTAAAACAACTTCTTCAGTCTGAAGGTAAACAGATGAAATTAAATGATTTTAACTGAAAGAGAGGCGATTTCCCAAGGAGTGTATTACTTGAGTAGTACCAATCTATGCACAGAAACTTTAAATAATGGAGTGCTTTCTGACATTAAGAACACCATTTCCAATTTTTGACCAAAAAGAATCGAAGTATTCAAAAGAAGGTTTCAGCATAACTTACATAATTCCACTTTGTTTGTTTGGACTGATTTGTTCACACAATTGCATAACAATAGATTTTGCAGGTTCATATGCAGACACCCCAATTCATCAATTATTTAATAGTATACCCAAACCAAGCAATATAAATTGTATTCTCCACTACAAATCTATCAATGGTAGAATTCGTACCAACATGGAGCAGTTTTAAAAACCGCACCATTAACAAGGTGGAATTAAAAAATTAAATACAGAAAAATATTACAATATAAAGCTACCTTTTTCTTAAAAATACAACTTCAATATTAAATAGAAGTAACGGTTATAATGCATCAAACATTTCCTCAGATACTTGAAACTTTATTGTAGAATTAAGAGTTTACAGTGCAGATAGTTTTTCAACCTAATTGGTATATGTCTGTGATATTTTCTTGCAAGCCTCCTCCCACAGCTCTTCAACTAGATCTATCAGCGTATCCTTTTATTCCTTTCTCCACTATATACTTATCCAACTTACCCTTTAATGCATATAAACATTTTTCGTGAGTGAACCAGTGTAGAACGGTGACAGGAGATTGAGCATGAGGAGAGCGCCTGGGTATCTTCTCACCCGAATATTACAGTAGGAAAACTGGTCATACACTAACTATAAATCAGTAATAAGACAGTAAGTCCTGAAGAAGGGCTTATGCCCAGAACGTTGCTTCTCCTGTTCCTCGGATGCTACCTGACCTGCTGTGCTTTTCCAGCACCACACTCTCGACTCTGATCTCCAGCATCTGAAATTCTCACAGTTGGTCCACGTTTGATACATTCATTCTTCGGTCTCATCCTGCCATCTCTCTCTAACCCTGTAACTCACCATTTTTAAGCCTCCTACCCAATAGATCATCCCCTGCCTTTACATACCAGTGACAGCTGTCTTGATCCCACATCCTAAACCACTCTACCCTTTGCTCCTGCTGAAGACTCTCTTCAAACCACCAAGATTCAGATTTGTCATCCTGTTCTTTTTCTCCCCTCACATGTAAAAGATGCTTCCTATATATAAGTAAAAAATGAGGTCTGCAGATGCTGGAGATCACAGCTGCAAATGTGTTGCTGGTCAAAGCACAGCAGGTTAGGCAGCATCTCAGGAATAGAGAATTCGACGTTTCGAGCATAAGCCCTTCATCAGGAATAACAGAACGTGGCTGAAGAGCTTCTGTGCAGAGGAGATGACCTGGGGGGTGCAGTGAGAGAGGGACTCACTGAAATCCTTGTAGAGGGAGGAAGAGAGCTTCTTCAAGGAAGGCATCCTTGTAAGAGGATTCGCAGTAGGTTAAAATCTTCGAGTAAAAAATGAGGTCTGCAGATGCTGGAGATCACAGCTGCAAATGTGTTGCTGGTCAAAGCACAGCAGGTTAGGCAGCATCTCAGGAATAGAGAATTCGACGTTTCGAGCATAAGCCCTTCATCAGGAATAAGAGAACGTGGCTGAAGAGCTTCTGTGCAGAGGAGATGACCTGGGGGGTGCAGTGAGAGAGGGACTCACTGAAATCCTTGTAGAGGGAGGAAGAGAGCTTCTTCAAGGAAGGCATCCTTGTAAGAGGATTCGCAGTAGGTTAAAATCTTCGAGTAAAAAATGAGGTCTGCAGATGCTGGAGATCACAGCTGCAAATGTGTTGCTGGTCAAAGCACAGCAGGTTAGGCAGCATCTCAGGAATAGAGAATTCGACGTTTCGAGCATATCCCTCTACAAGGATTTCAGTGAGTCCCTCTCTCACTGCACCCCCCAGGTCATCTCCTCTGCACAGAAGCTCTTCAGCCACGTTCTCTTATTCCTGATGAAGGGCTTATGCTCGAAACGTCGAATTCTCTATTCCTGAGATGCTGCCTAACCTGCTGTGCTTTGACCAGCAACACAGTTGCAGCTTCCTATATATAAACAAGATTTCCTTTTGTATACAGGTACAGCACAGATATAGGACATGACATTATTTCCATTCTCACAAGCTCTCTCATGCCACTACCAGTAAAAACATATTTCATTTTATTCTATGCACTTAACGAAAAGTGTTATTAATGCATCTGTACTATTTGCTTCAACCACCCCATGGCAGCAACTTCTACATTTTAAATCACTATTTAGTTAGGTATCTTTTTCCAAACTCCTTATTTGACATATTAATGAATATCTTCTATTTATTGATCCCTAGTTTTGGGCTTCCCACAAGTGGAAGAATCTTCTCCATATCTACCTGTCAAACCCTTTAATAATTTTCAAAATGCCAACCAGGTCACTTCCCAACTGTCTCTTTTCTCAGAGAGAAAGATCCAACTTATTAGTTATAGAGTCATGGAGTCACAGAGATGTAAAGCACAGAAACAGACCCTTCAGTCCAACTCATCCATGTCAACCAGACATTCTAATCTAATCTCATTTGCCAGCACTTGACTCATATCCCTCCAAACCCTTCCTATTCATATACCCATCCAGATGCCTTTTAAATGTTGTAATGTACGAGCCTCCACCACTTCCTCTGGCAGTTCATTCCATACACACATCATCTTCTGTGTGAAAACGTTGCTCTTTAGGACCCTTTTAAATCTTTCTCTCTCACCCTAAATCTATGCCCTCTCGTTCTGGATGCCCCCATCCCAGGTGAAAAAAATCTTGTCTATTTATCCTATCCATGCCCTTCATGATTTTATAAACCTCTATAAGGCCATCCCTCAGCCATCGACGCTCCAGGGAAAACAGTCCCAACCTATTCAGCCTCTCCCTGTAGCTCAAACCCTCTAACCCGGCAACATCTTTGTAAATCTTTCCAGGTTTTACAACATCCTTCCGATAAGAGGGAGACCCAGAATTGCACAAAACATCCAAAAGTGGCCTAACCAATGTCCTAAACAGCTGCAACATGACCTCCCATCCCCCATACCCAATGCACTGACTAATAAAGGAAAGCATACTAAACACACTTCTTCACTTCGACCTACGACTCTACTTTCAAAGAACTATGAACTTGCACTCCAACATCTCTTTCTTCAGCAACACTCCCCAGGACCTTACTATTATGTATATGAGTCCTACAAGTCCTACTCTGATTTGCCTTTCCAAAATCCAGTACCTCACATTTATCTAAATTAAACTCCATCCTCCACTCCAGACCCATTGGCCCATCATGATCACGTTGTATTCTAAGGTAACCTTCTTCACTGTCCATTACACCTCCAATTATTACTGATGAATATATATCCTCTTGCTAATGCATCAACAACATAATTTTAGATTTGACAACATTTAAAAATTATCTGCTGTGATCATTTTATGGTACAATTTCAAAATCTCACATCTACTTACTGCAAAATGCCAGTACTGACAGACTCTAGAAATTCTGTGCAAAGAGTTTCATCCAAATCATCTTCACGACAAGTCAGAAGAGCTTCCACCAAGGGAAAAACTTCAACTAAAGTAACAATCGGTGAGCAGAGGACAGAAAAACTCCTCAGTTGTTCCTGTGGGAGTCTATTGGGAAAAAAAACTTGTCAATTTTTTTCTATTACTAACAAATATAAAACTCTATTAAAGAAGCTCACTTTCTTCAGTAGAATGTTAATTAGAATACTGACGTATTTGCTCTATTCTTCTCAGTTGCTGATGGACCTGAGACTTTGCATCATAATTGTTCTTCAGATTTTCAACATTTCATCACCATCTAACAAGAATTCATCTAACTTTAAATTTCACTCAATCCTCCTCACAAGCAGAAATTCTAAGATATAATCAATGTTAGAGAGACTCATAAGGTCTGGCAGCCATTTTCTTTTCCAGGATGGACATTGCCCAGGAAATAGCACAGGATTGTAGAGGTAATGTCAAGAGAATTGGTCATGAGGGGACTCAGGCGGTGGTTGTCACCAGGGAGCAGGCTGAGAGCACAGGTCATGAACAGACTTGGACCACAGTTGATGGCTGAAGAGGGGATTACTCATCCGATAGCTCAGCAAAGTCAACGTGGAGAGTGATGGTGAGGGGACTCAGGCTGTGGGGGATGCCAGGGGAGAACGGTACGCAAACACAGCAAGGGTTCGGCTGGCACAGAGAATGTTCATCAAGGGGACACAGGTTGCTAGTGACTACTAGACTCAATCAGTGGGAAAATAAAATAGCAGGTCAATCTGGAGGGATGGGACCAATTATATAAGAGACAGAATGTTGGATGCTGTACACCGAACATTTTGATGTGTCCCTAAAGACAAATAAAGGTCGCTGAAGATGTAATGGTACCGGCTTTCTTGAGCAAGACCTTCACGACTCTAAGAGGTCTGCTGCAACCAGAGAAACATGTGGGAAAGACATATCAAGAACAATGCAATGTGTTGGGGAGTTATTTTGAATATTTAAATGCAAATACCCCACCCTTTAAAATAAAAGGAAGGTCATGCCCTGAGTTTTATGTCTCAAATTATATTATTATAAAATGATTAAAAACAATTTTAATGGGTGGCACGGTGGTTAGCACTGCTGCCTCACAGCACCAGAAACCTGGGTTCAATTCCTTCCTCAGGCGACTGACTGTGTGGAGTTTGCACGTTCTCCCCGTGTCTGCGTGGGTTTCCTCCGAGTGCTCCGGTTTCCTCCCACAGTCCAAAGATGTGCGGGTCAGGTGAATTGGCCATGCTAAATTGTCCGTAGTGTCAGGTAAGGGGTAAATGTAGGGGTATGGGTGGGTTGCGCTTCGGCAGGTTGGTGTGGACTTGTTGGGCTGAAGGGCCTGTTTCCACACTGTAAGTAATCTAATCTAATCTAATTTTCTTTGCGTCATGCTGAAGGGGGAGCAAAACACTTTATAAATGCAAGCTTTGTCCTTAAATTATTTAGTGTTATTAATACAAGGAATACAGGTATACAGAGGAACCTCGATTATCCAGCATTCGATTAGCCGAACACAATACTCCCCGCCCATGGTCCTTTAGTTAATCAAGGTTCCTCAGTATTAAAAAGTCAATAGCAAGCACATTGATTAATAAACAACTTTAAAATCAGAACAATTTTTATGGAGTCTTTTGAAACAAATCTTTAGTATTAACAAAGTACAAATCAGAAGTGTGATGAAATACTCCCCTCTTCCCTCAATAAGCACATTTCCAACAATTGTGATGCATTAGTAAATTAATTCCTTCTACTATTAGGAGAAGAATTGAGCAGAAATGTGGCCTGAATTTTACTTGTTCTTTTTTAATTAATATAAAGTGGTCACTGTTTATTGGGATATGCCTTTAAATACTTTCACAATGTCTCAAACCAAGCACCTACCTTTTATACAAGGAATTTCTGTCACATTGATTGCCTTGAAGTTCCTTAACTAAAGTGGAGGCCATCTGAAAGAAAGAAGGAAGTAATCATAAACTATATAAAAAAAGACAGGTATCAAATTTCCTTGCACACAGTGGTGGCAGTAATATTGCACTCAGACTTTCAGTGCTCAAGCATTTTTTAAAAAATGGACATTGTAGTTACTGCAAGTTATACATGAACAAAAAAGGTCAAAAATAGTTGCCACTTTGTAACACACCAGTGGTTGAAACAACCACTTCATAATTTAACTGTAACTAGAAGATTAATATTAGAATTATTCCAATTTCCACCACAAAAGGAAGTGATTCTACACATGATATTAAGCTGAGAATCAAAGAATAGCTATAGCACAAAAGAAGGCTATTTGCCAGTTACATCCATGCCAAGAATCCCACTCCTCTGCCTTTTCCCCATAGCTTGCAAATCTTTTCGTAATCCAATTCCCACTTGAAAGTCATGACTCAACCTGTGTGCACCATATTTTTAAATTGTACATTCTAGATAATGCTTTGTGAAGAAGTGATTCCTGCTGTTGCCTTTAGTTCATTTACCAATCACTTCACTGCTGACCGTTCATATTCTCTATGACCCTGCTAATTCAAACAATTTCCTTTGATCTACTATGACTAGACCCATCGCTGTTTTCAGCAATTGCATCAAACCTCTTCTCAAATTTCTCTCAGTAAAAGAGAAAGTTCCAGCTTCTCCAAGCAATTGACACAACTGAAGAGCTTCATTCCGGGAATTATTCTCATCAATCTTCTTTGCAGCCTCTCAATTACCTTCATATTCTTCCTAAATAACTGGACCCTGATTAAGAGAAGATACACCACTTCAGACCAATCCAGTATTTTCAAACAGGTGCATCATGATTTTCCTTCATGCTGTCTCTCCAGGATCCCATTGCCTCTCTCATTCTCAACCTGCTCTGCCACCTACAGTTATCAGTGCATATATAACCCCAGTAACCTTTGTTCCTGTACCCCATTAAAAAGGTAGTTCAGTTTAGTTTATATTACCTCTCCTTGTTCTTCCAATTAAAGTGTATCAGTTCACACTTTGCCACATTAAATTCATAGAACATAGAACAGTACAGCACAGACCCTTCAGCCCTCAATGTTGTGCTGACCTTTTATCTACTCTAAATCAATCTAACCTACATACTCTTCATTTTACTATCATCCATGTGCCTATCCAAGAGTTGCTTAAATATCCCTAATGGATCTGACTCAATTATCACTGTTGGCAGTGCATTCCACGTACCCACCACGCTCTGTGTAAACAACCAACCTCAGACAACTCCCCTAAACCATCCTCCAATCACCTTACAATTATGGCCACACGTGATAGGCATTTCCATCATGGAAGAAAGTCTCTGGCTATCCACTTTATCTATGCCTCTCATCATCTTGTACACCTCTATCAAGTCATCTCTCATCCTTCTTCACTGCAATGAGTATAGCACTAGCTCCTGCAATCTTAATTCATAAGACATGCCCTTCTGTCCAGGCAGCATTCTGGTAATTCTTTTCAGCACCTTCTCTAAAGCTTTCACATTGTTCCTATAATTAGGCGACCAGAACTGAACACAATATTCCAAGTATGGTCTAACCAGGGCTTTATAGAGCTGCAGCACAACCTCACGGCTTTTAAACTCAATCCATCTACGAAATCAAAACACCATACGTTTTCTTAACAACCCTATCAACTTGGGTGGCAATGTTGAATGATTTATGTGCATGGATCCCAATATCCCGCTGTTCCTCCATGCTGCCAAGAATCCTGCCTTTAATCCTGTAGCATTCAAATTCAACCTTTCAAAACAAATCACTTCACATTTATCCAGGTTGAGCTCCATCTGCCACTTCTCAGCCCAGCTCTGCATCCTGTCAATGTCGTGTTTGCAACCTAGAACAGCCCTCCATATTATCCACAATTCTACCAACCTTTGCGTCATCAGCAAACTTACTAACCCAACCTTCCACTTCATCATCCAAGTCATTTATAAAAATCATAAACAGAAGTCCCAGAAAAGATCCTTGCGGAACACCATTGGTCACCAACTTCCAGGCTAAATGCTTTCCATTTACTACCACCCACTGCCTTCACTCTAACCCATGTCTCCTCACTTTCTGAATGAGGCTACCATGGGGAACCTTATCAAACACATTGCTAAAATCCATATACACCACTGTTCTACCTTCAATGTGTTTTGTCATATACTCAAATAATTCAATAAGGCTTGTGAGGCATGACCATGCTGACTATTTCTAATCAAGCTGTGCTTTTCCAAATAATCGTAAATCCTGTCTCTCAGAATCCTAAGACTGACTGAACTGTAATTCCCAGGGTTATCCCTATTGTTTTTCTTGAAGAAGGGAATAACATTTGCCATCCTCCAATCACCTAGTACTACTCCAGTGGACAGCGAGGATGAAAAGACCATTCGCAGAGGTGCAGCAATCTCTTCCCTGCATCCCGTAGTAACCTTGGGTATATCCCATTTGGTCCAGGGGATTAGCTAACCTCATGTCTTTCAAAATTTCCAGCACATCCTCCTTCTTAGCATCAACCTGTTCGAGCACATCAGCCAGTTTAACGCTATCCTCACAAATAACAAGGTCTCTCTCATTGGCGAATACTGAACCAAAGTATTCCATAAGGACCTCCCCTGCCTCCTCCAACTCCAGGCACAAGTTCCCTCCACTATCCCTGATTGGCCCTACCCTCACTCTGGCCATCCTCTTGTTCCTCACTTAAGTGTAGGATGTCTTGGGGTTTTCCTTAATCCTACCCGCCATCTTCCCCTTCTAGCCCCAGCCTATTCATCTGCTATTCGTTTGCCATTGGACCATGCTGAGCAAGGTGAGGGCCCATGGTGTTCGAGGTGAGCTGCTGGGATGGATTGAAGATTGGCTGTCTAACAGAAGGCAGAGAGTTGGAATAAAAGGTTCTTTTTCAGAATGGCAGCCGGTGACAAGCGGTGTCCCGCAGGGTTCGGTGTTGGGGCAACAGCTATTCGCATTATATATTAATGATTTGGATGAGGGGACTGGGGGCATTCTAGCGAAGTTTGCTGATGATGCGAAGTTAGGTGGACAGGCAGGTAGTACTGAGGAAGTGGGGAGGCTACAGAAGGATCTAGACAGGTTGGGAGAGTGGTCCAGGAAATGACTGATGGAATTTAACGTGAGCAAGTGCGAGGTCTTGCACTTTGGCAAAAAGAATAAAAGCATAGACTACTTTCTAAATGGTGAGAAAATTAGTAAAGCCAAAGCATAAAGGGATCTGGGAGTGCTAGTCGAGGATTCTCTAAAGGTAAACATGCAAGTTGAGTCCGTGATTCAGAAAGCAAATGCAATGTTGTCTCTTATCTCAAGAGGGTTGGAATATAAAAGCAGAGATGTGCTACTGAGACTCTATAAAGCTCTGGTTAGGCCCCATTTGGAGTACTGTGTCCAGTTTTGGTCCCCACACCTCAGGAAGGACATACTGGCACTGGAACGTGTCCAGCGGAGATTCATGCGGATGATCCCTGGAATGGCAGGTCTAACATATGAGGAACGGCTGAGGATACTGGGATTGTATTCGTTGGAGTTTAGAAGATTGAGGGGAGACTTAATAGAGACGTACAAGATAATACATGGCTTGGAAAAGGTGGACGCTAGGAAATTGTTTCCGTTAGGTGAGGAGACTAGGACCTGTGGACACAGCCTTAGAATTAGAGGGGGTCAATTCAGAACAGAAATGCGGAGACATTTCTTCAGCCAGAGTGTGGTGGGCCTGTGGAATTCATTGCCACGGAGTGCAGTGGAGGCCGGGACGCTAAATGTCTTCAAGGCCGAGATTGATAGATTCTTGTTGTCTCGAGGAATTAATGGCTACGGGGAGAACGCTGGTAAGTGGAGTTGAAATGCCAATCAGCCATGATTGAATGGCGGAGTGGACTCGATGGGCCGAATGGCCTTACTTCCACTCCTATGAGTTATGGTCTTATGGACCAGTCTATGACTATCTGTTTCACATTTTCACAATACTTCCAAGCTTGTTAATCACCTGCAAATTTTGCAATTGCATGTTAAGTCATAGAGCTGAACAGCATGGAAACAGACCCTTTGGTTCAACTTGCCCACGCCAACCAGATATCCTAAATAAATCCAATCACACTTGTCAGCATTTGGCCTATACCGTTCTAAGCCCTTCCTATTGATATACCTGCGCAGATGCCTTTTAACTGTTATAATTGTACCAAACTCCACATCTTCCTCTGGCAGCTCATTCCATACACGTGCCACCCTCTCTATGAAAGTTGCCCCGTAGGTCCCTTTTAAGTCCTTCCCCTCTCATCTTAAAACCTATGCTATCCAGTTTTGGACTACCCCCACCCCAGAGAAAAGATCCCTTATTTATTCACCCTGCCCGTGTCCCTCATGTTTTTATAAACCTCTATAAGGTCACCCCTCAGCCTCCAACACTCCAGGGAAAATAGCCCCAGCCTATTCAACCTCTCCCTCCAGCTCAAACCCTCAGGGTCATACAGCATGGAAACAGACCCTTCGGTCCATCCAGTTCACGCCAACCATGATCCCAAATTAAACTAGTCTTACCTGCTTGCGCTTGGACCATATCCGTCCAAATCTTTCATTTCATGCATTTATCCAAATGTTGTAACCCTAACCTGCACCCACCACTTCAAAGAAAAGCAGTTCTCCCATAATAGAATCCTGGGAAACACAATGGTATACTGTCTCCAGTCCAAAATAAACACATTAATTTTTCCATTGTCTGATTTCTAAATCAGAACCATGGGGTCAATTTACATTTATAATGACATAATAAAAGAATTTCACAATAAATGGGTCCTTTAATGTGCAAGTGAAGTTTTCTGCTGATAGTTCCCCCTCAAAATCATATATTCACCAGATTAGGGTGGGGGAGAGATTGGAGATGAGGAGAAAAGTTGTTGATAGTCCAGATCAAGTGATCAGAATGTGAGAATGGCAGAACAATAGTGTGTCTAACTACCAGACTGGGAAGAACAGACAGTCCCACTGGAGTGGGGGGAAGGGACAGAGAATGGAACTAGCAAAGCTAAAAGAAAGGGAAGGAATTGGTTCACAATCTGAAGTTATTGAACTCAATGTTGAGCCAGAAGGTTTGTAAAGTGTCTAGTCTGAAGATGAGACATTTTCCGCCAGTTTTCGCTATGATTCACTGGAGGATAGTAGCATGCTGGAGGACAGACAAATGAGCATGTGAGCAGGACGCTGTGTTAAAATGACAGGTTACTGGAAGTCAGGGGTCATGCTTGCAGACAGACCGGAGATATTCTGCAAAGTAGTCACCCAGTCTGTGTTTGGTTTCTCCAATGTAGAGTATGCCACATTGGGTGCAGCAAATATAATACACAAGATTAGAGGAGGTAAAGGTGAAAGGCTGCTTCACCTGGAAAGACTGTTTAGGCACTTGGCGGGTGAGCAGGGAGGTGGTGAAGGAGCAGGTGTTGCACCTTCTGCAGTTACATGGGAAGGTGAAGTGGGAAGGGGGTGTGCTGTTGGTGTCGAGTGTGTGGTGCTGGAAAAGCACAGCAGGTCAGGCAACATCAGAGGAGCAGCAGAGTTGAAGTTTCGGGCAAAAGCCCTTCATCAAGAAATGTGCTGTGAGTGGTCAAGGAATGGACAAGTGTGCCCTGGAGGGAACGATCGCTGCAAAATACAGAAGTAGGAGTGAGGGGAAGATGTGAATGGTGGTGACATTCTGCTGGGATTTGTCTGAAATGGTGGAGAATGATCCTTTGAATGCTGAGGCTGGCGGGATGAAAAGTGAGGGCAAGGGAGACTTGATCATACTGCTGTGAGTGATGGGAAGGGGCAAGGACAGAAGCATGGGTGATGGTCGGATGTTGTTGAAGATCCCTTCAACCATAGTGGGTAGATACCACAGTTATGGAAAAAGGAAGCCATGTCAGCAGCACTGTTTTGGAAGGTGGCATCAGCCGAACAGATACAAAGTAGGTGGAAGAACTGGGAGAATGGGATGGAATCCTTGCAGCAAGTGTGGTAGGAAGAGATGAAATGAAGGTAGCTATGGGAGTGAATAGCTTTGTAGTGGATGGCAATGGACAGTTTATTCCCTTAGGTGGAGAGGAAGAAGTCAAGAAAGGAAGAGAAGTGTCAGAAATGGAAGATGTGAAGGTTATAGAGAGATGAAAATTGGAGGCAAAATGAACAAACTTTTCAAGGTCCAGGAAGGAGCATGAAGCAGCACCAAAGCAGCTGTCAATGTACCAAAAAAAAAAAGTTTTGGAGGGGGCCAATGCAGGACTGGAACAAGAATTGTTCCTCATACCCCATAAAGAGGCAGGTTGCTGCCTAACGTTTCTAGGAAGTCATGTGGACAATCCAGTTTAACATTTAACACCAAAATTGGAGGTGTAGTGGACAGCAAAGAGGGCTACCTCAGATTATAAAAGGATCTTGACCAGGTGGGCCAATGGGCTGAGAAGTGGCAGATGGAGTTTAATTCACATAAATACGAGGTGCTGCATTTTGGGAAAGCAAATCTTAGCAGGACTTATACACTTAATGGTAAGGTCCTAGGGAGTGTTGCTGAACGAAGAAACCTTAGGGTAGGTTCATAGCTTCTTGAAAGTGGAGTCACGGGTAGATAGGATAGTGAAGAAGGTGTTTGGTATGCTTTCCTTTATTGGTCAGAGTATTGAGTACAGGAGTTGGGAGGTCATGTTGCGGCTGTACAGGACATTGGTTAGGCCACTGTTGGAATATTGCATACAATTCTGGTCTCCTTCCTATCGGAAAGATGTTGTGAAACTTGAAAAGGTTCAGAAAAGATTTACAAGGATTTTGCCAGAATTGGAGGATTTGAGCTATAGGGAGAGGCTGAACAGGCTGGGGCTGTTTTCCCTGAAGCGTCGGAGGCTGAGGGGTGACCTTATAGAGGTTTACAAAATTATGAGGGGCATAGATAGGATAAACAGGCAAAGTCTTTTCCCTGGGGTCGGGGAGTCCAGAACTAGAGGGCATAGGCTTAGGGTGAGAGGGGAAAGATATAAAAGAGACCTAAGGGGCAACTTTTTTCACACAGAGGGTGGTACAGGTATGGAACGAGCTGCCAGAGGATGTGGTGGAGGCTGGTATAATTGCAACATTTAAGAGGCATTTGGATGGGTATATGAATAGGAAGGGTTTGGAGGGATATGGGCTGGGTGCTGATAGGTGGGACTAGATTGGGCTGGGATATCTGGTCAGCATGGATGGGTTGGACCGAAGGGTCTGTTTCCATGCTGTACATCTCTATGACTTTATTCCTGCTCCATCTGCACATACAAGGCCCAGAAGGAAAAAAGAGGCCCTGTAGAGTTGCAGCATAATCTTATGGCTCTTAAATTCAATCCCCCCCGGACATCCTTGCCTGCAGTGTATGAGGTAGTCAACAATGGCCAAGTCATGAGTATCTGCTATGTATTTGGTGGGTGGTGTTCCCACGTGTGATGATAGCAATGATCTGAGATGTCTTGCAGATGTTGCCATGGCAGGATTGTGTGCTGTTGTGATTAGATTACTTACAGTGTGGAAACAGGCCCTTCAGCCCAACAAGTCCACACCGACCTGCCGAAGCGCAACCCACCCATACCCCTACATTTACCCCTTACCTAACACTATGGGCAATTTAGCATGGCCAATTCACCTGACCCGCACATCTTTGGACTGTGGGAGGAAACCGGAGCACCTGGAGGAAACCCACGCAGACACAGGGAGAACGTGCAAACTCCACACAGTCAGTCAGTCGCCTGAGTCAGGAATTGAACCCGGGTCTCGGGCGCTGTGAGGCATCAGTGCTAACCACTGTGCCACCGTGCCGCGCAAACGGTTGATATTTGTGGTTGATATTGTCCTTAACTTAAAAATGTGTTGCTGGAGAAGTGCAGCAGGTCAGGCAGCAGCAAAGGAGCAGGAGAATTGACATTTCGGACATAAGCCTGAAGAAGGGCTTATGCCCAAAACATCGATTCACCTGCTCCTTTGATGCTGCCTGACCTGCTGCGCTTTTCCAGCAACACATTTTTAAGTTCTGATCTCCAGCATCTGCAGTCCTCACTTTCTCCTAGTTGATATTGTCCTGCAGGGTGGGTAGTTTGCTGTGAACAATGGTTTATTTAAGGTTTGGCGGTTGTTTGAAGGTAAGAAGTGGGGGTTTAGGGACCAATCTGGGCAGGATGTTCATTGTCATCAATGACATGTTGAAGGCTACGAAGAATATAGCACAGTTTCTCCACTCTAGGGAAGTACTGGACGAAGAAGAGTACTCTATCAGTCGTATTCTGGCTCTGTCTACCAAGGAGGTTACTGCATTTTTGCGTTGTGACGTGTCAGAACTGGTAATCGATGAGTTGACCATTGTATCCTGTTCTAATGAGGGTGTCTTTTAGCACTTTTGAGTTGTCTGTTGCATTCCCCTTCGTCTAAGCTGATCCTGTTTATACATTGGGCTTGTCCATAAGGCATGGCTTCTTTAGCTTGCTTAGGGTGGGAGCTAGAGAAGTGCAGCACCATGAATTTATCTGTGGCTTGCCGGATACCTTGATGGAGATGTGTACGTCCAAGATTGAGACTGATTCTGAGAAATAGTCCATGCTAAGTCTGATGATGGGATGAAGCTTGTTAATATCATTGTGTAGCCGTTTCGGTGACTCCTCCCCATAAGTCCAGAGGAAGAGAATGTTGTCAATGTATCTGGTGTATAGCGCTGGTTGGAGGGCCTATGCAGCAAAGAAGTCTTGCTCAAACTTGTGCATAAAAATGTTGGCATACTGGAATGCAAATCTGGACCTCACCCTCCTATTTATCTCTCAGCCTCCTTCCCCTCTATCACATGACCGAAATATCAATTCTCCACCTCCTCGGATGCTGCCTGACCTGCTGTCTTTTCCAGCGGCACACTTTTGTTCCATGTGTCTGGATGAAGAACTGGTTGTACAGGGTGAAGATGTTGTGGTCGAGGATAAAGTGGATGAATTGTAGGATGGCGTCTGGAAATTGGCAGTTGATGGTGTTGAGCACTGAGGTAGCAATGCTGTTGTCATGGGAGTTGCTGGTGTAGAGTGCCGAAACATCCATTGTGACAAGGAATGTTCCTAGTACAGTTGGTCCACGGGTGCTGAGATTGTGTAAGAAATTTGTAGTGTCACGACAGAAGTTGTGGGTTCCTTGTATAATGGGTTTCAAGATGCCCTCAACATAGCCAGACAGGTTCTCACTCAGGCTCTGTTGCCTGATATGATGGGATGTTCAGATGGTTTAGTTGTAGGTATATTTGGAAGGCAGTAGAAGTCTTCTTAGGGAGAAGTACACAGGATGAGAGTACATTGGATACTCTGAGGTCTGGGTCAGTCTGTTCAGTTGAGGGGTGTGTTCTTTGGTCAGATCAGCAAGTAGTTGCCTGTAGTAATTCTGGTTGCTTAGTTGTCAGGATGCTTCTTTGTAGTAGTCCATTCCATTCTGTATGAAAACGGCTTCTCCTTTGTTTGATGACAATGATGCGATTGGTCTTGAGAGCCTGGGTGGCACTGCAATGTGATTCTAGCCATTTGGTTTGTCTCCAGCAGCACATTATTTTAATTTTTTGTAACCATCTCTCTGACTCAATTAATTGGATTAAATGTCACCTCCTTCATTTACTATTCAGCTGTTGACACTTTACTCACACCGTCTGATACTTTTGATCACCTGCAGAGGTTTATTCATCAGCCTGTCAACACTTCACACTCACTCCATGAGTATGATCTTTTGATCTCTCTGTTATGAATTCTGTGCCGGTATGTTTTTCTTCACTTCAACTGACGAAGAGGCAGCTGTGATTTCAAATAAAATTATTGGACTGTAACCTGGTGTTGTATGACTTTTGACCCTGCCTAAATCTGACAGGCATAGGCTGGAAACTACCAGAAGCTGCAGAGAGTTGTCAGAGGCCCAGACTGCTGAGCCACGAAGACTAGGACTGGAAAGATGATACTTTTCTATGGAGGTGGTAGTCATGGTTTGAGAGTAACAGGGAGTGAGAGGAGGCAGGGCACACACACAAGGGTAGGGAGAATGGCTATCAGTGTCCACCCACCTAGCTTTATCTGTTCTCAAAGGCCGTCAGCTTGGGGCAAACAGAAGCACCATCCCCCAAAATCTCACAGGCAGTCCACCCCTCCTTCCCCTGGCAAGATGGCAGTCAGGTTTTGTACCTGCTGGGAAGGTAAGTCATCAGGCTACTGATGGGCTGAGGCCTTTAAATGGCTGCTGATTGAACCCTTAAGGGCCTTAATTAATGGTGGTTTGGGAAGGTCAATCATGGACTTACTCACCTAGAAGCGAACTGCTGAGGTGACAGAGAGAGGGTGGAAAGTGACAGGTATCTCTCTAATGTCAACCTAACAGATCATCTGCCATTCTTGCCAGATGCAGTGTTAGTTTGAGGTCTAGCTTGTCCTAGAAGTAAGATTTTTTTTTTAAAGGCTATGACCACGGAATTTGGATTCATGATGATCGGCACAGGCTTGGAGGGCTGAAGGGCCTGTTCCTATGCTGTACTTCTCTTCGCTCTGTAATGTAGTGCTTCTGGAGCATGCCTGCTGACCTTCCAAAGAGAACTTTATTTGAAAAATATGCTGTCTCAAATGTGAGATATGTCTAAAAAGAAAAAGGGAAATTTATACAAACTATTTTCAAAAATCACTTTCCTTGTGAATTTGAACTGAAAAAGGCACTTTTATAGTCCAACAGTAAGCTACTAACTGTTTTCCAGAGTGGAAAAGATACAATAAAGTAAAAATGAACCAAATTAAAAGGAATTTTAACTACTTTGAACATAAATGCCAGGTGAAGGAATTAATTGGTGAGTGGGTGCTGTGTGGATGTTTTGTCTCAAAGAGATAGCAAATTTCTGCCAAGGTGGAAGTGCTATGCTGAAACATAATAAATTAGACTATTAAATAAATAAATGGGTCATCTAAAAATAGGTTTCTCACACCTAGATTAAATTGTAACCTACAGGTCCCCATTTTCTACATTTCTATAAGACATGGTCTAAAATATGTTCTCAAAAATATATTTAGCATTTATTTTGCTCCTTTACAGTCTTCAGCAACACATTGATCTGTTAACTGTGCTGATCAAAGACTTCGAAGAATACAACAAGTTCCATAGTTTTGACTTGTGAACAAATTCCCTAATAAATAAACAATGCTCATTAGGAACTTATTTTGAAATATAACCCCAAACCCAACCCTTGGTTCTTAGCAACCTCAACACCCATGACAAACACACATCAGCACTCTGAAGCACCATATGTGGTGAAGTTTATGATACAACTATCCTTATTTTGTGTAAAATTTTAGACATCACCAATGGCCCAAATGCATGATTTTCGTAACAAAAATAGACATGGAATTTAGAACCACATGCACTAAATCAACAGATCAAAGATAAACATGGAACAGAGAACATAGAACAATACAGCACAGAACAGGCCCTTCGGCCCACGATGTTGTGCCGAACATTTGTCCTAGCTTAAGCACCTATCCATGTGCCTATCCAATTGCCGCTTAAAGGTCACCAATGATTCTGACTCTGCCACTCCCACAGGCAGCGCATTCCATGCCCCCACCACTCTCTGGGTAAAGAACCTACCCCTGACATCCCCCCTATACCTTCCACCCTTCACCTTAAATTTATGTCCCCTTGTAACACTCTGTTGTACCCGGGGCAAAAGTCTCTGACTGTCTACTCTATCTATTCCCCTGATCATCTTATAAACCTCTATCAAGTCACCCCTCATCCTTCGCCGTTCCAATGAAAAGGAACGCTCAACCTATCCTCGTACGACCTATTCTCCATTCCAGGCAACATCCTGGTAAATCTCCAAAGCTTCCACATCTTTCCTAAAGTGAGGAGACCAGAACTGCACACAGTACTCCAAATGTGGCCTTACCAAGGTCCTGTACAGCTGCAACATCACCTCACGACTCTTGAATTCAATCCCTCTGCTAATGAATGGTAATACACCATAGGCCTTCTTACAAGCTCTATCCACCTGAGTGGCAACTTTCAAAGAGCTATGAACATAGACCACAAGATCCCTCTGTTCCTCCACCTTACTAAGAACCCTACCGTTAACCCTGTATTCCGCATCCTTATTTGTCCTTCCAAAATGGACAACCTCACACTTGACAGGGTTGAATTCCATTTGCCACTCCTCAGCCCAGCTCTCCATCATATCTAAGTCCCTTTGCAGCTGACAACAGCCCTCCTCACAATCCACAACTCCACCTATCTTCGTTTCGTCTGCAAATTTATTGACCCACCCTTCGACTCTCTCTTCCAAGTCATTAATAAAAATTACAAACAGCAGAGGACTCAGAACTGATCCCTGCGGAACTCCACTTGTAACTGGGCTCCAGGCTGAATATTTACCATCTACCACCGCTCTCTGACTTCGACCGGTTAGCTAGTTCTCTATCCAACTGGCCAAATTTCCCACTATCCCATGCCTCCTGACTTTCCGCATAAGCCTACCATGGGGAACCTTATCAAATGCCTTACTAAAATCCATGTACACTACATCCACTGCTCTACCCTCATCCACATGCTTGGTCACTTCCTCAAAGAATTCAATAAGACTTGTAAGGCAAGACCTACCCCTCACAAATCCGTGCTGGCTGTCCCTAATCAAGTTGTGTCTTTCCAGATACTCATAAATTCTATCCCTCAGTACCCTTTCCATTACTTTGCCTACCACCGAAGTAATACTAACTGGCCTGTAATTCCCGGGGTTATCCCTATTCCCTTTTTTGAACAGGGGCACAACATTCGCCACTCTCCAGTCCCCTGGAACCACCCCCGTTGACAGTGAAGATGAAAATAACATTGCCAATGGCTCTAAAAATTTCCTCTCTTGCTTCTGACATAATCCTAGGATATATCCCGTCAACCCGGGGGACTTGTCTATCCTTAAGTTTTTCAAAATGCCCAACACATCTTCCTTCCTAAAAAGTATCTCCTCTAGCTTACCAGTCCGTTTCATACTCTCCTCTTCAACAATACGGTCCCTCTCATTTGTAAATACTGAAGAAAAGTACTCATTCAAGACCTCTCCTATCTCTTCCGACTCAATACACAGTCTCCCACTACTGTCCTCGATCGGACCCTACCCTCGTTCTCGTCATTCTCATGTTTCTCACATACTCATAAAAGGCCTTGGGGTTATCCTTGATCCTACCCGCCAAAGAATTTTCATGCCCTCTCTTAGCTCTCCTAATCTCTTTCTTCAGCTCCCTCCTGGCTATCCTTTATCCCTCCAATGCTCTGTCTGAACCTTGTTTCCTCAACCTTATGTAAGCATCCTTCTTCCTCTTTACTAGACATTCAACCTCCCTCGTCAACGAAGGTTCCTTCAAACGACCATGTCTTTCCTGCCTGACAGGTACATACATATCAAGGACACGTCGTATCTGTTCCTTAAAAAAGTTCCACATTTCAGCAACATCCTTCCCTGACTGCCTATGTTCCCAACTTATGCTGCTCAGATCGTCTTGCAGCATCATATTTACCCTTCCCCCAATTGTAAAACCTACCCTATTGCACGCACCTATCTCTCTCCATAACCAAGGTGAAAGTCACAGAATTGTGGTCACCATCACAAAAATGCTCACCCACTAACAAGCTCATCACTTGTCCCGGTTCATTACCAAGTACCAAATCCAATATGGCCTGCCCTCTGGTCAGACAATCTACATATTGAGTTAGAAAAGCTTCCAGGACACACTGCACAAACACCGCCCCGTCCAATCTACTTGATCTAAAGAGCTTCCAATCAATATTTGGGAAGTTGAAATCGCCCACGACTACTACCCTGTGGCTTCTGCACCTTTCCAAAATTTGTTTCCCAATCTGTTTCTCTTTGCAGTCTTCCCATAAGCTTTAATAAGCTTTGCAGTCTTTCCACAAGCAGCTGTGAATGGTAATGGACAACAAAATAACTAACTGGAGGAGGAGGAGGAGGAGGAGGGTCCTTAAACATTCCCAGGTAGACGGTCTCAGCACATCAATACAAAAGACAAGACTAAAGCATTTGCAGGCATTTTCAGTCAGAAGTGCTGAGAAGATAATCCATCTCCTTCTAAGGAACCCAGTATCAGAGATGCAAATCTTCAGCCAATTCATTCATTTTATGTATTATCTGGAAGCTGCTGAAACTTCTTCATTCTGCAAAGCGCATTTGTCTTAACAAGAGCATCTATCTTTAGTACTGAAGACTTGTGCTCCGAAATTAGTCATTCCCTTAGACAAGCTGTTCCAGTATACCGATATAACACTGGTTATATCTAACAATGTGGAAAATTGCCCAGGTGTATTCTGTCCATAAAAAGCAGGATGAGTTTAACCTGGTCAATACCACCGCAGCATCCACAATACCCTTAGTCATCCACAAAGTGATGGCTGTCAACAGTGCTCTGAAATGGCACTTACTTAATAATAAACTACTAACTGATGCTCAGTTTGGGTTCTACCCAGGAGCATGAGTGAAAACCTGGACTCATTACAGCCCTGGTCCAAACATGTACAAAAGAGCTCAAATCCGGTGGTTACTGCCTTTAATATGAAGGCAAAATACAACAAGTATGGCATAAAGCAGCTGTGGCAAATGAAACTCAATGGGAATCAATGGGAGTACCTTCAACTGGCTGAATCCATACCAAGCCCAAAGGATTGGGGAATTATTGAAGTCAATTTTCTCAATTTCATCATTGCAGGAATTCCTCAAGGTACTGTCCTAGGCATTATCAACTTCCTTCCATCATACATGGGGATGTACGCTGAAGATTGCACAATGTTAAGCACTTTTCACTACTCCTCAGATACTAAATAAGTCCCTATCCATGTGCAGCAAAACCTGGACAACATCGAAGCTTGGGCTGGTCAGTGGCAAGTAATATCCATGCCACACATGACCCAAGCAAGGACTATCAACAAAAGGAGAATCTTTTCATCTTCTCCTTACATTCAATGCCATTTTCATCAGTGAATCCCTACTATCAATATTTTAGGAGTTACACTGATCAAAAATTGAACTATGCCACCAAATACATATTATGGCACAAAGATCAAGTCAAAGACTAGGCATTTTGTGGTAAATAATTGACATCCTGACCCTCCAAAGTCTGCTCACTATCTTCAAGGCATAAGTCAGGAGGGTGATGGAACATTCTGATTGCCTGGATGAGTACAGATCCAATAATGCTCAAAAAGCTCAACAGTATCCAGGGCAATGGAGCCTGCTTGAATGGCACTCCATAAACCATCTCAAACATTCAGTCTCTCCACTACTGATGCTCAGTGAAACCAGCTTGTGCCAGCTACAAGATGTACTACAGCAATACATCACAGCTTCTTTGACACCATTGTCCAAACCCATGAACTCTAATGCCTAGAAGAAGGGCCACAGATACACAGGAACACTGTCACATACAAGTCCCCTTTATACCACATACTATCCTGACTTTCATCCTTATCACCAGTCCTTCATTGGTGCTGGGTCAAAATTGTGGAATCCCTTTGTAACAGTAACTGAATGTACCACAATGACACCCATATTCCATGAACAAATAAAATGAAACAAGTGCAATTTGAAGGTTTCTATATAGCAAAGTTAATTAAGAATATAACTAAAGTTTAAAAAGGTACCTTCCTTTAATCTACTTACATTTTTCAACAATTGAGAATGGTATTCCTCCTCTGGGTAATGTAAATTCTGAATAAGACTTCTCATTTCTTGATCAACTCCAGTCAAATTCTGCAGTAAGCTCTTTTTTAAAAAAAAATGATGACACACAATTTAATAACGAGTCAATATTAATGTAGCCATAAAAACATTAAACCAATGTAAATGCATTTAATGTATATAGAATGTAGGTATTCACTCAATAAATTTTTATTCACTGAAACTGAAAATCAAACCAATATATCAAATTCTGCTCTGACACCTTTTAAGAAACTGACAGATGACAGAACCAAATATTCTACATGAGAATCAGCTGGAAACAAACATATGAAAATAAAGTTACTCATGACAATCTAAGTCCAGAGACTGAAATACAAAACCAGGGGTCATATTTTCAATGATAACATTCCAGGTGAGCTGTAACGAACATCTGAAACTATCGAAATCCAAATGATTTTATCGTAAATAAGCAACAAGTTACAATTAAGGCAGATTATACTCAACAAGTGGAATGAGTACATGATATGAAATAAAATTAGCATAGAAATGTCTTAACCCAATCTCTGAGATGTAACAAGATGTATGTATTTTTAGGACTTGCAGTAAGATATTGAAATACAAAAACAAGAACCAACCAGAATATTTTTTCTATGTTTGAAGCATTATAGAAACTCCAAATAGAAGTTACAAATTGGCAAATGAAGTATAAGTGTATATTTGTTTATTAACTTTAAAAATTAAAAGTAAGCAATTTCCTAATTAGGTCCTTAAAATGTCCACAAAAGATGGCAAGCATAACTAAAATTGGGTGGGATTCATCTCCATTACTCCATGCCTGCATTATATTTGACCGAGATGGAATAGTGTACTTATTTATGAATTTACATCTTCTAGCTAAAGTGATCTTATTTGTTTCCTTAAATAGACTCTGATACATTACCACACAGAACAATACGAGGACCTGAAAAAAGATTTCACCCGAAACATTGATTTCTCCACCTCCCGATGCTGCCTGGCTTGCTGTGTGCTTCTAGCCTCCTGTTTGTCTAACAAGGAACAAAAGACTACTTCTGAAACAAAAACAGAAATTGCTGAAGAAACTCAGCAGGTCTGGCAGCATCTGTGGAGAGAAAGCAGAATTAACACTTTGGGTCAGGTGGCCCTTCTTCAGAGGCTACTTCTAATGCTTACATCAAAATATTCACATGCACTATGTCTACAGCCAATGAGCTTTACGCATAGTATTCATCAATTCCATACTTTGAAGCAACGATAAAATCTTCAGAACTAGAACCAGATGAACAGAAACTTGAGGTCGATTTTACCCCTCAGCTGGATTGGTGAGTCAAGTGGGGTATTGTAGGATGGTGGCCTCAGAAGTGGACAGGAAACATTGAAAGGTCTGAGATGCTTGTTCCTGCTAGCTTTCTAAAAGGATTTCATAATCAGCAGGGAGACATAAGGAGTAGATGAGATTTAATTCACGGGTCTTCCACCAGCATCAGTCTTCAGTACCAAATTGGTGACAGCAATCTGACTGGCAGGCAGGAGTAAGAGTAAAAAATGAGGTCTGCAGATGCTGGAGATCACAGCTGCAAATGTGTTGCTGGTCAAAGCACAGCAGGCCAGGCAGCATCTCAGGAATAGAGAATTCGACGTTTCGAGCATAAGCCCTTCATCAGGAATAAGAGAGAGAGAGCCAAGCAGGCTGAGATAAAAGGTAGGGAGGAGGGACTAGGGGGAGGGGCGATGGAGGTGGGATAGGTGGAAGGAGGTCAAGGTGAGGGTGATAGGCCGGAGAGGGGTGGGGGCGGAGAGGTCAGGAAGAGGATTGCAGGTTAGGAGGGCGGTGCTGAGTTGAGGGAACCGACTGAGACAAGGTGGGGGGAGGGGAAATGAGGAAGCTGGAGAAATCTGCAACTCAGCACCGCCCTCCTAACCTGCAATCCTCTTCCTGACCTCTCCGCCCCCACCCCACTCCGGCCTATCACCCTCACCTTGACCTCCTTCCACCTATCCCACCTCCATCGCCCCTCCCCCTAGTCCCTCCTCCCTACCTTTTATCTCAGCCTGCTTGGCTCTCTCTCTCTTATTCCTGATGAAGGGCTTATGCTCGAAACGTCGAATTCTCTATTCCTGAGATGCTGCCTAACCTGCTGTGCTTTGACCAGCAACACATTTGCAGCAGGCAGGAGTAAGATTCAAGCAAAAGTATGCAATTCCTGAAGAGATGATGCAACAAGTCATAGCACAAAATGAAGGTGTGAAGAGGGGAATTTGAGGAAGGGAATCCAGAGAATCTGAGACCCACGATTGTGAGAGGACCCAGAGAAGCATCTTGTAACTTTGGCCTTAATAGTGGTGCTGGTAGTTTGGGGGGTTGGGGGTGTAGAGGAGAGAAGAACACCACAAGTACTTCCCTACATAGACTTGCAATTCTAGTTGAGACCCTTTCTGATAGGACAATCTGCATATTCAAATAGGACCCAGCTTCACTACAATAAATGTCCTAATTATCATCTACAAAAACAAGTTAGGTTAATTCCAGGATCCACCGGAAGCCAACAGGATTGTATAGAGTAAGTTGCACATAGAATTTGGTGCTTTTTTTGCTGCTCAGCAGGGTGGGAGGGTTTAAAGTTCTATCCCTTGGTTCCAAAGCTGGAGTAAGTATAAAATGATTTTGATAATGGCCCCTGGAACATGTATTAAAGTAGGAAAAAATTTCCTGTCATCCTTGTCGGTTACACATTCCTGGTACATTAGCTCGAAATCATCAACAAGCAGCTACCTATAACCATCACTGGAAGAAACGTGGGTGGGGGAAGTGAAAAAGCACAATAATCAAATGAAAGCTGTCTAGTTTTTGTTGTGCAAGGCAACTCTCACAGAGAGGGGTACCAAAAACCAGGCAAAGTCTGGGCATTCACTACAAAGCACATAAATTTTCTGCTTTCAGAGTAACTTTTCTGCTATAGTGCAAGATAATAATTAAAGAGTTAGGTATTACAAACTGCTTCTTTCGTCCAATATAAACATTCTGAAATTGAGCCATATCTCAGTGTGCTTGCTAAATCATTGCCTATGTGCAGTTACGGTCTGAATGTTATCAACAGTAAACTGTAATAAACATCTAGGCCCTTGCATTTTAGCAAAGATTAAGTTCAAAATGCAGGAATTAAATTTAGCTGTCAAATCAGTATTTCCAACAAGGAGGAGAATTCCATACAAAGTAAAGGAGAAACATGTGAATTCAACAATTACAATTGATAATTCAAAATACAAATCAAGAACAGAACCAAAACAGAAGTTGCTGGAAAAGCTCAGCAGGTCTGGCAACACCTGTGAAAGATAGATCAGAGTTAACGCTTCGGATCCGGTGACCCTTCATCAGAAATTATGGTAGCTAGAAAAATGCCGGTGTGTATACAGAAGATAATGTAGAAAGAGGGGTCAGGAATAAATGATCATTGGGGATTGTGCGGTTGGACAGATAAAGGAGGAGGAGGGTGAACAGCTGCTAATGGACACTGTTAGTGACTAACAATATGTAGTGTGTAATAGTGATAACAAGGCCTGGTGTGTGGTGTACGGGGCTCAGACATGGGAGAATTCACGTCCTAAAATCACTGAACTCGGTATTGAGTCCGGAGGAAAAATGAGGTTTGTTCTTCCAGGTTGTGCTGAGCTCCGTTGGAACGCTGTAGCAGACCTGAGGCAGAGATGTTGGCCAGGGAACAGGGTGGTGTGTTAAAATGGCAAGCAACTGGAAGCTGCTGACATATGGGTGCCTATAATACAACACCAAAATAATCATCCTTTTCTTAAGTTCCACCCATATAACTTCGCTGAACGATCTCCCCTGAATATCCTCCCAAAGTACAACTAAAATATTCTCCCTAACCAAAAACACCATTCTCCCTCCTCTCTCGCCTCATTTTCTATCCTTTGTATAGCATCTGTACCCCAGAACATTAAGCTGCCACACCTGAACATCCCCATTAAAGCTATGACACCACAGTCCCATGTTCCCTACAATGCCCTCAGATAATGTGCCCTACCTGTCAGGCCTCTTGCATTGAAGTAAATACAGTTTTATTTATCAGTCTTACCTTGTTCTCTACCAAGCTCTTGTCTATCTTGACTATTAGCCTTGCACCCCTTATCTACTGAACCAGCCTCAGCCTTTTCTCACTATCAAATTGGTTACCAACCCCAACTTACTTGTTTAAAGTCTCCTGAGTAGCACTAGCAAATCTCCCTATTCTGATCTTGGCTCCTTTCCAATTAGGTGGAACCCGTCCCTCTCGTATAGGTCATTTCTACCCTTAAAGGGTTACAAAATGTGAATCCTTGACCTCTGCACCAGCTCCTCAGCCATGCATTCATCTGCTCTCTCATGTTCCTACTCTCAAAAGCATGTGGCATTGGTAGTAATCCAGATATTACTACTCTCGAGGAGCCACTTTTTAAACTTCCTGCCTAGTTTCCTATATTCTCTCTGTAGAACCGCATCCCTTTCATTACCTGCGTCATTGGTCCCAACATGTACAACAACCTCCTGCTGGTCACTCTCCCCTTTCAGAAGATTCTGTAGCCTTTACATCCTTGACTCTAGTACCAGGAATACACAACACCCTAAAGCTTCACTGACTACCACAGAAACATCTTCTGTGTCCCACACTAAACAGTCCTGTAATAAAATTGATCACATGGAACCTGACATACTCCTCAATACACGGTACCAGAAAACTGGCTGTCTGTTCTGTACTCCCCCGACAGGTCATTCCTTCCCCCGAACTGTGTCCAAAACAGCATACCTGTTTGAGATGGGGATGGCCACAGATGACAACTCCACTACTTGGTTTCCTCTCCTACCATCCCTAGCAGACAATCGTCTACCTGACCATATCTGTTGTTCAAGGTTTCAGCCACCTCAATCTGGCCCTCTGGAAATCCTTTCTCGAGTCTTTCCAAGTAATCTCACCTTTCCAAATTTCAAAAGCTCAAATGTAATTTATTTTATCAAATTTCCTTTCATACCTCTCAATTTCTCTTTTCCTCCTCTGGCATTCATTTACTCTATCCTTATTTGTGCACTAATATACACAAATTTAACTATTACAAGTTATATTCAAGTAAATTAATATACATAAATTAAATTGTCACAAATAAAGGCAAACTTACCTTTGTCATCAAAGAACAATCCAAAACCATAATTAGTTCATTGAGCTGGGAAAACAATAGGAATAAATACTGTCTACAAGAAACGATTTACACAACATGATAAAACTACACTAGGACCCTCTGTAGCTCAGTTACAGTGATGGTTTGTATAATTGGCTCCAAATAGAGATAAGGAAATGAAAGAAAATAAGGTGCACAAATGTAAAAATGTAGCTTTATATCATATTATACATCAAAATGTTTGATAGGAATGTCAATACCAACTTCACAATGCCCTACAATTTTCCTATCGGTCATAGGGTTTTACTGAAATTAAGATTTAAAAAATGGCAGACAAGGCCCAGCAAGACGTTTTTTCCCAGACCCTTGCTCAAGGGAACTACTCATTTCTCAAATGCAAACGCCAACAAAATCTTTACCCTTTTTACATTGTACAGGTATTTCTGGAATGTTCTTGGGGGCATAGAAACTGACCTGATCACAGAGCCACCAGAAGTCATATGGAAGTATTTTAATGAAGTAGGAGCAGGCACCCGCTTTCCTACCTCAATCTCAGTAGCCCAGCCCAAGCAAAAAGCAAATTATTGTGGCTTGCTTTAAAACCCTCATTGACTGGAAGATCTGAGGGAATCTTGTATTCAATGAAAAACTGAAGTGGGCATATTAATGACTGGCCCATCTTCTGCCTCATTCAACAACTAGATGATCAACATTAACAAGTTAATTGCAGCCTGCAGCTGCCCCAGATTTCATTTCTCTACTGTTAACAGCGGTCTGCCCCTGCACAGTGGACAGGAAATACCGCACATTGGGTAGCTGTTCCTGTCTATTGCTGGGTTGGGAAAACTGACTGAAGGACATATTCATGCTCTCTCAATGGTCATACAGATTAAAACAACACGTTTGAGGTAAAAAATTGACAATAAAATAAATTGATAATAAAACCACCACAGCTACACTGGCACCACCCCCCCACCTTTTCCTCCGCGACATCGATGACTGTATCGGCACTACCTCGTGCTCCCACAAGGAGGTTGAACAGTTCATCCACTTTACTAACACTTTCCACCCCGACCTCAAATTTACCTGGACAGTCTCAGACTCTTCCCTCCCCTTCCTAGGCCTCTCCATTTCTATCTCGGGCGACCGATTCAACACGGACATTTACTATAAACTGACCGACTCCCACAGCTACTAGACTATGCCTCCTCCCACCCTGCCCCCTGTAAAAATGCCATCCCATATTCCCAATTCCTTCGTCTCTGCCGCATCTACCCCCAGGAGGACCAATTCCAATACCGAACAACTCAGATGGCCTCCTTCTTCAAAGACCGTAATTTCCCCTCAGACGTAGTTGACAATGCTCTCCACCACATCTTCTCCACTATCCGTTGTACGGTCTTATGATCAGAGATGGTGCAATTCCCAAAACATCCAGCAACACAGCGGCTCAGGGTACTCGCAATGAACCCTCTGTAGAATGTGATGACGATGGGAGCTGGGAGGTGGGCTTTCCTCAGCCTGCACAGAAAGTAGAGATGCTGCTGGACTTCCTTGGCAATGGAGCTGGTGTTGAGGGTCAGATGAGATTCTCCACCAGGTGAACACCAAGAAATTTGGGGCTCTTTACCATGGGGGAGCTGCCAATGTCCAGCAGAGAGTGGTCTCTCTGTGCCACCCTGAAGTCAGCAATCATCTCTTTCGTTTTGTCCATGTTCAGAGACAGGTTGTTGGTTGTCCACAGACTCACTAGCTCCAGAGAAGAAAGTCCTCCTCATCTGACTTAAAAGGGTGATCCCTTATTCTGAGATGATGCCCTCGCATCCTATACTCTCCCACAAGGGGAACATCCTTTCTGTATTTGCCACGTCTAGTCCTCGAACAATCTAATAAGTTCCAGTCATCAATATTCCTAGAGGTACAGGCCCAAACCTACTCAACCTCTCCTTATAAAACAGCCCGTCCATACCTACTATCAGTCTGGTGAACCTTCTCTCAACGGTCTCCAATGCCAGTACATATTTTCTTGAATGAGGGGCCAAAAACTGTTCATGGTATTCCAGCTGCAGTCTGACTGGTGCCTTGTAACATTTCATTAAAATGGGTAATGCAACTTTGCGTGGGCTAGGTTAACACACCTTAGATATTGTGAAAAATGGGAAATCAGGCAGGGAAGCATTTAAATGGTCACACTTGGAAGTTACAAAATCCAGGATGACAGTTTCAATTGAGAAGTCAGAATGGAGAAAGACAATGTTACTAAGATGGAAATTGAATCTTTCTAATGGAAAGTTTTAGGAGACTGGAGAGATAGATAAAGCTGGATGTTATCAGCCTACATCAGAATCAAATGCCATTTCTTCAGATGATGTAATAAGGAACAAAATGTAGGTGTGTGGGTCAAGAATAGACCCTTGGGGATCTCTGGAATTGAAAGAGAAGGCACAATTCCCATTAGTCTAGTCATCACTGGATGGATAAGAGTAGAATTAAGTGTGAGCAGTCCCACACTGAGCTGAGAGGGTTGTTCAGTTATTAGAACCTCCCAGTACTTTAAATGAACATATATATAGTCTTTTACAGGTAAAAAAAAATGCCTTGTGTTTGTTTGTTGGACAGAGTCAAACTCCAATGTTTATTTGTTGCTTCATATGCTACCGTACAAAATCAAACTACTTTTGTCACTATGTATGCATATAAAGATACTTTATGAAGTATATTTTTGAAATTAAGAACTGAGCATATTTCATGTAATAATGTAAATTTACACATTTGTAATTCCACAATGGTGACAGCTGTCTATTTGTAGATTGTTTAGTACTTTATGTGATTCAGCAAACATTTTAAGTGGACAAGGAAAGTTTTAAGGGAATAATAAAGTCTGATTGTATCCTCCAAATCTAGACAGTAATTTTGATGATTTCCCAGTAACATTAATTCAACATTATTCTATTTTTCTCAGCAGGTCAATGGGATAAATATATAATGCTAAATAAGCATGACAATATAAATTGCACTGCCTTTCATCAAAATACTTGTAAATGACTGAATGCACAGCCAAGGCATTCCATCTATCCCATGCAATACAAATAAAGTGTTGCGATGTAATTGCATTATAGCCAACACACACTTTAAAAGTTCGCATTTTAGAAACAGTCTTTCCTGTTCACCCAATTGCATTACACCCAACTCATGTTAATGGAAGACACAATATAGCAGAACTGACTGTATTGATGGCAATTCCTTGCAAAGCACAAGAATAATGTTTGTAATCACAGCACCCTCTAGTGTAACATTTTGCTCTCACAAATTCATCAGACAAGGATTTCAGATGAAAATAGTAATCTAAGTTTCAATTTGAGAGCCTTCAAAATGAAGTCTCTGTAAACACTCAAGTGATGTTTAAGATTACAGGTGGTTCTCCTATAATGCCTTGGTTGTGTTCCAGTGAAACTTCACTTGATAGAAAACTGCTCAATGTAAATAATGGAGCCTATGGGAAAAGTGGGGTTGGGGCAGACCAGCAAAAAATATCACGCACAGTCGACCAAAGATCACCCAAAAGCCTAACACAATGTATAGCACAGGCTGAATTAAGGTTTAAATCACATTTATTAATGAAACAAAAGTAAATTTAACATATCACATTGAAAAAATAATTGTTAATGCAGGGACGGAGGGTAATCATCATCACCATCTTCAGGTGCAGTTGTGGTTGCAGAAGTGGATGGCTGTGGTTGATTGCCTTCTAACTGTTTCTTGGGGGGGGGGGATTGGTTTCAAAAAGACATCCAGTTTCTGCTGCTTTGCCCTTTTTCTTTCATCTTGAAGAAGTTGTTCATAGAGTGCCAGATGATATCTTATTGGACAAACTGCCACCCTGCTGCATTCTGTGTTGTAACCGTTGTCCTCTATCACCTGCAACTGCCTCTCAATTTCCCTCAGGATAGAATACAAAAGAGAAGTGGAAAGCTCTCACGGTCCTGCATCCTAGTCTCCATATTTTTCACCTCCAGCTTCCACTTCCCCTCAGCAACAAGCTATTGTAGATCAGTTGTAGAGAGATCTTCACAGTGGGACACAAGCAGCTCTTCAATATCCTCACTTTTCACTTAGCTTCATAAAGTCACATTTGTACAGCACGGAAACAGATCCTTTGGTCCAACTCATCCATGCTGACCAGATATCCTAACCCAATCTAGTTCCATTTGCCAGCACTTGGCCCATATCCCTCCAAACCCTTCCGATTCATATACCCATTCAGATGCCTTTTAAATGCTGCAATTGTACCAGCCTCCACACTTCCTCTGGCAGCTCATTCCACACACACACCACCCTCTGTGTGAAAAGGTTGGCCGTTAGGTTTCTTTTATATCTTTCCCCTCTCACCCTAAACCTATGCCCTCTAGTTCTGGACTCCCCGACCCCATGGAAAAGACCTTGTCTATTTATCCTATCCATGTCCTTCATGATTTTATAAACCTCTATAAGGTCACCCCTCAACCTCTGACACGCTAGGAAAAACAGCCCCAGCCTGTTCAATGTCTCCCTATAGCTCAAATCATCCAACCCTGGCAACATCCTCGTAAATGTTTTCTGAACCCTTTCAAGTTTCACGACATCCTTCCAATAGGAAGGAGACCAGAATTGTACACAATATTCTCAAAGTAGCCTAACCAATGTCCTGTACAGCAGCAACATGACCTCCTAACTCCTGTACTCAATGCTCTGACCAATAAAGGAAAGCATACCAAAGCCTTCTTCACTATCCTATCTACCTAGGACCTTACCATTAAGTGTACAAGTCGACTTTGATTTGCTTTTCCAAAATGCAGCACCTCACATTTACCTAAATTAAAATCCATCTGCCATTCCTTGGCCCATTGGCCCATCTGATCAAGATCCCATTGTAATCTGAGGTAAACTTCTCTGCTGTCCACTACAAATCCAATTTTTCATCAAAGCCAACCTGCTTTGCATGGCAACACTATGCTCTTTGATTTTTGGGAGCTCCTCTAACAGTTCGCATCCTTTAAAATCTTAAAAAAGATCCAGGAGAAGCTGCCGCCAAACTGCATGCTGGCAGGCCTTATTGACTTCACCCCAGGCCTCCACAATGGCGTCAATTGCATTCTTGATGTTAAAGTTCTTCCAAAATTGAAGAACACTGTCCTTATTATCCCATGAGTAACTGCAATCAGCCTCTTAAATGTGTGTCTTAAATAACAAGCCTTAAAAGCTGGTATTGCACCCTGGTCATAGGTTGAATGAGACAGATTGTGTTTGGAGGTAGAAATAGCACTTTGATTTTTTTCAAAAAGCTCACCAATGGTGGCAGGACGGCTTGGCACATTATCCAGGATGAGGAGAGCCTTGAAATCCAAAGTTTTTTGTCTGCAGTATTGTCTAAAAACATCTTCTAAAACATCAACAATAAAGGTCAGAAAAAATTGTCCCCATCATCCAATCTTTTTTGCTTGAGCTGAAGTAGACGCCTAGAGTAGACTGAAGGTAACACTTCAAGGCCCACTGATTGGCAGAGTGATGTATCACTACAGGCGTAAGCTTTAAATCACCACTGGCATTGGCACCCCGCAGCACAGTGATACAATCCTTTGCCACTTTAAAGCCTGGAGCATGTAGAACATAGAAGGATACAGCGCAGTACAGGCCCTTCGGCCCTCGATGTTGCGCCGACCGAATCCTACCTAACCTATACTAGCCCAATAACTTCCAAATGCCTATCCAATGCCCGCTTAAATGACCATAAAGAAGGAGAGTTCACCACTGATACGGGCAGGGCATTCCATGAACTCACAACCCGCTGTGTGAAGAATCTACCCCTAACATCTGTCCTATACCTACCACCCCTTAATTTAAAGCTATGTCCCCTAGTAACACCTGACTCCATTAGCGGTAAAAGATTCTTAGTATCTACCCTATCTAAACCCCTAATCATCTTATACACTTCTATCAGATCTCCCCTAAACCTTCTCTTCTCCAATGAGAACAGCCCCAAGTGCCTCAGCCTTTCCTCATAAGATTTTCCTACCATTCCAGGCAACATCCTGGTAAACCTCCTCTGCACTCGTTCTAAAGCTTCCACATCCTTCCTATAGTATGGCGACCAAAACTGCACACAATACTCCAGATGAGGCCTCACCAGAGTCTTATACAACTGCAACATGACCTCAGGACTCCGGAACTCAATTCCTCTGCCAATAAAGCCCAGTACACCATATGCCTTCCTCACAGCACTATTTACCTGGGTGGCAACTTTCAGAGATCTGTGTACATAGACACCAAGATCCCTCTGCTCATCCACACTACCAAGTAGCCTACCATTAGCCCAGTAATCCATCATCTTGTTATTCCTACCAAAGTGAACGACTTCGCACTTAGCTACATTGAATTCCATTTGCCACATTTCCGCCCAGCTCTGCAACTTATCTATATCCCGCTGTAACCTACCACTTCCTTCCTCACTATCCACAACTCCACCGACTTTTGTGTCATCCGCAAACTTGCTTACCCAGCTTTCAAGTCCTTCCTCTAGATCATTTATAAAGATAACAAAAAGCAATGGTCCCAAAACAGATCCTTGTGGTACACCGCTAGTAACTGCGCTCCAAGATGAACATAATCCATCAACTACTACCCTCTGTCTCCTTCCAGCCAGCCAATTCCTAATCCAAACCTCTAATGTATCCTCAATGCCATACCTCCGAAGTTTTAGCATTAGCCTACCATGGGGAACCTTATCGAACGCCTTACTAAAATCCATATACACAACATCTACTGCTTTACCCTCATCCACTTCCTTAGTCACCTTCTCAAAGAACTCAATAAGGTTTGTGAGGCACGACCTGCCCTTCACAAAACCATGCTGGCTATCCCTGATCACGTTATTCCTACCCAGATGTTCATAAATCTTATCCCTTACCATTCTCTCTAAGACTTTGCCCACCACTGAAGTCAGACTCACTGGCCTATAGTTACTAGGGCTATCCCTACTCCCTTTCTTGAACAATGGGACCACATTCGCTATCCTCCAGTCCTCTGGTACTATTCCCGTAGACAATGACGACATAAAAATCCAGGCCAATGGCTCTGCTATCTCCTCCCTAGCTTCCCATAGAATCCTGGGGTAAATGCCATCAGGCCCAGGAGACTTATCTATATTCATCCTTTCCAATATTCCCAAAACCTCTTCCCTGCATATTTCCAGGGCATCCATTCTAATTATTTGTGATTCCATATTCACATCAGCAACAGTGTCCTGTTCCTGAGTGAATACTGATGAAAAGTACTGATTTAATGTCTCTCCAATCTCCTCCGCCTCCACACACAACTTCCCACTACTATCCTTGACTGGACCGATACCTACCCTAGTCATCCTTTTATTCTTGACATACCTATAGAAAGCCTTTGGGTTTTCCCTAATCCTACCAGCTAAAGACTTTTCATGTCCCCTTCTCGCTTCTCTTAGCTCCCTCTTTAGCTCCTTCCTGGCTACCTTATAACTCTTAATCGCCCCAACTGAACCTTCACGCCTCATCTTTACATATGCCGCCTTCTTCCCTTTCACAAGGGACTCCAATTCCTTACTAAACCACGGCTGCCTCACAAGGCCCTTTACACCATGCCTGACTGGTACATACCTATCGAGGACACGCAGTAGCTGCTCCTTGAACAATCCCCACATCTCATTAGTGTTCTTCTCTTGAAGCCTGTTTTTCCAATCCACACATCCTAAGTCATGCCTCACTGCATCATAATTTCCCTGCCCCCAGCTATAGCTCTTGCCCTGCGGCGCACGATTATCCCTCTCCATCACTAAAGTAAAAGTCACCGAGTTGTGGTCACTGTCCCCGAAGTGCTCACCTACCTCCAAGTCTAACACCTGGCCTGGTTCATTACCTAGAACCAAATCCAATATAGCCTCCCCTCTTGTTGGCCTGTCGACATATTGTGTCAGGAAACCCTCCTGCACACATTGTACAAACACCGACCCATCTAATGAACTCGAGCTATAGCTCTCCCAGTCAATATCTGGGAAGTTAAAGTCCCCCATAACAACCACCCTGCTACCTTCACTCTTTTCCTGAATCATCCTCGCAATATTATCCTCTACTTCTCTAGGACTATTAGGAGGCCTGTAGAAAACACCTAACAGGGTGACCTCACCTTTCCTATTTCTAACCTCAGCCCAAACTACCTCAGATGGCAAGTCCTCTTCCATCGTCCATTCCACTGCTGTGATACTGTCTTTGACAAGTAATGCCACGCCTCCCCCTTTTTTACCCCCATGTCTGATCCTACTAAAACATTTGAACCCTGGAACGTGCAACAGCCATTCTTGTCCCTGTTCTACCCACGTCTCTGTAATGGCCACAACATCGAAGTCCCAGGTACCAACCCACGCTGCAAGTTCACCTACCTTATTCCTTATACTTCTGGCATTGAAGTATACACACTTCAATCCACCCTTCTGGTTACAGGCACCCTCCTTAGAGATCGCTGCATTATTCCTAACCTCCCTACACTCAAGGTCCTGTACCCTAAAGCTACAGTCCTGGTTCCCATGCCCCCGCGGAGTTAGTTTAAACCCTCCCAAAGAGCACTAGCAAACCTCCCCCCAAGGATACTGGTGCCCCTCAGGTTCAGGTGTAGCCCATCCTTTTTATAGAGGTCCCACCTTCCCCAGAAAGGACCCCAGTTGTCCAGAAACCGGAATCCCTCCCTCCTGCACCATCCCTGTAGCCACGCATTTAACTGCTCTCTCTCCCTATTCCTCGACTCTCTATCACGTGGCACGGGTAACAAACCAGAGACTACAACTCGGTTTGTTCTAACTCTGAGCTTCCAACCTAGCTCCCTGAAAGCCTGTCTGACATCCTCACCCTTCTTCCTACCTATATCGTTGGTGCCAACGTGGACCACGATCTGGGGCTGCTCCCCCTCCCCCTTAAGGACCCGGAAAACACGATCAGCGACATCACGTACCCTTGCACCTGGGAGGCAACATACCAAACGTAAGTCCCTGTCGCCCCCACAAAACCGTCTGTCTGTACCCCTCACTATCGAGTCCCCAAGAACAATTGCTCTACCTTTCTCCACCCTACCCTTCTGAGCAACGGGGCCAGGCTCCGTGCCAGAGGCCTGAACCTCGTTGCTTGCCCCTGGTAAGTCATCCCCCCCACAAGTATCCAAAACGGTATACTTGTTCTTGAGGGGAATGACCGCAGGGGGTCCCTGCACTGGCTTCCTCCTCCCACTCCCCCTCACTGTCACCCATCTATCTTGAACTTTCGGATTAACTACTTGCCTAAAGCTCCGATCTATGACCTCCTCTGCCTCCCGAATGATCCGCAGTTCATCCAACTCCAGCTCCAGTTCCCTAACACGGGTTTGGAGGAGCTGGAGATGGGTGCACTTCTTGCAAGTGTACTCAGCAGGGACGCTAATGGCTTCCCTCACCTCATACATGTTGCAAGAGGAACATTGCCCTCTCTGCACTGCCATCCCTCTAAAAGTAAGCTTTCCTTAAAAAACAAAAACCAACTAAATCTAAAGAAACAAACAAGGAAAATGCAGCACTTACCCGCTAGTCACAATTGGTCTTATTATTAGGTTAGAGGAGGTGGAAGGGTGGGAGGCACTACTCGTGTAGTGCCTCGGGTGACTCGCCTACGCGTTTAAATAAGGGGAGAGTAAAAAAAACCTTACCCAGGTAACCTAGCGCGCCTTCCGGGTCTGCTACCGCTTTTTTAAAGGAAAACTTTAAACTTTTAACTATTAACTAAACGACCAAACTTACCCACCAGCCGTCGCGAAGTCTTCCGAGAGACATATGTGTCATTCTTAGAAATGTAGGTTCTTGCTGGCATTTGCTTCCAGTACAACCCTGTCTCATCCAAATTGAAAATTTGATCTAAGGATCTTCTGCTTCTTCAATTATTCTTTTTGCTATGGAAGGAAATGCCAGCACAGACTTGTCTGCAAAGGCAGATTCACCAATTAACTTTGCGTTATGGAATGCATAGCAGTTCTTAAAACCAGCAAACCACCCATTGCTAGCACTAAAGGCACATCTGCAGGACTTTGAACAGCTTTCTTTAGATTTTCATAAATGAATAATACTTTCTCTTTTAAGGTGAGAAAGTGTGTCCCAGATCTCTTTTTTTGTTGGATCTTCTATCCAAACACTTCGAAGCCTCTCCATCTCCTCAAGTTCCTTTGGCTGTGACCTCACAGATTTGCTGGCACTCAGCCTTGTTCCAGCAATACAGTTTGCTTTAATCTTTTCAGCATTGCCTCTAACAGTGTGTAAGGCAGACTCCCACATTCCTGTTAAATGTGCTATATCATATTATTAGATTACTTACAATGTGGAAACAGGCCCAAGGCCACACCAACCCTCCGAACAGCAATCCACCCAGACCCATTCCCCTACATCTAACACTATGGGCACCTAATCTGCTCATCTTTGGACTGTGGGAGGAAACCGGAGCACAGGAAGAACATGCAAACTCCACACAGACAGTTGCCTGAAGCGGGAATTGAACCCGGGTCTCTGGCGCTGTGAAGCAGCAGTGCTAACCACTATGCCACCGTGCTGCCCAAATCACATATTCTCTCCTTACACTCAAAACACTTTATAATATCGAGTTTCTCTTCCAGTGTTATAGCCTTTCTTTTGCACTCACCACTGGATTGCTAACATTCTTGTCACTATACCCCTCCATTTATTTAAAAAAAAGGGATAATCTTGGAGTAGTATCCTTTCACAGGAAGCTACTCAATGTACCTCTCACAGAAAGCTGCTCTGTTAGCAGCTGCCATCAGCCACATGTGCAGAGTGGCACGGAGATTTCAGTGCGGACATTGGCGCAGGCTCAGGCTCAGAACGAAGCGCACAAAGTGATCACCGCAGGAATCACACTACTGCAAACAGAGGTAAGTGTTCTCAAAACTCCCGTTCCTTAATTCCTCAGCATATCGCATTGTTAGAATGCACGTTATCAGAGAACTACCACTTATAGACAACACTGTGTGTCTATTTGAATAGGGAGTAGCAGTGTGTGCCTTCCTGGACTGCAGGAACAGGTTTCGAAAAGATGTTGGTTAGGAAGCTGTTTTGTTTTGTTACCTTGTTTCATTCACTTTAGTTACAAGTTACGTGAAATCAATTACCAGAAGCTTGTGACTGCTATAAATCGCTGCTACCAATCCTTAACACACTGTCTAAAGATGCGTTTGATAGAAATTGAACTATCAGGGAGTCTTTAGCAAAAGGGGCACTTGTCTTACTAATAAGACATACCTATACTTATGCAATAATCACAATTTAAAGAGGCAGGTCAAGCATAATTAAGAAGACTATCAGATGATATCTCTGACACATTTGGATCTATAGCTGGATTTCTATTCTTCACCCAGGACTGTAGAATCCTTAGAATCCCTACAGTGTGGAAACAGGCCCTTTGGCCCAACAAGTCCATACTGAGCCTGCACCCAAGAGTAACCCAACCAGACCCATTCCCCTACCCTATTACTTTACACTTCTGCTGATTCCTACACAACAGACCTAAACAAGAATACACAACACGCCCAGAGACTCTAGGCACCCTACCATACATTAAAGACATTTTGGAGATGACGAACAGACTACTCCGGTCAGTAGGCATCATGGCAGTCCACAAACCTACATCACACTGAAACAGCTCCTGATGAATTCAAAGGATCCCATACCAATAACCTGCAGAATGAACGTCATATACCAAATACCCTGCAAGGACTGCAACAAACATTACATTGGACAAAATTGCAGGAAACTAGCCACCAGGATATATGAGCACCAACTAGCCCCCAAAAGACATGACCAACTATCACTAGGATCCATATACACAGATGAAGAGGGGTACCAGTTCGAATGGGACAATACATCCATCCTGGAACAGGCTAAACAAAGATGCACATGGAAATTCCTAGAGGCCTGGCATCAAACCTGAACTCCATTAACAAACACATCTTTGGCCCCCATTTATTAACCTCCCAGAAAAAGAACCGGAAGTGATGTCACCCACAATAGACCAAGACACACAAATAGCAAGTGGGACAGAACTCGCCTACGCGTTTAAATAAGGGGAGAGTAAAAAAAACCTTACCCAGGTAACCTAGCGCGCCTTCCGGGTCTGCTACCGCTTTTTTAAAGGAAAACTTTAAACTTTTAACTATTAACTAAACGACCAAACTTACCCACCAGCCGTCGCGAAGTCTTCCGAGAGACATATGTGTCATTCTTAGAAATGTAGGTTCTTGCTGGCATTTGCTTCCAGTACAACCCTGTCTCATCCAAATTGAAAATTTGATCTAAGGATCTTCTGCTTCTTCAATTATTCTTTTTGCTATGGAAGGAAATGCCAGCACAGACTTGTCTGCAAAGGCAGATTCACCAATTAACTTTGCGTTATGGAATGCATAGCAGTTCTTAAAACCAGCAAACCACCCATTGCTAGCACTAAAGGCACATCTGCAGGACTTTGAACAGCTTTCTTTAGATTTTCATAAATGAATAATACTTTCTCTTTTAAGGTGAGAAAGTGTGTCCCAGATCTCTTTTTTTGTTGGATCTTCTATCCAAACACTTCGAAGCCTCTCCATCTCCTCAAGTTCCTTTGGCTGTGACCTCACAGATTTGCTGGCACTCAGCCTTGTTCCAGCAATACAGTTTGCTTTAATCTTTTCAGCATTGCCTCTAACAGTGTGTAAGGCAGACTCCCACATTCCTGTTAAATGTGCTATATCATATTATTAGATTACTTACAATGTGGAAACAGGCCCAAGGCCACACCAACCCTCCGAACAGCAATCCACCCAGACCCATTCCCCTACATCTAACACTATGGGCACCTAATCTGCTCATCTTTGGACTGTGGGAGGAAACCGGAGCACAGGAAGAACATGCAAACTCCACACAGACAGTTGCCTGAAGCGGGAATTGAACCCGGGTCTCTGGCGCTGTGAAGCAGCAGTGCTAACCACTATGCCACCGTGCTGCCCAAATCACATATTCTCTCCTTACACTCAAAACACTTTATAATATCGAGTTTCTCTTCCAGTGTTATAGCCTTTCTTTTGCACTCACCACTGGATTGCTAACATTCTTGTCACTATACCCCTCCATTTATTTAAAAAAAAGGGATAATCTTGGAGTAGTATCCTTTCACAGGAAGCTACTCAATGTACCTCTCACAGAAAGCTGCTCTGTTAGCAGCTGCCATCAGCCACATGTGCAGAGTGGCACGGAGATTTCAGTGCGGACATTGGCGCAGGCTCAGGCTCAGAACGAAGCGCACAAAGTGATCACCGCAGGAATCACACTACTGCAAACAGAGGTAAGTGTTCTCAAAACTCCCGTTCCTTAATTCCTCAGCATATCGCATTGTTAGAATGCACGTTATCAGAGAACTACCACTTATAGACAACACTGTGTGTCTATTTGAATAGGGAGTAGCAGTGTGTGCCTTCCTGGACTGCAGGAACAGGTTTCGAAAAGATGTTGGTTAGGAAGCTGTTTTGTTTTGTTACCTTGTTTCATTCACTTTAGTTACAAGTTACGTGAAATCAATTACCAGAAGCTTGTGACTGCTATAAATCGCTGCTACCAATCCTTAACACACTGTCTAAAGATGCGTTTGATAGAAATTGAACTATCAGGGAGTCTTTAGCAAAAGGGGCACTTGTCTTACTAATAAGACATACCTATACTTATGCAATAATCACAATTTAAAGAGGCAGGTCAAGCATAATTAAGAAGACTATCAGATGATATCTCTGACACATTTGGATCTATAGCTGGATTTCTATTCTTCACCCAGGACTGTAGAATCCTTAGAATCCCTACAGTGTGGAAACAGGCCCTTTGGCCCAACAAGTCCATACTGAGCCTGCACCCAAGAGTAACCCAACCAGACCCATTCCCCTACCCTATTACTTTACACTTCTGCTGATTCCTACACAACAGACCTAAACAAGAATACACAACACGCCCAGAGACTCTAGGCACCCTACCATACATTAAAGACATTTTGGAGATGACGAACAGACTACTCCGGTCAGTAGGCATCATGGCAGTCCACAAACCTACATCACACTGAAACAGCTCCTGATGAATTCAAAGGATCCCATACCAATAACCTGCAGAATGAACGTCATATACCAAATACCCTGCAAGGACTGCAACAAACATTACATTGGACAAAATTGCAGGAAACTAGCCACCAGGATATATGAGCACCAACTAGCCCCCAAAAGACATGACCAACTATCACTAGGATCCATATACACAGATGAAGAGGGGTACCAGTTCGAATGGGACAATACATCCATCCTGGAACAGGCTAAACAAAGATGCACATGGAAATTCCTAGAGGCCTGGCATCAAACCTGAACTCCATTAACAAACACATCTTTGGCCCCCATTTATTAACCTCCCAGAAAAAGAACCGGAAGTGATGTCACCCACAATAGACCAAGACACACAAATAGCAAGTGGGACAGAACACCAATACTTCATCGGAGGTTCGCTGATGATGTTACCTAGCATGGCGATGAAACATCTGAGAACAAATCTACCAGCTCAATGAGCAAACTTACAACCTGATCCACAACGTGAGCTACAAAACTTCTCCAAAATCCCAAACAGGAATGTCCATTATAGTGAATGGTCTGCTGCATTCAATAACACTGTTCTTTTTTTACAAACTTCTTTGGAGATCCACTGACGTGAGCTCTATAGGGAGCTATGTCTCCAGTTTTCTCCCCATCAGCAATTCTGATGTCAATAAGCCACAGTGAGTGGTCGGGACTAGTCTGCAAAAATTGTCAGCATTTATTTTCGCAAGGGCTTTGACCACCTGACCCCAAGGTCAACTTTCTCCCATTTGACTATGGTTGTCTTGAACATTCAATGAATGTCTCCTATCTACTATTTTCTCTGCATTTTCACTCGATTTGTTTTTCCTCCTAGACTGGAGAACTGCATGTGAGAATCTGTGTCTGAATTTGCCTTGCTGCCAAAGTGTGTGTTTATTGGATTTTACTAAATTGGAACAGTTAATTAGTAATGGTTACTGTATCGATTAAGTGAAACTTTCCAATAGAATTGTTATTCTAAATTCTTTTCTTTTTGCTTGTATTTTAACTACAGTGTTTAAATAAATTGTCTTGCTTAATGTCAAGTAGTTTGATCAGTTGCATTGCATCTGAAACACAGCACTTAAATGTCTTTCTTTAAAATAAAAAAAAAATTAGGGTCCACGTAACCTTAGAGTCATAGAGATGTACAGCATGGAAACAGACCCTTCGGTCCAACCCATCTATGCTGACAAGATATCCCAACCCAATCTAGTCTCACCTGACAGCACCCGGCCCATATCCCTCCAAACTCCTCCTGTTCATATACTCATCCAGATGCCTTTTAAATGTTGCAATTGTACCAGCCTCCATCACTTCCTCTGGCAGCTCATTCCATACACGTACCACCCTCTGCGTGAAAAAGTTGACCAGTAGGTTTCTTTTATATCTTTCCCCTCTCACCCTAAACCTACGTCCCCTAGTTTTGGACTCTCCCACACCAGGGAAAAGACTTTGTCTATTTATCCTATCCATGCGCCTCATGATTTTTTAAAACTCTATAAGATCACCCCTCAGCCTCCGACGCTTCAGGGAAAACAGCCCCAGCCTGTTCAGTCTCTCCCGATATCTCAAATCCTCCAACCTTGGCAACATCCTTGTAAACCTTTTCTGAACTCTTTCAAGTTTCACAACATCTTTCCGATAGGAAGGAGACCAGAATCGCAATATTCCAACAGTGGCCTAACCAATGTCCTGTACAGCTACAACATGACCTCCCAACTTCTATACTCAATGCTCTGACCAATAAAGGAAAGCATACCAAACGCCGCCTTCACTGTACTATCTACCTGCAACTCCACTTTCAAGGAGCTATGAACCTGCACTCCAAGGTCTTTGTTCAGCAACACTCCCTAGGACCTTACCATTAAGAGTATAAGTCCTGCTAAGATTTGCTTTCCCAAAATGCAGCACCTTACATTTATCTAAATTAAACTTCATCTGCCACTTCTCAGCCCATTGGCCCATCTGATCAAGATCCCACTGTAATCTTAGATTACTGGTCTATAGTTCCCTGGTTTGTCCTTACCACTTTTCTTAAACAGTGGCACCACATGAGTCAACCTCCAGTCTTCTGGAACGTCACCTGTGACTGTCGATGATACAAATATCTCAGTAAGAGGCCCAGCAATCACTTCACCAGCATCCCACAGAGTTCTAGAGTACACCTGTCTTGGGGATTTATCCACTTTCATTCATTTCAAGACATCCAGCACTTCTTTCTCTGCAATATGGTCATTTTGCAAGATGTCACCATCCATTTCCCTACATTCAATATCTTCCACATCCTTTTCCACTGTAAATACTGATGCAAAACACTCGTTTAGTATCTCCCTCATCTTCTGCAACTCCACACAAAGGCCGCTTTGCTGATCTTTGAGGCACCCTATTCTCTCCCCAGTTACCCATTTGTCCTTAATATATTTGTAAAATCTCTTTGGATTCTCCTTAATTCTATTTGCCATAGCTATCTCATGTCCCTTTTTGCCCTCCTGATTTCTCTCTTAAGTATATTCATACTTCCTTTATACTTGTCTGAGGATTCACTCGATCTATCCTGTCTATACCTGCCATATGCTTCCTTCTTTTTCTTAACCAAACCCTCAATTTCTTTAGTCATCCAGTATTCCCTGTACCCTACCAGCCTTTCCTTTCACCCTAACAGGAATATACTTTCTCTGGATTCTTGTTATCTCATTTCTTAAGATTTTCCATTTTCCAGCCATTCTTTAACCTGTGAACATCTGTGCCCAATCAGCTTTTGAAAGTTCTTGCCTAATACCTTCTTAAAATATTTTGAGGGGGTCTGGTCTGCTCCAAGTTGCCTCATGGGTTCAGTCATTGTTGCAAATTGTCAGCACTGTGCCGAGTTCAACTAACTTAATTAGAAGTGCCTGAGAAATTGCAGTTTCCTTTAGCCAATTCCCCTGCTTCTGTAACCCTGAGAGAAGGACCCTAGCTATTCGAAATACCCAGTCACTTAACTGGCACCCTAGCAGCCTCACCCCACTTGTACACAGTCCTGTTAACTTTTTAACTGCTATTATAACTCATTTGCCTTAGTTATTCACTTTTCCTCAACTGCTGTCAAAAGGTCCTTTATCCCCTGAGATGTGGCAGTAAATGTAATTATAAAAAAGACATCTATTTAGTCCTGCTACGCTATTCCTGCTTAACATTCACAAAGCTTGGCACAATCTAGGACAGAGCAGCCCCCTTGATTGGCATCACATCCACAAACATTCATTCCCTCCACCATCAATGCTCAATAGCAGCAGTGTGTACCATCTACAACATGAACTGCAAAAATTCACCAAGACTCCTCAGACAGCACGTCACATACCAATGACCACGACTGTCTAGAAGGTCAAGGGCAGCAAATATTTGGGATTACCATCATTTGCAAATTACTTTCCAAGTCACTCAATATTTTTCCTTTGAAATATACAGCTGCCACTTCAGTATCACTGGGTCAAATTGTGAAACAACATTCCTAACAGATTTGCATGTATATCTATATCACAAGCATTCCAGTGGTTCAAGATAGCCAATGAAGCCCACATCACACATGTGATTTTTTTTTAAATTGGATTTTTCCCAGGAACCACATGTAATGGTCAGCACATGCTAAGCACATCACACAAAGTCTGTCTTTTAACACTTACAAAGGAAGCTGCCAAAGTCACACTAACTCCTGAAGGCCAATCTACAGACTACAGGCATCTCAGTGGGCATGAAAGATCAACACTTGGTAAGACATTTGCACCACTGATGACATATGCAAAACTATTCAGTCATTTGTCCACAGATGGATCATTTTGTCAAGAGTAATATTTTGTACCTTTCCCTGTTGAGAGAACCTTTCCAAATTGCAGCGTTCCCAGGAATTCCGTGCATTGTAACTGGGAGAGTTCACTCTCCCAATCTGAGGACTCTTGCAGCAATAAACAGAACATTATTTTTCACACAAACCACACGCATGATTAGCCATCACTATCAACATCCTGTGGGTTACCACTGACCAGAAACGGAATTGAAATAGATATATGGATACAGTCAGTTCTTCTATAATGCAATGGCTGCGTTCTTGTTCAACCCTGTGTTATAGAAAAATTGCGTTTTAGAAACAGCGCTTAAAGTGTTGGCGTGATAATCACATTACAGTCAACACACGTTTTAAAAGTTTGTGCTTATCAAATAGCGTTCTCAATTCATCAGTTATGTTATTTTAATTTGTGCTGAGGAAACACACGTTATCACAGAACAATCTGCACTGTGGTTACAAGAGCAGATCAGAATCTATTAATCCTGCAGTGAGTAATTCATTTCCTGACTCCCAAAAACCTGACCACCGCCTCCAAGGCGCAGACCAGGTGTGTAATGGAATACTCCCCACCTGCCTAGATGAGCACAGCTCCAACTACACTCAATAAGCTTGACACCACCCAGAACAAAGCACCTGCTTATTGTCACCACATTCAAAAACTCCAGCATGAACCTCAGTAGCAGCAGTGAGTACCATCTCCATGATAAACAATGGAAATTCACCAAGGTTCCTTCAACAGAAACTTTCAAACCAGGACGACTACCCTCCAGAAGGCCAAAGTCAGCAAATACATGGGAATTGCACCACATGCAAGTTCCACTCCAGGCACTCACCATCTTGACTCAGAAATATATGGTTTTGCTTCAATGTCATTGTCAAAATTTTGTAATTCCCTGTGTATACCACATTGACAACAGCAGTTCAAGACAGCAGTTCAGCACCACCTTCACAAGGCAATTGGAAACGGACAATATATGCTGGATCAGCTAGCGACATGCACATCCCATAAGTGAAGAGTAAAAACGAATTCTAGCCTTATGCTGGAGGGAAGTTTATGAATGAAGCAAAAGATAGCAGTTGGATCTAGGGCATTGGTCGAAGGATTACAGCAATGTCTTGCGACCAAGAGATGGGCCTCCAATAATCACAACCATCCTCCTTTGTACCTGATGCCAATAACTGCAGTTTTCTCCTTTATCACTGACTTCAGTTCTGCTTGAGCTTTTTACTGTCACAATGAGTTAACTGCTCGCTTAACATCAAGTGGTCTTTCTATGTATCAACTGTTTTAGTCTAGTAATTTATTTTTCTTTTAAGAGTCAAACAGACAGTGACTTAAGATTGTGTTGGAACACAAATGCATGCAGGCTCAAGCTCTGCTGAATTCTTCGTGTTTCTGGGGAGACGCCAAGAACTCTTTATGGGCGAAAGCAAATAGCTAGGAGAAAATAATCAGTGCAGCTTTTAAAACAAAGTTAACTAGGAAAATTCCCACACATTTGACAGACTACAAAATACTATAACTAAAAATCGTTCAACTATAAATAATGCCTTCATTAAAAGTTCAAAAATTTGTCAGATGAGCAGTTTAACTTAAATACATGCATCCAAATTGTTAATTAAAAAATAAGCATATTCAAAGGGTTAGGCAGAAACATAATTACAATTACAAGAATATGCACACAAAGAGAAATATTCATCCTGACCTTTCAGATTGTTTCAAAAAAGTGAATCATTTCAAAAATTATTTTACAATCTTTAATCAAGATTTATTTGCTTACTTCTGAATCAGAAACACTCCCTGTAAACCTAACTGTTATTATGTAGGAAATTAGCTGGAAGCTTATTAATTAATAAATAAAAAAAGGAAACATTTAAACTTTATAGATACACTCTCAAAAAAACAGTCACAGATTCAATATCACTTCCAAAAGGCCTTTGATAAGGTGCCACACGGGAGGCTGTTGAGCAAGGTGAGGGCCCATGGTGTTCGGGTTGAGCTACTGGTATGGAATGAGGATTGGCTGTCTGACAGAAGGCAGAGAGTTGGGATAAAAGGTTCTTTTTCAGAATGGCAGCCGGTGACAAGCGGTGTCCTGCAGGGTTCAGTGTTAGGGCCGCAGCTGTTCACATTATGGGCGGCACGGTGGCACAGTGGTTAGCACTGCTGCCTCACAGTGCCTGAGACCCGGGTTCAATTCCCGACACAGGCGACTGACTGTGTGGAGTTTGCACGTTCTCCCCGTGTTTGCGTGGGTTTCCTCCGGGTGCTCCGGTTTCCTCCCACAGTCCAAAGATGTGTGGATCAGGTGAATTGGCCATGCTAAATTGCCTGTAGTGTTAGGTAAGGGGTAAATGTAGGGGTATGGATGGGTTGCGCTTCGGCAGGTCAGTGTGGAGTTGTTGGGCCGGAGGGCCTGTTTCCACACTGTAAGTACTCTAATCTAATTATATATTAATGATCTGGATGAAGGGACTGGGGGCATTCTAGCGATCTTTGCTGATGATACGAAGTTAGGTGGACAGGCAGGTAGTACTGAGGAAGTGGGGAGACTGCAGAAGGATCCGGACAGTTTGGGAGAGTGGTCCAGGAAATGGCTGATGGAATTCAACGTGAGCAAATGCGAGGTCTTGCACTTTGGCAAAAAGAATAAAAGCATAGACTACTTTCTAAACGGTGAGAAAATTCGTAAAGCCAAAGTACAAAGGTATCTGGGAGTGCTTGTAGAGGATTCTCTAAAGGTAAACATGCAGGTTGAGTCTGTGATTAAGAAAGCGAATGCAATGTTGTCATTTATCTCAAGAGGGTTGGAATATAAAAGCACCGTTGTGCTACTGAGACTTTATAAAGCTCTGGTTAGGCCCCATTTGGAGTACTGTGTCCAGTTTTGGTCCCCACACCTCAGAAAGGACATACTGGCACTGGAGCGTGTCCAGCGGAGATTCACACGGATGATTCCTGGAATGGTAGGTCTAACATACGAGGAACGGCTGAGGATCCTGGGATTGTACTCATTGGAGTTTAGAAGATTAAGGGGAGATTTAATAGAAACTTACAAGATTATACAGGGCTTGGAAAGGGTGGATGCTAGGAAATTGTTTCCGTTAGGCGAGGAGACTAGGACCCGTGGACACAGCCTTAGAATTAGAGGGGGTCAATTCAGAACAGAAATGCGGAGACATTTCTTCAGCCAGAGAGTGGTGGGCCTGTGGAATTCATTGCCGCAGAGTACAGTGGAGGCCGGGACACTAAATGTCTTCAAGGCAGAAATTGATAAATTCTTGATGTCACAAGGAATTAAGGGCTATGGGGAGAATGCTGGTAAGTGGAGTTGAAATGCCATCAGCCATGATTGAATGGCGGAGTGGACTCGATGGGCCGAATGGCCTTACTTCCACTCCTGTGTCTTATGGTCTTATCCAAAATGTTGTCACCCACCGAATCGAACTGGTCTTGGATTTCAGACAAGCAAAATTATAGAAACATATCAGACAAGCAAAATTATAAAATAATAGACTCCCTGCAGTGCAGATAGAGGTCGTTCATCCCACTGAGTCAGCCCAACCCTCCAAAGGCATCCTACCCTATCACTGTAACCCCACATTAATCATGACTAATCCAACTAGCCTGAACAACACTGACACTAAGGGCAATTTATCATGGCTAATCCATCTAACCTGCATATTTTTGGCATTTTAACTGCGCATCAGGCAAGCTGTTCTAGGTAAAAGTCAATAAATAAGATGCATTAAATAAATTTATGAGAAAGAATAAATAATATATACATTAATTTTAGAAATTAAGTTTTATTTTTCTTTATATTTATTCTTCACTCAACTTTCGCTATAATGCGCCTCAATCTTATCTCTCTAATAGTTCTACTTTCTTGACCACACAATTGAATTATTCTTCCTTTTTGTAGTGATATCTGCAGGCATATCTGCACACCTTTTTGACATGATTGTGATGGCAAAAACAAAACTTGAGCGAATCTCAATTATTACAGGAGTGCCCAGATGATAAAGGTGCCATACCAGCACTAATAGTGAGAAGTTGGGTGATTCAGATAGACCCAGGCTAGCTGTGGTCAAGAGTTGTCAAAGTCAACTAACCACTAAACTAGCAGTTAGGCAACTGTCCCAATATTTAAACAACAAATCCAAACTTCACTTAACTGAAGAAACTGAATATAATCAATAAGGTCTGTTTTTGGACGGCTGGATTCTGGATGTCCTCCCTCAACATATCACCTCGACACAATTGGCAATGAACTTAACTAACTTAAAATTTGGATTATACTCACCACAATTTTCTCTCTCAACTTTCCACCTATAATCATGTTTTGCCATGTCAATTTCTTTTCTTGCTCATTATCTAAATTTTGAATAATCTTGTTGGTTTTCTCTACTCCAACTGTTCACTTTCTACATCAGAGAGACCAATTGGCAGCCTTTTACAATAATGTTGCGATTAAAAGGACTCATAAACAATTAATTATTAGATTTAACTTATTGTTGCAACCTTAATGTCCAATTTATGAACAAGTTCAGCAATTTAATGAAACCCAAATTCAATGCAAAATACTATTTTCATGAAGCTAACTGAATTAATGCAAATTTTTCAGCGAATTGAGGTTTCTTGTCAAACCTTTGTCTCAAGTTGCTACCTGTTTTGCACATTGATAATGTTGCAAGTTATTCACGGCTTATTATTTCTAAACTATGAAATGCTAAGTTTTCTGTAGTTTGCATTCATTAATGTATTTAAATTTAAATTCCTGGTTAGACACTCAAATTCAGTACAGTTATAAATGTGTAGCAATTGGGGTTATTGATTAATTAATTAATGGAACAATTAACTGTGCAAGCAAATACTGCTTTATACTGAAGGGAAACAAATGTTTCAATACTGCCACCCAGTGGAGAACACTGAAAACACTTCGACGCATGCTGAAACATAAATCACACTAAAAATGAGGGTTAAAAGCTGCAACATCATAACATTTAACTGTACAACATGAACACTTTTTTTTAGAGCAGCAGGAAGTAGCAAAAGCCAAGCAGGGCAAGGCTGCATTCAATCTGAGTTCAGAGCCTACATTCAGAAACAATCAAATTGTGACATCACAGGGAAGTTGGTTCTATCTTACCCTGATTGGAACATCTTGGTTTATGTAAGTAGAACATAAGAAAATAAGCAGAAATAAGTCTTAATGTATTTTTTAAATATTAAAATAAATAATTAGTCATTTGGTAGTACAGTACTCAGGTATTCTATTGATAAAAGAATGTTTTCATAAACTTTGTCTTGCACTAATTTTACAAGACACAAATTCAAGGAGAAAATGATACTTATATTGCATTGATTAATTGGCTAGTAGACTCTAGTAGTGGAGTTGCTATGGTGAATGCACCCATTAATGCTGATTGACAGTTAACAGCCAGGCTTTATTTAAATGAAGCCACAAATGGCTGTAACCAATTTTCTTGAAACAGGTGCAGTGTGCTCTATCTGACCTTTACATGTGATCCCAGACAGTGATGTCCTAGTTAATGTAATATTTGTATATATTACTGAGTTGTAATAAACATCGTCAATACCACATTATCCACATCCACTTTCTTACATTGTGAAAGATAGCTTAAGCATTGTCACATCAGGTAAAGTAACCAACTGAGGCAAAACCAACATCAGGATGCACCATCTGTGGCTAACTAAAGAAGTTAAGGTAAAATTAAACCAGAGAAAAGCATACAATTCTGCAAAGATTAGTGGCAGGTCAGAAGACTAGACTAATATAAAAAGCAGCAAAGAACTACAAAATTCATTAGAAATTAGAGTATGAAAGAAAGCTAGCCAGAAACACAAAAATAGATGGCAAAACTTAATTTTTTTCAAAATTGGCCCTCTATCCATTTGAGTTTCGAGGAATGAAACATTAAAAAAACCTAGGGGACTTGACTGGATGCAGAAATGATGTTGCTCCTCGTGGAAAAAAATGAGAGTAAGGAGAAAGAGTTTAAAAATAAGGATTCTCTCATTTAAGACAGAGGAATAAGAGAATCCTTTTCTTGCTCAGGTGGTCATGTGTGAGAGAAAGTCTTTTCCCCATAGAATGGTGAAGGCAGAATAATTGTATATTTTTAAATTTAGGTCATAGATTCATACAGCACAGAAACAGCTCTTCTGTACTAATCCCATTTTCCAGCACTTGGCCCACAGTCTTGAATGTTATGACATTTCAGGTATTCATCCATGTAGTTTTTAATGTTTGAGAGGTTTCCTGCCTCTACAACCATCCCAGATAGTACATTTCAGATTTCCACCCTCCTCTAGGGGAAAAGACTTTTCCTCAAAACCACCCTAAAGCTCCTACATTTTAGATTCTTCAGCTAGAATTCTGCCCCCTCAGGATTGATGCTTCAACTACTTCCTATCCACCCTGTCTATGCTCATCATGATCTCACTAATCTCAATTACATTCCCCTCTCAGCCTTCTCTGCTCTAGAAAGAGCAACCGGAGACTATACAGTCTCTCTCCATTGCTAAAATTTTCAAACCCAGTTAACATTCTGGTAAGTCTCCTCTGCATCCCCTCCAGTACAATCACATCCTTCCTACAATGTGGTGACTAGAACTGCACACAGTATTCCAATTGTGGCAGAACTAAAATATAACCTCCAACATAACATCTTATAGTCTGCTATGACCGATAAAGACAAAAGGTGCCGTATGCCGCCTTAGCCACATTATTAACCCATCCTGCCATCTTCAGGGATCTGTGAAAATCTATCCAAGACACCACTGTTCTTTTGAACTTTCTAGTATCCTGCCGTTTATTGAGTACTCTCTTGTCTTGAGAATTCTTCACACTTTTCACAGTTAAATTCCATCTGTCACAGATTTTCCAGTCTGATCAACATGACTTTAACATCATGGGGAAAGATGAGCTCAGTTGGCTGGTTTGAAATGCACAGTGGTGCCAGCAGCATGGGCTATATCCCACTCCAGCTGAGATTACCTTGAAGAACCCTCCTTCTCAAACATCTTCCCTGCCTGAGTTGCGACGATCCTCAGGTTAAACAACAATCAGTTGTCTCTCTTTAACGAGAGAGCAGTCTATGGTCTGATAGACTAGCACAACTTAACTTTACATTTACCTATAAACATCAAGACCATCTTCATTTCTATTAACTGGGAGCCAATCTTTGTATCAGCCACAAATTGACTCCCCAAATTCCCATCTATATTGTTCATATATATCATGAATAGCAACATATATAACAGCATGTGCTAGTGGACACCAGCCTCCAGTCACACCACCACCCTCTGTCTCCTGTCACACAGATAATGCTCGATTCAATTTGCTAAGTTATCCTGGATCCCATATGTGTTTACCTTCTTTTTCAGTGTCCCACATGAGGCCTTGTCAAAAGCTTTGCTGAAATCCATATAAACTACATCAGCTGCATCATCCTCATCTATACACCTGGTCACTTCCTTGAAAAGGCATGTCCTTCTCCCTCTGACCAAACCATGCCATCCCTGATCAAACTTTGCCCCTCTAAGTTTAGATTAATTCTACTCTTCAGAATTTTCTTCAATAGTTTCCCACCCACTGATGTGAGACTCACAGGTCTCTAATTCCCTGACTTATCCCCATCACGCTTCTTAAAAAGTGAAATCACGTAAGCTTATTTTTAGTACTCCAACACCTCCTCTGTGGTCAGAACAAAATTAATAGTTGGGTCCAGGTCCCCTGTAATTCATTTCCTCATCTCCCAAATCAGTCTGTATTACTCATCCATTTGTGGATATTTTTCCACTTTAAGACCACCGAAGTCTCCTCACTCCCTCCTCACATCTGCTCCTTTACTGCTACTAACCATTTGGGGGTCCATATTACACTGTTTCCCCAACTAATGAATCCCCCATCACTATAACTATCCCTCCCGCTTTTGTCTTCCTCCCCTCCTGCAAGTTTAATGGTCAGAAGCGTTCTCATCAACTTCAAAATTGAAAATTGATTCAGGAGCAGGATCGGAGGAGATTCCTTCATGACCTGCCTGATTCTCCTTTACTGCCTAGTGATCACCCACTTCCTGTGGTATACCAATGGACATTGGTCTGCAGTCACACAAACAGCTTTCTACCATCACCCTCGTTCCCTGTTCAATTTTGGATCAATTCCACGAAGTTACCCCGAATCTACACGTTTTTGCCTTCTTTATTAGTCTCTTATGTGAGACCTTGCCAAAGGCTTTGTTGAAATCCATATCAACTGTACTTCATCTATACAACTGGTCCTCCTCAAAAAAAGTTAATCAAATTTGTTAGGCATTACCTCCCTCTGACAAGGCATGCTGATGATCCCTGATCAAACCTTAGCTCTCAAAGTGGAGATTCATTCTGTCAGCCTACCCAACTGTCAAGTGGATAGATGTGTCACATTTGCCATACAAGCAAAGAAAAAACACAAGTTTGTTTCCAATCTGGGCTAAAATGCCACGTTTTGGGAACGTGGAACATGGAGTGGTTGAGACAATTTGCATAGATAAATGTAAGGGGACTGTAGATAGTCATGGGGTAGATAAATTGAAGGAGGTTCAAATTAGGATCCTGTGAGCATAAACACTTTCAATTGACTAACTGGGCCAAATTACCTGCAAATTCTATGTAATTCAATGTAAATTGCAAATTTCTGCAAATCCATTAAGATTTACAATTGAGAAAGTAACCTTGGTCAAAATCATAGAGTCTGAGAATAGTAAATCAGAAACTCCACTCAAGAAAAGCTTCAAATGGACTCTCCTTCATTTTTGATCTTGTGAACTAACATTTAATTGAAGTATGATTGCTACATGCTAAAAAGTAAAGAAAATCTAAAGCAAAGGGGGGGGAACCTTGACCCCTCTTCACCTAGTCGTAACACCAAGCAGTGGGGAACATTGTCAGAGACTAAACACAGGAGGAATGAGTTGGCTTCTGGCATGTAAGGAAACAGCCCCATGTCAGTTTTACTGAACAAACCCACATTGATTGTGGTTCAATAAGTTCCATCAATCATTGCACAAAGGTCCTTTCATAGAATTAAACACAGAGCTTCCTACTGCCATACATACTGTATATAAAAAAGCAACTTGCTATTTTGAAACAGTTTTGAGTCATTTAAAACATATTTGTATTCAATCAGCCTTAGCCAGTTTTTCAGAATGACTGCTGCATCAGCAACCGAGCAGCTGACTTGCACGGAGTAGGGGAGCCCATAGAAAGAAAAGACAAACCAGTAAAGCTATTTACATCCCACAGAAACACATACTGTGTAAGGGTGGATTTTATTGCTCCACCACTCATCTGTTTGGTGGCAGTTGTGGGGGGGGAGGGGGCAGGTGCAATTTTTAATCAGGCAGCAGGAGGGGACAGGGACACCATCCCACCCCTGCCAGGAAATTTGTCAATGCACCTGAGAGAGAGTTAGATATTAAACAATTGGAGTATGTTAATCTACCTCTCCTGATGATGACATGCAAGTATCCTGTGCACTGAAATTAATCTCAGAAGTCAGAAATTTCCCAATACACTGACTATTCTAAACAGTCAGCACACCCAAATGGACATGCTCTGTCAGCCCAAGACAAGTAATTATCTATTACTTGTATTAAAATTTTGGTTATCCATTAAACATGTCTACTAATTCACTAATCTCTGCACTGGTATTTAGATGGTTACTAGAAAGCTATTATTGGGGCTTTTAATGCAATTTTTACACTGATTGAGTCGGTCTACATATGGGACTTGGGGCAGTCTTAGACATCTTGCAATGGTTTGTGTAGGTTTTAAGTGAAAAGTCCAAGGGAAGCTGCCACTGGCACAAAAGTGCTGAGGTGGGAAAGTGATTGGCATGGCAGGGCTATGGATTATCCAAAGCTAGGTGTGACAGAGCTGGTCATTGAGATGACGAGCTGAAAGTGGTTGCAGGTCACTACACATCTGTGCGCCTGATGGCACTCATGTCTTTTTGTTGAGAAAAAATACTGCCCGCTCCTGTATTCTATGGAGAATACCCACCCCATATTCCATTGTTTTTACATTGCACACTATTTATTCAGGAAAGTGTGCCATTTTCAGATTTTGTTTATTCTTCTAACCCCATGGAAGTTTTACATGGAAACTGGAGAACATCAAGGGATTGGCGCAAACATGAAGACTCAATAACAGAAATCCTTAAGTGATCAGAGCCTCAGCCAGAGCACCAAAAGAGTTCAATAGCTATTGTGCAAAAGTGCCTGCCAACATCATTCTTCCTATCATTGTAGATGCAAAAAGTGACAAACAGGATAGAAGCAGGAAGGCTGATAGTGAGCTGAAGAGCAGGGAGCCAAAAGTTCAAAAAACAGCTGCTGGAAGTAAATTGCTTCTCTATTTCCAGCAGGCACCAACAGGGCAGGGAAAGCAAAGGAGTCAAATAGAGGGGAAAAAGTGCCCAAGAATTTATTAAAAATTTAAGACCACATTAAAAGGCAAGAAACTAAGAAGCCTATAGAAGTTGACTAATATGGACAATAACAAAAAATTTTAAATATTTTGATCCTAAAGGAAAAATGAGCTAACAAAGAAACTGACAAATCTAAACAGACAAAACCTTTGATGATCTAAGTCATTATGAGTATTTTGTAATTAAATGTAATCATTTTTAACAGTGTCCAGACAGTCTGATGGAAGAACTTATACCACAATCCTTATTTAATTATATTTTGCTTGTTCATTAAACCTTCAACATACATGATGAAAAAAACACAAGTTTAAAATTTATAGCCCTCTACCACAAAATGTCTTGTAGTCAAGTAATAACTTGTTTTTATGTGGTGTCATATCCTGCCATCCTTCTGCATCTTAAAGAATGAATGTCCAGAGCTCATTTACAAACATGAGGTCATTTCCTAAAGTGGGTCTGCCATTTTTTTCTTTGTTCCATGTCATGTTATATGTCAGGTTTACTCTCTCCTTTTGATTTGTAAATTACAATTTTTCTGGAAATGGTCACAAACAGCAGCCTAGAGGCCTTCACTTCATAAGCTACATTGTTTAAAAAATGACCAATGTTTTCTCCAAATGTATCATTATTACTATAGTTTCATATGATGCAAAAAAAAATTAAATGTAACTGAATTACTGAAGTGGTAATGACAGGGTCAAACTAACAAACCAGTCAACAGTAGCAAAAGTATGATAAGGAACAGTAAAGCTTCAAGGAAAAGTACTTAAACTATAATCATTTATAAAGGAGATTTCATTTGTAAAGGAGATTCACAAAGTTTGACCTTCAGCACAGTGAACAAATCTTCAATTGCTGCACTACAAGCGTGTACTTACCGAGTTTGACAGAAGGAGGTTACATTTGGAACTAGACAGTATACCTTGGTGATATATATTTTCCACAGATGTTAGTTATCCTTTCGTAGTAGGAGCATATCATAAACTAACCAGCTGGTTTCCTACTGGATTAAGTATCTCTACATATTCTCACAAATTAAAACTGATATAAACACTATTTTTGGAAAATAACCACCATATCTACTGTGGGAGATATTTCTGAAGAAGTGTTACTGGAAGTTGAGTCTACTTTCTCTCCACAGATGCTACCAGACCTGCTGAGTGTCTCCAGTTATTTCTGTTTTTAAGGCAAATACTTTGTTATCTGGTCCCATAAAATGGTTTTGACTCATTCTAATTCCAGACATTTATCGTTACTCAATTCTCCACCTTTTTCTTTTTATTTTCTCTTCCTATATTGCATAAGCTTTATTTGCAAGAAACTTATTTTTCCAAAAAATATACTTTAAATCAGCTCTATACAGACTTTGCAGAGAAAAAAAGTCAGAGCTTCTCTGCAGTTGCAAAACCACAGACATTTTCTCTGATGCAACATCATCCAGACTCGAAACTTTAGCTTGCTCTCTCTCCATGGATGCTATCTGACCCGCTGTGATCTCCAGCATTTGGTGTTCTCAGTACAGATTCCAGTATCTGCAGTAATTTGTTCCTACAAGGCATTTTCTACTTATGCAGGAAATTGTTTACACTCACTTTGAGGCAACAAGATGGTCTGACAACTAAAAGGACCCTTGTTGACTTTGGCAGAAAGACCTTAGATGGTGGCCTTTCCTCATTGTGCTTTGACAGCAGCTGCCTCAAACTTTAGTGTATCCCTCAGCACACAGTCCTGCCAGCTGCAACACTTCACACTGGAAGATCAACAAGTTTCAGGCAGACCAAAGAGCATCTTTCACCAAGTTGGTGGACCTTTGGGCACAGTCAATGTTTGTCTGGATGCGTGTCCAGGGCAACAGACCACAGAACACAGAGTCCTGCATCACAGGACTACTCTGGACAAACCTCAACAAAATAAAAAGCCTACTGCATCTCTCTGCAGACCTTCTTTGCGAAAGGCACATTCCAAAAGGAGACATGTGACAGTCTCTTCACCAGCACAACCACTTTCAGGGCAGAGTGCAGTGGCACACAGAGACCAGGTATGCATGAAAGAGCTGATGGGCAGTGTTTTCCTCATCAGCTAAGCTATGTCTTGGTGCTTGTTGTAAAGTTCCAGTGAGGAGGCATTCTGTCAGATGACTCTGACAGTCTGCTCAGGGAAACTCCCAATAGGATCCATCCTCCACTTTTCTCATAAGGTGTCAAGGATATTATGTATTGATCGCTACTTGATGGACTTATGGTCAAAGTCATGCGGTGCAAGTTACTCTATTCCACAAAGAATGGATGACACAGAACGGGACTACTTGGAGTGTCACAGCAACACAGGATACTTTATACCCAATGACTGGGTTTTTACTTGCAATGGAAGGGGATTGGTGCTCCTATCAGCATGGTTTCTGCCTCATCTTGGCAATACACTCATCCAAATTTTGGCAAATATACCAGCCCCTCCAACAATATTCCTCACACCTTCAAATAATCTGTCCTGATGGTGACGGGAATAAACGATTGGTTAGCCCAGTTTCCAAAGAATAGGGCCTTGTTTTAATCTCAATTTACCTCAGTTCCTTCCACCAGTTTGAACTGGTTACAGATGCTTAAGAGTCCGTACACTGACAGCAAATTTGAGCAGGAATGGCAACGTCATCCATGTACAGGGAGGCTTTGATTTGCAGGCCTCTGCTGACTGGAATAGTCCATCCACTCAGGCTCACATCTTTCTTGGAAAATAGGTTCTATGCAACACACAAACAAAACAGCGGAGAGAGGGCATCCCTTCCTGACTCTAGATCGGATGGGGCAACTTTTTAATCCTCGTCATTGGTTGAGACAGCCCTGTTTGTACAACCAAAGGTCGTGATAATCAGATGCAGATCAACTGAGGGATGAAAGCTAACTCCAAACCTAGATCTTATCAGACCAACAGTCTTTTGCTTATAACAACAGAAGATAGATAAGGAAAGAAGAATCACAAAAGAGGCTGGTGTTTGAGGTGTTAAAGGTGTTTGAGCTCTAAATTTCTCACCAAGCAATTGGGAACTGGTTCGAGTCATCAGAAAATACGACTCATAAATTGATTTGGAAGTTTGCTAAATGTCTTAGTTTCTCAATTTCAAAAAATATGGTCAGTAGAAAGACTTTAATTGTGCTTGAAGTGACACTTGGTTGCTTCATTTTTTCAAAAGGTGCCACAAGGATCGGTGCTGGGTCCTCTACTTTTCGTCATTTACATAAAATGATTTGGATGCAAGCATGAGGAGGTATAGTTAGTAAGTTTGCAGACGACACCAAAATTGGAGGTGTAGCGGACGGCGAAGAGGGTTACCTCAGATTACAACAGGATTTTGACCAGATGGGCCAATGGGTGGCATAGATACATAGAGATGTACAGCATGGAAACAGACCCTTTGGTCCAACCTGTCCATGCCAAGCAGATATCCCAACCCAATTTAGTCCCACCTGCCCGCACCCAGCCCATATCCCTCCAAACCCTTCCTATTCACATACCCATCCAAATGCCTCTTAAAATGTTGTAATTGTACCAACCTCTACCACATCCTCTGGCAGCTCATTCCATACACATACCACCCTCTGTGTGAAAAAGTTGCCCTTTGGTCTCTTTCATATCTTTCCCCTCTCACCCTAAACCTATGCCCTCTAGTTCTGGACTCCCTGACCCCAGGGAAAAGACTTTGTCTATTTATCCTAACCACGCCCCTCATAATTTTGCAAACCTCTATAAGGTCACCCCTCAGCCACCAGCATTCCAGAGAAAACAGCCCCAGCCTTTTTGCCTCTCCCTATAACTCAAATCCTCCAACTCTGGCAACATCCTTGTATATCTTTTCTGAACCCTTTCAAGTTTCACAACATTTTCCATTAGGTAGGAGACCAGAATTGCACGCAATATTCCAACAGTGGCCTAACCAATGTCCTGTACAGCTGCAACATGACCTCCCAACTCCTGTACTCAATACTCTAACCAATAAGGGAAAGCATACCAAACGCCTTCTTCACTATCCTATCTACCTGTGACTTCACTTTCAAGGAGCTATGAACCTGCACTCCAAGGTCTCTTTGTTCAGCAACATTCCCTAGGAACTTACCATTAAGTGTATAAGTACTGCTAAGATTTGTTTTCCCAGATGGAGTTTAATTCAGATAAATGCAAGGTGCTGCATTTTGGGAAAGCAAATCTTAGCAGGACTTATACACTTAATGGTAAGGCCCTAGGGAGTGTTGCTGAACAAAGAGACCTTGGAGTGTAGGTTCATAGCTCCTCGAAAGTGGAGTCGCAGGTAGATAGCATAGTGAAGGTGGCGTTTGGTATGCTTTCCTTTATTGGTCAGAGTATTGAGTACAGGAGTCGGGAGGTCATGTTGCAGCTGTACAGGACATTGGTTAGGCCTCTGTTGGAATATTGCGTGCAATTCTGGTGTCCTTCATATCGGAAAGATGTTGTGAAACTTGAAAGGGTTCAGAAAAGATTTACAAGGATGTTGCCAGGGTTGGAGGGTTTGAGTTAAAGGGAGAGGCTGACCAGGCTGGGGCTGTTTTCCCTGGAGCATCAGAGGCTGAGAGATGACCTTATAGAGGTTTACAAAATTATGAGGGGCATGGATAGGGTAAATAGGCAAAGTCTTTTCCCTGGGATAGGGGAGCCCAGAACTAGAGGGCATAGGTTTAGGGTGAGAGGGGAAAGACATAAAACAGACCTAAGGGGCAACTTTTTCACGCAGAGGGTGGTACGTGTGTGGAATGAGCTGCCAGAGGAAGTGCTGGAGACTGGTATAATTGCAACATTTAAGGGGCATTGGATGGGTATATGAATAGGAAGGGTTTGGAGGGATATGGGCCGGGTGCTGGCAGGTGGGATGGGATATCTGGTCGGCATGGACGGGTTGGACCGAAGGGTCTGTTTCCATGCTGTACATCTCTACGATTCTATAACTCTAGATATAAAAGGAAATCAAAACTTTGCTAAGACAATGAAATAACTCTTTACTTCACTTTTCTTTAAGTTAGCAGTCTCTTTGTGAAATATTTAAGTGAATCAACATATGTAACAAAGTCACTAGCACTTCCCTGTGCCAGACACATTTCTCAGTTATCTGCATAGGTGTCAGTCCATTATTTTTCATAATCTAATTACATAGTCAGATTGAGTGGAAGCATCACATTTAAGACAGGGTTTTAAACATCAAAAGTTGCACAACAGGGAACAGATATAAATTCAAGTTGCATGAAGTTTATGTATTAACATTTTATCAGTCTGTATTGTTGCAAGCAATATAGAACAGGTTAATAACCTCACTGAGCAGCACACTAAACTTTTAAAATTATTATGTAAAGCATCACAAATTCAAATGAAATTGTAAGCTTGTCACAAAGAAACATTAGAGGGATTTTCTATCAACATCAAATTTAATTTATAGTTATCACCAGATCCAAAACTTGTTAGCTGAGAAAAGCATTATTTCTAAATATATTTGAATAAAAGAAAATAATTGTTAACACAAAGAAGTAATATAGCATACAAAAGGTTTCACAATCTCTGTTGTTCATTTGCAATCTCAAGCTATCATATGTTTGTTCAACTCAAAAGTAAGAGAAGTAATAAAGTATCAAATGATACCATTCACATCCGCACTGCAGTATATCCACTGTTACATGAGAAACAGATTAGTCCGATTACTTTGAAATTTATATAGACATATGACCACCCACTAATGAGAAGCTGGTGATTAAAGAAAATCTGAACACTAATATTTACCAGTAGTAGTCTCCAATCTGCAATATAATTACAGTATTAACTATCTCCTCATAGTCTGGTCTGTAAGTTGTGGCTAATGGCATCTATATCAGCATCAAATTCACCTAACAACCCAAGAACATTACATACTTCAAAAATCCTGTTATGCATTGCAATAGTCACCACATAAGTGATCAGCAAGAGCATTTCTCTATACCACCAAGAGCTCATTTTTTAAAACAGTGTATGTGGAAACCCATGACCCAGCAGGAACAGAAATCGAGGAAATACATTCTCTGCTGGGAATCTGAAAGTTAAAATAATACCCAACAAATTTTTGATGCAACAGCAAATTAAAGGTTGGTTCCACAAAGTTAATGACAGCAAGGTGAATAAATAAATTACCATTTTAAAAAAATCTATTTTTTTAAAATTAAGATGATTACAAGTCATTACCAAGGCCTATTGTACTTAATTGGATTTTGTATTTCACTACTTCATAAGTTACAAATACTGTTTTAATTGCACAAAATTAAAAGGTTTTAAGTTGCAATAACATACGTGGAAGATCTTTTTTAAAATTAACTTCAAGTGGCAAGATTAGTAAAACACAAGCTATTCCTCCATGCCTAGAACAACAATCAACTAACATACAAAGAAACCAACAGAAAGATAAAATAGTTACAAGTAGGGTCAAGAATATAAGGCAAATCTTAATCAGGAAACCACCCAAACTTTACCTGCGAAAATTCAGAATTGAGGTCCTATATTTTACCCACAATGAAGACCACACACGAAAACATCAATACTTTAAAGGAAATTATTCCGTACAGATTTGAAACATCTGATTTATAAAACTTAAGTTAACAGGTCGTTCTGGTTAATAAATGACAAGTTTATTTAATAAAAATTCAGTCTAACAATGCCATTACTACTCTAAGGTTAGCAAGTGACAATGAGAATAAACAGATGCCTTTATTAATATCAGAATGTTTGATTTTGCTCCACTATTTTTTTTAAACTAAAAGCATCCTTCTTCAATTTTATTTGAAGTTGGGGTATGGAATACAGAATCCAAATTCCACCCTATAATCAAATATTGCATATTTGTTATATATTTATGTTTACACATGTTGCATATTACATTCAGAACATAATCTCACCAATCTATGAATGTTGTACTATTGCATTATAAGCTTTAGGTTAATGTAGCTCAAAAGGACCTTTGAACAATTTCACTGAATGCCTAAGTTTGGTCAAAAATTTATAGTAAATATTATGAAGACTATTAGCATTTACATTTATTTCCAAGTGTAAATCACACAAAAACTTTCAGCAATCTCGCATACAAACATTCAGTTAAACTCAGAATCAGGGGGTTATTGTCCAAGTTTCCCTATTCCTGCAGAGGACCTGTTGTGTGGCATGTGGTTGAGAAACTCTGCATTCAAATATATGACGTGCAGGTGCCAGTGTTGGACTTGGATGGACAAAGTTAAAAATCACACAACACCAGGTTATAGTCCAACAGGTTTATTTGGAAGTCCTAGCTTTCAGAGCACTGCTCCTTCATCAGGTGGCTGTGGAGCAGGATCATAAGACACAGAATTTATAGATCTCAGTGTCATGCAATTGAAGTGGTATATTGAACAAAAGTAGATTGCGGTTCAGTAAATCTAGCAAAAAATACCAATCTAAGTTTGTTCAATATATTATTTCAGTTGCATCACACTGAAATCTCTTGCTATAAATTCTATATCTTATGATCCTGCTCCACAGCTACCTGAAGAAGGAGCAGTGCTCCGAAAGCTAGTACTTCCATATAAACCTGTTGGACTATAACCTGGTGTTGCATGATTTTTGACTTTGTCCATCCAAGTCCAACACTGGCACCTGCACGTCATATATTTGAATGCAGCATTTCTCAACCACATGCCATACAATAAATTCTCTGTTGGACTATAACCTGTTGTTGTAAGGCTTTTAACTTCAAATACATGAACAGCATGAAGCTGTGTCACTTGCATGATGGTTAGACACCTAATGTGTCAGAAGGTTAGTGCTTAATTACTTCCAAACAATGTTTCTGATATTAAAATTCTACTTTTAATATGTGGAGTTGCATTCCTTCTGAACGTAATTACCATTGGAGATAAGGAAAAAGAATAAAATTTCCTTTGAACATTTGTTTTCCAGTCTATTTTACCTAATGCTCTTGATTTCTTATTTCTTTCTCTCTCTTCATTTAACTTTCTGTTCATGAGGTGACATTGAATTAATATTCTAAGTTGAATTTCCAGATTCCGATTTGGAGTTAGAATCATAGAATCCCTACAGTGTGGAAACAGACCCTTCGGCCCAACAAGTCTACACCGACCCTCCAAAGAGTAACCCATCCAAACCCATTCTCCTATTCTGTTATCCTATATGGATCGCTGACTAATGCACCTAGCCTACACATCCCTGAACACTATGGGCAATTTAGCATGGCCAATCCATCTAACCTGCACATCTTTGGATTATAGGAGGAAACTGGCCCAAGCAGACATGGGGAGAATGTGTAAACTCCACACAGACAGTTCCCAGAGGCTGAAATCAAACCCAGGTCCCTAGTGCTGTGAGGCAGCAGTGCTAACCACTGAGTCACCATGCCACCCTAAAGTAACTATTTTGATTGGCTAAGTAGATATAGTTACATGCTCTGTTTATACAAGTCCTAGATCCCAAATGGGAGAGTTGTGTTGAAATGGCTTTCTCATCACAGTAAGTTCCAAAACTAATGTTCATAGAAAGTCTGTCAGCAAGGATAATTGTATGGGATAGCTAGATTTATTCACCGGTATTCACAAAGTTCTGTCCATTAGGTTCAAAGTGCAATGCTGTCAATTACAAAGTATTTTTTTAAATAACATCAAATTTATAATTTAAAGTAATAATACAAACTTATATAAAATTAACACATATGAACTGAAATGTTCTGTTTAATTCAAAACAAACAAAAGCCTGTTAAAGACTTAATTGGAGAATCTATTAATAGTCATGTACAACTTATTTTTAATGATAATAGTATAAATCTATAAGCATGCTTGTTTGGATAGAAATACTCTGTTGTACCAAACCCCGGGCTTGTTTTAGTGAACTTCCACAATGACGCAGCCACCTGCAACATCACTTTGACAACCAGGTCAATGAAGTCACAGTAGTAGTTAGACTGTTGTCTTACAAGATAGTACTAATGCTTGCAATGTTCAATGTAACATCTTAAAATCAAATAGGAAGAGTCTGTGGGACCTTATTAAATAAGCAGGAAGAGAAAAACTTCCAACCATTTTGCAACAGTTTATTACATATTTTATTCTGATTATTATGATAAATATAAAAATGACTTGCTATATTTGTAGAATGAGTTCTATTATGGTTTCTAAATCTCTACAGAAAACAGCTCACTTTTGCAAACAGAGGAATGGATTGCAAATGTGCATAGTAATTAAATCCTTAAAGTGTATTTTAAAAACAAATATGAAGTAGAATTCCAGGTATAGTTCCCCAATCGCTTACTATTATTTTCAGCCAAAACCTTGGAAATTGTCATTCCATTCAAATCACCGCTGATCTGAAGTTATAATGCAAATGCGACAGAATCCCTACAAAAATTACTGGTGGAGTTTTAAACATATTTCCAATCACAGTCCTTCACAAGCTCAAAGTGACAGATAATCTTACCTGTATCCACTCATTGGCCTTCAGTTCCACAGCATTCTCAGGTTCTGCACTGTATAAACACCACAGACACTGTAATAGGTACTGTTGGCTGGTCTCTGTATTAACAAACAGTAGTAAGGTTCTCAATACACAGTGGACTGAAATTTATAAAGTAACTACAGCAAAGCGTATCAGAGCACTAGATTTTTATGGCAGGTTGACAGTCTCTTGGGGTTTATTTGAACAATATGAATTAGAATATTTTAACATAAATCATGACCATATTCAGAAATTCTGGTTGCCTGAAACAGTTGCATATTTGTTACAGTGAAAACAACTAGATTATAGGTTTATTATTTACATTTCAACTCAGATTAACTAAGTATTGGCTAAACCAAAATCTTCATTGTAATTACCTAAAAATATCTATTATTAACAGATGTATGACTTAGTAGTAACAACATCCACACGAATTGTACGATGAAAATCTGAACAATGAACAGATCCTTAAACAGCCACTTTGGTTGTCTATTCACATGAAAATGGCTATCCGAATCACTTTCAGCACTAACAGATTACAAGTATGGACTATTCCAATCCAGGCTGCAGCAAGAGAACCATAAACAAAAATTGTTGGAGAAACTCAGCAGATCTGGCAGCATCTGTAAAGAGAAAGCAGAGTTAACATTTTGTGACCTTTCTTCAGAACTTTGAAGTTTCTCAGCTTTTTCTCTACAAATGCTACCAGACCTGCTCAGTTTCTCCAGTAATTTCTGATTTTGTTTGGATTTCCAGCATCTTCAGTTATTTAGTCTTTTTTTTACAGAAAGAAAATTCTGAGTAGAAAGCATTAGATCCATTTAGCCCAATATCAATGAGGTGAGCTAAAAAGCCCTGATGACAGAATGGTCAACAGATGTTACTCAGCTAGAATAATGTAGAATGTTTCAAATCAGCTGAGTAGGTATGACAAATACATTTAAATTCTGATTCAAAAGTAAATCACTACAAGCAATTGAACCCTGAATTAAAAACAGAAAACACTGGAAATACTCAGCCGATCTGGCAGCAACTATAAGAAATAGAATTAATATTTTGGGTAATTGACCTCTGAACAGAACTGGGACAAGTTAGAGACTTAATAGGTTTTAAGTAGGTGATAATGGGACTGGAGGGCGGAAGGCAGGAAAGATTTAATAACAAGAGAATTTGTGGTTCAAGGACAAAGAGTACTAATGGAACAAGTAAGGAAACAAAACGTCGATATGAAGAAAGTGTGAATGGGAGTATTATGAACAGCTGTCGTCTAAAATCTAAAAGAGAAAGAAAGAGAAAAAAATTTAAAAATGCACTAAAGAGAAAGGAATTGAAGGAGGACAGAGATTACAATCTTAAAGGATTGAACATAACAGTGAACCTAGAATATACGAATGACGTTCAGTTCTTTGAACTCACACTGAGCTTCATTCGAAGACTGGAAGGGGTACAGGACAGAGAGCTCAGAATGAAAGCAAGGTGGAGTTTTAAAAGTTGGGATCTCGTACAACAGCTATCCAGTGCTGAAGTGAGACCATATCTAAGTGTTGTGTGTCGTTTTCATTTCCCTACAAGAAAGGAATGAAACAAACAAGGATGCTGGAGAAACTCTGCAGGTCGGCAGCACCTTTCTGTAGAAAGAGAAACAGAATAAACATTTCAAGTCCAGCATGATCTTCTTCAGAACTGTAAGGACTTAGAAAATGTTTCTTCTTATATACTTTTGACATAGGAGGACATCCAGAGGCAAAAGACAATGCAGTTGTTAATAGTGGAAAAAGAGGAAAAAATGTAAAATGGATGCAAGTTAAGATGTGAAAGGGTCGTCTCTACTAATGTCAAAATAAACAAGACACAGCTCTTGCAGAAGTAAGGTAAAGGGAAAGAGACAAAAAGAAAGAGAGGGAGAGAGAGCGAGAGGAGAGAGAGAATATAAGAACAACGGAGAACATAACAGTCTGCATTCTCCCCAACACTGGCGAGACCAAATACAGTCTCGGTGATCGCTTTGCAGATCATTTCCCACTGTGCCTGTAAGAATGACCCAGACCTTCAGGTGCTAGTCATTTCACTAAATCACCTTGTTCTCAGACTTAACATTTGTCCTGGACCTGCTACCTGGACCAAAGCTCAATGCAAGCTGGAAGTCGACCACCTCATTTTCTGCTTAGGCAACTTGACAGCTTCTTCGGCTCAATACTGAATTGAGTTCCATAACTTCACATCATTTTTCTTACATCACACTCCCCCCTCCCCACACTGTTCCTTGATTTGTTTGGGTTTTATTGACTTTGCTGTCAGCAAGCGAATCCATTTTCTCCTTTTCACAGCTAACAATTAAACACATTTTATATTTCTATCCCTCCTTGCCCACCATTCTCATTGCCCAGCAGTATCTTTGTATTTTACTCTGACTGCTTCATTCACTCCCGCCCCACTCCATCTACAACTTTAAAAACCTATAGAGTTTCTCCGCCTCATTTTATTTTGACAAAAGATTCAACCTTGTTCCCTGTTATATCCTTTAGAGAAACTCAATCCCAGTGATGTCACTCTTATTTTAGCTCTTTCATTTCTTACTTAACTTCCTCTTTTCTGTTGTGATGACCTGACTTCCCTTCCAGTTCTGATGGCCTAGAAATTTATTTCTGGTTCTGACAGTCTAAACATCTATTCAGTACTGACAGCTTAGAACCTTCTACAAACTCTCACAACAATCTGGAGATTCTGAAAAATAACCTGCCTCTTGAAGTGACAGTTTTTTCTGCACTGAAATCCAGACTCTTCTGATCTGAAACCCGACTTTGAATGGAAACCCACTGGTGGTTGCTGGTTTGTTTTCCCCGTACACCACAAAGGCGCAACTTTGTAAATACCTCATCAATTAATGTCAGAAGTATCCTGCTATACACATAATTTCAGCCATATGCCTTCTTGGAAATGATATCATTGAGCCATACAGCATAGAAACAGGCCCTTTGGCCCACCAGGTCTCTGTCAACCAACCAACACCAAACTACACTAAGTTCTGTTTACTTGCAATTGGTCCATAGCCTATGCTCTGACATGTTAAGTACTCATTCAGATGCTTTTTAAATGTTGCTAGAGCACTTGTCTCCGCTCAGGCAGCATGTTCCATATTTCTAATCCTCTGGATGGAAAAGTTTTTTTTTTCTCAAATTTCTTCTAAACCATTAATTCTTCACCTTAAACTTATGCCCTTTGGTCTTAGACATGTCTGCCAGGGGGAAAGATTCTCACAATCTACTCAGTCTACACCTCACATAATTTTGTGTAATTCATTCACAGACCCCCGTCTCTGCTCCAAGGAAAACAAGCTCATCCGATACAGTTCATCCTCACAACTGACACTTTTCATTCCAGGAATCATCCTAATGAATCTCCTCTGCACCCTTTCCAGGACAATCACATCTTTGCAATAGTATGATGATCAGAACAGCACACAGTATTCTGTCTGTGGCTTAACCAATGTTTTATGAAGTTGTAACAAGATTTTCTTGCTCCTATAGTCTATACCCCACCCCCACCTGGCTTCTTCACCACCCTGTCTATCTATATTGACACCTTTAGGGATCTATGTATTTAATTCACTCTTTCAAATGTCTTTCTGACCACTTTATTTTTAAAAATCGTGTGCCTTCACAGAACTGAAACCATAGATCTATCTGTGCTCCACTTTAAAATCTACATTCGCAAATGTTAATTTATTATTGATCTTGTTCACACAGTATTGAGGTGACCACATGAGGAGAAGCAATATTCTGAAGTAAAAGTTGTCCAGGTAAATCAGTTTCACCTGGAAGGAAGTAAGTATGGCGTGGGACAGTGAGAAGAGAGCAGGGAAAAGGGCCTATATGTCATATCCTGTGCTTGAATGGTGGGATGCCATAGCAAGGGGAGAAATGTTGGAAATGACTGAGGAATGTATTGTTACGACAAGAATAGAAAGCCAAACCAAATCAGCCCCGTTATTACGGGATTCATACTGCAGTGACTTTCAAAATTGCTTAATTGTTTCTAATGAGACTTGACAAAAAACAGATCTTGGACACCAAGTTTATGACAAACAAAAATTAACAATATACCATTAGTAATCTGGCAAAAGAAAAGGGACTGTGATATGCAAACTGTCTAATCATACGATTATCAGCTCATTGACGTTTAAGCTGTTTTTCATGTTCTGGGTAATACTGGATATTCTAACTGTCTCTATTTAAGAAGAATAGGGTGGCACGATGGCTCAGTAGTTAGCACTGCTGCCTCACTGCACCAGGAACCTAGGTTCAATTCCAACCTCATGCAACTGCGTGGAGTTTGCTATTCTCCCAGGGTCTGCATAGGTTTTCTCCTGGTGCTCTGGTTTCCTTCCACAGTCCAAAGATGTACAGGTTAGGTGGATTGGCAATGGGAAATGCAGGACTCCAAGGACGGGGATAGGTCTGGGTGGGATGCTCTTTGGAGGTTGATGCAGACTTAATGGGCTGAACACTGTAGGGTTCTATGTGAGTCAAAAATCTCAGAATTACATAGCAATTAGTCTGACTTCAACTTTAGGAACGTTGCTTCAAAATATAGGGCAAGATTTTGTGTTTTGAATTGGGTCCTGGATATTGTGGTCAAATACTGGTCCCAAAAGTGTTGCACATTAGTTGCAGTCACCCAATATTAATTCTGGCCTTGTATACCCATTAGTAACCAGTGGGTGTACTCATCATCCAATTAAGGAGGCCAAGTGGGCTCTGTAAGGAGGGAACTCCAAAAGTAGCCATTCCTACACACATGGAGCTGCAACTGGGGGCACCTTCCTACATATTTTAAAGATTAGAACTAACACTTAGCTATAGAAGATAGTAAAATAGAACAGAATATAATATAATTCAGTAAAGTGTATACAAGACTGAAGAAATCGCATTTGAAATTTTCCCCCATCTGCGCAGGCATTCATGTTGTTAGACCTTGTTAAGGAAACAAGTTTTAACAGATTTCTAGTTATGATTGGAATCAAATAAGTTCACATATTGGAAGCACTGAAAAAAGTCCATGGAGAGAGCAATCCTTTCCAGCAGTGCTTGAGGCACAAATAGAATTGTCAGCCCTGACAGTAGATGGAATACACAATCTTAACAAGGAAACCATCTGGGTACAGGTCTCAGGTAAGAGTTTGAGAGAAGAATTTCTACTAGGAGAAATGAGGACAGAAATGCTTTTGATAATTAAGAAACGAAGAAAATTTAATACTGAAATGCTTAGGACGTGGTGAGTTGATGTCTTAAGTATAATTCAAACTACCATTATGCCATGAACTGCACAAAAAGGTATTATGAACTTTTCTGAACTAAACATGAAACAGAAGATTTAGAGGAAGAAGGTGGAAACATGAATAGAAAAGAAGGCATTGTATTGGTGTCAATTAGTTTCAGGCCAGCATGTTGGATGTGTTGATGGCAGAATCTTTCAATTGTGCAATATTATGCAGCTGAAGTGTGAAATAGACTAACTAAAATGTTGCTCAGATTCAAAGTAATAAGAATCGGTACAAAGCTAAAAAATTTCAGGTTTGGTGATGGTAGCGCAAACTAAAATCTTTAAGAAGAGTGGTCATTCTTTGTAAAATAGCCAAAAGTCAGCTTGTCAGTGTGGATATAGGATTCGCTAAAACATCACCTGTTATTCAGTATGTCAGCAATACAGAAAGTGCAAATGAAAATGGAAATGCAAAATGACAAAGCTACTGCATTTAGAAATTCTGTAGAGTTGCAATTTACAGAATCAGGATGCCACTGTATTCAGTGACCAACACAGGAACAGAAGTTAGCAATTCAGCCCAGCAAGTCTGCTCTGCCATTCAATAAGATCATGGCTGATCTGATAATCCTCAACTCCAGTTTCCTACTTTTCTTCAAAACCCTCAATTCCCTTGCTGAAAAAAAAGTCTGTCTTAGCCTTGCATATATTTCATGGCACAAACTTAACAGCTCTCTGCAGTGAAGAATTCCACAAAATCCCAGTCCCTGAGAGATCCCAAGTCTTAGAAAGGCAATCCCTTATTGGGAATTATGCCCTCTGATCTCAGATTCTCCCATAAGGGGAAACAATCCTTGCTCACGTACCCTGTTAAGTCCACCAACAATCTTATATAGTTCAATAAGATTATTTTTCAAATTTGATGAGTAGAGGCCCAACCTACTCAACCTCTCCTCATTAGACAGTCCCTCCATAGCTGGTGCTATTGAAGTAAATCTTATATGGACTGTCTCCAATGCTAATCATGATTTGGAAGTGCTGGTGTTGGACTGGGGTGGACAAAGTTAAAAATCACATAACACCAGTTTATCGTCCAACAGGTTTATTTGGAATCACTAGCTTTCGAAACGCTGCTTCTTCTTCAGGTGGTTATGGAGCAGATTCTACAGATTTGAAAGCTAGTTTTTCCAAAAAAACCTGTTGGACTGTGACCTGGCATTGTGTGATTTTTAACTTTGTCCAATGCTAGTGGATCTTTATTCAGATAAAAGACCCAAAGCTGTTCACGGTATTTCAACTGCGGTCAGACCAATCTCTGTATAGTTTTAGCAAAAGCTCCCTACTTTTATAGACTTCAAAATAAAGGCCAGCATTCCATTGCTTTCCCTATTACCCACTGAACTTGAATGCAACATCAGTTAGCTTAGCAAAGTCAGGAAGGAGACATCCCATCCAAAGTGAGACGCAGCCCAAGTGTCATAGAAGAATCATAGAATCAGCCCTACAGTTCAGGAGGAGGCCATTTGGCTCATCTGCAACAATACTCCAAAGAGCATCCCCATAGCTGCACACTTAATGTGGCCAAACCACTTAGCCTGTACATCCCTGGACACTATTGGACAATTTTGTATGGCCAATCCATCAAACCTGCACATATTTGGACTGTGGGAGGAAACCAGGGCACCCAGCAGAAACTCATATGGACACAGGGAAAACATGCAATCTCCACACAGACAAACCACCTGAGGCTGGAATCAAAGCCTGGTCTCTAGCACTAAGTCTGTAGTGCTAACCATGGAGCTACTATGCCAACCAATACAGTTCAGGGAATTTGGTGGTAATGTGACAATTTGGTGCAATGGGAAACAAAGTGTTTTTTGTTTGCTTTCTTCTTCTGGCTCAAAATTTGTAAGAGTGTTTAACAGGATAACAGAAGTCCAAAAGCAAAGACCCAGCATAAGAGTAACATCACAGGTTAAGTTCCTTGGTGATAACTGTTAATTTGACCATCCATTATGGATTCTTTCAGAAGGTAAATAAGGGAAATATTACATGCTACAAACTAAAAGACTAGTCCGAAATTTTTAAAATCAAATTAAGAACTAAATCATTAAAATAAACATGCCGAACCAGGCATTTCACTGTAACTGCATGAAGTGGTAGCTGGTGGACCCTATTATGTTTCATAGCAACCACATTTGTTGCAAGTGTTGGTTGCTTGAGGAACTGATGAGCTGCAGTCTGAGCTTTGAACACTGCGACACATCAGGGAGGGGGAGAGTTACACTGGACTTAGTGATTCAGGAGGCAGTCACATCTCTTGATAAATACCTCAAATTCAGTCAGTGGTCAGGAACAGAAGGGTGGCACTATGTGCGAGGCAGCTAGAGGGATTCAGGAGGTGGTTGTGAAGGAGCTTCAGCCCTTGAACTTATCTAAGATTATTCTTGCTCCCTGTGTGGACGAGAGTTGAGGCAGAGGGGTGGGTGTGGTGTTGGTTGGGGGGGGGGGGGGGGGGAAGAGTGTCTAGGTAGGATGAGCAAACTGACCATAGCACTATGGTACAGGGAGCCATTCAAGACTGGGGGACTTCAACTTGTAGATAGACTGAGAAAATGAGGTTGGTAGCGGATCTCAAGAAAAGGAATTTGTTGAATGTCTGCGACATGGGTTTTTTTGGAGCAGCTAGTCACACGGCCCACTAGAGAACAAGCAATTCTGGATTTAGTGATGTATAATGAGGCTTGTTTAAGGAGCTTAAAGTGAAGGGGCATCTAGGAGGCAGTGATCCTAATATCATACAATTCCTCCCACAGTTTGAGAGAAATGCTGAATCAGTTCTAACAGAATTACAATTGAGTAATTGTAACAACAAAGACACAAGGGAAGAGCTGGCCAGGGAAGCCTTGCATGGAAGACAGTCAAGCAGCAAAGGCAGGAGGTTCTGGGGGGTAATTCAAGAGACACAGCAGAAATTCATCCCAAAGAAGAAAAATATAAAGGAGAGATAACATGGCTGACAAGGTAATTCAGGAACAGCATAAAAGCAAATGAAAAAGCACACAAGCATGGTGAAAATTATTGTGAAGCCTTTAAAAGCCAGCAGAGGACATTTTAAAAAAGAACAAAGTGGAAGAAGATGAAATATGAGAATGAGCTAGCTAGCAATATCAAAGAAGACTAGAAGAGTTTTTGTAGATATTCAAAAAGTAAAGGAGAGGCAAGAACGGACATTGGGCCACTAGAAAATGAGGATGAAGAAGTAGCAATGGGGAACAAAGAAATGGCAGAGGAACTGAACAAGTTTTCATAGAGGAAGACACCATAACATACCAGAACTTCAAGAGAGTCGAGGGGAGAGGTGAGTTAGTGGCCATCACTAAGGAGGTGGTGCTGGGGAAGTTGAATTATCTGAAGGTGATTAAACCACCCAGACCAAATGGACTGCACCTCTGTATTCTGAAGGAGATAAGCCCTTCCTGATGAAGGGCTTATGCTCGAAACGTTGAATTCTCTATTCCTGAGATGCTGCCTAACCTGCTGTGCTTTGACCAGCAACACATTTGCAGCTGTGATCTCCAGCATCTGCAGACCTCATTTTTTACTTTCTGAAGGAGATAGTCAGGGAAATTGTACAGGCATTGATGCTGATCTTTCAGGAGTCACTGGAGTCAGAGAGGGTCCTAGAGGATTGCCATGCAGCAAATGCAAGACCCCTATTTAAGAAAGGAGGGAGATAGAAGGCAGGAAACTATAGACTGGTTAGCCTGACTTCGGTCATCGGTAAGATTTGAGTTCATTACTAAAGATGAGATTGCAGAGTACTTGGAAGTGCATGGTAATAGAGTGGAGTTAGCACAGCTTTGACAAGGGGAGGTCATGCCTGACAAATCTCTTAGAATTCTTTGAGGAGGTAACAAGCAAATTAAACAAAGGAGAACCAGTGGACATGATCTATTTGGATTTCCAGAAGGCCTTCGACAAGGTGTGACATAGGAGGCTGCTGTGGGCGGCACAGTGGCACAGTGGTTAGCACTGCTGCCTCACAGTGCCTGAGACCCGGGTTCAATTCCCGACTCAGGCGACTGACTGTGTGGAGTTTGCACGTTCTCCCCGTGTCTGCGTGGGTTTCCTCCGGGTGCTCCGGTTTCCTCCCACAGTCCAAAGATGTGCGGGTCAGGTGAATTGGCCATGCTAAATTGCCCGTAGTGTTAGGTAAGGGGTAAATGTAGGGGTATGGGTGGGTTGCGCTTCGGCGGGTCGGTGTGGACTTGTTGGGCCGAAGGGCCTGTTTCCACACTGTAAGTAATCTAAATAAGAAACAGTCCATGGTGAAGATCAAGATACTGGAATGATTAGAGGACTGGCTGAAGACAAAACCTAACTTTAAAGGGGCCTTTTTCAGGATGGAAACCGGTGACAAGTGGAGTTACACAGGGGTCAGTGTTGGGACTGCAACCATTCATGTTACATTAACAATCTGGACTAAGGAACTGAGGGCATAGTTGTTAAGTTTGCAGACGATGCAAAGATTGGTGGAGAGACAGAGAGTATTGAGGAAGCAGGGAGACTGCAAAAGGACTTGGACATATTAGCTGCGTGGGCAAATAAGTGGTAGATAGAATACAATGTGAGGTAAGTGTGACCTTAAACATTTTGGTAGGAAAAATAGAGGTGTAAACAATTTTCTAAATGGTGAAAGGCTTTGGAAATCTGATGCACAAGGGGACTAAGGAGTCATAGTTAAGGTTCTTTTAAGGTTAACATACAAGTTCAGTTGGTGGTTAGGAAAGCAAATGCAATGCTGGCATTCATTTCAAGAGGCTAGAAAACAACAACAGCAGGGAAGTACTGCTCAGGCTGTATAAGCTCTGGTCAACACGAATTTGGAATATTGCGAGAAGTTTTGGAAAGATAAGCTGCCGTTGAAGGGAGTACAGAGGAGGCTTATGAAAATTATCCTTGAAAGGGCTTGTGATACAAGGAGTGGTTGAGAACTGTCTGTAAATGATGGAGTTTAGAAGGACGAGGGGAAGGATCTGATTGATACTTGCAGAATACTGAGAGACATGGATAGAATTGGCATGCAGATGATGTTTCCACTCATGAGAGAGACTAGGACCCATGAGCTCAGCATCAGGGTAAAGAGGCTATCCTTTAGAACTGAGACGAGTAGGAATGTTTTCAACCAGAGGGTGGTGACTCTGTGGGACTCATTGCTGTGAAAGGTAATGGAGGCCGAATCATACGACAGAGATAAATAGGTTTTCGATTAGAAAGAGAATCAAAGGTTACAGGGAGAAGGCAGGAGAATGGGGCTGAGAAACATATCAGCCATAATTTGAATGGGTGATCAGACTCGATGATCTGAATGGCCTAATTCTGCGCCTATATCTTATGTTCAGTGTGTTGCTGGAATAGCACAGCAGGTCAGCAGCACCCGAGCAGCAGGAGAATTGATGTTTCGGGCATAAACCCTACATCAAGAAGTCCTCACTTTCTCCTCCTATATCTTATGGTCTTTTTGTGATTCATGGAAGAGGACTCCCAAATTCCTCTGTTCTGGAGCATTCTGCAGTCTTTCTCTATTTAAATAATATTTAGATGCTCCAATCTTCCTGAAAAATGTGATACCCTCTCATTTATTATATTTCATTTGCCAAGTTTTGTCCATTCACTTAATGGACTGTGCGTCATCCTCACCATCTGCTTTCGCAGCTATTTTAATGCATCCACAATTGGGCTATAATACATTCACTTTCCTTATCCAAGCTATTGATATATGTTGTAAATAATTGCAGACCCAGCACTGACCCCTGTGGCACACCATTAATCTATTTGATTTGATTTATTATTGATATATAAACAGTGATACAGTGAAAAGTACTGTCTTGCATGCTAACCAGACAAATCACAAACTTACGTAAGTACATCAGGATAATAGAATAGAACACAGAATATGTTACAGCAACAGAGAAAGGTCAAGTGTAATATATGAGAAGGTCATTCATAAGTCTGATAACAGCAGGAAAGAGGCTGTTTGTAAATCTGCTACTACCTGTTTTAAAACTTTTCTATTTTCTGACCAATGGAAGAGGGTGACAGGGGTAGGAGGGGGTCATTGATTATGTTGACTGCTTTCCTGAGGCAGCAGTAAGCATAGATGGAGTCAATGGAAGGAAGGCTGGTTGAACTGGGCTCTCCACAGCTCTCTGTATGTTCCTGCAGTCTAGGTCAGAACAGTTACCACAACAAGCTGTGATGCATGTGGATAGGATGCTTTCTATGGTGCATTTATAAAAATTAATGAGTCATACAATAGAACAGAACATTTTCTCAATAACATATGTTAATCTAACTGGCCTGTAGTTATCTGTGTTTTGTTTCCCTCCCCTTTTACATAAAGGCATTACATTAGCAGTTTTCCAAATCTGTGGGACTTTTCCAGAATTTTAAGGATTCCCAGATTACTCTTTATTTTGAACATAACCAATCCACTAAAGAAATAAAAGTGTTACTAGCCTCAGAGACAGAAATTTAGAATTGCATTAAAACTACATGGGTAGTTTCAACTTCCAAAAGATGACAAAGTTTAGTAAAAGAGGCAGGAATAATGGATGAGGAATACTAGAAGTCAGTAGAAGAGATACGTATTAGATGTGGGATTTGCAAAATGATACAAATGAACGCTGTTAAGGCCTGTAGTGAGTCTGCCCTTAACAAGGGATTTCATCAAGGTCGTGCCGATGGATTTAAGGATGTGTAATAACGAAAATGTAATCAGTCAACAATAATACATATTAGGGCTAATAACATTATGAAGTTTGTTCAAAAACAAATGCTAGAGAAACACAGCAGGTCTGGCAACATCTGTAGAGAGAAAAACGAACATCGTTAGAGTCAGGTGAATGGACAAAACTGTTGTTAGCTACATGTAACTAACATATTCTAGTTCAAAGTATCTTTAATTGATTTTTCTGACCAAAAGCAGGCAGCCTTCTTCCACAATTCATCTTTGCAGAATTACAGGAAATGTTCTTATAGTGAATCAAGCACAGAGAACTTAATAAAGCTGATATTAGTATGTGAAAATACTTGACTCCACTTGAAGCAGCATACTAGCAGTGAGCTAGTCATCACCTCTCCAAGCAATCACATTTTACAAATGACTAATTACAATATTCAGTATTTGAAAAATGTGATTTATATTTAATTAAAGGCAAGAGTTTAAAGACAATAAAAGCATTGATTAAAATGTTATATTGTAAACAATGCTAATTCTTTGAAATAATCAGTTTCCTTCTGACTTTCAAGCTTCCAATTCATAAATAGCTTCTGAAGAAAAACAATTTCGCCTGAAGATCTTTATAAACTTACCATCTGCTACAACAAATGGATTCCAACACAATCTGCCCAATAACTGACCAATTAGTGGGAATGACTTTAATGCTGGTGTTGTGCTCTGTAACAAGAAGTGACATGTATTGGTTAATATTTATGCAAAATAAATATTGGTCATTGCAAAGAATTGTACCACATTAATGTGAAAATATCATGAAACTGCTTCTGGTTGAATTTTATTTTTTCATACTAGAAAAAAGTAATTGCTGATGACTCTACACCAACAGACTATGGTCACTGAATTCATATGATGCACATGCCAGTATTGTAATTCAAAGTTGATATTATCCTTAATATCTCTTCCAATGTAACTATTAAGTGTAAACAATCTTATGAAACATAACCACAGACAGAGAGAACTTCAAGCAGAGAAAGACAGAATTTGTAAATATCAAAAGGGAATATCAAAGAAGCCACAGGGAATAGTGACCATCATATGATTTCACATGATGCTCAAATGCGATATAGTTCATTCTGAAACAAGAGTCATTGAATCAAAGTCCTCCAACATGAAGACAGGCGCTTCGACACAAACTGGTCCATGCTGACCAAAATGTCCATCGACACTAACCCAACTTTCCTGCACTTGGCTCATATTCTTCTGAACTTTTTCTATTCATGTATTTGTCCAAATGCCTTTTAAATGTTATTAATGTACCCGCTTCAACCACTTCTGCTAGTAGTTCGTTCCATATTCATACCTCCCCTGTGTAAAAATGTTGCCCCTCAGGTTCCCATTTATTCTTTCCCCTCTAACCTGAAACTGATGCCCTCTAGTCCTCGATTCCCCAACCGCAGGAAAAAGACTAAGTGCATTCACCCTATCTACGCCTATCATGATCGTATACATTTCTATGATTCCCCCTTTTTTTTTCTGGTCAAAGCATCAATATGTCTTGCCAGCCACTGTTCCTATTCCTGCCAACCTTGCCCTTCACCCTCAGTGGAATGTATAGAGCTTGACTCCAGCTATCTCACTGCTAAAGGCCTCCCATTTGCCAGAGATCCCAATGTCTGCAAACAAATTACTCCAATCAACCCCTGCAAGATCCTATCTAATTCTATCAAAAATTGCCTTGCCTCAATTTAGAACTCAAACCTGTGGAGCAGTTTCGTCCCTCTCCATAACTATTTTAAAATTAACAGAACTATGGTCACTGGTCCCAAAGTGCTCCCCCACTGTCACCTCCATCACCTGTCCTGCCCTATTTCCCAAGAGTACGTAGAGTTTTTCACTTTCCCATTTAGGACCCTCTATATACTGCTTGAAGAAACTTTCCTGAACACACATAACAAATTCCAACCCATCTCAGCCTTTAACGCTATGGCAGTCTCAGTCTCTGTTAGGAAAATCTCCATCTATGATAACCCTATTGCTCCTGCAAGTCTCCCCAGTCTCCCTGCATATTTGTTCGTCTAATTCCCATTGACTATTTGGGGGTCTATAGTGCAACCCCAATAATTTCACCATCCTTTTCTTATTTCTTAGCTCCACTCACAAAGCCTCACTGGATGATCCTTCTGCTATTTTATCTGTGATTTCTGCTGTGATACTCCCCTCACTCAAAAATGCAAACCCACCCCCTCTTTCCACCACCTCTGTCCTGCCTAAAGGACCTGTATCCTGGCACATTAAGCTACCTCCCTTAGCCATTTCTCTGTTAATGGCCATAATATCCCAGTCCCACATACCTATCCACACCCTGGGTTCATTGGCCTTAATTCATAACAAGGGAAATTATGAAGGTACGGGGAAGAAGTTGGCTATGGTGGATTGGAAAATACACTAAAATTTGATGTTAGACAGGCAATAACTCATGTTTAAATAAATATTGCATGGTATGAAAGAAATACACATTCCTCTAATGCACAAACACACAAACCACAAGGTGAATCAACTGTGAGAAATTAAATGCATTTAAAACTACATTATATCAAAGTTTACAAGCTCAGCAACAAAAAAAAGTAGCCTGAGGATTGAGAACAATTTAGAACCCAATAAAGGATAGCCAAAAAGCTTACAATTGCAGAGAAAATAGAATTTGAACACAAGTTAGTGAGAAACTTACTAAGACTGTAATAGGTTTTCAATTTGCGAAAAGGAAAAGATTAGAATACAACAAATGTGAGCCCATTATAGGTGGAGACAGAAGAATTTATAGTTGAGAACAGAGAAATGGAGGAGAAGCTAAGCCATCACTTTGCATATGTCTTGATCGAAGATGCCACAGAACATTGCTTAGAAATACAAAGCAATAGAACTGCTGAAACTCAGGAGTTTGTGTGCGTGCCCATGTGCTTGATGTATTTTTTTCATTTTTGGTTAGTAGGTAATAAAAGATCTCTCTTTCATTCAATAAAGCGTTAAACTGATTTCTTCAATTAAAACATCACACCAGTCAAAATTAAGTGTGATAGCTGCATTCTATAAAGAAATAAAAATATTTGTTGCAACTGACAGAAAGGGAATTAAAATGAGCGCCAAACCACTATTCCAAATTTGGTTGTAACAACATTTAGAAAAGAATGATAAAATTGGGCAAAGTCAAACTGGGTTCATCAAAGGGAATTCTACAGTTTTTTTGTGGGTATTGCGTGTAACAGATAAGAGAAACCAATAGTTTTGGATTTTTGGAAGGCTTTTGATAAGATTCCACATGGAAGGCTAACAGACAAAATTAGAGTGTGTGAGATGAGGAGTAAGATACCAATAATGCACTGGGAATTAATTAACATATAAAATTGAGTTAAGCAATCATTCTCAAATTGGCAGATGGTTACCATGGTACCATCAGGCGAGGGCCACAGCTATTCACAAACTACAGCAATGATTTGAATGGCAAACCAATTGTAATATTCCCAAATTTGCCAATGACTAGGTAGGAATGTAAGATGTGAGGAAGATGCATGGAAGCTTTAAGAGGATTTGGACAGACCAAGAAGGTAAAGTGGAATCTAGGAGAAGGAATACGAGTCAGTGAGAGGTTATCCACTTTGGTAAGAAAAACAGGAAGTCACAATATTTCTTAAATGGAGAGAGATTGGGAAGTGGTCATATCCAAAATTACCAGGTCCTTGTGCATGAGTAATGAAAAGCATTGCAGGCAGCAAGCAAATAAGGAGTTTAATTTAGATAAATGAAAAGTGCTGCATTTTGGGAAAGCAAATCTTAGCAGGACCTATACACTTAATGATAAGGTCCTAGGGAGTATTGCTGGACAGAGAGACCTTGGAGTGCAGGTTCATAGCTCCTTGAAAGTGGAGTCGTAGGTAGATAGGATAGTGAGGAAGGCATTTGGTATGCTTTCTTTTATTGGTCAAAGTATTGAGTACAGGAGTTGGGAGGTCATGTTGCAGCTATACAGGACATTGGTTAGGCCACCTTTGGAATATGGACTGCAGTTCTGGTCTCCTTCCTATCAGAAAGATGTTGTAAAACTTGAAAGAGTTCAGAAAAGATTTACACGGATGTTGCCAGGATTGGAGGATTTGAGCTACAGCGAGAGGTCGAATAGGTTGGGGCTGTTTTCCCTGGATCGTCGGAAGCTGAGGGGGGACTTTATAGAGGTTTATAAAATTATGAGGGGCATGGATAGGATAAATAGATAAAGTCTCTTCCCTAGGAAGTCTAGAACTAGAGAACATAGGTTTAGGGCAAGAGGGGAAAGATATAAAAGAGACCTCAGGAGCAACGTTTTCATGCAGCGGAGCGGGACGGGACCGGGGGGCCGGGGGGCCGGGGGGGGGGGGGGGGGGGGGGGGGGGGGGGGCTGCGCGGTACATGTATGGAATGAGCTACCAGAGGAAGTGGTGGAGGTTAGTGCAATTGCAACATTTAAAAGGCATCTGGATGGGTATATGAATAGGAAGGGTTTGGAGGGATATGGGCCAGATGCTGGCAGGTGGCATAGATTGGGTTGGGATATCTGTGTCGGCATGGGTGAGTTAGACCGAAGGGTCTGTTTCCGTGCTGTATATCTCTATAACTCTAAGAAAACAAATGCTATGCTGGCCTTCATTACAAGGGAATCGGAGTAAAACTAACTTGTTCCAATTGTATGTAGTCCTGATGACATCACATCTGTATAATATTTTTTAATCACCTAATCAAAGGAAGGATATACTCCTAATCAGGAGAGTGCAATGGAAGCTCACCAGACATTTCTGGAATAGTGAGACTTCCTTATTAGGAGAGATTGGGGAAACTGAAGCTATAGATAATACAAATTCAAAGAATGAAAGGTAATCTCATTGAAACCTCCAAAATCCTTATAGGACACAACAGGGTGGATGTAAATAGGATGATGATTCCTAGCTTATGAATCTAGAACAAGGCCATATAATTCATAATGAGGAGCTATGAGCCTGCACTCCAAGATTTCTTTGTTCAGCAACATGCCCGAGGATCTTACCATCTGCAAACTTACTAACTATACCTCTTATGTTCACATCCAAATCATTTATATAAATGATGAAAAGTAGTGGACCCAGCACCGATCCTTGTGGCACTCCACTGGTCACAAGCCTCCAGTTTGAAAAACAACTCTCCACCACCACCCTCTGTTTTCACCTTCGAGCCATTTCTGTATCCAAATGGCTAGTTATAGAGTCATAGAGATGTACAGCACAGAAACAGACCCTTTGGTCCAACTCGTCCAAGCTGACCAGATATCCCAACTCAATCTAGTCCCACCTGCCAGGACCTGGTACATATCCCTCCAAACCCTTCCTAGTCATATACCCATCCAAATGCCTTTTAAAATGTTGCAATTGTAACCAGTCTCCACCACTTCCTCTGGCAGCTCGTTCCATACATGTACCACTCTCTGCATGAAAAAGTTGCCCTTTAGATCTTTTTATATCTTTCACCTCTCACCCTAAACTTATGTCCTCTCATTCTGGACTCCACCACTCCAGGGAAAACAGCCCTAACCCATTCAACCTCTCCCTCTAGCTCAAATCCTTCAACCCTGGCAACATCCTTGTAAATCTTTTCTGAACTCTTCCTTGCAATAGGAATGAGACCAAAAGTGCATGTTATATTCCAAAACTGGCCTGACCACTGCCCTTTACAGCTGCAACATGACCTCCCAACTCCTGGACTCAATACTGTGACCAATAAAAGAAAAACCCCTGTATTCCATGAGATCTAACCTTGCTAACCAGTCTCCCTTGTCAAATGCCTAATGAAGTCCATATAGATCCACCGCTCTGCCTTAATCAAGTTTGTGAGACATGATTTCCCATGCACAAAGCCATGTTGACTGTCCCAATTTGATATGGTTCCGCATGGTAGGTAGGCTTATTCAGAAAGTTAGGAGGTATGGGATACAGGTAAAGACGACAGCAAGTGGTAATGGAAAGTATTCTGCCTGGAGGTTGGCAACCTATGGTGTCATGCAGGGATCTGTTCTTGGAACTCTGCTCTTTGCAGTTCTTGTAAATGACTTGGATGAAGAAGCAGAAGGAGGGGTTAGTAATTTTGCTGATGACACAAAGTTCGGTGGTGTTGTAGATAGTGTCCAGGGCTGTCGCAGGCTACAACAAGACGCTGACAGGATGCAGAGCTGGGCTGAGAAGTGGCAGATGGAGTTCAACCTGGATAAATGTGGAGTGATTCATTTTGGAAGGTTGAATTTGAATGCTGAATAAAGGGTTAAAGACAGGAGACTTGTCAGTGTGGAGGAACAGTAGGATCTTGCGGTCCACGTACATAGATCCCTCAAAGTTGCTACCTAATTGGATAAGGTTGTTAAGGCAGCGTGTAGTATTTTGGCTTTTATTAACAGGGGGATTGAGTTTAAGAGCCGCAAGGATTTGCTGCAGCTATATAAAACTCTGGTTAGACCACACTTGGAATATTATGTCCAGTTCTGGTTGCCTCATTATAGGAAGGATGTAGTTGCTTTAGAAAGGGTGTAGAAAAGATTTACCAGGATACTGCTTGGATTGGAGGGCTTGTCTTATGAAGAGAGGTTGAGTGAGCTAGATCTTTTCACACTGAAGAGAAGAAGGAAGAGAGGTGATTTGATAGAGATGTACAAGGTAATGAAAGGCATAGATACAGTAGATAGCCAGAGACTTTTCCCTGCGGCAGAAATGACTGTCATGAGGGGTCATAATTCTAAGGTGATTGGAGGAAGATAGAGGGCAAGAAGTAGGTTCTTTTTGCAGAGAGTGATGGGTGCGTGGAATGCAATGCAAGTGGTGGTAGTAGAGTCTAGGTCATTAGGGATATCTAAGCAAGTGCTGGACAAGCACATGGATGGCAGTAAATTGAGGGGTGTGTAGGTTAAGTTGATCTTAGATTAAGATTAATGCTCAACATAACATTGTGGACCAAAGGGATTCCTTGTATTGGCAGTATTTTGCTTTTTCATGAGGTGTCTATGAATTCAATAAAACCCCAGCTAGTTATGACTACAGATCTAAAAGGTGGATCACTGAGAACTTAAGTTTGATTTTTAATTTGGGACTAAGTCATACTTTTTGGCGAAACCCGAGTTGCATAAAACATGACAAAACTTGCAATATCAATTGCCCACTCTGCCTCTATGGCATCTCTCATGTCTGACTTCCACCTCATCTGACCATGCATAATTTCCAGCACAACTCACTAGATGTCTGTGAAACACTAATTTCCCTTGCATCTGCACGAATTTAAAAGCCCCTTCTGAATCTGGATAAGCACTGCCATTCTAAAGATGCCTTGTTAGTTGACAGACAGAATGTGAACATGTCAGTGAAGGGACAATGGCACTGCAAGTCTCTGACAGGAATTTAGAGGTGCTGAGGAACCCAAGTAGAGGAGGCCATGCTACCACCAGAGTGGACAAGGTTGCCACCTGGTTGACTACTGTTCCCAGGGTATGGAGGAATGGCCAGCAATGCAGAAAGAACAGCAATAACTTTCTCTGCTTGGCCAAGACAAATGTCAGATTCTTCTCTCTATACCTATCTCCCACCAAGAGTAATTCTCTGCCACTTTCACCATTACATGCAACACTCATTTATTCTTGGTAACACTCCCACCTCCCTGACCAGTAATGTTGTAAGCACTGTCCAGCGTCCTCTATCCTTCGGTGCACCCCTTGAGCTCCACGTACAATAGCACTAACAACTGCTTCCAATGCATTTAACATTGCTCCACAGTGACTAGTCCTGTACATAGTACTCAAGGTGCAGTCTCACTAATGCCTGTCTTGTTGAAGCATAACCTCCCCACTCTTGCATTCAGTTCCCCTTGCAATAAAACATAACGTAAATTAACTCTCCCGATTACTTGTTGTACTTCATGCAATTCATGCACTAGGACACCCATATCTCTCTGCATCTCACCATTTAGATAATATGCTCTTAAAAATTCTTTCTACCAAAATGGATAATTTCCCACTTTCCCACATTGTACTCCATTTGCTAGATCTTTTCCCACTCCCTTGACCTACCTATATCCTTTGTAGACCCTTTTTGTCCTCTTTGCTATTCATTTTCCTATCTACCTGTGGCAGGGGTAGGGTGCCGGCTCGGTAGGGTGCTAAGCTGTCAGGTAATAATGGGTCAGCTGGGTAAGGTTCTAGTTGGGGTGGTGGTAGAATACCAGGTAGTTAGGGTGTCAGGTGGGTAGGTTGCCAGATTGGGTGGTGCAGGTGTGCCAGGGTGCAAGAGCACAAGGCCTGCAGGTAAGAGTTTAGGTTAGATTTTAGTCCAGCTGGGATTGGGGAGGGTTGGTGTTAAGGTCTGGAAGGTTCAGTTCTGGCAAGGGGAAGAGTCAGACTAAATCCAGTCCAGTGAGGGGATGGGGATAAGTGGTCAGAACAAGTAAATTTCACAGCAACATTGCAGGCTCTGTACATTTTCTTAAATTAAGAAGCAACCACAGCGTATTTGACTATCCAGGGATTCTTAAAGTTTGTATTCTCCTGGTCACCTGTAACAGGGTCAGCTTCACTGCTCTTGTTGATTTGAAATACAACGAAAATCTTAGTGTCCAATCACTAAACTAAAGAATTAAAAAGCTACTTTTTTTGCTTCTCACTCTAATTTTATCAGCATTACACACTGAATTAAACACAAAGTTGTATCAGTGAGACTTACAGCACTCTGGATATCCATGTTTCACACACAACACACAAATCTAGAAAGCAAATCTAATTTAATACATAGTACAGTTGATTTCCTGCTCTTCTTAACCCACAATTCCTTTGCCTTCATGGCTTGAGCACTTAGAGTTATGATAGACAGAGACGTCACTCAGCCAAAGCAAGCTGAACAAATAGGAACTCGTGCAGAAATGCTGAGTTTTAATGCACATTTATTCATCTGCAGTCAGGTAAGGACCGCATTACTACAATGATGGTTATTAAAGGAAAGAGCACATGGGTTGTGCTAGTGTCAACAAAGGTCAGATAATAGGATCCTTTTTTGTGCTTAAGGTACAATTACAAGAAATTATCAGCATCCAACATAAAAGCCAAAATCATAGCATTGGTTCAAAGGATAACAATAAAAAGAAAAATTCACCTTGGAAAATTAGAGATGGCAAAGCCATTATGTGCTAGTAACATAGCTTTTATTTTTTTAATCAAACAGGTTGCCTCACACACAATCTGTACAAGAACCTGGAAATTTCTGCACTGTCATGCATCTTAGACAGAACATTGCATGCCTGCTGTCTTGGAGTAGGCACAGGTGGAGCCCAACAATGGAAATACCAAAAAGAAGAGAAACAGTGGCATGGAGACATGAAATCAGCTCAACGATTACAACGTAATGGCCATGGAAAGTTATGGCTACAATCTGAACATTACTTAGAGCTCAGTTTCTGTCCAAAGGGCAGGGAAATATGAAAAAGAGTTACCGTATTACCAAAAGACAATATTACTACAGCTGAAGAAAGAATAGGCTTAGGAAAATCTCTGGGTAGAATTAAGAAGGAGCTAAGGATACAAACTACTGATGGGAATTGTCTATTGAGTTCCTGACAGCAAGTATACGGGAGTTGGATACAGAGATCAGAAAGGTATGTAGCATTTACAATGGAAGGCTCTAATTTTCACATGGAGATAACAATACAAAACAGCTCAGATCATGAAGGTAATACATTCCTAGTGAGAATTCAAGACAATCATTTGAAATAGTATACTTCAGCACAGAAAATGAAACATGACATTTAGAAACAAAGAGGAAGTGCTGGAAGTTGTACAAAAAATAAAGGTGAATAAACTTCAAGTGCATCCCAAAGAGTTGTGGAATGTTAGGGAAGAAATTGTTGGGCCCCTAGCAGAGATATTCACATCATCTACAACCACGGATGCGGTGCTGTAGGAATAGAGGATGACTAATGTTGTCCTTTTATTTAAGAAAGGCTGTAAGGAGAAGCCTGGGAACTATAGACCTGTGAGTTTGACATCAGTTGTTGGACAGATTCTGAGAGATAGGACTTACATATATTTGGAGAGGCAAGAACTGATTAGGGATAGTCAGCATGGGTTTGCACGTGGGAAATTGAATGTCACAAACTTGATCGAGTCTTTTGAGGAAGTAACCAAAAAGATTGATGAGGCCAGAGCTGTAAATATTGTCTACATAGACTTTAGAAAGTCTTTGACAAGGATCCACATGGTAGATTAATTACTAATGTTAGATCACATGGGATTCGGGGACAGACTGCCAATGGTTACAAAATTGGCTTGTTGGGAGGAGACAGAGGGTGGTGGTGGAGGGCTGTTTTTCAGACTGGAAGCTCGTGACCAGCGGTGTTCCACAGGTCTCAGTTCTAGGTCCATTTTTGGTTGTCATTTATTTAAATTATTTGGATGAGAATTTAGGAGACGCTGTTAGGAAGTTATCAGATGACACCAAAATTGGTGGTATAGTCGACAGTGAAGGTTATCAAAGATTACAAAAAGGATCTTGATTAACTGGACCAATGGGCTGAGGAGTGACAGATGGAGTTTAATTTGGATAAATGTGAGGTATGCATTTTGGTAAAACTAAACAAGGACAGGACTTATACAGTTAATGGTAGAGCCCCAGGTAGTGTTGTCAAACACAGACCGAGGGATTCAGGTACATTGTTCTTTGAAAGTTGCATCACAGCAAGGCAGGGTGGTTAAAATGGCATTTAGCACACTTGCTTTCATTGCTTAGACCATTAAGGAGAGGAATTATTTAGTAATCAGACAGTAAGGGAGGACCTTACATAGTAACTGTAACAATGGAGTTTGACATTAAATTTATGAGAAAGGTAACAACTGATCCATTGCTTTAAACTTAAATAAGATTAACTTTGAAGAAATGGGATTACCTGCTAACAGATAAATCTACAGTAAAACAATAGGGATGGGGATGTAGTGAGGTGTAGAAATAGGACAGTTGCATTATTATCTTAATAGATTCTTGATCAGTAGGAGAATCAAGTGTTATAGGGAAGATGCAGGAAAGTGGACACAAGGAATTTGGATCAACCATGATCCTACTGAATGGTGGAGGTGTGAAGGGCATAGCAACGTTCCTATTTCTTATGTATTCAAAAATCTAGTTCGTATTACACAAGACTGAAATACAACTTTAAATGAACAGAAATTATGTTTGCGCTACGAACAACAGTGGTTAACATGAGATATTATACAGCATAACATATAACGAAATGGCATACACAAATGCCAAGTGTGTGGAAAACCAATTAACTAGAACAAACATGGTGTATTAGTGGGAATAAAATATTTTTTTGAACTGAAAGAAACAAAGATAGATTCACAAGTATTACAAAGGCTAATAGTAAAGGGCTTTAAGTGATCTTTTAAGTGTAAGAGAATATCTCAGGGAGACAAGTGAGGAAACTGCAGAAAAATAAACAAACAATATTAATTCAATTGTTTAAGTATTAAGTATTTTGAAGGGTAATTATTATATAATATAATATTATTATATAATATTGAGCATAGCAAGGCCTCATGAATGGCAATGTGAAAATGACTAAACAAACGATCTAATAATATTGGTTGGGGAATAATTATTGAGCACACAGATTAGTGAATTAATGGAAAGAAAGGCATTTAATGAAAAAAAGAGCACTTATATTGCACTTTTTGTGACCACTGGACATCTCAAAGTACTTCACAACTAACAAAATACCTTTTTTTAAAACAAAGGCTAGTTATTTTTGTTATAAAGAAAGTATGACAGCCATTACATACAGCTATCATCTACAAACAACAATCTGATTTATGATCAAATAATTTGTTTTGGTGATGTTAAGGGAATAAATTCGGCCAATTCCCAACGCACAATTGCTTCCATCTTGGGGGTGGAACGGTGGCTCAGTGGTCAGCACTGCCGCCTCACGGCACCAGGGTCCCGGGTTCAATTCTAGCCTCAGGTGATTGTCTGTGTGGAGTTTGCACATTCTCCCAGTGTCTGCATGGGTTTCCTCCAGGTGCTCCGGTTTCCTCCCACAATCCAAAGATGTGTGGGTCAGGTGAATTGGCCATGCTAAGTTGCCCGTAGTATTAGGTGCATTTGTCAGAGAGAAATGGCTCTGGGTATGTTACTCTTCGGAGGGTCGAAGGGCCTGTTTCCACACTGTAGGGAATCTAACCTAAAAAAAATCGAGACGGTCAAGGGCAGCATAGGAACATCACCACCTGCAAGTTCCTGTCCAAACCTCTCACCACCCAGACATGGAAATATGTCACTATTATTTCTCTGCAGGTACTGCCAGGCCTGCTGAGATTTACCAGCAATTTCTGTTTTTGTTTCCGATTTCCAGCATCCTCAGGTCATTCAGTTTTTATTTAGGCAGAAAGAGAGATAAGGCCCTGCAAAGTTCAGGGAGTGAGGGAGGAAGTTGAGAACAGAGTCTCCAGGGTTATAATCCTGTGTCATGAGCAAGTAGACTAGAAATAGAAATAATACAGTTAAACACATGGCTAAAGAGCTGATGCATGAGATAGGGCTTCAAATACGTGGATCATTTTGATGTCTTCCAGTGTAGGTGGGACCTGTACAAGAACAGGTTGCACCTAAACTGAGGTGGGACTCAATATCCTGGCAGGGAGATTTGCTAGAGTTATTTGTGAGGGTTTCAACTAATGTGGTCAGCAAGGTCAGCAAGTAAAATAACTAAGGAGGAGTAGAGACAATTGCCAGTAAAGCTAAGAGGAAGAACAGACAGGGAGAGGTTACTGAATGTGGCAGGACGGTCAGCCTGAGGTGTATTTGTGAAGAGTATGACAGGTAAGGTAGATAAACATTGAGTTTGGGTTAATACATATAACAATGTTGTTGTAGCTATTACACAGACTTGGTTGAGAGGGACAAGACTGGCAGCCTAATATTCTGAGACAAAAGGATGTAAAAGAAGAAGGGGAGTTGCATTACAGATCAGTGAGAGTATCACAATTGCACTGATGAAGGATACCTTGGAGGTCTCATCTAGTGAGGCCAGATGGGTAGAGCTCAGAAATAATAAGTATACAATCACTTTGATAGATTGTACGGCAGGTCTCCCAACAGCCAGCAGGTAGTAGAGGAACAGATATGTCTACAGGTTATGGAAACATTTAAAAACATCAGGGTTGTTGGGGTAATTTTAACTTCCGCTGTGTTGACCGGGCCTCCCTTATTGTCAGGGGCTTGGTTGGGGATATTTATTAGATGTGTTAGGATGGTTTTTTGAAACAAAATATGCAAATAGTCCAACTCAAAAAGGAGCCACATTCAACTGGTATTGGTTAATGAGCCCAGCCAGGTGATCAAAGTTTCAGTGGTAGGGCATTTTGGGAATGGTAACGATAATTCTCTAAGTTTTAAGTTACTTATGAATAAGGATAACAGCAGTCCTTGCATGTCATTACTGAATTAGGGGAAGGTCACAATATTAGGCAGGAACTGGGGAATGTAGATTGAAGGCAGTTGTTTGAAGGTAAACCCACATCTGACATGTGGGAATCTTTTAAAGGCTAGCTGTTTGGAGTTCAGCTCCAGCATGTTCCTGAGAAAAAGAAGAAAAAAGATGGCAAGATTCAGAAACCTTGGATGACAAGAGAAATTGAGAGCTTAAACAAAACAAAAAAGACATATATAAAGACCTAGGAAACTGAAGACAAATAAAGCCTTCAAAGAATACAAAGACAGCAGGAAATTATTCAAACAAGGAATTTGGAGGGTCTACAAAGGGGCTATGTAATGTCTTTGGCAAACAGGATTCAGGAAAATCCCAATATATTGCATATGTGCATGAAAAAGGAGCAAGAGGGTTGCTAGTGAAAGGATACATCCACTCATGGATAGCTGGAGGAAGTAGGTGAGATCCTTAACAAATACTTTGCATCAGTATTCACAACGAAGAGACACATGGTGGATGGGGAGTCTCAGGAGGGGTAGGTTGATGTTCTAGGACATCTCAATATAAAAGAAAAGTGATGTTAGGTGTCTTGAAAAGTATTAAGGTAGATAAGTCATCAAGTCCTGATGGGAGCCAGGTGAGTCAGTTTCTGGGGATTTCTGTGAAATCATTGTACCCTCTTTAGTCACAGGAGAGCTCCCAGAGGACCAATGTTGATCCTTTGTTGAAGGAGAGTGACAGGGATAATTGGGACATTACAGGCCAGTGAGCCCTATGTCGGCAGGAGGGAAATTATTGGAAGAGATTCTTAGACAAAATTTACTCACATTTGGAAACATATGCACTTATTAGCGATAGGCAGCATGGCTCACAGGGGGCAAGGTCGTGCCTCACAAACTTAGTCATCGAGATGCACAGCATGGAAATAGACCCTTCAGTCCAACTCATCCATGCCAACCAGATATCCTAACCTAATCCAGTCACATATGCCAGCATTTGGCCCATAACCCTCTAAATCGTTCCTATTCATATACCCATCCAGATGCCTTTTAAATGCTGCATTGTACTAACCACCGCCTCTGGCAGCTTATTCCATACATGTACCACCCACTGCGTGAAAAAGTTGCCCCTTAAGTCCCTTTTAAATTTTTCCCCTCTCACCCTAAACCTATGGTCACTAGTTCTGGACTATTTACCCGATCATGCCTCTCATGATTTTATAAGGTCACCCCTCAGCTTCTGATGCTCCAGAGAAAACAGCCCCAGGCTATTTAGTCTCTTCCTGTAGGTCAAATCCTCCTACCCTTGCAACATCCTTGTAAATCTTTTCTGAACCCTTTGAAGTTTCACAACATCTTTCCGATAGGAAGACAACCAGAATTGCACACAATATTTCAAAAGTGGCCTAACCAATGTCCTGTATAGCCGCAACATGACCTCCCAACTCTGATAGATAATGCTCTGTCTAATAAAGGAAAGCATACCAAATGCCTTCTTCATTATCCTATCTACCTGTGGCTCCACTTTCAAGGAACTATGAACCTGCATTCCAAGGTCTCTTTGTTCAGCAACACTCCCCAGGACCTTACCATTAAGTGTATAAGTCCTGCTAAGGTTTGCCTTTCCAAAATGCAGCACCTTACATTTATCTAAATTAAACCCCACCTGTCACTTCTCAGCCCATTGACCCATCTGATCCAGATCTGGTGTACTGTGAGGTAACCTTCTTCGCTGTCCACTACACCTCCAATTTTTGGGTCATCCGTACACTTACTATCAAAATCATTTATATACAATGACAAAAAGCAGTGGATCCAGCTTGATTGAGTTTTTTTTGAGAAATTGATAAAGAGGATGGATGAAGCAGGGCAGTGGATATTGTTGACATAGACTTTAGCAAGGCCTTTGACAAAGTCCCTTGTTGCAGGCTGATACAGAAGGTGAAATCACATGGTACCTGTGAGCTGGTAACATGGGAACTGGCCTAGTCATAGAAGACAAAATAGACGTGGAAGGGTGTTTTTGTAAATTGGAGATCTGTGGCTAGTGGTATTCCACAGGGATCAGTTCTGGGGCCCTTGTTATTTGTAACCTATATATAGGATTTATAGCAAAACACAGATGACCTGATTAATAAGTTTGTGGATGACACAAAATTTGGGAAAGTTGCTGATAGTGGGGAGGATTATCACATGGCAGACTGGGTTTAATCTGGACAAATGCTAAGTGATGCATTTTGAGAGATCTATTGCAGAAGAGTATACAGCAAATGGCAGAATTTCTAGCAGCATCGACATACAGAGGGATCTGGGAATACAGATCTACAGTTCATTGAAAGTGCCAATATAAGTGGATAAAGTGCTCAAGAAGCATATAGCATGCTTTCCTTCATCAGTTGGGGCATAGTGTTTAAAAATTGGCAAATCATGTTGCATGCTTATAGAACCTTAGTTAGGCCACATTTGGAACACCGTGTGCAGTTCTGATTACCACACTACGAGAAGGATGTGGAGGTTTTGAAGAGGATAAAGAAATGGTTTATCATGATATGCCTGGTTTGGAGGGTATCAGTTATGAGGAGAGATTGGACAAAAGTAGTTTGTTTTCACTTAAATGTCGAAGGATCAGGGGTTCCTGATGGAAGTTTACAAAGTTATGAGAGGCTTGAATACAATGGATAGTCAGACTCTTTTTTTCCCCCAGTGTAAAAAAGTCAAATACTAGGGGATGTAGGTTTATGGTAAAAGGGGGTAAGTTTAAAGGAGATGTGACAGGCAAGTTTTGTTTTTACACAGAGCCTGAAATGTGCTGCCAAAGGAAGTGGTGGAAGCAGATACAATAGCAACATTTAAGAGGCTCTTGACAGATATACTAATAGGCAGAGAATAAAGGGATATGGAAAACAAATGGTTTCTACATTTGAAATGTGTTATAGACCAGTGCAGTCCTGGTGGGTGGAAGGGGCTGTTCTTCTGCTGTATTGTTCTTTGTTCTTTTTGGAAGCTCTGGAGTGAGAATTGAACCTGATCAAAACTTTACAAATAAAAAAGGAGAGAGTGTGATCAACTGAGCCACAATTACCCGACGCCTGGAGGAAGAACGCCTCATCTTCCGCCTCAGAACACTTCAACCCCAGGGCATCAATGTGGACTTCACCAGTTTCCTTATTTCCCCTTCCCCCACCTCACCCTAGTTCCAAACTTCCAGCTCAGCACTGTCCCCATGACCTGTCCTACCGACCTATCTTCTTTTCCACCTATCCACTCCACCCTCTTCTCTGACCTATCACCTTCATCCCCATCCGCAATCACCTATTGTACTCTATGCTACTTTCTCTCCACCCCCACCCTCCTCTCATTTATCTCTCCACCCTTCAGGCACTCTGCCTGTATTCCTGATGAAGGGCTTTTGCCCAAAACGTCGATTTTACTGCTCCTCGGATGCTGCCTGAACGGCTGTGCTTTTCCAGCACCACTCTACTCCTGAGCCACAATTATTGCAAGGACAGTTAATTGCATTGGTGGAATTATATTGTTACATTATTTGCAATAATTATTTGTATCTTAGCATTACTGGCTGTTATCTGGTCTCCTGGATGATCTGCTTAGGCAGAGTGATGACAGTGAAATCTCTTTCCAATGTCACAGACAATATTGAAAAGGGCAACCAAGTGACAGAGGAACAAAGACACCATCTCTCCTGATCAGGAAATAGCCACTTAGCAATTTGGATGCACTGTAAATTTCTCAACACAAAGTGCAGCACATTTAAGAAGCAACGCTGTGGGTGGGATGCAGATCTATACCATTTTTTTTTACACAGAGTACATAAAATCTTCCTCTCAACCCTATCATCAAAGGCATGACAAACTGGAGTCAAGCGCTCGTTCACCAGAAAGTTGGCCTAGACATTACCAGTTACTCTCGCTTAGCCTACCATCCAGCAAAATGATCAGACAGCCAAAATTTAAGCCATCCATCTGGAAACAATATGGAGAGGCACTTCAAAGAACAGCAGTTACTACTGCAATACATTTATACCACAATTTTTCTTCAGTTTGGCGGAAGCTCTATTATTGTGTAAATTATTGATTATCATTGGAGTACACTTTTTGTAATGGCAATGAAACATGATAATCCAGAGAGAGACAAAGCAAAGGCGAAACCTGGTTCCTTTTTTGTAAGGCAATATTGAGTGATTTTCTTGTGGAGGGAATGAAAATGTCAAAGTCCACAATGACGAAAACCTATCTCAAGGGGAGTGATTCTTTCACAACATTTACTGTACGATTTGTTCCTTACTGGACAAGTTGCAACTTATCATGAAAGTTAGTGAACGCTTTCCTCCATTCTCCTTCCAAATTGCTGTATATAACATCAAACGGGAAATGTGGTACAAACATCTGGATGTTATTTGGCATTGTACACAGATGTCATGTTGGCACAGGGAATCTCCTTGAGATTTGTAGAGAGAAACAGCCCATTAATATAATTAAATTGTACATCATCTGAAGGTTCCTGAAGATTTAAAACCCAGTCTGTGCCCCTCTGAACCAATCTCCTTCATGATAATGCTTAAAACTCTCTCTTTAACTAAGTATTTAACTATCTATTATCTCCTTCTTTAGTTGGTGTCCTGTGAAATAACTCAGGACATTTTATATTAAAGATACTAAGTAAATGCAATTTTTTTGTTGCAGATAGTTCCACTAATGGGCACCCAGGTAAGAACAGGAAATCTAAAGATAGTTAACTACATCCAGAAGTCTCCCATTAAAAAAAACTCTTCTTTTCTCTTTAAACCTCGGAAAAACCATTCACCAAGCACAGTGAAAATGGAGACTACCCCTTATGAGTTTAGACTTTATATCTGAGAATGCTCAGGAAATTTTCTGATACGGGACTCTGTAAAACATTCCAAAGTTCTGGAAAGTCTACTCAAAATACTTTCTCATGGAGAAATAGAATCAATATAACATTGTCTTTAGCTGCATAGTATCATGAATTTACCTTTACCTTCAGTTACATTGGTGGAACTACATATGGAGCATTGATAATGGTATAGTCACCTTATTTAAGAAGGGCTGTAGATGGTTTGAAAGCAGTTTGCCAGACTGGGAGAATGTGAGGACTGCAGATGCTGGAGATCAGAGTCGAGAGAGTGGTGCTGGAAAAGCATAGCAGGTCAGGCAGCATCGAGGAACAGGAGAATCGACGTTTCGGGTATAAGCCCCCATTCCTGATGAAGGGCTTATGCCTGAAACGACAATCTCCTTGGTGCTTGGATGCTACCTGACCTGCTGTATTTTTCCAGCACCACACTCTCGAGACTAATACCTGGAACTGGTGGATTCTCTTATGTGGAAATGTTAGACAGGCTAAACTTGCACCCACTGGAATCTGAAGAAAAAGAGGTGACTTGATTAAAACAAATATGATCGGAAGGGGTCTTGGCAGGTTGGATGTGGAAAACTTGCTTCCTCTCATAGGAGGATCAAAAATTAGGGATTACTGTTTAAAACAGAGATTAAACATTTTTTTCTCTCTCAGTCAGTCATACAGTATGGAAACAGTCAAACTTGGCACCGACCAAACATCTCAATCTGACCAAGTCCCAATGCCAGATTTTGGCTCATAGCCCCTTATGCCCTTCCTATTCATATACCCATCCAGATGCTTTTGAAATGTAATTGTACCCACCTCCACCACTTCATCTGGCAGCTCGTTCCATACACATACCACCTATCACGTGAAGAAGTTGCCCCTCAGGCCCTTTTTAAATCTTTCCCCTCTCACCTTAAACCTATGCCTTCCAGCTAGGGATTCCCCCACCCCAGGACTTTGGATTCTCACCCTATCTATGCCCCTCGTGATTTTATAAACCTCTACAAAGGTCACTCCTCAGCCTCTCGAACTTTCTTCTGAAAAGGTGGTGGCAGCAGACACTTTAAATATTTTGACTTCGGTGGATAGATTCTGATAAACATAGGGTGAAAAGTTATAAGGAATAAGCAAGAATATGAATTTACTGTTACGATCAGATTACCCATGATCTTACTTAATGGTGAAGCAGGTTCAAGGGAGTGAAACTCCTGCTCCTTATTCATATGTAATGCAGAAAAATGTTAAACTTAACCAAAGGAAATTATCTACTTTCAGTAACTTTGCTTCGACACACCATCTTCCATGCGATTCTCTCTGACAGCTCCCATCCTCACCTGTTATATTGCGCACACTCTGTGACCTCCACCAATGTTTTAATTTCTCAGACACATTTCCTCCTCTAATATCATCTAGCAGGCCCCCATTGAAATGCAGATAGCAGGCAAGTCCCTATATCTGCACTCCTTATGCTTATTAGCATGGACTAAAAGCTAGTAACAAGAAAAATAGCATAATTAAAATATATCCTTGTTAGTTTCTGTCTCCATGTTCAGCTACAATTTAGGGTGACTATCTCACAAAGCTGATCTGATAACAGCGTTAATAGAGTTGGTATAGACCATGTCCTGGAGAGATGATATTCATTTCAACTGGGATTTGGTCCAGACATAGTTGAAGCAATATTCTACAGGCTGGGTATTTCAACATGATCTCCTCTACTTAAGGTCTTAAAATTATCCACATCTGAAACTATACCACAGGTGATAAAATGTCTATACACTGGACCACCATGCTGCCTATCGACTTCCGTCATTACATGACTGTACTAAATTCATTTCTGGATTTTATGATTGCAAAGGTAAGCATTGAGAAATGATACCCGCTTTCATTATTCACAGGCTAAGCTGGCAAAAATACATAAACCTATGATATATGCAATTTAGAACAAAATAAATTAGAAACTGATACACCATCAAAAAGGTGTCACTGACATCTCCAAAACAGGTAACAGGATCATTGAACATTACTCTTCAAAATGCAACTTTCAATTGTAATTAATATTTTAATAAAATAATGATAGTAATAACAAAAAAGTATGATAGAATGATGGTCATAATACTGGAATATAAATTTAAAAATAATGAACTCCAAATTCCAATTAATTTATTAAATATGATAGTTTGTGGGCTGGTACATGAAAGGTCTACCATTCAGGGAGGAGAAAATGCATGTAGATCAAACTCCAGACTAACAATGGATATTAGTGCTTTCTGAATTAACAAAATCAGCCACAAAAAGTTAGGATACCATGAAGATTCAAAATCACAAACAAATGTAAAGCACTGCTGATTCACACAAATAACTCGATTGACCTACAAAGCCACTACTTATAATTTAAAAGATTGTTCTTAAACGTTTTAAGTAACTCTCATAACACGTGCTGGAGGCATTGTACATGACTTAGGTTGAAAATATGTTTGTAATGAAAAAAGAGCAAGCGTACAAATGAAATGAAATGAAACCAAGAGATCGAACTACAGGAAGAGTGAGTAGAGAAATAGTACAGAGAAAAGTGAGAAGTGAAAGTTACAGAAATTTTAATTTATGATGTCTTAATTTTAAAATGAAGCAGGTCTAATAAGTAATAATTTTGGATGCATTCATGGGCATCTACTTTAAACTGGTTATGATGTTACTAGGTTTGTGTTTGTCATCAATATACCAATCTAAGGGCAAGGTGAAAGCTTGCATAAAGTTTTTGCTTGGTTTTGAATCAGGTACCTATCACATTTTCGGCTGATGTGATAACCATTACAAGATAGAAACACTGCAAAATGAAATACCCCACATTCTGCTTCATTCAATTTGAGTGGACATTGCCTTGTCCAAATGAATCAGCTGACATTTTGGCAATTGTGTGTTTAAATAAAAACTAGAATCTGAACCCAGTATCTTAGACCACAAAGCCACACTATCATAAGCAACCAGCTTGCTCATGGAAAAGTCTGCCAATTACCCAATTGAAAGTCTTAATTCAAATAGGAAAAAAGGCTACTTGAATGGTTAAGAATTTTCATGCGACATCTCTTACTGATCTAGAAAAAGCCTCCTTTCATAATAAATCCAAATTACAGGAAATACACTCCTGTTAACATTAAGTATGGCCTGATTCCCAACTGGCTGCACTGAGGCCCAGGAAAACAAATTGGAATAGTGTCTCTGCTACAATTAACTAGCTATTTGCCCCAATCTGTATAACAGATTGTCTTGGGCCATGATTCTTTCCTTCTGTGAGCTGCTTACCATATGCTGTATGGCTCCATAAATCTGCTTTAAGAACTCCTGTAATTTAGGCAGGTGTAGGCAGACATCTTGCTGCGATTGAAAAGTGGTGGTCTGGCCCCACTCAACAGCCTTATTCAACCAGTATTCAAGGCCAAAGCTGGAAGCTGGAATGGAAGTTCCTTTGGCCATCACGCCATAAAACTCAAAATCCAGTTTTGATGGTCATTTAAAAGGAAAGGATTCTTCTGTGGAATCTGCAAAAGAATGAAAGGTATTTTCAATCTTTTTCAATCCTGAATAGTGTTTTGGAAATCAGAGCCTGAATACTGTGAAATGTTGTGCCAAGATGGCAGCAACTCAGGTCTAATAAACAAATTACTTTAAAATTCATTGCCCAGCTGGGGCTCAAATCTTTACCATCTGAATTTGTCATCACCAGCATTTAATTATAGCAGCAATAAAGTTCTGATCTGCACAAAAGTAACTACCAAAATCATGACATGTGCCAATGGCACAAACATTTTAATAAACATTAACATTTTTGCTCAGCCATTGCTGAAATAGTTCTTAATGGTCTTTATGGGATGCGTCTCTAGCAATACCAAACAGCACTGGTGGAAGAAAATACAGTAAAGATTTTAAAGAAAAATACATCCAGATATCTGGCAGTTCAGAAGCCCATACAAAGTCAAACAAAAGTGGTATTAAATAGTAACAAAATCAAGATGCAGATGAGAACATTAAGCACACATATATTGCTTGAACAGTTCATACAGTCGTTTCAATCCCAGGTTTGTGGCCAGTTATCAACGTACTTGGTTGAAGTAAAAGGAAAATTGACTAGTCACAGATTGAACAGGCCTTTCAATTCACTGCTACATCCCGTAGAGAGGAAAACGATCCATCTGGACCGGACAAGTGTCATTTAGGCTAAAATGGACTGCAAGGCAAAAGTGAGAACTGAAGTTGTTGGAGATTAGAGTTGAGAGTATAGTGTTGGAAGAGCATACCAGGTGCCGCCTGACCTACGGTGCTCTTCCAGCATCACACTCTCGACTAAAATGGACTATAAGTCCTGTCCTCAACCTGTCTAGTTTCTGGTCCATTTTAAACGTTTATCCACGTAGAACTCCAACCTCCCCAGCCTTTTCATAACTTGCTCAGTGAACAATAGTTTCAAGATGTCTCAATCACTGCAACAAACTGCACAAGCTAAAACAACAGCTAAAAATTGCAGGAGATAATAGGTTTCTGATGTCCAATCAGAAATATAAATTATTGCTTTTTGTATTCATTCATAATTAGGGCATTGCTGATAAAGCAAGCATTTACTGCTCAACCCTAAATACTCTTGATAAAGTGGTGGTGAAGAACTGCTTGTTTGAACCACTACAGTTTTAGCAGTAGAGCTACAACACTGTCTTGTGAGGAAGGAAGTTCCAAGTTTTTGACCCAGCAAGTGACGGAACAGTGATATAACTCAAAAACAAGACAGTATAGAAATTGACAGTTAATTTGCAAGTAGTGGTATTTCCAAGAGTCTTTCATGGTGTAGGTTGGAAAGATTAGATTAGATGACTTTTTTTTTAGATTAGATTACTTACAGCGTGGAAACAGGCCCTTCGGCCCAACAAGTCCACACTGACCCGCCAAAGCGCAACCCACCCATACCCCTACATTTACCCCTTACCTAACACTACGGGCAATTTAGCATGGCCAATTCACCTGACCGGCACATCTTTGGACTGTGGGAGGAAACCGGAGCACCCGGAGGAAACCCACGCAGACATATAGGATACAATGATACCAAAGAACACAACTGAGCTATCCAATGCAAAATATGTTAAAAGAAATATACTGTTTAGTTCAAAATGTAAAAACTATTATTCACAGGAACTTTCAACCCAATGTCCCCAGTAACACAGCTGAGGAAAGCATTTATATATTTACTTATATTTCTGACTCTGTTTCCTCTTGCTTGAATTTTACAGATTGGAAATAGGACTATGGATTAGATCAGATTCCCTACAGTGTGGAAACAGGCCCTTCGGGCCAATAAGTCCACGCCGACCCTCCAAAGAGTAACCCATCCAGACCCATTTCCCTCTGACTAATGCATCTAACACTATGGACAATTTAGCACGGTCAATTCACCTGACCTGCACAGGGGAGGAAACCGGCGGAAACCCACGCAGACACGGGGAGAATGTGCAAACTCCACACAGACAGTCGCCCAAGGCTAGAATCGAACCTGGGACCCTGGTGCTGTGAGACAGCAGTGCGAACCACTGAGCCACCGTGCTGCCCCAAGTTTCAAGATCAACAAATCTAAATTCAAAGCACCAAGAGTTTTTTTTTAGATTAGACTTACAGTGTGGAAACAGGCCCTTCGGCCCAACAAGTCCACACAGACCCGCCAAAGCGCAACCCACCCATACCCCTACATATACCCCTTACGTAACACTATGGGCAATTTAGCATGGCCAATTCACCTGACCCGCACATCTTTGGACTGTGGGAGGAAACCGGAGCACCCGGAGGAAACCCACGCAGACACGGGGAGAATGTGCAAACTCCACACAGTCAGTCACCTGAGGCGGGAATTGAACCCAGGTCCCTGGCGCTGTGAGGCAGCAGTGCTAACCACTGTGCCACCGTGCCGCCCCTTATTTATATTCACAGCTTGAAACTGATTATCTATATCATTTAAATTTATTCAATGAGTCATCAAGGATTTTTAAGGCTGAGATAGACAGATCTTTAATTAGTAACTGAATCAGATGTTATCGGGAAAAGGCAGGAAAGTGTAGTTGAGCATTATCAGAATAGCCATGAACTCAGTGAACAGCAGAGCAGGCTTAATAGGCTGAATGGCTTCTTTCTGTGCCGATGTGATCTTATCATTATCCACAAGGTTCCATAGCATCTGTTGAGCAGTAAGTAAGCAAAGACAAAGGCTTCAACATTCCTGGTATGTCAATTATCTGAATGAATGCTACCATATTGCATGAAATGCCCAAACAGTAGATGATGTAGAATAGTTAATATTATATACAAAGCTTTGTTTTCACCAAGTTTTAAAATTGTCCATATAGATGTCAGCGAAGATGTAAGTGACAGATGTATATTAGTTCACAAGAACTCTATGATTTTAAGGCTCTTGTGACACAGTGGACTAGAAGACCCAGGTTTATATCCTATCCATTAGAAAATATCTAAATCTGCAATTTTAGCACAGACAATGACATTAAAATAAACAACTTCAACTCACATAACCTAACTAATAAAACATAGGACTTAGGAGCAGAAGAATGGTATTCAGCCCTTTAATCCTGTTTTATTATTTAGTAGAATTATGATTGATCTTGAAATGGTCTCAGATCCACCTTCCTATCTGGCACGAGTTTGCTTCCAGCGGGATGTTTTGGTCCACGAATATTTATACTACCTCCTTTAAAACAAGAAACTGGGTGCAGATCAGATGGTACTGAAGAATCCAACAGACATTCATAACAATTTGCTATTTATGTACAAATATTATATCAGTGATAAAGTGGAGAGTGAAATTTTTAAATCCTCAAGTCACATACTATGATATAGAAATGATATCATGAATGTGTCTGTTAAAGGCATACTGACATACTCGCCATGAGACACAACACAACGCCATGTGGCCTCTCCCAAATGCACTTGATCCCTTGACTATCAAAAATTCACCCAACACAGCCTGAGGAAGTGATTTTTCACAGACTAACTACTGGGAAGTCTGACAGAAAAAAAGTTTTCATCTCCACTTTAAAAACTTCTGAGTTTCTAAAACTTATAAAGGAAACAAAAATAGTACACAGCTCTCTGGAGAATGTTTCACCACAGCTCAGTACAACATTAGCAAAAAAAAAGCTGGCATTTTTAAATTTTGCTTGCCCTCTGCAATAAAGACAAGATTCTATGTTGTTTCCTAATCACTATTTGCAGCTGTCTACTAGTTTCTTGTGATTCAAAAACCAAAACACCTGGACCTCTGTTCCACAGAGATTATCAAATACTCTCCATTTGAAATTCATATGGTTTTCTATTTGCCAATTTTTTGCCCACTCATGGCATCGGTCTATATCCCTTTCCAGACTCCCAACCTTGTCTGGACAACTTTCCTCCTAATTTGTTCCCATTGGCATTTAGTCACAATGCTGAAAAGCATGGAAACAGACTTTCAGTCCAACTCATCTACGATGACCAGATATAATTAATTAATCTAGTCCCATTTGCCAGCATTTGGCTCATATCCCTCTAAACCCATCCTATCCCATACCCATCCAGATGTCTTTTCCACCACTTCCTCTACCAGCTCTACATGGACCAACCTGTGTGTGAAAAAGCTGCCCCTAAGGTCCCTTTCCCCTCTCACCTTAAAACTATGCCCTATAGTTTTGGACTCCTCCAACACGGGAACAGGCTTTGCCTATTTACCATATCCAAGCACCTCATGATTTATAAATCTTAATGCGGTCACCCCTCAGCCTTTGATACTCCATGGAAAATAGGCCCAGCCTATTCAGCCTCTCCCTATAGCTCAAACCTTCCAACCCTGGCAACATCCTTGTAAATCTTTTCTGAACCCTTTCAAGGTTCACAAGATCCTTCCTATAGCAAGGACAACAGAATTGAATGCAGTATTCCAAAAGTGGCCTAACCAATATATTGAACTCTCATTTATTTGGTCACTTTATCCAAAGTATTTGGATATCATTTGTAGATAGAGAAGACTCCAGCATTGTTCCCTGTGGCACTCCATGGATCACCTCCTGCCAGCCTGAAAAAGGCTCATTTATTTTTACTTTCTACTTCCTCCTAGCTAATCAATCCTTTATCCACGTTAACAGGTTACAACCTATACCGCAAGCTTTTATTTATCAAAAAGTCTTTTGGAAATTCAAGGACACCAAATCTACAGTTCCCATTATTTTGCTTGTTACATCCTCAAAGACCTCCAATAAATTAGTTAAACACAGTCTCTCTTTCACAAGGCCAACATTGATTCAGTCTTATTCCATCATGATTTTTTCAGTATACTACTGCTCCATACCAGACTACTCTGCAGACTGGCCCATGAACTGAGAACTTATGTAAGCTTTATGTTGGCCCCCCTTTTAAGTTTTACACAAGATCAAAAGTTATTTAATCACCCAACTATTTACTTAAAAATTACTCAAGTAAAAGTGACAATTATTAATTAAAATACAGAAAGGAATTTAAAATAAGCAAGGATAAAAATTACAAACAGATGAAAATGTGAATAAGCTCAAATTTTGCAATTCTAGCTTTTTTAAAGATTTGCTTTCTGAAGTGAAGAAGTTGAAATGTGAATTGATATTCAATATCTCCTATAGTTGAATAGTTGGACATTGCTTCCACAGGTGAGCTCAATAAACAGAATCCTGATTGTGTTAGAATGCGTATCCATTGAGTACCTTAACGTGAAAATGAGTAACTTTGTGGAATAATGATTCATCAAAATTAAGTTAATGATGCTTACAGTATTTGTGGTGTCTCTCTTCCAGTCTCCTGTTAAACACTACAGAAGCTTTGAGCCTTTACAGTGGACAAAATGTGTCAAGCCCTAGAAACTATGAATGATTTAAATATACTTTGGAAATGATTCTTAATATAGCACAGTCATTATCTGAATGGACCAGAGACCTGGTTAGGCTGCAGTTGAATCCTTAAGACATAGGAGCAGAAATTAGGCCATTTGGCCCATTTATATATGCTCCACCATTCAATCATGTCTGATAAGTTTCCCAACCCCATTCTCTTACTTCTTCCCAGTAACCCATGATACTCAAAAACCTATCAATCTCAATCTTAAATATACCCAATGACCTGGCCTCCACAGCCCTCTGACGTAGTGCATTCCATAGATTCACCACTCTCTGGCAGAAGAAGTTTCTCCTAATCTCTCTTCTGAAAGGGTTTTCCCTTTACTCTAAGGCTGTGCCCTCAGGTCCTAGTCTCTCCTACCAATAGAAACATCCTCCCAACGTCTAATCTGTCCAGGCCATTCAGTATCCTGTAAGTGTTAATTAGATCCCCCATCCTTCTAAACTACGCTGAGTATAGGCTCAGAAACACAAATATTCCTCATATGTTAAGCCTTTTCATTACTGGGATCATTCTCGTGAACCTCCTCTGCACCCACTCCAGGACCAGTACATCCTTCCTGAAGTAAGGGGCCCAAAATTGCTCTCAATACTCTATATATGGTCTGACCGGAGCTTTATAAAGCCTCAGAAGTACATCTTGCTTTTATATTTTTGTTCTCTTGACATAAATGCCAACATTGCATTTGCCTTCCTAACTTCCTAACTACAGACTCAACCTGTAAAGTTACCTTAAGAGAATCCTAGACTAGAACTCCCAAGTCCCTTTGCGCTTCAGATTTCTGAATTTTCTCTCCATTTAGAAAACAGTCAATGTTTCTATCCTTCCTACCAAAGTGAAAACCCATACTTTCCCACATTGTACTCGATCTGCCATTTCTTTGCCCACTCTCCTTACCTGTCCAAATCCTTCTGCAGCCTCACCACCCCCTCAATACTACCTGCCACTCCATCTATTTTTGCAAACTTAGCTAGGCTGCCCTCAGTACCTTCATCGAGATCATTAAAGTATAAAGTGAAAAGTTGTAGTCCCAACACTGACCCTTGTGGAACACCACTAGCATCCTGAAAAGGACCCCATTATTCCCACCCTCCGCTTTCTGCAAGAAAGCCAATCTTCTATCCATGCTAGCCCCTTGCCTCGAACACCATGGGCCCTTAGCTTACTTAGTAGCCTCATGTGCAGTGCCTTGTCAAAGGCCTTCGACAGAACAGCCATCTGCTCTCCTTGATCTATCCTGCTCATTATCTCAAAAAGACTTCAACAGATTTGTCAGATCTAAGCCCCTCCTTGATGAAACCATGCTGACTTTGCCCGATTTTACCACGCAGTCCAAGTATTCAAAAATCTTAATCTTCACAATGGACTCCATAGTCTTACCAATGACAGAGGTCAGGTTAATTAACCTGTAACATCGCCGAGAATTCACGTGGCCTTTGGGAGTCATGCTTAAGAGTTCCTTTGAGTCTATTTTGAAAAAAAAGTTAGTTTGTTGCAAAATCTATAATAAAAGGGCCCTACTGTGGTGGAATGGTAGTGTCATCTTTCTGGACCGGGAGGGCCAGGTTCAAATGCTCCAGAGGTGTGTAATAATAACAACATCTCTGAATAGGAGGTTAATTTTAAAAACTGTACATTTATGATATTGCTATAACTTCTATCATGGTAGATTCTAAAATGTTCCTTCAGTTACAATCAGTCTCTAGGAGATATACCCCGAGTTATTACATTTCCAGACGGGACACATAAAGCCGTCATGATCCTAGGCGAGGAGGGATGAATATGGGGAACTGATGGCCTAGGTTATAGCTAGATTATTAATCCAAACATCTCAATAATGTTCTGAGCACCTGGGTTCGAATCCTGCCATGGTGAATGGTGGAATTTGAATTCAATAAGAGTCAATAATTTAAGAATCTAATGATGACTGCGAAGCCATTCATGATTGTTGGGAAACCCATCTGGTTTACTAATAATAGCAACTGAATTTTGGCAGTTGAAATAGCTGAAGACTGGCATCTGTAATATCAGGAATCTCCAGTGGAGACTAAGATGTATCATCTACTCCACATTCTAACTGAATATTGTAGCAAATACTTCAGGCTTATCTTTTGCACTGATGTGCTGGGCTCCCCTATCATTAAGGATATGGATCTCCTGCTCGATAGTGAGCTCTTTAATTATCCATCACTATTCATGACTGCTTGTGGTAGGAGTGAAAAACTTGGATATGAACTATTCATTGTGGAATCACTTAGCTCTGCCATTGTCGCATTTGCTCTTTGGCATGCAAGTAGTCCTATGTTGCATCTTCACAAGGTTAGTACCCCATTTGTAAATATGCCTGATGATGCTCCTACATACCCTGTTGCACTCTTCACTGAACTAGAGTTAATCCCTTGGCTTGATGGGAGAGGGGGTTATGCCAGGCCATGAGGTTGCAGTTTGTACACAGAGATGCACAGCATGGAAACAGACCCTTTGGTCCAACCTGTCCATGCTGACCAGATATCCCAACCCAATCTAGTCCCACCTGCCAGCACTTGGCCCATATCCTATTCATATACCTATCCAAATGCCTTTCTGGGAATATCCTCCCTCACTACAGCTGTAATCCCTTATCAAAAACACCCCTCTCCTCCCCCCACCCCTTGCCTCCCTTTCTATCCTTCCTGTAGCATTTGTATCCTGGAACATTAAGCTACCAATTACAGGGGTATTTTAGCAAAAAATGGAATTATGGCTTGAGATACATGTCTTCATCTTTAATGGTAATGTCATGTTGAACAATCAACAAGCATTTAAGGATGTATTTCTGGTAAATTCTGTACTCAAGCTAAAAGATGTTATGAGAAGCGGAATGCATTTCCAATTCCAGTGGCAGCCTCAAGCACACACAAACTAAAAACAGGACAGGCCAGGTCACAAACAGCACAAGCTGTATCAAGTCAGCAGGCAACACAATTATTTTTACACTGCACCAAAAACCGGTTTTAATGAAAACCCAACACATCCCATTGAACTAATAGTACCTGTAATAGATAAATCAGCACCAAATTATAAACTGTTGTATGCTATAAAATTATGGATATTAAAAACTGGCTTAAGAGCACCCAAGTTCAATTTACTAAAGCAAGTACACTAGTCAACCGTGAGGTAACTAAGTGTCTTTAATTTATGAATATGTAAATACTAAGAAAGGGACAAAAAAGAAACAGTGAACACAATACACTTTAAAGCCACATCAATATACTTACCTTCATCTCAAAGCATTCACATCACTATATAAACTTCAGTCATTAGCACTACAGTAGTACAAGAAAGTTTTTTTTTTAAGGTCAGTGTGTTAAAGGGGCAACTAGGGAAAGGCTATTTTAGATTTAGCATTGTGCAAGGAAAAAGGATTTATTTTATCTTTAATTTGAGAGTGACTTAGTTAAACAAAACCCGAACAAAGCATATCTCTTCATAATGAGGGACAGTTAGGCAAAGTAGAAAGGATCAAAAGTTAAAACATACGATAGAAAGGTAAAGAACAGCAAATATTTAAAAAGATGCACTTCACAGGTTAAAACCTTATAAGAAACATGGTTAGGAAAAGGATAGGATACAATACAATACAATACAATACAATAGGTAGACAGGTGGTTTTGCAGCCACGCTTGAATGCAGAGTGATAGGTTTATTTTAAATTCACTCATGGGATCAGGGAACCGCTCAAGAGGCTGACATTTATTACATTTTCCCAAATGCCCACAGGGCAGGTAATATTCAATAACATTTTTGTGGGCTCTCTAGAGTCACATGTAGGTCACAGCAGCTAAGCATGGCAGATTTCCTTTTCTAAATGACATTAGTGAACCATGTGAGTTTTGATGACAATTGACAGTGATCACATGGTTGCCACGGTGAGCAGCATCTCTTTTGTTTTCAAATCAGCATGCATTCTTTGTCTCTGACTTCCCCCCATTTCCCAAAATCCCCTCTACTTATGGCCATATTTTCATTGCTCTGCCAACCAGCTGTTATGGCCTGGACAAAAACCCTCAAACATATTAAGGATGTCTCCTAGTCCTAACTTTTATCTTAATTTAGAGCCAAATGTAAAGCACTGCTTTCCAAATGTGATTTGATTGATCAAACTACTAAACTTTAAGCAAAATACACTTATTTTTACACCACAATTGAAATACAAACAAAAAAGCAGTGGCATAAGTTTTAACTCTATCAAAAATACTTAATATATTATTTAACTGTTCTAGTATAGCAGCATCTCAAAAACACCCTTGGCAAAGGCAAATTCAGCAAAATAGATTTCTCTCACTTGTTATCTCCTCCAGTCAAAGAGAAAGAACACCGACAGAATGAATCTCGCTGCACAGAAAGAATTCAAGCTTTTGCAGCAGAGAGAGGATTGTATCTAGCAGCTTCAATTCCAAAACTCCAACATCATTGACCGAAAGCAAAATGAAAACCCTGAGTCTGTCAGAGCCTGACTCCACTCACTCATGCTTCTTTTGTCAAACTTTTTTAAAAACCCAAAACTATTTACTCTGCTTTCCATTGTGCTGACACCTCGGCACTAGGTTTACAACAGACCTCTTCAAAAGAAGCAAAGACAGAACAAATCCCACTTAAAGGCACATATTGTCACACACCGGTGGCCACAATCTCTCCCACTCATCCCTACTGCCCTTTAGCCCACTGCTCCCTGAGAGCAGTGTAAAGATCAAGATGGCAGAGCAGGTAGCAGAGGCCACGATGAACCAGAGTGGCCACACAGAGTATGCCAGCCCAGGACAGCTAGTCTCAGACAGGACAGAGCGAGGAAGCACATCTTGGCACTTTCACAGCCATCCTGACTTCACCCTCAACAACAAAACATCCAAATCTTGGAGGCCTGAATGGGGTGAGAGAGTGTGAGGGTCCGCATATGCGAGTGAGTAACACGATTGGGAATGAGACAGATACACAACACACAATCTTCACCTCATTCACCGTCCCAAAAAATCCATCTACAAAGCAGGCTGGAGGGAGGAGGAGGAGGAGGAGGAGGAGAAGGGCTGAAATCTAATTTGTATGAATTTGACTGAGGCCTGTAATTCAGTTATAATTAAATCCAACTCTGTAGCTTGGCTTTGGTACTAAACCTTCATCCTGGTTTTCAGGTCTTAGGTCATATCCTATCACTGTACCTCTGCATCTTGAGCAAAAAAGAAAAAAAATGCATGTTTTACTTTAGCTCTACAGCTTGGTACATTTCAATAGTATTTTTAAAAAACTTAAAATTTAATATTGTGCACAACCTCCTCTTTCTGAAGGTTACTCATTGGCGCCAGGCAGGGCACTAAATTTATTGCACATGAAAAGACTGGACAATCTGGCCCTTAACTATGAGCTCTTATTTTGAATACTATTGCTAGTATACTGCTTGGGTAGGAAGAAAGCTATAGTCCTGAAATCTGAATTTAAGGAGCTTGATAGAAAGTTTGAAAGCCATCTCAGCCTCCTCCAGAAGTCTCCAGCATCGAGATGCCAGACCTCAGCCAACTTGATTCACTCCACGCGATATCAAAAAATGGTTGGAGACATCGGATACTGCAAAGGCTGTAGGCTCTGACAATATTCCAGCAATAGCACTGAGGACTTGCTGCTCCCCTAGTTCCAGTACAGTGACAACAGTGGAATCTACCTGACAATGTGGAAAATTGCCAGAGAATATCCTGTACACAAAAAGCAGGACAAATCCAACCCACTCAATTACTGCACCCTCAGTCTACTCTCAATCATCAGTAATATGATTGAAGGGGTCATCAACAGTGCTGTAAAGCAGCAGTTGTTTATCAATAACCTGCTTACTCTTGCTTAGTTTGGGCTCAGCCAGAGTCATAGAATCATAGAGTTACAGAAATGGAAATAGCATGGAAACAGACCCTTTGATCCAATTCGTCCATGCCAACCTGATATCCTAAATTAATCTAGTTCCATTTGCCAACATTTGACTCATATCCCTAAAAACCCTTCCTATTCATATACCCATCTAGGTGTTTTTTAAATGCTGTAATTGTACCTGTCTCCACCACATCCTCTGGCAGCTCATTCTATACACGCAACACCTTCTGCGTAAAAACATTGCCATTAAGGTCGCTTTTAAATCTTTCCACTCTCACCTTAAACCTATACCCTGTAGTTTCAGACTCTCCCACCCCACGGAAAAGACCTTGTCTATTTACCCTATCCACACCCCTCATGATTTCATAAACCTCAAAAGGTCACCCATCAAGCTCCGACCCTCCAGGGAAAATAGCCTCAGCATATTCAGCCTCTCCCTATAGCTCCTGACCTCATTACAGCCTTGGCTCATACAGGGACAAAAGAGCTGAATTCCATAAGCGAGATGAGATTAACAGCCCTTGACATCAAGGCCAGATTTGACAGAGTGCAGCATCAGGGATCCTAGGAAGACTTCAGTCAATGGGAATCATGGGGAACAACTCTACAGGGAAATTGCAAAGAAATGCCATGATTATGGAGCAGTTATCATGGGGGACATCAGTTACACAAGTATATTCTGGGATACTGGCAGTGTAAGGAGCTATCAAGAGAAAAGTGTTCCTGAATTGTGTTAGGGAGCTTTCGACAGGATATGTCAAATCCAACAAGAAAGGATGCATTGTTGAACCTGGACATTGGAAAGGAGCTGGGCCAGTGGATTAAGTGTCAGTGATTATTGCATATGGTTTAGGTTGGTGCTGGAGCATGACATGCAACAATCCAGAGCAATAAAAACAATTGGCAGAGAGCTAACTTCAAACGGGCTAGAACAGAGGTGAGCAGGATTCATTTGGTGTAAGTAGTTAGTTGAAAGGTCAAGAACTAAACAATGGACCATCTTGCCTCTAATGCAAAAAGGTACTACAAACAAGTCCAGAACTCTTCAAATGACAAGAAAGGTAGAAATTGATGTTAGAAAGAAATGGTATGTTTATGACAGGTGCAAGGCAGAAAACCACTGAACCAAGCAAACTACTGAAGGTTTGATGGGAAATGCAAAAGCAAATAGAACTATGAGAACAGCTAACAAGGGAAATCCCAAAGTCTTCTGTAGATATCTAAACAATCAGAGTGTGACTAATGGAGGAGTCAGGCTGATCAGAGATCAAACCAAACAGGGGATATACAGGCAAGGACAGGACTGAGGTATTAACTGAATACTTTGTATCAATCTTTACAAAAAGAGGATGACACTACCCAAACCATAGTGGCAGAAGAAGAGACTCTGTCATTAAAACAGTTGAAAATTAATCAGGAAAAATCTTGTGTAATAGCATTTAAACGTTAAGGTACTGGGACTGGATGAGCTGCACCCAAAGATTCTGAAGAAAATGGGGTAGAAATGTGGAGGCACTGGCCATAATCCTACAGTCTTCCCTCTACTCTGGAGAGGTGCCTGAATGCTGTGAAACTATCTTCCCCAGAAAGCAGTGAAGGCTGAGTCATTGAATAAATTCATGTCTGTGCTGAGTAGATTTAGATCAACAAGGGTTATGGGAAGTAAAGTATTTTAAATCACAATTTGATTAGTCATGATCTTATCAAATAGACGAGAAGCTTGAGGGGTCACATGGTCTCCTCCTGCTCCTAATTCATGTGCACTCTTATGCATATAAATAGTAACAAAACACTAAGAGGAAGAGTGGGGCCCATTGATGGCCTAACGAAAGATTTCACATGGAGGGAGAGAGTATGGTATCTACCCATGCCAAGAGAAGGTTGTGATGACTCAAGGTACTGCTTCAATTAGCCTGTATTGATGTGAAAAGTTTCAAGTAGCATTTAAGGACACGCAAAAGTGCTAAATGTTGACCATAATATTTCTAAAACTCAACTGGAAACTCAGCTGACCAAGTTAACTTTGTTCCAACTATATATTACACTGTGTTTTCTGGATCTCAATATTTAATACAATATAAAACAATACAGCACAGGAACAAGTCCTCCAGCCCACTAAGTCTGCGCTGCTTCCTAATCTTTAGTTAAACCTGCTACTTACTGCCCAAGCACAGTGTCTCTCCCTCTGTTCGCCTCACTTTATATATTTAACAAGATATACCTTAAATGTTGCTAACATGCCTGCTTCCATCATCTCCAGTGACAGTGCATTTCAGGCACCTACCATCCTCTGTATGAATCATTTTCCCTGCACTCCTCTCCTAAGCTTTCCCCCTTTCACCTTGAATCTGTGCGCTCTTATATTGACCTTCCCACCTTGGGAAAAAGCCTTTGACTATCCACTCTATCTATGCCTTTAATAATCTTGTATACCTTTACCAGATCTATGTTTCCAGTGAAAATAATCCAAATTTATCCAACCTCTCCTCATAACTAAAACCCTCCAGACCAGGCAACATTCTGATAAACCTTTTCTGCACCCTCTCCAAAACATCCACATCCTTCTGGGACTGTGGCGACCATAACTGCATGCAATATTCCAAATGTGGCCTAACTAAAATTTTGTACAGCAATAACTTTTATAGTCTATGCTCCGGCCAATAAATACAAGTGTAATGTATGCCTTTTTGATCACCTTATCCAACTATGTTGCCACTTTCAGGGATCTGTACGTGCAGATCCCTCTGTGTGTCAAAACTCCTAAGGGTTCTGCCATTTACAGTATAATTTGCACCTGAATTTGATCTTCCAAAATGCATCATGTTGCTTTTGTATGGATTAAACTCCATCCACCATTTCTTGCCCAAATCTGTAATCTATTTATATACCATTGCAATATTTGACAACTCCCATCACTATCTGCAACTCTGCCTATGTTGGCACCATCCACAAACTTAATGAGACCACTTACATTTTCCTCCTGATCATTTATATATATTACAAACAACAAAGGTCCCAGCTCTGATCCCTGCAGAACACCAATAGTTACTGAGCTCCATCCTGAAAAGCAGCTTCCACCACTACTCTGTCTTCTATGACCAAGCCAGTTTTGTGTCCATTTCGCCAGTTCACTCAAGATCCCATGAGACTGTACCTTCTGTACCACAATCATGAAGTACCTTATCAAGTGCCTTACTAAAATCCATGTAGACAACATCCACGGCCATTCCTTCATCAATCAATCTTGTCACCTTCTCAAAGAACTCAATCAAATTAGAGAGACAAGTCCTCTGCACAAACCCATGCAATCTTTCACTAAATCTGTTCGCTTCCAAATGTGAATAAATCCTGACTCTCAATAGCTTCTCCAACAGCTTCCCTATCTGCCTGGATTACCTCAGTTTCCCTTAAAACAGGAACAACATTGTTCCTGATTACTGGAGAATAGCCATTGTCTGAGGCCAAAGAGGATGAAAAGATATCTGTTAAAGTCACAGCTATTTTCTCCCTTTCCTCCCACAATATCAAGTAATAGATCCTGTGTGAGGCCTGGGGAAATGCATTCAGATCGACAAGTCAAGATACCCAACACGTCCTCCATTATGGCTGAAAATGTGTTGCTGGTCAAAGCACAGCAGGCCAGGCAGCATCTCAGGAATAGAGAATTCGACGTTTCGAGCACAAGCCCTTCCTGATGCCCTCCAGCATCTGCAGACCTCATTTTTACTCGAAGACTTCCTCCATTATGTTGACCTGCCCAAGAGTAAGAACCAGATAAACAAAATATAAGAATTAAAGTTGGCCTAGGTAATGAAGGCCTCCTCAAACTGAATACTTCAGGTCTGTCCAATGATCATCTTACAAACCCAGAGAAAACACAGTCAACATTCAAATATCAGCTATTAATGCAGCTCAGCTTTACCCTCTGGAAGACATGTATTTTAGGCAAAAACCGACAGAGACTATTTATCAATTCATAAGTAGATGCTATGACAAGGGCATGACTGAAAAATACTGACTGAACAACTGAGCTTGTGATGCACCTACCCCAATGGGAGCATTCCAAAAATGGCTCTTCAACCTTCCAAAAGGTTATAGCTGGAAGCACCCCAGCAAAACTGTCACAAATACGAAGTCATCCCACTAGGTAGGCCATCATTGATCCTGAAGCCAATTCAGACAGGCTTAGTAAACAAGCAGCTTTAAATATGCACACCCAAAATACCCAGCTTTTAACACTGTGTTGCAAAACATGTGGCACCAGAAGACATTGGAAGCACTAATGCAGAAAGCAAAATGCCAAAATAGTGGATCAATGTCATGAGAAACCATATCTAGAGGTCACTTAGAAAAAGCATCCTAAGCAACCAGATGCACATACCAAATAAATTCAAGGCAAGAACCACAAAATATCTTGTTGAGCTAAATGGTCATATGATAAGCATGACCAGAACATCAGTCACAAGATTAGTCGGCATTCAGCATTGTTAATATCAAAGAATGTATGGTACCAATGGAAGCCTTTACCACTTTTCAGACTTTACAATCACAGATGCAGTGTTAAGACAACCTACTTGTAAAACCATACATCAGTGTGGGTGCAAATATCTCTCCTCTTCTATGCTGAAATGCATGAATGCACTGAAGTGGCATGTGACAGTTTAACTAACCAATGCCAAACTCATCTTATACAATGTGCGCAAGTATCACTACAACAACTTGATCTTAGTTACTCCTGATATCTTATGTTGTGGTCATCATGACTGCAGCAATTGCAGGCCTTTTGCATGCTAGGGCCTATCTTTAGTCACCATTTTCAGTAACAAGTCAAGGACCATAGACTGCAAGTCATGCAATTCGAAACCCCATACCTACACTGGAAGCAGATAAACTTTACAAATCAAAGCAGATCATCAGCAAATAGGAAAAGCACAAGTTGAACTGAGTATGTTAACCCATTTCCAATCTTGCACATCTCACTGCACTTTGGCACCCTTGTGGAACGACTCCTCAACAGACAATTGCTGACAGCCACTCCAGTTATCAAAAATAAGAGTTAGCAAATACATAAAATAAGTATGGCAACCTTCTGGGGGAAGGTGATGGCCTAACTATATTACCTAAACTAATCTAGAACTCAGCTAATGTTCTAGGTGCCTGGATCCGAATCCTAATCCTGCCATGGCACATTATGGAATGTGAATTACATAGAAAAAGATATGATGACCATGAAACCATTGTATATTGATGGAAAAACTCATCTGGCTCACTAATGTCCTTCACTTGGTTGGCCTACTTGTGACTCCAGAGCCACAACAATGTGGCTGACTCTCAACTACCCTCTGAAACAGCCAAGCAAGCCATTCAGATGTATCAATTGCTACAAAGTCTCAACAAAGAAATAAAACTGGACACACTATCTGGCATTGACCTAGACACTGAAAAAGACAGTGGCAGAAACAGCCCAGTCAACCTTGCAAAAGCCCTCTTTACTAACATCCAGGGGCTAGTGCCAAATTTGGATGGGCTGTCTCACAAACTAATCAATCAACAGCCGAAATTCACAGAACCATACCTAGCAGGCAATGCACCAAGCACCACCATCACCATCCCTGGATTAGTCCTGTCCCACCAACAGGATAGACCCAGCAGAAGTGATTGCACAATGGTATACAGTCAGGAGGGAGCTGCTGTGGAACGCCTCAACAATTACTCCAGACTCTATAAAGTCTCATGGCTTCAGATTAAACATTGTTAGAGACAAAACAAAACTGCAGATGCTGGAATCCAAAATAGACAGGCAGACGTCTCTACCTCCTGATGCTGCCTACCTTGCTGCGTTCTTCCAGCCTCCTGCCTGTCTACTCAGGTTAAACATCGGCAAGGATTACCATAAACCTTCCTCCCTCAGCTGATGCATGAGTAGTCTTCCATGTTAAGTAACACGTGGGGGAATTCAAGATGGCAGCGACCTAAATAGATCAGCCTTGCTGAGTTCTGCATTCCTACCCAGAGTAGTAATTTTTTTTAACCTCCCACCTTAGTTTTATTTGGAAACAGTTATTGTCAAATGGTAGTACAACCATTTAAATCATTTTTCGTGTGTGCGAGAATGACTAAGGGGAAGCAAACGGCCAAGTCTCAACACTCGGGACACTCGAAGACATCAGGCAGGCCCAAGAATGCAACTTGGGAAGCAGGTGCAGCCTCCTCTGCAGCGGTGAAAGAAATGCCTGCACAGCAGAACATCATGGAGGAACATGGAGCAATCCGACAGCTGATCCAGGAGATGAGGGAAGAGACTCAATCAACTGGAGCCCATCTCAACCATGCTGCAAAAGCATGAGAAGGAGTTGGAAGGGCTCGAGAAGCAAGTTGAAGAGGTTGAGCGGCTGACCGCAGCATCAGAGACCGAGGTCGGGTCCTTGGTGGGGCAAATCCAGGCCCTTGAGAAACGGGTTCAGGCCCTGACTGAGCAAGTCGATGACCTGAAAAAAAATAGTTGGGAGAAAGAATATCCAGGTCATTGGCCTGCTGGAGGGAGTAGAAGGTGGGCAGTCAGCAAGTTTTTTTGAAGACTGGCTGCCACAATTTCTTGGCTAGGATGCCGAGGTGGACCAGGTGAAGGTTGACAGGGTACCCGGCCAGTTCTGATATGATTTCAATGCTACAGGGACAAGCAAAGAATCATGGAAACTTCTAGAAGGTTGGAGAGAGATCTGCAGGCCCTGACCTATCAGGGAACTAAGATAATGTTTCTCCAGAACTTTTCTGCAGCAATGATCCTTAAGAGGAAATTGTTTGATGAGGTTAAGAGAAGGCATAAAGGACCTCAGTATTCAATATTCTATGAGATACCCAGCGGTGCTTTGTATTACTTATGAAGGAGGAGACTGTGCAGTTGTTTGATTCCTTGGAGCAAGCCAAAACCTTCTTGGACACTTTAACATAATGTAGATGTATTTATGGTCATGGACAATAGTGTTTTTTTGGGTCTTGCTTTTATTTCTTGTACTTTCAGTCTTTTCTCAAAGAAGTAGTTGTTGGTGGGTTTTTTTTCCTCTCCAAGCTGGAATGGTATTGATAATATAGTGGGGGGTGGGCAGAGTGCTCACTGTTTTTGTTGTACCTTTGTTGGGTTTCTTCCATTGCTTGGGTTTGGGGTGTGGCTCGAGCTGGAAGAGGGGTGGGTTGGAGGTGTATGTGGGAAATGCAAATACCCTCTGTGGACAGTGGGTGGAGTCTCCCATTAAGTGTCTTTTGTGTTTTGTAGTTAGTTCTTTTTTTTTGTAAATAGGCTCTAGGAGTCTCCTTTTCAGTATGCTCAGCATGCTGCAAGACAAATCCCTCCTCTTAGCAGGTCAAAGATGATTGGAAAGGATCATATGGTGCACCTGGAATGTCAGAGGGATTCATTTGCCAGTTAAAGGAACTGTTGTTGAGCCTTAGAAAGCAGAGGGTGGATGTTGCCCTGTTGCAGGAGACTCCTCTTAAATGACAAGGAACACGAAGTTGCAGCAGGGTGAGTTTGATTGGGTGTTTTTGTCGTCTTTTAGTACGAGGAGCAGAGGAGTGGCAATTCTCATCTGGAATGGTCTCCCATTTAATTTAATAGATTGTGTTAAAGATGAGTATGATTGGTTTGTTATTCTTGAGGCCATTATATGTGGCAAGGAATATGGTATTTTGAATGCCTACTGTCCTCAGGCTCACCCTCATAAATTTCTGACTGATGCAGTAAGCTGATGGCCTTGCCGTTGTGGCATATTATTATAGGGGGAGCTTTAATTGCCGTATGGATCCTGTGCTGGTTACCCAAAGGACCCCCAAAGCTTTCTTCACAATCTAAGCAGTTAGGTGACCTATGTTTGGAATTGGGGTTGGTAGACGTCTGGAGACGTTTACACCCCACAGGCAGGGATTTTATGTTCTTTTCCAATCCACATAAAAGGCCACACAAGGATTGATTATTTCCTAACTCTTGCGGCTTTTTTAGATTTGGTGGTATCCTGTTCAATTGAGAATATTGCCATTTCTGATCATGCAGTGGTGTATTTAATGGTTAAGATTAAGGGTGATGCAATGGGCTCACGGTACTGGTGAATGGTTCCCATTTTCCTCAAGGACAGCAAGTTTGTAGAAGACCTCTCCAGGGAATTTGAAGCTTTATTGGCCACCGACTCAGGTACAGCTAGTAATCCATCCATTCTTGAGGAGACTGCTATGGCCTATGCTGGAGGGATAATTATCTCAGACTCTGACAGCCAGAAGCGACAGAGGGGAGAATGGCAGTGTCTGCTTGAGCATGACTGAAGGCAGCAGTGACGAATTATTACAGAAGACTATCGATGGCTAAACTACAGTGGATTACAGCTCTCCGTTCTACCTTAAACTTCATGCTAACGCATACAGCAAGGGCTGTTTGAGCATGCTGATAGGCCGGGTAAATACTTGGCATATTTGGTCAGGAAGAAGATTGCCTCCCAGTCTATTGCTTCTATTAGGAAGGGAATGGGACTCTTACTTATGATGCTAAAAAGATCAATGAGGCGTTTTGGAGGTTTTACTCTAAACTTTAATCAGTCTGAATGCAGCGCGGACAGATGGGATAAGATGGGAGTTTTTTTTAGGAATTTGGATCTTCCTGGTGTGTCTACAGAGCAGGTGTCTCTCCTTAGTGCTCTGTTAACAGGCCAAGAGATAGGAGGAAGTGGTGAGGCAAATTTATCTCCCTTAGATGTATATGGGGAAAAAGGTTTTTAGCATCCTCACTTTTGTGTGAGGAGGAACATACTGATGTGCTGGGTGTCTAAGAAGCTCCCAGCACTGTCGGGGTGGCAGGAGTTAATTATGGAACACATTCCTTTAGACTTTCTTGCAAACATGGTGCACCAGAAAACAGACAATTTTTTTAAAAATCAGACACAGCAGCTCTTTTTGAATTATTTGTGAGCAGATCTGTCTGCCATTTTAATTAGGGCTTTATCTAGCCATGGTGGTTTGGTTTAATAAGCCTCAATGTCCTGAGAGGAAACATTTTGAGCAAACGTGGGTTTAATAATTGATGCTCTCGAAGGTTGAGAGCTGAGGTCTTGTTACACAGAGTGGCATTATTTATTTATTTATTGGTGTGTCATGAGTGTAGTTGTGAGATGTTTTGTAGAGTATTATAGTGTTGGTTTATTGTTATTTGCTGCGGTTTTTGTTATGATGTTACATACTCATATTTTTATAACTTTTAAAGGAGTTTTTTTCAAAAAAATACTTTTATTGAAAAGTAACACTTGGAGGAAGCATTCAGGGTAGCAATAGCACAAAATATATTGAGTGGGGGATTTCAGAGAGTCGCTTGGTAGCAGGACTACAGATTGAGCTGGTCGGTTCCTAAAGACAGCTAAACTGCGTCTAAGTGAGCAAAAAGCATACTTGACTTCATCTTTACCAATCTGCCTTCTGCAGTTGCACCTGTCCATGACAGCATTGGCAAGAGTGACCATTATACAGTCCTTGTGGAGAAAAAGTCCCACCTTCACACTGAGAATGCCCTACATCGTACTGTCTGGCACTATCACTGTATTAAATGGAACAGACTTCAAACAGATCTAGCAAATCAAGACTGGGCATCCACAAGGTTTTGTGGACCATTAACAGCAGCAAAATTGTACAATCTGCAACCTCATGGCCCAGCATATCCTTCAAGGGATTAACCCTGGTTCAATAGGGTGCAAGAGGGCATGCCAGGAGCAGCATCAGGAATACCTTAAAAGGATGAGGTGTAAGCCTAGTGAAGCTACCAAACAGCTTAAGCCACAAGTGATAAAATAGAGCTGAGCAAACTCACAACCAGGGGATCAGATCGAAGGTCAGCAGTCCTGAATGGTGGCAGACAATTAAACAACTCAGTGGAGGGTAAGGCTCAACAATTATTTCCAACTTCAATGATGGAAGAGCCCAACTCATCAGTGCAAAAGATAATGCTGAAGCATTTGCAACAATCTTTAGCCAGAAGTGCCATGTGGATGATCCATCTCGGTCTCCTTCAGTGGTCCCCAACATTACAGATGCCAGTCTTCAGCCAATTCAATTCACTTCAAATGATATCAAGAAACGGTTGGAGGCACTAGATACTACAAAAGCTATGGGCCCTGACAACATTCGGACAATTGTACTGAAAACTTGCGCTCCAAAACTTGTCATCCCCCTAGCCAAGTTGTTCAAGTACAGTTACAATATGGGCATCTACCTGACAATGTGTAAGCTTGTGCAGGTATGTCTTGTACACTCAGTCAATGAGCAGCCCAATCTCCTCTTGATCATCAGTAAAGTGATGGAAGGTATCATCACTAGCGCCATCATGCAGCACCTGCTCAGCGATGGAGAGTTTGGGTTCTGCCAGGGCCACTCAGCTCCAGACCTCATTACAGCCTTGGTTCAAACATGGACAAAAGAGCGGAATTCCATAGGTAAGGAGAGAGTGACAGCACTTGACATCAAGGTCATATCCAACGGAGTGTGGCATTAGGAACCCCTAGCAAAACTTCAATGGGTATCAGAGTACTGTCTCTGCTGATTGGAGCCATACCTGGAACATAGGTCATAGAATCCCTTAGTATTGAAGCCAGCCATTCAGCCCATCGAGTCCACACTGACCCTCCGAAGACCATTACCCCTCCCATTCCCCCAAAACCTATCCCTGCAGTTTCCATGGCTAACTCACCCAACATGCACATCCCTGGACACTATGGGGCAATTTAGCATAGAGAAAGTGAGGACTGCAGATGCTGGAGACTAGAGTTGAAAAGTGTGGCATTGGAAAAGCGCAGCAGGCCAGGCAGCATCCGAGGAGCAGGAGAATCGATGTTTTGGGCATAAGCCCTTCTTCAGGAATGAGGCTGGTGTGCCAAGCAGGCTGAGATAAAAGGGGGGGGGCGTGCTGGGAATACGATAGGTAGAAGGAGGCGAGGGTGAGGGTGATAAGCCGGAGAGAGGGTGGAAGAGGTAGGGAAGAAGACTGCAGATCAAGAGGGCGGTGCTGAATCCGGGGGTTGGGACTGAGATATGGTGGGGGGAGGGGAAAATGAGGAAACTGGAGAAGTCTACATTCATCCTTTGTGGGTTGGAGGGTTCCTATGTGGAAGATGAGGCACTCTTTCTCCAGGCGTCGTGTGGCCAGGGTCTGGCAATGGAGGCGGCCAAGGCCTGCATATCCTTGGCGGAGTGGGAGGGGGAGTTAAAGTGTTCAGCCACAGAGCGGTTGGGTTGGTTGATGCGGGTGTCCCAGAGGTGTTCCCTGAAACGTTCCGCAAGTAGGCGGCTTGTCTCCCCAATGTACAGGAGTCCCAGAGGTGTTCCCTGAAACGCAATTTAGCATGGCCAATCCATCTAATCTGCACATCTTTGGACTGTGGGAGGAAACTGGAGCACCCAGGGGAAATCCACACAGCCACGGGGAGAATATGCAAACTCCACACACACAGTCACCGGAGTATGGAATCAAACTCAGGACGCTGGCACCGTGAGGCAGTAGTGCTAACCACTGAGCCACCTTGCTGCCCTTAAGTCACTGTGGTATCATTGTCATTTTTGCACTCTATTTCATATGGGTTTGTATCTTAGTACTAAATTAAATAATTAAGACTTTGGTCTATAAATTAGACCTGACATGATTTGAATTGAGTTACTTCATATTGCATTTGTCGCATGAGGCAGCAGATTGTACAACTGCCCCATTTAGTTTAGTGCCAGTGAACTGCAAGTGCCAGTTGCTGCCATAAGGCAGCTAAATTGGCTGGTTGGTATGCCTTCACATATGGGGAAGATGGTGTCGTTGTTGGAGTGCAGGCATTTCAACTCCAGGACATCTTTGCAGGAGTTCCTCAGAGCAGTGTCCTAGGCCCAAACATCTTCAGTTGCTCCATCAATCATTTTCCTTCCATGATAAAGTTAGAAGTGGGGATGTTTGTCAACAATTGCACAATGTTCAGTACCATGCCCGAACCATTACACGCTGAAGCAGTCGATGTTTAAATGGGCTGACAAGTGACAAGTAACACACACACCACAAAAATGCCAGACAATGACCATCGCCAATAAATGGCAATCTAACCACTGCCCTTTGACATTCAATGGTGTTACCATCACTGAATCCTGCTATCAATATCCTTGGATTTGCCATTGATTAGAAAATCAACTGGACTGAGCAACACCACAAGTAACTCACCTCCTGACTCCCCAAAGCCTGTCCACCACGTACAAGGCATAGGTCAGGAGTGTGAGGGAATACTCCCCACTTGCCTGGATGGGTGCAGCTCCAACAACACAAGAAGCTTGAAACTATTCAGGACAAAGCAGCCTGTTTTTATAGGTACCACATCCATCCACCATTGATGCTCAGTAGCAACAGTGCATACTATCTACAAGATAGACAATAGGTGCAGGAGTGTGCCATTCTGCCCTTTGAGCCAGCACCACCATTCATGATGATCATGCTCAATCAGTTCCTGCCTTATCCCCAAAATCCTTGATTCCACTATTCTTAAGAGGTCTATCCAACTCTTTCTTGAAAGTATCCAGAGACTTGGCCTCCACAGCCTTCTGAGGCAGAGCATTCCATACACCCACCACTCTCTTGGTGAAGAAGTTTCTCCTCAACTCTGTTCTAAGTAGCCTACTCCTTATATTTAAACTGTGTCCTTTGGTTTGGCACTCACTCATCATCGGAAACATGTTTTCTGCCTCCAGAATGTCCAATCCTTTAATAATCTTATACGTCTCAATCAGATCCCTTCTCAGCCTTCTAAATTCAAGCGTATACAAATCCAGTTGCTCCAATCTTTCAACGTAAGATAGTCCCGTCATTCTGGGAATTGACCTTGTCAAAATTCAGAAATTCCCTCCCTTAGGGCATTGTGGGTCAACCCACAGCATTTAGATTCACACAGAAAGAACGCACTTGCATGTTCCTGCCATTTTGATGTTGTGATGACTTGGGCAGGAGAAGGTATCAAGGGTGCTATATTGGCACATAATATGCCAAATAGTGTTCTATCTGAATGTGACAGTTCAGGAAAGCAGTTCACTACCATCTTCTCATGGGCAACTAGGGACAAGCAGTAAATGCTGGCCACCAATGTCTCATGAATGAAAAAATTACTCAACCTCCATATCAAACAGAACGTTTGAGTACAACATCCAACTGATGGCACATGAAATTCAGCAGAAATCATTAGAATATGCTGAGAAGCAAGACTGTATCAAGTACAAACATCAAATGGCATGATAGAGTAATGAAAGAGATGCCAAATCAGAGTCTAATGTGGCACAAATATTATTGACCATTTATCAGCCAAAGCTTTATTGATGCCAATATCTTCTTATATATGGGAACAGACTTCTTCATATCTTACCAAGTTGAGAATGGAACTGCACACAATCATCAGCAAACATTCCCAACTCTGAACTCACGTTGGAGAAAAAGTAATTGATAATATAGCTGAAGATGGTTGGGCCTAGCATATGGTCCATCATATGGCCTCCAACAAACAGAACCTTCTCTCTTTTCAAAGTATGACTCCAACCAAAGTAAAGATCCTCCACCCATGATTCACTCTGGTTTCCCCTTTTCCTCTTCCATGCCATGTGGCAGACATTCACTTGCTAATCTTAAAATTACTCAATCACACAGCCGGCAGGGATAAAATAATCGCAGCACATTACATGCAAAAGACCACAGGAGGGAGCTCCCCAAACTCAGTAGTTCACCCTTATCAAGGCAGCTCATGAAGAGACTTGCTAAAGAGAATAGTTCTTCTCATGAAGAGAATAGCTGTTGCTGTAATAAGTGTTGAGGTCAACAGCACTGTGCCAGCACTAGATTTCAGACAGATTTCCCACATTGTTGGCCTGAAAATCGAGCAAAGCCCATTACAGGTACAAACTCCAACACTTGTTGTCTTCCTAGCCCCAGGGGATGATGTATCTCCATTATTGGCTTTTTTTCCTCCCCTGACAATTGATCAAAGTAGTGAGGATTATAAGGAGTAGAAATTGCTAGAGTTACAGCTACATGATACTGACTTCTTTCAGAACACCAGTATATTTCACACAGTGCCACATAGAGAAGAGACCGAGATACTAAATAATAACATGCAATGTGACACAGAACCCCTACCCCCCTCCCTCACCCCAGCTACTTAAGTCTTATAAACAGCAAAATAACCTGCCACAAGCCTGACACTTGGATAACACCTATGAAAGATTTTTTTTAAATTGCATCTGAAAGCTTAAAAAGGAATAGTGTGAAAAGAACTAGGTGGATTTTGTGCACTTTGAAAAGCATTACTGTTTTGTTTTCCCGGTGAAGGTTAGATTCACACAGAAAGAATGCACTTGCATGTTCCTGACATTTTGATGTTGTGATGATTTGGGCAGGAGAAGGTATCATGGGTGCTATGTTGGCACATAATATGCCAAATAGTGTTCTATCCGAATGACTTTATTAGCAAGGAGTGGCTAGAAAGAAGCAACACAGGCGTATGAGCATGGAATACAAGAGCTTGTCCATTAGGAATGCCATAACTGATGTAGGGGAGGTTGAAGAAATCTGCCTGGTCTCAAAAGGAATTGTACTTAAGTATTGCAGGCAATTTGTTGCCAGACTTAATCCCCCTTGAACTGAGTGGCTGAATAGGCCATTTTAGAAGACAGGTGGTTCAACTACCTTGCTATGTGTTTGGAGTATAGTGTAGGCCCGACTTGGCAAGGATGGCAATGATTCAGAGGTTTTTGTTTACAATAATCGGTGATTGTTTCATGGTCACCATTACTGTGAGTAGCTTTCAATTTCAGATTTTTTTAAAAATTGAATTTAAACTCCCCAGCTGCCATTCTGCAATCGTAACTCTTGCCTCCAAAGCATCAGCCCAGACATCTGGATTATTACATCAGTAACATCACCCTCTGCCAATGTTTCCCAATTGAGAACTCAGTGCAAACTCATCAAAATCAAACAAGAGCTTAAAGAGTTCAAATTATTGGGTTTGCATGTCCTGTTGTAGGGTGGTCTAATCAGTGGCCTTAAAATGTTAAATGAATTCAATAGTGCTATAGGAAAAAAAACTTTCCCTGTAACAAGCTGAGAAAGCTAAAAATCTGAGTGAAAAATCAAAACATATTTTTCAAAGCACAATGGAAATCTGGACTCAGTCTCAAAAAAGGCTGTATTGTATTAGGCATGACTTCTCCAATCTTGCAAGCGGACTGGTCACTGAATGTAAACGAGGCATTGTGGCCTCAAAGTGCATTATAGAACAGCTCCATAAGCACCAGAAAATTTGATGATAGCCTTTTAAAAACTCCACCAGTTCGAGAAATGGCTTCCATACAAGTTTGAAAAAAAATTCTTTTTGCTATATATGCTAAAATGTCAAAGATTAACTATTCCATACTGCTCAAATTCCAACCCCCCCCCCCACCACCACCACCACCACCAAAATGATCTACATCAGTGTTAGGAACACACGTACATTAGAACAGTAGTGGGCTAATCAACCGATAAAGCACTGTCATTCAATATAATAATGACTGATTGAACCAGTTGTTGTTGCGTCACCATAGTATTACCAGACCATAGGGGCTGCTCTCTCATTAGAAAGAGAAGCGACTGATGGTGATTTAACCTGAGGGCCACAAGACCTCAGGCAAGAGAAGAGATTGAGAGTCCTTCATGGTAACCTCAAACCAATGATGGGAATTGAACCCATGCTGTTGGCATCACACTGCTTCCCAGATTATTGAATACCTCCATGCCTTTTAGTTACCATATCTTCTCAACTCTACACATCACTAGTAATCAAAAATTTATCAATTTCTAACTTAAACACATTCAAAGACTGAGACCCAAAGTCTCTATGGTAGAGAATTTCAAAGGTTCACAAGCCTCCAAGCAAACTAATTTATTCTCATTTTGGACTTAAGTGGCACCCCATTATTTTAAACTATGCCCATTGGTTTTAGACTCTCCATCTAGGGAAAAACCTTGCCTTGTACCTATGGTGCCTATACCTTTAAACATTTTACAGGTTTCGGTGGGATCACCTTTCATTCTTCAAAACACTAAAGGATACAGTCCAGTTTACCCAATCTCTCTTCATTGGACAGTCCACTATCTCAGAACAAGTCTGATGAAACATTATTACACTCACTTCATGGCAAAATATCTTTCCTGAGATAAGTATACCAAAACTGCACTCCAGATATAGTCTAACCAAGTTCCTATAAAACTGAAACAAGATTTCACCAATCCTGTATTAAAATCCTCTTGCAATAAAGGCTAACATTCCATTAATCTTCATGATAGCTTGCTGTATTTGCACATTAGCCTTCAGTCACTTATTAACAAGGATTTCTGGGTCCTTTGTTTAGCAATACTTTTAAATCTCTTGCTATTTAAGAAATACTCTGCACATTTGCTTCTCCTACCAATTTTAATAACCTCACATATCTCCACATTATACTGCATATGCCATGTTTTTGCCCATTCAGTAAGCCTACCCAAGTACTCCAGGAAATATTTTACATTTTCCTCACAATTCACATTCCCACTTAGCTTTGTAATATCTGCAAATTTGGAAATATTACATTTGGTTCTAACTCCAAATCACTGAATATGAACAGCTAGAACCCAAATACCAATCCTTGTGGTAGCCCAAAGAGGCCTTGATGTGTATGTTCATAGATACTTGCAAGCAGCAAGACAGGTAGATAATGTGGTTAAAATGGCATATGGGATTACTTGCCTTTACTAATCCAGGCATTGAATAAAAGTACAAGGAGATTATGATAGAGTTTTATGCTATGTTAGTTAGGCCACAGCTGGAAGATTATATGAAGTTCTGGTCACTATACTATAAGAAGGATGTGCTTGCTTTAGAAAAAGTGTGCAGAGGAGATTCACCAGGATGATGCCTGGACTGGAGCAGCTTTAAAGGCAGACTAGATAGACTGTTGTTTGCCCTGGAGCAGAGAGTGGAGGTGTATAATTTTCTGAGTGGTGTAGATAGGGAAAAACATTTCCCTGAGTAGAGAGGTCAGTTACAGATCTGGCAACTCAAAACTGGGCATCCTGCAGTACTGTGGGCCATCAGCAAAACTGTATTCAACCACAATATGTAACCTCAAGCTGGGAGGAAATCAATCTTGATTCAAAGAAGAGTGCAGGGGGTGTGCCAGGAGCAGCATCAAACATACCCAAAATTGAGGTTTCAGTCTGAGATGAAGCTACAATACTGGACTACTTGTATTCCAAACAGCAGGTACAACAGCAGGCACAGCACACAAAAGACAAGGCAAAGTGAACACACAACCTACAGGTCAGATTTAGGCTCTGCAATCCTGCTTCATGTGATGAATAGTGGTAAACAAGCAACTTACAGGAGATGGGCCTCCACAAATATTTTTACTGTTAATGATGGAAGATCCCAGTAAAATAATGCAAATGACAAGGCTGAAACATGTGCTTCTATCTTCAGAGAGAAGTGCTGAATGGATGATCCATCTTGGCCTCTTCCCTTGGTCCCAAGCTTCATAGATGGCAGTCGTCCACCAGTTCAATTGGTGATATTAAGAACCAGCTGAATGCACTGAATATTGCAAGACTCTGGGCCTTGGGAACATTCAGGCACCAGCAACACCCCTAGTCAAGCCATTCCAGTTCAATTCCAATACTAGCATCGAACCGACATTGTGGAAAATGGCTCAATACATCCTGTGCACAAAAAGCAGGGCAAATTCAACATAGCCAATTACTGTCTAACCTGTCTACTCACTGTCAGCAAATGGATGGAAGGAGTGGTTGACAATGCTCTTAAGTGGCACTTACAAAGGAATAACCTGATTGCTAACTTTCAGTTTAGGCTTTACCAGAGCCATTCAGCTCCTTCATTATAACCATGGTCCAAACATGGACAGAAAGAATAAAACTTCAGGTGTGAGGTGAGTGCAACTGCCCTTGAAATCAAGTTGGTGTTTGACGAAGGATGGCATCAAGAACCACTAGCAAAACTTGAGTCAATGGATTGCACACCTTGAACATTGACTTCCTTCATCATCAACACACTGGCAACTAAGTGTACTATCTCCAAAATATACAACACAAGGCTTCTTCAACAGGATCTTCCAAATGCACAAACTCTACAATCAAGAAGATCAAGAGCAATCAATGCAACCAATGTTTCCTCCAAATCAACTTGTGTGAGGATCCTGTCACTTTAAAAAAGATTATTTTGTCCTGGGTTTTGTTTTAAGGGAAGCTTGTAAAGACAGAGGTACCGAAATGGCTACTGACTACAGCCTAAGCAAACAACTTGGAAGGCTTTTAGGTTTTGTTTTTAAAAACTAGTATAATGCAAGCAGATTGAGTGGGAGTGGCCAATTCTCACAGACCAGGCTTTCTAATTTTTTTTAAACTTTAGCAGCCAGAGGCTGTTTGGCGTCCCAAAAGACTGGGACGCTTCAGTAAATGATTCCTAACCGCTACTTCCTCTGAAATTTCTCTTGATGTTGTTTCCTCCTGGTTTGGAGAACTGCATAATAATAGCTACCATATCTATTTTTCAGATTTAAAATTTTTAAATTTATCTTTAAAATAAGAAAAAGTTAGGGTCTAGGATACCTTCTTAAAATATTTTGAACAGACCTGGTCTGGTCCATAACATTTGGAACTATATGGTGGTTTTTTCACCGTTGCTGAGTCAAAATCCCTTCCTACTACTGCAGTGCCCCTATGTTTCAAGGACCGTAGCTGTTCACGAAGGCAGCTCACAGCCACTTTCTCCAGGGAGTAGGTGTGATGGGTAATAAATGCTGACCTAGCAAGTGACATCCACATGGCATGAAAAAATAAAAGGTTAAAGAGCTCAGACTTTATACACTCTTAAAAGCTACTGTTCAAATAGAAACAAAGACTTGGTGTAGGAATAGGCCCTTCAGGTCTGCACCACCATTCAATATGATCATGGCTGATCATGCAATTTCAGTACCCCACTGCCTTTTTTGCACCGTACCCCCAAACCCTTTAGCTGCAAAACCCAGACCCAGCTCCCTCTAAAATATCTCTAATGGATTGACCCGAAAAACTTTCTATGGGAGAGAATTCCACAGGTTCACAACTCATGTGTGAAGAAATTCTTCCTCATCTCAGTCCTGAATGTCTTATCCCTCATTCTTAGACTGACCCCTAGTTCTAGACTCCCCCAACATCAGGAACATTCTTCCCTAGCCTGTCAAGTCCCATCTTGATTTTACATGTTTCTATGAAAACCTCCGTCACTCTTCTAAATGCCAGCGAGTACAAGCTCAATTGATCTAGTCTTTCTTCGCATGTCAGTCCGGTCATCCCGGGAATCAGTGTGGTGAACCTTTTCTGGACTCCCTCAATAGGAAGAATGTCCTTTCTCAGACTAGGAGGCTAAAAGTACACACAATACTCAAGGTGTGGCCTCACCAATGCTTATATAACTAAAGCAAGACATACCTACTCCTAAACTCAAATCCTCTCGCTATGAAGGCTAGCATGCCATTAGCATACCAAACCCCCCCATCCCCACTGTACCCGCATGCCAACCTTCAGTGACTGTTCCACCATCACACCCAGGTCTTGTTGCACTTCACCTTTTCCTAAACTGCCATTCGGACAATAAACTGCCTTCCTGTTTTTGCCAAAGTGAATAACCTCACATTTGCCAACATTATATTGTATTTGATAAGCATTTGTCCACTCAACCAACCTGTCAGTCACCCTGCAGCCTCTTAGCATTCTTCTCACAGTACACACTGCCAGCCAGCTTAGTGTCAACTGCAATTTTGTAAATATATTGTAGATATTCAATTCCTTCATCCAAATGATTAATGTATATTATGAACAGTTGGTGTCGTAGCATTGAACCCTGCAGTACCCCGCTCGTCATTACCTGCAACTCTGAAAAGGATCCATTTATTCCAAATCTCTGCTTCCTGTCTGCCAACCAGTTCTCTATCCACATCAATACATTACCTCTGATACATGAGCTTCTATTTTGCTTACTAATCTCTTGTGTGGGATCGCTGATTCATGCTTGTGCACGCTACTGGTCACATCTCAAAAAAAATTCCAGAAGATTTGTTAAGTATGATTTCCCTTTAGTGAATCAATGTTGACTTGGAATGAGCCTGTCATCGCTTTCCAAAAGCTTAGTTATTCAATAAAATAGATTTCACTTAAGTGTTTAAAATAATTAGAATATTAAAATTCATCCACATGAGCAGAATATTAGATTGGAATCAACTTTTTGAAGCAGAGTCAAAAAGTGTGGCACTGGAAAAGCAGTCAGTCAGGCAGCATCAGAGGAGCAGGAGAGTCAACATTTTGAGCATAAGCTCTTTACCATCCTGATGACACCACCATAGTTGGTCAAATCTCAGATGGTAACGAAACAGGCAGGAGGTGGAAAACCTGGAAAAATGGTGCACTGAGAACAACCTAGCTCTCAGTGCCAGAAAAACCAAGGAACTCATTATTGACTTACGGCAGGATGTTACTCATGCCTGTCTCTCAAACAATAAATGTCAAAATACTGTGGATGCTGAAAATCTGAAATAAGCACAAAGTTGGAGAAACTCAGCTGGTCTGGCAGCATCCATAGAGAGAAAAAGCAAACACAATATTCCAAGTACAGTGTGAATGCTTCAGAACTCCAGGAGAACGTGAGACCACAGATGCTGGATATCAGTCAAAAACTATGGTGCTAGAAAAACTTTATTCCTGATGAAGGGCTTTTGCCCGAAACGTCCATTTCGCTGCTCGTTGGATGCTGCCTGAACTGCTGTGCTCTTCCAGCACCACTGATCCAGAATGCTAGAAAAACTTGTCTACGCCTGGCTTGCTGTGTTCTTTCAGCTTCCTGCTTGTCTACCTTGGATTGCAGCATCTGCAGTTTTTTTGTCTCTAACTTTTTTATATGGGAGACAGACTTGTATGGGCCCACGTCGGCAGTCGAGGTTACATAAGCAGAAGACTAGGCCGGCTGTCAGGTGGCATTTAATATCACAGAAATATTGACTCATTTAACTACACTTGTTTCAGACAATTTGCTGCAAACTTTCAGGAGTGTTAACTGCACCGCAAATTCAATCTGAATGCTGGATGGGAGGCTTTTGGGCCCTCAATGAATTTCCCAGAGCTGGACCCACTGGTTTGGTCCAGGGTTTTATCGGTTTATTTTGCATCTTGGCTGAGCTGAATGTGTATTTTAAACAAAATACTGCTCCCTATCTGTGGAATAAACATTGCTCACAAAGCGAGTCAGAGCTTGCTCATTGTTTCTTTCACGGAGAATATATCGTGCAGAATGTGACGCTTCAGAAACACCGGAACAGACAACATTCAGAGGAAACTTTATGCCTTTGAATCTAGAACTAGACAGTAATACGTGTAGAATTGTTCAAGTTACTAACCTACAAATCCACTCGCTCGCTCCGTCTGAATCCGGAACCAACGCTCGAGCTTCCCGCCCGCCTTGATTGACAGCTGCAGCCTCGGCTCAACCCAGAGCAGCAGCTAACACCGCCCCCAACTGAATCTGTTGTCGTTTTCTTCGCTCGGAGGAAAGCCATTAATTTCAAGCCTGCAATTTCAAAGACCATATTGTGAATAATGAACAGCTATGAATCACTTTAGTCTAACTCAGCAACTTGTTCGTATGGGTGGGTACTTTTCAGGACTGGTGTTTTTTTAGCGCCCGTTTGCAGCACTGTTAGTTACCCTGAGCGTTGTATGTCTGCGGTTTGGGAGACTTTTGCACCATTGTTAAAGGAAATGTGTGATAAAAACAAGTCTCACCTTCCCAAGAAACTGAATAAGAGTTAAATGCTAGATTTACTGAATGAACTTTTATGAACTTGTTTTTTCTTTTCCCTCAATACATTGATATTCGTGAACTATTTGGCGTTATAGCACAGACTGACAACCTTTGCAGTATTTTTTCTCTGGTGCCAACATATAAACTTAGAGATTTGTTCATCTAATTAACTTTACACCTTATCCTGGAGGAATATGAACTCAACCTTTACCTATCCCTGGCGCTCAGCAAAGTTTTTTTGTATTTTGATATTTTCTGATCAGCCTGTTCAGAGGTGTTATAACACACCTCTGGAGTATTTTGGACTTGGACCCAGGCATACAGGCTAGAAGGCATGGTGTTTCTGAAACATTGATGTTTTTATTGGCATTGACTATAGGATGGGAAAGTGCCATCTACATTAATTCAGTGACTCTAATAACTGGTACAAATGGAATGTGGATAGCAATTGGGGCAGATTAGTAATTCCAACAGTGTGCTAATGACAGAATCGTGACAGTGCAGAATTGTATCAGTACCAGCTCTCAGAATGAGTGTTGACTGAATATCATTTTCCCATTCTTTCCCTGTAACCCTGCAAATTGTTTCTATTTGAATAATCATCCATTGCCATCTTGGATGCCTTCATTGAATTTGCTTTCATCACTCTTACACACAGAGTATTTCTGACCCTAACTACTTGCTATGTGAACAAATTTATTCTTGCATCACATTTACTTCTTTTGCAAATCAGTTTAAATCTGTGCCTCTTGTTCTTAATCTGTTTATGGTCCAGAAGTTTCTCTCTGTCTATTCTGTCCAGAATACTCATGATTTTGAAAACTAATCAAGTCTCCTGAAAGCTTTCTCCTCACCAAGGCTAACAATCCCAATGTCTCCAATCTATTTTCATATGAAAGTTTCTCATCCTGGAACCTCTTCTGTTCTCTCAATCTCCGATGCACTCACATACTTCCTGAAATGTGGTACACAGTAGTCTAACTGAGATCTAACTAGTATTTTATATATTTTCAGCATAGGGATGTACTTCATTCTACTATTGATAAAGTAGGCTCTGCTTCTGCACACCCTTTAGAGTGGTATCCTTTACTTTAAACTGCTTCTCCTAGTTCTTTCTAGCAAAATGTATTGTTTCACTCTTCTCCACTTTGAACCTCAAATGCAACCCATCCATTCACTTTTAATCAAATTGTCAAGGCCCTTTTGATGTTCTCTACTGGTCTCCCCACAGTTTACAATGCTTCCAGGTTTTGTATTGTCTGCAAATCTGAAAATTATCCTCTGTACACCAAGAACTTGATCACTAAGGTAAATCAGAAAAAGTAAGAATTGTAATATCACCCTGTGGGAAACTCCACTATAAACCTCTCTCCAACCTGAAAAATATGCATTAACCATTTTTCTCTGCTTTCTATCAACCAGTTAATTTTGGATCCACATAAGGACTTTCCCCTTCATCAAGCTATAACTTTTCTCACACGCCTGTTGTGTGCCAGTGTAGAGTCATAGAGATGTACAGCACAGAAACAGACCTTTTGATCTAACTTGTCCATGCTGACCAGATATCCCAACCCAATCTAGTCCCACCTCCCAGCACCCAACCCATATCCCTCCAACCCTTCCTATTCATATACCCATCCAAATGCTTCTTAAATGTTGCAATTGTAGTAGCCTCCACCACTTCCTCTGGCAGCTCTTTCCATACACATACCACCCTCTGACTGAAAAAGGTGTCCCTTGGGTCTCTTTTATATCTTTCCCCTCTTACCCTAAACCTATGCCCTCTAGTTCTGGACTCCCCAATCCCAGGAAAAAGACTTTGTCTATTTATCCTATCCATGCCCCTCATGATTTTGCAAACCTCTATAAGGTCACCCCTCAGCCTCCGACGCTCCAGGGAAAACAGCCCCAGCCTGTTCAGCCTCTCCCTATAGCTCAGATCCTCCAACCCTGGCAACATCCTTGTAAATCTTTTCTGAAACATTTCCTGTACACAAAACTCTGACCAACAAAAGAAACCATACCAAACGCCTTCTTCACTATCCTATCTATCTATGACTCCACGTTCAAGGAGCTATGAACCTGCACTCCAAGGTCTCTTTATTCAGCAACCCTCCCTCGGACCTTACCATTAAGTGTATAAGTCCTGCTAAGATTTGCTTTTCCAAAATGCAGCACCTCGCATTTATCTGAATTAAACTCCATCTGTCACTTCTCAGCCCATTGGCACATCTGATCAAGGTCCTGTTGTAATCTGAGGTAACCGTCTTCGCTGTCCACTACACCTCCAATTTTTGTGTCATCTGCAAACTTATTAACTATGCCTCTTATGCTCATATCCAAATAATTTATATAATTTACGAAAAGTAGTGGACCAGCACCAATCCTGTGGCACTCCACTGGTCTCAGGCCTCCAGTCTGAAAAACAACCCTCCACTACCACCCTCTGTTTTCTACCTTAGAGCCAGTCTATATCCAAATGGTTAGTTCTCCCTGTATTCCATGAGGTTAACCTTGCTAATCAGTCTCCCATGGGGAACATTGTTGAACGCCTTACTGAAGTCCATATAGATCACATCCACCTCTCTGCCCTCATCAGTCCTTTTTGTTACTTCTTCAAAAAACTTAATCAAATCTGTGAGACGTGATTTCCCACGCACAAAGCTATGTTGCCTATCCCTAATCAGTCCTTGCCTTTCCAAATATATGTACATCCTGTCCCTCAGGCTCCCTCCAACAACTTGCCCAATATCGATGTCAGGCTCACTGGTCTATAGTTCCTTGGCTTGTCCTTACCACCTTCTTATACAGTGGTACCACATTAGCCAACCTCCAGCCTTCCGGCACGTCACTTTTGACTGTTGATGATACAAATTTCTCAGTAAGAGGCCCAGCAATTACTTCCCCAGTGTCCCACAGAGTTCTAGGGTACACCTGACCAGGTCCTGGGGACTTATCCCCTTTTTTGCATTTCAAGACGTCCAGCACTTCCTCCTCTGTAATTTAGACATTTTTCAAGATGTCACCATCTATTTCCTTACATTCTATATCTTCCATGTCCTTTTCCACAGTAAATACTCATGCAAAATATTCGTTTAGTATCTCCCCCATTTCCTGCGGCTCCACACTAAGGTCATCTTGTTGATCTTTGAGGGGCCCTATTGTCTCCCTAGTTAACCTTTTATTCTAAATGTATTTGTAAAAGCCCTATGGATTCTCCTTAATTCTATTTGCAAAAGCTATCTTATGTTCCTTTTTTGCCCTCCTGGTTTTCCTCTTAAGTATACTTCTACTGCCTTTATATTCTTCTCAGGATTCATTCGATTTATCCTGTCTATAACTGATATATGCTTTCTTCTTTTTCTTAACCAAACCTTCAAGTTCTTTATCATCCAGCATTCCCTATACCTACCAGCCTTTCCTTTCACCCTAACAGGAATATACTTTCTCTGGACTCTCGTTATCTCATTTCTGAACACTTCCCATTTTCCAGCCGTCTCTTTACCTGCAAACATTTGCCCTGAATCAGTTTTTGAAAGTTCTTGCTTTATGGGCAGCACGGTGGCACAGTGGTTAGCACTGCTGCCTCACAGCGCCAGAGACCCGGGTTCAATTCCCGACTCAGGTGACTGACTGTGTGGAGTTTGCACATTCTCCCCATGCTGCGTGGGTTTCCTCCGGGTGCTCCGGTTTCCTCCCACAGTCCAAAGATGTGCAGGCCAGGTGAATTGGGCATGTTAAATTGCCCGTAGTGTTAGATAAAGGGGTAAATGTAGGGGAATGAGTGGGTGGTGGGTCGGTGTGGACTTGTTGGGCCGAAGGGCCTGTTTCCACACTGTACGTAATCTAATCTAATACTATCAAAATTGGCCTTTCTCCAATTTAGAACTTCAATGTTTAGATCTCTAGTAGGTACATCCACATACTGAATCAGAATTTTTTCTTGTACACACTTAACAAGTTCCTCTCCATCTAAATCCTTAACACTATGGCAGTCCCAGTCTATGTTTGGAAAGTTAAAATCCCCTACCATAAACCACCCTATTATTCTTACAGATAACTGAGATCTCCCTATTAATGTGTTTCTCAATTATCCATCTGACTATTAGGGTCAAATGCTTTTTGGAAACTAAATTCAACACATCAACAGCATTACAAGATCCACGTTTTCTGTCACCTCTTAAAAGAACAAATTATTCAAACAAAGCTTTCCCTTAAAGAATCCATGCTGACTCTCCATTACTAGACCATGTAACTTTTTTTATTAATTCAAGTGCTGTGAATGTCAATGGCATTTATTGCTCAATCCTAATTGATCAGAGAATCTGGAGTCACTTGTAGACCAGACCATTTAAGGATGGCAGTTTCCTTCCATAAAGGAGGGACATTAGTGAATCAAATGGGTTTTTCAAAATATGGTCAATATTTTCATTGTCATCTTTGGACTCTAATTGCTGATTATTTTTATTTCCATAATCTGCATGGTGAGATTTGAACTTCTGTCCCACAAGGGAAAGCATCCTTTCAGCATCCACTCTGTCGAGTTCTATCAAAATCTTGTATATATCAATAAGTTTGCCTCCTATTCTTAATAGCATTTTACTCTGGCCCAACCTGTCCCCATTGGATCACCTCTCACCTCAGTTATCATTCAAGTAAACATTTTCTTGTTCGGTTATCTGATTTCTTAAGCAAGGAGACAAACATGTAGAAACATAGAATTCTAGATGTTGGCTCACCAATATCCTGTACACATGTAGCAAAACACCCTTTTATATTCTATTCCCCTTGCAATAAGTGACAACATTCCATTTGCCTTGCTAATCACTTGCTGCACTTTCATTTTGATGTTTTCTGTTTCACGTACCAGAATTCCCTATCACAAAATTTGTCATCACTCTCTCTTTCAATAACAATTTTTTGTATTCTTCCTGCAAAAATGGTCAAAGTCACATCTTCCGACATTTATACCCCATTTGCAATGGTTTTACTCAGTCATTTAACCTATCTACATCCCTTTGCAGAATCCTTACCTCTAATTCACAACTTATTTTCTCCTCTTATTAATACATTATCAGCAAATTTAGACAAACACAATTTATCTTTTTGTAAACCATATTTATTGCACTGAAATTTTCTAACTGCTCTGCTGTAAGTTCCTTGATAAGAGATTGTAGCATTTTCTTGTAAGTAATGTCAAGTCAGTTGGCCTGCAGTTTTCTGTCTCCCTCCTTCCTTGAACGGTGGAATTACATTTGCTATTTTCCAATCCAATGAGACGTCTCCAGAATGTAGAGAATTTTGACAATTAACTCCAGTCCACCAACTATTTCTGCAGCTACTTCTTTTAAGACCCTAAAATAAAACCTATTATGACCTGGAGACTTGTCAGCGTTTAGTTCGGATACATTTCTCCGTACTCTCTCCCTTTAGATGATTACAATTTGCTATAGGTCCTCCCCCTCTTTAACTACCTAATACACACTTATACCTGGGATTTAATTTTGTATTCTGTATTGTGAAAACAGATACAAAGGAATCTGACGTTTTTGGCTCAGGGTGAATTGCATCAGGCCCCACAGCATTTGCAATATACAGTGCCTCCAACAGTTTCTTGCTGTCACATGGAATGAATTGATTTGCTTAAAGATTGCATTTGTGGTGCTGAGAGCTGAGGAGAAGGTTGAAATGATTATTCAGTAGGTACTTTGGCTGAAAATGGTTGTAAATGCGTCAGTCTTGTTTTTTGTACTAACCACTGGACATCTCCCATCATTGATAGGTTGTTTAATTGGCCACCACCATTCACAACTGGATATCTCAGGATTGCAGAACTTAGATCTGATCACTTTTAATAAGATTGCTTAGCTCTGTCCATTGCATGATGTTTGTACAGATTGGCAGGCAAGTATTCTTGTGTTGTGGCTTCACCAGATTGATATCTAATTTTTAGGAATGTCTGGTGCTGCTCTTGGCATTCCTCCTGTGCTGGTCATTGAACTCGTGTTGATTCCTTAGATGATATGAGGGGCCATAAGGTTCCTGATTTTGCTGTTGAATGCAATTTTGCTACTGCTAATAGCCCACTGTGCCTCATGGATGCCAATTTGTGAATTGTTCAATTTTTTTGAAGTCTGTTCCATTCAGTACAATGGTCATGTCACAAAACATGATGGAGAGTATCCTCAATGTGAAGATGGCACTTCACAAGGATTGTGCAATGGTCACTTTCACCAATACTCTGGTTAGGCACATCTGTAACAGGTGGATTATTGAGGATGACATCAATAATCCTTCTTGTTAGTTCTTTCATCACCTGTTGGACCCCCAGTTTAGACATCACATCCTACTCCAAATAGGGTTTAGAATCATTGGTTCATGAGCCGAGGGGTGTGTGGGTGATAATCAGCAAGAGGTTTCTTTGCCCATATTTAATCTGATATGCGACTTCCCATTCCCAGGAACGAACACACACACACACACACACACACACACACAACTATACCATTGTGCCCACACACCTTTGGTGGTCTGTTATGCTGGTAGCATAGGACATACTCTGGAATGGTAATGGTGCTGTGATTCTGAAAGCAGGTCAGCCTGTTGCTTGACAGCACTCCCAATTTTGGCAGAAGATGTTAGAAATGAGGATTTTGTGAAAACTGGACTGAGTTTGTAATTTTCCATTCTAGTGCATAAATTGGTGCAAGGTGGTCATCTGGTTTCATTCTTTGACTTTGTAGCAGTTTGTTACAACTGAGTGGCTTGCTGGTTGATTTCAGAGCACCATTAGAGTCAACTATATTGCTGTGGATGTGAAGTCATGTGGAGGCTAGATCAGGTAAGGATGGCTGATTTCTTTTCCTAAAGGGCATTACCCAGAAGGGAAGAAACAGTTAAACTTAAGAATGACAGTACGCTCATTCCCAAGATTCACTGCTTTATTTTCCTCTGAGTAGTGAACTAGATGGATCTTGTGATAATTGACAATTGTTACTGGTCAGATCACAGCTGGCCTACTGTGGACAGTTTTGGGCTCTTGATCTAAAGAAAGATATACTGGCAGTGAGGCAGTCCAGAGCAGGCTGCCTGGGCTGATAGCAGGAGTGGAGCAGTTGTCTTATTAAATAGATTGAGCCTTTACTGATTGGAAACTAGGAAAATGAGAAGCAACCTTATTGAAACAAATAAGATTCTTAGAGGTCTTGACAGTTTAGACATTGATAGAATCTAGGATCAGAGGGCATAGTCTCAGAATAAGGGGTCGCATATTTGAGATGAGGTTTATTTTCTTTCTGAGGGCAATGAATCTGTGGAATTTTTTACTGCAGAGGGCTGTTGAGACTGAATCATTAAGTATATTCAAGGCTGAAACAGATAGACGTTTTGATTAAGGAATCAAGGATTGTGGGGGAAAAATTAGAAAATGGAATTGAGGGTTATCAGATCAGCTATGATCTTATTGAATGGTGGAGATAACTCAATGGGCTGAATGGCCTACTTCAACTTCTACATCTTATAGTTACGTGGTTACTGTTAGATTACCATAATTTCATTTATTTTTTGCTTGAATTCAAATTTCAGCATCTACCGTAGTGGAATTCAAACCAATGTTCCTGGAGTTTGAGCTGAGATTCTGAATTACTAGTCCAGTGACATTGCCACTGCACCATTACTTTCTCTCATGTGTGGGATTTTGTTCTCTTGGAGGTATGAATGTGTTTAATTTTCATTCGTACAGAATAAGTAGGCAATCATTAAGAAGGGTAACATTATTTTTATTTATATAATTGCAATACTGTAGAATAGTTGTTCCATTTCTTGGTTACTATGAATATGTACCTTTTTAACTTGTGTTGTTGTAGTCATTTTATTGGCAGACACATGAACATGTTGGCTGAGATAAATTTTCCAATCTTTTAGAAAAATATTTTATGGGATAATCTCCTCTTCTGTGAGCTCTGCCGTGAACTCATTTAATAATATATTGGAGTCCAAGTTAAACATAATGTCTTAGAGCTCCATCCTTTCATTTTATAGTGTTAGTTATGTAGCAATGCTTTAAAGTATGTGTGTGTGTGGGTTTATGTGTTTAGATATTTATAGATTTGTACGGCTGTGTGTGTGTGAGGTGGGTAGGAGGGAGGGAGGTGAGGAAGGAAGGATTCTATTGACTGAAGTGTTTTTTCATTAAATCTGTCTGGATATAGGAACTTAGGTACCTTTCAGAACAAGTAATGATCACAGAGAAACTATTAAAATACAACTCAAGGGAATTATATTGAATGTCATATTTATTTGTCAGGAACTATGTCTAGATATATGGTGCCCATGTTGCAGAGGTTTGAGGCCTATAAAGTACCTTGTGCATTCCACCTAAAATAAAACACAGGAAGATTTCAAGTGATTGGAGGAGGATGCTCCCTCACATCATGCTAGCATTTTGAGGGTGGATATTTGGAAATATTCTCAGCCAACCTCTGTGATTAGTCCAGTGTTACCTATCCTGCCGAGAACGGACAGAATTCCTAGTCCAAAGGGAATTGAGTGGTAAAAGAATCACATAGGGGTTGATTACCATTAGAGTCTGGAACCAATGTTACCACTAACTTCCTTTTTCTACCATTTCTTGGGTTAAATAGTCCCTGTGTGCATCTTAACGGAGCCACCATTTGTTCGTGTCATTTTGACTCTGTCCAAGACACATTTGATTGCAATAAGGTTGCACACCAATGCATACCTTTGCAGTTTCAGTAACGGTAAATCAGTTTTTTTTATGGGAAGTGGTCATCACTGGCAAAATCAGTACTGATTGCCCATCTGGAATTGCCTTCACATTGGTGAGCACAGAGCAGCCTGCTTAAATCACTGGAGGCCATGTGGCCCAGAATGAAGAACTACAGACAGTGCTAATCACAGAGGCCATGCTCTCAAAGGACAGGACTCAAGATGGCTTTTGCCATTACTAGTAATACTGCCCCTCCCCATTTCAAATGGCCACCTCTCACCTTGTATGCATGTGCATGATTATAAAGACACAATAAATTTATCCTCCTACAGCTTCTCATACAAAGTAACTACCATCAAAGAAGTTCTTCTTTGCACTTTCTTTTAACACCCTAGAGCAGCTGTTATTGTTTCCCAGTAAGTTTGTTACAAGTTGATGAGAATTTTGCAAAGTGGCTGCTTGGTCCTGTGCCTGTTCTGCACGCTGCTGCTCCTGGTGAGCCCAGCCAGATCCTCAAGTGCATTATGAATGTGGTGTGACTTGGAGAAGTGAGGTTGCTCCCTCTTGGAGCTCAGTGGCAGGCCAACAGCAGTTGTTCCACACTGATATCCAGCCCAGCTCCATACTTGGAAGCCTATTAAGCACAGCCCAGGATGAGCTGCTCCCTGCTGTGCAGTAACTGAATGCCCAGGTAGCTGATATTTTTTCATAGAATCCCTACAACGTGGAAACTGACCATTTTGGCCCAACAAATCCATACCGACCCTCCAAAGAGCATCCTACCCAGACCTATCCCCTCTACCCTGATCTACACATCCCTGAACGCTATGGGCAATTTAATATGGCCAATCCGCCTAACCTGCCCATCTTTGAACTGTAAGAGGAAACCGGAGCACCCGGTAGAAATCCACGCAGACATGGGGAGAATATGCAAACTCCACACAGACAATCGCCCAAGGCTGAATCTGTTGTCAATCTGTCTGTTAAGCTGTGCATTGGCATAGAGACAGTCTGGGGAAGGCAGTGTGGTGGGGGAGCTCAACAAGAAGGTTACCTCAGATTACAACAGGATCTTGATCAAATGGGCCAATTGGCTGAGAAATGACAGATGGAGTTCAATTTAGATAAATGTGAGGTGCTATATTTTGGGAAAGCAAATCTTAGCAGGACCAATATACTTAATGGTAAGGTCAGAGGGAGTGTTGCTGAACAAAGAGACCTTGGAGTGCAGGTTCATAGCTCCTTGAAAATGGAGTCACAGGTAGGTAAGATAGTGAAAAAGGCGTTTGGTATGCTTTCCTTTATTGGTCAGAGTATTGAGAACAGGAGTTGGGAGGTCATATTGCGGCTGTACAGGACATCGGTTAGGCCACTGTTGGAATATTGGATGCAATTCCAGTCTCCTTTCTATTAGAAAGATGTTGTGAAACTTGAAAGGGTTCAGAAAACATTTACAAAGATATTGCCAGGGTTGAAGGATTTGAGCTATGGGGCGAGGTTGAGTAGGCTAGGGCTGTTTTCCCTGGATCGTCGGAGGCTAAGGGATGGCCTTATAGAGGTTTATAAAATCTTGAGGGGCATGGATAGGACAAATAGACAAAGCCTTTTCCCTGGGGTAACAGAGTCCGGAACTAGAGGGCATAGGCTTAGGATGAGAAGGGAAAGATATAAAGAAGACCTAAGGTGCAACTTTTTCACTCAGAGGGTGGTATGTGTATGGAATGAGCTGCCAGAGGAAGTGTTGGCTGAGTACAATTATGAGGCATTTGGATGGGTATATGAATAGGAAGGGTTTGGAGGGATATGAACAGGTGCTGGCAGGTAGGATGAGACTGGGTTGGGATGTCTGGTCAGCATGAACGATTTGGACCGAAGGGTCTTTTTCCGTGCTTTACATCTCTGTGACTCTATGACTCTATCTTTACCATGTCATCTTTCTCCTGGCCATCCAGCAAGACTCGCAGTCCTTTCTTGAAAGTGTCTGTCACACAGTGGTGGTGCAAGAAGTCAACACTCTTCTGATCTTCCTCAACCCCTTTCCCAAATCAATGATATGGAGGCACAGAGTCATACGGAACAGAAACAGATCCTTCAGTTCAACCAGTTCATGCCGGGCATAGTCCCAAACTAAACTAATCCTACTGCCTGCTCCTGACCCATATCCCTCCAAACGTTTCTTATTCATGTAAGTATCTAAGTGTCTTTTAAATATTGTAACTGTGCCCGCATCTACCACTTTCTCAGGAAGTTCACTGAGGAGCTACTGCAACTGGAACTTATGTCGTCCACCGTCAAGATGCTAGTGCTCAGCCTTATGGGCAAAGGTAATCACTGGCCATCCAAAATGTTGAATGTAACTTTGCAACCTTTCCACAAAAAAGAATAGGGAATTGGACAAATATTTGATTGCTAGCAAATGTTACTGGGAAGTGCAAAGGATAGTTAGACTTAGTTAGATAGTCCTTTCAAAGGGTCAGCTGAATAGCCTCCTTCTGTGCTGTACTATTCTGTAGTCTATGAATTTGCCTCAGAAGGCAGTGAAAGCACAATTATTAAATATTTTAAAGCTGAGCTAAATGAGTTCCTTGTGGGACAAGGCAATCAGTGGTTGTCGGGAAGAAATGGGAATGAGGAATTTGGACTACAAACAAATCAGCCATTAACTTATTGTATGAAAGAGCAAGCTTAATGAAGCAAATCTTGTCATCCTATTTTCTATGTTCGTACATCCTCCAAATCTAGAGTGCTCACCACACACACCACTCTGCTCAAATTTCTAGTACTCAAGGTCGCATTGGAGCTCAGTCCATGTGACCATTTATTTTACATATTGTTTCTAAATTATGTAGTCCTCTCTTTGCCATGCTTTCCCCTCCCACACAAGCCCACTAACGAACTACAGGACTCATCATAAATATATTCAACAGAAACCAACATTGCAGGTACACAACGAAATGTATTAGTTGTGACAATTCATGAGAGTGAGGTATGACCAATTCTTAGCAATGATACAAGACTCTAATTGCAAGGAAGTGGTATACATAATCCAAATAATTGAATGAATGTTCAGAGATACAGAGGCATTCTTTTCCAACCATTACCTAAGTATATCTGCTGTAAATTCAGATTTTCAGGTGATTTTCCAGCTGTAACACAATTGTTCGTTTGGATTCCTGTTGATGAGACTGGATATAGAGTTAATGTGTTTATATTATCTATTAGACCCTCATTTTACTTGCCTGTGTGTTTTGCAAACGATTTAAAGGGAAACATTTTTTTTTGACTGCACAAAAGTCCTTTTAGCTGATGAAGTACTTTTCTAGTCAATGAAGGTGGAAATGCAGGTGGAAAGAGCAGTCACTAAAGCACATAATGTCCTTGGCTTTCATAATAGGGTTATGGAGTTTAAGTACAAAGAAGTAATGTTGAATTTGTTTAAGATATTTGTTAGACATCAGCTAGAGTATTGTGTACAATTGTGGGTGGCCACATTTTAGGAAAAATGTGAATGAATGCAGCAGCAATTTACAAGAATGCCCTCTATGGTATCAAGCTTCTTGAGAGTTGTTGAAGCTGACTTATCTAGGCAAGAAGGGAGTATTCCACGATGCTCCTGACTTGTGCCTTACAGATGATGTACAGGCTTTGGGAAGTCAGGAGGTGAGTTTTTCACTGCAGTATTTGTAGCCTGCTGCTGTAGCCACCATGTTTATATGGTGAGTACAGTTGAGTTTTTGGTGAATGGTAAATCCTTAGGATGTTGATAGTGGGGAATTCAGTGATGATAACACCATTGAATGTCATGAATGATGATTAGACTGTCTCTTATTGGAGTGGTCATTGCCATACATTTGTGTGGCACAAATGTTACTTGCCACTGTCAGCCCAAGCCTGGATATTATCCAGGTTTTGTTGCATTTAAGCATGAATGCTTCAATTTCTGAGGAGTCACGATTGGTACTGAGAATTGTGTAATCATCGCCAAACTTCTGATCTTATGGTGAAGCAGCTGAAGATAGTTGGCCTAGGACAATTACCTGAGGGAATCATGTGGCTTAGCTCACATGGTTAAAGCATGATGCTAGTAATGTCAAGATCATGAGTTCAAAACCCATGCTTCTTTAGGAAGGATGTTTTTAAACTTGAAAAGGTGCAGAAAAAATTTGCAAGGATGCTGTCAGGACTGGAAGGTTTGAGCTATATGGAGAGGCTGAATAGGCTGGGGCTTTTTCCCCTGGAGCATCAAGACTGAGGGGTAACCTTATAAAGATTTATAAAATCATGATGGCATAGACAGAGTAAGTACTCAAGATCTTTTCCCCGGGCTGGGTGAGTCCAAAACTAGAAGGCACAGTTTAAGATGAGAGGGGAAAGATTTAAAAGGGACCTGAGGGGTAACATTTTCACGCAGAGGGTGGTGCGTGAATGGAATGATCTGCCAGGGGAAGTGATGGAGGTGGGTGCCATTACAACATTTAAAAGGCATCTGGTATATGACTAGGAAGAGTTAAGAGGAATATGGGCCAAATACTGACAAATGGGATTAGGTCAGATAAAAATGCCTGGTCAATGCAGATGAGTTGGACGAAAGGATCTGTTTCCGTGCTGTCTGTCTCTGTGATGAGTCCTGCTATCTCCCCGGTGGTCTAGTGGTTACAATTTGATGCATCGCTGCCACAGCCCAGGTTTAATTCCTAGTCAGAGTATGAGAATATATTTTATGGCCACACTAGTCTGAAAATACCTGATCTCATCTGATCTCAGAAGCTAAGCAAATTCAGGCCTGGTTAGTACTTGGATGGGAGATTACCTGGAAATACCAGGTGCAGTAGGCTTTTAGGGTCTGTTATGAGACAGTGGTGGTATCCCGACCCTGTGCTGAGAGATCAAGGCTTGTGCCCCTTTATTTACATGTGGAGAGTCCTTGACACTGAGCTCCTCAGAGTCAGTGATCAGAGTGAACAGGATGTCTGACACTTCTGTTCTTAACTGTCAGCCAGGTTCCCTGATGAGGCCCACCTGGCTGACCTCATTGCAATCCTATACCGGGTTCAAGTCTAAAATCTTCCAGAGATGTGTATTAACACCTCTGGACAGGTTGATTAGTAAAATATGGTGAATAAAAAAAACTGAGGCAATTCTGCACAGCTGTCCTGGTGCTGAGATGACAGATCTCCAATAACCATGGTATGGTAGATATAATCAGTAGAGAGTTTGACACCTGATTGCCATTAACTCCAGCTTAGCTAGGGATGCCTGTTGCCACACTCAGTCAAATGCAGCTTTGATGTCAGGGCTATCACTCTCACCTCTCCACTGAAATTTAGCTCTTCTGTCCATATTTGAATCAAGGCTATAATGAAATCAGGAGATGAGTGGTCCTAACGGAACCCAAACTGAACAGGTTATTGCTGAGCAGGTATTGCTTGATAGCATTGTTGATGAAACTTTCCATTACTTTAATGATGATCAAGATTGGACTGATATGGCATTAATTGACTGGGTTGGATTTGTGCTGCTTTTCACATACCTGGGCAACTTGCCACATTGTCGGATCAATGCCAGTGTTGTTGTAGCTGTACTGGAGCAGCTTGGCTAGGGGTTTGGCAAGTTCTAGACCACAAATCTTCTGTACGATTGTTGGAATGTCATCAAAGCTCTTAGTCTTTGCAGTATTCAGTCCTCCAACCATTTATTGAATAAAATTAGCTGAAGAATGGCATCTATTATGCTGGGGACACTAGAAGAGGCCAAAATGGATCATCCACTTGGCACTTCTGATTGAAGATTGTTGTAAATGCATTAGCTTTATGTTTTGCACTGTGCCGTCATCTCTGTGGATCTGTCCTGTGGTCAGACAGGATATATCCAAGGATGGTGATGGTGATGTTTGGGATTGAGATTGAGGTATGATTCATGAGTGTTACTATATCAGGCTATAGTTTGATTGGTCTGTGAGATAGCTCTCTTTAAATTTAGAGATTAGCTGTCAAATCTTAGCAAAGAGGACTAGGTTGATGCCAGGTAGTCCATCCAGTTCTGTTTCTTTGTTGAGACTTTTGCAGCAATTGATACAACTGAGTGGCTGAGATGGCAATTAAAGTGAACCACATTACTGTGGTTCTGGAGTCAGATGTAGGCTAGACCATATGAAGCTGCCAGATTTCCTTCCTTGTGAATTAGATGGGTTTTCCAACAATCGACAATAGTTTCATGGTCATCAGTACATTTTTAACTCAGATATTTTGAATTCAAATTCCATCATCTGCCATGGCGGGACTTAAACCCAAGTACCCAGACCATTAATTCAGTTTCAGGATTAATAGCTGAAAATGTGTTGGTGGTTAAAGTGCAGCAGGTCAGGCAGCATCCAAGGAACAAGAAATTCGACGTTTCGGGCCAGAGCCCTTCATCAGGAATGAGGAGAGGGTGCCAGGCAGGCTAAGATAAAAGGTAGGGAGGAGGGACTTGGGGGAGGGGCGATGGAGATGTGATAGGTGGAAGGAGGTCAAGGTGAGGGTGATAGGCCGGAGAGGGGGTGGGGGCGGAGAGGTCAGGAAGAGAATTGCAGGTTAGGAGGGCGGTGCTGAGTCCAAGGGATTCGACTGAGACAAGGTGGAGGGAGGGGAAATGAGGAAACTGGAGAAATCCGAGTTCATCCTTTGTGGCTGGAGGGTTCCCAGGCGGAAGATAAGGCGCTCTTCCTCCAACCGTCGTGTTGTTATGTTCTGGCGATGGAGGAGTCCAAGGACCTGCATGTCTTCGGTGGAGTGGGAGGGAGAGTTAAAGTGTTGAGCCATGGGGTGGTTGGGTTGGTTGGTTCGGGCGTCCCAGAGGTGTTCCCTGAAGCGTTCTGCAAGTAGGCGGCCTGTCTCTCCAATATAGAGGAGGCCACATCAGGTGCAGCGGATGCAATAGATGACGTGTGTGGAGGTGCAGGTGAATTTGTGGCGAATATGGAAGGATCCCTTGGGGCCTTGGAGAGAAGTAAGGGAGGAGGTGTGGGCGCAAGTTTTGCATTTCCTGCGGTTGCAGGGGAAGGTGCCGGGAGTGGAGGTTGGATTGGTGGGGGGTGTGGACCTGACGTGGGAGTCACGAAGGGAGTGGTCTTTGCGGAAAGCTGATAGGGGAGGGGAGGGAAATATATCCCTGATGGTGGGGTCCGTTTGGAGTTGGCGGAAATGGCGGCGGATGATACGCTGTATACGGAGGTTGGTGGGGTGGTAGGTGAGAACCAGTGGGGTTCTGTCCTGGTGGCAGTTGAAGGGGCGGGGCTCAAGGGCGGAGGAGCGGGAAGTGGAGGAGATGCGGTGGAGGGCATCGTCGATCACGTCTGGGGGGAATCTGCGGTCCTTGAAGAAGGAGGCCATCTGGGCTGTACGGTATTGGAACTGGTCCTCCTGGGAGCAGATGCGGCGGAGACGAAGGAATTGGGAATACGGGATGGAGTTTTTACAGGGGGCAGGGTGGGAGGAGGTGTAGTCCAGGTAGCTGTGGGAGTCAGTCGGTTTATAGAAGATGTCTGTGTTGAGTCGGTCGCCCGAGATAGAAATGGAAAGGTCTAGGAAGGGGAGGGAGGAGTCTGAGACAGTCCAGGTGAATTTGAGGTCGGGATGGAAGGTGTTGGTAAAGTTGATGAACTGTTCAACCTCCTCGTGGGAGCACGAGGCAGCGCCGATACAGTCATCGATGTAGCGGAGGAAAAGGTGGGGTGTGGTGCCAGTGTAGTCGCGGAAGATGGACTGTTCCACATATCCTACGAAGAGGCAGGCATAGCTGGGGCCCATGCGGGTGCCCATGGCAACTCTTTTAGTTTGGAGGAAGTGGGAGGATTGAAAAGAGAAGTTATTCAGGGTGTGGACCAGTTCAGTCAGTCGAAGGAGGGTGTCAGTGGAAGGGTACTGGTTGGTGCGGCGGGAAAGGAAGAAGCGGAGGGCTTTGAGTCCTTCTTGTTTCAGGATTAATAGTCCAGTGAAAATACATTGACTCCCTTGAGCTGTATATCCCTTGATATCTAGGATTCACAGGATTGAATGGTTCCACCATTTTCTTTACTGAAACATGTTGGCCTCTATTGTCTCCATATTTCCTTCTTGAATGTATCCCACTGTTATGAGACAGATTTGCCTAAAAGTATCTGCCTCTACTCATATCTGATCTTCTTAAAGTCCACCTTCCTCCATTTGAGAACTTTGATTTCATGCCATCTTTGTCATTTTCCAAAACAGTCTTTAATGTAAAGGAGTTACGATTGCTTTCTGCAAAATGATCCCCCACTAATGCTTCAACCACTTGCCCAGCTTCATTAGCTAAAATTAAGAATTATGTATTAGCTTTAAAAGTTATCCTGGATGCGTTTTAAGAATTCCATTCTCTTCAAATGTTTCACACAATGATTATCCCAGTTAATGTTGAAGTTGAATGGGAAAGTTGAAATCCCCTACTATCACTATCCTATTACAGTAGTTTTCCTGTACCCATGGGACATATGTTCCAAGACCTACTGCAGACGCCTGAAACCACAGATAGTCACAAACTCATTCATTTAAATGGGAAATTTACCTCTCGTGGTTCTGGAATGTTTCATTTAACATGTTCAGGCCATGGTAAATGGCAGGTAACTGAAATCACAGAAACTGACTCCGCAGATACACACTTGCCAGAAATTGCTTACATGTCTGCAGTTCTACTTCTCTCTGATTGCTGGTAGTGTATTATAGGCCCCCTAATAATGTAATTGCTTGTTTTTGGATTTTATGTTCATCCCATATGGCTTCATTTGAGAAACCTTCTAAGATTCCATCTCTCTATTCTGCTGTAATAATTTCCTGATCAAAATGGCAACACCTCCTCCTATTTTACTTCCTTCTCTGTCTCACCGGAAGACCCTGTATCCTGGAATATTAAGCTACCAGTCATGTCCCTCTCTCAACAATGCCTCAGTGACAGCAATGACATCATATGCTCATGTTTTAATTTGTATCCTCGACTCATCCGCCTTGATTGTCAGATTTACAACATTGAAATAAATACCATCCAATCTTGCCAATCTCACTTAGGCCTTGACTGGCCTATAATGTTTATGCCTTTCTGAATCACTTGTTGTCACTTCTCTTTTTGGCTATTCTTCTTCCTCTGAACGCCACTCCCATTGCCAAGTCAGTTTAAACCCTGTCCATCAGCACAAGCAAACCTGCTTGCAAGGATGCTGGTCCCACTTTGCTTCAGGTACAATTGGCCACCTTGGCCACAATGAACGGAAGAGCCTTGGGAAAAGTTGATGAGCAGAGAGGTCCGGGAGTGCAGGTCCATTGTACCCTGAAGGTTGCTGCACAGGTGGATAGAGTGGTCAAGAAGGCATATGGTATGCTTGCCTTCATCGGACGGGGTATTGAGTATAAAAACTGGCAGGTTCATGTTAAAATTTACAAGACTTTGATTCGGCTGCATTTGGAATACTGTGTACAGTTCTGGTCGCCACATTACCAAAAGGACGTGGACACTTTGGAGAGAGTGCAGAGAATGCTTACAAAGATGTTGGCTGGTATGGGACGTGTGAGCTATGAAGAGAAGTTGAGTAGGCTAGGATTGTTTTCATTAGAAAAAAGGAGATTGAAGGGGGTTCTGATTGAGGTTTACAAAATCATGAAGGGTATAGACAGGGTGGATAGAGATAAGCTTTTTCCCACGGTGAAGGATTCAATAACGAGAGGTCATGCTTTCAAGGTGAGCAGAGAAAAGTTTAAGGGGGATACATGCGGCAAGTACTTTACACAGAGGGTGGTGGGTGTCTGGAACATGTTGCCAGCAGAGGTGGTAGAGGCAGGCACGGTAGATTCTTTATAAGATGCGTCTGGATAGATGCATAAGTAGGTGGGGAGCAGAGGGATACAGTTGCTTAGGAATTGGACAACAGGTTTAGACAGTACATTTGGATCGGCTCAGGCTTGGAGGGCCAAAAGGTCTGTTATTGGACTGTAAATTTTCTTTGTTCTTTCTTTGTTCTTGTACAGATCTCATTGTGCCCGAAAACGACCCCAATATCCCAGAAATCTAAAGCCCTCCAATCCTGCACCATATGTCAGCCATGCATTCATGTGGACTAATCTCCTAATTCCTATACTCATTCCCACATTACACTAGGTATCTTTTGCCTCCTATTCTTTAAAGTTCTTCCTAGCTCCCTAAACTGCAATTTCAGGACTTCATCTCTTTACCTTCCTATGCGGTTGATGCCAGTGGGTACCATGATCTCTGTCTGTTTGCTCTTTCCCATTGGAATGCCTGTAGCAGTTCAGTGACATCCTTGACTGTGGCATGGTGGGGTGGGAGGCACGGGAGGCAGAATGTACATCCTTGAGTCTCTTTAACAACCACAGAAATTCCTGTCTGATCCCTCTCACAGATGCACCATAGAAAGCATTCTATCTGGGTGCATCACTGTTTGGTATGGCAACTGTTCTGCCTAGGGTTGTAAGAAACTACTGAAAGTTGTGAACACAGCCCAGACCATCATGCAAGCTAATCTCCCATCCGTGGACTCCGTTTACACTTCTCATTGCCACAGAAATGCAGTCAACATCTTCAAAGAACCCTCCTACCCTGGAAATGCTCTCTTCCAACCTCTTCATCAGGCAGAATATGCAGAAACTTAAACATGTATACCAACAAGTTCAAAACAGCTTCATCCCCACTGTTGTTAGACTGCTAAATGGACCTCTGTAATTACAAATCTAATGTTGATCATGCTTTTGTCCACCTCCTGAGCAGCTGTAACCTTGTATGCCTCGCTCTGTCTAAATATCCTATGATCTATATGTTTTAATATGTTATGATCTGCCTGTGTTGCTCACTAAAGAAAACTTGTCACTGAACTTAGGTATAACCAACAACAACAATAAGTCTAAATCAAATCAACCTTAAAATTGAAACCCTTACCACTAGAGCCCTAACGTTCTTTTTTCTCCCCACTTGTGCAGCAGAGTCACCTATTGTGACATGATATTGGCTGTCACTGCTATCCCATACACAATCATCTCTCCCAACAGTATTGAAAACGGTACATCTATTAGAAAGGAGTATGGTCACAAGGACTCCTGCACTACTTGGCTTCTTTCACTCTGCCTTGTGGTCACCCTTGCCCTTCTACCTGTTCGGTCTGCACCTGCTCCACCACCTCACATAATATCTTTCTCAGTATTGTTGATGCTTCACAGCAAATTCGCCTGCAGCTTCAGCTCCAAAATGCAGTACACCAGTATCTGCAGCTGGATACATTTCTTATACATGTGTTCACCAGGCACTTGCCACCTCCACTGCCCTTTTCTTAAAAAAAATGTAGACATGATGAACCAAATGATCTCCTTCTATACTGTAACACTTCTCTGATTCACACAGTAGACAGGACCATAAAGAAATAATGCAAGCATGCTGGAAAGACACAGTAGAATCACAGGAGATTTTAATCCACATATAAGATGGAAAAACAAGATGAGCAAAAGGAGACTATTGAAGAATTCATAAAATGTTTTCAGAATAGGTTCTTAGAATAGCAGGTTCTGGAACTGAGCAGAAAGCTCGATCCTATTGGGCCTGCTTTTGTGCAACAGATAATGGTCTCATGATGAAGACACCCATTAAGTGGTAGCAAGAATGATATTGAATTTTACATTTAGTTTAGAGTGAGTGGAGTAGGTCTCAGATTATTTTTAAAATTAAGTATGAGAAATTGTAAGACCATATCAATAAGACATATGAGCAGAAATTTGGCCTTCCTGAGATATGGAGCCTAAAACTGCACACAATATTCCAAATGTGTTCTGAGCAGAGCCTTACAGAGCCACAGAAATACGTCCCTGCTTTTGTATTCAAGTCCTCTCAAAGTAATTGCCAATATTGCATTGCAGATTTCTGAATTTTCTCCCCATTTAGAAAATAGTCAATGCTTCTATTCTTCATAGCAAAGTGCATGACCTCACACTCCCCCACATCGTACTCCATCTGCCACTTATTTGCCCAGCCTCCCAACCTGTCCAAACCTTTCTTCGGCCTAAAGTTTGGTTGAAGATTTGTAGCTCGGGTGTCCGTTGTTGTGGTTCTGTTCGCCGAGCTGGAAGTTTTTGCTGCAAACGTTTCGTTCCCTGGCTAGGGAACATCATCAGTGCTATTGGAGCCTCCTGTGAAGTGCTGCTGTGATGTTTCTTCCGGTATTTAGAACAAACCACTATAAATACCGGAAGAAACATCACAGCAGCGCTTCACAGGAGGCTCCAATAGCACTGATGATGTTCCCTAGCCAGGGAACGAAACGTTTGCAGCAAAAACTTCCAGCTCGGCGAACAGAACCACAACAACTTTCTTCGGCCTCCTCAGTGTTATCTATCCCACTACTTACCTGCAAACTTAGCCAGAATGCTCTCAGTTCCTTCATCTAGATTATTAATGTATAAAGTAAAAAGTTGTGACCCCAACTCAGACCCTTGTGGAACACCACTTGTCACCGGCTACCATCCTGAGAAAGACCGTTTTTATCCCTACTCTCTGCTTTCCGCCAGACAGCCAATTTTCTCACCATGCTACCTTACTGTGAAGACCATGGGCTCTTATCTTATTCAGTAGCCTCCTGTGTGGAACCTTGTCAAAGGCCTTCTTGAAGTCCCAGTAGATAACATCCATTGGCTCTCCTTGGTCTAACCTGATTGTTACTTTCCTCAAAGAAGTCTGGCATATTTGGCAGGCATGATATCCCCTTGATGAAACCATGCTGACTTTATTTTACCATACACTTCCAAGTATTCAGAAAACTCATCCCTCACAATGGACTGCAAAATCTTACCTACATATAAGGTTAAGCTAATCAGCCTGTAATTTTCCATCTTTTGCCTTACTCCCTATTTTAAACATTCGCGATTTTGCAGTCCTGTGGGATCTTCCCTGACTTTAGCGATTCCTGAAAGATCACCATTAACACCTCCACTATCTCTTCAGACCTCTGGGGTGTAGTCCATCTAATCCAGGTGACTTATCCACCTTTGGGCCATTCAGGTGTTCTAGCACCTTCACCTTGGTGATGGCCACCATCCTAAGCTCTGCCTCCTCACTCCTTTGTATTTTTGGGATATTACTTGTGTTTTCCACTGTGAAGACTGACGCAAAATAATTATTTACTTCCTCAATTCCCCGCTACGATCTCTCCAGCATTATTTTCCACTGGTCCAATGTCCACTTTTGAGGGCATGAAAGCAGAGCTGCCCAAAGGGAATTCACAAATTAATTTTAAAGATAGGTCAGTAGATTTACAATAACAAATCGATACATCCCAAAGAGTAAGAAAAATTGAAAGTGATAGGCTCACCATCTGTTGTTAATTGGAAAAATTAAAGATAATATTAGACTTAAATAAAAAGCACATAAGGATATGGCAAATTAATTGAATGGGCAACTTAAGTTGGTCTTCATTAGTGAGAGTACAAGTAACATTACAGAAGCAACAGTAAAGACCCAGCTCTTAGAGTTCTTTAAGGAAGTTACGTGCTGTGGATAAAAGGGATAGACAGATGTACCATACCTCCAGAAGATATTTGAAAAAGCATCACATAAAAAGTTATTGTTGAGAATGAAAGTTCATGCTATGGGGGTAGCTTTTTGCTATGGGTAGAAAATTAGACAAGCAGGAGGCTGGAAGAGTGCATCAAGCCAGGTAGCATCAGGAGGTGAAGAAGCCAACCACCCCGGCTGACCCATCGTCTCTGCATGCTCCTGCCCCATTTTTTCCTACCTCGACTCCATCTTCTCCCATTTGGTCCAGGAACTTCCATCTACATCTGTGACACCAACCATTCTCTCCACCTCTTCGGAAACTTCCAACGCCCCGGTCCCCAGTGCTTCATCTTCACTATAGACATGCAGGCCCTATACATGTCCACTCCCCACAAGGACAGCCTGCAAGCCCTCGGTTTCTTTCTCTCCAACAGGTCCATCAAGTCCCCCTCCACCAATACCCTCCTCCGTCTCGCTGAATTAGTCTTCACCCACAATAACATTTCGTTCAACCTTCCCATTTCCTCTGAATCCAGGGGATGGCCATGGGCTCTCGCATGGGCCCTAGCCATGCCTGCCTCTTCGTCAGCCACATCGAAAAGTCCCTCTTCAGTATATACATAGGTCCTGTTCCCCAACCCTTCAGTCATTACATTGATGACTGCATCGGTGCTGCATCCTGCAGCCAGGCTGAACTGCAGCAATTCATCAACATTGTTAACAATGTTTACTCTGGCCTTAAATTCACTTGGTCCATCTAGGACATCTACCTCCCTTTCCTTGACCTTTCTGTTTCCATGTCTGGCGACAGTTTACAGACTGACGTTTACTATAAGCCCACAGACTCCCATAACTATCTGGACTCCACCTCCTCCACCCATATCTTGCAAAAACTCCATCCCGTTTCCCCAATTCCTCTATCTCTGTTGCAACTGCTCTGACGAGGAGACATTCCACTCCCCAGCATTCCAGATGTCCACCTATTTTAAACAACATGCTTTTCCTCACTCTGTCATCCAGACAGCCCTCCACCGTACCTCCTCCATTCCCTATTCCACTGTTCTAAACACCACCAAACATAACAAAGACAGGGTCCCCCTTGTCCTCACTTTCTACCCCACCAATCTATGCGTCCAACATATCACCCTCAAACACATCCGCCAACTCCAACTAGACTACACCACCAAGAACATACACCCTCCCCACCCTCTCTGCCTTCTGCAAGAACTATTCCCTTCGCCAGTTCTTGATTCATGCTTTCCTCCCTACCAACCCTTCCAAATCTCCCAGTACCTTCCCCTGCAACCATAAAATATGCAAAACCTATCAGCACATCACCTTCCTCACCTCAATCTAGGACCCCAAACCATCCTTCCAGGTGATACAGAGGTTCACCTGCCTCTCCTCCAACCTAGTTTACTGTATCCGGTGCTACCTATTTGGTCTTCTCTACATTGGTGAGACCAAACATGAACTAAGGGCACATTTTGCCAAGCATTCTCAACCAGACCTGTAAGGGCAAGCCTGACCCCCCGGTCACTGCCCATTTCAATTCTCCTTCCCACTCCCTCTCCAACATGTCCGTCCTCCGTCTCCTCCATTGCCACAGTGAATCAGACCAAATTTGAGGAAGAACACCTCATTTTCTGCCTGGACAGACTCCAGCCCGGAGGACTCAACATCGAGTTCTCCAATTTCAAATAACTTTCCCAGCTATCCTGCGACTCCCCTCCATCCCTCCGACTGATCCCTCCTTCCAGCTACCAATTGGATTCATTCCTCCTATCAAACTATCATGTCATCCCTACCACCTGTATTCACCTATCTCCACCTCACCATTCTGCCCCTCTCCCCATCCATAACCCTCCCCCGCTCCCTTCCCCCTTTTATCTGCTAATCTCCCAATCCCCACCTCCATTCTTGAAGAAGGGTTACACCCAAAACGTCAGACATCTCCACCTCTTGATGCTACCTGGATGGCTGTGCTGTTCCAGTCTCCTGTTTGTCTACTTTGGATTCCAGTGTCTGCAGTTCTTTTGTCTCTAAAATGGACAAAAAATTGGCTGGCTAACAGGAAACCCATAGCAAGCATAACTGGGTCTTTTTCAGGTTGACGAAATAAATAGGTTACAAGAGCAGGAGGTTATGTTGGAGCTGTACAAAACCTTGATTAGTCCACAGCTGAAGAACAGTGTGCATTTCAGGTCACCACACTATAGGAATGATATGATTGTATTGGAGAGGCTGCAGAGGAGGTTCACCAGGATTTTGCTTCAGATGGACCATTTTAGCTATGAAAGGAAGCTGGATAACTGCAGATTGTTAACTTCAGATCACAGAGAAAACTGAGATGAAAACTGATTGAAGTTTATAAAATTATGACGGACATAGACAAGGTGGACAGAAAGCAGCTGTTCCCTTTAGATGAAAGGTCAATAACAAGGCGGCATGGTGTTAAGGTTAAAGGCAGTAGATTTTGCGTGGATTTAAGGAAAAAGACTTTCTTTCAGAGGATGGTGAGAATCTGGAATGCACTGCCTTGGAGAATAGTTAAGGTGGAAACCTCAAAACTTTTTAAAGTTATTTGGATGAGCACTTTAAATGTCATAACATTCAAGGCAATGAATCAAGTGCTGGAAAATGGGACTAGTGTAGATTTAGTTAAAACTCACAGAACACCAGGTTATAGTCCAACAGGTTTAATGGAAGTATTGACTTTTGAAGCGCAGCTCCTTCATCAGGTGGTTGTGGAGCAAAGATCGTAGGACACAGAATTTATAGCAAAAGTTTACAGTGTGATGTGACTGAAATTATATATTGAAAATGACCTGTTTGGATTGTTTGTTAAGTCTCTCATCTTTTAGAATGGGCATATTTGTTTCAGTTGTTTAAATGTAAACCCCAGAGCTTTCTGTGGTGCCCCAGGTGCCCTGTGTGAGGCTGTCTGAGTGTAGATTTTGTGAGGCTTTGCAGACTCAATGAGCCAAAGGTTCTCTTCTGTATTTTATAATTTTATGGTTCTATGAACCACGATTAAAAATGTCAACAATGTAATGATTGTCCATTACACAGGTTTATAATTAGTGAGTCCAACTGGCTGAAGATCGATACCTATGATGTTGTAAGGGAAGGGATCATTCACTGGGAACTTCTGATTGAAGACTTTGAAATGCTTGGCCTTTCCTTTTGCACTGATGCACTGGACATTCCCATCATTGTTTGTGGAGCCCATCCTTCAGTCAGTTATTTAATTATCCACCACCATTCACTACTGGATGTAGAGGACTCCAGAGCTTAAACTTGATCTGTTGTTTTGCTCAATCAATCACATGCTGTTTATGTTGGTTGAAATGCAAATAGTTCTGATCTGTAACTTCACCAATTTGACATCGCATTTTTAGGTATGCTTTGTGCTACTCCTGACATACATTCTTCATTGAACCATGATTGAATCCTTTATTCGGATGTGTCAGACCAAGAGGCTGTACGTGGTGGTTGAATGCAATTCTGTTGTTCAGCTTCAAATGTAGACCTAGTTTACCAACTATCTCATTTCAAACACATCCACCTTTTGTAGCAGAACTGCTGAGCTACTCATGGTAATAAATTTTGAAGATTCCCCACCCAGATTACAATCTATGCCCTTGTTACCTGTGTTTCTTCTTCCAATTGGTGTTCTAAAAGCATTATTTCACCACAGTCAACTTTATTCTATAGAACAAGTCTTCATCATCTAAACATTTGTTAAATTGGCAGCATTATTAGTGAAGCTATCACTGGTAACTTAAGAACAGAAGCAGATTTAATTTAGTATAGTTTGAGGCAAAGTAAATTTTGTTTGTACGATGATAATTATTAAAGGCAAGCACAAAAATGTGAAATGCCATTTTGAGGACAGTAAAGTCACAAATCAGAAGAAGCAGAAATAGCACAATTTCACTATCTTGTTGAAAATAGCAGGAAACCCACCGATAACAAATGCAAAATGGAATGAAATGGCTATCTTAATTTTTTTTCTTAGGAAGGCAAAATTTCATTTTCCAAAAGATTTACAATCATTTAAGATTCAATCCTTTATTGAAGAAATAGCTTTAAAATGCAGAGATTAGAAATGTTTCTGCAATTTAAGGGATTGAAAAAATAAGATTTGAGGAAAGGAGTTTTAAGAATATGAAACAGCAACAAATTACAATTCAAATCTTTATTTGAAGCTCTCATGTTACTTCATCAGTAATTAAATATTAATCTATCTTCCTGGAACAAAGTTTTGGTGAAGAAACAGAATGCCAGATGAACAAAATATGAAAGCTTTTGAGGAGCTTTCTCCTATGAAATCAATATACGATTTAGAAAGAATTTTAAGCATGGTAAATCAGCTGGTTAAATTCTTGCTCCATTTAGCAAACATGACTGAAAGACAGTTACTAAAATAGTCGTAAAAGTAAACAACTCAAGAAGTTGCTTTTTGAAGATTCAGAGACATACTGATACCACAGATAACTTGGCCACCTATAATTTATCATTCTCAACCACTATTACTGTGAACAATTCAATGACAATATAGGAGCAGTTCTCTTTCTGTAATAATCAGAATAATATGAAACACATTAATCAATTATTTAGAAAGATGTTCTGTCAGTCACATGGGCATGTAACAGGTTTTCATATTACATATGTAACCTCAAAGTTCTCATGGAGACTAAGGGAGGCCATTGCTCTTGATCTTAGATATGGAAGAGTTGGCAAAGATCAATGTAAACAGAATTTTGTCTTCACCTTATGAGGCTTGTCTATGAGACCAAATTCAGGAAGCTGCAAATATCTGATGCTCTTTCCAGAGCAATTGTGGACATACATATAAAGGCTAATGAAGACTTTGCTGGTGGACTTAATTTGTATACACAAGCTACAGCAACATTGTGGTCAGCATTACAACAGAATCAAATCAGTTAGGAACAAAAAAAAACCAGTATGTCACCATCTGGAGTTATTATATTGAAGGTTGGCCAGATAAAAATTCAATGATGATTTACTTCAAATATCAAAATCATTTCACTATTATAGATGACTAATCATTCCATCTTCACTCAAAGTTGATGACCTTAATGAACTACATCAGAGCCATTTAAACATTACCAAATGCAGAACCAGAACTTGGATTTCTGTATAGGGCTAGAAATCTCTAAACAAATAGAAGGACTCAAAGCTGATTGTGAATCATGTGCTTTATGCAGGCCTGAATATAGGAAACCATTACCTCTCTAACTTTCCTAGTAGACCAGAGGAACAAATGAGAATTGACCTACTTTTGTGGAATGGACACTTTTATCCCATTGTCAAATATTTCTCATGGTGGTTTGAGGTTAAAAAAAACTTACCACCACCACCACTAATGTATTTGTCAGAGTCTTACATGAATTATTTATTACTCACGGGATCCTGTTGTGGTCATATCTAAAAATGTACCACAATTTGCTATTAGGTCCTTTGACAAAATTACAGCTATTTTTGGATTCCAACACAAAACTAGTTCACCCAGATATCCACTGTCAAATTGAAAAGCCAAAAAAGGACACAAACAGATTCATCAACTGAAGCTCACATTGGTGGTAATCAACAAGTTTCCTTATCCACATAACCCACATACAGGAACCACAAGTGCAAACTACTGCCTCGCACATATCAGATCATGATATATTCCTTTTCAAGTCTTGAACCTTTTTAGAGTTACTTGGGAACTTGGGGAATGTATGCCCCATTGCACTCTCCATTGCAAATGTTTCATAAGTCAGCCAACATACCTAGCAATCAGCAATACCATTTTTATATGTAACATAAACTGTTGTGATTATTTGTCCTAATGAGCACAAGGCAATGTGACTCTCTTTTTGGTAATATTAAAGTTGTTTACTAAGTCACTGATAGTTATGATCGTTGGAGATCTATCATCTCAGCCAGGACATAGCAGAGAATTGTCTGAGGCCCATCATTTTTCAGCTATTCATCAATGGCTTTCCTATTGTGTAAAATAATTGGCCTGAAAGGATAAACTTTGAAGTTTTGGAATAGCTCTGCTGACTGTTTCTGAGAGGAGTTGGCCAGGTTGCTATTAGTTATTGGGCCTTGATGTACTCCACTGACTGGGGCCTTGTTGCCAAGGCTTCTTGACTTGAAACTATGTTGCTGATTTTTCTTTACTGCTGGGTTAATAACCTGGGATATCCTCTTTAACAGCATTGTGAGTGCATCTTTACAGCACCTTTACAATACAGATCATTCAAGAAGGCTGCTCAGTGATTTCTTAGGTGTAATTTGGGATGGGCAATAACTACTGACTCAGGTAGCAGCACTCCATTCCCACGAATGAATAAAAAAATGCCCAGAGCAGGCAAGGTGCAGCAGATATATCATTCCTTTGCTGTGTATACCATGCAAAACCCAAGGACAAAAATATTTTTATTCTTGCAACCAGTTGTATGCACAATTCTGCATTTTTCAGGATTCATATATCCACGGACAGGTGCCCTGGAGACAGTTTATGATAACTTATACATTAAAAATGTCTAAGAGTGGGTCCCAATTCAGTATACAAACCTGGCCATCATGATGCCTTTCTTTAACCTGTGAAACAGTGGATGTTAGGAGAGATTCCTATACTGTATCAATAAAGCACAATGTTATGTTGTTGGGCAGAGCTAATAGAGTGCTACTTTAAGAAAAACTGTAAAGCTTGTTCCTGGAAAATGTGATCATCTACGAAGTGGCAAAATAATATGTTTCCAGCATGTAACCCAACAAATAATGAGTCGGCTTCAGCATCCCATAATGTGGCGTGTTGTTGCTTGATCAGCTCCAACACAAAGGCATCAAGCTGTGGGTTCACAGCCTTGATGAACCCTATTTAAAACAAAGTAGCTACATTGAAAAAGTAAGAAACAGGTAACAAAACTAAATTGCAAAGTTATCCCTAAGGTCTAATTCATGATATTTATAATTGTCATTTACTATTATTTGTGCTTTGACTGTATCAGCAGATTACTAAATAATCTAATCTTAGTATTGCAGCATAAACATATGATAATTAGGTCATAAGGTAGGTCATCATTAATGCAATTATTTCAAGCTAGCAGTTCCAGAGGTCTGCACAAGTCAAGAAGCTTTGGCAACTAGGCCCCAGACTGTGGAGTACATCAGGGCCCAATAACTAACAACAAACTGACTAGTTCCTCCAAGAAACAGTTATTTACATCTCAGTGAGTAGAGATATTCCAAAGTTTCAAAGTTAATCCTTTCAGACTAACTGTACAGTAAATGTAGAATAGATCCTCCATATGCTATATTTAATGAATGCAGAACATATCCTCCATAAGCAACATTTATGTTGCAAGATTTTTGCTTTTATCTCCAGTTCCTGAGGTAAAGATCATATGCAGAGACTGGAATATTGTGCCCTCCACACAGTGGGTCTGGTGATATGTGACTTTTAGTCAGGTGGGAGAGTCATGTTTGCAGATACTGCCACCTTCCTGCCTTCACCCCAGTTAAGTATGTGGCTGGAAGGCCTGTGGGTGGTATTCCTATCCCACAGTCAATTAAGGCCTTTGTGGGCATCATCCTGCCACTATTTTTATTGACCAAGAGGTGACTGGAGAATGGAGAGTCCAGAGATCGTCCCTTGTTCAAAGTTACTCAGTGCCTGACAGCCGAACCTGGCATCAGGAAAGAGGATGTCACTGAGACCCCCTTACTGCCTTGCTGCTGACTCCCTACCTCACAGTCTTACCCCCACCATGACTCTCATCTCACCATTTCTACCGTCTCACCTGGGATCCAGTGATGATCCAATCTTGGGTCAGTGTCCCACTGTCTTCCTAATGATGTTGCTGTTCAACAGGACTGTCAGTCTCTGAGTAATGGGCAGTTCTCGATTGGTAGCACTTCCACCTGTTGTTCCTTTTACTATGTGGATGCCTATGCTGGCCTGTCCAGTGCCTGAGTATAACACGATGGAGTGAGCTTTAACTAAACGAGGTAAAGAGGTCCCTCACTAGTTCTCCAACCATCAGCCTGAGACACAAAGTTAATCTAGAGATATCCAGCCTGTTAAGGCCGACCAACACTCTGTACTATTACCGCTGCCTCACTGTTAACACCCTTGCTGGCTCAGATGCTACCAGTCATGCTGAGATTCTGTAGTCTGAAGCCATGCTTTCTTCTCCAGAGCTCCCTGAGGTCATGCCACAAGGCCATCTACAGTCTTCCTCATGAAAAACAGCAGTCTACCACCAACCACACTGCCTTCACTGGAATGACACCTCAGAGGTTCATTAAAATGAGCAAAGATACAACGAGCACCCGAGCTACAAATCTTCTCACAAACTTTGAAAGATACCTGAAAGATAGTCACTAATGAAATGCACAAAGACAATTAGTTTATTCTGGTATACAATTTAATTTCTAGATTTGCATTGGAATATGTATTTTATGTTGGCTTTTATTTTTGTATTGTGGCCAAAGTGGTGATGATTGACAGATGTGAGGATTATGAAGCTGTCTGTGAAAGGGGAACTACAGTTGAGGTAATTGTTTAAAAAAACAAAGCAGTGCAGATGGTGGAGGTCAGAAACAAAGACAGAAAATACTGGGAAAGTTCAGCAGATCTGTCATCATATGTGGAGATAAAGCACAGTTAACATTTCAAGCACAGGACCCTTCTTCAGACCTGATTGTAGCTAGGAAAAGATGATATGAATACTAAAGATGGGGTGGCAGTGGTGGGGATGGTAGGTGGGATTGGAGGAGGAGGAAATGATAGGTGGAGATGAAGCCCAGAGAGAGAGAGACAACAATGGTTGAATAGCCAAAGAAGTGGGTAAAGGTCTGCCTGGGAAAATCAATGCCTGCTAATGGGGATCATCAGAAACTGATAATGGGATGGTCCCTGGTCTATTCCTTCTCCAATCCCAGCCCCTCCCCAGATCCCTATGGTATCTTCCCATGCCATTGCAGAAGGTGTAATACCTGCCTAGTTACTTCCTCCCCCTCACTATGCAAGTCCTCAGTCACACCTTCCAGGTAAAGCAGTGATTTCCTTGCACTTCACTCAATCTGATTTACTGTATTCACTGCTCATAACATGGACTCCTCATCACTAGGATCACCTATATTCTGTCCACGAAAATGACCCTGAGTGTCCTGTTGCCTGCCACTTCAACACAATACCATGTTCTCTGTTTCAACATCTCTGTCTCAGGCAAAGTTCAGTGCAAAGACATCGTCTCATTTCCTAATTGGGGATTCTGCAGCCTTTGGAACTCAGTATCAAAAGTTTGATTATTTTAGGCCCTGAGCACTTTCCTCTGTGTCCTTACCCCAACCCCCATATACCAGCCCTTGTCATCACAACACAGCCATCCCATTGTCAGCTAACAGTCCCAATTAGTCTATATTCCCGTAGGCTGACTTCTACCGAATCATTTGTTGTCTAACTATTGCTCTCTCTCTGGGCTTTCTCTACCTATCGTTTACTCCTTCCCCTCATCACCCCATCTTCTGCACATATATCCTTTTCCTTTTCTTAGCTACAATCCGCTCTGAAGAAGGGTCACTAGACCAAAAACTCGGCTTTCTCTCCACAGATGCTGCCAGACCTGCTGAGTTTTCCCAGCAATTTCTGTTTTTTTTGAAGTTACTGATTCTGCTTTCGATTGGTTGCTTACGTACAACCCAGATGTGGGGGTCTGTCTATATAGTATGGCCCCAACCTCTAAGTACACCTCTGCCTCCTCCTTTTCTGTCTTGTTAGCTTCGCTGTCTTCTTCATGCTCTTGCATCTCAACTTCTGACCTGGATAGATGGTGGAAGTGACTGTCGCCTCATGTATAACATGTAGCATTATGCAATACATTTTCAACCGTTCAGAGGTTCACACAACAAAATTGTTGATTTATGGTTAAAATGGTCTGGTGTATCAGATTCATTTTGACGGGGTCGATTTCATCATAAGTCTGCACGTGTACGACTGTGACTTAGAGTCATAGAAATGTGCAACATGGAAACAGACCTTTCGGTCCAACCTGTCCATGCCAACCAGATATCCCAACCCAATCTAGTCCCACCTGCCAGCACCCGGCCCATATCACTCCAAACCCTTCCTATTCATATACCCATCCAAATGCCTCTTAAACGTTGCAATTATACCAGCCTCCACCACATCCTCTGGCAGTTCATTTCATACACGTACTGCCCTCTGCATGAAAAAGTTGCCGCTTAGGTCTCTTTTATATCTGTCCCCTCTCACCCTAAACCTATGCCATCTAGTTCCGGACTTCCCGCATCCCAGGGAAAAGACTTTGTCTATTTTTCCTATCCATGCCCCTCATAATATTGTAAACCTCTATAACAGCAGATATTTATTGTTGCCAAGCAGCCACGCTGTGTAAGCTGTGTTAGTTGAAACACAAACCCGGAAATGCAGAGGATTGCTATAGAATAATAACATTATACCTGCTGGCAAGATACTGGGCATTGATTTGCATGGTGCCTATGGCCTCACAGCAGTTCAGTATTGAAGGATTGCAATACCTTTCAGTTCTGATGAAGGGCAAAACTGACATTGTGCCACCTATAAAGCAGGAGCATTCAGCAGTGACACCCAGCTCTACAGGGAAGCCTGCATTCCTCGCACATGCTGGTGCTCGCTCTATTTGCTTATTTCTGAAAAGAGGGAAACAAATAATGCTACCGCTCTTTGCAGAGAGAACTCGGGGACCTCCACTATTACACAGAGCACTGAAAACTGCAAGATGTTGTCAACATCTTGAATAACACAAAAACTCACAGTCAACCTCATAGCCATTCCAATGAAATTCTACATTTTGACATTGGAGTCATGGATGTAGCAGTGAGTAGAGTTTGCAGAACTTCAGTGAAGGTCAGCCATCTGAAACATGGATTATTGCTTAAGGAATTTCATCCTTAACCTTTCCCTCTGCAACACTGGACACAAGCCCTGCTTTCCTTCTCTCGATTCTGCTCTGTACAATCTTGACTCACTCTTTCAGATGTTTTAAATTTCAGGAAGGTGGCCTGCTAAGTCATTCATGTTTGGAAGGAAGTAGATTGTGCATGCACCTGTTACTAGAAATGAACATCATTACCAGCCCAGCTACTCTAACATGGTGAACTGAGAGTAGTGTGGATCTTGGAGGTGCTGCTGAGATTGCAGGCTTATTTCTAAATTTACTTCTAGATTTCTTACAGTTGTTACATTTCAGTAGTATAAGATTTTTATTTTGATTTATTTTTCATTCTTTTATAGTCAAGAACGGAAAGAAAAATTTAAAAATAATAAAAATGATGTGTGATTTTTATCAAGCTGAGTTGTGTTCGTGGACATTTTGGAGAGGCCTACAAGTGGACAGCTCTGAAGTGATTTTTTTTTAAACAAAAGATTAAAAGCTATCTGCTGGACCACTTGAGGAGGAGTCATTTTTTAATTTGATTGTTCAGCAAAGTGGTTGATTTTATTCAAGACTTAAAAGTTTGATTTGTTTTTTTTTTATTTCTTATTATTTGCATACATAATATTTATTATTTGAGTAAGGAAAGATAGTTTATTTTATATATAAGGTGCTATTATATACTGCTTCTTTTTGAGGTTAATGTCATTGAGGGCAAACAGTGTTAGAAGGCCAGTGTATTTAGTGAACTGATTACACAGCGTGATCAGACAGATAGATAGGTGACTGTTAGGAAAGGTAAAAAGGTAGTTCAAAAGTTTCCTCTGGCTATTCCTCCCTCAAACTGATACTCAGTTTTGATGTACTTTTGAACAGGATAGTCTCTCAGAAGAAAATAGAAGAAGCAGTCAGATCTTGGGCAGTAAGAATTAATCTTTTGTTAGATGGGGTTTGACAAAATTTAAAATACTTGTTATAGGTGACTTCTGGCAAGGGCACAGATAGGAGGTTCTGCGGCAATGCACCTGGATCTGGGATAGCATGTTGCTTTCTTGGAACCAGGATTAAAGATATTTCAAAACTTTTGAAGCATATTGTGAAAGGGGAGAGTGATAAATTGTAAGTGATTATAACTTGGTAGGGATGACACAGTTAAGGAAAAGATTAAGAATGATAAAATAAGTTAGGTAGAAGATTAAAAAACAGAACCTCAAAAGTAGTAATCTCTGGTTTACTCCAAATGCCAAGCTCGAATGAGGGAAACAGTACAAAGATAAAAGGGATAAATCAGTGGCTGAAGAGGTGTGTGATGTTCAGAGGTTCAGGTTCTTGGATCATTGGGATCTCTAGCCTCGATTTCTTTCTCCACAGTAAAATAAGATGTAATGGAACAGGACTAATATCATAGCGGGAAGGTTTGTTAGTTCTATTAAGCGAGACTGTAAATTAGTTAGAGAGGGGAGGGGGTGGGGTCTTAAATAACAAAGTAAGTAGAAAGATAGATGAGTCGAGTGTGGTGCTGGAAAAGAACAGCAGGTCAGGCTGCATCCGAGGAGCAGAAGAATCAATGTTTCGGGCTAAAGCCCTTCATCATGAATGAAGGCTGGGGGCTGAGAGATAAATGGAAAGGGTTGGAGCTAGGGGGCAAGTAGCTGAGAATGTAATAGGTAAATGAAGGTGAGGGAGGAAGGTAATAAGAGGGTGGAAAAGAGGGTGAAGCAGATAGATGGGAAAGACAATGGACAGGCCGAGAGGGTGGTGCCCGAGTTGGAGGCTTAGGTCTGGGATGGGGGGGGGGGGGGGAATGAGGAAACTGGTGAAATCCATATTGATCATGTGTGGTTGCAGGGTGCCAAGGTGGAAGATGAGGCGTTCTTCGTCCAGGTGTCAGGTGGTTCAAGTTTGGTGATGGAGGAGGCCGAAAGATAGATGAGGATGGTTTTGAATCAGAAAAGAGCAAATTAATTAGAAAACCGACAGCAACAAGTCTGAGAGTGAAGTACCTCTGAAGAATTACATTGCAAGTGTTTTCAGTGCAAGGAGTCTTACAGGTAAAGCTGATGAACTCAGAGCATGTTTGTGAAACATGGGATTAGGGTGCCACAGGTATTACGAAACTTGGCTGAGGGATAGACATTTCTGGCAGCTCAATGTTCCAGTTTTCATATGCTATAGGAAGGATAGAAAGAGAGGCAAAAGAGGAGGGGGAGTGGTATTGTTGATTAAAGAAAACATTACTGCTGTAACTAGAGAAATTATTTCTGAAAAGTTGTCCAGTGAAAATATAAGGGTTCAAATTGGAAATAAAAAAGGAATGATCATCTTGATTGTATTTTAGGCACCCCAGTAGTCAGATGGAGAAAATGTAGAAATATCTTAGATATAGGTAAGAAAAAGTTTGTAATGGTAGGTGATTTTAGTTTTCCAAACATCAACTGGAACTATCATATTGTTAAAGGTTTGGATGGTGTAGAATTTGTTTAATGTGGTCAAGAAAAGTTACCTTATCAATTTGTCAATATTCCAACTAGAAAAGGAGCAAAACTTAACCTTTTCCTGGATAATAAGACAGAACAAGTCATAGTCATAGAGTCATAGAGATGTATAGCATGGAAACAGATCCTTCAGTCTGACCCGTCCATGCCGACCAGATATCCCAACCCAATATAGTCCCACCTGCCAGCACCCGGCCCATATCCCTCCAAACCCTTCCTATTCATATACCCATCCAAATGCCTCTTAAATGTTGCAATTGTACCAGCCTCCACCACATCCTCTGGCAGCTCATCCCATACACGTACCACCCTCTGCGTGAAAATGTTGCCCCTTAGGTCTCTTTTATATCTTTCCCCTCTCACCCTTAACCTATGTCCTTTGAATTGAGGTGATTTCGGGGAACACTTTGAGTCTAGTGATCATAATTCTATTTGTTTTAAAATAGTTATGGAAAAGGATGAGTCTTCCATAAAAAATAAAGTTTTTAACTGAAGTAAGGCAAATTTTAATGGTATGACACAAGAACTTCAAAACATTGATTAGAATAGACTGTTTGCAGGTAAAAGGACATCTGAGAAGTGGAAGGCTTTCAAAGGATGATAATCAGAATTCAGAGTCATTATGTTCCTGTTAGAGTGAAATGTAAGTCTGGTATGGACACAGAACAATGGGTGAATAAAGATATTGAGGTTCGAGTCAAGAATAAAAATGAATCGTATATTAAATATAGACAACTGGGTTCAAATGAATCTCAAACAGTATGAAGAGTTAAGGAGCATTCTTAAGGGGGAGATCAAGAAGGCATAGAGAGGATATGAGAGAGCCTTGGCAAATAAGATGAATGATAGTCCAAAGTGATTCTACAAGTATATTAAGAGCAAGAGAGGAACTAGAGAGAGAGTAGAGCCCCTTAAAGATCAGAGGTCATTTTTGTGTTGAACATCAAGAGATGGGAGAGGTATCAAATGAACATTTCACATCTTATTTTGCTGTGGAGAAAGAAATGGAGGCTAGAGATCTCAGGGAAATAAATGTTGATGTTACGAAAAGAGTTCACATTACAGAAATGGAAGAGCTGGAGGTCTTAGAAAGTATAAAAGTGGATAAATCTCTAGGACCTGATCTAGTGTATCTGAGGAAATTGTTGGAATTTAGTGAGGAAATTGCAGGGCCTCTTACAGAAATATTTGTATCATCTACAACTATGGGTGAGATGTCAGATGACTGGAGAGTGGCTAATGTTGTGACTTTGTTTTAGAAGAAACTTAAGGAGAAGCCTGGGAACTATAGACCTGTGAGCCTGACTTAGGTGCTGGGTAAGGTGTTGGAAGGTGATTCTAAAAGATAGGAATTATATGCATTGGAGGGGCAAGGAATGATTAACATTAGTCAACATAGTTTTGTATGAGTCAAGAGTGTGGTGCTGGAAAAGCACAGCAAGTCAGGCAGCATCTGAGCAGCAGAAGAATCAACATTTCGGGCATAAGCTCTTCATCAGGAGGGGCTGATTCCTGATGAAGGGCTTATGCACAAAACATTGATTCTCCTGCTCCTCAGATGCTGCCTGACCTGCTGTGCTTTTCCAGCACCACACTCTCGACTTTGATTTTCAGCATCTGCAGTCCTCACTCTCTCTGTGGTTTTATATGAGGGAAATCTCTCACAAACTTGATTGAGTTTTTTGAGGAAGTAACCAAGAATTTTGAGAAGGCAAGGGTAGTAGGCATTGTCTCTTTGGACTTTAGTAAAGCCTTTGATAACATTCTGCATGGAAGATTAATTAGTAAAGCTAGATCACATGGGATTCAGGGTGAGTTTGCCAATTAGATACAAAATTGGTTTAACGGCAGGAGACAAAGAGTGATGGTGAAAGGTTGCTTTTCAGACTGGAGGCCTGTGACCAGAAGTGTTCCACAGGGACCAGTGTTGGGTCTGCCTTAGTTTGTCATTTATATAAATGATTTAGATGAGAATATAGAAGGTATGGAGTAAGTTTGGGGATAACACCAAAATTGTTGGTATAATGGACAGTGAAGAAGGTTATCTAAGATTACAAAGAGATTTGATCAATTATGTCAACGGGCTGAAGAGTGACAGATGGAGTTTAATTTGGATGAGTGTGAGATCCGGTCAGTTCTGATGTAACGCGATTGTCCCATTCTCGTTAATCTTGCGATATAAGGAAATCACACAATAGCTGCATCATTTAAATTAGTGGGGCTGCAATCATGTTATCACCAAATCAGGAAAGGAAAGTTCCCATTTTAAAAATAATGGTCTAAGTTCTTGCATCGCATTAAAGCCAATTCATGTTGAAGAAACACATGTTATAGTAGAACTGACTGCATTGCATTTTCGCAAAATAAACAAGGGCAGGACTTATACAATTACAAGTAGGGCCTAGGGTAGTGTTGTAGAACAGAGAGACCTGAGGCTCAGGTACATAATTCTTTGAACTTTGTGTCACATTTAGATAGGGTGATTAAGAAGGTATCAAGAATGCCTTTCATTGCTCAGATCTTTGAGTTTAGGGGTTGGAGCATTATGTTGAGGTTGTACACTGTGTTGGTGAGGTCTCTTCTGGAGCACTGTGTCCAGTTCTGGTTGTTCTGTTACAGAAAGGATATTATTAAGCTGGAGAGCATTCAGAAAAGATTGACCAGGATGTTGCCAGACGTTTTGAGTTATAAGGAGAGGCTGAATAGCTGGGATCTTTTTCATTGCAGTTTAGGAGGTTGAGGGGTGACCTTGTAGAGGATTATAAAATCATGAGGAGCATAGCTATGGTGAATGGCAGGTATCTTTTCCATAGGATGGGGTTTTTCAAGACTGGGGGATATTTTTAAGGTGAGAAGAGAAAGGTTTAAAAAGACATTGGGGCAATTTTTTTTACATAGAGTTTGACTTGTGTATGGAATGAACTTCCAGAGGAAGTCGTGAATGCAGGTACAGTTACAATCTTTAAAAGTCATTTAGATAAGTACATGAATAAGAAATGTTTGGAGCGATATGAGCCAGGAACAGGCAGGTGGGACTAGTTTAGAATGGGAGCATGGTTGGCATAGACTGGATGAATCGGAGGGCCTGTTTCTGCAGTGTATGACTCTACATTATGGGAACATAGAGAAAATATGGAAAAACATGCAAACCATTCACAAATGTGGAAATGACTGGAAGAAATAATCAAATCTTACTATGTAAATAGTAAAACACCTCATTAAATAGCAGTAGTTTTGCTGAATATCCTCATGATCTACCTGTTCTACATACTTCTGGCAGATCCAAGTAGACTCCTTTACCAGTATGGTGCCAGACACACTTTCTGAATCTGACGTGTGTGCATATGCTTGGAATGGTAACATAGATCCTTAAGGGACTTCATAACACACAAATAATGGATATCATTAAGCTCCAATTTGCTGTGTCATTAATACACTACAATGGAAACTTTACAGATGTCTAAGCAACATGGGCTACAGTGAGATGTTTATCAGAATCAGGTGACAAGTGCTACAAGGCCAATTTTGGGGTCGGGAGCAATTTGCTCTATCTTTTATGCTTTACATTACCTTCCAAGATTCTCATTAGGCGCCAGTGACATACTGATTCACATCAATGAACACTTGTTAAATACCTCATTAATATTCAGCTTCCTATTTTACCAAACTCACTAAATGTGCTTGACATGTAAAAATTCAACATGGAAAACAGAGGAGGTACCAGGCAGATTCAGGTTGTCACTTGCTCTGAATAACATCCATTTTGCAGATCTCAAATCAGTGGCCCAGGGCATGATCCACAAGCACCATTCACATGCACCCATCTGCCAACCTCTCATGGCCATTTTAACACTTCTGTGATGCACTAGCAGTGCACTCTGGAAGCACAGCAAAAGAGTGCAACAGGGACAAGCACTCAGCTGAAAGACTTGACCTGGTTGATTGGCTGTCTGACAGAAGGCAGAGAGTTAGGATAAGAGGTTCTTTTTCGGAATGGCAGCCGGTGACAAGCAGTGTCCCACAGGCTTCAGTGTTGGCCGCAGCTGTTCACATTATATATTAATGATCTGGATGAAGGGACTGGGGGTATTCTAGTGAAGTTTGCTGATGATACAAAGTTAGGTGGACAGGCAGGTAGTACTGAGGAAGTGGGGAGGCTGCAGAAGGATCCAGACAGTTTGGGAGAGTGGTCCAGGAAATGGCTGATGAAGTTCAATGTGAGCAAATGCGAGGTCTTGCACTTTGGAGAAAAGAATACAAGCATGGACTACTTTCTAAACGGTGAGAAAATTCATAAAGCCAAAGTACAAAGGGATCTGGGAGTACTAGTCGAGGATTCTCTAAAGGTAGACATGCAGGTTGAGTCCGTGATTAAGAAAGTGAATGCAATGTTGTCATTTATCTTAAGAGTGTTGGAATATAAAAGCAGCAATGTGTTACTGAGCCTTTGTAAAGCTCTGGTTAGGCCCCATTTGGAGTACAGTTTTGGGCCCCACACCTCAGGAGGGACATACTGGCACTGGAGCGTGTCCAGCGGAGATTCACACGGATGATCCCTGGAATGGTAGGTCTAACATACGAGGAACGGCTGAGGATCCTGGGATTGTACTCATTGGAGTTTAGAAGCTTAAGGGGAGGTCTAATAGAAACTTACAAGATAATACATGGCTTGGAAAGGGTGGACGCTAGGAAATTGTTTCCGTTAGGCAAGGAGACTTGGACCCGTGGACACAGCCTTAAAATTAGAGGGGGTCAATTCAGAACAGAAATGCGGAGACATTTCTTCAGCCAGAGAGTGGTAGGCCTGTGGAATTCATTGCCGTGGAGTGCAGTGGAGGCCGGGATGCTAAATGTCTTCAAGGCAGAGATTGATAAATTCTTGATGTCACAAGGAATTAAGGGCTACGGGGAGAATGCTGGTAAATGGAGTTGAAATGCCCATCAGCCATGATTAAATGGCGAAATGGACTCGATGGGCTGAATGGCCTCACTTCCACCCCTATGTCTTACGGTCTTATGGTTGCTTCTCAGGACTGCATGTTTGTTCTTTTAGCATTTGCTTACTTAGTGCCTATATGTACACACACAGCATTTTTGCATGGCATTTTCAATTAGCACAGTCACAAAACCAGTTTGCCTTGCTGCTCAGTAGTCTGGGTGAATACATCTTTTTAGAACAGCAGTATGTTCAATCTGTCACCTCTACCATATGCCAGCAGTTTACAGAACAAATTCACAGCACGTATCCAAATTTTAGGGGGACAATCCTGAAGTTCATTTCTTGCGGCACTGCCAGCCATTCCACCACACAATAGAAATGGCATTGTTCCAGGTGGCAACCTTGCAAAAGGCTGGCAAGGTCCGGTGGCAAAACTTTTACAGGTCTTTTGGAAAGAAAACAACTCTCCTCTGAACTCCCGATTCCTGTCACAGGATCAAGGTGCCACCTTCCCCTTCTCCATCCTCTTCCAACTCTGTTCTTGACCAAGCAGGACAGCTTTGTAATGCCAGTGCTCAGTGACATACACAGCAGCCTTTTAAAAATGGCATGGACTAAAGGGAGGCCGGTCTCTTGACCAATATCCTCCAAGTAGTGAGTTGCTGTGGCAACAGCATGTGATTAGAAGAGGTGGAATTTTGATGTGAGAAATACCATAAGAATGTGGTAAATAATTAATTAGATTTTGATAACATAATGAGCTTCTTGGTGAAAAACCCTCCAAAAAACTTGTACAAATCAAACTTGGCCAAAAACACAAGATTCATACTTATCAGTTTGGCAATAAACCTTCACAGAACAGAAACATTGATGTACACTTCATTCATACTATGACTTATTTGCATAATCACGTTGAGGGAAAAATTCTTCTTTGTCTTTTGTTTATTAGTTCTGGCGAAGATATCTTTGTTTATTCTGAAGAATAAATATTTATTTTTTTGCTAAATTGTCACAACTTAAGATTTTCATCTAAAATCTCATCTAGGCATTGTGGCTAATGTTTCCTTGTGTACATATAGGAATCCAACTTCTCAGAGAGCAGCAGTGAATGGAGTTTCTTGAATTCACGTGGCTGTGTTTGTTCTTCCTGTGCTGACTCTGGCACGTCCATCTGAGTTGGTGAATTGTATGAATGACCCATTTGTCTTCTAGAGTAAGATTACAGAATCACACAACTGTTCTATTTCCTTTTTTTAAAACTATTTTTAGATAAAATATAAAAAAAATTAGTATATTTTAGAACCGTTATCTTGGTGCTGTCTTCAGAGGGAGCTATTTCTCAGACATTAGCAATAGAGAAAGTAATTTTAACAGCATCATTCTGATTATTCCTGGACTGAAGAGAACTAAGAAATGAGGAGACTATATGATTGATGGCTTTGATAGTCCATTGACTATGTCAAATATTACAACATGTATGACTCCTACAACCATTGTATTCAAATACCTCCCATGGCTTTAATTGCTGTGTGGTCTGACACATGAAAACTAATTGAAAACATATATGCCTTCCTTCTCAGTTTTATAATTAATCCCCTTTTCGGGTCCCCATAGCAAATACAGATGTGCTAACAAGACTTGTACCAACACTCTCTTGGTCTGAGTGCTTAGGATTCTGTGGCACTTATTCAGGTAGAAATGTAGGTTTCTCTTGCTACTCCATATTTAGCATATTGGCATATCTCTTGGTATATTTGGTTTAAATATTGGTTAAGGTACCTTGACACTCTATTGTGAGTTTAATAATACATAAACACATTGTAGTTTATTATGAAGAAATTCATACTCTGGCTTGATTATAACTCTGCGTAGGAATGGTTTGGTCAGGACAGCAAACACCATTACCTTGCTGAGTTGAGGCCAGGGTCATTTCATTTCCCAGACCCTGTTAAATTTGAAGGACAATACGCCCTTCGACTTCCTGAAGAATTAGGCAAACAAGTCTATGAGCTGTGGTTACTGGTAGTAGGAAAACTCGGGAGAGACCTTGCTGGAGAGGCAACCCCAATCCTAGTACTACTGATAACAATACAAATGAGTACTTTGAGGTTTAGATTAGATTAGATTCCCTACAGTGTGGAAACAGGCCCTTCGGCCCAACCAGTCCACACCAACCATCTGAAGAGTAACCCACCTAGACCCATTTTCCCTCTGACTAATGCACATAACATTATGGGCAATTTAGCATGACCAATTCACCTTACTTGCTCATCTTTGGACTGTGGGAGGAAACCGGAGCACCCGGAGGAAACCCACACAGACACTGGGAGAATATGCAAACTCCACACAGATAGTCGCCCGAGGCTGGAATCAAATATGGGGCGCTGCTGCTGTGAGGCAGCAGTGCTAACCACTGAGCCACCGTGCTGCCCCAAATTAGTGCACCAAATTCATAGAAGCCTTACAAGAGCCAGTCATCCACTGCAATGTCATTGTTTCCACTGAAAGGTAGGCAATAAGCCTCAACTCCACATTCTGTGATGCAAGCATATTAATTGCATGTCTTATAATCAGCATATATGTAAATTTACCTCCCCCACTCATCATGCAATTGGATATCGTCCTCTCCCACTAATGGGGTTAAAGGCAGGTGACAATAAAATTCAACAGAAGATCTGCACATTGTCTATCTGCCCAGCCCTCCACCATCACAATTTTATCATCAGCTGGGATGGCTTTGGACTGTCTGCCTGCCAATTAATCAATTGAAGCACTCAGGTTGGAACTAATGCCCATTTAAGGGCTTCATTGCCCCCCCGGCCGGGATTTATTTTGTGGTGAGAATGACCCATCTCAATAAAAAGACTTGACTGGCAGATCAGAGTCCCTCCTTAATGGGATTCCTGAGTCCCTCAGATGTTCCCCATCCCCCAATACATTATTCGACCCCCATGTCTTTTCAAATTCAGATCTCCCATCTCCCTTGCCTGTCTGCTCCTCCAGGACATGAAGACACAAACACAATCCAGCACAGTTTGTCACTTAAAGCTCCATATGCCTTTTTGAATTGAATTAGCTTTATTGTCACATGTACTCAAATGAGTGCGATGAAAAATTTACAAATTATTACTTACGGTGCCATCTTACGTACAAAGATACAGTACAAGTTCTTAGAAAAAAAATTAGAAATATAAAGAAGTAACCGGCGGTAGTCATCTTTCCTGGTTTACTTCTGGTGCTGGGAAAACACTGACTGACTGACAGCTCTCTGGGTAGGACTTCCTGTCTCTGAATCCCACCTCCTGTCTAATATCCAGTCAGCCATTAGCAGTCTGTAAGATTGCCCTTCTTCTGCTGAGCGGGCTCTCGCACAATGCTTCAGCCAGGAAGGGTTGGCAGGGTGAGTGGGTACCATAGTATCCTGTATAATCCACCTTACAGTATTTGCAATTCTTCTGGACTAGGTCACTCAGTCACAGCAGTTTGGCAGCAGTTTGTGGCTGGGTCCTTATAGGTTCAAGGAGCACAAAGTAATAGAATGTGAGAAGCTCAAGATTATCTGATGACAGTGGTGCTGCAATTATTTGGAATGGAGTCAAGGTGCAGAAGGCATGTCTCATGAATGAAATAGGGAGGATCTTTGTGCAGATTATGAAGAGATGCCACGATTCAATGCAAGATCAGGAAAGAACCTGTGAGGAGGCTTGGGAAAGAAGGGAAAGAAGGAAGCAACAGATGAAATGGAATGGACAGCATTTATCTTGGTGACAAATTACCCTTAAATTAACACAATTCCTGTTTTAAGTGTTCAAGAAGGATGGGAAGGAACAATGTGTAGCAGATTCACTATTCAAAGCTTGCAGAATGAATATTCAGAAGGCTGCAAGTTGTATGAGAAGTAGGAAACCCTTTATCAATCATGTTGGGTAGTATTACTTTAGCTAATTTGCTGATGCCTCCAACCTTCTTTAGCATTTTCAGCATATCCTTTGTATGCAGCTTTGAGTTTTTCTACCACCTCCTTCCACTCAATATGCACAATTTGTCTTGTAGGTGTTGGCTGATGGTTCTAAGTATGGCAGCTCTTCTCTATCTTACATAGTTAAAAATCACACAACACCTGTGATCACCTGATGAAGGAGCGTCGCTCCGAAAGCTAGTGTGCTTCCAATTAAACCTGTTGGACTATAACCTGGTGTTGTGTGATTTTTGACTGTGTACACCCCAGTCCAACACTGGCATCTCCAAATCATGACTATCTTACATTGGCATGGTGACTCAGTTCTGCCTTATAGCACCAGGAACCTGTGTTCAATTCAACCCTAGGGCAACTATCTGTGTGAAGTTTGCACATTCTCCGTGTCTGTGTAGGTTTCATATGGGTGTTCGGATTTCCTCCCACAGCCCAAAGATGAGCAGGTTAGGTGGATTGACCATGCTAAATTGCCCATTGTGCCCAGGATGTGCAGACTAGGTGGATTAATCATGGGAGAAGCAGGCTTACAAGGAGAGGGTAGGGGTGGGTCTGAGTGGGATATTCTTTAGAGGATCAGTATGGGCTCTTATAGCAGTACATCTGTTTCTGTAACTCAAAACAAAAATAGTAATAGAGAGTTTCCAGTGAGGTCAGAAATGGTTGCAACACAATTTTCTAGTTTCTGCACACCTGAGTCCCATTAGTGGTACAAATTCCCTACTGTTCCTGAAATTAATTCACCAGTTTATGCCTGAACAGTGATTCGGTTATGGGGTGTGACATTTTTAACAAATGAAACTTGCAATTTATTTCTTTGCGCATAATTTCAACACATTTGTTCAGCTATTTAAAAAAAATTCTAGTTAACTAATGAATTAAAATAACTGTGAGAAAATGTTCATGCAAAAAAAGAATGAGCAGTTATATCGTATTTTTCATGACCACGGGTATTCCCAAAGCACTTTTCAGTCAATGAGGTACTCTTGAAATACAATCACTGTTATAATGTAGCAAAGCAGAGGAGCCAAGTTACATCCTGTGAGGTCCTGAAACCAATCAGATCAATTATGTGATATTACTTGGGAGAAAAGCCCTGAGAAACAAGATCCAGATTCAAATCCTACCTGTTCCAGAGGTGTGCAATAACATCTCTGAACAGGTTAATTAGAAAATAGTTGTTTTAAGCCAAAATGAGAAAATTCATTAAAGTCATTCCTTTCTAGTGGCATGTTGGATATTTAGCATCACTGTCACTTCCTGTGTAGTCTTGCATCATTAATGAAGTGGACTGACACTTATGGATGTCAGCCTTGCATCTGCCTGAAAACCTTGGATAAATGTTATCAATGACCTGATTGGGCTGGAGAGTGGAAGTTGAGTCATTACATATTTCAAGGCTGTCTATTGTGCTGCTGGAAAGATATGAACATTATGAATTCTTTCAATTTTGACTATTTTCTAATCAACCTATTCAGAGATGTTATTACCATTACCCTAAATGGGCTTGTGCAATGCCAAGGTATCCCAAATTTGGTGAACACTTTTACTGGTGGTGTCTTCATTAATTACTCCTAAAACAACAGGTGAAATCTTCTGTTTTTATTGAGTGTCTCATTCACTTGCTGAACAGGTGTTGAGACACTTGAGCTGATTCAATCAAATGCTCTGAAGTTCCCACTGTCCATCTCTAGAGAACCGATCCTCACTTTACTTAATATTTCCTTTTTAAATGCCTTTAGAAACTGGTGCTAATTATTTCTACATTCCTAGCTGGCATCCTTTCATAGACTGTTCATTTTCTCCTGTTTAAACTTTTCAGTCGTTACCTACCATTCTTTGTACTTTGGCCAATTGTCTGATCTGACACTCATCTCTGTGCAGTTATATCTTTTGTCTTTGTGTGATGTTTTCCTGAATGTAAATTTAATTAACCGTGGATAGTGCATTCTCTCTTTAGAAATTTTATTGATTAGGAATATACCTATTCTAGGAATTCTGAAATATCTCCTTAAATGTATACCCCTGTGTCCCCTAGCCAAATGTGATAGTTCACATCAGCTGTCTCAGTATTCGTTCCCACATAGGTTCAAAATACTAGTCAATCTTATCTCCACACATTGGTTCTGAAGAGCTGTAGTGAAAGTAACTATGGGAGTCAGGGGTTTTGTAATGGATGGCTTCCTTATTCCATAATCATGGTTTCCTGCCCACTGTGGTTGATAGGATCCTTAATAATATCTGACTGACATCCATGTTTCTGCCCTTGCCCTTCCTGTCACTTACAACAGTGTGATCAGGTCCCCCTTGTTTTTACTTTTCATCCTACCAGCCTCCGCGTTCAAAGAATCATTCTCTGCTGTTTCAGACACTCCCTCAGAACGCCTTCACCAAACACATCGTCCTCTCACTCCCCCTGTTTGCATTTCACAGGGACCATTCTGTCTGGGACACCTTAGTCCATTCCTCGACCACCAATACTAACCTCCTTTCCACAGCACTTTCCTATGTAACCGCATGGGGTGCCACACCTGCCCCATCACCTCTTCCCTGCTCACCATCCAGAGGCCTAAACAGTCCTTCCAGGTGAAGCAGCCTTTCGCCTGTTCATCCTCCAGTTTTGCATTTGCTGCACCCAATGTGGCCTACTCTACATTTGAGAAACCAAACACAGACTCGGTGATCACTTTGCAGAACACCTCCAGTCTGTCCTCAAGCATGACCTTGATGTAGCCAGTCATTTTAACACAGCATCCTGCTCAGATACCCACTTGTCCGTCCTCAGGATGCTGCAATGTTACAGTGAATCACAGCACAAACTGGAGGAACAACATCTCACCTTGAAACTAAGCTTTTTACAACCTTCTGGACTTAATACTAAGTTCAAAACCTTCAAATTGTGAATCCACTCCCATTCCTTCCCTTTCTTTTAGCTTTACTTGTTACGTTCTCTGTCACCATGTCCTCTCTCCCCTCCCCCTACTCCAATGGCACTGTCTGTTCTTTCCAGTCTGGCAGTTAGACCCAGCATTGTTCTGCCATTCTCACATTCCGATCACTCAATCTGAATTATCGACATTCTTTCTACCCCAGCAATCCACCCCCCATTGCATACATGCTGGCCCCTCCACACTTCCTATCAGCTCTGATGGAGAGTCATCTAGACTTGAAATGTTAGCTTGTTCTCTCTCCATTGGATGCTGCCTGACCTGCTGTGATTTCTAGCATTTCTTGTTTTCAGTATAGATTCCAGCTTTTGCAGTAATTTCCTCCTATTTTATTTATTTCAATGGGTGTATATCAGTTTGTTTACTTAGTAATAAATGCTGAGCATGTTCAGATACAGAGTCTTTAGTTTTGTCTTTTTGTTATCTTTGCAACATGTGGTCTTGATTAATGGGATATTCCTGGATTTTTTTCTCTGTTCCTTCCTGCCAATCACTGACAGCCATTTCCTCTATGACTATTTTTCTGTCCTGGCTCTCTACTGTTTGATATACTGTAACTTTTCACATTTAATCCCTTCTCCCCACTAAAAGGGGAGAATTTTAACTTCCTAGTTAAGTGGTTTGCAAGGACTTTGGCCCCAGCATGGTGCAGACCATCTCAACGGTATATCCCCACATTCATCAGTGTTGGTGCCAGTGCCCCATGAACTGGAATCTACATCTTCTGTATCAGTCTTTGAGCCACGTATTCATATGCAGCAATCACCAAGATTTTGTGTTTCCAGTATGTGCCCGAGGATGATTGATCTGTGACAAAAGCTACTACCTCCACACACGGCATTTACACCCTCCAATGTTCCACCAAGCAAGATCAGAAGGCCTTCAATAAATGCCATGGAGCCATCTGCAACATGCTGGAGTAAGCCATTGCCTTCCTCATACAATGGAGTTTCTGTTTAGATCACTCCTGGATCTTTGCATTGTATACTCGTAAGTTTGTTCATGTTTGTAATGGTGTGCTATGCACTTGCAAGCTAGCCGTTCTGGAAGTCTAGTCAGAATTCATCGGCCACCTCAGGAGGAAAAGGAGGAGGAAGAAGCAGGAAAAAAAGTGACATCCAACATGTGCAATTGGACAGAGTGAGAGGCATTAGAACAGCAGAACATTAGATGTGGTAGCAGGAGTAGATCATTTGGCCCCTCAAGCTCATCCCACCATTCAACATATTCATGGCTAATCTGCCTCAGGCCTTAACTCCTGTTTTATACCATCTCAGTATAATTATCAGTTCTTTGATATCTCAAACACCTATCTACCTCCTTGTTAAATATTTCAGTGATCTAGCCTCCACAACTCTCCAGCATGGAGCTCCAGACATTAATGTCAACTGGGAGAAGAAATTTCTTTGCATCTTTCATGAGTTCTTTCTTATTCTGTGGTGACATTCCCTAGTTTGAGATTCTCCTGCTAGTGCTGAAAAATGTGTTGCTGGAAAAGCGCAGCAGGTCAGGCAGCATCCAAGGCACAGGAGAATCGACATTTCGGGAAGAAGGGCTTATGCCCGAAACGTCGATTCTCCTGCGCCTTGGATGCTGCCTGACCTGCTGCGCTTTTCCAGCAACACATTTTTCAGCTCTGATCTCCAGCATCTGCAGTCCTCACTTTCTCCTATTCTCCTGCTAGTGGAAACATTACCTCAACATCTGTCAAACCCATTGCAATATGATATGTTTCAATAGATCACTTCACTTTCTAGCAGATGCTGGAGAGTCAGAGTCGAGAATGTGGTGCTGGAAAAGCACAGCAAATCAGGCAACCCACTCAAGGGCCTATGCCCAAAACATTGACTGTTCTCTTTGGATGCTGCCTGACCTGCTGTGCTTTTCCAGCACCACACTTTTAGACTCTCACTCCTTTCTAGCATTGCTTTCTGAGGATTATTTTCAATTAAGACAAACTTCCCTATCCAGGATAGCGAGCCATGATTCTGTTTGTCCGTAAAAAACTCCCCATCATAAAATTCCCATGACCAACATCATTTAATAAAGGCCACAGCCAAATGGCTTATCTGAGTTAATTTATCTGGCTATTCATAACTGATAGGGGAAAAAAAATAACTGAAATAATTGGGGCGGCGCGGTGGCTAAGTGGTTAGCACTGCTGCTTCACAGTGCCAGGGGCCCGGGTTGGATTCCCGCCTCAGGTGACTGTCTGTGTGGAGTTTGCACATTTGTTCCGTGTCTGTGTGGATTTCCTTCGGGTGCTCCGGTTCAAAATCCAAAGATGTGCAGGTTAGGTGAATTGGTCATGCTAAATTGCCCGTAATGTTAAGTGCATTAATCAGAGGGAAATGGAGCTGGGTGGGTTACTGTTCAGAGAATTGGTCTGAATGGCCTGTTGGGCTGAATGGCCTGTTTACATACTGTAGATAATCTAATCTAATCTCATCCCTTGGGCATCCTTAGCCTTGCAGATAATTTTACCTGTCCCAATGTTCCTAAACTGCTGTATCACATAGCTGCTGGTTATAGGTTGTTGATATTCCTGGGAACAGAGGACTGCAGATGGACTTGCTGGACAATGTCTAAACTTGAAAATCCTGCTCTGATCAACTACACCTTGGCATGGCCTATCAGAGCTACCTGACTGTTAGAGAACGACAGTGGCATTGGTGGCATGGCAGTGGTGGGAATGTTATCCTCCTAAAAAGGTTTGCAGAATAATGCTCAAATTTGCCACTGCCTTTCTCCACGGAGTATTTCAAATTTTCTTGTAACCTGCCAGAGCACAGATTACTGTTCTTGTGTGTGATCTGGAGAAACGTGAAGGATGGAATGTTATATGAGTCTGAGTGACATGGACTATAGTAAGATGTGAGGTACAACAAAGTGCGAAGTTCAGATAGGGTAATGTCGACTGTGGGAGCAGCCTGGCCATGTTTTATGCTTTTCACAAGCTGTGGCAAGTTTCTCAGTTGTGAGATCTCAGCATGAAGGACAAGAGTGCGCGACAGATTCAGCTCACTTCCTCTGAATGATTTCCATGAAGCTCAGCACTATACTGCACGCTTCTAGGAAAAATTAACAAACAGTGAAATTCACAGCTGTCCTTGGGGGAACCTGTGTGGGAGAGCTCAGATAAGTGCATAGTTTTTAAGTCTAACCTTGCTGTAGGTCTACAATAGTGAGTAGAGTGGGTTCTTTATTCATTATATGTTTTATTGAGATCTGTCTCTTGATTAAATTTTAAAAATGTAAACCATAATTACTAAGTTAGCCTGGAGCAGTGTTTAATTAAGGGAGATAGTGAGAAAAGAGATCAATCTGAGACTGATACACTTTGGAAAAGGAGCGAGTCAAACAGGGCAGGCAGGAATAAAGCAGACAACAAGATAGGATTGATAAATAAAACTGCATTTATTTCAATACAACAGGCCTAAATGGAAGGCAGATGAACTCAGGGCATGTTTAGGAACATGGGACTGGGTATAGTAGCAAGGTTATTCCTGATGAGGTGCTTTTGCCCAAAATGTTAATTTGCCTGACTTGCTGTGCTTTTCCAGCACCACTCTAATCTTGACTCTAACCACGCCCTGAGGGAACATGAGATAGCTTTGGCTAATGAAGTTCAGGAGAATCCAAAGGGAATCTATAAATACATTAAGAACAAAAGGGTAACCGGGGAGAGAATAAGGCCCCTCAAAGATCAGCAAGACAGCCTATATGTGGAACTGCAGGAGATGGGGGAGATGCTAAATGAGTAGTTTGCATCAGTATTTACTATGGAAAGGACATGGAAGATGTAGAATGTAGGGAAATAGATGGTGACATCTTGAAAAATGTCCATATTACAGAGGACGTGGTGCTGGTTGTCTTGAAATGCATAAAGGTGGATATATCCCAGGACCTGATCACTAGGGAAGTGATTTCTGGACCCCTTGCTAAGATATTTATCAAAGTTTGTGAGAAAATTTGTAGCTCGGGTGCTCATTGTTGTGGTTCTTTCGCCGAGCTGGGAACCTAAAGTGCACAAACCAGACATCCCACTCAGACCCATAGTATCACTACCAGGGACACCATTACACAAACTGGCTAAAGAACTACAGCAGAAACTAAAACACCTGATCAGTGGATCCAGACACTGTATACAATCAACACAGGAATTCTTGGACATCATCAGAAATATACACATAGACAAGGAAGAAACCATGATCTCATTCGATGTAACGGCACTGTTCACCTCTATCGACAAAACCCTAGCCCGAGAAACAATAGCCAACTAGCTGAACATACAGAACAGACAACAGGACGTTGAACCTATCAACAAAGACTGCCCACTCAAACTACTGGACTTGTGCCTCACAACACACTTCACATTCAACAACCAAATATATGAACAAATCAACGGCACACCCATGGGTTCACCCATCTCTGGACTCATAGCAGAAGCGGTAATGCAAAGATTAGAACAAACAGTCTTACCGCAAATTCGACCCAAACTCTGGGTCAGATACATGGACAACACCTTTGTAATCATTAAAACACAGAAATAGAGAACACACACCGGATCATCAATGCCACACTCACAGGAATCCGATTCACGAGAGAGGAAGAAAAGGACAACCAGCTCCCATTCCTAGACGTGATGGTACAAAGAATACCTAACGGAGAATTCAGCACAAAGGTATATAGGAAAGCCACACACACAGACCAAGTCCTGAACTACGAAAGCAACCATCCCAACACACACAAAAGAAGTTGCATCAAGACACTTTTCAAAAGGGCCACAACACACTGCAGTACACCAGAACTGCAAAAAGAGGAAGAAGAACACCTCTACAATGTATTCGCCAAAAACAGATACCCACGCAATTGCATCAACAGATGCCTAAGGGAAAGACAATGGAATGAGGACATGCCGCAACCCAAAGGACTAGCCACACTACCATACATCAAGAGCATTTCCGAACTGACAACCAGACTACTGCAACCACTAGGACTCATAACAGCACACAAACCAACAGCCACTCTCAGACAACAATTCACCAGAATGAAGGACCCGATGCCCAACATGAGCAAAACCAATGTAGTGTACAAAATCCCATGCAAGGACTGCACAAAACACTACATAGGACAAACAGGAAGACAGCTAACGATCCGCATCCATGAACACCAACTAGCCACGAAACGACATGACCAGCTATCCTTAGTAGCCACACACGCAGATGACAAGCAACATGAATTCGACTGGGACAACACTACTATTATAGGACAAGCCAAACAGAGAACAGCCAGGGAATTCCTAGAGGCATGACACTCATCCACAGATTCAATCAATAAGCACATCGACCTGGACCCAATATACCGACCACTGCAACGGACAGCTGGATCTGACAACCGGAAGCGGCAGATTCAAACCACTACAAATGCGGAGGAAAGATCACAGAAGCGCTTCACAGGAGGCTCCCAAGCACTGAGGATGTCACCTAGACAGGGGAGGAAACGTCTGCAACACAAATTCCCAGCTCGGCGAACAGAACCACAACAAGGTATTTATATCATCGATAGTCACGGGTGAGGTGCCAGAAGACTGGAGATTAGCTAATGTGGTGCCACTTTTTCAGAAAGGTGGTAAGAAAAGCTAGGGAACTATAGACTTGTGAGCCTGACATCATTGCTGAGCAAGTTGTTTCAAGGATTCCTGAGGGATAGGATTTACATGTATTTGGAAAGATAAGGACTGATTAGGGTTTGTCAACATGGCTTTGTGCATGGGAAATCATGTCTCACGAACTTGACTGAGTTTTTTGAAGAAGTAACAAAGAGGATTGATGAGGCAGAGAGGTGGATGTGATCTACATGGACTTAAGTAAGGCGTTTGACAAGGTTCCCCATGGGAGACTGGTTAGCAAGGTTAGATCTCACGGAATACAGGGTGAACTAGCCATTTGAATACAGAACTGGCTTGAACGTTGAAGTCAGAGGGTTGTGGTGGAGGGTTGCCTTTCAGACTGGAGGCCTGTGACCAGTGGAGTGCCACAAGGATTGGTGCTGGGTCCACTGCTTTTTGTCATTTATATAAATGATTTGGATATGAACATAAGAGATGTAGCTAGTAAGTTTGCAGATGACACCAAAAGTGGAGGTGTAGTGGACAGCAAAGAAGGTTACCTCAGAGTACAACAGGATCAATACACTCAATGATAAGGTCCTAGGAAGTGTTGCTGAACAAAGAGACCTTGGAGTGCAGGTTCATAGTTCCTTGAAAGTGGAGTCGCAGGTAGATAGGATAGTGAAGAAGGCATATAGAATCCTTTCCTTTATTGGTCAGAACATTGCCTATAGGAGTTGGGAGGTCATGTTGCGGCTGCATAGGACATCGGTTAGGCCATTGTTGGAATATTGTGTGCAATTCTGATCTCCCTCCTAGTGGAAGGATGTGAAACTTGAAAGGGTTCAGAAAAGACTTACAAGGATGTTGCCAAGGTTGGAGGGTTTGAGCTATTGGTAGAGGCTGAATATGCTGGGGCTGTTTTCCCTGGAGCATCGGAGGCTGAGGGGTGACCTTATAGAGGATTATAAAATCATGAGAGGCATGGATAGAATAAATAGACAAAGTCTTTTCCCTGGGGTGGGTGAGTCCAGAACTAGAGGGCATAGGTTTAGGGTGAGAGGGGAAAAATTTCAAAGGGACCTAAGCTGCAACGTTTTCACACAGAGGTTGGTGTGTGTATGGAATGAGCTGCCCGAGGAAGTGGTGAAAGCTGGTATAATTACAACTTTTAAACAACATTTGGATGGGTATGAATAGGAAGGGTTTAGAGGCATATGGGCAAAGTTCTGGCAAATGGGACTAGATTGGGTTGGGATATCTGGTCGGCATGGACGAGTTGGACAAAAGGGTCTGTTTCCGTCCTGGACATTTCTATGACTCTTGGACATTTCTATGACTCTATCTCAGGGCATGATCCATGGACACTCACCCTTGTCCATGAACATTGGTAGCTGTTGGATTATTTGACATTTTACTTGCTTTTTTTGATGATTGAACGAGTATAAGGTTTTGTTTCTACTTCCTTGCAATGATCTCATCTTCTATGCAATGAGGAATTTCTTCATCTAACTGTGGCTGCAGTTGCTGATGCAGCATCTTCTTGGTAGATTCTGTAAAATAAATAGACAACTTTACACCTTTTTTACTTTCTTCAAGAAAAGTTTGGTTCTTTTCCCCCATCATTTGAAGCTTCTCTTTTAAGAGAAATGAAAATTCTGCATTACGTTTTTGCAGTACTGGATCTGGAATGTCTGTGCTGGAGAATATTTCCATGATGAATTTTAATGTCTCTGATGTCTAATAACTTAAGAATATTCAAAGTTGCATACCGCGGCTTCACTTCATTAGGAACTGTTCGGGTAACATCTGGGTACAGATTGAATGAATAACATGGTAGTAGTGAAAAAGCTTGGAAAGTGAGGATATGCATGGATACAAAGGCTCTCAGCAAGAAGCAATATAGTCATAAAAGGCTTTGGATCTGTGTGGGTAGAGATGAGGAACTGCAAAAGAAAAAAAGACTCTGATGGAAGTTATGTACAGCCCTCCCAGCAGTAGCCAGGATGTGGGAAAGAAAATAAATCACAAGATAAAGAATGCATGTAAGAAACGCATGATTATAATAATTATGGGAGACTTCAAAATGCAGGTGGACTGGGAAAATCAGGTTGGTAACGGATCTCAAGAAAAGGCATTTGTGGAATGTCTGTGGGATGGTGTTTTGGAGCAGCTTGTAGTAGAACCCACTAGGGAACAGGCACTTCTGAATTTGGTGAGATGTAATGAGGCAGACATGATTAGGGAGCATATGGTGAAGCAGCCCCAAGGGGCCAGTGACCATAATATGATAGAATCCACCCTGCTGTTTGAGAAGGAGAAGCTGGAATCAGATGAAGTGGTTTTTCAATTGGGTATAAGTAACTACAAAGATATGAAGGAGGAACTGGCTAGAGTTGATTGGAAGGGGAGCCGAGCATAGAGCAACAACAGCAGGAGTTTCTGGGGTAATTCGGGAGAAATTCATCCCATGGAAGAAGAAGCATACTAAGGGGAGGATGAGGCAAACATGGCTGACAAGGAAAATCAGGGACAGCATAAAACCAAACCATAAAGAATACAATGTGATCGAGATTAGTGGGAAGCAAATTGGGAAACCTTTAAAAACCAGCAAAGCATAACTAAAATACAATGGGGGGGGGGGGGGGGGGGGGAGAAGATGAAATAATTTAGGTAGTAAAATAAAAAAAAGCAAGATTTCTTTACATACATAAAAGTTAACAGAGAGGCAGGAAACCGCTGAAAAATGAGGCTGGAAGTAATAATAGGCAAATGACAGAGGAACTGAATAGGTACTTTGCATGTTTTTACAGTGAAAGATACCAGCAGTATACCAAAAGAGTTGTGGGGGTGGGGGGAGGGGGGTGTGGGCGCAGAGGTGAACGTGGTGTTCATCCCTAAGGGAGAGGTGCTAGGAAGTTGAAAGGTCTGATGGTGAATAAATCATCTGGACTGAATGGACTACATCCCAGAGTTTCTGAAGGAGATAACTAGGTGATCTTTCAGAAATCACTGGGAGGATCTGAGAGGACTGGAAAATTGCTAATGTTAGGAATTGTTTACAAAGGGAAGGAGGTGGAAGACAGGAAACTCTTGGCTGGTTATTCTGACCTTGTTCACTCATAAACTTTTGAATCTATTATTAAGGACAAGAATGCGGAGTACTTGGGAGTGCATGGTAAAATAGCGCTGAGTCAGCATAGCTTCATCTGGGGAGGTTGTACCTGACAAATCTGAAGAAGTAATGAGCAAAGTAGACAAAGGAGAGCCAGTGGACGTGATTCGATATCCTGAAGCCTGTGACATGATGCCCCACTGGAAGCTGCTAAATATGATAAGAGACCATGTTGTAAAGGATAAGGTACTGGCAGGGATAGAAGGTTGGATGACTGACAGAAGGCAGAGAATAGGGATAAAGGGATCTTTTTCAGAATGGCAGCTGGTGACTTGTGGCGTTCCACTGGGGTCAGTGTTGGGACCATAACTGTTCACTTTATGCACTAATGATTTGGATGGAGGAACTGATGGTGTTGCTGCTAAGTTTCCAGGTGACACAAGGATAGGTGGAATGACAGGTATTGTTAAGGAAGTGAGACAGGCTAGAAGAGTGGGCAAAGAATAGGGCAGATGGAACACATTGTGTAAGTGTGAGAATATACACTTTGGTAGGAAGAATAGAGGTATAAACTAGTTTCTAAATGGTGAAAGGCTTTGGAAATCTGATGCACAAAGGGACTAGGGATCCTAGTTCAAGATTTTCTTCAGGTTAACTTGCAGATTCAGTTGGCAGTTAAGTTGGCAAATACAATGTTTGCATTCATTTCAAGAAGACTAGAATACAAGAACAGAGATGTACTGCTAAGGTTGTATACGACCCAGGTCAGACTACATTTGGAATATTCTGAACAGTTTTGAGCCCTGTTACTATTGGAGGAGGTCCTGGGGATGAAGGGCTTCTCATATGAGGTATGGTTGAAGATTCTGGGTCTGTAATCAATGGAGTTTAGAAGGGTAATGGGAGATCTCATAGAAACTGAGAGGCCTGTACAGAATAGACATGGAGAAGATGTTTCCAAAACTAGAAGAGACTAGGTCCTGAAAGCACAGCCTCAAAGTCAAGGGATAACATTTTAAAACTCTGATGAGGCGAAGTGTTTTCGGCCAAAGGATGGTGAATCTATGAAACTCACTGCCATAGAGGGCTGTGGAGGCCAAGTCATTGAGTGAATTTAAGACAGAGATAAATAGTCTCTTGGTTAGTAAGGGGATCAAAGATTATGGGGAGAAGACAGAAGAAGAATGGGTTGAGAAATGTATCAGCCACAATTGAATGATGAAGTAGGGTCATTGGCTGAATGGCCTAACACTACACCTATATTTTGTAGTTTTATTGTCTTATTTGTCATCAGAGTGTGAATCTCTATTGAAGCTCACTGCTAGGGGTGTGCTGTGATGTAGGGGCACAGAACAAGAAGCAGCTTTTGTGCAATTCAACTAGCAACAACTACATGTCCACAACCCATTAAAACATAAAAATGGTTTAATGATGATGGTTGAATGCGTGTGCAAGGTCAGACGATCGTGGAACTGATGAGAATGAATTCCCATTTTTTGTTTGTCAGTGATAATTTTCTTTGTAGCCTGTGTATCTTGGATAAAATGGCAAATGCATTTTTTGATTTTTGTTAGTTTTCTGAAAAGGTTTATCTGTGTAAAAATGCAATTTTAAGAACAATAGACACTGTGGCTTGCTATAGTTCTGTGGCCTCTGTTGTAATCTTTTAAGTTTAGAATAAGTAGCCATTAACAACATGCCATGAAATAAAGATGGCAGATAGAGTATAATATGAGCAAGTGTGAGATTACGTTCTTTGATAGCAAGAGGAGAATGGTAAAATATTTTTAAAGGATATAAAACTTCTAAATGTTGATTTTAAGAAAAAAAGTTGGTATACTCACAAAGAAGACAGTTGACGTTTATGGATAACAGGCAATTTGAAATGCAAATGGCATGCCAGACTTTACTGCAAATGATTTGAATTCTTGAACGAAGAAGTCTTGCAATAATTATACTGGGTGTTGGTGAGATCACTCTTAAAGTGTTGTGTCAATTTTAGCTTTCATATTCAAGGAAGGACATACTTACTTTGGAGGTGGTACATGAAGGTTCACAAGATTTGATCCTGTGATTTGAATATTGTTCTACAAGGAAACGGTGTGTAAATTGGGCCTATATCCTCTGGACTTCAGAAGAATGAGAAGTGAGCTCAGCAAAACATAAACTTGACCAGGTAGTTATAAAAGAATTATTTTACTTGGCTGGGTGATCAACATTTGGACATAGTTGCCGGATAAAAGGCTGACCATTTAGGAATGAGGAGTAAACCTTTTCATTCAGAGTTGAGAGTCATCTGGAATTCTGTACTCGAGAGAGAGTTGTGGATGTTTCATTATTGAATATATTTACAATTGATGAAGACAAATTTTGATTTTTCAACATAATAAAAGCTATTGGGAATGGACAGGAAAATGGAGTTGAGGCAGAAGATAAGTTGGAGTGCATGATGGAGCAGGCTTGAGTCACAATATAGCCTACTCCTGCTCCTACTTACTTTTATAGTAATCAGATATGTTCCTCTAAAATTGTTTGAATGATTAACAATTAGAATACATCCATTATAAAATAAAAAATAAATAACTATTAATCACAGAATGCAGGAATATCCAGATTTATTTTGATAGATCTGAATTTAATTCAGGTAATTTAACAAAGTTTTATTCAGATAAATTACTCAGCGTATTCTCTTTATTTGGCATTATTTATGAAGAAAATCAGCATTATATTTAAATGTAGAAGAATGATGTTTCAAACTGCCTGAGATATCAAGGCTGACAGCAGTACCTTAGCAGCACTCAGGATTTTTACAAGAATTCCAAGCATTTTTTTCTTGCTCAGTGTGTGATGTTATTATTTAGAGAGTCAGTTCCTGAGAGTATTGATTTATATTCGCCTGTAAAGGCAATGTGGACTCTGTGACCAATTGAAAACAGTGGGACTTCACCATTGAGTCTTTGAGCATTTTTTGATGGCTTCTATAATTACCTACCGAATAAGTTATAAATGTAACTGTATCACTATCAGTTTCTTTAGATCCTCAAATTTGCTTTGAGCATGACATTAAAAGGGGCGAGTTTTCATTTGCTACATTCTCAGAAGTGGGCAAGCACATTTCCAGTTGCTGATGTGTGTGGTGGTGGGGGGAAGCCTCCTGTTATTTTCCAGTGTTCAATTCCACACACAAGTGCTTCCAAGGGAAATTGGCCCATGAATGGTGAATGAACAGGCTGTGGTAGGGGCTGGTAGGGGGAGGGATACTGAGTATCTGACACTGAAGAAGGAAGAAACTACAGCAGTGCCTTAAAGGGGCAATGACATTTTCTGTGCCTTGCAAGTGCAATGTTGTCAGATAGTTTTTGCTTTACCTTTAAAGATGGTAAATCTTTAAAAGTAAAGCATAAACTATAAATACTGTAAATAGAAAAATCCCAGGAACCAGAGACATTCTTATGGAGTTATAAAATCATAAAGCATGGAAACAGACCTTTTAGTCCAACCAGTCCATGCCAAACATAATTCCAAACTAAACTAGTCCCACCTGCCTGCTTCTGGCCCATATCCCTCCAAACCTTTCCTATTCATGTACTTATCCAAACATCTTTTAAACATTATAATTGTACCACTTCCTCTGGAAGGTCATTTCACATGCAAACTATCCCCTTGTCTTGAAATTCCTTATACTAGGGAAAAGACAACTGCCATTAATTCTATCTATACCTCTCATTATTTTATAAGCTTCTATGAGGTCGCCTCTCAACCTCCTATATTGCAGTGAAAAAAGTTCCAATCTTTCTTTGTAACTCAAACATTCCATACCCAGCAACATCCTGGTATATCTCTTCTGAACCGTCTCCAGCTTGATAATATATTTCCTATAGCTGGTTGACCAGAACTGGAAACAGTATTCCAGAAGAGGTCTAACCAATGTCCTGTACAACCTCAACATGACTTCCCAACTCCTATATTCAAAGGACTGAGCAATAAAGGTAAGTGTGCCAAACGCCTTTTTAACCACTCTGTAATCCATGTAATGCAAACTTCAAGTAATTACTAACCTGCACCTCTAGGTTCATCTGTTCTACAACACTACCCATGGCCCTACCAATAACAACATAAGCCCTACCCTTGTTTGTTGGACAACCAGGTTGAACTCCATCGACCATTTTTCAGCCCATTGACCCATTTGATCAAGATCCCATTGTAATTTTTAAAAACGTTCTTCACAGTTGACTATGTCACCAATTTTGGTGTTGTCCACAAACTTACTAAGCGTGCTTTCTATATTCTCATCCAAGCTTGGTGATAATATTACAAAATGTGAAGATGAAGCCATTTTTGTTGTGAAGGGCATCATTCCCTGCAACTGTCAGACCTACTTGGGAAGGTGTACTAGAGCTTGAGTTTGCAAACTTAGACGTGACTTTGTGTGGATGAGTTATAGTGCATTGAAGATGTTTGAGAAATGAAATGTCTACTGAACTTACCTGTTTCCAGTCTGATGTTCTTGCATTGCAACAACTCATGTTGTCCCCTAACAAAACTGAATATCCACATGGGAGAAGGAAAATACTATCAGGCCTCAAAACATTAGCCTAGGCGTTCCCACCCGTTGGTTTCTCCTACCTGTCAATGGGTCAACATCCTGGAATTCCTCCCTAAGGGCAATTTGTGTCAACCTTCAAGACTGCAGTGGTTCAAAAGGCAACGCATCACAAATTTCTCAAGGGGTACGAGGGATATATAATAAGCGCTGGACAGCAAGCAATGTCCATGTCCCATGAAGCCTGGACAAGCTATGCCTGCAGGACAACTCTTAAAACTGGTCTGGATATCTATCTGTTGTCAGTGTGCACCTCTGGGCTGTGAGGTTGTCCATTAGCTCCCATTGGCATCCTGTCTATTCACTGTAGAATGTCAGCTGGTGTGAATCGAGGGCCAGGAAATAAGATTTTGAGGAGCCAGAAGATGTTTAGCATGGATGAATATTGTTGGTATTCCCTCGTTTCAAGGATAATATCTACGCAGGGTTATGAGTTTCTGCTTTTTATCTTCATGTAACTGTGCAGGCTGATTCTTGACCTGCTGATCTGGTAGCGTATACCTTGAGATAGTTGGATCTGGAGTGGAGGATTTGCTTCCCTTTATTTCCTTCTTTTCTGCTGCTATGCCTCAACATTGGGCATTGGGACTCAAAGTATGATGCCCTTTGAGAGACAAGTTGTCACCATTCTTAAACAATTGGTAGCTAGCTCCTCCAGTTATTGAGATTAATGCCTTCAGGCTTCAAGGAGTGCATCAAAGTGTTTTTGATGTATTCCTTTGTCCTCCACTGGCATTTTGGCCACTTGAGAGTTTGGAGAACAGGACTTGGCTGGAGACATGGTTTTCAGCTATCCAGACGTACTCTTGCATCCATAAAAGGTGATTTTCTATGAGTCTTCCTGAATTCTAGTAGACCTAACAAAAAGCCATTTGTTTAATGGTCCTCCTGTTAAAAACAGACAATATCGAGAAGCACTGTTCATGGAATTTCTCTAGTGTTTGTACTTGTCACTGGTACATAATTAGTTCTGACTGCAATACAGGAGTGTGGTGGACTGCTCTGTGCTCTAGAATTGCAGACATGATTGTTGTCAAACACATAGTGCAATAGTTTGCAGAAGGCTGAATCAACCAACCTGATCTGATGTTGGATCTACTCATGAATGGTGGCCCTTTGAGAAAGGTGATTTAAAAGGTATGGAGAATGCTCATCTCATTAAGGAATTTTGCCTTCGACATTTATAGGAGGTGGAATATTTAGCTGATGAGGTTAAGTTCATATATGGCTTTTATTTAGGCAACTTTCAAGAACAGGTGTAGTTCCTTGCATACAGAAAGAGATTGAAGTGGCTCATAAATCTGATGCAGAATGGGCAACAGAACTGCAATCGTGTGTGCATCACATATATCTATGGTGGTCAGGTTTGGCATGGGCGCAGCTGATGTTAAAGAGTTTTTTTATCTAGATGATATTTCATATTGACCGCAGTGGGCAGTTGATATGGTGAGATAAATACCTGCTATCTGATAGATTGCAAATAGTGTGAAGCTATTGTACAACCTTGTTTGACTCCAGGACAAATTTTGAATAAATCTGAATTACAACAGTTGTGGTCATATCATCATGAATCAGTTGGAAATCTAAATCTTTGAAAACAATCCTCAGAGGCTCTTGAGTTACTGAGCCAAATGCTTTGGCCAGGTTGAACAATGCATTGAAGAGTTCCTGGTATTCTTCTTGAGATTTTTCTGGGATTTCATTGGCAAAAAAGACCATGTTAGATGTTCCTTTACAAGGTCTAAAGCCACTCTGTCTTTCAGAGGGTTTCCTCAATTACAGGAAGTAGGTGATTCAGGAGAATGCGTGTCAGTATTTTCTTTGATTTTGATAAGAGGAAATTAGCTGGTCATCTCCACAACATTATTTTTTTCTTTTCTTGAACCAAGGAAGAAGAAGGCTTATGTTCGGATGAGATGTGATAGCTCAGTTAGGGAGCTTGAGAATTACAGTTTAGCCAGGAAAGACCTTTCTATAGGTATATCGGGAATAAAAGAATGACTAGAGTAAGATTAGGGCCAATGAAGCATAGTAGTGGGAAGTTGTGCATGAAGTCAGAGGAGATAAGGGAAGTGCTAAATGAATACTTTTCATCAGTATTTATGCAAAAAAAAGACAATGTGGCTGAGAAGAATACTGAGATACAGGCTACTAGACTGGATGGGATTGAAGTACATAAGAAGGAGGTGTTAACAGTTCTGCAAAGTGTAAAAATAGATAAGTCTCCTGGACCGGATGGGAGTTATCCTAGCATTCTCTGGGAAGCCAGGGAGGAGATTGCTGATCTTTTGGCTTTGATCTTTATGTCATCATTGTCTACACGATAGTGCCAGAAAACTGGAGGATGGCAAATGTTCCCTTGTTCAAGAAGGGGAGTAGAGACAACCCTGGAAAACATAGACCTGTGAGCCTTACTTCGGTTGTGGATCAGGTGATGGTTATAAGAGATAGGATTTATCATCATCTAGAAAGGAATAAGTTGATTAGGGATAGTCACATGGTAGATCATGTCTCACAAACCTTATTGAGTTCCTTGAGAATCAACCAAACAGTTGGATGAGGGCAAAGCAATTGATGTGGTGTATATGGATTTCAGTAAGGCATTTGATAATGTTTCCCATGGTAGGCTGTTGCACAAAATATGGAGGCATGGGATTGAGGGTAATTTAGTGGTTTGGATCAGAAATTGAAAGAATCGGATCAGAAATAGCTAAAAGAAGATAGAGGGTGGTGGTTAATGGGAAATATTCATCTGTTCTGTTACTAGTTGGGTACTGCAAGGATCTGTTTTGGCTCCTGTTGTTTGTCATTTTTATAAGTTACCTGGATGAGGGCACAAGAAGGATGGGTTAGTAAATTTGCAGATGACACTAAGGTTGGTAGAATTGTGGAGAGTGGTGAAGGATGTTGTAGGTTACAGAATGACATAGATAAGTTGCAGAGCTGGGCTGTGAGGTGGCAGATGGAGTTGAATGCAGAAAAGTATGAGGTGATTCACTTTGGAGAGAGTACCAGGAATGCGAAGTGCTGGGCTAATCGTAAGATTCTTGGTAGTGTAGATCAGCAGAAAGATCTTTGTGTCCAGGTACATAGATCCTTGAAAGTTGTCACCCAGGTTGATAGGGTTATTAAGAAGGCATACAGTGCCTTTATTGGTAGAGGGATTGTGTTCCAGAACCATGAGATCATGCTGCAGCTGTACAAAACGCTGGTGTAACCGTACTTGAGGTATTGCATACAGTTCTGGTCACCACATTATAGGAAGGGTGTGGAAGCTTTGGAAAGGGTCCAGAAGAGATCTACTAGGATGTTGCCTGGTATGGAGGGACTTCCAGGACCTTCAGGAGAGCTCCTAAATGAGCTTATGGAGACCATGACCATGCCATGCAATGTTTGGATACAGTCCTCAGCATGATGACATTAAATGCCATCAGGGTTCCACAAATGCCCACAGAAAGGTAGCCACCTGCTCTCCAGTCAATGGATGAGGGCCACCCTCTTGTTCCTGACATAAGTGTAGAATGCCTTTTCAGTTTGTGTTCTATGGTCTGTCATCAAAGGTGCAATCTGTTCTGTTGCATGTTTCCCATATGTTCTGCTTTCATTTCAGATTTCCAACGTTTGCAGTATTTTAAGGTTTTAGTGAGAAAAAGTCACCTTTCTAAAACAATTCCAAAAGCAAACTGTAGCAAATACAATTCTTAGGGGCCACTGATGTGCAAAATAGTAATATCATAGTCATTTACAATGCTGTGCACTCTGAATTTTAGATTAGGCATTGAAATTACAACAAGTTGGTCACATTTGTTTTAAGCAAACATTTTATTATGAGCCAATATTCCTTTGCTGTTCTACGAAGATTCTGTTGTTTCCAAGAGTTTTCTAAATGTTCTGAAGAGTCAGAACCTTAATGTGCCCAGGGCTGTAATAACTATGAGTGTGGATGATCAACGTAGATGTTTACCTGCCTCTGCCTTAGTTGGGAATTAATGTAAGCTGTTATTTTCTAGAATATAGGTTGAGGGATGACTTTATCAACGTCCTCACGACTCTGAAAGGATTTATTAAGGTAGACATAGGGATGTTTCCATTTGTGGATAAGATTAAAAACAGGATTCATAATTTTAAGATATCTACAAGCAAGTGTACTGTAGTTGGGAGTTCAGGGGAAACATCTTTGCCCCAGGAGTGGCCAGAATATTGGCCCAGTTACCATAAGGAGCAGCTAAGGCAAATACTAGAGACACATTTTTGCAGAAACCTTACATGCATGAGGCATAAAGAAATAGAAGGATAAATTCAGGAGCACAGTGGCCTACTCCTAATCCTCATAGTCTTTTTTTAGATGGATATATTGACAGGGCTAGATTAAAACGGTTCAGAGGTGGCTTCTGTGGATCATAGCCTGTGGATTGTTCATGTGCTGCAAATGCAATGTAAAACTATCACAAGAATTTCAGGCATCTTTAATAAAACAAATAGTTCAAAACTGTAACATTTGCTTTGCTTCTCACATTGTTTTGTGTAATCCCATAATACAATTATAAGCCAATTAGTCTTAATTTGGTGATGGGCAAATTGTTAGAATCAATCCTGAGAGATCAGGTAAACTGTCACTGGCCAGTCATAGAGTCAAAGAGATGTACAGCACTGAAAAATCCTTCAGTCCAACTCATCCGTGCCAACCAGATATCCTAAATTAATGATTAGATTCCCTACAGTGTGGAAACAGGCCCTTTGAGCCAACCAGTCCACACTGAACCTCCAAAGAGTAACCCACCCAGACCCATTTCCCTCTGACTAATGCACCTAACACTATGGGGAATTTAGCGTGGACAATTCACCTGACCTGCACAGCTTTGGATTGTGGGAGGAAACTCATACAGACATGGGGAGAATGTGCAAACTCCACACAGACAGTTGCCTGAAGCAGGAATTGAACCTGCTGTGAGGCAGCAGTGCTAACCACTTGGCCACCATGCCATCCATCTATCCCATCTGCCAACATTTGGCTCATAACCCTCTAAATCCTTCCTATTCATATGCCCATCCAGATGACTTTTAAATGTTGCACCAGCCTCCACATTTCCTGTGGCAGCTCATTCCATCCATGCACCACTCTCTGCATTGCCCCTTAGGTCCCTTTTGAACCTTGGCCCTCTCACTTTAAAACTATGCTCTTTAATTTTGGCTCCCAACCCTGGGAAAAAGATCTTGTCTATTTACCCTATCCATATCTTTCCTGATTTCATAAACTTCTATAAGGTCACCCCTCAGCCTGTATTGCTCCAGTGAAATTAGACCCATCCTATTCAGCCACTCCCTACAGCTCAAACGCTCCAATCCTGGTAACATCTTTTCTGAACCCTTCCAAGTTGCACAATATCTTTCCTATAGCAGGGAGAGCAGAATTGAATGCGTGGGCTAAAGGCAAAATGCCACTGTGGACTGGGGTGAACAGACTGTTACTCTGAACATTTTATTTCTGTATTTTTCTAACTTATTCCTATGATCTGTAATGCTGGATTTTTTGTAATCTTCTAATTTTTTTCTCTAAGAATTTATACTGAAGATACGACGTGTCCTTGATATGTATGTACCTATCAGGCAGGAAAGAAATGGTCGTGTGAGGGAGCTTTGGTTGACGAGGGAGGTTGAATGTCTAGTAAAGAGGAAGAAGGAGGCTTACATAAGGTTGAGGAAACAGGCTTCAGACAGAGCAGTGGAGGGATACAGGATAGCCAGAAGGGACCTGAAGAAAGGGATTAGGAGAGCTAAGAGAGGGCATGAAAAATCCTTGGCGGATAGGATCAAGGATAACCCCAAGGCATTTTATGCGTATATGAGAATGACGAGAACGAGGGTAGGTCCGATCAAGGACAGTAGTGGGAGATTGTGTTTGAGTCGGAAGAGATAGGAGAGGTCTTGAATGAGTACTTTTCTTCAGTATTTACGAACGAGAGGGACCGTATTGTTGAAGAGGAGAGTGTGAAACGGACTGGTAAGCTAGAAGAGATACTTGTTAAGAAGGAAGATGTGTTGGACATTTTGAACAACTTGAGGATAGACAAGTCCCCCGGGCCTGACGGGATATATCCTAGGATTATGTGGGAAGCAAGAGAGGAAATTGCAGTACCATTGGCAATGATCTTTTCGTCTTCACTGTCAACGGGGGTGGTACCAGGGGACTGGAGAGTAGCGCATGTTGTGCCCCTGTTCAAAAAAGGGAATAGGGATAACCCTGGGAATTACAGGCCAGTTAGTCTTACTTCTGTGGTAAGCAAAGTAATGGAAAGGGTACTGAGGGATAGGATTTATGAGTATCTGGAAAGACACTGCTTGATTAGGGACAGCCAGCATGGATTTGTGAAGGGTAGGTCTTGCCTTACAAGTCTTATTGAATTCTTTGAGGAGGTGACCAAGCATGTGGATGAGGGTAGAGCAGTGGATGTAGTGTACATGGATTTTAGTAAGGCATTTGATAAGGTTCCCCATGGTAGGCTTATGCAGAAAGTCAGGAGGCATGGGATAGAGGGAAATTTGGCCAATTGGATAGAAAACTGGCTAACCGGTCGAAGTCAGAGAGTGGTGGTAGATGGTAAATATTCAGCCTGGGCCCAGTTACAAGTGGAGTTCCGTAGGGATCAGTTCTGGGTCCTCTGCTGTTTGTAATTTTTATTAATGACTTGGATGAGGGAGTCGAAGGGTGGGTCAGTAAATTTGCAGATGATACGAAGATTGGTGGAGTTGTGGACAGTGAGGAGGGCTGTTGTTGGCTGCAAAGGGACTTAGATATGATGCAGAGCTGGGCTGAGGAGTTGCAGATGGAGTTCAACCCTGCCAAGTGTGAGGTTGTCCATTTTGGAAGAACAAATAAGAATGCGGAATACAGGGTTAATGGTAGGGTTCTTAGTCAGGTGGAGGAACAGAGGGATCTTGGGGTCTATGTACATAGATCTTTGAAAGTTGCCACTCAGGTGGATAGAGCTTGTAAGAAAGCCTATGGTGTATTAGCGTTCATTAGCAGAGGGATTGAATTCAAGAGTCGTGAAGTGATGTTGCAGTTGTACAGGACTTTGGTTAGGCCACATTTGGAGTACTGTGTGCAGTTCTGGTCGCCTCACTTTAGGAAAGATGTGGAAGCTTTGGAGAGGGTGCAGAGAAGATTTACCAGGATGTTGCCTGGAATGGAGAATAGGTCGTACGAGGATAGGTTGAGAGTTCTCGGCCTTTTCTCGTTGGAACGGTGAAGGATGAGGGGTGACTTGATAGAGGTTTATAAGATGATCAGAGGAATAGATAGAGTAGACAGTCAGAAACTTTTTCCCCGGGTACAACAGAGTGTTACAAGGGGACATAAATTTAAGGTGAAGGGTGGAAGGTATAGGGGAGATGTCAGGGGTGGGTTCTTTACCCAGAGAGTGGTGGGGACATGGAATGTGCTGCCTGTGGGAGTGGTAGAGTCAGAATCTTTGGCGACCTTTAAGCGGCAATTGGATAGGTACATGGATGGGTGCTTAATCTAGGATAGATGTTCGGGACAACATCGTGGGCCGAAGGGCCTGTTCTGTCCTGTATTGTTCTATGTTCTATGTTCTAATCCATATCTAGGTACCTTGTACCTAAGATGGTGCCATAAATGGGAGTTGTAAACTTTTCACTGTACTCATTTGAGTACATGTGACAATGAAGCTAACTTAATTCAGTTCAATTCAAAATACAACACCTCACATTTATCTAAATTAGACTCATCTTCCACTCCTCAGCCCATCAGCCCTTCTGAACAAGGTCCAATTGTACTCTGAGATAACCTTCTTCACTGTCCATTACACAACCAGTTTTGGTGTCATCTTTAAACATACTAACCATTTCTCCTTCATTCACATCCAAATCATTTATATAAATGACAAAAAACAGTGCACCCAGCTCTTATCCTTGTGGCAGACTGCTGGTCACAGCCCTCCATTCTGAAAACAAGCCTCTGCCACAATCTTCTGTCTCCTCCCTTCAAACCAATTTTTTATCCAAATGGTTAGCTCTCCCTGGATTCCATGTGATTAAACCTTGGTAACCAGTCTAGTGTGCAGAATCTTGTTGAACGCCTTGCTGAAGTCGATAGATACAATGTCGAAAAGTAATACTGGCAAAGCACAGCAAGGTCAGGCAGCATCTGAGGAGCAGGAGAGTCGATGTTTTGGGCATAAACCCTTCATCAGGAATGATGACCCTGACCTGCTGTGCCAGTCCCACACTCTTCGACTCTGATCTCCAGCATTTGTAGTTCTCACCTTCTGCAGACACACAATGTCCATCACTCTGCCTTCATCAATCTGCTTTATTACTTATTCACAAAACTCAATCAGGTTAGTGAGACACAGTTTCCCATGCACAGAGCCATTTTGATGATGCTTAATCAGTACTTTTTAAATACATTTAGATCCTGTCCCCCAGAATCTCCTCCAACAACTTAACCACCACTGACGTCAGGCTTACCTATAGCCCTATAGGCTATAGTACCCTGGCTTTACCTTACCACCTTTCTTAAATATTGGCCTGATGTTAGCATCTCCAGTCTTCTGGCACCTCACCTGTGGCTATAGATGATACAAATATCCCAGCAGGGGGCACAGCAATCACTTCCCTAGCTTCTCATAAAGTTCTGGAATACGCCTCATAGAGTCCATAGAGATGTACAGCAGGGAAACAGATCCTTCAGTCCAACTCATCCATGCTGACCAGATATCCTAACCTAATGTAGCCCCATTTCCCACCACTTGGCCCATAAACCTCTAAACCCTTCCTATTTATATACCTATCCAGATGCCTTTAAAAAATGCAATTGTACCAGCCTCCACCACTTCCTTGGGCACCTCATTCCATACATGTGCCACCCTCTGAGTGAAAAAGTTGCCCCATAGGTCTCTTTTATATGTTTCCCGTCTCACCCTAAATCTATGCCCTCTAGTTCTGGACTCCCCCACCCCAGGGAAAAGACTTTGTCTATTTATCCAATCTATGCCCCTCATGATTTTATAAACCTCTATGAGGTCACCCCTCAGCCTTCGAAGCTCCAGGGAAAACAGCCTCTCTGTAGAGCTCAAACGTTTAACCCTGGCAACATTCTTGTAAATCTTTCTGAACCCTTTCAAGTTTCAGAACATCCTTCTGATAGAAAGGAGAACAGAACTGCATGCAATAGTCCAAAAGTGGCCTAGTCAATATCCTCTATAGCCGCAACATGACCTCCCAACTCCTATACTCAATATCTGATCAATATCTTTATAAATGATCTAGAGGAAGGACTTGAAAGCTGGGTAAGCAAGTTTGCGGATGACACGAAAGTCGGTGGAGTTGTGGATAGTGAGGAAGGAAGTGGTAGGTTACAGCGGGATATAGATAAGTTGCAGAGCTGGGCGGAAATGTGGCAAATGGAATTCAATGTAGCTAAGTGCGAAGTCGTTCACTTTGGTAGGAATAACAAGATGATGGATTACTGGGCTAATGGTAGGCTACTTGGTAGTGTGGATGAGCAGAGGGATCTTGGTGTCTATGTACACAGATCTCTGAAAGTTGCCACCCAGGTAAATAGTGCTGTGAGGAAGGCATATGGTGTACTGGGCTTTATTGGCAGAGGAATTGAGTTCCGGAGTCCTGAGGTCATGTTGCAGTTGTATAAGACTCTGGTGAGGCCTCATCTGGAGTATTGTGTGCAGTTTTGGTCGCCATACTATAGGAAGGATGTGGAAGCTTTAGAACGAGTGCAGAGGAGGTTTACCAGGATGTTGCCTGGAATGGTAGGAAGATCGTATGAGGAAAGGCTGAGGCACTTGGGGCTGTTCTCATTGGAGAAGAGAAGGTTTAGGGGAGATCTGATAGAAGTGTATAAGATGATTAGGGGTTTAGATAGGGTAGATACTAAGAACCTTTTACCGCTAATGGAGTCAGGTGTTACTAGGGGACATAGCTTTAAATTAAGGGGTGGTAGGTATAGGACAGATGTTAGGGGTAGATTCTTCACACAGCGGGTTGTGAGTTCATGGAATGCCCTGCCCGTATCAGTGGTGAACTCTCCTTCTTTATGTTCATTTAAGCGGGCATTGGATAGGCATTTGGAAGTTATTGGGCTAGTATAGGTTAGGTAGGACTCGGTCGGCGCAACATCGAGGGCCGAAGGGCCTGTACTGCGCTGTATCCTTCTATGTTCTATGTTCTATGTTCTAAAGGAAAGCATACCAAATGCTTTCTTCACTATCCTATCTACATGCGACTCTACTTTCAAGGAGCTATGAACCTGCACTCCAAGGTCTCTTTATTCAGCAACACTCTCTAGGACCTTATCATTAAGCATATATTTACTAAGATTTGCTTTCCCAAAATGCAGCTCTTTACATTTATCTAAATTAAACTCCATCTGCCACTCCTCTGCCCATTGACCCATCTGATCAGGTCTTGGGGATTTATCCACCTTTATGCTTTTTATGATGTCCATCACCGTCTCACCTGTAATATGGATTCTTTTCAAGATATCACTGTTTATTTCTCCAAGTTCTCTAACTTCCATATCCTTCTCCACTGTCAATACTGAATAGTCAGAGATAATCAACATGACGTTGTTAAGGGAAGATTATATCTTATAAATTTGAATGAATTCTTTGGGGAAGTGACAAGAACAATCAACGAGAGTAGTGTAGTAGATGCAGTTGTCTGCATGGATTTTAGTAAAGAATTTGACAAGGTCCCACATGGCTGGCTGGTCGAAAAAACAAAAGCCCATGAAATACAACATAATGTGTCAAATTGAATCCAAGGTTGACTTAGTAACAGAAAACAAAGGGTAATGGTCAATAGTTGCCACTTCAAATGGAAAGCTGTTTCAAGTGATGTTCCACAGGGTTCTGTGTTGGAACCCTGCTGTTTGTTTTCTACATTAATGATTTGGACTTGAATATGTGGGATGCAATTGGGAAATGTGCAGATAACAAAAATTGGCTGTATAGAGGACAGTGTAGAGAATGGCTGAGAACTCCAAAATGATGTAGATTGGTGCATTTGACAGATAAGTGGCAGATGGAGTCAACGCTGGAAGTATGGGATAATGCATTTAGGGAGGTCAAACAGGAAACGGAATACACAATAAATGGCAATAAACTGAGAGGGATAAATGAAGTGAGAGATTTTGGCATGCAAGTGCCAAAGGTACTTAAAAACATCCTACAGCTAGATTATTTTGTAAAGAAGGCATATGGGATGCTCTCCTTCATTGGCAGAGGTATAGAATACAAAGTAGGGATACAATGATGAAACTGTATTACGTACTGGTGAAGCTGAAAATGTGTTGCTGGAAAAGTGCAGCAGGTCAGGGAGCATCCAAGGAACAGGAGAATCGACGTTTCGGGCATAAGCCCTTCTTCAGGAATGAGGAAAGTGTGTCCAGCAGGCTAAGATAAAAGGTAGGGAGGAGGGACTTGGGGGAGGGGCGTTGGAGATGCGATAGGTGGAAGGAAGTCAAGGTGAGGGTGATAGGCCGGAGTGGGGTGGGGGCAGAGAGGTCACTGAGACAAGGTGGGGGGAGGGGAAATGAGGAAACTGGAGAAATCTGAGTTCATCCCTTGTGGTTGGAGGGTTCCTAGGCGGAAGATGAAGCGCTCTTCCTCTAACCGTCGTGTTGCTATGGTCTGGCGATGGAGGAGTCCAAGGACCTGCATGTCCTTGGTGGAGTGGGAGGAGGAGTTGAAGTGTTGAGCTACGGGGTGGTTGGGTTGGTTGGTCCGGGTGTCCCAGAGGTGTTCTCTGAAATGTTCCACAAGTAGACGGTCTGTCTCCCCAATATAGAGGAGGCACATCCGGTCCTCTATGTACTGGTGAAGCCATAACTGGAATATTATGTGCAATTCTGGTCATCACATTACAGGAAGGACAGATTTGCTCTGGAGAGAGTGCAGAGGAAATTTATTACAATGCCAGGGCTGGAGAATTGTAGCTACAAGGAGAGATTGGAGTGATTGGGGTTGTTTTCCTTGGAATAGAGTAGGCTGAGAGGGTGACTTGATTAAGGCTTACGGAATTGTGAGGAGTACAGATAGCGCAGTCAGGAGGACACTGTTTCCCATGGAAAAGAGTTCAAAATCCAGGGGTTATAGATTCAAGCTAAGTGGCAAAACGATGGGGCATGAGGTTGATAAGTCTCCGGGGCCTGATGGTCTACATCCCAGGGTACTGAAGGAGGTGGCTCAGGAAATCGTGGATGCGTTGGTGATTATTTTCCAGAGTTCGATAGATTCGGGGTCGGTTCCTGAGGATTGGAGGGTGGCTAATGTTATACAACATTTTAAGAAAGGTGGGAGAGAGAAAGCAGGAAATTATAGACCAGTTAGTCTGACCTCAGTGGTGGGAAAGATGCTGGAGTCTGTTATAAAGGATGAGATTACGGCACATCTGGATAGTAGTAACAGGATAGGACAGAGTCAGCATGGATTTATGAAGGGGGAATCATGCTTGACTAATCTTCTTGAATTTTTTGAGGATGTAACTCTGAAGATGGATGAGGGAAATCCAGTAGATGTAGTGTACCTGGACTTTCAGAAAGCTTTTGATAAAGTTCCACACAGGAGGTTAGTGAGTAGAATTAGGGCGCATGGTATTGGGGCAAAGTACTAGATTGGATTGAAAATTGGTTGGCTGATAGGAAACAAGGGGTAGTGATAAACGGCTCCATTTCGGAATGGCAGGCAGGGACCAGTGGGGTACCGCAGGGATCCATGCTGGGACAGCAGCTTTTTACAATATATGTTAATGATATAGAAGATGGTATCAGCAATAACATTAACAAATTTGCTGATGATACAAAGCTGGGTGGCAGGGTGAAATGTGATAAGGATGTTAGGAGATTACAGGGTGACGTGGACAAGTTAGGTGAGTGGGCAGATGCATAGCAGATGCAGTTTAATGTGGATAAATGTATGGTTATCCACTTTGGTGGCAAGAACAGGAAGGCAGATTACTACCTCAATGGAATCAATTTAGTTAAAGGGGCAGTACAAAGAGATCTGGATGTTCTTGTACACCAGTCAATGAAGGCAAGCATGCAGGTACAGCAGGTAGTGAAGAAGCTAATAGCATGCTGGCCTTCATAACAAGAGGAATTGAATATAGAAGCAAAGAGGTGCTTCTGCAGCTGTACAGGGCCCTGGTGAGACCACACTTGGAGTACTGTTTGCAGTTCTGGTCTCCAAATTTGAGGAAAGACATTGTGGCTATTGAGGGAGTGCAACGTAGGTTCACGAGGTCAATTCCTGGAATGGTGGGATTACCTTACACTGAAAGACTGAAGTGACTGGTCTTGTATACCCTTGAGTTTAGAAGACTGAGAGGGGATCTGATTGAGACATATAAGATTATGAAAGGATTGGACACTCTGGCATCAGGAAACTTGTTTCCGCTGATGGGTGAGTGCCGAACCAGAGGTCACAGCTTAAAATACAGGGTAGACCATTTAGGGCAGAGATGAGGAGAAACTTCTTCACCCAGAGAGTGGTGGCTGTGTGGAATGCTCTGCCCCAGGGGGCAGTGGAGGCCCAGTCTCTGGATTCATTTAAGAAAGAGTTGGATAGAGCTCTCAAAGATAGTGGAATCAAGGGTTATGGAGATAAGGCAGGAAGAGGATACTAATTAGGAATGATCAGCCATGATCATATTGAATGGCGGTGCGGGCTCGAAGAGCTGAATGGCTTACTCCAGCACCTATTGTCTATTGTCTATTGAAAATCTATTTATGCAGAGGGTGATGGGTATCTGGAATTCGCTGCCTTGCTGCATGAGTTTATGGATTTTAGTCAGGCATTTAACAAGGTCCAACATTGCAGACTGGTCAAAACAGTAAAAGCCCATGGAATACAGGGTAATGTGTCGAATTGGATCCAAAGTTGGCTTAGTAACAGACACTCAAAACTGTTTATAAAAGTGCACCTTAAGTGCTGTAAGCTGCAGGGATGTGGGTTTTGAGCAGGAAATTGGGATTGGGAAGAGTGTCTGGATATCTTTGGGTAGACATGGACAGGATGGGCCAAACAGTCCGCTTCTGTCCTGCATCATTTCCATGCTTCTGTGGTTTTAATATATCACATTATGTCTAAAGTGAAACTTCTGAAGTGCCTGAAAGTAACTGACCCCATCAGATTTCTTGAGGTTAAGGAAGTTGCATTCATTCATTCATTGCTGGTCCCTCACAGTTGAGGATGACTCTCTTCCACTCCCAGGGTGAGTCCATAGGTGACTGTACAGACTGATGCAGCTACTGCTGGCTCTGTTACACTTGGGGCAGGTGGTGATCGTGGGAAGGCCTGGGTGTGGCATTGATGCAACTGCGTGCTCCGATCACTGTTTTTGCCTGACTTCCACTTTTTCCTGATGGCAAATTTTAATGTGCTCAATATCTTCCCAATGCCCCTTCTCTACTTTGGACAGTCTTGGGCCAGTGAGTCCCAGGTGTCCATGGGAATGCAGCACTTTGCAAATGAGATCTTGAGGGTATCACTGAAGCATTTCCTCGGTCTACCTGGGGCTCACCTGCAGTTTGGAAGCTAGAAGTAGAGCACCTGCTTAGGGAGTCTCGTATTAGTCATGTGGAAGATATGTCTAGCCCATCGTGGCCAATGAAGAGTAGACAGTGCCTTGACACTGGGGATGGTGGCCTGGTCGAGGACACTGGTGTGAGTGCATCTTTCATCCCAGCGGATTTGCAGGGTCTTGCACAGGTAACGTTGTGGCTGCTCCAGTGCCTTAAGGTATCTGCTGTCTACACCTCAAAGCCAAATAGGAGTGTGGGAATCACCACAGCTTATGATCTTGGTTTTGGATCTGATATTGTTGTTCTTGAATACCCTTTTCCTCAGGCAACCAAAGGTTGCATTGGCGCAGTGGTGGCAGTGTTGGATCTCTTCATTAATAGCTGCTTTGGCTGACAGGACACTTTTGGAGCTTGATGGTTGGGGGTTTCTCTACAATGCCAGGTCAAGTTGGTGGAGCACCTTCATCTTGCAAGGTGAGACCCATGCTGTAATATGCCTCGGTAAGCAAGCTGTCGATGGCCTGGAGCCTGGGGATTTATCCACCTTTATGCATTTCAAGACATCCAACACTTCCTCCTCTGTAATATGGACATTTTTCAAGATGTCACCATCTATTTCCCTACAGTCTATATCTTCCATGTCCTTCTCCACAGTGAACACTGATGCAAAATACTCATATACTATCTCCCCTATCTCCTGCGGCTCCACACAAGGCTGTCATGTTGATTTTTGAGGGGCCCTATTCTCTCCCTAGTTACCCATTCTTAATTAATGTATTTGTAAAAACCCTTTGGATTCTTCTTAACCCTATTTGCCAAAGCTATCTCATGTCCCATTTTTGCCCTCCTGATTTCCCTCTTAAGTATGCTCCTATTGCCTTTATCCTTTTCTACGGATTCACTTGATCTCTCCTGTCTATACCTGAGATATGTTTCCTTCTTTTTCTTAACCAAACCCTCAATTTTTCTAGTCATCCAGCATTCCCTACACCTACCAGCCTTTCCTTTCATCTTAACAGGAATATACTGTCCCTGGACTTACATGATCTCATTTCGGAAGGCTTCCCATTTTCCAACCAACCTTTTACCTCTGAACATCTGCCCCCAATGAGCTTTTGAAAGTTTTTGCCTAATACCATCACAATTAGCCTTTCTCCAATTAAGAACTTCAACTTTTAGATCTGGTCTATCCTTTTCCATCACTATTTTAAAACTAATAGAATTACGGTCGCTGGCCCCAAAGTGTTCCCCCACTGATACCTCAGTCACCTGCCCTGCCTTATTTCCCAAGAGTAGGTCAGGTTTTGCACCTTCCCTAGTAGGTATACCCCAATCCCCAGGATCTGATCTGGTGTACACTAGAAGTCTGTGGGAAGCTAGGGAAGTGATTGCTGGGCACCTTGCTGAGATATTTATATCATCGATAGTCACAGGTGAGGTGCTAGAAGACTGGAGGTTGGCTAACGTGGGACTATTTATGAAAGGTGTTAAGGAAAAGTCAGGGAACTATAGAGTGGTGAGCCTGACATCAGCGGTGGGCAAGTTGTTGGAGGGAATTCGGAGGGACAGGGTTTACATGGATTTGGAAAGGCAAGGACTGATTAGCGATAATCAACATAACTTTGTGTTTGGGAAATCATGTCTCACAAACTTGATTGAGTTTTTGAAGAAGTAACAAAGAGGATTGATGATTGCAGAGCAATGGACATTATCTACATGGACTTCAGTAAGGTGTTTGACAAGGTTCCCTATGGGAGACTGGTTAGCTAGGTGAGATCGCATGGAATACAGGGAGAACTAGCCATTTGGATACAGAACTGGCTTGAAGATAAAAGACAGAGGGTGGTGGTAGAGGGTTTTTCAGACTGGAGGCCTGTGACTGGTGGAGTGCCACAAGGATCAGTGCTAGGTCCACTACATTTTGTCGTTTATATAAATGATTTGGATGTGGACATAAGATATGCAGATGACACCAAAATTGGAGGTGTAGTGGACAGTGAAGAAGGTTACCTCAGATTACAATGGGATCTTGATCAGATGGGCCAATTGGCTGAGGAGTGGCAGATGGAGTTTAATTTAGATAAATACGAGTTGTTACATTTTGGGAAAGCAAATCTTAGCAGGACTTATACACGTAATGGTAAAGTCCTTTGTTGCTGAACAAAGAGACCTTGGAGTGCAGGTTCATAGCTCCTTGAAAGTGGAGTCGCAGGTAGATTGGATAGTGAAGAATATCTTTGGTGTGCTTTCCTTTATTGGTCAGAGTATTGAGTACAGGAGTTGGGAGATCATGTTGCGGCTGTACAGGACATTGGTTAGGCCACTTTTGGAATATTGCGTGCATTTGTGGACTCCTTCCTATCGGATGGATATTGTGAAACTAGAAAGGATTCAGAAAGGATTTACGAGGATGTTGCCAGGGTTGAAGGATTTGAGCTATAGGGAGAGGCTGAATAGGTTGATGTTGTTTTCCCTGGAGCGTCGGTGGCTGACGGGTGACAGTATAGAGGTTTATAAAATCATAAGGGGCACGGATTGGATAAATAGACAAAGTCTTTTCCCTGGGATGGGGAATCCAGAACTAGAGGGCATAGGTTTTGGGTGAGAGTCCAAAGATATAAAAGAGACCTACGGGGCAAGATTTTCATGCAGAGGGTGGTACGTATGTGGATCGAGCTGCCAGAGGAAGTGGTGGAGGCTGGTACAATTGTAACATTTAAATGGCATCTGGATGTGTATATGAAGAATTTGGAGGGATATGGGCTGTGTGTTGGCAAGTGGGACGAGGTTAAGTTGGCATATTTTGTTGGCATGGATGAGTTAGATCAAAGGGTCTGTTTCTGTACTGTACATCTCTATGACTCTGAGTGTCATTTGCTTACTGTAACTCAATGACACTGCTTGGGGCCATTGATTTTGGCTTGATGTTGGTAGATGTTGAATAATTTCCTGCAGGTTTTGTAAGTTAGCTGCACTGTAGCAGGGAGCTTGCTGACTGTGAGGTGAAGCATTGCAGCAAGATAGATCGAGAACAGAGTTGGGTCGATGACTGCTTCATACCGGTCCAAATGGGGAATGGGTCAGTGGTGGAGCCATTTGTCATTACCATGACTTCCATGTCGTCATGGAGCAAGGTGAAGGATGGTGACAAGCTTTATGGTGTGACCAAAAGGAAAAGGCCACTCCATAATGCTTCCCAGTTGATGGTGTCAAGGGTCTTTGTAAGATCGAAGAAGGCCATGTTATGCAGATAGGTTCTTTGCATTTCTTCTGCAGCTGTGGCATAGTGAAAATCATGTCCGTTGTGCATCTCAGAGGTCCACATTGCAATTCTGGGAGGGGTTCCTCAGTAACAGGGAGCAGATGGTTGAGGAGGACTTTCACGATGAGTTTTCCAACCATCGACAGCAGGGAGATTCCCTTGTAGTTACCACAGTCGGACTTGTTCCCTTTATTTGGAAATGCTCACGACAGTAGCATCTTGGAGCTCTCCTGGGACACTGTCCTACTTCCTGACAAGACAGACAAGAGCTGCCGCAGGAGGTCTTTGCCTCTGCACTTCAGGGCCTCAGCGGGGATACCCTCTGCTCCAGCAGCTTTGCTGTTCTTAAGCTGGCAGACGACCTTCTCTACTTTATGCAGGGCTGAGGTGTTGCTGAGCTTATGGTGTGTAGCATGCCATAGGATGCAGTCAAGGACACTTGGATCGATGACAAAGGCCTAGTTGAGGTCTCCGAAGTTTCGCCCCAGCATTGTTCGATGGCTTCTTTCTCTGTGATAAGAGTCACTCCATCCTTGGCCAGCAGTGGGTGTTTGGTCTGTAAGTGGCTTAGACAGCATAGAAGAAATTCTGCATATCATGGTTGTTGGCCATTCGTTGGGCCTCCAATGCTTTTAGATTGCCTACAGTGTGGAAACAGCCCTTTGGCCCAAGTCCACACTGAACCTCTAAAGAGTAACCCACCCAGACCCATTTCCCTCTGACTAATGCACATAACACTACGGGCAATTTAGCATGGCCAATTCACCTAACCTGCACATTTTTGGACTGTGGGAGGAAACCAGAGCACCCGGTGGAAACCCTCGCAGACACGGGAAGAATGTGCAAACTCCGCAAAAACAGTTGCCAAGACTGGAATCGAACCTGGGTCCCTGGTCCTGTGAGGCTACAGTGCTAACTACTGAGCCACTGTGCCGCCCGTTGTCACCCACTCTGTTGTTTATGTTGTGGGTTTGTTGTTGGACCTCGGCCTTCTGTTGCCTGTTGGAATACCTTTTCTCTTCTGTGCTTTTGTTGTTATACACAGAAATGCCACGTACTTTTAACTTAACAATTCCCAATCAGGTCTCATGAAACCAGTCTTGGTGTTTCCTGGCTGATTGAGTTTGTGCTTGCATTTATGATAGCAATCTTAAGGATGTACCAGACGATGTTGGGTTCCTACAGCTTGGTGTCAAGAAGGCTTGCTAGGTTTGTGGTCAGGGGTTGTTTGTATGAGACTATTTTTTCTGGGTCTTCAAGTGTCTCAATGTTGAACTGTTTGTGGCACTGCTTCTGTTGTCTCCACTGTGGTGAGGCTAGATTTATGTTGATTCTGGCTTGGATCAGGTGATGGTCTGTCCAGCAGTTGTCGGCTTCTGACATGGCGCAGGTGATTTTAACATCTTTCCGATCCCTCAACTCTGATGATAACGTAGTCAAGGAGATGCCAGTGTTCTGAGTGCGGGTGCTGCCATATTGTCTTGTATTTATCCTTTGGCAGAATAGTATGTTGGTGATGAGGAAGTTGTGTTTGCAGCATTTGGTCAGGAGAAAGGTATCATTGGAGCTTTGCTTCCTGACTCCCACTTTCCTGATTACATTGTCCCAAAGGTCTGCACTTTTGCCGACTGTGGTGTTGAAGTTGCATGTTGTGAGTGGGCACCAAGGATAGCATCAGTGCAGATATAGCGTTTGCTAAATGGGGCAAAGCTAAGACAAATGTGGAAGTGGCTAAATGTTTGCATTCAGAGCCAGCTGTTTTGGCTGTAGGTAGCACCAAGCACTGGAAGAGAATCCTTTCCAAGAAGGGTGATTCCTAGTGCTAGACTTCTTTTTTCACTCTGTGTTTCAGAGAATAAAACCAATCTTTTTTCAAATTCACGAAGGGATATGAATGACACTAGCTGGAGCACATCTTGTAAGTGTTACACTCTGCTGCCACCAAGTATTGATGGTGGAGGACACTGATTCATGAGCTGGTGGGGAGGAGTGCTACTTGGTAATCAGCAGATGGTATTCTTGCCCATGTTTGGACTAGATGATATGAGACATCATGGGGTTTGGAGTCATTGTTGAGGACTCCTCGGGCAACTCCCTCCCTCCTATCTGTATATCACTGTGCCACCACCACTACTTGTATGCCCTGCTGTTGGGCAACGCATTCCCAGAAATGGTGATGATCTTGTCTGGGATGCTATATGGTGCCATGAATAGAGTATTGCTTGACTGGTCTGTGAGCTGTTCCAAGTTTGTAACAGTTAGGCCAGACCACGAGAGGACAGCAGTTTCCTTCCTGAAAGGACATTAGACTGGAACATCCTTTTGGTCTCACATAACCAAGGAGGTCTTGGAGATCTGGGACGATGACAGGTGAGACTAGCAGGAATTCTGCCGGTTGCCATTTTGTAGTCTCACCTCTATTTATGTTGTCCATTTGCAAGGCAACATTGCAGCAATTTGTCTGTCTCCAACTCTATAGAAACTCCACAGAAAGGTTCACTGGTGTAACTAGTTTCTGATTTTGATTCATTCTTCTAGACACAAATATACCAGATAGTTTGGGATTTTTGTGAACATAATTTCAAAACAATTTTGTAAAATAATCAGGAAACCATATCACAGTTAAGTTATATTATTTTTATTTGTTAGATTTCTATCAGTGTTTGAACATTAATATTTAGACAGCTTGCCACAATTTCCATGTCCCATGATGCAAATGGTAAAACACAAAAGGCACGTATTCCATGGAAATTGGAAACAAATTTTGTAACATTTAGAATAGTTGCTTTCATTTTAACACTAAAACATCTTCTCCAAGTGTACATTACAATGGAAGTGTGCATTGTAACTGTCTCAGTTATGATCCAACATAATGGTATCATTACATATAAACTCTTTAAAAATATACTTCTGTCAAAAGACTTGATGACTACTATATACACTACAAAAATAAATTTTCATATAAATAAATTATATGGCATACATTTATCTTTGTAACTGAAATGACACAAACCCATCTCTACCAAAATAGGTAGGTGATGAGACCCAGTTTGAATATTTTTACTTTTGCATCCTCATACTAAACTCTACGAATTCTTAATGAAACTGTTATATATCTTTCCTATTTAGTTATTAACATTAGTAAGCACTTTATACAGATTAAAATCCATTACAAAATAAACATAGCTGTAATAGAAGAAAAAAAATCCCTGCATTTTGTTATAAACTGGCATTCAAATACTGTAAGAAAACATTCTTATGATACAAAAATATAAATATCACAAAAAATACATTTTTCCTTAAAAACATAGTTGCCAGCCACTGAGAGGTTCTCCCTTTGCCAATGTGACTACAGGAGAAAATGTCTACATTGTGCAGAAGCAGCAGACAGTCGGGGAGGGGAGAAGGTACACATACCTATATATGCATTTGATAGAATCTGTGCTGGTAAACGAGGGAGAAAATACTAGTGAGAAATGACAGATGCTAAGGCAGTAGCAGTGGGAAGCCACTCTGAACTGTTAACACAATCTAATACACACCAGGGTGGCTGAAGTTAGTTCCAATTAACACCATATAGTTTTTGTTGTGGATCCTGGATGATCTTGGGTCAATCCACCACAAGTGCCACACTGAACTCTTGGTGAATGTCACACACATTTCTATAACAGTAAGTCGACTTTTTTTATGTAAAAGAAAGCTCACAATTAGGGTTAACCCTTAGTGTGCTAACGGCAGTAGCTTATTTTAAAGATTAAAGTAGAAAACACAATTAAATCCACTTGCTACATGACACAGTTTGGCATCATCTGTAACTAAAATAGCAAAACAAATTGACAAAATAACAAAATTATTCACAAGATTCATTTTGGCAATAGTGTGAAATAGATGATCTCAGACCTATCACTTATTGGACTCCTCTCCTGACTTTCTTTTCTAGGAATGGTGCGAACTGGGCAGCAGATCAGATATCACCCTTTTGACATAATTGGTCAAAAGTGAAAAATCTGATCATAATGCTTCAATAGTGAACATGCAAAGAAACATTTAAAAATTACACAAATATCCACAATTTATTGTATTTGCATGGAAATCCTGTGTGTGATCTTAATGCAATTGATAACGCATTTATTTTGGATGAGTTAACAAATTCATTATAATGCACAGATGAATTTCATGTGAATACTGGTTTGTTACAAGTATTACCAATAACAACTTCAGTCCATTAATATTGAACCCATTCACTGTCAATGTAAAAGCAAAAGCTAGCTAAGGCCCCTGAAGAGTCATTAACAGAATAATGTGGTTCAATTACAATTTGGGTTTTTGAACACTGAATGGAAAGTAAGAACTTATGTGTACCTTTCATTTTCTCAGGATGCCCTGAACTGCCTTATAGCTAATGGCGTACTTTAGAAATATAATCTTTCTACATCACATCAGTAACTATACTTTTTTTAAAAATACGTCTTATGTATGTAAAAACCGCACACTTAAGATTCCTCTTGAAGATTCATAACTTGCACGTCCACCTGATTTGATTTCAGTGATGCCAAACATGTGTAGTAGCAGTAGTAGAAGGTGAGTTTAACATTAACATAAAATCAGAGTTAAGGAGACATTTTCTCCCCTAAATATTTACACATAAGGTTGAAATGAATTTATGCCTCCCCATCACAAGCTTTCAATGCTGAATGCATATCTTTACAAATATTAAAAACTATACTAAAGAGAACAGTGTCCAGGCTTAATGGTGGGTCATTTTCAAAAATGAATTCTATTTAAAACTGAAAATAAATAAAGAAAAATATAAAAAAAAAACTGTCTCTGTGTTAGTCTGACAGTTAGAAATTCTGATACAGTTTATCATTCAAAGAATCTGGAGGGGATCAATAAATATACACACACTAAGGGTTAAATTAAAACAATACAGACCTGTAAAATACACTGAGAGTCAACTAAAGCTAACAAGGCCATAAAGATTAACGTGCTTTTCTTCATATCTGATCATTTTAAGAATCACGCATAGCGTGCTTGAAAGTTAACAGTAACATTTTATACTACCACAGGGTTGTGATATGCAAAATTAAAATATTTTAACAAGATGTGTATCTTTACAAAAAAAACTATCACATGAGCAATATTTGCATAGAATAATTATACAAGTAAATTATACATATCTTAAGCAGCAGCAACAAATGCTGACATTTATGACTAGATTAAGCGTAAATGTGGCACAGATACACAGATCAATGTACATAACATATAGATCATACAACATTGTTCCCAATCCATTCACAGGAGTTTTTCAGCTCCCAAAATTATACTACTTTACATTGTACATTTGTATAATACATATGTGTACATCCTTTAAATATTTTAGAGAAGAAATATTTAACAAATATTATAATTGATTAACAGTTGCTGTAAACTGTTTTCCTAGTTCAGTATTGTGTTTATAGCCTTGGAGCTTCAAGGATCAGACAATGCAAATGAAGAGTTTCCAATCTTTGGCCATCTGTGCATCATAAATTCCATACTAGAAAAGGGTCAAATACATACCATTAGAAATGGATATTGAGAAAGATTTAAATAACTCTCTTCATGTTTTAAAAACAGCATTTGTATAAGGATAGGGAGGTTATTTCCATATTACAAAAACACATTAATTATAATTTCCATACTTGTCATCTTTATAAATCCATCTATAATGAATTAAAACAAACGTAACAGAGTTATATCAGGAAGTAATTTTCTGCCATTTAAAATAAACATTGTTAAGTTTTTTTCTCTTCTGCTTAATTGAAGGAATTTGACATGGGTGTGTATGATTCATTGTATTTTATACAGAAAGACATCTCTCACTGAATTTCCTTAGGAAACATACCTAATGTGTTTTGTTCCCATTTCTCTGTGTTTCACATTCAACGTCCTGCAACTCTAAAACTTCCAGCTTTGAGTTCCTTCTTTCATAACGTGCATTAAAAGGCACATGAGGATCAACAAATGCTCCTTCATCAGTTCCACTGTACCCTTCACAATGTGGGTGCCCTCCAAATACATTTTGGTTGGGTATGGGAGGATGCACAGCAACAGTAACTGAGGCTGTGGCGGTTACAGTAGTGATAGGCTGGCAGTATGTAGGTGCCGCAGCACCAGTGGCAGTAAACGTTGGGTTCCTAGTCTTATGAGAACGGGATCTATGAGTTGGATGATCCCGATTACCAAGTCTGGAATGCCCTTCATGAGCAGTTTCAAAAGCATCCGTGCGTGGTTTGTAAGGAGGCGGTCGAAACCCTTCTCTAGCCTCCAAACTGTGGCCCCTACAATTCCTCCAGGATTGTTGATGTTTAACATCTTGATGAGAAGATGGCGGTGATCTTGGTTGATGTAATCTGCAATCTGGCTGAATAACCTGTAAACAAAATTAACTATTAGTACTTGTCATATCAATTTATTCATTATTACACTGTAGTGATAATTTACAACTTAATTAAAAATACTTTAATTGGTAACTGACTCAGGACGGGCAAAAGTCCTGCAGAAAGTGTTCACCCTGAAAAGTACTTATTGGAATAAGTGATCTGGGAAAACCATTAACACAGCTGAAAGTTTAGAGTGAGAAAGCTTGGTTGTGAATAGCAAAAAAGGAAAAGGCCCTTTAATGTTCCCAAAGATTCACTATTGTTATGTTAAAAATTTCTATCATCATGGAAGTTGTCCTTGGCCACTATGGAATTTGATTTCTGGAATCATGCAATTGCCTCAAGCAAAACATATGTCCAGCACCCACATCAATCAGTGGACAGACATCAATTTTAAATGTACTTGCTACATCTTGTCCAACTTCTTTTAGGAGGAGGAGTTTGAAGGGAATGTATGCAATAGTTGATCAATAGAAAGCATTATTAACGTGCAATTATTGCTTAAAATGTTGGAAATTATATATGCTTTGGAATTATTACAATTTTTCCCTGTAATATATCCACATAAATTAACAATACAAGTGTCAAATAAAGGTCATATGTCAAACATTACAAGCATTGCCTTTAAAGAAATAAAAGATATTTTGTTGTTGGTGTGTCATTTTGAATTAAATTAAAGCATCGATAGCTAAACAAAAAGTGTTGAAGCTTTAAATGTTGGAAAGGAGCTTTGCTTTTGAAAAAAAAAGAACTGGCTTCACTTACTGTAGATCTGGGGAAGACAGGATTCTCAGTTGCTTCCACCATGATCTGATGGGCTGGTGCAGTTGAGCTGGGATTGGATTCATAATGATGAAGTTCTTCACTGATTCCAGAAACTGTAGTCTGTGAGCTGTATTCAGAATCTGAGGTGTCAGAGCCATTATTTCCTTGCTCAGGGTGGACAGCAAACCTCACAACTCGAACTGGTGGCTCTAGTGGTGGAGTAGGTAACCGGGTTCTTCCATCTAGAGGTGAAACCTATGAATGTGTAAAGAGTAATTAGTCTCACTTTTGTAGTCAGATCCAGTCATTTGAAACATCTGAGTGGCATAATTCTTTTTCACAGAGTGCAGAGGGAGTCTGATGAGAGCTCATTCATTAGCATAGCTTTCTGTAGCACAACAACTCTGACCAGACATAAAACTAGACACGAATAGCATATGTGCCATGTTCATAGAACTATGGAATATCTTTTAAAGCTATGGGGTGATTGAAATCTGGGCAGGAGGGAGTCATAAAGGGAGTTATATAAGAGATGAGAAACAAAATGAAGTAAAAACCTGCTCAAGCACTTTCACAGACAGGAAATGCAGCTTAGAGATGTAGCAAAAGTTAGGTGAAACAAGGGTGGGAGTGATGACAGCAGATTTAATAGTGAGAGGGATGCCTTTAGAGAAAGGGGAGAAGTCAACGTTGTTGAATGATAATGGTAGGTGATTAAGCAGGAAAACAGCAGGGATGGATCATGGAATCCTTGAGTGAGTGTCGCAGAAGAAATTATTATGGAGAGGGAAAAGTTGGACTCTTGTGGCAGAGTGGTAGTGTCTCTATCTCTACCTCTGAGACAGGAGGAATAGGCTCAATGCCTCCTTATTTCAGAGTATATCATAACATGCCTAACTAAGTTGATTAAAAGTTTTGGCTGCAGTCCACATAACAATGTGGAAGACTCTTAAATGGCCTTCAGGCAACAAATGCTGGCCTTGCCAGTGATGCCCACAGCTTGTGAAAGATAAAACACTCTGGGGAGGGATGGAAGAACATACAAAGTAATGAGGAATCAGAGCGAGCAGCTTGGGGATGGTTAAGACAAAAAAGGGAGAGGGATTAGCAGACCAGCTGCAGTGATGGCTAAACCGTAGAGACAAATAAATCTATAAGCTCTTCTTCCTTAGAATTAAAAGTATGCAGTCACAAGGGGAATGTGAAAGAGATTTCAGGTCTTGCCCTGGTCCCTCGGTCCACCCTGGGTGACCCTGGGAATGATATCAATGAGAGAAACAAACCGCAAGGAATTTTGATATGATGAAACCAATTGTAGTAACTAATCCAAGATGAAATATGCATGTGCTTGCATCCCTCTGAAGTCTTTTACACTAAGAATAGCTAACCTCAAGTGTTCTTGTTAGGTTTTTATTTTCTTACTTCCTCAATAGTCTGAGCTACTGCTGACCCCTGATTACTTTGGGTTCACCTGGTTGTGGACTTGCGCAAGCACCTGTCACACCAAGGTCCATTCTTCAACAACACAGTCACCTGTAATCTTCCCTGTTCCTTTGTACCTTAAATAATACAGTGAGGGATACAGACATTCCAATCTGTCCAGCATTAGCCATATCAATAATGCTGACTTTCTGTTGGCTGTGCAAAGCTATGGGATCAAGAAGGAACTCTGTAATTTATCAATCTGAAGTTCTTACTTTTTTCATGAAAAATATGGCTTGGATTTTAAGGGAAATCTTTTCTGTGATTTTTCAAATCCATCATATATTCATTGACTACACCTATTTTGTTTTCTTGTAATGTGTTTATACTATGAAGTCACCAATCGTGTGCTTCCAGTGTTATGCACTAAAGGTGTGTAGATCAGAGAAAGGACAACACTAGGAATACACCGGTGAATAATTCCCAAAAGCCAGTCCATCATCTATAAAGGCATAAGTTAGGAGTGTAACGGAAAACTGCCCACTTGTCTGGTTGGGTGCAGCTCCAATAACACTTAAGAATCTGGATACCATCCAGGATAAAACAGCCCATTTAATAGTACCATATCCATAGCATCCACTCCCTCCACCACCAACACTCAATACACACTACTGCTACTATCTACAAGACACACTGCAGAAATTTACCATAGATCCTGAGACAACAACTTCCAAACCCACAATCACTTCAATCTAGGAGGACAGGACAGCAGATACTTGGGAACACCACCTACAATTCTCCTCCAAGCCACTCATTATCCTGACTTGGAAATATACTTCACCGTTGCTCAGTCAGAATCCTGAAATTCCCTCCCAAAGGGCATTATGGGTCAACCTATAGCAAGTGGAATGTCAAGATTCAAGAAAGCAGTTCACCAGCACTTTGTCAAGGGCAACTAAAAAAATGGATAATAAATATTGACCAGTCAACAATGCCCACATTCCACGAGTGAATAAAAAAAATATCATGTGCATTCTCAGATTCTGCTCATTTTAAAGCTTGGCTCTGTTAAGAATACAGAATTATTGAACTAACGCTTATTTTCCGGTTAGGACATCTCAAAGTCCAAATATAGTAGAAACATCATGAAAATAAAGAAATAAATACCTCAGGATATGGTCCAAAGCAAGAAAGAAGGACCGGAAGTAGCACCAATCCATTGAGAACACCCAGAACAGTTAAAATAGCCAGGACTGCAAAAAAGTACCTGTAATAGTTGCAAAGAATATTGCAATTAATTTAAAGGAGCTCCAAGCTAATTGCATTTTAAAAGTCAATTACAACTCAAACCTTAGTGTAAATACATAGTCAAAGAGAATCCCTCAGCAATTTTTTGCCTTTTACATCAGTGAGGCTACATCACACAATAGTTGATTAAATAAAGAACAGTATGTTAGTTTGTTAATTTTATTGAAGAACAAATGTTTATGTGGACAGTTATTCACGAATAGTTTGTTGTGCATACAGAAAAATATGGAACGTGATCTGAATGACTGAACAAGCCCATAGAACATGCACAATGAATGGGGCCCCATTACCTTAACCCTAGCAGAAGCAAACAAATGAAGTAAAGGGTGCAGAATTTAAACAATTTAGTCTAGGGGCAGGAGAAGCAACGTCTCAGGCAGTTAATCCACTGTGAAATGCTGCTGCATCTCACAACAGAATCACTAATTAAATCTCAAGTGTATCAAGTAGGCTTTCTCTCTCAACATGAATCAAAACTTTCTGCCTACAGTCTTCAGAGATTTACTTTTACTAAATAGCTCAAACTGCAATCCTTTATAAAACATGAACCAACATTCTGCTGTAAAATGCTGTCAGTTCTATAGCAGATTCTAGCATTGTGTTTGATAAGAGCCCTTCACACAATAGTATCACTGCTCTGCAAACTAAATCTTTTGTGGTACAATTTAGCATTATGAATACTCTTATTTTGCATCAACCATTTCAAACATAAAAGCCAGAATTTGTGAAAAAGTAAAAGCATCCAAGTGGTTGTCCATTCCCACCATTCAAGGCCATGACCGGGTGTTTGCATGAATCCCAAGGTAAGCTTTAAACTGTTTAAAAGAAGGTCTGACTCGTCAGTACACAACACAGCTGGGCCTCAGACTAAACTTATGGACACATTTTTGAGTAATGACTTCAAAGGCCACAACCTTGAGCAAGCTTTTAATTAACTTGCACAAATAAAGGATTATTCTATTATCTCATTGTACAATGGTGTAACACACAGTTACCTTCACTATGCTCAAAAGTACAATGATGCTTTTTTATATATACATTAATTTGAGCAGCAAGCATCATCTTATTTTCATATTCAAAAATACAGACAATGCACTACTATCCAATATGAACTAGCAATATTTATATATTATTTATATCTATATTAAATATTATTTCATATATAAGCACATGTTAAAGAGTCGTTTGTATTCAGTATAAATGTAAAGGTATTTTAACTAGGATTTCATTCTCAAGTCTGATAGCAGGAGTTGGGAAATTGCCAATATGATCTGCTTGCCTCAGGAGAAAGTGAGCGCAAGGATGACATTTCCATTGTGTGGTGTGCTGGCTGCTGTAAGGCCAGCTGACTTGCAAATATGTATGGAGGCAGAAACAAGGCTGCCAAGTAGAAAGGTGAACTATTGAAAAAGTCCAACTTGGTGATGTGTGGCTTTATTCCTCGTTACAGTAAAGCAGAAGTCTTTCAGCCCTCAACACAGCTCAATGTGCTCTCCATTCATGCCACACACCTGACCCCTATAGCCCCACATTGCCCCCATGACAGGCCACGGCAGGTGCATGTTCATTTACCCACTATACATGAGATGAATTATATAAGGAATGGACACGATAGTGACAGTAGGCTACATAAAACAAAACTTAAAAACACGTCCTTCATTGATAACGTCCCGCTATGTTAAATAAGCATTTTTTCACTGTAATGCAACAAAGGTGTCAATTATTCAGGTCCCTGAAATATCAATACCTGAAACTGTAAGCACTTAAAATCTTTTAACCTGATGTAATACATATTGTGAAACTGACAGCAGAGATCAAGACAGTTAGTGTTGTCAATCAATCAGAACCTCAGAAATTCAACAGAGTAATGGACAATTGGGCTTTCAGCCAAGAATACATAATGCGGTTTGGCTTTGCTTCCTTTAACAGTAAAACAAGATAGATTCAGTGTTAATTCAAATTAGGTGACGTATAAATGAGTTTGTACTTACAAATAGAAATGTACTGCATATTACAGTGGCTCACGAACTCCCAGCCCAACTGTTTATTTTGCAGCTCTGTGGTTTCATGGACCATGTACATATCGGTTGTGGACATTTGCACACCCTTTTTAGTTATTGGAACAATCTTTTGTTGCGATTTTGGTTGAACTTCACCCTGTGCTCCTGACCTTTGGGGACCAATGCATGGGGGGAGGGGGTAGTGGTGGGCAGATCAGAGGACTTCCTTTCGGGTCTGTTCCCGGGCCTGGCCAGGCTGGCAATGAAGGGGTCCAGGAGAAAGTGAGGACTACAGATGCTGGAGATCAGAGTCGAAGAATATGGCACTGGAAAAGCACAGTTGGTCAGGCAGCATCTGAGAAGGAGAATTGATGTTTCAGACATAAGCCCTTCATCAGGAATGACTCCGTCTTTTCCAGCGCCAAACTCTTCAACTATGAAGAGATCCAGCCTGTCTGTCCCTTATCTGCATTTATGTTCATGCTTGGATGTCCTTGGAGAGGGAGCTTGCGGTGTCCATCAATGCTCTTGATGCCTTTAGAGAAAGGTGGGCACTGTCAGGGATACAGTGCTTTATTTCTCCATCCAACTCCTTTTTGATTTAGTTCCTTCCCGCTCTCCCTATCTCTCCCTCACTTTGGTGGCTTTCAATGCCTGTAATAGACTACAATGCTTGTAAATTTCTAATTGGCTGCACAGGTGATTACTGGTGATGGTTAATGTTTAAATAAATAACAAATAAAATAGCAAACGTAGGTCTCTTATGGTGCCAGGGTAATGTCCAACCTCCAAGTCAGGAGAGTATAATGTGAGTCAGGAGTTCTGGTTCAAGTCCCACCTGCTCCAGAGGTGTGTAATAACATCTTTCAATAGATTGATTGAAAAATATATCTTTAAATACAGCAAATTTGATATTTGGATAAAATATAACTGATTAATATGTTAAAACATCTTTTTAGTTCATCATTCAGGTGGATTCTCAGTCATCACTTAAAAGGCTGGTTCTTTCAGAAGTTTGATTAAAACAAAATTCACTAGTAAAATGGGGAGTTGCAGACTTCCAGAAACTATCAAAATACTTGATTGTGAATGATAATTTATTCACACATTATCCTCATATAGTACTAACCATTTAATAACATCCCATCAATGTTCATGGTTTTTCCCTAGTCTGCGTAGCTCTGTTCTGCAACTGAGCCAATTGGACCTTCTGGATAGGAAGATGATTCAGAAGGGAAGTGGAGAAACAGGTACTTGCATTGAATTATATTTTAACCATAAAACATTTGAAATTCGTGGACAGTGCTGGGTTTATAAAATGAATCAGTGGCATCACAAACATTTATTGCATATCAAATTAACTGACCCAGGTCAGATAGCAGTTTGTATATTACAACGTCTACAACTTATACGAGTTATAAAATGGAAAAAGCAATTCATTCCTGATCACTGATCAGTGACCTTTGAGAAAAATTTGCATGTGGAGTTCTCAGGTACAGGGCAGGATGAGTAGAGTACATCGCATCAGTTGTATGACACTTTGATCTTTTACTATTAATTCTGTGTCCTATGATCCTGCCCCACTAGCTACCTGACAAAGGAGCAACGCTCCAAAAGCTTGTACTTCCAAATAAACCTGCTTTCGTGTGACTTTTAACTTTATCTATCCCAGTCCAACACCAACACCTCCACATTATACCATGCTCCTGACAGGATTTTGGAAACCAGCAACTAAATTACTGACCACAGAATTCTTTATCTCTGACCTGTTCTTGAAGTCACAATATATAGAACAAGAATGAAGAACAAAGAACAATACAGCACAGGAACAGGTGATTTGATGCTCCAAGCCCTTCCATACTAAAACGGTCTTCACTTACAGGATCCATACGCCTCTATTCCCTTCCTATTTATGTATTCATCCAGGTGTTTCCTGAATGCTGCTATTGTGTCTGCTTGTGGATGCACTGGTTACAAAAGCCCAATGTCTCTTCTTCCTCAGACAGCTGAGGAAATTTGGCATGACGGCAAATACCCTTGCCAACTTTTATAGGTGTGCCACTGAAAGCATTCTGTCTGGATGTATCACTACCTGGATCACAATCCTCCATTCCAAAAAGCATCCTTCCAAAACTACCTTCTGTCTCCTGTGACCAAACCAATCCAACTTGCCAGCTCACCTTCTGATACCATGTGACTTCAACTTTTGTGACAGTCTGCCATGAGGGACCTTGTCAAAGGTTTATTGAAGTCCATGTAAAGAACATCACTTGCTTTTCCATCATGAATCATCTTCATTATTATCATTATCTCAAAAAACTCGATCAAGTTAGTGAAACGTGACCTCCCCTGCACAAAAACATGCTGACTATGTTAATAAGCCATTTGCTTCTAAATGCATATAGATCTTGTCATATATATGCATATATGGCCAGTCCAAGTCCAGTTTAGTTTTTGCCCAATAGTGATCCTCAGGACGCTGATAGTGGGAGGTTCAGCCATGGTAATGCACTTTGAAGATGGTTGGATTCTCTCTTGTTGGAGATGATCATTGCCTGGCTGATGTGTGGTGCAAATGTTACTTCTAAAACATATTAGGTGGTAGATGTAGTCATAGTGTTTCATGGCAGATGGTGAAACTCTGTACAGGTAGTTCTTCTATAATGTGATGGTTGCATTCTTGTGCAACCCTGCATTATAGAAAAACCATGCCTTAGAAATGGTGCTTACAGTGTTAGCATTACAATTGCATTACAGCCAAAGCACATTCTAAAAGTTCGCGCTTTAGAAAAGCTTTCCCCAATTTGTCAATCGTGTTATAGTGAATTTGCATTCACAAAACATGGATTATAGCAGAATAACTTGCAATTACAATGAAGTGTGTGTGGTTACCACAATGGTCAATGCAGCTTAGCTGGCCCTGGCAAACTGTGTCACAAGTTAAAGATCTGTCAAGGATGCTCATTACAGAGCCCATACAGGTTCAGGACTTCTCTCGGAAAGGCTGACAGACTGATTAGTATCTTGAACAGATGCTCCTAACCAATCTTCCAAAGTTTGCTGTTGTAGATGAGTAGAACTGTTGTAGGTCAGTTGCAGGAATAGGACATCCATATTGGGAGATGTTACAATGTTAGAAATCTGAATACTGATCTGAACCTGCATCCAAAATGACTGTTTCTAGTTTTAATGGACACAGGACAGGGAATTAGTAATTAGCTTGCTACAAAGAGCCATATTTGCAATTTAAATATTGAGTACCTTATATTAACATTTACTTTAAAAGTTACCCTAACCAGCTGAGGTTTCACTCTTTGAGAATGTGTCAGCAAAGGAAAGTGAGGACTGCTGGATCAAGGAGGTAAGTGCTTTATCCAGTGTACTTGCTACGCTAGTCTAATTTCCTGCTCCAGAATTTAAGATACTCCTGGGCTCTGGACTCTAAATTTCTTTATCCTAGAACATGATATCCCCAAATGTTCCAATTCCAGTGTCTGATCTTTCTCAACCCCTAACCTAATCTTCTGTGGTTCTGGACTCCAATTTTTCTTGTCCTCATACCATCCTCCTCAAAATTATCTAGCTTTCAAATCTGAACTTCATCTAACTTCTAGCTCAAGATTCTGACTTCGTACCCATGAACCTGCCCAGCTTCCCTCCATTTCCTGGCTGCAGCCCAGCCAAGAGCCAGCCAAAATGTTAATTTTGACTGAAACTGCAGAAACCTGTTTCCCTACAAGTAACCACCTGCCCAGCCTCTTTGTCAGTGTCCCGTTCTTCCATGTGTTTGTGATCACCACTCCCTGCTAATTAATACCTGCCCAACAATAATGCTATTGAAGTTCCATACCCAAATCAGAGACAGACCTCACAGTCCACCAATAAGACCACAAACCACTGGAAAGATGTAGCATTGGTGTGGCTATATTACACGGGCCAATTTAACTTCCTAAGCAAGAAGGGTTAAAATTGTCCATATAGTCTTGTGTGTACAGAGTATCAAATTTACAAGTGGAAAGAGCATCTCAGTTTTTGAAAACAGAAAGTACAATAAACAGAACAATTTTCTGTTTTATTTTAATGGCTCAGTATTAAAAAAATGTAATTTCATAGAAAGAATTAGTGGCAAATTTAGTTTAAAGCTTTAGTTTAAAGTAAGCACAACAGCCAAGTTCAGTAAAATTAATGGTTTGACACTGAAAGAACATAACAATCTAGTTCCTCTACTTCTCTATTCCCCCACCCCTCCCCCACCTAACTCCTTTCAGACGTGAGCTTCAATTTTTATTTTACACCCAGAATATCTGCACCATTCTCTTTTACAATTGAGGATACTTTGAGATAATGATTTTGTAATAATTTATAATAAATCATTCTATTCCCTTTAATAAAATAATAAAGCACATTTGTCTGAATGCAGACTGCAGTTAACAGCAAGTGATGTAAAATGGTCTCAATCAGTAATCATTATGCATACAGTGTGTCAGAAGTGTTTTAGCCAATTAACTACTAGCATTAAAACTTTACCTCAAAAGTAATTTACGACAAAATTCCACTGACAGACAATACAGGATTTAAAAAGGTCGTGCAGCTCAAAATGAAGACAGATAGGACAATGAAGAAAAGAACTTCTGGTAATAGCCAAAAAAGAGAAAGCTTTACCTGACAATGAAGTCAAATTCAGACCCAGCAAGCATGAGAACTCCAAGAAGAGTTGATACAGCTCCATCTACTACAGGTGCAAACATGTGCTCCAAAGCAAGAACTGCCCGTCGATTCTTATCTCCAATTGCTGTTAAAAATGCCTGTGGCCAATATGATTAATTCAATCAGACCCTGTGTACTGAAACCTATAAAGCACTTCAGCAGCTGTTCTGATTATGCGTGACAGACTAAATACTTAAATTTAATTTTAACCAAGTTCAAAAATGCTTACTGTTTGTTTAACAATTTTTAATGCAAACAAAGTGGATATCCAAGGATTTAGAGATAAAGGGGTTGAATTTATACCAAGTTTCTGAGATATCTGCACCTGTTCCATTATAGGTACATTGGATGATGACAATGAGATCACTGTGTAAATTCAAGCACAGTCTATATATATTTGAAAAATCAACCATTTATGCAAAATGTACTTCATATGAAAAAAAGTGTGTTTTATATTACTTATTTATTACATATTCTATATTTATGATTACCTGCATTTTGCTTTTCCAATCCTTTGCTTTATTTTTTTCTTCAATATACAAAGCATTAATTAAAATTGATCATTATTTGTAATTTCACAATAATAATTTCTTTTTAATACTTGTCATAGATGTATTTTACTTTAGAGTTTATTTCAAAATATTGCCACATACTTAACTGGTCAGAATCAAGTACTGAGAACAGCATACTTCAAAAGATCAGATGCCTTTTTCTCATCCTAATATGTTCTGATATAACTGTAGTCTGTGCAGACCAAAAAGATGCCAACAGCCTTATGGATTAGAATTTGATGTTCTCCCCTGTGATAGGTTTGGGTACATTTAATTGAATGGGAGAGTGGTGGATGGGGACTGTCAATTTCTTGCATCTACCTTGATAAAGTCAGTGATGACCTATGGACAGCCTTTCTAACCTGTTGTCAATTGAAGTCTTTAGGCAGGCAATTAATGCCACTTAAGGCCATCATCTGCCATTGTATTTTAACCCAGAGATGGAGATATGAAGCTATGAAGTTTATATGAAGCTTTCATAATGATTCACCTCAGTTATATTCACATTAAAATATCAATCAATTATTTGCACATAAATCGGTGTACTCAAATCTTGAAAATATAGCTTTTTTTCTCAGAGAATTTAGGAAAGTTGTGTGCATTTCTTGCATTCTGTTTTGACAAATGGAAAAGTGAAAGGAAGTTATTGTTTACGTACCAGAGCAACGTGAACAGTGAATTCCACCCCGATTCCAACGGAGGCAATGAGGATCACTACAGGAACTGCACTCAGTTTTATCCCAATGAGGCCCAACATTCCAAAAAGTTCCACAGTCATCAGTGCTAGGACTAATACCTAAATGGGGTAAAAACAACCAGTCTCTGATTATGGCAAAATAAGACTTTCTTTTCCTCCAGAAATTCAACTCATTCATACAATGAAAACAAACATTTATTTCTAGGTTTTTCAAAAAGTGAAATTGAAAGAAGAAATTTTAAACTGTTCCAGGAGGAGGCATTCAGAAGTTATAGTTCTGTTTTGATACTGGTTAAAAGCTATCATTCTGTATTGGACAGTTGCTGCAGGAACTCTCTGCTTAGATTAGCTGGGTACTGTCACACTGTAATATTAATTACAATGTTACACAATAGGTCATAGAGCTGGAGAGCATGGAGACCCTTTGGTCCAATCTGTCTATGCTAACCTGATATCCTAAATTAATCTAGTTCCATTTGCCAGCGCATCCCTCTAAACCCTTCCTATTCATATACGCATCCAGGTGCCTTTTAAAAGTTGTAATTGTACCAGCCTCCACCAGTTCCTCTGGCAGTTCATTCCATAAATGCACAACTTCTGCATGAGTAAGTTCCCCCTGGATCTCTTTTAAATCTTTCCCCTCTCCCTCTAGTTTTGGACTTCCCTATCCTGGGAGAAAGATCTTAGTTATTCACCCTATCCCTGCCCCTGTATGATTTTATAAACTTCTATAACATCACCCCTCAGCCTCTGAAACTCCAGGGAAAATAGTCCCAGTCTATTCAGCCTCTCCCTGTAGCTCAAATCCTCCAATCCTGGCAACATCCTTGTAAATCTTTTCTGAACTCTTTCAAATTTCACAACATCCTTCCTATAGCTGGGAGATCAGAATTGAATGCAGTATTTCAAAAGTGGCCTAACCAACGTCCTGTACAGCCACAACATGACCATCCAACTCCTATACTCAACAAATCGACCAATAAAGAAAAGCATACCAAATGCCTTCTTCACTATCCTATCTACCTGCTACTCCACTTTCAAGGAACTATGAACCTGCATTCCAAGGTCTCTGTTCAGCAACACTCCCCAGGACATTACCATTAAGTGTATAAGTTCTGCCCTGATGGTAAATGCAACTTATCTAAATTAAAGGGTGAACAGTGCCTCAGTGGTTAGTATTGCTGCCTCACAGTGCCAGGAACCCAGGCTCAATTCCAGCCTCGAGCAACTGTCTGTGTGGAGTTTGCACATTCTCCCCATGTCTGCTTAGGCTTCTTCTGGGTGCTCCGGTTTCTTCCCACAATCCAAATGCTGTGCAGGTTAGGTGAATTGGCCATGCTAAATTGCCCATAATGTTCAGGGATGTACAGGTTAGGTGCATTAGTCAAGGTAAGTGTAGAGTAATAGGGTAGGGGAATGGGTCTAGGTGGGTTACTCTTTGGAGGGTCGGCATGGACCTGTTGGGCCAAATGGCCTGTTTTCATACTGTAGGGATTTTATGATAAACTCCAATTGCCACTCCTTGGCCCATCTGATTAAGGCCCTGTCGTAACATAGAACATAGAACATAGAAGGATACAGCGCAGTACAGGCCCTTCGGCCCTCGATGTTGCGCCGACCGAATCCTACCTAACCTATACTAGCCCAATAACTTCCAAATGCCTATCCAATGCCCGCTTAAATGACCATAAAGAAGGAGAGTTCACCACTGATACGGGCAGGGCATTCCATGAACTCACAACCCGCTGTGTGAAGAATCTACCCCTAACATCTGTCCTATACCTACCACCCCTTAATTTAAAGCTATGTCCCCTAGTAACACCTGACTCCATTAGCGGTAAAAGGTTCTTAGTATCTACCCTATCTAAACCCCTAATCATCTTATACACTTCTATCAGATCTCCCCTAAACCTTCTCTTCTCCAATGAGAACAGCCCCAAGTGCCTCAGCCTTTCCTCATAAGATTTTCCTACCATTCCAGGCAACATCCTGGTAAACCTCCTCTGCACTCGTTCTAAAGCTTCCACATCCTTCCTATAGTATGGCGACCAAAACTGCACACAATACTCCAGATGAGGCCTCACCAGAGTCTTATACAACTGCAACATGACCTCAGGACTCCGGAACTCAATTCCTCTGCCAATAAAGCCCAGTACACCATATGCCTTCCTCACAGCACTATTTACCTGGGTGGCAACTTTCAGAGATCTGTGTACATAGACACCAAGATCCCTCTGCTCATCCACACTACCAAGTAGCCTACCATTAGCCCAGTAATCCATCATCTTGTTATTCCTACCAAAGTGAACGACTTCACACTTAGCTACATTGAATTCCATTTGCCACATTTCCGCCCAGCTCTGCAACTTATCTATATCCCGCTGTAACCTACCACTTCCTTCCTCACTATCCACAACTCCACCGACTTTTGTGTCATCCGCAAACTTGCTTACCCAGCTTTCAAGTCCTTCCTCTAGATCATTTATAAAGATAACAAAAAGCAATGGTCCCAAAACAGATCCTTGTGGTACACCGCTAGTAACTGCGCTCCAAGATGAACATAATCCATCAACTACTACCCTCTGTCTCCTTCCAGCCAGCCAATTCCTAATCCAAACCTCTAATGTATCCTCAATGCCATACCTCCGTAGTTTTAGCATTAGCCTACCATGGGGAACCTTATCGAACGCCTTACTAAAATCCATATACACAACATCTACTGCTTTACCCTCGTCCACTTCCTTAGTCACCTTCTCAAAGAACTCAATAAGGTTTGTGAGGCACGACCTGCCCTTCACAAAACCATGCTGGCTATCCCTGATCACGTTATTCCTACCCAGATGTTCATAAATCTTATCCCTTACCATTCTCTCTAAGACTTTGCCCACCACTGAAGTCAGACTCACTGGCCTATAGTTACTAGGGCTATCCCTACTCCCTTTCTTGAACAATGGGACCACATTCGCTATCCTCCAGTCCTCTGGTACTATTCCCGTTGACAATGACGACATAAAAATCCAGGCCAATGGCTCTGCTATCTCCTCCCTAGCTTCCCATAGGATCCTGGGGTAAATGCCATCAGGCCCAGGAGACTTATCTATATTCATCCTTTCCAATATTCCCAAAACCTCTTCCCTGCATATTTCCAGGGCATCCATTCTAATTATTTGTGATTCCATATTCACATCAGCAACAGTGTCCTGTTCCTGAGTGAATACTGATGAAAAGTACTGATTTAATGTCTCTCCAATCTCCTCCGCCTCCACACACAACTTCCCACTACTATCCTTGACTGGACCGATACCTACCCTAGTCATCCTTTTATTCTTGACATACCTATAGAAAGCCTTTGGGTTTTCCCTAATCCTACCAGCTAAAGACTTTTCATGTCCCCTTCTCGCTTCTCTTAGCTCCCTCTTTAGCTCCTTCCTGGCTACCTTATAACTCTCAATCGCCCCTACTGAACCTTCACGCCTCATCTTTACATATGCCGCCTTCTTCCCTTTCACAAGGGACTCCAATTCCTTACTAAACCACGGCTGCCTCACAAGGCCCTTTACACCATGCCTGACTGGTACATACCTATCGAGGACACGCAGTAGCTGCTCCTTGAACAATCCCCACATCTCATTAGTGTTCTTCTCTTGAAGCCTGTTTTTCCAATCCACACATCCTAAGTCATGCCTCACTGCATCATAATTTCCCTGCCCCCAGCTATAACTCTTGCCCTGCGGCGCACGATTATCCCTCTCCATTACTAAAGTAAAAGTCACCGAGTTGTGGTCACTGTCCCCGAAGTGCTCACCTACCTCCAAGTCTAACACCTGGCCTGGTTCATTACCTAGAACCAAATCCAATATAGCCTCCCCTCTTGTTGGCCTGTCGACATATTGTGTCAGGAAACCCTCCTGCACACATTGTACAAACACCGACCCATCTAATGAACTCGAGCTATAGCTCTCCCAGTCAATATCTGGGAAGTTAAAGTCCCCCATAACAACCACCCTGCTACCTTCACTCTTTTCCTGAATCATCCTCGCAATATTATCCTCTACTTCTCTAGGACTATTAGGAGGCCTGTAGAAAACACCTAACAGAGTGACCTCACCTTTCCTATTTCTAACCTCAGCCCAAACTACCTCAGATGGCAAGTCCTCTTCCATCGTCCATTCCACTGCTGTGATACTATCTTTGACAAGTAATGCCACGCCTCCCCCTTTTTTACCCCCATGTCTGATCCTACTAAAACATTTGAACCCTGGAACGTGCAACAGCCATTCTTGTCCCTGTTCTACCCACGTCTCTGTAATGGCCACAACATCGAAGTCCCAGGTACCAACCCACGCTGCAAGTTCACCTACCTTATTCCTTATACTTCTGGCATTGAAGTATACACACTTCAATCCACCCTTCTGGTTACAGGCACCCTCCTTAGAGATCACTGCATTATTCCTAACCTCCCTACACTAACCTGAGGTAACCTTCTTCGCTGTCTACTACACCACCAATTTTGGTGTCATCTGCGAACTTACTAACCATATCTCCTAAGTTCACATCCAAATCATTTATATATATATGAAAAAAAGCAGTGGACACCTGCTTGATAGTAAATATTTCAAAATTAAATTTCACTCCTAGTTAACAACAATAACCTGCATTTGTATAACAAAGTTAACTTATTGTACTTTGTGGAATAGTTACCTAATAAAAACTGACATTTGGGCAAGGATGAGTCGAATCAAAGAGTAAAAAGAGACAGGGTTGCTGAGAGGTTTAGGGAGTGCTTGGTGTCTAGACAACTGAAACCACAGATGATGAAGGTGAAGTAAAGGGAATGAGGTACCAGTAAGGAGGTGGATGCCTTGGAAACAAGGTTCCTGGAAAGCTGGGGCATGAAGGCAACTGTACATCAGAATGATAATTTTAAATATCAGACATTTGTGGACCAGGAGCCATTGTTGATCAATGAGCAATAGCGTTGTGGGTGAATGAAATGATATGGGTTAGGTAACAGGTAGTAGAGTTTTTGATTAGCTATTAATTATAGAGAATAGAAGGCCAGCCAAGCGCAGACATTGTTCATTCTGGATTTGATTAAAGTATGAATGAGGGTCAGCATCATATGGGCTGAGGCAGGAACAGAAATGAAATACCAAAGAAGTGGAAGTTAATTCTCTTCATGATGGAGGTGTTATGGAGTCATGGGTTTAGCTCAGAGTTAACTAGGAAATGAAGACTGTGAGCTTGGTGTCATCAGGGAATATGCAGAAGCTGATGTTGTCAACAAATAATGTCAAAGTTGAGGAACAGGACTGAACTAATGATGAATTCTTGGAGGACTTCAGAAGTAACATTGTGAGGTCTGCAAGAAAATGGTGAAGACATTCCTTAGCTTAAAGTTAGGTAATGAGGTAAGAGACCAAGGGAGAGCAGTTCCATTCATCTGCAGAGGGGAGAAGGGGGTTTGGAAGAGGATATTGCAACCAACCACATCAAATTTGCACAGAGGCTGAGAAGAGTGCACTGTGGTCATGTTCACGCAGGATATTATTTCTGACTTTGCTTAGAGTCATTTCAATACTGTGGCATTGTTTGAAAAGGTTGAGGAAGAGAGCTGAATTATTCTGCACAGTTCTGCAGAAATCCTAAATAAATGACAATGAGTCTGAGGCAGGCCAAAACCATACAAGGCTATTACCATCTGATGAGTGTCAGACTGCAGGGTCTCTCTTTTGCTTCAAAGTGTCTGAACTGAAAAAGTCTTGACCCGCTTATAACTAAACAATTAAATCAGATGCAAAGTCACGATTAATGTTTCATCTAGCTAGAAAAGTTAAAGGGGAGAGGAAACATATAGTAGCACTAACCGATAAGCTTTACAAAGTAACCTAAAACCAACACTCTTTTTTTTCAGGTTCTGACCAAGTAACCTTTATGAAAGTAATCTCTGTCTGGTGTGAAATGAAATTTGAAGTAATATCCTAATTCATTTGAACAATCCATCCAACAAAACATGTTGCAGACTAAACATTTTGCTTCATAAAACATGTTTACTTACACAACGTTTGCAATTCTGTCTGATTTTGATTGGTTCACATCTGGTATTATTTTGAACAACTTTGAATGTTTTCTGCAATTTTACTCCTCCTCCGAAATTAGTCAAAGCAAGAGCAATGTACCTTGCATAGATTTTGTAACAAACATTTCAGCAAGTTATCCAAAGCAATAAAGACTTTCTTTTCATTCAAGTTCTAACTTACTTATAAGATTTTTTCCACTGTTTAAATTTTCACTGTTGTCATCTTTCCATGCCGAATAAACATTTCATGAATGATGTCACAGGCATACCCCACCAGAGGCCCAGACATAAACAAAACATTCCGACTAAAGAAAGAGCTATACCAAAAGGAATTCAGCAGCAACAAAGCTTCTTGTAAACTTACAATGATCCCAGCCGTCCATGGGTTCAGGAGAAAAAGAGCACACACCAGAAAAGTGCAAGCCAAGACCACACTGATGGCCAGCAGCAGCCAATGTCGGAGCCCAACATATTGTTCCCAAAACAGAAATGGGTATCCGTTTGGATAACTGGCAAGTCCTTGATTAGTAAAGTTACTGCAGATATTTCTGACTTTTTCAATAGCTTCCACAAAGTCTGAAGTCTCACGCAGTCCATTGAGGTAGAAAGGAAATTGGGCGTATTCAATGGGTTCAGCTGCTGGAACTAAGCATAAAGTAAACCAATTTAATAACTTCTAGCTTCATTATATACCCAGATTGTGTGATAGGCAATTGATAATGAATAGATTCAAACTTATTATATACCAGAATTAATTAATCAATACATTTTTTCAAACGATGCAACTATTCTCATGATTCTGATAGAAAGATCCAGATTCAGTGACTGGCCTATGCTGAGCTTGCTGCAATCAACAGCAATGCTCCTGGGCCAATCTTAAAAATGAAATATCCAACACAGGCAGAACTCAGCATAACAGTGATCTTTAATACATTAGATCTTTAACGTATATAAATAATGATCACTTTGAAGGAGTCAACAATTCCAAGAGGAAAGGAGAGAAAAAAATACTTATATTGGGGATGAAATCAGGGGATGTTCAAAATAAGTGGTAGTTTATTAAGAAGGGGAAACTTGGTCCCTCAAAGCATGGAATTGAATGTCACAGGGGGTACCTTACCCACCGGCTAGAAAACTAGTTGAAATTACTCCGAGGCTGTTTTCAGGAGGCCCAGTGGAAGTAAGTCACAAATTGTGTACATACCTTCCTGTTGTTGGGCTTCTTGGCTTTCCATCAAGAAATTCTAGCACACGACAGATACTTCACTCAAGAAATGATAGCCAATCAGAACCATGCAGGATCTGCCAAAGGAGTCCCAGGAATGAGGTGACTGGGACAAATTTGCTGGGCCAGCAAGGGAGTTGTAGAGTATTTGGGGGAGTGGGAGTGTCGAGAGAGAGGAAGAAGGATCACTCTGGTTCCCTTTGTTTCTGCTGGGGGATGCCATGGGCAAGAACATCCTGGTTATTTGTGGTTTTAGGAGCATGTATAATCCCTTCAGTGTAAATATCAGTGATTGCAGGATCACGCCCTTAAATGTCCACTTCAGGGTTTCAATTAATATCAGGGCATCCATCTTTCTGCCTGACCACATGCCCATCCCATTCCCCTTCAAACGCACTTTGGAGGTGTTAAAATTCATCCATTTTTTAAGTTAATAGGACTGTGCTAAGCAAATTGCTTTTATAAAGGAAAAACAATTTTATGACTGATTTGTAAAATAGTAAAGTTATAGAGATAAGTTTTTTCATGCAACAAGATATATGTAGTTTCATCACCTGAAACTTGATAAAAGAAGCATTATGCGACAGCACTTTTCACTAAGTGCTACAAAAAACGATCAATTAGTTAAACATACTGTAGGGAAACCAGTTTATTGTTAATAAAATCATTCATTTCATCTGTTCCCAAATTAATTTTGCACACAATTATTTGCACATAATAGCTTAAATTAGGCAGAGGGCAATTCAAAACAATATGAATGTAACAAGCATAATATTCCGTAACTTATCTATAAAAATGTGATTTGAATTGATATTAAAAATTTACATCTGGATGACCTTGGTGGCATAAAATATAAAGAATATTCAGATCCAATTAATTGGTGAAAATAAGTGCGATTATGCATTGTGACCTCAAAGCCTGTGTTTAAAATCAAAGTCTAAAATCACAATATATGTAGATTCAAAAGTATTTCTGAGTAAGTGACTTTCTTTTTAAGCAAGACTTCACCAAAAAAAAAACTTAACAAAACCAGCATTTAGCTCTTGCTGCTGTGTGTTCCAGACCCCGCAGGGTCATTCGACTGACTTGCTAAACATGATTTGCCCTATTATAATCTCAACTATAAATTTTCATTAAGACAAGACTTGGCTGGCTGCCACCAGGCTCCAGGGTTTGGAATACAGTGCAGTTTCATTATCCAATCACATTTTCAGGAGCCCATTCCACAGACCAATAACAGCAACTAGCAGGCAGTCACATAACTGAATCCGGAATGGAAATTAAATCAATCCAAGTTCCCTCCTTGAGACATAAAGGACCCCCTCCTGGTCAATACTCTCCAGAATTATTGTGATGAAGTACAGGTGTGCAGCAACCCTCATAATGGTATCATATCATTGACTAATGGGTATGCAAAATCCATGCAGTTTCTGAAGCAAGTGAATAATTCATTTCACTTATTCTACGGGAAAATCAAGTGAATTCTATAAAAAATTACTCATGCAGTATTTTCTCTCACTTAACCTTTAGCTTTCTTTTTTGTTCTGGGAAGAGAGAATAGATAGAATTTCATTTGACAAAATGCTTAGGTTATAGCATCAGGATTATTCCTGTAATACTTTAACTGTACAGTTTAAATACTCTAAGTATAAGACATTATACTGCATTTAGCAAACAATTGGCCAGAGTATAATGTATGCTTTTAAAAATATTCTGTTTTTGATAAAAGGTTGAAATTTTATGTTGTTTCCGATATCTAATTGCTGAGTTTTAGCAAGGCTTACAAATTATTCTGACTAAATGTATTATTTAAAAAGAAGTAATGGATATGATTGAAGCAATTCTAGAAACCCATTAATAATTCTGTAACATAATGTAAGTCAGTGCAAATGACTTTCTCTTTACTAATTTCCACTGATAAAATCCTACTCCAGGCCGAAAGATCTTTTATAAAAAGTTTTGGTCCATTGCCTACCATTAATACAAGAATTCTCCTTAGCTTCAACGGTTCTTCATTGACCATCACAGCTCTTACACCACAGATTGAATTTTCCCAGCCCGGAACAAATGTGGCAAGATCAGAAAAATGGGATTCTTGACATTGAAAAGTAAGTCTGATGTGCAACAAAGCTTCCTGGATTTTTGTACTGCACGCGCTACATCATTGTCACATGTAGCAGGTGCTAACAGCTTACATAGAAAACACACCACACGTGCTTCAGCCAAATGTCCATGTGTCCCAGTTTAAGGGGTGGGGGTGGGGAGAGTCTTTGGACAAATAAAGCTGTCAATTAGGAGATTCCACAGCAATCCATTTAGAACAGCATCCAATCTTAGTCCTGGGTTTGAACATGGTCAGTCAGTCAGTTAAAGTAGAGTCAAAAAATGTACCACTAGAAAAACACAGCAGATACATTTTCCAGCGCCACACTTTTCGACTGATCTCCACCTGTAGTTCTCACTTTCTCTTAGCCAGTTGGAGCAGTCAGGGTTAGGGGTATCTTAATAGGGCAGCCTGGAAATTGGGCTGTGGTCAGTCCTGGGGACCAGTTCCACGAAAAGTCAGGGCTGTTATCAGGAGCTACAGTTATCATAAGGAAGTTGGGGAGCTTGACTGTGAGGACTGGAGGAAACATTCTGGGATGCAGAAGGGATAATAATTCTGAGGCAAGGGATGAAACTCAACATACAAGGGGGGAAGATGATAACGCATGGAGGACATCAGTTACCAAGGGTGTGGGATGGGTGGTCATTAAGTTAGCATGACTAAGCTATAGAGCCAGGGCTCAGGGAGTAATGTTGGAAGGAGAAGATGTAATAGAAAAATTTGGATGGGGATATCTGGAAGCATTGTATTGACAGGGTTGACAAAGAGTGCTAGGAAGAAAGAGGGCCCCTTCATGGTAAGCTGAAAATGTGTTGCCGGTTAAAGCACAGCAGGCCATGCAGCATCCTAGGAACAGGGAATTCGATGTTTCGGGCCAGAGCCCTTCATCAGATGAAGGGCTCTGGCCCGAAACGTCGAATTCCCTGTTCCTAGGATGCTGCCTGGCCTGCTGTACTTTAACCGGCAACACATTTTCAGCTCTGATCTCCAGCATCTGCAGACCTCACTTTTTACCCTTCATGGTAAGGCTGTGTCTGTGACTCACTCGGCCAAATGTAACCGGTGTTGCCATTTATCTTCACTGAATCATAAATACACAATGAAAATGCGAAATGGAAATGGTCTCTGGCCACATATGGGGTGAGCGAGTAAGCGTTGTTTTTCAGTCTGCACACGTGGACTTTAGCTGTGAGTAATGTAAAGTCCTTTAAGGGGCAACTGCAATTATTAGACACTTACACCATACAGGTCAAGGTTATCAGTAATCGTAATACCCTGCATATGAAATGCATAAAGTGCCCAACTGTGTGGAATACAAATCCTGGTCACAAACAAGCTTGACCACGACATTAGTCTTTACAGACTGATCATAGTCATCTCTGTTAATCAGATAATCTCAAAAGTGTCACAGCAGATCACAATTTACAAAGACAATCTAAGCTCTCAAAGACCATACTAAAACAAGGAGCTGATTTCCTCTCATCTTGAACTATAGGAATTCATCAACATGTTCTTATATGTAATTTATATGCTGCCTGGTCTTGGGAGATACAGGGTACAACTCATTAATTCTACCACATTACACAATCCCCTTTTATATGTGCACAGCATGATTGGTGTCGCATATATATGAGTAAGGTCCCCTACGGTAAATGCCCAGAGAGGTAATCCATGGCCCTCCTTGTTGGAGTCCTCCATGTCCCACGGTGTGGAAGACCATGGTAATCTGTCCTTTGGGTGTGATATGAATGCTGACATTACATTCCCAGGCAGGAGCATTGGAAACGTGACTAAAGGATCCAGCAAGAGCAGGTGTCAATGTCACTGCGGCTGCAAGGCGCAAAGATGCAGAGAAGTTTTAGAGGAATAAATGTGTCAGTAAACCCAGATCACTGGCAACCTTCAGTGCTGAACAAACAGCCTCCACATGAAGAAATCAGAGCTGAAGATGCCCTCAAGGTGTGGAGGAAGGACAGGAGGCCCTGTGATTTATTGTCCACATTTGTATTTTCTCCAAATGAGCAAGGATCATTGTCACTAGAGACAGAGGATGTCCTGGGACAACATCACAGAACTGCATCAACTGCTGGAGTTGCAACCTGAAGGTGGATGGCCATTTTGTCCCACTGGCTATCATAATGACAGCTGTGCTTAGCTTTTATCCAACTTGCTCCTTCTGAGGAAATACTTTGTGGAATCTCTCAATCCTCAATCCAAAAAAAAAATCAAGGCTCTTACTGACATAATTTGTGCCAAATCATACACTTGATCTTGTTTCCCCACACAGCAACCTTTGCCAACACAGCTGCTTCCCTCAACTGTAAAGTGCTATAAACGGTAAGCATATGTGTTCTGGACACTATTTCACAATGTGGCTCACTTCATTGACTGAACATGATTCTACTCCATCAAAATACAAGTCATATATGATCAGCAGTATTACATCTTAGATGTCTGTTCCATGTACTCTGGGAGTGCACACGATGTCTGTATCCTTCAGAGCTCTCATGTTTCTGCTACATTTTAAGGATTACTACTGCGACACCTGAGGTACTTTCTGGACCTTGGTTGTTAACTCTGCTAAACAATCCCTTGACTGAGGCCAAGCATAGATAAAATGCAGCCTTTTCATCCACCAGAGACATGGCTTTCTGAAGATGAGGTCCCAATATTTAGATCAGTCTAAGAGGATCTTGCAGTGCAGTCCTAACAGTGTGCTGCATACTCCTAGCTGCTACATTCTGCACAAGTGGAGTAGGCCACAAGGGAATGTGATGGACACAGAAGACTGGGACAGTTCTCCCAGCTCTTCAGAAGTGGAAGATGAAGACATTGAGCAGAAGTAATGTCATCACGATATAGCATTGCAGCATCAAACGTAGACAGGATTTAACTGACATCCGACCTTGGAGGATTTGAGCTTTAGGGAGAGTTTGAATAGGCTAGGGCTGTTTTCCCTGGAGCATCGGAGGCTGAGGGGTGACTTTATAGAAGTTTATAAAATCATGAGGGGCATGAATAGGATAAATAGACAAAGTCTTTTCCCTCGGGTGGGGGAGTCCAGAACTAGAGGGCATAGGTTTAGGGTGAGAGGGGAAAGATATATAAGAGACCTAAGAGGCAACTTTTTCACTCAGAGGGTGGTACGTGTGTGGAATGAGTTGCCAGAGGAAGTGGTGGAGGCTGGTACAATTGCAACATTTAAAAGGCATCTGAATGGGTATATGAATAGGAAGGGTTTGGAGAGATACGGGCCGGGTGCTGGCAAGTGGGACTAGATTGGGTTGGGATATCTGGTCAGCATGGACGAGTTGGACCGAAGGGTCTGTTTTTGTGCTATACATCTCTATGACTCTCAGTGGGCTGGGTGAAGTGATCATTCATTGACTGTAAATCTGTTTTTGCTGGAAAGTAAACTGCTTGTTCCCAGCAGCAAATACAGCATTTTTGTTTACTTGTTTTCACTTCTGTTCAATAAAAGTTTAACATTTTCCCTCAACATGTGATGCTCCCACATTGGGCAATGAGGAAATGTTGTGCTGCACTGAGTAAAGAGCAGCATTTCTTCAGACAAGCTCGTAACATGGTATGGCACTAAGAATGGATAACCTTTCTAACTCAATTCTTGTAGTTTCAGTTACAAAGGCAGTCAAATCAGACAGATGATTGTTATGGATGTAGTTGGGTGTGTGCTGCCCCTTTAAACGACTGAATCAGGTGACTCAGAGGTGGGAGCTAGGGGAGGCAGTCTAGACCTAACTGTGGAGCTGAGAGGACGCATATTTAAAAGTATTTCCTGTTCGAGTTTACCCTCTGTCTACCTCATAGTATCTTAGTTTACAACAACATAATAGTGATGATGTAAAATACCAAAACGTGTATGAATGTGAGCTTCTGTTTCCAAAGAAGTGAAACCTGTGCCACCTGTGTGCCCAAAGAAGCTTTTCTTTCTTGCCCCTCTCCCCCTAAGTTCACTTTGAAGATCAGCTTCTGGCTATCAGCATATGGCCTGATACACAGCTGGGCTTCAAAAATGTCACTGGCAGGAAAAATCTCAGGCGATCTTAGCATTGGCAAGTAGTTCCACTATCAGCAAAAGCTTGATATCACAAGCTAGGCATCATAGAGGTGAAGTGCATAAATAATAAGGTGAGAAGCAGAGAATTATGTGAAATAACCTGCTAGACATAATCAAGAGAAACCCTCCTTGAAATCCTTCTCAAAACACACCTCCTTGAAACTCCCCAAACATGATAATTAGCTGATTTTTGGTAAAATTTAGACCCACGTATTCTACGCATGTGCATTGAGTTAAATGTGGAATGACACTGACAGCACAATATCATGACTAAAATCCAATGAAATAGACTGTTCATCTTGTCCTGTTAGTTACCCTACCTGGTGATTTAGGTTACAATTCACTCTGTCATCATCAAGAATACTGGAAACGTAGGGTATGTCAAAAATTTACAATTAGGTAATTCAAGGAATTTGTTATCTTGCTGTCAACTGTTGATCCATGGAATTGAGACTGTTTCAACTGCTATTAATTTGTTTTTTTATTACATATGGAATAAAATATTTCTATTGACAGGAACCTACAGTGAAGAATTGTAGGTGACCTGAAATACTGACATGATCAGAGCTACATATTTGCCTTCATGAAATCTCATTTTACATGTTTCAAAGCACAAAAATGTAATTGCTTCAGTTCAATCTTCATGAATAACATGACAAGTTAAGATTAATTAATATGACGAAGTACAACTGTGTGGAATGCAAGATAAGATAAATCTGTTTATCATATATAACAAGGCAAGACTATTGAATACAGTGTATAAGAAGGCACAATTGCATGTGGTAAATGATACAGTAGGCTTGTATAAAATACATCCAGGAGAAAGTGAGGTCTGCAGATGCTGGAGATCAGAGCTGAAAATGTGTTGCTGGAAAAGCGCAGCAGGTCAGGCAGCATCCAACGAGCAGGAGAATCGACGTTTCGGGCATGAGCCCTTCTTCAGGAATGAGGAGAGTGTGCCAAGCAGGCTTAGATAAAAGATAGGGAGGAAGGACTTGGAAATGCGATAGGTGGAAGGAGGTTAAGGTGAGGGTGATAGGCTGGAGTGGGGGGTGGGGGCGGAGAGGTCAGAAAGAAGATTGCAGATTAGGAAGGTGGTGCTGAGTTCGACGGTTAGGACAGACAAGGTGGGGGGGAGGGGAAATGAGGAAACTGAAGAAATCTGAGTTCATCCCTTGTGATTGGAGGGTTTCTAGGCGAAAGATGAAGTGCTCTTCCTCCAGCTGTCGTGTTGCTATGGTCTGGCGATGGAGGTGGGAGGGGGAGTTGAAGTATTGAGCCACGGGGTGGTTGGGTTGGTTGGTCCGGGTGTCCCAGAGGTGTTCTCTGAAACGTTCTGCAAGTAGGCGGCCTGTCTTCCCAAAAGAGAAGTCCACATCGGGTGCAGCGGATGCAGTAAATGATGTGTGTGGAGGTGCAGGTGAATTTGTGGCCCCATTGAGGTTGAGTAAGGGGAGAGAGGTGAGCGCAAGTTTTGCATTTCTTGCGGTTGCAGGGGAAGGTGCCGGGAGTGGAGGATGGGTTGGTGGGGGGTGTGGACCTGACAAGGGAGTCACGGAGGGAGAGGTCTTTTCGGAACGCTGATAGGGGAGGGGAGGGAAATATATCCCTGGTGGTGGGGTCCGTTTAGAGGTGGCGGAAATGACGACGGATGTTATTTGGTATTGATACTAGAAATAAGTATTCAAAACACATTTTTTTTTCTAAATTGTCAATGAAAATTGATTTTAAAAGACTTCTTCTAATCAATCTGGTCAGAGATGTTATTACACACTTTTGGAACAGGTAAGACTTGAACTCAGGCCTAAGGCTATTAACTACAAGCATGCCAGTGAAATTATTTGAAATTAAGAAATTTATTGAAATGGTTGAAGGAAGGGAAAATGGTAGACTTACTTATGAGTGCAGTTTCTGGGTTGTCATCCGTCTTGTCGTGCACCCATTCTGGAGGGTGTGGGCGAATGTTGGCTTGAGATGCAGCATAAGCCACAGGGTCATTACTGACCCAGGCAGTCAGGTAGATGTAAAAAGCATTTGGGTTGATGATTCCATCAGCACTCACTAGGCGTTGTTTAGTCAACTGTAACCAGATGAAAAATTATTTTGAACACATGAATCTTTTATGTTTCTCTTTCATCAACATGTCTCATCGCCACACAGCAAAACAGAAACAACTCAATTGAACATATTGCTTAAGCAACACAAGCTTGCCTTCACACTTCTCACAGGACTGAATCTCAACTATTTTTTACTTCAACATGAAGCTACAATAAACATTACAAATACTTCACTTTGCAGCAAATTCCCTTTAAGAATTTTAAGTATCTATAGAAACAATATAAAAGCTAGAATAACAAAAAAGGGAGAAAGAAAAAACTTGGCAAGAGTCCCTGTGCACAGTTAACCTCTGTTGTTAACACTGAAGGAAATGCCACCCAGCAAATGGAGGAGAGCTATAAAAATAAAACAACATCTGTACAAATTTTGCTAGCACTTGCTTCTCCTGACCTGTGTATATTCGGAAAATGCACCATGCCAAGAAACAGACAGAAGTGAGATCCTGCCTGGGTCACCAGGGGGGCAATCATCTTTTGAGTGTTCATCTTGGACAAGAAGCAGAATACACTATAGTGTCACAAAGAAGAGTCTACTATTGCCAACTTTTGCACTTTTTGGTGGATGTCTGAAAGGTTAAATGTTAAATTACATTCATGGAAAATATGTATTTCGTTGCTTTAAAGCACACTGACCATGCTTCCAATTTCAGGTCTTTTTGAATGAAATGAAACACAACTGTGACAGAAGTACAAAAAAAAATTGATTTTCAGGCTCTGGATTCAATTACTCCACAGGATATTCAGCAACTGTATGTCTTCAGCTGTATCTGGAATCAAACAGTGCAGCTAGCAACCCCTGTGGGCATGGCACACTTTTCTCCCTCCCAGGCACAGGAAATTACATCAGAAGTTACAGGCCAACACTTTGTCCCAAAAGCTACACCTAGTAAAGAATGAACTACTGTATTTACCAGGGTAAATACTCATTCAGAGTAACTCTACATTACACTTTTGTGACTTATTTCTTTCAGTGTTAACGGGTATGCTGTGGTCTGCAGTAAACCAACATGTTTTACACCACATAATAACTTTAAACAATGTACTCTGTAAAACTGTCATCTTGAATATGACGGGCAAGGTAGAGAATAAGCAGAACCACTCTCAGCACATTATTGATGGGATTCTGCCAAAAAAATAGGAAAAAAAGACAAATGGCTTGAACAAGAACCTAATTGCTTTTTCAGTGCTCGGTACCATTCCACAGAGATTTCACATTTGTAATGAAGGCAGACAATAAAAAATTGTAATTCTGTAACCTTATGTGCAGAAGCCATGTGGAGAAATAATGTATTACTACAAAAGGGGCCACTAAAATGTTTGAGGAATTTTGGGTTCACACTCAGCAACTCAGGAGACAAAAGAAATTTAGCGATTTTCTCACTCGTCGACAAAACAGGCGTTGATATCTTAAGAAATGCCCTTACCTGACTTAAGTCAGTTGGCCTATGTCTGTTGCCAGTCTGAATTAACAACTTGTATGCCAGAACACCACCATCAGAACCATTTTTATAACTGTTGCGAGTAATCTTCCCAGCTTGCCATTCCCTATCAAAAGTGTCTTGCAAACCTGACGAGACAAGAGGGTGAAATTTTTGTAAACAGCAAGTTAAACTCCAAAGCATTTTTTTAACTGTCACATACTCCAGTTAAACTCGAGATGTGCTTTTACTGAATAGTAGGCGTTTACAGTTATAGAAATCTACAGCACAGAAAAAGACCCTTTGGCCCACTGGATCTGTGCCAGTCGAAAACAACCAGCTAACCATTCTAATGCCTCCACTGTGAGCATACTAATGGAAAATGTATGAAAATGAGGATCAATTTTCTGTAACATTCTTCTTTTTGCCTTGGCAAATAGCTTAAGAATTTTTGTGAGTTGGAAAATTTATTGAATTTAAAAGATAAAACAAATATATCATTGAACTATATTGGTCACAAAGGTCAGAGATCCGATTCTTGTTGAAAATGCCTGTTTGTATGTGTAAACTTGTCCACACTAAATGTTTCCTTATTTACAAGTTCACCTAAAAAAGTGCACTAACATTTGTAACAAGAGAGGTCCGAGGTGGCATTCCCCACTGCTCCACCCCTGAATTGAATTGCTGGCTGCTTGTCTTTAGGCAACAAATTGACAGGTGGCAATTGAAAATTTCCCCACAGCTCCCAAGGCTGGGTAGGCTGATTAGGGTTCTTCTTCTCAACTGCTGTACTCCAAACAGCATTTATACTAATTCAAAATTTGAACAGCTTGGACTTGATTGTGATGCATCTTGTGAATGAATAATTTGTGAGGTATTTGTCAGGTACATGCATGAAAATTGACCAGGAACTGTAGTCACCACACATCACTTTCTTAAAGAGGTGGAAATGTTGATTACTTTAGCAGCATTACATTCGCACGTACATATCAGTTCCCCGATAAGAACAGTACATTTAGCTAAAGACAGTTGTAGATTTTGTAGGGATGAGGATCCTTAGAGAAGAAATTTCAGTAGAATAACAGAATAATTGGCAGAAAAAGTATGTTAAGAGACATTTGATATTAGATAAGGCAAATTGGTACCACAGCAAGTTAGTTTGGTAGCCTGCTGCACTCACAGCGGAGGGTCTCAAGTTTATGACTGGAGTTCTACATATAGTGAGCTTTGTGTCTCAGTTGGAATGTTTTGAAAAAGTGTAGAATAGCAGCAAGGCGTTCCCTCTTCCCAAAAGAGCACTGAGGAGGCAATGCATGGCACAGAGCATCTGGTGGAGGGGGAAGCCTGCCTCAGCCCAACCTTCAGTTAGGTGGTTGGCGGGGAGTAAAATCACTGCACATTTAAAGAAAAAAATGAGAGAAATAAAACAACATTAAGAAATAAAGATCTACTGAAACTTTTACAAAAGGCACTATACAAGAAACACCACAATTTGAATTTAAAAGTAGAAGGGTCCACAAACAGGAACAAACAAATTGGATGCTGAATAAAAAAAAACAGACTATGGAGAGTAACTAAAAGTTTGCTGAAGATGGATTTTGAAGGGATTTATAAAAAGGAAGAGAGAGAAAAATACATTTGCAGAATTGTGGAGAAATTTAGAAAGATGCCATTCATATTAACAATCTAGAGTCTGGGGTCTTAAATTTGCTTTGCAAATCATAACATACAAATGCTTTATATATTCTCATGAGACTCCTACACTGATATTATAATAGTGGTGTTATTTTGTTGTTTTACAGAACTTGATACCTTCCCTAAAATAGCAAGAACAGAATTACACACTAATAATATTAAAATTCACTCAGGTGCAATTTCAAAGCCATTGATACCAAAATATTCCTATGGCACCAAAAGTTTAAAAGCTGAAAATTTAGAAGCTAAAGTGCCAATTTTAACCCAATCAGGTTAGCAGAATTGCTGGTCAAAATATGTCCACCCCTACCACCGTGTCCTCTCCATCATTTTAATTTGGCTAAAGCAGATACGGGTATCTGCCCCAAAAGAACAAAGTCATTTTCAAACTGGCCTGTTTCATCACAGTTACATTACTGAGCACGCTTTCCAACATAGCTACACTTAAGGAGAAATACACATGGTGTGCCCAGTGAAACCAGCAGGAGATACCAATCTTGGAAAAGGTTCTTTTTAAGACAGTAGGAGCAGAGTTTCTTACCTTCAATTTGTGATTCACTGCCCAATCATCTTTTCCTATTCCCCATTCACATGTTGTCTCCAGGGATCACCTCAATGGGAGTAAGCTGACTGTCTGAACATCCACAGCCATGTGAAACATAACTGTTGCCCACTAACTTTGATGGTATTTCCCATTGCACTTGGACGAAGCCAGTGCCTGGATCACACACTCCACTGAAGTGGGTCATTCACTATTCGCTTTAGCTTCCTGCGCCAAGTAAAATTTATCCTTAAACATCTTTGAGCTCCCTCCTTATTTGCTTGTTTGAAGATGCCTAATACAAGAACTCCCTGATAATTAAGCTGGTAACTGTGTACAATATGAATATTATATTCATAGTAACCTTTTCTGATAGCAACATTATTACACAGCCAAATTCCATGGAATAGACTAAAGGAAAATATGTTCAGCACAGAGAGAAAACAGTTTGAACACACAAGTTAAAAAGTAAAATGAACTCAACCGTTCCTTGAGCACAGCATGAGTTAGCACTGTGTCCTCAATTCATTCCTCAATCTGTTTGACTTGGGCAGCACTTACAAGTTGTGATATCTGTTGCCAGCACGTGTAAAGATCACAGCCAACACCTATTCACTCTCAACTGTGATTTTCCTCTGCACCCTTTTAAAAAGCATGGAAGATCACTTGCTGTTCCAAGCAGGTAATTTGGATCAGATTTGGAACAGGAAGCCACAACCCTGTACAACGAGCCTCTGTGTGAGCAGATGACAAACCACATACCCGGACGTTTAGACCCACCTCACAGCTGCACTGAAGCTGTAATCAAAACCATCATTACAGATCTGATAGGTTAACTACAGCTGTAAGGAGATAAGGCTAAAGAAGCCAGGCACAAATGCCATTGCCTAAGGGCTGAACTTGCTCATTCCAGTTTGAAAAAAATTCCCACATCGGCTACAGACATCAACTTAAAACAAACTGGTTTGAAACAATGGCAGCAGCTTCAAAAACACACACTGCGCACCTGCCAAACTTGATGCACATTCCCTGGCCCAGCTTGGAATGAAGAGGAACCCATTTGTAAATACTACCTATGTGGTTTCAAAGCACTTTACTCAGTGTGGCCTTGGCTTGCACGCATGTTTTCAAAGCTTAGCTTCTCTAAACAATGAATATTCAACTGGATTATCTTCTAACTCATCAACACAAACACTCAATGCCACAACAGTAATGAACTTTATAACTACCTGATAACAAAATACACCAATTTACAGAATTTAAATACTGTGCACAGCTCTTAATTTTTTTATCTGTAGAATAAAGATCACAGGAAACAAAATGTTTCCAAATTTTTACAATAAGATATAGTATAAAACACTCAATGTTTTCTGTTATCCACCTCAATTCATAATTTCACCATGCTAATATCTCTTTGATCCCAATTGCTACTGGAGTCCCTACTACAAGTCATTCCTCACTGTGCTTCTGATATCAGCTCAATGCAACTGTTTTGCTGAGGGATCAGACTCTGCTATGCACTGCTAGTGGCATTTTCTGATGCAGTAAAACTACCATGATAGAGAATTCTTGCCAGCAATGACAGAAATAGTCCAAAGCTGGAGTGAAGCAGCCACAACAGAAGTGGTTGAAAGAGGTGAATCAGAGAATGGAATAGAATGATTCTGGAGAAACGAATGGGAACACAAGTATCATGGTGGTGAAGAAGGCAAGTTTTCCCAGACTTAACAACAAAAATAACACATCTGTAGCCTTTCAATAGTTTTCATCAGATCAGTTGAGCCTGAGCTGAACATCAGTTCGTGAATGAAAATATGCATGTACACTGACAGACAACCTCTGGCTGTTCTTCTTCTCCAGATTTCTCAGATTGGAGATGCTGAGGGTAACTGCAGCAACCCAGCACTGCAAATGATTTTGTGATCTCTGAAGACCTTTTATTACTAAAATTCGTAATTCAACATGCAGTTATCTACAATATGCTAAAACTAATCTCTAATTAATGGAGCAGGGATTTGATTTATTGTCTCTGGGAGAAATGCGGGCATGACACTCCTTGATTGAACTCCTTCTGATCGATCTTGCAGAATGTTTCTAACAGAGGCGCCCTAGACATGCCCTTGGGGCATGGCAAACTATTGCTACAGGGCAAATCAGGAAACCTATATCCACCCACAAACCTGGGCAAAGTAAACTCTGGAACTCTTTGGCGGCAGCATCTCAGCACTTGATCTGCAATGTGCCAATCCCTTGCAAATAGTCTGGCACCAATTACACTCCAAACAATTTCAATTAAAATTCTACATGACAGACCATTGCACACTTCTATTCCTAAAAAGGCTTTTGTGATAATTTTATCAAATATACATGTACATTGCTAAATTGTTATTCTTCTAGATGAACTTCAAAAAATCTATACTTTATTAATCTGCTGCAACTTGAATTGAAATAACTATTTTAACATAAGAAGACACATGAAGGTGTTTCACAACAACATAAATAGACCAAAAAATACAAGGTATGAGTACCGATTTGGTGTTCCTCTTCAGAACTGAAGAAAAGCTAATACATACTCGCTTGTTTGAGGCTGTGCAACTCTATTAGTTTTTTTTAACAAGACAATAAGTCGAATAAGTAAGTATAATATTTTAACTTATATATCTGAATCGAATGTTTTAAAAGAAGATAAGATTGTTATTGTTACCTTTTAGCCAGTTGTGAAAGTAGTGCAGCCACATGTTTGGAAGCTCTCCATTATCTTCCAATAAAATGAATTTCACATTTCTGAAGCTTTTGTGGAGATAGTACAGCAGGTGCTGAGCACTGGGATAGTCTGTTTCTTGTTTAGTTACGATGTACATATTATAGAAAGAGAAGTATTTAAACTGTGCTGCGATGAAGTCATATTCTCGTGTTTCACGAGGTACAATGTCAGTAAGATCCAGACCATCTCTGACTGTTGTGGTTCCATACAGACTGATCCCAAGTAAACCCAAGAAAAGCAATGTGACCACAATCTGCATCATAAAAGATAAGAAAGGAACAATCAGGTTGGGAACTGAACAGAATTCACAGGGCTTAAACATGAAAGGAACTGGACAGGATTAATTAAGTACAACACTTGACGGTAGCCCAAATAAACAATCTGATTATGAAGGATCATCAGTGGTAATTGTTAAGAAATCTCACAAGTGACTTTGGCAGATGGTGTTGAGCAGAGGTAATGTTGTCATGTTGCAGATGCACAAATGCCAGGACAATTACAGTACTCTAAGGGAACTTACAATTAACATTATCATAGGTAATATTATAGAGGCAAATCACAGCACAATCTAAAGGTGTAACTGCAACTGTACATAGACTTTACATTTTTTAAAAACCAAATCTTACTATCTAAATTGTCCAAAGTAGGAGTTTTCTATACATGTGGAAATAGAATGTTGTGATTCACTCTGCAATATATATTTTATATAACTATGTTCTATCTCGTGCAATAATGGGTAAAAAGTGAGGTCTGCGGATGCTGGAGATCAGAGCTGAAAATGTGTTGCTGATTAAAGCACAGCAGGTCAGGCAGCATCCAAGGAACAGGAAATTCGACGTTACGGGCCAGAGCCCTTCATCAGGAATGAAGGGCTCTGGCCCGAAACGTCGAATTTCCTGTTCCTTGGATGCTGCCTGACCTGCTGTGCTTTAACCAGCAACACATTTTCAGCTCGTGCAATAATGGTTTAATCTTAGTGGTCAACTCTGCATTGAAAATCGCCAGATATGGCTCTAGATTCTATTCTGGCATAATAGCCTCTGTCAAATTTGCTGCAAAGGAAGACAGTGGGATTAGAAGGTACACAACTTGCTGGCCTCTATGTAACTTGGAGCCTTCTTCTCGAGCAGTTGAGTTTTCTGTTTCTCCTCACCTCTTTTAATGCCCATATAGGTACCCAAGGAGGTCACTTGGTCTAGCACATCCCTTCGTACTGGTCCATTCCCTTCCCCTTTCTGCTACGCTTTTCCTTAATTTTACAAAGTATCTATCCATTCCCTCTTTATTGGCCATCAAGAATTCTAGTTCAACTGCTGTTTTTAGTAGAGCATTTTATGTCCCAACAATGTTGTGAAAAAGCTCCTAAACATCTCCTCTATTTATTGGTAATAATGTTAAATTTATATATAAAAACTAAAAGCAGATGCTGGAAATCAGAAATAAAAACAGAAATTGCTGGAAAAGCTCAGCAGGTCTGGCAGCATCTGTGCAGAGAAATGCACAGAGAAATCAGAGTAAATGTTTCTGGTCCAGTGACTGAATCATGTTTGTGATAAATTTATATAAATTTTATCAGTGAATCAAGAACCACATGCATGACAAACCTCCTCTTCCAATAAAGAGATGTGTTTCTGAATCTTTGCTTAACTCTTTAAAATGTTCCAATTTCATTCATATCTACTCCTCATTCCTCTTAAAATCTACACCTTACATTTCACTGCATTAAGTTCAATTTGACATCCATTAGTCCAAATTCTTGATTTGTCTATACCTTCCTGAAGCTGCTTACAGTTTTATTCACAGTTAACCTGGCCCTGTTTTTGTACTGCCTGCAAATTTTGTTACTATCCTACCTGCAGAGCCTGCCTAACTTGGATTAGAATGAGAGATTGGATGATTCCCTCTGCCATGTTGATGCCAGGTTGCAAAGTTCTGAAAGACCCCTCATATCTACTCAGAAGGTTGAATGCAAATACTTTTTCATGACACTAGATTAAATAGTATTTCAGCCAACAGAAAACAAAGGTAAGTGTTGCGGCTCTAATACTCACCTTTGTTGTTCGCTTTAGCAACAGTGGTGCATAATGCTTCTCAGCAAAAGAAGAGAGAGTCCATTTCGTGCAGGGTGGATCTACACAGTTACTATTGGGGTCTGTAAACTGGGAGAGAAGATCTCGTGTTGAGCTAGCAGTCTCTGGGCTTTGAGAGCTAAGTGAATCCTGTGTAGTTGTAGTGACTGGTTGAACAGATATTTCAGATCGAGGCTCAGCAGTTGTATAGTAAGCTTGGGTGTGAGGATTGTACTCCGTGCGTAACTGGACAGTAGACTGCATGGTAATTTGAGTCTCATGGGTAAAATTTTGATTGATGTACGGTGGTGGTGGTTGGCAAGGATGGTTGTCATTGGTATCTCTATAAGCTTGTGACTCAATTTGAATCACTCGGTTGGCACAAGGACTAAAAGAAAGAGAACAAACATTTATGTTATGGCAGTGCAAAGGTAGCAACACTTTAATCCTCCAAGCTATTCATTGTTACATCTAATCATTTACAACTATCATTCTGCATGGAATCCAAGAGATCAAATATGCAAATAAGCCAAGCCCAATACTACACCGCAACCTGGACTTTTCCATATGGATCTGTGTTTTATCCTAAACAGCCTGACAAGAAACTCACTGTAGTGGTTACTGTGGGCAGGAATGTGAATGGAAATAATGCAGCTGGAAAAAAGAATGTACAAACAAAGAAAAATTCTCCAAAATCTGGCCTCCTTTTCTGACCTACTGCAAATCTGTAACATTCCTGTTATTGCACATGATGTGAGAAACACGCAGTAACCTGCCATCCTATTGGCATTGTTGCAAAAGGAAGCCTTAGCAGTGCTTACGCTAAAAGAACAATTTTACTCACCAAAGCTAGACCCTAAGCTATTTGTAAACTAGTATCTGAAATTTACCACCAATTACTCTAACTGTCCTTTGTACACAGTGTGCACCATGTGTGCCCGTCCTTTGTCACAAAGACCAACTGCAGGCTAAATTCTTAGCTATTATTCTGAATTTCTGATAGCAATACTGATTTTTTTTCTTCGGTATCAACAAGAAATCCTATTAACTTTTCAAATCAGTATTATTAAATAAGTGTTTTGTTAAATGGGATGACAACTTGCTAGCATTTAAATATGAATGGAAGTAATCAGTTCTACTAAAATTCATGGGAAAATTTGTAATTCTCTCCTACAGACCACAACTTTTCAATTTATCTTTTACTTTTCCAGAGGCAAAGAGCATTTATTGCTCTTCAAACAATTCTGCTTCTAGTAAATTATCCAGTCAAAAAAAGTCATAAAACTCATTCTTGTCCTGCTTCTCAAGAAAAGCAGTGCTGCAAAGCTGTGGGGTCTTTTATTCACATACCACAAAACCTTTAGAAGATATACAAAAGTCAGCTTTTCAGTTGGCCCATACCTTGTAAAACAGCAGAGGATGTCAAGTCTCCTAACTTCCCTGCGGTAGAGATCCATGCTGAGAATAGCAGGGAAGATGAGCAGAACCATGGCAAAGTTAAATACCACAACAACAGCAGCCTGGAAATGAAAATTAAACACAATCCTTTAGAGAAAATAGCGAAACAAGTAAACTGAAAGTATCTGGACACTTATGTAACAAATATTAAGTAATCACAGCATCAAAATGTTTAACATTATAATATTTTATAGAGGAAGAAAGGTTCACATTACTCTTGGTGGGGAGGGGGAGTAAATGAACAAGTAATTAATGGCAAATCACAAGCCCTCTTCAAAAAGCTTTTAACTTTTCCAAAAAAATACTTAATGTAATTTTGTAAATAAGTAAAACATAATTACCAATTTTATTTTTAAAAGTTTGTTTTAAAAAGCCTCCATTCTTCTAACTTATTTTTCAGAAAGATGAAGTTTCAGTTTGTTGTTGCCATGCATTGCTCACACATTTACAGTATAGTGCTTCACCTAAATCAATGGACCTCTGTGTAAGTTTGTAACTTACACAGCATTTATCAAAAAGAACAAAGTCTGGGCTAATATTCCATGTAGTAATGTGCAGTGCACCACAACTAAACAATGAGGACAGCAGTGAAAGGCTCACATCGTTAACTGGAACAACAGTATCCCCAGAAATCTGAAATAGTTACTTATACTTTGCTCATACTTTGTACAAGTTGCAAAAACAAACCTCAGAATTGTATTACAATCCTGTGTCTCCATGGCTGAGGTAAGAATAAAATTATGTTTAAAAAGGCAGAGGTGCATGTTAAATGCTAATCATGGATTATCGGAAGTTATTTTCAGGAGTTTGAAACAATTATATTTTATAATCCTAATTCAATGTAAATTGAATAAATTCTTCAAAAAATGTTTCTGAATGAACATACTAACTCTGAAAGTGAGTATATCAAACTTAATTCCTGTAGGTAGATTGACTTATGCAATTTTTTAAAACTATAAATCAAATTGGTCAAACAATTCAATATGTATAATCAATAGTTCATAGTTAAGTTAGTTACTTCAAGCTAAGGTTAAAAAGAATGAAAGCGCCTCTGCATGAGGTACAGAATGAGAAGCCAGCTCAGTAGGGGCCCAGTTCAAGGTACATGCTGTATACACCATTCCAGACCACCCAGAGAGAATGGATGTAATGCATAGCCAGAGGTGATGAGCAGATGATGAGGCCTGTCATCCACAGTTCCTACCTTATTTGTGCCAGATTGCAACTCCGCTAGATTTTCCCTTTGTTATCCTTTTCAATACCTAGTTCTAAATTGCTGCAACAGCTTTTTTTTCAGAGTACAAGGCAGGGGTCTACAAAGGTTAAAGGATTGGGGAAAGAGAGAAGCTATATTGCCCATTTTCTGCACTTACTCAATCTGACTCAACTGTGCCAAGGAGTTTATTATTCTCCTTTTCCATACAGTGTAATGTTTTCCAACTAAACCTATTCATACTAGATAAATAAATATGCATCGATGTATTTAAAAGTTCTTCAGCAGGTTTCTGCAAGTTTCACAAATTTGCCAATTTAGATCTGATTACCTTAATATACTCTGTCAACTGTGACACCAAAGCTGATCAAATTTAGATTTGTTACTTGACCAACAATTCAGAAGAAGAAAACTATGCCAAACATTCCAGGAAAAATAACAGGGAAAAAAAAGGAAAGAAGAAACCATTGATATGTGAGACTGAAAGCAGACTGTATTTGCAAGAGCTAATCAGGAAACCATTTATTCTCCCTCAGCGGCTGGATTGATTTACAGATAGTGGGGCCTCAAAAGATGTGGATACTTTGATAATTATCTCACACTGTCTTAAGGAAAAGGTCAAAGTCAACTCCCTTTCTGAACACATAAATCAGTTGGAATTCTTTTTATATAAAAGTCAAACCAAGTTTACGAAAAGAGGAAAGCCTCACATTTTGTGTAAACTTGAATACTAAATGCTAATCTAGTGCTTTGCCAGCCAATCAAACTGATCTGAGCAGGTGATTAGGGAACTGAAACTTACACCATCAAGGAAATTTGCTTCTGTACTTTCTACATTGATATTCATTTTAAATAGGTATTTAGAAAACACAGTTTTGCAAATATTTTCTCAACTTCTGTAAGTACAACCTATTACTGTAACCAACTTGTCATTTTTAGCTTCAAAGTGCTGCCCTTATGGCAGTATCTAGCTGCTGAAATTATTATCTAAGGTATCAAGAAAAATTACAGCCCTTCACTTCCGCTGGGGAGGTTATAGGTCAAGCAGCATGAAAAATGAGTAGAGACACAGGTTACAAAAAGCAAAATTACTCTTTTGAAATAGTACAGTTTATCTGCACTGTTGAGGTTACCTGACCTCATAAATTGTCTCCATGTTAAGCTGAAGCAATTATGTCTCCAGTCAGCAATACTGAAAAAAAAGTCTTCATTTTCCTAATATCAGCTAGCCTGCAGTAGTTAATTTTTGATTTGGAAAACATTCTACTCAAAAATGAACTTATTATCATGAGTCAATTCATGCACACATTTACAATAGGATCTGTGTCAATTAATTGAGTTCCTTTACTGGATTTGATCCAGGATAAGTATTAAGCATTTAGATTACTCATTTGCAGATTTTTAAAGGATGAAGTTCACTTCAATGACTAGAAACATACTGCTACTTCATAATTGAAACTGCAGAACTCACTTTAACTTGCCTGTTTAGCAATAAAAGTGACTGCAACCTTATATACGGATAGCCTCAAAAGTACTAAATTATTTCACAAGGAATTTCACTTATAGTGTTTATAGTTCTGGCAAACAAGGCATCATTGTAAATGCCATTAAATACTGACCACCTTTAAATTGGAAAGGATTTACATGTTTCATGACAATTGTAGAAATTCACCAGAAATATTTTCTCCACAACAGGGTTATCACAATGAATTGCAGTGTAATGGCACCTCTAACATTGTCCCTAGTGACAACTTGTTGACAATGGTGTGCATTTCAGCCAGATTTCTTCAATCATCCCTTTGATGGTCTCTACCCTACTATAATAACAGTATTGCTGAAAAGTAAGACTCACACATGTCACCATTTCATTAAAACACAATTTAACTTGTATACATAACTTCTGAGATCACAATTTATTTTTAAAAAATGTAACATGTAGCTCACTCAGTAGCAATGGCATTGACTCTTTTTGAAAAAAGATCTGATTGGTATGGCTTCACGTACTTGTAAGGAGAATGCTCTTAAGGCAGGGATAGGTATTAAAGCAGCCATGAAAAAGGCAGTCACATTGCTGATGGAGGTAAGGGCCACACTTGCTCCAGTTCTCTTTAGACATTCTCCTGTTCGGTCCTGCAGAGGGGAAGAATAGGACAAAGAAAATCAAAACAAGTTTTTTGATGTCTATTTCCATAAGACATCAGGTGGTACAAAAAAATTAAACAAAAACAGTTCTTCTGAATACATGGATCAAGTTTATTAGTACTGTTCATAGAAAGTAACATTAGTGAAGGAGAGTAGTTTAGATTACCATCTTGGCTATAAACATTGCCAACAGTACACAAATACAACACCAATTACAATCAACTTTGCAACTTTGGAACTGCTAATCTTTCTTTTCCCCTGAGTTGAAATACTATTCAACTTAACCTTCTAAATGCTTCGCTGACATCGCTGTACCAAAAATATCTACTCTTTCTGGGAAGTAAAACCTGGCATTTGGACAATTGCTCAGAAAAATAACAACAAATTTCCGTTTTTGAAGGAACACAGTAAGTTCTACATTATGCTAGAAAGTCGAGACATACAGAACAGCAGCGCCCATCTCCTCCACAGTATAAAACAGTTAATTTCTTTAGTATGATCTAGTCATATGTTAAATCTTCTACTCACAAACTGCACCGCAACCCTATTGTGCTGGAGAAGAATAGTGGGCATTTTTTCATCAAAGCTGAATAATCCCTGTTTTTGATACAGCTATTCCTGCATTATCCTCATATTTTGGCTGATAGCATATCTGCAGGGCTACTAACACAGAGTGACACTCCTTTTTCTAAAAAAAAGGGTGCAGCAGTGAAATGCTGGACCACACATTGAGTTAGTTTGTCATTCAAAACCAGAGAGATAATGTTTTCCTACCAAAAGGAATTGTTTACCTTTTGATTTAAAACACATAAAAGGTTCAACAGAATGAGACAGTCAAAATGCTTTAAGCGTGCTAACAAAGACTTTAAAGTCAGTATATTGCATGTAGGGAGTTGTGGGTGGGCAGTTGCAGCTGTGTGAGGGTGAGGGTGAGGGTTTGTGGTTGGTGATGGGAAGAAAGTTAAGCAAATACAGGTTTCTGCCATATTATCAGTGAACGCCAAATTTCTATATCCAGGTTACAGACATACGCATGAGGTTTGTTAAAAGCTAACTGAAGTCCAGGCAAGTACTTTCCATTTGGATTACTCTCCCCCGTCAATCCTTGGTTGCAAATAAATCTAATTACAAAAAAAAGACACCTGCTTTGAAATGTTATTAAATGTATCACCAAAGAAATACCAATGGAAATAAAAAGGAATGCAAAAAGATTATTTGCCAGTTTTCCTGAAATTAATTTCTTACTCTTACCTCAAATGGAATCTTTTTATTATGTCCTGCTTCACTGAATGCATGTGCCAAAAGGAAGATATCATCCACTCCCACGCCAAGAGCAAGAAAAGGCAAAACCTGCAGATGAAGACAATCTGAATTTAACAAATAAGTATCTCAGATATGGAATTTAAAATACTCTTATTAAAGCAGTTGCTGATGAGGTAGCTAATATCATTAGTGCTGTATCCATGACTACATTAAACAACTGTCAAAAATATTTTTCATCTGCATTTAATTTTATGAAGTGCTTGTAATGCTTAATTTTGTGAAAAATCTAACAAAGTCTCAGAGAGCAAAGTTTTGACTGGTCTACTTCACTGGCAGAGATATAGCAGAGGAGGCTGTATTTTTTGCTGATACAAAGAGCCTTTAACCCCATCTCACAATGCAGAGAGATAGTCATCAGTATAGACTGGCAGGCCACTGTCAAATGGCACATTAGTAGAGTCCACCCTGATTTGGCAGCAGATGTTTAAGGATCACACAGGTGATAGAAATTAAAAAGAAACATTTAACACTTTTCACCTATAAGAGAACCTTTTAATTAAAATTAAGTACCTTTGGTTGGTACAGCTTTGGTAGATTTTAGACCTTCAAAAAGCTAACAGTTCTCAATTGTCTAGGAAATTCCTAGACATGACCTAATGAAATGGGGTAGGAGTGGACATGGATTGTAGATTTACCTACAGCCTCCCATACCTGAAATATGGGACGGAATCTCAGATGAACCATGTTCCACCCCATTTTCTGGCCTTCAGTCCGGAGATCCACTGGGGTTCCTTAATATTTAAGTATTAAGAATAAGTACTTAGAGACATTTCTCTATGCCATAGGTGCTTTATAATGAAAGTTGTTGCTGTTGTAAAAGTAGTGACATTAACCTTTATAATATGTATGAAAATTTAAGGCCATCTATTTCAATAGCACTTAGTCCATTTCATTTCTTAATGCAACATCCATACATTGTTAACTTACAAGTCAAGATGAAGAAATTAAATGTTTAGATTTGTAATTTGGAACAGATTACCATAGGGATTGGGTTTTAAGTCAGTGATTCTGGATTAGTGGTGCTGGAAGAGCACAGCAGTTCAGGCAGAATCCAAGGAGCAGTAAAATTGACATTTTGGGCAAAAGCCCTTCATCAGGAATAAGCACCACTAATCCAGAATCTGGTTTCCAGCATTTGCAGTCATTGTTTTTACCTAGTTTAAGTCAGTGGTTGTATTAGTAATGCTATATTGTTCAATGGACAGCACACAATGTCATTATAATGTCCAATGCAATTTGAGATTGTCATGTTTAATTTGCCAATGGAAAAAAGTATTTCCTGTGATAGTTGTAACTGAGGTTTACCAGTACCAGCAAACCTATAACAATGCACCTTGGTCTACTCCATAGGTAATTAAAGTACAGCTAAAGAGTCAATGAAGCTTCAATTCATGGATGATTCATTTAATGGTCTAATCTGCCTCCAGTTGATAATCAACCCCATACAATTTTAGTAGTTAGACTGCTTTGTGTTTGGGTCTAAATTCAGGGAGATTAGTGACTACACTATGACTTCCATAGTTTACAATAGTAATTCTGACTCATTGTTTGGTGGCACAATACTAGGTTCATCAACAATTAGGCTTTCTACAATGCTATCAAATTTAATGGTGCATTGTTTGCTAATATAAATACTGTAACCAATTCATGGATGTTGCTATCCTGGAATCCAAATTTAATATGCATCAGTATAAACATATTTCAAAATGTCTTAGGAGGAAACATGGCAGCAAGAGGAAATGTATTATTTTATACTTCTGACAAAAAAAAATGACTTTGTCAATGCAAATTTAATCATTTATAATTTTGACAGTCGTGGATGAGAGCTCAGATCTGAAAATTAAAAAGACAAAATTAAGTTCAGACTATCTGGCTGGATTGTCATTCAGGAGGCAAGAAATGGGAGTTGGAATATTCTTGGATCAGCCTACTTGAGACAGTGCTTGAAAAACTGGGATCTTCTTTTCAGGGCTGTCTAAATGGTTCTGTGGGATTTTTAAATAAAAGCAATAAAACAAAAAAAAAGCCCTCTAGCCCTCATCTCTCTGCAAAGTCTCTATGACCCCTGCATGGAAATCTATGCCTCACTACTCATCCTCCATGACTCCTATTCCCATCATGCTCATGTAGACCCATCAATGCCCTTTCACCTAGTATACTGCTTCATTGTGCATTAATGGCAAAGAGCCCAGGTATCTATTAATCTGTTGAAGCATCAGTAGTAAGTAGAAAAAAACATTGCTGGATTGACAATATTTTTCTCTTAGATCTATTTCTCAACTGCTGAATATTTATCTCTCAAATTCAAAAGTTTCTGCTTTTAATATTTTAAAGGTCTGGTTGATTGGCACTTTTTTGCAATCACAGTAGTAGGGATGTTTAAAAATTGTTGTGAATGAATGATTTTTTAATGTTTTTTACACACAGCATTAACTACAGGTGAGAAAATTCAGCCCAGAGTGTGGTGGCAACTGTGTTTCATGGCCTCTGGTCCTCAATGACTCCGGTCGGCTTTTCTCACATGATTCTCCACTTTGTACCTCAATAATTATGGAACTGAGCTGGTCAGCACATTTCCCATGTGACCAGAAAAGTGGTAGCCCTTACCACCGGTGAGATCTCCCAGCTTACATGCCTTTGGCGTCATATATATATATAAGCCCAGTTGTTCCACCATGGATGTTGCAAGACAGGAACATCCTCTGAAATGGTTGTGCCTGATTTTGAAAATGTGTCCACTCCACAACAACAATCTGGAGATGCTGGCAGACAGGGTAGTGGACACGAGGACAGTCTTTTTCCTGCTGGCTGCCAAAGAATGTCATGCTAACAGATTCAGCAGTCCTGGACATACAATACAGCACAGGTCATGTTCTGCTTTAAATAAGACACCAGCACTGCACACAAGGAGGTCAGTATTTCTTGTAGTCCACAAGGGAACTGCTATCTTCCTTCTAACCTCATATTTGCAAGGCCTGCACTCACTTGAATTCTGCCATTGCATACACATCATATCTAGGCTAGTGTTCTATAACTCTCAGTACTGTACATGTCATGTTCACTAAACAGCTCTTACACATCTCCCCCTCCCAACCAATAAACTCTGCATGCCTTCTACATTTCCTATTCATTCATTGGAAACACTGGTTTATCCCACTAGACTGATGTCTCAACTGCATTCCAACTGATCTATCTGTAATCCCCAGACATTGATCTATAGCACTGAACATGACCAACCCCCGGAGTGAAATTAAATGAGCCCTTTGACTAATAGTGGGGGTACTTCCAGCCTGACAAGAGTCACTCTTCACCTACTCAGGATTCTTCTCCTCGACTTGTACACATCACCATTTGCTTGGAGTCTGTATGAACTTTGATGAAAACTGGGAGTGCAGGGAATAGGCCCAGGCGTAATGAAAACAGGTCTTGGCCACCTATTTTAAAAGTCTGTTGTGTCTCTCTAACTCTGCAAAAATCTAGCCCAACATTAATCAAATAGAAAGTAATATGCTCATTGTGTATCAGCATCTGAAAGCAGCCCATTTTCTCCATTTTCCAGAAAAAAATATTTGAATTTTAAACTGTTCCAAGGACCTGATCAAATCATTCAACACTGAGCTGACATTTTTTGGTCATATCCACCATCTCTTAGAATTGGTAGCATTTTCAGAGCCGTTTTTAAATAATATTTTACCTTTGTTTTGATCAGGCATTAGAAAATCAAAAGGTTGTAGAATCTCCTGGCAAGTCAGACATCAAAATAAATGCACTGACATCAGTCATAGAAATTTAGAATACACTGTTGAAATTCAAGTGATTAATAGAATTGAAAAACAAAAAGCCATTTATCCCCTCCACTTTACTCTGTAAACTGACTGTTCATAGACCTTGATGACGATGTCATTACAATATTCTTTGATTTAATCTTAAAATTCAATGAAATTTGTGGTTTATACAGAGGATAAATTATTCCTCTTTTGATGGATAATATAACAAATAGCATTATATAAAACAGAATGATGAAAAAGATAACTTCCTTTTCTTTGGTACAAAGGAATTGATTTTATATTGTACCTGAGTTGTTGCAGCATTAAAGGAAATTCCAATCAAAGAACATAGACCCAATCCTGCAGCCACTGACAGTGCAACCAACAAGACGCCTGCCAGTCCGACAGCACCCTGGGACTTGGCGGAGTCCCATCGTAGCATGGTTAAACAGGCATAGGCAAGCTGCAAGCAGAACAAAGGAGAAGACAAGCATTAAAATCCAATTTTTCCTGATGTTTTCCAAACAAAGAATTATTTTAATACAACTTAAAATGAAATAAAACAAGGAATTAATGCATTCGTCCCGCTCAAAGGCATATGTGTGCAGTGAATTGTGACATTTTATGAAGGTACGATCAATTAGTTCTTAGATAACAGTCTGGCTACGTTGTTTTTGATTGTTTAATTTTGCTAACGCTATTGTGTCCATAGCTGCAATCTCAGATGCATGGAATACCTTACCATTAAAAGATAGCCACCAGCCACTCGTATAACACTGACACTGGAAAATGACTTGAGGATGTCCTCAAGGGTAGTAGTAGAGAATGAAAGAACCTTCTGGGTTGAATTCTGTGCAACACTTTGATGGACAACCTAGCAAAAGAAAGTAACTTTTAAAATAAATGTTCATTTGATTGCCTTTAAGAATTTTTAGTGAAAATGTATCTAAATTTAACAGTTTTCTTAGAACTGTTTCAACAAAGGATAGAAAAATGACCAGATGAGTTAATAATTAAAGATTTCATGCATTAATATAATCTAAATCTAATTTTGAATTTTACCTAAGGTACACAGTAAAATTGAAGATTGAAATAAATTATTTCACGCTTCTCATTATAGTTGCACTGAATTTCTGATTTTCAGATTCTTATGAATGTCCTAATCTGCTTATATGTAAAACAATTTCACTTTCTTCACTAGCCAACTTGCAGCACCCCACAACCCGTTCCACTTGACAGTAAAAGTCACCACGTAAGCAATTCATCAGGTTCTTCTTCAGCCAAAAAAACAAAAAAAACCCAGAGCTTCTCATTCATGCTTCATTGACTGGCCAGCACACAGGGTCACAGGCTGCTTCAGAAAGGTCACTGCCCGGGAAACAAATGCCAGATGATGTCACATGACCCTACCAATGGGACTGCAGTGTGAGCAGATTCTGTGCCTAGCTAATGTTTTCCAGACACCTTTTTTAATAAACAGAGTAATAATCACAGTGGGCGACTGTTGCTCAGTTCAGTGTAGCCTTTGTTTGTTTCTATATTATGTTTGTAAATGCAGCTGAAAACAAATGTTATTATAACTTTGGTTGAAGTATTAGCACAATGTTTGTCTGTACTAAAAATGCAATCTCCACAGGTAGTATTACGAAATTAAAGCTGTACCAATGATTCTGCGTCCCAACAGGTTTATCTCAAATCAGGCACTGCATAGCATAATTTTTTTTGTAGCCTGTGCAAGCAAAGAGAGACAGAAGCAGGCTTCACTGCAGGAAACCACATCTGGAGGCTAAATAGACCATTCAACAGACACATCCTTCCTATTACACATTGCCTTATAAGCAAAGTTTTCTAAACATTGAAACACAACTTATTCCAACCAGTTAAAGAGAAAAACAAATACATAAAAATAACAATGCTAAATATGATTTTACTTATTCAGAACAAGTTGGAATTATCAAATGATGGTTTGTAAAGAATATGGGAAATTTACAGTTCTTGAAGAAATATTTCAAAGCACTTCTTACATAGTATATATCCTGAAGTCCAGTTGTTATGTGGGGCTAATACATCAGTCATTCTTCTTAGAGCAAGGTCGCATAAATACATGGATGGCCACAATATAATAGAGTGTATGTATATTGTGGTAGTTAAGCCCTTCCTTAGATCCTAAAATATTACTTATGTACAGTTCAACATGCTGGTCTCACCTTATAACCAAAAGCACTTTTAATTTACTTTTCTGCATATTTTACCTCAACATATTTCCTTTGCCAGGCCTCTAGAATTGCTGCAGCTTTGTCCGGATTCCAGTTGATATCCGAAACGTAGTAATAATCCTTGAAGTGCTCATACATCTGCTTGGGGGTCATTAACTGAAACATAGTCTGAAAAGCCTGGGCACTGAACAGAGGCACAGAGAGATGGGGGATGGGAAAAAATAAACATTATCAGGAAGAGAACTCAGTTTACAAAGCCATAAATGAAATACTCAAGAGCTCTCAGCTATTTTTTCACCCTCTAAAAACATTACTTTTATTAAAGCTGAGACACTATTTAAGCGAATGAACTTCTGAAAAAACATACAATGTGCCAGTCCATTGCTTTGCATTAATAGAATTTTTTTGGTTTTGAAATAGTTCTATTTTTTTGATTAATTAATTGAGTCACGTACAAAATAAAGTTGAACATCACTTGAATTGGAAATTTTTATCAAGATCTGTTTGGTAACAAGCAATATGCTGAAGGCAGGAAGCCAGTACTATGTTCTTCATGACTGTTTACAAGTCATATCACAGTACACAGCTGAAAAAAGATGGGATTCAAGCAGGGTAGGTAGCACCATTCAACTACACTCCAAATCAAAACACTGTCTTTCTGAACTAAAGAAGTCTGTGAATAGGATTATGAATTGAAACAGAAAATGCTGGATAAAGCAACAGGTCTGTCAGTATCTATGGAGATTCTCTCTCCACAGATGCTGCTGGACCCGCTGAGTTTCTCCAGCATTTTCTGTGTTTGTTTCAGATTTGAGAATTATGGAATGCTTCCTTTTTCAGTTTAATGAATGTTCTCCCACAAATGATAGTTCAGTGACTTTAAATAACATGATATATTCTGAACCAGGCTCAAGTACTGGTACACACTAAAATAGAATTATTGGTTTAAATTATACATTCCTTAAAAATAATTTCAAATATATCTATCCATGTATTTCCATATATTAGAGGAAACAAAGCCATTTTAAAACAGCTCATTTAAATTGCAATGTCTTTACAAAACGTTGTTTTTCCAAAGACCCCTTTCTAGCTTAAAAAGGTCTATGATTCAAACTATATTAAGGCTACACTCTTCAACTTTAAAAAAACCTTCCCAGATGATCATTCAGTGAATATCTGCTGTAAGGGTAGGAAGTTCTGAACCCCGTGAACGGGCTCAGAACATCAACCAGGTGGCAGGGCAGCTTATCAGAGGCCTTCAGTTCCTCATTGCCAATGCAGAATCAGTGAGGGAGCCTGGGTGTAGGTGAGTGAGGTAAGGATGGGGGGGTCACAGGAAGAATGATGTCAGAAGGAAAGAGTAGGGTGGATGTCTGGCTCTCAAAGGCTACTCTTCCCCTGCCACCAGCTCAGATGCTGGCAATCTTGTGCTCTACCAAAGAACATCTACTCACCCTCCATAAACAATCTCATAAAGTAGCTTTGGTCCAAGGATCCTTGTTTAAATCTCAATTTTGTACCTTTCTGTCTCTCAATTGCTATACATCGAAATTGAGACGAGCTATAATTTGGGTTTGTGCAAATTGATTTTGGCTCTAGACTGATTTGATTGTTTACCTCTGTAGTATTCCGGTGCTGTTTTTTGTGGTACCTCCTAATATTAGTTCCTCTTGCCAATGCATGTACTTTTTGGACAACCCGTGACAACCACCACTTAATACCCGGGCAATATCTAAAGGCTGCAAATATAAAAAGCATCATTACTGGATAACATCCATATAATTATAAACAGTAACAACAGAGTTCATTAGTTTCCATACTGTTTCAGTTTATAATACTGATACACTTCTAATTAATACTTAAAGGAAATTAAAATTACCAATGTCAGCATTTCAGAATTAATCTTAGTAATAATTTCTGTGGTATGAATCTGAATTTGGGAAAAATGATTATTACTTACTGTTGTTGAGTTTTTATTAGGGGCAGTAAGTGGACAATCTGGATCTGCAGGGTTCAGGCATGGGCGATCCATGTAACCATGTCCAACTCCAGCCTTGTTCAGCATCTCCTCCCAACCACCCACTTCATACTTCACATTCTTCAACTCCTCCAGGAATTCTAAGGGGTCAAGATTCGTCCATTGCAACTGCAGTTTACCTCTGTCAAAAAAAAACCGTTTCAATTAAAAGATGTAACTGCCAAGGGGTTGCAAAGGGTGGACTTTTATTGAAGGTCAAGGTCTCTGCCCCCTCATCACCACAAATGCCATTATCTCCCTCTCACCCGCCACCCTTAGTGAACTCATTGACAAAGTGGTTGGGAAAAAATATTATGGTGCGATTATGGAAGGCCGGGCCTTACACTGGATTTACAAGCCCATCACCACTAAATTCCAGCCCATTATGAACCTAGTTTCACAATTAATTGAAAACAGATGGTGAGGGTCCATCATGAGTCATGAACAACATAATTGGTGCGTGATTGGCCTTAAATATTGGCTAGAATTTCATTCTTGTGGTGGGGACCTGCCAACATATTGTGACCCTTTTTTGGCTGTCTGCAGGATCCAGAAACACACCTTATGGAGCTAGAGGAATAAGTAATTGACTGGTTGACACTGGGGTGGCCATCCATCAGACCGATCCATCAACTGTTGATCAATCAGATGGCAAGCAGCCTCACTGCAAGTGGAAGAAGAGGACACTGCTGAAGGATGAATTCTACCCAACCAGGTAAGTGGAATTGGGAGGCAGAAGCAACAGTCATGCAGACCCTGGTGAGGTCATAGTTGTGAGATAGATGACTTGGTGAAATCAGTTGCTGGCCCTGATGGTGAGGAACTTTTGCCAGGCCCAATGAGTGCCTGAACAGATGTACCCCCAACTCTCCCCACAAATGACTGAACCCACTGCAAGACTATCACTGTTTACTTGGCATTACTTCCCTCATGCCAGAAGGGTAACCTGCCACTACCAAAATCCCAGTGACAGGGGGGTGAAAGGGAGATTGGTCCTTCAATGGCTCAACTGGTCGCTGAATAGAAAAGGTATCTGCCAACATCTCTGCCATTGGCAAGATGGCACTCTAATGGAAAAGTAGTAACGACAGAACTGGTATAGTATTGATAAAAACTCCAGCCTTATTCCCTCACTATTTTCCAAAACTACCACCTCCCAATTAGTAAAATCCAACCATTGGTGTACTCTTTCTGGTCCACACAGTATGTTTATCTATGCTATAAATTCCGTGGAATTAAATGTTAAGTTAGCTTGTTTAGTATGATTCTACATAGCATCAAATATCCATACAATGCACTACATATATTTTACTCTGTGGGCTAGATATTCATATTAAGAAAGGGCAAGAAGTTTGTTGCTAAAGCCAAATATTTGCTTTCTCTTTACAGTGACAGAAGTGAAGTGAAAATGTGCAACTTTTGCAGGCAGCCTACTGAACCATTTCACATCCCCACTGCCATCCAATTATGGTAATATTGCTGCTGTAATAAAGTGAAAAATCATTGATACATTTTCATCTTTAGCAGCCTCAAATGAGGATTGCCATACCAGATAATGGGAAATTAGTGCCTAGATTTTCCATTTATGGAGACTGAATTTAACTTCAATTGCCAGGCAGAAAGCTGGTGACAGAGTATCAACCCAACTCAAGTCTTTCTTTTCGCTGAAATGAACAGGAAAGCTCATTGACATGTATAATGAGTGGCTAGTTCACAATATTGTGTTCATCCCCTAATGGGGAAACTTGAAATCTATCCCAACAACTTCTGCTGTTAGTAAGAAATTTAACTTTGTCTCCTAATAACCTCACTAAAGTTAAACATACAGTGGTCTGCAACTTTCAATCCTAAACTTTATGAAGATTTAGAATGATATTCAAAGAATTTTTGGAGGGAATCCTGAGGGACAGGATTTACATATATTTGAACAACGCAAGGACTGATTAGGGATAGTCAACATGGCTTTGTATGTGGGAAATTTTGTCTTATCAACTTGAGTTTTTTGAGAAGTAAAAAAGAGGATTGATGAGGGCAGAGTCGATGTGATCTATATGGAATTCAGTCAGGCATTCAACAAGTTTCCTCATGGTAGACTGGTTAGCAAGGTTAATTTACATGGAATACAGTGAGAACTAGCTATTTGGATACAGAACTGGCTTGAAGGTAGAAGACAGAGAATAGTGGTGGAAGGTTGCTTTTCAGACTGCAGGCCTGTGACTAGCAGTGTGCCACAAGGATCACTGCTGGATCCACTACATTTCATCATTAATATAAATGATTTGGATGTGAATATAGGAGTTATGGTTGGTAGTCTGCAGATGACACTAAAATTGAAGGTGTAGTGGACAGCAAAGAAGGTTACTTGAGTGCACAATGGGATCTTGATCATATGGGCCAATGGGCTGAGAAATTGCAGATGGAATTTAATTTAGATAAATGTGAGGTGCTGCATTTTGGGAAAGCAAGTCTTAGTAGGACTTGTACACTTTATGGTAAGGTTCTAGGGAGTGTTGCTGAACAAAGAGACGTTGGACTGCAGGTTCATAGTTCCTTGAAAGTGGAATCGCAGGTAGTAAAGATGGCATTTGGTATACTTGCCTTTATTGGTTGGTGCATTGCATATAGGAATTAGGAGGTCATGTTGCAGCTGTACAGGACATTGGTAAGCCACTTTTGGAATATCATAATTCTGGTCTCCCTGCTAAAGGAAGGATGTTGTGAAACTTGAAAAGTTCATAAATGATTTACAAGGATATTGATGAGGTTGGAAGGCTTCAGCTATAGGAAGAAGCTGAATAGGCTTGGGGCTGTTTTCCCTGGAGCATCAAAGCTGAAGAGTGATCTTATAGAAGTTTAAAAAAATCATGATGGGTATGGACAGGGTAAATAGAAAAGGTCTTTTCCCTGGGGTGCAGGAAGTCCAGAACTAGAGGGCATAGGTTTAACGTGAGGGGGCTAAGATTTAAAAGGGACACAAGGGGCAGCTTTTTCATGCAGACAGTGGTGCATGTATGGAATGAGCTGCCAAAGGAAGTGGTGGAGGCTAGTGAAATTGCAACAGTTAAAAGGCATCTGGAAGGGTACAGAGAGATATGGGCCAAATGCTGGAAAATGGGACTAGATCTTGTAAGGTTATCTGGTCGGCATGGATGAGTTGGACAGAAGGGTCTGTTTCCAAGCTGTATGTCTCTATGCTCTATGACTCTAATTAACTGCATGAAAATCTTTAATCCAATATATTCTTGAAAGATTAAATTACACTTTTAATTTTAATAAGGTTCATCAATGCGCAATGAATTACAGTGATTTTTTTGAAGGATTAGAAATGTTGAGGGTTCGTATCTAATATGTAGTACTGTGGTGTTCCATTTATAACATTCATCAAACAGGAGGATGAAAGGATTCCCAGTAGAAGGACTGAAATTCAGAGGGAAGGACATACCTTGTTTATCACTAGCACCTCCTAGCGGTTACCAAAAGCACTGGGGTGCTGTGAGCCAACCCTAACTTGGGGTCAGGCTGAATAGGCAATGAAAATAAAATACCAAAAGCAAAGGATAACTTGCTCAAAGATCCTCAAAAAGTAAGGATTTCCCAAGTAGACTAAAAATAAGTAAGTATTTATATGTGGAGACAATGCAGTGGAATAAAAACACTATCATATTGTCCAATTTTTTTTCAGATCAGAAATATATAAACAGCAAATAAGTTGATTGCCTTTCCAAATAACTGCACGTATTTGTTGCCCTAATTATTTGTTTCTGTTTAATCTAAAGAAATATATTTTACTACATGTCCTCTTCCAAACGTTATGTCTGTTATTTTGATTGATATTGGGAGATAAATTAGCAGTTAATATGCATGTGCTGACAGTCTGTGCCTACTGAGACTTTTCCCCTGTTAAAATATGATGTCGTTTTTTTTTCACATTAACAGGAATAAGAAACTAGCATCTGGCAGCATCAAAAGATTGTGACATAATGTCTGATTACAGTCCTCCTGTATTATAATAACAGTTTTTCTACCTTAATCAATCATAATACCTGACCTTTATTGCCACTAATGATACCTTACTTCTTTATGCGCTTTGACAACCTGGCAAATGACCAACATCCCCCCCCTTTTGAATTTCTTCCTGGTGCTGACAGACTGGAGAGGCTTTTGGCCGGCTTATTTTGTGGTTCAAACCACATTGTATCTGCTTAACCAGGCTTGAGTCATTATTTCAATTCTCCCAACCAGAAAGCACAAAACCCTTATTTACAATTCCGGTTTTATATTATCAATTCCATGTCTCTCCCACCCATCCTTCCAGGAAGCCTCCAAACACTTAGGAAAGTGTTAGGATCATGATCCTATAAATCTACACAATGTTCCATGTCAAAATGCTCAATGTACGTGACTGATCATTAGTCACATGTCAGAAAATATGTTCTTACTATTCCACTGTTAATTCATGTCAGCAGGCAAAAACCTCCATTGATTATTGTGAATGTTGATAGAACAGAGATTGATTGTACCCGGTGTTCAGTGTGAACAGAATAAAAGGATTCAAGGGTAGAAATGTCATGGGCTGACTTTAATGTGCATGTGACCAAATCAAGCAACCAGGAGAATTGAATCTGGCATGACCGTTTTTTTTCATTAATATGAAGTGGACAATCTGCTGGTTTCTGTTGCTATTCGACAGGCAGCTTAATCATTTGAAAACAAAAATCAGGTTGTCTGATTAACTACAAGTGGCTTCAAGATTAAGGCCCAGACTGTGGCCTCAGGGAAGGGGTTCAGAGAAGCAGATGTGGAGCAGCAATTGGACATTACAGAATTGGTGGAGCACTCCTCTTCCTCCTAGTTCAAACAATGACCACTGAAGAATTTAGACAACAGCATGTTCAACTCTGCCATAACAAATTCCTGCACAAACTCCTAAAGTAATTATGAAACGTACAAATGTAAGGTGGTTCAGAAAAAAAAGTACAGAGGGTTATAGCTAAAGAAATACTAAGAGCAGTCTACATCCTAAAAATTTTAAACTAAAACAATCTCAAAGGTTTTCAAGTTCTTGACTATTGCAATGGTGAAGGACCTAATTATTATCCTGTATCAATGTATATGCAATGCATTACCTTGCAATTAGCTTTGCATATTTAAAATCAAAGGGTAAACATAAGAAACATCACAAGAAATATTTTCTAAGTCTTAAACTGTTTCTCTAAAACTGATAAATTAAATAAACGGGGATTAGGATTTACTTACGGCAGGTAGACTGTTCCCTGCTGTAATTTAGCACCTTCCCAGAAACAATCCAAAGGTGTGATTATTACACAAGGATACAATTTTTCAATAAGCTGGTAAAAACATAGAAGCATGGCATCACACATAGCTCAATAAGTATACCAAACATCAAAAATTAAATAAATCAAAAAGTGAAACATACTTTGTTCATTGGAATATACTTTTGATTTTAAAAACTTCCATAAATTTCAAGGGGGATCTGAACTCACCTGATCCATCCAACCAGTTTCTGTTACAAGTGCTCCTGATTTATAACATAAGTTGTCTAAGGTCCACTTTCTAAATAAAAACAGAAACAAGACCATCATGAGAAAACGGCTTGGTTAAAAAAAGTACATTGACACAATAAAATGAAATTGCAAGAAGGCCAAGTGACAATTCAAAAAGAAGACAACCAGATTTAACAGATCTGAAAAAAAGCAGTATGGTACACTGGCCACATTAAAGGCTCAAATGTCTACAGAAAGCAAATATTTCATTTGGTTTTGACAAAAAAGTGTTCTTCAGAAAATTTAGAAAATACTTAGAGGTACAACTAAATCAATGTCACTTACTTGTTGTACAAATAAACTTGCACTCTGCTGGCATTAAATGCAGAGTTAAGATGCTGTTGCAGCGCTTCAACTGTTAGAACACTAGCACCTTCCTCAGGAGATGTTTGAATCATGATCTGAGGATTGAACATGGCTTCCTCCCCTATTTTCTGTCGTGTGTATGATAGCTCTTGACTCACTCTTCCACCAACTGAGGGAGAAAGGGTATTTTTCAGTTATGTTACCAATACATTTCCAATGATATTGATTTGACACAAAACTCCTTTACAAATACACGATTTCTTAATAGATCACCATATTAAAAATTGAGCTGCATGAAGTGCAAATTTTTATTGAAACTTTTTACACTCTGTTGTGTTATTACTCATAATCACTATGTCAGTATATCTTTAAGACACAGGATCAGGAAATCATCAATGACATCATAGCATGTGACCTGAGGGTATACAGATCTCATTCTCCCTCCTACGTCTGACCTTATACTGGAAGCATATTCCTGCGTTGTACCTAATAGCTTAATATTACTTTCTATGCCTGAGGGACTTCCTGTTTGTATGTAATAGTTAGTTGCAATATATGACTGTTGAAATCTTCATAGAATTCTTAAAGTGTAGAAGTACACCATTCAACAACAGCCAACCCATATCCTATGCTATTCCTTCATTTCCCTGTACTTCCCCAGACACTATGTGCAAATTAGCATGGCCAATCCATCTAACCTGCACGTCTTTGGACTGTGGGAGGAAACTGGAATACCCAGATGGGACTCACACCAACACAGGGAGAATATGCAAACTCAATGCAGTCATCTGCTTGTGGGATCGAACCACGTGGCTGTGAGGCATCAGTGCTAACCACTGAACCACCATGCCCCCACAAAGTAATAACATGACTGAGGTAACAAGTCTTCAGTAACATGATAACATGATAACATTTTGGGCGGCACGGTGGCACAGTGGTTAGCACTGCTGCCTCACAGCGCCTGTAGACCCGGGTTCGATTCCCGACTCAGGCGACTGACTGTGTGGAGTTTGCACGTTCTCCCCGTGTCTGCGTGGGTTTCCTCCAGGTGCTCCGGTTTCCTCCCACAGTCACAAAGATGTGCGGGTCAGGTGAATTGGTCAAGCTAAATTGCCCGTAGTGTTAGGTAAGGGGTAAATGTAGGGGTATGGGTGGGTTGCGCTTCGGCGGGTCGGTGTGGGCTTGTTGGGCCGAAGGGCCTGTTTCCACACTGTAAGTCTAATCTAATCTAATCTAGTCTCATTCTGTACGTTAAAGAATATAACATAAGCATTGCTGCATCAGAAAAAACACCTAGCTGGAGGCAAACTCCTACCATGGTAGCAGCAGTGATCATTTATGAAAGACTTCAATATCTTTAATGCAGATATCATATTTTATGATCCCCTTATTCTTAAAAAAGAAAACTAATACAAAGACTTTAGGGGAAGCTAGGGAAATAATTGCTGGGTCCCTTGTTAAGATATTTGTATCATTGATAGGTGAGATGCTGGTGAGACTGGAGGTTGGCTAACTTGAAAGGGTTCAGAAAAGATTTACAAGGATGTTGCCAGGATTAAAAGGTTTGAGCTGTAGGGAGAGGCTTAATAGGCTGGGGCTATTTTCCCTGGAGCGTCGGAGGCTGAGGGGTGACCTCACAGAAGTTTATAAAATAATAAGTGACACGAACAGGGTGAATAGTCAAGGTGTTTTCTGCAAGGTAGGGGGATCCAAAACTAAGGGAATAGGTTTAAGGTGAGAGAGGAAAGATTTAAAAGGGACCTAAGGAGCAACTTTTTCACGCAGAGCGTGGTGCGTGTACACGTGGTGCATGTACAGAACAAACATGGACAAATTGGACTGAATGCTGTACATTTCCATGACTAGTGCACTTTTGAGCTGAAACACAAAGTCAGTGCATGACAATACAGAAACTGCAGGGTCTGTCTCTTAACGGAAGAACACACTTTTATACTGACAAAATCAAGGTTAGATGGCTTAGGGTGGCATCTCAAATTGGACTGGGGCATTCACTACATCTTTACTGAATTACAACTGTTCAAATAGAGCATGCACTTCTAATTTACAGAATAAGTAATAGATGATCCTGAGAAAAGAGCTCTAAGGATTTTGCTTGCCATTGGATTTTGCATGAATGATCAGAAAGATCTGGAAAATATCTGAAAGATTTTTGAAAACCAGCTGAAGATATATACTGTATTAATTTCAGGATTAACTAGCTCATGTCATATAGACTTCAACTTAAGAGCCTATTAAGCAATTTCAGAAGATATCACAGCAAAGGGTATGAGTGTGACCTATTGGAAATGGAACTACTTAGAGGCTCATTGAATTAATCCTCAACTCTGCCACAGTAAAAGCATTTAAGAAGGGACTTTTGGCAAGAGAAAGAGCCATGTCAGTGATGCATTATTGAGGATGGATACAAATATGAAGTCACAGTGTTAGAGGAACAATAATCACATGCTTTAGATGCAGCCTATGCCATTGTTATAGTTAGCAAAGTGTACTAAACTAACAAAATCTGTTTGTTGGACCTAAGCAAAAACTTTTCTAGATATCTGTAAAGCATGTGCCATCAATGGACTTTGGGCATGCATGTGAAGGAAATCTTGTTCCAAAGGTCAAGCCAGGGCAGCAGTGAACAGATGGTATGAAACCACAATATAAGGAAGAAAAGTGTAAAGAAGATACTCAAATGCTAACATACAAGTCAAGTTCAGAGACAGTGAGCAAATTTTGGAAGATGACCAAGCTTTCCATATTGTTAACCATACACTCCATGTCAATAGTACAGAAGGTGATTATAATACTTTAACCATTATGATCATATGCCGTATTGAAGCTTGATAACAAATATTAAAAACAAAACTGACACAGGAGCTAGTGTCAACTAAGCTTCCTGAAAGATATGCTATCGCATCAAATGGCAGTTTATTTGATGCCTGTGTACAGCCTATGAGAGAATGTCCCACAACATATAAAGGATCATCAATTCCAAATACGGGCAGACTGTGGTATAGTTGCAATTCATAAGCTTTAAACTGTGGTGGAACAGACCACAATCAAATCAGTCAACAATCTCAAATGCCTGGACCCAGAAGTATCTGACGCAACCAGCAATTCAGTATTGCATCTTAAGGATGATGCAATCCCACTTATTGATTCTCCAAGAAAGCACAGTGTACACATTCTGAAGAAGTTTTGAGCAGAAATGAAGGTGCTACAGCAAAACGCTGTAGCTCCATCACACATTCTGTACCATAAGAGTACACCAAGAGCCAAGATACTTCAATCTTTCAGTTAAAAGATGTCCACATAATATACTGATGTTGAAAGAATCAAGTTCTACATTTTCCAAAGCAATTTGTTTCAAGCCAGTTGCAAAGCAAGGATTCTGGTCTGCTCATTATGCTGAGAAAGAATCCTAAGAATATAAAGTTTACAAAATCATGAGGGGAATGGATAGGATAAATAGACAAAGTCTTTTTCTCTGGGGTGGGGAGTCCAGAACTAGAGGGCACAGGCTTAGGGTGAGAGGGGAAAGATATAAAAGAGACCTACGGGGCAACTTTTTCACACAGAGGGTGGTAAGTGTATGGAATGAGCTGCAAGAGGAAGTGATGGACGCTAGTACAACTGCAACATTTAAAAGGCATCTGAATGGATACATGAACAGGAAGGGTTTGGAGGGATATGGGCCAGGTGCTGGCAGGTTGGACTAGATTGGGTTGGGATATCTGGTCGGCATGGACGGGTTGGACCAAAGGGTCTGTTTCCATGCTGTACATCTCTATGACTCATGGACTCTAAATTGCAGATGGTGAAAATTTGGGCTATCAGTTAGCCACAACATATTCTAACAATACCTTGATAGGATTACTGGTAATATATTGCTGAAGGTATCCTATTTATGGGTAAGATACAGGCAAAATATGACCATAACTATGTCTACCAATGACAGCCTCATGATGATAAGGATTAGTATTTAACGGCATGAATTGTTAGGCCATTGACATCATGATAATTTACTTTTGATTCATTTAACCCATTCATTGAATCTATCCAGATTCAAGGAAGATCACAGATATTAAATAAATGCCTATGCCACATGATAAAGAGGATCTTCAACATTAAATCTGATTTTTCAAATTTCCCCTCAGTTAATATTCACAACTTAGAAATGTTCTCTGCACTGAAATATTTTCTCAACAGTAATTTCCTATTCAGTGACAAGATTACCATAGAATCTCAGAATCCCTACAGCGTGGGAGCAGGCCATTTGGTCCATCGCGTCCACACTAACCCTTCACAGACAATCCTCCCCAGACCCAGCACCCTACCCTGTCTTTTTAACCCTCCATTCCCATGGATAATTCACCTAACCTCCACATTCCTGGACATTTAGCATGGCCAATTCACCTAACCTGCACATTTTTGGACTGTGGGAGGTAAGTAGAGCACCTGGAGGAAACTGATATGGATACTGGGAGAATAAAAGCAATAATTGACATGCAAACAAGTAGAGAAATATCAAAAAAGTACACTGGGCAGAGAGTGTGAGTTAGAAGTACAAATACTTGGATACTAACACATGCTTCTAGAATATGCATTCAACCAGGTCATATAAAGTTATTATTGATCATGGTGCTCCATTGCAAAGGAACAGAAGATGACTCAGGCTAAGGTATAGCACACTAATCATGCACAAAGAGAATGGAAAACAACACTTTGATACTGATGGTTCTGTGATGATGTCGATTGACAGCTACCAGCAGCAAAGCAATCAATATGTGAAACATGTACAACAGATGCATATCCAGATGGGTATATGTTTAGCAGTTCAGGGCAAGTTGTCAAAACGTTAAAACTTTATGCTGAAGTTTAAAACGTCTGTTCTTAAAACATTCTGTTTATATTATTACCAATTATATTTGCATGTAATCAGTTTTTACCTTTTTGACAGATGAGGTGTTTTAAGTCCTATGTGTCAGTGTACCTTTCAGAGTCATGCTCACAATATCATCACTATTATAGCTACATATGTAATAATTAATGGTTAGACTTAAATTCCTCTGTTTTTATATTCTAAACTTGTTTTTGTCAACATGCAGAAGAGAACAATTTGCTTCAACTCAATACTAAATCCTTGATTAGTGATGGAAATTACTCGTAAAATCAATAAATGTGCATAATTTCTTCCTTGCTTAACTGTATTCTTTTAAAAAAGTGCCATGAGATTAGATTAGACAAAACAATTAATTATTAATAACAGAGTTTAAGCATTGTGATGTATCTATGAAGAAAATGTGTGGTTAAGTTTGCCTGCAGTAGGGTGTTTAGCTTGATGCAGTAATGCTTAAGTTGTCTCCTGTACCATAAAAAAAACTCAGCATGGACATTGTGACAGCATGAAAATCTCGGACACCTCCTCATCTGGGATCACTCGAGTCATGACAGTACACTGGAAAAGCATGCTGCTTTGTTGTACCTTACAGCTTAATATTGGTCCAGGCACTTCTGTGCCTGAGAAAGGTCATGCTTGTACGTAATAGCTGTAGCAAAACTCAGGTGAATTCTTCAATACCACAATGTCCATGCTGAGTTTTTTTATGGTACAGGAGACAACTTAAGCATTACTGCATCAAGCTAAACACCCTACTGCAGGCAAACTTAACCACACATTTTCTTCATAGATACATCACAATGCTTAAATTCTGTTATTAATAATTAATTGTTTTGTCTAATCTAATCTCATGGCACTTTTTTTAAAGAATACAGTTAAGCAAGGAAGAAATTATGCACATTTATAAAGTTATTAATTGTACGAGTAATTTCCATCACTAATCAAGGATTTAGTATTGAGTTGAAGCAAATTGTTCTCTTCTGCATGTTGACAAAAACAAGTTTAGAATATAAAAACAGAGGAATTTAAGTCTAACCATTAATTATTACATATGTAGCAGACCTCTACTATCACTTCTCATTATCTGTGTCTGAAATAACTCACTCCATAAAAATTAAGAGACAGAACATTTAAAATCAGGTAATCATATCTAAAACACAGCTTCAACCTCAGTTTGCACATTTAACTAAATGGCCCATTCACTGTATGGTGACTTCCTTGTATCTATTATTCTTCTTCTTTGTCTATTCACAAACATTTCATGACTGCACTTTCCAAGACACTATAGATAAATATCAGCCCCTATTATTACTACATTCTAGTGTTGCTGTGTCAAAACCCTGGAACTCCCTCCTTAACGGTATTGTGGACCTACCCACAACAAATGGATTGCGTGGTTCACCACCATGTTCTTCAGGACAACAAGGGATACTGGCCCAGGCAGAGAAACCCAGTGGTTAGCACTGCTGCCTCACAGCGCCTGAAGACCCGGGTTCAATTCCCGACTCAGGCGACTGACTGTGTGGAGTTTGCACGTTCTCCCCGTGTCTGCGTGGGTTTCCTCCGGGTGCTCCGGTTTCCTCCCACAGTCCAAAGATGTGCGGGTCAGGTGAATTGGCCATGCTAAATTGCCCGTAGTGTTAGGTAAGGGGTAATGTAGGGGTATGGGTGGGTTTCGCTTCGGCGGGTCGGTGTGGACTTGTTGGGCCGAAGGGCCTGTTTCCACACTGTAAGTCTAATCTAATACCATGAATGAATAAAAAATACATTCTGGATTAGTGGTGCTGGAAGAGCACAGCAGAAGGGTTTCCTGATGAAGGGCTTTTGCCCGAAACGTCGATTTTGCTGCTCCTCGGATGCTGCCTGAACTGCTGTGCTCTTCTAGCACCATTAATCCAGAATCTGGTTTCCAGCATCTGCAGTCATTGTTTTTAACTGAATAAAAAATACAGCAGACTGACTTTATCAAGTAATAAACATTCTGAAAAAATTTTCATTCAAACCACTCTGTTAATTACTCTGATGCACTTCTCTTCCATCATAATCAATTGCAAAAAGATTTCTACATATTGCATTTTAACTATATTTTACTTATTAAATTTAGCTGCAAGTGTGCATATTATTATGTACAAATGCATGTGCAAGGGAAGCAGGCAAGTAGTGAAGATGCATTTCAAATCTTTGTATTGCTGAGATGACAGTTCCTACCTATGGTCTCAAAATACTTCAACTCAACAATATGGATTTATGCTTATAATGCATGGAACTTCGGACCATAACTTTTTTTACCTTAACATAAAATGCTTGTATAAGCATGACTTCTAATTCTTGTCAGAATTTTTAAAAGAACATTTAAATTGAAAATTATGTACAATATTAATTTATAATTTAACTATGTAACTGTCAGATTCTTAATGAAACAATCAAAATATTTATTAAAATGTTTGTCAATTTGTTCTTAGTAACTGAAATTTATTATGTCCAAATAGAGTTTTAAACAAAATATTTCAATAATTAACAGTAATATGATGAGATTTATCATTCATTTTGTATTTTAATGTCTTCTTTCAAGGTCTCACCTACTTTAAAAATCTAAGCTTGGACAGGATTCTTCTACAATCTAGAAGTACTGTACTCAGCTTCCAACCACAACCACACAACCAGAGCATGTGCTGTTTGCAGAATTTCCAATTATGCATTAGAAAGCAGGAAGGCAAACCCTTTCATTATGAAAAGATTTGTGAGATCATCTTTTAAAGTGAAGGTGAATGGTTTACTTTGGGCATGTTTGGTATGAAGTACTAACAACTTTTCTATTATAAAATGCACAATTAGTTCAGAACTGCATTTTCTGTTCTAAAGCAGCAGTGGCCTGTTTGGTGCATTTTTAAACACTCCAAACTGGTTAATATTAAGAATGGATTTATTTTCTCTCCCACTTGTTATTAACTTTGGGACCTTCACTGCAGTGGTCCAAGATCCTAAGACCTATTGTAATGTTCCAAGAACTGCTCCTGCCACAGGATCTCCTCTCTTAGTACTCCCAATTCTGAATCCCTGCCTAAAAATTGTCCAGCGTTATGAAATCCCACCATATTAATAACCAACTGCAGGCTTCTCCCAATTCTGTTCTGATAATACTTCTTGAAATAACATACCTATTCATATAAAACATCTGAATGTGAATAATGCCATAATTGATGAGCTTGCATAATTTTAATGTTCCTCTAGTGTGTCAGCTTAGTCTTTATTCAGTTTGACACTGCTATAGGAAGTTCCTTTAATTCGCTCAGTTCTGAGTCAAAATTTTAAAAGTTTGCACTTATTTATAAATACTTTTATTACTACAGAGAACTTAAAAACACCACCACCAAAATGTGTACTGTACATCCAGATTGAATGGTATCTTCCTTTTGTTAAAAATAGTTATATTAAAGATCGTATTTTGAAATATTCACATATTATACTTGGGAATAAAGGTCTAATAGCATAATACTAGAGAATCTAATATTAAACAATGTACGAAATGCATTCTGTAAGACAGAATAAAAAATATCAGCAGTAAATAACACAAGAGTTTTTAGCACATATGTGACATTAGATAGAGATTTTGGAAAACACTCAAGTTTAAAAAAAGAGAAATAACAGATTAGATTCTTGAAAAATAAGTACACTAATTGTCTACATTTTGAAAAACAGGTGTGAAGGGATTAAAAGATTATCCCTATGGCCATAAATAATTTATTCTCCATGTTAAATGATAGGGTAATTCACACCTAGAGCAGCTACAAAAAGATCTAATTAAATTTCATTTCAAATGAAGGTTAGTTGTGGATTACAAGATATCAATACAATACAGGACATTAAATGAATTTACTGCAACACAAAAATAGCACAAATGTTCTAGAAGGGAATATGAAACAGCTTAGCACTAGTAATTTTAGGATAATAGATTAGTAATGTATAAGTCATGAAAATTACTGGTACTCCTTAATTTGTTGTTCATTTATGGGTACTTTGGTTATAGATCAAATATTCCCACAGCCTGCACATGGTTCATATGTACGTGTAGCCTGAGTAAACAGTGCCAAAGAATGCAATGGGTCAGATTAACTTATTAAAAATGTGATATAAATGGTCTTCTGTATCTCATCAAATTCTCAGAGAATTTGGGCGGCACGGTGGCTGTGGGCGGCACGGTGGCACAGTGGTTAGCACTGCTGCCTCACAGCGCCAGAGACCCGGGTTCAATTCCCGCCTCAGGCGACTGACTGTGTGGAGTTTGCACGTTCTCCCCGTGTCTGCGTGGGTTTCCTCCGGGTGCTCCGGTTTCCTCCCACAGTCCAAAGATGTGCGGGTTAGGTGAATTGGTCATGCTAAATTGCCCGTAGTGTTAGGTAAGGGGTAAATGTAGAGGCATGGGTGGGTTGCGCTTCAGCGGGTCGGTGTGGACTTGTTGGGCCGAAGGGCCTGTTTCCACACTGTAAGTAATCTAATCTAATATTACCATTATTGTCCTTGACCAAAGAACCATGATTTTGGCACTGAAACCAGCCCCCCTCAAACTTTCACAGAATAATGGGCTACTTACAATATGTTTATTGATAATCATTTATATTCTGTGTACTTGTGCAAATGCTGCAACAGTATTGATATGACTCTCTTTCCAAGTCAAAAAAATTGTACAATCTCTAATTTTTATTAATATCTCTCTATTACTATACCAAGGACTTGTACTTATTGTTCATTGTACCAACAACAGGAAATAAAGTCCGACAAGTTATCCCGAGAACAAATGAGTAATATAAGCAACATGAGGTGAAAATGCTCAGCATTCAGTATAATAAATTTGCTTCCTTTTATTTCAAATCTAAATTACTGTAGGAGTCTCAAAAGTAATTTTATGCACTACATGCTATACTTCCCATTGTGACAATTACTTCGTGGTTCTGATAAATTCCAATATTGTGGAACTTACACCGCGTGCTTTCTAACTCCCAACCTGATTTTTCTACATTATAAAAATAAAGCTTTGAACAATGAAGCAGTTTACAAAAGGAGTCCAAAATCATCCACTTACACAGTTCATTAACAATCATCATCAAAAAGCTTCCATTACTCCAACAATGAGACAGCCTGCACCAGTGTTAAGTATCAGTACAGCTGTAACATTTTGCAGCCACTATCAACCTAATCAAAGAGCTGAAAAAAGAGGGACCCTGACATCCATGCAGATAAAGTATTACTTAATAAGATTTGTAAAATCCCCACCAGGGTCAAGACAAAAAAAAACTTCACTAACTGCAGAAGCCTTTCATTCAATAGCAAAGGGACTCTATTAGGAATTCTTGTCTGAGATGATATTTCCTTTTGGGATCAATGGAATTTAACACTAATTTGCATCAAAGCCAAATCCTGACCAAGACATTCTTCATCTTTTCTCAAACTGGCCAACTATTTACTATCAACACTAGTTTTTGTTTCCCAAACAAGCTTCTATCAAATTCCATTAAAGATCTTAAAAGCATAGTTTGCTGATCTACATCTTATGATATTGCCCCAATACTTTACAAGGACAACAGCAAATCCCACCATCAATGCTTCCATTTGAACTTACTGCAAATATAAAGCAACCATTTCACTCTCCAGCCTAGGTCCATCAGCTTTCGAGATGATCAGTATTTACAAGATTCAGGATTGTCCAATAGGTGTCTACAGGTCAGCATTTTTTAACCAATCCTTAATTGTCTTTAAGAAGGTGATAGTGAACTGCTTTTTTGAAGTATTGACACCTACATTTGGCGGTGGTTCACCCGGTTCATCTGTATGAAGGTGAAAATGACTTTACCTACATCATCTCTTAGGAGAATATGACATTGAATCCAGGGCAGATACCTTTAGTCAGATCAGCAGTACAGATTTTATAACATTTATTGTGTAAATATTGCCATTAGATGACAAGAGTTAAACCATAACTAGATTGGGTTAGGTTATCTGGTTGGCATGGACGGGTAGGACCAAAGGGTCTGCTTCCATGCTGTACATTTCTGTGACTCTATGACTCTATAACAACAAAGAAAATCATTGCAGCAGCTTTAAAATCTGTGGAAGTACAAAAGTTGCTAATTATATATAAATATAAAACCCAACAGTGAACAGGATGTTGAAAAGTTATGAGACAATATAAATAATCTGCAATGTTTTGAAGCCCCAGAGTCTTTCATTTAACCCAATTAGTATTTGATATGAAAATATTAAAGATTACATTGGGACAATGAACTGAATTTAAAAAAAGGAGCAAATGCTGGAATCTGAACTGAAAACAAAAAAATGCTGGCGATCACAGCAGGTCAGTCAGCATCCATAGAAAGAAAGCAAGCTAACATTTTGAGTCTAGATGACTCTTCATCAGAGCTCTTTTCAGTGATAAAAACAAAGCTTTGATAAACTGGTGACAGAATAAATAAAGACCTGTCAACTTTGCAAAGTCGTCCTTACTAACATCCGGGGCTAGTGCCAACTTCGGAGAGCTGTTTCACAGATTAGTCAAGCAACAACCTGACATATTCATATTCACAGAATCCTACCTTACAGATAATGTCCCAAACACAACCGTCACCATCCCTGGATACATCCTGTAAGATAGGCATAGTCGCACAGTGGTAGACAATCAGGAGGCAGTTGTCCTTGGCATCCTCAACATTGAAGCCAGACCTCACGAACACTCATGGCTTCACGTTAAACACGGGCAAGGCAACTTAATGCTGATTACTATGTACCATCCTTCCTCATTTATTAATCAATATTCCTCCATGTCGGAGAAAGCATTTAGGGTGGCAAGGGTGCAAAATGCACTCTGGAAGGATGATTTCAATTACCAGCACCAAGAGAGGATTGGCAGCTGCACTACTGATCGAGCTGGTGAAGTCCTAAAGGACATAGCTCCTAGAGTGAATCTGCAGCAGGTGGTGAAGGAACCAATGAAAGGGAGAAACATAACTGACCTCATCCTTACCAATCACCAGCTGTACATGCACCTGTCCATGACAGTATCGGTCACAGCGACCATTGCACAGTCCTTGTGGAGAAGTCCCACCTTCACATTGAGAATACCCTCCGTCGCATTGTGTGACACTATCACTGTGCTAAATGGTTCAGACTTCAAACAGATCTAGCAACTCAAGACTGGGCAACTATGATTGTTTTGGGCCATCAACAGCAACAGAATTATACCCTGGCACAATCTGCAACCTCATGGCCAAACATATCCCCAGCTCAGCCACTATCATCAAACCAGGGTATTAACCCTGTTCAATGAAGAATGCAGGAGGGCATGCCAGGAGCAGCACCAGGAATACCTAAAAATGAGGTGTTAACCTGTGAAGCTACCAAACGGGACCACTTGTGTGGCAAACAGCATAAGCAGCAAGTGATAGACACAGCTAAGTGATCCTACAACCAGTGGATCAGATCTGAGCTCTGCAGTCCTGCTGCTTCCAGTCGTGAATGGTGGTGTACATTGGAGGAGGCAGCTTCACAAATATCCTCACCTTCAATGATAGAAGAGCCTAACACATCAGTGCAAAAGATTAGGCTAAAGCATTCACAGCAAACCTCAGCCAGAAGTACCAAGTGCATGATACATCTTGGTCTCCTCCAGTGGTCCCCAGCATCACAGATACTATCCAAATTGATTTACTCCACATGACATGAACAAACGGTTGGAGCCACTGGATTCTGCAAAGGCTATGGGCCCTGATGACATTCTGACAGTAGTATTCAAGATTTATGCTCCAGAAATCACTATTCCACTTGCCAAGCTTTTCCAATACAGTTACAACATTGGTACCTAGCTAGCAATGTGGAAAATTGCCCAGGTATGTCCTGAACGTAAAAAGCAGGACAATTCCAACCCGGCCAATTACTGTTCCATCAACCAATTCTCAATCATCAGTAAAGTAATGGAGGTGTCATCTACAGTGCTATCAAGCATCCCCGATCATCAATAATCTGCTAAGTGATGCCCAATTTGGGTTCCATCATAACCACTCACCTCCTGACCTCATTACAGCTTTGGCTCAAACATAGACAAAAGAGGTGAATTCTAAAGGTGAGGTAGACTGACAGCCTTTGACATCATGGCTGAACTCAACAGAATGTAGCATCAAGAAGCCCACGCACAACTAGAATCAATGGGTATTGAGGCAAATTCTCCACTGGTTTTGAGTCATACCTGGCATCTAGGAAATGGGTTACGGTTGTTGGAGGCCACTCGTCTCAGCTCCAAGACATGTCAGCAGGAGTTTCTCAGAGTAGTATCTAAGATCCAACCATCTTCAGCTGCTTCACCCCTGGACCTTCCTTCCATCACAAAGTCAGAAATGGAGATGTTCACTAATGATTGCACAATGCTCGGTAGATTCATAGCTCCTCAGATTCTGAAAAGTTATATGTTCAAACGCAAGAAGATTTGGACAATATCCGGCTTGATCTGACAAGGGGCAAGTAACATTTATGTCATACAAATGCCTGTCAATGACCATCTCCAGTAAGAGATATCACCACCCCATGCCATTCATGGTGTTACCATCACTGAAATTCCCCCACTATCAACATCCTTGAAGTTACCATTGACCAGAAACTCAACTGGATTCATCAAAATCACAGTGGCTATAAGAGCAGGTCAGAGGCTAGGAATTAAGTGGCAAGTAAATCATCTCCCAATGCCCCAAAGCATGTCCCCAATTTAGAAGGCACAGGTCAGGAGTGTAATGCAATACTTCCCAGTTGCCTGGATGGGTATAGCTCCAACAGCACTCAAGAAGCTTTTTTAAATTCATTCACAGGATGAGGGCAGCATGGGCTAGGCCAGTATTTATTGTCCATTCCTAAATGCACAGAGGGCAATTCTGAGTTGATTACATTGCTGTGGGTCTGCAGTTACATATTGGTCAGACCTGGTAAGGATGGTAGTTTCCTTCACTAAATAACACTAGAGAACCAAATGGGTTTTTCCAACAATTGACAATGGATTTTTGGTCAAGATTAGGCTCTTAATTCCAGATATTCATTGAATTCAAAATCCACCATCTACTTGGTGAGATTCAAACTTTGGTCCCCAGAACATTTCCTGGGTCTCTGGATTAACAGTCTAGTGATAATACCACTAGGCCATTGCTTCCCCTTGAAATCAGCCAGACAAAGCAGCTTGATTGATTGGCACATCCACAAGTATCCACTGCCTTGACCAGTGATGGTCAGTAACAGCAAGTGCGTACTATCTACAAGATGTACTGTAGAAATTCACCAAAGATCCTTAGATAGAATCTTCTAAACCCACAGCCACACTCACCTGGAAGGACAAGGGCAGCAGATAAATGGCAACACCACCACCTGCAGATTCTCTTCCAAGTCACTCATCATCCTGACTTGGAAATATATCTGTCACTGAGTGAAAATCTTGGAATTACCTCTGAAAGGGCATTGTGGGTCAACCTACAGCACATGGACCGCAACAGTTCAAAAAAGCAGCTCACCACCATTTTCTCAAATGCAACTAAGGATAGGCAATAAATACTGGCCAGTCAGCAACACTTATGTCCCTTGAGTGAATAAAGCATTTTAATCTTTATTAGTCTTGCCAAATTGACTAAAGGCTGGAAGACTGAACAATTTGAGCACCTTGGTCTAACATCAATTGAGCATAGAACATATAAAGTCTCAGAGAGGCGTCAAAACGTCGATTTTACTGCTCCTTGGATGTTGCCTGAACTGCTGCGCTTTTCCAGAACCACTAACCCAGTCTCAGAGAGATAACAGACAAATAGCCCATTACTGTATTCAATAATAATTTATACACAATGAGAGTTCAGTTCCAAATATTCAACAATAGAGCAAACATCTGAAGACACCAAGGGATCCTCAACACCCAAAGATCTTTGAGTAAATCAATGTTTAGCATTTAGTGAGATGGAACTAAAAGCCATAGTGTAAGAGAGTACACAGCTTTCAGTGAATACATTGAGACATTAAATCATTGTATATATTTGGCAATGACTTCTGTTCAAGATTAACATAATTCAAGTATAACTGCAGCATTAATTTTCAGTTATTCACTAAGGAAGTCTGATAGACTGTATTCAAAATTTACTACATAGATACTGCAATAATACGTAATTTCAACACAAATGGTAAGAATAAAAAATGTATCTTAAGTCAGGTTTCAATAGAGCATTGTGTAAAACTAGTAAACTGCAAATTTATGCAACATTAAATTTAAAGGTTACTTATTTTGATAGTTTTGTTTTCTATTTATTGTACTTTGAATTCTTCTAATTTTGAAATGGGATGCAGCAATAATGAATGTGAGAACAGTGAAATTTACATTTCCCACAATACAGGAACATTTCAAATCAATCCTTCCTTTCTTAAGTAATTAAAACAAATGCTTTAAATTAATGTAAATGTTACATTAAATAATTGGTTAATGACTCCATCACACACAGTTTGGTTTACATATACTTATTTAACTATGCCACAATTGCAACATTTGTAATTGCACTACTGAAACAACATTCACATTTGAAGCATCCTAATAGAAACTGTACAATAACCAATAGCAATTTAAAAGAACTAGATTCATTTATAATGTTCCCAGATTATACGTACTTTACTCAGCCACACAATTTTATTGCCACATGCTATTCAATAAAGGTAAAGTCACCATAATCCCAAAGAACCAGACAGTTGTTCTATCTTAGAGTGAGGCGACTGCTGGTAAGTGACTATAGTGTAGGAGTAGAAGTAAGCCATTCAACCCATTGAGTTAACAAAAAAAACTTAAATTTTCTTAAACAACATCTTCCAAACCCCATGACCTCTACCACCTCAAAAGACAAAGGTACTAGATGCATGAGGAACCACCAGCTGACAGTTCCTCTCCATGCCACCATCCTGATTTGGTACTATATTGTTGTTCCTTTTTTGTCTCTGGGTCAAAATCCTGGTACTCCCTCAATACAGCATAATTAGCGCATCTATATCACATGGACAGCAGCAGTTCAAAATGTCTGCTTAACACTACTTTTCTCCCCCTTTCCTGTAGATCATGGTTAACTTTCCTGTAATATCTTTTGGTCCAGGGTTAGGGACACTACCGCTGTGTCACAAGAAGGCCTAAGTAAGCAAGACTTCATCCCTGGGTGCCCTCGAACCACCATTCTTCTGATTAACAGTCAAATGCATTGAATCACTCTGCCACAGGGACTGGTAAGTGCCTTATATTTTTCCTTTCCTCACAGACAAGGGTAAGGACACTACCATTGGGCTACAAGAGGGCCCAGGAAGGTTCTTTCATTTATTTTTCCAAATCGTCCACTTATATTTTTTATATATATATACACACACACACACACACACACACACACACACACACACACACACACACACAAATGAAGACACCAGTGTGAATTAAGTTTACTATTTTACATATTTTTTTTCTCCACCACCAGGAAAATCACCTATGTGGCCAACTGAATTTTTACAAAAAAGCCTGTTCAGCACAAAGAGAGGGGGTAGGGTTGGGCAGGGAGAAGGTGTGGAGGAGGAAGGGGACTAAACCAAAAGGGAATTGGAGAGGGAAACAAAGCGCTATATTCGAGAGCATTGATGGACACTGTGTATCAAGAATCCAATGTAACATCTGAAATCAAACATTGTTTCCATACATAAGACCAGTTGTTAATAATGTTCTAATATCAAGCAAGCTTTCCAACTCCATTGCTGCTCCACCCTCATATTTCTTCTGCTTTCTCTCATTTCATTCTAGCCATAAACCCCATCTCCCTGTAAATCCTATTCCAGCACATCTTATTCACCTCAAGCTAATCTTTCTTCTGGTTTGTTGGCAACATTCCCATTACACAAGTTACCATTAAACATTCCTTTCTAACTAACAAAGTAAATATTTCCCTGATCCAGGACACTCTCCCCTCTTTTGAAAACCATTTTCATTGCTTCCTTCTTGAAAAATTACTCAACACTTTTCTTTCTCAACAGCTACCATTCCACCTTTTCTTATGGTTACATGATCAGTACTCTCACAAGTCCCTGTTGAAGCCCTCCAATGTGCCATCCTTCCTCCATATGACTGAATGCAATTTTCTATGACTGAGCCATAAAGCATTATTCCTCCTTGGCTTCTTGACTGACCCCCGTTATCCTGTTCTTGCTGTCCAGCTCCATGGAAGTAATTGCTTAGTTGTACTCTTAACAATTTAACTGTAGGCAAAACATCTTTTTCAGTACCATCCATTCCCACATCTGCACTGTCACTTTGGGAGACCTTCAAGATCAATCCGTGGCTCCTTTCTCTTGGAAATTTACCTTCAACCTTTCAAGGATACAATTTACATGTATTGCTCAATCTTCTACAAATATGTTCATGGCACCTGATACCAAGTAAATTGATAGCCTGATTTAAAGTGGCCATAATTTTGGTGATATACCATAATGTCTGCCCAAAACTAATGTTAAGATTCTAGAAACATGTTCAAATTAAGTAGTGCTAATAATGTCATAAAGGGGAATTTCAACAGAATTTTCATCATCCTTCATGTCAATATATCCTCAGTCAATATTTGTATAATAATGTTTTTTGATATAGGTACTTATCGGTGTTCAAAGAAACTATGTAAATAAATATTGCAGTCACATTTTCCTTCAAAAGGTTGTAAGAATAGGTGTTGAATCAGCCATTTGTAAATGTTACTTGTATTTGGAAATGTAGACTTTCATGGGTTGCAGCAAGGCCTCACTGCTTCTCTTGCTAACTGAAAAAATGTATTATAGATTGGCTATCATTTGATGGAATTATTTATCACCATCTGCAGCCATGCAGTCTCATACAAAACTACTTTGCATTACTGAGGAACTTCAGAACTACTTTGTATAAACTATCTGCTGAACCTAATCAGGTCACATAAGCATTTCCCAGTGTGTGAAACTCAAAAAATATCACTGTTTTCAGTTACAATGACTTATCCAAAAGTGTGTCTTTTCTACTTGGTGCAGCCAAGAAAGCCTCCTGTTTATTAAGGTACAACACTCTTTTGCTCTGTTTTGGGCATTTGGGGGGGAGAGGGGACTGTGTGGCCTGCTATTTGATATTTAAATACTTCAACTCAGTCAGCTATTTATACTCAATTTTATTTGTACAAAGTTATTAAGACCAGGAGAAGACTTCTGCTACCCACACATCACACAAGCCATTTTAAGAAGAAATTAGCAATAGAAAGAATTCTCAACTTCGGTTTTATCAAATGGAAGAAATTGTTTATAGACATGCTTGGAACAAGAAGAAATAGAAAATTAATTTACACTTAGTCATTTCTGCTGTCTAACCAGCAATGGGTTGTCAGCGTGACACCTTCAGATGATAAAATCTCCCATCCAAAATGATCATGGGAAATATGTATATTCCATAGTCAGTATCACCAGCTAACCCATTCTGCTCCATTTTTAATAACAGAGGCTTCAGATTCAACTTATACCAGAAACCAGTTTTTGTGGTTATTAGGACATCAGCATCATTGGCTGTGCCAGCATTTGCTACCTATGCTTAATTGCCCACAGTGCAGTTAAGAGAAAGCCAATTTTCTGTGTATCTGGAGTCACTAATGGGTCTGACCTAGTAAGCACAACAAATTTCCTTCCCTGAAAGACACTGGTGAAACAAATGTGTTTATTCAACTGACAATAGTTTTATGGTCACCATTGGGCCAGTTTTTTTAAAAATACAGTTCAAATTTCATCATCTAACATCCTAGGATTGAACTCATGTCACCAGAAATTGAACTGGGGTTCTAGATTATTAATCTAGTGACATTACCACCTTACCACTACCTCCCGTCTTTCTAAAAATACTACCATAACCAATCGAAATGAAATTAAGAATCCTTAGGCTTGCTCTGTCAACATAAGCGTGACAGCATGGGAATGACAATGCTCCCACTCCTAACCCGATTGAAATTTCCAGGCTAAGGACTGGATGATTGATTTGTATTCATATTGGGAATACCTTGGCCATGATGGTGCATGGAAGCTTGCTAAAGGATGGAGAGTTATGATACAGGATTGCCAATAGGGAACAAGACTAGAACTAAGCGTGGACTCTGGTTGGTCACAACTGTGCAAATGATCAGATCTGTACACTTATGTTCATCTCAGTTTTCAGCATGCTCAGTGGTTGGAGCTATATCCCCTTTACTTTCTCTGTTACCAATGTGAACAACCTCTGGTACCACACGAGTGTCATCAGGCTCTTCAACATGGACATGTAGCTAATTGGTCTACATTCCAGCAAGATTTTAAAATTCATTCATGGGATATGGATATCATTCGCTGCGCCAGCCTTTACTGTCCATTCCTAGTTGCCTTTGAGAAGATGCCTTTTTGAACCGCTGCAATCTACGTGGTGTAGGTAGACCCACAATTACATTAGGGAGAGAATTCCAGGATTTTGACCCAATAACACTGAAGGAATGGTGATATATTTCAAAGTCAGGATGGTGAGTGGTTTGGAGGGGGAATGTGCAAGTGAGTAGTGTTTCCTAATCACAAGAGGAAATTTGGGCTGATTTTTTTTGCCATCATGACTGTTGGTTTGAAGGATTTCAGTGCTTGATTAACTGGATCAGTTATCTCAACACAGATCAAACGTAACAGCTTGGTCTGTATGGTTTTGCATCCCATTATTCAGTGCACATATCTACTGCAAGAATCTACAACTGAAAATGACAGTTTTGTAGAATTCAATTTTCACATTTTTGTTGAATGTAAACTTGAACTGCAAATGTATCCACGAGCGGGTTGGAGGCTAAGAATTTTGCAGAGACCATCTCATCTCCTGACTCCCTGGTGTCTGTTCATATTATAAAAGGCATTTTTAGTGTGATGGACTACTTTCCACTTGCTTAAGATTGTAACATTTGGAGTAGAATTAGGCCATCTTGCCCATCAAGTCTGCTCCATGACTTGATCATAGTTGATATGATTGTCAAATCCATTTTCCTGGCTTCTCCCCATAACCTTTGATGCCCTTACTAATCAAAAGCCTAACTAGTTCTGTCTTAAAGACATTCAATGAGTTGGCCTCCACAGCCTTTTGCTGCAATGAGTTCCACAGATTCACTACCATCTGGCTGAAGAAATTTCTCCTCATCTCAATTTTAAAAGATCCCTTCACTCTGAGACTACGCCCTCGAGTCCAAGTTTTTCCTTCTAGTGGCAGCATTTTCTCCACTTCCACTCTCTCCAGACCTCTCCTTATTCTGTACATTTCAATGAAAGCTCCCCCTCATCTTTCTCAACTCCAATGAGGACAGACCCAGGGCCCTTAACCACTCCTCACTTGACAAGTTCTTCATTCCTGGGATCATTCCTTTAAACCTTCTCTGGATCCCCTCCAAAGCCAGCACATCCTTCCTTAGATACACGTTGCAAAAGTGCTTGTGATTCCAAATGCAGTCTGACCAGAACCTTACACAGGCTCAGCTATACATCTCTGCTCTTGTATTTTTGAAATGCACGTTAACATTGCATTTGTCTTACTAACTGCCAACTGAACATGCATGGTAAGCTTAACAGAAAGCTGAACTAGGACTCCCAAAACCCTCTGTGCTTCAGGATTTCTGAAACCATTCCAGATTTAGAAAATAGTCCATCCCTCTATTCTTCCTCCCAGTATTTTAAGTTTCAGTCAGATTCTATCACATCCATGTAAACGCCATCAATTACAAAGTCCTCAATCATTCCTCATATGATGAGCCCTTCATGCCCAGGAGAATTCTTGTAAACCTCCTCTGGACCCCCTCCAATGCCAGCACATCCTTCCTTAGATACAGGGCCCAAAACTGCTCACTATATTCAAAATGCAGTCTGACCAGAGGTTTATGCAGCCCCAGAAGCACATCTCTGTACTTGTATTCCAGCCCTCTTGAAATGAATGCTAACATTGCATTTGCTTTCCAAACTGCGAACTGAACCTACATGCAACCTTTTCACAGAGAGGGTGGTGTGTATGTGGAACGAACTGCAACAAAAAGTGTTAGATGCAGGCACAGTTACAGCATTTAAAAGACACTTGGACAGGGTCATGAATAGGAAAGGTTCAGCAGGATAGAGGTCAAATGCAGGCAAATGAAGCTAATTTAGTTTGGGATAGTTGGTCGGCATAGATGAGTTGGAACGAAGGTTTACTTCTGTGCTGTATGACTCTATGTTAACCTTAACAGAATCTCAAACTAGGACTCCCAAGTCTCTTTGAACTTCAGACTTCCGAAGCTGTTCCAATTTACAAAATATTTTATGCCTCTATCTTCCTACCAAAGTGCATAACCTCATATTTTCCCAAATTATATTCCACCTGCCACTTATTTGCCTGTCCTGGCCTGTCTAAGTCTTTCTGCAGTCTCCCTGCTCCCTCAACACTACCTATCTCTTTACCCATCTTTGCATCATCTGCAAACTTAACAACAATGCCCTCACAATTCCTTCATCCAGATCATCAACCTATAACATGGTCCCAACACTGACCCCTGTAGATCTCCACTCGACACTGGCTACCATCCTGAAAAATACCCTTTATTACCACTCTCTACGTTCTGCCAAATAATTTCATGACAGACTTAGATAAAAATGTGCTGACTCAACCCATTTTTATCATGCACATCTAAGTATTCTACAGCCTCATACTTTATAATGGACTCTAAAATCTTACCAATTACCAATTACAAGGTAACTAGTTTCCTGTTTTCTACCTCCTTCCCTTCTTAAACAGTGGTATTACATTAGCCATTTTCCAGTCCTCCTGGACCCTCCTTGACTCCAGGAATTTCTGAAATACCACCACTAATGCCTCCACAACCTCCTCAGCTATCTCATAGATCATTGAGATGTACAGCATGGATCTCCTTCAGACCTCTGGGGTATAGTCCATCTTCAGACCTTTCAACTCCACCAGCACCTTCTCCTTAGTGATGGCCACTACACTCACCTCTGCCTTTTGACTCTTTTGAAGTTCTGGTGTCTTCCACCATGAAGATTGATGCAAAGTTCCTCTGCCATTTGTTTGCTCCCCATTACTGCTTCTTCAGCCATATTTTTCAGCAGTCCAATGTCCATTCTTGCCTCTTGATTACCTTTTAATATCTAAAATATTTAGATATCTAAAAAAAACTCTTGTAATCATCTTTTATATTACTCTTTCCCTCATATATCATCTTTCCACCCCTTTTTAAGAGTCCTTTGCAGGGTTTTAAAGGCTTCCCAATCCTCTAGCTTCCCATATCGTATGCTTTTTCTTTTGCTTTTATGCTGTCCCTAATTTCCCTTGTCAGCCTTAGTTGCCTCATTCAGTATCTTTCTTATTCCTTGGGATGAATTTCTGCTGTGCTTCCTGAATTATCTGTAGAATCTCCTGCCATTGTCGTTGCATTGATTTCCCTGCAAGCATTTCTTTCCGATCAACTTTGGCCAGTTGCTCCCTCATGTCTTTGTAGTTACCTTTAGTCAACTGTAGTAACTGTTACATCTGATTCATGTTTTTCCTGCTCAAACTGCAGGGTGAATTCCACTTTACTCAGGTCACTGTCTCTGAGGGGTTCCTTCACCTTAAGCTCCCCAATTAAGTCTGCCTCATTATACACTACTAAATCCAGAATTGCCTGTTCCCTAGTGGACTCTACCACAAGCTCCTCCAAACAAAAACATCTCCAGGAATTCTTTTTCTTGGGATTCGCTATCAACCTGATTTTTCCAGTCTACCTGCATAATGAAGTCCCGCATGATTATGAATGCACCTCCAACAGCAGCCAAGGAGATTTACACTATGCAGGAGATAGTGACAGAGTGGAACTGTCATTGGACTAGCAATCAGAACCCCAGGCTAATGTTTTGGGGACTTTGGAGATATCACCCACTGCAGCAAATGGTGAAATTTGAATTAAATAATAACTTGGAATGAACAGCTGACCTGATGGCGATTAGGTAACAATTGTCAATGCTGTAGAAAACCACTTGATTTAGTAATGCTCGTTAGGGAAGGAAATCTGGTTTGCTTACCAGGTCTGACTGGTTGTGACTCCAGACTTACAGCAATGTGGTTAACGCTTAGCCTCACCCTCTGAATGATTAGAGATTGGCTATAATTTACAGCCTAGCAGCAATGCTTACACCCCATGAGCAAATTTTTAAAAAAAAGCAATTTACTTGATTAACATTCCATCCTTCAACATCCGCTATATTGCAGTAACAGTCAAGTTTCCTTTAACAGTATCTTTCAAACCATCTAGAAGGACAAGGGAGGCAGATGCATGGGAATGTCACCACCTGCACATTCTCCTCCAACTCGCACACCATGTTCACTATATCCCCATTCCTTCAGTGTTGCATGGCCAAAGTCCTGGAATTCCCTTCCCAACAACACTGTGGGTGTCCCAACACTCCAAGAACTTCAGTGATTTAGTTAGACAGCTTGTTACTACCTTCTCAAGGGCATTTAAAGATAGACAATAAATACATCCCTAGCTAGCAGCACATGCCATGAATAAATAGGAAAAATCAAGTTTGTAAAACAATGCAAAATTTTAACTATCCTCTTTCAAAGATGCATGTGAATTTATGTGGGCAAAATTTAATGATAACCTTACCATAAAAGGAACCAAAACTGAATTTTAAAGTATAAAAAGAATTCCTTAAAGATCTACAGGACCATTCTTATTACATGGCACGTATGGTATGCTGAGAAAAGAAACTGCAATCACTTTACATTGTCATTACATCCACTTTTGTTGCATCACACCAACTCCACTTCTCTAATCTATATTCTCTAAAGCTGACATCACTGATCAGTTTTGAGTAGAGCTCACCTCAAGGCAACAAGTTTCTTTTACTGGTTTTCCACTGTAAACCACCTGGGGCAAACACAATGGGTGCCCCCAGCTTCACACAGGCTCCCCAGTCTGTATGGAACATCATTTTGGAGTGATTTATAACCAACACTTCTCCTTTTGCATCTGTGCAGGGAAACACACATCACTGGGGGCCACTTTCATGATTTTGTTGCGACTAGGATTAGCTGGATTAGGGGCCGAATCATAAGGACCCCCTGCAGCCACAAGGAAGTTTCATCACAGGGTCGGTGTGATGTGAACTACACTCGACTAACAACACAAGTCTACCAAGAAGTAGGTACAAAACTAAAAACTGAATGAAACAATTTATAGGAAATAAAACTTAGAGTTCTTTCAAATATTCAAGTGTCTCCTTTTTCATGTTACTTTTTCTCTTTCAGGAGATAACAGGAACTTTGGAAATAGTAACCCAATTTTAAAATACCTAAACAAATCTAGACCTTTTATATTCAAAAAGATCACATCTCATGATACATTAGGTGTGCCACTCATTCGGTTTTGCCACCAAATTGATACCTATGCACATGGAAGGAAAGTTTTAAAGAATAAATATTTAAATGTTTATCAGCAGTCGCACATTTCCCTGCAACTTAAATGGATACTCTCTCTCAAATGTATTTTGCAAATTTAAGAAATCTTTTTAGTAAACTAAAATGGCTGCATTCTGCATAGAAATAGCTAACGTCAACAAATACACATTTGCACTGAAGGTAGGAAAAAGTAAAATCAAACCCACTACAGAAAATAGAAACTTTTACAGCAATGTTGATGTTTTATTAAAGCCTTATCTGTTATATTCCTTCTCTTCTCTTTCTCGTTCTTTCTCTCCTCTCTTCTATTTAGCGCATTCACTATCAAAAGAAAGGGGGTAAGCAATGGAGGCTTTGACCTGCAGCTGTAACACAATACTTTCACACAGCCCTGTCGACCCCCTGACATAAATTTTACACCGCAGCTGGCATTTACACACTTAGCATTTCCATATGTATAGCTTGGTCTGTGCTAATTATGCTAATCACCTGTCTAACTCTCTGCTGCGAAAAATGGTTGTATTTAGCAGTCCGCTGCCTACAAATACAGCTTACTGTGTGGTTGAAATGTACATTCAGACAACCCTGAATGGCAAGATTTTTCCACGTTGCTGGCTTCATTCAGACTGCAGAAAAATTTATTCAAGTCAACTGGTTTCGGCCTGCAACAAAAAAGTTACGAGAAAAAAGTGAGTGTGTTCCTGCCCTAACATTCTAAGTCTGCTTGCAAGCAAAATGATAAATCAATTGGTGTGGGAAACAAAAAAAGAAGAGATATATTTTGCAAGCCATGTGAAACAGTAGCTTTAAAAAAGAAAAAAAAACACTAGATCCACCCATTTCTTCCCAAGATCTCTAGATGACCAGCATTTGTTCTTCTTATACCAGGTATTACAACAATAAAACTAGTCAGAAAAGGTGATAGAAAAAAAACCTCATTACTTCAGACAGAACAAAATGAACCATTGTTGAACAATAAAATCATTTTGGACTGGTCAATGATACTGTGTAACAATTACCTTTAGAATGCCTGGGGGTAAAAGCAACCTACCACATATTGAAGAAAACCTTTCACACTAATTATCAAAACGTTTTCAGAATTTGTTAAAGAATATATCATACAAAGACATATAAAAATGCAATTTGAAGATGTTTACATTTCAAATTGAATTTTGCTTTACTAAGGGACATCCAAGATTAAAGGCAATGAAGTCTTAGCTTAGAACTAAGCTATATCCATGTCTGAAAATTATGTACATATTTAGAAAGAAAAGCATTTTGTTTTTATATATATATATGCCTATACATTTCACAATCCCGATTTTTAAAAATGTATTACAAGTTATTTAAAACAATGAGATAATTGCATCTGACCCAGATTTTACTGGATTTTGAATTCAGTTGCAGTTCTTTGGCAGTGCAGGCCAATAATAATTCAAATGTTCACTCAGTTCTGTTCCAAATCCTGGCTCAGCAGCCAAAACAGAAATAACACTACAACTACTGTGGTCATTTCACAGCAGAGAGGATTTTTAAGTGTGGGAGGGGGTGTGGGGGAAGAGGGATGGAGGTTTAGACCACCCTGCTTCCATGGCACAGTATTCTGTTTACATTGCAGTGCCTGATTGTGTAATACATATGGCATTTTTAGGCAGGATCCCTTAGCCTTGGGCCAAAAGCTTTTTAACAATACCATTTTAAAAGCTGCACATTAGCCATTTATTTCTTTTCTCTTTTCGCAATATTTTTATTTGGAAATTCATCACCAAATACATTGATAGCATCAACCATTTTGCTCTCCTTTCCATAAACAATGGCATTAAACTACTTTTTAATCTAATTAAATCATAAACAGAGACTGTTCAGTTTAATCTACACACACAGTAAGCCAATCTGTTGACATGATTCATATTCAAAGTTTAACAAGACATAATTAACCAATTCATTTCATATTTCACTAGCAACCTCAGCGCAAGGTCAAAATTATTTGGATAAAATTAATCTCAAAGCAGGACAATAAAAACAGAACAGAAAAACAACATCATTTGAATGTTTCGATTTAAGATCAGTTCCAGCCAAAACGAAGCTAGTATTCTAGTGGACATAGTCTATCAGCAGGTCACAGGGAGGTCAGCTTTGAAGGAGGAATCCAAATGAAATATAAACATGGCATCGTGGAAACCAGACAAATCTCCCATAGCTTCGTCCAGCCAGCACTAATCTAGGCATCAGCTGTGGAGCATAATCTAAACAAATGGATCACTCAGTTCATACATCTGGAAGCTGTCTTATTTTAGTCTTCAAGCATTGATATGTACAGTTTAAATACTGGCCCAACATGCAAACTATTTTTTTACATGATTGAAGGTCAGAACCCTCAATCTTGAAGTCTGAATACACTATATCTATATGTTGCCCTATAATGCAATAAGAAATACTTTGCGTGTGTCAGAGATGTTGCTTTTTATTAAAACAGATATTATGTAACATGTACTACTTGACAATAACACAATATCGAGGAGGAAATTTAAAAACGTAATTGATATTTCTTTGAGGCTTAAACCCAGCTGCAAGTAGCTGAATTTTAGAATAATGCAAAATTCATAACACCCGTGTAATAGTCATTTATTTTATATGTGAATGTTTAAGATGTCTACTTTATAGATTGACATTTGGAAGTGATCTTTCAATGAATGGGTATTTCAATTCGACTCTGTCTTGTGAAGTACAGAAATTGAACCTCACACTGCAGTTTTATGGTGGTGGTGGTGGTGGGTGTGGGGGGGGGGGCGGCGAAATAGTGTTAATTCAATTGACTTTATGGATTTTTAACTTCAAAGTTATACTTTATTCATGAAAAAACTTTCTATACATCCAGTTGTTAGAGCAGCTTGATTTTATACACAAATTTTACATATTAGAACAAACAAACTTATAGAAGACTACATTAATATACATTTGAGGCACTGAGAGAGTCTGACAACTGAACAGAGCCCCAGTGTACTTTGGCCAAAAGACCCTTCTCCACTACACCTTGGCAGCAGCTACCCCAAGCTTTCGAGCATCCGTCAGCACGTAGTCCTAGACTTTGTGATCTGCCAGTCTGTAACACTCAGTCAAGGTCAACTCCTTGCACTGGCAGACATAACAAGTTTTAGGCAGGCCAAAGAGCATCTTTCAGAGTTAATGGTCCTCCAACCACAAGTGATGCTTGTCTCGGTGGGAGTCCTAGACAACATACCATATAGCACAGAGTCCTGTGTCACGGAGCTGTTCAGGTTAAAACTTGACAAAACCCACTCTCTCTTGTTAGATCTCTCTCCAAACTTCCTTTGCAAAGGCACATTCCAGCAGAAGATGTGTGACAGTTTCTACCCGCCCACAGCTGCTTCATAGGCAGCATGCGGTGGCACAGAGAGTCTGGGTGTATATGAAGGATTTCTCACAACCAGCCAAGCGATGTCTTGGTATTTGTTTCAGTTGACACTATAGCTTGTATGTGGCTCAGAATAGCTCATTGGTACAAGTTCAATTTCCTTCATAGCTGAGGTAGATTTCGCATCTAACACCTCACAGTACCAGTGAGTGTGGAAGACTGAAGAAAATGGCCAAGGGTATGGTCCATGATGTAAGATAGAGTTACAGAGTTATACAGAACGGAAACAGACCTTTTGGTCGAACCAGTCCATGCCGACCATAATCCCAAACTAAACTAGTCCAACCTACCTGTTCCTGGCCCATATCCCTCCAAACCTTATTCTATCCATGTACTTATTCAAATGTTTTTTAAACGTTGTAGTTGTACTCACATCCATTATTTCCTTAGGAAGTTCATTACACACACACAAACCACTCTCTCTGTTAAAAAAAAACAGCAGGTAAAGAGTCAATAATCTGCCTTTGGGCAGAGCACTGGTGACCTGGCTGTAAGTTAATGAATGATGATGCATCCACACTTCAAGAAGATACTAAAGTTGCTGTTTTAATCTTGAACCCAAAATAAAAATTACTAATACTAATTACTGAAAATGTTACAGTTTTACTGGAAAAAGACACATTGTGTTGAAGTTTTTCACCTTGAGCTCATCAGGACAATTCACAACTACCAAAGTAGAGGAAAAGGAAAGGAAAATGTTGATTGGTTGACAAGCAGACTCTGATTGGTCATGATAAATGCACCAATTAACACTGCATTTTAGAACATTTTAATCACAAACAGGTAATACAGTAGGAGAAGTGTCATTGCTATGTTGAAAACAAAGAAAAGAAGATTCCCAATCAAATCTTAGGAGAAACAGAAATGGTTCAGTGGAAAAATTTGATTAAATTGGGAATAAATGGGAAATTCAGAAGAAACATCTTTACTCAAAGAGTGGTCAGAGTTTGAACTTACTGCTGTAGAGGGGTTGAAACTGCAACAAAGGTGCATTTAAGATAAAGATTGACAATCATATCAGGGAGAAAAGAAATAGAGATTTCTGATGACTTATACAGATGCGGAAAAAAGGGAGGAAGCACAAGAATGCATGAATGCTGATATGATTGGACTAAGCAGCCTTTTTCGTGCCATACTTTGAATATAATCAATTCTTCTACATGAGCATCTAATGGTGTGGATGGTGAGTAATTTTTTTTCAGAATGTGCATTGTTTATTCTAGTAGTTACTGAAATGGTTAATAACCATTTTAAATGAGAATAAACAACTTTTTTAAAGACCAACATTTTTTATGGCTAGGATATAATTTTTAGAACTCTGTCATTGAAGGTTTACTGAAGTGTGGGCCATTACTTCAACCAAAGAGTCTCTGGGCTAAAGGGGTTTTGCACTGAGGTCACTCCTACAGAACTGGAAATGTAGTAAAATAAGCCTTTGAAATCACAACAGAAATCATTAATGCAAAACTCATTTGTATGAACTGTGAATTATTGGGGGAAAATGGAAAGAAGTGTTGAGCAGTAGCTACACAACTGCACATTGTTCAATACCATATTGTAATAACAGCTTTTGTAGTATCTTTCACACTACAAAACTTTCCAAGACGATTTATTTTGCATTAGGAGTCTGATGTATCAAATAAGAGAAATGTGTATTTGAGAAAACTGAAACCTAAAATACATTTACCATATTACTATGATAATGTCACATTACATTATTTAGGTTGAATATAGAATAATAGACAATTCTCTTGCCGATTTATATCTTATGGAATATGATGAATATTCAAAACAATTCATTCTACCATTTACAGATCATTACAAGTCTGTAATTTGAAATTTGGGAACCATACCTACAGAAAGAAAATTTACAGCTTTAGATTATGAAATTTGTTGGAACTTCGTTTTGTTTGACAAGTTTGAGCTGGATGTGATATAGTTCATTAAAATAATGAAACACAATGTTCATCATGCAATCACACTATTTCACTACCATCATCCAGGACATATTAGATATGTGAAAATAAAAACAAGAAAAAAGATGAATACCTGAATGAGGGAGCACAATAACTGAAGGCTGCAAGAATATATAGACACTGAAGTGATCAAAAGATATAGTTACCCAATATGAACTGACATGAATTGCTCCCAAGTTCATTATGATCCACAGAGCTTACTTTTATCTACTGGGACAGCTCAATTCAACTTCTAAACTAAACACAGCAGGTCTGGCAGCATCTGTAAGGAGAGAGAAGAGCTGACGTTTTGAGTCTAACTGACCCTTTGTCAAAGCTTTGACAAAGGGTCAGTTAGATTCGAAACATCAGCTCTTTTCTCTCCTTACAGTTGCTGCCAGACCTGCTGAGATTTTCCAGCATTTTCTCTTTTGATTTCAGATTCCAGCATCTGCAGTAATTTGCTTTTATCTAAACTAAACTTGAGTGGATTAAGAGGTGTAGATGTTCATGAGATCACACCCCAGTATTTTGGATAGTGAGTGTATTTGCTAGCATAAAGCACCTAATGAGAGAAGGAACTTACTAAGTTTATGTAATATTGTAACAGTTCTGCTTAAGATAGAATATAGGAAACATTCATGTTTGCTGCACACCAGCTGCATCACCATACTTTGCAATCCAATTCAAAACTTATTTTGCTTGTATGGTAGTTCCATAAGCTGGAAATGAAATCATTACCTTTCATTTAGTTTTGATTTACCCCACTTCAATGTTTGGTAGCAATAAGTTAATTTGTTTTTGTTCTGATAATGTATTTTGTCTCATGCAATTGGAAGTTCTATAAAGTACTTTATATCACAGTGCCATGAAGTTCATAGACTTCCTACAGTGTAGAAAGAGATTGTTAGGCCCACTGAGTTTGCAACAATATTCTGAAGAGCATTCCACTCAGACCCATCCCCACTCCCCATAACCTCACATTTACCATGGTTAATTCACCTGGCCTGAACATCCCTGTCACCACTGCACAATTTTAGCTTGGCCAATCCACCTAATCTTTGGACTGAGGGAGGAAATCAGAGCACCTGGAGGAAACCCATGCAGACATGGGAAGAACATGCAAATGCAAGTCCACACAGATGGTCACCTGATTGTGTAATCAAACCCGGGTCCCTAGCATTGTGAGGCAGCAGTGCTAACCACCACATCATTATGCTGCCCCATAGTGTGCATAGAAAAATTTTAGAATGCATATATCTAAATTGTCAAAGCCCTTTTTTGTACAGAATTAAGAATATGCAACCAAAACAGAAATTGCTGGAAAAGCTAAGCAAATCTGGCAGCATCTGTGTGGAGGTTTTCCATCAATTTCCATATTTGTTTCTGGTTTACAGCATCCACAGTTCTTTTGGTTTTTTTTATTAGGAATGTGCAACTCTGGGTGTGAATGTTTTTAAGTATTAAAGTATATTCACACAGACAATTAAACCAGCTAGGAGAGGAAAATACTTAAAATATGGTACATTAAGGTCTATGGATGGAATAACCTTGATGGTCAAGGGTCTCATTTTGTCCTTGTGTGTTTTTTTTTAGCCTGTTCCCAAAGTGCTGTATTTTATACTTGCAATTGTACACAACTTACTACAAATTTAAACCTTTCATACATGTTGAGTATTGAACTTCTTAGATCATTTTATTATTTAGTTCATAACAGTGGTTGTCAAACATTGCTGAAATACTTAAGTATACAGCAGGAGTAATGAATAGTAAGTCATTAAATGTTGAGTAACTTCAAAAACTTCTGATCTTGTTAAGCTTATTGATCAAAGTTGGAATTTTGTTTTAATATTAGTTATATTCGGAATCCATTATGTTTTTTCAGAACGAAATATATTTGATTGCCTCTTTTCAATGCAAAATGGTATGGTGTGGCTTACTACCCAGTGGCAGAATATAAGAAACTCATTTTATCTTAACAATGAGATTCTTATTTTCCAAGAAGACTTTGAAAGTTGGTGTATTATCCAAACACTGACCAATAGTTTTGGTCCTTTTGTTGAATAACAAGGCAATTGGCACTGACTACTTCAATTGGATACATGATCTGAATGAGTTGTAACTTGTGCTAGGAAGACATTAATGGTGCCAAATACCATATGTAAACTTAGTGATGGTCTAGTCTGCCTAATTATTGTTTTTATAAATTGACTAATAGGAAGACCAACTCAAAAGAAAATGTCTTTATGATTGTGAATAAATATCTCTTGAAGCCTAATAATTGCAACCATTTGAATAGCAAATGATATCTACCTCAGATGTTTTCCTCAAGAGCACCTGCCAATCATACTAGAAGTAGGAGTCAAATTTTGGCTGGTAATCATGCTCTATTGCTCAAGTGTGCCTGCTGGTGTATAAATTGAGAAGCAAAGAAATAATTACATTACTGAAGTGCTAAATAATAGTGGAGGTGCAGAATGCTAAATGAATAAAATAGGACAGTAAGACAGTATGGTATGTGTCTTTTAACATAATTACAAGCAATGTATTTTGGGTTCATGTCAATAGTTTGGTTATAAATCCACTTAACATCTAAATCTATAATTTCCTGTATAGAAAGACTTGGTTCTATGTAATAAAGTACAATTTATTCACTTCTGTAATAACCATTTTGCAACTTTTAAGAGCTATTAGGAGAAAACCAGAAATTTACAGAATGCATTTGTAGTTAGTGAATCTCTTTAGGTTCTTTAGAAACTGGAATCTCTGAAGACTTGATCTAGCAAATGTTGTCTTCCATCATTCTTACTTAATGGGAGAGATGGTACACATTTCTCAATGTATTCAAAATTCACACATATCCTATAGCCATTATTAGTCAGAAAACAGTATGTAATTAAAAATACATACAGGTATTCCTCCGGTGGTCAATGAAATTGGTTAAATTTTTGTGTCAGCCTGTCATTCCTGTCAGCCTGGCATATTTACTTTATTTCACTAGTAGGAAGCGAGGACTGCAGATGCTGGAGATCAGAGTTTAGAGTGTGGTGCTGGAAAAGCACAACAGATCAGGCAGCACCCGAGGAGCAGCAGAATCAACATTTCGATCCTGATGAAGGGCTTGTGCCTGAAACGCCAATTCTCCTGCTCCTCAGATGCTGCCTATCTGCTGTGCTTTTCCAGCACCACACTCTTGCCTCTGTATTTCACTAGTGTCTGGTATCAAATCAATAGTTTTTCTGCAAAAGATAAAACTAAATGCTTCAAAATTCTTTTGGATAGACAATTTATAGGATAAACAAAAGCACGATTGCCAAACTCATTTGTTATGATTACCTCAATCATGTAGACTGTCAAACCTTTACAAACAAAGTAAACAGTCATGATAAAGATGCCCCTCCTGCCCCCACTAAGACTAATGCACTACTACTTTCTGTTCAGCTCCTCACTGTGCAATCCCTTCTGTTTATACACTTAACCACGGAAATGTGCAACTGCTGCTCATTTAGTTTATTTCTGCAAAGCCCATGTTCAAGACCAAAGTGTTACACACTCCATTGAGAACACACACAGCTACACACGATTCCTGCTGCTGTCAACCATTAGGGAGGGGGAGAATAGACAGAAGGACACAAAGCAGTATACGAAGCAAATGAAAACACAAAAACATTTTTAAAAAAGCAGCAATACAAAAACTCAAATACAAATAAGGACAACATATCAGGATAGTCACAAAAAATGTTGAAATTTTCATATGAAGAAGCAAAGTTAATCATTATTAACTTTCATAGATTAATTAGATTTTATCAATACAAGTAAGAAACATGAAAACACTTCCACAAATTGATAAGCTTAATTTGATACAAATGGTTAAGTAATTTTAAAGCACAAATAATTTTCCCAACACAAAATAAGCATAAGCTTCACAATCTACTTCAGAAATTACCCAGAGAAATATTTCAAGGCATTGAGACAAAAAAGTTTTCACTTCTCCCTTTCAAACAATAAAAACTGTTCATTTGCAGTACTAAAAGCTCACTAAATGCATCTCAGATCGTGAACTGCTCATGCATCAATTAACAATTCACCATTTTTGCCCCATTGTTTTTGACTACTAGAATGCACATCAAACCTCACAAAATCTTTCTTAATTGAACTTAGTTTCCTCCCACAGAATAAAAACACGATTTACAGAAAACTTTTTTAATGCAATACTAACTGCAATTATATTAAACATACGTCACCACCCGCTAGGTTACATTAATCTACTTTGCAAACATGCGTTCCAGTCTGTACGACTTCACATTTTGCCTGAGACAAATGTTTTTTTGAAAGTTGAAAGCTGTCCAAAACAGGACCACACACACACCCTCAGTCACAGAGAACTGCACTGATCACATTCTGCTGCTGGGGGCACTCACAAAATGGCGGCTTTGACAAGCTCAACTCCACAAAAAAAACCTTTCAATACCCCCTCCTCCCCGAAACAATATGCCACAAATCACTATCACCACCCCGAACACCACAAGGTTTACGCGAATGTAGAAATTTATCATTATGGATTACAACGAGTTCTTTGTAATTTTTCCTTGGCCCTTGGCCAGACAACTATACAATAAACAATCCCATTTTGGTATGATGTTTCTTCAGACCTCCCTCCTTTTTTTTGTAAAAGAAGCACATTTATTGTTTGTTTTGAAGCTTGATTCTGTGACTAAAAATCGCGGGAAAGTTTGCCCTTACCTTCCACCCACAGCTCCTCGACATCGGTTTCCAGGTTAGCAGCCCTTAATCCCACTGCGAAAGCCCCGAATATCAGGAGGCCGACAACGAAGAACTTTCCGCAGTTCTTTTGAATGTAACAGCCCAGTTTAAATAACAGTTTTTGAAACTTAGCTCGAAGCCACAGCGGTGCTTTCCGTCCAGTAGCCTTTCCCTGAAATAAAGACCAGAAGAGATACTTGAGGGGAGAACACAGCGAAAAATCCCATCCTTAAAGAGACAGCACTTCTTCTCATTGGGCATTTCCAGTTACCGATTCCAGTTTCTGTTATAAAGTAAACTTTTATATGACCAGTTTACCCACAATTCGGTATATCTTTCACATTCAAAACACACACTGACTCAAAGTATGATGTTACAAAAGGGGACGGCAAATGTCTGCAGCGACTGTCATCCATCTGCTGAGGAAAATATCATTGCAATCCACCTACAGGGGTGACAGGAGACAGACATGAGTGAAATACGGACGTTGCACAAGGATTAATTGCTGCTCATGGGTTACTTTTTTGAAAATGAAATAAGGTGGATAAAACATACCCACACTTTTTTTTTGTTGGGGGGGGGTGTTTTAAACCCCAAACCGATCAATGTGTTAAGTTTTCCCAATTAGCATAATAAATATAACACCCACATTTGTAGGGTCAACATTTAATGGAATATGGTAGCAAATAGTACATCCACGTGGTTGCTCTGCTGAAACATCATAAGCTAGAGTAATTCATTTCCATAGCAGTATCAGGACGCTGTGATCTGAATTAGGAAGTGAAGCAGCCATCTGAGACTTTCGACAATATTTGCGAACGGAAGAGGGCAGCCACATGGATTTCAGTTTAGAACCCTACTCCAGCAGATACCATCACTTAAAGAATGTTTCGCTTTTAGTGTGCTTTAAAACTTAAACACAGTCTGTGTCATGTGTTATTTTAAAAGAAAGATTATCCGGGATCCTCTTGTGTTTCAAGTATTTATATACAAAAAATGGCGTGTTAAGAGACAAATTCCACCCACCTACCCCCCCCCCCCCCAACCAAAACACACACGCACACACACACACATCCAAGTGTATCGATGTTCCGTGCTACTAGTGCTACAGCAGCTCTGGAAACACCGTTCTGAGAACACAGCTTTGTTTACTCTCGCTTAATGCTTTCACTTTTTTGGAGATTCGGTGATAACACGGGTGAAAAGAATGCTCCGGCTGCGTTCAAGTCCCACTCTACCGCTTAAGCACAATAATGGGGAGCACAAAAGGCCCCCGATGCACAGAATAGGCAAGGTTTTATAAACTGGAAATGCACCTTTGAGATCTGATCCAACGCAAAGGCAGCATCGCAATAGCTCGGCCGTTCCAGATAATCTAAAACCGCTGTCGGATGCCGCAGGTTTCTCGTTCTTTTCCTCCTGTTTTCCTGAACATGGTCCTGCTCTGTCCTTCGGCGCTCCGCAGTGTTAACAGCCGAGGCCATGTTGCGGATGGGACTGGGATAGTATCTTAACACACCGTCTGAGCTCCCACCAAAGGGCCACTTTAATCCTCAGCAAAGTAGACTCCGTCTGGCAAACTTCATACTCCTCGTAGCGATGGCGAGTCAAAGTTTGCGCCTTCCATTCCCACATTTCGCGATCTGGGGGATCCTGACGACCTTCTACATTCACGGGGAACTGCGCGTTTTAAAAGAGACGGAGAGGGGAACTTGAAAGCGTTCACCTTCTTCCAGAGACTCGGAAGTTTACCCGTACCGATCACTCGCTTGAACCATTCTGTACACCAGGCCCTGGAACTCTGAGAGCCTTGATTCAATAGAAAAAAAGCCTCTCTCTCCATTTAGGGGGGAAGGAAAGCAAAAACCCGCCTCCAGGACCGTCAGATGGCTGGGAGAAGGCTTGTATTGCTTGGCTCTGATTGGCTGGGGAAGGCAGAAATTACTCAGCAAACACGACTATTATTAGCTGCTTAGCAACAGCTCACCAAAGTAGAGAGACCACCCAGGCTGTGAATGCATCCATCCCACTTCAGGGAAGCCGTAGTTCGCCTGAAAGAAATCATAGCTGCTCTCCCGTCTCCCTCTCTTCGCACGCATTCGATTAAAAACAAGAGTTTATGTCTAAAGTTACGATCCTAGGATTGTTTTTTTTCATATATAGCGATACACTGGAATTTCTGAAGATCACACAGGGGCCGATTCTCGCGAGGAGACTGAACTTTTGAAGGCACTTGCTTCTTGTTTAAATGAAAATCCTTTAGCGGCATCTTGGCCTCAAGTTGTAACAAATACTGGGAGGTCTCACTTGAATTACCAGCTTGCACAAATAATGACAGTGCCTGGGACGTGTCTTGACATCGTGCAGTGGGACGTGTCAAGATTTTTCTGTGCGTGTATTCACTAGAAATCTTAATAGCGGTTCTTTCTCAACTCACAGAAATGAAAAACAAAATAGACTTTTTACTGAAAAATCACCCGGAGTATATGGGAAAGTTATCTGACAGGGTAAAAGTGAAGTTTGCAAAATTCAGTAAAACGTTTTTGTTTGTAACCACGAGGATTTCAGATGCAAATAAGGTTATCGCTGATGTTTAATCATAAAAATCGACCACATCCCTTCCAGGCGCCCCCGCACAAACCACACACACATTTCCAGTTTATTCATTGAGAGATAGTGGAGTTTCACTGGGTGTCATGTGACCGACGTACCCAGGGCGACGCGATGTAACAATGTGGGAATGGTTGTATTGCAGTAGTAGCACAGGAAGAAAACAAAACCCTTAGTGGTCCTGTCAAACTCCATCAGGATCAATGTGATTTGCATGGCTAATTAACAGACTTCTGTTAATTTCTGGAAAGGAAGGAGGCGACTGGAGAAGGAAACCTGCTAAGACGAATTTCATCTTCATGTGCGCTAGTGTGTAAAGAATTTGTGGCAAGCCGGCATTCCAAACGAGATCTGCCCATTCGTCGCTACCCAATACTGTACCAATTACCGGTTCTCCGGATGGAAGTTTGAGAAGACGTAGTCCACTTAAGGAGGAATTTCAAGGGTCACAATTAGACAGTATTTTAAGGCCTTGAGCTGGGCTCGTTGAGACGTATAATGTTATCGCGCGCAGAATGTTACGTGAGACCACAGCATGTTAAACAAATTGAAGTTTAGTTTTGAATAACATTGCATAATCACGGTAACCAGGAATCACTTGGGAGTGTAGGACCTGAACCTGTAGGTAGTGCAAACGGTGAACCAGGTGGGCGCGTGGAATTCTTTATTCCGCGCTTTCAACATTTTCAGATGAGATCAAAGGAAAGTGGAACTTTACATAAACACCAAAGGAGAAATTTAATAACCGCAAAATTTGCAGTTTCTCTATTCATATTTTACAAACACTGATTATCATTAATTGACCATACTTTCTATGGTAAAATATAATTTAATTCGATATTGACGATAAATCGGTTCCATTATAAGACGAATGTTCCACGTTTCGCATTTTACTATATATAAAACAACTTAGTTCCGATCATTGTTGGATTTCCGAATTCATAAACATGTTTTGAGAAATGTAAAAACCCGTTGAGGACTATTTTTAATAAAAACTAACAGTACGTATCAATGTTACTTATTCAATGTAGTCATTTTATACGAGATCAACTACCTATAAATTATTAAATAATTGTCCATCTCAATATACTTCGGCTGAACTCAAATCAGTTCTACAGATATGTGGTAAAGATAGTATCTTCGTGGATTAAAATTACAGTTGGTATTAAGGCAGGATAAACAAATATGGTTCCAATTATGCAAAAAAATAATATGCAAACACATGCATATACTTTTCCTATGGCGACTACGCTATCTACAATACAATGTGATGTCGTTCACCGAACTTTGTAATGGATGCATTTATATGGTTGTCTCCGCGATCACATTTTATGCTACGCCCCTTAGGGACCACAATCGGTACTGCAAGGAACCATCAGGGTCCTGACAATTGATTAGTTGATCGAAGTACAATCTAAGTTTGGAATTGGCATTTACTTTCATAAATCTGTTTCTGTTCAAAATGAGTTCTATATTTTCTAGATATGTACACATAATAATCTATTATGTTGTGTGCATTACAGTCTTATTATCATGTTAGAGTAACATTTTTAAATATCGTCCCAAAATGAAGAATGAAAAGTAATATTCAGTTTCAACTTAATATTGTAAATAGCAACACATCTTAATTGATATTTTTTCACATTAAATAGCACCACGAAAATTTAAAGGAACACGATCCTTTCAACCGGATGTCATTTTTTTTCTGCGAATTTTAATCCACGTGCAAAATATATCTTCTTATATCGGAACTGTGAAGGAAAGAATATCATTTTTGGTGATCTGTATCATTAAGCTTCAGTCTATTTAAAGCTTAATAACATTAGCTAGAAAATTCATATTGATTGAAGCTGAGATAACATCATTGACGTAAACGAGATATGCATTTGTCATCTTAACATTAGAAAATTATCTGCACGGGAAGTCTGACCTGTGAGGTAGTTAATGGTTGCTGAGAAGAATCTTATTTTCACCACCTATTTACAAACTTACCAGTCTGTGCTATGCAAAACAGTTGGTTTATGATAAAAGGTAATGGATCTATGTGATCAGGGCCCATTTTGACAAATGGTTTCAGGCGCAATTACAGTTCTTTCTTAAATTTATTAGAAATTGTTGTTCTAGTTAAAATATGTTTTTGAAAAGAACTATACATTGTAGTCCGGTGTTTCATGGTGAATTGCTTTAAACTCAAAGATGGAGTATCTTTGGCATATAATTATCTTGCTTCTGTATGGCTGGAGAAAAAAAGTGTGACCACAAACTCAACTTGGGTGGTCAGCTATGGATGCCCTCAATTTGCCTCATTGCTAATGCATGCGAGTGTTCCATTCCGACGCGATAATGTTGTTCGTAATCAATCTAGCCTTATTTACATTTGGAAGCATTGTTGTCTTTAATATGCATGCCTTGCTCATGTAAACGACGCTCGACGCCCGGTTGGGTTAACTTCAACAAATCACTAAAGGTCTCCTCATAGTGGTCAGAATCGCTTTTTTTTCCCAAATGGATTTAATCAATTTTATTGTCAGTTGGGTTCTGCAGAACACAGCTAACAAGTTAGAGTGACTTTCCTGTGTTTGACCCTTCCCTTTCTGTAATGGCCTTTATTAACAGGATTTCTGTACCAACCACCCATTCAAGCATTAATAGGATACTTATATTTTAGGTTATCTGAACTGTTAACTTCAGTTATTTTTAATTTACCATTATGGTTAGACGGGATAGATATATAAAGCCTAAATACTGAATTGTTTGACAATCTTTCACACATTTTGCTAATTAAACTTTCAATAAGGATACATCTTTTTAAACAGTTTAATCTATCTGAACTACAAGTTTTAATAACCTAATTAACAATGTATATTTAGATAAATCGGTGAATTTTGTGAAATATCATTTATTTCAGTCGTTTTCTTTTCAGACTATTCAGCCATTCTTACATAAGGCATGGCTTTCCGTTCCTGTATCCGTGCCGTCATCATTGTATTGATTTTGAAGGATTCCCATTTCTAACTCTCACTATACAGGCAATGTCACCAGGGGGTATGCATTGTGCGCAGCGCATCTCCCAATAGGCTCTTCCAAATCCAACATTTTAAATCTAGGACTTAAAGACACCACCCATTTCTAAGCAACTCTGGCGCCAACGACATAAAAAAAGTGTAAGCCTGGTATAAATCACTCAATGATTGACATGGATCATTCATTCTATTTTCAATTCCAAAAAAGATGTGAATTGGAATTTTCCACATCGTTTCCAAACTCGCGCCAAAAGATTATTTGGGTCTCCTGATTTAACGAGTACTATCTTAAACGGATACAATTTGTTTAGTTCTATATAATTTTCTCATACATTGGCTTTATTCCTGAAACACAGTGATGAGCATTACAGATCACTTTGACTCATCCGAGAGTGGGATTTTCAATTCAGTTTTTGTTCGTTCTAATTAATAAAGATTGATCAGATTGTTAAAAAAATTGCTCATTTTTTTTCTTTGAACCGTTTTCAGTTGACAGAGGTTTTCATCTAAAGTAGATAATGTCCTCCAATGAGCTGTAATCTTCAAACACTGCACAGTAGCTTTTCTTGTAACTCATTTCAATCAGTCAAGCTCCCACCACCAACACCCACTCCCGCAATTCACCTACCTCCCCCCACCCCCCACACACACGCTTTTCCCACACACGATGGGGGTAAATGCACTACTCACAAAATCTGTCAAAATAATGCAACTAATTACCCCTGATCGAGCTGAAAGAGAAGTGGATCGCATGCTGCCCAGAGCATGGACACCGAATTAGTGGTACATCACATGGGCATACATACACTGGCAAACATAGGCACAAATTCTGCTTTTGAGTAAGTTTAATCATTTCAAAGGCCATTCATTTGACAACCTAGCATCACGTCTTGTCGGACACGATTGGCGACACGATCCTTTGACCTGCCGCTGTAGCAACAAATTTATTAGATATATAGGCGTGAGAAATGAAAGGAAGTAAAACAATTCCGCTTCATTGTGCTCACCCTTTGACTCTGCTAATCCGGTTTACACCTCACGCCTACATCACTCAATAGGACCATTACGAGCAAAAATGGGGGTGGGGGGTGGAAATGATGCTGATGTCTATGGGGGGAACTCTTTAAGTGAAAATGAGAAAGATTAAGACATTTCTTTACACACTGCGATTGTGGTTGAAGATTTTTTTTGTAAAGGGTCACGCTTTAAATATAATGATCTGGTTTCACTTTGCATTGTCGCCTTTGATCAGAAATAAATTCTTTTATGAATGCTTTACATCTGTGAAGATTCACTTCAGTGTATCCCTCCATGTCTACATCGTTTTTATAGACGGACTAACCTGGTTTGATTTTAAATACCATATAAATGTGAAATAAGTTTGACGTAAAGCAAGAAAACTGGTACAATATTCCCGGGCATTGTATAAATCGGAAAAAGGTTAATGAAACAGCAGTCTTACGGCACACCACATCACTTAAAGAGGTACAATTGAAGAAAATCTAGATGTCTTTTTTCAAACTAGGAGACAGCTGTAATCAAAGATTTATTTTTTGTCCCAGAGGTGGGTCTCTACTGGAATTGCACTGAACGGAAGCTGGGGGCGACCCCTCGGAGCGTGAAAATGGGTTACAGGGATCCTAAGGACCCTCAGCTCTGTCAGCGTTTCCATCAGCTACCCCGCCTGTTCAGAAACCAACCAAGCCTAACTGAGTATTCGGAATACAGTGAGAAAACAAAATCACCTCAGATTAATATCAATGCTGTTATGCCACCCAACAATAATAATCCCACTATTAGCTCCAACAGCAGTGCTGAATTAACCATATCAGTAACACAAGTCCGTGCTATCTGCCAAGAGTTCACCCTAAGCGCTCTGCAGCCTCTTTTTTCATCAAAGGTAATTTCACTCACCATCTTCCTCGAGGCTCCCCTGTGTGACCGGACTAGTCTGGCTTTGCGTTTTAATTTCGGGAGCTACACGATGTTATTTTTCCTAAGTTTTAAGAAGTGATTTTAAAGGAACAGGGAGTGTAATAATCCTGCTAGGTTGCAGTCATTCTGCTGTGTGCTGGAAGGTCTCACAATTACATGCCTGTTTCTATTAAGCAGCGCGATCCTCGAGGTGGGTGGTCTGCTCTCAATAGGCAGGACCTGTCACCGTCACGTGATCACCCTGCTCTCACCCCCCCCCCCCCGCCCCGCACAATAAACTAAACTTAAATCTAAACGAAACTAGCATGCTATCAGAGCTGTGTAAACAGCCCATCAAAGCACAAATCATGAGCTACTACGTATCCAATTGCTGTGAAATCCATACGCAGTTCTCCAAAATCCTGACAACTAAAACAGGGCAGATTTATCCATTACACGAATTATGTGAAACAATTGTTAGTGTGAGGAGAAAATAAATGGTACCAAATTGAATGGCAAAACAACTGTCACTTCGACATGAAAAGATGAAATTAAGCAACTACATCAGCACATTTACACGAGACAGCTATTTAATTAATTCCTCCTCATACCCCAAAAACGTTAGCCAAAAGAAACTGATTGTGATCCACCTCAATCAAATGCAAAGTGATCTTCCCAATTCCCGAAGTTGTATTAGGTATGAATTGTCACCGTGCTGTGGTAGATTTTAATAAAGGTATTTCAGTCCTTTTGAAGTTAAAGGTTATCATTTTATTTTGTAATAATTTATAATATTAAGAGCAGCAACGCGAGGCGAGAAGAGATGACTAAGAGTGAATGGGATGAGGATGCAAGATTCAAGACAATGGTAGCAAGAAGGAGAAAAAGATGTGCCACAATGCGATAAAAGGAGGCAAAAAGATGTGAATGTGTGAGAAAAAGAGATACAGGAAGAGAACGAGACACCGAACAACAATATGCGAAGGGCAGAAAACAGTGTCAGAGATAATTAGACGCCAAGACAGAAGGTTGAGTGAAAGACAGAACCATGTAAAAAAAAGGCTGCAAAAAACGCGTCAAATAGAATGTGTGTGTATTTGTGCGATAGGGATGATAAGGGAATTAGACACAGCCAGGAAAGGTTTCAGCTTGAAAATGCATGTTCGGTTGCTCATTTTGTATCAAACAAGGCAAAGATTGGTTTATACCCACGTGCAAAAAAGCAAGTTGGGCTAATTGCAGAACACCCTTTGGTGATGTTTTTGCCCGATCAGTTGATGATGTGTTTGAAATATTACATCATCACAGGCTTCAGTCACTTTGCAAACTAAGTCTCTGCTGAATACTGATCAATAATGGCAACTTTGTCCATCACAATACAGTGAATTAGAATTAGGATAAAGCGGTCGTAAATCTATTTTACTTGTGGAGAAGATTATATCTTGTTGAAAAGTAAATAGTTATTGCTACCTAATATTTTTTGCATTATTAATTTAGTCATCCTCGAAGCTGAGAATGTTCCAAACATGTCAGTAAATGTTTTGGGTTATTTAAATTGCATCCTTCCAAGAAAACGAGGAGACAGAGATGGAAGACAATGGGGAAAAAAAATTCTAACCCTAATGAACTGCGTCTGTTCCAGTGGCACTAACTCAGTTTGCTGGAAAAAAATAGATTTTCTTGTTTTAATTTGGCAGTATAATTTTGCACAGTCGGTTCCAAGTCAGGTTAATAGATTTTGTGACATTTCATTAAAGTAACTTTAAACATCTTACTGCTAGTAAAAACGAACAGCAGTTTTAATGTCACAGAATGTTTCCCAGTTGCAGAAGCGTGGACTCAATGGCCAAATGGGAAGGTTTTTGTAGCGACAGCTCAGCGGGAGATTGACAGAGAAGATACCGAGTTACTGCCACTTGGGGGACAGAAGTGAAATCATTCTCCCTTTCGATATCAATAACACTAACTGAAGCAATATGTCTTCTGTTGTAATTCTGTTGTAATTGTCTCCATGCTTGAGTAGATGGCGACCACTTGAACGAAGTCGGCGGAAGATATCTCTGCCACCAAGACATCCCCGCGTCTGGAAGCAAACACTTGTTGTGGGCTTCCCCCCCGCCGAGCATGGAGCACGTGGCAGCAGGCTCACTGACTGCTACTTTGCAAACTGATGGAAAGATAATTTCTTCATTAGCTTAAATGAGCTAAAAAGTATCATATACCTGTCCTCCCCCAGAAATGGACATTGTTATATTATTCGTCAAAAGCTCCAAACTGTTATATTACAACACAGCCTGGAGTATTATATTTGCAATTCATTCGCATGCCCAATTACAATGTACGTCTGTCAGTCCATCAATGAAAGACCACCGATCATCCGGAGAATTTAATAAACACATTAAGAGCATCGTGTAAGAAGTTAAGATCCAGCACCTTGCTTCTGAAAGTGTCATTTTGAATTCTGAGAGCCATGGAGCAGTGGCAGGTCTGTGATTAAAAAGTCAAAAATTGTAAAAGAATGTAATGCCAAATCAGATGGAAAACCATCAACCTGAATTAGTGTCAGAGAGGGGAACTGAGTGAAATGTATGAAACTACATTACTACATACATAGTTCTATCTCATGATGATTTGGGAAGCAGGTGTCATAGACACCTTTGAGAAGTTTAAACAGAAGTATGACTGACATTCAGTAGCTTTCTAAAAGACAATGGCTTAGAAATATAGGTTAGCAAAATCTCTTTGTGGGTTAGAGAGAAGGTTTCATTTGTTTATTAACTGAGAGCTGAAAGAAGATGAAAGCAGGAACTTGAACACAATTTTTGAAAAAATCAGCACACTTCTCCAACCAAAGTCAAATCATGGGATCTACTGATTTGAAGCAGAATCAAATGGACCTATTGAAAAGTTCCTAACAAGACTGAAAAGTTAATTCAAAGACACTGGTGTAACGCTGCAAGTCAGCTAATTTAGGGTTCTACCCACCCTGAAGTATAAAACGATTTATTTAGAAAGACCAGGGCCAAATTAATGCTAGCTGCAGACATTATCAGAGTACTAGAAGCCATGAATAGACAGAAACCAATACATCCATACTTTGGAAGATGACTTTTGAAGATAGCTTTGAGGATGTAATAGAAATAAGAGCCATACAATTGTGTGAAGTGTGTGGATGCAACAGTTTCCAGAGAAAAGAAATTAAGCAACTGCTCAAAACAGGAAGATGGTGAAAAATAAGTGCACAACCATAAGTATGAAGCTGAAACTTGAGAGAACACTGAGTAACATCACATTGAATAAATTTTACCAGATTTTACCTGAAAATTTGAAGGAAAATGGTTATCCAAGAAAAAGTGCTCCAAAATTGAACATTAAATGCTCAATCTAGGAAGAATCCCCAAATCAGAAAGATACACACAAAGGTAAAGGTGTTAACTTAATGTTTTATATCACTGGAACAGAAGAACCTGCTATCCTGGGGTTGAGTAGTTGCAAAGAGCCACAGCTTTTCTGAGTAAATGATGAGATAAATATTCTAAGTGTAAAGACCCATCACTTAATGAAAATTACATGATCAAAACTGACTAAAATTAGAGATGAGGCCACCAAAAATATTCTCTGCAAGTGGTCCAGGGTAAGCTTGATAAACTACATCAGACACAGACAACAATGTACATTATTGGTCTATCAATGATGGCATTTCATGAAAAATATTGTTCTTTCGAGAAGATAGATAAAGGCTTTGTGGGAATGAGAAGTGGAAGCTGAGAGCCAAATTAGTTGCAAAGTGGATTGAAAAAAAGATAACAAAAGAATAATGTTGATATACAATGTATGCCAGAAGTACAGAAGTAGACAGCAGACAATAGCAACACCCACACATGAAATGTTGCAGGAACTGATTTATTCATACAATCAAGAATGACATTATATAGTTGCACAGTACTAATTGAAGTTTCCTTTTCTGATAGATGAAAGAATTGAGAACTACAGCAATCACCTTAGCAGTATGAATGTTGTTCATCAAGGAAGAGAATCTGCAAAGAATAATATGTGACAATGGTACCCAATTCATCTCTAGAGAAATTAAGGAATTCACTGAACTATACAGATTCAACATTATGATCGCAACCAAAGTGGCATGTATTTATAGAAAGACATGTTAAGTGAACACTCACAAAATGCCAGGTGACCATAGCAGGCCCAAACCTTGTCTTATTATCACTCTGATCTACACCTCTCATGTTTGACATTAAGCTGTTTGCAGACAGGTTGAGTGGAAGAATGTCTGAAACAATTCTGCAAAGCAAGATCATTGAACTGACTGACCAGTGGCAGAGAAGAACTCACCTGATGCACAGGTAAAAGGAGATCTTCACTCCCAACAAGTATGATCACATTTCTCTATCAATCTGAGCTGTTGAAAAGACAAACCATACATCTACAGGATCCAGTAATGAACATCTGGAGCCCAGCATGTGTCGCTGGTGAAGCTGAGACCCAAATGTCATCAATAGATCATTGGAATTGAAATCAGTAAGCAAAAGAGAAGAACCATAGGCCACATTAAACTTACACCCAAGTTGAAAAGCAAAAAAAAAACCTTGAACAGTAGTATCATGAACAAAGCAGTACAATATCACAAACATCACCAGAAAATGACATGACATGAGCAACATCAAGCACCACGCCCTGAACATGAAGAACACACATCTCCACACTTGCCTATGCCAAGTCACCTTTGAGACTACATCTTGCCAATTCTACAAGATAGCGATATAACATCCTACCATCTAAGTGATAATGTAAATACAATTTTAAGAAGAGAAAATAGCTACAAAGACTCTTAAGGTGTTTGGTTTACTTATGAGTCGATTAGTAATCTTATTTTGCTTACAGGAAATGTTAATGATTGGATCCGTTATATTGAGGGGCATTTCTTTTTAAGAAAGTGGACATTGTATTGTCAATTCATTCATAAAGTGCTAGGAAATAATTATATTTTAAGTAATATATCTTGAGGTGCAATTGCATTATAGTTTTGTGCTGAATAATAATGTATCAGTCTATTGTTCCACAAACAACAAGGAAAACTTTCAGAAATAATCTTGATGATGCTGTGGCATTGAGTCTAAATATGTGATTATTTTGAATTCTAAGAAACAGAATTAAAAACAGACTGTCACAAGGTAGTAAAGAAGTATGGAGACAAAGTGAGTAATCAATCTGACTGTTGCCTTCAAACACATTCCAGAGCAGCTTCTTTTTCTGTGTAATGCATATAAATGTTGGCCTGACGGCTTGCCTCTCTCCTGCAGTTACTACCTTGTGCAGGTGTCCTTGGAGAGGAAGCATGTAATGTCTGTTGGTATGATTGTTGCTATCTATTACTGATGGGCACTAGGGGCACTGGAGTATACTATTATTCCTGGGAATGTTTCTTTAATTTTGATTTGTTACATTTCCTGAATAGTTTCTTTTATTTTAAAAGTCTAACAATGGTGCCTCTTTTACAAGATTACTTAGCTTCTGGTTGCTTCAAAAGGGACATAAATGTTAGCCTTTGGTTAGTCTGTCAGATACATATGTACTGTGTTAAGTCTTGCAGTCATTAGGTCAGTATACCTTTAAAAGACATGATAGAAGAAATTTCTAAGAGTGCCTTACTTAAAAACAAAAAGATTGAGTTATATTGGAAACTGAAACTAAAGTACTACCTGTACTGAAGCACAATACATACTCTATCTCTTGTTCTTATAAGAAAGCAAACACAAGAGGCAGCTATTGATCTGACTTAATCTAAGAAGGACAGTGAGATGGTTCTGAAAGCAGAGGGCCAAAACACTGAGCAGAAAATATGTCTCAAAAGCCACTAAAAAAAAAACACTTTTCACACCAAGAAGGCTTACCTGTGTCTAGATATTGGTTCTGACACTTTATATTACCAAATTGGCACAAAATTGTGATATCATCATTTCATTTTTTTGGTGTGAAGTCCACCTACAGGCACCAATCTGCCACTACAAGCCTCCAAATCTTAAAAGAGCAATTTTAAACAAACCAAGGCCAGTGGAACAGCAGTCTCAAAGGAACCAAGGCCAGCAGTTTTAATTTACACAGTGGCACAGTGCAACATTTTAAAGGCAGAATAATTGATAACATAAACCAAAATATGGATTGGGCATCAAACTACACTTTACATGGAAACAACAGAAGATGCTGAGACAAGAACTCTATAAATATTCCTTTCCATTAAGATCTAGAAAAGATCTGGAGTCTGGAAAAGTCTTCAAAACTGGCTCAGGGTAAGAATATCTTCAGAATTAACAGAATCCAACCTCATAGTCTCACAACCCCGCACAGCCCATTTCTACCTCCTGCCCAAAATCCACAAACCTGACTGCCCCGGCAGACCCATTGTCTCAGCACGGTCCTGCCCCATCAAACTCATCTCTGCATACCTCAACACGGTCCTGTCCCCCTTAGTCCAAGAACTCCCCACCTACGTTCGGGACACCACCCATGCCCTCCACCTCCTCCATGATTTTCACTTCCCCTGCCCCCAACGTCTTATCTTCACCATGGACATCCAGTGCCTATACACCTCCATCCCCCATCACGTAGGCCTCAAAGCCCTCCGCTTCTTCCTTTCCCGCCGAACCAACCAGTACCCTTCCACTGACACCCTCCTTCGACTGACTGAACTGGTCCTCACTCTGAACAACTTTCCAATCCTCCCACTTCCTCCAAACCAAAGGAGTAGCCATGGGCATCCTCATGGGCCCCAGCTATGCCTGCCTCTTCGTAGGATATGTGGAGCAGACCATCTTCCGCAGCTACATTGGCACCACTCTCCACCTTTTCCTCCGCTACATCGGTGACTGTATCGGCGCTACCTCATGCTCCCACGATGAGGTTGAACAGTTCATCCACTTTACTAACACCTTCTACCCCGACCTCAAATTTATCTGGATTGTCTCAGACTCCTCCCTCCCCTTCCTAGACCTTTCCATTTCTATCTCGGGCGACCGATTCAACACGGACATTTACTATAAACCGACCGACTCCCACAGCTACCTAGCTTACACCTCCTCCCACCCTATCCCTTGTAAAAACGCCATCCCATATTCCCAATTCCTTCGCCTCTGCCGCATCTGCTCCCAGGAGAAGCGATTCCAATACCGAACAACCCAGATGGCCTCCTTCTTCAAAGGCCGCAATTGCCCCTCAGCCATGGTTGACGATGCTCTCCACTGCATCTCCTCCACTTCCCACTCCTCCGCCCTTGAACCCTGCATCTCCAATCGCCACCAGCACAGAACTCCACTGGTCCTCACCTACCACCCCACCAACCTCCAGATACATCTTATCATCCTTCGTCATTTCTGCCACCTCCAAACAGACCCTGCCACCAAGGATATATTTCCCTTCCTTCCCCTATCAGCATTCTGGAAAGACCACTCCCTCTGCGACTCCCTCGTCAGGTCCACACCCCCCCCACCAACCCAACCTCCACTCCTGGCACCTTCCCCTGCAACCGCAAGAAATGCAAAACTTGCGTCCACACCTCCCCCTCTCGTCACTCCAAGACCCCAAGGGATCCTTCCATATCCATCACAAAATCACCGGCACCTCCACACACATCATTTACTGCATCTGCTGCGGCCTCCTCTACATTGGGGAGACAGGCCGCCTATTTGTGGAACGTTTCAGAGAACACCTCTGGGACACACGCACCAACCACCCCAACAGCCCCGTGGTTGAACACTTTAACTCCCCCTCCCACTCTGCCAAGGACATGCAGGTCCTTGGCCTCCTCCATTGCCAGACCATGACACAACGACGCCTGGAGGAAAAGCGCCTCATCTTCCGCCTAGGAACCCTCCAACCACAAGGGATGAACTAAGATTTCTCCAGCTTCCTCATTCCCCTCCCCCCACCTTATCTCAGTCCCAACCCTTGGATTCAGCACCGCCCTCTTGACTTGCAATCTTCTTCTCGACCTCTCTACCCTCACCCCCTGTCCGGCCTATCATCCTCACCTTAACCTCCTTCCACCTATCGCATTCCCAACGCCCCTCCCCCAAGTCCCTCCTCCCTACCTTTTATCTTAGCCTGCTTGGCACACCTTCCTCATTCCTGAAGAAGGGCTTTTGCTTGAAACGTCGATTCTCCTGCTCCTTGGATGCTGTCAGACCTGCTGCGCTTTTCCAGCAACACATTTTTCAGTTCAGAATGAACAGACACCAACTCATGTCATGCAGACTGCAACTCAAATATTGTATTAACCAGTTTGTCAGAAGATGCCACAGCAAAGAGCATGAGTGCCACTTTTCAATAGAGGAGTTGTCAAAAAGGCTTATTGAATTAGTTATCTCTTCCTAAACCAGCCAAAGCCTTTAAGGAAAGGCATATGGATGGATACATAAATAGGAAAGAGATTGATTTAGGATATCTGGTCAGCAAGGACAAGTTGGACTGAAGGGTTTGTTTCTGTGCTGTACATCTCTGTGACTTGAAGTAGTTTCTTTTGAGCTTTAGGAAAAGGGCATACCATTGACATATGACTTGAGGATGAATGCAATTATAAAGCTAAAGCAATTGGCCAACAACACTTACTTGATTTAGGTCAGTGATCCTTTTTGAATTTAAGAGCAATTCAGAATCTACTCTGAAGAAAATATAGAATAAAGAGTTTATGTTGAGGGTTATATAAATCTAAAACCAGCAATACGTATTTATTAATTTTGTACTCTACTTACCAATATGATATCTGTGACCATACATTGTCTGCCATTGCCATAAAGTCTGTGTTGCAGTTTGAGATTGCTAGCTGTATACAGTCAATAAAGTGGCTATTTGTGAGTAGGATGTAATACTTGGAATTGATTATTTTCACTTGGGAGAATGTTATCTCAGAGGTATGTGCAGTCAAAGTAAGTTTTCACTTTAAAAGCACAGGATGATAGAATTCAGCTCAATAATATGTAACACATTAATTATTTCCATATCAGCTCCATTGCTTTGTGAATCAAATACTGGATGGATATCCAATTCATTTAAAGTAGTAGATTTGTGACAAACGTAATAATTTGTTACAGCACATCAAATTCATGCAATCACCTGTGGAAATCCCCGGCTAACTTTCTCAGGTATGCACAGAAGGTTTCTGGATAGAACCATTTTATTTGTCTTTAATTTTTTTCTACTATTTTTCCAGACTCAGGAGGTTTTGCAGCATTTTAATTTTTAATTGGGAGAAAAGTTGCCCCTTAGGTCCCTTTTAAGTCTTTCCCCTCTCACCTGAAACCTATGCCTCTAGTTTTGAACTCCCCACCCTGGGAAAAAGACTGTGGTACATGTATGGAATGAGCTGCCAGAGGAAATGGTGGAGGCTGGTACAATTACAGCATTTAAAGGGCATCTAGATAGCTGTATGAATAGGAAAGATTCAGAGGGATATGGGTCAAATGCTGGCAAATGGGACGATATTAATTTAGGATATCTGGTTGGCATGGATGAGTTGGAATGAAGGGTCTTTTTCCATGCTGTATAGCTTTATGATTCTATGACTGCAGAACAAGTTTCAGTTTGAATGCATTCACAACACTTGATGACATGTGCAAAGTTTCTGTCCTTTCCCTGCTGTTCACGGTTCAACTTGTTCAGTTTTGGCACCATGTTTGTAAGGAACCCAAAGTCACTGTCGGCAGCTTCAAATTTGTTGAGTAAGGATTGAAACAAACAGTGCTGAAGAGCTCTTGCTTGAATTGATTTTACAATCTTAACAACTTTCATTACATGAGAAAAGTTAACCTTACTCACTAATGTTTGTCAGTGAATTAGACTAAGATAACTGACAAAAGTGGGAAAATCAGGGTGAGTTTTGCAAATAGCAGTAAAGCCTGCATTTGGACCAAACATGACTAGTGCACTGTCAGTTCTGATGGAAATTAGTTACCGGATTGGAATGTGCTTCTCAAACCCATACCTTTTGAATTCATTGTTGATATCCTCACCGCATGTTTCCTCTTTAAGGGGCAAAATTATGAGAAGATGCTCCTCGGTTGTTGTTTCCTTAAAAACCAATGCATACAAAAACGATCAGTTGGCCATGTTGGCCATATAGCTGGATTAATTGAACTGTAGTTACAAGCATCACAGGCTCCCAGGTCTTGTTGTAGTTGCTGAATGACATCTTTGGACAAATATTCCATTCATCTAATTAATGTGCTGCATATTGTTTCTTGCTGTTATTATTCTTATTTTTTGTTAAAGTCTTTGAATTAACTAGTGACAGCAGTTATTGTTGCTTTAATTACTTCATCATCTGTAATTGTTTTCTTGTATTTTGCCAGAAAATGGAAAATGTGAAATGAACTTTCCATTTATCTTATCTTTATATAAATTAATCACTGTTGAACTTTCAAAGGACCTTCAGCTTATCACCTTTCTTTGTCTGAAGCATATTCTTCAAGGGGAAGCTATCCTTGAATTTACTGTGCATCATTGTGTAGTATCGTTCAAAATTCCCCGTTTTACTTATTAAGGTAATGGTGACATCTCAGGCAAACACTCTAATCCTTTTCAGTTGTGAACAGAAATTCATTTTCCATTCCAAGTGGAAGTTGTACATTTTTGGTTTCTTTGTGGATGGCCCAGGTTCATTACACATCATTATTCTTCACCTGTACCTCATCCTGCCTCTTGTCATGCTGCAGGTGGGCCTCTGGATCATCCTGAATACTGCTGGCTGCTTTCAACTGAAACTTGTTTCTGGGGTCCCTAGTTGGCTGGTGTTGGAATGCAGCAGCATTCCCCAGAAAGTTTCTTCATCACGCATGGACCTATTAGATGAGCAGCTGAAGAAAAGAAACACTGAAGTTCTATAAAGAACAGGTTGGGGAGTAAGAATTTTTGAACTGTGCTTGCAGAGAGTATGTATGGACATAATGGTCTGAATAGCCTCCTATGTTTAGGTACTGCAAAATATTGGCTTCACGCATCACTGCCTAGCATATTTCTTATTCAATTGTTTGCATTGCCATCATTAAACATGCCTTACCCTGCAATAATAGCCCACCACTCCCTTTGCTCCAACCCCAACATTACCATCAAATCAGCAGAAAAGGTTGGGGGTGGGGGGGGTGCAGGCGCAGTGGTAATTTGGCACACTGACCTCACCAGGCACCAACTCACGGACACCTCCTCCTACTGCCCTTTTGACTGTGACCTCACTTCCCATCACCAAACCATCATCTCCCAGATCTCCACAACCTCATCACCTCAGGGGATATCCCATTCACAGCCTCCAACCTCATAGTCCCGGAACTCCGCACCGCCCGATTTTACTTATCACCCAAAATCCACAAACCTCACTGCCCAGGCTGACCTATTATTTGCGTCTGCACCTGCCCCAAGGATTTATCTCCTCATATCTTGACACCGTCCTGTCCTCCTTGCTCCAGGAACCCCCACATACATTTGCGACACCACCCAAGCCCTCCACCACCTCCATGTCTTTCATTTTCCTGGTTCCCAACACCTCATCTTCAACATGGACATCCAGTCCCTATACACATCCATCTGCCATGGCAAAGGCCTCCAAGCCCTCCGTTTCATTCTCTCCCATTGCCCCAACCAGTACCCCTCCACTGACACACTCATCCAATTGGTGGAACTGGTCATCACCCTCAACAACTTCTCTTTTGAGTCCTCCCACTTCCTTCAGACCAAGGGGATAGTCATGGACACATGCATGGGCCCCACCTATGCCTGCATCTTCGTAAGATACATGGAATAGTCCATCTTCCGTAGTTACACTGCACCATCCTTCACTTTTCCTCCGCTACATTGATGACTGTATTGGCACCACCCCCTGCTCCCACAAGGAGGTTGAACAGTTCATCAACTTCACTAACCTTCACCCTGACCATCATGGACTCCTCCCTTCCCTTCCTGGGCCTCTCCGTCTCCATCTTTGGCGACCAATTCAACATGGACATCTATTTCAAACTCACCGACTCCCACAGCTATCTCTACTACGTCTCCACCCACCACCACCTTCTGTAATAGCACAATGCCTCACTCTCAATTCTTCTACCTCCAGGAGGAGCAATTCCAGTCCAAGACATCCCAGATGACCTCCTATTTCAAGGACTGCAATTTCCCCTCCCATACGATGCTCTCCAGTGCATTTCCTCCACTTCCCACACCCCTGCCCTTGAACTCCACCCCTCCAACCGCAACAAGGATAGAATCCCCCTGGACCTCACCTTACACCCCATAATCTCTGGAAACAGCACAGTATTCCCTGCCATTTCCACAACCTACAATCAGACCCCATCACTAGTGATATATTTCCCTCCCCACCCTATCGGCATTCTGCAAAGACCAATCCCTCCATCACTCCCTCATTAGGTCCCCAACTCCCCCCCCCCCCCCCCCCCCCCCACCACCACCACCAATGCACCCTCCACCCCTGGCATGTTCCCTTGCTGCCACCTGTGCCCATGCATTCCCCTCACCTCCATCCAAGGCCCCACAGGACCTTTTCACATTTGGCCGAGGTTTTCCTGCACAAACACCCATCTTATCCTCTATGTCCGTTGCTCTCGATGTGGTCTCATTTATATTTGGAGACAGGATGCCAATTGACAGAGCGCCTCAGGGAATATCTCCAGGATAAACACACCAAACAACCCCACTGCCCTGTGGCCGACCACTTCAATTCCCCCTCCCACTCCCTCAAAGACATGCAAGTCTTGGGTGTCCTCCACTGCCAAATCCAAGGCCTGCATCAACTGGAGAAAGAATGCCTCAATTTCCGCTTTGGTACCTTTCAACCACATGGCATCAACATTGACTTCACTAGTTTCCAAATCTCCCCCTTTCCCACCTCATCCCAGATCCATCCTGCAATTCGGCACCACCTTCTTGACCTGTCCCATCTGTCCATCTTCCTTTCACCTATCCACTCCATCCTGCCTATTGACCTATCACAATTAGCCCCCACCTGAATCCACCTATCATCTTCCCAAGTACCTTGCCCCAGCTCCACCACAACCCCCCACCCCAGTCTCCTATTTATCTCTCAGGCGTCTTCCCCCTGCATATTCCTGATGAAGACCTTTTGCCTGAAATGTCGATTCTCCTGCTCTTTGGATGTTGCCTGACCTGCTGTGCTTTTCCATTGCCATTTCAATTCATATTCAGGTGGTCAAGCAGAACATATGGTATGTAATGAAGTGGGAGATGGCACGGGGCAGGGTGACACTAGGCACATGGACACACAGATGGCCGCTGAGCAATATGTTGGCCACTTGACACACAAGATGGCCTCTGGACCACAATATGGACAGAGACAGCAGAGCAAACACTGATACTGCCTGGGGCCACCAGAATGCCAGCACAATGCACTCACAACCCAACAAAGGGTTAGTTAGACTCGAAATGTCAGCTTTTTTCTCTCCTTACAGATGCTGCCAGACCTGCTGAGATTTTCCAGCATTTTCTCTTTTGGTTTCAGATTCCAGCATCGCAGTCTTTTATACTGTGCTGTTGGTGTCTTCCTCTTCCCGGAGCTCTGGTATTTTCTTGTACAATAAACTCTGTTGATGACCTCTGACTCTGACTCCGAGGCTGTTGATTTTCCCCACAAGAGTACTATTAAATCAATGGCCATTAAGTATTGCCCAAAAAAAGCAAGATTTCCATATTGCATTGCCACATTTTCTTGCAAGACCTATGGAGAAGGGGTTACCATCTCGGAAGGCAAGCACAAATGGTCTTGTTCAGCAATGAATTGTCTAAACACTCCAAGAGACAGAACATTTGTCTTTAAAGACAGAAGAACATGAAAGAGATACATGATGAATGAGGAGTTAGAGAACTACTAAAACTGCCTGTTTTGGCAGAGAGTGTGAGTTAGATACATAATTACACATATCTGGATTCAAAGTTTGTGCGAAGATTTGTAGCTCGGGTGCTTGTTGTAGTGGTTCTGTTCGCCGAGCTGGAAATTTTTGTTGCAAACGTTTTGTCCCCTGGCTAGGCGACATCATCAGTGCTTTGGAAACTCCTGCGAGCGCTTCTTTGATGTTTCTTCCGGCATTTATAGTGGTCTGTCCTTGCCGCTTCCGGGTGTCAGTTTCAGCTGTCCGCTGTAGTGGTTGGTATATTGGGTCCAGGTCAATGTGTCTGTTGATGCAATTTGTGGATGAATGCCATGCCTCCAGGAATTCCCTGGCTGTTCTCTGTCTGGCTTGCCCTATGATAGTAGTGTTTTCCCAGTCAAATTCATGTTGCTTGTTGTCTGAGTGTGTGGCTACTAGGGATAGCTGGTCGTGTCGTTTCGTGGCTAGTTGGTGTTCATGTATGCGGATTGTTAGCTGTCTTCCTGTTTGTCCTATATAGTGTTTTGTGCAGTCCTTGCATGGTATTTTATAAACTACATTAGTTTTGCTCATGTTGGGTATTGGCTCCTTTGTTCTAGTAAGTTGTTGTCTGAGCGTGGCTGTTGGTTTGTGTGCCGTTATGAGTCCTAGGGGTCGCAGTAGTCTGGCTGTCAGTATCTGGATACTAGAAAGGTTTTGAGAATACATAGAAATCCCAAATCATACATAGTCATTAATGATTATGGTGCTATTTTGCGAAGGAACAGAAGCTGGCTGAGACCAATGTGCAGCACACCAATCATGTACAACAAGAATGAGGAAAAACACTGACAATGCTGATTGTGTGGTCATTTTGTGTGATAACAACCATTAACAAGACTATCAAATTGCCAAATAAGTTCAGCAGAGAATAATGTGTCCCCCTCTGGATGGGTATACAATCACAAAATTCGGGCAAATTGTGAAATCTTCAAAGTGTAACATTTGTATTTGAAATGTTCATCCTGTAAACTTCTTTTTATTCCTGTAATTACTGAATTGACAACATGTGCCAATTTAAACCATGTCTGAGATAAGTTTCCATCTTTGAAACAAGTACAGCTTATGATATCTCATGGTCCATGCATCAGCACATACCTTTAGCAGATACACTCATGTTATCATCACTGTTCCATACCATGTAACTGGAGAAAGTAAGGATCTCACATTTCATCTTAGCCCTGAGATCATCTGAAGCATGTCATGCTATTGAAAGCATACATCTGTGCTGTAACTTAATGGCTTAAGATAATGCAGCCACTTATGTATCTATGAATGTGATATTTGTATATAATCATTACCCATAATAAACATCCATTGGAAGCTTCTAAACCACAATATTATTGCCCAGTTTTCTGCATTACAGGAGATAACCCTGCTGGAGGAAAACACACATCAAAAACCTTAACCAGCTTTGCTTGAAGTCTGCCCCCCTTCTATTTTAATGAGGTTGATAAGCCATTCAATTGATTTCCAAAAGTAAAATTTCAGCATTCTGTCACGATCACCATTTCTGATCTTGTTCAGCAGAGCAAAATGTTTACCGGCTGGTGCGGGGTTCCAGGACTATGAGGTTTTACCCGGCGGCATGGTGTTCATGGACTACGAGGTTTTGCCGAGCGGTGTGGTGTTCTTGGACTATGAAGTTCTTCTGGGTGGTGCATGGTTCCCAGACTATGAGATTTTACCAGGCAGTGTGGTGTTCCCAGACTGCGAGGTTTTACCGAGCGGTGTGGGGTTCCCGGACTATGAGGTTTTACTGGGCAGTACGCGGTTACCGGACTATGAGGTTTTACCGAGCGGTGTGAGGTACGCGGACAACGAGGTTTTACCGGGCAGTGCAGGGTTCTTGGACTATGAGGTTTTATCGGGCGGTGTGGGGTACGCGGACAACGAGGTTTTACCGGGCAGTGCAGGGTTCTTGGACTATGAGGTTTTATCGGGCGGTGTGGGGTACGCGGACAACGAGGTTTTACCGGGCAGTGCAGGGTTCTTGGACTATGAGGTTTTATCGGGCGGTGTGGGGTACGCGGACAACGAGGTTTTACCGGGCAGTGCAGGGTTCTTGGACTATGAGGTTTTATCGGGCGGTGTGGGGTACGCGGACAACGAGGTTTTACCGGGCAGTGCAGGGTTCTTGGACTATGAGGTTTTATCGGGCGGTGTGGGGTACCCGGACTACGAGGTTTTACTGGGCGGCATGGGGTACCTGGACTACGAGGTTTTACCGGGCGGTGTGGGGTTCCCTGACTACGAGCTTTTACCAGGCGGTGTGGGGTTTCCGGACAACGAGACTTTACTGGGCGGTGTGGGGTTCCTGGACTGTGAGGTTTTACCCGGCGGTGTGGTGTTCTTGGACTACGAAGTTTTACCGAGCTGTGTGGGGTTTCCAGACAATGAGGCTTTACTGGGCCGTGTGGGGTTCCCGGACTGTGAGCTTTTACCGGGAGGTGCGGGGATCCTGGACTACGAGGTTTTATCGGGCGGTGTGGGGTATCTGGACTATGAGGTGTTACCGGGCGGTACGGGGTTCCCGGACTACGAGGTTTTACCCAGCGGTGCGGGGTTTCCGGACTACAAGGTTTTACTGGGGGGGGTGTGGTGTTCTTGGACTTCAAAGTATTACTGGGCGGTGCGGGGTTCCCGGACAATGAGGTTTTACCGGGCGGTGTGGGGTTCCTGGACTATGAGATTTTATCAGGTGGTGCGGGGTTCCTGGACTACGAGGTTTTACCGAGCAGTGCGGTGTTCCTGGACTGTGAGGATTTACCAGGCGGGGCGAGATTCCCGGACTATGAGGTTTTACCGAGCGATGTGGGGATCCCAGACTACGAGGTTTAACCAGGCGGTGTGGGGTTCCTAAACTACAAGGTTTTACTGGGCGGTGCGAGGTTCCCGGACTACGAGGTTTTACCCGGCGGTGTGGTGTTTTTGGACTACGAAGTTTTACCGAGCTGTGTGGGGTTTCCAGACAATGAGGCTTTACTGGGCCGTGTGGGGTTCCCGGACTGTGAGCTTTTACCGGGAGGTGCGGGGATCCTGGACTACGAGGTTTTATCGGGCGGTGTGGGGTATCTGGACTATGAGGTGTTACCGGGCGGTACGGGGTTCCCGGACTACGAGGTTTTACCCAGCGGTGCGGGGTTTCCGGACTACAAGGTTTTACTGGGGGGGGTGTGGTGTTCTTGGACTTCAAAGTATTACTGGGCGGTGCGGGGTTCCCGGACAATGAGGTTTTACCGGGCGGTGTGGGGTTCCTGGACTATGAGATTTTATCAGGTGGTGCGGGGTTCCTGGACTACGAGGTTTTACCGAGCAGTGCGGCGTTCCTGGACTGTGAGGATTTACCAGGCGGGGCGAGATTCCCGGACTATGAGGTTTTACCGAGCGGTGTGGGGATCCCAGACTACGAGGTTTAACCAGGCGGTGTGGGGTTCCTAAACTACAAGGTTTTACTGGGCGGTGCGAGGTTCCCGGACTACGAGGTTTTACCGGGTGGTGCGGGGTTCCCGGACTACGAGGTTTTACTGGGCAGTGCGGGTTTCCTGGACTACGAGGTTTTACCGGGCGGTGCGGGATTCCCAGACTATGAGGTTTTACCGGGCGGTGCGGGATTCCCAGACTATGAGGTTTTACCGAGCGGTGTGGGGCTCCCAGACTACGAGGTTTTCCCGGGCAGTCCGGTGTTCCCGGACTACAAGGTTTTATCGAGTGATGTGGGGTTCCCGGACTATGAGGTTTTACCGGGCGGTGGGGTGTTTCTGGACTGCGAGGTTTTACCGAGCGGTGTGGTGTTCCCAGACCACAAGGTTTTATCAGGCGGTGTGTTGTTCCCAGACCACAGGTTTTATCGGCCGGTGTGGGGTACCCGTGCAACGAGGTGTTACCAGGCGGTGCGTGGTTCCCGGATTACAAGGTTTTACCGGGCGGTGTGGGGTTCCCAGACTACGAGGTTTTACCGGGTGGTGCGTGGTTCCCGGACTACGAGGATTTACCGGGCGGTGTGGTGTTCTTGGACTACGAAGTATTATTGGGTGGTGTGGTGTTCCCGGACTACTTTGTTTTACCGAGCGGTGTGGGGTTCCCAAACTACAAGGTTTTACCGGGCCGTGTGGTGTTCCCGGACTACAAGGTTTTACAGGGCATTGCGGGGTTCCTGGACTACGAGGTTTTACCGGGCGGTGCGGGGTTCCTGGACTGCAAGGTTTACTGGGCGGTGTGGTGTTCTTGGACTATGAAGTATTACCGGGCGGTGTGGTGTTCCCGGACTACAAGGTTTTACCGGGCGGCGTGGGGTTCCTGAACTACGAGGTTTTACCGGGCAGTGCGGGGCTCCAGGACTACGAGGTATTATCAGGCGGTGTGGGGTACCCAGACTATGAGGTTTTACTGGGCGGTGTGGAGTACCCGGACTACGGGGTGTAACCGGGCGGTGTGGGGTTCCCAGACAACGACATTTTACTGGGCGGTGTGGGGTTCCTGTACTACGAGGTTTTACCGGGCAGTGCGGGGTTCCTGGACTATGAGGTTTTATCACGCGGTGTGGGGTTCCCGGACTATGAGGTTTTACCAGGCGGTGAAGGCTTCCCGGACTACGAGGTTTTACCGGGTGGCATGGTGTTCATGGACTACGAGGTTTTGCCGAGCTGTGTGGTGTTCTTGGACTACGAAGTTTTTCTGGGCGGTGCATGGTTCCCAGACTACAAGGTTTTATCAGGCAGTGCGGGGTTCCTGGACTACGAGGTTTTACCGGGCGGTGTGGGGTACCCAGACTACGAGGTGTTACTGGGCGATGCGGGGTTCCCGGACTACGAGGTTTTACCGGAAAGTGTGGGCTTCCCGGACAACGAGCTTTTACCGGGCGGTGCGGGGTTCCCGGACTACGAGGTTTTACTGGGCGGTGTGGGGTTACCGGACTATGAGGTTTTACCGAGCTGTGCGGGGTTCCCGGACTACGAGATTTTACCGGGCAATGCGGGGTCCCAGACTACGATGTTTTGTCGGGTGGTGCGGGTTTCCCGGACTACGAAGTTTTACCGGGCGGTGTGGTGTTCCCAGACTATGAGGTCTTACTGGGCGGTGTGTGGTTCCCGGAAAATGAGGTGTTACCGGGCGGTGCTGGATTCCCAGACTACGAGGTTTTACTGGGCGGTGTGGGGTTCCTGGACTATGAGGGTTTAGCGGGCGGTGGGGGGTTCCCAGACTACAAGGTCTTACTGGGCGGTGCGTGGTTCCCGGAAAATGAGGTGTTACCGGGCGGTGCTGGGTTCCCAGACTACGAGGTTTTACTGGGCGGTGTGGGGTTCCTTGACTATGAGGTTTTACCGAGCAGTGCGGGGTTCCCGGACTACGAGATTTTACCGGGCGATGCGGGGTCCCAGACTACGATGTTTTGTCGGGTGGTGCGGGTTTCCCAGACTACGAAGTTTTACCGGGCGGTGTGGTGTTCCCAGACTATGAGGTCTTACTGGGCGGTGCGTGGTTCCCGGAAAATGAGGTGTTACCGGGCGGTGCTGGGTTCCCAGACTACGAGGTTTTACTGGGCGGTGTGGGGTTCCTGGACTATGAGGTTTTACCGGGCGGTGGGGGGTTCCCAGACTACAAGGTCTTACTGGGCGGTGCGTGGTTCCCGGAAAATGAGGTGTTACCGGGCGGTGCAGGTTTCCCGGACAATGCGGTTTTACCGGGCGTTGTGGGGTACTGGACTACGAGGTATTACCGGGCGGTGTGGGGTTCCCGGACTACGAGGTTTTACCGGGCGGTGTGGTGTTCCTAGACTATGAGGTCTTACTGGGCGGTGCGTGGTTCCCGGAAAATGAGGTGTTACTGGGCGGTGCTGGGTTCCCAGACTACGAGGTTTTACCGGGCGGTGTGGGGCTCCCGGACTATGAGGTTTTACCGGGCAGTGCAGGGTTCCCGGACTACGAGATTTTACCGGGCGATGCGGGGTCGCAGACTACGATGTTTTGTCGGGTGGTGCGGGTTTCCCAGACTACGAAGTTTCACCGGGCGGTGTGGTGTTCCCAGACTATGAGGTCTTACTGGGCGGTGCGTGGTTCCCGGAAAATGAGGTGTTACCGGGCGGTGCTGGGTTCCCAGACTACGAGGTTTTACTGGGCGGTGTGGGGTTCCTGGGCTATGAGGTTTTACCGGGCGGTGTGGGGTTCCTTGACTATGAGGTTTTACCGAGCAGTGCGGGGTTCCCGGACTACGAGATTTTACCGGGCGATGCGGGGTCCCAGACTACGATGTTTTGTCGGGTGGTGCGGGTTTCCCAGACTACGAAGTTTTACCGGGCGGTGTGGTGTTCCCAGACTATGAGGTCTTACTGGGCGGTGCGTGGTTCCCGGAAAATGAGGTGTTACCGGGCGGTGCTGGGTTCCCAGACTACGAGGTTTTACTGGGCGGTGTGGGGTTCCTGGACTATGAGGTTTTACCGGGCGGTGGGGGGTTCCCAGACTACAAGGTCTTACTGGGCGGTGCGTGGTTCCCGGAAAATGAGGTGTTACCGGGCGGTGCAGGTTTCCCGGACAATGCGGTTTTACCGGGCGTTGTGGGGTACTGGACTACGAGGTATTACCGGGCGGTGTGGGGTTCCCGGACTACGAGGTTTTACCGGGCGGTGTGGTGTTCCTAGACTATGAGGTCTTACTGGGCGGTGCGTGGTTCCCGGAAAATGAGGTGTTACTGGGCGGTGCTGGGTTCCCAGACTACGAGGTTTTACCGGGCGGTGTGGGGCTCCCGGACTATGAGGTTTTACCGGGCAGTGCGGGGTTCCAGGACTACGAGGTATTATCAGGCGGTGTGGGGTACCCAGACTATGAGGTTTTACTGGACGGTGTGGGGTACCCGGACTACAGGGTGTAACCGGGCGGTGTGGGGTTCCCAGACAATGACATTTTACTGGGCGGTGTGGGGTTCCTGTACTACGAGGTTTTACCGGGCAGTGCGGGGTTCCTGGACTCTGAGGTTTTATCAGGCGGTGTGGGGTTCCCGGACTATGAGGTTTTACCAGGCGGTGAAGGCTTCCCGGACTATGAGGTTTTACCGGGTGGCATGGTGTTCATGGACTACGAGGTTTTGCCGAGCTGTGTGGTGTTCTTGGACTACGAAGTTTTTCTGGGCGGTGCATGGTTCCCAGACTACAAGGTTTTATCAGGCAGTGCGGGGTTCCTGGACTACGAGGTTTTACAGGGCGGTGTGGGGTACCCAGACTATGAGGTGTTACTGGGCGATGCGGGGTTCCCGGACTACGAGGTTTTACCGGAAAGTGTGGGTTTCCCGGACAACGAGCTTTTACCGGGCGGTGCGGGGTTCCCGGACTACGAGGTTTTACTGGGCGGTGTGGGGTTACCGGACTATGAGGTTTTACCGAGCAGTGCGGGGTTCCCGGACTATGAGATTTTACCGGGCGATGCGGGGTCCCAGACTACGATGTTTTGTCGGGTGGTGCGGGTTTCCCGGACTACGAAGTTTTACCGGGCGGTGTGGTGTTCCCAGACTATGAGGTCTTACTGGGCGGTGCGTGGTTCCCGGAAAATGAGGTGTTACCGGGCGGTGCTGGGTTCCCAGACTACGAGGTTTTACTGGGCGGTGTGGGGTTCCTGGACTATGAGGTTTTAGCGGGCGGTGGGGGGGTTCCCAGACTACAAGGTCTTACTGGGCGGTGCGTGGTTCCCGGAAAATGAGGTGTTACCGGGCGGTGCTGGGTTCCCAGACTACGAGGTTTTACTGGGCGGTGTGGGGTTCCTTGACTATGAGGTTTTACCGAGCAGTGCGGAGTTCCCGGACTACGAGATTTTACCGGGCGATGCGGGGTCCCAGACTACGATGTTTTGTCGGGTGGTGCGGGTTTCCCAGACTACGAAGTTTTACCGGGCGGTGTGGTGTTCCCAGACTATGAGGTCTTACTGGGCGGTGCGTGGTTCCCGGAAAATGAGGTGTTACCGGGCGGTGCTGGGTTCCCAGACTACGAGGTTTTACTGGGCGGTGTGGGGTTCCTGGACTATGAGGTTTTACCGGGCGGTGGGGGGTTCCCAGACTACAAGGTCTTACTGGGCGGTGCGTGGTTCCCGGAAAATGAGGTGTTACCGGGCGGTGCAGGTTTCCCGGACAATGCGGTTTTACCGGGCGTTGTGGGGTACTGGACTACGAGGTATTACCGGGCGGTGTGGGGTTCCCGGACTACGAGGTTTTACCGGGCGGTGTGGTGTTCCTAGACTATGAGGTCTTACTGGGCGGTGCGTGGTTCCCGGAAAATGAGGTGTTACTGGGCGGTGCTGGGTTCCCAGACTACGAGGTTTTACCGGGCGGTGTGGGGCTCCCGGACTATGAGGTTTTACCGGGCAGTTCAGTGTTCCCAGACCACGTGGTTTTACCGGGCAGTACGGGTCTCCCAGACTACGAGGTTTTACCGGGCGATGCAGGAACCCAGACTACGAGCTTTACCGGGTGGTGCGGGGTTCTTGGACTACGAGTGTTTGCCGCGTAGTGGGGGGTTCCTGGACTATGAGGCTTTACTGGGCGGTGCGGGGATCCCACACTAAGAGATTTTACCGAGCGGTGGGGAGTTTCCGGAGTATGAGGTTTTACTGGGCTGTGCGGTGTTCCCGGACTACAAGATTTTATCGAGCGGTGCGGCTTCCCGGACTGCGAGGTTTTACTGGACGGTGGGGCGTTCCCGGACCACGAGGTTTTACCGTGCGGTGTGGGGTTCCCAGGCTGCGAGGTTTTTACCGGGCGGCGGGGCGATCCCGGACCACGAGGTTTTACAGGGCAGGGAGGGGTTCCCAGACTATGAGGTTTTACCGGGCGGTGCGGGACTCCTGGACTATGAGGTTTTACCAGGCGGTGTGGTGTTCTTGGACTACAAAGTTTTACTGAGAGATGCGGGGTTCTCGGACTATGAGGTTTTACCGGGTGGTGCTGGGTTCCCATTCTACGAGGTTTTACCGGGCCATGCGGGGTTCCCGGACTGTGAGGTTTTACCGGGCGGTGCGGGGCTCCCAGACTACGAGGTTTCACCATGTGGTGCAGGGATCCGGTCTACGAGGTGTTACCGGGTGGTGCCGTGTTCCCGGATGAGGAGGTTTACTGGGCAGTGTGGGGTTCCCAGACTACGAGGTTTTACCGGGCGGTGCGGGGTTCCCAGACTACGAGGTTTTACCGGACGGTGCGGGGTTCTCGGACTACGAGTGTTTGCCGTGCGGTGTGGGGTTCCTGGACTATGAGGCTTTACTGGGCAGTGTGGGGTTCCCGGACTATGAGGTGTTACCGGGCGGTGCGCGGTTTCCGGACTACGAGCTTTTATCAGGCAGGGAAGTGTTCCCGGACTATGGGGTTTTACCAGGCAGTGGGGTGTTCCTGGACCATGAGGTTTTACAGGGCGGGGAGGGGTTCCAAAACTACGAGGTTTTACCGGGCGGTGCGGGACCCCTGGACAACGAGGTTTTACTAGGTGGTGTGGTGTTCTTGAGAGGTGAAAGTTCTTGAAAGTTTTACTGAGAGGTGCAGGGTTCCTGGACTATGAGGTGTTACCGGGCGGTCCAGTGTTCCCGGACTACAAGGTTTTGCCGAGTGGTGTGGGGTTCCTTGACTACGAGGTGTTATCGGGTGGTGCGGGGTTCCTGGATTACGAGGTGTTATCGGGTGGTGCGGGGTTCCTGGATTACGAGGTTTAACTGGGCTGTGGGGTTTCCAGACTAAGGTTTTACCAGGCGGTGCAGCGTTCCACGACTCCGAGTTTTTACCAGACAGTGGGGAATTACAAGGCTGCGAGGTTTTACTGGGCGGTGGGGTGTTCCCGGACTACGAGGTTTTACCGGGCAGTGTGGGTTTCCACGACTACGAGCTTTTACCAGGCGGTGGGGAGTTACAAGGCTACGAGGCTTTACCGGGCGGTGTGGTGTTCCCAGACTACGAGTGTTTGTCGCGTGGTGGGTGGTTCCTGGACTATAAGGCTTTACTGGGTGGTGCGGGGATCCCAGACTAAGAGATTTTACCGAGCTGTGCGGGGTTCCCAGACTATGAGGCTTTACCGGGCGGTGCGGGGATCCCGGACTACGAAGTGTTACCGGGCGGTTCGGTGTTCCCGGACTACAAGATTTTATTGAGCGGTGCAGGTTCCCGGACTGCGCGGCGTTATTGGGCGGTGTGGGGTTCCCAGACTACGAGGTTTTACCGGGCAGTGGGGAGTTACAAGGTTACGAGGTTTTACCGGGCAGTGTGGGGCTCCCAGACTACGAGGAGTTACCGGGCGGTGCGGGGATCCCGGTCTACGAGCTTTTACCGAGCGGTGCGGGGTTCCCAGAAAACGAAGTTTTGCCAGGCGGAGCAGTGTTCCCAGATTACAAGGTTTACCGGGCGGTGCGGGGATCCCAGACTACGAGGTTTTACTTGGCGGTGTGGGGATCCCAGACTACGAGGTTTTACCGGGCGGTGCGGGGATCCCAGACTACGAGGTTTTATCGGGTGGTGCGGGGATCCCAGACTCTGAGGTTTTATCGGCCGTGCGGGATTCCCGGATTACAAGGTTTTACCGGGCGGTGCGGGGTTCTCGGACTACGAGGTTTTACCGGGTGTTGCGAGGTTCCCAGACAACGAAGTTTTGCCGGGCGGTGCGGTATTCTCAGGCTACAAGGTTTACCGGGCGGTGCGGGGTTCCTGGATTACGAGGTTTTAACGGGTGGTGTGGAGTTGCCAGACTATGAGGTTTTACCAGTTGGTGCGAGGTTCCCGGACTAGGAGCTATTATCGGACGGTGAGGTGTTTCCGGACTGTGAGGTTTTACCGGGCCGTGCGGGGTTCCCGAACTACGAGGTCTAACTGGGCAGGGTGGGGTTCTAGGTCTACGAGGATTTACTGGGCGGTGCGGGGTTTCAGGTCTACGAGGTATTACCGGGCGGTGTGGGGTTCCCAGACAATGACGTTTTACCAGGCGGTGCGGGTTTCCCCGGCGACGAGGCCTTACTGGGCGGTGCGGGGTTCCCCAACTACGAGTTTTTACCGGGGGGGTTCTCTGATTACGAGTGTTTGCCGCGCGGTGGGGGTTCCTGGACTACGAGGCTTTACTGAGAGGTGCGGGGTTCTCGGACTATGAGGTTTTACCGGACGGTCTGGTGTTCCCGGACTACAAGGTTTTCTCGAGCGGTGTGGGGTTCCTGGACTACGAGGTTTTACCGGGTGGTGGAGGGTTCCTGGATTATGAGGTTTTACTGGGCAGTGTGGGGTTCCCAGACTATGAGGAGTTACCGGGCGGTGCGGGGATCCCAGTCTACGAGCTTTTACCGAGCGGTGCGGGGCTCCCAGAAAACAAAGTTTTGCCTGGCAGAGCGGTGTTCCCAGACTACAAGGTTTACCGGGTGGTGCGGAGTTCCTGGACTGCGTGGCTTTACCGGGCGGTGGGGGGTTGCCCGACTACATGGTTTTAACGGGCGGTGTGGAGTTGCCCGACTACGTGGTTTTACCGGGCGGTGCGGGGATCCCGGACTCTGAGGTTTTATCGGCCGTGCAGGATTCCCGGATTACAAGGTTTTATCGGATGGTGGGTGGGTCTCGGACTTCGAGGTTTTACCGGGCGGTGCGGGGTTCCCAGACTAGGAAGTTTTACCGGGCAGTGCGGGTTTCCCAGACTACAAGGCCTTACTGGGCGGTGCGGGGTTCCCCAACTACGAGTTTTTACCGGGCGGTGCAGTGATCCCGGTCTACGAGGTTTTACCGAGCGGTGCGGAGTTCCCAAACAACGAAGCTTTACCGGGCGGTGCGGTGTTCCCGGACCACACGGTTTTACCGGCTGGTGCGGGGTTCCTGGACTACGAGGTTTTACCAGGCCGTGTAGTGATCCTGAACTACGGGGTTTTACTGGACGGTGTGGGGTTCCCAGACTACGAGGTTTTACTGGGCGGTGTGGTGTTCCCGGACTGCAAGGTTTTAACAGGCGCTGCGGGTTTCCTAGACTGCGAGGCTTTACCAGGTGGTGTGAGGCTCCCGGACAACGAGGTTGTACCAGTTGGTGTGGTGTTCTTGGACCATGGGTTTTATTGGGCGGTGTGTGGGCTCCCAGACTACGAGGTTTTATCAGGCGCTGGGTGGGGGTTCCTGGACTATGAGACTTTACCGGGCGGTGCGGGGATCCCAGAATACGAAGTTTTCCTGGGTGGTGCGGGGTTCCCCAACGACGAGGTTTTACCGGGCGGTGCACAGTTCCCCAACTACGAGGTGTTACCAGGCGGTGCAGGGTTCCTGGACTCTGAGGTGTTACCGGGCGGTGCAGTGTTCTCGGACTACGAGGTCTTACCGGGTGGTGCGGTGTTCCCGGACTATGAGGTATTACCGGGCGGTGTGGGGTTCCCAGGCAACAAAGTTTTGCTGGGCGGTGCGGTGTTCCCAGACTATGAAGTTTTACCAGGCGGTGCGGGTTTTCCCAAATACAAGGGCTTACCGGGCGGTGCGGGGTTCCCGGTCTACAAGGTTTTATCGGGCGGTGCGGTGAGCCCGGTCTACGAGGTTTTACCGAGTGGTGCAGAGTTCCCAGACAATGAGGCTTTACCGGGCAGTGCGGTGTTACCGGATTACAAGGTTTTACCGGCTGGTGCGGGGTTCCCGGACTACAAGGTTTTACCAGGCCATGAAGTGTTCCCGGACTACGAGGTTTTACGGGGCGGTGTGGGGTTCCCAGACTACGAGGTTTTACTGGCCGGTGCGGGGATCCTGGACGACGAAGTTTTACCAGGTGGTGCGGGGTTCCCAGACTACGAGATTTTACCGGTGTGGTGTTCTTGGACTTCGAGGTTTTACCGGGCGGTGTGGCGTTCCCGGACTACGAGGTTTTACCGGGCGGTGCGGGGTTCTCCAACTACGAGGAGTTATCGGGCGGTGCGGGGATCCCGGTCTACGAGCTTTTACCGAGCGGTGCAGGGTTCCCAGACAATGAAGTTTTGCCGGGCAGTGCGGTGTTCCCAGACTACAAGGTTTACTGGGCGGTGTGGGGTTCCTGGACTGCGTGGTTTTACCGGGCGGTGGGGGGTTGCCCGCCTACAAGATTTTAACAGGCGGTGTGGGGCTCCCGGGCTATGAGGTTTTACCAGACGGTGCAAGGTTCCCGGACTATGAGGTGTTACTGGTTGGTGCAGGGTTCCCGGACTATGAGGTTTTGCTGCGTGGTGCGGGGTTTCACAACTACGAGTTTTTACTGGGCGGTGTGGGGATCCCGGTCTACAAAGTTTTACCGGGCGGTGCGGTAATCCCGGTCTACGAGGTACTACCGAGCGGTGCGGAGTTCCCAGACAACGAACCTTTACTGGGCGGTGCGGTGTTCCCGGACCACGAGGTTTTACTGGCTGGTGCAGGGTTCCCAGACTACGAGGTGTTACCGGGTGGTGTGGGGTTCCCGGGACTACGAAGTTTTACCGGGCGGTGCGGGTTTCCCCGATTACGAGGTTTTACCGGGCGGTGGTGGGATGCTGGACTACGAGCTTTTATCGGGCAATGAGGTGTTTCTGGACTATGAGGTCTTACCGGGCGGTGTGGGGTTCCCGTCTACGAGGTTTTACCGGGCGGTGCGGGGATCCCGGTCTACGAGGTTTTACCGGGCGGTGTGGGGTTCCCGGACTACGAGGTCTTACCGAGCGGTGCGGGGATCCCGGTCTACGAGGTTTTACCGGGCGGTGTGGTGTTCTTGGACTTTGAAGTTTTCCCGGGTGGTGCGGGGTTCCCGGACTACGAGGTTTTACCGGGCGGTCCGGTGTTCCCAGAATACAAGGTTTTATCGAGCAGTGTGGGGTTCCTGGACTACGAGATTTTACCAGGCGGTGGTGGAATGCTGGACTACAAGCTTTTATCGGGCTGTTAGCGCGGATGAAATGATCTCAGTCCGAGCCCAGAGTGCGGTTCGACAATCGGTAACTTTATTGAAGTATGTAACGCCGGCGGAGACCAACCGAGGTTTGAATCTCGATCGCTCTAACGTTTCCCGTGCGATGTTACAAGTTATATACTTCATGAGTCAGGATGTAGGAGATTGGGTATGAATGAGTGTGAATGGTGGTACTCATGGCTGGAGTATGTGTGAATGTCAAGCTTCCTGCCGTCCTCGGAGAGTCGGCAGCACACACAAAAGGTGTGCTGTTTATCTTTATGTGAATGGGTCCGGGTGCTATCTGCTTGTCTCTCCGTGAGGGCTGGAGGCTAGCACCCTCCTCTGTTACTTCCAAAGTGTTAGGTTCATCCTTTTGTGTAGGACTGTTTTGCATGATCAGGTTACGGGTGTGTGTCAGTTGGAGCCTTGACGAGATTATAAGGTGGGTTTCGATCTGTGAGTCATGACCATTGTCTGGAGTCCTGACTAGTGTCTGGTCTGGTGTGTATTTGGATCTGTCTTTGGGTCCGCTTCTCCCGATCACGTGGTCGGGCTGGCAGCTGCTGTCTTAAAATGGATATGGCTGGCTTTCCCGATGTGGGCCTTGCTCCATGGTAAACACGAGGCAGTTTATGCCCGCCTTCAGTCCCCCCTTTCGGCAAGGGGTTGGCCATGTCCACACCCCCGAAGCCGACATCTTAGAAGCTGCTACCCCGCCCGGTACATTCCGCCGCCGTCATGCTGCAGTCATGGGGCCTTTGGATAGTCCCGGGAGATGGTTACATTAGTTCGAGCCCTGTGAGCTCGTGGTGTCTGATTACTCGCCAGGAGTCTATGGCGTGGAGCATGGCCTTCCTGGCCTTTCGTTTTTTATGTTTGCGGCATGAGTGACATGCCACCAGGAGCCAGGCCAGAGCTAGCAGTAGCTGTACCCCCACGATGGCATGGGAGATGATTCTGACCCAGGGGTGTATGTTGACGTTTAGGCCCCAGTTCCAAACCCTCTGAGCCCAGCCCTGGGTCTGCAGAGCTGTCTCTGCACCCTCCTCTAGGTCTTTGATATGGGCTTGTAATTGATGGTATAGTTTTACTGAGTGTCCCACCCGGGTCCTAAGTTCTCGCCAGACCTCGGCCAAATGCGGGATGGGGGCTTGTTCGGGCTCCTGGTACTCCCTAAGGGTGTTCCTGAATCTGTTGGCGGCCTGTATAGACTCGGGGTCCCAACGTCGGACCTCCGAGATATGGGCTTGTCCAATTGTCACTGGGCGCCTAGGGGTAAAGCAGAACTCGTGCTGGGGAATTGGGCATTGCAGTCCGTTGAACCAGAAAGACGTTTCAAGGGTAGAGACACAATATTGTCCCCTCCCACCATACCCCGCCCTAGTGAAGTGGGGGCCGGTAGGTTCGATCTCGAGGGTGCAGCCCTGTGTACGGTTGAACCCGCACTCCGCTGTTTCACTCCGCCGTAAGGAGTGGGGGCAGATTGTGATTGCCCCTCGCCATTTGCAGCCTGCAAGCGGCACCCAGTACACAGCGCCGTCTCGGGAGATGGCTGTGTCATGTGCCAAAATATATTTGAGGGAGGTGTTTTCCCGTATTACTCCAATGTTTTCGATGTGGAACAGAGGAAATGGCCCAGACCCCGGGGTGACCACTGGGATCAGGAGGACCATCCCGACTCCCGTTGCCTCACTGACCTCACAGTCGGGAATCACCGGGTATACCTGGGTCATTCCCTTCAGGGTCCGGCTATCAAGCGGCCCGGAGCGTCCGGCGAGTGAGGCCAGTTTGGTGCTATCGATCCAGTCGGGCACCTCCCCCCTTTGTATCTGATCCAGGTTGTGTCGGATCTGGGCTACCATTCACAGGCCATACGCATGGCACAGCTGCCCCTCCTGAATGTGAGCCGTGTTCTCCCTTTCCCGATCAATAAGGCAGTTGAGGGTGTGGGCATGTGTCTCCAGGACTGCAATGCCGTCGAGCTGAATGTGTGCTCCCTCTTCCCCCAGAAATGCCTGTTCTGCCTGGTGTGTGAGGGATCTTGCTAACAGGTCTCTCATCACCCCTTTTAGCTGTTCGACTTTCTCGTTAAGGCCCTGGATATCTAGGGAGTTTACCACGGATGCTCCTGTGTTGAGTCCTGTGAGGGCATCACTGATAATGTCCCGTCTGCGTCGTTGTGTGTTGTGTATGTCGGTTTGATAGTGGGTTGCCCCCATGGCATCTATCGCCCTCTCTATCACCTCTTTCCCCATCATGGTATATGGGGTGCGTACCTGTGCTGTGCAATAGTCCGCTACCCGGATGCCCGATATATTGATCAGCACGGGCACGACCTCGTGTCGGACGTTAGCATAAAGGACTTCCCCCTCCTGCCATAATACCAGTCCCCCCGCGGACCCCGGCCTCAGAGAGGGGCACGGTAGTATCTCGGGAGTCGTGGTTGTTGGTGGCGTGGTTGAGGGGGGGAGGGGGTGCGAGAAACACAAATATAGAGAAATCACGGGGACATTGGTCGGCTCATAGTAACCACAAACAGACGGGTCCCGTATCGTGAACGCGTTGAAAGCCGGGGCCGAGGCGAGGTCGTCTGGCACAGCGCACATCGTTCCGAACATGCACCCCCCCAGGTCCATAGCCCCTGCACGTCGTAGGCAGGTTGGTCGTGGGTGGCGCTCCGATGTGCAGAGTAGGCAGATTGTCTGTATGTCCGGGAGTACCTCCAGCCAGGCGTTGAAAAATGTGTTGACCTCGTCAGGCTTATCCCTCGCAGGGATGCAGATGGCACTGGATGAGTTGAAGGCAACGCCACGGCGGTAGAAGTTGTCTGGAGCTCCGGAGGAAGAGGGTATAAGTCCTACGGTGAAGAGGAGGATGTGGAGAACGGTGCACTGGTGGGACATGATCTGTGAAAGAAGAGAGAAAGGGAGAGAGAGAGACACCCTCGTCAGGGTGTGTGATTAGTAAACGTACATGCGTTCTGCTGCCCCCTCTTCCCCCACTCCCGGACCGGTCCACCACTGTTGCTGTTGGGGGAGAAAGTGTTAAAATCCCGTCAGACGTGTCGGGGAGTGCGGGTGAGTGGGGGAATAAGTCGTGTGGCTGCCAGTCAGGTGGCTGGGCCGATGTTCCGGCCACTCCACACATTGGCCCTGTGTGGTTAGGGACGGGGACCACAGTTTAAGTCTTTGTCATCCGTCCAGTCGGGCCCTGGGGGAAAGGTTTAAGTTGGGTCCAATGTTTCCACCTGCCCTTCCCCTTCATATCGATGCAGGCGCAGGTGTCGCTGGTGAGGATGATCTCGAGGGGCGAGGCCGGGCCGGTTGGGGGCGGCCCGGACCAGGACTTTGTCCCCAACGCCCGGGAGGGGTTGGGGAGGCGGTTGTTGCTGCTGTTTCGTTTGGTCCCTGATGTCCTGTTGATCGCGGGCGGTCTGTCTGAGGGCCCGCAGCTGCGTGTCTTGTTGTCTGATGTAATAGGCCATCCAATCCCTAAGTGGGGCCATGTCCTCACCCCCTTCGATGACGGTCTCAGGTAGTCGCATGGCCCTGCCCGTCATGAGTTCGAAGGGAGTGAGGCCAGTGGAACGGCCCGGGGTGGCTCTGAGCCGCATTAGAATGCAGGGCAGGACGTCCACCCAGCCCTGACCAGTCTCGGTGATCGCCTTCGCGATCGCCAGTTTGAGGGTCCGGTTCATGCGTTCGACCATGCCCGAACTCTGGGGGTGGAAGGGGACATGGAAGCGCTGCCTGATACCCAGGAGGCGGCAGGCCAGTTTCATTGTGCGTCCCGTGAAATGTGTTCCCTGGTCGGAGTCAATCTGGAGGGGGACCCCCCATCGCGGAAAGATGTCGAATGCCAGGATTCTGGCCACAGTGGCTGATGTGCAGTCCCGTGTCGGGAAAGCCTCTACCCAGCGCGTGAAGTGGTCGACTATGACCAGGCAGTACTTCTTGCCGCGGTTGGCGGGCAAGGGTCCTGTGAAGTCGACCTGGAGGTTCTCCCAGGGCCCCTTGGGCCGTGGTTGGTGGGCGATAGGAATGCGGAAGGGCCTCCCTGGGTTATGTCGAGCACAGACAATGCACCGGCGACAATGCTTGGTCACATCGCGGCCAAGTCCGGGCCACCACCAGTCGGTCTGCAGCCTCGCGAGGGCCCCCTCCCGGCCTGCGTGGTCGGGCTCGTGATGAAGTTGTATCAGGGTTGTTCTGATGGCTGCGGGGGCCACTACCTTGCCGCCGCGGCACCATCCCCATTGGGGCGAGGGATTGCGCCTCTCGCCCTCCAGTCCTCCCTTTCCTCGGGCTGAGCGCCATTCTGGACGTCCAGGACGTTAACGCCCGGACTTCATTCACAGGCGCAGGGCGTACGGGGGGTAGAGGGGCACCTGCGGTGGCTTTGGCAGCCTGGTCGGCACAATGGTTCCCTAATTGTTCGGCGGTGGTGGCCCGCTGGTGTGCCTTGATTTTTACAACGGCCGCGAGCAGGGGAAGGCGCGCTGCCGCCACCAAGTCACGGACTGTGTTCTCGTGTTTTATCTGGCTGCCGCCGGCTGTGATGAAACCCCGGCGGCTCCACGCTGTCATGTAGTCATGGACTACCCCAAAAGCGTACTGGCTGTCGGTGAAAATATTCACCCGCTTGCCCGCCCCCATGCGGAGCGCTGCCGTGAGGGCGACCAGCTCCGCAACTTGGGCTGAGGTATCGCCGTCTAATGTCCCCTGTTCTCGGGTGGCTCCGGTGTCGTCAACCACTGCCCAACCCGTCCGGTAGGACCCCTCAACCAACTGGCGTGAGCCGTCAACACATAGGACCAGGTCGGGGTCCAAGATAGGACTATCATAGTCTTCTTCAGCCGAATCCATGACGGCCTGGCAGTGGTGGGGTTCCCCTACAGTTATAATCCCGTCCGCGGGGTTCGTTCCCGTGTCCCTGACTATTCTAATGGATTGGTCCCGGGGGAGGAGGACTGCCTCCCAGGTTGCCCTACGGGCGTTGGAGATGGTTCGGAGGCGTCCTGTATTCAGGAGCTCCACTACAGTGTGTCTGGTGTGCAGGATGATCTGACTGGACATGGTGACCGGCTCGCACATATGGACCGCCCACGCGGCGCAGTCAAGTGCGGCCACGCAGCGGTGCATCCCCCTCACGACCGGGGACTCCTTAGTAGAGTAGTACCCTACGGGCTTCATGCGGTCCCCGGAGAGTTGGGTGACCACGGCGCTATAGAACCCCCCTTCCAGGCTATGAAAGACGTGAAAGGGCTTAGAGAGTTCAGGAAGGCGCAGGGCCGGGGCACTGAGGAGGTGGGTTTTTAGCTTGGAGTAGGCATCGTCTTGCTCGGGGCCCCGCTCCACCCTCTCTGCTCCGGGCCTACCCCCCTTTACCAGGCGCTGGATGGGCTCAGCGATGGTGGCGAAATGCGCTATGAAGGCGCGGCAGTAGTTGAAAAGGCCCAAAACGCAGCGGATTTCCCTGACCGTGTCCGGCCATGGCATGTCGGCGATGGCCGACTTACGATTGGGAGGCAGGGTCTTGCTGCCCTGGCTAATGTCGTGGCCCAGGTATCGGACTGTGGCCAGGCCGATCTAGGCCTTTGTGGGGCTGATTTTAAAACCTGCCCGGGCGAGGGTGCGCAGGACGGTGGTCAGGGCTCCCAGGTGGGAGCACGCGTCCGTGGATGTGATCAGGAGGTCGTCCACGTACTGTAAGAGGGTGCTAGAGAAAGGGGATAGGTCGCATTCCTCGAGGGTCCGACTCATGACCCTGTGGAAAATGTTGGGGCTGTTGTGAAAGCCTTGTGGCAGCCGGGTCCAGGTGTATTGCCTGTCTCGCAGCGTGAAGGAACTTGTCCTGAGAGTCAGGGTGCAGTGGGACAGACCAGAAGCCGTTTGCCACGTCCAGGACCGTAAAGATCCGGTGGGAAGGCTCTAGGCCGTTAAAGATGGTGGACGGGCTGGCAACAATGGGGTGCTCTTTGGGTGTGACCCGGTTGAGTGCCGTATAATCGATGGTGAGCCGATAATTCCCATCCGGCTTACGGACTGGCCATATGGGGGAGTTGGTGGTGGACACCGCGGGTCGCAAGACACTGGTGAGTTTGGCCACAATGGTCTCCGTGGTGCGCAGCGCCTCAGGTTTGATCGGGTACTGTCGGTGCGGGGGGTGTACAGGGCCGAGTATCCGCTCGGGAGGGGAACGGACAAGGCTGCAGTCCTGCTTGCTCGTGGCCCAGACCTCCGGGACCACCTGGCAGACTGTTCCGAAGGCGCCGTCTCCGGTCCAGTCTCGGGTGATAGGGACGCAGGGCGCGGGTGCAGCGACCGATCTAGTGGGGACCCATCTACCTTCAAGGGCGCTCTTGTGGGATTTGCGGGACGTCCATAGGAGGCGCCGGTGGAACACGTCCACCACCGCTCCCAGTTCGCCCAGCAGGTCAACGCCCAAGATTGTCCCTTCCCAGTTCGGGCAAACCCAGAGGTGGACGGGGAGTAGAATGTCATCGATCTCCAGGAGGGTGGCCTCGCTACGGCGGGCCACAACCGAGCTTCCCCCCACCCCCGTGATGGAAATGGAGTGATGGGTGGAGGAGAGGTCGAGGTGGGTGAGGGAGACGGACGCCCCCATATCTATCAAAATGTTGCATCGGCGGCCCCCAAGAGATGCAGAAACCCAGATACGGGGGTCGGCTCCCTCGGCGGGGGCCGACGCTGCTCAGTCCTTACGCCGGGCGAGTAGCTGGAAGAGCTCGAGCAGCTGCCCGCGACTGAGCTGATCCCACTCGGGGGGGTGGGGGGGGAGGCTTCGGGCTAGGGCTGCGGGGTTTGTGGGATTCTTGTGGCCGTGGGTCGCCGTTGGTTCCCTGCTCGGGGGTTCCCTGTTCGCTGGGGCGCGAGGGGCGCCGATGGTGGGCATGCCACGGTGGGGAACAGCCCCGGTGCTGACCCAGGTTATCCCTGCATTGGCTGGGGCCGCCCCCTCCCAAGTTGGGGTCTCCGGGGTGTCGGAAGGAGAGCGGGCAGTTGACCTTGTAGTGACCCGTCTGTCTGCAGCGGTAGCAAACAAGCGGCTCGGGAGTCGAAAGTGCCGCTACGGTGGCCGGGGCTTGGTTATCGAGGGACATGGCCCAATTCTCGAGCTCCGTGAAAGAGACATAGGGTACCAGGCCTGTCCGGAGGACAGCCTGGTGTTTGGGGCCTAATCCGTCCTTATATAGCTGGATAAATGCAGGGTTCTGCCTGTCAGCATCAGGGATCCCGCTATGCGCCTGGAAGGCCTCGAACTTACGGTCCCCATATTCCTGAGCCCCCTTGCTGGGTTTCTGGGTGACGCCCACAATGGTGTTCCAGTTGACCGGCGTGTGCCGAGCGCCTGCTGACGTCGGCCTTGAAGTCCGCAAGGGCGGCCTCCTGTTTGCGACGGCTATCGCTGAGGTCGGCGCACCAGGACCCATTCTGGTGTGCGGGTTGGAGCCTGGACCACAGGTTCTCCGGGAGTTTGGTCCAGACCAGACCGGCCACGTCCCTATTGTGGAGGTTGTGGCAGACTTGCATCTCCCTAAGCCGCTGCCAAAATTCAGCATTGTTGTGGCGGGGCTTAAGGGTGGGGAGCCTGTCCAGGATTTTCGTGGTATCACCCGGGGTTAAGGAGACATATGTCATTTTAAGGCGGGGGTTGTGGGTTTGGGACGCTGACCTCCCCCTCTCCCCGCCCCCGGGGGTATATTCTACTTTAACCAGGGCGGCGTGAGCTAGGCTCGCGTGTGATTGCCGGGGGCCTGTGTTGTCCACGAGCCCCTCCCAGTCCCAGGTGGGGGACGGCGGGGCGCTTGGAGGCTCAGATAATGTCGGTAGGATCGTACGGTTGGCAAGCGCCTGGGCTTCGAGGTGTTCTGAGGCCTGTTTCTGCTTATCTTGCACGTATAGTTGGACCTTGCTAGTGAGCCTAACATGTGCCTGAAGCACAAGGACGCAGGCTTTCTCGTATCTATCCCTTTTCTGGCGGGCCCACCACTCCCGCTGGGCATCCAGCGGGTCGGCGGGCCGCCAGCCCGATCGGAGCATAGCCTTGATGACCTTTTTATTCTCGTCGGCTATGAAACGAGTAAGGGAGCCTTCTGGCCCCCATTCTAAATCGCCGGCCGCGCAGCCAGCCATGGTGTGAGGGCACAGCGGGCGTAATGGAAAGAGGACTTGAAAATAACAAAACTACCAGCGTAGGAGCGCAAGAGGTGTAACTGGCGCTAACTTATTCACCTCCCAGTCAGGGAGCCCACTCCCTAAAATCGGACCCTAGCCCCCCGGGTCGACGAAGGCAGGTGTGGGTTAGGTACAAACGGGGAGCGTGTCTATACTCGATCGCGCGGCCCCGGGTAACTGTGAGTCTCACTCTCACCGCCTAATGCCCAACGGCAGTGCGTGCCCCCCGAACACCGGGCGTGAACCAGGGGCCCACATGCAAGGGGGGGGAACGGCGTGAGCGCAGACCACTAAAAAACAAAAATGAAATAAAAAGGGCGAAGCGCGGGCCTGTACCAGGGCGCGCAACCTAAAAAAAGAACCGTGAGTCTTTCTCTCACCGTCTGAAGTTCAGTGGCCGTGTGTACCCGCCGGCACCGGGCGTGAACCAGGGCCCCCGCGTGCCGGGGGGGGGGGCGTGAACTCAGACCTCTCCACGCTAATCCCACAGAGGCCACCACCCGGGACTGCGGAGGCAATGGGCGAAAACTTGGCCAGAGGCTCCGCTCGTCAGGCTGGTTTGGAGGACTTCCCATCTTGTCGCGCGCGTAGGCCTTCCAGACCCTACCGCGGACTTGAGCAATGGCGCAAAAATAAAAACAGGGCTCAACGTACAATGGGATCCCCTGAATTCCCACCGCAGAGGTTATCCAGGAAGGCTGTGTTTGTCGGTGTTTTACACAGGGGGTCAAAGTCGTCAGTCCAAGGAAATTCGGTCCCTCAGTCACTGGAACACGTCAACAATAAATGACAGTAAACGAAAATCAAAACAGTCTCATGCACACCTTTACCAGTGCTTCGCGATCCCAATCGGCCACCCATGAAGGATCACTCACACGGGCACACACACACACACTTTTAAAGAGTACTCTGCCGTTACCTGACAGCCGGACCCCACTCTGTTCACAGGTTCAGATAACGGCCGGCAGTGAAGTCCCTTGCGGGGCACTGGGAGACTTTTAAAGAGAAGTAAAAGAGTAAAGATACTCACCCAGTGCTGTCGCAGGGATCCAGCAGCCGTCGTTAACCAGGACGAAGCCCCCAATTGTTAGTGCGGATGAAATGATCTCAGTCCGAGCCCAGAGTGCGGTTCGACAATCGGTAACTTTATTGAAGTATGTAACGCCGGCGGAGACCAACCGAGGTTTGAATCTCGATCGCTCTAACATTTCCCGTGCGATGTTACAAGTTATATACTTCATGAGTCAGGATGTAGGAGATTGGGTATGAATGAGTGTGAATGGTGGTACTCATGGCTGGAGTATGTGTGAATGTCAAGCTTCCTGCCGTCCTCGGAGAGTCGGCAGCACACACAAAAGGTGTGCTGTTTATCTTTATGTGAATGGGTCCGGGTGCTATCTGCTTGTCTCTCCATGAGGGCTGGAGGCTAGCACCCTCCTCTGTTACTTCCAAAGTGTTAGGTTCATCCTTTTGTGTAGGACTGTTTTACATGATCAGGTTACGGGTGTGTGTCAGTTGACACCTTGACGAGATTATAAGGTGGGTTTCGATCTGTGAGTCATGACCATTGTCTGGAGTCCTGACTAGTGTCTGGTCTGGTGTGTATTTGGATCTGTCTTTGGGTCCGCTTCTCCCGATCACGTGGCGGCTGCTGTCTTAAAATGGATACTGCTGGCTTAAAATGGATATGGCTGGTTTTCCCGATGTGGGTCTTGCTCCACGGTAAACACGGGGCGGTTTATGCCCGCCTTCAGGGCAATGAGGTGTTTCTGGACTGTGAGGTTTTACCGGGCGGTGCGGGGTTCCCGGTCTACGAGGTTTTACTGGGCGGTGCGGGGATGCTGGACTACGAGGTCTTACCGGGACGAGTGGGTTCCCGTACTACAATGTCTTACCTGGCGGTGTGGGGTTCCTTGTCTACGAGGTGGTACCGGGCGGTGCAGGGATCCCGGTCTACGAGGTTTTACCAGGCGGTGCGGTGTTCCCAGACTATGAAGTTTTACTGGACGGTGTGGGTTTCCCTGACTATGAAGTTTTACCGGGCGGTGCGGGGTTCCCCAACTACAAGGCTTTACCGGGCAGTGCGGGATTCCCGGACTTTGAATTTTTACCAGGCCGTGGGGTGTTCCCGGACTATGAGGCTTTACCGGGCGGTGCGGGTATCCCCCACTACGAAGTTTTACCGAGCGGTGCAGGGTTCCCCAACTATGAGGTTTTACTGGGTGGTGCGGGGTTCCTGGACCACGAGGTTTAACCGTGTGGTGCGGGGCTCCCGGACTACGAGGTTTTACTGGGCGGTGCGGGGCTCCCGGACTACGAGCTTTTACCGGGCGGTGCGGGTTTTCCCGACTACGAGGCTTTACCAGGCAGTGCAGGTTCCCCAACTATGAGGTTTTGCCGGGCGGTGCAGGGTTCCCAGACTACGAGGTTTTACCGGGCGATGGTGCGATACTGGACTACGAGCTTTTATCGGGCAATGAGGTGTTTCTGGACTATGAGGCCTTACCGGACGGTGTGGGGTTCCCGGTCTACGAGGTTTTACCGGGCAGTGTGGTGTTCTTGGACTTCGAAGTTTTACCGGGCGGTGCAGGGTTGCCAGACTACGAGGTTTTATCGAGCGGTGCAGGGTTCCCAGACTACGAGGTTTTACCGGGCGGTGGTGGGATTCTGGACAACGAGCTTTTATCGGGCAATGAGGTGTTTCCGGACTATGAGGTTTTACCAGACGGTGCGGGGTTCCCGGACTACAAGGTTTTACCGGCTGGTGCGGGGTTCCTGGACTATGAGGTTTAACCGGGCGGTGTGGTGTTCTTGGACTTCGAAGTTTTACCGGGCGGTGCAGGATTCCCAGACTACGAGGTTTTACCGTGCGGTCCGGTGTTCCCAGAATACAAGGTTTTATCGAGCGGTGCGGGGTTCGTGGACTATGGGATTTTACCGGGCCGTGTGGTGTTCCCGGACTTCAAGGTTTTACCAGGCAGTGCGGGGTCACCCAACTACGAGGTCTTACCGGGACGAGTGGGGTTCCCGTACTACGATGTCTTACCTGGCGGTGCGGGGTTCCTGGACTACGATGTCTTACCTGGCGGTGCGGGGATCCCGGACTATGAGGTTTTACCAGGCCGTGTAGTGTTCCCGGACTATGAAGTTTTACCGGGCAGTGCGGGTTTCCCTGACTACGAGATTTTACCGGGCGGTGGTGGAGTTCCCGGACTATGAGGTTTTACTGAGCGGTGCGGGGATGCTGGACTACGAGGTCTTACCGGGACGAGTGGGTTCCCGTACTACGATGTCTTACCTGGCGGTGTGGGGTTCCCGGACTACGAGGTTTTACCGGGTGGTCCGGTGTTCCCAGAATACAAGGTTTTGTGGAGCGGTGCAGGGTTCCCAGACTACGAGGTTTTACCGGGCGGTGGTGGGATACTGGACTATGAGCTTTTATCGGGCAATGAAGTGTTTCCGGACTATGAGGTTTTACCAGACGGTGCGGAGTTCCCGGACTACAAGATTTTACCAGGCCGTGTGGTTTTCCCGGATTTTAAGGTTTTACTGGGCAGTGTGGAGATCCCGGACTACGAGGTTTTACCGGGCGATGCGGGGATTACGGACTAAGAGGTGTTATCGGCTGGTGCGGCGTTCTCGGACTACGAGGTTTTACCGGGCGGTGCGGGTTTCCCAGACTATGAAGTTTTACCGGGCATTGCGGGGTCTCCCAACTACGAGGTCTTACCGGGATGAGTGGGGTTCCCGTACTACGATGTCTTACCTGGCGGTGCGGGGATCCTGGACTACGAAGTTTTACCGGGCGATGTCGTGTTCTTGGTCTTCGAAGTTTTACCGGGCGGTCCGGTGTTCCCAGAATACAAGGTTTTATCGAGCGGTGCGGGGTTCCTGTACTACAAGGTTTTACTGGCTGGTGCGGGGTTCCCGGACTACGAAGTTTTACCGAGAGGTGCGGTGCTCCCAGACTATGAAGTTTTGCCAGGCGGTGTGGGTTTCCCGAACTACGAGGCCTTACCAGACGGTGTGGGGTTCCCCAACTATGTGATTTTACCGGGCGGCGCGGGGTTCCAGGTCTACGAGGCTTTACCGGGTGGTGCGAGATTCCCGGACTTCGAATTTTTACCAGGCCGTGTGGTGTTCCTGGACTACGAGGTCTTACCGGGCGGTGCGGGTTTCCCCGACTACGGAGTTTTACCGGGCGGTGTGGGGTTCGCCAACTAAGAGGTTTTACTGTGCGGTGCGGTGTTCCTGGACTACGAGGTTTAACCGGGCGGTGTGGTGTTCCCAGACTATGAGGTTTTGCCGGGCGGTGCGGGGATCCCGGTCTACGAGGTTTTACCGGGCGGTGCGAGGTTCCTGGACTACGAGGTGTTACTGGGCGGTACAGGGATCCCCAACTACGAGGTTTTACCGGGCGGTGTGGGGTTCCCCGTCTGCGAAGATGTACTGGGCGGTGCGGGGATCCTGAACTATGAGGTGTTACCAGGCGGTGTGGGGTTTCCAGTCTACGAGATTTTACTGGGCGGTGTGGGGTACCTGGACTACAAGGTTTTACTGGGCGGTGTGGGGATCCCGGTGTACGAGGTCTTACTGGGCGGTGTGGTGTTCCCAGACTACAAGGTTTTATCGGACGGTGAGGTTTTTCCGGACTATGAGGTTTTATCGGGCGGTGTGGGGTTCCCGGTCCGCGAGGATTTACTGGGTGGTGCGAGAACCTGGACGACGAGGTGTTCTCGGGTGGTGCGGGGTTCCCGGGCTACGAGGTTTTACCGAGCGGTGTGGGGTTCCCGGACTATGAAGCTTTACCGGGTGGTGGTGGGTTCCTGGACTACGAGGTATTACCGGGCGGTGTGGGATTTCCGGACTACAAGGTTTTACCGAGCGGTGCGGGGTTCCCAGACTACAAGGTTTTACCGGGCGGTGGTGGGATGCTGAACTACGAGCTTTTATCGGGCAATGAGGTGTTTCTGGACTATGAGGCTTTACCGGGTGGTGTGGGGTTTCCGGTCTACGAGGTTTTATCGAGCGGTGCGGGGATCCTGGACTACGAGGTTTTACCATGCGGTCCGGTGATCCCAGAATGCAAGGTTTTATCGAGCGGTGCGGGGTTCCCAGACTATGAAGTTTTACCGGCTGATGGGGGGGTTCCCGGACTACAAACTTTTACCGGGCGGTGTGGGATTCCCGGACGATGAGGTTTTATGGATGGTGTGAGGTTCCCAGACTATGAGGATTTACCGGGCGGTGCGTGGTTCCTGGACCACGAGGTTTAACCGGGCGGTGTGTTGTTCCCAGACTATGAGGTTTAACTGGGCGGTGCGGGGATCACGGACTAAGATGTTTTACCAGGCGATGGGGTTCCTGGACTACGAGGTTTTGCCGGGTGGTGGGGGGTTCCCAGACTACGAGGATTTACAGGGTGGTGGGGGGTCCCGGACTACGGGGTTTTACTGGGCGGTGAGGGGTTCCCGGACTACGAGGTTTTACCGAGTGGTGTGGGGTTCCCAGACTACGAGGTTTTACCAGCGGTGTGGGGTTCCCGGACCACGAGGCTTTACCAGGCGGTGGGGAGATCCCAGACTATGCGGTTTTACCGGGTGGTGTGGGGATCCTGGATACGAGGTATTACCGGGCGGTGTGGGGTTCCCAGACTACGTGGTTTTACCGGGCGGTGCGGGGTTTCTGGACCATGAGACTTTACCGGGCGTTGCGGGGATCACGGCCTAAGAGGTGTTATCAGCTGGTGCAAGATTCCCAGACTACGAAGTTTTACCGGGCGGTGCGGGTTTCCCAGACCACGAGGTTTTACCGGGCGGTGGTGGGATGCTGGACTACGAGCTTTTATCGGTCAATGAGGTGTTTCTGGACTATGAGGTTTTACCGGGCGGTGCGGTTTCCTGGACTATGAGGTCTTACCGGGACGAGTGGGGTTCCTGTACTACAATGTCTTACCTGGCGGTGTGGGGTTCCCGGTGTGCGAGGTTTTACCGGGCGGTGCGGGGATCCTGGACTACGAGGTTTTACTGGGCGGTGTGGTGTTCTTGGGCTTCAAAGTTTTACTGGGCGGTGCGGGGTTCCCAGACTACAAGGTTTTACCAGCCCATGTGGTGTTCCTGTACTACGAGATTTTACCAGGCGGTGGTGGGATGCTGGACTACGAGCTTTTATCGGGCAAGGAGGTGTTTCCGGACTACGGGGTCTTACCAGACGGTGCGGGGTTCCCGTACTACAAGGTTTTACTCGGCGTCGCGGGGTGCCTGGACTACGAGGTTTTACCGGGTGGTGTGGTGTTCGCGGACTATGAGGTCTTACCGGGCGGTGTGGGGTTCCCAGACTACAAGGTTTTACCTGGTGGTGTAGTGTTCCCGGATGACGAGGTTTTATCAGGAGGTGCGGGGTTCCAGGTCTATGAGGTTTTACCGATCGGTGCAGGATTCCCAGACAACGAGGCTTTACCGGGCAGTGCGGGATTCCCAGACTACGAGGTTTTGCCAGGCCATGTGGTGTTCCCGAACTGCGAGGTCTTACCGGGCGATGTGGGGTTCCCAGACTATGAGATTTTACCGGGCGGTGGTGGGATGCTGGACTAGGAGCTGTTATTGGGCGATGAGGTGTTTCCGGACTATGAGGTTTTACCAGGGGGTGTGGGGTTCCCATACTGCGAGGTTTTACCGGGCGGTGTGGGGTTCCCAGACTATGAGGTTTTACCGGGCTGTGCGGGGATCCCGGACTACGAGGTTTTACCAGGCAGTGCGGGGATCCCCGACTACGAGGTTTTACCGGGCGACTGGGGGGGGGGGTTTCCTGGACTACGTGGTTTTACCGGGTGGTGCAGGGTCCCCGGACTACTAGGCTTTACCGGGCAGTGCGGGGTTCCCCAACTACGAGGTTTTACCGGGCGGTGCAGGGATCCCGGACTACGAGGTTTTACTGGCCGATTGGGGTTTGTTTTTCCTGGACTACGTAGTTTTACCGAGCGGTGCGGAGTTCCCAGACAATAAAGTTTTGTTGGGTGGGGCAGGGTTCCCTAACTACGAGGTTTTACCGGGCGATGCGGGATTCCTGCTCTACGAGGTTTTACCGAGCGGTGCGGTGTACCCAGACCATGAAGTTTTACCAGGCGGTGCGGGTTTCCCCAACTACGAGGCCTTACCGGGCGGTGTGGGTTTCCCCAACTATGAGAGTTTACCGGGCGGTGCGGTGTTCCCAGACCATGAAGTTTTACCAGGCGGTGCGGGGTTCCCCAACTACGCGGTTTTACCGGGGGGTGCGGGATTCCTGCTCTATGAGGTTTTTCCGAGCGGTGCGGTATTCCCAGACCATGAAGTTTTACCGGGTGGTGCGGGGTTCCCCAGCTATGAGATTTTACCGGGCGGTGCGGGGTTCCTGGACTACGAGGTTTTACCAGGCGGTGCGGGAATCACGGACTACGAGGTTGTACCGGGCGATTGGTGGGGTTTCCTGGTCTATGAAGTTTTACCGGGTGGTGCGGGGTCCCCGGACTACGAGGCTTTACCGGGCAGTGCGGGATTCCCCAACTACGAGGTTTTACCGGGCGGTGAAGCGATCCCGGTCTACGAGGTTTTACCAAGCGGTGCGGTGTTCCCAGACTACGAGGTTTTACCGGGCGGTGCGCGTTTCCCCGACTACAAAGTTTTACCGGGCGGTGTGGGGTTCCCGGACTACGAGGCTTTACCGGGCGGTGCGGGTTTCCCCAACTACGAAGGTTTACCGGGTGGTGCGGAGTTCTCCGACTATGAGGTTTTACCAGGCGGTGCGGGGATCCCGGTCTACGAGGTTTTACCGAGCAGAGCGGTGCTCCCAGACTATGAAGTTTTACCAGGCAGTGCAGGTTTCCCGAACTACGAGGCTTTACCGGGCAGTGCGGGGGTCCCCAACTACGAGGTTTTACCGGGCGGTGCAGGAAGCCCGGTCTACGAGGTTTAACCGAGCGGTGCGGAGTTCCCAGACAACAAAGTTTTGTCAGGTGGGGCGGGGTTCCCCAACTACGAGGTTCTACCGAACGATGCAGTGTTCCCAGACCATGAAGTTTTACCGGGCGGTGCGGGGTTCCCCAACTACGAGATTTTACCGGGCAGTGCGGGGTTCCTGGACTACGAGGTTTTACCAGGCGGTGCGGGGATCACGGACTACGAGGTTTTACCGGGCGATTGGGGGGTTTCCTGGACTACGAGGTTTTACCGGGCGATTGGGGGGGTCTCCGTTCTATGAGGTTTTACAGGGTGGTGCGGGGTCCCCAGAATACGAGGTTTTACCGGGCAGTGCAGGGATCCCGGTCTACGAGGTTTTACTGGGCGGTGCGGTGTTCCCAGACTACGAGGTTTTACTGGCGGTGTGGGGTTCCCGGTCTATGAGGTTTTACCGAGCGGTGCGGTGCTCCCAGACTATGAAGTTTTGCCAGGCGGTGTGGGTTTCCCGAACTACGAGTCCTTACCGGACGGTGCGGTGTTCCCCAACTATGAGATTTTACTGGGCAGTGCGGGGTTCCAGGTCTACGAGGCTTTACCGGGCAGTGCGAGATTCCCGGACTTCGAATTTTTACCAGGCCGTGTGGTGTTCCCGGACTATGAGGTCTTATCAGGCGGTGCGGGTTTCCCCGACTACGAAGTTTTACCAGGCGGTGCGGGGTTCCCCAATTATGAGGTTTTATCGTGCGGTGCGGGGATCCCCGACTACGAGGTTTTACCGGGTGATGGCAGTGGTTCCTGGACTATGAGGTTTTACCGGGCGGTGCGGGGATCCCCGACTATGAGGTTTTACTGGGCGATGGTGGTGGTTCCTGGACTACTAGATTTTACCGGGCGGTGCGGGTTTTCCCGACTATGAGGCTTTACCGGGCAGTGCAGGTTCCCCAACTATGAGGTTTTGCCGGGAGGTGCGGGGATCCTGGTCTACGAGGTTTTACCGGGCGGTGCGAGGTTCCTGGACTACGAGGTGTTACTGGGCGGTACAGGGATCCCCAACTACGAGGTTTTACCGGGCGGTGTGGGGTTCCCCGTCTGCGAAGATTTACTGGGCGGTGCGGGGATCCTGAACTATGAGGTGTTACCGGGCGGTGTGGGGATCCCGGTGTATGAGGTCTTACCGGGCGGTGTGGTGTTCCCAGACTACAAGGTTTTATCGGACGGTGAGGTTTTTCCGGACTATGAGGTTTTATTGGGCGGTGTGGGGTTCCCGGTCCACGAGGATTTACTGGGCAGTGCGGGAACCTGGACGACGAGGTGTTCTCGGGTGGTGCGGGGTTCCCGGGCTACGAAGTTTTACCAAGCAGTGTGGGGTTCCCGGACTATGAAGCTTTACCGGGTGGTGGTGGGTTCCTGGACTATGAGGTATTACCGGGCGGTGCGGGGTTTCCGGACTACAAGGTTTAACGGGCGGTGGTGGGATGCTGGACTACGAGCTTTTATCAGGCAATGAGGTGTTTCTGGACTATGAGCTTTTACCGGGCTGTGTGGGGTTCCCGGACTACGATGTCTTACCGGGTGGTGTGGGGTTCCCGGTCTACGAGGTTTTACTGGGCGGTGCGGGAATCCCAGGGTACGAAATTTTACCGGGTGGTGTGGGATTCCTGGACGATGAGGTTTTACCGGATGGTATGAGGTTCCCAGACTATGAGGATTTACCGGGCGGTGTGGGGTTCCTGGACTACGAGGTTTAACCGGGCGGTGTGTTGTTCCCAGACTATGAGGTTTAACCGGGCGGTGCAGGGATCACGGACTAAGATGTTTTACCAGGCGATGGGGTTCCTGGACTACGAGGTTTTGCCGGGTGGTGGGGGGTTTCCAAAGTACGAAGTTTTACCGGGCGGTGGGTGTTCCCGGACTACAAGGTTTTACCGGGCGGTGCGGGGTTCCCAGACAATGACGTTTTGCCGGGCGGTGCGGTGTTCCCAGACTAAGAAGTCTTACTGGGCGGTGCGGGGTTCCTGGACTATGAGGTTTTACCGGGTGGTGTGGTGTTCCCGGACTACGAGGTTCTATCGGGCGGTGTGGGGTGCTCTTGGTCTACGACCTTTTACCCGGCATTGTGCGGTTCCCAGACGAGTCTCTACCTGGTGGTGTAGTGTTCCCGGATGACGAGGTTTTATTGGGCGGTGCGGATTACCCAGACTACGAGGTTTAACCGGGATGTGTGGGGCTCCCAGACTATGAGGTTTTACCCGGCCATGTGGTGTTCCGGACTACGAGGTCTTACTGGGCGGTGGGGGGTCCCGGAATACGAGATTTTACCGGGCGGTGGTGGGATGCTGGACTAGGAGCTTTTATTGGGCGATGAGGTGTTTCCGGACTATGTGGTTTTACCAGGGGGTGCGGGGTTCTCATACTACGAGATTTTACCGGGCGTTGTGGGGCTCCCAGACTACGAGGTTTTATCGGGCGGTGTGGGGCTCCCGGACTACGAGGTTTTACCGGGTGGTGCGGGTTTCCCCAACTGCGAGGCCTTACCGAGCAGTGTGGGGTTCCCCAACTATGAGAGTTTACCGGGCGATGCGGGGTTCCTGGACAACGAGGTTTAACTGGGCGGTGCGGGGTTCACGGACTACGAGGTTTTACCGGGCGGCACGGGGATCCTGGACTATGAGGTTTTACCAGGCGGTGCGGTGTTCTTGGACTTCAAAGTTTTACCGGTCGGTGCGGGGTTCCCGGTCTACGAGGTTTTACCGGGCGGTGCGGTGTTCTTGGACTTCGAAGTTTTACCGGGCGGTGCGGGGTTCCCGGACTACGAGGTTTTACTGGGCAGTCCGGTGATCCCAGAATACAAGGTTTTATTGAGCGGTGCGGGGTTCCCAGACTACCAGGTTTTACCAGGCGGTGCAGGTTTCCTGGACTACGTGGCTTTACCGGGCGGTGCGGGGTTCACCAACTTCGAGGTTTTACCGGGCGGTGCGGGGTTCCAGGTCTACGAGGTTTTACCAAGCGGTGCAGGATTCCCAGACAATGAGGCTTTACCGGGCAGTGCGGCATTCCCGGACTACGAGGTTTTACCGGGCGGTGGTGGGATGCTGGACTAAGAGCTTTTATTGGGCGATGAGGTGTTTCCGGACTATGAGATTTTACCAGGGGCTGCGGGGTTCCCATACTACGAGGTTTTACCGGGCGGTGCGGGGTTCCTGGACTATGAGGTTTAACCGGGCAGTATGTGGTTCCCAGACTACAAGGTTTTATCGGGTGGTGCAGGGATCCTGGTCTACGAGGTTTTACTGGGCGGTGTGGTATTCCCAGACTATGAAGTTTTACCAGGCGGTGCGGGGTTCCCCAACTATGAGATTTTACCAGGCGGTGCAGAGTTCCCCAACTACGAGGTTTTACCAGACGGTGCGGGGTTCCCGGTCTATGAGGTTTTACCGAGCGGTGCGGGATACCCAGACAACGAGACTTTACCGGGCAGTGTGGCATTCCCAGACTATGAGGTTTTACTGGGCGGTGGGGGGTTCCTGGACTACGAAGTTTTACCGGGCGATCCGGTCTTTCCAGACTACAAGTCTTTATTGAGCAGTGCGGGGTTCCTGGACTACGAGGTTTTACCGGGCGGTGCGGAGTTCCCAGACAACATGACTTTACCGGGCAGTGTGGCATTCCCAGACTATGAGGTTTTACCAGGCCGTGTGGTGTTCCCATACAACGAGGTTTTACTGGGCGGTGTGGTGTTCCTGGACCACAAGGTTTTACCGAGCGATCCGGTCTTCCCAGGCTACAAGGTTTTATCGAGTGGTGCGGGGTTCCTGGGCTATGAGGTTTTATCGGGCGGTGCGGGGTTCCCCAACTACGATGTCTTACCGGGCGGTGCGGGGTTCCCAGACAACGAGGCTTTACCGGGCGGTGCAGGTTTCCTGGGCGACGAGGTTTTACCGGGCGATCTGGTCTTCCCAGACTACAAGGTTTTATCGAGCGGTGCGGGGTTCCTGGACTATGAGGTTTTACCGGGAGGTGTGAGGTTCCTGGACAACGAGGTTTTACCAGGCGGTGTGGTGTTCTTGGACTACGATGTTTTACCAGGCGGTGGTGGGATGCTAGACTAAGAGCTTTTATTGGGCGATGAGGTGTTTCCGGACTATGAAGTTTTACCAGGGGCTGTGGGGTTCCCATTTATGAGTGGGAGCAGCGGCTGAGTAAAAGCAAATGCGGGAGACTACAGCTAAGGTAAGACAGTTTGTTTTAAAATTACTTACCTGTAGCGGGCAGCGGTGTTTTTTTTCTCTCTCTTCACAGAAAGCGCGGGAACAGCAAGGGAAGTGACGACGATCAGAGGGGCAGCCGGGAAAGAAATCAGTGAGTATATAACTCAGGAAGGCGGCTAACCCCGCGATTCTACACCTGTAGTATCTCCCACCCACCCTCCTCCTCTAACCTTCTTAACTACTCTGGGTTTTTTTAAGGTAAGGATTTTCTATTTCTTTACCAGTGACTGGTTAAAAATTTACTTTGTTTTTGTGTGTATATATATTAATTCTTTTTTAGGGAAAAACTATAGCAGAGAGGTATCAGAAAGTATTCTAACTCAAACTTTTACAAAGTAACTAAGTAATTAACTAACTAAGCAGAGATGGCTGGGCAGGTGATGTGCTGTAGCTGTATGATGTGGGAGCTGGCTGATCCCATTGTGAACGGCAGTGACCACATCTGCAGCAAGTGTTGGTTGCTGGAAGAACTCCGGATCAGAGTTGATGATCTGGAATCTGAGCTTCAAACACTGCGGCACATCCGGGAGGGGGAGAGTTAACTGGACGCTTTGTTTCAGGAGGCAGTCACACCTGGGAGATTAAGTAATTCACATTCAGCTAGTGATCAGGCACATCAAAGTGTGACTGTAAGTGAGGCAGGTAGGGGGAACCCGAGTTCAGGAGTGGAGGAGCCTCAGCCCTTGACCTTGTCCAACAGGTACGAGATTCTTGCTCCCTGTTCGGATGAGGAAAAGGGCTCTGGACAGGATGAGCCAACTGACCAAGGCACCATGGTGCAGAAGGCCATTCAAGACGGGGGAGCTAACAGGCAAGTAGTGGTTATAGGGGATTCTATAATTAGGGGACAGATAGTATCCTTTGCAAGCCGGATCGGGAGTCTCACATGGTGTGTTGCCTACCCGGTGCCAGGGTGCGGGACATCTCCGACCGGCTTGAAAGGATATTGGAGCGGGAGGGGGAGGATCCAGTTGTTGTGGTCCACGTTGGTACTAACAACACAGGCAAGACTAAGGTAGAGGACCTGTTTGGGGATTACGAAGCACAAGGCAGGAAGTTGAAGCACAGGTCCTCAAGGGTCATAATCTCTGGATTACTGCCCGAGCCATGTGCCAATTGGCATAGGGACAAGAAAATTAGGCAAGTAAACATGTGGCTAAGGGATTGGTGTGGGAAAGAGGGATTCCACTTCATGGGGCATTGGCATCAGTTTTGGAACAGGGAGGATCTGTACCGTTGGGATGGTCACCACCTGAACCGATCAGGTACCAATGTTCTAGCGAAGAGGATAAACAGAGTGGTCAGTAGGACTTTAAACTTCTGAGTTGGGGGGGAAGGGAAAGTGAAAGCGACAGGGAGCATGGAGTTAAATGGAAAGATAAGCAACAGGATAGCATATGTGCAGGCGGATCTAAACTCGAGGCAGACTGGGAATGCAGCAAAAATGAAGGATAACTTCAGATATCTTATGACTTCCAATATCTCTAATGATAAAGTTAACATTAAGGCACTTTAGCTGAATGCTCATAGCATTCATAACAAAGCAGATGAACTAATGGCACAGATAATAGTGAATGATTATGATATGGTAGGCATCACAGAGACTTGGTTACAGGGGGGTCAGGACTGGCAGTTAAACATCCAAGGATTTTCAACTTATCGAAAAAAACAGGGAGGTGGGCAGAGGGGGTGGGGTTGCCTTGTTATTTAAGAACAAAATTAAATCTATGGCACTGAATGACATAGCGTCAGATGATGTGGAGTCTGTGTGGGTGGAATTGAGGAACTACAAAGGCAAAAACACCATAATTGGAGTTGTGTACAGACCTCCTAACAGTGGTCAGGACCAGGGGTGCAACATGTACCGGGAAATAGAGAAGGCATGTCAGAAAGGCAAGGTCACAGTGATCATGGGAGACTTTAATATGCAGGTGGACTGGGTAAATAATGTTGCCAGTGGATCCAAAGAAAGGGAATTCATGGAATGCTTACAGGATGGCTTTTTGGAACAGCTTGTCATGGAGCCCACAAGGGAGCAGGCTATTCTGGACCTAGTGCTTTGCAATGAACCAGACTTTATAAAAGATCTTAAAGTAAGGGAACCCTTAGGAAGCAGCATCATAATATGGTAGAGTTTAGTCTGCAGTTTGAAAGAGAGAAGGCAAAATCAGATGTAATGGTGTTACAGTTAAATAAAGGTAATTATGAGGGCATGAGAGTGGAACTGACAAAAATAGATTGGAAGCAGAGCCTAGCGGGGAAGACAGTAGAACAAAAATGGCAGGAGTTTGTGGGTATAATTGAGGACACTATACAGAGGTTCATCCCCAAGAAAAGAAAGATTATCCGGGGAGGGATTCGAAAGCCATAGCTGACAAAGGAAGTCAGGAAATGTATCAAAGAAAAAGAGAGATCCAATAAAGTGGCCGAGAGCAGCGGGAAATCAGAAGATTGGGAAGGCTACAAAAACAAACAGAGGATAACAAAGAGAGTAATAAGAAAGGAGAGAATCAAATATGAAGGTAGACGAGCCAGTAATATTAGAAATGATAGTAAAAGTTTCTTTCAGTACATAAGAAACAAACGACAGGCAAAAGTAGACATTGGGCCACTTCAAACTGATACTGGAAGCCTAGTGATGGGAGATAAGGAAATAGCAGGAGAACTTAACAAGTACTTTGCATCAGTTTTCACAGTGGAAGACATGAGTAATATCGCAACAATTAAAGGGAGTCAGGGGGCTGAGTTGAGTATGGTTGCCATTACAAAAGAGATAGTGCTAGAAAAGCTAAAAGGTCTTAAAATTGATAAATATCCTGGTCCCGATGGAATACACCCTAGAGTTCTGAGAGAGGTGGCTGAGGAAATAGTGGAGGCATTGGTTGAGATCTTTCAAGAGTCACTGGAGTCAGGGAAAGTCCCGGATGATTGGAAGATCGCTGTTGTAACCCCCTTGTTCAAGAAAGGATCAAGACAAAAGATGGAAAATTATAGGCCAATTAGCCTAACCTCGGTTGTTGGTAAAATTCTAGAATCCATCATTAAGGATGAGGTTTCTAAATTCTTAGAAGAGCAAAGTCTGATTAGAACAAGTCAACATGGATTTAGTAAGGGGAGGTCATGCCTGACAAACCTGTTGGAATTCTTTGAAGAGATGACAAGTAGGTTAGACCAGGGAAACCCCGTGGATGTGGTCTATCTAGACTTCCAAAAGGCTTTTGATAAGGTCCCACACGGGAGGCTGCTGAGCAAGGTGAGGGCCCATGGTGTTTGAGGTGAGCTACCGGTATGGATTGAGGATTGGCTGTCTGACAGAAGGCAGAGAGTTGGGATAAAAAGTTCTTTTTCAGAATGGCAGCCGGTGACAAGCGGTGTCCCGCAGGGTTCAGTGTTGGGGCCGCAGCTGTTCACATTATATATTAATGATCTGGATGAAGGGACTGGGGGCATTCTAGCGAAGTTTGCCGATGATACAAAGTTAGGAGGACAGGCAGGTAGTACTGAGGAAGTGGGGAGGCTACAAAAGGATCTAGACAGTTTGGGAGAGTGGTCCAGGAAATGGCTGTTGGAATTCAACATAAGCAAATGCAAGGTCTTGCACTTTGGCAAAAAGAATAAAAGCATAGACTACTTTCTAAACGGTGAGAAAATTCGTAAAGTCAAAGTACAAAGGGATCTGGGAGCGGTAGTCGAAGATTCTCTAAAGGTAAACATGCAGGTTGAGTCCGTGATTAAGAAAGCAAATGCAATGTTGTCATTTATCTCAAGAGGGTTGGAATATAAAAGCACCGTTGTGCTACTGAGACTTTATAAATCTCTGGTTAGGCCCCATTTGGAGTACTGTGTTCAGTTTTGGTCCCCTCACCTCAGGAAGGACATACTGGCACTGGAACGTGTCCAGTGGAGATTCACATGGATGATCCCTGGAATGGTAGGTCTAACATATGAGGAACGGCTGAGGATCCTGGATTGTATTCATTGGAGTTTAGAAGATTAAGGGGAGATTTAATAGAAACTTACAAGATAATACATGGCTTGGAAAGGGTGGACGCTAGGAAATTTTTTCTGTTAGGTGAGGAGACTAGGACCCGAGGACACAGCCTTAAAATTAGAGGGGGTCAATCCAGAACAGAAATGTGGAGACATTTCTTCAGCCAGAGAGTGGTGGGCCTGTGGAATTCATTGCTGCAGAGTACAGTGGAGGCCGGGACGCTAAATGTCTTCAAGGCAGAGATTGATAGATTCTTGATGTCTCGAGGAATTAAGGGCTATGGGGAGAACGCTGGTAAGTGGAATTGAAATGCCCATCAGCCATGATTGAATGGCAGAGTGGACTCGATTGGCCGAATGGCCTTACTTCCACTCCTATGTCTTATGGTCTTATGATCTTAATACGAGGTTTTACTGGGCGGTGGGGGGTCCCGGACTACGAGGTTTTACCGGGCGGTGTGGAGTTCTTGGACTTCGAAGTTTTACTGGGCGGAGCAGGGTTCCCAGACTTCAAGGTTTTACCGGGCTGTCCGGTCTTCCCAGACTACAAGGTTTTATAGAGCGGTGCGGGGTTCCAGGGCTATGAGGTTTTACCGGGCGGTGTGGTGTTCTTGAACTACGATGTTTTACCGGGTGGTGTGGGATTCCTGGACTACAAGGTTTAACCGGGCGGTGTGTGGTTCTCTGACTACGAGGTTTTACTGGGCGGTGGGGGTTTCCTGGACTATGAGGTTTAACCAGGCGGTATGTGGTTCCCAGACTACGAGGTTCTACCGGGCGGTGCGGGGTTTCTGGACTATGAGGTTTTACTGGGCGGTGCTGGGTTCCTGGACTACGAGGTTTAACGGGCGGTGCGGGGATCTCGGACTAAGAGGTGTTTATCGGGCGGTGCGGGGATACCCGACTACGAGGTTCTACCAGGCGGTTGGGGGTGGGGTTCCTGGACTACGAGGTTATACTAGGCCGTGTGGTGTTCCCAGACTATGACGTCTAACTGGGCGGTGTGGGGTTCCCAGACTACAAGGTTTTACCGGGCGGTGTGGAGTTCTTGGACTTCGAAGTTTTACCGGGCGGTGAGGTATTCCCAGACTACAAGGTTTTATTGACTGGTGTGGGGTTCCCGGACTATGAGGTTTTACCGGGCGGAGCGGGGTTCCTGGACTATGAGGTTTTACCGGGCGGTGCGGGATTCCCGGACTATGAGGTTTTACCGGGTGGTGTGAGGTTTCCGGAAAACTAGGTTTTATTGGGCAGTGTGGGGTACCTGGACTACGAGGTTTTACCGAGCGATGTGGGGGGGGTCCCGGACTATGAGGTTTTACCGGGCGCTGAGGGGTCCCAGACTACGAAGTTTTACCGGGCGTTGCAGGGTTCTCCAACTACAAGGTTTTACTGGGCAGTGCGGGGTTCCAGGTCTACGAAGTTTTACCAGGCCGTGTGGTGTTCCTGGACTGCGAGGTCTGACCTGGCGATGTGGGGTTCCCAGACAACGAGATTTTACCGGGCGGCGGTGGGATGCTGGACTAGGAGCTTTAATTGGGCGATGAGGTGTTTCCGGACTATGTGGTTTTACCAGGGGGTGTGGGGTTCCCATACTATGAGGTTTTACTGGGTGGTGGGGGGTCCCAGACTACGAGGTTTTACCGGGTGCTGAGGGGTTCCCAGGGTACGAGGTTTTACCGGGCGGAGTGGTGTTCTTGGACTACGAGGTTCTACCGGGCGGTGTGTGGGGGGTGTGGTTCCTGGACTACGGGGTTTTACTGGGCAGTACGGGATTCCCAGACAAGGAGCGTTTACCGGGTAGTGCGGGTTTCCTGGACGACGAGGTTTTACTGGGCAGTGTGGTGTTCTTGGACTTCGAAGTTTTACTGGGCGGTCCGGTCTTCCCGGACTACAAGGTTTTATCGAGCGGTGCGGGGTTCCCGGACTATGAGGTTTTACCGGCTGTGCGGGGTTCCTGGACTACGAGGTTTTACCGGGCGGTGCGGGGATCCCGGTCTACGAGGCTTTACCGGGCAGTGCGGGATTCCTGGACTACGAGGTTTTACCGGGCGGTGTAGTGTTCCCGGACTACGAGATTTTACTGGGCAGTGGTGGGATGCTGGATTATGAACTTTTATCGGGCAATGAGGTGTTTCCGGACTATGAGGTTTTACCAGGGGGTGCGGGGTTCCCGGACTACAAGGTTTTACCGGGCGTTGCGGGGTTCCTGGACTATGAGGCTTTACCTGGCAGTGAGGGATTCCCAGACTACGAGGTTTTACCAGGCCGTGTGGTGTTCCTGGACTACGAGGTCTTACCGGGCGGTGTGTGATTCCCAGACTACGAGATTTTACCGGGCGGTGGTGGGATGCTGGACTAGGAGCTTTTATTGGGTGATGGGGTGTTTCCGGACTATGAGGTTTTACCAGGGGGTGCAGGGTTCTCATACTATGAGGCTTTACTGGGCGGTGTGGGGTTCTTGGACTTCGAGGTTTTACCGGGCGGTGTGCGGTTCCTGGAATACGAGGTTTAACTGGGCGGTATGTGATTCCCCGACTACGAGGTTCTACCGGGCAGTGCGGGGTTCCTGGACGACGAGGTTTTACCAGGCGCTGCTGGTTTCCTGGACTATGAGGTTTTACCGGGCAGTGCTGGTTTCCTGGACTACGAGGTTTTACCGGGCGGTGCGGGGTTCCTGCACTATGAGGTCTAACCGGACGGTATGTGCTTCCCAGACTACGAGGTTTTACCGGGCGGTGCGGGGTTCCTGCACTTGAGGTTTTACCGGGCGGTGCTGGGGTTCCCCGACTATGAGGTTTTACCGGGCGGTAAGTTGTTCCCGGACTATGAGGTTTTACTGGGCGGTCGGGATATCCCGGCCTAAGAGGTTTTCCCGGGTGGTGCGGGGTTCCCCAAGTATGAGGTTTTACCGGGCAGTGCGGGGATCCCCGTCTACGAGGTTTTACCGAGTTGTGGGGGGTTGCCCGACTACGAGGTGTTACCGGGCGGTGTGGGGTGTCACAGACTACGAGGTTTTATCGGGCGGTGTGGGGTTCCTGGAGTACGAGGTGTTACCGGGCGTTGCGCCGTTCCTGGACTACGAGGTGTTACCGGGCGGTGCGGGGTTCCCGGACTACGAGGTGTTACCGGGCAGTGCTGGGATCCTGGACAAGAGATTTTGCCGGGCGGTGTGGGGTACCTGGACTACGAGGTTTTTCCAGGCGGTGTGGGGTTCCCAGACTACAGGGTGTTACCGGGCTGTGTGGTGTACCCAGACTACGAGGTTCTACTGGGCGGTGCGGAGTTCCTGGACTAAGAGGTTTTACCGGGCAGTGCGGGGATCCTGGACAAGAGGTTTTACCGGGCGGTGTGGGGTACCTGGACTAGGAGGTTTTACCAGGCGGTGCGGGGTTCCCAGACTGCGAGGTTTTACCGGGCAGTGCGGGGTTCCCGGACTATGAGATTTTACCGACCAGTGTAGGGTACCTGGACGACGAGGTGTTACGGGGTGGTACAGGGTTCCCGGACTACGAGGTTTTACTGGGCGGTACGATCTTCCCGGACTACGATGTTTTACTGGGCCGTGTGAATTTCCCGGACTACGAGGTTTTACCAGGCGGTGCGGGGTTCCTGGACCATGAGGTTTTACTGGGCGGTGTGGGGTTCCTGGACCATGAGGTTTTACTGGGCGGTGTGGGGTTCCCAATCCTTATTGATGGAAGAGCCCAGCATATCAGTGTAAATGATAAGACTAAAGTATTTGCAGCAAGCTTCTGCCAGAATTGCCGAGGAGATGATCTATCTTGGCTTCCACCGGCAGCTTCAGCAGCACATCTGCCAGTCTTCAACCAATTATACTGTCTGCTAATGTAATTCTATAATTGTTAAAATTCTTCTGTATATTTCCCACTTATTTAACGCTTGTAAATAAATAGTTGGTTAATTCAGAACTAGGTATCTTGCTATGATCTGGAAATAATACATTTCAATGAGCAACTGCAATCCAGGATATTTCGAATCCGATTGTCCATGTAGCCTGTGTAGGCCCTTAGTTTCTGGCTTTTAATGAGCACAAGATCCACTTGTCAGACGTTATGGTAAGATCACTGCAGAAAGGAATACATCACATAATATTATAAAGCTGAATAAGAACCTTGCTAGTCAATGATGAGAGGTCTATTTGCATGCATTAATGTCTCATTATTATCTATTCTCATCTCATTTATATGTAGGTTGTTGTTTACCCAGGCAATGGAGAGAAACTAGATAGTGCCATTATAATCAGAGCAGGTACCCGGTGGCTCCAACTCTGATTCCTTCTCCAGGCATCTATCTTGGCCAGTATTCCCCAACATCTCAGGGTTCACTCTATTGGAAGCAAATCCCGCAGAGTTAGCAACGGATAAGCTCCAGCTTTACCACATCATCATGGCACATTCTTGACTCACGTATTGCAATTCATCACTTCAATACTATTCTTTGCAGTGACCAACTATGTCAACTACAAATCCTGCCACAAGTAATCTGGACCATGGCATTGATCAAAACATATTAATCCCAGTAATCAAAGTGAAGCAGAAGAAAAATCAGGCCAGCTGTAAAGTTTTGCTTGTGTTCTACAATTCACAAACACATTGAAACATGGCAAAGGTTACAATGGATCGTGGATTTACTTACCTTGAACTATAACATTTTCACACCATTGTCTTACATACAATGCTGCATCTTATGTAATGGGGAGAATGGGTTGGATGAAGGGTCTCAATCTTCCTACGACACTCACACTCGTCTACTGAATGTGCAGGATACATCTGAATCAGATCTAATTGAAGCAAGGTGCAGGATGGGAAAAATTCTGGCTGAAAGAGCTGCTCCTTTTTTGAAGCATTTAAGGAGTTGGAGGTGATTTCCTCAAATTCCAGGAGCAGCAATTACTGGTTTATGTGCTGTTGCATTGTTTTGGAACTTTGGGGTAAAAAAGATCAAAACAACAGCATTTTTAAAAGGAGGAAGACAGACAAAAGGCAGTGACCACATGGTCAGTGATGGAGAGAGAGAAAAACAAACCTACCCTGCTACCTGACACAGCAATGAATCTGCACAGTTTCTGCCTTTGCTGCTTGAGTCCACGTATCTCTGGACATCGGAGTGCATCTGGGAAAAATTAACAAACAGCAAAATTCACAGTGGAGCTTGGAGGAACTTGTGTGAAAGAGCTCACAGCGCAGGAACAGATAAGCGCCTAATTTTTAAGTGTAACCTTACTGGAAGTCTCCAGTACTGAGTAGAGTGGGATCTTTTTTGATTATATGTTTTATTGAGATAGTTCTCTTGATTAAACTTTAAATATATAAATCTAAGTACTAAGTTAGCCTGGAGCACTGTTTTTTAGAGCAAAAAGATGGCGCTTTTGTCTGGGTCTGTAGATTGTGAAGGAGCAAAGATGGCCTTTAATAGAGATATGTGCCCTTCCTGTCAGATGTGGAAGTTCATATTACTGATGATTATGTCTGCAGGGATTGTCTTTGGTTGGGAATCCTATCAAATTGCATGGATTGGTTGGAGCAACAGTTAGAGGCAATGAGGAATTTATAAGAGCTAGGGGGTGTGATGGATGGCAGTTATAGGAAGTGAGAAAAGACACAGATACAATCATGTAGATGGATTAATTTCAGGAAAGGTAGGAAGGATAGGTAGATAGTGCAGGAGTTTTCTGTGGTTATCCTCATATCAAACAAATATGCAGTTTTTGAAAATATAGTGGGTGTTGAACTCTCAGGGGAATGTAACACCGTCAAGTTTCTGGTATCGGGAATGGCTTTCATGTAATGAGGGGTATATCCTGGTTCCGAGTGATCTATTGTGATAGGGGACTCTCTCGTCAGAGGCACAGATAGACGTTTCTGCAGTTGGCAGCAAAAAGTCAGAAAGTGTTCTGCCTCACTGGTGCCAGGATCAAGGATATCTCAGAGAGGGTGTGGATGTTCTCAAATGGGAGAGGGACCAGCAGGAGTTCATTGTACACATTGGAACTATTGACATAGATTGGGAAAAGAAAGAGATTCTGAGCGGAGAATATAGAAAGTTAGGCAGGAAATTAAAAAGGAGGTCCTTGAGGGTAATATCTAGATTACTCCTGGTGCTACGAGCGAGTGAGGGTAGGAATTGAAGGATATAGCAGATGAATACATGACAGAGAAGTTGTTGCAGGGGAGAAGGGGTCACATGTTTGGATCATTGGAACTCTACTGGGGTAAGAGAGACCTGTACAAGAAGGGCAGATTGAGCCTGAATTGGAAGAGGACTATTATACTGGCAGGGGGATTTGTCAGAACTGCTCGGGAGGATCTAAAATAGTAAGGTGGGAGTGTGAGACCCAAGGAAATAGTGAGGAAAGAGATTAATCTGTGACTGGTACAGTTGGGAAACAGAGTCAGTCAAACAGTCAGTGCAGGCACAAATAAAGCAGTCAACAAGGTAGAACTGATCTATTAAACAGCAATACTTCATTGCAAGAGGCCCAACAGGGAAGGCAGATGAACTCAGGGGCATGGTAGAAATGTGAGACTGGGATATCATAGCAATTACAAACACGTGGCTCAGAGACAGACAGGACTGGCAGCTTAATGTTCCAGGTTACAAATGATATAGGAAGGATAGTAAAGGGGGGCAAGACAGGAGGGAGAGTGGTGTTTTTGATAAGGGATAGCATTACTGCTATATTTTGGGAGGATATTCCTGGGAATACATCCAGGGAAGTTATTTGGTTGGAACTAAGAAATAAGAAAGGGATGATCACCTTATTGGGATTGTAGTATAGACCCCCTATAACTTTGTGGGGAAATTTCAGTTATTTGTAAGAATAATTCAGTGGTTATGGTAGGGGATTTTAACATTCCAAACATAGACTGGAACTGCCATAGTGTTAAGGGTTTAGATGGAGAGGAATTTGTTAAGTGTGTACAAGAAAATGTTTGATTCAGGATGGGGATGTACCTACCAGAGAAGGTACAAAACTTGACCTACTCTTGGGAAATAAGGCAGGGCAGGTGACTGAGGTGTCAGTGGTGGAGCACTTTGGGGCCAGCAACCATAATTCTATTAGTTTTAAAATAATGATGGAAAAGGATAGACCAGATCTAAAAGTTAAAGTTCTAAATTGGAGAAAGGCCAATTTGGACAGTATTAGGCAAGAACTTTCAAAAGCTGATTGGGGGTAGATGTTCACAGGTGAAGGACGGCTGGAATTTGGGAAGCCTTCAGAAATGAGATAATCAGAGTCCAGAGACAATATATTCCTATCAGGGTGAAAAGAAAGGCTGGTAGGTATAGGGAATGTTGGATGATTTGCGAAATTGAAGCTTGGTTAAGAAAAAGAAGAAAACATATGTCAGGTATAGACAGGAGAGATCGAATGAATTCTTAAGAAGAGTATAAAGGCAGTAGCAATATACTTAAGAGGAAAATCAAAGGGCTAAAAGAGAACATGAGATGGCTTTGGCAAACAGGGTTAAGGAGAATCCAAGGATTTTATGAATACATTAAGGACAAAATGGTAACTCAGGAGAGAATAGGAACCACAAAGATCAGCAAGGCAGCCTGTGTGTGGAGCTGCAGGAAATGGGGAAGATAGTAAATGAATACTTTGCATCAGTGTTTACTGTGGAGAAGGACATGGAAGATACAAAATGTGGGGAAATAGATGGTGACATCTTGAAAAATGTCCATATAACAGATGAGGAGGTATTGGATGTCTTGAAATACATAAAAGAGGATAAAGCCTCAGGACCTGATCAGGTGTGCCTTAGAACTTTGTGGGAAGCTAGGGAAGTGATTGCTGGGCCCCTTACTGAGATATTTGTATCACCGATAGACACAGGTGAGGTGCAGGAAGACTGGAGGTTGGCTAACGTGGTGCCACTATTTCAGAAAGGTGGGAAGGAAAAGTCAGGGAACTATAGACTGGTGAGCCTGATATCATTCTTGGGCAAGTTGTTGGAGGGAATCCTAAGTTTCAGGATTTACGTGTATTTGGAAAGGCAAGGATTGATCTGGGAGTGTCAGCATGGCTTTGTGCATGGGAAACCATGTCTCCCAAACTTGATTAAGATTTTTGAAGAAGTAACAAAGAGGATTGATGAGGCAGAGCCGTGGATGTGATCTATATGGACTTCAGTAAGGTGTTCAACAAAGTTCCTCATGGGAGATTTATTAACAAGGTTAGGTCTCATGAAATACAGGGTGAACTACCCATTTGAATACAGAATTAGCTCAAAGGTAGAAGACAGAGGGTGGTGGTGGAGGGTTTTTTTCAGACTGGAGGCCTGTGACCAGTGGAGTGCCACAAGGATCGGTGCTGGGTCCTCTACTTTTTGTCATTTACATAAATGATTTGGATGTGAGTATAAGAGGTACAGTTAGTAAGTTTGCAAATGACACCAAAATTGGAGATGTTGTGAACAGTGAAGAAGGTTACCTCAGATTACAACAGGATCTTGATCTTTTGGGCCAATGGGCTGAGGAGTGGCAACTGGAATTTAATTCAGATAAATGTGAGGTGCTGCATTTTGGAAAAGCAAATCAGAGCAGGACTTATACACTTAATGGTAAAGTCCTGGGGAGTGTTGCTGAACAAAGACACTTTGGAGTGTAGGTTCATAGTTCCTTAAAAGTAGCATTGCAGGTAGATAGGATAGTGAAGAAAGCATTTGATATGCTTTCCTTTATTGGTCATGTTGCAGCTGTACAGGACATTGGTTAGGCCACTGTTGGAATATTGCGTGCAATTCTAGTCTCCTTCCTATCAGAAAGATGTTGTGAAACATGAAAGGGTTCAGAAAGATTTACAAGGATGTTGCCAGGGTTGGAGGATTTGAGCTATAGGGAGAGGCTGAACAGGCTAGGGCTGTTTTCCCTGGAGTGTCGGAGGCTGAGGGGTGACCTTATAGAGGTTTACAAAATTATGAGGGGCACGGATAGGATAAACAGACAAAGTCTTTTCTCTGGAGTCGGGGAGTCCAGAACTAGTGGGCATAGGTTCAGGTGAGAGGGGAAAGATATAAATGGGACCTAAGGGGTAAATGTTTCAAACAGAGAAATGAACTGCCAGAGGAATTGGTGGAGGCTGGTACAATTATAGCACTTAAAAGGCATCTGGATGGGTATATGAATAGGAAGGGTTTCGAGGGATTTGGGCCAAGTGCTGGCAAATGGGACTAGATTAGGTTAGGATATCTGGTCTGCATGGATGAGTTGGTCCACAGGGTCTGTTTCTGTGCTGTCCATCTCAATGACCCCATGACTCTATCTTTATGTCCTAATTTATGAAGGATGATGGTTAAGTGTTGTCTATGTATAATGACAATTATTATGAGCAGCCACAGAAGCTAATGTTGAACATTTGAATCTGGAAGCCCAGGACCAGAATCATCTCCAGTAGTTGTGGAGCAACCTCCTAATGTGGAGTTTCCAGCAAAAGGTGATGAAGGGAAGCTCACAGTCTTTTGCCTTCAACAAAATGTCCTCCAGATGAGAGAGGAGGAGAGTTGCAGTCGATTGAGGTTGTTGCAAGACATGGTGATAAAATTGTGTCATTTGCTGCAGCATTACAGATGGATGACACTAGAATGCCATATCATGAGCCCAACAGATATACAATGCGACACCTTCTTCCACTTCAGCCACGGAGAACAATATGACACCTCCTCAAACGTGCTTCATATGCTTGCACAGGTTTTCCTGTATTACAGTACAGGTGTAGAGCACTGCATTATCCTTGTATGCTGTGCTCTGGACAATTGGAGAATGAAATCAGGGTGTGTGATGGAAGATGAGAATCTGTGAAATCTATAGCATTGTTCCGAATAGGAAAAGGAGGATGTTGATCAGGAGGTTATCATCTTCACAATTCAGTAGTTCCCAAACAGAACTTGTTCAGTAACTGCTTTCAATGGAGTTGAATCACATGAAGAAATCATTTACTCACTGTAAATATATTGATACTGCAGTAGCATCCTCCAATAAAGCTCGTTAGTTTGTTGTTTCTTCGTTTTTTTCTCTTGCTTAAGTTAATGTTACAAATTGACAGAAGCCTTCACACCATTCAATTATTTTATCATTCAACAATTATAATATTTTATGCTCCTATCAGTTTTGTGACGAGAATAACTCACCTTAAGGCAGGATTGTAGAATTATGTGGCATTAAGGATGGCTAGCCCTTCTACCTTCATGCATGTAGCTGCAGCTAATATGACAGTTATTCACACAAGTGATGGTTTAAAGTGACCATTTATTTACAACAACCATAATGTTTTATTTACAATGAAGTTTGACACCTATGTCCTCTCATAAAGATTTCTTTTCCTTTGCCCTTCCATGATGTCTTGGTGCAACCTCAAGGTTTGCAGCTGAGGTGAAGGGAGTTTACCCTTTAAAGGATCCTGCTGGCCTTGGAGTTTTGTCAGATGACTCACAGGGCATTTATGGTGAGAGGATGCTGAGGATGTCCAGGCCAGAGTCAGGCTCATTCTCCTTAGCTTGACCGTCCAGGGGGTTGAGAGTCACAGGCAGAGTGGAGGTGAATAGGCTGAACATCCTGAAAGGAGACTCCTTGGTCTCCTATGTGGTTCCTCCTCTGTTTGGGTGTGTACTAGCTTCACCCTGTCTTCATGTGAGGAAGAGGCACCTTGGTCACAGGTATGGATGTTAAGATGTCTAAGAGTGATTGTAAGAAAATGCTGAATGTCATAGTGAGAATGATAGACTATGGTAGGAGATGGGTGTAGCAGCAGAATGCAGCCACCACTGGAGGTTGCTAATTGTTCTGGGCTTGGTGATGATGCTTTTGTTCCTCTTCTTTCTCTCTGCACTTGTTGCACTGTGGCCGTAGGGACAATAATCCTTGCTGTGGCTGAATCCATTGATTATGTTTCCAATTAGCCTGTATATGGAAAGTCAGAAAGAGTACAGTCACTTAGTAATGTGGCCAGCAGTCATCACATCACACTAAGTGACAGTTGGATTCTGACAAGGAGAGGCATGAAATGCCTCTATGTGGACCTGACATAGTAGAACTTATTCCAATGTATGCAGCACATGCCATGCAGCCCAATACAGTGGTGTCGGATATCTGAAACCTATCTCCCCAGGCCTTAGCATCACTCAAGAAAGGTAGCATTGTGTATAAAAGCACATTGTCAAATATGTATGGTTCAATGTGAGATCACAAAAATGTGCAACCTGTGAGACTGTCGAAGATTGTCTTTGTTAATTGTGACTAGGATTTGTATCCCACACAGTTGGTCACTGAATCTGCTTCAGTGCAGGATTGTGTGATTGATGTCTTCAATCTGTACAATGTAAACACATGATTAATACAATTGTCCCTTAAACTGCTTACAAGTAGAGTCCACATGCTGAAACAGGGAGAAATAATTACTCTGACCACTTCAGTTATGGTGGTAGCCATTTTTTATTTTCATTGTGCATTTGTGATTTGGATGAAGATGGAAGGCAAGAAGGGTCATGTTTTGCAGAGTGAGCCACAAGCTAAGCCTGGTAACACATAGCAGTCCACAAATCTTCATGTTCCTTTCTTCCTTACATCCCTGTTCACCCCTCAATTTTGGGCTTCTACGAGTACACACCCAAGTTTTTCATTCAATCTTCATCTCCTAACATTAACCCCGAATCCAGCCCAATAACTTAACCATGCCAACTACTGGGACACACTGTCCTCCATATGGTGGTGACTGTTGATAACTCTTTCTCCTGTAGTAACCTATCTCCTCTAATACTTTATCATCTCCCAACTTTAAATGCTGAGCTTCCCAAGCACAATTATCGCCCTCAGCATCCTCAGTGTGCTGTGTCCAATCCCCACAAATGACTTTCCCAACTTCCCTCCTACAACAGTGCTCTCTGATGATCCCCTTGACTTTCATTGTACTGACCCACATTTTTGACCAACTTGGAATGTTAACCCCTACTGATGAGTGGCTAAACATTGACCTCTTTGCAAGTCCCTGAATGACTAACCATTGAATTGGCTGCACTGGACCTGCAGGACTGTCCATTGCTCACTCCTCAGGCTGGAATGATATCGACTCCTGATCCTGAATGAACCAAGTGACCAATTGACCATTGAAAAGCCACTTGATTGAAATTGGACACTGCTTTTGACTTACTGTGCTCATACCCCTTGAGTGTCCCTCTTGAGTTAAGCAAGGATTAATCCCCCTGGACTTTGGGAGGTTGCCTATATGCTTGGAGTTCATTCACTGTGTCAGCTGCTGTCAGATGCTGCAGGTGTGACATTGATATGACATGGTGCTATATAGTAACATGTTCACCACTTGACTGGTCACTGCTGACAACATGACAAGCTGCCTTGCTTTGTGGCTTCACTAGAAGGCAAGGCAAGACAAAGCACTGTTAATCTGTAAGTTTTGAATGAGGCAACAAAGTACAAAAGAAGGCAAGGCAAGACAAAGCAAAGATGCTGTGTGCATTCATGTAGATGCAAAGTAAGCACTATGAAAGCACGTGAACAGCCTTATGGTGCACCCTACTCTGAAGCATCAGCTAATTTACTGTTCCCGTGCACAGAGCTGTCTGGCAGCATCATGACAATGAAAGATATAAATGCACTCCAAAATGCTGCTTTGAAGTGGTGAACTGTTTGCTAAATGGGTTGGAGCTGCCACATGACAATTTGGTGAGGTTGGTGCATATCTGATGCCAGCCTCCATGGCTGGAGGTGCAGATGGTCACTACCCATGGAGCGTGCCTTGCTCCATGATTTTCTGGACTCCTGGCCAAGACAGAAATCCAGGAAACAAGATGCCTTGCCAAATACTCAGTTTACATTTGATATTGGGAATTGTTGCTGTCTAGTTCCTCTCCACTCCATGGAAGAATAACAAATATATGTGAAGAGAGAATCGGTAATAATGAGATGCAAAAGTATGAAAATAGACCTCTCACCACTCATGGTGAATATTTTTGTCTCACTTTTCAAGCCTTAGGCGGAAAATCAGACTTATTTTCTCTCAACATCGAGCATCTTATTTTTCTGATTGTGTCATATTTTCCTAGCAAATTTGCTTTTATGGATTATATAGAAAGAGGAAAACTCAGCCAATTGTGCTTTCATTGATAAAAAATTATTTGCATTCCATGAATAGGAAGGATTTAAGGGATATGGGCCAAATGTTGGCAAATGGGACTAGATGAATTTAGGATATCTTGTTAGCATGGATGAGTTGGACTGTTTCCATGCTGAATAACTCTATGACTATTACTAATAATATTGCCATATCAAGGTTTGACCTCTGATCTAAATGAGTGAGGGAAAATTCACAAATCATACCCTTAAATGAATTAAAAGATTTGAATGCACTATAACTGCAAAAATTAATACAAGAATTTGGGAAGGCTATGCCAAAATCGTTCCAGAGCTGTGCACTCAAATTCTTATAGCTTCCCTATTTTTAAGCTATGTGTTATTTTCAGGAAATTTCACGGTGGGTGTCCTGTCTCTGAATCACAGGATTGTTACAGTGCAGAAGATAGTCATTTAGCTCTTTGTGTCTGCACTAGCTCTCTCAGCATTTTGTCTTACTGCCAATTTATTGCTCTTCACCATAACCCTGCAAATTGTTTGCATTTCAATAATCATCCCATGCCCTCTTGAATGCATCAACTGAACCTGTATCCATCACATTTTCAGGCAGTGCATTCCAGATCCCAGCTGTTCACTCTGTGTAAAAGCTTTTCATCGCTTGCAATTGCTCCTTTTGCAAAGCCCTTTAAAACTGTGCCTTCTGATTCTTGATCCTTTTTATGACTTAAAACAGTTTCTCCATTTCCACTCTGTCCAGACCCTTCATGATTTTGAAAACCACGATCAAATCTACCCTCAGATTTCTCCTCTCTAAGGAAAACACTTGATCTCTCCAGTCTTTCCTCATAACTGAAATTTCTCAACCTTGGAGCCATATTCATAATTCTCTCTATAATGCAATTGCGAGGGTGTAGTGCCCATAAATATACACAGTACTCTGGCTGAGATCTAACCACCATTCTAAATAGATGCAGCATAACATCCTCACTCCTATACTCTATGCCCTACTAATGGAGCCTAGAACACTGTCTGGTCTATTAGCATCTCTCTCTTCCAAGCTGTTATTTTATGCTATCTCTCCATGTTCTTTGTATATTTCACACATTGAATTTGATTTGAACTTAATCTGTCCAAACCACTTACTTGTAAATGTATGTTTTGAAGTTCTACACAGTCCTCCTCACAGTTTACAACTCATCCAAACATTTAGGTCATCCACAAATTTGAAATTGTCCCCTGCACACAGAGAACTAAATCATTTACATGTATCAGTAAAAGCAAGGGTCCCAATACCGACCCATCCCAAAAAGAGTGCCTATTATCCATTACGCTCTGCTTCCTTTTGTTTTAGCCAAATATGTATCCATGTTGCCACTGTATCTTTCACTTCATGGCATTTAGCTTTCCTCACAGGTCTATTGTGTTGACGATATATTAAATGCCTTTCCCCATGACAATCAATACTGACTCTTCTGAATTAACCCACGCATTTCTTATGTTGCTGTCAATTAAATCCAAAATAATCGTTTCTAAAAATTTCCCATAGCTAAAGTTATGCTGACTGGTCTGTAATTGTTGCCATGGCTCACAGCAATGTTTCTCACACTATCTTCCACACTTGATCTTATTAATTACCTTTTGCTTTGGTGCATGAGGCAGGACAGACAGAATTTCTGCTGGTGCCAGGCCCTCCGATGTACAAGTTGCTGGCATAATAATTAAAGTCCAGCTGGATACCAGTTCGGCAAACCAGGAAGTACCCCAAACATCATCCTCTTAGGAAACTGAAATATCTCATTGAAACAGAGAAGACAGGGGCAAGAACAGGCTACCCAACTCGATGGAAATAAGCTGTGACAAGTGCAAGTTGGACTGTTAATGAAGAGGTGTGAGAAAAGATTGCTTACTTCTTGGACTCAACTCAATCTGATCTCACTTGAGCAGACTCAACTGTATGTTGTGCAGGGCTGAACTGATATTTGGTGTAAGGAGTTGATAGCTTCCATTTCTAGATTGAAAATTGGAATAAATCAACAAAGATGAAGGACCAATACAAAAAATAGTAGACACACATGCATTTACCATTTTTGGGATTAACCAGGTCATATTTTATTTATCAGCGCACAAACAACTTGCTGTCAATGGTTTAGATTTAAATTTTAGCAGATCCAAAAACTTGGCTTCATGATAATTGGATTAGTGTTGGGGGCAATGCATTTGAAAGCACATGGTCTTTATGTTGTGCGAATGTGAAGAAGACCACCAGGCTATTGAGGAATGTCTTGTCAGTGAGTGGTGTTTGTTGTAAGCTCTTGATGTTTAAAACTGTGGTATGGTAGGACTATCTTATACATCCACTTTGTTAATATCTTCATTCTTTAACTATTTAATTCTAATGCTACTATGGAATGCAAAATGGTGGATCATGCATGTATTCATTTTAAAAATCTTTGCTGAACGATATTGTTAGATAATCTGTGACAGTCTTTGCTGAACAATATTGGAGACATTCTGTGACAGTCTTTGGCCCAGAAGCAGGAGAATAAGGAAATTTGCAATTTCTTTAACACCTTGGAGTGCAGGTTCATAGCTCCTTGAAAGTGGAGCCGTGGGTAGATAGGATAGTGAAGAAGGCGTTTGGTCTGCTTTTCTTTATCGGTCAGTGTATTGAGTACAGGAGTTGGGAGGTCATGTTGCGGCTATACAGGGCATTGGTTGGGTCACTGTTGGAATGTTGTGTGCAATTCTGGTCTTCTTCTTATCGGAAAGATGTTGTGAAACTTGAAAGGGTTCAGAAAAGATTTACAAGGATGTTGCCAGGGTTGGAGGACTTGAGCTACAGGGAGAGGCTGAACAGGCTGGGGCTGTTTTCCCTGGAGCGTCGGAGGCTGAGGGGTGACCTTATAGAGGTTTACAAAATTATGAGGTGCATGGATAGGATAAATAGACAAAGTCTTTTCCCTAGGGTCAGGGAGTCCAGAACTAGATGACATAGGTTTAGGATGAGGGGGAAAAGATATAAAAGAGACCTAAGGGGCAACTTTTTCATGCAGAGGTTGATACGTGAATGGAATGAGCTGCCAGGGGATGTGGTGGAGGCCGGTACAACTGCAACATTTAAGAGGCATTTGGATGGGTATATGAATCGGAAGGACTTGGAGGGTGCTGGCAGATGGGACTAGATTGGGTTGGGATATCTGGTCGGCATAGACAGGTTGGATCGAAGGGTCTATTTCCATGCTGTACATCTCTTTGACTCTATGACTCTATTTCCTTGAAATTTATAATTGTTTTGAGGAGTCTTTGAAAATGAGTCCTAAACATTTGCATCAATGTAAAGGAATCAATTGCAATTTTCTTGGACAATAAAATGCACCGGTCTAAGAACCTTGACCTGGAAGCAGTATCAACAGGAAGAACTACTTGTGGTCAGAACTACTGCAAAGGGGAGAACAAAAAATATGCATTCATAAGGAACTGAACATGTGTCACCCAGTCATTTAGCTTTAGTCTTTTAACTTACTTCCTATAAATGGTTAGTTAGCTAGGCAGCCAGCTTGTAATGCAGAGCTGTGTCAATAGCATAGGTTCAATTCCCACACTCGCTCTGTTTACCATGAAGTTTTCTCCTCTCACCTCACCTGAGGCATGGTGACCTTCATGTTAAACTACCACCAGTTGGTTCATTGTAATGAGGGAGCTGCCCCATGTTTTGTCAAGATTTTAGTGACTTTACCTATTTACCTAGTATTGAATAAAATGTTTGCTAAAACTCGACACCATCTGCCTCGTTGCTCCTCCTTGCCTCTGTTGAAAGTATAAAACAAATTTCTCTTTCAGTTCTGAAGAAGACATACCAGACTCTAAACATTAATGCTGTTCCTCTCTCCACAGATGCTGCCAGACCTGCTGAGTTTTTCCAGCTGTCTCTGTGTTTGGTTCTGTGTACCTGTGCTGTGGCTTTGCAGCGTCTGATTGTTTTAGAGGTAGTATTGGCCAGGACTATTAACCAAGAGCGTTGCATGGTCTTCCTAGCAATCAGTAATATATTCTTCTTTCCAACTCAACATCACTCTTTTTAACCAGAGGACAACAATAAAAAATAATATGAATGAAATGTATCAAATCCAGAGCTGTAATGTTGATAACAATTAGGAATCAGGTCTTCCATAGCTATCTCAATGGATCAGTGAAGTTAGTTGTAACTCTAATGTTGTCTCAACATGTTCATGTTATGGGAGCTGATGTATTATGCCAAATGTACTTGTATTGTGACAGAATAAAACACTGCAACAATGAAGCTCCTGTCAGGTGGTCCAGCTCTTTGTGTTGAAAACATGCATTTAGTTTAATTTCTTCAGATCAAATTAACAATTGATTAAAAAAGCCATCTTTTAACTCAAACAATAAACGGTTTTATTCCACTATAAAGTGCAGAATGGCAAGTATGTTCAAAAATTGCCAATTTCTGCATTCAAAAAATAGGTTGATTTCCATGCTTCCTGCGAAACATTGGGGTTTAAAGTAATTATTTTTTTACAGAGACAGACCACCAAACTGCATATCGCTTGACTGATTTTGGTGGTTGTTAATCTACAATAAAAGATAGGAAGTATAATTGTTCTCTTCACTTCTTTTTCCCTCTGATTTGCAACATGCAACTCTAGCTAACAAAGGAAGTTAGGCTTTTGATTTTTCCTTCCTTTTCAAAGTGGTTCCTGGCTCCATATGTAGCCCTCTGAACAAAATGGATGAGATTGAGGACTCAATGGATCTCAAACTGGCATTTCTCTGCTTTATGCTGTAGTGTGTTGTACTGTAGTGTACCATGTCTTCTTAAATTTATGATACAGTAGCAAAAAAATCTATGTTGTGCATCCACCCTCTTCTTCTTGTCATTCACAATGAAGAAGTATCTGTGAACTATTCACTTTTTTTGGCCTAATTACAATAATGTACTGTTCTGCATTATCACTTAAAAATTTGGATTTACAATTAATAATATTCATACAATGATGGCAGTAAAACTGGAATTTGAATTAAACATTATCTATCTATGTTAACAGTGGTGTTGCATCTATGTTTGATGAAACTTCATCTTACCACCTCCCACTTTCTTTGCTACAATCACAGAAGGTACAAGGAGTTGAGTACAGCACTTTGGGCTTAAGGGATCAAAGCATACAAGGGTAAAATGGGAACAGGCTATTGATGTGGATGATCAACCATGATCATAATGAATGACAGAGCAGGCTCGATGGACCAAATGGCCGACTTCAGCACCTAATTTCTCTTTCTATGTTGCTATGTCCTCATAGGCGTATACTGTACTGTGCTTGTTTATGGTTGGTGTCATGAAATATTAACATTGTAAAGTTATGTTGCTTTCCTAAAATGCATTGACTTTGTACAATCAATCAATAATTTAATCTATGTTTGCAGAAAACAGAAAGAAAATTACTTTGATCATGAAGTTATGTGTGACAACTATCAATACCTTTTGGCTTTGTTTTGACTGTAACTGTTTAATCCATGATATTAGAATTTTAAGTGCACATTGTTCAGATTGTCTGACAGCTCAGGATAATGAATTAAAACAGTTAAACACACAATGAAAGACCCTAAGGAAATATGCTTTGGTGGAAAACAAGTCCAGTTGTAACACTACCCTCCAAAGAGCATGCTACAATAATTATTTAAAAGATATCACCCATATGTTATTAATATTGGATTCTCCTTCAATTGATATTGTATTTAAAGTAAAGTAACACACAAATGTTAATACTCCAGGACATATGCTTTGTGAACAAGCTTGTTAATTTGAAGGTTGCTCCAATAGTAAATATCTTTTGCACATATTTGTTTTCATATTTCACATTTTTGGACATTTCCGAAATAAATACACAGGGCTGATTCCTTGATTTGGCTCTTCCAGTGAGGAATAGTTCTCAAAGAGTTATGAGGTGGTGGGGTTGTGCAGGGGGTGGTGGGTGGTGGGGTGGGGAGGGGGGCAGCTGTACAGTGCTGCACTTTTAGTCTCCTTACATTGAACTTTTCAAATCACTGTCTTGGTAAGTACTGCTTCATGTTACATGTGATTGAAGAAAGAAGAGGCTATGGGATAAATTACTAATCACTCTTTGACTGAGCTCATGTAGTTCAAATAAACACATAAAAACTAATTCTCCAAACCAGATGCTCCCAGGCAAGAGTGGGAAAGTGAAAAGAAAGATGGAAATTTGCTAACTAGTCTTATGACGTCTTTAGACATTGTGTCTTTCATGGCAGATTATTTGATATGTAGTCTCTAAAATATGTGGCGAGGAACCCAGTAATGTGTGAATACAAATAACAGGCAGTGAAATGTTAATTGAATCCTATTTTGAGACCTTGTTGTATACCTTTCTTCACCACGTCAAATGCAGTTAGTACAGCTCCTATTTTCCTTCTCTGTGTTATCACTCCATTTGTGTGCTCTAGATCTTCTTGAATATATGCTACTCTTTCCAATTTAAGAAATTCTAATTGCTAAGCCAATTATTTGCTGTTTCCCACCACATCCAAGCTCATATTTTGCACCTCTCATTTTAAACTCCACTACTGGCTGTGGCAAATTTTAAAAGTTGAGCAGTGTGACCCTGAAATTCCACAGTGGTTTTTCTGTTCTTCTGCTGTAATTCTGGTGAGAGATTGGTTGATCCTCATCTCCTACCATCCCCTGCCCTGACTCATTAAGAAATGGTATAAATTGCTGAAAACTATTTGAGGTTCCCAGAGTTATGTTTAGAGAATCCCCTTAGAATCAGGGCCAATGTGTTTGATCTGTGGATATCTGTGGATGTTCATTGCCACTACTTTATTGTTTTGGGTGCTAAACATATATTTCTTGCATTTAGTGCCAAGGACTATAACAAAACTAAGGCCTTGCACTCGAGAAGGGCAGCATGGCGGCTCAGTGGTTAGCACTGCTGCCTCAGCGCTGGGGACCTGGGTTTGATTCCAGTCTCAGATGACTGTTTGTGGGGAATTTGCACAGTTTCCCCTGCGTGGGTTTCTGTGGGTGCTCCGGTTTCCTCCTACAGTCCAAAGATGTTTCTGCAATCTCTAGATCTTATTGCCTAGATACTAGCAAGGTTACATCAATTGCCCATGCTAAATTGCCCATAGTGTTCAGATGTGTGTAGGTTAGGTGCATTTGCCAGGAGAATGGGTCTGGGTGTGTTACTGTTCAGAGGGTTGGTGTAGACTTGTTGGGCCAAATGGCCTGTTTCTGCACTGTAGGGATTATATGATATACCTGGTAACGTATTGCATACGGTTAAACAGAACACTTACGTGCTGCAATTAAGCATTCAAGGAGCAGAAGAATCAACGTTTCGGGCATAAGCCCTTCTTCAGGCTCATGCCCGAAATGTCGATTCTCCTGCTCCTTAGATGCTGCCTGACCTGCTGCACTTTTCCAGCAACACATTTTCAACTCTGGTCTCCAGCATCTGCAGTCCTCATTTCTCCTGTTGCAATTAAGGCATTGGCAATGATATAAATTGTCTTGTGCTCACTCAGCTTTGGGATAATGTTGTAATGTCAGATCATCTACTTATGAGTTACATTGAAGACAGGACCTGGTCTTGTGTGGTGGGGAAGGTAGAAAGGGCCTCAGTTTGTGTACTGAGTGCAAACTGGAAAGAAGTGAAGTACGTCAATTTGTTGGGCATTGTAAATATTATTTGATATTCATTGCATTTTCCAAAATCCAGCAGGCTATTTGTGTTCATGTGTTTGGGACTGTCTATCTTTTGCAATGGATGTAACATTATTGATTACTCAATTACCAAACCAATAACAATGTGACATTCCTTGCTAGTATCTAGGCAGTAAGATCGAGAGATTGCAGAAGCATCAGAATAGAGTCATCCATTTCTCTTGAATGTGTTTCTCTATTGAAATAAATCAGCCAAACTCAATAAACCTGCCTTTGTCTCATATAACTTAATAACTTTGACTTTTTAAAAAAAATCTATCAATCACAGACTTAAAATTAATATTGATCCAACATCAATTGCCCTTTGTGGAAGACAGTTCCAAATTTATTAGATTACATTACAGTGTGGAAATAGGCCCTTCGGCCCAACAAGTCCACACCGACCCGCCGAAGCGCAACCCACCCATTTATATTACTCTTCAAATGTAAAAGGATTTCCTCATCTCACTCCTGAAAATCCAGCTCTAATTCATAGGACGGAATCTTATAGGGGTCTGAATGATACGAGTTGTGGCAAAATTTGTGGTAGAATTGAACAAGAAAATTGTCAGGGCCTATTTCAATATCAGGAGCATCTTGCCACATATTTTATGCCATTTTCAAGAATGGCAAGTTTGTCACTAGCCAGAACGAGTTGCCAATTAAGGGGGATTATTGTTGGTTAGATGCCTAATTAATGACCTACTGTATCTCATTAATACTGAAAACAAAACTGCTGAAGATCACAGCGGGTCAGGCAGCATCCATGGACAGAAAGCAAGTTAACGTTTTGAGTCTAGATGACTCCTCATCAGACTCGAAATGCTAGCTTGCTTTCTGTTGATGGACACCGCCTGACCCGCTGTGATCTCCAACATGTTTTGATTTCAGTATAAATTCCAGCATCTGCAGTAATTTGTTTCTTAATTGTGTCATCTTATTAATATTCATGATTTAGAGATACCGCTGTTGGACTGGGTGTACAAAGTTAAAACTCACACAATACCAGGTTAGAGTCCAACAGCTTTAATTGGAAGCACACTAGCTTTCAGAGCGACGCTCCTTCATCAGGTGAAAGAACAGAGCTCCAAAGGCTAGTGCTTCCAATTAAACCTGTTGGACTATAACCTAGTATTGTGTGAGTTTTAACATTAATATTTAGTTTCTTATCTTATCAAACACACTGAACAAGCCTGACTTTGATATGGAAACCAGGACATCAGAAATGGGGTAACTGATGCCTTCAGCTCACTACTTACCCTGTAAACCTCCATACTAGTTAGGACCAAACAACCACTCAGGACATGATCCATGGGTACTATCTGCATGCATTCCTCATCTACGCATCTGATTCTTGATATCCTCTCACAACAATCATGGTAGCTCTCCAAGCTACTTACAGGAGGTGTAGGAAGCACAGACTTGTATTGCAGGGTGCACAAGCAATTAATGCAGAAAGGTTGCATAGAGAGAGATAAGCTTCATTGATTGGATGGGGCCTGTGGGGGCATTCAATAGAATGTCTACAGTCACCAAAGACTTCAGTTATGTAAGCATCCTGTCTTATTATCCATTTAAACAGTGCAGTTCTCCTCAGTTTTTCTTTGTTATCGCTCCTTTTTAGCCCACTTGTGCATAAAAAAACTGTTAAGATAAAGGAGCAGGAAGCCATTCATCTTTTAAGCCATCAATCAATGAGATCATGATTGATCTTCTGCTTTAACACCATTTTCCTGCAATAACACCAGATTCCTTGATTTACTAATATGTAAAACCATAGCAAACTCAGTCTTGAACATATTCAATGACACAATCTTCACAGCCCACTGGAACAGAGAATTCCAACGATTCATCACTTTCTAAGTGAAGAAATTCTTCCTCAGCTCAGTCTTAAATGGCCTGTCCCTTATTCTGACACTGATTCGAGAGGCCCCCTTCCTGTATGTACCCTGTCAATTCCTATAAGAATTTTATATGCTCGTTATTCTAAAATTCAGAGAATATTGTCTCAATGTTGTGGTTCTGTTCGCTGAGCTGGGAACTTGTGTTGCAGAAGTTTCATCCCCTGTCTAGGTGACATCCTCAGTGCTTGGGAGCCTCCTGTGAAGCGCTTCTGTGATGTTTCCTCCAGCATTTGTAGTGATTATAGGAAACATCACAGAAGGGCTTCACAAGAGGCTCCCAAACACTGAGGATGTCACCTAGACAGGGGACGAAACGTCTGCAACACAAATTCCAATATCAGCTAGCAGAACCACAACAAGCACCCGAGCTACAAATCTTCTCCCAAACTTTGAATATTGTCTCAAGCTATTAAATTGTTTCATAGGACAATCCCTCCATTTCAGGACTTGGTTTAGCAATTTTTGTTACACTCTCCCTATGGCAAGTATATCTTTCTTTCAATATGGGAGCCAAAACTGCAGACCAGAATCCAAGTGTGGTCTCAACAAGGCTCTATAAAATTGCAGTGAGATATTTTTACTCCTATAGTCAAACACTCCTATAATAAGGGACAACATACCACTTCCCTGTTTAATTTCTTGCAGTAACTGCATATTAACTTTCAGTGACCCATTGGCAAGAAAAGCCAAGTCCCTTTAAGTTCAACATTTCCCAACTTCTCGTGATATAAGAAATACTCTATATATTTGAGTAAAATTTCTCAGCATCTGAATGATGTGGGCAATGGCAAGTATACTTGGAAAATACTTGAGAGTGAGAAAATCAGATTCCTGATTTTCCTCTTCAATGTTTAAATGGCTGAATGATAATCTCACTTGTCAGTGACAAGCGGTGACAATACAAGTGGGGTTGGGGTTGGTGGTGCGGGGTGGGGTGGTGACATGGGGAACGATGGTTAGGACTGCTGCTTCACAGCCCTAGGGACCTGAGACAGATTCCACCCTTGGGCAACTGTCTGTGTGGAGTCTGAACATTCTTCCCTAAATTGACCATACTGTCAAGGAGTGTGTAGGTTAGGTTGATTAGCCATGGGAAATATAGTCTTGTGGGAATAGATAGAATGCTCTTTGGAAGGTCAGTATGGACTCCATGGGCCAAAGGGTCTGCTACCACACTGTAGGGATTCTATGATTCTATGAAGAGACCTCTTTGCATGCATCCACATCTCATTATTACCTAATCTTGTATCATTTATCTGTTGGCTTCTATTCTTCCAAGTACTGGTGAAAATCTGGATGGCGCCAATTCTTACTTTGAAAGTCGGAGTGGTTACCTGGTATTTAATCTGAGTGGCATTTTGGCCAGCATTGTCCAATGTCACAAGGCATGCTCCATGGTCAACCAAATAAGTTGGTGAGATTTCCTAAGTGAATGAGTTGGAAACACAGAGGGAATGAAAGGTTGGTAGTTTGGGTGGGATGGGATGGGTGAGAATCAGTTTGAGAAAGATGCTGCACCTAATAATGAGAGCGGTAGACTGTATGGTCAAAGTTGGGTGCAGTGATAGGTTTAGAATGAGGATGTGTATGCAGAGAGAAGGTGACAGCACTTATTCTTATGGAGCACAGGTCATTTGGCTTCTTAGGGCATTGCTGCCCATTCTTCTGGACTGTGAATATAATACTGACAGGATAGCAATTTCAGATCAGATTGACAGGGTTGGTGTTGTGATTTCCTTTGGCAGTCATGTGGAAAGAGGATGACCTTTCTCTCCACCACTTATCCACCAGGACATCCAAGTCCCTGTCAGTGAATCAGGGTGATAATTTGCCCCACTCAACCATGACATTTTGAATTGCACAGTGACACACTAAGGGCAGTTGTTGGCTTGCAGCGTTTGAAACAGTGTGCTGGCGGGTTTGGTTACATCCTCAAAAAACTACAACAGGTTTGTCAAACATGATTCACCTTTCATAAATCCATGTGTATCCAATCCTATTTTTAAAGTGTCCAGTTATTATGTCCTTTCTTACGATTCTCACATTTTCTCAATGACTCGTGTTTGGCTAACAAGTCTGAAGCTCATTGTTTTCTTTTTCACTTCCTTCAGAAATGGTAGAGTTACAATCACCACATTTCAATCTGCAGGGACCATTTCAAAATCCATTGAATTTTGAAAGATAACCATCCAATGCATTTGTTATCTCCACAACAGCGTCTTTCACTACTCTACATTAGTTGTCGTGCTTCTTGCAGTTTCAGCTGTGATATTCTTCCATTTAAATGTTTAAACTTTACCTTGTTTCCCTTCCCTTCCTTTCAGTGACAGAAACTTAGTGAGGAGTAGGATTCTTGCTGAAACGATGTCCTGCTGATGAAATGAGACTCCAATCCCAGGAAAAATACAATGAAATGCTGACAGAATGAGACATGTTGGAAATTCCCACAGTGTTTGAGTAATTTCAGGAAAATCTATGTATTCAAATTAAATCAATTGTTCAAGTTGAACATTAATAGGCAAACTTCAGATCCATGTCCCTGTCTGGATTTTTCTCACAACCTTTATCACCTTCAAGAATTCTGTTGAACCAAACTTTCCAATTTTGCTGAACCAGTGCTATATAAACTCACAATAATGACAAAGAACCTACTTCTGCTGGTGAGCAGATACAATCTGAAGACAAAGTTTGGATACAAAATGAAGCAGAGCCAAATAGTGAACAAAGACATATGTCTCCTTGATGCGCTGAATCCTTTCTGTGATCAGTTCGAGCAGAATGCCAGCGTCATAGTGTAAGCTGCCCCAACAGCCCAGGATCCACCTGTTCCTTCCACTGCTACAGATGTAAGATCGGTCTTCCTGGGAGTCAACCCAAGGAAAGTGATGGGCCCGGACAGAGTCCCCAGCCATGCATTTGGATTCTGTGCAGAACAGCTGGTGGAGGTATTCACTGACATCTTCAACCTCTGTCTCCTACAAGCCGAAGTGCCCACTTGCTTCAAGAAAACCACCAGAATTCCCAATACTTAAGAAAGCACATGCAACTTGCCTTAATGACTAACCTCACAGTGTCTCTAACCTCCATAATCTTTAAGTGTTTCAAGAGGCTGGTCATGGCCCACATCAACTCTAGTTCCCAGCCTGCCTCGATCTCCTGCAATTTGCCGACCGATGTAACAAGTCCACAGAGAAGCCATTGCCCTAGCACTGCACTCATTCCTGGAACATCTGGAAAAAAATGATACCTACGTCAAACTCCTACTCATCGACTACAACTCTGCCTTCAACACTGTAATTCCCTCCAGATTGATGTCAAAACTCCAAGACCTAGGCCTTGGCTCAGCCCTCTGCAGCTAGATCCTCAGCTTTATGACCCACAAACAGTAATCAGTGAAATAGACAGCTTAGCCTCCTCCACGATAACCCTCAACACTGGAGCCTCCAAGGATGTGTTCTCAGCCCCCTACTATACTCCCTGTACATCCAAATTCCAAACAAACGCCGTCTACAAGTTTGCTGACAGTACCACTGTGGTAGGACGTGTAACAAGCAACAATGAGTCAGAATACAGAAAGGAGATAGAGAGCTTGGTGACGTGGTGCAGTGATAACAATCTCTCTCTCTCAATGTCAGCAAAACAAAAGAACCAATCATTGACTTCTAAAAGAAAATAAGAGAACACACCCCATTTGCATCAACAGAGTGGAGATTGAGAGGGCCAAGAGTGTCAAATTGCTAGGAGTCACTATAACCAACAACCTGTCTTCCCATGTAGGTGTGACAGTCAAGAAGGCACAGCAGTACTTCTTCTTCCTTAGATGGCTCAGGAAATTTGGCATGTCCATAAACAACCTCACCAATCTTTATAGACGCATCATAGAAAGCATACTGTTTGGGTGCATAACGGCCTGGTACGACAACTGCTCTGCCCAGGACCATAAGAACTATAGAAGTTTCCATTCACAGTCCAAACAATCATGGAAGCCATCCTCCTATCTATGGACTCCATGTGTCTTGTTGCCGTGGAAAGACTGGCAACATCATCAAAGACCCATCCCACCCTGGTAATGCTTGCCTATAATCAGTTCCATCAGGCAGAAGATACAAAAGCTTGAACACATGCATCAGCAGTTCAAGAACAGCTTCTTCCCTGCCACTATTAGACTGATGAAAGGACTCTTTAATTTAAAATAATGTTGACCACATTAATGTTGATCTTACCTAGCCCGGTCCTGAGCGGTGTACCTATATGCCTTACTCTGTCCAAGTTTTTTTTCACCCTATGATTTGTATCTCCTTGTTTACTATGATCTGCTTGTACTGCTCCTAAACAAAGCTTTTCACTGTACTTAGGTGCACATGACAACAAATAAAACAATCAAATCAACTCAAATTTATTTCATTTTCAGTTGTGGCTAATTCCATTAAAAATGGAACTGGAAGAAAATATCTTTTCATGTTTTTGCATTCAAATCTTTTGAAGAATTATTAATATCAGAGGTGGGTCATTTTAACATTTTAATATCAACATATGTTTTAAAATAAAAACATCCTCATTATTTTGGTCTCAGCAAATGTTTCATTCTATGTCTGAGAGAATAATGTCGTTATATTATTAACCTTTATATGGAAGCTAGCTCTGGTAGTGGGTGTAGTATGTGTGCTTTGTCCTAAGCCAGCTCATTACTTGTTGTCTGCTAACGCTACATTCTGAGCTGATTGCTTCTGTCAGTGATTGTTTGCAGTAGCTTTCCTTTCTTCGAGGGTGAGGGATCAGGTTCCCAGTTTCCCTCAGTTGGAATGGGGATCAATTGCATATCATTGGCCTTATTTTGAACCACATTCTTAAGGGAGGTGGTGGTCTGGTGGAATTGTCACTGTACTAGTTATCCACAGTCTCGTGGTAATGCTAACAGGGCTCCATCAAGGGCATACATTGTGTTAAATGGAGTGATAGATGGAAGATTCAGGATTGCAGTGATACCTCCATGTATCAATGATTTCAGTGAAAATATTACATTGTGTTAGCAAATGTAGAGCAGTAAAGTAGAGTAGAGTAGTAGAGTAGCTTTTTATTTGTCATTTCTACCATATACAACTGATTCAGTAAAAACAAGGGAGCGTTCCTCCAGTATTGATGTGTTACATTGACAGCATAAGCTACATAATCATACACAGCATAAACATAGAACATAGAACAATACAGTGCAGAATAGGCCCTTCAGCCCTCGATGTTGCGCCGACCTGTGAACTATTCTCAGCTCATCCCCCTATACTATCTCAAAATCATCCATGTGCTTATCTAAGGATTGTTTAAGTCTCCCTAATGTGGCTGAGTTGACTGCATTGGCAGGTAGGGCATTCCACGCCCTTACCACTCTCTGTGTAAAGAACTTTCCTCTGACATCTGTCTTAAATCTATCACCCGTCAATTTATCATTATGCCCTCTCATAGAAGATGACGTCATCATCCTAGGAAAAAGTATTTCACTGTCTACCTTATCTAATCCTCTGGTCATCTTGTATGTCTCTATCATATCCCCCCTTAGCCTTCTTCTTTCCAATGAGAACAGACCCAAGTCTCTCAGCCTTTCCTCATAAGACCTTCCCTCCAGACTAGGCAACATCCTGGTAAATCTCCTCTGCACCTTTTCCAGTGCTTCCACATCCTTCCTGTAATGGGGCGACCAGAACTGTACACAGTATTTCAAGTGTGGCTGCACCAGAGTTTTGTATAGTTGCAGCATGATATTGCGGTTCCGGAATTCAATCCCTTTACAAATGAAACCTAACTCATGGTATGCCTTCTTCACAGCACTATCCACCTGGGTGGCAACTTTCAGGGATCTATGCACATGGACTCCAAGATCTCTCTGCACATCCAACTACCAAGAATCTTTCCATTGACCCAGTACTCTGCCTTCCTGTTATTCTTCCCAAAGTGCATCACCTCACATTTAGCTGCATTGAACTCCATTTGCCACCTCTCAGCCCAATTCTGCAGTTTATCCAAGTCCCCTGCAACCTGCAACATTCTTCCAAACTACTCCATTGACTTTATTGCCGTCTGCAAATTTACTAATCCATCCACCTCTGCCTGCGTCTAAGTCATTTATAAAAATGACAAACAGCAGTGGTCCTAAAACAAACCCTTTTGGCACACCACTAGTAACTGGGCTCCAGACTGATTATTTTCCATCAACTACCACTCGCTGCCTTCTTTCAGAAAGCCAGTTTCTAATCCAAACTGCTAAATCACCCTCAATTCCATGCCTCTGCATTTTATCCAACAGCCTACCATGTGGATCCTTATCAAAGGCTTTGCTGATGTCCATGGATATCATGTCAACTGCCCTACCTCATCTACATGCTTGGTCACATTCTCAAAAAAACTCAATGAGGTTTGTGAGACACAATCTGCCCTTGACGAAACCATGTTGACTATCTGAAATCAAATTGTTGCTTGCTAGATGTTTATAAATCTTATCTCTTATAATCCTTTCCAAAACTTTTTCTACAACAGCAGTAAGGCTCATTACCTGGGTCATCTCTGCTGCCCTTCTTGAACAAGGGCACAACATTTGCAATCCTCCAGCCCTCAGGCACTAAACCTGTAGACAATGATGATTCAAATATCAAAACCAAATGCTCTGCTATCTCCTCCCTAGTTTCCCAGAGAATCCTCGGATAAATCCCATCTGGCCCAGGGGACTTGTCTACTTTCACTCCTTCTAGAATTGATAACACCTGTGCGTAACTAACCTCAATCCTTTCTAGTCTAATATCTCGTACCTCATTCTTCTCCTCGACAATATTCTCCTTTTCCTGAGTGAACACCGATGAAAAATGTTCATTTAGCACCTCTCTGATCTCTACAGGGTCCACTCTCAATTCCTACTTCTGTCTTTGACTGGCCCTATTCCTACCCTAATCATCATTTTATTCCTCACATACCTATAGAAAGCTTTAGGGTTCTCCTTTATTCTATTTGCTAAAGTCTGCTCGTGTCCTCTCTTTGCTCTTCTTAACTGTCTCTTTAAATCCTTCCAAGCTGATTTGTAACTCTCCATCATCTCATTTGACCAATCTTACCTCACCAACACATAAGCCTCCTTCTTCTTCTTAACAAGAGATGCAATTTCTGTAGTAAACCACGGTTCCCTTGCCTTATCACTTCCACCCTGCCTGACAGGGACATACCTATCAAGGACGCACAATATCTGCTCCTTAAACCAGCTCCACATTTCCATTGTCTGCATCCCCTGCATTCTTGCCTAATCGCATTATAATCGCCCCTGCCCCCATCGATAACTCTTGACCTGTGGCATGTACCTATCCCCTTCCATCGCTAAACTAAATGTAACTGAATTATGGTCACTCTCTCCACAGTGCTCACCTACAACTAAATTAAACACTAGGCCTGGTCCATTACCAAGCACCAGATCCAGTGTGGCCTCCCCCCTTGTCGGTCCTTTGATATACTGTGTCAGGAAAACCTCATGTACACATTGGACAAAACTGATCCATCCGAAGTACTAGAGCTATAACATTTCCAGTCAATGTTGGGGAAGTTAAAGTCCCCCATAATGACCACCCTGTTCCTTTCACTCCTACTCAGAATAATTTTGCTAATCTTCTCTTCCACCTCCCTGGAACTCTGCAGAGGCCTATAAAAAGTTCCAAGCAGCGTGACCTCTCCTCTTCTGTTTCCAACCTCAGCCCACACTACTTTAGTAGACAAGTCCTCATCAAAGATTCTCTCAGCCACCGTTATACTATCTTTGACTAAGAAGACCACGCCTCCCCTTATTTTACCGCCTTACCTGTTTTGATGAAAGATCTAAACCCTGGAACCTGCAACATTCATTCCTCACCCTGCTCTATCCATGTCTCCGAAATGGCCACAACGTCGAAGTCCAGGTAACTAAAGAGCATAAGAAGTGCAAAACACTCAAGTTACACTGTAACAGAGGAATGATGAATAATAGACATTTTTCTAGCAGCAATAAGTAAGAATTTCAAATGGGAAAAGTCTGATTATATTGTGTTAAGGAGCCTGATGGCTTGGAGGAAGAAACTGTTGCACTGTCTGGCCGTGAGAGACCAAATGCTCCAGTATCTTCTGCCAGATGGCAGGAGGGAGACAAGTTTGAGTGAGGGGTGTATGGGGTCTTCCACAATGTTCTTTGCCTTTTGGATGCAGAGTATGGAGTAAATGTCTGTAATGGAGGGAAGAGAGCAAAATTCTGAAAATGCTCAAACATTCCTGGAGGTCAGTGTTGAGTGGGGTCCCGTCGGGCTCTGTTTTTGGGCCTCTGATCTTTGTAGTTTTTATAAATGACTTGGATGAGGAGGTTGAGGGGTGGGTCAGTAAATTTGCAGATGACACAAAGGTTGGAGGTGTCATCGATAGTATAGTTGCAGCGCAACATAGACAGGATGCAGAGCTGGGCTGAGAAATGGCAGATGGAGTTTAACCTGGATAGATGCAAAGTGATGCATTTTGGAAGGTCAAACGCGAATGTTGAATATAGGATTAAATACAGGATTCTTTGCAATGTGGAGGAACAGAGGGATTTGGATGTGCAAGTACATAGATCCCTCAAAGTTGTCACCCAAGTGGATAGGGTTATTAAGAAAGTAAATAGTATTTTGGCTTTCATTAACAGCAGGATCGAATTTAAGAGCCACGAGGTTTTGCTATAGCTCTACAAGCCCCTGGTGAGACCACACTTGGAATATTGTGTCCAGTTCTGGTCACCCTACTTTAGGAAAGATACAGAGGCTTTGGAGAGGGTGCAAAGAAGGGTTATCAGGCTGCTGCATGGGCTGGAGGGCTTGCCTTATGAAGAAAGGTTGAATAAGCTCGGACTTTTCTCTCTGGAGAGAAGGAGGAAGAGAGGAGACCTGATTGAGGTATACAAGATAATGAGTAGAATAGATAGAGTCAATAGCCAGAGACTTTTCCCCAGGGCAGGATTGATTGGTACGAGGAGTCATAGGTTGAAGTTATTAGGAGGAAGGAATAAAGAAGATGTCAGATGTAGGTTCTTTACGCAGAGAGTTGTGAATGCATAGAATGTGTTGCAAGCTGTGGTGGTGGAAGTAGAGTCATTGGGGACATTTAAGTGACTGCTGGACATGCACATGGATAGCAGTGAGTTGAGATAATAGATTACGTTACTATATTTCACATTAGAATTAAACCTCGGCACAACATCGTGGCCAAAGGGCCTGTTCTGCGCTATATTTTTCTATGTTCTAAGTTCTATTCCTGTACGATTTAGTGGTTAGCCTCCATCGTTGTGCAGTTTGAACATGATTACATAATCTTAAGAAAGATATGAAAGATCTTGTGAAAGTACAGAGGCAAGAAGCAAAAATGATTCCAGATGTCAAGGTAATGAAATTGGGCTCGGAAAAGGGAAGATGATAATATGTCCTAGTTTCCTCGCTGATGGTGAAACTTGATGAAACTGATCCAAGGAATTTGCTCAGTGGGACTAAAGCTTAAATATTGAAGGTAGAATTAGTTCAAAATTAGGTAAAACTATTTCACTTCAGGACAAGAACTGTGGAAATTACAAATTAGGCCTTTGAAATAAGCTTCATAAACATAGTTTAACACAGAAAGAATTGAGGGAAATAATCAGAAAGTAGGTAACTGGAATTGAGATTTATTAAAAAGGAACAGACAATTAGAGTTGATATCATTTTTCTATTTCTAAAATGGTGAACATGTTCTGATAAACAATGTCCCATCACTTTGCAATCAGCAGATTTCACCATTACTTTGCAACCTTTACTGTCTTCTCAGATTTAAATTGACATTTGTTGAGAAAAGCAAGATACATTAAGAAATGAAATCTTTAGAGCACATGATTCTTCCTCATTGTGGATTGCTGCGTAACTCTCACAGGTATGTGAGACTTGAGTCTTCTCTGTCTGGGTCGACAGTATACAGAAAGATTTATCTTGCATGGGAATATAGAATTTGAGAAGCACACTGGAATGTAAGAAATATTCTGTAGCTGTTGGAAAAATGTTTCCTAAAATAATATTAGATTAATAACCCCAAATTACATGAATATGGGGTTTCTTAAATATACGTTTGACTCCAATTTAAAGATTATTGTTTGAATTTAAATCTGCAGACTATTGCCTTTCCTTCAACGTTTTTTTCTGTTCCTGATTTCTGAACTCTTACGGCAGTCGAAGAGTGTCAAATGAACTTCTTTAAAAAATGTAAAGGCAGATAATTGGCTTTAGGAACTGCAGTAATTACTATTTAGAGCTCACAACAATATCAGTATTGCTTAAAAAGTCTTTACTTGCGGTCTACAGTGATTTTATTTAAGCTGAAAAGGTATGTAGTTTAGCATTTGTCAGCTTGCCACAAAAGAATGTTAATGCACCTGGAAGAGCCATTGACATGTTTAAGAAAATGAAAATTCCATTGCATGAATGAATTCAGTATAGATTAGTTCCTCAAAAGCTGCTAAATAACAAATGACAGGAAATGGTGAACTGAAGTAGATTTGTGAAGAAAAGGGGCTCTTCATGTCAGTTAATTAACCAAATGTTATAACTCTAAAGCAATAAGAGGAATAATTTTCTGGAAATAGCTTCATCAACAAATTACCAACATACAGAAAATGTGAATCTGCGCTTTGAGTACAGTTAGATACAATTTATATCTGCTTATGAATAGGGGAATAAAGATCAATTTAACCAATTATTGTGGAATGGGTTGAACTAAATTAAAGCATACGAGAGAAGTAAAGGGCAGGTATGAGAAAAAGAGAGGGATGGTGTAGCGGAGTGGTAATGTCATTGACTGAATAATCCAGAGGCCAGCATTATGTTCTGGCCCAAAGGTTCCAATCCTAGCATGGGAGATTCCACAGGGATCGATATTGGGTCTGCTTTTGATTGTCGTTTATATAAACATTTTGGATGGGAATTTAGAAAGCGTGATTAGTCTGTTTGTGAATGATACAGTGTACAGTGAAGAAAGTTATCAAAGAGATCTTGATCAATTCAGTCAATGGGCTAAGGAGTGACAAGTGGAGTGTAATTTGGATAAATGCGAGATATTTCATTTTGCAAAGTCAGCAAGGGCAGGACTTATACAATTAATGGTGAGGCCTTGGGTAGTGTTGTAGAACAGAGAGATTTAAGGTCCATAATACTTTAAAATTGGTTTCACCTGTAGTAAGGATGGTTAAGGAGATGTTTAGCATGCTTGCCTTCATTGCTCAGATCTCTGAGCATAGTAGTTGGTACTTTGTATTGATATTGTGCAGGATTTTGGCGAGGCCTCTTCTGAAGTACTGGTTGCCTTCTCTAGGAAGGATATTATTGAATTTGAGAAGGTTCAGAAAAGATTTACCAGAATATTATCAGGAAGGAGGGTTTGAGATATAAAGATAGGCTGAGTAGGCTGGGCCTTTTTTAACTGGAGCTTAGGAGGTTGAGGGGTGACCCTATAAAGTTCTGTAGAATCATGAGGGGCTTGTGTAAAGTGAAAAGCAGAAGTCTTTTCCCTGGAGTGGGTGAGTTCAAATCTAGGGGGAATATTTAAAGGTGAAGAGAAAGATTTAAAAATGACATGTGGGGCTACTTTTAACACAGAGAGTGGTTCATATGTGGAATTAACTTCCAGAGGAAGTGGTGGACACAGGTGCAGATACAGCATTTGAAAGACATAAATAGGAAAAATTTGGAGAGATATGGGCTAAATGAAGCAAATGGGATTAATTTGGTTTGGGAATGTGGTTAGCATGAACTAGTTGGACTGAAAGGTCTGTTTTCATGCTGAATGACTCTATAAAATTTAAATTCAATAGAAATCTGGAATAAACTGCCTCTCTGACGGTGTAACCATTGTTATAAAAAAACCGTCATGTTCTCCAATGTCCTTTAAATTTTCTTTCTTTAAGGAGGAAATCTGCTGCCCTTACCTGGTCTGACCTACACATGACTCCAGACGTACAGTAATGTGGTTGAGTCGTAACTGCCCTTTGGGCAGGAAGGGATGGGCAGTGAAAGCCCATCTGCATCCCACGAGCAGCCTTTTAAAAATCCAAGTCCTCAACAGGTATATGTGCCGCATCTTGTTCTTTGTTAAAGACAGTTGTAGAGTATTATCTTAATACTTCAGTCCTGCTGGGTTTCCTCCGGGTGCTCCAGTTTCCTCCCACAATCCAAAGATGTGCAGGTCAGGTGACTTGGCCATGTTAAATTTCCCATAGTGTTAGGTGCATTAGTCAGAGGGAGATGGGTCTGTGTGGGTTACTCTTCTACCAGTCGGGCCGAAGGGCCTATTTCCACATTGTAAGTAATCTAATTGAATCTAACATAAATGGCAAAAGGTGGAATGAAACTGATAAATGGGATATTGCAGCATATCTGAAGTATTAAGGTAATACTCTACAACTATCTTTAACAAAGAACAGGATGCTGCACAGATCATGCAAACATACAAATCAGGAATAGAAGTAGTCTATTCATCCCTTGAATCTGCTGAGCCATTCAATGAAATCATGGCTAACTTGATTATAACCTCAAACCCACATTTCATTCTACCCTTGATAATCACCCAACCTCTTCCTAACAAGAATATATCAACCTCTGTCTAGGAATATTCAAGGACTTTGTTTCCTTTGCCTTTTTAGGAAGTGAGTTTGAAAGGCTCACAAACCTCTGAGAAAGAAAAAATACCTCAGTGATCCCTAATTCTAGATTCTTCCAAAACAGGAATTATTCTCTCCCTGCCTACACCACCAAGACCCTTCACAATTTTCATGGTTCAATCAAGTCACCTCTTAATCTTTAAAATTCCAGCAAATACAAACCCTAACCTATCCAACTCTTCCTCATGAGACAATCTGTCTATTCCAGGTATTAATCTAGTAAATCTTCTCTGAACTGCATCCAATGCATTTACATTCTCTTTAGCTAAGGTGACTATGCTTTAGTTCATGGAATAAAAGGGATCATAGCACCATTGATACAACATTGGCTGAGTGACAGTAAACAGTGAATAGGGGTTATCTGATATGATTTCAGATACAGGAAGATTTATCATTGAATTTTCCAGGAATCAATGTTGGACCCCTTGCTCTTTCTGTATATATTCAGGAACAAGATTTTGGTGTACAACATCAACATTTGTGATGCTTTCAAACTTGGAAGCATTGCAAATTGTGAGGAGCATAGTGTAGGGCTCGAAAAGGACATAGGTTTGTGGGATGAGTGGACAAATGGCAGATGAAACGTAATGCAGAGAATGTTAAGTGATTCATTTTGGTGGGATAAACACAGAGAGACATTGAAAATACAAATCACAATTCGAAAGGAGGTGCAAGATCAGAAAGACCTGCTTGTATGGGTGTATAAACCAGTGAAGTTGCATGGAAAAGTTGAAAGAGTGGTTAATTAAGCGTACAGCATTCTACATTTTATTAATAGGACTATCAAATGTTATATAATATTCATATATTATAATAAAGGTTCCAAATTAACCTTGCACAGTAATAGGAGTAGGTCCTTAAGCCTATTCTGTCATTCAACGAGATCTTCTAGTTCTTTCTTTCAAATCAACTTGTCCAGTTATGGCACACCTCCAGGGAGTTGAACCTCAAGCCTTCTGACCTAGAGGCAAGAGCACTACCACTAACCACTAGAGCCCTATGGCTGACTGTTTACTTCAAGTCTGTGCTGGCTCGTTATGGAAGTAACTCAACCAGTCCCACTTCCCCCTAAACATTGCCACTTTCTTATCTTCTAATTTTTTAAAAACCTAAGTCCCTTTGAAAGTTACAAGTGAGTCCCCTCGGGCAGTACCTTCAGAATGTAACTACTTGCTAAATGATTTTTCTTGGTTCGTGTGCCAAACACATTAAATCCTTGGCCTCTAGCTTTTGGCCTCTACACTGAAGGGAACAATTTATTCAAGAGTCATAATGCAGATATCTTTTTTAAGCAGACCTGAATGATTGGTCTCTTAACCTGAGACTGTACCCCCATGTTCTAGACTTCCTGGCCAAGTGAAACAATCTCATAGTGTCTATCCTGTCAAGCTGTCTCAGAATCTTGGATGTTTCAAGGAGAAAGCCTCACATTCTTCAAAACCCCAAGGAGTACAGACCCAATTTACAGGGCCTCTCAACATGGGATAATCCTCTCAGTCCAGGGCATTCCAGTGTCCTTTTGCTGTATTGCCTCCAATGCAATTATATGCTTCCTTAGATATGGAGAAACTGTGCACGATACTATGATCTCATTAAATCACTAAACAGCTGAAGAAGCAATGACCTAATCTTCTACTTCAATTCATTTAAAGATTGACGTATCATTTATACTCAGTAACTTGCTGTACCTATATGCAGGGGCAGGGGCAGTAGTTCACAGGCCTCAGTGCTGCTTCTGGACCTGATTATGACATGACCTGGGCCCTGATCCAGCAGGTCTCCAAGAATTCCAGGCCCAGGTTTTTGGATCTGATGTATCCAAACTCTCCTGGACCCTGTCTGGCTTTCTTATAGAAGTATATATATGCTTAACCATTAGTATGTACAAGTTTCAAACTGTTAAAAATATTCTGTTCTTTTATTACTATCAAAATGAATAACTGCATTCTTTCTCCCATTGCATTTGATTTGTTATCCTGTTGTGTACTATTTAATCTTCTGTATCTCTTTTCTAGCTCTATGCCTGAATTTCCCAATCTCTGTATGTTGTGGACAATGCCGAGTCAGTTGGAGAAACATGATGGGATCAGAAAAATAAGATGCTTGGCAAAGTGGAACGGAAGTCTGATTTTGCAACCAACATTTCAGAGGTGAAATGGGAAACTCGTTACTTTATTTGCTGTAGGTTGTTGATAGCTGAGATCTCAGTGCTGATCTTGGTAGTACTTCATTAGTTACAGACTGGTAAATTGAACATGCCCATTTATCTTAACTGTTTGCTTCCTGTTAGTAACCAATTCTCAATCCATGCCAATATATCTGCGTTAAATTCAGAAGTGCTTTCCTCCCCAGAAATATTTTGCATAACATCTTAATGAATGCGTTTTGGAAACCTACATTCACTGTATCCACTAGTCTTTGTTATCTGCCCCATGTATTCAAAAACTCTAATATATTTGTCAGATGCAATTTCCCTTTTGTATAACCATGTTGTCTTTCTCTGATCGTACTACAATTTTCTGAGGCGTTGTTAGGACTTCCTTAAATCAAGATGGCGGGGGCAGCATGATAGGAAGTGCTCAGGGTCTATGAATGTTGTGATGAAATTGAAGGCGTGTACTGTTTCTTGAAGAGAGAGTGAATGCTGTTCTGCGCTGACAGCTTATAAAAGCAGTCTCAGAGTATACTTGAACATTGAAAACATGCAATATTTGGCTGTGAACTAGATACTGTTGGTTGCTGTTTTGACAACAATTCAAATTTATCCAATCAGTTTAAATTATGCCTTAGGATACTAAAACCCAATCAAGATTGAATTTATTGTTTTGCCAACATTGAACCAACGACACAATCCGATGTGGGGGATGAAAAAGCAGGCATTTTGAAAGTCAGACAGAGCAACTGCCATCAAGAGAGACCCAAGAAATTAGGAACACTCTCTATAAAAGATACCTTATCATATGGAGCATATGTGCAGTAAAAAGAAAGAAGACAACCAGGGAGATCTTTAGCTGGAAGAAGAAGGACACTGAAGACAACAGCTGCTGTATGGTTTTAAAACTGAGTTGATATAATTTTAATGTGTTTTATTGGAACAGTATATTATTATTGAGTTGGAGGCAGATAATAAGCAGTTAAGAGAAAGGGGGGCTTAGAGTTGTGAATAGTTGTTGTTTAATTTTCACTTTTAGAGTTAAAGAATAAATTGATGTTATTTTCTTTAAATAGTAGAATTTGTGAGTTGCCATAATCAAATTTGTGTTTAGATCAGAGGGGTGCTAGAAAAGCACAGCAGGTCAGGCAGCATCCGAGAACCAGAAAAATCAACGTTTCAGGCAAAAGCCCTTCATCAGGAAGCTTTTGCCCGAAACATCGATTTTCCTGCTCCTCGGATGCTGCCTGACCTGCTGTGCTTTTCCAGTACCACTCTGACCTAAACTCTGGTTTCCAGCATCTGCAGTCCACATTTTTGCATAATCAAATTTGTAGCAAGCCTGGACCTTACACTAACCTTATACTGGCCAGCTCCAAAGTGGGGGAGGAGTAGGCATTTCGCAGTCCCTGGAGCTTCTGTGAAGTCTAATCTGGCCCTGTTTCTTGAGGACTTGATACTCATTACACTTCAGGCAAATCATGAACCATCATCTAAATCATGAACCATGTGAAATATATGTTGAAAGAGTCTAGCTCATACTCCTTCCATAACTCCATGCCACTTCATGACACCCTCAATGTCAGAAACTTTATATTACTTCATACCTTTGCCCAAATAAACACGCAGACAAATGGCAAACCAGATGTTTTATTGTTTTGTTTTAGAGCCATAGAGATGTACAACACAGAAACAGACCCTTCGGACCAACTCGACCATGTTGACCAGATATCCTAAATTAATCTTGTTCTATTTGCTAGCATTTGGCACATATCGCTCTAAACCTTACGATACCATCCAGATGCTTTGTCTTAGTTCAGCCAGTGTTTGTTAACACAGGCTGAAGTGCAATTTTAACTCTTATTGATTGACATCACTATGAAGTTGTAATAAGTTGTTCTTTATTTTTAAAAATGTCTGTAAGCTTATTTATGCTTGTTAATAACTTTTTAAATTTTTCATTAACAGTATCGCTGTTATCAGTTTACAAGGGCTCTGTGGCTGCAAGAACAGATCAGATGATGGGTGCTCTGTTGAAAGTAACTCATCTCCTCTCTAAAGCCTGTCTATCACCTTACAAAAGATTAAAGAAGTAAGGAGGGGTAAGCTTATGATTTGAACACAAGACTGAGAATAATAAATTTGAGGTAGTTGATCTACAGGCCAGCTTTCAGGTAATACATGATGGAAGGGGGTTAACTGAGAGGATTTTATGGATGGGGAGGGAGGAAGCTTAGGCAGCAACGATGCAAGTTTTATTAATGGAGTTTGAAAGAGTAGTCCTAAACCTCCTCCGAACCTATAAACAAGTTTTACACTTAACTCACACATTCACAATTTGCACTCACCAGATTTTACTGAATGGTATATCCATTGCCGACAATGAAAGTAACACTGGAGTCCTATCTGAGCAGTAAGATCCTAACTGGCATGAATTATCCAAGAACACAGTGATGTTAAAATATGATTAGATGCAAGGGGAAGTATATCTCTTAGATTTTACCTTCATTCTGTCTGATGTCCATCAGGCAGTTGGAATTAAAATTCGCTATTTAGTTACTACAAAACAAATGCAATCATTTTGCCAGTAACTCAATAATAGATCAACCAGTCATATTAATATAAAGAAAAGAAATTCAAAAGGTGTTTTATCAAAGTGAAAAACTTGAGCCCCTGAGGTTGAACTATCATTTGTTTAGTTAGTAGCTGCAGACCAGCCTGCCATGGCCGTTTCCCTCAGCAAAGAGATATCGCTCTCTCCAAACCTGAATGGAATAGAATTGCAGCATTACCCAGATGTCATTGGAGCCCTGTGCAAATTGCTAGCTATAAAATGTGTCTTTTGAGTAGCTGCCATTTTTAATAATGTATCATTTATTTTAATTGGGGTTCTGGTGAACACATGTAGACATTTGTCTCTAGCAGTCATTTCATTGATCAACCAGTTATGAGCTGCCCCAGTCCCATTATCCCCTATTGCTCTTTAAATCCTCAGCTCTCTGACCAAGGCATTGACAGAAGCATTGGATCAGGTTGCCTGCTCACCCTCCAATTGAGGATAGCAATACTAAGAGAGATGAGAAATAACATTCAAATCAGTTGATTGTGGGAAAGGGAATAAGCAAAACTAATTTAGTTCAGCAATTTTAACCAAAGATATTTAATAAACTAAACATTTAAAAAAAATCTACAACAGAAGTAGGTTGGACAGAGGCAGAAATATCTTCCGTATATTAAATGTGCTCAGTTAGTTAGACAAGAAATTGCACAATTATTTAATATTGCAATGCTAATGAGAGATTATTTGTATGTTAATAATTCTTGTAGCTGCAGCTACAAATCACCAACACGATTGATGATGGCTGAATAATTCTTGGATGGAAAATTTTCACGACATGTCTCACACTGATACCTTGTCTTCAATGCACATATGTAAGTTGTCAGTACTGCAAAATTTAACACTGGATTAAATGACAATTTGCATTATATTACAAGGAAACTAAGTCTAACCATTCTTTCATTAATTCAGTTTGATCCCTAGAATAAGATACTAATAACACAGTTGTAAAATAATACATGCAATGCGAGCTACATTTACTTTGATATTGCTACTTCCCCATGAATTCTTCCTAAATTCCTCCCCAATCTGTATGCTTTGTGAGGTTCTATTTATTCAGTCTGCTATCTCCATATGAGTAGTTTATTTCAGTAAAACGTTTAATAAGGTTTCCCATGGTAGGCTATCGCAGAAAATACAGAGGTATGGGATTAAGGGAGATTCAGCAGTTTGGATCAGAAATTGGCTAGTTGTAAGAAAACAGAAGGTGGTGGTTGTTGGGAAATGTTCATCCTGAAGTTCAGTTATTAGTGATGTACCACAAGGATGTGTTTTGGGACCACTACTCTTTGTCACTTTTATAAATGACCTGGATGAAGGCGTAGATGGGTGGGTTAGTAAATTTGCAGATGACAGTAAGGTCAGTGGAATTGTGGCATGTGCTGAAAAAATGTTGCAGGTCACAGAGGGACATAGATAAACTGCAGAGCTGGTCTGAGAGGTAGCAAATGGAGTTCAATGCAGAAAAGTGTGAGGTGATTCACTTTGGAAGGAGTAACAAGAATACAGAGTCTGGGCTAATGGTAAGATTCTTGGTAGTGTGGATGAGCAGAGATATATCAATGTTCATGTGCATAGATCCCTGTAAGTTGCTACCCAGGTTGATAGGATTATTAAGAAGGCCTATGGTGTGTTAGCTTTTATTGGAAGTTTCAGAGCCGTGAAACTTGCAGCTGTACAAAACTCTGGTGTGACCGCATTTGGAATTTGCATACAGTTCTGGCCACCACGTTATAGGAAGGATGCGCAGGCTTTGGAAAGGGTTCAGAAGAGATTTACCAGGATGTTGCTTGGTATGGAGGGAAGGTCTTATGAAAAAAGGCAGAGGGACTTGAGGCTGTTGTTGTTAGAGAGAAGAAGGTTGAGAGGTACTTAATAGAGACATACAAGATGTTCAGAAGATTAGATAGGGTGGAGAGTGAGAACCTTTTTCCTTGGATAGTGATGGCTTTAAATTAAGAGATGATAAATATAGATATAGGTCAGATAGATTTTTTTACTCAGAGAGTAGTAAGGGCGTGGAATGCACTGCCTGAAACAGTCATAGACTAACCAAATTTAAGGGCATTTAAATGGTCATTGGATAAACATATGGATGATAATTGAATAGTGTAGGTTAGATAGGTCTCAGATTGGTTTCACAGGTCGATGCAACATCAAGGGCCGAAGGGCCTGTACTGCGCTGTAATGTTCTATGTTTTATATGTTCTATATTGATCTCTGCTATAACAGCTAAAAGGCCTTAATCTTGTTGCTTCTCGTGTGATAGTAATTCTGTAGTCTCTATTATCTTTAGTAAACATTCCATATCAATGTTCTCACCACTGCCCCTCCCCTCATGTTTTGAAACCTTGTTTCTTACTTTTACTTATTAGACCCGAAATTAAGTTAGATGTCATGCTTTGAAGTTAGTTCGGAGATAGTCAACTTGTTCTCCTTAAATAGACATTCGGGATGGAGAATGACTTGCTTCCACATTGATTCGATAAGATTTGAGATTGTTTATAAGTCCAATTTGTGATCTGCAGATTCTCCCCCACACAGGAATGATTGGACATGAGTTGTTTAGAGGTTTGTGCACGTACCCTGACACTTCAACTTTGCTAACAAAACCTGTCAGTGTGTTTGGTGCCTTCCTAGATGAAACGTCTTCATATTGGTAGATAACAAGACAGGGACCTCTATGGATTCGGGGGAATATGGGACCTCTTCAGGGAAGCTTTGAATACAGATGGAATACTCTGTGCAGTTCTGGTCGCCATACTATCAGAAGGATGCGATTACAGTGGTGTTGAGATTCACCAAGATGTTACCTGGGATGAAAAATCACAGTTGTAAGGAGTGAATGGATAGGCTGGGTTTGTTTTTTGTTGGGTGGAGGAGGCTGAGGTATCTGATTGAGGTATCCAAAATTATGAGAAGCATTGACAGGTTAGATTGTGAAAATCTCTTTCCCATGACAGACATATCTAAGACCAGAGGGTCCAAGTTTTAGGTGAGAAAGCAAATGGTTTGAAAGATTTCTGAGAAATACTTGTTTCACCCAGAGGATGGTAGAACTATGTAACATGCTGCCTAAGAGGCTGGTGGGTGCAGGTACTCTTGCAACATTTAAGAAGCATCTGGATTAGCACTTAAAATGCCAGGGTGTAGTAAGCTATGGGCCAAGTGCAGGTAAATGGAATTAGTATAGATTGATGTTTGATAGTCAGCATATACAGGGTGGGTCGAAGGATCGGTTTCTATGCTGTATGACTCTATAATTCTCTAACTCTCAGATACCTGCTTTATTCCAAGGTCCAGATGCCTTACAAGGTAGGTTCAGACTGAAAAAGGCTACCCTTGCCAACAATAACTGATGCCTCCGTTACACAGCTACATGACTGAGTTCAAGTGTCGATCCAATTCAGCTCATTCTTCCACAAGGTCCATTGTAGAACAGATCTGAAAGTGCGATTCAGATGTTTGGCTCAATCTGAGTTTACCCTTCAGTCAGTATGTGCTGCAGATTCCTACTCTGCTGTTCTTTGCCCCACTGGAGCTTGCAAAGATGGATGCTGAAGAGCTGATACTGTGACAGCAGTCTTCAAGGAAGGAGAAGATGTGGACGTAGAGCAAGAGGAACATCAGTGTGATGGAGCGATTCATCATCAGGTGCAACTAACCAGACAGAACTTTTTGTAGAGTGCTGAAGCAGGCCACCCAGCCCATCAGGTCCACATCGATCCTCCAAAGAGCATCCTACACAGACCCATCTCCCTACCCTATCCTTGTAACCCTGCATTTCTCATGGCTAATCCACTTAACCTACACATCCCTGAACACTATGGGCAATTTAGCATGGCTAATCTGACTAATCTGCGCATCTTTGCGCTATGGGAGGAAACTCACACAGAAATGGGGAGAATGTGCAAACTCCACACAACAGTCGCCTGAGGCTGGTATCGATTCCAGGTCCGTGATGCTGTCAGGTAGCAGTGCTAACCACTGAGCCATTGCGGCAACCTAATTGACACTTCTTCTAAGTGGTCTGATTTGGACGAACACATTATTCATTGGCTGTAAATCTGTTGCTACCCAAAGGCAATCAGTCCTTGTTTAGTCCCAAAAGCAAATCCAACTTTTTTGTTTGTTCTTTCTTCACTTGTGTAATAAAGTAAAATTACAAACTGGAAGCTTCAAAACATTGGATGTTTCCCACTTTCAAGAATGAGAGCTTGATGATCCAATGAGCATTTAAGAAAGAGTAGCAGCCCTTCAGATGGAGTTCTAACATTGTATGGCGTGAATGAAGGCTAACATCTTGATTTTTGGTCAAATAACTAAAATGAAGGTTAATGATTTAAGTACACACATTTAATCTTATATTTACAACGAAGTGTCACATGTGCCAGCAATATGCCCTCAGAGGGTTTACTGTGATCTTACCTCTCACTGCAACCAGGTGCAGCCCTGGGATAAACAGCTGGGAGGGAGGGAATCTTGTCCTATAGCCCAACAAAACTCATTCCTGATCTGATGTGGTTCCCTTTGTCCTTTGCCTGCATATTTTTCTCAGGTGGATTGGTTTCACATGAGATGAAATTATCTTCATTCACGTTGTTAAGTGACTTTATTTAACAATAAAATAAGTAAACAGAGCAATAATCAGCAAAAATGATCCTTTTCTAATGATAAAGGAGTACTGAATATACAACATTAACAGCTTCAATTGTTTATTTTGCTTAAACTCTGTCTCCCTGCCCTTTGCCTCACACAACTTCTTTCTAACTGTCTGAACTGCTGTGTATTTTCAATATCAACTTGTTTAGAGATGCTATTACACACCTCCAGAACAGATGGGGCTATCCTATTTCCAAAAGCCAATCATTCTCTCTTCTGCATCCCCACCGTTACAGAGAGACAAAGACAATGAATTTCACAAATCCAGTTAATCTTGATATTAGCCCCTTGATGATGGGTTGGAGAAAGCTGGGAGTTAAACAGTTAAAAGTAGGGAACATGTCCTGAACAAGCTCTGCACACTCCCATCGCTTATTGCAGTAAGTATTGTCCAAACACCCTACTATCGAGAGCCACTACTCAATCAGTATATTAAAATCAGGTTTCGCGACTGCAATTTGGAGCCTGAGGTTCCATAAGTTTCCCAAGAGTTGGGAAAGTTTATTTCGTACTTTGTGCAATCCAAGCGAAGAAGAAATTCTCCCCTGCAATCCCCTTAAGGTTGCCTTTAGCCTTTCCCCTTCCCCACCCTCATTCTGCTTACTAACACTCTCTTCCCTAGCCTACTTAATTATTGAACTTCAGGCTGCGCTCTCTCTTCTGTCTTTACATTGTAGCCTGTTCCTCACTTTCTTTTCTTCATAAAAGTTGGGCATTGCTGGTGATGCCAGTATTCATTGCCCATTTCCATTTCTTCAGGGGGTGTTTCAGAATCAGCCACGTTGTTATGGGTCCAGAGCCACATGTAGGCCAGACATGGTAAAGATGGCAGTTTCCTTCCCTAGGGAGAACCAGATGGTTTTTTTTCCTGACAATCAACAATAGTTTCATGGTCACCATTAGACTTTTTTTAAATACCAGATTTTTAAAACATTTAAATTCCACCATGGCGGGATTCAAACCAAGGTCCCCGGATATTACCTGGGTCTCTGGATTAATAGTTGAATGATAATGCTACTAGGCCAACATTTCACCTCTGTTGCAGTCTTTGATCCCCTCTCAATTGAAGGCTCTGTCTCCATCAGCAGCACAAGTTCTCTCTCCACCCTATCGCAAGTTCTCTCTCCCCTTCTTAATTACTGTCTGTCTCCCTGTCTTGATGACAGTCTTTCGCTTGTTCTCAATTATGAGTTTTCTGGCCTTCCTGACCAGGAATTCTCTGGCCCTCTTGATTGTGAGCTTTGTCCCTCTTCTTGATGGTAAGTTATGCCCTCCCAACAAGCACAGATTCTCTCACCCCCTACTATCAATATCTGTCCTCTTCCCACTCTTGGGTTTTTCCTTTCCAGGTTGCTCTGACACATGATTGTTGTGGATATTTCCCAAGGCTGCCCAATGTTGGGTTACTGCCAATGGGGTTTGCCCATCTTAGCTGCAGACACCCTGCTCATTTGGTGTGATGTCAGGAAACAGAGCCAAAGCATTTGAATGAGGTGCTGCTACCAATATCGGTAGGATTTCTACAGTCATGTTTTGTCATTTTAAACCTCAACAAATCAGGACACCTTGCCTCAGATTTTGAGGCGAATGGTGAAAGGTATTTTTCTAATTAGGCAAGCTATCAAATCATCTGTTCAAACTTCTGGTAAAATAACATGGGTTAAACAGTTAATCATTCCTTTGTCTGGAGACCATTCAAAAATAAATAACATTTCTTTTAAGGTCCAGCTCCAAAAGTGATTCAAACCCTTTCTGAGGAAAATGACCATAAAGTCCTGAAACATGACAGTCAAGAATTCCACCAAGGATATTCTTCACTTAATTCTCATAATTTCTCAGAGTATCGTCCACAATATAAAAGTAGTGGAAAATCCCAGAACTAATGAGCACAATATGATTTAATGAAGATTATCTGCAAACAGCGCTATTCCGAATATATAAAAGGGAGGAAGAGGGAAGAGAAGAATTAGCAATACTATAATTAACTGGTAACTTTGGCAGGAAGAGAATTGTTAAGGAAAACTGAAACATTTTTAAAATTTAATCCTCAGAATGTTAAATGGAAATACAATAAGCATTCTCCAAAATGAATAAATATCTAAGTAAGTAACAAAAGATAATGTGGCAGTCTACAGGAGAAAGTAAAGAAAATCATTGGGACAAGCATTGCACTTTGCTAAGGTTACTTAAAAATAATATTATGAGCATACAGAGGACTTTGAAGAGGAATCGAACAAGACATTATCCATAACACTAAGACATTCTTCCAGTAATTATCTTGCACCGCACATAAAATGCATTTAATTAATGTTTATAACAAGCTTGTAAAAACATGTTGGTTTATCCTTATATGCTCACAGGAGCACAAAGATTTACTCTGCAATTTCAGTGAGACACTGACATTTCTGATGGTGACAATATTTCTTAAGTATGCAATTGTTGTGGTTCTGTTCGCCGAGCTGGAAGTTTTGTTGCAAATGTTTCGTCCCCTGGCTAGGCGACATCATCAGTGTTTTGGAGCCTCCTGCGAAGCGCTTCTTTGATGTTTCTTCCGGTATTTATAGTGGTCTGTCCTTGCCGCTTCCGGGTGTCAGTTTCAGCTGTCCGCTGTAGTGGTTGGTATATTGGGTTCAGGTCGATGTGTTTGTTGATGGAGTTTGTGGATGAATGCCATGCCTCTAGGAATTCCCTGGCTGTCTCCTGTCTGGCTTGCCCTATGATAGTAGTGTTGTCCCAGTCGAATTCATGTTATTTGTTGTCTGCGTGTGTGGCTACTAGGGATAGCTGGTCGTGTCGTTTCGTGGCTAGTTGATGTTCATGTATGCGGATTAGCTGTCTTCCTGTTTGTCCTATGTAGTGTTTTGTGCAGTCCTTGCATGTTATTTTGTATACTACATTACTTTTGCTCATGTTGGGTATCGGGTCCTTCGTTCTAGTAAGTTGTTGTCTGAGCGTGGCTGTTGGTTTATGTGCCGTTATGAGTCCTAAGGGTCGCAGTAGTCTGGCTGTCAGTTCTGAAACGCTCCTGATGTATGGTAGTGTGGCTAGTCCTTTTGGTTGTGGCATGTCCTCGTTCCGTGGTCTTTCTCTTAGGCATCTGTTGATGAAGTTGCGCGGGTATCCGTTTTTGGCAAATACCTTGTATAGGTGTTCCTCTTCTTCTTTTTGCAGTTCTGATGTACTGCAGTGTGCTGTGGCCCTTTTGAATAGTGTCCTGATGCAGCTTTGTTTGTGTGTGTTGGGGTGGTTATTTTCATAGTTTAGGACTTGGTCTGTGTGTGTTGCTTTCCTGTATACCCTTGTGGTGAATTATCCGTTCAGTGTTTTCTGTACTATCACGTCTAGGAATGGGAGTTGGCTGTCCTTTTCTTCTTCTCTCGTGAATTGAATTCCTGTGAGTGTGGCGTTGATGATCCGGTGTGTTTTTTCTATTTCTGTGTTTTTGATGATTACAAACGTGTCATCGACATATCTGACCCAGAGTTTAGGTTGAATTTGTGGTAGGACTGTTTGTTCTAACCTTTGCATAACTGCCTCTGCTATGAGTCCCGAGATTGGTGATCCCATGGGTGTTCTGTTGATTTGTTCGTATATCTGGTTGTTGAATGTAAAGTGTGTAGTGAGGCACAAGTCCAGTAGTTTAAGTATGCCGTCTTTGTTGATAGGTTCCGTGTCCTGTTTTTTGTTCTGTATGTCCAGTAAGTTGGCTATTGTTTCTCTGGCTAGGGTTTTGTCAATCGAAGTGAACAGTGCCGTCACGTCGAATGAGATCATGGTTTCTTCTTTGTCTATGTGTATATTTCTGATGATGTCCAAGAATTCCTGTGTTGATTGTATGGAGTGTTTGGATCCGCTGACCAGGTGTTTCAGTTTCTGTTGTAGTTCTTTGGCCAGGACGCGGAACCTATCAACAAAGCCTGAGCAGATGAAAACCTTCGCCTTCTCCTCTTTCCTACAATCCTATATTACTGGTATCTGAAGTGTCATGCCAGTCTCAGTCAGTGTGTCACTGCTCAACTATATCCTGGCACCAAGTGAAAGCTTAATTAGCAGGAGATCCTGGGATAAGTTGTCTCATTTTCATCCTGCTTGCAGTAGGAATTTGAACCTCATTGGCAGCCATTGATTACTACTACATGGGTAACAAATGGCCTTCCTAAGTATGTTTCTAAATGACCCTTAACCAATCTTCAACATGTCTTCTTTTGTATTTCATTGTCAATGGATATATTCCTGGGAAACACTCCAGCTACATAAAGGAGCTTATGGTTTTTTCTTTCCTTATCTGTTTCTAAGTAAGCAGAATGTTAAATGGAGAGATGCATTGCTCTATATTAAATCCATTTCTCATGTGATCTTCCCAGCAGGAACAAAGGTTGGACCTTACCAGTGATGCTCACATTCTCTGAAATTATTTTTGAAACTTTATTACTTCCAGAAGATGAATTTTGAAAGTATAGCAACAAAAGTGAAGACTTTATGACAGAAAAAGAAAAGTTTTGCATTCTGCCAGCATGTCTGTGAGGGAGAAAGGTTGATAGAGAATATCTTCCTTTACTCAATTAGATCAAGCAGTTGTTGCAGGAAATTGAAAGGTTTCTCTAACCATAGCATGAAGACCATTCAGGTAGTGACAGACATAGAACGACAGAAGTAGTTGAGACCATTCACAGCAGCACTAACATACAGCGGTGCTGATAAAGGCTTAATTGCTTCATCAGAAGTGTAAAGCTTTACACAGATGTTTATGATCCCATGCCAAGTGCTTCCTGTCACTTGATGATCTCTGCTCAAAGTAAACTGGTGAGTCAGGCAATGACTGAAAACTACACAGTTCAATTGCTGTTGGCTATGAATTAGAAACTGATTGCAGATTAACAGGCAAAAAAATCCTATTCACAGAATTAAATCTGGTTTGTCTTGTAACATGGAAACAAAGTTAAAAGATTACTTTGATAACCTTCTTAGTTAGCTCAGACCAGCAACCATTCAATATTATCATTCTCTTGGAATGTTTTAATCCAAAAAGATGGATTCTTCATCTTCTTTACACAACACGGCCATATTTCATGAATTTTAAAATCCTTCACTCAGTTTATATGCAATTGTTGTGTGATAGCCAGCAGTACATTTGGCAGGTCTGTGCCTGTTTTCCTCACAGCCATCATTATACTGTTTATATTGTCCATCACTCCACTGCTCTCTGCGTGCACCTGCTCTGGGAGTTATAAGTTAACTGTTCGGAGGCAAGAGCTATTGACAAAGGCTCAGCCAAAGGATAGTTGGAAACAATTGGTTCATGACACCTCATAGGATATCACATTTGGCTGTGGAAATTTGTTGCAACAAGAACTGTTCTGATGAATAATCATTGGACTCGAAACATTAACTTGTTTTTTCACTCCACAGATGCTGCCTGATTTGCTGAATTTCTCTAGTACTTTCCACCTTTGGTTAAGATCTCCAGCCTCTATAGTTTTTTGTTTTATATTAACATATTTAAGGCTTCTGTTTTGTGATTAGAAGCTTAGACTTTAAGAGACTGCTTTGGGGATCACAGAAACTAGTATCTGCAAAGATAGTTGAGCAAGTTTGCTTTCTGGCATCAAGGTGATCATTGAATCAGGAGACTGTAAATATGCAGAAGTGTCACTATGAAAACTGGCATCATTTCCCATTCCTATTACATGAACTGCAAGTGAATTTTGAATTTCATTACACTAACCAAAATGTTTTAGTCCTTCTCTGGCAGGTTGTCTTTTGCCTATATCAATTATTAGTCAGAGAAACCAACCTTCTCATTTATCTAAATTCAACAGAGTGTCATGAAGGGTAATGCCTTTCTGATTAACTTAGTTACATTTTCTGAGATGATCATCTGAGGTGTGGATGTTGTGTTATCTATGTATGTTCTCTATAGTGACTTCTAAAAGGCATTTGAAACTATTCTACACGAAATATATAAGAAAAATGAAACTCCAAAGAGATAATGTGGATGAAGATAATATTCTGATTTGAACTGGTAATTGGTCAGGGGATAAAATAATACAGATAAAGCGAACGTTATCTGACGGGTATGTTGTGACAAGCATTGCTCCCTGGTGATCTATGGTCTCAGCTTTTTGCTAATTTATTACTGATTTGAAAGAAGTAATAGAAAGGTATATATCTAAGTTTGCAGATTAACCAGATCATGAGATGGAGTAATTAGGATCAGGAACTTATAATTGGGCTTAGATGGGCACAGAAGTTAAGGAATATTGGCCTTTATGTCAAGGATATTATAGCATTAAAGTGAAAACTGATGCTTCAGTTGCACAGCATCTTGCTTAATCTCCATTTAGAATACTGCATTCAATTTCGTGACTTTTAGGCCTTGGAAAGGGTACAACACAAAATCACCAGAATGAGATCAATGCGTTATTCTTTTGAGTTCATTAAGTTAAAGGTGATCCAATCAAGGTATGTAGAATTATAATAAAAGGATTAAACACACTTGGAACTGTGTGATACATCTGGTAATCACGTCCAGTTGAGGATTAATTAAACAAATTAAGTCAGCAGAGACGGAAATATATCAACAAACGTTGCTGTAAAAGGTCTTCAACATTGCCATCTGTGAAACAGAGTATCTTGTGTGTGACAACTATGGTAATGATAATCTCTTTTACGACAGAGAATATTTGCAATGGGATGGAACATATTCCTTTGTTGACTGTCTTCCTTCTGCTTCTACTACAAAAAGAGTAGAATTGATTTTTCATGTATCCTGTGCTGGATTTTAAAACCTAACACAGGATATATGGTTTCTTATGTATCCTGTGTCCGGTTTTCAAACCCTAACACAGGATACATAAGAAATCAGTTCTACTCTTTTTGTGGTGAGAAAGGTATTTGATGAGGTAGGACGATGGTGGGTGGGGATCCCTGAGCAGTTGGAAACCTGAGGCATGCTGAAACTGTCAGTATTTCCCTGGTTCTTTACAAATAAACTCACACCTTAACGATTCTACAAACTCTGGTAGGGATCTGGGTTGGAAAGCAGCAACAGGCAAAATCTTACCACAAATTTTGGAATATGTTTGTGGAATTCTGGGGACCATTTTGTGAGTACAATGACCTGCTCTTGAGAGAAATTATTTTTCAAAAGCATTTTGAATTTGTTCCTCTTCTCTGCCATTTTAAAAGAATAATTGTGTCTTTTTGATGAATCATACATATGCATTTTCAATACTTCCTCATGTTTGCTCATAGGATAGTTCAGTTTGATTACATTTTCCTATAACAGGGAAGCAAGAGTTTTATAGAAATTCAAGGCAAGATGTGATGATATAATTCAGATTTCGGGCTTCTTAAAGCTGGACAGTTATGGCTAGACGATCAATGCCAACCTCACAGGAGCAGGAGCAAACAGGAACAGGAGGTTCAAAGCAGAGCAGCAGAGCTACGTAATATTTCTTTCTTCTTTCTGACCTAGTGCAGACCTTGGGCTTGTTTTTTTCTCACCAAGCCAACTGACCCCCAATCTACCCCTGTGTACCTTCTACCAGTTACTTGGCTGCTGGACAGTGTCTCTGCGGCTGCCAGTTGTAGTACCTTGCTGTTCTCACCTGATCCCTGCCCACTGGCTTGACATCATTGACACTGTGTCTATAAAGAAATTTAATCTGGCCCGTTTCAATCAACCCGAGCAGTAAGTATGTCCACAATAGCAAAGAATAAGTATAAACTGTGTGGCAGTTATTGATAACTTTAGGCATCCTTCTTTGATACATTACAGGATAAATGAAAATGTGACCACAGAGCTTGGCTTGCATTATATTTGATTGGAAATAGCATAATTCATAGAACTGCGGTCACAAGAACAAAGGAAGTTGCAGAGGTGGTAGAAGAGGTGTGGTAGACTGTGGTACAGGCGATGCATCAAAGAAGTGTGATCCTATTAGGGACAAGAGCACTGCTAAACAGCAAATGAGCCAATATGGTCACCCCACCTCTACACCACTCCCTGATTGTTGCCTTTGAGAGAAATATGGTGGTATTTGCAGCAAAATGAAGGTGAATGTGTTCCTTATTTTCTCACACATTTTGTGCTGAGGTCCATCAGCATCATCAGCAATAGTCAGACTGAAGTTTAAAATTGCTGTACCCTCCTAACACAGCAATTTTCACTTTGTATGTATTCTTCCATTTTGGTTATGCTGTATGGGCAGCATTGTTCTTGGAAGCTGCCGAAGCAGGCTAAGATGGATTCGCACTGAGTTCAAAGGTCATGAATGCAAAAATAAGTCTGTGCACCTATGAGTCATCTAATGTCTTTCTTTCCCTTCAAATAATCTAGGTACCATGGAACATCCGACAACTCTTGCTTCCTGAACAGCAGTGCTAATGATATATCAATGATGAGATTTCTTCTGATTGAATTTAAGTTATTTTTATATATATATATATATATATGTGTGTGTGTGTGTGTGTGTATATATATATATATATATATATATCTCACTTTACTACAGTCAATTCTTAAATAATGTGATGGTTGTATTCTTATGCAACCCTGAGTTACAGAAAAATCACACTTTATAGACAGTACTTAAAGTGTTGGCGCTGTCATTGCAATACAGCCAACACACATTTTAAAAGTTTGCGCTTTAAAAATAGCAGCTCCAATTCATCAATCATGTTACATCGAATTCACATTAATGAAACACATGTTATAACAGGTCAAACGCATTAAACATGTTATCACCTGTATTATTGCCTGAATCACTCAATTGAAAATTGATATAAATTGACATTCCTAATTCATTGACCATAGTTTACTGTATGTAATGCCTTCCTGGTAAAGCCTTGCAAAGTATACTCTATGAGCTGCTGACCTGTTTTTAACCAACATATTATTGATAGGCATATTCTACATACTTCTCTGTGAATTCAAGTAGAAATCTTTCATGTGGAATGATCTCAAAATATTTGTGCTTGTTTAAATAAATAAATTTATATAAACCATTTGAATGAGATTACAGGAGGCCTGGTTAGTAAGTTTGCAGACGACTCCAAAATTGATGGTATAGTGGACAGTGAAGAAGATTATCCAAGATTAGAAAGAGATCTTAATCAATTGGGTCAATGGGCTGAGGAGTGGCAGATGGACTTTAATTTGGATGAATGTGAGGTATTGTATTTTGGTAACACAAACAAGGACAAGATTTATACAATTAAGGTTAGGGCCCTGGGTAGTGTTGAGGAACAGAGAGACCTAGAGGTTCAGGTACATAATTCTTTAAAATTTACATCACAGGCAGACAGGTTAGCTAAAATAGAATATAGAACACAGACCAGTAAAGTATAGGAACAGACAAGAACTTTGGCCCACAATGTTGTGCCGAGTTAAACTAATTAAATGAATCTCTCTGTTTGCCCATGGTCCATATTCCTCCATTCCTTGCTTATTCATGTGCCTATCAAAAATCTGCTTAAACACCGCTATCATATCTGCCTCTACTAATATTCCAGGCAACTCATTCAAGACATCTATCACTCTCTGTGCAAAAGCATCTGCCTGCCATATCTCCTTTGAACTTTCCAGCTCTTACCTTAAATGCATTCCCTCTAGTATTAGACATTTCATCTCTGGGAAAAAGATTCTGAGTATCAATCCTAACAGTGCCTGCCATAATTTTATAACCTTCCTATAAACTTCTATTAGGTCTCCTCCCAGCCTCTGCCGCTCGAGTGATAACAACCGTAGTTTGTCTAGCTTGCCCTTATGGCTCATACCCTCTAATCCAGGCAGTATACTGGTAAACCTCTTCTACACCTGCTCCAGAACCTCCATTTCCTGTAATGTGGCAGTTCAGAAGGCATTTAGCATGCTTGTCTCATTACTTAGACCTTTGAGTATAGGAGTAGGGATGTCATGTTGGGGTTGTGCAGGATGTTGATGAAGCCTTTCTAAAGTACTATATGCAGTTCTGCATGCCCTGTTATACAAACAATATTATTCAACTTAAGATGGTTCAGGAAAGATTTTCCAGGATGTTGCTGGGACTAACGGTCTTGGGATATAACAATAGATGGGAAAGAATGAGACTTTTTTCACTGGAGCGTAGGAGGTTGAGGGGTGAGCTTATTGAAGTTTATAAAATCATAAGGTGTATAGATAAGGTGAATGACAAGGGTCTTTTCTCTTCGATGTGGTAGTGCAAAACTGGGGGGGGGCATATTTTTAAGCTGAGAGAAAAAGATTTAAAAAAGGACATGAGAGGCAAACCTTTTCCAAAGACAATGGTTTGTGTGTGGAATGAACTGTCAGAGTCAGTGGTAGATGGAGGTACAGTCACACGTCTAAAATCCATTCCATACATTCATGAATAGAAAAGATTTGGAAGGATATGGGCCAAGTGCAGGCAGATGGGGCTTGTTTAGTTTGGGAACATGGTCAATGTGGACTGGTTGGACCGAAGGGTCTGTTTCCGTATTGTATGACTCTATGACTCTAAGCAATACTATAGAGACTGGCTTGGCTTAATTACTTTATCTGTAAAATTATTATAGAAAGCAAAGTGACTTATATTCATGTTAAAGCAGAGTTATTAAAACAGTTCTTGTCTGTTAGTGGCATCAACTCATACTGCTTTGTAGGTGATCTGTTGCTGATTAAGACCACTTGTGACAATGCTGTGTGCCAGGGAGGAAAAAGAGGTGTTACCAAAATATGTGTAATGAGATTGCACTTTGATCACAATAGTGTAATGTGTTAAGTATTTCACTGCAGTCACATTTGGCTTAAAATAATGGATTCTACAAAACAAGGAAAGAAATAGAGTTGCGCTTGTATTACTGCATACTGAAGGTTAAGGATGTAGTTGATTATCAAAGTGCACCCACGAGTCATTATCTCAGTCAACAGAACAAAAGTCTACTCCATCATAGTTGAGCTATTCTTCCATTTCAGTATATTATTATCTTACTTAAATCTTTCAGGACATTCAATTTCAGCACAATATTTTCTCAAAGTCTTTTTAAACAGTTGCATTTAATTATAGTAATGAACTCCTTATAGACTGAATATTTTAAGCTTTGAGTCTTTGAGTTTCTTTCCCTTGCCTGCTCTCTCATTCTCCCCATTTAAGCCAAAGCTTTACCCTTTTGCTTCTTTTAAAACACAGCTCCCTGTATTTAACTGGGTAATGGGATTTATGATTTTGTTTACATCAGTATCCATGGCAATGCACCATAAAAGATCAGTTGCTTGGCAACTTTGTATTGTGAAGCTGCAATGGAGGATGGAATTTTTTGTGTCTCTGAAGGGAGGGCTTGAGGAATAATGAAAACTTCTGCTCATACTTCTGATGAATGCTTTTATTTTCAAGGTCAACTAAATGTTTTTTCAGCAAAGACTAATGCACTTTTCACCAAAAGATGCACCGTAAAATGTTTCCGGAAGATTATCCTGTCTCAGAGTTGGGGACAACAGCTTAAGAAGTTGTTTTGCTCTTTGCTTGTTATTGGAAAATTAGGTTGAAACTAACTGTGGGATTGTAGTACGGGTATAACTCTCACTCTTTTACTGATCTTTTCCGCATTCATTAGCAAAGACTCTTCAATGAACAACTTTATTTTAAAACACATACTTTGAAAGGAATTTGTTTGTATAATAGATAAGCTTCTAGTAATGTTATTTAAATTCTCAATACAATAGTTGTACTCTTAATCAAACAATAGCAATATTTTAGTGAGGGACATTTACAGTCAACAAACTACTTAAATTGTTCTTTCAATTTTTACACACTTTACATTTCAAACTTATTGCTTTCCAGAAATTAATTAGAATAAGTATGTTTCTGTATATTACACAATCTTTTTAAAGCAGGTTGCCATGGGGACAGTTGGTTTCTGTTGTGAATGTACATTTGTGCTTTGTTTATTATTGCAACATAATATAAATATATCTACTAAGTTGAGAATTATGCCTTTTTCTGAGTTTTGCTAATAACAATATGTTTTACTAAGCAATAATAATTAAACCACATTACAATGTCAGTTTACAATGTGTGCCATTGCTCTTTATCTTAGTGCATTAAACACTTGTATCAACAAATTTTAACGTGGCAATAAACAGTTAATGCAAAAAATACCTACATTTTTTCAGATAAATGATCCTTAAACAAGAGTGCAAATATTATCTTAATTTTCAATCTAAAATGTTTATGCTGATTCGGTATTAATGGATAATTATTTCTATAATTCACATCATAATCATGGGCAAAAACTAAAGAAAGAACTTGCAGTTTTTTTTTTACCTCAGGTATCCTATTGCTCTGCAGTATTCCATTTTTATACCTATAATGGTCTCCTCCAGCTCAAGAATACCCATGTTTTCTTCCAATAAAAAATGAGAAATTTGCAGTCTAATGCAATCATACATAAATAAAAAGTACATTTTTGAACTATTCATTGTAAAGACATTTGAGACAAACATAAATCATGAACAGCAAGGGAAGAACTTGGTTGATCATGCCTAATTTTCAGATCCATCTCATTTTAATGTATTGCTAGTTTCCTTGCCAGAGATAAGTTTGAATTGAGATGCACTGCCTTGAGGATTTTCAGAGTCAGGATGGTTATCTGTGGACCTAAAGATGCTCAAACTGATATAAAGTATTTGATGCTGAAACTGAGTGCATGAACAAAATTGACAACCTTCATTAACACCGATAAGAATATATAAAAATGCTTCATTAAGCAGCGATGGTTGCAATGTCCACAAGCTCTTCGCTGTTGATGTCTGTAATATATTATAAAACCCTGTTAATTATCAGCTCTAAAATCCTGAGGCTGATTTTCTTTTTCCCTTCCCCTCCCCTCTCATCTCCGCCTGAGCATAGGTTGCTTGGAGCACTCCAGGTGTGCACCCAAAACAAAGGATCTGCACCTACCCGTGTCTTGGGGTCAGTGAATTTAAGTATCACAGGTTTATGCCAGCTGTGCACACTGACTACAATTTAACCTGCACTGATTAAAGGGAGGAACTTCTATTACTGCAGTTAGCTAGAAAGGCAAAGCGCTTTTATTGGGAGCTTGGAGGTCTGCATTTGAAAAGAAGTTTTTTTTCTGGAAGCAACTTGTGATATTTGCCCACAATAATCAAAGAAGCAATATATTCATTATGATGCTACTGGAAATGGTGGAAAGTGAGGAGATGCATTTTTTTCCTGATGTGACAAAAAAAAGTCTCATACAGGCTAACTGAGGTCAGCACTGTCCAGAGACACTGAATAATTCAGCAATCTCTTTATTAGTAAGGTAGTCTGTAGCCACACCTGAGTTTTTACTGATGCTGTAAATAACAGAAAAATGAGGCTAGAGTGGATAATTAAATGCTGTTTGCACCATTCAGGCAGAATTGGACTGGAACTGACTTTGACAGTGGAGGTGGAACTCATAGGAGTCTGAACAATGTGGACTATGGCAGGATCTGTGGCAGAATTGGACAGGAAGTCTGACAAGACCAATCTCAATGTTAGGAGCATCTCACGACATCTTTTAAACTTTTACCAAGCAATGGGGTAAGGTTCTTAATATGGGAGTCAGAGCAAGTACATGGCAAATTCAGCCTTCCGCTGGCTGCAAAGGGTTGTTACTGCAGTTGCTCAGCACAAAATAGCACCTCAGGAAAGGATGCATGGGTACTTGCTACACACACACCTTATCAATGAACATTGGCATCCAACTCCTGTCATACCTTCCAATCATCACAGCATCTCTCCCATTCACTTGCAGACTTCTGAGGAAGTACAGACTTGTGTTTCAGTGCGCACCAGCAATCAGCATTGAAAGATCTAGCGCACAGATTACACTAGGCTGAATCTTGGGGCAGTTTGCTTGCCTTCTTTGCTTGTGTTCACTTAGGGCATACCTGCATGCTCACAGCACCATGCTTGCAATCTGTGCCATGCTATGCCATGTCAGTTAGCATGTGGTGCTTCAACCAGAGTCAATCTCGTCAGTAAGCCAAAGTTTATCAATGCTGACATATCAAAGTGCTCTTTTATGCAGACTCACAAATGCATGTCAGGTTTGTCAGTGGAAATCTCTTTACGGGAAGAGAATATCTTGCTGTACTGCACACCAAAACATCAATCTAACAATTGCAGCATATGGCAGTTACCTGCACAGCACACACACTTTATGTTTACTCAAACAAGTGAACTCAAGTAAGGATGTTATGGAGAGTAACTCAAGATGCCTGGAGGCTATGCAGAACTGCATCCAAAGACAGGATAGGCTTATTCATATGCATTTCAATGTATGGCTCGCTGTCCAGTACAGATGCTGGGTGAGTGGATACATGGAAGGAACAGAGGAGACATGGGTGTCACCAAGGGGGTAGAGGGAATGCATACAGATGAGGGAGTGTTCAGAAGTACGGATGAGAGGGCGTAATAGCCTTTAGTATGACAGGAATTAAATCTCAGAGAGCCAAAGTGAGCCTTATAACCCACCTCTGCAAAGCTTCCAGATCAGTGAACTTAATTCAATCCCACTATTGTCTAGCTGTGAGAGACCGAATGCTCTGGTATCTTCTGCCAGATGGCAGGAGGAGAAGAGTTTGAGTGAGGGGTGTGTGGGATCTTCCACAATGCTCTTAGCTTTTCATGCAGCTTATGGTGTAAATGTCTGTAATGGAGTGGAGACCCTGATGATCTTCTCAGCAGTCCTCATTGCCTGTGGGTAGGGTCTTACAATCTGAGATGGTGCAATTCCTGAACCAGGCAGTGATGCAGGAGCTCAGGATACCCACAATGAAGCCCCTGCAGAATGTGGTGAGGATGGTGGAGTGGGAGGTGGGCTTTCCTCAACCCGTGCAGAATGTAGAGACACTGCTGGGTTTACTTGGCTATGGAGCTGGTAAATGTGTTGCTGGAAAAGCGCAGCAGGTCAGGCAGCGTCCAAGGAGCAGGAAAATCGATGTTTCGGGCATAAGCCCTTCTTCAGGAATAAGGATGGTGTGCCAAGAAGGCTAAGATAAAAGGTAGGGAGGAGGGACTTGGGGGAGGGGCATTGGGAATACGATAGGTGAAAGGAGGTTAAGGTGAGGGTGATAGGCTGGAGAGGGGGTGGGGGCGAAGAGGTCGGGAAGAAGATTGCAGGTCAAGAAGGCGGTGCTGAGTCCGAGGGATGTGAATGAGATAAGGTGAGGGGAGTGGAAATGAGGAAGCTGGAGAAATCTGCATTCATCCCTTGTGGCTGGAGGGTTCCTAGGCGGAAGATGAGGCGCTCTTCCTCCAGGTGTCGTATTGCCATGGTCTGGCAATGGAGGAGTCCAAGGACCTGCATGTCCTTGGCAGAGTGGGAGGGGGAGTTAAAGTGTTCAGCCATGGGGCGGTTGGGTTGGTTGGTGCAGGTGTCCCAGAGGTATTCTCTGAAATGTTCTGCAAGTAGGAGGCTTGTCTCCCCAATGTATAGGAGGCCACATCGGGTGCAGCAGATGCAGTAAATGATGTGTGGAGGTGCAGGTGAATTTGTGGTGGATATGGAAGGATCCCTTAGGGCCTTGGAGGGGAGTAAGGGGGGAGGTGTGGGCGCAAATTTTGCATTTCTAGCGGTTGCAGAGGAAGGTGCCGGGAGTGGAGGTTGGGTTGGTGGGGGGGTGTGGACCTGACAAGGGAGTCGCGGAGGGAGTGGTCTTTCTGGAATGCTGAAAGGAGAGGGGAGGGAAATATATCCTTGGTGGTAGGGTCTGTTTGGAGGTGGCAGAAATGACAAAGGATAATACAATGTATCTGGTGGTTGGTGGGGTGGTAGGTGAGGAACAGTGGGGTTCTGTGCTGGTGGCGATTGGAGGGGCGAGGTTCAAGGGCGGAGAAGTGGGAAGTGGAGGAGATGAGGTGGAGAGCATCGTCAACCATGTCTGAGGGGAAATTGCGGCCTTTGAAAAAGGAGGCCATCTGGGTTGTTCGGTATTGGAATTGGTCCTCCTGGGAGCAGATGCGGCAGAGGTGAAGGAATTGGGAATATGGGCTGGTGTTTTTACAGGGGGCAGGGTGGGAGGAGGTGTAAGCTAGGTAGCTGTGGGAGTTGGTCGGTTTATAATAAATGTCCGTGTTGAGTCAGTCGCCTGAGCTAGAAATGGAGAGGTCTAGGAAGGGGAGGGAGGAGTCTGAGACAGTCCAGATATATTTGAGGTTGGGGTGGAAGGTGTTGGTAAAGTGGATGAACTGTTCAACCTCCTCGTGGAAGCATGAGGTAGCGCCGATACAGTCACCGATGTAGCAGAGGAAAGGGTGGGGGGTGGTGCCAGTGTAGCTGTGGAAGATGGACTGTTCCACATATCCTGCAAAGAGGCAGGCATAGGTGGGGCCCATGCAGGTACCCATGGCGACTCCCTTGGTTTGGAGGAAGTGGGAGGATTGGAAAGAGAAGTTGTTCAGAGTGAGGACCAGTTCAGTCAGTCGAAAGGAACAAGGTGAGATTCTCCACCAGGTGTCCGCCAAGAAATGTGGTGCTCTTCATGATCTCCATGGGGGAGCTATCGATATCCAGCAGAGAGTAGTTCCTCCATGCACTCCTGAAGTCAACAGCTATCTCTCTCGTCTTGTCCACATTCAGAGACAGGTTGTTGGCTCTGCATCAGTCCATTAGCTGCTGCACCTCCTCTGTGTATGCTGATTCGTCACTCATGCTGATGAGATCCACTACAGACATATCATCAGCAAATTTGATGATGTGATTCAACCGTTGCATCGCTGTGTGTCAACAGGGTGAACAGGAGTGGACTGAGAGTGCAGCCCTGGGCGGGAGGCTCTGAGCTCAGTGTGATGACGTTGGAGATGCTGTTCCCAATCCGAACTGATAGGGGTCTCCCAGTCAGGAAATCCAGAATCCAGTTACAAAGAGATGCCCAGGGAAAAGACCTTGTCTATTTATCCTATCTGTGCCCCTTAGGAGTTTATAAACCTCTATAATGTAAGGGAAAACAGCCCCAGCCTTTCAGCATCTCCCTATAGCTCAAACTGTCCAACCCTGGCAACATCCCTGTAAATCTTCTCTGAACTCTTTCAAGTTTCACAACATCCTTCCGATAGGAAGGAGACCAGAATTGCACGCAATATCCCAAAAGTGGCCTAACCAATATCTTGTACAGCCGCAACATGACCTCCAAAGTCAATGCTCTGAACAATAAAGGAAAGCATACCAAACGCCTTCTTCATTATCCTATCTCCCTGCGACTCTACTTTCATGAAACTATGAACCTTTTCTAATCATAGGCTGGCCAATTAGCAATGCTACTACTGTATGCATAAGACTACTCTGTTATAATCTCTTCAAAAGGAATTTTTGCAGCCTGTGGCTGGCAGAGGAATGGCAAGAAATATACAAAAGGAACATGTGACATTAAGAAACAGGAGCAGACGTAACCCATTCAGTCTCCATTCAACAATTTCATGGCTGATCTGCCCTAGATTTCAACTCCTCTTTCTTGACAGCTTATAGTAGCCTTGTGGTTATATCTCTGATTTTTGAAAAACATAAGCTACCTCCTCTTTAAATACCTTCAATGATCTAGCCTCCACAACGTTCTGGAGTAGAGGCATTCCAGAAATTCACTATTTCCTGCAAAAAAGAAATTCATTCTCACCTAAGTTTGAAGAGTGTTGGCTCATTTTGTAACTATGTCCCTTGTCTGGGATTCAAACGTATTTGAAGAATGATTGGGTAGGGCATTCTCCATTTTAACTTTTCTCAGAAAAAATGAAAAAAAATCTGAATCTTGACGTAGAGATAAAAATATCAATTTTCCCTTTCAGACTTTAACCATAAATTCTGAATCTTGCCAATAAGTGGCTGATATCTTATTTCCATGCATTTGCTTTTAACTCGTAATTAGATAAGTCATTTCTATGTATCTTCCAATTCTCCCCTGCTCTCCAAAGAAACAAGATGGCTCCAATTCCGGAAATGACAGCCAGAGCATTAACCAGGAGGATGCAGTTCGCTGCTTATATCTTCAAATCTCCATTTTAATGTCCCTTTCACCAATGTGACCTTGAATAATTCTCTCTCCTTGATCCTTTATTCACTGAAGTTGGCATCAACAACCCATCAGCCTCACCACATTATCAACTCAGAATCTACTTCACTTCTTCAGAATTCACGCTGGAAATTCGGGATATTTTTGACTTGCATGTTCCTGTCAGTTCACTTTCACAACAGCAAGATACAGCTTGCTCATACATCAGCACAGAGTGCATCTTATGGGTTTTAGCTTCAGTTGTTAGCTTATTTGGTGCTTGCTTGAAGGTTGTCAGTCTGTGTGATTTGCTGGGTAGAGGATCATTCTTCTCTTGACCTTCATTCAGCAGGACTGCCAGATCTCTTTTTGGAAAGCAGATGCCCACTTCCACTTCTGAGACGTGATGCCTATCTAAGAGGACACTGTGTGAGGTAGCTTTTGGTTTGCATTGAATGCTGGAAGGGCTTGGCAACCACACTTTCCTGCTGTATGATTGTATGAGAAGAATGCGAACAGCATGATTGAATAATGAATGAGATGAGACATGTTGCTATGAACCATGACAGAACGCATGTCATGAAACTCCCCAAAAATAATGCCGAACATAAAAAAATGTCAAACACCAGCCCTTTGTGTTACAGCTTATTTTGAGTCAATTCTTACGTGAAAATTCAGAGTCCTTTACGAATTGTAAAATCTTTGCGAGATCTTCTGTCTGGTAAACAAATAATATTTACACTTTACATTGCTTACTTAATGAGAAAATGTATTGTTTTGCAGGGTAAGACTGCTGAGTATCAAATGGGTTTTTCTGAAGCTATATATCATTCAGCCAAGTTGCCTTGGGCCAGAGCTTCTATCCATCAATTTAATGACAAAAAGTAGACATTCACTATCTGTTCTGCAATTTTCTGGTTTTGTCCATCACCTTTAGTCAAACAGTAAAGGCTTTCAGTTCCATGCATTTTTATTTTCAATTGATCCTCCTTCTGTATGGTGGAGAGCTGCTTTTCACAGGAATCTGAATGGCCAATAAGTGGTTGTGGGTAATTCAACTGTGAAGAAGCTTACAGTCAGCTTGGTCCTGTTCTCACCTAATGTCTGCAAACAAACCATTTCCAGCAGGGGTCACTGAACAGTAGCCTGTAGCAGGAAGCCAGGTTCATTTTCTGAGATCATTGAACAGGATTATTGTATTCCAGTTGGTTGCAAGCAACTGACTTAATCCAGACCAGCAACAAACTTGGAATTTATTAATAGATGTAGTTTTGCGCTACACTCAAAGCAAGTAGTGATTTGAGATATACTAAGGAACTGGAGAAGCTCAATACAAATTGGATAAGAGTACATTCTATCTTAGACATTATACTGGAGAATCATTGGTAACATTTTATTCCGATTCCTAGAGATGATCGTTTGAGCATGTGTGTGAATAAGATTTCTCTTTTTTCAAACGGGAAGTTTTTATTTCTTTCAGAGGGCCAGGAGTTTGTGGAATTTTCTTTCCCAAAAAGCAGTGGGGGTCAAGTCATACAATCACAGAGATATACAGCACAGAAACAAGCCCTTCGGTTCAACTAGTCCATGCTGACCAGATATCCTAACCCAATCTAGTCCTATTTGTCAGCACTTGGCCCATATCCCCTTAAATATCTTCCTACTCATATACCCATCCAGATGCCTTTTAAGTGTTGTAATTGTACCAGCTTCCACCACTTCCTCTGGCAATTCACTCCATACATGCACCACCCTCTACGTGAAAATGTTGCTACATAGGGCCCTTTTATATCTTTCCCCTCTCACCCTAAACCTATGCCCTCTCGTTCTGGACTCCCCCATCCCAGGTAAAATACCTTGTCTATCTACCCTATCCATGTCCCTCATGATTTTATAAACCTCTATGAGGTCACCCCTCAGCCTCCGACACTCCACGGAAAACAGCTAGCCTGCTCAACTGCTCCCTTTAGCTCAAATCCTTCAACCCTGGCAACATCCTTGTAAATCTTTTCTAAACCCTTTCAAGTTTCACAACATCCTTCTGATGGGAGGGAGACTAGAATTGCACACAATATTCCAAAAGTGGCCTAACTAATGTCCTGTACAGCTGCAACATGACCTCCCAACTCCTATACTCAATTTTCTGACTAATAAAGGAAAGTATACCAAAGGCCTTCTTTACTATCTTATCTACCTGCGACTCTACTTTCGAGGAACTGTGAACCTTCACTTCAAGGTCTCTTTGGTCAGCAACATTCCCCAGGACCTTACCATTAACTGTATAAGTGCTGCCCTGATTTGTCTTTCCAAAATGCAGCACTTCACATTTATCTGAATTCATCTGCCACTCCTCAGCCTACTGACCCATCTGATCAAGATCCCATTGTACTCTGAGGTAACCTTTCTCGCTATCCTCGACTTTTGGTGTCATTTGCGAACTTACTAACTATACCTCCTATATTCACGTTCAAATCGTTTATATAAATGACAAAAAGCAGTGGATCCAGCATTAGTGAAGTTATTCAAGTTAGAATTAAATAGATTTTTATGGACAAGGAAGTCACAGATTTTAGGTAGTTTAGGTGGAGCTGAGGCCACCACCCGATCAGCCATACTCTGATTGAATGGCAGAGCTGATGTGAAGGTTGCTATGGCCTATTCCTGTTCCTAACACCTGTATTCCTCTGACAGGAATAATAAATAGGCAGAATTATTGGGAATGACTTCCTTTATGAGTTGCGTTACATGGTCTAAAAATTTGAACTTTAACTTCAGATACAAACAAATTTCTGAAACAGAGTCTAACCTTAATGACTAATTTACTCAGTTTTTCATTCTTACCTGTAAATAAGCAAACATCTATGGATGATAAATCACATATACTTTCAGACTGAGAACTCCCCCTATACAGATTAATAATTAATTATCTGATTAGAGGCATCGAGTCCTATAGCACAGACATGGACCTTTTGGCTCAAACTAATTTGATTATAGCAATTATTCACTAACCTGTGCACTATATATGCAAAATATTTATTGATTTGGAGATGCCAGTGTTGGACTGGGGTGTACAAAGTTAAAAATCACACAACACCAGGTTATAGTCCAACAGGTTTAATTGGAAGCTGCCACAACCACTTGATGAAGGAGCAGCGCTCCGAAAGCTGGTACTTCCAAACAAACCTATTGATCTATAACCTGGTGTCATGTGATTTTTGAAAACATTTCTTGGCTTATATTTGTAAAGAATGGCTGGTGTTGAGTAAGGCGATTGTGTAAGTTGAAAGACTAGAAGTCAATTCCATATGGGAGTTCCAGGAAATTGAGCCAATTGCCAGAAGTATGTTGCCAGCATTACTGTGGAAGGAGAAAGTAATGTTATCCAGAGCCCTCATCTAAAATAGGTGACATATTCTTTATATATGCAATTAAAAGATCCAATATCTGTTCCAGTACTCCTTCTCAAAATTGTTCAATCTGAATGATGCTGGTGCAGAACTGGCTCAGTTTAAGATATCAGACCTGACACATGATTGAACCAGCAGCCTGGAAAGGGACAATTGATGGCTGCCACTAAAGTGATACAAAATCTTCATCCAAATACAGAACCATGAAGATAATGGATGGTTTACTTGGACAAGAGTCAGGCTAAATTGAGAAACTATAGGAAATAGGGTTTTTGGGGGAAAAAAAATCACAAGGTTGGGAGATGGTTTTTGGATGAATAGGCAGGTGAGCGTTTGGTGCAAGTGAAGCAAATTACCTACGTCTGCTCCTACTTCTTATGGTCTGACAATCCATCTCCTATCCACCCACTTCCAGTTTTAACAGGGACAATGCAGGTCAGGAGCAAATAGCCAAGTAAAGCAGGAATCTGGATCCAGCAGGTAAGTGGCAAGACACTGACCACCTGGAATCAGCATCCATCCTCTCACCATAGCCACCTAGATTCCTGAGGCTGGTAGCACTCAGCTAGTTGGTAAAGCTTAACATCGTAGTTAAATATGAGGCTTTTTTGCCTCATTATTTTATTTAAATTGCTAGCTCACCTCCTGAGCATGAGTTGGCTATTGTTCCCTGCCTGCACTGTCTCCATTAAAACTGGAAATGAGTTGGTAGGAGATGGATTGTCAGACCATAAGTAGTAGGAGCAGGCGTAGGTAATTTGGCCCATCATGTCCAACCTGCTATTCAATAAGATCATGGCTGATCCTAATAATCTTCACTTTCCTGATTTATCCCATAAACCCTGATTTGTTTAGTGATTGAAATCTGCTTGTCTCAACCTTGAATATGCTTAACAACAGCATCGACAACCCTTTGCTGTAAAGAATTCTACAGGTTCACTAATCTATGAGTGAAAATGAAATCCTCCTTATCTTAAATAGGCAACTACTTACTCCGAGATTATATACGCTCATCCTAGGCTATCCCACGAAAGGAAACATATACTACGTCAAGACACCTGATACACTTATATGTTTCAATAACGTCACATTTTTCTAAATTCGAAAAAATACAATCCTAAAATATTTATTCTTTCCTCATTAGAAATTCCTGTGTACGTGAGGTCAATCTCATTAATCTTCTCTGGACTGCCCAGTGCCAGTGTGTCTTTCTTCAGATAAAGGGATTAAAACTGTACACTGTTTTCCAGCTCTGGTCTGACTATTGCCTTGAATAGCTTCACCTAAACCTTTCTACTTTTATGCATAATTCCCTTTGAGACAAAGGCCACTATACCAAATACCTTTCCTATTAATTGCTGCACTTGGCTGATAACTTTCTGTGAATCGTACACTGGGCCCCCAGATCACTCTGTTCTGCATTCTGTCCATCTTTAAATAATATTCAGCTTTTCTCTTCTTCCTTACAGACCTCATATTTTTCCACATTATATTCCAAATGTCAAGTCATTGCTCATTAAATTAACTTGTCTATATTCCTCTGTAGACTCTTCATGTCAGCTCCATTACTTGCCATCCCACCTATTTTTGTGTTATTTGCAAACTTGGCAATGGTACATTTGGTTCTGTCGTCTAAGTCATCAATTTATTTTGTAAATAGTAGATAACTGTGTCCTCCTTCATCTCACTTTTGTCTGCTATAAATTAGTCAATTCTCTATCGATGCCAATATTTTAGTCCCAACGCTACATACTTCAATCTTATTCATTAGGCTAAACTTGTATCCACTGCAGTTTAGAAGAATACAACATGCATAATTGAGGCAGATCGATTCAGCTGAGATGTTGAGATGCTGTTGTGCATTGTTAAGTGCGTTTAGGGCATGAGAAACATGATCCATGATTACTCTTCGCCTATGAATGTCATTTGCATATTAGATTTGATTTGATTTATTACAGTCGCATGCACCTAAGTACAGTGGAAAGCTTTGTTTTGCAAGCAATAACAGATCATAGCAAACAAGGACATACCGATCATAGGGTGCTAACCCAAAGCAAAGCATTTAAAGTTCCAACTGCATGGGATGTGCACAAGGCAAGATCAGCATTAGCAAGATCATATAACCATGCTTGTAGTATGCAGTTCAAAGATAGAACTCCTGTTGATTGGCTGCATATTCTATGGGAGGTCAAGGTATGTTTATGGATTCTAAAATGCATGACTGACTTGCATTTCTCAAAGGTATATTCAGGGCTTAGCAAGTCGTAGATAGTTTTTTAATGTCTTTCAGGGAAGAATAAGACTATCCATGGAACAGCAGGGCAGATACTGGGCACCAAGTTCTCTGTCATGTAGCATTGGAGACCTTAACCTCGGTCAAAAAGGTCCCTAAGGAAGCCAAAAGGCCCTCAAAGCACATTTACAAAGGGAATAGGAACAGGTAACATTACAGGTCAATTCATGTAATTTAGCTCCAAGGAACTGGCTGGTAGTTCCAGAAAAAAATTTAAAAAGTTAAGGTCAGTGAACATATTGTTAAATGTCATCACTCATTCATTGCACCAACAAACTCACCCACTGCTGAATTCACTACAGCACTTCAATCACCAACTGGCAATTACATTGTGTTAATATTCAGCCCCGTGAGCCTGCATCACTAATTGAGAAGATTGCACTTGATTTGATTTTGGCTTCAACTTCACTTTGCTGCCTAACTTGTAAACCCTTTGACTTCCCCGTAATTCCAGAATCACCAAGGAGGAAGTAGGAACTGAATATTGAATTGAATGATGAGCCATGGTCATATTGAATGGCAAAGCATCTTTGAAGGGCCGAATGGCCAACTCCTATTCCCATTTTTTATGTTCCTGTTGACCTCTGCATTAAAAACATTCAATGATCTTGCTTCCACTGTTCTCTGGAGAAGAAAATTCCACAGACATAAAATCCTCTGGGAGAAAGGATTTCCCTCCATCGCTATCTTAGATGAAAGACTTTGTTTTTAAATTACGTCTCTTAGTTCTGGTTTCTTGCAACTAGATAAATATTTTTGAGTATCACACTGTTAAGTCCCCTTAGAATCCCGTACATCTCAATAAGATCATCTCTCATTCTTCTCATTGCTACTAGACACAGATCAAACCTATCCACCTTTCCTCATAAAGCAATCCTTTTAGCTCAGGAATCAGTTGACTGAACCTTCTCTGAATTGTTTCCAATACAATTAAATCCCTTTTTAAATATGTAGGCCTCAACTGTACAACGGCAGCAAAACTTTCACACTTCTTCATTTCATTTCCTTTGCAATAAATGGCAATGCCAGAGGCTCAGGCAAACACTTCGGGGCCATGGGTTTAAATCCCAACTGGTGGAATTTAAATTCAATTAACAAGCTTTAAATATATAATGGTGTTGTCACATGTCATGGTGACTATGACAACTACTGGCAATCACTGTGAGAAAAAAATCTAACTGATTCACTAATGTCCTTTAAGGAAGGAAATCTGCTATCATTCTTGGTCTACATGTGAGCCTGGATCTATATCAATAGGATTGCCTCATAATTGCCCTCTGAATAACCAAACAAATCACTCAGGTTAAGTGCAGATAGGGATGGCGAACAAATGCCAGCCTTGCCAATAACAGTCTTATCCGATGGAAAACACTTCCATTTATCTTCCTAAACACTTGTTGTACCTGCTATCTTGTAATTTCTTCACAGGTGAAGATTTGAAAGGTTTATATTCATCAGTTGCAGGCCCATTGATGGCTAACAAGGCCCACCTGTATCTGGCATATCCTCCAACATCACGTGCAGACGAAGGTTTCGGGTCAAATCGATCTAACCTTCTTTTCACTTTCATGTTAGTTTTTCACACAATCTCAAAGATGTCAGTAACAGTCCTGACGTAGCATCTCCAGACATCATATTCTATGGCCATCGTGCCACTGCTAATGGTCAATGTGGTGTACACACAGGGACTTCCTCAAGAAATCCTTGAGGCATTTGCATGGGGTTCCCTGCTCTGTTTACTAGTGGTCAGCTCTCCATTCAACAAGATCATTGGTAGGTGACTGTTTTCCATCTGTGCAACCTTACCCAACCAACGCCATTGGCTTTGCAGGACGGTGGCCAAATGTGGAGTATTGAGCGCAGTTTTGGGCCCCAAATCTCAGGAAGAATGTACTGGCCATGGAATGTGTCCAGAGGAGATTCACAAGAATGGTCCCAAAAATGAACAGATTAACATATGAAGAATGTTTGAGGGCTCTGGGTTATACTCTATAGAGTCAAGGAGGATGAGGGGGGAGCTAATTGAAACCGACTGTGTTAGGGACTTGGGTTCGATTCCACCCTCGGGTGACTGTTTATGTGGAGTTTGCACATTCTCCCCTTCTCTGCGTGGGTTTCCTCCAGGTATTCTGATTTCTTCCCACAATCCAAAGATATGCAGGTTAGCTGGATTGGCCATGCTAAATTGCCCATTGTGTCCAGGAATCCTTGAGGCATTTGCATGGGGTTCCCTGCTCTGTTTACTAGTGGTCAGCTCTCCATTCAACATGATCATTGGTAGGTAACTGTTTTCCATCTGTGCAACCTTACCCAACCAATGCCATTGGCTTTGCAGGACGGTGGCCAAATATGGAGTATTGAGCGCAATTTTGGGCCCCAAATTTCAGGAAGAAAGATATGCAGGTTAGCTGGATTGGCCATGCTAAATTACCCATGGTGTCCAGGAATATGCAGGTGAATTAGCCATGGGGAATGTAGGGATGGGGGGGGTCTAGGTGAGATGCTCTTCGGAGGGTTGACGTGGACTCGATGGCTTAAATGGCCTGCTTCCACACTGTGGGGATTCTATGATATGATGAGGATGGCTTTGATGCTGGTGATGTTGGCTGTTTCAACATTTGTATTGTGATCCTGTCAGTGCAGCTTGAGGATGCTGCAGAGGCAATGTTGATAGAAACCTCTAAAAGTCGTACATGTTGGAATGGGGCCTATGACTTAGTACCAAGCTAAATGGTGGTGCGGAGCATGTTGAGTTTGGACTCTGCCCTAAGGCTGTGTTTGTTCTGCCCTCATCTGTGGAGTCTGTCAAATACATTGTTCACTGTTGATTTTCTGACTATGGTGGCATTAAAAAAGATAATGTTTCTCCAAGTAGGTAAATTGTCTTATAGCATTCAGCTCAGTTTCCTTAATGTCCACGCTTGAGGGTTTATATTCTGGTTGGGATGCAGGCTGAAACAAGACTTCAGTTTTCTTTAACCAGGTTTCTGGTCTGAAGAATAGTGAAGGTGGAGAGTAAGGACGATTGACGCCATTGGAGATTTGAAAGGGAATTGAGAGACCACAGTTGTGCTGGATTTTTTTTCATGAAACTGTTTCATTGTGGCTGGGAATCTGTGCTGGCACCCAAGTTTCTCAAGGATTTCCAAAATGTTTCTCTGTTCAGTTTCAAATGTTTTGGTCAGGTCTATCAAAGCTATGTATGAGCCTTTGTGTGGCTCACAATGCTTGCATTTTTTTCCGAGAGCACCATGTGCATCTGTCTGCTCTAAGTTTGTACTGTATGTGGGAGGTTTCCTTCTCCAATGGGTGACATGGCTAGCAAGGGCCTGCCCAGCAATAGAAAATGGTTGACACCAGGATTGTTGGAGCAAGCCAAAGTTTCTCCTTTGAACAAGGTGATGATTATGGCATCACAAAGATCCTGTTGAACTGTTCCATATTCCCAGCAGACCAGAGAAAACTAATGGAGCTTACACCATTTTCCTAGCCCTATGCTCGGCCCTGGAACATCTGGATAACAAGGACGCCTACACCAGACTCCTGCTCATTGACTGTAGCTCCACCATCAACACCATAGTCCCCTCCAGACTAATCTCAAAACTTTGAGACCTAGGTATGGGCTCCACCTTCTGCAACTGGATCCTCAACTTCCTGATCCAAGGATCCACTGTAATCAGTGAAGATAGACAGCAGCACCTCCTCCACAATAACCCTCAACACTGGAGCCCCCCAAGGATGCATTCTCAGCCCCCACTTCACTCCCTGTACACCTACGACTATGTAGCCAAATTCCAAATGAACAGCATCTGCATGTGTGCTGATGACATCACCATGGTAGGACGGATATTAAACAACGATGAGTCAGAATACAGAAAGGAAACCAAGGGCTTGGTGTCATGGTGCAGTGATAGGAACCTCTCTCTTAATGTTGGCAAAACAAAAGAACTGAACATTGACTTCAGGAAGAAAGGAGGAAGACACACCCTCACCTACATTAACGGAGCTGAGATGGAGATAGCTGAGAGCATCTGGTTCCTTGGAGTGACGATAACTGACAATCTGTCCTGGATTTCCAACGTACATGTGCCAGTCATGAAGGCACAACGTCTCTTCACCTTCAGGCGGCTCAGGGAATTCACGTGTCCATAAGGACCCTCACCAAATTTTACAGATGCCCCATTGAAAGCATATTATCTGGATGCATGATGGCCTGGCATGGCAACTGCTCTGCCCAGGAACGTAAGAAACTACAGAAGATTGTCTGCACAGCCCAGACCACCACAAAAACCAACCTTCCATCCATCGATTCCATTTAACCTCCTCATTGCAGTGGAAAGGCTGCCAACATCATCAAATACCCCTCCCACTCCAGTAATGCTCACCTCCAACCTTTTCCATCAGGCAGATGATACAGAAGCTTAAACTCATGCACCAATAGGTTCAAGAACAGCTACTTCCAGGTTGTTATTAGATGGATGAATAGACTCTCTAAGTTCCAATAATGTTGATCTTATTAATGTTGATCTTTCTTTGCACATGTCCTATCCAGTTGTAACCTGTATGTCTCGCTCTGTCTTAGTACCCTATGATCTGTTTGTTATTATTTGCTATGATCTGCCTGTACTGCTTGCAAAAAACAAAGCTTTTCACTGTACTTAGGTACATGTGATTACGATAAATCAAATGAAATCAAATGTTGGACAGTGCCACCATGCTTCAAGGCGTCAGGTGAAATTCCATCCATCCAGGGAGAGTGACGCTCTTCATCTGGTTGATGGTGGTTATGGGTCCCTCCAGAATTGGGTTCTCATCCACTTCTTTGTTAACAGGCCACGGTCAGATGCAGTTGATGGCAATATCCAGCACTGTATACCTGATGCTGTACAGTGTTTTAAAATGATCCATGACTGAGTCCTTGTTGGTGTATAATGTTTTGCTATCAGTGTGCCTGTGGAGATTTTTGTTTGAGATGCTTGTATATAGACAGATTTTAGTGCTTTCTAGAAGTTTCTTATGTCACCAGTACCATCTTCCAGTTGAGTTTGTTCCACACGTGTGACTTGCCAGTCATTTTGGATGTTCCTCAGTTTACAGTGAAGGACACTGCATGTCTGACAGGACACTGTTTTCTTCTCTTGGCTGGCTAGTGGTGCTGAGTGTGCCTGATGTGCTTTAATCACTGCCATATCTTCAATTTCCTTTTCATGTTCATCACACCAGTCCCTGTCCTCCTTGGTACTGAATCCGATGACTCAATTGGAACTATCCTTACTTCAGCTTTGTTGTGTTCTCAAAATTCACATATGGTGGAATCAATAGTGAGATCAGTTGGTCTGTAAGGTTTTATGATATCTACCACTGCAAGGTGAAGTTTGTAGGTTGCTGACTTTAAATTTCTTTGATTGGTTGTCTCTAGGTGTATTCTTACGCTTGGACTTGAATTGGAATTTTTGAGAGAACAAGCCAGCGTTCTGTAAGACAGTTGGCAATGAGCATGACTCTAGTATGTAGGACATCTCTTAAGTCATATGGTGCATCAAGGTGTAGTCTGTCAGGAGGTAGAACTTATAATAGGAATGATACCATATGATCTTGAATGATCTTTTTGTTGAAAGAAGGTGCAGGCTATGGTTTTCTGCACAATATTGCAAAAGTAGACATTCATTTTTATTGCAGCTGTCAACTCGATGATTCCTGAGTTTTCACCTCCATGCCAGTCTATCACAGCCAACTCCTGCTTTGAAATTGCCAAGGATTACAATTTTGTCCTTGGGAGGGGTTTTGTGGACGAGTTCATGGACATATGGGTAGATTTTGTTATTTTCAGTTGGATTAATCATTGGAATTGGAACATAAATACTGTTGAGAGTTACATGCTGCTGCTCTTGGAGGGGTAAGCAAAGAAACATGATTCATTTGGAATGGCAACTGGCAGGCTTGTAACTTTAGAAGCAATTGTTTACTTCACCATGAAACTGACAATGAGGGCATCATTCACCTTAAAGTCTACTTGACCAATAAGGGCATAGTCATTGTTATGTTTTGTCAAGGCCTTATCATGGAAGTGGACCTCACTTAAGGCCGTTACATCAATGTCTAGCCTGGCTAGTTCATGGGTCACCACTCTTAAACATTGTTGGCCATGACTGTTACCTCCAGCATTAGGAATTGTTCTTGTGTTCCAGCTGGCAATTTTCAGATAATTTCTTCTTTTGCATCATTTTGAATGAGGTTATGCCTTCTTCTCTGTCCCAGTTTGACTGTGCTAAGGTGAACAGTGGAGCAGGCTAAAAGGGCTGAATACCCTACTCCTATTTTGTACATTTCTGTTATGTCACAATCTGCCATCTCTGCGGGTGCCCAGTGTATGTCTGGAATGCCTGGCCTAGCACAAACATGATGCAGTTGACAACCACCTGATGAAGGAGCAGCGCTCCGAAAGCTAGTGCCTCCAAATAAACCTGTTGGACTATAATCTGGTGTTGTGTGATTTTTAACTTTGTACATCCCAGTACAACACCAGCACCTCCATATCATGATGCAGATTGTGCCAGAATTAGCTAGAAGTGGATCAGTCTCTAGTTTCCAAACTTTAGGTTGATAGCAATGATACCATTGATACTATGGAACTAAATTATGTGATGTAACAACTCTGTTCTTTCCACTTGTTCCTGCTGTCTCTCAATGAGTTGACTTCAGAATAGTTCTCCATTCTTTCACATTCCTTTAATACCTCAACGTACCCTATCTTAGTATCTCTTATATCTTACATCTCTTCACACCACTCACATTTGCTTTCTCTGTTTTCTCACCCTCTCTGCTGTACACTGATGATCAATCATTCCATCTCAATGCTTTTACCCTCTGTTACTAACTTCTCCATTCCCTTTATCTCATCTCCTTTGAAAGATTGCCAGCCAAAAGCTTTTCAAATAAGTGTTCACATTTCTCTCCCAGAATTTCTCCATTATTCTCCTTTTCTCTGACTTCTATCATTGCTTTCTTCTTTCCCCCTTCCACAATGTTAAATACCTTCTTGGATTTGAAAAATTATAAAAGAAATATACATTATTGTGAGGAGAGGTTTGGCACAATTTATGTCAGTACTTTCTACACTAGGTACTTCTTACATTTGATACTTCAAAAATCCTGTAAACACTAAGATTTCTCCCACAAATTACAAAGGACCTATTTTTGTTTAGCTTGCAAGACTTATCAATGCAGATTTCTGATCTCTCGCATCACAAGTTATGTGAGTAAATAGGTTCTACAGTCTTGGACAGGAAAAGGAATAATGTGAAGTATTACTGAACACTGTACAGTATGTTCCCTGCCTTATATTACCTTTCTTTTTTGGTATTAGTTTGTTACATGCTCTTGAAACAAAGCAACATTGGCTGAATATATGGCTTACTCCTTCGAATAATATTTTTCAACAGTGACAGTTGTCAAGGAAATTATTTCATAAGACATTTGCTTTAAAATGAATCCAAATCCATTGTATTAACTGACAAAACGAATAGTGCAGCATTAGAAAAATTGGTACTTTTTGACTGAAAGATGTATGAAATCAATACAACAAATTATTTTTGTAACCTTTTCTTGTGAGCCATGATTCCACAAGAAAACACTGTTCTGTCCATGTGAAGTATTTTTTATAGAAATGCTATGGAACATTCCATACTAAAACATTTGTGCTCTCCTGATCGTGCATAATTTTGCATTGTTTCAGGTTAAAGCCGTGCTTAGCATTTTTGAAAATGATAAATGCTTTGGTGGTCAAATGTTTTCTCCGTAGTCGGTGCCATGAAATGATTGGTCATATGAGCAAAGCTAACTTCAGGACTTTAGGAAATAATTTAGTCTGGCACTTCGACAGTGGAAAGAGGGAGGGCTGTGCTGCTGGATATGCTCAGGTGAACACACAGTTTTAGTATGGAATGTTTCACAATTCTGAGCACAATATCTAAATAGAAAGAGTTGAACAGTACACAAAAGTATATTCTCGTGAAATAGGATTGTGACTTACAAAAGAACACCAACCAGAACAGCTTGCAGTCCTGATTTCATATTCTTTCATTAAGAAGGGGATTGATAGTCCAGGACCTTGATAGTTGAAGTAAGCCCACAAGCTGAGACCCACGCTACTTATCCTAACAGCTCTAAAAGTTCTTCATCTGGGATTTCTGCAGGTCAAAACATCTTCATCTGGACTTTCCACAGTTGTAAAAAACCTTCATCTGGAATTTCTGCAGGTTTTCTTCTGTTCTAATTTCAGTTGATTTTCCAGGAAATGGCACAAACAGATAAAAACTATTTCCTCAATTATCCCCTAGTTTCTGGTGATTACAGTAGTGATAGATCAGGAAAACCCAAGGCAAGGTCTCCCCAACAATGGGTGCTCCATGAAAAGAAATAATGGATTTCTCCTATTGTCCAGCCAAAATGCACACCATACATCACCCCACAAGAGGTCATTAATTTTATTTGCTTTTGGTGATCTCCACAAAGAACAAATATGAGAAACCTATTGCAGAAGTCCCAGCTCATCACTTCTGGTAAGAATAAAATGGAAGGGCATATACAACAACTTGTATATCTATGTTCAAGATTTTCCTTTTGAAGATAGCCATTGCTGCAGTGTAGACGAAGCTGTAAGTCAATAGTGTGTATGTTTTATGTTATGGTATATTGAGCAAGACCGTTAGACTAACGGCAATGAGGAGAAGAGGTGATATGTTGGACACTCATTTTCCATGCATGACTTGGAAAGGAGGGGATTGATAGTCCAGGACCTTGATATTTGAAGTAAGCCCACAAATGGGGGAGCATTTAAAACCAAGATGCTCAAGAAGCTAGAATTAGAGGATCATAGATATTTCAAAGATTATGAGCTGGAGGAAGTTGCAGAGATAAAGGAGGGTTGTGGCTATGAAAGGATTGAGAAACAAGGATGAACATATTAATTTTGTTGGTTTGCTGAATCAATGTACTACAGCAAGCACAAAGACTATGGGTGAACAGGCCTTGGTACAAATAAATTCTTGGGCAAACTATGCTGTTAGAGGATAGAGTGTGTGAGGAATGGCCAGGAGTGCATTGAATTGTCAAGTCATAAGTTAACAAAGGCACGAATGAAGGTTTCAACAGCAGATAAGCAGAGGCAGGGAACAAGTTGGACAATGACATGGTAGTGAAAAAGAAAGCCTTAGTGATTTCATGAGAGTGTAGTTGATATTTCTTACTTTGCCCATTCAGCACTCTTCTGAGTTCTAGCTTCTTTTCTCCTCACTGTTATTCTGACTCTCCTGTTTCTGATGCTCTAATTTATTGATTATGCTGGAATTTATGACCAAGTGAGAACCCCTCCACCCAGAACATGTACAGCTGCCTAGTCTCTTATGGTAGTAACAATACGATGAGGAGGCAGGGAGAAGCCAGGGACCAGTGTCAGGAACCATGATGGTTTGCATCTGAAAACTCAGGCACTACCCTGGAAATGCTGGCTGTATGCACAATACATGGATAGTTAATATATATTCAAATAAAACTTTATATGTGTATTGTCAGTATTTTGTTAGACTGTTGTGTGTGAAACTGGGAGGAAGATGAATGGACTCATGGCCAAAAGGGGTAATTTGACTCTGCTTATCATCTAATAGGTTGATCTGAACTGCATCATTTTTCTGAGTGATAATAATACAGATTTGTAACTTTATAAAGGGAGTGCTGAATGGAGAATTATAATTCATTCCAAAAGTTCACACGAAAAGACCTGCGTATATTTATTCTTAACAAAGCATCATGTGACACTTTGTGGGACTGAACTATCAAGCACTACCAAACATAGTTAGACTAAGAATCCCCTTTCTCTTATTCAAAACTAAATTTGAACGTGGGGGTAGGGAGAGGAGGGAGAAGTATCGATTTAAAGTCATTGGTAGAAAGATTAAAGGGGAGTTAGAGGAATTTTTTTTATCCAATTACCGCTGGGGGTCTGGAACTCATTGCCTAGAGGGTTGATTGATGCAGAAACCCTCATTGGATTTAAAAAAAACTTTGATATGTACTTGAAGTGCTGTAACCTATAGGGCTAAGGACCAAGTTCTGGGTGTGGGATTAGGTTGGATAGCTCTTTCTCAGCTGATGCAGGCACAGCAGGCCCAGTGGCTGCAGGGTGGCATGGTGGATCAGTGGTTAGCACTGCTACCTCACAGCGCCAGGGACCAAGGTTTGATTCCACCCTCGGGTGACTGTGTGGAGTTTGCACATCCTTGCCATGTCTGAGAGGGTTTCATCTGGATCCTCTGGTTTCCTTCCACAATCCAAAGATGTGCAGGTTAGCTGAATTGGACATGCTAAATTGGCCAGAGTGTCCAGGGATGTGTAGCTTGGATGCATTAGTCAGGGTTAAATATAGGGTAAGGGAATGGGTCTGGTAGGTTACTCTTTGGAGGGTCGGTGTGGACCGTTTGGGCAAAAGGGCCTCTTTCAACACTGTAGGAATTCTAATTCTAACTCTAACCTTATGTGTGCATTAAGTTTTCCATCCTACTATGGAGCAACAAACATTATTGCGTTTTGAAGGATTCTGGTTCCCTGCAATAAAGCATTGTTTTCCTTCTGTGATCCAGTTACAACTTTCACAAGATCAGCTTAAACCAACAAGTCAGGAAATAAGCACTGTATTTATCTTTCTTTTTAAAAAAAAATCAAATCAAGTTTCTCCTACAAAATGCCCTGCAAAGTGACTGTGAGTAGGTTGGTAGGAAGGCTAATACAGAGTCTGACCTGGAGCAAAGAGCAGCACTGTTGGGGAAATCCCAATGACTTTACAGTGATAGTTTATGTCAGTGAATACATCTACAAATGAAATCTCTTCCCCACTGTGCTGCTAATCCTTTGTGTTGGTCAATACACCACATCCCATCACTTACCCAAACCCGGTCCTAGCCATCGGGACATATAATTAACTTTTCCTTGCCTCAATTAATTCTCACACAGTTTCCAATGATGATAGCCTCCAGACTCCTGCAGATGTTCAGTTATCAGAGGCACATCATTCAGTCACAGTGCAACAAAATTATGGAAACTCTTCCCTCTCTCTTGCAGGACAAGGTGGCATACAATTAAAGGAAATAGAGCAGAACTGGCCAGGGATAGGCGAACATGTTTCATGCAATGCCAAGACAAGAGGTGATTCTCTGCATTGTGATGCCATCTATGTCAGAGGCCATTGCAATCAGTGTCACTGATAACTTTGAGAAGAATGGTAACGTCCTTTTCTAAATTCTACAGCACCCTTTTCCCTCTATCTGGCATTTAGTCCATGATGTGACCAAAAGCAGTAAATCAGACTCGATTGAGCAATAACATTTGCTGTTTGATGTCTCAGCTTCCATTGCAGCACAGGTAGAAACTGACCAAAGTCCAGTTCTGCTTTCTCTATCAGGGTAACAGATACTGTGCTCCCACCACTGATATTTCACTCTTGCAATTTGTTCTGAACCAGCCCAGGCAACTACTGCTCCCCATGCTCATTCAGTGTGATGTACACCCCATCCCTCATGGCCCAGAGCAGTTTGGGAATGTCTTTCTAAGCCATCTGCATTTTCCATGCTGCAGCCACTAGGGTGGTACTATATTGATAAGGCAAAGCACCAATCGCTCCAGGCACCATGGGGATTTCTTAGGGTGCATGGTTTATTTTTGTTTGTTGAATAGAAATGTTGTTCGACAAATATGTTTTGAAAAGGGTTTTGTTGGAATATTACAAGATCCTGATTGTCTTCTCTTTTTCTCCTTCTCCTCTTCTGAGGATGCCTTACAGCAATTGCATCAGTCTCATGGTAATGAAATTGTGGAGGACACAGCAGACCACAATGAGATTTGACATACACTCAGAAAGTACTGGTGGGCTTTCCTCAAGTACTCCAGAAATTGGAAGCACTGCTTAATATTTGGGGCTTGTTCCACAATGTGCCTGGTGGAGATTTAGCTTACATTGTATGTCGTTGCCTTTGCTTTGTTGGCAGCTCTGTGTAATGCCTCCAACTGCCACTCTCATGTTCTTCCCAGTGGTTCAACGATGAAGGAAACAGCAGACATTTTGTAACTGTTCCTGGTGTGTAGACCTCGCTGGCTAGGCCAGCATTTATTTTCCATTTTTAATTACCTTGAAGGAGGTGACAATGAATTTCTTTCTTGAATTGTTGCAATAGTTGGGATGTAGAGGCACCCATGAGGAAGTTCCAGGATTCTGACCTAATGACAGTGAGGGAAAGGTGATATAGTCACTAGGCAGCATGGCTTTGGAGGGTAACTTGCAACATAGATTTTCTCATGTGTCTGATGCCCTGTTATTGCAGGCACTGGAGGGCATTGATCATCAGAATGAAGACAATGTGGCTGCTGCCAGGAAAGAGACCGTTCAATTGACATGGATGGTTATTACCATCCATGTCAATACCAATTGTACATTAGTGGAATGGTAAACCAGATGGATTTTTATATGTATCTCTATTGACAATATGAACTACAAAGCCAAAAACATGAATCCTGTGATGCTGGCAAAGCCATATCCCAGAGAAAAAGCAAAGATATGAGGTATAGGATACAGTGAAATGTGGCTGTCTGGATACAGGATTGGCTGGCCGATAGAGGACAGTGAATGGTAGTGGATGGAAAGTATGCTGCCTGGAGGTCGGTGACCAGTGGTGTCTCACAGTGATCTGATCTTGGGCCTCTGCTTTTTGTAGGATTTATTAATGATTTGGATGAATAAGTGGAAGGGTGGGTCAGTAAGTTTGCTGATGACACAAAGGTTGATGGTGTTGTAGATAGTGTCCAGGGCTGTTGCAGGCTACAACAAGACACTGACAGGATGCAGAACTGGGCTGAGAATTGGCAGATGGAGGTCAACCTGTATAAACGTGAAGTGATTCATTTTGAAAGGTCAAATTTGAATGCTGAATACTGGGTTAAAGACAGGATGGAGGAACAGTGGGATCTTGGGGTCCACGTACATTGATTCCCCAAAGTTGCCAGCCAAGTTAATGGGGTTGTTAAGAAGGCCTGCGGTGTTTTGGTTTTCATTAACGGGGGATTGAGTTTTAAGAGCTGTGAGATTTTGCTGCAGATTTATAAAATCCTGGTTAGACCACACTTGGAATATTGTGTCCAGTTCTGGTCACCACATTATAGGAAGGATGTAGATGCTTGAGAGGGTGCAGAGGAGATTTACCAGGATGCTGCCTGGTTTGGAGGGCTTGTCTTTGAAGAGAGGTTGAGGGAGCTAGGGTTTTTAATACTGGAGAGAAGAAGGAAGAGAGGTGACTTGATAGAGATGTACAAGGTAATGAGAGGCATGGATAGAGTAGTTAGCCAGAGACTTTTCCCCAAGGCAGAAATGGCTGTTATGAATTTTAAGATGGTTGGAGTAAGGTATCAGGAAGATGTCAGAGGTAGGTTATATGCGCAGACAGTGGTGAGTGTGTGGAATGCATTGCCAGTGGAGGTAATAGAGTCAGAGACATTAGGGATATTTAAGCAACTGCTGGACAAGCACATGGACTGCAGTAAATTGAGGAGTGTGTAAGTTAGTTTGATCTTAGATTAAAATAAATGTTCTTCACCCCTTCATGAGCCGAAGGGCCTGTACTATGCTGCACTCCCCTGTGTCCTATGTTCCATATTCTGTATTCTGTGTTCTAGCATTTCCATCAGAGTTCCATTGAAGCACAATGCAAGTTGGAGGAACAGCATCTAATGTTCATTTAGATACGTTATAACCCCTAGAATTAAATATTGAGTTAAAGAGTCATAGAGTCATGCAACATTAGAAACAGACCCTCTGTCCAATTCATCCATGCTGACCGGACATCCCTATCTAACCTTGTCCCATTTACCAGCATTTGGCTCATATCCTTCTGAACCTTTACCATTCATACACCCATCCAGTAGCCTTTCAAATGTTGTAATTGGACCTGCCTCCACTACTTCCTCTGGCAGATCGCTCCGCACATATGGCACCCATTGCATGAAAAATTAGATTCTCAGGTTCTTTTTAAATCTTTCCCCTCTCATCTTAAACCAATGCCCTCGAATGTTGGACTCCTCCACCTGAGGAAAAAGACCATGGCTCTTCACCCTATCCATTCCCCTCATGCTGTTATAAACTTCTATAAGGTTCCGCAGCCTTAGACTCTTCACTTCAGGGAAAACAACCCCAGCCTATTCAGCCTCTCCCTATAGCTTAAATCCTCCAGACCTGGCAATATCCTTGTAACTTTTTTCTGCACTCTTTCAAGTTTAATACCATCTTTCCTATAGAAGTGCAACTAAAATTTTATGCAATATACTAAAAATGGCCTCACCGTGGTCCTTTACAGCCACAGCACACCTATATTCTGATCAATGAAGGTAAGCATACCAAACACTGCTCCGCTAACATGTCTCCCTGTGACTTCACTTTTAAGGAATTATGCAACTACACTCCTAGGTCTATTTGTTCAGCAACACTCCACAGCACAACTTCAGAGCATAATCCTGTCCATCCCACTCTCCCTTAATGCATAGGGTCTTCTATGGACAGTCCTCCTCTGTTATCTTGCTGTCTTAATTCATTTCTCCAATATGTTGCAGGCTGACAGATAATGAAACTGCCACTTACATACCCCTTCCAGACCTGTGGACAAGTGACCAAGTACTCTGCCTTCTTTGCAAAGATGTACCAACTTACCACGACATTTCCTGAACCATCGGACAGTACATTGTAAATATTGCTGTAGCAAAAAATGCAAGTGGGATGTCTGTCATGTATATGTTCCAGCTAAGAATGTGCACATGTATAAATTGGATTCACACACTCCAGGATACTAGCGTGTGGATCAATGCAAGATGTGGCAGCGGAGTAGTACACTCCATCTGGAGCTCATCCGCTCTGCCTGTTTCTCTTTTCTTCTTTAACTTCTTGTCTCACAGCCTTTGGTGACTCCTGGCCTCTGGTGATGATTCCTGGACTCCAGCAAAATCCCTGGCCGTCTGTGATGACTCCTGTCTTCCGGTGACAATTCCCTGCCTCTGGCAATGATTCCAGACCTATGGTAAGCGATGATTCTAGCCTCCGGTGACAATCCCCGGTTGTCTATGATGACTCTTGTCTTCCAGCAACAAGTCCTGGCACCGACAGACTCCAGTAATAATTCCTGGCCTCCGGAGAATGTGCAAACTCCACACAAAGAGTTGCCTGAGGCAGGAATTGAACCCGGGTCTCTGGCGCTGTGAGGCAACAGTGCTAACCACTGTGCACCGTGCCGCCCACAGACTCCTGACCTCTAGTGACCATTCCCAGCCACTGGTGATGATTCCCAGCCTCGGCAAGCGACAAACCCAGGCCTCTGAAAACAAATCCCAGCCGCTGGCAGCAACTCTAGGCCTCTAATGACGATTGTCAGCCTCCTGCGATGACTTTCAGCTTTGTGTACTGGCCACCCACACCAGCCTCCTGGCATGGTGACATCCTGGCCTCCCACAATGGTCTCCTGACGTGGCGTGGCAACATCCAGGGCATGTGCAGTGGCCTCCTTGCTGTACTGTAGTGATCTCCTGGCCTCCTCAAGAAGGATCATCCCAGCCTGGTGACTTTCCAGCCTCCTACAGTGGTGTGGCAGTGTGGAGCCAGGGCCCTATGTGAACTGAAAGCTAGTTGCCAATGTGGTCTGTTGTACTGAACTTTTATTTTTGTATTGCCGAACATTTTATTTCTCTATTGTCCAAAATTTTGTAACTAAAGAAGCTATGCCTAGGTACGTTTGCATCTAAGTTGGTGCTGTAATCGGCGACATATAAACTTTCCACTATACTCATTGAGTATTTGTGACAATAAATACTCAATGAGTATTATAAACACTGTTCTAAATCACCTGTAGGATGAGAACTAAGAAGTCCTGATGTTTTAACGTAAATACCCTGCCTATGTTAGTGCCCTCTCCAAGATAGGAGATGTGTAGATGGACAAAATGCAGCTGGAGCACCTCATGTGTATGGAAGTCAACTTTAGGCCCCTCATGCAGTACCATAAATGTTCAAACTGGTTAAACTCATGGTGTCCTTCAACTAAATGACAGTTTTGTAATTCATCACTGACTATTGTTTGTTGATAAAATTTTGTTTTTGTGTTTTCATCCTTCCCCCTTTAATCACAGCAGTAACAACGCAAAGTGATATGACTTTTATTTTAGAAATACATTTTTTGTTGGTAAAATAATTATATTCATTTTGTTTATATTTATTTATTCATATACACAAGTGGAGACGTAAAAATAAACATTGCCAAATATATTTTGAAAGAATATAGAGTGACTGACAGATTTGTTCATTCATGCCCATTTTACTCTTTTCTGTTGCCAGTGCTACATTTAAAGTGACCATTCCACAAGCCTGTGTTAAGAATTAAGAATTATTGCATACAATGTGATCTTGCAGTGCTACAGTTTGAGTTGCTCTTCATATTAATTACTTTATTTTCGAGTTTCCAGTATTCTGATCAGTATTCAGTTATAGCTTTTTTACTGTTTTGCATTATCTTTCCTACTTATACATATGTTTACACATAAGTCCCTTTACTTTCATATTTTTTTCAATCCTTTGGTAGTTTTATTCTCATTATTTTCCTTTTTACATTGATTTATGATCATTACCTGATTACTTGCCATGTGATTTTGCTCACTTTCTTTTTCTGCAATTCCTTATTTTAAAGCACATTTAATAATTCTGTCCAAAATTAGTTTTGATTTTATGACTTAATGGATGCTTTAGTAGATTTCACCAAGCTCTCTGCACGACTCTGATAGACTTTCTGGTATCTTGCACTCTTTCTTTTCATTTTACAGTTCATTCCTTATCCTCCTTTTACTGCTTCTGAAATACCTACTCATCTGGTTTGCAGCAGTTGGAATGTTGAGTGTTGTTTGTCTCTTCGCCAGAATACATAAACAGTGCTGGAACTGCCCACCCACATCTTCTGTAAACACAGGTTTTACCCATTCTCTCACATTCTTACTCTCTCAATGTCTTTTTTGTCACTGCTGTTTCATTTCTTGAAGTCTCAATGTGACCCTATTTTTCAATAATGTATCCTACTAACACTGTTCTGCACTAAAAGTTAAACATGTTTTCGAAATTAATGTTTTTTTGATCAAAGTTTCCTCAATTCCTTATTATTATTTTATAAAGTAATGAACTTTTGCTTAAAATAATCTGTAATTAGGCAAGCTGGTGCTTAAGTAGTGGCGTCATACAGTTTTAACTAATTTTTAATAATCATCATGAAATTGAGATCTGTTTTGAATATATCAAAACGCAACTGGCACATGTTGACTGGCAAGCGATTAAAATCTCTGATTATTATGTTATAACATCTTTCCAAAATTAATTTACTTCCTGTTATCTCTGTTTAACTGTATTGTTATTGGTTCAGAACCATACTGAAAGTGAAGATTGTTCGTGCTGGTTAAGTAAGGTATGTACTTTCCTGGTTAAAGACATATGTTCAATACTTTTCTGGCAAGGCACAGCTGACTGAATGTCATAAATGTAATCAAACTGTCATCCAGCAGTTTGTGTTAACAAATACACAGGGCATGACAGAGACTCCTTTACACTAGAGATTATAGGGGACCGTTTAGTCTGAGAGGCCATTTATGTAAACCTCAGCTCTGAAGTTGGACATGTGTTAAACTTGTTTATACATTTCTCAGTCTATTCTGAGTAGCTCATTTCAGAAAAAAAAAGGAAAATGGATACCAAAAAGAGCCGTATTAGGATGAGACCCAGGCTGCCCCAGGAAAGTAATCTTTCCTTCCTTTCTAAAGATTTGTAAAAATGTTTTAAAATGGAGAATTTTTGTATGAAACAAACATTTGGCTGGGTAAATTGTACATTAGCATCTTCAATGAATTCTGCATAATTTTGAATAAACACTGAAAGAACTGCAGATGCTATAATTCAGAAACAAAAACAGAAATCGTTGGAAAAGCTCAGCAGATCTGGTAGCAACTGCAGAGGGAAATCAGAGTTAATGTTCTGAACATTCGTCAGAACTGTAGATATCACATCGATAGTGCTGAGATTTGCAGCTCTTTTCCAAATGTATTATATCCACATGCATCAATGGTCTTTCAGTGTTCTGGAAGAGTGCTTTGAACCCAGCATTTATCACAGCTCAATAAATTCACTACCCGCTATCCAATGATCATTTAGCATCATTTTGCACTCATGGTTTTTACAAATGACATCTCATACTTTTGCAGGCATTAGAGGAGAGTAGATTATCTTTTATTTGTCATTTCTACCATATATAACTGACACAGTAAGAACAAGACAGCATTCCTCCAGGACTAAGGGTGCTACATGGACAGCACAAACTACACAATCATGGACAGGGTGGCATAAAGTGTATAGAAGTGCAAAACATACAAGTTATAGTGTAATAGAGGAATGATAAATAATAGACATTTTTCGAACAGCAATTCAAAGTCGTGCAAAGAATTTCAGATGGGAAAGAGTCTGATCATACTGCATTAAGACTTGGGGGGAGAAACTGTTGCACAGTCTGGCCATGAGAGACCGGATGCTCTGCTGTCTTCTGTCAGATAGCAGGAGGAAGAAGAGCTTGAGTGAGGGGTGTGAGATCTTCCACAATGCTCTTAGCCTTTTGGATGCAGCGAATGGTGTAATGGAGGGGAGAGAGACCTCGATGATCTTCTCAGCTGTCCCCACTATCCATTGTAGAGTCTTACAATCAGAGATGGTACAATTCCCAAACCAGCCAGTGATGCAGCAGCTCAGGGTACTCTCAATGAAGCTTCTGCAGAAGGTGGTGAGGATGGGGGAGTAGGAGGTGGGCTTTCCTCAACCTGCACAGAATGTAGAGACACTGCTGGGCTTTCTTCCCTATGGGGCTGGTGTTGAGGGTCCAAATGAGATTCTCTGCCAGATGGACATTGAGAAATTTGGTGCTGTTCACAATCACCATGGAGGAACCTTCAATGTCCAGCAGAGAGTGGTCCCTCCGTACCCTACTGAATCCAACATCTAATGGCTGGCACGGTGGCTTAGCAACTTCCACGCTGCAGAGAATCTGATCTAATCTACAGCACCTTTCTAATAGGCAGCACAGTGGCTCAGTGATTAGCACTGCTGTCTCAAAGTGCCAGGGACCCAGGTTCGATTCCAGCCTCAGTTGACTGTCTGTCTGGAGTTTGCACATTCTCCCCGTGTCTGCGTGCGTTTTCTCCGTGTGATCTAGTTTCTTCCCACAGTCCAAAGGTGTGCAGGTCAGGTGAATTGGCCATGCTAAATTGCCCACAGTATTAGGTCTATTAATCAGAGGGAAATTGGTCTGGGTGGGTTACTGTTTGGAGGGTCTGTGTGGCTTATAGAGTCATAGAGATGTACAGCATGGAGACAGACTCTTCAGTCCAATCCATCCATGCCAACCAGATAACTCAAACCAATCTAGTCCCACCTGCTAGCACCCGGCCCATATCCATCCAAACCCTTCCTATTCATATACTCATCCAAATGCCTCTTAAATGTTGCAATTGCACCAGCCTCCATCACTTCCTCTGGCAGCTCATTCCATACATGTACCACCCTCTGTATGAAAAAGTTGCTCTGTAGGTCTCCTTTATATCTTTCCTCTCTGACTCTAAACCTATGCCTTCTAGTTCTGGACTCCCCGACACCAGGGAAAAGACTTTGCCTATTTATCCTATCCATGCCCCTCATAATTTTGTAAATCTCTATAAAGTCATCTCTCAGCCTCCGACGCTCCAGGGAAAACAGTCCCAGCCTGTTCAGCCACTCCCTATAGCTCAAATCCTCCAACCCTGGTAACATCCTTGTAAATTGTTTCTGAACCCTTTCAAGTTTCACAACATCTTTCCGATAGGAAGGAGACCAGAATTGCACGCAATATTCCAACAGTGGCCTAATCAATGTCCTGTACAGCCACAACAAGACCTCCCAACTCCTGTACTCAATACTCTGACCAATAAAGGAAAGCATACCAATTCTTCACTATCCTAGCTACCTGCAACTCCACTTTCAAGGAGCTATGAACTTGTACTCCAAGGTCTCTTTGTTCAGCAACAGTCCATAGGACCTTACCATTAAGTGTATAAGTCCTGCTAAGATTTGTTTTCCCAAATTGCAGCACCTCGCATTTTTCTGAATTAAATTCCATCTGCCACTTCTCAGCCCATTGGCCCATCTGATCAAGGTCATGTTCTAATCTGAGGTAGCCTTCTTCGCTGTCCACTACACCTCCAATTTTGGTGTCATCTGCAAACCTATTAACTGTACCTCTTATGTTCGCATCCAAATCATTTATGTAAACGACAAAAAGTAGAGGATCCAGCACTGTTCCTTGTGGCACTCCACTGTTCACAGGCCTCCAGTCTGAAAAACAACCCTCCACCAACAACCTCTGTCTTCTTTGAGCCAGTTCTGTATCCAAATGGCTAGTTCTCCCTGTATTCCATGAGATCTAACTTTGCTAATCAGTCTCCCATGGGGAACCTTGTTGAACTGAAGTCCATATAGATCACATCTACCACTCTGCCCTCATCAATCCTCTTTGTTACTTCCTCAAAAAACTCAATCAAGTTTGTGAGACATGATTTCCCACACAAAAAGCCATGTTGACTATCCCTAATCAGTCCTTGCCTTTCCAAATACATGTACATCCTGTCCCTCAGGATTCCCTCCAATAACTTGCCCACCACCGATGTCAGGCTCACTGGTCTAGAGTTCCCCGGCTTGTCCTTACCACCCTTCTTAAACAGTGGCACCACGTTTGTCAACCTTCAGTCTTCTGGCACCTCACCTGTGACTATCGATGATACAATTATCTCAGCAAGAGGCCCAGCAATCACTTCTCTAACTTCCCACAGAGTTCTAGTGTACATCTGATCAGGTCCTGAGAATTTATCCACCTTTACCCATTTCAAGACATCCAGCTCTTCCTCCTCTTCAATGTGGACATTTTGCAAGATGCCACCATCCATTTCCCTACAGTCTGTATCTTCCACACCTTTTTCCACAGTAAACACTGATGCAACATACTCATTTAGTATCTCCCCATTTTCTGTGGCTCCACACAAATGCCGCCTTGCTGATCTTTGAGGAGCCCTATTCCCTCCCTAGTTATCCTTTTGTCCTTAATACATTTATAAAAAACTCTTTGGATTCTCCTTAATTCTATTTGCGAAAGCTATCTCATGTCCCCTTTTTGCCCTTCTGATTTCCCTCTTAAGTATACTCCTACTTCCTTTATACTCTTCTAAGGATTCACTTGATCTATCCTGTCTATACCCTACATATGCTTCCTTCTTTTTCTTAACAAAACCCTCAATTTCTTTAGTCATCCAGCATTCCCTACACCTATCAGCCTTTCCTTTCACCCGAACAGGAATATACTTTCTCTGGATTCTCGTTATCTCATTTCTGAAGGCTTCCCATTTTCCAGCCGTCCCTTTACCTGCTAACATCTGCCCCCAATCAGCTTTCGAAAGTTCTTGCCTAATACCATCAAAATTGGCCTTTCTAAAATTTAGAACTTCAACTTTTAGATCTGGTCTATCCTTTTCCATCACTATCTTAAATCTAATAGAATTATGGTCGCTGGCCCCAAAGTGCTCCCAACTGACACCTCAGTCATTTGCCCCGCCCTATTTCCCAAGTGTCGGTCAGGTTTTGCACTTCTCTGCTTCCTTGGGCCGAAGGGCCTGTTTCCACACTGTAGCAAATCTTAAAAAGATAGATTGTTGGCTCTGCACCAGTCCGTTAGCCGCTGCACCTCCTCGGTGTATGCTGACTCATTGTTCATACTGATGGGACCCTCAGCAATTGTATTATCAGCGAACTTGGTGGTGTGATTCAAGCTTTGCATCGCTGCACAGTGGTGTGTCAGCTGGGCGAAAAACAGTGGACTGAGCACACAGCCGTGGGGGGCCTTCGTGTTCAGTGTGATGGTATTGGAGATGCTGTTCCTGATCCGGACTGACAGAGGTCTCCCAGTCAGGAAATCCAGAATCCAGTTACAAAGGGAGGTATTTAGGCCCAGCAGACTCAGCTTCCCAAACAGGTGCTGATGAATGATAGTGTAACATGCAGAACTGAAATCAATGAACAGTAGACTGACATCGATGGCCTTCTTCTCCAGGTGAGTGAGGGCCAGATGGAGGGTGGTGAAAATGGCATCATATGTCGAGCGGTTGGGTCGATATGTGAAGTGTAAGGTGTCCAGTGAGGGGGGTAGTAGCAAGGCTTTAATATGCCACATGACAAGCATCTCGAAGCACTTCGTGATGATGGATGTTAGTGCAAAAGAACGATAGTTGTTGAGGCAGGGCGCTGAAAACTTCTTCGGCACGGGGATGATGGTAGCAGCCTTGAAGCATATTGGAACTATGGTGCGGCTCAGGGGGATTTAAAGATGTCTGTGAGAACATCCACCAATACATCAGAGCATCCTCTGAGCTCTCTGCCAGGGATGTTATCTGGTCCAGTAGCCTTCCGTGGGTTTGGTCTGCATAGAGTTTTCTTCATATCGGCCGTGGTAAGACACAGCACCCAGTCATTGTGAGGAGGGTGGACTTCCTCACTGCCAGATCATTTCATCCCTCAAACCGTGCGTAAAAGTTGTTCAATTCATCCAGGAGGGAGGCATCACCAACACAAGCAAGCGATGCTGTACTGTGGTTGGTGATGGCCTGGATGCCCTTCCACATGCTTCGTGCATTGCCACTTCCTTTGCGTGTGCACGTTTTACCTCTTTGATGGTCTGGGTCAGGTTGGCCCTCGCTATTGTTAGGGCCACCTCGTCATCTGCTTTGAAAGTGGAATCATGACTCCTCAGCAGCGGACATACCTTTGTGGTCATCCATTGCTTCTGGTTGGGGTGAGAAGTGTTAGTCCTGGAGGCAGTGACGTTGCCAATGCACTTGTGAATGCAGCCAATCACCGACTTTGTGTGCTCCTCTAAGTTGATGGAATCACCATTGGTTGCAGCCAAAACAGTCTTCCACAGCAGAAATGGCTCAGGCCAGCCAGGTTCTCATCTGCTTCAGAATCGGTTTGAGAAATGGGCTGTTTGCTGGGATTAGCAAAACAGAGATGTGGTCTGAGGAGCCGAGGTGGGGCCAGGGCTCTGTCCTGTATGCATTGGGGATGTTTGTGTAAACCAGATCCAGCGTGTTTTCCCTTCTCGCCACAAAGCCTACATGCTGATGGAATTTAGGGAACACAGTCCTGAGATTCGCATGGTTGAAATCTCCAGCAACAGTAAACAGCCCTTCAGGATGTGCATTCTGCAGTCCACTAATAGCCCCATACAGTTCACAGAATCCTTCCTTAGCATTAGCACTGGGAGGAATATACACCCCGACTATAAGGACAGCGGTGAATTCCCATGGCAAATAAAATTGTCTGTATCTAACAGTGAAAGACTCCACCAGTGATGAGCAGTAACTGGAGACTAGCACAGTCTTTGCACCGTTTTGTGTTAATGTAGACACGCAGACCTCCACCCCAAGCCTTACCTCACACGAAACAAGGTGAGCCCATCTAGCTGGATGGCGGTGTCTGGAACTCTGTCACTGAGTCATGTTTCTATGAAACAAGGACACAGCAGCCTCTGGACTCACACTGATATGCCTGCTACAGTTGGATGCAGCCACTTTATTGTCCAGGGAGCAGACATTGGAGAGAAGAATGGATGGGAGTGCTGGCCAGCTAGGGTTTGTTTGTGGCCTAGCATGAACTCCTGCATGCTTACCACGCTTCCACCCTCTCACACACTGCTTCCAACATCCGGCTACCGGCATCAGGCGAGGCCGAGGACTGGAGGCCTGGTATCAGCAGCTAGTTGAGAACTCCTCCATACTGACTGCACTTCTGCCTCCTCGTAGTTCTAATATATGAGCTGATAATTATAAGTGTCAGCACAAGTGATGGTGCTTTTTTTAGCTGTATGGTGTTAAACTGTTTATGGTTTACCTCCAGTTTTGAAGACTGTCATAATAGTGAAAGGCATTTCTAAATTCTTCCTGGTCTTGAATAACATAGACCTTTTTTTTATTTTCTCTCTTCCATGAGGAGAAACCCCTTGTCATTATAGATTCGGAAACCACAGGGGTCAAAGAAATGAAAAGAGAGGAGGACAGGTATGAGTTACAGCTTCATCATGACATTGTGCTTTTTCTCTTGTGCTATCTATCAGCATTTCAGCTGCCAACTTAACTTCTTTATGATTACTGATCACATGTTTGCTATATATATTCAAGTACTTTGTTCCCTTTAGAGAATAGCAGAAAAGTGTTGAAAAGATTAACAGACTGATCCACCAACCTGTTAAACTATGTCACAGACATGCCTTCCATGGCTAACAATCCAGGAATGATAAAATCAAGGATGCTGACAGAATAGCAGTGATGGAATTTGCAAATGCTGTCATCCTGAGAGCATTCTGGGGAGGTGGTGGGATGGGGACAGTCCATCAGCAATCTTACTAACCTGCTTGATATCACACTGGGACGTATGTTCAAATCCTACAGTGGCAACTGGTGTAGTGTGCATGTACATTCAAAAGTCATTTGATAAAATGCCACATATCTAACTTATCAGCAAAGGTAGAACTCAAAAGAAAAGGGACAGCAGGCGTACAGAGATTGAACTGGCTGATTGTCAGGAAACAAAGTAATGGTGAGTGATGATTTTCGGACTGTTGGAAGTTAGGTTTCCTCAGGGATCAGTGTTAAGACCCCTGCTTTTCTTGATATATGTTAATAACCTAGACTTGGGTGTGCAGTGGCAAATTCCAAAGTTTACAGGTGATTTAAAATTTGAAAGTATCATGAACTATAAATAGAATAGTGATAAACTTCAAGAGGACATTGACAAGCTGGTGGAATGGGATAACAAATAAAAGATTACATTTAATGCAGCCAAGTATACAATGATTTATTGAAGATAGCAGAGTATCTTGAGAGAGCGTCAATAATCTTGGGGATTTTATAGATAGGGACATGGTGTATGTTAAACTATATAAGACATTGGTTTGACCTTAACTGGAACTTGTTAATTTCTTTGCTTGGTAAGCACTTTTGGGGAAAAGTGAGAAAGTGTAGAGGGATTAGCAGTCAGATTATGAACTTGTTGCATCATGTCATGAATGCGCTTTCCATATTGAATGCTCCTTCTGGCAAAGGGAACAGTTTCTGTCTTTGCACTCTGTTCAGACTTCTCATGATTTTGAGCATCTCTCTCAAATCTGCACTTAATCTTCTCTGCTGCCAGGAGAACAATCTGAGTTTCTCTGATATATCTACACAACAGAAGATTTTCATCCCTGGAACCAGATTTGTGAATCTTTTACTGCCCCATCTTTAATGCTTTCACATCCTGCGGAAAGACTGTTGCTCAGTACTCAGCACACAATTCCAGAGAAAAAGAATGGAATTTTCTATTGCATTGTGAATTGTGGACAATGACAAGAAATGGGAAAGATAAGCTAAAAATGAAAGATCAGATTTGTCATGTTGAGAAAAAGAATCCAATTTTCCCTCTGTTGTTTAAATAGCATGTTCAATGTATTTATATTTCATTATTAGCTAATTCTGCTTCATTTCTACACAACTCACAATTCTTGCCTCCATCTCCAAGAAATTAGATGGTGCCTATCATCAACATGAATGTCAGAGCACTTACCTGGCATCACAACTCACCGCTTGCTTCTCAAGGCCTCCATGCCATTCCACGACCACCACATTTCCTTGCATGGATACCATCCTCTTTGTCCTTGCAAGAGGGTATTCCAAGCCAATGACCTTACCATATCATCATGGCTGCTTTGAGAATAACTTACATACTACTTCAGCTCTTTGACACTTCACTTTGGAACTCAGGGATACTTATGCCTTTGCCAGATGTTTTGAATACAAATGTGAAATACATATCTCGTGCATTTACATAGCACGCATCCTATGAGTCTTAGTTTGTTTTATTATTACTTATCTATTTTGTGCTGATTTGGAGAATGCCAGCCTTTCTGGCGTGCATTCCTTTTCAGTGCATAGGCTCTTCAGTCTGAATGTATAGGCTGACTGCCTCTGTGTCTCTTTATTACAGAGGAAAAGATAGGTACCTTGTTGCTGAAAGTCAAAGAGCTAGCTTGCACTGTGTTACAAAAAGGACACACCCACCATGTGCCAAGATTAAAATACTGCATGTGCTTCAACCAAATGGTCATGTCTCCAATCGAAGGGGATCGGTCCCTCGAAGAATGAAGGGAACTAAAGTTAGTCAAAGGGTACTGCCACACTCACTCATGAGGTTTGTCCAAATTCAGTCCAGAGGTTTGACCATGGTCAATCAGTTGCTTGGCCTGACCAGAACCTAGGGAACAATGTGCTGGCAGTTTGAAGATTGGGCCACAAATGCCCTACCTGTTAAGTAAAACCAGTATGGGGATTACAGGTATTGCAATCAGGATGCTGCAGACACAGTCATCTGGAGGCTGTCCTGTCAATTTGTCTAGGATTGTAGGCTATGGTCTGATCTGGGGACTTGAGTTGGTCACAGGACTTATTGGGGGATTCCAAGGAATCCTGAGGATGGGGTTCCTTGGTCTGGACCATTGAGAGTCTGAAAGGGGGCATTTTAAGGCAGAAGGATAGATTTCATAGGGAACAGGAGTGGGTGGGAATCTGCGGAAGGCATTTTTCTCACAAGTCACAATCAGTCTGGCTTCAGCATGAAGAAGGTGCATGGCAAAATGCAAAGCCATGGGGTCTGCAGATAAATTGGGAACAGTAACTCCATATCTTTAGAATCTCTGCAGTGTGGAAGCAGGCCATTCACCTCAGCAGTTCACACTGACACTCCGAAGGCATGCCCAGACCCAACTCCCAACCTAATCCCTGTAGCCCTGCATTTCCCATGTCTAATGCACCTAACCTGCATGTGTTTGGACTGTGTAAAGAAACTGGAGCACCTTGAGGAAACCCATGCAGACAGGAGGAGAATGTGCAAATTCCACACAGTCACCCAAGGCTGAAATTGAATCCATGACCCTGACCCTGTGCGATAGCAGTACTAACCACTGAGCCACTGTGCAGGATGCATGGAAATATGCCAAGACAGAGGGATCATCAGGGATGCAGGGAAAGCAATGCAAAAAGGAATATGAAGATTTAGTTGGGGGAGGGGAAAACCATCATTCATCTCAATGGTTCAACAAATCATCCACAAAGATGCAAAGTTGAACACTTGCCATCTTTAATCCAAACTCAACTGTGCAATGATGGTACAAAGTGGCTACCAACACAAACAGTTTGTGAACAGTAAGTTTTTTCTTTCTTGAGAATGAGATGGCGGAGTATAATTCTTCCAATGTGAAGTGCTACAAGGGGGCAATCCATTAATTATGCATTCACTGATTCAGCAATGTCACCCACCTGGAATTAGAGAGTCAAAAAGTCATTGAGTCCTACAACACGGAGACAGACCCCTTGGCCAAACTGTTCCAACCCGATCAAAATGTCCACCCACGCTAACCCCATTTCCCTGCACTTAGCCTATATTTTTCTAATCCTTTTCTATCCATGTGTTTGTCTAAATACCTTTTAAATGTTGCTAGTGTGCCTGCCTCAACCACTCCTGCTGGCAGCTTATTCCATATGCGTACCACCCTCTGTATAAAAAAACTTCCCCCACAGGTTCCCTTTGATTCTTTCCCCTCTAACCTTAAATTGATGCCCTATAGTCCTTGATTCCCCAAACGTGGGAAAAGACTGAGTGCATTCACCCTATCCAAGCCTCTCATGATCTTCTATACTTCTATAAGGTCCCTCCTCAGTCTCGAAAAAGGTCGTAGCTTGTGAAAACTCTCCCCATAACTTAGTCTGTTGAGTCCTGGCAACATCCTTGTAAATTTCTTCTCCTCACTTTCCAGTTTAATAACATCATTCCTATAACAAGATGACCAAAACTGAACACAACACTCCAACTGCAGCCTCACCAACATGTTGTATAACTGCAACATAACTTGCCAACTTCTAATACTCAGTGCCCTGACTGATAAGGGCCAGTGTGCCAAAAGCCTTCTTCATTATCTGTGACTCCACTTTGAGAGAACAATGCTACTGAACTCCAAGGTCCTTCTATTCCACTACACTCCTTAAGTTCCTATCATTCACCATGAAACTCCTACCTTGATTTGAATTTCCAAAATGCAAGATGTCAACTTATCTATACTAAACTCCACTTGCTATTTCTCAGCCCATTTCCCTAGCTGATCAAGACTCTGCTGCAATTTCTGATAACCTTCCTTACTATCCATGACATTCCTTATTTTAGTGTCATCAGTAAACTTACCAATCATGCCTTGTACATTCTCAACCAAATTATTGGTATAGATAACAAAGAGTAATGGTTCCATCACTGACTCCTGAGGCACTCCATTAGTCATGGGCCCCTAGTCTGACAATCATCCTTCCACATTTACCCTCTACCTCCTATTATCAAGCCTATGGTCGCCCTGGATTCCATTCAATCTAACCTTCCAGAGCAGCTGACCATGTGGAACCTTCTCAAAAGACTTACTGAAATCTACATAGATCACTTCTACCACCCTGCCCATTTCAACCTTCCTGATCACTTCATCAAAGAACTCTAACAAATTTGTGGTGCATGATCTCCCACTCACAAAACCATGCTGACTACTTCTAATCAAACCCTCTATTTCCAAATGCATGTACGTCTTATCCCTGAGAACCTTCTCAAGTAACTTACCTAACCACATCTCCTTCCTCAGCACCTGCCTACGGAACTGACTGACCCCGCATGGACTCCGGACTACGTTCCGACCAACAAAATTTGGACCCAACCAGGACAACCTGTACCTACAACAAATCCGAAGCCTCCAGCAACAGACCTCCCTCCGGATCCTCTACTCCACCCTTGCAGCCATGCGTCGCTACCTACATTCCCTGCAATCAGCCCTACCTCAGCTCAGGACAACACTCTCACAAACTTGCAAAGGACCTCTACTGTTCTTCATTTACAGAAGAATCCATAAACTAAACAAACAGTTCTTCCTAGCCATATCAGAAATTAAAGACAGTAAGTACCAAAAACTTTCATGTACTTAGCCCCACACTCTGGGTTCCTCAACTGTTCCAGAACCTTCCATCGGCCTCCGTAATCAGTCGGACACCATTAACCACGCGGCCGCTACAGCGCCCGTGGCACCAACTGCCGCCAACGACCGTGATGTCACTTCCGCCCCCACCAACCTCGCAGCCTCCGCGATTGCCGCCCAGACAACCGTCTCCACGATTGCCAGGAAGATCGCCGACGGATTCGCGACCCCCGTGGCTATCGGGAATAACAGCGTTTCTTTCATCGCCACAGCCATTTCTGCCCTTTTGGTTGCCGTCGCTGCAGCCACTTCCGCCCCCAGTGACACCACTAACCTGCACGACCACAACGCCTCATGTGTCTCCGCCCCCACGCTGACCTCCGTCACCATGCGTAATGCCGACATCCGTCACCACGCGTAACCCTGCCCCCACGCCTAACCCTGCGCCCACGCCGATCTCTGTCACCACGCCTAGCCCCGCCCCCACACGATCTCCGTCACCACGTCTAACCCCGCCCCCACGCCGATCTCCGTCCCGCCCCTGCGCCTAACCCCACCCCCACTCCCAGCTCCATTCCCAAAGCAGATCCTAGCTCCCAGCCCTGCCGTGTTTTCACCATCCCTCCAGACCTCCCCCTCTCTGAGGATGAAAGATCAGTCCTCAGCAGAGGCCTCACCTTCATTCCCCTAAGCCCTCGGATTAACGAGTTCAACACACGGCGAGACATTGAACAATTCTTCCGCTGCCTTTGCCTCCGTGCCAACTTTTTCAACCAAGACTCTCGCCCACCCTCTGACGACCCCTTCTCCCGCCTCCAACACACCCCATCCACCTGGACACCCCGTGCTGACCTCTTACCCGCCCTCGATCTATTTATAGCCAACTGCCGCCGCGACATTAACTGACTCAACCTGTCCACCCCTCTTACCCACTCCAACCTCTCACCCTCGGAACGTGCAGCCCTCCATTCCCTCCGCTCCAACCCCAACCTCACCATCAAACCGGCAGACAAGGGAGGCGCGGTAGTAGTTTGGCGCACCGACCTTTACACAGCTGAGGCCAAACGCCAGCTCACGGACACCTCCTCCTACTGCCCCCTTGACCATGACCCCACCTCCCACCACCAAACCATCATCTCCCAGACCATCCATAACCTCATCACCTCAGGGGATCTCCCATCCAACCTCATAGTCCCACAACCCCGCATCGCCCGTTTCTACCTCCTGCCCAAAATCCACAAATCTGACTGCCCCGGCTGACCCATTGTCTCAGCCTGCTCCTGCCCCACCGAACTCAACTCCTCATACCTCGACACGGTCCTGTCCCCCTTAGTCAAGAACACCCCACCTACGTTCGGGACACTACCTACGCCCTCCACCTCCTCCATGATTTTCGCTTCCCCGGTCCCCAATGCCTTATCTTCACGATGGACATCCAGTCCCTGTACACCTCCATCCCCCGTCACGAACGACTCAAAGCCCTCCACTTCTTCCTTTCCCGCCGTACCAACCAGTACCCTTCCACTGACACCCTCCTTCGACTGACTGAACTGGTCCTCACCCTGAACAACTTCTCTTTCCAATCCTCCCACTTCCTCCAAACTAAAAGAGTTGCCATGGGCACCCACATGGGCCCCAACTATGCCTGTCTCTTTGTAGAATATGTGGAACAGTCCATCATCCGCAACTACACTGGCACCACCCCCCACCTTTTCCTCCGCTACATCGATGACTGTATCGGCGCTGCCTCGTGCTCCCACGAGGAGGTTGAACAGTTCATCCACTTTACCAACACCTTCCACCCTGACCTCAAATTCACCTAGACCATCTCAGACTCCTCCCTCCCCTTCCTAGACCTCTCCATTTCTAGCTCGGGCGACCAACTCAACACGGACATTTACTATAAACCGACTGACTCCCACAGCTACCTAGACTACACCTCCTCCCACCCTGCCCCCTGTAAAAACGCCATCCCATGTTCCCAATTCCTTCGTCTCCGCCGCATCTGCTCCAAGGAGGACCAGTTCCAATACCGTACAGCCTAGATGGCCTCCTTCTTCAAGGATCGCAGATTCCCCCCAGACGTGATCGATGATGCCCTCCACCGCATCTCCTCCACTTCCCGCTCCTCCGCCCTTGAGCCCCGCCCCTCAAACCGCCACCAGCACAGAACCCCACTGGTTCTCACCTACCACCCCACCAACCTCCATATGCAGCTTATCATCCGTCGTCATTTCCGCCACCTCCAAATGGACCCCACCACCAGGGATATATTTCCCTCCCCTCCCCTATCAGCATTCCGAAAAGACCACTCCCTCCGTGACTCCCTCGTCAGGTCCACACCCCCCACCAACCCAACCTCCACTCCCAGCACCTTCCCCTGCAACCGCAAGAAATGCAAAACTTGCGCCCCCACACCTCCTCCCTTACTTCTCTCCAAGGCCCCAAGGGATCCTTCCATATCCGCCACAAATTCACCTGCACCTCCATACACATCATCTATTGCATCCGCTGCACCTAATGTGGCCTCCTCTATATTGGGGAGATAGGCCGCCTAATTGCGGAACATTTCAGAGGTCACCTCTGGGACATCCGGACCAACCAACCCAACCACCCCATGTCTCAACACTTTAATTCCCCCTCCCACTCCATCAAGGACATGCAGGTCCTTGGACTCCTCCATCACCAGACCATAACAACACGACGATTGGAGGAAGAGAGCCTCATCTTCCGCCTGGGAACCCTCCAACCACCAGGGATGAACTCAGATTTCTCCAGTTTCCTCATTTCCCCTCCCCCCACCTTGTCTCAGTCGAATCCCTCGAACTCAGCACCGCCTGCCTAACCTGCAATATTCCTCCTGACCTCTCCGCCCCCACCCCACTGTGGCCTATCACCCTCACCTTGACCTCCTTCCACTTATCACATCTCCATCGTCCCTCCCCCAAGTCCCTCCTCCCTACCTTTTATCTTAGCCTGCTGGACAAACTTTCCTCATTCCTGATGAAGGGCTTATGCCCGAAATGTCGAATTTCCTGTTCCTTGGATGCTGCCTGACCTACTGCGCTTTTCCAGCAACAAATTTTCAGCTATCATAGTTGTCAGGCTGACTGGTCTATAGTCTCCAGGTTTCCTTTGTAGACCTTCTTGAATAATGGCACATTTGCTATCTTCCAGTCTTGCTAACGGTGATGCAAAAATGTCAGCCAGAGCCCCCACAATTTCTCTTCTAGCCTCTTGAAGTGTTCTTGGATATATCTGGTCAGGAACAGGAGATTTATCCTCCTTCATACATTCTAATACACCCACAACCTCCTCATTATGATATGGACTATCCCCAAGATGTTGCAACTAACTTCCCCAAGTTCCCAAGTCTTCATGTCTTTCTCCATGGTAAACATAGAGGAGAAATATTCATTGAGAACCTCGCCCATCTCCTGTACTTCTACACATATATGTCCACTTTGGTCCTTGAGGGGCTTTATTCTGTCTCTATTTATTCTTTTTCCTTTAATATACTTAAAGAATCCCTCTGGATTCACCCTAATCTTCTCAGCCAAGGTTATCCCATGTCCCCTTTTTGCCCTCTTGATTTCCTTCTTCGGTTAAACTCCTGTATTCCCCAAGAAGAGCCAGGAGGGACATGAGAAATCTTTGGCAGTTAGGATCATGGAAACCCCTAAAGCTTTCTCTAGGCATGTCAGGAATAAAAGAAAGACTAGAGTAAGATTAGGGTCAGAGCTGAAAATGTGTTGCTGGAAAAGTGCAGCAGGTCAGGCAGCATCCAAAGAGCAGGAGAATCGACGTTTCGGGGACGAGCCCTCCTTCAGAAATGGGCTCATGCCTGAAACGTCGATTCTCCTGCTCTTTGGATGCTGCCTGACCTGCTGTGCTTTTCCAGCAACACATTTTCAGCTCTGATCTCCAGCATCTGCAATCCTCACTTTCTCCTCTAAGATTAGAGTCAGTCAAGGACAGTAGTGGAAAGTTGTGCGTGGAGTCTGAAGAGATAGGAGAGGCACTAAATGAATATTTTTTGACAGAAAAATGTCAATGTTGTCGAGGAGAATACTGTGATGCAGGCTATTAGACTGGACAGGTTTGAGGTTCATAAGGAGGAGGTGTCAGCAATTCTGGAAAGTGTGAAAATAGATAGGTACCTTGGCCGGATGGGATTTATCCTAGGATTCTTTGGGAAGCTAGGGAGGAGATTTCAAAGCCTTTGGTTTGATCTTTTTATCGTCATTGTCTACAGGAATAGTACCAGAAGACTGGAAGATAGCAAATGTTGCCCCCTTGTTCAAGAAGGGGAGTAGAGACAACCCTAGTAATTATAGATCAGTGAGACTTACTTCCGTTATGGCTAAAGTGTTGGAAAAGATTATCAGAGATAGAATTTATAATCATCTAGAAAGAAATAAGTTGATTAGGGATAGTCTACGTGGTTTTGTGAAAGATAGATCGTGCCTCGCAATCCTTATTGAGTTCTTTAAGAAGGTGACCAAACAGATGGATGAGGATAAAGCAGTTGATGTGGTGTGTATAGATTTCAGTAAAGCAATTGATAAGGTTCCTCATGGTAGGCCATTGCAGATAATACAGAGGCATGGGATTGAGGGTGATTTAGTGGTTTGGATCAGAAAGTGGTTAGCTGTAAGAAGATAGTGGGCGGTGGTTGATGGGAGGTGTTCATCCGAGAGTTCAGTTACTAGTGGTGTGCCACAAGGATATGTTTTGGGGCCACTGCTGTTTGTCATTTTTATAGATGACCTGGATTAGGGTGTAGAAGGATGGGTTAGTAAATCTGAAGATAACACTAAAGTTGTGGACAGTGCGGAAGGATGTTGCAGGTTACAGAGGGGCAAAGGTAAGCTGCAGACGTGGGTTGGGAGGTGGCAAATGGAGTTTAGTGTGGAAAAGTGGGAGGTGATTCACTTTGGAAGTAATGACAGGAATACAGAGTACTGGGCGAATGGTAAAATCTTTGGTAGTGTGGATGAGCACAGAGATCCTGTTGTCTATGTGGATAATTCCCTGAAAGTTGTCACCCAGGTTGGTAGTATTCTTAAAAAGCATGATGCTGTGCTAGCTTTTATTGGAAGAGGGATTGAGTTTCAGAGCCATGAGGTCATTTTGCAGCTGTACAAAACTCTGGTGTGGCCGCATTTGGAGTTTTGCATATAGTTCTGGTCGCTGCATTATAGGCAGAATGTGGAAGCATTAGAGAGGGTGCAGAGGAGACTTACCAGGATGTTGCCTGGTGTGGAGGGAGGTCTTATGAGGAAAGTCTGAGGGACTTGGGGATGTTTTCATTTGAGAGATGAAAGTTAAGAGGTGACTTAATAGAAGCATAAACGATGCTCAGAGGATTAGAGAGAGTGGACAATGAAAGCCCTTTTCCTAGGATGGTGATGGCTAGAACACCTAATTTCCACAATTTAAAGAAAAAAAGCAATTTATTGTCCTAATAGAATACCAAACAAAAACTATTAACAAATCCAAGCCTCCCCTTTTCTTAACAAATCACTATCTGATCTCAACTCTATAAAAATGTTGCTCCAATAGCATGTTTACTAAACATTACAGTAACTTAATCTCAAATCCACACAGTCTCTCTCATCTCCATTGTCTTCAATCTTCCATCTGCCGATCTCCCTGGGTCGTCTTCTTATTGGTTATTGCTTATACAGGAAAAGGTACCCTTTGATGGAGAGTGCCTTCTTATTTCTTTAAGAGCAAGTTGTCAGATGGGCAGTTAGCCCTCTGGCTCTACTGCAGTTGCTCTACTGTTTGGTGGCAGTTACACTGACCAACTTTCAAAATGCCCTGGTTTTATACTCCCCAACATCATACCTTATCATTGGTCCGATGTTGTCAATGCAATAAATTCAAACTCAGTTTTAGTATCCTGGGCATAATCTTAATTCATTGGTTAAATTTGAATTGTTGTCAAAACAGCAACCAAAACTCAGGTACCAATTGAACAGCCAATTGTTGCATGTATTGATTTTGGAACAGCCTATCTCTTTGCTATTCTGTACTACAGCTGTGACTCTACTTTAAATTTATATTATCTTAAAGTGAACATATTTTTTTTGAATTGGTAGCACCTCCCCTCTTAAGGAAAATGAACCATCATAATGAAAAGGTGGCTTCATTTTTTTTTTCTCTAGTTCTTAATGCCATTATTATGAAGTACATATGGCTGACCAGGGAAACAAAAAGCAAAAGAGAAAGCATATAACTTGGCAAAGGCTGTGGGAGGTCAGTAGATCGGGAAGTCCACAAAGACCAGCAGAGGACAATGAAGAAAGAAATAAGGAGAGAGAAGATTAAATATGAGGATAAGATAGTCGGTAATATGAGGAAAGTTTGCAAGAATTTCTTTCGATATACAAAGGGAAAAAGAGAGGCAAAAGTGGACATTGGGCCACTGGAAAACGATGCTGGAGAAGTAAAAATGGGGAACAAAGGAATGGCTGAGGAACTGAATAAGTACTTTGCTTCAGTCTTCATGGTGGAACACGTATTATAGCCCAAAAATTCAAGAGAGTCTGGGGAAAAGATGAGTACAGTGGCCATCACCAAGGAGAAGCTGCTAGAAAAAATGAAAGGTCTGAAAGTGGATTAATCTCCTGGACCATGTGGGCTACACCCTCGAGTTCTGAAGGACATAGCTAATGAGATAGTGGATGCTTTAGTAGTGATCGTTCAGGTATTCAGGATAAGCCCCAGAAGAATGGAAAATTGTTAATATAGCCTACCCCTGTTTAAGAAGGAAGCAAGACAATAAATGGGAAATTATAGGCCAATTAGCCTGACATTAATTGTAGGTAAGGTTTTGGAGTCCATTATGAAAGATGAGATTTCTGAATATTTGGATGTGCATAGTAAAATAGGGCAAAGCCAGCATGGTTTCATCAAGGGAAGTTCATGCCTGACAAATCTGTTAGAGTTCTTTGAGGAGGTAATGAGCAGGTTAGATGAAGGAGAGCCACTGGATGTTATCTATCTGCACTTCCAGAAGGCTTTTGATAAGGCGCCATACAGGAGGCTGCCAAGTAAGATAAGGGCCCATGGTGTTTGAGGCAAGGTGCTAGTATGGATAGCTGATTGGCTGTCTGTAAGAAGGCAGAGAGTGGGAATAGAAAGGTCCTTATCAGGATGCTAGCTGGTGACAAGTGGTGTTCCACAAGGGTCAATGTTGAGACCATAACTCTTCACTTTATACGTTAATGATTTGCATGAAAAAACTGAGGGCATTCTGGCTAAGTTTGCAGATAATAATAGAGATGGGTGGAGATGGAGGTACAGGTAGCATTGAGGAGGCGGGGAGGTGCAGGAAGATTTAGACAGGGTAGGAAAATGGGCAAAGAAATAGCAGATGAAATACAATGCAGGAAAGTGTGGGTACATGCACTTTGGTAGGAAGAATAGAGACATGGACTATTTCCTAAATGGGGAGAACATTCAGAAGTCTGAAGTGTAAAGGGACTTGAGAGTCCTAGTCTCGGTTTCTCTTAAGGTAAGCTTGCAGGTTGAGTTGGTAGTTAGGAAGGCAAATACAATATTGTCATTCATTTTGGGAGGGCTAGAATATAAAAGCAGGGATGTACTTCTGAGGCTTTATCTTGCTCTGGTCAGACCACATTTAAAGTATTGTGAGCAATTTTGCGCCCCATACCTCAGGAAAGATGTATTGGCTCTGGGGGTGGGTCCAGAGGAGATTCACAAGGATGACCCCAGGAATGAAAAACTTAACATAAGAGGAACGTTTGAGGAGTCTGGAACTATACTTGATGTAATTTAGAAGAATGAGAGGGGGATCTGATTGAAACTTCAGAATACTGAGTGGCCTAGACAGTGTGCATGTTGGAAAGGTGTTTCCATTAGCAGGAGACCAGAGGGCACAGCATTAGAGTAAAGGAGGCTTTTAAAACTGAGATAAGGAGAAACTTCTTTACCCAGAGAGAGATGAATCTGTGGAATTCATTGCCACAGAGGGCTGTGGAGGCCAGATCATTGAGTATGTTTAAAACAGAGATAGATAAGTTCTTGATTGCCAAGGGGGTCAAAGGTTACAGGAGAAAGCAGGAAAACGGAGTTGAAAAATCTATCAACCATGAAGATGTGATAGGCTGAATGGCCTAATTTCTGCTCCTATGTCTTATGGTCTTATATAGTTGTAAATCAGGAAATGATAGGGAGAAAGAAAGTCAAGAAAATCACAATCACCAGAGATTTATTACTGAGCAAATCTTTGAACCCGTAGGCTATCATTATAAGGCTACAGCAGGAAACTGTGTGCTCAGGGGCACAGACCTAGGACACGGACTGGACAAAGTTGCATCTCTAGGCTCTTGACTTGCTTTCATTGTGCTTTGAGCACACCTGGAAAGGGAAAGAGGAAGTCTCATCTTTGCACCAATCCTTCCAAGAGAATCCACAGATCCCTGACCATAAAGAAGGGCACTGATTTCCTCCTGGCTTTCATTTTGGGAGCAAATGCCAGCAACAGTGCTGGGCACTTCCAGCCGAGCTGGGTTTCTCTGGGTGCTCAACAGGGTTTTAAGGATGATATAGGCATGAGGGATTCTGGTAAATGCTGGCATATCTGCTGACTGTCGAGTTGTTCTGGGGATGATATGTGGTAAAATGGGACTAGAATCAGACATGAGGGATACCATCAGAACAGAGAGGTAGTTAATGAAGTGAGTTTGATAAGTTATAGACAAAAACAAACCTATTTGGCCCTGTGATGGAAATCCCTCCAAAAATTTCCATGCAACTCAGACTTAGCCAAAAAAAACATAAATAATTTGAATCATTGAATCTATACAGTGTAGTTAGAGGCCATTTGGCCCATTGAATCCACACCAATCATCCTAAGAACATCTCCACCCTATCCTCATAATCCCAAATTGATCATGGCTAATCCACATAGCCTGCACATCCCTGGACACTATGGGGCAATTTAGCATGGCCAATCCATCTAGCCTGCATACCTTTGGACTGTGGGAAGAAACCCATGCAGACACAGGGAGAACATGTAAACTTCACATAGACAGTCACCCAAGGCTGGAACCAGTCCAGGTCACTAGTGCTGTGAGGCAACTGTACTACCCACTGAGTTACCATGCTCTGTCAATATGACACCCAGCACAAAAATATTCTTCTTGCTGTTGGAAATCAATCATTTCAGCTGCAGGACATCTCTGCAGGACTTCCTCAGGGAAGTATCCAAAGCCCAAGCATCTTCAGCTGCTTCATCAATGAATTTTCCTGCATCATAGAGTTGGAAGATCAGATGCTCATTGATTCGGACACAATGGTAAATATCATTTGCAACTCCTCAGATGCTAAAACAGTTCTTGGCTGTACGCAGTAAGACCGGAACAACATTCAATCTTGGGTTGGTAATTGGCATTAAACATTTGCGTCACACAATTTCAGGCAATGACCACCTCCAAAAGAGTGAATGCAACCATCTTTGTTTGCTACTCAATGGCATCGATGGCATTCCCCATCATTAACATCCTAGGGATTACTTTTGAGCAGAGACATAATCAGAGCAGCCACATGGATACTGTGGCTACAAGAACAGATGAGAGGCTCTACAGACAAAGCTCCATGATCCTGCAAATAACAAATCAGGTTAAAGTTCTGTGAGTTACTAATCTATTGATGAAGCAAGATCTGTTCACCTTTGTTAAGGCACAAGTCAGGAGTATGATGAATAAGCTTCACTTTGATGGATAAGGCTCCAATCACACTCAATGTTGGCACACCATTTAAGATAAAGCAATCACTTCCTGGCATCCCATCACCAAGGTAAACATTTGTTCTCTGCCTAACTGCAGGTATAAGTCTTAAGTAAATTAAGAACTCTCTTAATTTTGGAACAAAATCAGTTACACTTTGAGGATATAGAGCCAACCTTAAATTCAGACTACTGAGACTGAAAATTTCATTACAAACAGCACTCTTCCATGTTCTCAACACTGCAGGACCTATAGTGCTTCACAGAGAATTTGATCCTCTATGTCTATCTTTTGCTTGTTATAACATTTTAAGGGGAGATGTTCAATTTTTGGGACTTCTGACATGCTACAGGGTCAGTTCAGAGCGTGTGAAATTTATTGTTTTTTGTTTGTGCCATAATTTTTTTATTCAGTTCCTTGGTGAAAGTCATAGTTCATTTTGTCACTCTCACGATTTTCAGCGTCAATTTTCCCCCTTCTCCTGAACGTGCCATTCGTTTCAGCAGTAGATTTCCATACAAATCAGGTATACTGTGCACTGTCAATTGTACCTTGCCATATGGCCTTTATTCACCCAGTAAGAGTAGATCTGCTTGGCAATCATCCTTAGTGAATCCATTATGTTTAATTTAGGATGCCTGTTGGCTGTAACCATTGCACGTTAGAAGCCTGAAGAACTGGCACATTATTCAACATGACTTTGCAGCAGCTCTTAGATTCAGAAAGGAAGGTTATTTTATAAATGAAAAGGAATGAAACACATAATGGTTGGCAGTAATGAATTGTGAAAGCTTGATTGCATACATAAACTAACAAAACAAAAAGTTGGACGATGAACCAGAATTTATCACTATAATTCAGTTATCTTTGAAATCTTTTACAAACGTTCATTTTCCGAGCAGCTCTTTGAAAATGTTAGAAGTTGTGGGAGGGATTCTTTGTGCTGTGTTCTGCAACCAGACATTGGGTGGGAACAGTAATTTATTCTGTGAACTTGGTGTTTGGAGCAATTCCCATGCCACACAGGCACAGCAAGGGTTATCCTCTCACTCTTTCCATTTTAAAATAATAGAAAAATTGCTTATTTCCTGTACATTTGCACCCTCTGTAAAAATGCACATTATGGTTAAAAAAAAAAGTCGAAGCCAAATGTTAAAGCTTACGACAGTTGTGCTGAGAAAAATATTTTGTACAAATATTATTATTCAAGGAATTTTTAAAAAATTCTACTGAGACTATGCATGGAAACTTGCAACAAAGATAAAAGCAGAAGCCAAAATTAACATTAGCTATTTTACTTCTATAGCTCACAATAAATGGAAAATGGTCGAGTTTATACTTTTCTGATATATTGTCTGGGTGGAATCTTTGACCTTCTCTGGGAGGTGGGAATCCATTTGATCAGGCAGGAAGCTACAGGATGGAGAACTCCTTATATGATATTCCCTGATCAAGATATGGCATGTAAGGGTGAGATCACTGTCCTGCCTGGAGACCAATTAAGTCCATTAAGTAGCCACTTATGGGCCTCATCCTGCGACCAGCGTTATCCTGCACCAAACTTGATTCCATAGCAAGCCCAATGCTGCCTGGGTAAGCGCTGGATTCTTACAAAATTGTGTCATTTAGTTTTCCAACTGATTGATGTGAACCCTGCCTTGAACATGAAATTCTGTCCTCCATTTGCTCTTGCATTCACTCATGCAGTTAATTCTTTTTCCTCACTGGTTGTTTCTTTCAGAGGAACCCTTCAGTTTGGATATAAGGCAGTAAAATGATTAATTCATCATACTATGAGGTGGTAGAATGTAAGTTGTAACAATGTATAATCCAATCGAATTGTCAATCTGTATTAGTGCAAATGTAGAGTGATTCCACAGATAGTCTCAAAATGTAAGTAATGGTGGGCAATCATAGCAGTGCACCCCCGGATAGTTAATTACAATGACAAAGGCAGAGACCTGGGAGCAGACCACCTTTCATCCGTTTGATATATTATCAGATTCTGAGAGCACAAAACAGGGAAGAACAGGTGTAAACGGAAAGGTAATTATAGTATAGGTACAGCAGAGACAAATTCAGAATTCTTTGTTCCTTTTTGACACAAATGCAGCTTCAAGCTCCAACTTGCATATGACTTGGGAATGTATTTTGGCTAAATTACCATTCTTCATGTACAAGCCTAGCATGAATGTTGGCAAGTTATGTAGAGCACAGTACAAGTGAGACTGATCGTCTCCTTGCATGGATTATTTCAGGCATTTTTCCTGAAGGATAATTTGAAGGGAAAATCTGTCTGAATTTTGTTTTGCTTCTTATCCTCAACCCAGTGCACTTATCACTACAATGGTAGAAGTCAGCTAATTCAGCAGTAAATAGGCATCATATCAGAGCATTCTTTCATTTACCACAACATTTCATGCTATAGTGGCCTCTTTATTTGTAGGTCAGCAATTTCTACCATGTGATAAAGATTTAGTAAATTGTGGTTGGAGTTTTTTTAAAAACAGATAAGCACATTAACTGTTCTGAGAAAACCTCCTGGTTCAATGATCTTAGGAAGTTTACTTATAAATTCTGATGGAGAAAAGTCAGCTGATTTTTGATAGTGCTGTGGCATCAAGGTTCATCCATGTTTAGAAATGAGTAAACCATGAATTGACTGTTCACTTGATTTATTATTAATTTCCAGTTAGAATCTATAATTACTCCCAATATTTCTGGTTTTCACTTTTGGGAAATCTTACTTATGAAAGTCTATCAATTTGCTGACATAACCTAGTACCTACTACATTGAACATAAATCAATTAATCACAGGAACAGGCCCTTCGGCCTATCATGTCTGCACCCGCCATTTTAAACTAATCCCATCTGCCTGTGCATGGTGCATATCCCTCAATCTCCTGCCCGTTCAGTGGCCTGTCGAAATGCCTCTTAAACATTTCTATCATATCTGCTTCTACCAACTCAGCAGTGTTCCAATTACTTAGCACCCTCTGTGTAAAAAAACTTGTCTCATACATCTCCTTTAAACTTATGCTCCCTAATATTTGAAATTTCCACCCTAAGGAAATGACCCTATCCACACTATGCATGCCTCTCACAGCTTTTTAAATTTCAATCAGGTGGCCCCTCAGTCTCCGATGCTCTTGTGAACAGTTTGTCCAACCTCTCCTTATAGCTATTACTCTCTAATCCAGGCAATAATTTCATAAACCTCTTATGTACCCTCTCTAAAGCATCCACATCCTTCCTGTAGTGTGGCAACCACAACTGTACACAGAACTCCAAAGGTAGCTTGACTAAACCTGTATACAGCTAAAACATGACTTGCTAGCTTTTACATCAATCCCCTGACCAATGAAAGCAAGCATACCATGTTCCTTCTTTACCACTTGTGTTGTCACTTTCTAGGGAGTTTTTGACTTGCACCCCAAGGCCCCTTAGAGGTCCTGCCATTTACTGTATACTTTGTTTTTGCATTTGACCTCCCAAACTGTATTACCTCACACTTATCCTGATTAAACTCCTATTGCAATTTCCCTGCCCAATTTTTTAACTAACCTATATCCTGCTGTATTCTTTGACAACCTTCCCCACCATCCCCACAGCTCCACCAATTTTGGTGTCGTCTGCAAACTTATGATTCGAACCACTGCCATTTTCATCCAAATCAGAGGGTTCAGTACAGATTATTATGCAACACCACAGGTCACAGAGTTCCAGTCAGAAAAGCACCCCTCCACAATTACCCTGTCTTCTATGACCACGTCAATTTTGTACCCAACTTACCAACTCACTATGGATTCCATTTGACTTTATCTTTTGGACCAGCCTATGATAAAGGATCTTGTCAAATGTTTTTGTAATGTCCATGCAGACAACATCCATTGTCCAACCCACATCTTTCATCTTTGTCACTTACTCAATCAACTCAGGTTTGTGAACAAGATCTCCTCTACACAAGGTGGTGCTGATTGTCCCTAATTAGTCCATCATTTTCCAAATGCAAGTGAAGCCGGTCCCTAAGAATCTGCTCCAATAGTTTCCCCATCACAGATGCATGGCTCACCGACTTATAAATTCTGAGGTATCCCTGGTGCCCTTCTTAAACAAAGGAACAACACTGGCTATTCTCCAGTGTTCTGGGACCTCACCTATGGCTAAAGAGGATACAAAGTTCCCTGTCAAAGCTCCAGCAATTTCCTCCATTGCCTCCCTCAATATCCTGGGACAAATCCCATTAGGCTCTGGGAACGTATCATCTTTCTTAATATTGATATGCCATAGAATAGCAACAGCACCCCTACCCCTGCCAATCCTACTGTCATCCATGTCCTTCTTCTTGATGCAAAGTACTCATAGGGCTGTTCAGCATGGAAACACAGACCATTTGCTCCAACATGCAGGTCAGATATTCTAAATTAATGTAGTCCCATTTGCCAGCATTTAGTCCATATCCCTCTAAATCTTTCTTATTCATATACTCATTCAGATACCTTTTAAATGCTGTAATTGTACCAGCCTCCACTACTTCCTCTGGCAGCTCATTCCATTTACCCACTAGCCTCTGTGTGAAAAGGTTGCCCTTTAGGTCCCTTTTATATCTTTCCCCTCTCAACTTAAACCAATGCCTTCTGGTTCTGGATTCCTCCAACTAAGGGAAAAGACCTTGTCTAATTACTCTATCCAGGCACCTCATAACTTTATATACCTCTACAAAGTCATTCCCCCACCTCTGATGCTTCAGGGAAAATAGCCCCAGACAATACAGTCTCTCCCGATAACTCAAACCCTCCAATCCTGGCAACATCCATGTAAATCTTTCCAGAACCTTTTCAAATTTTACAGCATCTTTCCAAATGCAGTATTCCATTTCGTGAGTGTGGTGCTGGAAAAGCATAGCAGGTCAAGTTATCATATGAAGGGCTTTTGCCCAAAACATCGAATCTCCTGCTCCTCAGATGCTGCCTGACCTGCTGTGCTTTTCCAGCACTACACTCTCGACTCTGATCTCCAGCATCTGCAGTCCTCACTTTCGCCTAGTATTCCAAAAGTAGCCTAATCATTCCAGTACAGCCTCAACATGACCTTCCAACTCCTACACTCAATGCACTGACCAATAAAGGCAAGCATACCAAATGCTTTCTTCGACTCTACTTTCAAGCAACTATGAACCTACACTCCAAGGTGTCTTTGTTTTGCAGCACTCCCCAAGACCTTACTATTAAGTGTATAGGCCCTGCCCTCATTCGTCTTTCCAAAATGCAACATCTTAATTTATTTTAATTAAACTGCATCTGCCATTCCTCTGCCTATTGGCCCATCTGATCAGAGACACATTCTATTCTGAGGTAACCACTACACCAGCAATTTTGGTGTTATCTGCAAACTTACTAACCATATCTCCTATGTTCATATCCAAATCATTTGTATAAATGATGAAAAGCAGTGAACCCAGCACCAATCCTTGTGACATGCTGCTGATCACAGATCTGCAGTCTGAAAAGCAAGCTTCTACCATCACCCTGTGTCTCCTTCCTTCGAGCTAGTTCTGTATCCAAATGGCTTGTTCACCATATATTCCATGCGATATAACCTTGCTAACTGGTCTACCATGAGGAACCTTGTCGAATGCCTTACTGAAGTCCATATAGATCACGTCTACCATTCTGCCTTCATCGATCCTCTTTGTTATTTCTTCAAGTTAGTGAGGTATGACTTCCAAAGCGCAAAGCCAATTTGCCTATCCTTTTCCCATACCTTGCCTTTCCAAGTTCATGTAAATTTTGTCCCTCAGGTACCCCTCCAACAACTTGCTCATCACTAAAGTTAGCCTCACCAGTCTATAGTTATCTGGCTTTTCCTTAACATCTTTCTTAAATAGAGCCACCACATTAGCCAACCTACAGACTTCCGGTATCTCACCTGTGGCTATCAATGATATAAATATCTCTTCAAGAGGTCCAGCAATCACTTCCCACCCTCCTACAGAGTTTTAGGGTACCCCTGATCATGTACCGGTGATTAAGCCAACTTTCTGTGTTTATACTCATTAAGGACCTAATTCATTTTCTCTGGCTCCACACATAAATTCCCTTGATCCTCAGATGGATCTAGCCTTTCCCTTGCTACCTTCTTGTAGCTAATATACACGTTAAGTGCCTTGGGATTCTCCTTAATCCTACTGGCTAAAGGCACTTCATGGGACCTGCTTCCATTATTTCCTTCAACGGTCTTGATTGATTACAATTTCCTAAACCTGACATACGTTACCTTTTCCTTTTTGACTAACGAGTCAATAATTCTTATCATCCAGGGATTCCCAAATCTTTCCTCTTTATCTGTCACGCTCACAGGAACATGCTAGTCTTGAACTCTGATCAACTGGCCTTCAAAGACTCCCACATTTCAGATGTGAATTTTCCCTCAAATAGTTGTCCACAATCTAATTTCACCAGTTCCTGTCTAATATTGTTGAAATTAATCTTCCCTGAGTTTAACACTTTTACAAGATGCCTTATCTTATCTTTATCAATAACTATTTTAAACTTACAGAATTATGATAATTGTTCTCAAAATTCTCCATTGAAACTTCAATCACCTGGCCAGGCTCATTCCCCAATTCAAGATCTAGTACAGCCTTTTCCGAGTTGGCTATCTGCATATTATTTCAAGACACACTCCTGGATGCATTGACAAATTTTGTCCCATCTAAGGCCCTGCCAATAAGGGAGTCCAGTCAATATTGGGGAAGTTAAAATCAACCATTACAACGACGGTGTTGTTTTTACAACTTTCCATGACCTGCCTTCATTTTCCTTCTGCATCTCCTGCTGGCTATTTGGAGGCCTCTAGTATAACCCCATCACTGTAATTGCTCCTTTCATATTCTTGAGTTCTACACGTGCTTTAGAATGAGCCCTCCAAGATGGCCTGTCTTAGTGCAGCTGAGACATTCTTCTTAATCAGTTTTACCTCTTTTACATCCCTCTCTATCACTCCTGAAACGTCAAAATCCTGGAACGATATGCTTTCGGTTCTGGCCTTCTCTGTAATTACATTGTAGTTACGTGTACCAATCCAGACTTCAGGCTCAACTACTTTACCATTTATTAAAATAGGTACACTTCAGACTTCATTTCAGTGAGTGGAATTTTAATGTATCTGTGGATTATATTGACCTCAGCATCAATGTTTAACCCCAGTTTGTACCAATCATACATAAGGCTAAATAAATCATGTAGCAGCCTGTACAGAAAATAGAGTTTGAGTAAAGGTGCGTTGCTCACTTTAGGAGAAAACTGGGAAGAAGTGCACCCCAGTAATATCAGTACAATTTACACTTTTGTTCTTGGTATATAGAGATGACATTTGGGTACCCAAATCTCAATGTTTACAGACAATATGAGAATAAGGGAGTTGGAGGACTCCCTATGGATGACTATGAATGAGTTTGGGATATGGAGAGATTGACAAAATGGGCAGAGTTAGAATGTGCAATGATGAAGGAGCAATTTAAGAGGAAAAACAAGGCAAAATTATCAATGAATTGAAGTTGAAGGATGTCATGAACAGAACAATTTCATGTGCATGATTCCCAAAAGTGAAGGTTGTAGGTAAATTCTTAAAACCAGTAGTAACATTTTATATATATACAGGGGTTGCAGGAAAAGAATAAAGGAGTACCTGTATGAAACATTGATTAAACACCAGATAGTCAAACATGTGCATTATTGATTTCCCATTATAGAGAACCATGGAAGGCATGCAACACAAATTCATCAGGTGATGCTAGTGGTGGAGAACTAAAGTTACATAAACAACTTGAGATACTGCAACTCTTGCTGTTGGAGCAGAACAAAACCCAGAGATTTGGGTAGCATGGTGGCTCAGTGCTTTAGCACTGCTGCTTCACAGCACCAGGCACCCAGGTTCAATTCCACTCTCAGGTGACTGGGTTGAGTTTGCACATTCTCCTTGTGCCTGCATGAGTTTGCTCTGGTTTCCTCCCACAGTCATAAAGATATGCAGGTTAGGTGGATTGGCTATGTTAAATTACCCCCATAGGGTGCAGGCTAGCTGGATTTGGAAAATGTGGGGTTATAGAATGGGGTAGTGTGGTGGGTCTGAGTGGGAGACTCTTTGGAGGATATTGGTGTGGACTTGATGGTCTCAATGGCTGGCTTCCATACTGTGGGCATTCTAGAAGATTTATTAAATAATGAGGAGTTTTAATAGAGTTAATTAATAAATGATAAAATATAATTGTTCGTGATTGCCAAATCTGGAACAAAGATGTCATTAAACTAAAATCGTCACAGAGTTAGGAGCGAAGTGGGAGGTAACATTAGCTTGGTGAATACTTCATCATAAGGAATGTTGAAGCTCTGTCTTTTGCATCTTTTAAAGGAGGTTTTAATATTTGAATTAGAAAATGCAGGGATGGGGAGCACTTGGGGCAATAGTTCCCATTAGCAGCTATTCATTTTCCCAGACTGACCTTTATCCAGCCCTTTGTCTGCCCAACTGTTTTTCTCTCTGTATGGCTCTAGCTACACCTGTCATTTATTCCCCCCACCCTCGTTTCTGCATAAATACCAACCTTTTCCTAGCTACCATCAATTCTGAAGAAGGGTTGCTGGACCCGCAATGTTATCTCTGCCTTCTTTCCACAGGTTCTGCCAAACCTGCTGAATTTTTCCAGCAATTTCTGTTTTGTTTCTGATTTCCAGACTCTTCTGTTCTTTCATTTTTTTTTGTCCAGGTATGAAGTGACTGTCTTATGAGAAGAGGTTGAGTAGGTTGGGCCTGTACTCATTGGAATATAGACCTTACTGAAACAGAGCTGAAAATGTGTTGCTGGTTAAAGCACAGCAGGTTAGGCAGCATCCAAGGAACAGGAAATTCGACGTTTCGGGCATAAGCCCTTCATCAGGAATGAGGAGAGTGTGCCAAGCAGGCTAAGATAAAAGGTAGGGAGGAGGGACTTGGGGGAGGTGCGATGGAGATGTGATAGGTGGAAGGAGGTCAAGGTGAGGGTGATAGGCTGGAGTGGGGTGGGGGCGGAGAGGTCAGGAAGAAGATTACAGGTTAGGAGGGTGGTGCTGAGTTGAGGGAACCGACTGAGACAAGGTGGGGGGAGGGGAAATGAGGAAACTGGAGAAATCTGAGTTCATTCCTTGTGGTTGGAGGGTTCCCAGGCGAAAGATGAGGCGTTCCTCCTCCAGCCATCGTGTTGTTATGTTCTGCCGGTGGAGGAGTCCAAGGACCTGCATGTCCTCGGTGGAGTGGGAGGGAGAGTTAAAGTGTTGAGCCACGGGGTGGTTGGGTTGGTTGGTCCGGACGTCCAGGGGTGTTCTCTGAAGTGTTCCGCAAGTAAACGGCCCATCTCCCCAATATAGAGGAGGCCACATCGGGTGCAGCGGATGCAATAGATGTGTGTGGAGGTACAGGTGAACTTGTGGCGGATATGGAAGAATCCCTTGGGGCCTTGGAGGGAAGTGAGGGAGGAGGTGTGGGCACAAGTTTTACATTTCCTGAAACATACAAGATTCTTATGGGGCTTGACAAGATAGATGCAGAAAAATTGTTTCCCCTTGAGGGTAAGCCTAGGATGGCAGTCTTACACTAGGGGGTCGCAAATTTAAGACAAAGATGAGGATTCTCAGTGGGTAGAGAATCTGTCGGATTCTTTACAACAGTGGGCTATTGAGGTTGGGTCATTAACTAATTCAACATAGAAACATAGAAAATAGGTGCAGGAGAAGGCCATTCGGCCCTTTGAGCCTGCACCCACTACTCAATATGATCATGGCTGATCATGCAATCTCAGTATCCCATTCCCGCTTTCTCTCTGTACCCCTTGATCCCTTTAGCTGCAAGAGCTACATCCATCTCACATTCAAGGGTGAGATAAACAGATTTTTAATCAGTGAGGGAATCAAAGGTTATAGGTAAAACATAGGATAGTGGAGTTGAGGACTCCCAGACAACCATGACCTCATTGAATGATGGAGCAGATACATTGGGCTAAATGGCCTTTGGCTGTGATGGTTAATGATCTTATGGTTTATGAAAATTGAGGTAAGAAAATATTCTGCTTTGCAATTTTACATTAATTTGTGTTTAACATATTAATTTTATATTTAAATGTGGAATATTATACAAATTTCTATTGTCATTTGAAAGTAGTACTTTTGAATTTAAATTTTGTATAGTAAATTCCTATGTGATAATTTGTTATGAGATTGGCCAATGTCAACTTATCAGATTGTATTTATGGGCTGAATGTTATTTTTTTTTGGCTAAGTCCAAGTTGTGTCGAGTGTTTTGGAGCGATGCTTTCTGTGAGTGTTCTCACTGTATCTTACCAAAATTACCTCCTTAGTTACAAAGTTAAAAATCACACAACACCAGGTTATAGTCCAACAGGTTTAATTGGAAGCACACTAGCTTTCTGTAAGTCGCTCCTTCATCAGGTGGTAGTGGAGGATTCAATCCTAAAACACAGAATTTATAGCAAATATTTACAGTGTGATGTAACTGAAATTATACATTGAAAAATACCTTGATTGTCTGTTGAGTCTTTCATCTGTTTGAATACCATGATGGTTTCTGACGTTTATGACTTTATACACGTTGTACATGTTCAAATTCCTAAGTAAACAACAATTTCACAGGTCAGAAAGTCTCAAGCGATCCTAAAGTGCAATCATCTTCATACCACACATCAAATCCCATCAGAGTCCTTATTAAAACACAGAAGGGGGTCATCTAATCCATGCCAGCTATACTTATGTGTGCTCTCCAGTTTGCTTATTCTAGACGATGATACAACAAACCTGTTGGACTATAACCTGGTGTTGTGTGATTTTTTTAACTTTGTACACCCCAGTCCAACACCAGAATCTCCAAATCATGACTCTTTAATTGCCTACTCCTATGGCATCTGTTATGTCCAATACCAACCTCATCTTACCACATGCCATTTCCAGAACAACTTGCCATTCAAGGCCAGGAATTCTCTGAGGCTGTGCGGTTTTTAAGAAGTTGCTGTATATCAGATGATGACTGATATTCTGAAACTGCCCAGCTCGGTTAAGGACATTTTCAGAAGATGTCAGAGAAAGGGAAGATGGCAATATGAGTCTCTGACAGGAATGTGGAGGTCTTGGTTGAGAAGATACTGCAAAGGAGGGAGTCCTCTACTTTGGGGATTGGCAGAGGGGACCATGTCACCAGAGCTGCTCCAAGGTTGGACCCTGAATGTGTGACATTTCACAACCTGGAGGAGAGGCTATCAGTGGTAAATGAAGTTCAGTGACCTTGCCTACTCCACCAGGAGTACTCTTTTCTCTTTTCTCTGCTACCTCACATATCACTCTGTCTCTGCTACACTGGCTACTCACACTCAGCCACTCTCACTATTGTCTACAACATCTTCCCTCACCCATGCTCACCAATCCTCCAACCTTCAGCAGCACTAGCCCTATCTACTAATTTGCCCCAGACACTTCACCACTTTTCGATCAACTGTACTTTCACTAACAGCCATTCTACCCACTTTCATCTCATTCAATTCCTTCCTTTCTCTCATTAGTGAAGACAGCCCAGAACAGGGCACGAGAAGTCTGGACAGCTAGAGGGGTGCTTGACATTAGGCTCCTCACCGCATAGGATGAGAGAATCCAGCACCTCGCAGGAGGAATCTACACGGTATCCTACCAACTGAGCAATTATCATTCTTCATTCCACTGTAACTCTAACAGTGACCCTGCTATCAGTTTCATTCATTGCATGCCGCCATTAACTACTGACTGCAATGCCATCTCTTTTGTCTTGCAGGTATCACCAACATGTTAATCATGTCTGCAGTGAAATACCTAGCTCCTCTGGAAATCGCCTCTTTGACATCTGAGACGGGAGTATCAAGGCTGAAGAAACAATGGTTGATTCTCCATTCCATCAACTCCCTCCAGCCTAGTTTCTATGGATGAGCACTAATGATAGCCATTCCCCTGAGTGACCTACCCACACAGCCTTGGACCAGGTATTACTGATGACTATATATTTCCCCAACTGCAATAGTCCCCCCCACCAGACTGGCTACTATGGGGCCACAGAATTGACCATGACCCACTTGCTGGAGGAGAGGATGACAGAATCACCTGATCAAAAACACTCCAGCTGACCATGGCTAATCCTCTGAACTATTATTGGAGGCTGCCCTTACTTACTGTACCAGAAGCCCTGACTGTCTGGTGTATTCATGGATTTCAGTGAGAACTGCTCCTATAAGACTTAGACAGATATCCACTTGCTGGCTGCACATAGAGTTGCAGTGTCATATAACACGAGACAGATATTTTCGTCCAATGAGTCCATGCCGAAGATAATCACAAACTAAACTAGTCTCATTTGCCTGCTCCTGGCCCATATCCTTCCAAACCTTTCCTATTCATGTATCCATTCAAATGTCTGTTAAATGTTGTAATTGTACCTGCCTCCACCACTTCCTCAGAAAGTTCGTTCTACACGCAAACCACTTTTGTGTAAAAAAAATTGCCTCATGTCTTTTTTAAATCTCTCCCACCTCTCACCTGAAAAATGTACCCCCCTAGTCTTGAAATTTCCCATTCTAGAGAAAAGACAATGATCATTAACTCTATATAATCCTCTTATTATTTTATTTACTACTTTCAGGTCACCTCTCAACCTCCTATGCGCCAGTGAAAAATATCCCAGCTGATCAGCCTTTCTTAATAACACAAGCATGTTGTGTGTTTGCTGCATAAAGTCCTGGTGTGAGATCAACATTTCACAACGCCACACAACAAAATATACATCCCCTTGCTGAGGCCTGCTGACCAGCAAGGTAAGTTGTCTCTTTGTGTGACTTCTCAGGTCTGGGCAAAGCAGGGAAGCTGTGAGCATGCAGTGAATGGAGAGTTTGGGGAACTTGGAGGCAAAATGAGAATTCTTTGCAGAGGGCAAGGAGTACTTTTTGTTTGCTTTTTTTTTGGCTCAAAGTTTGTAATTTTTTCTCTTAACCTAATAAATTGAAGCCCAGGATCGGGGCGTAGCTCAAAAGAGTGACATTGTAGGTAATACTAATTTGACTATCTATTATCGGTTACTATTATAGATAAGGTAAATTGGGAAAATATTTGCAGGCTATAAATGAAAAGACCAATACAAAATTTGAAACAACAAATTAACAACTACATAATTAAATTCGAGATGCTGGGCCAAGTGTTGCAACTGTGTGATATGGGATCTTGTTGTCTTCATTGTGGTTCATAGTGACTACGTCAAAGCAAATGTTGGTTGTTTGAGGAACTCCAGCTCAGAGTTGATGAACTGGAGGCTATATCAGGAAGGGGAGAGTTATCTGGATGTTGTGTTTCAGGAGGCAGTCACACATCTTCAATTAATGACTTTGAATTCTGTCAATTGTCAGGGAGAGGAGGGTGTGATGATGAGTCCGGCAGGTGGACAGATCCAGGAGGTAGTGCTGAAGGAGCCTTAGCATTTGAGCTTGTCTAATAGGCCTGAGATTCTTGCACTCCATGTGGATAAGAGTGGGGGCTGTAGGGAGGTTGAGCAAATTGTCTATAGTACCGTGGTACAGGGAGCCATTCAAAGGAAGAAGAAAATAATTTGTTCGATATATCTAGGAGAGTATTTTTGAAGCAATATGTAGACAGTCTAACTAAGGAAGTGGCTCTATTAGATCTTATATTGAGGAGTAAGACTGGCTAGGTGATTGGCGTTTCAATGGGACAGCATTTTGGGAACAGTGATCATAATCCTGTTAGTTTTAAGGCTGTTATGGAGAAAGATAAAACTGGTCCTCGGGTGAAAGTGCTAAACTGGGTTAAGGTTAATTACAACGGTAAAAGGCAGGAACTGGTGAAATTAGATTGGAGAGGCTGTTTGAAGGTAAATCCACATTTGACATGCGGGCATTTTTTGAAGGCCAGTTGATCAAAGATGAGGACGAGTATGTTCCTTTGAGGAGGAAAGATAAGGATGGCAAGATTCAGGAATCTTGGTTGACGAGATGTTTGAAATTTTAGTCAAAAATAAAAAGGAAGGATATGTAAGGTTTAGGAAATCAGTCAAATCCCTTGAAGAATATATAGGAAGTAGAACAGAACCTAAACAAGGAATTAGTAGGGTTAAAAGGAGCAATGTCATGTCCTTAGCAAATGAAATTAAAGAGAATCCCAGGCATTTTATAATGGGATAGTAATGGGGTTGTCCACTCAAGGAGGGAATTTATGCATCAAACCAGAGAGTATAGGTGAGGTCCTAACTGATTCTTTCACATTGTTATTTCCGAAGGAGAAGAATGAGGATGATGGTAAGATTAGAGAGGGGTATGCTGACACTCTGTGATTGTCAAAATTAAGAAGGAAGAGGTGTTGGGTGTTTTGAAAAATATTAAGTAGATAAGTCACTACAGCCTGATGAGATCTATCCCAGGATATTGAGGGAGGCAAGGGAGGAGATTTCTGGGGCCTTGACAGAGTTCTTTGTATCCTCTTTTGTCACATACTGGAAAATAATCAGTGCTGTTCCTTTGTTCAAGAAGGGTAAAAGGGATAATCCTGGAATTTATAGGTTGGTAAGCCTTGCATCAGTTGTAAGGAAATCATTGGAGCACAGGATTTACTCGAGTTTGGAGAAGAATGGACTTATTAGGAAACATCGGCATAGCTTTGTGCAGGAGATGTCTTGTCTCATGAACTTTTTGGACTTTTTTAGGTAAGTGACAAAGATGATTGATGCGGGTAAGGTGGTGGATGTTGTCTATATAACATTACTAAAGCAATAGTCAACATTCCTCATGGTAGGCTGACACAGAAGGTTAAGTCACATGGTGAATTAGTCAGTTTGATACAAAATTGGCTTGTTCATAGAAGACCCGAGGGTAATTTTGGAAAGGTGTTATTGACTGGAGCTCCGTGACAAGTGGTGCTCCATAGGGATCAATCTTGGGACTTCTGTTGGTTGTAGCATATACAAATGATTGAGATGAAATGTAGATGGTCTGATTAATAAATCTGCAAAGTTCATGAATTTATGGATAGCAAGGAAGATTATCAAAGGATACTGCAGGATGTAGATTAGCTGGAAAATTGGGCAGATGGAGTTTAATCCAGGCAAATGTGATGTGTGAAGTCAAATGCAAGAGGAAAATATGCAGTAAATGACAGGACCTGTAGAGGTAGAAAGTGAGGACTGCAGATGCTGGAGATCAGTGTCGAAAATGTGATGCTGGAAAAGCACAGCAGGTCAGGCAGCATCTGAGGAGCAGGAGAATTGATGTTTCGAGCATAAGTTCTTCATCAAAAAGTCAAAGTTTGACATTATTTGAAGCAGATATGTTAGCAAAGTTTAAGTGACATGAACAGGCAGGGAATTGAGTGATATGGACCATATGCAGGCAGCTAGGACAGGTTTAGCTTGGCATCATGGTATCTAAGACCATGGAAGGGCCTATTCCTGAACTGTATTGTTCTATGTTCTATCATGATCTCTCACCTGATGCTGCCCTAAATCTTGACATAGCCCAAGTCACACAGAAATCTTTCTAAAATTCCATCCCACATGTTTCAACTACTCATGTTGCTGTGCCATTATCTTGTTTTGTTTTCACTGCTGGGCCTCATCTAAGTCCTGACAATCAAGTTCAATTTTGAGCAACAGTGGTTAGTGGAAAGCAAAGCAAGATCATATGAACCAAAGGCCAATTGCTGACACCAGGTAGGTGTAAAATCACTGGCCAGGCTGTTTTGTATAATAATTGGTGAATGTTAAGTTGAAAGTTGAGTCACATGACACTGTTGAGTCTTCAGTCAGTGTTCATGGGCTTATTTAGACTTGCTTTTGAGATTTGTTTTACAGAGGGCACAGCTTCAGAATAAAAAAACCTCCCCATTGGATTGCAGCAAAAAAGAAATGCATATACTCTTTCATTCTGACTGGAGCTGAATACCTGCCCAGTACAGAGTAATGCTTAGAGCTAGTGGACAGATTATGGAAGGATATGCATGGCAGTAGCCAGTACCCCTGTTTATCCAGATCTCCCAAAAAAATCCTAAAGTGAAGGACTATTTGAGTCTCTTTTGGCTCTGATGACTCTGTAACTGCATTGATTTTTTAAATGTATGTTTGTATATCCAGAATGACCATGTCAAGTCAAGTAGCAATATATCATTTTGAACTATATGGCGATAATTGAGAACTACAATGGATGAAAACTCCAGTATCTGTATAAAATAGTGTGATTATTACAGATTTCTCAGAGCCAAGTGAGGAGACAATAGTTTTGCAGTATTATTAAACCAAAACCCAAGGAAATGATCTGGGAACCCTGCTTTGAATCCCACCATGGCAAATGGTTGAGTTTGATTTCAATAAAAAATTGGAATGAAGAATTTAATGACAGCCTTGAAAAACCTATCTGGTTCATTAATGTCCTATAGGGGAGGAGACTGCTGCCTACATGTGACTCCAGAGCCACAGCAATGTGGTTGACTCTTGACTGCCCTCCTGGCAACTGAGGATGGGTGATAAATGTTGGCGTAGTCAGTGACAGTCACATCCTGTGAATTATTAAAAACAAAGTTTACAATGGGTCACAATCACAACGTTGGGATTCGGCATCTGCATGTAAAACGTTACGTGTGAATTTTTGTGGTTCTGTTTTCAGCAGCAGGAAGAGCAGGAGCTTGGACCAGGAGCCTGCTGGGAAAGGTGAATCATTAATTAAAATTTTAACATCTGATATCGGAGAGCAGAGGTTTCTGGGGAAGGAGGCCCTTTTTTCCCTTCAGCTATGTAAATGCGTGTTTTCTAAACCTGAGACCATACCCTTGTAGGGCCTCCCACCCATCCACCTCCTCTAACCTTAAACACCAGGGACACATCAGGTGAAGTTCTCTTCTTTTTTACTTTCTGGTTAGGGGACTAGCAGGGATGGTGGTGCAGGGAGAGGAATGTTCCTCCTTCATGCTGTTTAAGGTAAGGAATGCCATTAGTGTCCCATCCAAGTACATCTGCAAGAAGTGCACCCAACTCCAAGACTGCATTTGGGAACTAGAGCAGGAGCTGGATGAACTTCAGATCATTCAGGAAGCAGAGTCTGTGATAGATAAGAGTTACAGGGAAGTAGTTACTCCTAGGCATGAAGAAAAATGGGTAACTGTAACTGTTTGAAGGGGAAGAAAACAGTCAGTGTAGGGATTCCCTCTGGTCGTTCCCCTAAAAAACAAGTATACAGTTTTGGATATTGTTGGGGGTGGGGGGATGACTTATCAGGGTCATGCACTAGGGTGCAGATCTCTGGCACAGAGTCTGTCTCTGTTGTACAGAAGGGAACGGGGGAAAGGAGAAGAGTCATTGGGGATTCAATAGTTAGAGAGGCAGGTAGAAGGTTTGTTGGGAACGAACGAGACTCATGGTTGGTATGTTGCCTCCCAGGTGCCAGGGTCTGTGATGTTTCGGATTGTGTCTTTGGGGTCATGTAGGGAGAGAGTGACTAGCCCCAAGTCATGGTCTACATAGGTACCAACAACATAGGTAGAAAGAGGGATAGGGATGTAAGGCAGGATTTCAGGGAGCTAGGCTGGAAGCTAAGAGCTAGAACAAACAGAGTCGTTATCTCTGGTTTGTTACCTGTGCCACGTGATAATGAGGTAAGGAACAGGGAGATATATCAGCTAAACACGTGGCTGGAGGGATGGTGTAGGAGGGAGGGTTTCAGGTACACAGATAATCGGGGCTCATTCTGGGGAAGGTGGGACCTCTACAAACAGGAAGGTCTTCACTTGAATTTTCCTGGGTGGGAAATTTGCTGGTGCCATTTGGGTGGGTTTAAACTAGCTCAGCAGGGAGATGGGGGCCTGAAGTGTAGTTCCAGGCACAGGAGGATGAAAGTAGGGAGGACATAGACAGGACATCACAGTCACAGGAGTGTGCTGGCAGACAGCAAACTGGTTTTAATTGTGTCTACTTCAATGCCAGGAGTATCTAGAATAAGGTAGGTGAGCTTGTAGCATGGTTAGATACCTGAGACCATAATGTTGTGGCCATTTCAGAGACATAGATAAAGCACGGTCAGGAAGGGATGTTGCAGGTTCCAGGGTTTAGATCTCTCATTAAATCAAGGAAGGTGGTAAAAAAAAGGGGGAGGTGTGGCTTTGTTAATCAAGGACAATATAATGGTAGACCTTTTGACAAGGACTGCTCTACTGAGGTGGTGTAGGCTGAGGTTAGAAACAGGAGAGGAGAGGTCACACAGCTAGGAAATTTTATAGGCCTCCACCAAGTTCTAAGGATATGGAGGAGAGGATCAGCTAAATGATTCTGGGTAGGAGTGAAAGGAAGAGGGTGGTCATAATGGGGGACTTTAACTTCCTCAACATTGACTGGAAATGCTATAACTCTAGTACGGCGGACGGATCAGTTTTTGTCCAATGTGTGCAGAAGGGTTTCCTGACACAGTATGCCGAAGGGCTGACAAGAGGGGAGGCCACACTGGATGTGGTACTTGGTAATGAACCAGACCAGGTGTTTGATCTAGTGGTAGGTGAGCATTTTGGAGAGAGTGATCATAAATTGGTTAGTTTAGTTTAGCGATGGAAAGGGATAGGTGCATGCCACAGGGCAAGAGTTATAGATGGGGGAAGGGCAATTATAATGTGATTAGGCAAGACTTAGAAGACATATAATGGCGTAGCAAAATGCAGGGGATGGAGACAATCGAAATGTGGAGCTGGTTTAAAGAACAGATATTGCGTGTCCATGATAGATATGTCTCTGTCAGGCAGGGAGGAAGTGATAAGGTAAGGGAACAATAGTTTACTGAAGAAACTGTATCTCTTGTTAAACAGAAGAGGGAAGCTTATGTAATGTTGAGATGAGATGGTTCAGATGAGGCACTGGAGAGTTACAGATTAGCTGGGAAGGATTTAAAGAGAGAGTTAAGAAAAGCAAGGAAGGAACATAAGCAATCTTTAGCAGGTAGAACAAAGGAGAACTCTAAAACTTTCTATAGGTATGTGAGGAATAAAAGGATGACAAGGGTAGGAATAGGGCCAGTCAAAGTCAGAAGTGGGAAGTTGTGTGTAGACCCTGTGGAGATCAGAGAGGTGCTAAATGAATATTTGTCATTGGTTTCCACTCAAGAAAAGGAAAATATTGCAGAGGAGAAGAATGAGATACGGGATATTAGACTAGAAAGGATCGAGATTAGTAAGGAAGAGGTGTTATCAATTCTAGAAGGAGTGAAAATAGACAGGTCCCCTCGGCCAGATGATCTACAAGAAGGATGTGGTAGCATTGGAAAATGTGCAGAGGAGATTGACCAGGATGTTGCCTGGTCTGGAGGGAAGGTCTTATGAGGAAAGACTGAGAGACCTGGGTCTGTTCTCATTGGAGAGAAGAAAGCTAAGAGGGGATTTGATGGAGACATACAAGATGATCAGAGGATTAGACAGGGTAGACAGTGAGAGTCTTTTTCCTAGGACGATGATGCCGGCTTGTACGAGGGGTCATAGTTGCAAATTGAGGGGTGATAGATTTAAGACAGATGTCAGAGGCAGTTTTTTTACACAAAGAGTGGTAAGGGCTTGGAATACCCTGCCTGCCAATGTAGTTAACTCAACCACATTAGGGGCATTTAAACAGTCTTTGGATAAGCATATGGATGATGATAGGATAGCGTAGGGGGATGGGCTTAGACTAGTTCACAGGTCGGTGCAACATCGAGGGCCAAAGAGCCAGTTCTGATTAGATTAGATTACTTACAGTGTGGAAACAGGCCCTTCGGCCCAACAAGTCCACACTGACCCGCCGAAGCGCAACCCACCCAGACCCATTCCCCTACATTTATCCCTTCACCTAACACTACGGGCAATTTAGCATGGCCAGTTCACCTAACCTGCACATTTTTGGACTGTGGGAGGAAACCAGAGCATTCGGAGGAAACCCACGCAGACACAGGGAGAGTCCACACAATCAGTTGCCTGAGGTGGGAATTGAACCTGTGCTGTACTGTGCTATGTTTATCACCTGTTTGGGTTAACTGCTAAATAGGCAACTATTGGTTTCTGGCACCTATATACAGGGATACATCATTGGCAAATGTAAATCCTATTTTCAGATTCATGTCTGGTAAGTGGGATTGAAATGGCCATTTGAATCTGAAATCTAGGACACCCATGTAGAATAAGGTTGTACTGACCTATTTAAATTGAAAATGCTAAGAAATATCATATTATAAATGAGTATGCTTTGAAAATGGTTAAAATTATTTGTAATCCCTGTGTCATGTATAAAACTTTGCATATAATCTGCTTCATGTTTTGAATTGGCAAAAAGACAGAGAGAAGGAAGTTAAGTAAGTGAAGTGGTTTTCATTCATTTTGGCAAGTGAGAGTCTTGACCAAGTTTTTTCTGGAGGACCTCACTGTGTACTGTACAGGTTTTGCAAAAAAAAAGCTCGTCACTTGGAAGGAACTCTCTGGAAAAAGTGTTTGGCTAAGTGTTCACAGGCAATGTACGATGATAACATTGTGGGATCATATTAAGGAGATTAACTGAAACCTCATTCCTTTCATCTCAACCACAACCAAGAATCTGTCCAAAGTTTTGGTGCTTGACTTTCTGTCTGGCTGTAACCTTGATGGGAATTGATTATAACTCCACACTTGCTTAATATCTTCAGTGTAATAGTTTCTCATGCAAGTCGCCTTAGCAGAATATGTTTGTTGAACTAATTGTGCTGAAACAGACCAAGTATATTTGTGTTAAATTTCGAATCACTGCACTGACTCCCGGCTGTGTTTCCGTGCATTTTCTGTTTATTCAAATTTATTTAGCAATTTCAAACAGTTTTTAAGGCAGTGATGTAAAAAGGGGCTTAACAATGCGTTAAGACTACACCATCTCAGAATAAACATGTTAATCTGTGCACAGAGAAAGAAAAAAGCTTAGAAATTGGATTATTCCCAAAGTGGAGTGTGAATCTAACGTTATCATGAACTCTGCATCAAAACTGATGCCCAACAAGATTACAATGACTTATATTTAAACAATATCTTTAACATAATAGTTCCTTGAAAGTGGAGTCAAAGGCAGGCAGTGTAGTGAAGAAAGGGGTTATACACTTGCCTTTATTGGTCAATGCATTGAGGTTAGGAGTTGCGATGTAAAGGACATTAGTTAGGCTATTGGGATACTGCATTCATTTCTGGTCTCCCTGCTATAGGAAAGTTCAAATTGAAAGTGTTCAGAAAAGATTTACAAGGATGTTGCTTTGTTGGAGTGTTGGAGGGTTTGAGCTATAGGGAGAGGCTGAGTAGGCTGGGGCTATTTTCCCTGTAGTGTTGGAAGCTGAGGGTGACCTTATAAAACCATGAGCGGCATGGATAGGGTGAATAGCCAAGGTCTTTTTCCCAGGGTAGAGGAGTCCAAAACTAGAGCGCCTAGGTTTAAGGTGAGAGGGAAAGGATTTAAAAGGGAACTAAGGGGCAACTTTTTCATGTAGAAGATGGTGTGTGTATGGAATGAACTGCCAAAAGAAGTGGTGCACTTTAAGAAGAGGCTGCTACAATTTAAAAGGTATCTGGATGAGTACATGAATGGGAAGGGTTTAGGGGGATATGGGCCAATGCTGGCAAATGGGATTAGATTAATTAGGATGTCTGGTCTGCATGGACAAGTTGGACCAGAGGGTCTATTTCTGTACTGTACACCTCCATTACTCTTTGTCAAGTCACTACGTAGCATCATTATAAAACAAGATATGACACAAAGCCACCCAGGTCAGGTGACCAAATGCTTGACCAAAGAAGTGGATTTTAATAAGTGTCATAAAGAAGAGATTCAAGGTCAAAAAATCAAGAAGTTAGAGAAGGAATTCTAGAACTTAGCCCCAAAGAGATAAAGGCACAACCACTAATGATGAAGTGATTACAATTGGAGATACGCAAGGTGCTAGAGCTAAAGGAATACAGGCATCTGGAAAGATTATGGGGCTGAAGGAGAAAGCTGATTTAGTGAGGGAAGAGGTCATGGATGAATTTGAAAACAAGGGTGACAATTTAAACATCCACCAAATATTGGTCCTCTTGTGTCATCAGGATGAGGCCATTCTGCAAAGAATGTCAGTCATATTTGAACAGATCATATGCCAATGCTGATGACAGCGTAGGCCAACCTTTATTGAATTCAGCAGGAGGGTGAGAAGATTGCAGAAGTTGGCTGTAGTGAGGGATGGTTGGCACGTGTTTAAATTTCGAGTCAGATAAAACACCTCTATGTCTCTTTTCTCTCCATTTAGATATACAAATAATTTATACTTAATATTTTATTTCCAGCTTCTAATTGTTCACTGGTGCTCTGGTACAGACTGAGTCGGTGCAAGGAAACCTCAAGGTGACTGCCAGTCTGAGGAAAAGCACAAAGCAGTTTTCCCTTGAGGACATCTTCCCCCTTAACGGATTTTCTGTTTTGGATATTGCTGGAGGAGATGGTTTCTCAGGGGAATGCAACAAAAGCCATGCCTACAGAACCAGGAGTGGCTCAGTGGCATAGGGGCTAGGGGGAGGTGGGGCTGGTGTGTAGAGAAAACAAAAGTGAAAAATATTGTAAAGGGTACAGGTGGATATTGCAGATGTGGCACCAGGATGGTATGTTGGCTCCCTGATCTCTCATGACGTACCTAAGTGGATGCAGGACATTCTGATGGAGGAGGGAGAACGTCCTGAGGTCTTGGTCCATGTTGGTCCCAATGACATTGTTAAAAAGATGAAGGTGGTCCTGCAGGCAGAATATAAAGATCAAGGAAATCAGTTGTAAAGTAGCACCTTACACTTATTTCTAGTATCATATGATGGCAGGATTAGCCACAATAAAATAGGCATTTAGATGTGTGGCTGGAGGAATGATGAAGGAGGGAAATATTTTGATTCTTTAGGCATCGGGACCAATTCTGAGGCTGGTGGGATCTGTACAAGCCAAATGGGGTGCACACCAGTAGGACTGGAGCCAATAATCTCACAAGCGCATTCGCCAGTGCTATGGAAGGTGATCTTGACTTGAATTGGAGGGGATCAGGAACATAAGCTGGGAGACAAGGGTGAAGGAAACAAAAATGAAATGAAACACAGAAAAGTGGCAGGAAAGAAATAGACAAAGGAAACAAATGCCAGCTGCAATAGTACAAGAAGATGTGTGAAAAAGTACAAAAGGCAGGTTTAAAGTCTAATGTCTGAATACATAGAGCATTGCAATTAGATGGATAAAATAATTGTGCCAATAGTTGTAAATGGGTATGTTTCATTAGCGATTACAGAGACAGGGGTGCGGAATGCCCAAGGCAAAATCTAACAAAGAGAGGAAAAGTTAAAGGAAGTGGGGTTGCATTGTTAGTGAAAGATTTAATCAGTGCAATAGTGAGAAGAGATATCGGTGCAGAAAATGTAGAATCGTTTGGGATGGACCTGCAACAGAAGGAAGATACTTATATGAATTGTCTATTGCCTTCAACAATAGTGATAAAGTAGACAATAGTAGTAAACAGTGAATTAGAAATGTTTCTGACAAGGATGCCATAGTAATTATGAGTGATTTTTATGTACATATACACTGGACAAATCACATTAACAATAGTACTGTGGGCAATGGATTCCCAAAGTTTGTTCAAAATGATTTTTGGACCAGCACACAGAGAAATGAATTTGGGAACAGACCATCCAAAAGAATACAACAGGAAGAGTGGTCTAACCATGACTAACAAAATAAATGAAGAATAGTATTAGATCCAAAAATGAGTCAATAAATTTGCCAGAAAAAGTAGCATATCTGTGGACTGGGACCAATTTAAAATACAACATAGGAGGCCTGAGAGGTTTAGTAAGAGGGGAAAATTAAAGTATGAGTGAAAACTTGCAAGGAATATAATGGTAGGCTGTAAGAGCTTCTGTAAGTATGTAGAAAGGAAAAGAATTAGTACAGACAAATATAACCCCTTAAAGTATGAAATGGGAGAAATGATAATGGAGAACCAGGAAATGGTAAAGCAATTAAACCACAACTTCCCTTCTGTCTTTATAGAAGACGCATAACTTCCCAGAAAAGCAAGGGGAGCAAGGGCCTATTGGGAAGGAGGAAATTGAGGAGTTTAGTATTCATAAAATACATAGTGCTAGGGAAATTCATGTGTTGGAATGCTTATAAATCCCCCACGGCTTGATTATCTCCATCCTAGAATGCTAAAAGCAGTGGCCATGGCAACAGTGAATGCATAAATTGTCCATTTCCAAAAGCTTTTACATTCTGGAACAATCCAGGCAGTTTGAAAGATGGAAAATATAACCTCACTGCTCAAAGAAAGGAGCGAAGGAGAACATAGGAAATTATTACAGACCAGTTAGCAGAGCACCTGTAACATGGGAAATGCTGGAATCTATTATAAAGGATGTGATAGTACGACATGTAGGAAATATCGATAGGATTACATAATAAAAGCATGGATTAGAGTCATAGAGTCATACTGCACGGAAACAGACCCTTCGGTCTAACATCTGTGGTGATTAGACATCCCAATCTGACCTTGTCCCATTTGCCAACATTTAGCCCATTTTCTGCTAAACCCTTCCTATTCGTATACCCATCCAGATGTCTTTTAAATGTTGTAATTGTACTCGCCTCCACCAGCTCATTCTATCCAAACACCATCATGAGAAATTACCCTGAAGGTCCTTTTTAAACCTTTCCCCTTTTTATGCCCTTCTAGATTTAAACTCCCTTTTCCTGGGGAAAAGACCTTTGTTTTTCACTTTATCTATACCCTTTCTGATTTACAAACCTCAACCACTTATTCTCCAATGAAAAATGTTCCAGCCTATCCATCCTCTCTTTACAACTCAAATCTTCCAGGCCCAGCAACATCCTTGTAAATCATTTCTACACCCTCTCAAGTTTAACAACATCCTTCCTATAGAAGGAAGATCAGTATTGTAAGCTGTATTCTAAAAATAGCCTCACCAATGTCCTGTACAGTTGCAACATGATGTCCTAACTCTTATACTCAGTGTTCGGACAAATGATCGAGATTCCATTGTACTTTGAGATAATCTGCAAATTTACTAAACATACCACCTATGTTCACATCTATATCATTTATAAAATAATGAAAAGCAGCAGACCCAATACATGTACTTGTGGCACACCACTAGTCATAGGCCTCCAGTCTGAAAAGCAACCTTTTACCACTAACCTTTTACACCTACCTTCAATCCAATTTTGTATCCAATTGATTTGATTTGATTTGATTTATTTATTGTCATGTGTATCCATGGTTTGTTTGTGAGCAGTATAGACAGATTATAGTAAGCAAGGACATATGGATCATAGGGTGAAAAAAAACTTAGACAGAGGTATGAAGGTTACGTTGCACAGGGCGTGCACTGGCAAGATCAACATTTGTAAGATCAGCATTATTTGAAATTAGAGAGCCCATTCATCAGTCTAATAATGGTTGGGAAGAAGCTGCTCCTGAACTTGTTGGTGCATGTGTTCAAACCTCAGTATCTTCTGCCTAACAGAAGAGGATGAAGTAGAGCATTACCGGGGTGCAATGGGTCTTTTGATGATGTTGGCCGCATTTCCATGGCAGCCTCTCCATGTAAATGGAGTCCATGGATGGAAGGTTGGCTTCCGTGATGGTCTGGGTTGTGCAAACAACTTCCTGTTGTTTCTTATGGTACTGGGTGGAGCAGTTGCCATACCAGGCTATTATGAAGATGGACAGTATGCTTTCAGTGGTGCATCTGGAAAAGTTGGTGAGGATCCTTATGGTCATGTGAAAGTTCCTGAGCTGCCTGAGAAGTCCATGATACGTTGTTGGTTATAGTCAATCCTAGGAATTTAATGTTCTCCACCCTCTCAACCTCATCCCCGTTGATGTAGATGGTGGAGTGGTCTCCTTTCGTTCTGAAGTCAATGATCAGTTCTTTAGTTTTGATGATCTTGAGAGAGAGGTTGTTGTCATTGCACCAAATCACTAAGCCCTCTATCTCCTTTCTGTGTTCTGACCTGTTGTTAGATATCCATCCTACCACAGTGGTGTCATCAGCAAACTTGTACATTTAGAATTTGGCAACACAGTCATGGATGTACGGGGAGTACAGTAGGGGGCTGAGAATGCATCTTTGGGGGCTCCAGTATTGAGTGTCATGGTGGAGGAGGTGCAGTTGTCTATCTTCACTGATTGCAGTCTGTGGGTCAGGAAGTTGAGGATCCAGTTACAGAGAGTTGAACCAAGAGCAAGATCTCAGCGTTTTGGGATCAGTCTGGAGGGGATTATAGTGTTGAAGGCTGAACTGTAGTTGATAAGCAGAGTCTGAGGTACATGTCCTTGTTGTCCAGAACTTCCAGGAATGAGTGCAGGGCTAGGGAAATGGCTTCTCTAGGAACTATACATTGGTAGGCAAATTGTAGGGGATTGAGGGAGGCTGGGAGTTGATGCAAGCCATGACCAGACTCTCAAAGCACTTCATAAAATTATGGAGATCAGAGCCACTGAGCAGTAGTCATTAAGGCACTTTGCATGCACTTTTTTAGGCAGTGGGCTAATGGTGGTCTTCTTGAAGCAGATGGGAACTTTGTCTTGTAGGAGGGAGAGATTGAAGTCCCCACCTGCGTCAAAAAGGCCACCATCATTCTCGGTTGGCTAACTTCCCTGGATCCTGTGTGATCTAATCTTGTTAGCCAATCTATCATGCAGAACCTTGTTGAATGATTTGCTGAAGCGCTTATAGACAATGTCTACTGCTCTGCCGTCATTAATCTTCTTTGTCACTTCTTCAAAAAGCTCAAGCAGGTTAGTGAGCCATGATTTCCCCCACACAAAGCCATGCTGACTATCCCGAATCACTCCTGGCCTTTCCAAATGCATGTAAATTCTATTTCTCGTTATTCCCTCCAACAACTTACCTACTACTGACATAAGACTCACTAGTCAAAAGTTTCCTAGCTCTTTACAGCCAATCTTAAATAATGGTACCACATCAGCAACTTCTCTTCTTTTGGCATCTCACCCCTGGCTGTCGATGATGCAAATATCTATGCAAAGGGCTCAGCAATTTCTTCCCTAGCTACCCACAAAGTTCTGGGACACAACTGATCAGGTCTGGAGATGTATCTACCATTATGCAGTTTAAGATCTCCGGCACCTCCTCTTCTTTAATATGAACTCTTTTCAAGACTAAACCACCTGATGAAGGAGCAGTGCTCCGAAAGCTAGTGCCTCCAAATAAACCTGTTAGACTATAACCTGGTGTTGTGTGATTTTTAACTTTGTACACACCAGTCCAACACTGGCATCTCCAAATCTTTTCAAGGCATCACTATTTCCTCAAGTTCCCTAGCTTCCATGTCTTTCTCTCCAGTAAATACTGATAAAAAATATTTGTTCAATATCCAACCCATCTTCTGTGGTTCTATACATATATGCCCATTTTGATCTTTATAAGGCCCTAATCTCTCCCTTGTCACTCTTTCATTCTTAATGAACTTATAGAATCTCTTTGGATTCTCCTTAACTCTTTTGGCAAAACTATCTCATATCCACTTTTTGCCCTCCTAATTTGACTCTTAAGTGTAATCCTACTGCCCATGTATTCCTTGAGGGATTCACTTGATCCCAGCTGTCTATAGGTGCCATATGCCTCCTTTTTCTTGACCAGAGCCTCAATTTCTCCAGTTATCCAGCATTCACTACAACTGCCAGTCTTTCCCTACACACTAACAGGAATGTACTGTCTCTGTACTCCTGTTATCTAACTTTTAAAGGCCTCCCACTTCTCAACCAACCCTTTGCCTGTGAATAACCTCCCTCAATCAACCTCTGGAAGTTCCTGTCTAATCCCAACAAAGTTGGCCTTACATCAATTCAGAACTTTATCTTTTTGATCAGTTTTATCATTTTCCATAACTGTTTGGAACTAATAGAATTATGATCACTTGCCCCAAAGTGCTTCCCCCAGTGATACTTCAATCATTTGCCCAGCCTTATTTCCCAACAGGTCAAATATTGCGTCTTTTCTAGTAGCTATATCCACATATTGAATAAGAATATTTTCTTGCACACATTTTACAAATTCCTCCCCTTAACAAGCCCTTAACAAGCCCTTAACACTCTGACAGTCTCAATCTCTGGCTGGACAGTTAAAATCCCCGACCATTACAACCCTATTATTTTCATAGATATCTGAGATCTTATAAATTTGCTTCCCAATTTCCTGCTGACGACTGGGAGGGCCTATGTTTCAATTCTAACAAGGTCATCATCCCTTCCTTGTTTCTTAGTTTCACCCATATAACTTCACTGGATGATCTCCCAGGAATATCCTCTCCAAACCGTAATGTTATACCGAAACAAAAACGCTTCTCCCCTACCCGTCTTGCCAGCCTTTCTATTCTTCCGATAGCATCTATACCCTGGAACATTAAGCTGCCCATTTTGTCCATCCATGAGACACATGTCTGTGATAGCTATAATATCCCAGTCCCATGTTCACAAGAATGCCCTAAGTTCAAACGTTCTACCCGTCAGGCCTCTTGCATTGTAGTAATTGCAGTTTAATTAATCAGTCTTACTTTGTTCTCTGTCAAGCTCTTGTCTGCCTTGACTATTAGACTTGATCCCTTTAAGTAATGTACCAGCCTCCACCTTTTCTCTTTTCTCACTATTGCTTTGGTTCCCATCAATGCCTCCCTTCCTAATTTAAAACCTCCAAGTAGCACTAGCAAATCTCCCCGCCAGGACATTGGTCCCCTTCCAATTCAGGCGGACAGGATCCCAATTGTCCAAAAATGTGATTTTGTTGCCCCTTACACCAGCTCCTTAGCCATGCATTCATTAGCTCTATCCTCGCATTCCTACTCAGACTAGCACGTAAGACCATAAGACCATAAGACATAGGAGTGGAAGTAAGGCCATTCAGCCCATCAAGTCTACTCTGCCATTTAATCATGGCTGATGGGCATTTTAACTCCATTTACCCACACTTTCCCCGTAGCCCTTAATTCCTTGCGAGATCAAGAATTTATCAATTTCTGCCTTGAAGACATTTAATGTTCAGGCCTCCATTGCAGTCCGTGCCAATGAATTCCACAGGCCCACCATTCTCTGGCTGAAGAAATGTCTCCTCATTTCCATTCTAAATTGACCCCGTCTCGTTCTAAGGCTGTGTCCACAGGTCCTAGTCTCCCCACCTAACGGAAGCAACTTCCCAGCATCCACCCTTTCTAAACCATGCATTATCTTGTAAGTTTCTATTAGATCTCCCCTCAACCTTTTAAACTCTAATGAATACAATCCCACGATCCTCAGCCGTTTATCGTATGTTAGGCCTACCATTCCAGGGATCATTCGTTTTAATCTCTGCTGGACAGGCTCTAGTGCCAGTATGTCCTTCCTGAGGTGTGAGGCCCAAAATTAAACACAGTATTCTAAATGGGGCCTAACTAGAGCTTTATAAATTCTCAGAAGTGCATTGCGGCTATATATTCCAACCCTCTTGAGATCAATGACAACATTACATTTGCTTTCTTAATCACGAACTCAACCTGCAAGTTAACCTTTAGAGAATCCTGAACTAGCACTCCCAGATGCTATTGTACTTTGGCTCTATACATTTTCTCACCATTTAGAAAATAGTCCATGCCTGCATTCTTTTTTCCAAAGTGCAAGATTTCGTATTTGCTTATTTGAATTTCATCAGCCATTTCTAGGACCACTCTCCTAAGCAGTCTAAATCTTTTTGCAGACTCCCCACATCCTCAGTACTACTTGCCTATCCACCTAACTTTGTATCATCGGCGAACTTCACTAGAATGCCCCAGTCCCTTCATCTAGATCATAATATATAAAGTGAACAGCTGCGGCACCAACACTAAATCCTGTGGGACACCGCTTGTCATTCCGAAAAAGAACCTTTTATCCCAACTCTCTGCCTTCTGTCAGACAGCCAATTCCCAATCCATGCCAGTAGCTCGCCTCGAACACCATGGGCCCTCACCTTGCTCAACAGCCTCCCATGAGGCAACTTATCAAAGGCCTTTTGGAAGTTTAGATAAATAATATCCACTGGGTTTCCCTGATTTAATCTACTTGTTAACTCTTCAAAGAATTCTAACAGTTTGTCAGGCATGACCTTACTAAATCTATGCTGACTTGTTCTAGTCTGACCCTGCACTTCCAAAAATTTAGAATCTCATCCTTAATGATGGATTCTAAAATTTTACCAACAAATGAGGTAAGGCTAATCAGTCTACAATTTTTCATCTTTTGTCTTGATCCTCTCTTGAACAAGACAACAGCGATTTTCATCTGGGACTGGAGATTTATCAATTTTTAGACTTTTTAGAGCTTTTCTAGCACTTTTTCTTTTGTAATGGCTACTATACTCAACTCTGCCCTCTGACTCTCCTTAATTGTGGGGATTTTAATTCATGTCTTCCACAGTGAAGACTGACACAAAGTATTTATTCAGTTCTTCAGCTATTTCCTTATCGCCCATCACTAGCCTTCCAGCATCAATTTGGAGCAGTCCAATGTCTACTTTCGCCCTCGTTTGTTTCTTATGTATTGAAAGAAACTTTTACTATCATTTTTATTTTTACTGGCAAGCATACCTTGATCCTCTCCTGCCTTATTTTTCTTTTCGTTATTCTCTATTTTGTTTTTGTAGTCTTCACAATCTTCTGATTTCCCAGTGCTCTTGGCCACTTTATAGGCTCTCTTCTTTTCTTTGATACATTTCCCAACTTCCTTTGTCAGCCACGGCTGTCTAATCTCTCCCCCGAATAGTCTTTCTTTTCTTTGGGATGAACCTCCTCAATTACACCCAGAAACTCTTGCCAGTGTTGCTCTACTGTTTTCCCCGCTAGGCTTTGCTTCTGTTCGATTTTTGCCAGTTCCTCTCTCATGCCCCTGTAATTACCTTTATTTAACTGTAACACCATTACATCTGACTTTGCCTTCTCTCTTTCAAACTACAGACTGAACTCTACCATATTATGATCGCTGCCTCCTAAGTGTTCCCTTACTTTAAGAACTTTTATAAAGTCTGGCTTATTACATAGCACTAAGTCCAGAATAACCTGCTCCATTGTGGCTCCATCACAAGCTGTTCCAAAAAGCCATCCTGTAAGCATTCCATAAATTCCCTTTCTTTGGATCCATCGGCAACATTATTCACCCAGTCCATTTCCATATTGAAATCCCCCATGATCACAGTGACCTTGCCTTTCTGACATGCCCTGTCTATTTCCTGGTACATCTTGTGCCCCTGGTCCTGACCTGGTCTGTATTTAACTCCCATTATGTTTTTTTTTGCCTTTGTGGTTCCTCAACTCCACCTGCACAGGCTCCACATCATCTGATCTTATGTCATTCAGTGCTATAGATTTAATTTCATTCTCAACTAACAAGGTAACGCCACCCCCTCTGCCCACCTCCCTGTCTTTTCAATAAGTTGTAAATCCTTGGATATTTAACTGCTAGCCCTGAACCCCCTGAACCACCACGTCTCTGTGATGCCTACTATATCATAATCATTCACGAAGATTTGTGTCGTTAATTCATCTACTTTGTTATGAATACTCCAAGCATTCAGGTAAAGCGCCTTAATGCTAATTTTCTTATCCTCATGATTTCCAACATCATTAGTAATATGTCTTAAGTTATCCTTCCTTTTTGTTTCATTCCTAGTCTGCTTTGAACTTAAACCCTGCACACATGTTAACCGGCTGCTTACCTTTCTACTTGACTCCATGCTCCCTATCGCTTTCCTATTCCCTTCCCCCGACTCACAAGTTTAACATCCTAGTGACCACCCTATTTATCCTTTTTGCTAGAACACTGGTTCCAGATGGTTCAGGTGGAGACTGTCCCATTGGTACAGATTCTACCACCCTCCACTGGCCCCCCCCCTCCCGGTTTCAAAACTGATGCTAATGTCCCATGAAATGGAATCCCTCTTTCCCACACCAATCTCTTAGCCACGTGTTTACTTTCCTAGTTTACTGCCCCTACATGGCACCAGCAGTAGTTTACATATTACTACCCTTGAGGATCTCCTGCTTAGTTTCCTATCTTCTGTCTATAGAACCGCATCCCTTTCCCTACCTATGCCATTGGTACAAACATGCACCCATCTTCTGCTGGTGACTCTTCTCTTTCAGAATAATCTGTATCCTCTCTAAGACATTCTGGATCTTGGCATCAGGGACCAACACACTATCCTGATGTCTTGCTGATGGCCACAGAAGCATCAGTCCGTGCCCCAGACTAGAGAGTGATTGATTGCTTGGAACCTGACATTCCCCCCATTACAGTTGTAATGGGTGACTTTAACTTTCCCAATATTACAGGAAATGAATGTATGTTGCACAGCTAGTTGTATCTGTAGTGTGTCCACCTTCTTAAGACTGCAATCCATGACACCCCATTGCTCTTGTAAACTCCTCATTGCCTCTAACTGTCACTCCAACTAATCCATGCAGTCTGTTAGGGTTCACAACCAAACACACTTCCTGCAGACGTGGTCTCCAGGAACATACAAGGTCTCCCTTATCTCCTACATCCGACAGTTCATGAAAGGCAAATCGCTCACTGTACATGTGCTCCTTCACACATTTCCTAAAAAAGTATTTTGATCTGCCACTCTCATTATTATCTGCAACAACATTGTCTCCCCTCACTTGTTGTCACCCCCCCATCCACCTGCCCTCTACAATGCCTACTCACTCACATGGGACACCTTCCCATTCCCTCCAAAATCAGTAGCTGTGCCTCATACATTCATTTCCTGTAATACCTGCCTCTCTTGCAGTCCAGCATCCCTTAATACCCGCTCCCTCAAAACAACTCACACTCGTGCAGAAAGACTCAAGATGAGTGATAGGCTGCCCAGCTCTTACTCCTTAGTTGGACACCACTTTGAATCTGACCACCCTGAATACCTGCCTCAATGTGTCCAAGTCCTTGGACTGGTGTCAGAGGCCAGGACTCCATAACTGAAGGCTGTCTCCCTTGACTTGACTGAAGCCTGCTGACAACCATGACAAGCTTCTCCCCTTTGTGTCTGCTCTAAATGACAAGGCTCGATAGAAATAACGTGAACCTGTTATCTCTGTCCAAAATGCGAAGTGCAAAAAGGGAAAGCAGACAATGCAAGGAGGGATGTTGTAAGCAATGGGGAAGCTTAGAGTGGAGAGTGAGTAAGCATTTTGGCAAAAAGACAAGAGCCTGAGATGCATCCTGGTCCCAACCATGAGCTGAGTGTGTGTCCCTGAGTGCACAGTAATCTTGCAGCAGCATCACAATGGTAATTGCTCATGCAGCCTAATGTGCAGCATTAAAGTGTAGAAGAACACATGGATATGAATTAGAGATGAACCATGAGAGCTCTTAGAAGCTGACACATCAAATTCCAATGCTCATGGATGTAGGGTGCATCTTGCCAGTATCCACAGAGCCAGCCCTGACATGTTGGTACCTGGTGACTGACATGAGGTTCTTTGGAATAAGGAGCAAGATGAATTTGCCAAATATCTGATCTGGTTTCTGTGTTAAGCTTTCTTGACACCTAACTTCTTTGGTGAGTTTGGTAAAATGGAAATCTGAATATTAAGATCCAGCCTGAATGATCCACCCTGTTAATAAGACTGTTGATAATCCCTTTAATTAGCAACTTGCTGTTGCCTTGTGAGAAACTTGTCTCACCACTTTGTGAAAAGCATCAACGATGCAGTGAGATGCTTCCAATTTCAAGATGGACCTTGCCAGACATCTTGCTGATTCTTCCCCAAATCTCATAACCCAAGTTGTTCAGACTCACTCTCTCTCTCAGACTCACTCTCTCTCAGCGGAGCAGGTAAAGGCTGTTTGGCAGTGGCTGCTTGAAGGCTCGGTGACATTTGTTTAACGGTTTAAATTTGAAAGTTTTTTTTTAAAAAAGCGCAGAGCGGACCTGGAAGCTGGTGTAGCGCAAGCTTACCTGGGTAAGTTGTTTTTTCCTATAAAGGCGCACAGGAGAGGAACCCAAGGCACTACAGAGATAGTGCCTCCCTCCCGCCCTCCTCCTCTAACCTAATAATAAGACCTGTTGTGGTAAGAAGGTAAGTGCTGCATTTTGCTTATTCTCGTGTTTAGACCTAGTTTTTTTTTTAAAGGTTACTTTTAGAGGGATGGCAGTGAAGCCAGTGCAATGTTCCTCTTGCAACATGTTTGAGGTGAGGGATGCCATGGTCGTCCCTGCTGCTTACACTTGCAGGAAGTGCACCCATCTCCAGCTCCTCCAAGACCGTGTTAGGGAACTGGAGCTGGAGTTGGATGAACTTCGGATCATTCGGGAGGCAGAGGAGGTCATAGATCGGAGCTTTAGGGAAATAGTAACTCCAAAGATTGTAGACAGATGGGTGACAGTGAGGGGGACTGGGAGGGAGCAGCCAGTACTGGGACCCCCTGCGGCCGTTCCCCTCAAGAACAAGTATACCGTTTTGGATATTTGTGGGGGGGACGACTTACTAGGGGTAAACAATGGGGTTCAGGCCTCTGGCACAGAGCCTATCCCAGTTGCTCAGAAGGGAAGGGTGGAGAAGAGCAGAGCAATAGTTATTGGAGACTCGATAGTTCGGGGCACAGATAGGCGGTTTTGTGGGGGCGAGAGAGACTCACATTTGGTATGTTGCCTCCCAGGTGCAAGGGTACGTGATGTCTCTGATCGTGTTTTCTGGGTCCTTAAGGGGGAGAGGGAGCAGCCTGAAGTCGTGGTCCACATTGGCACCAACGACATAGGTAGGAAGAGGGATGAGGATGTTAGGCAGGCTTTCAGGGAGCTCGGTTGGAAGCTCAGAGTTAGAACAAACAGAGTTGTTGCCTCTGGTTTGTTACCCGTGCCACGTGATAGAGAGTCGAGGAATAGGGAGAGAGAGCAGTTAAATGCGTGGCTACAGGGATGGTGCAGAAGGGAGGGATTCCAGTTTCTGGATAACTGGGGTTTTTCTGGGGAAGGTGGGACCTCTATAAACAGGATGGCCTACACCTGAACCTGAGGGGTACCAGTATCCTTGGGGGGAGGTTTGCTCGTGCTCTTTGGGGGGGTTTAAACTAACTCTGCAGGGGCATGGGAACCCAGACTGTAGCTTTAGGGTTCAGGACCTGGAGTGTAGGGAGGTTAGGAACATGGCATCAATCTCAAAGGAGGGTGCCTGTAAACAGGAAGGTGGGTTGAAATGTGTATACTTCAATGTGAGAAGTATACGAAATAAGGTAGGTGAACTTGCAGTGTGGGTTGGTACCTGGGATTTTGATGTTGTAGCTATTGCAGAGACATAGGTAGAACAGGGACAGGATTGGCTGTTGCAGGTTCCAGGGTTTAAATGTTTTAGTAGGGTCAGAGATGGGGGTAAAAGAGGGGGAGGTGTGGCATTTCTTGTCAAAGATAGTATTACAACAATGGAAAGGACGATGGATGAAGACTCGCCATCTGAAGTAGTTTGGGCTGAGCTTAGAAATAGGAAAGGTGAGGTCACCCTGTTAGGAGTTTTCTACAGGCCTCCTAATAGCCCTAGAGACATAGAAGAAAGATTGCAAGGATGATTCAGGAGAAAAGTGAAAGTAATAGGATGGTTGTTATCGGGGACTTTAACTTTCCAGATATTAACTGGGAAAGCTATAGCTCGAATACGTTAGATGGGTCAGTGTTTGTCCAATGTGTACAGGAGGGTTTCCTGACACAAGATGTAGACAGGCCAACAAGAGGTGAGGCTGTACTGGATTTGATTCTGGGTAACGAACCAGGCCAGGTGTTAGAATTGGAGGTAGGTGAGCACTTTGGGGACAGTGACCACAATTCGGTGACATTTACTCTTGTGATGGAGAGGGATAAGTGTGCACTACAGGGCAAGAGTTATAGCTGGGAACATGGAAATTATGATGCAGTGAGGCATGACTTAGGATGCGTGGTTTGGAAAAGTAAGCTTCAAGGGAAGGGTGAATCGATATGTGGAGCTTGTTCAAGGATCAACTATTGACTGTCCTTGATAAGTATGTACCTGTCAGGCAGGGAGGAAAAGGTCGTGTGAGGGAGCTGTGGTTTAATAAGGAATTGGAATCCCTTGTTAAAGGGAAGAGGGCGACCTATGTAAAGATGAGGCGTGAAGGTTCAATTGGGGCGATTGAGAGTTATAAGGTAGCCAGGAAGGATCTAAAGAGACAGCTAAGAGCAGCAAGGAGGGGGCATGAAAAGTCCTTGGTTGGTAGGATTAGGGAAAACCCAAAGGCTTTCTATAGGTATGTCAGGAATAAAAGGATGACTAGGGTAGGAATAGTTCTAGTCAAGGATAGTAGTGGAAAGTTGCGTGTGGAGGCTGAAGAAATTGGGGAGACACTGAATGAATACTTTTCATCAGTATTCACTCAGGAACAGGACATTGTTGCCGATGTGAATAATGAGTCACAATTAATTAGAATGGATGGCTTTGAGGTATGTAGGGAAGAGGTGTTAGAAATTCTGGAAAGGGTGAAAATAGATAAGTCCCCTGGGCCTGGTGGCATTTATCCTAGCATTCTCTGGGAAGCAAGGAAGGAGATTGCAGAGCCATTGGCCTTGATGTTTATGTCCTCGTTGTCTACAGGAATAGCGCCAGAAGACTGGAGGATAGCAAATGTGGTTCCCTTGTTCAAGAAGGGGAGTAGGGATAACCCTAGTAACTATAGGTTGGTGAGTCTCCCTTCTGTTGTGGGCAAAGTCTTAGAGAGAATTGTAAGGGATAGGATTTATGAATATCTGGAAAGGAATAATGTGATCAAGGATAGTCAGCTTGGTTTTGTGAAGGGCAGGTTGTGCCTCACAAACCTTATTGAATTCTTTGAAAAGGTGACTAAGGAGGTAGACGAGAGTAATGTGGTAGATGTGGTGTATATGGATTTTAGTAAGGTTCCCCATGGTAGGCTACTGCAAAAAATATGGAGGTATGGCATTGAGGGTGAGTTGGAAGTTTGGATTAGAAATTGGCTGGCTGGAAGAAGACAGAGGGTAGTAGTTGATGGTAAAGGTTCATCTTGGAGTGCAGTTGCGAGCGGTGTTCCGCAAGGATCTGTTTTGGGACCATTGCTGTTTGTCATTTTTATAAATGACCTGGAGGAGGGGCTAGAAGGTTGGGTGAGCAAGTTTGTGGATGATACGAAAGTTAGTGGAGTTGTTGACAGTGAGGAAGGATGTGGCAGGTTACAGCGGGATATAGATAAGCTGCAGAGCTGGGCAGAAAGGTTGCAAATGGAGTTCAATGTAGGTAAGTGTGAAGTGATTCACTTTGGTAAGGGTAAAAAGAAGATGGAGTACTGGGCTAATGGTCGGATACTTGGAAGTGTGGATGAGCAGAGGGATCTTGGTGTCCATGTACACAGATCTCTGAAAGTTGCCACCCAGGTAATTAGTGCTGTGAAGAAGGCATATGGCATACTGGCTTTTATTGGTAGAGGAATTGAGTTCCGGAGTCCTGAGGTCATGTTGCAGTTGTATAAGACTCTGGTGTGGCCGCATCTGGAGTATTGTGTGCAGTTTTGGTTGCCATACTATAGGAAGGATGTGGAGGCACTGGAACGGGTGCAGAGGAGGTTTACCAGGATGTTGCCTGGGTATGGTAGGAAGATTGTATGAGGAAAGGCGAGGCACTTGGGGCTGTTTTCATTGGAGAAAAGAAGGTTTAGAGGTGACTTGATAGAGGTGTACAAGATGATTAGGGGTTTAGATAGGGTTGACCATGAGAACCTTTTTCCACATATGGAGTCAGCTATTACGAGGGGGCATAGCTTTAAATTAAGGGGTGGTAGGTATAGGACAGATGTTGGGGTAGATTCTTCACTCAGCGAGTCATGAGTTCATGTAATGCCCTGCCAGTAGCAGTGGTGGACTCTCCCTCTTTATGGGCATTTAAACGGGCACTGGATAGGCATATGGAGGATAGTGGGCTAGTGTAGGTTAGGCGGGCTTGAATCGGCGCAACATCGAGGGCCTGTACTGCGCTGTATTTTTCTGTGTTCTATGTTCTAGACCCCTACAGAGTTTTTCCCAAGGTGGCTACGTCCCTTTAAAGTTATCTGGTTTTGTTGTAAGTAACTTGTGATTGCTCACTGCAGCTGGCAAAGCACCCACTGGTCATGAGTGAATCAATTTCGTAAAATGGTCTGAACTAAACGTTTAGCCCATATTTGCATGAGCACCATGAGCATTTAAAGAGGCCTTAACCAATATACATGCCATTTTCCATGTCAAGGCTCTCAAAATGGACAAAATATGGCTCTGTATGATCCCGTTTTTAAGCTAAATTTCAGTCTAATTCAATTGCCCTCTCTCTAAATCTCAGAGCAATTTCAATAAAGAAGTGATTCCGATATTTTGGAAAATTACATCCATTTTCTGGGAATAAAAGAAAGCTCAGCACTTTTCTTTTTGCAAATACATTGACCTGGAATATTTTTCTCTTTATTCCAGCAATCCCTTCTGACTAATGACACTGGGACCAACTTGCACTGGCTGATGTTTGGTAAACAACATGCGTTTCTGATTGACGGCTAACTGCAAAAAAGAGTTTTGATTTAAATGTACTGCACATATTCACATTGAAAAATTACGGGAATTGAACTTTGACAGGCTTTAAACTATTTTGACAACAAACTTTTATATTTTGATATGGAAAGATGAAAAGAATTCCTGCAGTGTATTGCTGAACTAGCTGCCAAGATTAACTTTACTGAAATAGTTCCAGTAAATGATGAAAACATAGTTATACAATTCCTCTCATTTAATGATCACAGTCTAAAAAAACATTGGGACCATATTTATATTTAAATATTTTGCTGAAAAGGAACATGATACAAACAGTTTCAACTATAGAACAAAATTATGCTTCTACACTCCACTAATCTGTGCTAATCTGCATATTTTTAATTATTCACAATAATGTAAAAACAGAAATTTTGGTAACCTCTTCTGGCTTTGGATGGGTAGTCAGAAAAAGGAAGTGCCCGAAAGTCCAAAAAGGTTGCTTTTAATTTTAATTTTTAAAAAATCATGCAATTGAAAATAAAATTTGGATTCATGTCAGGAATAGAGATATCAGATTGTTTAGCAAATATGGGATTTGCAGTTAGATTGATACTCACTGTCAGTTAGAATTATATGCTGCTGTAGCTTTAAAAAAATGCTATGGAGTTTAGTTCTAAGGTCTGTTCATCGCTTGGTCGAATTCTTCTTAGATACAAAATGCCTTACATGGGAGAGGAAGCATTGGATTTGATTTCAACTTAAAGTAAGTGCACTTTTAATGATCTAAAATCATCCAATCATTAGGCAGTCTGCTGGGACCTGGTACTGGTACAAATTGCTTGGGAAACCTGAAGGGATATCCAACATGTCTGTGAGTGCGATTTTTCAAAGTCAAGTCATTTTATATCATTTGTTTCTGGGTTTCCTGTCAATCAGGAGGTAGTGGGTGTGGTGAGGTTACACATGCTGCAAACATAACTCCTGTAATTAGATGGCCAATCCAATGATGTGTTTGGTCAGAAGTTGAGGAATGGAATTGAGACTTTCTAAAGTTATGCCTCAGTTTATTAATATTTGAAGAGCTGTCAGGAGCTGAGAGGACAAGATATACTATTTTTTAGCAATAGGAGTAAAGTAACCTGTGGAGGAAACAAATATGGAAAGAATGGAGGTTGTCAAAGGTTAGCAACTAGAATTTTTCACTCTGCAGAGCAGGAAACTGTCTCATGAGTGAACCAGGTCAAGAAAGCTATGTACAGTTCCCATCACCCTAGCTCCTCATGCTGTCTTTTCACAGGTCCACACATCTTTCTCTCTGTCCTTGTTCTTCTTTGCAACTTCATTTGTCCATCCACACCTGCTACTTACCCTTATTCTTATACAATATCACATACTTCTGACGTTGTCACCCACATTGAGGGGGTGGTGGCAGAATAGTGGCGATGTCACGGGACTAGTCATCCAGAACCCCAGGCAAACATACAGGGGGCATGAGATTGAATCCCATCATGGCAGATGGTGAAATTTGATTTTAATAAAAGTCTGGGATGAAATAATTAGCCTAATGGTGACTGTGTAACCTCCATTGAATGTTGTAGAAACTCATCAGGTTCACTAATGTCCTTAAAGGGAGGAAATCTACTACCCTCACTTGATTCCAGGCCTACAGCAAAGAGGTTGACTCTTAATTGCCTTCTGGACTATTAGAAATGAACAGTAAATGCTGGCCTAGTCCATGAACAGATTAATAGGAAAAATACATTGCATATGGTGAGGAAATGTGTAACTATACTTGCTCCCTAGCCTGCTGTCTTTCTCATTGCAGATAGCACAGAAGATAAGTCATAGGGAAAGCCAGATGTGTCTGTTTGGTCAATTCATAGTTGATAACTGCAGAAGAGGAGGTACTAAAGATTAGTGGAAGTTCAACATCTTTGACTACTCATAGTGACAAACAACATTCATGTATCTTATGCCTGATGAGACCTTACCTATGCACATGATTTCTCAAAAGTGTTGTGTCCTTCTATGGGCACTATATATAGGACAGATGTACATCATACACCAACTTCTGGGAGTTAGGAGCTTGATAGTTGGGTTGGCTCAGCTATATACAAGTTCTATGTCTCCAGAATTGTAACTGAAAGCATCAGATAATGTGAAGTATATTGACAAGCTATGATTGCAAAGAGAATGCTGAAGCCTTCCTCAGGTATGAGTAGATTTATATTGGGGGTGTTATAAAATGAAGGTTGATCCCGCCTATCTGAGAACTACAACCGAATTAACTAAAGGGGAATACCACACCCTATATTTATTAAATGAAGTGTGAGAAGGGGGGTAATCAATTTTTTTCAGCAACTTCTAGTGGTGCTGTAAAAGAAATCCCTGACGCTCACTTTACAATCCACAAGTAACAATTTATTTATCTAACTCTAACAGTGAACAAATTAACTAAACTACTGACAAGCCGAACAATTCCCTTCTAATTACTAACTATTCCTGAATGATGCAAGATTCTATTGGTAAGCTGTTCCAATAAATACAAATCCCAATTATATAACAAAACAATAGAATTTAGTCACTTGAATTTATAGCCAGGTTATGTGTCTTCCAGAATGTTCTGCATCTTCTCTGATGATCTTTTTGTCAGGAAAGTTTTCTCTGTAGATTCTTCTGTCAGGAATTTAGAAAGTGTGCCGCGGTATCATGGTAAGTAGATCATGCTTTCTCTAAGAGCTGAGAGCTGTTATCTCTTAGCAGATGGTGGCTGACTCTCACTCAATTTTCCTAATGCCCTAATCTTTTGTACTGTTGTTGACATAGGATCTGTCCTATATTGTCAAAACCATCAGACTTAAAATTAATGTTTTTGCATCTAAGGGCCTGGTTTAAATTAATTGGCTGAAAGTAAAAACCTGTTGTCTTGGTAAAAATTCTGCTTTGCGTACTAATAGTATAGTATTTTAATGGAAATGTTTCAATTTAGGTGCTCTGTGCACCTGCAAATTCACAAACACCTTTTTTGAATCTCTAAGCATAGAAATAGCATGATCTTTTAAAGGGACATACAATGCTTTCCCCATTTTACAATTTTACACACACCAGCTTCACCACACTGGTCATTAAGGTGTGATTTTCCTTGGATAGAGTGGTCAGTCTATGTAACATAAGAAGTAGCAAACATATAAGTTGTCATAAATTTTGACCACGATGATGAAAGCCAACATAATTGCCATCTTAAGTAGGGTGTCACACACCATTACCTTTGTCTCACATTACGTCACGGATTTACACAAACTGTGCAGACAGCTGAAACTAATTTCTAGTCCGGAGACCCTGGCTGGTGGATACCATATGCCCCTTCTAAACTGGTCAAGGTATCTGAAGCACATCTTCAGCTTGCTGATGAGATGTTCAAGTATACATCCAGTAGTGATGTGACATGGACTGTTGTACCATAATTTGTCAGCATTCTGAAAGGTGTCTTCACTTGAGTTCTTTCTGTATTCCTCTGCCTTTAAATTCGCTTGAGGTCTGAAGATATCAGAGAGTTTAGACTGCCTAAGGGTAAAGATTATCATACTGGTTTTCTCAGAATCTTGTACATATTTGAAGAACTATCTTTTTGTGTTTGCACCAGCTGTACACTGTTGGAAAGATGTTCTTTGCAAATTACAAGTGATCTTGGGTATTCTGAAGGGCTCAGATTAACATGGTTAATGATGCCTTGTTCCTTTCGATAACCAGTCAATGATCAAACGCCAGCACCTACTGATTCTGACTGGCGAATTTCACATGTTTATAAACCCCAAAAGGCAAGTTAATAACAACTTATCACATGTGTCTATGGGATGCAAGCAGAGAGACCCTTATAAGTCTCTCTGCATAGCCAATCCATCTAACTTACACATCTTTGGACTGTGGGAGGAAACCAAAGCAATTAGAGGAAATCCACACAGATATGGTGAGAATGTGCAAACTCCACATTGACAGTTGCCCCAGCGAAGCAGATAAGTTGAACAAAGAGATGTTGGAGTTAATATTGAGCCTGGTGAGCATCTGAGCAATTCTTTATCAATACTTGGGGTTGCAAGTGATGGTTAGGGATGACACAGTGTGGTTGAGATAGGGGAAAGAGATGGCTCTGTGTGAGAGAGGCAATGACAAGGGACCAACAACTTGGTGAAAAGAGTGATTTGTAGAATGTTTCTCTCTCATATACACCAATATTTGTTCACTCTTCTTCAGTGTTGAGCAGTATTCATCCTTGTACTGTCCTTGATGGCCCAACAACCACCAGCCTGAGGGGCTAATATTGATCTTAGAAGTAAAAGACGGGACTTATGGGGCTGCACCATCCTATTCTTCCTTTAGAGCCTCAAAGTATATCACTGATTTTAAGGAGTGGGAGGGATATTCATCTCAAATGTAGGCATAAAACTCTAACATAATATCTTTACCCATTACCTACTGGGTCCACAAAGTTAAAATTCTTTTGTAAAAGTTGGCTATAAATGGCATCTAGTAATCAGTCTTTTTCTAAAATAAAATTCCTACCATGTGGAAACAGGGCATTCGACCCTCTGAAGAGCATCACACACAGACCCATCCCCCGACCCTATATTTCCCATGGCTAACACATCTAACCTACACATCCCTGGAAACTACGGGGCAGTTTAGCATAGTCAATCCACCTAACTCGCACATCTTTGGACTGTGGAAGGAAACCGGAGCAATTAGAGGAAACCCACGCAGATATGGAGAGAATGTGCAAACTCCACATTCACAGTTGCCCGAGTTTAGGAGAATCTCTGAGTCAGCACTAAATTCCACACGGCTTATGAATAATTGACTTTAATAGACTCATTAACAGGTATAATTACCTTCGCACTGCTGGCAGATGGAATTGCCAAATTGGGACCTGTCAGCTCCCAACTTATTTGGTGACAGATTTCTTGCCATCAGCCTGACTGTTCAAAAATTAAATTTGAAATGATTTACTGGGAAATAATTAGAACAGCCTCTGCAATATTATTCCAGAACTGTTCCTGCTAGATGCTGCAACTACAGACATCACAACCAAGTCACCATACAAAACAGCTTCCGAAAAATCAGAGATAAAAATAGTAATTGCTGGAAAAGCTCAGCAGGTCTGGCAGCAACTGTGGAGAGAAATCAGAGTTAACGATTTGGGTCGAGTGACCCTTCCTCAGAACTAATTTTTATTCAGAAAGATTAGTCAGTGTTTCAAACAGGATGGTTAGTCAGAAGAATACTCATCAGTGCAAACCTGAATTGTAAGGTGTGAAATTTCAGTTCAAAAATAAAGTTCACTTTTAAAACATTTTGGCTGTGGCAGTGGGGTGCTAATGAAGCGTGGGATAGGGTGCTGATGGGATGACAGCTTGCCGGTGGTGAGGAATTTTAGTTCAGCACTACTTGTCAGCTAAGTAAGGATTCGCTGGTTTTCACAACTTTCCCAATGTGTGCTACCAGCACACCTTCCAAATATTGTCTTATATGTCTATTCTCAAATTTAGGTAGTTCCAGACAGCCTATTCAGAAACTTTAGCTTCTGGTTGCAAGCTGGACAAGCAGTGATAAGGAGAGGCCATGTCGATCATATTAAATGGTGTTGCATGTTTATGGCACAGAGCCACTCATGACAACAAGTGAGCATGCTGCTGAAAGAAGTGGGCCATTCGCAGGTCAGGGAGTCACCAAGGTAACAACTAAATTTGCTGTCATTAGATATTTCCCAAGGCTGAACAGAATCTGTAGGTTCAGCATGTGTTTTGCACATGGTTTTCTTTCTACAAGAGCTAGGGCGATTGATTCACTGAATATTTGTTTTGTAACAGCAAATAGTTCCATTCTGTGAATATGTAGGTGGTCGTGGAAAACATTGGTGGGGGAGGGGGTTACGTTTAGTGAGCATGTGTGAGCTAGAGGAAGGTGGAAGGTGAAAAATGTTATGAACTAAAAATCACACTCTCCTGAAGAGGCTGCCTCTGTTCTCTGACACTCTCCACCCTCCCAGCTATCCCATCCTCAAATGATATTCAGGTTCCCAACTGAGTTCCCACCTGACAAGTACACAATATGGTGACCTGACTTTCTATTAGATAGGAGAAAGTGAGGACTGCAGATGCTGGAGATCAGAGCTGAAACTGTGTTGCTGGAAAAGCGCAGCAGGTCAGGTAGCATCCAAGGAGCAGGAGGATCGACGTTTCGGGCATGAGCCCTTCTTCAGGAATCTGTTAGATAGGCAACTTGTCAGTTAATTCCTTCAGTTCATTTCAGCAGTTCATTAGTGCAAGGTTTCTATTTTGAAGTCCTCCACCTCTCCACCCCCACCCTGTGCCTTGCCCTTACAATCCATCCTTTTTATCGGACTAAATCGATATTGGGACCAATATGTGACGAATAAATGTGAATACTGCCTCTCGAATTATTTTGTAGCTTGATCATTCTAACAGAGCCTGGGTTATACTATTTTTGAGACAGGAAAGTCATGAGAGCAAAGGACATTAAGACCACTGTACATGTATATAAATGTAGCTCAGTCGGCTGGTTTGCAATGCTGTGCAATGCTAAAGGTATCGGTTCATAAGTTCATAAGATAATAAGAAATATGAGCAGAATCATGCCTTTAAGCCCGTTGAGTCTGCGCTGCCATTCAATCATGGTTGATATGTTTCTCACCCCATTTTCCGGTCTCTCCCTTGATCCACTTACTGTACTTGCTAGGTTTACAATGGAGGTTCCACTTTCCCAACTTCACCCTTTGTCTTAGGTGTAGTGAACCTCAGGTTAAATTCACCATTAGTTGTCTGTCTGTAATGTGAGAGTAGCCTATACTCTGTGTTGCAAAGTTGTGTAGCCTATTTGGAAGGCAGGATATTAGAAATTAATGTTTATAAAATGATAAGGGGGATGGGTGGTCCCTTTAAAACATGATGTTTCTTTTCCCTGTGCTTGGTGATTTGAAAATGAGTGTCTGTAGGCAGCAGCTTGTGAGTTGCAGGTGCTTGCAATGAAAGATTTGTATCAAAAGGCTACACTGTTAGCAGGCAAAGCAGCATTTTTACCAAGTCAACAGATTTTTAAATTTAGCTAATTAATTTAAACCAGACACTGGGAGGCTAAGGACTAATTAACTTTAAATCTATGGTTTTGACAACTTAGAACCAATCCAATTGTAAAGAAATTAATAGGTCAGTAGGAGTATAAAAGAAGAGGGCATCTGAAAATTGGCTGTGAACAAAATTGCTATCTGAATTGATTAGCTTTGTCAGCTCTCAGAGTAACCACCATCTGACTAAAGAGGCAACAGCACTCTTAGCTAATATTCCCAACACCAGAATTTGACAGGGAGAGGCATTCCTGACATAAGAATTTGAAGGAGGAGGCGTTCCTGATAGAAGATCAGCAGAGAGGGTGTAGAATATTCTGGAAGACATATCCTAGCTGTAATTTCAAGAAATTAAATTTTATTGTTTTATTATATATTTGGGACTTGTATTTAATGGAACAGCACACCATTAGAATTTTGTTTTAATTGGGAATAGTTAGTAGTAAGAGGGGAGTTGTTTGGTTTTTTTTAGTGGTCCTGTTAATATTTTCACTTGGAGTTAGATAAATAAATTATTTCTTGATCATTGTAGAGGGAGTGAAATGATTTCACTTCATTTAACCACTCCTTTATAACAGATTGGGAGATGAGAGGTTTTAACAGATCATGAGGCAAAGCAGCCACTCTGGGTGCTTTGGTTTTAGTTGTCAGAGGGGGAGTTGACCTCCCCTTCATACCATGTGCTAGGACTATAGGTGACCTTATGTCTTATAGGTAATTATCCTAAAAAGTCATATTGAGGACTTGATTTAATTAATTTGCTTCTTGCTAAACCCAGTTTTTTCAGGCTAGCAGCTATAAGTTAAAACTGATTTATAAGATCTGTAGTAACTACTTTATCAATGAAAGTAGGGATCAATTAGAAACAATACAATTTGAAAGAGTTTTAAATATCAAAAATATGCATCTAGAGACTTGATTTGTGCCGCACATTATAATACAATCATAGTACACTTTTGAGGTAATTGGCCGATAGATCATTCAGTTTAGTCACTATATATATTAATTTGTGCCCAAACAAAGAAATGGCTCCAAGTGTGGGTAATAAGTTTCTTATTGTTAAAGATGTACACATGACTTGCCTGGGAAACCAGATGTTCCAGACAATGACGCTTGTTCTGAAATGTTGTGGGACAAACACAAATAGCAAATTCAATATCATTCTAACCCCAAAAAGTACACAAGGATGTTTGTGGTTTACAAGGATGAAAATTCCTTAAAATTGCTAACCACATAGACAGAAAGAAAAATAAAGCAATAAGTACAACAATATTAACAAATATATTGAAAGCAATTTTTAAGCAGTCAGCCATATTAGTTCTTCATTTGACTAAAAAAGTGTAATTTAAACTTTAATCTGAAACAATGGTTCTTCAAGACAACTTTAAATGGTCTCTTGACACTTGTCAATCAGGAATGATATGGGCTTACACTTGCATCCTCCTTCACTTCTGAATAATTGACTTTATCAACACAGAGAGAAATTAAGATAACAGCTTTGTTACCATATCATTTATGCTATCTTAATTGCAGATAAATACTTAGGTGGAGAATTTGAGAAAATCACTTAGAATCATAGAGTTGTACAGCACAAAAAAAGACCCCTCGGTCCAGCTCATCCATGCTGACCAGATATCCTAAATTAATCTAATCCCATATGGCAGCATTAGACCCATAGTCTTCTAAGCCCTTCATATACCCATCCATATGCCTTTTAATTGTTGTAATTATACACCTTCCACCATTTCCTTGGCAGCTCATTCCATACATGGACCACACTCCACATGAAAATGTTGCCCCTTAAGTCCTTTTCACATTTTTTCCTCTCTCACTTTAAATCTATGCCCTCTAGTTCTGGACTCCCCAACCCCAGGGAAAAGACCTTGACTATTCACCCTATCCTTGCCCCTTATGGTTTTATAAACTTTTATAAGATCACCTTCAGCTCCAACGCTCCAGGAAAAACAGCCTCAGCCTATTCAGCCTCTCCCTGTTGCTCAAATCCTGCAACCCCGAAAAATCTTTGTCAATCTTTTCTGAAACCTTTCAAGTTTAACAACAACTCTCCTATAGCAAGGAGACCAGAACTGACCAGAGTTCCAAATGAGGCCTAATAAATATCCTGTACTTGAGTCTAAATGAGGAAATTGGATCCTCAGTTTCCTGACCCACAGGCCACAATCAGTGAAGATTTGGAACAATATTTCATCCTCACTAACACTCAACACTGGAGCTCCCCAGGGGTGCATACTCACTCCCCAATTGTACTCACTGTATACACATGACTGCATCACCAATACCAGATGAATGCCATTTACAAGGTCGTTGATGCCACCACCAGTCGGTCGAATCTCAGATAGTGACAAAACAGCCTGCAGACCTGGAAAAATGGTGTACTGAGAACAACCTGAGATCAATCCTGGCAAAACCAAGGAACTCATTATTGACTTTCAGCTGGATGTAACTCATGCTGACCTGCACGTTAACAGCACAGAGGTGGAACAAATGGAGAGTGTCAAGCTCCTGGGAGCGATCATCCACAACAAGTTTTCTTGGACTCTTCAGGTGGATGCCCTGGTTATAAAGGCTCAACAACATTTTTCCTTCCTCAGGCAGCTGAGGATTTTGGCATGAATACCTGTGCCAACTTTTATAGGCGCGCCATCAAGAATATTCTGTCTGGATGTATCAGTACCTGGTATGGCAACTGTACCATTCAAGATTGGAGATGGTTACAGAGAGTGGTGAACTCAGCCTGGACAATTACAAAGGCTAATCTCCCAGCTGTAGAATCCAGCTACCAGGCCCGCTGTAAAGGAAAGGCCGCCAGCAATCTCAAACATCCATCCCATCCTGACAATGTTTTTCTACAACCTCTACCATCGGGGAGAAGGTACAGAAACCTGAACACGCACCAGTCGGTGTTGTAACATTAACATTCACCTGTACCTGTGTTTTTGTATTTGCCACTATTTACATATTATTTACTATCTAAGCTACTTAACTCTGTGATCTGTTCACAAAACAAAGCTTTTCATTGTGCCTCAGTACACGTGACAATAAATTCAATTCAATGCAGTTGTAACATGTAATACCAACTATTATACTCAATGCACTGACCACTAAAGTATACCAAATGCTTTCTTCACTACTCTGCCTCCCTGAGACTCTATGTTCAAGGAACTATAAATCTGTACCCCAATGTCTATTTGTTCAACAACACTCCCCAGGACACTACCATTAAGAGTATAAGACCTGCCCTAATTTGCCTAACCAAAATGCAGTACCTCGCATTTATCTAAATTAAAATCCATCTGCCACTCCTTGGCCCATTGGTGCATCTAATCAAGATCCCATTGTACTCTGCAAATAGCTTCTTTGCTGTCCACTACACCTCCAATTTTGGAGTCATCTGCAAACTTTCCAATCATTCCTCCTATATCCACATCTAAGTCATTTATATAAATGACAAGAAGTAGCGGATGCAGCACCAATCTTTACAGCACACCATTGGTCACAGGCCTCCAGTCCAAAGACTAAACCTCCTCCACCACATTCTGTCACCTACCTTCAAGCTAATTTTGTATCCAAATAGCTGGCATTATCTGGATTGCATGTGATCTAACCTTGGTAACCACTCCACCATGCGCACCCTCGTCAGATTCCTTGCTGAAGTCCATATAGACAATGTCCACTGCTCTGCCTTCATCAATCTTCTGTTTCTCTTCTTCAAAAAACTCAAAAAAGTTAGTGATACACAATTTCCCACGCACAAAGCCATGTTAACTATTCTCCCTTTACCTGCAAATAGCCTCACCCAATCAACTTTGGAAGTTCTTGCTTAACACCGTCAAAACTGGCCTTGCTCCAATTTGAAAGTTTAAATTTTAGATCTGATCTATCCTTTTCCATAACTATTTTAAAACTAATAGATTTATGATCACTGGCCCCAAAGTGCTCCCCCACTGACACCTCGGTTATTTGTTGTGCCCATTTCTCAACAGAAGGTAACATTTTGCTCTTTCTTTAGTAGGTACATCCACATACTGCGTAAGAACGTTTTCTTGTACACATTTAACACATTCCTCCCCATCCAAGCCTGTAACACCATTGCACTCTCAGTCTATGTTTGACAAGTTACAATCGCCCACCATTATAACCCAATCATTCTTACAGATATCTGAGATCTCCTGCTGACTATTGGGGACCCATAGTGCAATCCCATAAGGTGATACCCTTCCTTATTTTTCAATTCTACCCAAATAATTTCACTGGATGCACTCCCAGGAATATCTTCCCTAAGTACAATCGTAATGTTATCCCTAACCAAAAACAACCCTCCCCCTCCTCTTTTGCCCCCTCCTTTTATCCTTCCTATATGATCTATATCCTGAAACATCAAGCTGCCAGTTCCACCCTTCCTTCAGCCACATTTCTGTAATAGCTATGATATCCCACTCCCATTTCCCAATCATGCCCTAAGTTCATCTGCCTTACCTATCAGGCCTCTTGCGTTGAAATAGATACAGTTTAATTTATCAGTCTTACCTCATCCTCTGCCTTGGTCTTGCCTGCATTGACTATTTGACTTGTCCCTCTTCTCAACTGTACCTACTTTAGACTTATGTCTTTTTTCACTATATCTTCGCCCCCCGCCCGCACCCCCCCAATTAGTTGTAGCAATAATAAATCTCTCCCACCAATGTATTGGTGCCCTATGAATTTAGGTGTGACCCGTCCTTCGTATACATGTCAACTCCAACCGAGAAGAGATTCCAATGATTAAAATGCAAACTCAGGCACACATTCATCTGCTCTATCCTCCCATTTCTACTCTTGCTAGCACATAACACCAGGAGTAATCCAGATACTACAACCCTCAAAGACCTACTTTTTAAATTCCTGCCTAATTTCCTATATTCCTTCTTTAGAACCTCATCCTTTTCATTTCCTATGTCGCTGGTTCCATCACATATAATGATCTCTTGCTGGCCACCCTCCCCTTTGAGGACATTCTGCACCCTCTCTGAGACATCCTTGACCCTGGTATGAGGGAGGCATCACACCATTCTGAGATCTTGCTGTTGGCTGTCTCTCACTGGAGAGTCCCCGATCACAATCGATTGTTTGGAACCTTACATGCCCCTCATTACAGTAGAGCCACTTGTCATTCTTCAAAATTAGTGCCTGGACTGGGAATCCTAAAAAAACTATAGTGCAGGAAAAAAATGAAAAGAAGGAGGAATAAAATGGAAAAAGCTAGAATTCAGCAGTATAATGGAGACACACTATGAAGGATGCAAGTTTAGGTGCAACATGAAAGATGAAATGAGTGCATAGAAATTCACAGTTCTAATAATATTGTTTTTGCTTAATGATGAATATCTACGTAGATGTGGAATTGGAGGCTATGATAATAGTTATAGTTTGTGTAATAACCAATACTTCTTAGGCAATGACCTGCATTTTCCACTGCCAGGGATCAGGTCAGTTGGTCCTCCTGGATGGATCTCCAGTCACTATGTGCCAAAACAACTGATGGGGACCATCAAACTATTTATTCAAAGTAGAGTAAAGTGCAAGCAGAAGATTTTGAAAGGAGCTGTTTCTCCAGCCTCCCCTGCATTTGAGGCTGATTAGCTCTTGAGAGAACCAATCTGTGACTGGAGGAATAGTGGCGTGCCCAATTTCAGTGATACAACTCAGCCTTACATCCGGAGCTGAAGTAGGATGGGGTCCTGGAGATTTTCAGGCAGATACTGGTTTGAGGAGAAGGAAAATGTCAGGCAGGCCACTGAGAATGAATTCAGGGATTGAGAGTTGGTGGGCTAGTGTGGGCTAGATTTCCAGTGCACTCCTTGCATCAGACTGCTTTCCTTATTCATAACAGGAAAATTACTATGCTATAGATTGCCAAACTGGAAATTAGGTCTCATTTAGTTATGTTACTAATTAGAATTTTCCAGCCCTGAGGCACTGAAAGTACTTGGTCTTTCTGGCACACTTGCTATGTAACTTCGACAGAAGTCTGCTGCAAGGGAAGGAATTTATCTGAGACCTAAGTTTGCGGAAATTCTTGCTCAACATTATGAGGGATGGAACATCAGTCTACCCTTTACAAGACCGACAGTGTGAAAAGAATGGGGGTGGCATACAGAACATCAAAGCTCCCACGTCAGATGGTTAAAAACAAGTTCAGCAGCCAGCATTCTCTAGCTACCAAACCCACTGGATGGTGCAAGTGGGGGCTACTTGTGGACCAAGACAAGAATATATTCTGGAATCAGAAAGAAGACATTGAAATAAAACAAATTTAAACATGAAGTCATACGACGAGAGCTGCAACAGCAGCTGATGGATGTTTTTGAGGGGGTGGAACTCAACACTGCCACTCCTGATAGGCCTGTCTTTGACATAATATGCAGTCAACCAAGGTTTAATTTTCACATCCAGGACACCCACAATTGACAAACAAAGCCTAGTCCTCCTTTTGTCAATATTGGTGAGATCTGCAGCAGATGTCTCAGGCAGCCACAGTCAGATTCTTGCCAGAATACCGCCAGCCCTATTCCCCACAGATTACTTTGGGCCAATGTCTCACCAATAACAGGTTCTGTAAAGCAGATTTTAAATATTTTTCCATACATTTCAGTATAAAGAAACTACTGTCCTCAGCAGGATTAGAAACACATCAGAAGAGACCACACCTGGCCAAATGCCAGAACATCCGCCAGCCCTTGAGTAATTCTTTACTTCTGATGCCAATATCAGCTACACTGAGCTCCTGCTGAATGTACTGATGGCCACGAGCCATGGCACTGACTTTTTTCATTTACTACACACCTGGTTTAATGAATGAATTCCTTCATCAATGTCTTAAATCAGCCAAATATCAGGTTTTAGTTGTAGATGCCTTGTTCTGTGTGCCTGTGTCTGATTAACTCTCATTAATAGTGAAAATATGATTTAATCATTAGAAGTGGTCTAATGAGGAGCAGTAAGAGATGAAGCTGTGTGGTCTCTTTTGCAATGCTATTCTCCATTTTATGTGAGCTACTGGAACCTGTTATCGTAGACATTAGATTTAATATTTACAGGGAGCATGCAGGGAAAGGTCAGAAATACCTGAAGAACTCAACAAGTCTGGGGCACAGAACTATTTGGGCTAGAATGTATTTAATTGACATTTTTTGTGATCCATTTCTTGCCTAACAGCTGGCCATATTGACAGTCCGCCCAATGGCCATGCAGGAAAACCAATAGTTGGAGATCGCAGCTTGGGATTCCGTGGCCATTCCTTGCCTGGTTGAATGGGTAGTTGGCTATTGAGGTTCAAAGAAAAGAAAGAGAACATTTGGTTTGGGAAGGGAATTCAGTTTTACAGCAGGGGAAATGGCTATGACTGCTGTATGCCCCTTTGAGAAATTAGGTGAGCACTTCTTCTGGCCCTCAAGGAGTGCTAGAAAAGGCAGTGTGCAACTTCATACTGCTGCCTCCCTGTCATAGCTGGGTTTTCTGATCCTTGGGAAACTCTCTGAGCAGCAGGGAATTTTTTACAGGCTCCTAATTGCAGAGTGGGAACTAAGTTTAAGTATGTTAATGAATTGTCCTATCTCTCCACAATGGAAAAAGAGACAGGGGGCACAAACATGGCCTCATGAGGATGTAAACCTATTTTCAAGCTTAATTTTCCTATAGCTCCCCACTCCTTGACTTAATTTAACATATCATGTGTGTTAACTTTGGCAGAAGAGTTGTTTGAATATTTGGACAAGCATTAGCTAATCAAAGTAAGTCACTGGGGACTTACATTGGGTATAACATATCAGTGTAACATGGCTGAAGTTTTTGATTAATTCATTAGCGTACTGGCTATTTTATAGCTTCCTCCACAATAAACTATTAACCAAAATGAATGCAAATGGAATTGAAAGAAGCATGTGACCCAGGTAGAAGTTGATGAAGAGGTAAACATCAGTGTAAACATAAAGCGAATGCCCAATTATCTCCAGAGGTGCCAAATGGTATTCTCCAGGGTGTCTGTATTTTCAAACAAAATAGTAATGCTTTTGGTTAAGTAATAGTCATGTCTATAAATTTGCAGATGACACCAAGTTTGGTGACCCAATAAGTTGTGTGGATGGGAGCAAGAACTCACAAACGCATATGGATAGAACAATTGTCAGACGAAGTTCAATGTAAATTCAATATTGCATTGAGTATTGTTGTAGAACAGAGAGACCTAGGGGTTCAGGTACGTTAATCTTTGAAGTTTGCGTCACATATAGATATGGTAGTTAAGGAGGTATTTAGCCTTGGTTCTTTGAGTATAGGAGTTGGGAAGTCATGTTGAAGTTGTAAAGGACATTGATGAGGTCTCATCTCGAGGATTGTGTCCAGTTCTGGTCGCTCTGTTATAGAAGGATATTATTAAGCTGGAGAGGGTTCAGAAGGGATTTACCAAGATGTTGCCAGGAATGGAGGTTTTCATTTATAAGGAGAGGCTGGAAAGACTGGGAATTTTTTCACTGGAGCACAGAAGGTTTGGAGGGTGGCTTCATACAGGTTTATAAAATCATGAGCTTCAAAGATAAAATGGATGGCAGGTATATTTTCTCTAGAGTGAGGGATTTCAAGACTAACAAGACTATTTTTTAAGCAAGAAGAGAAAGATTTAAAAATGGCATGGAGCAATTCTTTTTTTACACAGAGTGGTTTGTGTGTGGAATGTATTTTCAGTGGAAGTTATGAATGGGGGTGAGTTACAGCATTAAAACGACCTTTCAGTAAGTACATTGATAAGAAATGTTAGGAAGGATAAGGTCAAACACAGGCAGGTGGGATTAATTTAATAAGGGATTATGGTCGACACAGGCTGGTTGGACTCTGTGTTGCATGACTCCATGACTCTGATTCTATGTAATGAAGTGTGAGACTATCACTTCGACTTGAGCAAGTCAAATTAAGTTGTTTCTTAGCAGTGACTTGCCAGCAACTATGGATGGACAAAGGAATTGAAGTGTTCAGGTTAGTGCACAGGAACACAAAGTAATCAAAAATAGCTAGTGGAATATTGGGATTTATCACATGGACCTCAGCATTCAGAACTGCGATTCTTTAATCGCATCACTTTGATCAGAAGTGAAGTGGAACACTGGGTTTGTTTTGGGGAACAAAAGGTGTTTGAAACGATCAAGGATTCTATAGAAAATTTAAGAACAAGTGACCTTGTTATTTAAAATTAGAGCTGAGCCACTCGGACTAATGATTAGAATCAAAGATCTATAAATTGGGAAATTGTTTCCCCAAAGACTTGGGGATACAGCTTGAACATTGAAATTTTGGTCACAGTACATTTCCTTTTCATTGCATTTTTGAATGTTTCTTTCTTTGAAGTGCATTGAAATTCAGAATTGAATGGAAAAAGAATAACCCACATAGCAGTAGATGATGTCTATATAAATTTAGCAAGGCCCTCGATGATATTCTACATGGTAGATTGGTTAATAAAGTTAGATCATATGGGACCCCGGAAGAGCTAGGCAAATGGATAGAAAATTGGCTTGACTGTAGGAGACAGAGCATGATGTTGGATGGTTGTTTTTCAAATGAGAGGCCTGTGGCCAGTGATGTTAAATAAGAATCGATGCTAGGTCCACTGTTGTTTGTCGTGTATATCAATGATTTGGATGAGAATATAGGAAGCACGTTTAGCAAGTTTGTGCATGTCACCAAAATTGATGGTATAGTGGACAGTGAAGAAGGTTATCTCAGACTTCAACGAGATCTTGATCAGCTGGGCCAATGGGTAAAGGAATGGTAGATGGAGTTTAATTTGGATAAATGAAGGTGTTACATTTTGGTCAGCCAAACCAGGGCAGGACTTACTCAATTAATGGTAGGGTCCTGGGGAGTGTTGCCGATATTAGACACCTCAGGGTTCAGGTACATAGTTCCTTGAAAATGGCATCACAGGTAGTCAGGATAGTGAAGAAGCTGTTTGGCACGCTTGCCTTCATTGTTAATTGCAATGAGTATAGGAGTTGGGATATCATGTTGCAGCTGAACAGGGCATTGATGAGTACTTTTGGAGTATTACGTACAGTTCTGGTCACTCTGCTATCAGAACGTTATTATTTAATTGGAAGGGTTCTGAAAAGAATTACAAGAAATTACTGGGACTGGAGGTTTGAGTTATGATAAGAGGTTGGAGAGGCTGGGAATTTTCACTCTGGAACATAAGAGATGGGACTTTATACAGGTTTATAGGTAAAAGGCATAGGTAAGATGAATATTAAAGGTCTTTTCCCTAAGGTAGGGGAACTCAAAACCAGGGGGCTTAGGTTTAAGCTGAGATGGGAAAGATTTAAAAGCGACCTGAGAAGCAAGTTTTCACACAGAGGGTATATATGGAATGAACTGTTTTAAATGCGTAAAATTACAACATTAAAAAGACATTTAGACAGGTAAATGAATAGGAAAGGTTTGCAGGGATATAGGCCAAACACAGGCAAATGAGACTGGTTTAGTTAGGGAAGCCTGGTCAACATTAATGAGTTGGACCAAAGGGCGTATTTACATGCTGTGTGACTCTATGACTCTATATATCACAGCAAAGCATGGAGCATTATTCAGTATCTGTTTCAGGCCTCAAAATGGTATCAAATTTCTATTTGTTCGTTAAGGAAATGTCATGAACTGATATATATGAAAATAACATATTTATGGTCTCATGGCTGTCACAATTCCTTTTCACTAAAGAAACAAGAATGGAGTCTTCAAAGTTTGTTTTGTTGTAATTTTAGTGTGTCAAAATGTAATTATCAGTTAGGTATCCATGATTACCTTTAATGAGAATGATATTGTGTTCTACATGCCACTTAGCCATTTGAAAATACAGTAGTGAGGTCTTTAATGCCATGTATTAGAAAATAACAAGTCAAGGTGAAACTGCTTAAGAGGAGAGAGTCTCAGTTTTGGCTTTTGTTATAAATCTAGGTCATGGGAGAGTGACATCAAAATTTGTTTTTCTTTCCAAGTCTTGGACCATCTCCTACAGCCCCATTTAAGGTTTGTTAAATAAGTGGAGAATGAGGGCTATATTTTTCTTCTTTGTGTTCAGTAGTAGCATGGCAGCATTGTCATCCAACCTACTAACTTGGAGGTGGATACATTAAGCATCAGTTTAGTTTGTGCGAAGATGGGGTGACCTTTAATTTGTCCTTCACATTAATGTTCTTATATTATATATGCATGCCAAATAAATTATTTACTGTTTGTTGCTAGTAATTTATCACCCCATTATATTTGGCAAGCTCTGGTAATTTATATCTTGAACTAGCAACATTGTTTGGATTGTGAACAATTTGATGAACTCTTACAACATAAGAGAGTATTCTTTCTCAAATATTTTTATGTTAATTGTGCTATGTTTTATAGTAGAAAAACATATATAAAATATACAATTTAAGAGCGAGTCAAGGAGGAATTTCTTCTCTCAGAGGGTGGTGAATCTGTGAAATTTACCGCAGACGGCTGTTGAGGCTGGGTCATTAAGTATAGTCCAGGCTGAGATGGTCAGACTTTTAATCAGTAAGAGAATCAAGAGTTATAAGGAAAAGGCAGGATAGAAAAGTTGGGGATTATCAGATCAGCCAGGATCGCATTGAATGGTAAAATGGTCTCAATGGAATGAATGAGGCAAAAGTGAGGACTGCAGATGCTGGAAACCAGAGTTTAGATAAGAGTGGTGCTGGAAAAGCACAGCAGGTCAGGCAGCATCTGAGGAGCAGGAAAATCGATGTTTCAGGCATTCCTGATGAAGGGCTTCACTCTAATCTAAACCCTCAATGGAATGAATGGCCTAATTGTGCTCCATGTCTTAAGTCTCATGTTCTATATTATTCCATCTGCACAAACTTGAGTTCTGTGTTTTGGAATTTGAGTGGGTGCTTATGTCATTCTTGTGGCATCCATGAGTCAGAGGACTACAGAGGAGCTTCGATTATCTGGCATTTGATTAACTGAATTTCTGATTATCCAAACAAGATCTCAAGGTCCTGATGTTTGGCTAACTATGTTATCCAAGGAGTAGGAAAATCGAAGTTTTGGGCAAAGGCCCTTCATCAGGAATGAGACTGGGAGCCTCGAGGGTGGAGGAAGGGCTTTTGCAAAATGTCAATCTTCCTGCTCCTGAGATACTGCCTGACCTGCTGTGCTTTTCCAGCACCATACTCATGACTCTCATCTCTAGCATTTGAAGTCCTCACTTTTGCCGAACTTTATCCGGCATTTGATTATCCGGCATTCAATTAACCGAGCTAAATATTCCCTGCCCATGTCCTTCAGATAATCGAGGTTCCTCTGTATATGGATAGCACATACAGGCAGATGATCACACTTGCGATGATGCTTCTCCTCTAACAAGGTTATGCTGTCTTTGGTCATTTTTTCAGGAGATTGTAAAAACACATGTTCTGAAAAGTCTGGGTTTCGATGGGTTTTAGGGTCAATTTCATTACCGCTAACAGATAATGCCTCAGGCAAAAGGCTTTCAATGTTTAAAAAAAATACTTGTACAATGAAAGGGGAGCGGTCAGTTCTCCCAGCTCAGCTTTTCACTGGTTGGATTTGTTTTGGCAGTCTGGCTGTTCACTGAAAGCAGGCAGGCAGTTTGGAAGCTGCTGGACCCAAAGAAGCAGGTCCATGCTGATAGTCTCTCTCTGACTTCTCTCCTGTAAGACACTGGGTTTGATTTGACCTTTTGTGCCAAGGGTTATTTATGGAGATTGTTGCATAAATTGGGAACAGCTTCATTACGTTAGGGTAATCTGTTGGGTTTTCGGATTGGTTAAGTTATTTTGCATTCTGTTCTCTTTTGTTTGTGTTTCATTTGGTAATCTTGTAAATAAATTCTGCTTTGTTTAAAACTAAGTGGATTGACCAGCTGATTCTCTCCTTGAATATCATGTTACACCTGCTTCAAACAACTAGCAAAGTTAGGATCTTGGCTGCTTTCTTGAAATGTTTGAGGGAGTCTGGCCTGGTCCATAACACACAGCAGATTAAAAGTGTACAGGAAGAGAGGAAATGTGTGACAACTAGGCAGTCTGAGAAAGCCAGGCAGGTAGTGCGGGTGTACCCTGAGTCGGTCGTACTTGCCAATTCTATTTCGGAAACTGGTGAGTGTGTTGGACCCTCAGGGGAGTGCAGCCAAGGAACAGTCCACAACAATAAAGCTATCTCAGCTGTACAAGTTGCGGGGCTGGAGGGGAAAGAAGAATGGAAAGGCTGCAATGATAAGGGATTCCATAGAGAGGGGATCAGACAGGAGTTTCTTTGGCAGTAAATGTAAGTCCAGGATAATGTGTAGCTTCCCTGGTGTCAGGATCCAGTCTGTCGTGGAGCAGCTGCAGGACATGTTTCTAGGGGAAGTTGTGGTTCACAATGACATCAATGAGGTAAGTCAGAAGAGGTATGAGGCTCTGAATGCAGATTTCAAGGTGGATGGTCTGGAGGTTAAGAAGGAAATTAAGAAGTAGGACCTCAAGAGCAGTAGTCTCAAGAATACTCCAAATGCAATGTTTTAGTGAGTGTAAGAATAAGCATAGTGGATCCTGACACCAGGGAAAGTGATGGCCTAATGGTATTATCACTTGACTATTAACCCAGAGACTCAGTAAATATTCTGGGGACCCACAGCTGTTAGTGGAATTTGAATTCATTTTAAAATATCTGGAATTAAGAATCTACTCATGACCTGGAAATCATTGTCAATTGTCAGAAAAACCCATCTGATTCACTAAACTCCTTCAGGGAAGGAAATCTCCCATCCTCACCTGGAGTGGTTGGACAAGAGACGATCTTTTTCATTAGACCGTAGAAGACTGAGATGGTAGCGTATAGAGGTTTATAAAATCATGAGAGGCATGGATAGGGTGAATGCACTCAGCCTTTTTCTCAGGATTGAGGAATCAAGGACTAGATGGCATCAGTTTAAGGTTAAAGAGTAAAGAATAAAAGGGAACCTGAGAGGCAACTTTTTTACACAGAGGGTGGTAGAAACAGGTTCATTGTCAACATTTAAAAGGCATTTGGATGAATACATAGATGGGAAAGAATTAGAAGGGTGTGGGCTAAGTGAAGGGAAATGGGGTTAGCGTGGACGGCATGGATCAATCTGGGCCAAAGGGCCTGTTTCCGTGCTGCAGGACTCTATGACTTTATGAGTCTACATGTGACTCCAGACTCACAGCAATGTAGTTGACTGTTAATTGCCCTCTGAAATGGCCTAATAAACTATTCAGTTGCACCAATTGCTACAAAGCCTCAAAGAAATGAAACTAGATGGATCACCTGGTGTCAACCTAGACACTGGAAAAGACAATGGAGAAACAACCCTATTGACCCTGTAAAGACCTCCTCACTAACATCTGGGTGCTAGTGCCAAAACTAGGAGAGGTGACTCAGAGATACGTCAAGCAACAGCCTGATGTAGTCATACACACAGAGTCATACCTTACAGACAATGTCCTAGATATCATTATTACCACCCCTGGATTATGTCCTGTCTCATCAGCAGGCCAGATCAGGCAGAGGTGGTGGCACAGTAGTATACCGTTGGGAGGGGGTTGCCCTCAGAGTCCTCAACATTTACTTTGGTTCCCATGAAGTCTCATTGCTTCAGGTTAGACATGGGCAAGGAAACCTCCTGCTGATTACCATCCTCCCTCAGCTGATGAATCAGTACTATTCCATGTTGAACAGCACTTAGAGGAAGCACTGAGGATGGCAAGGGCACAGAATGTATTTTGGGTGAGGGATTTTAATGTTCACCACCAACAGTGGTTCGCTAGCAGTAATACTGATGGAGTTGGTTGGGTCCTAATGGATGCAGCTGCCAGACTGCATCTGCAGCTGGTGGTGAAGGAACCAACAAGAAGATAAAACATACTTGACCTCATCCTTACCGATCTGCCAGCTGCACATGCATCTGTCCATGAGATGCTGTGGGCCATCAACAGCAGCAGAATTATACTCCAGCACAATCTGGACTGGCATAATCCCGACTCAACGTGGTTCAATGGAGAGCGCAGGAGGACTTGCCAGCAGCAGCATCAGATATACCTGAAGATGGTGGGGAGGTCCAGAACTAGAGTATGTAGGTTTAGGCTGAGAGGGGAAAGATATAAAAAGGACCTAAGGGGCAACTTTCTCATGCAGAAAGGGGTGTGTGTACGAAATGTGCTGCCAGAGGAAGTGCTGGAGGCTGGTACAATTACAGCATTTAAAAGGCAACTGGATGGGTGTATGAATAGGAAGGGTTTAGAGGGATGTGGTCCAATGGGACTAGATTAGGTTAGGATACCTCGTCGGTGCTGTACATCTCTATAACACTATGAGGTGTCAACCTGATGAAGCCACCAAACAGGTCAACCTGCATGTCAAACAGCATAAGCAACAAGTAAGAGATAAAGCTGAGTGATCCCACAAACAATGGATCAGATCTAAGCTCTGCAGTCTTACCCTATCCTGTTGTGAATTGTGGTTGATGATTAAATAACTCACTGGAGGAGGAGGCTCCACAAATATCCCCATCCTCAATGATGGAAAAGCCCAACACACCAATACTTTTCGTCAGTATTCACTCAGGAACAGGACATTGTTCCAATTAGAATGGATGGCTTTGAGGTATGTAGGGAAGAGGTGTTGGAAATTCTGGAAAGGGTGAAAATAGGTAAGTCCCCTGGGCCTGATGGCATTTATCCTAGGATTCTCTAGGAAGCAAGGGAAGAGATTGCAGAGCCATTGGCCTTGATTTTTATGTCCTCGTTGTCTACAGGAATAGTGCCAGAAGACTGGACGATAGCAAATGTGGTTCCATTGTTCAAGAAGGGGAGTTTATCATGTCCCCAGGGGCCTGATAGCTTACATCCTAGGGTATTAGTTCTCAAGATAATGCATTGTTAATCATCTTTCAAAATTCCATGGATTCCTGCATTAGTTTATACAATGCAAAACACGTTCTAGAGCTTTACCCTCAATGACTCCGACCATCCTCTCCTTAGTGATGACCATTACACCTACCTCTGCCACATGACCATTGTTTCTTTCAATTCCACATGCTCCTAATTCTGGGAGACTTTTTCATTAGTGAAAACAGACACAAACTAATCATTTCACGTCTCTTCCATTTCTATGGCCCCATAAGAAATTCTCCTCACTCTGCTTTTTATGGACCCACATTCATGTTAGCCAAAAATTTCATTTTTACATATGTATAGAAACTTTTGCACTCCCTTTTTACATACATTTGCTAAATTGCATTTGTACTCTTGTTTTCTCTTCCTTCTCAGTTCCTTGGCTCTCCTTGCTGTTGTTTAGAAACTTTCCAATCCTTAGATTTACTACTGGCCACTTTAGAAGCCTCTTCTTTTAATCTTATGCAATCCTGAACTTCCTTTGTCAGCCACTGTTATAGTTTCTGTAAGCCCTACTCACTGTGCTGTCAAAATTGTCCATTGCTTATGTAGAGTGGCCCTTTGATTGATTTTCACAATCCAGCTCAGCCAACTTGTGCATCATTGAATCACAGAATCACAGAATTGTCTCAGTGGTGAACAAAACTTCTACCTTTCCATACTTTTTATGCTTTATAATTTATGCTTTTGTAATCTCAATTGCATAATTCAAAATTGCTTTCATATTTCTCCTTGTCCAAATACAATACCCTTGCTCCAGATTTAACTTCTTCATTTTCAAACATCATGTAAAAGAATACTGAGAGGCTGAGATAGAATGGATGTAGAGGAGATATTACCAATAGAAGGAGAGACTAAGACCTGACAGCACAGCCTCAGAATGAAGGGACGAGCCTTTAGAACTGAGATGAAGAGGACTTCCCTCAGCCAGAGAGCAGTGAACCTGTGGAACTCTTTACCACAGAAGGTTGTAGAGGTCAAGTAATTGAGTGTATTTGAGACAGTGGTGGATAGCTGCTTGATGAGTAAGGGGATCAAGAGGTACAGGGAGAAGGCAGGAGAATGGGGTTAACAAACATATCAGCCATGATTGAATGGTGCAACAGCTTCAATAGGCCAAACGGCCTAATTCTGCTCGTTTATTTAATGGTTTTTATGATCTTATGAAATGATCCCTGCAGATTGGAGGCTTGGAAATGCCATTGTACTGTTTAAGAAGTGTGCAAGGCAAATATCGGTAAATGACAGATGTGTCCGACTTCCATCAGTAGTATGGAAAATGCTAGAATCTATCATAAAGAAGGTGATAAATGGACACTAAAATAAAACAAAGAACTGTGGATGCTGAAGAACTGACACTCAGCAGGGCTCGCAACATCTATTGGAAAAAAAGCAGAGTTAGCATCTTAAGTCTGATGGCTCTTCATCACAAATGTTAACTCTATTTTCTTCACAAAGATGCTGCCAGATCTGCTGAGTTTCTCTATCAATTTCTGTTCTTGTTTCTGTTCTTGTGGGCGGCACGGTGGCACAGTGGTTAGCACTGCTGCCTCACAGCGCCAGGGACCTGTGTTCAATTCCCGCCTCAGGCGACTGACTGTGTGGAGTTTGCACGTTCTCCCCGTGTCTGCGTGGGTTTCCTCCGGGTGCTCCGGTTTCCTCCCACAGTCCAAAGATGTGGGGGTCAGGTGAATTGGCCATGCTAAATTGCCCATAGTGTTAGGTAAGGAGTATATGTAGGGGTATGGGTGGGGTTCGCTTCGGCGGGTCGGTGTGGACTTGTTGGGCCGAAGGGCCTGTTTCCACACTGTAAGTAATCTAATCTAATCTAAAAATGAACATATTCCATTTAGGCAGTCAGTTTACATTTTGCAAATGGGAAATCAAGTTTTATAAACTTGGGATTTTTTTGAGGATGTTACTGATAAACTTGATAGAAGGGAGTCAGTTATGGTTGTACATTTCAATTTTCTGAAGGCTTTTGACAAAGAGTCCCATGGAATGTTGGTGAGCAAAATTAAAGCACATGGTATATCAGGTAATGTACTCACATGCATTACTGATTGGCTACATATAGAAAACAAACTAGGAGTAAATGCATCATTCTCATATTGGCAGACTGTGACTAATGGGATACTGCTAAGACCTGTACATATAACTGAACTGTTCACTATGATTTGAACATGAGGATCAAATGACCTATTTCCAAATTTGAAGATGATACAAAGCTAAGAAGAAACGTCATGTTGGGAGGAAGATGTAAAAAGCTTTCAGAAGGATTTGGACAGGCTGAGTGATTGGCCAAGAACATGGAAGATGGAATCTAATTTGAAAATTTGAGATTATCCACTCTGGAAAGAAGAACAGATGTGTAGAAACTTTCTTGAATAGTGAGAGGTTGGAAGGTGTAGATTTGCAAAGATCTTGGGTATTGTTGTAAATAAATCACTGAAGGCTAACATACAGGTGTGGCAGCAATTAAGACACCTAAAGGAATATCAGTCTCTATCGAAAGCTAATTTGATTATAGGAGTAATAATAAACTTCTAGACATCTGTTTTAACACAAACCTAGTCTTCATGGTATAGGTTATTAGGCTAAAATATAGGGATCACTCGGACCTCTTTTGTTATGATCAGTCTCCAGATGAAGCTCCCTGATTTTTTGCCTCAACTCTATAGGAGCTTGGTTAAACCATACCTGGAGTATGGTGTGTGGTTCTGGCCTCCTTACCTCATGAAGGATATTTTTGCCAGCCAGTAAGAACAACAAAAGTTCACTAGAATTGTTCTCAGGATGACTGAACTGTCCTATGAAGAGGATTGGATAGACTTGAGCCTGTATTCTTTAGAGTTTTGAAGAATGAGAGGTGATCTAATTGAAACCTACAAAATGCTTAAAGGAATACACAGGATAGATGCAGGTACAATGTTTCCCATGGCCGGGGAGTCTGGAACCAGGGAGCATAATTTAAAAATAAGGGTAATACCATTTAAGACTGAGAGAAGGAGAATTTCTTATATTTGAGAGTAATGAAGCTTTGGAATTCCCTACCAGAGAGAACTATGTAAGCTGAGTCTCTGAGCATATTTAAAGTGGAGCTTTTTTTAAATAATGTAGAGGGTTATGGAGATGTTGTGGGTTATAATGTTTGACCAACCATGAGTGTACTAAAGAGTGAAGCAGGCTCAATCAGCTGAATAATCAACTCCTATTATGTATGTTGGTACTATTTTTTCCACATGTTTTCTGATTAATATAGTTACTGAAATTTTTAATTGACCTCTTCTACACTATAAGTTAATCTGATTTGGGAAAAAGTATCCACAAGGCAAGAGATCAGTTTAAAATTAAGGAGGAGCAAATTATTGTAGATGCTGGAATCTGTACTGAAAAAAATAACTGCCATAAATCACAGTGGGTCAGGCAGCAAATATAGAACAACCGCAAGCTAATGTTTTGAGTCTAGATGGCTCTTCATCAGAGCTAGACTCGAAATGGTAGCTTGCTGTCTCTTGATGGATCTTACCTGACCTGCTGTGATCTACAGCATTTGTTGTTTTCTGTTTAAAATCAATTTTGCTTTAAACAAACCAAGATGATTGGTGAATAGCCAAGGGTAGACAATTCACCACTCCTCATTTGAGAATTAAATGGTTTCGGAAGTGTCATCTGGAACTGCAAAAAATCAGGGAGTCTCATCTGGAGGCCGAACATAACAAAAAAGGTCCAAGTGATCCCTATATTTTAGCCCACATAAGACAGGAAGTAAGGCCATTCGGCACATCGAGTCCACTCTGCCATTCAATCATGGCTGATGGGCATTTAATCTATGCCATGAAGACTGGGTTCTTGTTGAAGCAGATGTCTAGAAATTCATTAACAATCTTTATTGTTTACATTATTATAAGATTTCATAAAGTTGAGTTCTATTCTTCCTGATGTTCCAGCCATATTGCATGACTGTAAAGGTGCGCGAGGATCTTTATGCTGGAAAAACAAATATGACACATCTGACGTTCTTCAAGTGATATTGCCTTTCTAGGATTTCTGTCATAATACACCAAGAAAATACTTTGGTAAATGTCTAACATGACTGGATCTAGACAATCAGTTATCATATCTTCTCTGTGCAACTTCACTGAATAGTCTGCTGCCCGCCATATGGGCAATGTAAATCATTTGCTGTAGATACATGATTGTTGTCTCATGATCCATTCAATATCTGAGGAGCCATCCTGTGTGAGAGATGGTTAGTCATACACAGCTTGAATGTGTTGCCTATTTTTTTCTAAGATTTAACTACTGCTTATGGCAATGTAATTTGACCTAGGCTGGACAGACAACTTAATATCATTTAAAGAACCCATGCACTCATACAAAGATCTCAACCTCTTTCACTTTCTATTGGTTCAGTGTGGGATAAATGTCTGCATGCTTTTGTGCCACTTTATTGTTTCCTTTGAACAATGCATTGAGCATATGTGGCTGCATGGTGTTAGGATAGGAGGGAAGGATCGTATGAATCTGTCTTCCAAAGATCAGAGCTGCTGGTGGGGATGAGCTATTAACCATGAGGACTGGATTTAATACAGTGAGCTGCAAATCTTGGCCAGTTGTCTTCTTCTTAAATACCATTGATTTTACTGTTTGAACAGTGCATTCTGCAAGACCATTAAATTGATAGTAATGAGGAGAAGTAGTGATATGTCTGACCTCACTTTCTGTGTGTGTTGTGGATAGGTACCCTTGTGTACTGCAGACCATTGTCAGACACTGAATATACTTTAAAAAATGGTCAATGTGTAATTGAGGACATGGATTTGTCACAAAAACTAGAACATGATTGAATACTCATTCACAAGATATCCTTCATGATGGATAATACCAGTCGTAGACTTACATCACAGCTCAGAAGGAATTTGGTGTGGTAGGAGAGGTTCTCTTGGTGATTGAAGTTGATGTGTTTCACTTGACTTGATCAGTCGACCAATGTCCTGTGCGCTCCGAAGATCCATTTGCAAAGTACTGTAAATGGATTTGGATAACTATTCTACTCTTCATTTCAGAATTCTCAGCATCCGGTTTCTATCCAGTGGGTGGTAGAGCAAAGAGGGCATATTAATGAAGTAAGATTATGTAATAATCAACCTGTCCCAATGCCTGCAGTGTAGTGACCTCATTTTCAACCACAACAGCCATCATTCTGAAATGAGAAAGTAGCATCTGGATCTATGGCTATGTCACTGAAAGGTCACATGTCATTATATTACACTCCTTAGTTTAACTACCCTGAATTCAGTCAGTGGTAAGGGACAGGAGGGTGTGACTATGAGTGAGCCAGGTAGAGGGATTCCAGAGGTGGTGCTGCAGGAGCATCAGCCCTTAAGCTTGTCCAACAGGTTTGGGATTCTCGCTCTGTGTGGACAAGAGCAGGGGCTGTATAGAGGATGAGCAAACTGATCATGGTATTGAGAGCCATTCAAGATTGAGGAGAAAAGAGAAATGTAGCCATAACTAGAGAAGGTATAGCCAGAGGAATAGGCGCTGTTCGCTGTTGCCAGCATTGAGAGTCCTGAAAGCTGTGGTGCCTGTCTGGTGCCCAGGTTTTGGATATCTCATCTGGACTGCAGAGAAACTTGGAATAGAAAGTGAAAGACCCCATTGTCATGGTCTATGTAGGTATCAAAGATATAAGTAGAATGAGGAAAAAGGTTCTGCTGAGGGAATCTGAGCAACTTGGGACTAAATTAAAAAAACGCAACCAAAAAGGTAATCATCTCTGGATTACGATATGAGTCATGAGAAAATTGGCACAAGATAAAGGCGTAAAACCGTAGCTCAGAGATTTGTGCGGGAGAAATGGATTCGAATTCATGGGACATTGGCACCAATACTAGGGAAGGCAGGAACTATACCGATGGGATAGGCTCCACCTGAATTATGCTGGGACCAGAGTCCTGGTGAATTGCATATCTAGGGCTGGAGGTAGAGCTTCAAAATAAATAGTGTGGGTGTGGGTTCAATTACATGGAAAATTAGAAAGTCAAGGTTAAGGAGAAGATAGGATTACAGGTTAGTGATAGGTGTGATTGCTACCACAATATAAAAGGAAGGGATGGAATATGTGAATGTTAAATTGAAAGAACCATGAAAGTGTAAGGAAATTCAATAACAGGACTAATTTAAAGGCTTTGTGTCTTAAAACATGAAGCATTCAGAGTAAGGATAGACAATATTAAATGAAATGATGGAGCAAATCGAGGGAAGTGAATACAACCATTACGGAAACATGGTTAAAAGGAGATCAAAACTGGAAACTTAACATTCAAGGATATTTGGCCTTTTTGGACAGAAAGGAGATATGGAAAAAATTATGGGGTAACACTGTTAATAAGAGATGAGAAGTGGATAGTTGTTAGAAATGGTCTAGGCTTGGCTGATGAAATGTCCATTTGGGTGGAGGTAATACAGAAGTGGGTAAGAGTACTGTACAAACTCCCAAATAGTAGCCACTCTGTAGGAAAGGCTATAAATCAACAACTAATAGGAGCATTTGAAAAGAATAGATCAATAATTATGGTAACTTTGATTTTCAAGCTGCTTGGGTTAATCAAATTGGAAAGGGTAGCTAAGACAGCAAGTTTGTAAAATGTATTACAGATTGTTTCCTAGAGCAATATTCCATAGAGTCAACTAGGGAGCAGGCAATCTTGGATATGGTAATGGGTATTGAGGCAGATTTAATAAATGGCCTCAGAGTAAAGGATCCCTAAAAAGTAGTGATCATAACATGATAGGATTTAATATTCAGTTTGAGAGTGAGGAACTAGGGTTAGAAACAATTGTGCTTAACATAAGTAAAGGGAAGCACATGAACTGAGGATAGAGTTAGCTAAAGTGAACTGGGTAGGTGGATTAACAGGAATGACAATAAACAGGCAATGGCAGACATTCAAGAAGGTAATTCATAACTGTTGGTGAAAAACATTCCAGTAAGGAAGAACGTTTCTAAGAGAGGGATGAATTACAACTAACTAAGGAAGATAAGGATAATATTCAGTTGAAAGAAATGGAAGTCAGTGATAGCTCCAAAGACTAAAATAAATCCAGAATCCAGAAAAGGAGAACTAAAAACATGTTAAAGACAGAGGGAAAAAAAACTTGATCCTGATGGCCTGCATCCTAGGCTCCTACAGAAGGTAGCTTCAGAGATATTTCAAAAAATCCTTGGATTCTGGAGAAGTACCAGAGGCATGGAAAACTGCCAATATGGACCTCTATTCAAATGGGAGGGAGGTAAAAAGCAGGTAACTATAGGTTGAATAACCTAACATCTAATGTTGAAAAAGTGTTAGAATCTGGTAGTTCAGATGGCTCTTAAAGATGAATGTTGAGAAGTTTTCCAATGTCCTAGCCAATATCCTCCCCTCAGTTAAAGATGCAAAGTTATATTATTAATGGCTAATACCTTTGCTGTTTAGAACAACTTCCAAATGTAAAATAATTGCTCTATTTGCCTGCACATCATAGTTAGAGGGCTCAATCGTGACTTTATACTAACATAAAATTTTGATTGTGATACATCTTGATTTTATTCTGACTGGCTTTAATTGAATACAATGTCTTCTAAGAATTTTCTTAGTTATAAAGAATAGGAAAAAGAATTGGACCATTCAGCACATCAAGACTGCTCCACTATTTAATGAGATCATGACTGATCTTATAGTTCTGCACTCCACTTACACATCTTTGCCCCATAAGCACTTGATTTTCTTACCAATTAATAGTTTTCCTGTCTTGGCCTTGAATATACTTGACCACCCAACTTCAACCGCCCGCTGTGGTCAGGAATTCTTCAGTTTTAGAACCATCTGTGTGAGCCTTGTTACTCTTCACCTCTGTCTTAAATGATTTGGTTTAATTTGATTTATTATTGTTACAAGTACTGAGATACATGAAAAGTATTGCATTGCAGAAGTGGTGGAGGCAGGTACAATCACAGCATTAAAAGGGGTCATGAATAAGGGTTTAGAAGGAGATGGGCCAAATGCTAGCAAGTGGGACTAGATTAATTTCAGACATCTGGTTGGCTTGGATGAGTTGGACTGAAGAGTCTGTTTCTGTGCTGTACAACGCTATGACTCTCCGTGTTATCCTCACCCCTTGTCTTCCCACCCATTTTTGTGTCTGTGCAACCTTGTCTTTAGTATATTTACTTTCCTCACTAAAATCATTGATGTATATTGTAAATAATTGTAGCCCCAGCACAGATCCCTGTGGCAATTTGTTATAGGTTGCTATTTTAAAAATGCACTCCTATCCCAACTCTGAGTGACTTTTCATCAGAAAAGATGCCATTAACAGAATGGTGTGCTGAATCTTTTCAGTATTTTCTGTTTTTATCTTGTATATTTTAAGAATTGGCAGTTTTCATTTTCATATCGTAGATTTCATTCAGGGTACAATATAGTCCTGAGTTGAACTTTTACAATGATTAACAAGTTAATTGACATTTAAGAAGAAAAACAAAGTAGATACAAATGCAAATATGAATTGAAGTTTGATTCATATTAGTATCAGAATTGAATTATTTTATGGAAGTTGTTTTGTCTGCTCATTTAACAAAGATTTAACATGTTTAGTTAAAAGGATTAACACCTCAACTGAAATTGTTTGCAAGAAAACTTTTACAAAAATGTAAAGAGTTCATAGGATGACACCACACACTTTAATTACATTCGATCCCAAAACAGTTGTGGGCAAGATTAAATTTATCCAGATGACATGAATACATCTTGTGAACATGCTAAAAGAATATCAAGTATGATAAATTAAACATAGCCTCTGTTGTCAGAATTGAATTATGTTAATGTTTAGTTTAGTTATGGGCAATCTCAATGAGCCTAGATATGAGGATTGCCTCATTACCAGCCACCCAGAGAGATTCTCCTGTTAATTTCCATCATATATTCAGCAGTCTAAAGTAAAGTTGCTCTCTAACTCACAAACACCTTTGCTCTTTCTTTTTCCTAATAAAAATATTAAATTATGAAGTTATCTTCATGTTTTTCTTCTGTGCTTCATGAAGGTTAAACCATATTGGGAAACTAAGATTTTTTGCGATCAAACTAGACAGCAACACTTTACTTTTGCATGGTGCAATAAAATACAGAAATTCAGTTGTTGCTGCCTGAGGAACCCTTCTCTTCCAAGATCAGCAGGTAGTAAGGAAGAAAAATAGAATGTTAGCCCTTATTTCAAGGAGATTGGAGTTTACAGTCTTACTGAACTAAACAAGATGCTGGTGAGTCCAGCTCTGGAATATAATGAGCAGTTTTGGTTCCCTTATTTAAGACAAGATATTATTACATTGGAGACAGTTCAGAGAAAGTTAACTCGAATGATCCTGGTTTGGAAGGATTGTTGTATGAGGAAAGATTAAACAAGGTGTGATTCTGTTCACTGGAGTTTGGAAGAATGAGAGGTAATCTCCTTGTGACATACAGAATTCTTAAGGAACTTCACAGGGTAAATATTGTGAGGAAGTTTCCCTCATGGGAGAGTCTAAGATTATAGGGCATATTCTCAGAATTAAGTGGCACCCATTTAAGATTGAGATGAGGAGAAAATGAGAGGATTTAGTTATTGGAGTAAGGATGTCTTGCTTCAGTTATACAGGCCTTTGGTGAGACCAAACTTTGAGTATTGGGTGCAGTTTTGGTTTCCTAGCCTGAGGAAGGACATTCTTGCTATTGAGGGAGTCCAGTGAAGGTTCACCAGACTGATTCCTGGGCTAGCAGGACTGACATGTGAGGAAAGACTGAATCGACTGGGCTTGTATTCGCTGGAATTTAGAGGAATGAGGGGAGACCTCATAGAAACATAAAATCTGATGGGAATGGACAGGCTAGATGCAGGAAGAATGTTCCAATGTTGGGTGTCCAGAACAAGGAGTCAGTCTAAGAATAAAGGGTAAACCATTCAAAATTGAGATGAGGCAGAATTGCTTCACTCAGAGAATTGTGAACCCGTGGAATTCTCTCTCACAGAAAGCTGTTGGGGCCAGTTCATTAGATTCAGTAGGGAGCTAGACGTGGCCCTTACAGCTAAAGGGATCAACGGGTATGGGAAGAGGGTGGGAATGGGATACTGAGATTGTATGATCAGCCATGATCATATTGAATGGTGGTGCAGGCTTTAAGGGACTGAATGGCCTACTCCTGCACCTATTTTCTATGTTTCTATGAAATTTCTATTGTCTCAGAGGGTTGTGAGTCTTTGGAACTCCTATGCTCCAATCCCCTTGAAAGCTGAGCTGTGGGGGAACAGATTTAAGACTGAGATAGAAAGATTCTTGATCAGTGGGAGAATCAAAGGATATGGGAAAGGGCATGAAAGTGGATGTGAAGAATGGTGGATCAGCCATGATCCTTTTGAATAATGGAGTAGGCATGAAGACTGAACGGCATACTTCTGTTCCTATTTTTTGTGGTCTTATGATGTCATCTAACTTTCTTACATGTACACTGCCTTTTTGGCATATTTATAATAATACAACAACTGGTTTCCTTCTCTTTGGACAAAATGTCAATTTCAGTTTGACTGTTGGCCAATCTATGTTGACATGTGACCATGCGTGGTCAGGTCATTGCTGTAGCCATTTTAGAACATAGAACATAAAACAGTACAGCACAGTACAGGCCCTTTGGCCCTCAATGTAGCGCCAAACTTTTATCCTACTCTAAGAACAAACTAACCTACATACCCTACATTTTACTGTCTTCTATGTACCAATCCAAGAGTCGTTTAAACGTCCCTAATGTATCTGACTCTACTACCACTGCTGGCAGTGTATTCCATGCACCTACCACTCTGTGTAAAAACCTACTCTGACATTTCCCCTAAATCTTCCTCCAAATCACCTTAAAATTATGCCCCCTCATGATAGCCATTTCCACCCTGGGAAAAAGTCTCTGGCTATCCACTATTTCTATGCCTCTTATCCTCTTATACACCTCCATTAAGTCACCTCTCATCCTTCTTCACCCAATGAAAAAAGCCCTAGCTCCTTCGACCTTTCTTCATTAGACATTCCCTCCAGTCCATGCAGCATCCTGGTAAATTTCCTCTGCACCATCTCTAAAACTTCCACATCCTTCCTAGGATGAGGCGACCAGAATTGAATACAATATTCCAATTGTGGTTTAACCAGGGCATTATAGAGCTACAGCATAGCATCACAGCTCTTAAACTCAATCCCCCTGCTAATGAAAGCCAAAAAAAATCCGTCTTCTTAATTACGCTACCATCTTGGATGACAACTTTGAGGAATCAATGGACATGGACCCCAAGATGCCTCTGTTCCTCCACACTGTCTGTTTTTAACTCTGTAATTTGCATTCAAATTTTTCCTTCCAAATTGAATCACTTCACACTTTTCCAGGGTGAAGTCCATCTGCCACTTCTCAGCCCAGCTCTGCATCCTGTCAATGCCCCTTTGCAACTTACAACAGGCCTCCACACTATCCACAACTCCACCAACCTTCGTGTCACTGGCAAACTTACTAACCCACCCCTTTCACTTGCTCATCCAAGTCACTTACAAAGATCACAATGAGCAGAGACCCCCAGAACAGATCCCTACGGAACATCACTGGTCATTGAGCTACAGGTTAAATACTTTCCATCTACCAACATTCTGTGCCTTCTATGGGCCAGCCAATTCATTAACCAGACAGCCAAATTTACCTGTATCCCATGCCTTCTTACTTTCTGAATGAGCCTACCATGGGGAACCTTATCAAATGTCTTGCTTAAATCCATATACACCACACCCACTGCTCGACCTTCATCAATGTGTTTTTTCACATCCTCAAAGAACTCAATAAGGCTTGTGAGACATGACTTGCCCCTCACAAAGCCATGCTGACTATCTCTAACTGTGTTTTTCCAAATAATCATAAATCCTGTCTCTCAGAATCTTCTCCAATAATCGACCACTGATGAAAGACTGACTAGTCTATAATTCCCAAGGCTATCCCTATTCCTTGATCTAGGGAATAACATGTGCCATCCTCTAATCATCTGATACTATTGTAGTGGACAGTGAGGATTCAAAGATCATCGCCAAAGGCACAGCAATCTCTTCCCTTGCTTCCTGTAGTAACCTTGGGTGTATTCCATCTGGCACAGGGGATTTATCTATCCTCATGTTTTTCAAAATTTCTAGCACATTCTCCTTCTTAACATCAGCCTGTTTGAGCATGTCAGCCTGTTTCATACTGTCCTCAGACACAATAAGGTCGCTCTCACTAGTGAATACCCAAGCAAAGTATTCATTAAGGACCTCCCCTACCTCCTCCAACTCCAGGTACAACATTGTCTCAGGAAATAAATCAGACAATGGACTTCAAAAATCAAAAGTGAACATTTTACTTTACTGCTACATGAGGCAGAGCAAGATTTTCACAGTATCGCCAAATCTATCATTAATTGTGGGATGATTCATTGAAGGGTAGCTTAGACAAAACAACAAGGAGCATTTTCAAATCTTTGATGGCTTTGTGAAAAACCTAGGCAAGTCATCAATTCACAGTGGAATTATTGAATTAATAATTATAGGTTTAGTCAATGTTAACCAGGATAGAAATTGTGTGGTTCAAAACCTTGGACTTTCACTTGAATCATTGTGAGAGATGTTATGAGCTTTCTGATTATCTGTGTTCAGCCACTGATTATTAACAACCAGAATCCTATTGCCAGGGCCGTTACTAGTGGAGAGGTTGTTGTGTGTGCCACGGGTTCTTTCCCTTCACAGCTATAGAGGGGTTAATTACCAGGAGGCATAGATTTAAGGCAAGGGACAGAAAGTGAAGAGAGGTTTTAAGGAGGACTTTGTTCACCTCAGAGGCTGCTGGGTATTTGGAACTCACAGTCTGAAATTGTGTTGGAGACATAACATTGAAGAAGTATTTAGAAGTGTACTTAAAAACAGTACAGATACAAGGCTATGGGGCAAGTCCGGGGAAATGAGATGAAAGGAGATAAGTGCTTAGTGACTAGCACAAAGACACTGGACTGAAGGGCCTCTTTCTGCACTGTTCAACTTTGTGACTCTATGACAATGAATTCAACAAGTTCTCTGACATTTTTATTTGCTGGTTCATTGGATAAGGGCACTACTGGCTGTACTTAATGATTTCCCATGCTGGAGTACGAAACCTCAGTCAGAGCTCCTCTGCATCGCCTGTTTTTTCCTTTTTCCTCTTTGCTTTCTCGCATTTATTTCACTGTATTGTGTGGAAAATGGAGGAAATGGTGAGTCCCAGAGGTGAATCCTGAAACAGAGGCCAGCACGTGAAAGCAGTCCCAGAGCAATGGCTGGCATATTGACACAGTCCTGGAGCAGTGACTGATGTGGGAGAAGCTGTCCTGGAGCAGTAGGTGATGTGGCTGAAGCTGTCCCAGAGCAGTGGCTGATCATGGAAAAGCTGTCCCGGAGCAGTGGCTGATGCGGGAGAAGCTGTCCCGGAGCAGTGATTGATGTGGGAGAAGCTGTCCCAGGGCAGTGGGTGAAGTGGGGGAAGCTGACCAGGAGCAGTGGCAGTTGTGGGAGAAGCTGTGCCGGAGCAGAGGCTGATGTGGGAGACGCTGTCCCGGAGCAGTGACTGATGTGGGAGAAGCTGTCCCGGAGCAGTGGCTGATGTGGGAGAAGCTGTCCCGGAGCAGTGGCTGATGTGGGAGAAGCTGTCCCAGAGCAGTGGCCGATCTGGGACAAGATGTCCCAGAGCAATAGCTGATGCGGGAGAAGCTGTCCCGAGTAATGAATGATGTGGGAGAAGCTGTCCCGGCGCAGTGGCTGATACAGGAGAAGCTGTCCTGGAGCAGTGTTGGATTTGGGAGAAGCTGTCCCGGAGCAGTGTTGGATTTGGGAGAAGCTGTCCCGGAGCAGTATTGGATTTGGGAGAAGCTGTCCCGGAGCAGTGGGTGATGTGGGAGAAGCTTTCCTGGAGCATTGGTGGATGTAGGAGAAGCTGTCCCGGAGCTTTGGGTGATGCGGGTGAGGCTGTCCCGGAGCAGTGGATGATGTGGGAGAAGCTGCCCCTGAGCAGTGGATGATGTGAGCCAAGATGTCCCAGAGCAGAGGCTGATGCCAGAGAAGCTGTCCCGGAGCAGTGGGTGATGTGGGATAAGCTTTCCTGGAGCATTGGCGGATGCAGGAGAAGCTGTCCCGGAGCTTTGGGTGATGCGGGTGAGGCTGTCCCGGAGCAGTGGCTGATGTGAGTCAAGCTGTTCCGAAGCAATAGCTGATGTGGGAGAAGCTGTCCCGGAGCAGTGACCGACGTGGCAGATGCTAACCCATAGAAGTGGCCAATGTGGGAGAAGCTGTGCCAGAGCAGTGGCTGATGTGGGAGAAGCTGTCCCGGAGCAGTGGCCGATCTGGGACAAGATGTCCCAGAGTAATAGCTGATGCGGGAGAAGCTGTCCCGAAGTAATGAATGATGTGGGAGAAGCTGTCCCGGAGCAGTGGCTGATACAGGAGAAGCTGTCCTGGAGCAGTGTTGGATTAGGGAGAAGCTGTCCCGGAGCAGTGTCTGATGTAGGCGAAGCTGTCCCAGAGCAGTGGGTGATGTGGGAGAAGCTTTCCTGGAGCATTGGCGGATGCAGGAGAAGCTGTCCCGGAGCTTTGGGTGATGCGGGTGAGGCTGTCCCGGAGCAGTGGCTGATGTGGGAGAAGCTGTCCTGGAGCGGTGACTGAAATAGGAGATGCTGTCCCGGAGCAGTAGGTGATGTGGGAGACGCTGTCCCGGAGCAGTGGCTGATGTAGGAGAAGCTGTCCCAGAGCAGCGGCTGATGTGGGAGACGCTGTCCCGGAGTAATGACTGATGAGGAAGAAGCTGTCCTGGAGCAGTGGCTGATACAGGAGAAGCTGTCCTGGAGCAGTGTCTGATGTGGGCGAAGCTGTCCCAGAGCAGTGACTGATGTGGGAGAGGCTGTCCCGGAGCAGTGGCTGATGTGGGAGAGGCTGTCCCGGAGCAGTGGCTGATGTGGGATAAGCTGTCCTGGAGCAGCGGCTGATACAGGAACGCTCTCCTGGAGCAGTGCTGGATTTGGGAGAAGCTGTCCCGGATAGTGGCTGATGCGGTTGATGGTGTCCCCGAGCAGTGGGTGATGTGGGAGAAAATGTACTGGAGCAGTGGCTGATGTGGGAAAGCTTTCCCGGAGCATTGGCGGATGCGGGAGAAGCTGTCCCAGAGCATTGGGTGATGCGGGAGAGGCTGTCCCGGAGCAGTGGCTGATGTGGGAGTAGCTGTCCCGGAGCAGTGGGTGATGCGGGAGAAGCTGTCCCAGAGCAGTGGATGATTTTGGAGAAGCTGTCCCGGAGCAGTGGGTGATGTGGGAGAAGCTGTCCCGGAGCAGTGGATGATGTGAGCCAAGATGTCCCAGAGCAGAGGCTGATGCCGGAGAAGTTGTCCCGGACAGTGACTGATGTGGGAGAAGCAGTCCCGAAGTAATGAATGATGTGGGAGAAGCTGTCCTGGAGCAGTGGCTGATACAGGAGAAGCTGTCCTGGAGCAGTGTTGGATTTGGGAGAAGCTGATCCAGAGCAGTGGGTGATGTGGGAGAAGCGGTCCCGGAGCAGTTGCTGATGTAGGAGAAGCTTTCCAGGAGAAGTGACTGATGTGGGAGAAGCTATCCCGGCACAGTGGGTGATGTGGGAGAAGCTGTCCCGGAGCATCGCCAATGTGGGAAGCAGTCTCGGAGCAGTGGGTGATGTGGGAGAAGCCGTCCCGGAGCAGTGGCTGATCTGGGAGAAGCTGTCCTGGAGCAGTGGGTGATGTAGGAGAAGCTGTTCCAGAGCAGTGACTGATGTGGGAGAAGCCATTCAGGAGCATGGCCGATGTGGGAAATCTCTCCGAGAGCCGTGGATGATATGGGAGAAGCTGTCTTGGAGCAGTGGCAATGTGGGAAAAGCTGTCCCGAAGCAGTGAGTGATATGGGAGATGCTGTCCCAGAGCAGTATCTGGTGGGGGAGAATCTGACCCGGAGCAGTGGCTGATCATAGAGAATCTATGCCGGAGCAGCGCGGACGTAGGAAGCAGTCTCGGAGCAGTGGGTGATGAGGGCGAAGCTGTCCCGGAGCAGTGGCTGATGTGGGAGAAGCTGTCCCAGAGCAGTGACTGATGTGGGAGAAGCTACTCCAGAGTAATGACTAATGTGGCAGAAGCTGTCCTGGAGCAGCAGCAGATCTAGGAAGCTGTCTTGGAGCAGTGGCTAATACAGCAGAAGCTGTCCCGGAGCAATAGCTGATGTGAGAGAAGCTGTCCTGGAGCAGTGGATGATGTGGGAGAAGCTGTCCCGGAGTAGCGTGAATGTTGGAAGCAGTCTCGGAGCAGTGGATGATGTGGGAGAAGCTTTCCCGGAGCAGCGGCTGATGTGGGAGTAGCTGTCCCGGAGCAATAGCTAATGTAGGAGAAGCTATCCCGAAGTAATGAATGATGTGGGAGATGCTGTCCTGCAGCAGTGGCTGATGTGGGAGAAGCTGTTCCGGAACAGAGACTGATGTGGGAGAAGTTGTCCCGGAGCAGTGGCTGACGTGGGAGAAGCTGTCCCGAAGCAGTGACTGATGTAGGAAGGAGTCCCGGAGCAGTGACTGATGTGGGAGAAGCTGTCCCGGATCAGTAGCTGATGTGTGAGACGCTGTCCCCGAGCAGTGGTTGATGCGGGAGAAGCGGTCCCCGAGCAGTGGTTGATATGGGAGAAGCTGTCCAGGAGCAGTGGCCGATCTGGGAGAAGATGTCCTGGAGCAGTGGCTGATGTGTGTGAATCTGTACCGGAGCAGTAGCTGATGTGGGAGAAGCTGTCCCGGAGCAATGTCTGATGCGGTTGATGGTGTCCCCGAGCAGTGGGTGATGTGGGAGAAAATGTACTGGAACAGTGGCTGATGTGGGATAAGCAGTCCCAGGGCAGTGGCTGATGTGGGAGAAGCTTCTCCGGAGTAATGACTGAAGTGGGAGAAGCTGTCCCGGAGCAGCGGCTGATGTAGGAACCTGTCCAGGAGCAGTGGCTAATACAGCAGAAGCTGTCCCGGAGCAATAGCTGATGTGGGAGAAGCTGTCCCGAAGCAGTGACCGATGTGGGAGAAGCTGTCCCGGAGCAGTGACTGATGTGGTAGATGCTGTCCCGGAGCAGTGGCTGATGTGGGAGAAGCAGTCCCGGAGCAGTGGCTGATATGGGAGAAGCAGTCCGGAGCAGTGGCTGAGGGAGGAGAAGCTTTCCCAGAGCAGTGGGTGATGCGGGAGAAGCTGTCCCGGATCAGTGGCTGATGAGGGAGAAGCAGTCCCGGAGCAGTGGCTGATGTAGGAGAACCTGTCCCGAAGCAGTGAGTGATGGGAGATGCTGTCCCGGAGCAGTGGCTGATGTGGTAGAAGCTGTCCCGGAGCAGTGGCTGATGTGGGAAGAGCAGTCCCGGAGCAGTGGCTGATGTAGGAGAACCTGTCCCGGAGCAGTGAGTGATGTAGGAGAAGCTTTCCTGGAGCAGGGGGTGATGTAGGAGAATTTGTCCCAGAGCAGTGGCTGATGGGGGAGAAGCTGTCCCGGAGTAGCGTGATTGTGGGAAGAGTCTCGGAGCAGTGGGTGATGTGGGAGAAGCTGTCCCGGAGCAGTGGCTGTTGTAGGAAAAACTGTCCTGGAGCTGTGGCTGATCTGGGAGAAGCAGTCCCGGAACAGTGGCTGATGTGGGAGAAGCTGTCCCGGAGCAATAGCTGATGTGGGAGAAGCTGTCCCGGAGCATGGCCAATGTGGGCAATCTCTCCCGGAGCAGTGGATGATATGGGAGAAGCTGTCTTGGAGCAGTGGCAATGTGGGAAATATTGTCCCGAAGCAGTGAGTGATGTGGGAGATGCTGTACCGGAGCAGGAACTGATTGGGGAGAAGCTGTCCTGGAGCAGTGGCTGATGTGGGAGAAGCTTCTCCGGAGTAATGACTGATGTGGGAGAAGCTGTCCCGGAGCAGCGGCTGATGTAGGAAGCTGTCCAGGAGCAATAGCTGATGTGGGAGAAGCTGTCCCGAAGCAGTGACCGATGTGGGCAATCTCTCCTGGAGAAGTGGATGATATGGGAGAAGCTGTCTTGGAGCAGTGGCAATGTGGGAAATATTGTCCCAAAGCAGTGAGTGATGTGGGAGAAGCTGTACCAGAGCAGGAACTGATTAGGGAGAAGCTGTCCCAGGGCAGTGGCTGATGTGGGAGAAGCTTCTCCGGAGTAATGACTGAAGTGGGAGAAGCTGTCCCGGAGCAGCGGCTGATGTCGGAAGCTGTCCAGGAGCAGTGGCTAATACAGCAGAAGCTGTCCCGGAGCAATAGCTGATGTGGGAGAAGCTGTCCCGAAGCAGTGACCGATGTGGGAGAAGCTGTCCTGGAGCGGTGGCTGATGTGGGAGAGACTGTTCTGGAGCAGTGGCTGATGTGGGAGAAGCTGTCCCGGAGTAGCGTGAATGTTAGAATCAGTCTCGGAGCAGTGGGTGATGTGGGAGAAGCTTTTCCGGAGCAGTGGCTGATGTGGAAGTAGCTGTCCCGAAGTAATGAATGATGTGGGAGAAGCTGTCCCAGAGCAGTGGTTGATGCGGGAGAAGCTGTCCCGGAGCAGTGACTGATGTGGTAGATGCTGTCCCGGAGCAGTGGCTGGTGTGGGAGAAGCAGTCCCGGAGCAGTGGCTGATATGGGAGAAGCAGTCCCGGAGCAGTGGCTGATGTAGGAGAAGCTTTCCCAGAGCAGTGGGTGATGCGGGAGAAGCTGTCCCGAAGCAGTGGCGGATGTGGGAGAAGCAGTCCCGGATCAGTGGCTGATGAGGGAGAAGCTGTCCCGGAGCAGTGGCTGATGTAGGAGAATCTGTCCCGAAGCAGTGAGTGATGGGAGATGCTGTCCCGGAGCAGTGGCTGATGTGGTAGAAGCTGTCCCGGAGCAGTGGCTGATGTGGGAAGAGCAGTCCCGGAGCAGTGGCTAATGTAGGAGAACCTGTCCCGGAGCAGTGAGTGATGTAGGAGAAGCTTTCCTGGAGCAGGGGGTGATGTAGGAGAATTGTCCCAGAGCAGCGGCTGATGTGGGAGAAGCTGTCCTGGAGCAGTGACTGGTGTGGGAGAAGCTGCCCCGGCAGAGTGACTGATGTGGTAGATGCTGTCCTGGAGCTGTCGCAGATGCGCTTGAAGGTGTTCTCGAGCAGTGGGTGATGTGGGAGAAAATTTCCTGGAGAAGTGGCTGATGTGGGATAAGCTGTCCCGGAGACGTGGGTGATGTGAGAAAGCTTTCCCGGAGCATTGGTGAATGTGGGAGAAGCTGTCCCAGAGCATTGGGTGATGCGGGAGAGGCTGTCCCGGAGCTGTGGCTGATGTGGGAGAAGCTGTACCAGAGCAGGAACTGATTAGGGAGAAGCTGTCCCAGGGCAGTGGCTGATGTGGGAGAAGCTTCTCCGGAGTAATGACTGAAGTGGGAGAAGCTGTCCCGGAGCAGCGGCTGATGTCGGAAGCTGTCCAGGAGCAGTGGCTAATACAGCAGAAGCTGTCCCGGAGCAATAGCTGATGTGGGAGAAGCTGTCCCGAAGCAGTGACCGATGTGGGAGAAGCTGTCCTGGAGCGGTGGCTGATGTGGGAGAGACTGTTCTGGAGCAGTGGCTGATGTGGGAGAAGCTGTCCCGGAGTAGCGTGAATGTTAGAATCAGTCTCGGAGCAGTGGGTGATGTGGGAGAAGCTTTTCCGGAGCAGTGGCTGATGTGGAAGTAGCTGTCCCGAAGTAATGAATGATGTGGGAGAAGCTGTCCCAGAGCAGTGGTTGATGCGGGAGAAGCTGTCCCGGAGCAGTGACTGATGTGGTAGATGCTGTCCCGGAGCAGTGGCTGATGTGGGAGAAGCAGTCCCGGAGCAGTGGCTGATATGGGAGAAGCAGTCCCGGAGCAGTGGCTGATGTAGGAGAAGCTTTCCCAGAGCAGTGGGTGATGCGGGAGAAGCTGTCCCGAAGCGGTGGCGGATGTGGGAGAAGCAGTCCCGGATCAGTGGCTGATGAGGGAGATGCTGTCCCGGAGCAGTGGCTGATGTGGTAGAAGCTGTCCCGGAGCAGTGGCTGATGTGGGAAGAGCAGTCCCGGAGCAGTGGCTAATGTAGGAGAACCTGTCCCGGAGCAGTGAGTGATGTAGGAGAAGCTTTCCTGGAGCAGGGGGTGATGTAGGAGAATTGTCCCAGAGCAGCGGCTGATGTGGGAGAAGCTGTCCTGGAGCAGTGACTGGTGTGGGAGAAGCTGCCCCGGCAGAGTGACTGATGTGGTAGATGCTGTCCTGGAGCTGTCGCAGATGCGCTTGAAGGTGTTCTCGAGCAGTGGGTGATGTGGGAGAAAATTTCCTGGAGAAGTGGCTGATGTGGGATAAGCTGTCCCGGAGACGTGGGTGATGTGAGAAAGCTTTCCCGGAGCATTGGTGAATGTGGGAGAAGCTGTCCCAGAGCATTGGGTGATGCGGGAGAGGCTGTCCCGGAGCTGTGGCTGATGTGGGAGAAGCTGTCACGGAGCAGTGGGTGATGCAGGAGAAGCTGTCCCAGGGCAGTGGCTGATGTAGGAGAAACAGTCCCGAAGTTATGAATGATGTGGGAGAAGCTGTCCCGGAGCAGTGGCTGATAAAGGAGAAGCTGTCCTGGAGCAGTGTTGGATTTGGCAGAAGCTGACCCAGAGCAGTGGGTGATGTGGGAGAAGCTTTCCTGGAGCTTTGGGTGATGCGGGTGAGGCTGTCCCGGAGCAGTGGCTGATGTTGGAGAAGCAGTCCCGGAGCAATGACTGATGTGGAAGAAGCTGTCCCAGAGCAGTGACTGATGTGGAAGAAGCTATCCCGGCACAGTGGGTGATGTGGGAGAAGCTGTCCCGGAGCAATGGCTGATGTGGAGAAGCTGTCCCGGAGCAGCGCCAATGTGGGAAGCAGTCTCGGAGCAGTGGGTGATGTGGGAGAAACTGTCCCGGAGCAGTGTCTGTTGTAGGAGTAACTGTCCCGGAGCTGTGGCTGACCTGGGAGAAGCAGTCCCGGAACAGTGGCTGATGTGGGAGAAGCTGTCCCGGAGCAATGGGTGATGTAGGAGAAGCTGTTCCAGAGCAGTGACTGATATGGGAGATGCTGTCTTGGAGCAGTGGCAATGTGGGAAATGTTGTCCCGAAGCAGTGAGTGATGTGGGAGAAGCTGTCCCGGATCAGTGGCTGATGTAGGAGAACCTGTCCCGAAGCAGTGAGTGATGGGATATGCTGTCCCAGAGCATGGCTGATGTGGGAGAAGCTGTCCCGGAGCAGTGGCTGATGTGGGAGAAGCTGTCCCGGAGAAGTGGCTGATGTAGGAGAACCTGTCCCGAAGCAGTGAGTGATGGGAGATGCTGTCCCGGAGCAGTGGATGATGTGGGAGAAGCTGTCCCGGAGCAGTGGCTGATGTGGGAGAAGCAGTCCCGAAGTAATGAATGATGTGGGAGAAGCTGTCTCGGAGCAGTGGCTAATGCAGGAGAAGCTGTCCTGGAGCAGTGGGTGATGTAGGAGAAGCTGTTCCAGAGCAGTGACTGATGTGGGAGAAGCCATTCAGGAGCATGGCCGATGTGGGAAATCTCTCCCAGAGCCGTGGATGATATGGGAGAAGCTGTCTTGGAGCAGTGGCAATGTGGGAAAAGCTGTCCCGAAGCAGTGAGTGATATGGGAGATGCTGTCCCAGAGCAGTATCTGGTGGGGGAGAAGCTGACCCGGAGCAGTGGCTGATCATAGAGAATCTATGCCGGAGCAGCGCGGACGTAGGAAGCAGTCTCGGAGCAGTGGGTGATGAGGGCGAAGCTGTCCCGGAGCAGTGGCTGATGTGGGAGAAGCTGTCCCAGAGCAGTGACTGATGTGGGAGAAGCTACTCCAGAGTAATGACTAATGTGGCAGAAGCTGTCCTGGAGCAGCAGCAGATCTAGGAAGCTGTCTTGGAGCAGTGGCTAATACAGCAGAAGCTGTCCCGGAGCAATAGCTGATGTGGGAGAAGCTGTCCTGGAGCAGTGGATGATGTGGGAGAAGCTGTCCCGGAGTAGCGTGAATGTTGGAAGCAGTCTCGGAGCAGTGGGTGATGTGGGAGAAGCTTTCCCGGAGCAGCGGCTGATGTGGGAGTAGCTGTCCCGGAGCAATAGCTAATGTAGGAGAAGCTATCCCGAAGTAATGAATGATGTGGGAGATGCTGTCCTGCAGCAGTGGCTGATGTGGGAGAAGCTGTTCCGGAACAGAGACTGATGTGGGAGAAGTTGTCCCGGAGCAGTGGCTGACGTGGGAGAAGCTGTCCCGAAGCAGTGACTGATGTAGGAAGGAGTCCCGGAGCAGTGACTGATGTGGGAGAAGCTGTCCCGGATCAGTAGCTGATGTGTGAGACGCTGTCCCCGAGCAGTGGTTGATGCGGGAGAAGCGGTCCCCGAGCAGTGGTTGATATGGGAGAAGCTGTCCAGGAGCAGTGGCCGATCTGGGAGAAGATGTCCTGGAGCAGTGGCTGATGTGTGTGAATCTGTACCGGAGCAGTAGCTGATGTGGGAGAAGCTGTCCCGGAGCAATGTCTGATGCGGTTGATGGTGTCCCCGAGCAGTGGGTGATGTAGGAGAAAATGTACTGGAACAGTGGCTGATGTGGGATAAGCAGTCCCAGGGCAGTGGCTGATGTGGGAGAAGCTTCTCCGGAGTAATGACTGAAGTGGGAGAAGCTGTCCCGGAGCAGCGGCTGATGTAGGAACCTGTCCAGGAGCAGTGGCTAATACAGCAGACGCTGTCCCGGAGCAATAGCTGATGTGGGAGAAGCTGTCCCGAAGCAGTGACCGATGTGGGAGAAGCTGTCCCGGAGCAGTGACTGATGTGGTAGATGCTGTCCCGGAGCAGTGGCTGATGTGGGAGAAGCAGTCCCGGAGCAGTGGCTGATATGGGAGAAGCAGTCCGGAGCAGTGGCTGATGTAGGAGAAGCTTTCCCAGAGCAGTGGGTGATGCGGGAGAAGCAGTCCCGGAGCAGTGGCTGATGTAGGAGAACCTGTCCCGAAGCAGTGAGTGATGGGAGATGCTGACCCGGAGCAGTGGCTGATGTGGTAGAAGCTGTCCCGGAGCAGTGGCTGATGTGGGAAGAGCAGTCCCGGAGCAGTGGCTGATGTAGGAGAACCTGTCCCGGAGCAGTGAGTGATGTAGGAGAAGCTTTCCTGGAGCAGGGGGTGATGTAGGAGAATTTGTCCCAGAGCAGTGGCTGATGGGGGAGAAGCTGTCCCGGAGTAGCGTGATTGTGGGAAGAGTCTCGGAGCAGTGGGTGATGTGGGAGAAGCTGTCCCGGAGCAGTGGCTGTTGTAGGAAAAACTGTCCTGGAGCTGTGGCTGATCTGGGAGAAGCAGTCCCGGAACAGTGGCTGATGTGGGAGAAGCTGTCCCGGAGCAATGGGTGATGTAGGAGAAGCTGTTCCAGAGCAGTGACCGATGTGGGAGAAGCCGTCCCGGAGCATGGCCAATGTGGGCAATCTCTCCCGGAGCAGTGGATGATATGGGAGAAGCTGTCTTGGAGCAGTGGCAATGTGGGAAATATTGTCCCGAAGCAGTGAGTGATGTGGGAGATGCTGTACCGGAGCAGGAACTGATTGGGGAGAAGCTGTCCTGGAGCAGTGGCTGATGTGGGAGAAGCTGACCCAGAGCAGTGGGTGATGTGGGAGAAGCTTTCCCGGAGCTTTGGGTGATGCGGGTGAGGCTGTCCCGGAGCAGTGGCTGATGTTGGAGAAGCAGTCCCGGAGCAATGACTGATGTGGAAGAAGCTGTCCCAGAGCAGTGACTGATGTGGAAGAAGCTATCCCGGCACAGTGGGTGATGTGGGAGAAGCTGTCCCGGAGCATTGGCTGATGTGGAGAAGCTGTCCCGGAGCAGCACCAATGCGGGAAGCAGTCTCGGAGCAGTGGGTGATGTGGGAGAAGCTGTCCCGGAGCATTGGCTGATGTGGAGAAGCTGTCCCGGAGCAGCACCAATGTGGGAAGCAGTCTCGGAGCAGTGGCTGTTGTAGGAGTAACTGTCCTGGAGCTGTGGCTGATCTGGGAGAAGCAGTCCTGGAACAGTGGCTGATGTGGGAGAAGCTGTCCCGGAGCAATAGCTGATGTGGGAGAAGCCTTCCCGGAGCAGTGGCTGATGTCGGAGAAGCTGTCCCGGAGCAGTGGCTGATGTAGGAGAACCTGTCCCGGAGCTGTGGCTGATGTAGGAGAAGCTTTCCTGGAGCAGTGGGTGATGTAGGAGAAGCTGTCCCGGAGCAGGGGCTGATGTGGGAGAAGCTGTACTGGAACAGTGACAGGTGTGGGAGAAGCTGCCCCGGAAGAGTAACTGATGTGGTAGATGCTGTCCTGGAGCTGTGGCTGATGCGGTTGAAGGTGTTCCCAAGCAGTGGGTAATGTGGGAGAAAATTTCCTGGAGAAGTGGCTGATGTGGGATAAGCTGTCCCGGAGCAGTGGGTGATGTGGGATAGCTTTCCCTGAGCATTGGTGAATGTGGGAGAAGCTGTCCCAGAGCATTGAGTGATGCGGGAGAGGCTGTCCCGGAGCTGTGGCTGATGTAGGAGAAGCTGTCCCGGAGCAGTGGCTGATGTGGGAGAAGCAGCCCCGGAGCAGTGGCTGATGCAGGAGAACCTGTCCCGGAGCTGTGGCTGATGTAGGAGAAGTTTTCCTGGAGCAGTGGGTGATGTAGGAAGCAGTCCCGGAGCAGTGACTGATGTGGGAGAAGCTGTCCCGGAGCAGTGGCTGATGTGGGGGAAGCTGTTCCGGAGCAGTGGGTGATGTGGGAAAGCTTTCCCTGAGCATTGGTGAATGTGGGAGAAGCTGTCCCAGAGCATTGGGTGATGCGGGAGAAGCTGTCCCGGAGCAGTGGCTGATGTGGGAGTAGCTGTCCCGGAGCCGTGGGTGAGGCGGGAGAAGCTGTCCCAGAGCAGTGGCTGTTGTAGGAGAAACTGTCCCGGAGCTGTGGCTGATGTGGGAGAAGCTGCCCCGGAGCAGTGGATGATGTGAGCCAAGATGTCCCAGAGCAGAGGCTGATGCCGGAGAAGCTGTCCCGGACATTGACTGATGTGGGAGAAGCAGTCCCGAAGTAATGAATGATGTGGGAGAAGCTGTCCTGGAGCAGTGGCTGATACAGGAGAAGCTGTCCTGGAGCAGTGTTGGATTTGGCAGAAGCTGGCCCAGAGCAGTGGGTGATGTGGGAGAAGCTTTCCTGGAGCTTTGGGTGATGCGGGTGAGGCTGTCCCGGAGCAGTGGCTGATGTTGGAGAAGCAGTCCCGGAGCAATGACTGATGTGGAAGAAGCTGTCCCAGAGCAGTGACTGATGTGGAAGAAGCTATCCCGGCACAGTGGGTGATGTGGGAGAAGCTGTCCCGGAGCATTGGCTGATGTGGAGAAGCTGTCCCGGAGCAGCACCAATGCGGGAAGCAGTCTCGGAGCAGTGGCTGATGTTGGAGAAGCAGTCCCGGAGCAATGACTGATGTGGAAGAAGCTGTCCCAGAGCAGTGACTGATGTGGAAGAAGCTATCCCGGCATAGTGGGTGATGTGGGAGAAGCTGTCCCGGAGCATTGGCTGATGTGGAGAAGCTGTCCCGGAGCAGCACCAATGCGGGAAGCAGTCTCGGAGCAGTGGCTGTTGTAGGAGTAACTGTCCCGGAGCTGTGGCTGATCTGGGAGAAGCAGTCCTGGAACAGTGGCTGATGTGGGTGAAGCTGTCCCGGAGCAATGGGTGATGTAGGAGAAGCTGTTCCAGAGCAGTGACTGATGTGGGAGAAACTGTCCCGGAGCATGGCGGATGTGGGCAATCTCTCCTGGAGAAGTGGATGATATGGGAGAAGCTGTCTTGGAGCAGTGGCAATGTGGGAAATGTTGTCCCGAAGCAGTGAGTGATGTGGGAGAAGCTGTACCGGAGCAGGAACTGATTGGGGAGAAGCTGTCCTGGAGCAGTGGCTGGTGTGGGAGAAGCTTCTCCGGAGTAATGACTGACATGGGTGAAGCTGTCCCGGAGCAGCGGCTGATGTCGGAAGCTGTCCAGAAGCAGTGGCTAATATAGCAGAAGCTGTCCCGGAGCAATAGCTGATGTGGGAGAAGCTGTCCCGGAGCAGTGGCTGATGTGGGAGCAGCTGTCCCGGAGCAGTGGCTGATGTGGGAGAAGCAGTCCTGGAGCAGTGGCTGTTGTAGGAGTAACTGTCCCGGAGCTGTGGCTGATCTGGGAGAAGCAGTCCCGGAACAGTGGCTGATGTGGAGAAGCTGTCCCGGAGCAATGGGTGATGTAGGAGAAGCTGTTCCAGAGCAGTGACTGATGTGGGAGAAGCTGTCTTGGAGCAGTGGCAATGTGGGAAAAGCTGTCCGAAGCAGTGAGTGATGTGGGAGATGCTGTCCCGGAGCAGTGGCTGATGTGGTAGATGCTGTCCTGGAGCTGTGGCTGATGTGGGAGAAGCTGTCCCGGAGCAGTGGCGGATGTGGGAGAACCTGTCCCGAAGCAGTGAGTGATGGGAGATGCTGTCCCGGAGCAGTGGATGATGTGGGAGAAGCTGTCCCGGAGCAGTGGCTGATGTGGGAGAAGCAGTCCCGGAGCAGTGGCTGATGTGGGAGAACCTGCCCCGAAGCAGTGAGTGATGGGAGATGCTGTCCCGGAGCAGTGGATGATGTGGGAGAACCTGTCCCGAAGCAGTGAGTGATGGGAGATGCTGTCCCGGAGCAGTGGATGATGTGGGAGAAGCTGTACCGGAGCAGTGGCTGATATGGGAAGAGCAGTCCCGGAGCAGTGGCTGATGTGGGAGAAGCAGTCCCGAAGTAATGAATGATGTGGGAGAAGCTGTCTCGGAGCAGTGGCTAATGCAGGAGAAGCTGTCCTGGAGCAGTGTTGGATTTAGCAGAAGCTGACCCAGAGCAGTAGGTGATGTGGGAGAAGCTTTCCCGGAGCTTTGGGTGATGCGGGTGAGGCTGTCCCGGAGCAGTGGCTGATGTTGGAGAAGCAGTCCCGGAGCAATGACTGATGTGGAAGAAGCTGTCCCAGAACAGTGGCTGATGGGGGAGAAGCTGTCCCGGAGCAGTTGCTGATGTAGGAGAAGCTTTCCTGGAGAAGTGACTGGTGTGGAAGAAGCTATCCCGGAGCAGTGGGTGATGTGGGAGAAGCTGTCCCGGAGCAGTGGCTGATGTGGAGAAGCTGTCCCGGAGCAGCTCCAATGTGGGAAGCAGTCTCGGAGCAGTGGGCGGTGTGGGAGAAGCTGTCCCGGAGCAGTGGCTGTTGTAGGAGAAACTGTCCCGGAGCTGTGGCTGATCTGGGAGAAGCAGTCCCTGAACAGTGGCTGATGTGGGAGAAGCTGTTCCAGACCATGGCCGATGTGGGCAATCTCTCCCGGAGCAGTGGATGAAATGGGAGAAGCTGTCTTGGAGCAGTGGCAATTTGGGAAATGTTGTCCCGAAGCAGTGAGTGATGTGGGAGAAGCTGTACCGGAGCAGGAACTGACTGGGGAGAAGCTGTCCCGGAGCAGTGGCTGATGTGGGAGACGCTTCCCCGGAGTAATGACTGACGTGGGAGACGCTGTCCTGGAGCAGCGGCTGATGTAGGAAGCTGTCCAGGAGCAGTGGCTAATATAGCAGAAGCTGTCCCAGAGCAATAGCTGATGTGGGAGAGACTGTCCTGGAGTAGCGTGAATGTTGGAATCAGTCTCGGAGCAGTGGGTGATGTGGGACAAGCTTTTCTGGAGCAGTGGCTGATGTGGAAGTAGCTGTCCCGGTGCAATAGATGATGTGGGAGAAGCTATCCCGAAGTAATGAATGATGTGGGAGAAGCTGTCCTGCAGCAGTGGCTGATGTGGGAGAAGCTGTCCCGGAGCAGTGGCTGATGTGGGAGAAGCTGTCCCGAAGCAGTGACTGATGTGGGAGAAGTTGTCCCGGAGCAGTGGCTGATGTAGGAAGCAGTCCCGGAGCAGTGACTGATGTGGGAGGTGCTGTCCCGGAGCAGTGGCTGATGTGGGAGAAGCTGTCCCAGAGCAGTCGCTGATGTGGGAGAAGCAGTCCCGGAGCTGTGGCTGATGTAGGAGAAGCTTTTCTGGAGCAGTGGGTGATGCGGTTGAAGGTGTTCCCGAGCAGTGGGTGATGTGGGAGAAAATTTCCTGGAGAAGTGGCTGATGTGGGATAAGCTGTCCCGGAGCAGTGGGTGATGTGGGAAGGCTTTCCCTGAGCATTGGTGAATGTGGGAGAAGCTGTCCCAGAGCATTGGGTGATGCGGGAGAAGCTGTCCCGGAGCAGTGGCTGATGTGGGAGTAGCTGTCCCGGAGCAGTGGGTGAGGCGGGAGAAGCTGTTCCAGAGCAGTGGCTGTTGTAGGAGAAACTGTCCCGGAGCTGTGGCTGATGTGGGAGAAGCTGCCCCGGAGCAGTGGATAATGTGAGCCAAGATGTCCCAGAGCAGAGGCTGATGCCGGAGAAGCTGTCCCGGACATTGACTGATGTGGGAGAAGCAGTCCCGAAGTAATGAATGATGTGGGAGAAGCTGTCCTGGAGCAGTGGCTGATACAGGAGAAGCTGTCCTGGAGCAGTGGCTGATGTGGAGAAGTTGTCCCGGAGCAGCACCAATGTGGGAAGCAGTCTCGGAGCAGTGGCTGTTGTAGGAGTAACTGTCCTGGAGCTGTGGCTGATCTGGGAGAAGCAGTCCTGGAACAGTGGCTGATGTGGGAGAAGCTGTCCCGGAGCAATAGCTGATGTGGGAGAAGCAGTTCCGGAGCAGTGGCTGATGTGGGAGAAGCTGTCCCGGAGCAGTGGCTGATGTGGTAGATGCTGTCCTGGAGCTGTGGCTGATGCGGTTGAAAGTGTTCCCGAGCAGTGGGTGATGTGGGAGAAAATTTCCTGGAGAAGTGGCTGATGTGGGATAAGCTGTCCCGGAGCAGTGGCTGATGTAGGAGAACCTGTCCCGGAGCTGTGGTTGATGTAGGAGAAGCTTTTCTGGAGCAGTGGCTGATGTAGGAGAAGCTGTCCTGGAGCAGTGACTGATGTGGTAGATGCTGTCCTGGAGCTGTGGCTGATGCGGTTGAAGGTGTTCCCGAGCAGTGGGTGATGTGGGAGAAAATTTCCTGGAGAAGTGGCTGATGTGGGATAAGCTGTCCAGGAGCAGTGGCTAATATAGCAGAAGCTGTCCCAGAGCAATAGCTGATGTGGGAGAGACTGTCCTGGAGCAGTGGCTGATGTGGGAGAAGCTGTCCCGGAGTAGCGTGAATGTTGGAATCAGTCTCGGAGCAGTGGGTGATGTGGGACAAGCTTTTCTGCAGCAGTGGCTGATGTGGAAGTAGCTGTCCCGGTGCAATAGATGATGTGGGAGAAGCTATCCCGAAGTAATGAATGATGTGGGAGAAGCTGTCCTGCAGCAGTGGCTGATGTGGGAGAAGCTGTCCCAGAGCAGTGGCTGATGTGGGAGAAGCTGTCCCGGAGCAGTGGCTGATGTAGGAAGCAGTCCCGGAGCAGTGACTGATGTGGGAGAAGCTGTCCCGGAGCAGTGGCTGATGTGGGAGAAGCTGTCCCAGAGCAGTCGCTGATGTGGGAGAAGCTGTCCCAGAGCAGTGGCTGATGTAGGAGAACCTGTCCCGGAGCTGTGGCTGATGTAGGAGAAGCTTTTCTGGAGCAGTGGGTGATGTAGGAGAAGCTGTCCCGGAGCAGCGGCTGATGTGGGAGAAGATGTCCTGGAGCAGTGACTGATGTGGTAGATGCTGTCCTGGAGCTGTGGCTGATGCGGTTGAAGGTGTTCCCGAGCAGTGGGTGATGTGGGAGAAAATTTCCTGGAGAAGTGGCTGATGTGGGATAAGCTGTCTCGGAGCAGTGGGTGATGTGGGAAGGCTTTCCCTGAGCATTGGTGAATGTGGGAGAAGCTGTCCCAGAGCATTGGGTGATGCGGGAGAGGCTGTCCCGGTGCAGTGGCTGATGTGGGAGTAGCTGTCCCGGAGCAGTGGGTGAGGCGGGAGAAGCTGTTCCAGAGCAGTGGCTGTTGTAGGAGAAACTGTCCCGGAGCTGTGGCTGATGTGGGAGAAGCTGCCCCGGAGCAGTGGATGATGTGAGCCAAGATGTCCCAGAGCAGAGGCTGATGCCGGAGAAGCTGTCCCGGACATTGACTGATGTGGGAGAAGCAGTCCCGAAGTAATGAATGATGTGGGAGAAGCTGTCCTGGAGCAGTGGCTGATACAGGAGAAGCTGTCCTGGAGCAGTGTTGGATTTGGCAGAAGCTGACCCAGAGCAGTGGGTGATGTGGGAGAAGCTTTCCCGGAGCTTTGGGTGATGCGGGTGAGGCTGTCCCGGAGCAGTGGCTGATGTTGGAGAAGCAGTCCCGGAGCAATGACTGATGTGGAAGAAGCTATCCCGGCACAGTGGGTGATGTGGGAGAAGCTGTCCCGGAGCATTGGCTGATGTGGAGAAGCTGTCCCGGAGCAGCACCAATGCGGGAAGCAGTCTCGGAGCAGTGGGTGATGTGGGAGAAGCTGTCCCGGAGCAGTGGCTGATGTGGAGAAGTTGTCCCGGAGCAGCACCAATGTGGGAAGCAGTCTCGGAGCAGTGGCTGTTGTAGGAGTAACTGTCCTGGAACAGTGGCTGATGTGGGAGAAGCTGTCCCGGAGCAATAGCTGATGTGGGAGAAGCTGTCCCGGAGCAGTGGCTGATGTCGGAGAAGCTGTCCCGGAGCAGTGGCTGATGTAGGAGAACCTGTCCCGGAGCTGTGGCTGATGTAGGAGAAGCTTTCCTGGAGCAGTGGGTGATGTAGGAGAAGCTGTCCCGGAGCAGGGGCTGATGTGGGAGAAGCTGTACTGGAACAGTGACAGGCGTGGGAGAAGCTGCCCCGGAAGAGTAACTGATGTGGTAGATGCTGTCCTGGAGCTGTGGCTGATGCGGTTGAAGGTGTTCCCAAGCAGTGGGTAATGTGGGAGAAAATTTCCTGGAGAAGTGGCTGATGTGGGATAAGCTGTCCCGGAGCAGTGGGTGATGTGGGATAGCTTTCCCTGAGCATTGGTGAATGTGGGAGAAGCTGTCCCAGAGCATTGAGTGATGCGGGAGAGGCTGTCCCGGAGCTGTGGCTGATGTAGGAGAAGCTGTCCCGGAGCAGTGGCTGATGTGGGAGAAGCAGCCCCGGAGCAGTGGCTGATGCAGGAGAACCTGTCCCGGAGCTGTGGCTGATGTAGGAGAAGTTTTCCTGGAGCAGTGGGTGATGTAGGAAGCAGTCCCGGAGCAGTGACTGATGTGGGAGAAGCTGTCCCGGAGCAGTGGCTGGTGTGGGGGAAGCTGTTCCGGAGCAGTGGGTGGTGTGGGAAAGCTTTCCCTGAGCATTGGTGAATGTGGGAGAAGCTGTCCCAGAGCATTGGGTGATGCGGGAGAGGCTGTCCCGGAGCAGTGGCTGATGTGGGAGTAGCTGTCCCGGAGCCGTGGGTGAGGCGGGAGAAGCTGTCCCAGAGCAGTGGCTGTTGTAGGAGAAACTGTCCCGGAGCTGTGGCTGATGTGGGAGAAGCTGCCCCGGAGCAGTGGATAATGTGAGCCAAGATGTCCCAGAGCAGAGGCTGATGCCGGAGAAGCTGTCCCGGACATTGACTGATGTGGGAGAAGCAGTCCCGAAGTAATGAATGATGTGGGAGAAGCTGTCCTGGAGCAGTGGCTGATACAGGAGAAGCTGTCCTGGAGCAGTGTTGGATTTGGCAGAAGCTGGCCCAGAGCAGTGGGTGATGTGGGAGAAGCTTTCCTGGAGCTTTGGGTGATGCGGGTGAGGCTGTCCCGGAGCAGTGGCTGATGTTGGAGAAGCAGTCCCGGAGCAATGACTGATGTGGAAGAAGCTGTCCCAGAGCAGTGACTGATGTGGAAGAAGCTATCCCGGCACAGTGGGTGATGTGGGAGAAGCTGTCCCGGAGCATTGGCTGATGTGGAGAAGCTGTCCCGGAGCAGCACCAATGCGGGAAGCAGTCTCGGGGCAGTCGGTGATGTGGGAGAAGCTGTCCCGGAGCAATGACTGATGTGGAAGAAGCTGTCCCAGAGCAGTGACTGATGTGGAAGAAGCTATCCCGGCACAGTGGGTGATGTGGGAGAAGCTGTCCCGGAGCATTGGCTGATGTGGAGAAGTTGTCCCGGAGCAGCACCAATGCGGGAAGCAGTCTCGGAGCAGTGGCTGTTGTAGGAGTAACTGTCCCGGAGCTGTGGCTGATCTGGGAGAAGCAGTCCTGGAACAGTGGCTGATGTGGGAGAAGCTGTCCTGGAGCCATGGGTGATGTAGGAGAAGCTGTTCCAGAGCAGTGACTGATGTGGGAGAAGCTGTCCCGGAGCATGGCGGATGTGGGCAATCTCTCCTGGAGAAGTGGATGATATGGGAGAAGCTGTCTTGGAGCAGTGGCAATGTGGGAAATGTTGTCCCGAAGCAGTGAGTGATGTGGGAGAAGCTGTACCGGAGCAGGAACTGATTGGGGAGAAGCTGTCCTGGAGCAGTGGCTGGTGTGGGAGAAGCTTCTCCGGAGTAATGACTGACATGGGTGAAGCTGTCCCGGAGCAGCGGCTGATGTCGGAAGCTGTCCAGAAGCAGTGGCTAATATAGCAGAAGCTGTCCCGGAGCAATAGCTGATGTGGGAGAAGCTGTCCCGGAGCAGTGGCTGATGTGGGAGCAGCTGTCCCGGAGCAGTGGCTGATGTGGGAGAAGCAGTCCTGGAGCAGTGGCTGTTGTAGGAGTAACTGTCCCGGAGCTGTGGCTGATCTGGGAGAAGCAGTCCCGGAACAGTGGCTGATGTGGAGAAGCTGTCCCGGAGCAATGGGTGATGTAGGAGAAGCTGTTCCAGAGCAGTGACTGATGTGGGAGAAGCTGTCCCGGAGCATGGACAATGTGGGCAATCTCTTCCGGAGCAGTGGATGATATGGGAGAAGCTGTCTTGGAGCAGTGGCAATGTGGGAAAAGCTGTCCGAAGCAGTGAGTGATGTGGGAGATGCTGTCCCGGAGCAGTGGCTGATGTGGTAGATGCTGTCCTGGAGCTGTGGCTGATGTGGGAGAAGCTGTCCCGGAGCATTGGGTGATGCGGGAGAGGCTCTCCCGGAGCAGTGGCTGATGTGGGAGATGCTGTCCCGGAGCCGTGGGTGAGGTGGGAGAAGCTGTCCCAGAGCAGTGGCTGTTGTAGGAGAAAGTGTCCCGGAGCTGTGGCTGATGTGGGAGAAGCTGCCCCGGAGCAGTGGATAATGTGAGCCAAGATGTCCCAGAGCAGAGGCTGATGCCGAAGAAGCTGTCCCGGACATTGACTGATGTGGGAGAAGCAGTCCCGAAGTAATGAATGATGTGGGAGAAGCTGTCCTGGAGCAGTGGCTGATACAGGAGAAGCTGTCCTGGAGCAGTGGCTGATGTGGAGAAGTTGTCCCGGAGCAGCACCAATGTGGGAAGCAGTCTCGGAGCAGTGGCTGTTGTAGGAGTAACTGTCCTGGAGCTGTGGCTGATCTGGGAGAAGCAGTCCTGGAACAGTGGCTGATGTGGGAGAAGCTGTCCCGGAGCAATAGCTGATGTGGGAGAAGCAGTTCCGGAGCAGTGGCTGATGTGGGAGAAGCTGTCCCGGAGCAGTGGCTGATGTGGTAGATGCTGTCCTGGAGCTGTGGCTGATGCGGTTGAAAGTGTTCCCGAGCAGTGGGTGATGTGGGAGAAAATTTCCTGGAGAAGTGGCTGATGTGGGATAAGCTGTCCCGGAGCAGTGGCTGATGTAGGAGAACCTGTCCCGGAGCTGTGGTTGATGTAGGAGAAGCTTTTCTGGAGCAGTGGCTGATGTAGGAGAAGCTGTCCTGGAGCAGTGACTGATGTGGTAGATGCTGTCCTGGAGCTGTGGCTGATGCAGTTGAAGGTGTTCCCGAGCAGTGGGTGATGTGGGAGAAAATTTCTTGGAGAAGTGGCTGATGTGGGATAAGCTGTCCCGGAGCAGTGGGTGATGTGGGAAGGCTTTCCCTGAGCATTGGTGAATGTGGGAGAAGCTGTCCCAGAGCATTGGGTGATGCGGGAGAGGCTGTCCCGGTGCAGTGGCTGATGTGGGAGTAGCTGTCCCGGAGCAGTGGGTGAGGCGGGAGAAGCTGTCCCAGAGCAGTGGCTGATGTTGGAGAAGCTGTCCCGGAGCAGTGGGTGAGGCGGGAGTAGCTGTCCCGGTGCAGTGGCTGATGTGGGAGTAGCTGTCCCGGAGCAGTGGGTGAGGCGGGAGAAGCTGTCCCAGAGCAGTGGCTGATGTGGGAGAAGCTGCCCCGGAGCAGTGGATGATGTGAGCCAAGATGTCCCAGAGCAGAGGCTGATGCCGGAGAAGCTGTCCCGGACATTGACTGATGTGGGAGAAGCAGTCCCGAAGTAATGAATCATGTGGGAGAAGCTGTCCTGGAGCAGTGGCTGATACAGGAGAAGCTGTCCTGGAGCAGTGTTGGATTTGGCAGAAGCTGACCCAGAGCAGTGGGTGATGTGGGAGAAGCTTTCCCGGAGCTTTGGGTGATGTGGGTGAGGCTGTCCCGGAGCAGTGGCTGATGTTGGAGAAGCAGTCCTGGAGCAATGACTGATGTGGAAGAAGCTGTCCCAGAGCAGTGACTGATGTGGAAGAAGCTATCCCGGCACAGTGGGTGATGTGGGAGAAGCTGTCCCGGAGCATTGGCTGATGTGGAGAAGCTGTCCCGGAGCAGCACCAATGCGGGAAGCAGTCTCGGAGCAGTGGCTGTTGTAGGAGTAACTGTCCCGGAGCTGTGGCTGATCTGGGAGAAGCAGTCCTGGAACAGTGGCTGATGTGGGTGAAGCTGTCCCGGAGCAATGGGTGATGTAGGAGAAGCTGTTCCAGAGCAGTGACTGATGTGGGAGAAGCTGTCCCGGAGCATGGCGGATGTGGGCAATCTCTCCTGGAGAAGTGGATGATATGGGAGAAGCTGTCTTGGAGCAGTGGCAATGTGGGAAATGTTGTCCCGAAGCAGTGAGTGATGTGGGAGAAGCTGTACCGGAGCAGGAACTGATTGGGGAGAAGCTGTCCTGGAGCAGTGGCTGGTGTGGGAGAAGCTTCTCCGGAGTAATGACTGACATGGGTGAAGCTGTCCCGGAGCAGCGGCTGATGTCGGAAGCTGTCCAGAAGCAGTGGCTAATATAGCAGAAGCTGTCCCGGAGCAATAGCTGATGTGGGAGAAGCTGTCCCGGAGCAGTGGGTGATGTGGGAGCAGCTGTCCCGGAGCAATGACTGATGTGGAAGAAGCTGTCCCAGAGCAGTGACTGATGTGGAAGAAGCTATCCCGGCACAGTGGGTGATGTGGGAGAAGCTGTCCCGGAGCATTGGCTGATGTGGAGAAGCTGTCCCGGAGCAGCACCAATGCGGGAAGCAGTCTCGGAGCAGTGGGTGATGTGGAGAAGTTGTCCCGGAGCAGCACCAATGTGGGAAGCAGTCTCGGAGCAGTGGCTGTTGTAGGAGTAACTGTCCTGGAACAGTGGCTGATGTGGGAGAAGCTGTCCCGGAGCAATAGCTGATGTGGGAGAAGCTGTCCCGGAGCAGTGGCTGATGTCGGAGAAGCTGTCCCGGAGCAGTGGCTGATGTAGGAGAACCTGTCCCGGAGCTGTGGCTGATGTAGGAGAAGCTGTCCCGGAGCAGGGGCTGATGTGGGAGAAGCTGTACTGGAACAGTGACAGGTGTGGGAGAAGCTGCCCCGGAAGAGTAACTGATGTGGTAGATGCTGTCCTGGAGCTGTGGCTGATGCGGTTGAAGGTGTTCCCAAGCAGTGGGTAATGTGGGAGAAAATTTCCTGGAGAAGTGGCTGATGTGGGATAAGCTGTCGCGGAGCAGTGGGTGATGTGGGATAGCTTTCCCTGAGCATTGGTGAATGTGGGAGAAGCTGTCCCAGAGCATTGAGTGATGCGGGAGAGGCTGTCCCGGAGCTGTGGCTGATGTAGGAGAAGCTGTCCCGGAGCAGTGGCTGATGTGGGAGAAGCAGCCCCGGAGCAGTGGCTGATGCAGGAGAACCTGTCCCGGAGCTGTGGCTGATGTAGGAGAAGTTTTCCTGGAGCAGTGGGTGATGTAGGAAGCAGTCCCGGAGCAGTGACTGATGTGGGAGAAGCTGTCCCGGAGCAGTGGCTGATGTGGGGGAAGCTGTTCCGGAGCAGTGGGTGATGTGGGAAAGCTTTCCCTGAGCATTGGTGAATGTGGGAGAAGCTGTCCCAGAGCATTGGGTGATGCGGGAGAGGCTCTCCCGGAGCAGTGGCTGATGTGGGAGTAGCTGTCCCGGAGCCGTGGGTGAGGCGGGAGAAGCTGTCCCAGAGCAGTGGCTGTTGTAGGAGAAACTGTCCCGGAGCTGTGGCTGATGTGGGAGAAGCTGCCCCGGAGCAGTGGATGATGTGAGCCAAGATGTCCCAGAGCAGAGGCTGATGCCGGAGAAGCTGTCCCGGACATTGACTGATGTGGGAGAAGCAGTCCCGAAGTAATGAATGATGTGGGAGAAGCTGTCCTGGAGCAGTGGCTGATACAGGAGAAGCTGTCCTGGAGCAGTGTTGGATTTGGCAGAAGCTGGCCCAGAGCAGTGGGTGATGTGGGAGAAGCTTTCCTGGAGCTTTGGGTGATGTGGGTGAGGCTGTCCCGGAGCAGTGGCTGATGTTGGAGAAGCAGTCCCGGAGCAATGACTGATGTGGAAGAAGCTGTCCCAGAGCAGTGACTGATGTGGAAGAAGCTATCCCGGCACAGTGGGTGATGTGGGAGAAGCTGTCCCGGAGCATTGGCTGATGTGGAGAAGCTGTCCCGGAGCAGCACCAATGCGGGAAGCAGTCTCGGAGCAGTCGGTGATGTGGGAGAAGCTGTCCCGGAGCAGTGGCTGATGTGGAGAAGTTGTCCCGGAGCAGCACCAATGTGGGAAGCAGTCTCGGAGCAGTGGCTGTTGTAGAAGTAACTGTCCCGGAGCTGTGGCTGATCTGGGAGAAGCAGTCCTGGAACAGTGGCTGATGTGGGAGAAGCTGTCCTGGAGCCATGGGTGATGTAGGAGAAGCTGTTCCAGAGCAGTGGCTGATGTGGGAGAAGCTGTCCCGGAGCATGGCGGATGTGGGCAATCTCTCCTGGAGCAGTGGATGATATGGGAGAAGCTGTCTTGGAGCAGTGGCAATGTGGGAAATGTTGTCCCGAAGCAGTGAGTGATGTGGGAGAAGCTGTACCGGAGCAGGAACTGATTGGGGAGAAGCTGTCCTGGAGCAGTGGCTGGTGTGGGAGAAGCTTCTCCGGAGTAATGACTGACATGGGTGAAGCTGTCCCGGAGCAGCGGCTGATGTCGGAAGCTGTCCAGAAGCAGTGGCTAATATAGCAGAAGCTGTCCCGGAGCAATAGCTGATGTGGGAGAAGCTGTCCCGGAGCAGTGGCTGATGTGGGAGAAGCAGTCCCGGAACAGTGACTGATGTGGGAGAAGCTGTCCCGGAGCATGGACAATGTGGGCAATCTCTTCCGGAGCAGCGGATGATATGGGAGAAGCTGTCTTGGAGCAGTGGTGTTGTAGGAGAAAGTGTCCCGGAGCTGTGGCTGATGTGGGAGAAGCTGCCCCGGAGCAGTGGATAATGTGAGCCAAGATGTCCCAGAGCAGAGGCTGATGCCGGAGAAGCTGTCCCGGACATTGACTGATGTGGGAGAAGCAGTCCCGAAGTAATGAATGATGTGGGAGAAGCTGTCCTGGAGCAGTGGCTGATACAGGAGAAACTGTCCTGGAGCAGTGGCTGATACAGGAGAAACTGTCCTGGAGCATTGGCTGATGTGGAGAAGTTGTCCCGGAGCAGCACCAATGTGGGAAGCAGTCTCGGAGCAGTGGCTGTTGTAGGAGTAACTGTCCTGGAGCTGTGGCTGATCTGGGAGAAGCAGTCCTGGAACAGTGGCTGATGTGGGAGAAGCTGTTCCGGAGCAGTGGCTGATGTGGTAGATGCTGTCCTGGAGCTGTGGCTGATGCGGTTGAAAGTGTTCCCGAGCAGTGGGTGATGTGGGAGAAAATTTCCTGGAGAAGTGGCTGATGTGGGATAAGCTGTCCCGGAGCAGTGGCTGATGTAGGAGAACCTGTCCCGGAGCTGTGGTTGATGTAGGAGAAGCTTTTCTGGAGCAGTGGCTGATGTAGGAGAAGCTGTCCTGGAGCAGTGACTGATGTGGTAGATGCTGTCCTGGAGCTGTGGCTGATGCGGTTGAAGGTGTTCCCGAGCAGTGGGTGATGTGGGAGAAAATTTCTTGGAGAAGTGGCTGATGTGGGATAAGCTGTCCCGGAGCAGTGGGTGATGTGGGAAGGCTTTCCCTGAGCATTGGTGAATGTGGGAGAAGCTGTCCCAGAGCATTGGGTGATGCGGGAGAGGCTGTCCCGGTGCAGTGGCTGATGTGGGAGTAGCTGTCCCGGAGCAGTGGGTGAGGCGGGAGAAGCTGTCCCAGAGCAGTGGCTGATGTTGGAGAAGCTGTCCCGGAGCAGTGGGTGAGGCGGGAGTAGCTGTCCCGGTGCAGTGGCTGATGTGGGAGTAGCTGTCCCGGAGCAGTGGGTGAGGCGGGAGAAGCTGTCCCAGAGCAGTGGCTGATGTGGGAGAAGCTGCCCCGGAGCAGTGGATGATGTGAGCCAAGATGTCCCAGAGCAGAGGCTGATGCCGGAGAAGCTGTCCCGGACATTGACTGATGTGGGAGAAGCAGTCCCGAAGTAATGAATGATGTGGGAGAAGCTGTCCTGGAGCAGTGGCTGATACAGGAGAAGCTGTCCTGGAGCAGTGTTGGATTTGGCAGAAGCTGACCCAGAGCAGTGGGTGATGTGGGAGAAGCTTTCCCGGAGCTTTGGGTGATGTGGGTGAGGCTGTCCCGGAGCAGTGGCTGATGTTGGAGAAGCAGTCCTGGAGCAATGACTGATGTGGAAGAAGCTGTCCCAGAGCAGTGACTGATGTGGAAGAAGCTATCCCGGCACAGTGGGTGATGTGGGAGAAGCTGTCCCGGAGCAGCACCAATGCGGGAAGCAGTCTCGGAGCAGTGGCTGTTGTAGGAGTAACTGTCCCGGAGCTGTGGCTGATCTGGGAGAAGCAGTCCTGGAACAGTGGCTGATGTGGGTGAAGCTGTCCCGGAGCAATGGGTGATGTAGGAGAAGCTGTTCCAGAGCAGTGACTGATGTGGGAGAAACTGTCCCGGAGCATGGCGGATGTGGGCAATCTCTCCTGGAGAAGTGGATGATATGGGAGAAGCTGTCTTGGAGCAGTGGCAATGTGGGAAATGTTGTCCCGAAGCAGTGAGTGATGTGGGAGAAGCTGTACCGGAGCAGGAACTGATTGGGGAGAAGCTGTCCTGGAGCAGTGGCTGGTGTGGGAGAAGCTTCTCCGGAGTAATGACTGACATGGGTGAAGCTGTCCCGGAGCAGCGGCTGATGTCGGAAGCTGTCCAGAAGCAGTGGCTAATATAGCAGAAGCTGTCCCGGAGCAATAGCTGATGTGGGAGAAGCTGTCCCGGAGCAGTGGCTGATGTGGGAGCAGCTGTCCCGGAGCAGTGGCTGATGTGGGAGAAGCAGTCCTGGAGCAGTGGCTGTTGTAGGAGTAACTGTCCCGGAGATGTGGCTGATCTGGGAGAAGCAGTCCCGAAGTAATGAATGATGTGGGAGAAGCTGTCCTGGAGCAGTGGCTGATACAGGAGAAACTGTTCCAGAGCAGTGACTGATGTGGGAGAAGCTGTCCCGGAGCATGGACAATGTGGGCAATCTCTTCCGGAGCAGTGGATGATATGGGAGAAGCTGTCTTGGAGCAGTGGCAATGTGGGAAAAGCTGTCCGAAGCAGTGAGTGATGTGGGAGATGCTGTCCCGGAGCAGTGGCTGATGTGGTAGATGCTGTCCTGGAGCTGTGGCTGATGTGGGAGAAGCTGTCCCGGAGCAGTGAGTGATGGGAGATGCTGTCCCGGAGCAGTGGATGATGTGGGAGAAGCTGTCCCGGAGCAGTGGCTGATGTGGGAGAAGCAGTCCCGGAGCAGTGGCTGATGTGGGAGAACCTGTCCCGAAGCAGTGAGTGATGGGAGATGCTGTCCCGGAGCAGTAGATGATGTGGGAGAACCTGTCCCGAAGCAGTGAGTGATGGGAGATGCTGTCCCGGAGCAGTGGATGATGTGGGAGAAGCTGTCCCGGAGCAGTGGCTGATGTGGGAAGAGCAGTCCCGGAGCAGTGGCTGATGTGGGAGAAGCAGTCCCGAAGTAATGAATGATGTGGGAGAAGCTGTCCTGGAGCAGTGTTGGATTTGGCAGAAGCTGACCCAGAGCAGTAGGTGATGTGGGAGAAGCTTTCCCGGAGCTTTGGGTGATGCGGGTGAGGCTGTCCCGGAGCAGTGGCTGATGTTGGAGAAGCAGTCCCGGAGCAATGACTGATGTGGAAGAAGCTGTCCCAGAACAGTGGCTGATGGGGGAGAAGCTGTCTCGGAGCAGTTGCTGATGTAGGAGAAGCTTTCCCGGAGAAGTGACTGATGTGGAAGAAGCTATCCCGGAGCAGTGGGTGATGTGGGAGAAGCTGTCCTGGAGCTGTGGCTGATGTGGAGAAGCTGTCCCGGAGCAGCTCCAATGTGGGAAGCAGTCTCGGAGCAGTAGGCGGTGTGGGAGAAGCTGTCCCGGAGCAGTGGCTGTTGTAGGAGAAACTGTCCCGGAGCTGTGGCTGATCTGGGAGAAGCAGTCCCGGAACAGTGGCTGATGTGGGAGAAGCTGTTCCAGACCATGGCCGATGTGGGCAATCTCTCCCGGAGCAGTGGATGAAATGGGAGAAGCTGTCTTGGAGCAGTGGCAATTTGGGAAATGTTGTCCCGAAGCAGTGAGTGATGTGGGAGAAGCTGTACCGGAGCAGGAACTGACTGGGGAGAAGCTGTCCCGGAGCAGTGGCTGATGTGGGAGAAGCTTCTCCGGAGTAATGACTTTCGTGGGAGACGCTGTCCAGGAGCAGCGGCTGATGTAGGAAGCTGTCCAGGAGCAGTGGATAATATAGCAGAAGCTGTCCCAGAGCAATAGCTGATGTGGGAGAGACTGTCCTGGAGTAGCGTGAATGTTGGAATCAGTCTCGGAGCAGTGGGTGATGTGGGACAAGCTTTTCTGGAGCAGTGGCTGATGTGGAAGTAGCTGTCCCGGTGCAATAGATGATGTGGGAGAAGCTATCCCGAAGTAATGAATGATGTGGGAGAAGCTGTCCTGCAGCAGTGGCTGATGTGGGAGAAGCTGTCCCGGAGCAGTGGCTGATGTGGGAGAAGCTGTCCCGAAGCAGTGACTGATGTGGGAGAAGTTGTCCCGGAGCAGTGGCTGATGTAGGAAGCAGTCCCGGAGCAGTGACTGATGTGGGAGAAGCTGTCCCGGAGCAGTGGCTGATGTGGGAGAAGCTGTCCCAGAGCAGTCGCTGATGTGGGAGAAGCAGTCCCGGAGCTGTGGCTGATGTAGGAGAAGCTTTTCTGGAGCAGTGGGTGATGTAGGAGAAGCTGTCCCGGAGCAGCGGCTGATGTGGGAGATGTCCTGGAGCAGTGACTGATGTGGTAGATGCTGTCCTGGAGCTGTGGCTGATGCGGTTGAAGGTGTTCCCGAGCAGTGGGTGATGTGGGAGAAAATTTCCTGGAGAAGTGGCTGATGTGGGATAAGCTGTCCCGGAGCAGTGGGTGATGTGGGAAGGCTTTCCCTGAGCATTAGTGAATGTGGGAGAAGCTGTCCCAGAGCATTGGGTGATGCGGGAGAGGCTGTCCCGGTGCAGTGGCTGATGTGGGAGTAGCTGTCCCGGAGCAGTGGGTGAGGCGGGAGAAGCTGTCCCAGAGCAATGGCTGATGTGGGAGAAGCTGCCCCGGAGCAGTGGATGATGTGAGCCAAGATGTCCCAGAGCAGAGGCTGATGCCGGAGAAGCTGTCCCGGACCTTGACTGATGTGGGAGAAGCAGTCCCGAAGTAATGAATGATGTGGGAGAAGCTGTCCTGGAGCAGTGGCTGATACAGGAGAAGCTGTCCTGGAGCAGTGTTGGATTTGGCAGAAGCTGACCCAGAGCAGTGGGTGATGTGGGAGAAGCTTTCCCGGAGCTTTGGGTGATGCGGGTGAGGCTGTCCCGGAGCAATGACTGATGTGGAAGAAGCTGTCCCAGAGCAGTGACTGATGTGGAAGAAGCTATCCCGGCACAGTGGGTGATGTGGGAGAAGCTGTCCCGGAGCAGTGGCTGATGTGGAGAAGTTGTCCCGGAGCAGCACCAATGTGGGAAGCAGTCTCGGAGCAGTGGCTGTTGTAGGAGTAACTGTCCCGGAGCTGTGGCTGATCTGGGAGAAGCAGTCCTGGAACAGTGGCTGATGTGGGTGAAGCTGTCCTGGAGCCATGGGTGATGTAGGAGAAGCTGTTCCAGAGCAGTGACTGATGTGGGAGAAGCTGTCCCGGAGCATGGCGGATGTGGGAAATCTCTCCCGGAGCAGTGGATGAAATGGGAGAAGCTGTCTTGGAGCAGTGGCAATGTGGGAAATGTTGTCCCGAAGCAGTGAGTGATGTGGGAGAAGCTGTACCGGAGCAGTGGCTGGTGTGGGAGAAGCTTCTCCGGAGTAATGACTGACGTGGGAGAAGCTGTCCCGGAGCAGCGGCTGATGTCGAAAGCTGTCCAGAAGCAGTGGCTAATATAGCAGAAGCTGTCCCGGAGTAATAGTTGATGTGGGAGAGACTGTCCCGGAGCAATGGGTGATGTGGGAGAAGCTTTTCCGGAGCAGTGGCTGATGTGGAAGTAGCTGTCCCGGAGCAATAGCTGATGTGGGAGAAGCTGTCCCGGAGCAATGGGTGATGTGGGAGAAGCTGTCCCGGAGCATGGCCGATGTGGAAAATCACTCCCGGAACAGTGGATGAAATTGGGAGAAGCTGTCTTGGAGCAGAGGCAATGTGGGAAATGTTGTCCCAAAGCAGTGAGTGATGTGGGAGAAGCTTCTCCGGAGTAATGACTGACGTGGGAGAAGCTGTTCCGGAGCAGCGGCTGATGTAGGAAGCTGTCCTGGAGCGGTGGCTGATGTGGGAGAGACTGTCCTGGAGCAGTGGGTGATGTGGGAGAAGCCTTTCCGGAGCAGAGGCTGATGTGGAAGTAGCTGTCCCGGAGCAATTGCTGATGTGGGAGAAGTTGTCCCGGAGCAGTGGCTGATGTGGGAGAAGCTTTCCTGGAGCAGTGGGTGATGTGGGAGAAGCTGCCCCGGAAGAGTGACTGATGTGGTAGATGCTGTCCTGGAGCTGTGGCTGATGCAGTTGAAGGTGTTCCCGAGCAGTGGGTGATGTGGGAGAAAATTTCCTGGAGAAGTGGCTGATGTGGGATAAGCTGTCCCGGAGTATTGGCTGATGTTGGAGAAGCTGTCCCAGAGCAGTGGCTGATGTGGGAGAAGCTGTGCCGGACCAGGAACTGATGGGTGAGAAGCTTCTCCGGAGTGATGACTGATGTGGAACAAGCTGTCCAGGAGTAGCGGCTGATGTAGGAAGTTGTCCAGGAGCAGTTGCTGATGTGGGAGAAGCTGTCCCGGGGCAGTGGCTGATGTGGGAGATGCTGACCCGAGGCATTGGCTGATGTTGGAGAATTTGTCCCGGAGTATTGGCTGATGTTGGAGAAGCTGTCCCAGAGCAGTGGGTGATGCGGGAGAAGCTGTCCCAGAGCAGTGGATGATGTTGGAGAAGCTGTCCCGGAGTATTGCTGATGTTGGAGAAGCTGTACCGGAGGAGTAGCTGATGTGGGAGAAGCTGTCCCAGAGCAGTGGCTGATGTGGGAGAAGCAGTCCAGAGCAGTGGCTGATGTGGGAGAAGCTGTCCCAGAGCAGTTGCTGATGTGGGAGAAGCTGTCCCAGAGCAGTGGCTGATGTGGGAGAAGCAGTCCGGAGCAGTGGCTGATGTGGGAGAAGCTGTCCCAGAGCAGTGGCGCATGTGGGAGAAGCTGTCCCAGAGCAGTGGCTGATGTGGGAGAAGCTGTCCCGGAGCAGTGGGTGATGCGGGAGAGGCTGTACCGGTGCAGTGGCTGATGTGGGAGTAGCTGTCCCGGAGCAGTGGATGATGCGGGAGAAGCTGTCCCAGAGCAATGGATGATTTTGGAGAAGCTGTCCTGGAGTATTGGCTGATGTGGGAGAAGCTGCCCCGGAGCAGTGGATGATGTGAGCCAAGGTGTCCCAGAGCAGAGGCTGATGCCGGAGAAGCTGTCCCGGACAATGACTGATGTGGGAGAAGCAGTCCCGAAGTAATGAATGATGTGGGAGAAGCTGTCCCGGAGCAGTGGCTGATACAGGAGAAGCTGTCCTGGAGCAGTGTTGGATTTGGGAGGAGCTGTCCCAGAGCAGTTGCTGATGTGGGAGAAGCTGTCCCAGAGCAGTGGCTGATGTGGGAGAAGCAGTCCGGAGCAGTGGCTGATGTGGGAGAAGCTGTCCCAGAGCAGTGGCGCATGTGGGATAAGCTGTCCCAGAGCAGTGGCTGATGTGGGAGAAGCTGTCCCGGAGCAGTGGGTGATGCGGGAGAGGCTGTACCGGTGCAGTGGCTGATGTGGGAGTAGCTGTCCCGGAGCAGTGGATGATGCGGGAGAAGCTGTCCCAGAGCAATGGATGATTTTGGAGAAGCTGTCCTGGAGTATTGGCTGATGTGGGAGAAGCTGCCCCGGAGCAGTGGATGATGTGAGCCAAGGTGTCCCAGAGCAGAGGCTGATGCCGGAGAAGCTGTCCCGGACAATGACTGATGTGGGAGAAGCAGTCCCGAAGTAATGAATGATGTGGGAGAAGCTGTCCCGGAGCAGTGGCTGATACAGGAGAAGCTGTCCTGGAGCAGTGTTGGATTTGGGAGGAGCTGGCCCAGAGCAGCGGGTGATGTGGGAGAAGTTTTCCCGGAGCTTTGGGCGATGCGGGTGAGGCTGTCCCAGAGCAGTGGCTGATGTTGGAGAAGCTTTCCCGGAGCAATGACTGATGTGGGATAAGCTGTCCCGGAGCAGTTGGTGATGTGGGAAAGCTTTCCCGGAGCATTGGCGGATGCGGGAGAAGCTGTCCCAGAGCATTGGGTGATGCGGGAGCGGCTGTCCCGGAGCAGTGGCTGATGTGGGAGAAGCAGTCCCGGAGCAGTGGCTGATGTGGGAGAAGCTGTCCCGGAGCATTGGGTGATGTAGGCGAAGCTTTCCTGGAGCAGTGACTGATGTGGTACTTGCTGTCCCGGAGCTGTGGCTGATGCGGTTGAAGGTGTTCCCGAGCAGTAGGTGATGTGGGAGAAAATTTCCTGGAGAAGTGGCTGATGTGGGATAGGCTGTCCTGGAGCAGTGGGTGATGTGGGAAAGCATTCCCTGAGCATTGGCGAATGCGGGAGAAGCTGTCCCAGAGCATTGGGTGATGCGGGAGAAGCTTTCCCGGTGCTTTGGGTGATGCGGGTGAGGCTGTCCCGGAGCAGTGGCTGATGTTGGAGAAGCTTTCCCGGAGCAGCGCCAATGTGGGAAGCAGTCTCGGAGCAGTGGGTGATGTGGGAGAAGCTGTCCCGGAGCAGTGGCTGTTGTAGGAGAAACTGTCCCGGAGCTGTGGCTGATGTGGGAGAAGCTGCACCGGAGCAGTGGATGATGTGAGCCAAGATGTCCCAGAGCAGAGGCTGATACAGGAGAAGCTGTCCTGGAGAAGTGTTGGATTTGGCAGAAGCTGACCCAGAGCAGTGGGTGATTTGGAAGAAGCTTTCCCGGAGCTTTGGGTGATGCGGGTGAGGCTGTCCCGGAGCAGTGGCTGATGGGGAAGAAGCTGTCCCGGAGCAGTTGCTGATGTAGAAGCTTTCCCGGAGAAGTGACTGATGTGGAAGAAGCTATCCCGGCACAGTGGGTGATGTGGGAGAAGCTGTTCCGGAGCAGTGGCTGATGTGGAGAAGCTGTCCCAGAGCAGCACCAACGTGGGAAGCAGTCTCGGAGCAGTGGGTGATGTGGGAGAAGCTGTCCCGAAGCAGTGACCGATGTGGGAGAAGCTGTCCTGGAGCAGTGGCTGATGTGGGAGAGGAAGTCCTGGAGCAGTGGCTGATGTGCTAGAAGCTTCTCCGGAGTAATGACTGATGTGGGAGAAGCTGTCCCGGAGCAGCGGCTAATACAGCAGAAGTTGTCCTGGAGCAATAGCTGATGTGGTTGAAGCTGTCCCGAAGCAGTGAACGATGTGGGAGAAGCTGTCCTGGAGCAGTGGCTGATGTGGGAGAAGCTGTCCTGGAGCAGTGGCTGATGTGGGAGAAGCTGTCCCGGAGCTGTGGCTGATCTGGGAGAAGCAGTCCCGGAACAGTGGGTGATGTGGGAGAAGCTTTCCCGGAGCAGTGGCTGTTGTAGGAGAAACTGTCCCGGAGCTGTGGCTGATCTGGGAGAAGCAGTCCCGGAACAGTGGGTGATGTAGGAGAAGCTGTCCCGTAGCAGTGGCAATGTGGGAAATGTCCCGAAGCAGTGAGTGATGTGGGAGAAGCTGTACCGGAGCAGGAACTGATTGCGGAGAAGCTGTCCCGGAGCAGTGACTGACGTGGGAGAGGCAGTCCTGGAGCAGTGGCTGATGTGGGAGAAGCTGTCCCGGAGTAGCGTGAATGTTGGAAGCAGTCTCAGAGCAGTGGGTGATGTGGGAGAAGGTTTTCCAGAGCAGTGGCTGATGTGGAAGTAGCTGTCCCGGAGCAATAGCTGATGTGGGAGAAGCTATCCTGAAGTAATGAATGATGTGGGAGAAGCTGTCCTGCAGCAGTGGCTGACGTGGGAGAAGCTGTCCCGAAGCAGTGACTGATGTGGGAGAAGCTGTCTCGGAGCAGTGACTGATGTGGGAGAAGCTGTCCCGTAGCAGTGGCTGATGTGGGAGAAGCTGTTCCGTAGCAGTGGTTGATGCGGGAGAAGCTGTCCTGGAGCAGTGGCTGATATGGGAGAAGATGTCCCGGAGCAGTGGCTGATGTGTGTGAAGCTGTGCCGGAGCAGTGACTGATGTGGGAGAAGCTGTCCCGGAGCAGTGACCGATGTGGTTGAAGCTGTCCCGGATAAGTGGATGATGTAGGAAGGAGTCTCGGAGCAGTGGCTGATGTAGGAAGCAGTCTCGGAGCAGTGGCTGATGTGAAAGAAGCTGTCCCAGAGCAGTAGCTGATGTCGGAGAAGCTTTCCCGGAGCACTGGCAGATGTACGAGACGCTGTCCCGGAGCAGCGTGAATGTTGGAAGCAGTCTCAGAGCAGTGACTGATGTGGGAGAAGCTTTCCCGGAGCAGTAGCTGATGTGGGAGTAGCTGTCCCGGAGCAGTGGCTGATGTGGGAGAAGCTGTCCCGGAGCAGTGACTGATGTGGGAGAGGCTATCCCAGAGCAGTGACTGATGTAGGAGAAGCTATCCCGGAGCAATTGCTGATGCGGGAGAAGCTGTCCCGAAGTAATGAATGATGTGGGAGAAGGTGTTCCGAAACAGTGACTGATGTGGGTGAAGCTGTACCGGAACATTAGCTGATGTGGGAGAAGCTGTCCCGGAGCAGTGGGTGATGTGGGTGAAGCTGTGCCGGAGCAGTAGCTGATGTCGGAGAAGCTTTCCTGGAGCACTGGCAGATGTACGAGACGCTGTCCCGGAGCAGCGTGAATTTTGGAAGCAGTCTCAGAGCAGTGGGTGATGTGGGAGAAGCTGCCCCAGAGCAGTGGCTGATGTTGGAGAAGTTGTCCCGGAGTATTGGCTGATGTTGGAGAAGCTGTCCCAGAGCAGTGGCTGATGTGGGAGAAGCTGTGCCGGAGCAGGAACTGATGGGTGAGAAGCTTCTCCGGAGTAATGACTGATGTGGAACATGCTGATATGGGAGAAGCTGTCCTGGAGCAGTACCGATCTGGGAGAAGCTGGCCCAGAGCAGTGGGTGATGTGGGAGAAGCTTTCCCGGAGCAATGGCTGATGTGGAAGAAGCTGTCCCAGAGCAGTGGCTGATGTGGGATAAGCTGTCCTGGACCAGTTGGTGATGTGGGAAAGCTTTCCCGGAGCATTGGCGGATGCGGGAGAAGCTGTCCCAGAGCATTGGGTGATGCCGGAGCGGCTGTCCCGGAGCAGTGGCTGATGTGGGAGAAACAGTCCCGGAGCAGTGGCTGATGTGGGAGAAGCAGTCCCGGAGCAGTGGCTGATGGAGGAGACCCTGTCCCGGAGCAGTGGGTGATGTAGGAGAAGCTGTCCTGGAGCAGTGGCCGATCTGGGAGAAGATGTCCCGGAGCAGTGACCGATGTGGTTGAAGCTGTCCCGAAGCAGTGCATGATGTGAGAGATGCTGTCCAGGAGCAGTAGCTGATGTGGGAGAAGCTGTCCCGGAGCAGTGGCTGATCATAGAGAATCTGTCCCGGAGCAACGCGGATGTAGGAAGCAGTTTCGGAGCAGTGGGTGATGTGGGAGAAGCTGTCCCGGAGCAGTGGGTGGTGTGGGAGAAGCTTTCCCGGAGCAGTGGCTGATGTGGGAGTAGCTGTCCCGGGGCAATAGCTGATGTGGGAGAAGCTATCCCGAAGTAATGAATGATGTGGGAGAAGCTGTCCCGGAGCAGTGGCTGATGTGGGAGAAGCTGTCCTGAAGGTGTAACTGATGTGGGAGAAGTTGTCCCGGAGCAGTGGCTGATGTAGGAAGCTGTCCCGGAGCAGTGGCTGATGTGGGAGAAGCTGTCCCGGAGCAGTGGATGATGTAGGAAGGAGTCTCGGAGCAGTGGCTGATGTAGGAAGCAGTCTCGGAGCAGTGGCTGATGTGAGAGAAGCTGTCCCAGGGCCGTAGCTGATGTCGGAGAAGCTTTCCTGAAGCAGTGGCAGATGTACGAGACGCTGTCTCGGAGCAGCGTGAATGTTGGAAGCAGTCTCAGAGCAGTGGGTGATGTGGGAGAAGCTGTCTCAGAGCAGTGACTGATTTGGGAGAAGCTTTCCCGGAGCAGTAGCTGATGTGGGAGTAGCTGTCCCGGAGCAGTGGCTGATGTGGGAGAAGCTGTCCCAGAGCAGTGGCTGATGTAGGAGAAGCTGTCCCAGAGCAGTGACTGATGTAGGAGAAGCTGTCCCATAGCAGTGACTGATGCGGGAAAAGCTGTCCCGACGTAATGAATGATGTGGGAGAAGCTGTCCTGGAGCATTGGCAGATGCGGGAGAAGCTGTCCCGGAGCATTGGGTGATGTGGGAGAAGCTGTCCCAGAGCAGTGGGTAATGTGGGAGAAGCTGTCCTGAAGCATTGGTGGATGCGGGAGAAGCTGTCCCGGAGCATTGGGTGATGTGGGAGAAGCTGTCCCGAAGCAGTGAGTGATGTGGGTGACGCTGTCCGGGAGCAGTTGCTGATGTAGGAGAGGCTTTCCCAGCGCAGTGGGTGATGTGGGAGAAGCTGACCGGGAGCAGTGGCTGATGTGGGAGAAGCTGTCCCGGAGTAATGACTGATGTGGGAAAAGCTGTCCCGAAGCAGTGAGTGATGGGCGAGACGCTGTCCCGGAGCAGTAGGTGATGTGGGAGATGCTGTCCCGGAGCAGTGGGTGAGGTGGGCGAAGCTGTCCAGGAACAGTGGCTGATCATGGAGAACCTGTCCCAGAGCAGCGCGGACGTAGGAAGCAGTCTCGGAGCAGAGGGTGATGGGGGCGAAGCTGTCCCGGAGCAGTGGCTGATGTGGGAGAAGGTGTCCCGGAGCAGCGGCTGATCATAGAGAATCTGTCCCAGAGCAGCGCGGACGTAGGAAGCAGTCTCGGAGCAGTGGGTGATGAGGGCGAAGCTGTCCTGGAGCAGTGGCTGATGTGGGAGAAGCTGACCCACAGCAGTGACTGATGTGAGCCAAGCTGTTCCGAAGCAGTGAGTGATGTGGGAGAAGTTGTACCGGAGCAGGAACTGATGGGGGAGAAGCTGTCCAGAGCAGTAGCTGATGTGGGAGAAGCTGTCCCGGAGCAGTGGCGGATGTAGGAGAACCTGTCCCGGAGCAGTGGGTGATGTAGGAGAAGCTTTCCCAGAGCAGTGGGTGATGTGGGAGAAGCTGTCCCGGAGCAGTGAGTGATGTGGTAGATGCTGTCCTGGAGCTGTGGCTGATGCGGTTGAAGGTGCTCCCGAGCAGTGGGTGATGCGGGAGAAGCTGCCCTGGAGCAGTGGATGATGGGGGAGTAGCTGTCCCCGAGCAATAGCTGATTTGGGAGAAGCTATCCCGAAGTAATGAATGATGTGGGAGAAGCTGTCCGGCAGCAGTGGCTGATGTGGGAGAGGCTGTCCCGGAGTAGCGTGAATGGTGGAAGCAGTCTCGGAGCAGTGGGTAATGTGGGAAAAGCTTTCCCGGGGCAGTGGCTGATGGGGGAGTGGCTGTCCCGGAGCAATAGCTGATGTGGGAGAAGCTATCCCGAAGTAATGAATTGTGTGAGAGAAGCTGTCCCGAAGCAGTGACTGATGTGGGAGAAGTTGTCCCGGAACAGTGGCTGATGTAGGAAGCAGTCCCGGAGCAGTGACTGATGTGGGAGAAGCTGTCCCGGAGCAATAGCTGATGTGGGAGAAGCTGTCCTGGAGCAGTGGCTGATACAGGAGAAGCTGTCCTGGAGCAGTGTTGGATTTGGGAGAAGCTGTCCCGGAGCAGTGGCTGATGCGGTTGATGGTGCCCCTGAGCAGTGGGTGATGTGGGAGAAGGCGTCCTGGAGCAGTGGCTGATGTGGGATAAGCTGTCCCGGAGCAGTGGGTGATGTGGGAAAGCTTTCCTGGAGCATTGGCGGATGCGGGAGAAGGTGTCCCGGAGCATTGGGTGATGCGGGAAGAGGCTGTCCCGGAGCAGTGGCTGCTGTGGGAGAAGCTGCCCCGGAGCAGTGACTGATGTGGGAGAAGCTTCCCCGGAGCAGATCTGATGTAGGAGAAGCTTTCCCGGCGCAGTGGGTGATGTGGGAGAAGCTGACCGGGAGCAGTGGCTGATGTGGGAGAAGCTGTCCCGGAGCAGCGTCAATGTGGGTAGCAGTCTCGGAGCAGTGGCTGATGCAGGAGAATCTGCCCTGGAGTAATGACATATGTGGCAAAAGCTGTCCTGAAGCAGTGAGTGATACGGGAGAAGCTGTCCCGGAGCAGCGGCTGATGTGGTTGAAGCTGTCCCGGAGCAGTGGCTGATCATGGAGAAGCTTTCTCGGAGCTGTGACTGATGTGGGAGAGGCTGTCCCAGAGCAGTGGCTGATGTGGGAAGCTGTCCAGGAGTAGTGGCTGATACGGCAGAAGCTGTCCCGGAGCAGTGGCTGATACAGGATAAGCTGTCCTGGAGCAGTGTCTGATGTGGGAGAAGCTGTCCCGGAGCTGTGACTGATGCGGGAGAAGCTGTCCCGGAGCTGTGACAGATGCGGGAGAAGCTGTCCCCGAGCTGTGACTGATGCAGGAGAAGCTATCCCGGAGCAGTGAATAATGTGGGAGAAGCTGTCCCGGAGCTGTGGCTGTTGTCCGAAGCAGTCTCAGAGCAGAGGCTGATGTGGGAGAAGTTGTCCCGGAGCAGTGGGTGATACGAGAGAAGATGTCCTGGAGCATTGGCTGCTGCGGGAGAAGCTGTCCCGGAGCAGTGGGTGATGTTGGAAGCAGTCACGGAGCATTGAGTGTTGCGGGAGAAGTTGTCCCGGAGTAATGGCTGATGCGGGAGAAGCTGTCCCGGAGCATTAACTGATGTGGGAGAAGCTGTCCCGGAGCAGTGGCTGATGTGGGAGAAGCTGTCCCGGAGCAGAGGCTGATGTGGGAGAAGCTGTCCTGGAGCAGAGCCCATGTGGGAAGCAGTCTCGGAGCAGTGGCTGATGTGGGAGAAGCTTTCCCGGAGCATTGGCAGATGCAGGAGAAGCTGTTCCGGAGCTTTGGGTGATGCGGGTGAGGCTGTCCCGGAGCAGTTGCTGATGTGGGAGAAGCTGTCCCAGAGCCATGACTGATGTGGGAGGAGCTGTCGCGGAGCAGTGGCTGATAGAGGAGAAGCTGTCCTGGAGCAGTGTTGGATTTGCGAGAAGCTGACCCAGAGCAGTGGGTGATGTGGGAGAAGCTTTCCCGGAGCTTTGGGTGATGCGGGTGAGGCTGTCCCGGAGCAGTGGCTGATGTTGGAGAAGCGGTCCCGGAGCAGTTGCTGATGTAGGAGAAGCTTTCCCGGAGAAGTGACTGATGTGGAAGAAGCTATCCCGGCACAGTGGGTGATGTGGGAGAAGCTGTCCCGGAGCAGTGGCTGTTGTAGGAGAAATTGTCCCGGAGCAGTGACTGATGTGGGAGAAGCTGTCCCGGAGCATGGCCGATGTGGGAAATCTATCCCGGAGCAGTGGATGATATGGGAAAAGCTGTCTTGGAGCAGTGGCAATGTGGGAAAAGCTGTCCGAAGCAGTGAGTGATGTGGGAGATGCTGTCCCGGAGCAGTATCTGATGTGGGAGAATCTGTCCCGGAGCAGCGCGGACGTAGGAAGCAGTCTCGGAGCAGTGGCTGATGAGGGCGAAGTTGTCCCGGAGAAGTGGCTGATGTGGGAGAGGCTGTCCCAGAGCAGTGACAGATGTGAGCCAAGCTGTTCCGAAGCAGTGAGTGATGTGGGAGAAGCTGTACCGGAGCAGGAACGGATGGGGGAGAAGCCGTCCAGAGCAGTAGCTGATGTGGGAGAAGCTGTCCCGGAGCAGTAGCTGATGTGGGAGAAGCAGTCCCGGAGCAGTGGCTGATGTGGGAGAAGCTGTCCCACAGCAGTGACTGATGTGAGCCAAGCTGTTCCGAAGCAGTGAGTGATGTGGGAGAAGCTGTACTGGAGCAGGAACTGATCGGGGAGAAGCTGTCCAGAGCAGTGGCTGATGTGGGAGAAGCTGTCCCGGAGCAGTGGCTGATGTGGGAGAAGCTGTCCCGGAGCAGTGGCTGATGTGGGAGAACCTGTCCCGGAGCAGTGGGTGATGTGGGAGAAGCTGTCCCGGAGCAGTGACTGATGTGGTAGATGCTGTCCTGGAGCTGTGGCTGATGCGGTTGAAGGTGCTCGCGAGCAGTGGGTGATGTGGGAGAAAATGTCCTGGAGCAGTGGCTGATGTGGGATAAGCTGTCCCGAAGCAGTGGGTGATGTGGGAAAGCTTTCCCGGAGCATTGGCGGATGAGGGAGAAGCTGTCCCGGAGCATTGGGTGATGCGGGAAAGGCTGTCCCGGAGCAGTGGCTTATGCGGGAGTAGCTTTCCGGGAGCAGTGGGTGATGCGGGAGAAGCTGTCCCAGAGCAGTGGATGATTTTGGAGAAGCTGTCCCGGAGTATTGGCTGATGTGGGAGAAGCTGCCCCGGAGCAGTGGATGATGGGGGAGTAGCTGTCCCCGAGCAATAGCTGATTTGGGAGAAGCTATCCCGAAGTAATGAATGACGTAGGAAGCTGTCCCGGAGCAGTGGCTGATGTGGGAGAGGCTGTCCCAGAGCAGTGACTGATGTGAGCCAAGCTGTTCTGAAGCAGTGAGTGATGTGGGAGAAACTGTACCGGAGCAGGAACGGATGTGGGAGAAGCCGTCCAGAGCAGTAGCTGATGTGGGAGGAGCTTCTCCGGAGTAATGACTGATGTGGGAGAAGCTGTCCCGGAGCAGCGGCTGATGTAGGAAGCTGTCCAGGAGCAGTGGCTAATACAGCAGAAGCTGTCCCGGAGCAATAGCTGATGTGGGAGAAGCTGTCCTGGAGCAGTGTTGGATTTGGGAGAAGCTGTACCGGAGCAGTAGCTGATTTGGGAGAAGCAGTCCTGGAGCAGTGGCTGATGTGGGAGAAGCTGTCCCAGAGCATGGCCGATGTGGGAAATCTCTCCCGGAGCAGTGGATGATATGGGAGAAGCTGTCTTGGAGCAGTGGCAATGTGGGAGAAGCTGTCCCGAAGCAGTGAGAGATGGGAGATGCTGTCCCGGAACAGTAGCTGATGGGGGAGAAGCTGTCCCGGAGCAGTGGCTGATCATAGAGAATCTGTCCCGGAGCAGCGCGGACGTAGGAAGCAGTCTTGGAGCAGTGGGAGATGAGGGCGAAGCTGTCCCGGAGCAGTGGCTGATGTGGGAGAGGCTGTCCCGAAGCAGTGGCTGATGTGGGAGAAGCTGTCCCAGAGCAGTGACTGATGTGAGCCAAGCTGTTCCGAAGCAGTGAGTAATGTGGGAGAAGTTGTACCGGAGCAGGAACTGATGGGGGAGAAGCTGTCCAGAGCAGTAGCTGATGTGGGAGAAGCAGTCCCGGAGCAGTGGCTGATGTAGGAGAACCTGTCCCGGTGCAGTGGGTGATGTAGGAGAAGGTTTCCCAGAGCAGTGGGTGATGAGGGAGAAGCTGTCCCGGAGCAGTGACTGATGTGGTAGATGCTGTCCTGGAGCTGTGGCTGATGCAGTTGAAGGTGCTCCCGAACAGTGGGTGATGTGGGAGAAAATGTCCCGGAGCAGTGGCTGATGTGGGATAAGCTGTCCCGGAGCAGTGGGTGATGTGGGAAAGCTTTCCCGGAGCATTGGCGGATGAGGGAGAAGCTGTCCCGGAGCATTGGGTGATGCGGGAGAGGCTGTCCCGGAGCAGTGGCTGATGTGGGAGTAGCTGTCCCGGAGCAGTGGGTGATGCGGGAGAAGCTGTCCCAGAGCAGTGGATGATTTTGGAGAAGCTATCCTGAAGTAATGAATGATGTGGGAGAAGCTGTCCGGCAGCAGTGGCTGATGTGGGAGAGGCTGCCCCGGAGTAGCGTGAATGGTGGAAGCAGTCTCGGAGCTGTGGGTAATGTGGGAAAAGCTTTCCCGGAGCAGTGGCTGATGGGGGAGTAGCTGTCCCGGAGCAATAGCTGATTTGGGAGAAGCTATCCCGAAGTAATGAATGATGTGAGAGAAGCTGTCCTGCAGCAGTAGCTGATGTGGGCGAAGCTGTCCCGAAGCAGTGACTGATGTGGGAGAAGTTGTCCCGGAACAGTGGCTGATGTAGGAAGCAGTCCCGGAGCAGTGACTGATGTGGGAGAAGCTGTCCCGGAACAGTGGCTGATGTGTGAGACGCTGTCCCAGAGCAGTGGTTGATGCGGGAGGAGCGGTCCCCGAGCAGTGGCTGATGTGGGAGAAGCTGTCCTGCAGCAGTGGCTGATGTGGGAGAAGCTGTCCCGGAGCAGTGGCTGATGTGGGAGAAGCTGTCACGAAGCAGTAACTGATGTGGGAGAAGTTGTCCCGGAGCAGTGGCTGATGTAGGAAGCAGTCCCGGAGCAGTGGCTGATGTGGAATATGCTGTCCCGGACAGTGACTGATGTGGGAGAAGCTGTCCCGGAGCATTGGGTGATGTGGGAGAAGCTGTCCCAGAGCAGTGGGTAATGTGGGAGAAGCTGTCCTGAAGCATTGGCGGATGCGGGAGAAGCTGTCCCGGAGCATTGGGTGATGTGGGAGAAGCTGTCCCGAAGCAGTGAGTGATGTGGGAGACGCTGTCCGGGAGCAGTTGCTGATGTAGGAGGAGCTTTCCCAGCACTGTGGGTGATGTGGGAGAAGCTGTCCCGGAGCAGTGGCGGATGTAGGAAGCAGTCCCGGAGCAGTGGCTAATGTGGGCGATGCTGTCCCGGACAGTGATTGATGTGGGAGAAGCTGTCCCGGAGCAGTGGATGATGTAGGAAGGAGTCTCGGAGCAGTGGCAGATGTAGGAAGCAGTCTCGGAGCAGTGGCTGATGTGAGAGAAGCTGTCCCAGGGCCGTAGCTGATGTCGGAGAAGCTTTCCTGAAGCAGTGGCAGATGTACGAGACGCTGTCTCGGAGCAGCGTGAATGTTGGAAGCAGTCTCAGAGCAGTGGGTGATGTGGGAGAAGCTGTCCCAGAGCAGTGACTGATGTAGGAGAAGCTGTCCTGGAGCAATAGCTGATGCGGGAGAAGCTGTCCCGAAGTAATGAATGATGTGGGAGAAGGTGTTCCGAAACAGTGACTGATGTGGGAGAAGATGTCCCAGAGCATTGGATAATGTGGGAGAAGCTGTCCTGGAGCATTGGCGGATGCGGGAGAAGCTGTCCCGGAGCATTGGGTGATGTGGGAGAAGCTGTCCCGAAGCAGTGAGTGATGTGGGAGACGCTGTCCGGGAGCAGTTGCTGATGTAGGAGAAGCTTTCCCAGCGCAATGGGTGATGTGGGAGAAGCTGACCGGGAGCAGTGACTGATGTGGGAAACGTTGTTCCGGAACAGCGGCTGATGTGGAAGAAATTGGCCCAGAGGAGTGAGTGAGGCGGGAGAAGCTGTCCCAGAGCAGTGTATGATGGGACGAAGCTGTCCTGGAGCAGTGGATGATGTGGCAGATGCTGACACGTAGAAGTGGCCGATGTGGCAGAAGCTGACCACGGAGCAGTGGATAATGTTGGAGAATCTGTCCCAGAGCAGTGTCTGAATAAGGAATAAGTCTCGGACCAGTGGCTGAGATGGGAGAAGCTGTCCCGGAGCCGTGGCTGATGTTGGAGAAGCTGTCCTGGAGTATTGGCCGATGTGGGAAATCTGTCCCGGAGCAGTGGATGATATGGGAGAAGGTGTCCCGGAGCAGTGGCTGATGTGGGAGAAGCTGTCCCGGAGCTGTGGCTTATGCGGGAGAAGCTGTCCCGAAGCAGTGGGTGATGTGGATGAAGCTGTCTCGGAGCAGTGGGTGATGTAGGAAGCAGTCTTGGAGCAGAGGCTGATGTGGGAAAAGCTGTCCCGGTGCAGTGACTGATGTGGAAAAACCATCCCGGAGCAGTGGTTGATGTAGCAGGAGCTGTCTCAGAGCAGTGGGTGATGTGGGAAGCTGTCCCAGAGCAGTGGCTGATGTGGGAGATGCTGTCACGGAGCAGTGGCTGATGTGGGAGATGCTGTCACGGAGCAGTGGGTGATGTGGGAAGCAGTCTGCGAGCAGTGGCGGATGTGGGAGAAGCTGTCCTGGAGCAGTGGCCGATGTGGGAGAAGCTGTCCTGCTGCAGTGGATGATGTGGGAGAAGCTGTCCCAGAGCAGTGGCCCATGTGGGAGAAGCAGCCCCGGAGCAGTAACTGATGCGGGAGAAGCTGTCACGGAGCATTGGCTGATGTGGGAGAAGCTGTCCCCGAGCAGTGGCTATGCGTGAGAAGCTGTGCCGGAGCAGTGGCTGATGCGGACGAAGCTGTCCTGGAGCAGTGGCTGATGCTGGACATGCTGTACGGAGAAGTGGCTGATGCGGGTGAAGTTGTCCCGGAGCAGGGACTGATGTGTGAGAAGCTGTGCCGGACAGGTGGCTGATGCGGGTGAAGTTATCCCGGAGCAGGGACTGATATGGGAGAAGCCGTCCCGGGGCAGTGGCTGATCTGGGAGTAGCTGTCCCGGAGCAGTGGCTGATGTGGGAGAAGATGTCCCGGAGCAGTGGTTGATGTGGGAGAAACTGCCCCGGAGCAGTGGTTGATGTGGGAGATATTGTTCCAGAATAGTGGCTAATGTGGGAGAAATTGTCCCGGAGGAGTGGGTCATGTGGGAGAAGCTGTCCTGCAGCAGTGCATGATGTGGGAGAAGCTGTCCTGGAGCATTGGGTGATGTGGACGAAGCTATCCCAGCGCTGTGGGTGATGCGGGAGAAGCTGTCCCGGAGAAGTTCCCGATCCGGGAGAAGCTGTCCTGGAGAAGTTGCCGATGCGGGAGAAGCTGTCCCGGAGCAGTGACTGATGTGGGAGATGTTGTTCCGGAACAGTGGCTGATGTGGTAAAAATTGTCCCGGACCAGTGGCCGATATGGGAGAAGCTGTCCCGGAGAAGTTGCTGATGTGGGAGATGTTGTTCCGGAACAGTGGCTGATGTGGGAGAAATTGGCCCAGAGGAGTGAGTGAGGCGGGAGAAGCTGTCCCAGAGCAGTGGCTGATGGGACGAAGCTGTCCTGGAGCATTAACCGATGTGGCAGATGCTGACCCATAGAAGTGGCCGATGTGGGAGAAGCTGACCACGGAGCAATGGATGATGTGGGAGAATCTGTCCCAGAGCAGTGTCTGAATAAGGAATAAGTCTCGGAACAGTGGCTGAGGTGGGAGAAGCTGTCCCGGAGCAGTGGCTGATGTGGGAAAAACCATCCTTGAGCAGTGGTTGATGTAGGCAGAGCTGTCTCGGAGCAGTGGATGATATGGGAAGCTGTCCCGGAGCAGTGGCTGATGTGGGAGATGCTGTCACGGAGCAGTGGGTGATGTGGGAGGAGCTGTCCCAGAGCAGTGGCTGATGCGGGAAGCAGTCTCCGAGCAGTGGCGGATGTGGGAGAAGCTGTCCTGGAGCAGTGGCCGATGTGGGAGAAGCTGTCCTGCTGCAGTGGATGATGTGGGAGAAGTTGTCCCAGAGCAGTGGCCCATGTGGGATAAGCAGTCCCAGAACAGTAACTGATGTGGGAGAAGCTGTCAGGGAGCAGTGGCTGATGTGGGAGAAGCTGTCCCGGAGCAGTGGCTATGCGTGAGAAGCTGTGCCGGAGCAGTGGCTGATGCTGGACATGCTGTACGGAGAAGTGGCCGATGCGAGTGAAGTTGTCCTGGAGCAGTGACTGATGTGTGAGAGGCTGTGCCGGAGAGGTGGCTGATGTGGGAGAAGTTGTCCCGGAGCAGGGCTGATGTAGGAGAAGCTGTCCCGGCGCAGTGGGTGATGTGGGAGAAGCTGACCGGGAACAGTGGCTGATCTGGGAGAAACTGTCCCGAAGCAGTGGCTGATGTGGGAGAAGCTGTCCCGGAGCAGTGGTTGATGTGGGAGAAACTGCCCCGGAGCAGTGACGGATGTGGGAGATATTGTTCCATAATAGTGGCTAATGTGGGAGAAATTGTCCTGGAGGAGTGGATCATGTGGGTGAAGCTGTCCTGCAACAGTGGATGATGTGGGAGAAGCTGTCCCGGAGCATTGGCTGATGTGGGAGACGCTGTCCTGGAGCATTGGCTGATGTGGGAGAAGCTCTCCCGGAGCAGTGGGTGATGTGGACGAAGCTGTCCCGGCGCTGTGGGTGATGCGGGAGAAGCTGTCCCGAAGAAGTTGCCGATGCGGGAGAAGCTGTCCTGGAGAAGTTGCTGATGTGGGAGAAGCTGTCCTGGAGAAGTTGCCGATGCGGGAGAAGCTGTCACGGAGCAGTGGCTGATGTGGGAGATGTTGTTCCGGAATAGTGGCTGATGTGGGAGAAATTGTCCCGGAGCAGTGGCCGATGTGGGAGAAGCTGTCCCGGAGCAGTGACTGATGTGGGAAACGTTGTTCTGGAACAGTGACTGATGTGGGAGAAATTGGCCTGGAGGAGTGGGTGAGGCGGGAGAAGCTGTCCTGGAGCAGTGGATAATGTTGGAGAATCTGTCCCAGAGCAGTGTCTGAATAAGGAATAAGTCTCGGAACAGTGGCTGAGGTGGGAGAAGCTGTCCCGGAGCCGTGGCGGATGTTGGAGAAGCTGTCCCGGAGCAGTGGCTGATGTAGGAGAATCTGTCCTGGAGTATTGGCTGAGGTGGGAAATCTGTCCCGGAGCAGTGGACGATATGGGAGAAGCTGTCCTGGAGCTGTGGCTTATGCGGGAGCAGCTGTCCTGGAGGAGTGGCTGATGTTGGAAGCAGTCTCGGATCATTAAGTGATGCGGGAAAAGCTATCCCGGAACAGTGGCTGAAGTGGGAGAAGCTGTCCTGCTGCAGTGGATGATGTAGGAGAAGCTGTCCCAGAGCATTGGCTGATGTGGGAGAAGGTGTCCCGGAGCAGTGGCTGATGCAGGAGAAGCTGTCCCGGAGCTGTGACTGATGCGGGAGAAGCTGTCCCAGAGCAGTGACTGATATAGGAGAAGCTGCCTCGGAGCAGCAACTGATGTGGGAGACGCTGGCCTGGAACACTGGCTGATGTGGGAGAAGCAGTCCCGGAGCCATGGCTGATGTTGGAGAAGCTGTCCTGGAGCAGTGGCTGATGTTAGAAGCATTCTCGGATCATTGAGTGATGCGGGAGAAGCTGTCCCGGAGCAGTGGCTGATGTGGGAGACGCTGTCCCGGAACAGTGGGTGATGTAGGAGAAGCTGTCCCAGAGCAGTGGCCGATGTCGGAAGCAGTCTCGGAGCAGTTGCTGATGCTGGAGGAGCTGTCCCGGCGTAATGGCTGATGTTGGAGAAGCTGTCCCCGCGCAGCGGATGATATGGGAGATGCTGTCCCGGAGCAGTGGGTGATGCGGGAGAATCTGTCCCAGAGCAGTGGCTGATGTTGAAGAAGCTGTCCCGGAGGCGTGGATGCTATGGGAGATACTGTCACGAAGCAGTGGCTGATATGGGAGAAGCTGTCCCAGAGCAGTGGGTGATGCGGGAGAAGCTGTCCCGGAGCAGTAGCTGATGTTGGAGAAGCTGTCCCGGAGCAGTGGCTAATGTGGGAGAAATTGTCCCGGAGCAGTAGCTGATGTGGGAGAAGCTGTCCCAGATCAGTGGCTGATGTTGGAGAAGCTGTCCCAGAGCAGTGGCTGATGTGGGAGAAGTTGTCCCGGAGCAGTAGCTGATGTAGGATAAGCTGTCCAGGAGCAATGACTGATGTGGGAGAAGCCTCCCGGAGCAGTGGCTGATGTGGGAGAAGCTGTCCCAGTGCCATGGAAGCTATGGAAGAAACTGTCCCGGAGCAGTGGGTAATGTCAGAGAGGCTGTCCTGCAGCAATGGATGATGAGGGAGAAGCTGTTCCGGAGCAGTGGATGATGTGGGAGAAGCAGTCCCGGACCAGTGAGTTATGTGGGAGAAGCTGTCCGGAGCAGTGGGTGATGTAGGAGAAGCTGTCCAGCAGCAATGGATGATCTGGGAGAAGCTACCCCGGAACAGTGGATGATTTGAGAGAATCTGACCTGGAGGAGTGGCGGTGTGGGAGAAGTTGTCCCGGTGCAGTAGCTGATGTGGGAGAAGCTGAACTGGAGCAGTGGCTGATGTGGGAGAAGCTGTCCTGGAGCAGTGGCTGATGTGGGAGAAGCTGTCCTGGAGCAGTGGCTGATGTGGGAGAAGCTGAACTGGAGCAGTGGCTGATGTGGGAGAAGCTGAACTGGAGCAGTGGCTGATGTTGCAGAAGCTGTCTCGGAGGCGTGGATGCGATGGGAGAAACTGTCGCGGAGCAGTGGCTGATACTGGAGAAGCTGTCCCGGAGCATTGCTGATGTGGGAGCAGCTATCCTGGAGCAGTGGGTGATGCGGGAGAAGCTGTCCTGGAGCAGTGGGTGATGCGGGAGAAGCTGTCCCAGAGCAGTGGGTGATGCGGGAGAAGCTGTCCCGGAGCAGTGGATGATGTTGGAGAAGCTGTCCCAGAGCAGTGGCTGAGGTGGGAGAAGCTATCATAGAGCAGTGGCTGATGTGGGAGAATCTGTCCCAGAGCAGTGGCTGATGTTGAAGAAGCTGTCCCGGAGGCGTGGATGCTATGGGAGATACTGTCACGAAGCAGTGGCTGATATGGGAGAAGCTGTCCCAGAGCAGTGGGTGATGAGGGAGAAGCTGTCCCGGAGCAGTAGCTGATGTTGGAGAAGCTGTCCCGGAGCAGTGGCTAATGTGGGAGAAATTGTCCCGGAGCAGTAGCTGATGTGGGAGAAGCTGTCCCAGATCAGTGGCTGATGTTGGAGAAGCTGTCCCAGAGCAGTGGCTGATGTGGGAGAAGTTGTCCTGGAGCAGTAGCTGATGTAGGATAAGCTGTCCAGGAGCAATGACTGATGTGGGAGAAGCCTCCCGGAGCAGTGGCTGATGTGGGAGAAGCTGTCCCAGTGCCATGGAAGCTATGGAAGAAACTGTCCCGGAGCAGTGGGTAATGTCAGAGAGGCTGTCCTGCAGCAATGGATGACGAGGGAGAAGCTGTTCCGGAGCAGTGGATGATGTGGGAGAAGCAGTCCCGGACCAGTGAGTTATGTGGGAGAAGCTGTCCGGAGCAGTGGGTGATGTAGGAGAAGCTGTCCAGCAGCAATGGATGATCTGGGAGAAGCTACCCCGGAACAGTGGATGATTTGAGAGAATCTGACCTGGAGGAGTGGCGGTGTGGGAGAAGTTGTCCCGGTGCAGTAGCTGATGTGGGAGAAGCTGAACTGGAGCAGTGGCTGATGTGGGAGAAGCTGTCCTGGAGCAGTGGCTGATGTGGGAGAAGCTGTCCTGGAGCAGTGGCTGATGTGGGAGAAGCTGAACTGGAGCAGTGGCTGATGTGGGAGAAGCTGAACTGGAGCAGTGGCTGATGTTGCAGAAGCTGTCTCGGAGGCGTGGATGCGATGGGAGAAACTGTCGCGGAGCAGTGGCTGATACTGGAGAAGCTGTCCCGGAGCATTGCTGATGTGGGAGCAGCTATCCTGGAGCAGTGGGTGATGCGGGAGAAGCTGTCCTGGAGCAGTGGGTGATGCGGGAGAAGCTGTCCCAGAGCAGTGGGTGATGCGGGAGAAGCTGTCCCGGAGCAGTGGATGATGTTGGAGAAGCTGTCCCAGAGCAGTGGCTGAGGTGGGAGAAGCTATCATAGAGCAGTGGCTGATGTGGGAGAAACTGTCCCGGAGCAGTAGGTGATACAGGAGATGCTGTCCCGGAGCAGTGCTGATGTGGGAGAAGCTGTCCCGGAGCAGTGGATGATGTTGGAGAAGCTGTCCCGGAGCAGTGGGTGATGTGGTACAAGCTGTCCCTGAGCAATGGGCGGTGTGGGAGAAGCTGTCCCGTAGCTGCGGCTGATGTAGGAAGCTGTTCCGGAGCAGTGGGTGATGCGGGAGAAGCTGTCCCGGAGCAGTGAGTGATACGGGAGAAGCTGTCCCGGAGCCTTGGATGCTATGGGAGAAATTGTCCCGGAGCAGTGGATGATGTGGGAGAAGCTGACCGGAGCAGTGACTGATGTTTTAGAAGCCTCCTGGGGCAGTGTCTGATGTGGGAAGCAGTCCCGGAGCAGTGGGTGATGCGGGAGAAGGTGTCCCGGAGCAGTGGCTGATGCGGGAGAAGCTGTCCCGGAGCAGTGGCAGATGTGGGAGAAGCTGTCCCAGAGCAGTGGCCAATGCGGGAGAAGCTGTTTCGGAGAAGTTGCTGATGTGAGAGATGCTGTCCCGGAGCAATGGCCGATGTCGGAAGCAGTCTCGGAGCAGTTGCTGTTGCTGGAGGAGCTGTGGGTGATGTTGTTCCGGAGTTGTGGCTGATGTGGGAGAAACTTTCCCGGAGGGGTGGGTGATGCGGGGGAAGCTGTCCCGTAGCAGCGGCTGATGTAGGAAGCTGCCCCGGAGCAGTGGCTGATGTGGGAGATGCTGACCGGAGCAGTGGGTGATGTAGAAGAAGCTGTCTGGGGCAGTGTCTGATGTGGAAAGCATTCCCGGAGCAGTGGGTGATGCGGGAGAAGGCGTCCCGGAGCAGTGGGTGATGCGGGAGAAGATTTCGTGGAGCAGTGGCTGATGTGGGAGAAGCTGTCCCGGAGCAGTGGCAGATGTGGGAGAAGCTGTCCCGGAGCAGTGGCCAATGTGGGAGAAGCTGTCCCGGAGAAGTTGCTGATGTGGGAGAAGCTGTCCCGGAGCAGTAGGTGATGCAGAGAGGTTACCTGGAGAAGTTGTCGATGAGGGAGAAACTGTCCCGGAGCATTGACTGATGTGAGAGAAGCTGTCCCGGAGCAGTAGCTGCTGTGGGAGAAGCTGTCCCGGAGCAGTGGCTGATGTGGGTGAAGCTGTCCCTGAGCAGTGGCTGATGTGGGAGAAGCTGTCCCAGAGCAGTAAGTGATGTAGGAAGCTGTCCCGGAGCAGTGACTAATACTGGAGAAGGTGTCCCGGAGCAGTGGCTGAGGTCCGAGAAGCTGTCCTGGAGCAGTGGCCGATGTGGAAGAATCTTTCCCGGAGCAGTGGCTGATGTGGGAAAAGCTGTCCCGGAGCAGAGGCGGAGAGAGGAGAAGGTGCCCAGAGCAGTGGCTGTTGTGGGATAAGGTGTCCTGGAGCAGTGTCTGATGTAGGAGAAGGTGTCCGGGAGCAGTGGCTGATTTTGGAGAAGCAGTCCTGGAGCAGTGGGTGATGTGGGAGAATCTGTCCCGGAGCAGTGAACGATGTGGGAGAAGCTGTCCCGGAGAAGTGGCCGATGAGGGAGAAGGTGTCCTGGAGCAGTGACTGATGTAGGAGATACTGTCTCAGAGCAGTGACTGATGTGGGAGAAACTGTCCCGGTGCAGTGGATGATGTTGGGGAAGCTGTCTCGGAGCAGAAACTGATTTGGGAAATCGTCCCGGAGCAGTGGGTAATGTGGGAGAAGCTGTCCCGGAGCAGTGACTGATGTGGGAGAAGCTGTCCCGGAGCAATGGCCGATGTCGGAAGCAGTCTCGGAGCAGTTGCTGTTGCTGGAGGAGCTGTGGGAGATGTTGTTCCGGAATAGTGGCTGATGTGGGAGAAACTTTCCCGGAGGAGTGGGTGATGCAGGAGAAGCTGTCCCGGATCAGTGGCCGATGTGTGAGTAGCTGACCAAGAGAAGTTGCTGATGTGGGAGAAGCTGTCCTGGAGCAGTGGGTGATGTGGGAGAAGCTGTCCCGGAGCAGTGGGTGATGTGGGAGAAGCTGTCCGGGAGCATTGGCTGATGTGGGAGAAGCTGTCCCGGAGCAGTGGGAGATGTGGGAGGAGCTGTCCCGGAGCAGTGACTGATGTGGGATAGATTGTCCCGGAGCAGTGGGTGATGTGGAGAAGCTGTCCCGGAGCAGTGGTGATGTGGGTGGTGTTGTTCCGGAATAGTGGCTGATGTGGGAGAAACTGTCCCGGAGCAGTGCTGATGTGGGAGCAGCTATCCTGGAGCAGCGGGTGATGCGGGAGAAGCTGTCCCGGAGCAGTGGCTGATGCGGGAGAAACTGTCCCGGAGAAGTGGGTGATATGGGAGAAGCTGTCCCAGAGCAGTGGATGATACGGGAGAAGCTGTCCGGGAGCAGTGGGTGATGTGGGAGAAGCTATCCCAGAGCAGTGGCTGACGTGGGAGATACTGTCTCGGAGCAGTAGGTGATACGGAAGATGCTGTCCCGGAGCAGTGTTGATGTGGGAGAAGCGGTCCCAGAGCAGTGGCTGATGTTGGAGAAGCTGTCCCGGAGCAGTGGCCGATGTTGGAAAAGTTGTCCCGGAGCAGTGGATGCTATGGGAGAAACTGTCCCGGAGCAATGGCTGATATGGGAGAAGCTGTCTCAGAGCAGTGGCTGATGTGGGAGAAGCTGTCCTGGAGCAACGGCCGATGTCGGAAGCCGTCTCGGAGCAGTTGCTGATGCTGGAGAAGCTGTCCCGGAGCAGTGGATAATGTGGGAGAAAGTGTCCCGGAGCAGTGGCTGATGTGGGAGAAGCTGTCCCGGAGCAGTGGATAATGTGGGAGAAAGTGTCCCGGAGCAGTGGCTGATGTGGGAGAAGCTGTCCCGGAGCAGTGGGTGATGTGGGAGAAGCTGTCCCGGAGCAAACGATGATGTGGGAGAAGCAGTCCCAGAGCAGTGGATAACGTGGGAGAAGCTGTCCCGGAGCAGTGGCTGATGATGGAAAAGCTGTCCCGGAGCAGTGGCTGATGCGGGAGAAACAGTCCCATAGCAGTGGGTGATACGGGAGAAGCTGTACCCGAGCCTTGGATGCTATGGGAGAAATTGTCCCGGAGCAGTGGATGATACAGGAGAAGCTGTCCCGGAACAGTGGCTGATGTGGGAGAAGCTGTCCCGGAGCAGTGGCTGATGTTGGAAAAGTTGGCCCGGAGCAGTGGATGCTATGGGAGAAACTGTCCCGGAGCAATGGCTGATATGGGAGAAGCTGTCCCAGAGCAGTGGCTGATGTGGGTGGTGTTGTTCTGGAATAGTGCTGATGTGGGAGAAATTTTCCCAGAGTAGTGCTGATGTGGGAGCAACTATCCTGGAGCAGTGGGTGATGCGGGAGAAGCTGTCCCGGAGCAGTGGCTGATGCGGGATAAACTGTCCCGGAGAAGTGGGTGATATGGGAGAAGCTGTCCCGGAGCAGTGCTGATGTGGGAGAAGCTGTCCCGGAGCAGTGCTGATGTGGGAGAAGCTGTCCCGGAGCAGTGGATGATGTTGGAGAAGCTGTCCCAGAGCTGTGGGTGATACGGGAGAAGCTGTCCCGAAGCAATGGCTGATGAAGGAGAAGTTGTCCCGGAGCAATGGCCCATGTCCGGAGCAGTGCTGATGTGGGAGAAGCTGTCCCAGAGCATTGGCCGATGAAGGAGAAGCTGTCCCGGAGCAGTGGGTGATGCGGGAGAAGCTGTCCCGAAGCAATGGCTGATGTAGGAGAAGTTGTCCCGGAGCAATGGCCCATGTCGGACAAGTCTCGGAGGAGTTGCTGATGCTGGAGGATCTGTCCTGGCGCAGTGGTTGATGTTTGAGAAACTGTCGTGGAGCAGTGGTTGATACGGGAGAAACTGTCCCGGAGCAGTGCTGATGTGGGAGCAGCTGTCCCGGAGCAGTGGGTGATGCGGGAGAAGCTGTCCTGGAGCAGATGATGATGTGGGAGAAGCTGTCCCAGAGCAGTGGATAACGTGGGAGAAGCTGTCCCGGAGCAGTGGGCGATGTCGGAAGCAGTCTCGGAGCAGTAGCTGATGCTGGAGGAGCTGTCCCCACGCAGCGGCTGATATGAGAGAAGCTGTCCCGGAGCAGTGGCTGATGTGGGAGAATCTGTCCCAGAGCAGTGGCTGGTGTTGGAGAAGCTGTCCCAGAGGTGTGGATGCTATGGGAGAAACTGTCGCGAAGCAGTGGCTGATACAGGAGAAGCTGTCCCAGAGCAGTGGGCGATGCGGGAGAAGCTGTCCCGGAGCAGTGGGTGATGCGGGAGAAGCTATCCCAGATCAGTGGATAACGTGGGAGAAGCTGTCCCAGAGCAGTGGCTGTTGTTGGAGAAGCTGTCCCGGAGAAGTGGGTGATACGGGAGAAGCTGTCCCGGAGCAGTGGATAACGTGGGAGAAGCTGTCCCGGATCAGTGGCTGATGTGGGAGAAGCTGTCCCGTAGCTGCGGCTGATGTAGGAAACGGTCCCGGAGCAGTGGGTGATGCGGGAGAAGCTGTCCCGAAGCAGTGGTTGATGTAGGAGAAGTTGTCCCGGAGCAATGGCCGATGTTGGAGAAACTGTCCCGGAGGTGTGGTTGCTATAGGAGAAGCTGTCCCAGAGCAGTGGCTGATGTGAGAGAAGCTGTCCCGGAGCAGTGGTTGATATGGGAGATGCTGTCCTGCAGCAGTGGCTGATGTTGGAGAAGCTGTCCCGGAGGCGTGGATGCTATGGGAGAAACTGTCGCGAAGCAGTGGCTGATACGGGAGAAGCTGTCCCAGAGCAGTGGGTGATGCGGGAGAAGCTGTCCTGGAGCAGTGGCTGATGTGGGAGAAGCTGTCCCGGAGCAGTGACTGATGTGTGAGAAGCTGTCCCGGAGCAGTGGCTGATGTGGGAGAAGCTGTCCCGGTGCATTGGATGATGTTGGAGAAGTTGTCTCGGAGCAGAAACTGATTTGGGAAATCGTCCCGGAGCAGTGGGCAATGTGGGAGAAGCTATCCCGGAGCAGTGGCCGATGTCAGAAGCAGTCTCGGAGCAGTTGCTGATGCTGGAGGAGCTGTGGGAGATGTTGTTCCGGAATAGTGGGTGATGCAGGAGAAGCTGTCCCAGATCAGTGGCCGATGTGTGAGTAGCTGACCCAGAGAAGTTGCTGATGTGGGAGAAGCTATCCCGGAGCAGTGGGTGATGTGGGAGAAGCTGTCCCGGAGCAGTGGGTGATCTGGAGAAGCTGTCCCGGAGCAGTGGATGATGTCGGAGAAGCTGTCCTCGAGCAGTGGTGATGTGGGTGGTGTTGTTCCGGAATAGTGCTGATGTGGGAGAAATTTTCCCGGAGCAGTGCTGATGTGGGAGCAACTATCCTGGAGCAATGGGTGATGCGGGAGAAGCTGTCCCGGAGCAGTGGCTGATGTGGGATAAACTGTCCCGGAGAAGTGGGTGATATGAGAGAAGCTGTCCCAGAGCATTGGCTGATGAAGGAGAAGCTGACCCGGAGCAATGGGTGATGCGGGAAAAGTTGTCCCGGAGCAATGGCCCATGTCGGAAGCAGTCTCGGAGCAGTTGCTGATGCTGAAGGATCTGTCCTGGCGCAGTGGTTGATGTTGGAGAAACTGTCCCGGAGCAGTGGTTGATACGGGAGAAACTGTCCCGGAGCAGTGGGTGATGCGGGAGAAGCTGTCCCGGAGCAGTGGGTGATGTGGGAGAAGCTGTCCTGGAGCAAACGATGATGTGGAAGAAGCTGTCCCAGAGCAGTGGATAACGTGGGAGAAGCTGTCCTGGAGCAGTGGCTGATGTTGGAGAAGCTGTCCCGGAGCAGTGGCTGATGCGGGAGAAACTGTCCCGGAGCAGTGGGTGATACGGGAGAAGCTGTCCCGGAGCCTTGGATGCTATGGGAGAAATTGGCCCGGAGCAGTGGATGATACAGGAGAAGCTGTACCGGAACAGTGGCTGATGTTGGAGAAACTGTCCAGGAGCAGTGGCTGATGTTGGAAAAGTTGTCCCAGAGCAGTGGATGCTATGGGAGAAACTGTCCCGGAGCAATGGCTGATATGGGAGAAGCTGTCCCAGAGCAGTGGCTGATGTGGGAGAAGCTGTCCTGGAGCAACGGCCGATGTCGGAAGCCGTCTCGGAGAAGTTGCTGATGCTGGAGAAGCTGTCCCGGAGCAGTGGATAACGTGGGAGAAGCTGTCCCGGATCAGTGGCTGATGTGGGAGAAGCTGTCCTGTAGCTGCGGCTGATGTAGGAAACTGTCCCGGAGCAGTGGGCGATGTAGGAGAATCTGTCCCGGAGCAATGGCCGATGTTGGAAGCAGTCTCGGAGCAGTAGCTGATGCTGGAGGAGCTGTCCCCACGCAGCGGCTGATATGAGAGAAGCTGTCCCGGAGCAGATGCTGATGTGGGAGAATCTGTCCCAGAGCAGTGGCTGATGCTGGAGAAGCTGTCCCAGAGGTGTGGATGCTATGGGAGAAACTGTTGCGAAGCAGTGGCTGATACAGGAGAAGCTGTCCCAGAGCACTGGGCGATGCGGGAGAAGCTGTCCCGGAGCAGTGGGTGATGCGGGAGAAGCTGTCCCAGATCAGTGGATAACGTGGGAGAAGCTGTCCCAGAGCAGTGGCTGTTGTTGGAGAAGCAGTCCCGGAGAAGTGGGTGATACGGGAGAAGCTGTCCCGGAGCAGTGGATGATGTTGGAGAAACTGTCAGAGAGCAGTGGCTGATGCGGGAGAAGCTGTCCCAGAGCAGTGGGTGATGTGGTACAAGCTGTCCCGGAGCATTGGCTGATGAACGAGAAGCTGTCCCGGAGCAGTGGGTGATGCGGGAGAAGCTGTCCCGGAGCAGTGGTGATGTGGGTGGTGTTGTTCCAGAATAGTGCTGATGTGGGAGAAATTTTCCCGGAGCAGTGGGTGATGTGGGAGAAGCTGTCCCGGAGCAGTGGGTGATGTGGGAGGAGCTGTCCCGGAGCAGTGACTGATATGGGAGGTGTTGTTCCCGAATAGTGGCTGATGTGGGATAGATTGTCCCGGAGCAGTGGGTGATGTGGAGAAGCTGTCCCGGAGCAGTGGGTGATGTGGGAGAAGCTGTCCCGGAGCAGTGGTGATGTGGGTGGTGTTGTTCCAGAATAGTGCTGATGTGGGAGAAATTTTCCCGGAGCAGTGCTGATGTGGGAGCAGCTATCCTGGAGCAGTGGGTGATGCGGGAGAAGCTGTCCCGGAGCAGTGGCTGATGCGGGATAAACTGTCCCGGAGAAGTGGGTGATATGGGAGAAGCTGTCCCGGAGCAGTGCTGATGTGGGAGAAGCTGTCCCGGAGCAGTGGATGATGTTGGAGAAGCTGTCCCAGAGCATTGGCTGATGAAGGAGAAGCTGTCCCGGAGCAGTGGGAGATGCGGGAGAAGCTGTCCCGAAGCAATGGCTGATGTGGGAGAAGTTGTCCCGGAGCAATGGCCGATGTTGGAAGCAGTCTCGGAGCAGTTGCTGATGCTGGAGGATCTGTCCTGGCGCAGTGGTTGATGTTTGAGAAACTGTCCTGGAGCAGTGGTTGATACGGGAGAAACTGTCCCGGAGCAGTGGTTGATACGGGAGAAACTGTCCCGGAGCAGTGGGTGATGCGGGAGAAGCTGTCCTGGAGCAAACAATGATGTGGGAGAAGCTGTCCCAGAGCAGTGGATAACGTGGGAGAAGCTGTCCCGGAGCAGTGGCTGATGTAGGAGAAACTGTCCTGGAGCAGTGGGTGATACGGGAGAAGCTGTCCCGGAGCCTTGGATGCTATGGGGGAAATTGTCCCGGAGCAGTGGATGATACAGGAGAAGCTGTTCCAGAGCAGTGGCCGATGTTGGAAAAGTTGTCCCGGTGCAGTGGATGCTATGGGAGAAACTGTCCCGGCGCAATGGCTGATACGGGAGAAGCTGTCCCAGAGCAGTGGCTGATGTGGGAGAAGCTGTCCCGGAGCAGTGGATAACGTGGGAGAAGCTGTCCCGGATCAGTAGCTGATGTGGGAGGAGCTGTCTCGTAGCTGCGCCTGATGTAGGAAGCTGTCCCGGAGCAGTGGGCGATGTCGGAAGCAGTCTCGGAGCAGTAGCTGATGCTGGAGGAGCTGTCCCGTGCAGCTGCTGATATGAGAGAAGCTGTCCCAGATCAATGGATAACGTGGGAGAAGCTGTCCCAGAATAGTGGCTGTTGTTGGAGAAGCCGTCCCGGAGAAGTGGGTGATACGGGAGAAGCTGTCCCAGAGCAGTGGCTGATGTGGGAGAATCTGTCCCAGAGCAGTGGCTGATGTTGGAGAAGCTATCCCAGAGGCGTGGATGCTATGGGAGAAACTGTTGCGAAGCTGTGGCTGATACAGGAGAAGCTGTCCCAGAGCAGTGGGCGATGCGGGAGAAGCTGTCCCGGAGCAGTGGGTGGTGTGGGAAAAGCTGTCCCAAATCAGTGGATAATGTGGGAGAAGCTGTCCCAGAGCAGTGGCTGTTGTTGGAGAAGCTGTCCCGGAGCCTTGGATGCTATGGGAGAAATTGTCCCGGAGCAGTGGATGATACAGGAGAAGCTGTCCCAGAGCAGTGGCTGATGTGGGAGAAGCTGTCCCGGAGCAGTGGCTGATGTTGGAAAAGTTGGCCCGGAGCAGTGGATGCTATGGGAGAAACTGTCCCGGAGCAATGGCTGATATGGGAGAAGCTGTCCCAGAGCAGTGGCTGATGTGGGAGAAGCTGTCCTGGAGCAACGGCTGATGTCGGAAGCAGTCTCGGAGCAGTAGCTGATGCTGGACGAGCTGTCCCCGCGCAGCGGCTGATATGGGAGAATCTGTCCCAGAGCTGTGGCTGATGTTGGAGAAGCTGTCCCAGAGGCGTGGATGCTATGGGAGAAACTGTTGCGAAGCAGTGACTGATACAGGAGAAGCTGTCCCAGAGCAGTGCGTGATGCGGGAGAAGCTGTCCCAGAGCAGTGGGCGATGCGGGAGAAGCTGTCCCGGAGCAGTGGGTGATGTGGGAGAAGCTGTCCCAGATCAGTGGATAACGTGGGAGAAGCTGTCCCAGAGCAGTGGCTGTTGTTGGAGAAGCTGTCCCGGAGCATTGGATGCTATGGGAGAAATTGTCCCGGAGCAGTGGGTGATCCAGGAGAAGCTGTCCCGGAGCAATGGCTGATACGGGAGAGGCTATCCCGGAACAGTGGCTGATGCGGGAGAAGCTGTCCCGGAGCAATGGTAGATGTGGGAAAAGCTGTCCCAGAGCAATGGCTGATGTGGGAGAAGCTGTCCCAGAGCAACGTCCGTTGTCGGAAGCCATCTCGGTGCAGTTGCTGATGGAGGAGAATCTGTCCCAGTGCAGTGTCTGAATAAGGAAGCAATCTCGGAGCAGTGGCTGATGTGGTAGTTGCTGTCCCGGAGTAGTGGCTGATGTAGGAAGCTATCCCGGAGCAGTGGCTGATGTGGGAGAAGCTGCCCGGAGCAGTGAATGCTACAGGAGAAACTGTCCCGGAGCAGTGGCTGATGTGGTAGTTGCTGTCCCGGAGTAGTGGCTGACGTAGGAAGCTATCCCGGAGCAGTGGCTGATGTGGGCGATGCTGTCCCATTGCATTGGCTGATGTGGGAGAAGCTATCCCGGAGCAGTGGCTGATGTGGGAGAAGCTATCCCGGAGCAGTGGTAATGCGGGAGAAGCTGACCTGGAGCAGTGAATGATGTGGCAGAAGCTGTCTGGGCAGTGTCTGATGTGGGAAGCATTCCCGGAGCAGTGGGTGATGCGGGACAAGCTGTCTTGGAGCAAAGGATGATGTGGGAGAAGCTGTCCTGGAGCTGTGGCTGATACGGGAGAAGCTGTCCCGGAGCAGTGACTGATGTGGGAGAAACTGTCCCAGAGCAGTGGCTGATGTCAGAGAGGCTGTCCTGCAGCAATGGATGACGAGGGAAAAGCTGTTCCGGAGCAGTGGATGATGTGGGAGAAGCGGTCCCGGACCTGTGAGTGATGTGGGAGAAGCTGTCCGGAGCAGTGGGTGATGTAGGAGAAGCTGTCCGGCAGCAATGGATGATCTGGGAGAAGCTGCCCCGGAACAGTAGCTGATGTGGGAGAAGCTGTCCTGGAGCAGTGGATAACGTGGGAGAAGCTGTCCCGGATCAGTGGCTGATGTGGGAGAAGCTGTCCGTAGCTGCGGCTGATGTAGGAAGCTGTCCCGGAGCAGTGGCTGATGTAGGAGAAGCTGTCCCGGAGTAATGGCCGACGTAGCAGAAGCTGTCCCGGAGTAATGGCCGATGTCGGAAGCAGTCTCGGAGCAGTAGCTGATGCTGGAGGAGCTGTCCCGGCGTAATGGCTGATGTCAGAGAAACTGTCCCCGCGCAGTGACTGATGTGGGAGAAGCAGTCCCGGAGCAGTGGGTGATGCGGGAGAAACTGTCCTGGAGTAGTGACTGATGTAGGAAAAGCTGTCCCGGAGCAACAGCCGATGTTGGAAGCTGTTGCTGATGTGGGAGAAGCTGTCCCAGATCAGTGGCTGATGTAGGAGAAGCTGTCCTGGAGCTGTGGATGCTATGGGAAAAACTGTCCGGGAGCAGTGGCTGATACGGGAGAGGCTGTCCCGGAGTAGTGGGTGATGCGGCAGAAGCTGTCCCGGAGTAATGAATGCAATGGGAGAAACTGATCCGGAGCCGTGGCTGATGTAGGAGAAGCTGTCCCGGAGCCGTGGATTCAATGGAAGAAGCTGTCCCGGAGCAGTGACTGATGTTGAAGAAGCTGTCCCGGAGCAGTGGCTGATGTGGGAGAAGCTGTCCCGTAGCATCGGCAGATGTAGGAAGCTGTCCCGGAGCAGTGGATGATGTGCGAGAAGTTGTCCCGGAGCTGTGGCTGATATGGGAGGAGCTGTTCCAGTGCAGTGTCTGATGTAGGAGAAGCTGTCCCGGAGCAGTGGCTGATGTGGGAGAAACTGTGCTGGAGCAGTGGATGATGTCGGAGAACGTGTCCCGGAGCAGTGACCAATGTGGGAGAGACTGTCCATGAGCAGTGGCGGATGTTGGAAGCAGTCCTGGAGCAGTGGCTGATGTGATTGAAGCTGTCCCGAAAGAGTGGGTGTTTGGGGAGAAGCTGTCCCGAAGCAGTTCATGATGTAGGAAGCAATCTCGGGCTGAAACGGGAGAAGGTGTCCTGTAGCATTGGCTGATGTGGGAGAAGCTGTCTCGCAGCAGCGGGTGATGTTGGAGAAGCTGTCCCAGAGCAATGGCTGATGTGGGAGAAGCTGTCCCAGAGCAACGGCCGTTATCGGAAGCCATCTCGGTGCAGTTGCTGATGGAGGAGAGTCTGTCCCAGTGCAGTGTCTGAATAAGGAAGCAATCTCGGAGCAGTGGCTGATGTGGTAGTTGCTGTCCCGGAGTAGTGGCTGACGTAGGAAGCTATCCCGGAGCAGTGGCTGATGTGGGCGATGCTGTCCCATTGCATTGGCTGATGTGGGAGAAGCTGTCCCGGAGCAGCGGCTGATGTAGGAAGCTATCCCGGAGCAGTGGCTGATGTGGGAGAAGCTATCCCGGAGCAGTGGTAATGCGGGAGAAGCTGACCTGGAGCAGTGAATGATGTGGCAGAAGCTGTCTGGGCAGTGTCTGATGTGGGAAGCATTCCCGGAGCAGTGGGTGATGCGGGACAAGCTGTCCTGGAGCAAAGGATGATGTGGGAGAAGCTGTCCTGGAGCTGTGGCTGATACGGGAGAAGCTGTCCCGGAGCAGTGACTGATGTGGGAGAAACTGTGCTGGAGCAGTGGATGATGTCGGAGAACGTGTCCCGGAGCAGTGACCAATGTGGGAGAGACTGTCCATGAGCAGTGGCGGATGTTGGAAGCAGTCCTGGAGCAGTGGCTGATGTGATTGAAGCTGTCCCGAAAGAGTGGGTGTTTGGGGAGAAGCTGTCCCGAAGCAGTTCATGATGTAGGAAGCAATCTCGGGCTGAAACGGGAGAAGGTGTCCTGTAGCATTGGCTGATGTGGGAGAAGCTGTCTCGCAGCAGCGGGTGATGTTGGAGAAGCTGTCCCAGAGCAATGGCTGATGTGGGAGAAGCTGTCCCAGAGCAACGGCCGTTGTCGGAAGCCATCTCGGTGCAGTTGCTGATGGAGGAGAGTCTGTCCCAGTGCAGTGTCTGAATAAGGAAGCAATCTCGGAGCAGTGGCTGATGTGGTAGTTGCTGTCCCGGAGTAGTGGCTGATGTAGGAAGCTATCCCGGAGCAGTGGCTGATGTGGGAGAAGCTGCCCGGAGCAGTGAATGCTACAGGAGAAACTGTCCCGGAGCAGTGGCTGATGTGGTAGTTGCTGTCCCGGAGTAGTGGCTGACGTAGGAAGCTATCCCGGAGCAGTGGCTGATGTGGGCGATGCTGTCCCATTGCATTGGCTGATGTGGGAGAAGCTGTCCCGGAGCAGCGGCTGATGTAGGAAGCTATCCCGGAGCAGTGGCTGATGTGGGAGAAGCTATCCCGGAGCAGTGGTAATGCGGGAGAAGCTGACCTGGAGCAGTGAATGATGTGGCAGAAGCTGTCTGGGCAGTGTCTGATGTGGGAAGCATTCCCGGAGCAGTGGGTGATGCGGGAGAAGCTGTCCTGGAGCAAAGGATGATGTGGGAGAAGCTGTCCTGGAGCTGTGGCTGATACGGGAGAAACTGTCCCAGAGCAGTGGCTGATGTCAGAGAGGCTGTCCTGCAGCAATGGATGACGAGGGAAAAGCTGTTCCGGAGCAGTGGATGATGTGGGAGAAGCAGTCCCGGACCTGTGAGTGATGTGGGAGAAGCTGTCCGGAGCAGTGGGTGATGTAGGAGAAGCTGTCCGGCAGCAATGGATGATCTGGGAGAAGCTGCCCCGGAACAGTGGCGGTGTGGGAGAAGTTGTCCCGGTGCAGTAGCTGATGTGGGAGAAGCTGTCCGTAGCTGCGGCTGATGTAGGAAGCTGTCCCGGAGCAGTGGGCGATGTAGGAGAAGCTGTCCCGGAGCAGTGGGTGATGCGGGAGAAACTGTCCTGGAGTAGTGACTGATGTAGGAAAAGCTGTCCCGGAGCAACAGCCGATGTCGGAAGCTGTTGCTGATGTGGGAGAAGCTGTCCCAGATCAGTGGCTGATGTAGGAGAAGCTGTCCTGGAGCTGTGGATGCTATGGGAAAAACTGTCCGGGAGCAGTGGCTGATACGGGAGAGGCTGTCCCGGAGTAGTGGGTGATGCGGCAGAAGCTGTCCCGGAGTAATGAATGCAATGGGAGAAACTGATCCGGAGCCGTGGCTGATGTAGGAGAAGCTGTCCCGGAGCAGTGGATGCAATGGAAGAAACTGTCCCGGAGCAGTGACTGATGTTGAAGAAGTTGTCCCGGAGCAGTGGCTGATGTGGGAGAAGCTGTCCCGGAGCAGTGGCTGATGTGGGAGAAGCTGTCCCGTAGCATCGGCTGATGTAGGAAGCTGTCCCGGAGCAGTGGCTGATGTGGGAGAAACTGTGCTGGAGCAGTGGATGATGTCGGAGAACGTGTCCCGGAGCAGTGACCAATGTGGGAGAGACTGTCCATGAGCAGTGGCGGATGTTGGAAGCAGTCCTGGAGCAGTGGCTGATGTGATTGAAGCTGTCCCGAAAGAGTGGGTGTTTGGGGAGAAGCTGTCCCGAAGCAGTTCATGATGTAGGAAGCAATCTCGGGCTGAAACGGGAGAAGGTGTCCTGTAGCATTGGCTGATGTGGGAGAAGCTGTCTCGCAGCAGCGGGTGATGTTGGAGAAGCTGTCCCGAAGCAGTGGCTGATGTGGGAGATGCTGTCCCGTAGAAGTGGCCGATTTGGGAGTAGTTGCCCCGGAGCAGTGGCCGATGCGGGAGAACCTGTCCTGGAGCAGTGGCTGATGTGGGAGGAGCTGTCCTGGAGGAGTGTATGTTGAGGGAAAATCTGTCCCGGAGCAGTGGCTGATGCGGGAGAGAATGTCCCAGAGCAGTGGGTTATGTAAGAAGCAATCTCGGAACAGTGGCTGATACGGGAGAAGGTATCCTATAGCATTGGCTGATGGGGGAGAAGCTGTCTCGCAGCAGCAGGTGATGTGGGAGGAGCTGCCCCGGAGCAGTGGCTGATGTGGGAGATGCTGTCCCGTAGAAGTGGCCGATTTGAGAGTAGTTGCCCCAGAGCAGTGGCTGATGTGGGACAAGCTGTCCCGGAGCAGTGGCTGATGAGGGAGAAGCTGTCCCGCAGCAGTGGATTATGTGGGAGAAGCTGTCCCGGAGCAGTGGCTGATGCGGGAGAAGCTGTCCCGAAGCAGAGGCTGGTACGGGAGAAAATGTCCCGGAGCAGTGGTTGATGCGGTAGAAGCTGTCCCGGAGCACTGTCTGATGTGGGATGCAGACCTGGAGCAGTGGCTGATATGGGAGACTTTATCCCATAGCAGTGGCTGTTGTAGGAGAAGCTGTCCCAGAGTCCCTGAGCAGAGGGTGATGCAGGAGAAGCTGTCCCTGAGCAGTGACTGATGTGGGAGATGCTGTCCCGCAGGAGTGGCCTTTCTGGGAGTAGCTGCCCCGGAGCAGTGGCTGATGTGGGAGAAGGTGTTCCGGAGCAGTGGCTGATGTGGGAGAAGGAGTCCCAGAACTGTAGCTGATACGGGAGAAGCTGTCCCGCCGCAGTGGATTATGTGGGAGAAGCTGTCCCGGAGCAGTGGCTGATGTAGGAAGCAGTCTCGGAGCAGTGGCTGATGCGGGAAGCAGACTGGAGCAGTGGCTGATGCAGGAGAAGTTGTCCCAGAGCAGAGGATGATATGGGAGTAGCTGTTCCCGTGCAGTGGCTGATGTGGGAGAAGCTGTCCAAGAACAGTGGGTGACATGGGAGAAGCTGTCCCAGAACAGAGGGAGAAATGGGAGAAGCTGTCCCAGAGCAGTGGCTGATGCGGGAGAAGCTATCCTGGAGCAGTGGGTGACGTGGGAGAAGCTGTCCCAAGAGCAGTGGCTAATGGGGCAGAAGCTGTCCCAGAGCAGTGGCTGATGAGGGAGAAGCTATCCTGGAGCAGTGGGTGACGTGGGAGAAGCTGTCCCAAGAGCAGTGGCTGATGAGGGAGAAGCTGTCCCAGAGCAGTCGCTGATGTGGGAGAAGCTGTCCTGGAGCGTTGGCTGATGTGGGAGACGCTGTCCCGGAGCAGTGGCTGATGTGGGAGAAACTGTCCTGGAGGAGTGGATGTTGAGGGAAAAGGTGTCCCGGAGCAGTGGCTGATGTGGGAGAAGCTGTCAAGGACCAGTGGCTGATTGGGGAGAGGCTGTCCCGGAGCAGTGGCTGGTGCGGGAGAAGCTGTCTCAGAGCAGTGGCTGATGTGGGAGACACTGTCCTGGATCAGTGGATCATGTAGGAAGCTGTCCCGGAGCAGTGGCTGGTGTGGGAGAAGCAGTCCCAGAGCAGTGGCTGTTCCAGGAGAAGCTGTCTGGGAGCAGAGGCTGACGTAGGAAGCAGTCTCGGAGCAGTGGCTGATGTGGGAGAAGCTGTCCTGGAGCAGTGACTGTTGCGGGAGAGGCTTTTCCGGAGCTGTGACTGATGTGGGAGAAGCTGTCCTGGAGCGTTGGCTGATGTGGGAGACGCTGTCCCGGAGCAGTGGCTGATGTGGGAGAAACTGTCCTGGAGGAGTGGATGTTGAGGGAAAAGGTGCCCCGGAGCAGTGGCTGATGTGGGAGAAGCTGTCAAGGAACAGTGGCTGTTTTGGGAGAGGCTGTCCCAGAGCAGTGGCTGGTACGGGAGAAGCTGTCTCAGAGCAGTGGCTGATGTGGGAGACGCTGTTCCGGGGCAGTAGCTGATGTGGGAGAAGTTGTCACGGAGCAGTGGCTGATGCGGGACAAGCTGTCAAGGAACAGTGGCTGTTTTGGGAGAGGCTGTCCCAGAGCAGTGGCTGGTACGGGAGAAGCTGTCTCAGAGCAGTGGCTGATGTGGGAGACGCTGTTCCGGGGCAGTAGCTGATGTGGGAGAAGTTGTCACGGAGCAGTGGCTGATGCGGGACAAGCTGTTCCGGAGCAGTGGCTGATGAGGGAGGAGGTGGCCCGGAGCAGAGGCTGAATTGGGAGAAGCTGTCTCAGAGTAGTGGCTGATGTGGGAGAAGGTGTCCCGGAGCAGTGGCTGATGTGGGAGAAGCACTCCCAGAGCAGTGGCTGTTCCAGGAGAAGCTGTCTTGGAGCAGTGGCTGACGTAGGAAGTGGTCTCAGAGCAGTGGCAGATGCGGAAGAAGCTGTCGTGGAGCACTGGCTGATACGGGAGAAGATGTCCCAGAGCAGTGGCTGATGTGGGAGAAGCTGTCCTGGATCAGAGGATCATGTAGGAAGCTGTCCCGGAGCTGTCGCTGATGTGGGAGAAGCTGTCCCGGAGCAGTCACTGATTTGGGAGAAGCTGTCCCGGAGCAGTGGCTGATGTGGAAAGCAGTCGCAGAGCAGTGGCCGATGTGGGAGAACCTGTCCTGGAGCAGTTGCCGATGTGGGAGAAGCTGTCCCGGAGCAGTGGCTGATATGGGAGAAAGTGTCCCGGAGCAGTGGCTGATGTGGGAGAAGCTGTCCCGGAGCAGTGGCTGATGTGGGAGAAGCAGTCCCAGAGCAGTGGCTGTTCCAGGAGAAGCTGTCTGGGATCAGAGGCTGACGTAGGAAGTGGTCTCAGAGCAGTGGCTGATGTGGGAGACGCTGTTCCGGGGCAGTAGCTGATGTGGGAGAAGTTGTCACGGAGCAGTGGCTGATGCGGGACAAGCTGTTCCGGAGCAGTGGCTGATGTGGGAGGAGGTGTCCCGGAGCAGAGGCGAATTGGGAGAAGCTGTCTCAGAGCAGTGGCTGATGTAGGAGAAGGTGTCCCGGAGCAGTGGCTGATGTGGGAGTAGCTGTCAAGGAGCAGTGGCTGATTTGGGAGAGGCTGTCCCGGAGCATTGGCTGGTGCGGGAGAAGATATCCTGGAGCAGTGGGTGACGTGGGAGAAGCTGTCCCGGAGCATTGGCTGATCGGGGAGAAGCTGTCCCAGAGCAGTGGCTGATGTAGGAAACAGTCTCGGAGCAGTGGCTGATGCAGGAGAAGCTGTCCTGGAGCACTGGCTGATACGGGAGAAGATGTCCCGGAGCAGTGGCTGATGTGGGAGAAGCTGTCCTGGATCAGTGGATCATGTAGGAAGCTGTCCCGAAGCAGTCGCTGATGTGGGAGAAGCTGTCCCGGAGCAGTCGCTGATGTGGGAGAAGCTGTCCCGGAGCAGTGGCTAATGTGGAAAGCAGTCGCAGAGCAGTGGCCGATGCGGGTGAACCTGTCCTGGCGCAGTGGCTGATGTGGGAGAAGCTGTCCTGGAGCAGTGGCTGATAAGGGAGAAGCGTCCCGGAACAGTGGCTGATGTGGGAGCAGCTGTCCCGGAGCAGTGGCTGATGTGGGAGAAGCAGTCCCAGAGCAGTGGCTGTTCCAGGAGAAGCTGTCTGGGAGCAGAGGCTGACGTAGGAAGTGGTCTCAGAGCAGTGGCTGATGTGGGAGAAGCTGTCCCAGAGCAGTGGCAGATGCGGGAGAAGCTGTCCTGGATCAGTGGATCATGTAGGAAGCTGTCCCGGAGCAGTCGCTGATGTGGGAGAAGCTGTCCCGGAGCTGTCGCTGATGTGGGAGAAGCTGTCCCGGAGCAGTGGCTAATGTGGAAAGCAGTTGCAGAGCAGTGGCCGATGCGGGAGAACCTGTCCTGGAGCAGTCACTGATGTGGGAGAAGCTGTCCCGGAGCAGTGGATAATGTGGAAAGCAGTCGCGGAGCAGTGGCCGATGCGGGAGAACCTGTCCTGGAGCAGTGGCTGATGTGGGAGAAGCAGTCCCAGTGCAGTGGCTGATACGGGAGAAGCTGTCGGGGAGTAGAGGCTGACGTAGGAAGCAGTCCCAGAGCAGTGGCTGATACGGGAGAAGCTGTCCCGGAGCAGTGGCTGATGTGGGAGAAACTGTCCTGGAGGAGTGGATGTTGAGGGAAAAGGTGCCCCGGAGCAGTGGCTGATGTGGGAGAAGCTGTCAAGGAACAGTGGCTGTTTTGGGAGAGGCTGTCCCAGAGCAGTGGCTGGTACGGGAGAAGCTGTCTCAGAGCAGTGGCTGATGTGGGAGACGCTGTTCCGGGGCAGTAGCTGATGTGGGAGAAGTTGTCACGGAGCAGTGGCTGATGCGGGACAAGCTGTCAAGGAACAGTGGCTGTTTTGGGAGAGGCTGTCCCAGAGCAGTGGCTGGTACGGGAGAAGCTGTCTCAGAGCAGTGGCTGATGTGGGAGACGCTGTTCCGGGGCAGTAGCTGATGTGGGAGAAGTTGTCACGGAGCAGTGGCTGATGCGGGACAAGCTGTTCCGGAGCAGTGGCTGATGAGGGAGGAGGTGGCCCGGAGCAGAGGCTGAATTGGGAGAAGCTGTCTCAGAGTAGTGGCTGATGTGGGAGAAGGTGTCCCGGAGCAGTGGCTGATGTGGGAGAAGCACTCCCAGAGCAGTGGCTGTTCCAGGAGAAGCTGTCTTGGAGCAGTGGCTGACGTAGGAAGTGGTCTCAGAGCAGTGGCAGATGCGGAAGAAGCTGTCGTGGAGCACTGGCTGATACGGGAGAAGATGTCCCAGAGCAGTGGCTGATGTGGGAGAAGCTGTCCTGGATCAGAGGATCATGTAGGAAGCTGTCCCGGAGCTGTCGCTGATGTGGGAGAAGCTGTCCCGGAGCAGTCACTGATTTGGGAGAAGCTGTCCCGGAGCAGTGGCTGATGTGGAAAGCAGTCGCAGAGCAGTGGCCGATGTGGGAGAACCTGTCCTGGAGCAGTTGCCGATGTGGGAGAAGCTGTCCCGGAGCAGTGGCTGATATGGGAGAAAGTGTCCCGGAGCAGTGGCTGATGTGGGAGAAGCTGTCCCGGAGCAGTGGCTGATGTGGGAGAAGCAGTCCCAGAGCAGTGGCTGTTCCAGGAGAAGCTGTCTGGGATCAGAGGCTGACGTAGGAAGTGGTCTCAGAGCAGTGGCTGATGTGGGAGACGCTGTTCCGGGGCAGTAGCTGATGTGGGAGAAGTTGTCACGGAGCAGTGGCTGATGCGGGACAAGCTGTTCCGGAGCAGTGGCTGATGTGGGAGGAGGTGTCCCGGAGCAGAGGCGAATTGGGAGAAGCTGTCTCAGAGCAGTGGCTGATGTAGGAGAAGGTGTCCCGGAGCAGTGGCTGATGTGGGAGTAGCTGTCAAGGAGCAGTGGCTGATTTGGGAGAGGCTGTCCCGGAGCATTGGCTGGTGCGGGAGAAGATATCCTGGAGCAGTGGGTGACGTGGGAGAAGCTGTCCCGGAGCATTGGCTGATCGGGGAGAAGCTGTCCCAGAGCAGTGGCTGATGTAGGAAACAGTCTCGGAGCAGTGGCTGATGCAGGAGAAGCTGTCCTGGAGCACTGGCTGATACGGGAGAAGATGTCCCGGAGCAGTGGCTGATGTGGGAGAAGCTGTCCTGGATCAGTGGATCATGTAGGAAGCTGTCCCGAAGCAGTCGCTGATGTGGGAGAAGCTGTCCCGGAGCAGTCGCTGATGTGGGAGAAGCTGTCCCGGAGCAGTGGCTAATGTGGAAAGCAGTCGCAGAGCAGTGGCCGATGCGGGTGAACCTGTCCTGGCGCAGTGGCTGATGTGGGAGAAGCTGTCCTGGAGCAGTGGCTGATAAGGGAGAAGCGTCCCGGAACAGTGGCTGATGTGGGAGCAGCTGTCCCGGAGCAGTGGCTGATGTGGGAGAAGCAGTCCCAGAGCAGTGGCTGTTCCAGGAGAAGCTGTCTGGGAGCAGAGGCTGACGTAGGAAGTGGTCTCAGAGCAGTGGCTGATGTGGGAGAAGCTGTCCCAGAGCAGTGGCAGATGCGGGAGAAGCTGTCCTGGATCAGTGGATCATGTAGGAAGCTGTCCCGGAGCAGTCGCTGATGTGGGAGAAGCTGTCCCGGAGCTGTCGCTGATGTGGGAGAAGCTGTCCCGGAGCAGTGGCTAATGTGGAAAGCAGTTGCAGAGCAGTGGCCGATGCGGGAGAACCTGTCCTGGAGCAGTCACTGATGTGGGAGAAGCTGTCCCGGAGCAGTGGATAATGTGGAAAGCAGTCGCGGAGCAGTGGCCGATGCGGGAGAACCTGTCCTGGAGCAGTGGCTGATGTGGGAGAAGCAGTCCCAGTGCAGTGGCTGATACGGGAGAAGCTGTCGGGGAGTAGAGGCTGACGTAGGAAGCAGTCCCAGAGCAGTGGCTGATACGGGAGAAGCTGTCCCGGAGCAGTGGCTGATGTGGGAGAAGCTGTCTGGGAGCAGAGGCTGACGTAGGAAGCAGTGGCTGATGTGGGAGAAGCTGTCCTGGAGCAGTGACTGTTGCGGGAGAGGCTTTTCCGGAGCTGTGACTGATGTGGGAGAAGCTGTCCTGGAGCGTTGGCTGATGTGGGACACGCTGTCCCGGAGCAGTGGCTGATGTGGGAGAAGCTGTCAAGGAACAGTGGCTGATTTGGGAGAGGCTGTCCCAGAGCAGTGGCTGGTACGGGAGAAGCTGTCTCAGAGCAGTGGCAGATGTGGGAGACGCTGTTCCGGGGCAGTAGCTGATGTGGGAGAAATTGTCACGGAGCAGTGGCTGATGCGGGACAAGCTGTTCCGGAGCAGTGGCTGATGTGGGAGGAGGTGGCCCGGAGCAGAGGCTGAATTGGGAGAAGCTGTCTCAGAGTAGTGGCTGATGTGGGAGAAGGTGTCCCGGAGCAGTGGCTGATGTGGGAGAAGCAGTCCCCGAGCAGTGGCTGTTCCAGGAGAAGCTGTCTGGGAGCAGAGGCTGACGTAGGAAGTGGTCTCAGAGCAGTGGCTGATGTGGGAGAAGCTGTCCCAGAGCAGTGGCAGATGCGGGAGAAGCTGTCCTGGATCAGTGGATCATGTAGGAAGCTGTCCCGGAGCTGTCGCTGATGTGGGAGAAGCTGTCCCGGAGCTGTCGCTGATGTGGGAGAAGCTGTCCCGGAGCAGTGGCTAATGTGGAAAGCAGTCGCAGAGCAGTGGCTGATGCGGGTGAACCTGTCCTGGAGCAGTGGCTGATGTGGGAGAAGCTGTCCTGGAGCAGTGGCTGATAAGGGACAAGCGTCCCGGAGCAGTGGCTGATGTGGGAGAAGCTGTCCCGGAGCAGTGGCTGATGTGGGAGAAGCAGTCCCAGAGCAGTGGCTGTTCCAGGAGAAGCTGTCTGGGAGCAGAGGCTGACGTAGGAAGTGGTCTCAGAGCAGTGGCTGATGTGGGAGAAGCTGTCCCAGAGCAGTGGCAGATGCGGGAGAAGCTGTCCTGGATCAGTGGATCATGTAGGAAGCTGTCCCGGAGCAGTCGCTGATGTGGGAGAAGCTGTCCCGGAGCAGTGGGTGACGTGGGAGAAGCTGTCCCGGAGCATTGGCTGATCGGGGAGAAGCTGTCCCAGAGCAGTGGCTGATGTAGGAAACAGTCTCGGAGCAGTGGCTGATGCAGGAGAAGCTGTCCTGGAGCACTGGCTGATACGGGAGAAGATGTCCCGGAGCAGTGGCTGATGTGGGAGAAGCTGTCCTGGATCAGTGGATCATGTAGGAAGCTGTCCCGAAGCAGTCGCTGATGTGGGAGAAGCTGTCCCGGAGCAGTCGCTGATGTGGGAGAAGCTGTCCCGGAGCAGTGGCTAATGTGGAAAGCAGTCGCAGAGCAGTGGCCGATGCGGGTGAACCTGTCCTGGCGCAGTGGCTGATGTGGGAGAAGCTGTCCTGGAGCAGTGGCTGATAAGGGAGAAGCGTCCCGGAGCAGTGGCTGATGTGGGAGAAGCTGTCCCGGAGCAGTGGCTGATGTGGGAGAAGCAGTCCCAGAGCAGTGGCTGTTCCAGGAGAAGCTGTCTGGGAGCAGAGGCTGACGTAGGAAGTGGTCTCAGAGCAGTGGCTGATGTGGGAGAAGCTGTCCCAGAGCAGTGGCAGATGCGGGAGAAGCTGTCCTGGATCAGTGGATCATGTAGGAAGCTGTCCCGGAGCAGTCGCTGATGTGGGAGAAGCTGTCCCGGAGCTGTCGCTGATGTGGGAGAAGCTGTCCCGGAGCAGTGGCTAATGTGGAAAGCAGTTGCAGAGCAGTGGCCGATGCGGGAGAACCTGTCCTGGAGCAGTGGCTGATGTGGGAGAAGCTGTCCCGGAGCAGTGGATAATGTGGAAAGCAGTCGCGGAGCAGTGGCCGATGCGGGAGAACCTGTCCTGGAGCAGTGGCTGATGTGGGAGAAGCAGTCCCAGTGCAGTGGCTGATACGGGAGAAGCTGTCGGGGAGTAGAGGCTGACGTAGGAAGCAGTCCCAGAGCAGTGGCTGATATGGGAGAAGCTGTCCCGGAGCAGTGGCTGATGTGGGAGAAGCTGTCCCGGAGCAGAGGCTGATGTGGGAGAAGCAGTCCCAGAGCAGTGGCTCTTCCAGGAGAAGCTGTCTGTTAGTTGAGGCTGACGTAGGAAGCAGTCTCGGAGCAGTGGCTGATGTGGGAGAAGCTGTCCCGGAGCAGTGACTGTTGCGGGAGAGGCTTTTCCTGAGCTGTGACTGATGTGGGAGAAGCTGTCCCGGAGCAGTGACTGTTGCGGGAGAGGCTTTTCCGGAGCTGTGACAGATGTGGGAGAAGCTGTCCTGGAGCGTTGGCTGATGTGGGAGACGCTGTCCCGGAGCAGTGGCTGATGTGGGAGAAACTGTCCTGGAGGAGTGGATGTTGAGGGAAAAGGTGTCCCGGAGCAGTGGCTGATGTGGGAGAAGCTGTCAAGGACCAGTGGCTGATTGGGGAGAGGCTGTCCCGGAGCAGTGGCTGGTGCGGGAGAAGCTGTCTCAGAGCAGTGGCTGATGTGGGAGACACTGTCCTGGATCAGTGGATCATGTAGGAAGCTGTCCCGGAGCAATCGCTGATGTGGGAGAAGCTGTCCCGGAGCAGTCACTAATGTGGAAAGCAGTCGCAGAGCAGTGGCCGATGCGGGAGAACCTGTCCTGGAGCAGTGGCTGATGTGGGAGAAGCTGTCCCGGAGCAGTGGCTGATACGGGAGAAGCTGTCCCGGAGCAGTGGCTGGTGTGGGAGAAGCAGTCCCAGAGCAGTGGCTGTTCCAGGAGAAGCTGTCTGGGAGCAGAGGCTGACGTAGGAAGCAGTCTCGGAGCAGTGGCTGATGTGGGAGAAGCTGTCCTGGAGCAGTGACTGTTGCGGGAGAGGCTTTTCCGGAGCTGTGACTGATGTGGGAGAAGCTGTTCTGGAGCGTTGGCTGATGTGGGTGACGCTGTCCCGGAGCAGTGGCTGATGTGGGAGAAACTGTCCTGGAGGAGTGGATGTTGAGGGAAAAGGTGCCCCGGAGCAGTGGCTGATGTGGGAGAAGCTGTCAAGGAACAGTGGCTGATTTGGGAGAGGCTGTCCCAGAGCAGTGGCTGGTACGGGAGAAGCTGTCTCAGAGCAGTGGCTGATGTGGGAGACGCTGTTCCGGGGCAGTAGCTGATGTGGGAGAAGTTGTCACGGAGCAGTGGCTGATGCAGGACAAGCTGTTCCGGAGCAGTGGCTGATGTGGGAGGAGGTGGCCCGGAGCAGAGGCTGAATTGGGAGAAGCTGTCTCAGAGTAGTGGCTGATGTGGGAGAAGGTGTCCCGGAGCAGTGGCTGATGTGGGAGAAGCACTCCCAGAGCAGTGGCTGTTCCAGGAGAAGCTGTCTTGGAGCAGTGGCTGACGTAGGAAGTGGTCTCAGAGCAGTGGCAGATGCGGGAGAAGCTGTCGTGGAGCACTGGCTGATACGGGAGAAGATGTCCTGGAGCAGTGGCTGATGTGGGAGAAGCTGTCCTGGATCAGTGGATCATGTAGGAAGCTGTCCCGGAGCAGTCACTGATGTGGGAGAAGCTGTCCCGGAGCAGTGGCTGATGTGGAAAGCAGTCGCAGAGCAGTGGCCGATGTGGGAGAACCTGTCCTGGAGCAGTTGCTGATGTGGGAGAAGCTGTCCCGGAGCAGTGGCTGATATGGGAGAAGCTGTCCCGGAGCAGTGGCTGATGTGGGAGAAGCTGTCCCGGAGCAGTGGCTGATGTGGGAGAAGCTGTCCCAGAGCAGTGGCAGATGCGGGAGAAGCTGTCCTGGATCAGTGGATCATATAGGAAGCTGTCCCGGAGCAGTCGCTGATGTGGGAGAAGCTGTCCCGGAGCTGTCGCTGATGTGGGAGAAGCTGTCCCGGAGCAGTGGCTAATGTGGGAGAAGCTGTCCTGGAGCAGTGGCTAATGTGGAAAGCAGTCGCGGAGCAGTGGCCGATGCGGGAGAACCTGTCCTGGAGCAGTGGCTGATGTGGGAGAAGCAGTCCCGGAGCAGTGGCTGATACGGGATAAGCTGTCGGGGAGTAGAGGCTGACGTAGGAAGCTGTCCCGGAGCAGTGGCTGATACGGGAGAACCTGTCCCGGAGCAGAGGCTGATGTGGGAGAAGCTGTCCCGGAGCAGTGGCTGATGTGGGAGAAGCAGTCCCAGAGCAGTGACTGTTGCGGGAGAGGCTTTTCCGGAGCTGTGACTGATGTGGGAGAAGCTGTCCTGGAGCGTTGGCTGATGTGGGTGACGCTGTCCCGGAGCAGTGGCTGATGCAGGAGAAGCTGTCCTGGAGCAGTGGCTGATGTGGGAGAAATTGTCCTGAGGAGTGGATGTTGAGGGAAAAGGTGTCCCGGAGCAGTGGCTGATGTGGGAGAAGCTGTCAAGGAAGAGTGGCTGATTTGGGAGAGGCTGTCCCGGAGCAGTGACTGGTACGGGAGAAGCTGTCTCAGAGCAATGGCTGATGTGGGAGACGCTGTTCCGGGGCCGTAGCTGATGTGGGAGAAGTTGTCACGGAGCAGTGGCTGATGTAGGAAACACTCTCGGAGCAGTGGCTGATGCAGGAGAAGCTGTCCTGGAGCACTGGCTGATACGGGAGAAGATGTCCCGGAGCAGTGGCTGATGTGGGAGACGCTGTCCCGGAGCAGTGGCTGATGTGGGAGAAACTGTCCTGGAGGAGTGGATGTTGAGGGAAAAGGTGTCCCGGAGCAGTGGCTGGTGCGGGAGAAGCTGTCTCAGAGCAGTGGCTGATGTGGGAGAAGCTGTCCCGGAGCAGTGGCTGATGTTCGAAAAGCTGTCCCGGAGCAGTGGCTGATGTGGGAGAAGCAGTCCCAGAGCAGTGGCTGTTCCAGGAGAAGCTGTCTGGGAGCTGAGGCTGACGTAGGAAGCAGTCTCGGAGCAGTGGCTGATGTGGGAGAAGCAGTCCCCGAGCAGTGGCTGTTCCAGGAGAAGCTGTCTGGGAGCAGAGGCTGACGTAGGAAGTGGTCTCAGAGCAGTGGCTGATGTGGGAGAAGCTGTCAAGGAACAGTGGCTGATTTGGGAGAGGCTGTCCCGGAGCAGTGGCTGGTACGGGAGAAGCTGTCTCAGAGCAGTGGCTGATGTGGGAGACGCTGTTCCGGGGCAGTAGCTGATGTGGGAGAAGTTGTCACGGAGCAGTGGCTGATGCGGGACAAGCTGTTCCAGAGCAGTGGCTGATGTGGGAGTAGCTGTCAAGCAGCAGTGGCTGATTTGGGAGAGGCTGTCCCGGAGCAGTGGCTGATGCTGGAGAAGCTGTTCCGGAGCATTGGCTGGTGCGGGAGAAGCTATCCTGGAGCAGTGGGTGACGTGGGAGAAGCTGTCCCGGAGCATTGGCTGATCGGGGAGAAGCTGTCCCAGAGCAGTGGCTGATGTAGGAAACAGTCTCGGAGCAGTGGGTGATGCTGGAGAAGCTGTCCTGGAGCACTGGCTGATACGGGAGAAGATGTCCCGGAGCAGTGGCTGATGTGGGAGAAGCTGTCCTGGATCAGTGGATCATGTAGGAAGCTGTCCCGGAGCAGTCGCTGATGTGGGAGAAGCTGTCCCGGAGCAGTGGCTAATGTGGAAAGCAGTCGCAGAGCAGTGGCCGATGCTGGTGAACCTGTCCTGGAGCAGTGGCTGATACGGAAGAAGCTGTCCAGGAGCAGTAGCTGATGTGGGAGAAGCAGTCCCAGAGCAGTGGCTGTTCCAGGAGAAGCTGTCTGGGAGCAGAGGCTGACGTAGGAAGTGGTCTCAGAGCAGTGGCTGATGTGGGAGAAGCTGTCCCAGAGCAGTGGCAGATGCAGGAGAAGCTGTCCTGGATCAGTGGATCATGTAGGAAGCTGTCCCGGAGCAATGGCTGATGTGGAAAGCAGTCGCAGAGCAATGGCCGATGCGGGAGAACCTGTCCTGGAGCAGTAGCTGATGTGGGAGAAGCTGTCCCGGAGCAGTGGCTGATGTGGGAGAAGCAGTCCCAGAGCAGTGACTGTTGCGGGAGAGGCTTTTCCGTAGCTGTGACTGATGTGGGAGAAGCTGTCCTGGAGCGTTGGCTGATGTGGGTGACGCTGTCCCGGAGCAGTGGCTGATGCAGGAGAAGCTGTCCTGGAGCAGTGGCTGATGTGGGAGAAACTGTCCTGAGGAGTGGATGTTGAGGGAAAAGGTGTCCCGGAGCAGTGGCTGATGTGGGAGAAGCTGTCAAGGAAGAGTGGCTGATTTGGGAGAGGCTGTCCCGGAGCAGTGACTGGTACGGGAGAAGCTGTCTCAGAGCAATGGCTGGTGTGGGAGACGCTGTTCCGGGGCCGTAGCTGATGTGGGAGAAGTTGTCACGGAGCAGTGGCTGATGTAGGAAACACTCTCGGAGCAGTGGCTGATGCAGGAGAAGCTGTCCTGGAGCACTGGCTGATACGGGAGAAGGTGTCCCGGAGCAGTGGCTGATGTGGGAGACGCTGTCCCGGAGCAGTGGCTGATGTGGGAGAAACTGTCCGGGAGGAGTGGATGTTGAGGGAAAAGGTGTCCCGGAGCAGTGGCTGATGTGGGAGACGCTGTCCCGGAGCAGTGGCTGATGTGGGAGAAACTGTCCTGGAGGAGTGGATGTTGAGGGAAAAGGTGCCCCGGAGCAGTGGCTGATGTGGGAGAAGCTGTCAAGGAACAGTGGCTGATTGGGGAGAGGCTGTCCCGGAGCAGTGGCTGGTGCGGGAGAAGCTGTCTCAGAGCAGTGGCTGATGTGGGAGACACTGTCCTGGATCAGTGGATCATGTAGGAAGCTGTCCCGGAGCAGTCGCTGATGTGGGAGAAGCTGTCCCGGATCAGTCACTAATGTGGAAAGCAGTCGCAGAGCAGTGGCCGATGCGGGAGAACCTGTCCTGGAGCAGTGGCTGATGTGGGAGAAGCTGTCCCGGAGCAGTGGCTGATACGGGAGAAGCTGTCCCGGAGCAGTGGCTGGTGTGGGAGAAGCTGTCCCGGAGCAGTGGCTGATGTGGGAGAAGCTGTCCCAGAGCAGTGGCTGTTCCAGGAGAAGCTGTCTGGGAGCAGAGGCTGACGTAGGAAGCAGTCTAGTAGCAGTGGCAGATGTGGAAGAAGCTGTCCCAGAGCAGTGGCAGATGCGAGAGAAGCTGTCCTGGATCAGTGGATCATGTAGGAAGCTGTCCCGGAGCAGTCGATGATGTGGGAGAACCTGTCCTGGAGCAATGGCTGATGTGGGAGAAGCAGTCCCAGAGCAGTGGCTGATACGGGAGGAGCTGTCCCGGAGCAGTGGCTGATGTGGGAGAAGCAGTCCCGGAGCAGTGGCTGATATGGGAGAAGCTGTCCCAGAGCAGTGGCTGTTCCAGGAGAAGCTGTCTGTTAGTATAGGCTGACGTAGGAAGCAGTCTCGGAGCAGTGGCTGATGTGGGAGACGCTGTCAAGGAATAGTGGCTGATTTGGGAGAGGCTGTCCCGGAGCAGTGACTGGTACGGGAGAAGCTGTCTCAGAGCAATGGCTGATGTGGGAGATGCTGTTCCGGGGCCGTAGCTGATGTGGGAGAAGTTGTCACGGAGCAGTGGCTGATGCGGGACAAGCTGTCCTGGAGCACTGGCTGATACGGGAGAAGATGTCCCGGAGCAGTGGCTGATACGGGAGAAGCTGTCCCGGAGCGTTGGCTGATGTGGGAGACGCTGTCCCGGAGCAGTGGCTGATGTGGGAGAAACTGTCCTGGAGGAGTGGATGTTGAGGGAAAAGGTGCCCCGGAGCAGTGGCTGATGTGGGAGAAGCTGTCAAGGAACAGTGGCTGATTTGGGAGAGGCTGTCCCGGAGCAGTGGCTGGTACGGGAGAAGCTGTCTCAGAGCAGTGGCTGATGTGGGAGACACTGTTCCGGGGCAGTAGCTGATGTGAGAGAAGTTGTCACGGAGCAGTGGCTGATGCGGGACAAGCTGTTCCGGAGCAGTGGCTGATGTGGGAGGAGGTGTCCCGGAGCAGAGGCTGAATTGGGAGAAGCTGTCTCAGAGTAGTGGCTGATGTGGGAGAAGCTGTCCCGGAGCAGTGGCTGATGTGGGAGAAGCACTCCCAGAGCAGTGGCTGTTCCAGGAGAAGCTGTCTTGGAGCAGTGGCTGACGTAGGAAGTGGGAGAGGCTTTTCCGGAGCTGTGACTGATGTGGGAGAAGCTGTCCTGGAGCGTTGGCTGATGAGGGTGAAGCTGTCCCGGAGCAGTGACTGATGTAGGAAATACTTTCGGAGCAGTGGCTGATGCAGGAGAAGCTGTCCTGGAGCACTGGCTGATACGGTAGAAGATGTCCCGGAGCAATGGCTGATGTGGGAGACGCTGTCCCGGAGCAGTGGCTGATGTGGGAGAAACTGTCCTGGAGGAGTGGATGTTGAGGGAAAAGGTGTCCCGGAGCAGTGGCTGATGTGGGAGACGCTGTCAAGGAATAGTGGCTGATTTGGGAGAGGCTGTCCCGGAGCAGTGACTGGTACGGGAGAAGCTGTCTCAGAGCAATGGCTGATGTGGGAGATGCTGTTCCGGGGCCGTAGCTGATGTGGGAGAAGTTGTCACGGAGCAGTGGCTGATGCGGGACAAGCTGTCCTGGAGCACTGGCTGATACGGGAGAAGATGTCCCGGAGCAGTGGCTGATACGGGAGAAGCTGTCCTGGAGCGTTGGCTGATGTGGGAGACGCTGTCCCGGAGCAGTGGCTGATGTGGGAGAAGCTGTCAAGGAACAGTGGCTGATGTGGGAGAAGCAGTCCCAGAGCAGTGGCTGTTCCAGGAGAAGCTGTCTGGGAGTAGAGGCTGACGTAGGAAGCAGTCTCGGAGCAGTCGCTGATGTGGGAGAAGCTGTCCTGGAGCGTTGGCTGATGTGGGAGACGCTGTCCCGGAGCAGTGGCTGATGTGGGAGAAACTGTCCTGGAGGAGTGGATGTTGAGGGAAAAGGTGTCCTGGAGCAGTGGCTGATGTGGGAGTAGCTGTCAAGGAACAGTGGCTGAGTTGGGAGAGGCTGTCCCGGAGCAGTGGCTGGTACGGGAGAAGCTGTCTCAGAGCAGTGGCTGATGTGGGAGACGCTGTTCCGGGGCAGTAGCTGATGTGGGAGAAGTTGTCACGGAGCAGTGGCTGATGCGGGACAAGCTGTTCTGGAGCAGTGGCTGATGTGGGAGAAGCTGTCCCAGAGCAGTGACTGATGTAGGAGAAGCTGTCCCGGAGCAGTGACTGTTGCCGGAGAGGCTTTTCCGGAGCTGTGACTGATGTGGGAGAAGCTGTCCTGGAGCGTTGGCTGATGTGGGAGACGCTGTTCCAGGGCAGTAGCTGATGTGGGAGAAGTTGTCACGGAGCAGTGGCTGATGCGGGACAAGCTGTTCTGGAGCAGTGGCTGATGTGGGAGGAGGTGTCCCGGAGCAGAGGCTGAATTGGGAGAAGCTGTCCCAGAGCAGTGACTGATGTACGAGAAGGCGTCCCGGAGCAGTGGCTGATCGGAGAGAAGCTGTCCCGGAGCAGTTGCTGATGTAGGAAACAGTCTCGGAGCAGTGGCTGATGCAGGAGAAGCTGTCCCGGAGCAGTCGCTGATGTGGGAGAAGCTGTCTAGCAGCAGTCGCTGATACAGGAGAAGCTGTCCCAGAGCACTGGCTGGTGCGGGAGAAGCTATCCTGGAGTAGTGGGTGACGTGGGAGAAGTTGTCCCGGAGCAGTGGCTGATATGGGAGGAGCTGTTCCAGTGTAGTGGCTGATGTAGAAGAAGCTGTCCCGCAGCAGTGGCTGATGTGGCAGAAAATGTGCCGGAGCAGTGGATGATGTCGGAGAACGTGTCCCAGAGCAGTGACCAATGTGGGAGAGACTGTCCCTGAGCAGTGGCGGATGTGGGAAGCAGTCCTGGAGCAGTGGCTGATGTGATAGAAGCTGTCCCGGAGCAGTGGCTGATGTGGGAGAAGCTGTCCCGGAGCAGTTGGTGATGTAGGAAGCAATCTCGGACTGAAACGGGAGAAGGTGTCCTGTAGCATTGGCTGATGTTGGAGAAGCTGTCTCGCAGCAGCGGGTGATGTGGGAGAAGCTGTCCCGAAGCAGTGGCTGACGTGGGAGATGCTGTCCCGTAGAAGTGGCTGATTTGGGAGTAGTTGCCCCAGAGCAGTGGCCGATGCGGGAGAACCTGTCCTGGAGCAGTGGCTGATGTGGGAGGAGCTGTCCTGGAGGAGTGTATGTTGAGGGAAAATCTGTCCAGGAGCAGTGGCTGATGCGGGAGAAAATGTCCCAGAGCAGTGGGTTATGTAAGAAGCAATCTCGGAACAGTGGCTGATATGGGAGAACCTGTCCCGCAGCAGTGGATTATGTGGGAGAAGCTGTCTCGAAGCAGTGGCTGATATGGGAGGAACTGTCCCGGAGCAGTGGCTGATGTGGGAGAAGCTGTCCCAGAGCAGTGGATGAGATGGGAGAAGCTGTCCCAGAACAGTGGGTGATGTGGGAGAAGCTATCCTGGAGCAGTGGCTGATGTGGAAGAAGCTTTCCCGGAGCAGTGGCTGATATGGGAGGAGCTGTCCCGGAGCAGTGGCTGATGTGGGAGAACCTATCCCAAATTAGTGGCTGATATGGGAGAAGCAGTCCCGGTGCAATGGCTGATGTGGGAGAAGCTGTACTGGAGCAGTGGCTGCTGTGGGAGTAGCTGTCCCGGAGCAGTGGCTGATATGGGAGGAGCTGTCCCGGAGCAGTGGCTGATATGGGAGGAGCTGTCCCGGAGCAGTGGCTGATGTGGGAGAAGCTGTCCCAGAGCAGTGGATGAGATGGGAGAAGCTGTACCAGAACAGTGGGTTATGTGGGAGAAGATGTCCTGGAGCAGTGGCTGATATGGGAGGAGCTGTCCCGGAGCAGGGACCGGCACAATGGTTGGCTACCGATATCCATGACAAACCCACCAAAGTCCACAGTTACCTGGAGTATACATCCTCTCACCTTAATGCCTGTAAGACTTCTATCTGTTTCTGCCAATTTCTCTGCTTCCATTGCATTAGATCTGATGAAGTTTCTTTTTACAGGGGACCTCAGAAATGTCTATCCGTTTCCTCAACCAAGCAGTCCTCACTACTGTGGTGGACAAATGAAACGTTCCCATATCCCTCTGGAAACTTCCTCCCCTCTTCTTTTCCTAGTCTCCATACTTTCCCCTAACCCTATGTTCTGTTGAATTAATGTGTCTACATACTGATAATCATCGGACTGATTGAACTCCATCATTGAGTATTTACTATCCCTTTTGACCTTCCACTCTCTGAGGCTGAATGTTCCATATTCAGCAAGTATCTTTATTTTATCTCACAGGGAACATTCCCTCTGAGCCACCCTAGTCCATTCTGAACACTCCTCATACCCTAACAGCACCTTCCTGTGCAATCACAGAAGATGGAACACTCCCCCATTTATATCTTCCCTCAGTCTCCAAGGTTCCAGACCCACCTTCCAGGTGAAGCAGTGAACTTGCACTTCACTCAATATAGCATTTGCTGCTCACAGTGTGGTCTCCTCTACAGTGGAGAGACAAAACACAGATTTGGGCAACAGCTTTATGGAACACCCATGTTCTGTCTGCAAAGATAACCCTGAGCTTTCAGTTGCCTGCTACTTCAATACACCACCATGTTCCCTGATCAACATTTCTGACTTGGGTCTGCTGCAATGCTCCTGTGATGCTCAATGCAAGCTCGAAGAAATATGTATAATTTTCCTTTTGGGGATCCTGTAGCCTTCAGCACTCAATATTGAGTTCAATAAAATTACAATGTGAACAGTTTTGTTCCGAGTCCTTTAACTAGCCCTGTCCTTTCAAGCACAGCCAACCCATTTTCACTTACTTATTATCAGCTTTTCTTTCTCCCTTTGCCAGCCTAACAAACGGGGTCCATCTCTGCTTATCTGATCACTCCCCACCCTTGGTCTTCAGCATATATGCCACCTTTCCCTAGCTACAATCAATTCCTAAGAAGGGCCATTGGTCTCAAAGCAGTAACCTGCTTTCTCTTTACAGATGCTGCTAGACCTGCTGAGTTCCTCCAGCAATTTCTATTTTTGTTTCAGATATCCAGCATCTGTAGCTCTTTGTCAGTAAGATTCTGTCGCCCAATTGCAACTCTGTCATTTGCATGGATTTGCCACTGAAAGGATAAGTGGAAGCACCATAGTTAGAGGAGATTTTATTATGAAGAGTCTCTGCAGTGGAATCTGGTGTACATTGGTCTTCCCAGATATTCTGTGTGTTCCAAAGGCATAATTGCTGATTTGTATCATCCTCCAACCCAGAGATTTTTACTTATGTTTTAGAAATAAGGTGAACTGTTGAAATGAGTAATGGTAATAAGGTTAATGGGAAGGTCAAAATAAACAGCAAGTGATTGATTCCAATTTGACCCACATTGACCAGTCATTGCAGGCATTCTTGCTATGTATCACTCAGCCGCACAATATATTACAAAGCAATTAGGAAATTAGACGGGAGAAAACAAACATTTCTTTATATTCATTCCTCATATTCCCATTAAAAATTTTGTAGCCTTGACTTTTTTTATTTGTAGAAAGAAAAGATTATTTTATAATTTCTGCAAACTCTTTAACAAAGGGTAAAGGGTATTTTAATTTGAGTTTTTGAACTATGGTTAAGATTACTTGCCTCCGATTAATATGTGTACCCAACTTAAATACAAAAGCACATAGAAATTGAAGGTAAACTTTTCTAAATTTGAGATGTATTTGGAAGTGGAAAAATATTAAGTGTGTTACTGAGTGGCCTGATATTCTGATCAGCTTCACTAGTTGTGTGCCATTACTGAGGTTGGATGCCAAGGTGTGGTTGAGTTGCAATCAGCCCTTGGTCTCTCAGTGCACCCATTGTACCACCGAGAAAACTCAATCACTGAAACACACTCACAGGCATGCCACGCTGACAGCACTGCTTACGTCATTTTAAAAAACAGTATACATCAGAGAATCCCCAAAATTGGAAATTTCACATCAACTCCCCAGTTTGTTTTTATCTACACAGTCTGTTGTCTGCAGGTCCAAAATAATTAAACATAGCTGAAAGTGTTTTGTTCCAGATGCATCCCATCCACCATATGTTAATGCTTTTAAGCCGTGAGATTGAAGGTTGTGTGATTTAACCAGAACATGCGGAGTCCAATTTTACTGTTTCAAAGGTATGGAAAAAATACTGTATACAATGTATTTTCATGACTGCATCAGTGGTTAAAAAAAAATTCTTATTGATTTGAATGGACCAGTACAGTTGGGTAGAATATGTTTTGCTTCTGGTTTCCATCGATTATGCAAGGGCTTTAAGATGTGAAACAAAATTATGATGATGTAATGGAGCTGCTTCCAACAGGGCATAAATAACATAGTGTGGGAGGAGCTAATCATATAGATTGAAGATGGAAAACATTAGATTTCAGCCTAAGCTTGAAGATAGTTCTTTGACTTTACCTTCTCATTAACCAGCCTTTCAGATGTGACCCGAAAAACCATACACCAAAAGACCACCCATCTGGTTTTGAACTGGATTGTCATTTGTTTAAGATAGCTGCCAGAGCAGTTCGAAAATGTAAACTGAAAACCAAAAGAGTATTTTCAAAATTTATTACAGGTCTACTTTATCCCAACTGAATGGATTATCTCAAAATTCAGGATACCACTTTCACAGAAACATTCAGAAAATAACGATTCCATTGAGTCCCATGTGTCTCTGTTAATTCTTTGAAAGAGCTAATTGAATTGGCCCACTCATGTGACTTATTCTTGAAGTCATAGAGGTTTACCCATTTTAACCAGGTATCACATTCTGTTTTGAAAGTAACAATTGCCTCTACATCCATCATCTTTTCAGGCAGTGCATCCCAAGTCAGAGTACTCAATGCATATATAAATGGCTCTGTTTATCCCTCTGGACTCAAGACAGGAATAATCTAAAAGATGAGGAGTACAGTTGTAATACATCATGAAATGCTATAGCCTAAATTATGCATGTGCTTATTAAAGTGATTGATAATAGAACTGTGCTTGGAAAAATATTGAGCATTAAAAAATGTGATTGCCATATTGATATTTTGTTAGAATAGGACTTTAAACGTGTAAGATTATTTGGATGTATTAGGATAGATTAATATTCTGCATTGTTCAATATGGAGAACAGAGCACATTAGAACATAGAACATAGAATACAGCACAGGAATAGACCTTTTGGCTCATCATGCCTCAACAAACAACAAGGCCAAACTAAACTCATCAGTTCTGCATTCCATATAGCACAATTGCCTACCTGTTTACGTGGCTGTCTAAATGCCTCTTAAATATTGCTATCATATTTGTTTCTACCGCCTCCCCTAGCTGTGTGTTCCAGGCACCCACCATCCTTTGCAGAAAAACTTGCTTTGCACATCTCCTTTAAACATTCTCCCTTTCATTTTAAACCTATTCTCCCCTCATATTTGACACTTCCATCCTGGGAAAAAGATTTTGACTATCTAACCTATCCATTCATCTCATAATTTTATGTACTCTATCAGGTCATCCATTAGCCTCTGATGCCATCGCAAAACAATCCAAGTTGTCCAACTTCTCCTTATAGCTAATAAGTTCTAGTCCAGGCAACATCCTGGTAAACCTCTTCTGCACCCTTTCCAAAACCTTCTTATAGTGTAGCAATCAGAACTTCTCACAATACTCCAAATGTGGCCTAACTAAAGTTTTATACAGCTGCAATATGACTTGCCAACTTTTATACTCAATGCCCCGAAAGATGAAGGCAAGCATGCTGTATACCTTCTTTACCATTTATCCACTTGTGTTACCACTTTCAGGAAGTAATGGTTCTGTACTCCAAGATTTCTGTATATCAATGCTCCTAAAGGTCCTGCCTTTTATCATATACTTTCTTTTTGTAATTGACCTCCCAAAATGTATCACCTCACACTTGTAATGTGAGATCAATAGCTAATTGCTAATTCTTTTCCAATGGCTTTCACTTATTTTTTAACAGAAGAGCTCAGCCATCTGTTTGGCTGCTTGGAAGTTTGACAGATTTGTAAGTTTTGGTTATTTCTAAAAGGCACCATTGGATTCTGTATTTCAAGTTTTCTTCACACAGTTGTCCAAGCTAATATAAGTTTGATGCTTTCTAAAACACTGCAACATTAGTTTAGATGGCTGTATCATGGAGTTATACCTTGCTTATTTTGGTAGAAACATGAACTTCTGACAGCATAATGGCTTCTCATAGGTTGAAATAGTGTGTGTTTGTTTTTACTGATTTATGAGCTCTGGGAGGATACTGCTTTCTCAGGTATCTGATGCCCATTTAATAAGACATCCCTATGTGTTCCAGATGAAGATCCTGGTAGTGGCTCTGTCAACATGAAGCTGGAATTGACCTTGTCTCCATGATGAACATTCAGCCCAAAGTGTTCAGGAAAGAAAGAAAGAGAGCTGTCAGTATGGATTAAGGAAGCTTTTGCATTATTGACCAAACAGGAAGTCTTAGAGATCAAGAACAGAATCCATTTAGTTAAAGCTAAGAATCAATATTGGTTGTTGGATGTTTTCTCTATGCCACAAGCATATCAAAATGCAAAAGTGCAATGCCAACACTAATAAAAGAAGCAAAGATAGTATGAGGACAGTTTCACAGATGACATAAACGGTAATCCAAAAGTTTTTTTGATGGATATAAAGAGTTAAAGTCTGTTCGGTTTTGACAGAGTTATGAGCTGGAGAAAATACAAAAGAGCAAACTGAATTGGGGACCGTAAAGGGGATTTGTGCATCAAGGAAGAGAGCTTAATAGTGTAAGTGACTTAATAATCCTGCCTCAATCCCTCATAAATGAAATGCTTGATGCTAGTTTGGCCTGAACATCGACAAAATTAGCAAACAATTGAATATTATTATGGGATGCAGACAACCCATGTCAGAACATTTATTAGAAAATCCCAGCCAAGAAAAGAATGATTGTCTGCAGCCATTTAACAGTCAATTGCTCATTAATAGCTTGTAGATTGGCTTTTTGCCTTTCAGGAAGAGCAAATTCCAAAGAATTGTTGTTCAATCAGGCAGTACACAACCAACCCAGGTATACCTAAAGTAGTCCACATCTGCAGAAACTTCTCAACTCAGTCAGGATGGCATAGTTTCTCCAATGCTGTCGTTAAATATTAGGAAGAGCAATAATAACTATGAAATTGCTTATTCTTGGTTTCTGAGTGTAGTCTCTATATCCTTCAGCCTGCCTGTACTGCATCACTAGACTCAATAAATCTTTCTGAGCTTGGATTGCTCTGTGTTCTTCCTTATGATTGAACCAGTTCCAGTATTCCCAGAACTTTGGATTCAGTTCACATCTTAATTTTGGATTTCATTTCCTTAGAATCTGAGAGGATCAATTTCTTTTTCTCTGTTTCCTTTACTATTTTTCCTTTTCATATAGTGTTCATCTCATAACAGAAAAACTTTGAGATCATTCGGTCATGAGTTCAAAGGGCTAAAAAATGTGTTGCTGGAAAAGGGCAGCAGATCAGGCATCATCAAAGGAGCAGGAGAATCGACGTTTCGGGCATAAGCCCTTCTTGATCTCCAGCATCTGCAGTCCTCATTTTCTCCTAGTTTGTTAAAGGGCTAAACCTTGTTGTCAGAATTTTTTTTAATGAGCAAGCTAGACAACAAACTTTCCATCTGTATGTTGCAGTTAAATGCAGAAATGTAGTTGCTGCTGCCTGAGGGTGCCCTGTTTCTCCAAGACCAGCAGGTAATCAGCAGGGTGAATGGAATGTGGCCTTATTTCATGAGGTCTGGAATATAAGAGTAGGGATGTCTTGCTGCAATTGTACAAGGTGCTGGTGAGGCTACATCTGGAATACTGTGAGCAACTTTGGTCCCTTATTTAAGAAAATTTATTATTTCCTTGGAGGCAGTTCAGCGAAGATTCACTGCAATGATTCTGTATGGTGGGATTGCATCACTTAGGAGTTTAGAAGAGCGAGAGGTGATCTCATTGTGACATGTAAGATTCATAGGAGAGTCTGAGACCAGAGGGCAGAGTCTCAGAATTAAGGGGCGCCCGTTCAAGACTGAGATGAGGAGGAATTTCCTCTCTCAGGAGGGTGAGTCTTTGGAACTCCTTGCCATAGGGAGCTGTAGAGGTAGAGAACTTGTATAGGTCTAAGGCTGAGATAGATAGATTATTGATCAGTAAGGGAGTCAAGGATTATGGGAAATGGCAGGTAAGGGGAAGTGAGGAGTGTTGGCTCAGCCAAGATCCTCTTGAATGGTGGAGCAGGCTCCAAGGGCTGAATGGCCTACTCATGTTCCATTTTAATGGATTATGGTCTTACCTTCACAAAAGTAGCATCTCATCATAAAAACTCATGATTTCAGTATGGTGTAAAATTCTGTATTTATCACAGACTCTTGTCACACTTGTGTTATTATACTATATATTTTAGAAAAACTATTCAGTCATTTAAATAGACACAAGGGGCTGAATCTTATGATTTTTTTTGGCTAACTGTCAATTTTGTCAAGTTTCATGCAAGGTTTCTGTCCATGAGGCCGAGTGAGTTTTTTCATTGAATATTAGCAAACATCCCTCAATAGTTACCCTATTCATTATTAACCCATTTATTCCAAGAACTTTAACTGATCTCACAGGTTTATCATGTGGTATTGTAATAAACACCTTCTAGACGCCCACATAAAACACAACATTAGCCTTCATCACCTTGCTCTGTTTCTGCTTCAAAAGACTCCAGTAAATTAGGTATGATTATCCCTTAACAAATCCATATTGGCTGTTCTGAATCAATCCATATTTTCCACATATCTATTCATTCTATTCTGAGCAATTGATTCTAGCAATTTCCTGAAATTAAACTGATTGGTCTGTAATTCTGGTTTTATTTTTACAATATCTTTACATATTTGAACAAATGTATAACATATGCAAATCTTTGGGCCTGCAGTACCAGTTGAAGATTGAACGATTATTTCCAGTTCCTCTGCAATTTCCTCACTTCCTTCGATATCCTTGGATGCGTCTACTTTGTTGTGGTGCGTTGTTACATGTAAGTATGCACAGCAATATGAGAGATTGAACTTATTTTCATCTTCAAGTATAACTTTTATTTTTACTTTAAATCTTTGTAGCTGTAAGCTATTGAATAAATTTTCATTTTTCAGTAAAGCATTGCTATTTTTAAAGAAAATCTCTGAAATTAAAAGGGACCAAAAGAATTCATAGAATTCTTAGTTCATGGACTACTCAGGTGACATGAAATTGCCAGAAAAAGTTAAGGCTTGCCCATTCTAGACTAAGTATTCATTTAGCAGTGTCTTAACTATTGATAAACTACCTGAAGTAACATCAAAAACAAGTGTGCGGTCTCAATTTTACATATTTTAAATATTATTTGAGTTAAAAATCATATAACTTTTCAAAACCTTTGTTTTCTGTTCCTTTTATTTCCTTTAATGTAATCTTTTTGATATTAACAGTTCAGAGGCATTATGATTGTATTCATTGGAGTTTAGAAGATTAAGGAGAGATTTAATAGAAACTTGCAAGATAATACATGGCTTGGAAAGGGTGGATGCTAGGAAATTGTTTCCGTTAGGTGAGGAGACTAGGACCCGTGGACACAGCCTTAGAATTAGAGGGGGTAAATTCAGAACAGAAATGCGGAGACATTTCTTCAGCCAGAGAGTGGTGGGCCTGTGGAATTCATTGCCGCAGAGTGCAGTGGAGGCCGGGACGCTAAATGTCTTCAAGGCAGATATTGATAAATTCTTGATGTCACAAGAAATTAAGGGCTACGGGGAGAATGCTGGTAAGTGGAGTTGAAATGCCCATCAGCCATGATTGAATGGCGGAGTGAACTCGATGGGCTGAATGGCCTTACTTCCACTCCTATGTCTTATGGTCTTATGGTCTTATGATCAAATGGATCAGTGGGCTGAACAATGCCACATGAAGTTCAATTTGGATAAAAGTGAGGTATTGCATTTTGGTACAACAACAGGACAGGACTTAGACAATTAATGGTAGGGCTAAAGGGACCCAGGTGTCCTTTGAAAGTTCCATCACAGATAGACAAGGTGGTTAAAAAAGCATCTAGCATACTTGCCTTCAGTGCTCAGTCCTTTTAAATGTAGGAGTTGGAAAGAATATAAAATTGGCATAATTTTTCTTTCTAAATTCCTAATCAGCACCAGGGAACACCAATTCTCATGGGGATCAAATGAATAAACCAGCTTAGTTTTAGGACGGAATGTAAGTAGAGTTCTGTTTGCCAAAGAACATGTAAACAACCAAATAAGGTAGCATTACATGGAAGAAGCTGCCCAGATCTGCTCTTTTGAGAGTTTCCTACCAGTATCCAGATTTTGTTCAACATCTCAAATTTGTATGATAAATGGGTTACTATTAAAGGTATTTATTGTGCATTACAGAAAATAGCAAAAATGTTAGCCCATCCAGCAAAGCTGTTTTATCTAAAGGCAAAATGACTGAGCAGCACAAGCTTTTTAGATGAAAGATTAGAAGCAAATGCAGGTGTAATATGAAATTGCAGAACAATGCTTTCCTCTTCAGGATCTGTTACAGTTTCAAGAAAACATTCAGAATAAACAAAGCATCAGCTCTAATCCACTGTCAGTCTTTCTTCCTCAACTGTTTATATAAAATGGCTGGAAATCTTGGGTTCGCTTATACATGTCTGTTGTTAAGATTATTTAGGGGTAGAATCTTTAGTGTGCTTTAACTTTACAACCTCTGCCCTTAGATAACTCTGCTGTCACTAATAGTCTTTATACACAAATTTATTTATATGGAAAATGATAGATGGATCCTGAAGTTAGGATTTTGTGTTCCGTGTACCAGTTTAAGAACATCTAATTTCAATTGTACAGAGAATAAAACCCAAGTGAGGCAATGGCTTTGCCTTCCTCTCTGGGTAGGAACACATTGCTTTGCTAATGGGTGCTGACAAGTATACACTTTATCAAGAATTCTCAAATGCTGGTGTCATTTTCAATATTGCCAGAAAGCCCGTGAGACAATCTAATAGAAATTAAGTTCTCAGCTCAGCTAAACTCCCTACAAAGTTCTTAAAGTTCATTTTGCAGTTGTTGCATTTAAACTTCAGTATGCGTGAAATAAAATACTATAAAATATGATCCTTAATACAATCTCAGACTGAGATGGTGGGTTCTGTTCAATGAATCAGGACAGGACTTGAACCTATAAATTTACTGAGACATGGAAGAGCTGGGCACTGAGACACTCAGGGATTTTCACACGTGAGGATTGACAACTACACAGCTCATGCATATAAATGCCCCTCTAGGTCCCTCTTCACTTTTACTCTCCTGTGAACCAAATCACAACTTCCAATCATACCCTTGCAGTGTCTGTAAGTCTGCAATCTTCCCTTCTCTGACCCTGAACAGTTTGGAAAGACTTCAGCTGGCATTTTGCCCCGACCACAATGAATTTTGAGCTCGGAATGCTGCTAACTCTTTTTCTGGTCTCTTCTACACTCACCTCTTTGATCACAATTGATTTTCACTGTGGATCCTTTTACCCATGTTCAGAACTACTCTAGACCCAAAACCCTTCCTCCAGCTCCTGATTTCCTCAGTGAGAAATACCAGTGAGTCATAGAGATCTCCAGCACAGATGAAGGCCCTTCAGTTGCATTGGGTCTGTACTGGTCAAAAGCAACCACCTAACTGCCCTAATCTCATTGCCTGTCTGAATTTCTCAGTTCTATCAAGTCCAACACTTATTGTAATTAAATCTGTTTACAATGATAATACCATTTGTTTAGAGTACTTTCAGGAATATTTTCTCATTCATGGTTTGAGCTTGAATGGATTGTCCAAAAATTAGGTTATTATTGAGATACAAGAGTATAGTGATTACAATGCTAACACAATAAATTACCAGACCTGCTTAAGACCCATACTGATCAGGTAGACACTTCCACCTGATCATCATCGCAGCTCTTTTCAGTAGGGCCTTTGCTGGTGAAAAAGCCTTTTCCTTATCTCACTCATTTAAATTTAGAATTTTTTTATTGATGTCAGACTATGTCATCTGATGCTCAGCAACACGTATAGAAATTAGGTCCTTTCTCAACAAACCTTCAAATTTAATGGCTATCCTTGCAGTTTGATTTGTTAATCAGTTCAACCTGATGTTTCATCCCTGGTAGCAAAAAGTCAGGAGATAATCTGGAATCCCAGATAAACATTGTGATGACATTGACTGGGTGTAAGCAAATTCTGTTGTTTCAATTATCTACTAATGCCACGACAAATTCTTATCTGTGATTAACTTCAAGGAAAAATAGAACAAACTCCAACATGCAGCAACCTCTACCTAGTAGAGGACAACACCAACCCTCTGACACTTTCTCCAACTCCCCCTAGACCATGATTTTGTTGAACATTGATTTCAAGACCATTCCTGGACTTATTTCTATTGGAGATCTTACCTCCAGGGCTTCCAAGTGGAGTCGCGGGTAGATGGGATAGTGAAGAAGGCGTTTGGTATGCTTTCCTTTATTGGTCATAGTATTGAGTACTGGAGCTGGGAGGTCGTGTTGCGGCTGTACAGGACATTGGTCAGGCCACTGTTGGAATATTGCGTGCAATTCTGGTCTCCTTCCTATCGGAGAGATGTTGTGAAACTTGAAAGGGTTCAGAAAAGATTTACAAGGATGTTGCCAGGGTTGGAGGATCTGAGCTACAGGGAAAGGTTGAAAAGGCTGGGGCTGTTTTCCCTGGAGCTTCGGAGGCTGAGGGGTGACCTTATAGAGTTTACAAAATTATGAGGGGCATGGATAGGATAAATAGACAAAGTCTTTTCCCTGGGGTGGGGAGTCCAGACTAGGGCAAAGGTTCAGGGTGAGAGGGGAAAGATATAAAAGAGACCTAAGGGACAACTTTTTCATGCAGAGTGTGGTACATGTATGGGATCAACTGTGGTGGAGACTGGTACAGTTGCAACATTTAAGAGGCATTTGGATGGGTATATAAATAGGACGGGTTTGGAGGGATATGTGCCGGGTGCTAGCAGGTGGGACTAGATTGGGTTGGGATATCTGGTCGGCATGGATAGGTTGGACCAAAGGGTCTGTTTCCATGCTGTACATCTCTATGACTCTATGACTCTATAATCACTTCTGTCCTGATGTGCCCAGCTTTTTAGCCTGTTCCAGCCCCACTGAACGGAATTCTTCTAATTCTGACTATATTTTTACTCTGCTTGTTCACTGTCTTCCCATTACATCTATAAATCTTCTGATGCTTTCCATTACTTTACCAAATTCTACTGTCCTCACCCTAACTAGCTTCTTTTCACAATGGATATCCAGTCTCCCCAAATCTTCATCCACGCTAGGATGATCTGAGAACTCTTCATTTCTTCATGAATAGAGGACTAATTATTGCCCATTTGTTGCACCATTTCTGTTCCTGGTCATGCCCAATAAGGAGTACAACTATCGGCCTCTACAGTAATAGCAAGCTTCCTTCCAACAGGCCTTCAAGCTCCACTGAACATCTCATCAAATTCTAGTCCTATTCTGAATCTAAAAACATTTCCAAACTCCAAATCTGTGTCTGACACTGTTTGACTTCAGCATCTCCACACTGTATATACTTTCATAACAGACAGGCCATGCTAATGTCAATCCCTTACAAACATTTTGCGCAATGGATGCCATTTCATGAGGTTCAGGCTTCCATAGCACTGGCACAATGATAGTATGGCACCAAATGTTTTCAGTTCCTGACTCCACCACCTGAATTCCTGACGTTGCTCCACCTGTGGGATGTTCTGTGCCAACATAATCAGTTATTCATACCGCAGAATCTTAAAATGATAGTGTACTGAATGAGGTCAAATAGCCCATCTTGACAAAACAAGTTTTCCAATCAGATCCACTCTCATGGTCTTTGAGTGGAGATTTGATTCCAATCCCCGTTACTTACCAATTCCATCCATCTGCATGGTAGCAATTTAAGTCTAAACCAGTCTTTATGTAATATCAGTGTCATGTTTGATCTCAAAATGAGCTTCTGACCTCATACTCATGCTATTGCTAAGTCGGCATATTTCCACCTCCAAAATATTATGTCACTTTGATTCAACTCGTGTGCTGCAAAAAATTCTCATTCATGAATTTTTTAGAAATAACTATTCCAATGCATACCCAGCTGACCTGCAACATTCTACCCACTTTAAACTTGATATTATCTGAAACTCAGCTGTCCATGTCTTAACTCAAAGCAAGTTGTCCTCTCCCAATCTCCCCCTCACAAGTTTGCTGATGCTCAGTCAGTGTCTCTCCTTGTCCCTCCCTACATCAATAACCTCCTTCATTTACTTGAGACCATTAATGCAAACTGAATAACATTACACTTAGATAGAGAAAGACTACCTATCTGTTGTCTTTGTGAGCATTTCAAACAATACTTGCTTGTGAGAGAAAAAGTGATAGTGGGGTCCAACTAGAAGCCACCTCAAAGCATTTTCCTCAATTACTTCTGTGCATCAAAGCATCTGCAAAGAATGTTTCTTTGTTTCAGATTCCTCATCAAGGTCACTGTATTATTCTGTTGCAGGGTGGTAATTTGGCTCATTGTGCCTGTAATAATTTTATTATTCTATGTCAATCTTCTGTCCATCTGGATGTACATACAAGCAACAGAGGCAGTTGTTATGCTGTTATGAGCAGTACTCCCTGAGAAAGAAGTTGAGGATGCCAAGGGAGAGTGTGAAATTTTCCAGAATCAATGAGAAGCAACAGCTAGATGTGGCCCGGATGTCATAAACCCATCAGAGACATTGAAATTCGAAAATAAATATCTTTCTCAAATCAAGCAAACTATGCAAGAATTCTCCAATTGTTACAGGAAGTAATGATGAAAAAAATGATCTGAAAACGTCAAGGACACATCCATTGCAATAAGAGAGTATTGCCCATACAGAAATGCAATTATAATCCAAGATGGTATTTTGTACAAAGGAAATAGTCATTATCCCTGAGGGAAAAAGAGATACAGAAGGGCATCAATAGAAGCCATAGAAGAATTGGGTGTAAAGAAGGCAAGATAAGTACTCTATTGGTCAAGAATAAGCAGTGAGACTGAGGACCACATCAGCCTGCCCATTATTTGTAACAAATACCAAGCCATATAAGCTAAAGCACTGCTTATGGTTTAGATATTCCAGACCAGACGATGGATGAAAATTGAAGTAAACCTATTTACTCTCACAGGAACTATCATCTTGTCACTGTTGATACTATTCTAACCACTGCAAGTGAGATTGTAGACTGCCCGAAAGGACATTAATCATTCAGGGATACCAAACATTACTATGAGTGATAGTGGCCCTCAATTCACAAGTGAAGCATTCTGCCATTTCACAAAGAACTGGAAAATTCAACACCATACACCATCTCCACATCATCCCCAATCAAATGAAAAGGTTGAGATGGCAATGAGAATTACCATAGGGATCTTAAAGTAATCAATCAAATCCAGGTCATAATTATACAAGGCACTTTTTGTGGAGAGAAATATGCATACTGAAGGCAGGAAAGTAATTCAGTCCAAAGACTTACGTCATCCCACACACAACGTACTCTTCCAATAGTGTATAAACTACTGAAACAAGAAGTAGCAACAGATGTGAGTGACAAAATTAAGGTGAAATGACAATAAGTTAAACTTAACTTTGATGGAACTTCCTGGCCATTGCCAGAGCTGAGCATTGGAGAGATAGCTAAGTGTAAATACTCAACGGTCTCAACAAATATCAGGCCATATACAACTTGGGACGTTTGTTGAGTCATGTCACCTAGATCATGTGTGGTCTGCATGAGTAATCAGATACCATCCCAATTCAAACAGTTACATACAACTAGATAAGCTGTTCTTTCGCTCACTACTGATACATAGAACAGAATGACTATTAGCCCTAGAGACCCAGCATTCCCAACAAAGAAAATGGATCAGTTACTGTGTTACCATGGCAATAGCACTAGCCATGATAACCACACTCCCTGGAGAAGAAACAATCACTCTAAGAAAGAGCAGATACTGGATAAACAGCCAACAGCAATGTGCATGCATATACCCCCACCCCCCTTTACTCCATAAGATTATTTGGATAAATACAATTAATGTATTAATAACAATTAATAAACACAATTACAGCCTTAATGTACTGACTGGCATGTGATCATTACCTCTGCTGTGGGTGGCTTTGAGTACAATCTGTGGCAGTTGTTAAATCCATATCACTTGGAACAAAGAGTTTCCTGAAACCATTATCATTGATCAGGTTTTTTGTCACGTGGCCTAATGTGCCTAAGTATATTTATGCTTTACAATACTCCCGTGTATTACTTTGGGACTTTTATTATGTTTAAGGCATTATATAAACATAAACTGTTATTGTTATCCTTATCATGATAACCTTCAATCTCATGTCTAAGAAGTTATGTATTCAGTATAGGCTTTGTTGAATTTAATTCACAAATTATTATTTTTCATTCCATGAACCTATTCCAGACAACCTCCATTCTGTGAAGCAGAAAATTATTGTTGGCTTTATTAGCAGACCAACTACAAATACGTGACACTGTTTGGTCTGATATTTTGTGGGGAGTTTTAGCTTATTTGAAGTAAATGGGTTAATGTCTCAATTTTAATGCCAGACAGAGGGGTGCCTGATGAAGCTATGTGTCTACTAATAAAGCCAACAGCAACTTTTACATTGTAATCTTTGTCTTGCTTATTCACTTCATATTTTTGTTCTGTAAACACAGTTTACTTTTTAAAAAATATGTCTCAAACATCTTGCCTTTTACCATGCATGGACTTGCCCAAGTAAGAGTACTTTTCAGACCTTCATCAAACATTAGACTTTTCTCAATGATAAATAAATCCTGGAAAGTGCAGAGGGGAAAACCCAAGTAATACCTAGGCCCCAGACTCTGGGTTTACATTACACTAAACAAATGGAATCTTTGGCCAAAATGCCAATGGGTAGTAATTTAAATTTGTATAGTAACAATTTTGTCAAATGGTATGCAATTATGGGTGGCATGATTGACCCTGTTACTGTTCTCATATTTGCACCATTTATCTTAGGGGTGGGGGTTTGTTTGTTCCTTCCAGTTAACGTTCTGTGGCTTTCGTTCAGTGGTTTTCTTTGCTGCATGTTGTTCTTCTTTGGTGTTTGTACATGTGGGAAGTCTTGCTGATGTGGTAATAGGTTAGGAATGGAGCCTTAAGCCAAAAGAGGTTCACCTGATTCAGTTATAATGATCTTCATTTCATCAATTTTCACAAGGCTGTAGTCCATGTGCGTGAAGGAAAAGGTTTAATCTACAATTGATCCAGTAGATGTATCATTGCAATAAAGTTAGAATATCACTTCAGAGGCTTAGCTTCTTTAGAATCACAGATAGACTACACGAAATGTCATGGATAATGAGCGGAGAATTTTTAAAAATTTCTATTTCATTTTTTCCAGCAGGGCTATATTTTTAAGCTAACCTGGAGACGTGAAGGATCATATTCTCAATACAAATCCTCCAATATTCTCCTGCACCTCTGGTTTTCATTCATGTTTGTGGCAAATAATCTGCTTTGACTGATGTTTTATCTTAAATTCAATCTAATTCAAGTTGTCACACAGCATGTGCAATACTTTTTTAGGTGTGAACCCACTTATCATTGGAATTCTTCCAAGATAGTTTTTTCAAATTAATGTTGCTGGGTTTTCTGATGCAGAGGAATGTATCATGGCTTTAGTCGTTTGAATGTACCAAAAATGGATTTGCGTTCGTCCAGAAGAATCAAATATTTTTAAGGTATGATGTGGATTTCAAAGTCTCCCCAGAGCTTTTGGAAAGAATACATGGAGTCATGGAGTCATACAGCATGGAAACATGTACTTTGGTCTAACCTGTCCATGCTGGCAAAATTTCCCAAACTAAACTGATTCTACTTGCCTGCATTTGACCGATATTCCTTTAAATCTTTCCTATTCATATACTTACCAAAATGTCTTTTAAATATTGTAGCTGTACCTGCATCTACCATTCCTTCTAGCAGGTTCTTCCACACATGAATCACTCTGTGTGTGAACAAGCTGCCTCTCAGATCCTATTTAAATCTTTCCCCTCTCACCTTAACTTTGAACTCACACATCCTAGGGAAAAGACCTTTGCAGTTCACCTTATTCAGACCCATCATGATTTTATAAACCTCTTTAAAGTTACCCTAAACCCCCAGTGAAAGAGGTCTGAGCATATTCAGCCTGTCTTTATAACTCAAAATTTCCATACCTGGCAATATCCTGGTAAATTTCTTCCGAACACTTTCTGGCTTAATAATATCCACCTATAACAGAGCAACCAGAACTATACACAGTACTCCAGAAGTGGCCGCACCAATGTCCAGTACAACCTCAACATGACTTCCCAACCTTATTACTCAAAGTTCTGAGCATTGAAGGCAGGTGTGCTAGAAACCTTTTTAACCACCTTTTCTACCTGTGATGTAATTTTCAAAGAACAATGTACCTGAACACCTTGGTCTCTCCGTTTGACAACACCAACCAAGGCCCTAACATTAACTGTATAAGTCCTGCCTTGTTTGTTTTACCAAAATGGAATACCTCGTATTTATCCAAATTAAACTGCATCTGCCACTTCACAGCTCATTGGCCCAATTGATCAAGATTTTTTTATAATTTTAGATAATCTTTTTCACTGTTGATGATATCAGCAATTATGGTGTCATCCGCACACTTACCAACTATGCTTCCTCAATTCTCATCCAAATTTTTTATACGTATATCACAAACAAAAATGAATCCCAGCACTGATTCCTGTGAAACACCACTGGTCACAGGCCTCTAGTCCCCAAAACATCCCTCCACTACCAACCACTGTCTCCTACCATCAAGCCAATTAACAAGCTGTCCCTGAATCTATGATTTGGAGATGCCGTTGTCGGACTGGGGTGTACAAAGTTAAAAACCTGGTGTTGTGTGATTTTTAACCCTGAATCCCATGTGATCTAACTTCATTAATTAGTCTCCCACATGGAACATGGCCAAGGCTTTACTGAAGTCCATGTGAATAATGTGTGCCGCTCTGCTCTGATCAATCTTTTTGTTGGTTACGTTCTCAAAAAAACTCAATGAAGTTTGCCATGACTTGGAGGTGCAGGTGTTGGACTGGAGTGGACAAATTTAAAAATCACACAACACCAAGTTATAGTTGAACAGGTTTATTTGGAAGCACTAGCTTCATCAGGTAGTTGTGGAGGTTAAGACCATGCCCACAGAATTTATCGCCAAAGGAATCCAGTGTCATGGAGATGTGATACAGTAAACAATCTTAGATTAAAACATTTATCTTTTATAATGGGGTATGCTGGTTTCTGTTCTTTGATATGTAAATCTCAGAACTTCTTTTAAATTACATTCTCAAGATAGATCAGGTTTTTAAACAAAAAGTGTGAAATCTGACTGTGTCCCAATGCTATGTCAGACTGACAAACTCTCTGCATAGTTTTAGAGTTTTACATGGATTCAAGCAGTTTTTGAGCAAAATAAAATGTAATTCTGCAAAAATATCCACCCCATAAGCTTATACATGTGCGCATGTAAGAACGACAGATTGAGTATGCATATGAGTGTGTGCATGTGGATGTGAGTTATCTCATATCTTCATGTTTTTTAAGACCTCCAGCATTTTGTCTTCTGTAATGTGAACTATTTTCAAGCCATCAATTTTAATTTTCCCGTGTTCACTAACCTCCACTTCTTTCTTCACTGTAAAAACTGATGTAAAATATTCATTTGGTACCTCTTACATTTCCTGTGGTTCCACCAATAGACAACCTTGTTGATCTTTAAGGGGCCAGATTCTCTCCCTAGTTTCTCTCTTGCTCTTAATGTGTTTGTAGAATCTCTTTGGACTATCCTAAATCTTTTCTGCCAAAGTTTTCTCATATCCCCTTTTTGCTCTCATGATTCCACTCTTAACAATGCCCCGATATCCCTTATTTTCTTAGAGTCTCTCTACAGTGTGGAAGCAGGCCTTTTGACATGTGTTCACACCAAGCATCCAAACAGCATCCCACCCAGATCAATCCCTCATTTGATCGCTGTAACCTTGCATTTCCAATGACTAACACACCTAACTGACACATCCCTGAACACTATGGGAAATTTAGCATGATCAATCTAGCTAACTTACACATCTTTGGACTGTGGAAGGTACCAGAGCACCCTGGAGAAACCCACGCAGACATGGCGACAATGTGCAATCTCCATGCAGACAGTCACCTGAGGGTGGAATCGAATCTGAGTCCTGGCACTGTGAGGCAGCAGTGCTAACCACTGAGCCACCGGGCTGCCCTTATAACTTTTCAAGAGATTCACTTGATCCCAGTTGTCTAGACCTAATACATAACTCCTTCTTACACATGACCAGAAGCTCAATATCTTTATTCATTAATTGTTTCCTACTCTTACCAGCCTTACCCATCATTATAATAGGAACATAATGCTTCTGAACTCTTGTTATCTAGTTTTTGAAAGTCTCCCACTTGCCAGTCATCTATTTACCCACAACAATTTACTCCAATCAACTCTTGAAAGTTCCTGTCTAGTCCCATCAAAATTTGGCTTACTTCAATTAAGAACGTTAACTGTTATACAAGTCCTATCCTTTTCCATAACTATTTTGAAATTAATAGAATTATGATCACTGGTCCCAAAGTGAACACCCACTAAAAATGTAGTCATTTGTCCTGCCTTATCACCCAAGAGAAGGTCAAGTCTAGCTTCTTTTCCTAGTAGATATATCTCCATAGTAGAACATAGAACATAGAACATTATAGCGCAGTACAAGCCTTATGACTTCTTAACAACCCTATCAAACTGGGTGGCAACTTTCAGGGATCTATGTACATGGACACTGAGATCCCTCTGCTCATCTACATTACCCAAGAATCTTACCATTAGCCCAGTACTCTTTATTCCTGTTGCTCCTTCCAAAGTGAATCACCTCACACTTTTCCACTTTAAATTCCATTTGCCACCTCACAGCCCAACTCTGCAGCTTATCTATGTCCCTCTGTAACCGGCAACATCCTTCAGCACTATCCACAACTCCACCGAGTTTAGTATCATCCACAAATTTACTAACCTATCCTTCTACACCCCTACCTAAATCAATTTAAAAAATGGCAAACAGCAGTTTCCCCAAAACAGATCCTTGCAGTATGCTACTAGTAACTGAACTCCAGGATGAACATTTCCCATCAACCACCTTCTGTCTTCTTTCAGCTAGCCAATTTCTGATCCAAACTATTAAATCACTCTTAATCCCATGCCTCCGTATTTTCTATAATAGCTTACCATCGGGAACCTCATCAAACACCTTACTGAAATCCATATGCACCACATCAACTGCTTTACTCTCATCCACCTGTTTGGTCACCATCTCAAAAAACTCATTCAGGTTTGTGAGGAATGACCCACCTTTCACAAAACCATGTTGACTATCCCTAATCAACTTATTCCTCTGTAGATGATTATAAATCCTATCTCTTATAACCTTTTCCAATACATTACCCACAACCAAAGTAAGGTTCGCTGGTCTATAAATTACCAGAGTTGTGTCTACTCCCCTTTTTGTACGTGGGGACAACATTTGCTATCTTCCAGTCTTCTGGCACTATTCCTGTGGACAATGATGACATAAAGATCAAAGCCAAAGGCTCTACAATCTCCTCCCTGGCTTCCCAGAGAATCCGAGGAGAAATCCCATCCGGCCCAGGGGACTTACCTATTTTTATACTTTCCAGCATTGCCAACACCTCCTCCTTGTGAACCTCAATCCCATCTAGTCCAATAGCCTGTATCTCAGTATTCTCCTCAACAACATTGTCTTTTTCCAGTCTGTATATTGATGAAAAATATTCATTTAGTGCTTTCCCTATTTCATCAGACTCCACACACAACTTTCCACTACTATCTTTCCCACTACTAATCTTTCTCTAGTCATTATTTTATTCCTGATATACCTACAAGAAAGCTTTAGGGTTTTCCTTGATCCTATTTGCCAATGACTTCTCATGTTCCCTCCTGGCTCTACTTGGTTCTCTCTTTAGGTCCTTCCTGGCTAACTTGTATCTCAAGCGCCCTAACTAAGCCTTCACATCTCCTCCTAACATAAGCTTTCTTCTTCCTCTTGACAAGAGATTCAACTTCTTTAGTAAACCATGGTTCCCCTGCTTGACCACTTCCTCCTTGCCTGACAGGTATGTACTTATCAAGGACACGCAGTAGCTGTTCCTTGAATAAGCTCTACATTTCAATTGTTGCCATTCTAATCGTATCATAATTGCCTTTCCCAAGCAATAACTCTTGTCCTGTGGTATATACCTATCCCTTTCCATCGCTAAAGTAAACATAACTGAATTGTGGTCACTATCACCAAAGTGCTCACCTACTTCCAAATATAACACCTGGCCTGGTTCATTACCCAATATCAAATCCAATGTGGCCTCACCCCTTGTTGGCTTGTCTATTGATAAAGAAAGTTTTTTGAACTCATTTCAATACATGTGGAAGCAACTGGAAAACATAATTTTGATTTATAGCCATTGATTGTTTAACCTTTTGTTATTAAGTTCTCTGAAAATTTCAAACAGGGTCAGTGTTATCACAAAGTGGTCTTGCATTCAATGCAAATTCATGAATAGTTATTAACACCCCTGCCCAGTAGTGTCATGTTCTGAGGCCTGAGTTCAGAAATATGTGTTCACAAACCCGACTATACACGCACAACAAGCACCTCATAGGTTGGGCTGCTTCCTCCCACCTCTCATGAGTACATAATTAGTCTATTACTTAGCTCCTTCAGAAACAATTTCGTTACACAAATTTTTCCAGCATTGGAACTTGAGGACTCTCAATGTCCAGCTACCTATGAGAAGGCATATTCATACACATTCGGGTTTTTTTTTGCTTGAAACTCTTACAGTGTTAGGAGTGAAGGCTGTACATTTTCAAAACTTATGAGAAGCCATATTCATAGGCTATCAGGCTAATTGCATTTGGATTATTACAGTGTTAGAGGTGGAAATGGATTGGGCCCACCAGCTTGCCTAATCACAGAACATAGGAACAGGAGAAGGCCACTCAGCCCCTTGAAACTGTTCTGCTATTCAATGAGTTTTTAAAATTCATTTTGTGGGATGTGGGCATCATTGGCTGGGCAGCATTTATTGCCTGTCCCCAGTTGGCCTTGAGAACGTGGTAGTGAGCTGCCTTCTTGAACCACTGCCGTCTACCTGTTGTGGGTTGACCCACAATGCCATTAGGGAGGGAATTCCAGGATTTTGACCCAGTGACAGTGATTGTAGACTACAACAATTTCAACACCTCAGGCTGCCACACTGGCTCATTGAAACAAATTTGATGGGAATAGACAAGTATGCTTTAAAATAAAAAGAGGAATCAACTTCAATGAACCTAAAAGTAAAATGGGTGAAAAGATGCGTCAACAAAAGGGGTTCACAAAATGTTGGACTGGATGCAAAGGGAAGGAAGGAAAAGTAATTTAGAGTCTGGTTATTGAGAACAATGGAAGGCTCCTGGGGAATGGGGCCACAAACTGGGACTAAGACAGGACAGTTAAAGAATCAGGGGCAATGGGACGACAAGAATTGGGGTTGAATATTAAGGAGTGGTACAGAATGGGGTTATTTAGTGTGCTGAGGAGGAAAAAGAGCCATGCAACTGAATGAGGATGAGAGTTGGAACAGCAAGGTTGGGTATTGGGATCTGTTTGGGAGTGGGATCAAGGGTAAGAGCAGGAATGTCATGGGAAATAATAAACGGGCTTATACTAATACAGATATTGAAGAAAGATGGAGGGGAAGAAAAGGGTAACTACAAGGCCATCATTGGTATGGGGTTAACTGAATTTGAAAGGGAGATTGTTGAGTGGCAAAAAACTAAAACTGAGGTTAACCACAACCACGTTGTGAAAGAAGTCCAAAGAAAGGACTCTGAGAACATGCAGTGTAAAATGGAAGGGCACCAGAGTTGTCTTACATGATAACATACACACAAAAAAAGCAATGCAAGGTAATAGCATTGTGAAGAAACAGCTGTGTTGTCTCATTCTTCGAGTACGCAAGAGTAATGTAATGCAATGAAATTCACTTTGTATTAATTGGCATATGCATGCAAAGCAATGCTAAGATAAAGAGCACACATGTGTCAGCATCAGAAGAGGGGAGAATGAGTCATGGATTATGGAGCTTGCACCTCAGTCAAGATAGGAGCAGCCTGATGAGGGCAAAAAAAGTCACCATTGAGAGGGCACGATAACAAATGCAAAGCATACATCTCATTCCGCTTTTCCTTCACAGATTAATAACTCCATATCAAATGCTGCAATCACTGAATTCCATGCAGCATCTTGCAATTGGTAGACTACATGTGCAATGCGGAGTTTACTGATGCCCTTTACAGGAAGGCAATTCAGTTCATCCAGTTTATTGTGGAATTGGCGAACCAAAGTGCCTGAGCCATGGATTTGTACACATTGATGGGTTCCCTCCAGTACAGGGAGAGGCAATGTTTGGACCCATGTGGTGCTCAGGTATCAATGCCAGAACATGAAGGGATTTCAGTCCTTCAACGTCCAGCTTGTCAGAAACTACAGGCAACAACTCCTCATTGCTCCCCTGCTATCTAGGGAGCTGACATGATGCTAACATTCAGCACAACTTCAAGTTCTATGAATGTGTATACCCCACAGCATCATCATGGAGGTGGAGGGGGGGGAGGGGAACGGCTGGTGGTGAGAGGAGGGTTTTGTGGGTGACAGGATGTGTACTCAGAAACACTCAAATTGATTCCAAGCAGTGCTACAATGCTGCCCATGCATCCGCGACGGCATCGCTGATCAGATAAATGATCTGCTGAAGATACCTGGATAATTGGGCTGCTGTTCCTTGAGTTAGGAATTTCCCAACCACCAAGTGTGAATACCAGCCTCAAAGTTCTTCCTGATACTACACTTGATGTGTGTATGAGCCTGTAGGATCACCATGGACTGCTTACAGTAGTTTACAATAAAAATAAACAGCTAGGAATCCTAACAGATTGACTGAGTCCATAGGAATGTTAATAAAAGTGCTCACTTTGTTTCCAGTGTAGTTCTACTTGGAAATTTACATCTGTGAACCCAAAGTAACTTAAGTATTCTTTAATCTTTCTTTACTTCATACTCACAATGAACAAAGAACAAAGAAAATTACAGTACAGGAATAAAACCTTTCGGCCCTCCAAGCCTGCATCAATCCATATCCTATAACTAAATCTGTCGCCTATTTTCTAAGGGTCTGCATCCCTCTGTTCTCTGCCCATTCATGTATCTGTCTAGATACATCTTAAATGACGCTATTGTGCCTGCCTCTACCACCCCTGCTGGCAAAGGATTCCAGTCATGCCCCACGCTCTGCGTAATGAACTTTCCACGCATAACTATCTTAAAACCTTCCCCTCTCACCTTGAACTTGTGACCCCTAGTAATTGAGTACCCCACTCTAGAAAAAAGCATCTTGCTATCCACCCTGTCAATACCTCTCATGATTTTGTAGACCTCAATCAAGTCCTCTCTCAACCTCCACCTTTCTAATGAAAATAATCCAAATTTACTCAACCTCTCTTCTTAGCTAGTGCCCTCCATACCAGGCAACATCCTGGTGAACCTCCTCTGTACCCTCTACAATGCATCCCCATCCTTTTGGAAATGTGGATAACAGAACTATACGCAATATTCCAAATGTGGCCAAACCAACATCCTATACAACTGTGACATGACCAGCCAACTCTTGTACTCAATACCCCGTACGATGAAGGAAAGCTTGCCATATGCCTTCTTGATTACTCTATTGACCTGCTTTGCCACCTTAATGGACCTGAACACCCAGATCTCTCTGTACATCAATTTTGCCCAGGGCTTTTCCATTTACCATATAGTTCACTCTTGAATTGGTTCTTCCAAAATGCATCATCTCGCATTTGCCTGGATTGAACTCTATCTGCCATTTTTCTGCCTAACTCTCCAATCTATCTATACTCTGCTGCATTCTCTGACAATCCCCTTCACTATCTGCAACTCCACCAATCTTAATGTCATCTGCAAACTTGCTATACTTGATGACCTATACCTTCCTCCAGATCATTTCTCCATATCACAAACAACAGTGGTCCCAACATGGATCCCTGTGGAACACCACAGGCCACAGTTCTCCATTTTGAGAAACTCCCCTCCACTACTACTCGCTGTCTCCTGCTGCCCAGCCAGTTCTCTTTCTGTCTAGTCCACTGTGCAACTTCACTTTCTCCATCAGTACCATGAGGAACCTTATCAAATGCCTTACTGAAGTCCATATATATGACATCTACAGCCCTTCCCTCATCAATGAACTTCCTCAATGAATTCTATTAACTTGGCAAGACATGACCTTCCCTGCACAAATCATATTGCCTATCCCTGGCCCATTTTCTTCCACATTTAAATAGATCCTATCCCTCAGTATCTTCTCCAGTAGCTTCCCTACCACTGATGTCAGGCTCATCGGTCGATAATTACCTGGAGTATCCCTGCTACCTTTCTTAAATAAGGGGCCACAGTAGCAATTCTCCAGGCCCTCACCCGTGTTCAAGGATGCTGCTAAGATATCTGTTAAGGGCTCAGATATTTCCTCTCTCACTTCCTTCAGTAACCTGAGATAGATCTCATGTGGACGTGGGGACTTGTCCACCTTAATGCCTTTTAGAATACCCAGCACTTCTTTCCTCCTTATGCTAATTTGACCGAGACTATCAAAATTATCATTAATAATTTCACCCTTTTTCTCTGACACCACGCATAACTTTCCTCCTTTATCCTTGAGTGGGCCACCCCTTTCTCTAGTTAACTCTTGCTCCTTATATACAAATAAAAGGCTTTGGGATTCTCCTTAAGCCTTTTTGCGAAAGATATTTCATGAATCCTTTTAGCCCTCTTAATTCCTTGTTTGCGATTAGTCCTACTTTCTCGATATCCTTCCAAAGCTTCATCTGTTTGCAGTCACCTAGACCTTATGTAATGCTTCCTTTTTCCTCTAAGCTTATCTCACAATTTCAACTGTCATCCATGGTTCCTTAATCGTGCCATTTCCATCCCTCATTTTCACAGGAACATGTCTGTCCAGGACTCTAATCAATCTCTCTTCAAACGCCTCCACATATCAAATGTGGATTCATCTTCAAACAGCTGCTCCCAATCCACATTCCCTGGCTCATCTATATTTAGTCAGCAGAACCATGTAGAAACTTGTGAATGTGCCTTTGTTGTCTTGCCTCAGATGACTGCTGGGAGTAACCAGTTTGCCTGGTTAGACAGGCAATGGCTACCAAACAGGTCACCTCCCGTCTTCTCAAAACCTGTCCACCATCAGGCATAGTCTGAAATGTAATGAAATACTCTCCAAATTCCCTGATGAATGCAGTTCCATCAATACTCAAGAAGGTCAATACCATCCAGAATAAAGGCAACCTGCTTGATTGGCATTCCATCCACTACCTTCAATATTCTCTCACACAGTGGCAGCAGTGTTTAACAGCTACTGGATGCATGGCAGTAACTCATTAAGGCTTCTCCGACAATAGCTTTCAAACCTGTGCCCTTTACGACCTTAAAGGACAAGTGAAGCAGAACATGAGAATAGGCAAATATGTAAACCATCTGCAAACTGCCCTCCAAACTACGAACATCCTGATTTGTAAAAATATCAATGTTTTTTCAGTGCTGTTCATACAAAATCCTGAAACTGCTTCATACCAGGACTGCAGGTATCCCACACTCCAAGCACTGTAGCAATTTAAAAGGTTCTCCACCTTGTCCAGGGCAATTAGGGATGAACAACAAATGCTGGCCTAGCCAGGTATGGTCACATCCCATGAACAAATACAAAGAAAAAAATAAAAAAATGGATGGCTGGAGATATCCAATCTCCATTTCCCCTGTTCAAAAGAAGTCTTACTAGACTTGGAATATTAACTCTGTTTCTCTCTCCATAGATGCTGCCTGACCTGCTGAGTTTCTCCAGAACTTTCTGTTTATATTTCAGATTTCCAGCATCCACAGTATTTTGCTGGTATACCTTCAGTCTCTCCTTTTACACAAGCATAATGTCTTTGTTCACTTGTCAGCTCGGCCTTGGAGAAGGTGTGTTAGGCCGTTCTCCAAAAGCCAGTACTTCCAAATAAAACTTTTGGACTATAACCTGGTGACATGTGATTTTTAACTTAGTCAACCCTGGTTTGACATCAGTGCCTCCATCTTATTTTCATATTGGTCAGGCTGCATGATATACTTTTTGTGCAAGTGGATGAGGAACTTCAAAAATGATGATCTGCGTTTTGTTCAAATGCATACTGTTATTCATAATTTTTGCAGTGTGCCACTTATTCCAGATACAAAGGACAGTTATCCACCTAATGTTTCTTCTTCCACAGAATATTGACACCATACCACAAAACAAATGTATCACATGAACATTCATCAAACATAAACTCTTTCATTTCATGACGGTCATGCATGTAATGTGAGAATAAAGCTTAGCATGCTTTTCCATGCCAGTTAACAACTGAATTCACTTTAGCTTTAGATCTTATTAACGTACTGCCAAGAAACCGTATATGCCAGGTGGACACTTCATCACAGCTCTCAAATCAGGGAATTTGAGAAATTAATTGGCTCCAAAGGTGAATCAGTCAGCATGTCCCTTCCAGAGGACAGTACTCATGGTGGGGGGAATGAGGGGGTTATTATTCTAATGCCAGGTGTTGACCAAAGTGTTTTTGCACTGTTGTGAAACTGATATTATTTGGATTTATTTTTAACGGGGCCTCTTGTAGTCCCTCTTTACTGGTACTCAATATCTAATGCAACAAAGAAGTCCTCGGCATGTTGCCCAAAGTTTGCATTCAATGTGCAACAACTCGCCTAGGATCGCAGCTTACACATTTAGGGAGCCTTCTATCTGTTGGAGGGGAGTGCTCTGGATGAATCATATGTTGGCTGAATCAATACAGAATGCTTCCATTACATTTCAGACACAGTAGACCACTGAGAAATGTTTGACACTGGAATGAAAGGTCATGGTAAAGTGAATATTTCCCTCACTTCTCATATATATGAGAGAAAGAAAGAATGCAGACATATATAAGAAAAACTCAAAAGACGCATACACCAAGGTCAAAGATTTCATATTTTGCAAATATTTCTGGACAAAGTTGGTTGACTGGATTTCCACTGTTTGGCTTAGCCACCATTGAATATAATAAATCTTCTGGTGCCAGTCTAACTTGAGTAGTTTGTTTAGAGCCCTGAGTATGGAGTCTTGCTTCGGGAATGAGAGGAAAGTGGTAGCTGCAGCTATTTCCTGAACTGCAGTAAAATTAAATGTTTTAAAGCAGTTAATGAGATGCTTTAAATCATTGATCAGTTTAAATATGTTTCAGCCAACCACTGGACATCATTGCTTTTGGAGGGATTCCTGGAAGTGATGGTGATTAATTGGAAAATGGCTTGTAGACAATTTCTTACCTCCAGTCCATCCAAGACCACGTGAAGAATACTAAAGATAACATACAGCAAAATAGCTAGGGACCTAATGGCACAGCAGTAGTGTGCTTACTTTTCTGCCAGGAGACTTGGATTCAAGTCCCATCTGCTCCAGAGCATTGTCATAACAGCTCTGAACAGGTTGTTAAAGAAAATGGTTACAAGTTAATGGAGAAAAAAAATAAAACATCAAAAGTTTAAATAGTTACTTTATTTTTTTTTGTAAATGAATGTTTATGAATGATCCAGTTTATATTGATTCCTTTTCCTCCACTTCGGTTTCCCTGAAATGTTACAATCCTTGAAGACAGAAATGTGTGAATTTATTATGGGGAACAAGGAAATGGCAGAAGAGTTGAATAAGTACTTTGGATCTGTCTTCACTGAGGGAGACACAAGCAATCTCCCAGATGTAATAGTGGCTAAAGGACATAGTGTAATGGGTGAACTGAAGAGAATTTATATTAGGAAGGAAATGGTGTTGGATCGACTGTTAGGTCTGAAGGCTGATAAGTCCCTGGGACCTGATGGTCTGCATCCCAGGGTACTTAAGGAGGTGGCTCTTTGCATTGGTAATCATTTTCTAATGTTCTATCGATTCAGGATCAGTTCCTGCAGATTGGAGGGGTGGCTAATATTGTCCCACTTTTCAAGAAAGGAAGGAGAGAGAAAACAGGGAATTATAGACCGGTTAGCCTGACATCAGTGGTGGGAAAGATGCTGGAGTCAATTATAAAAGATGAAATTACAATTCATTAGAATAGTAGTAACAGCGTAGGTCAGAGTCGCGGCACGGTGGCACAGTGGTTAGCACTGCTGCCTCACAGCACCAGACACCCAGGTTCAATTCCTGCTTCAGAGCTGGAAAAGTGCAGCAGGTCAGGCAGCATTCAAGGAGCAGGAGAATCGACATTTCGGGCATGAGCCCTTCTTCAGGAATGAGGAAAGCGTGCCAAGCAGGCTTAGATAAAAGGTAGGGAGGAGGGACTTGGGGGAGGGGCGTTAGAAATGCGATAGGTGGAAGGAGGTTAAGGTAAGGATGATAGGCCGGAGTGGAGGTGGGGGCGGAGAGGTCAGGAAGAAGATTGCAGGTTAGGAAGGTGGTGCTGAGTTCGAGCGTTGGAACTGAGACAAGGTGGGGGGGAGGAGAAATGAGGAAACTGGAGAAATCTGAGTTAATCCCTTGTGGTTGGACGGTTCCTAGGCGGAAGATGAGGCGCTCTTCCTCCAGCCATCGTGTTGCTATGGTCTGGCGATGGAGGAGTTCAAAGACCAGCATGTCCTTGGTGGAGTGGGAGGGGGAGTTGAAGTGTTGAGCCACGGGGTGGTTGGGTTGGTTGGTCCGGGTGTCCCAGAGGTGTTCTCTGAAACGTTCTGCAAGTAGGCAGCCTGTCTCCCCAATATAGAGGAGGCCACATCGGGTGCAGCCGATGCAGTAAATGATGTGTGTGTAGGTGCAGGTGAATTGTGGTTGAAAATGTGCTGCTGGTTAAAGCACAGCAGGTCAGGCAGCATCCAAGGAATAGGAAATTCGACGTTTCGGGCATAAGCCCTTCATCAGGAATGAGGAGAGGGTGCCAGGCAGGCTAAGATAAAAGGTAGGGAGGAGGGACTTGGGGGAGGGGCGATGGAGATGTGATAGGTGGAAGGAGGTCAAGGTGAGGGTGATAGGCCAGAGTGGGGTGGGGGTGGAGAGGTTAGGAAGAAGATTGCAGGTTAGGAGGGCGGTGCTGAGTTGAGGGAACCGACTGAGACAAGGTGGGGGGAGGGGAAATGAGGAAACTGGAGAAATCTGAGTTCATCCCTTGTGGTTGGAGGGTTCCCAGGCAGAAGATGAGGCACTCTTCCTCCAACCGTCGTGTTGTTATGTTTTGCCGGTGGAGGAGTCCAAGGACCTGCATGTCCTCGGTGGAGTGGGAGGGAGAGTTAAAGTGTTGAGCCACGGGGTGGTTGGGTTGGTTGGTCCGGGCGTCCCTGAGGTGTTCTCTGAAGCGTTCCGCAAGTAAGCGGCCCGTCTCCCCAATGTAGAGGAGGCCACATCGGGTGCAGTGAATGCAATAGATGATGTGTGTGGTGGTGCAGGTGAACTTGTGGCGGATTTGGAAGGATCCCTTGGGGCCTTGGAGGGAAGTGAGGGAGGAGGTGTGGGCGCAAGTTTTACATTTCCTGCGGTTGCAGGGGAAGGTGCAGACCTCCCCTGCAATGAGGTCCAGCATCTGCAGACCTCATTTTTTACCCGCAGGTGAATTGTGGCACCATTGAGGTTGAGTAAGGGAGGAGGTGTGGGAGCAAATTTTGCATTTCTTGCGGTTGCAGGGGAAGGTGCCGGGAGTGGAGGTTGGGTTGTTGGGGGGTGTGGACCTGACGAGGGAGTCACAGAGGGAATGGTCTTTTCGGAACGCTGATAGGGGAGAGGAGGGAAATATTTTCCTGGTGGTGGGGTCCGTTTGGAGGTGGCAGAAATGATGATGGATGATACAATGTATATGGAGGTTGGTGGGGTGGTAGGTGAGGACTAGTGGAGATTTGTCCTGGTGGCAATTGGAGGGACGGGCTCAAGGGCAGAGGAGCGGAAAGTGGAGGAGTTGCGGTGGAGAGAATCGTCGATCACGTCTAGGGGGAAATTGCGATCTTTGAAGAATGAGGCCATCTGGGTTGTACGGTATTGGAACTGGTCCTCCTGGGAGCAGATGCGGCGGAGATGAAGGAATTGGGAATATAGGATGGCGTTTTTACAGAGGGCAGGGTGGGAGGAGGTGTAGTCTAGGTAGCTGTGGGAGTCGGTTGGTTTATAATAAATGTCCGTGTTGATTCGGTCGCCCGAGATAGAAATGGAGAGATCTAGGAAGGGGAGGGAGGAGTCTGAGATGGTCCAGGTAAATTTGAGGTCGGGTTGGAAGGTGTTGGTAAAGTGGATGAACTGTTCAACCTCCTAGTGGGAGCACGAGGTAGTGCCGATACAGTCATCGATGTAGTGGAGGAAAAGGTGGGGGGGGTGGTGCCAGTGTGGCTGCGGAAGATGGACTGTTCCACATATCCTATGAAGAGGCAGGCATAGCTGGGGCCCATGAAGGTGCCCATGGCTACTCCTTTAGTTTGGAGGAAGTGGGAGGATTGGAAAGAGAAGTTATTCAGAGTGAGGACCAGTTCAGTTAGTCGAAGGAGGGTGTCAGTGGAAGGGTACTGGTTGGTGCGGCGGGAAAGGTAGAAGCAGAGGGTTTTGAGTCCTTCGTGATGGGGGATGGAGGTGTACAGGGACTGGATGTCCATGGTGGAGATAAGGCGTTGGGGGCTGGGGAAGTGAAAAGCATGGAGGAGGTGGAGGGCGTGGGTGGTGTCCTGAACGTAGGTGGGAAGTTCTTGGACTGAGGGGGACAGGACCGTGTCGAGGTATGCAGAGATGAGTTCGGTGGGGCAGGAGCAGGCTGAGACAATGGGTCGGCCGGGGCAGTCAGGTTTGTGGATTTTGGGCAGGAGGTAGAAACAGGCGGTGCGGGGGTTGTGGGACTATGAGGTTGGAGGCGGTGGATGGGAGATCCCCTGAGGTGATGGGGTTATGGATGGTCTGGGAGATGTTGGTTTGGTGGTGGGAGGTGGGGTCATGGTCAAGGGGGCAGTAGGAGGAGGTGTCCGTGAGCTGGTGTTTAGCCTCAGCTGTGTAAAGGTTGGTGCGCCAAACTACTACCGCGCCTCCCTTGTCTGCCGGTTTGATAGTGAGGTTGGGGTTGGAACGGAGAGAGTGGAGGGCTGCACGTTCCGAGGCCAAGAGGTTGGAGTGAGTGAAAGGGGTGGAGAGGTTGAGGCGGTTAATGTCGCAGCGGCAGTTGGCTATGAAGAGATCGAGGGCGGGTAAGAGACCAGCACGGGGTGTCCAGGTGGATGGGGTGTGTTGGAGGCGGGAGAAGGGGTCGTCAGAGGGTGGGCGAGAATCCTGGTTGAAGAAGTAGGCACGGAGGCGAAGGCGGCAGAAGAATTGTTCGATGTCTCGCCGCGTGTTGAACTCGTCAATTCCTTCTTCAAACTGACAGATAAGGGAGGCGCGGTAGTAGTTTGGCGCACCGACCTTTACACCGCTGAGGCTAACCGCCAGCTTGCGGACACCTCCTGTGCCTGTGTGGAGTTTACACATTCTCCCTGTGTCTGCGTTTCCTCCAGGTGCTCCAGTTTCCTCCCACAGTCCAAAAATGTGCAGGTCAGGTGAATTGGCCATGTGTTAGGTGAAGGGGTAAATGTTGGGGAATGGGTCTGGGTGAGTTGCTCTTCGGAGGGTCGGTGTGGACTTGTTTGGCTGAAGAACCTGTTTCTACACTGTAAGTAATCTAATCTAATCATAGCCAGCATGGTTTTACGAAGGGGAAATCATGCTTACCTAATCTACTGGAATTCTTTGAGGATGTAGCTATGAAGATAGGCAAGGGAGAGCCAGTGGATGTAGTGCATCTGGACTTTCATAAAGTCTTTGATAAGGTCACAAATAGGAGATTAGTGAGCAAAATTAGGATACATAGTTTTGGGGGCAAGGTACTGACTTGGATTGAAAATTGGCTGACTGACAGGAAGCAAAGATAAACAGATGCCTTTCGGAATGACAGGCGGTGACCAGTGGGGTACCACAAGATTCGGTGCTGGGATCACAGCTGTCCACAATATACATCAATGATATAGAAGAAAGCATTAAAAGTAATATTAGCAAATTTGCTGATGACACAAAGCTGGGTGGCAGGGTAAAATGTGAGGAGGCTGTTATAAGAATATAGGGTGACTTGGACAGCCTAGGTGAGTGGACGGATGCATGGTAGGTGCAGTTTAATGCTAATAGATGTATGGTCATCCACTTTGGTGGCAAGAACAGGAAGGCAGATTACTATCTAAATGGAGTCAAGTTACGTAAAGGAGAAGTACAACGAGATCTAGGTGCTCTTCCACATCAGTCAATGGAAGCGAGCATGCAGGTACAGCAAGCAGTGAAGAAAGCTAATGGCATGCTGACCTTCATAACAAGGGCAATTGAGCATAGGAGCAAAGAGGTCCTTCTGCAGCTGTACAAGGCCCTAGTGAGACCGCACCTGGAGTATTGTGTGCAGTTTTGGTCTCCAAATTTGAGGAAGGACATTCTGTCTATTGAGGGAGTGCAGCTTAGGTTCACAAGGTCAATTCCTGGAATGGCAGGACTATCATATGTTGAAAGATTGGAGCAACTGAGCATGTATACACATGAGTTTAGAAGGATGAGAGGGGATCTGATTGAGACGTATAAAATTATGAATGGATTGGACACTCTGGAGGCAGGAAGCATGTTTCTGCTGATGGGTGAGTCCTGAACTAGAGGACACAGTTTAAAAATAAGGGGTACGCCATTTAAAACAGAGTTGAGGAGAAACATCTTCACCCAGAGTGTGGTGGATATATGGAATGCACTGCCCCAGAAGGCAGTCGAGGCCAAGTCTCTGGATACTTTCAAGAAATAAATGGATATTGCTCTTAGAGATAGTGGAATCAAGGGTTATGGGGATAAGGCAGGAACAGGATACTGATTGTGGATACTTTTCTGATGAAGGGCTTTTGCCCGAAACATCGATTTTCCTGCTCCTTGGATGCTGCCTGACCTGCTGTGCTTTTCCAGCACCACTCTAAGCTAGACTCTGATCTCCAGCATCTGCAGTCCTCACTTTCACCTTACTGATTGTGGATGATCAGCCATGATCATAATGAATGGTGGTACTTGCTCGAAGGGCTGAATGGCCTACTCCTGCAACTATTGTTTATTGTCTAATCCATCATACATGAGCCAATTTGTTCTTCATACAAGCTCAGCTCGTGAATGCCAGCAGATATGAATACATATAATCCTTACAATGGGGAAGAAGGCCATTCAGCCCAAACCAACCCTCCAAAAAGCATTCCATCCAGACCTACTCCATCCCTGTAACCTTGCATTTTCCATGGCTAATCTATCTAGCCTGTACATCCCTGGACAATATGGACAATTTAGCATGGCCAATTTGCCTAACCTGCATGCCTTTAGTCTGTGGGAGGAAACCAGAACATTGGAGGAAACCCATGCAGACAACAGGAGAATGTGCAAACTCTACACAGACAGTCACCCAAGACTGGAACTGAACCCTGGTCCCTGGTGCTGTGAGACAGCATGTTAACCACTGAGCCACTGTCACCCCCATGTTGGTACACACTTATTGCAGGGTAATTGGATGGAGATGAAAGAAAATCAATCTTCTCTAATATTTTCATTTTTATAGTGTACAAATTTTGAGTGATCATACCCATTCACATTTCCATCCTAACTGAGATTGACTGAACCAGTGCATAAGTACAGTGTCCAAGTTAGCATTTATTAATTTATGAATCAAAGTATGTACCAGAATAAGTGAGTACTGGGAACAAATGTGTTATGATATGATCTTGAGGTTCTAATAAGCTAAAGAATGGCGTTTCCAGTTTAAGGAATTATGTGGTATTGAGTTCAGGATTCAAAAGTGAGTGAAATGGAATGTGATCTCTCAGTTTTCACTTAACAGCTGAATTGATTCAGCTCAGGTGCAAGATGGCATTAAATTACTAGTCCAACACATACACTAAGCTTTTCTTTCCATTAAAATATGGCTAAGTGTCAGGAGGTGGTTCTTTCTACTGTAAACTATGACTGAAGTAATTCTGTTCTGTTTACACTTGACCATTTACACTGAGTCAGTGCTAGTTTCAGTATAAATATTAATTTATACTTACAGTGTATTCAGAGCCAACATTGACAAGACGTTTGGTCTCGTTGCTATTTTGCAGGAATTTGAGAAATTAATATCAGATGTACAATGTATGATAAATTAACAGAGGAGGACATGCTGTTAATATAAAGCATATTAGCTTAGTGCAATCAATTAGGTTCCAGCTATTCTTCAACCTTCTCAAAGAAGAATTGGGTTAATCCCATATTGTGTTATTTGAACTAGCATGGTCATAGTATTAAGTACTGAGCTGAAAATGTGGTGCTGGAAAAGGATTCCTGATGAAGGGCTTATGCCTGAAACGCCGAATTTCCTGTTCCTTGGATGCTGCCTGACCTGCTGCGCTTTTCCAGCAACACATTTCCAGCTCGGATACTCCAGCATCTGCAGACCTCAGTTTCTCCCCAGAGTATTAAGTACAAGCATACATTCAATTACTTTATATACATGAATAACATCAAAAAGGCAGGTTTAAAATTGTGAAACAAAAGTAGAAATTGCTGAAAAACTCAGCAGGTCTGGCAACGTCTGTGCAGAGAAAGCAGAGTTAACATCTTGGGTCCAGTGAGCCTTCTTCAGAAGACCTACTACGTTTTTCCAGCAATTCCTGTTTTTTTGTTTCTGATTTGCAGCATTCACAGTTTTTTCCTGTTTAGTATAAAATTGAGAATCTTTGCGTATAGAGTGCATGACCCCAGATTGTGAATGCTCCTTTTTACAACTGAGATTAGATTTTCTATTCAATGTTCCTTCTGGAATATACTTGTTACATTTTGAATTCATACTCACAGCAAAATACACTTCTTGCAATTTTGTCTGCATCGCCTGTTATTTGAAATCCAAGTCGATGTGGAGGGGAGTACAGAGTTCTTGAATAGGAATGGTGAAATGGTAATTTGGGGTCACAGGCTCCGAGGCAGCAGTGGATATTGTTGCGACTCTGTCAGGATGTGCCTAGGGTCAGTGCTGATCAATCATTATATATCCAGGAATGAGTCTGAGCTCCAAAACCCCATCTGAGTCTTCACAATGGCTGTGGATCAAAATCATTGGTCACTGCTCATCACTAACACTCGCACCACCATTTTCTGGTTAAATAGCTCCAGCCCTCAGCAACTTGTCCTCTCCCTCCACTCTCAGTCAAAAACTCTTCCCAGTCCTGGTTAGGAATGCACTAATTTTCTATCATCAGAACGGAGTCACAGAGTGGAAAATTTAAAAAGCCTTGCACCATTGATTGACTTCATAAATGGTGAGTATTCACTGTATTTAAATTGGGTAGCACATTTAAATAATAAAGATTTTAAAAATCCGATAATATGTTGAAGAACAAAAGGTTTCAATGTAAAATTGTGCCCCCTCATTGACAAAAGGGTGCACAAAAAAGGGCTATCTGAGAGCCTACTTAAATTCTTCCAGTGTTTACCAGGCATTCTCCTCACACAGTGGCAGACCCCCTTGTTGCTAGTAAAATGCCATGATGTGGAGAGGACAAAGTCAGAAGTCACATGACACCAGATTATGGTCCAATAGGTTTATTTGAAATCACAAGTTTTTGGAGCGTTGCTCCTTCATCAGGTGAAGTGTCCTTTGTCGGGTGAAGCCACTTCTCCTGATGAAGGAGCAGCACTCCAAAAGCTTGTAATTTCAAATAAACCTGTTGGTAAACTACCTGCAGAGAATGGAATCGACTTTAATTGCCTGTTTGATTGAATCCTCTATTCTTTCCTTTCCAACTGCTGTGAAAATGGTGTGCGGCCACAAGGGCATCTGGAACTCTATGACTTATTCCCATAGCATTTTAATGAACTTCCCTCCTAAAAGTCTGACTCCAAAGCCAACATACAATTCTGTTTCTCTTCAGAGATGGATGAAATTTTATTGCTTCCCTGAGAATGAGCTGGATCGATGGGTGTAATTAGTCAAAGAGAGTAGTGCTGGAAAAGTAGAGCTGGTCAGGCAGCATCCGAACAGCAGGAGAGTCAATGTTTCGGGCATAAGCCCTTCATCAGGAATGAGGCGAGTGTCCTAAGGGGGCTGAAAGATAAATGGGAGGAGGGTAGGGCTGGGGTGAAAATAGCTAGGAAAGTGAAAGGTAGATGAAGATGGGGGTGAAATTGATAGGTCGGAGAGGAGGGTAGAGTGGATAGGTGGGAAGGAAGAGGGACAGGTAGGACCGTTCAAGAGAGCGGTGTCAAATTGGAAGATTGGAACTGGGATAAGGTGGGGGAGGGGAAATGGGGAACCTGGTGAAATCTACATTGATCCAGTGTAGTTGGAGGGTCCAAAGGCAGATGAGGCATTCTTCCTCCAGGCATCGGGTGGTTAGGGTTTGGTGATGGAGGAGGCCCATCACTTTCATCTACCTATCGCTTTCCCAGCTACCTTCGCCCCAGACCCACCCCCCTTCCATTTATCTCTCAGCACGCCTGGCCCACAAGCCTCATTCCTGATGAAGGACTTCTGCCCAAACAGCGACTCTCCTGCTCCTCAGATACTGCCTGACAGCCTGTGCTTTTCCAGCACTACACCCTTCGACTCTGATCACCGGCATCTGCAGTGCTCATTTTCCCCGATGGGTGTCAGTACCATAGTGGTGCCGTTATGCCCATCACCTAGCAATTTCTCCTTGTGGTCGATTAGTGGCCATTTAAGATTCCATTCCCAGCACTGCTAGTATTCCCACTGGTATTTTACCAGCAACAAAATGTCCCCACACCTGGTTGTCTTTGTGCATGTTGAGGGTGGTCCTTTCTGTTCAGGAGCCACCCCATAGTACTCCAAACGCATTTGTTCTCCAACACCCTCAGTTACCCTCCTGAATCACATTTTGCCCTGCAGGCTACTTTATCATTCACAACCAGTCAGAGTTTGTATTGACATATGACAGCAAACTTTGACCATTAAAAGCTTATTCCTAATTTTTGGATTAGCTGCCTGCTTCTGTCCTCACACCCTATTTAAATTGAACCTATTGTGCCAGGGTACTTTGCAATCTTTTGCTGTCGCTGCTGAAAATGTGTTGCTGGTTAAAGCACAGCAGGTTAGGCAGCATCCAAGGAACAGGAAATTCGACGTTTCGGGCATAAGCCCTTCATCAGGAATGAGGAGAGTGTGCCAAGCAGGCTAAAATAAAAGGTAGGGAGGAGGGACTTGGGGGAGGGGCGAGGGAGATGTGATAGGTGGAAGGAGGTCAAGGTGAGGGTGATAGGCCAGAGTGGGGTGGGGCGGAGAGGTCAGGAAGAAGATTGCAGGTTAGGAGGGCGGTGCTGAGTTGAGGGAACCGACTGAGACAAGGTGGGGGGAGGGGAAATGAGGAAACTGGAGAAATCTGAGTTCATCCCTTGTGGTTGGAGGGTTCCCAGGCGGAAGATGAGGCGCTCCTCCACCAGCCGTCGTGTTGTTATGTTCTGCATGTCCTCGGTGGAGTGGAAGGGAGAGTTAAAGTGTTGAGCCATGGGGTGGTTGGGTTGGTTGGTCCGGGCGTCCCTGAGGTGTTCTCTGAAACGTTCCGCAAGTAAGCGGCCCGTCTCCCCAATGTAGAGGAGGCCACATCGGGTGCAGCGGATGCAATAGATGATGTGTGTGGAGGTGCAGGTGAACTTGTGGCGGATATGGAAGGATCCCTTGGGGCCTTGGAGGGAAGTGAGTGTGGAGGTGTGGGCGCAAGTTTTACATTTCCTGCGGTTGCAGAGGAAGGTGCCGGGAGTGGAGGTTGGGTTGGTGGGGGTGTGGATCTGACGAGGGAGTCACGAAGGGAGTGGTCTTTGCGGAACGCTGATAGGGGAGGGGAGGGAAATATATCCCTGGTGGGGGGGTCCGTTTAGAGGTGGCGGAAATGATGGTGGATGATACGTTGTATACAGAGGTTGGTGGGGTGGTATGTGAGAACCAGTGGGGTTCTGTCTTGGTGGCGGTTGGAGGAGCGGGGCTCAAGGGCGGAGGAGCGGGAAGTGGAGGAGATGCGGTGGAGGGCATCGTCGATCACGTCTGGGGGGAATCTGCAATCCTTGAAGAAGGAGGCCATCTGGGCTGTGCGGTGTTGGAACTGGTCCTCCTGGGAGCAGATGCGGTGGAGACGAAGGAATTGGGAATATGGGATGGAGTTTTTACAGGGGGCAGGGTGGGAGGAGGTGCAGTCCAGGTAGCTGTGGGAGTCAGTCGGTTTATAGTAGATGTCTGTGTTGAGTCAGTCGCCCGAGATAGAAATGGAAAGATCTAGGAAGGGGAGGGAGGAGTCTGAGACAGTCCAGGTGAATTTGAGGTCAACTCAGCACCGCCCTCCTAACCTGCAATCTTCTTCCTGACCTCTCTGCCCCCACCCCACTCCAGCCTATCACCCTCACCTTGACCTCCTTCCACCTATCACATCTCCCTCGCCCCTCCCCCAAGTCCCTCCTTCCTACCTTTTATCTTAGCCTGCTTGGCACACTCTCCTCATTCCTGATGAAGGGCTTATGCCCGAAACGTCGAATTTCCTGTTCCTTGGATGCTGCCTGGCCTGCTGTGCTTTAACCAGCAACACATTTTCAGCTGTGATCTCCAGCATCTGCAGACCTCATTTTTTACCCGAATCTTTTGCTGTCGTCAACACTGTTGGCTTGAACACGAGGAGAGGAACTGTGAGTTGACATTTCAATACTCTTATCTCGCAGTTGTAAACAGGAGATGAAGATGAATCCAGCAGCAGATAAAGAAATGTGCTACAGTTGGTCGGAAGATGTAGCCTATTTGTCTAGGTATCACTTTAAAAATGAGAAGATTGGCCTGAGAGGAAACAGAGGCTCATTTGAGGTTGCTAATTTCCTGGACATGAACAGCATAGAAACATCTCTAGTAAGATATTTGTTGGCGTATGTAATGGGTGTGCCAATATAAAAGTAGAATTAAGGTGCTTTCATTTTATAATTAAGCAACTAATGTGGGAATTGGCAGATTTATTCTGAATGGAGTGGTTGTGGACCTGCACTACAGGTTTACTTTGTTTTAATGTGGTTTAACTAATTAATCCTAAAGGGAAGTTCCAGGTCAACTCCACAAATCAAAGTTAAATTTATCTTAATATGGATTTGGGAGGAGTAGGAATGCTGACCTCTCTTCCAATTGCTTCTTCACTCTGAAGACAAACCTGTGTCTAATTCATATGGGTTTGCAGGCATGACCTAATGTCTATCCTTTGTCATCAAACCACTAATTCTGAATGTTCATTTTCTTTCTTTGTATTCTAGTCAGCCTTGTTTGAACTCTGAACTATAGGGTCAGTCCTTCAGCAAATGGTCTTAATAGTAAAAAAAAGTAATCAATTTCAAACTATTGGGTGTAAATCATTCTACAAGAAATATGCATAAACAAAATTTTTAACTATTTGAAACATTTGTTTATCTGCACAATTGCAAGACCCTCTCAGTAAATGTAGTGCTTCTAAGACACTAAATGAAAATTGGCCCACATGATAACTTAGTGTGTTTACTTCAACGTAACTGATTTCATCTTAGATTTGTTGAAATGTAACCATGAAAGCACAAGTAGTTTTAGTCAGTTTTCCATCCATGGGCCGAACAGAATGTTCAGCTGTGCCAAAGCTGCTCTGCTGAGATGGAAACAAATGAATGTCTGCTATTCCTCATAAATCAGATGACACTTACCAAACAATCCAACTTCATTTGGAATGTCACTAACTAACAGTCTTGAAGTTAAAGAACTAAGTGCTACATTATAACACAAATTATATCTTTACTGAGATACAGGTTTCTAGAATATGAAAAATGTACTGCTTTACACCTGCATTACTGGAAAAGAACATTTTTATGGTGGAAAATTGCATACTTTTTACACAGATGTTATTTCTACAATGATAATACTTAGGTTTTTTTTGTGCTGAGGATGAATGATGTTGTTAAATTGTATTCTTAAATTTATCCATGCTTCATGTGGATACTATGCAGGTATAGCAGTTTGCAAATCAAATTAACCAAGTATCACTCATTTTAGAAGAATCCAAAATATACATTCAAAATCAAATTAAATCATGCGCCCCTCTTCATTGTAATGTTGTAGAAGCAAAGCATTTGTCTGGGCAATGACATTGGCTTTTGACTTAAATGTCATCACTTTTTTAAGAGATAATGAAACATTTGCAGATGACAATTGTCCCAGCTCTTTAAAAATGCACTGCATTTGTCTCATTCATTCAATATTCTTCACATCTTTAGAAACACAACATAAGGGTCAGCAACAATGAATAACAAAGAAGCTATGTGATGAGGTACTGTTATTGGACTTTGTCTCCTAAACCAGCGAGAGGAAAAGTCAGCTAGATTCTTGCTTTGGATCACTAATATGTGACTCCCCTTACTGGAATGTGCATCTGTGTAGATGTTGGATCAGAGTCAGCTGTGATTTCCCTCATTGTAGAATGGCTGACACAGTACTAGGCTATGTTAAAGGTAGAATAACTGCTTGGGTGAAGTAACAAGAGACTGCTGTTACTGTAGAATCATAAGTATTATTTAGAAGAGGAATAAAATTATAATGTTTCAACTGTATACTGTATAAAAGATCTTGAGTATATCGTATGGTTTCTGTTAGCGTATGTAGCAATTTAAATGCCAGCAGCAACCAAGAAGGAAAGTATTGGCAGGAAAACATCCTGACAACGTAAAAAGAACAGACCACCCAGTTGAAGCAACTAATATGTGGAGTAAAGCTTAGTCAGTTCAATTAAAAATGCAAAGAAACTTGATTGAACAGACTTGATTTTCAATTTTATTAAAATAAATGGCAAAAGAATGTGACAGGTTCTCAAATGGACAGACATTCAACTATGCCACTACAGTGACCAAATGACAAAGTTAAACAATGTACTTCAAAGTTTCACTAGAAACTGAAACTTCCATCTGCCTTTAAAAAGCCTGCTTGAGTAAACCAAGTCACAGGACTCTCTTGAACCCAACTTATTTTGTCAAAGTGTTCATTTTTGATACCTTTGGCAGATACCCCAAGGCCAACACATTAATGTAAAAATCTCTGGAAGCCTGCTAATGACGAGGTGCCAAACAGTGAAGGCAAGGTGGGAAATGGCAAACAGCTACTGGATCTAACAGCTTACAAGAGAAAATTCTATTATTACTAGTAAGTCCTTTACCCAAGTTGGTTTCCTGCATAAACATGTGGGTGCTTTGGGTACAAGTGGACAGTCCTTTCAAAATGCTATCAACTGCATCAGCAGGGTCAAGGTTACTGAGCCCATTTTGAGGTCATTACTGCTTTATTATTGTTTGCTGACTCAAATTACAATTAACTCTGTTGTCTCTTTTAAGCATTTCTAACATTTCTCAGACGGAGTTTAGGAACATTCCTTGGATCCAACTCATTATATTGAATTTCATTCCATACTTCCAGATGCTCTTTTCTCTCCCTTGGTGGTTCCTCCTTCTCCACCGCATCAAGAGATGCAAAATATAATTGCACACTCATAGGTATTGCCATTATTTTAATCACTTTGGATGGATTCACTTTATGAGGCGGGTTAACTTCCGCTAAATCTTTCCCAAGCAAAACCCTCAGTTTCAGCCCTCGGAAAGTAAAAGAGTAGGCTTTCATTTGTTGAATTCCATCAGGCAGGAGGCAGATGTGCCTCATTTGCACAGAGTCAGTGGGCTGTTTGTGCTTATACATTTTGAACAGGTCTTGCCTCGAGAAAGTTTAAAATCCAAATGCAGAGTTTGCCTTTTGCAAATAAGTTGAGGGGTGCAATGGGCAAGTTGGGGAGGGTCTCTGCAGGGTTGGTTATCACAAAGGTTGGTTTGAAAGGGTCATCCAGACCTCACGAAAATAATTTCAATAATTTACCTTATCTTTCTTTAGTGGTCTACATTTGTTCCTTTAAGGGCTGTTGAGTGCTTGCAGCAATGGTGCTTGTGCAGCACACTTGTTTTCAGGTACTATTACTGGAATAAAGAGGGAAATATTGTTATTGTTCCTCCTGGGAACATAAATCATGCGTGATCGGATTGAAATTAAAATAAAGTAGTTAAAATACCAGCAGAGTCAGGCAACGCAACATAGCAATTTTTCCCTATTCAATCATATCGAATTGTTAATGACGCCAGCATGCTTCATTCATTGCTGTTCATATACAGACCTCTGATTTGGTTAGACCCACATTCAGAATAACTTGGAGTAGAGAATATGGCAAATAATGTCTTCCTATCTCTAGTTACTTAGCACCTATGGTGCATGACTAGCAGATATATAGTGCAGTCATGTCAGATGGTTTGGAAGTCAGTGGGCTGAAACTTGATGAAGAAAGTGAGGACTGCAGATGTTGGAGATCAGAGTCATAAGTGTGGTGCTGGAAAAGCACAGCAGGTCAGACAGCATCCAAGGAGCAGGAGAATCAATGTTTCGAGCATAAGCTCATCTTCAGGACTAGGGTTGGGGGACATGGGGGAAGGGCAAGGGGGCTGAGAGATAAGTAGGAGGGGTAGGGCTGGTGGGAAGGTAGCTAAGAGCGCAATAGGTAGATGAAGGTGGGGGATGATGGTGATAGTTCGGAATGGATGGTGGAACAGATGGGTGTGATGAAAGATGGGCAGGTAGGATAGTTCAAGAGGGCAGTGCCAAATTGGAGGGTTGGGTCTGTGATAAGGTGGGGGGAGGGTAGATCAGCAAACTGGTGAAATCGGCATTGATTCCTTGTGGTTGGAAGGACCCTCTTGAAATGTCCTACCTGCCCATCTTCCTTCCCACCTATCCACTCCACCCTCTGCTCCAACCTATCACCATCACTCCCAACATTCATCTACCAATTGCATTCCCAGCTTCAACCCCTTCCCATTAATCTCTCAGCCTCCTTGTGGTCCCCCTCATTCCTGATGAAGAGCTTACGCTCAAAACATCGACTTTCCTACTTATTGAATGCTGCTTGATGTGCTGTGCTTTCCAGCGCCACACTTTTGACTCTGAAACTTTATGGAATCAGGTTCTGTCCTGGTTTTCAATGTGCATTGATTTTTAAGAGAGTCAGGGGTCAGAATTTTGAGGATAAAATATTGGAGAGTTGACTTTATAAAGGGAAGAAGGATAGGAAATGATAATGTTAAAAGTACTTTAAATTAAGCTATGAAAGTAAACAAGGGGACACAGATCCAAAATGAAAAGTTAAATTTTGAATTAACATATGGACAGTTCTTCACACAGGAGGTGAATAAAATTTACAGTACACTTGCTTACAGGGAGCTGGATGCAAAATGCACAAAATTGCTTATGAAACAATTGGATGAAGTGAGGTCAGTGCATTACAAAAGACTAAATGGTCTTCATTGTGACAAGCCTTTAAATCAGAATAATGTAGATGCAATTTGCTTGTAAAGTGGTGGAGAGATGGCTGCTGTCAAGCTATTCCATTCCATACAGTATTTTTTTTAAGTATTGTTGCAGGAGCTATTGAAAGAAGGTTTCAGATCAGAAAACCACTCTGTAGTGAAGACCAGTACTTGAGATGAGTGAATGCTCATTCACAATGGTTAGTTTTCAACTTTACTCCTAAGGCAATAAACTGGAAAGGTTGAATGTTGTGGTGACTGCAATGGTGGGCTACGAGGTGGGATTGGCTCAGAAGATTGGGAACAGGGCTGAAGGAGATGTGGTAGGTGATATGCTGTTGGTGTGGCCATTGCTTTTCCATCATTGATAGTGAAGATTGTACCTCTGCCTTAGAGGTCAATAATGCCACTTAAATGGACACTGCAAGCAACTATGACATTTTACCAGTGGCAAGTGGGTCTATTACCATGTGAGGAAACGGGGGGAGGGTAGCCCCCATGCCCGCCACCACCACTATAACCTGCTGTGATGGTAGCATCCATTGCTCCTTACATTTGGTTGGTGATAGTGACAGCACCAGCCCCAACTCCTGGTTGTACACTGGAACTAAAGATTTGATTTTTTTCAGCAACTCTTGGATCTTGAAAGGATGGATGACTTGACAACAGATCATTAGCATGATCAGCACAAAATCTAGTGGAGCCTCACAGAAGCAGCTGAGGTGGTGTTGTGCCCTTGCTTTCAGGTCCATCATTGGGGTCACCAATGCTCTAACAAAATCCAGTCCCAGAAATATGTTTCTCAGTCACTCAAGAACAAGCTTGTTTGCAATATCCATTCACCTTTGTATGAAGATTGAGAATGTTTTAGGAAGAAAGAAGATTCTAATGATAACTATTGGTCATATTACGTTTGATTTTATGATGCTGCTGATATGGTGTGGCATACTTAAGTGTCACCGTACAGTGAGCTTGGTATAACATCACAGAGGGTAAATGCACAGCCATTTTGTTATTAAATATATTCAAATACATGAGTGTACTCTTGACAGTGTTCAATATAAATGCTTTTATAATGTGTTTATTTTACTTCTTGTGATAACCAAGTTGCAACACAACATTCATGCAGGCAATATGGTGATGGCTCAATTTGATTGTTGAATTTAGTGCATGGATGTCATAAATATATTTGTCTTCCAGCTTATGTTCATTCTCCACCTGTTTGAATGAAGAGCATTCACATATTAGCTGTTGGCACATGCAGGCTAAGAAGCTTAACTCATCTGGAACCGTTGTCTCATCAGATGGAGACAGCCCTGGAGATTCATAGCAGGTATAGTATAGATTGTGGAGATGGCAACAGGACGTTACAAAGACACATTGACAAAGCAAGTGAGTGAGTAAACAGTGACAAGATGGAGATCAATGTGGGCAAGTGTGAGATCATTTACTTTGGATCCAAGGTAGACAAATTAGAGTTTTTGGAAAAGCGCAGCTGGTCAGGCAGCATCCAAGGAGCAGGTGAATCGATGTTTTGGGCATGAGCCCTTCTTCAGGATTCCTGAAGAAGGGCTCATGACCAAAACGTCGATTCTCCTGCTCCTTGGATGCTGCCTGACCTGCTGCGCTTTTCCAAAAACTCTAATTTGTCTACCTTGGATCCAAAGTAAATGATCTCATACTTGCCCACATTGATCTCCATCTTGTCACTGTTTACTCACTTTTCATTCTTGAAGAAGGGTTCATGCCCAAAACGTCATTCTCCGGCTCCTTGGATACTGGCTGACCTGCTGCACTTTTCCAGCAACACATTTTCAGCTCTGATCTCCAGCATCTGCAGTCCTCACTTTCTCCTAAATTAGAGTTTTTTTCCTATTAGTGAGAGTGGAGAAACTGGAAGAACTCAGAGATTTAGGAGTCAGTGAAATAAATCAGTAAAAGCTAGTGCACATGCCTATGAGGTTCTCAGAAAGATTTGTTTTATCTTAAGGATTTTAGAACACCAACACATTAAGTGATATTTTTGTTTTACACAGCTTAAATCAGGTACCCTTTGAGGGTACTATATTAAGTTAAGGGTAGGAAGCTTAGGGAAAGGTACTACAGCATTGGAACTGCTGCATCAGGATGATACCAGAACACACAATACAAATTATAAACTGGAAATATTCAGCAGGCCTGGCAACATCTGGGGAGCAGGAAACAGCATTAACTTTTCAGGTCAATGGCATTTCATGAAAACTAGAATTATAAGGAAGCAAATATTTGCATAAAAGTGTTTTGCATTCTTTTGAGCTTATAAAGGTCAAATCAACACCATTGAAAATTATTGTTCAAGTAGGTAAGAAAACAAAACATTTTTACTGAAAACCCAACTCACAGTGGGTCAGACAGCATCCATGGAGAGAGAGAGAGCAAGCTAACATTTCAAGTCTAGATGACTCAACTGAGTTCTGACAAAGAGCCATCTCAACTTGAAACGTTAGCTTGCTCTCTCTCTCCATGGACGCTGTTTGATCCGCTGTGGGCTCCAGCATTTATTGTTTTCCGTACAGATTCCAACATCTGCAGTAATTTGTTCAAAATATTTTTTACATTTGGGAGTGGGGTGGATGGTTTGTTTGGGACAAAATAAGTCCGGACCAAGAATGTATTATTAATTCTATATTCATTTTGTTTATTTATATGTGGGTGGTGGGCAATTTCTATGGATTCACATGCGCTCCTATAAGTGGGTACAGACTGAAACTGTGATGGCTGGCTTAAGAGGTCCTTAATTGTGGCGTGCATTTCTGTAATTAAAGCTGATAAAAGATTGTGTAAAGACTAGCTCTAGTTTAATTCTTTACTACCTAGCTTTATGCTACATGGTAGCTGATGATGGTTGCCTAAAAGTGAAAGATGGAAACCAAGATGAAATAAGTACATAGAAGCCAGTATCCCATCACCAAATCACCCTTTATTTATTTGTGCACAGTCCTCTGGCTGTGGCCAGCCAGCTGAGAGGCAGTCCTCAACTGAGGGGATTCTAATCTCCTGATAATATTACTCAGCCAGGGCTTTCTTCACTGGTGCAGGTTAACAGCTCCAATTAATGACCTTGTAGTCAACGAGGTCAACCTGATTTCAATCACTCCATCTGCACTCACCAACCCCCCACTCCCTCCCAAGTCGGGGGATGTAGGCCTTGTAGCATTTCCTGTAATGTTTTTGCCTAAGTCTAGTTTCTCTGACTCGGACTCTGACACAGTGGCTTGCACCGGACTATAGCCTGTCTCTTGCGACTGGAGTGTATCAGAAGAGTTTCCTCCTCTTCTTCTGATGGTGACAATACTGAGGCTGCATCCATCTCAAATGTTGAGGTTTGCTCAACACTAGATGGAGGGGGAGAAACTATGGTTTCCGACCGACCTTCTGGCTGTTCTGAGGGGCCAACTATGTTTTGCTCCTGCCCTGAATGTGAGATAACAGCTTTGAGGTATTTCACATGTTTGTACAGAATAGTATTACCTTTCTGAACTTTGTAATTCATAGGACCTGACCTCGTGTCAACCTCACCTTATATCCATACAGAGCTATTTTCATGACTGCAGCACCAAACTTCATCCCCTGATTTATATTGTCTCTCTCACTCAGAGGTGGCATATGGTGAACATTGACATTCCTGCCGTTTCTCCCTCATTCCCAGGTCTGAAAATATCAGGTTTAACCTGGTTTGGAGTCTTCTCCCTATTAGCAACTCTGCTGGAGATATCCCTGTTGCTGAGGGTGGGGAGGTCCTACAATCAAATAGAAACTAGGCCAGTTTGATCTCATGTGATGGGTGTCTGCCTCTTTAACCCTGCCTTCAATGTTTAGACTGCTCTTTCCACTAGACCATTAGACAATGGATGTTATGGAACTGCCCTTATGTGCGGAATGTCATTTGACTTTAGGAAATATTTAAATTCCTTGCTCCCAAATGACATCCCATTGTCCACTACCAATACTTCCAGGAGTCCATGTATTGCGAACGATACTCGCTGCTTCACAATCATCACCCCTGAGTTTGCCGAATGAACTTTATGCACATCCCAACCAATTTGAATGCGCATCCATAATGACCAAGAACATTGAATCCATGACAGTCCAGCATTGTCGACATGCAACTGAGTTCAGGGTTTACCTGGCCTTTCACATGAATGTGGTGGCACTGCTGGTGGCAATTCTTGTCATTTTAGGCACAATCCCATCAAAGCAGCTATGTCGGTCTCCAACCCTAGCTCCAACCCCAGACATGACCTCTTGCTAGCATCTTCATCTTGGAAACCTCGCCATGACCCTGGTCGAGTTCAGCTGGTAGTTGTTAGTGACCTTTACTTGGGACAATCACCCTTGCTAGTAATAGTAATACGCCATCCTGTATGTGATCTGGTCTCGACGAGTCCAGATAGGTTTCAGTCACGGTTGTGATGGCCCTTCAGTTTCTTCCATTACCACCAGCTGTTTTAATTTCACTAGGACCAGTTTTTCTGCGACCATATTCAGATTTTGTCTGTGTTGACTGGGAAGGTGTAAGGCAAGTTCAAATCAAAAACAGACTCTGCCAGTGGGAGGCGGCTCAAGGAATACGCATTAGATACTTAATTTCCTGGACAGGGTTCTGACTGCACTGCTAATAATAAGTTTTAGATTAGATTACTTACAGTGTGGAAACAGGCACTTCGGCCCAACAAGTCCATACCGACCTGCTGAAGCACAACCCACCCAGACCCAATCCCCTACAGTTATCCCTTCACCTAACACTACGGGCAATTTAGCATGGCCAATTCACCTAACCTGCACATTTTTGGACTGTGGGAGGAAACCAGAACACCCAGAGGAAACCCACGCAGACACGGGGAGAATGTGCAAACTCCACACAGTCAGTCACCTGAGGTGGGAATTGAACTGGCGCTGTGAGGCAGCAGTGCTAACCACTGTGCCACTGTGCCGCCCAGTAAGGGCCCAACCCTGAATCCTACTAGAAGCTATGAACTGCATTGCCTTGGCCTCCTTCAGTAGCCCGAGCAGGGGTTTGTGGTCTGTCACTCTGACAAATTCCTGTCCATAAAAGTACTGGAGGAACTTCCCCACACCAAAGATGACTGCGAAGCCTTCCTTCTCTATCTATGCAAATTTGCATTCGGCATCAGACAAAGTCTGGGAAGCATTCACAATTGGATGTTCCTCTCATTCACCCACTGGTGAGCCAATAACACCTCAACACTGTATGGGGAGGCATTGCATGTCAGTGCTCCCTCTCACTTTGGATCATAGTCGGCCAACACCTTAAGTGATGATAGGTGTTTTTTCACTTCCCTAAAGGCTGCTTCTTGGTTACGTGACCATTTCTAAGGCTGACCATTTTTCAATATCAGTTGTAAGGGTCCCAAGATGGAGGCCAAGTTAGCGTGAATTTTCCGTAATAAGTTACTAACCCAAGGAAAGACCTAAGCTCTGACCCAGATGTGGGTAGTGGGCTACTTTGCTCACTCTCTCTTTCTTTTTCAAAAGGGGTAATCCCTTTTTTGTTGACTCTATAACCCAAGTAGGACACTTGGGGTGCCTGGAACACACATCTTTCCCTTCTAAGGTATATGTCTGCCTGGGAGAAACATTTAAGCACTATGTCCAAGTTATCCAAGTGTTCTTTTTTGGTTCTTCTCTGTTATTACTATGTCATCCAGATAAATGGCAACCTGGGTAGCCCTTGGAAAATGTTCTCCATTGTCCATTGGAAAAAAAGAACAGGCTAATGATACCCGAAATGCCAGTACTATATATTGATATAAATCCTTATGGGTATTAATTGTACTGTACTTCTGGGACTCCTTCTCTAGTCGCAATAGCAGTTGGATGTGGCTCACGTCCAGCTTCGTAAAGGATAGCCACCCCCCCCAACTTTGCGTATAAGTCCGCTAAGCAAAGGATCAGATATTTATCCAGCTGTGAGAAACAGTTTACCATTTGCTTAAAATCCCAATCAGGCTTGACAATCAGATTACCGGTGCTGCCCATTTTGCAAACTGCACTGGTTTCATGATTCTTTCGGACTCCGGTCTTCTGATTTCTGCCTCTACTTTTGCCCACAAGGCAAACGGCACTGGGCAGGTCTTGAAAAATCTGAAAATTGTGTCTGGGTTAATATGTAAAGTGGCTTTGGCCCCTCTGTTGCAGACCGAATCCCAGAGTGAAGACAGCAGAATGAACATGGGCTGGAGCCACAGTGGTAGCTGAACAGAGGCTAGATCATGCAGGTAACATTTCCCCATGTTCTGCAGTCAGCAAGCATGGAATTATGTTAGAAAGGACTAGAACTTCTACAGTTTAAGTCCTTTACAGTCACTTTCATTATCATTCTGGACTTTTAAACTCTATTTCCATGCTTATCTATCCTTTTTTAACTCTGTATCAACACTTAAACTATCTGTACCTAGGTACACTACCAAAGATGGCACCGAGGGGTGACACTACAAACTTTTCACTGCATCTGTTGAGTGCACATGATAATAAAGGCTATTCTGTTCTATTCTTCATAGTCCCAAACCCTTCCTGAAATACTCTTGTGTATTTCACTAGGGCTTTACTGAGGCAGCCATTTTCTAATGGAAGACTGTTGAGCCAATCTGGATAAATCTTTCTCAACCAATTCCACTGCAAGATTAGATTACTTACAGTGTGGAAACAGGCCCTTCGGCCCAACAAATCCACACCGACCCGCCGAAGCGCAACCCACCCATACCCCTACATTTACCCCTTACCTAACACTACGGGCAATTTAGCATGGCCAATTCACCTGACCTGCACATCTTTGGACTGTGGGAGGAAACCGGAGCACCTGGAGGAAACCCACGCAGACACGGGGAGAATGTGCAAACTCCACACAGTCAGTCGCCTGAGTCGGGAATTGAACCCGGGTCTCAGGCACTGTGAGACAGCAGTGCTAACCACTGTGCCACCGTGCCGCCCAATTGGCTTGGGCCAAGCCTTTTACTGTCTTCAGTGGTTACTGCACCAACCGCTTCTCACAGGTGAGCAGAACCAAAGTCGTATTCTTAATCTGCAATGGTGTACGTTCTCAGTCTGGCTCAGGTCTTGTGCAAACGTAAGGGTTGGAGTCCCAAGCGAGTCTTGTTAAAGACAGATTCTGTAACCACAGATACAGCTGCGCCGGTACTGACTTCCATAGAAACTGGGGACAATTTAACAAAACTTTCATTTTAATTGGTTCCGATTTGGATGTCACTAAGCAATTTAATTGCTTGAACCCACATGTAGGCGGACTTTCCAGGGTGTGCAATCTCCTGGGCACCGGCCTACCAGTTTTCTTCTTCACTCAGACCTTGTAGGACTCCTTTGCTGCCTCGAGTCTGCACACCGGCAGCAACTACAATGGCTTGCTGGCTCAGATCCTGAGGAACATTTTAGCCACATGCCTGACGCCTTGCTTTGTTGTAGGGTTCTGCTGTGGGCTGGCCTAAGCTCCCTCTGCTCAGAACATGCCCTGCGTGAGGCTCTGCAATTGCCAACACTCAAGTGGTATTCCAGGGAGGTCAGGCTGTCCACTTCCATTGGGATGCCCGATAGCTCCTATGCTCCATTTGCATTAGCTAATGACAACGTCAGTTGTAGAGCTTCTTGAAGTCCAGTTGGGCTTCAGCTAATAGGTATTTGTATTTGGTTGCATCATTAATCCCAGATACCAAACAGGCTCTCAGCATCTCTTTCAGTGGTAACCCAAACGCACATGCCTCTGCCAGTTGTATCAACCTCATCAAAAGTCTTGGTATGGATTTCCCTGGTTCTTTAACAGCCGAATAAAACTGATAACGTCTGAGCATTAGAGGTTTGGGGTTGTAATATTCCTTAACCTGTTCCACCAACTCTTGGAAGGTTTTAGTATTTGGTGCCACTGGGAAAGTTAAGCCCCTTACAATTGAGAATGTTACAGGTCTGGAAGCAGTCAGGACTACTTCTTGCTTGTCATCTGCCCAACGCATATTGAGGAGAAAGTGAGGTCTGCAGATGCTGGAGATCAGAGCTGAAAATGTGTTGCTGGAATAGCGCAGCAGGTCAGGCAGCATCCAAGGAGCAGGAGGATCGACGTTTCAGGCATAAGCCCTTCTTCAGGAATTCCTGAAGAAGGTCTTATGCCCGAAACATCGATCCTCCTGCTCCTTGGATGCTGCCTGACCTGCTGCGCTTTTCCAGCAACACATTTTCAACACCAACGCATATTGAGCCCAGTCTCTGATAGCAGAATAATATGGAATACAGGGAGAACTAGCTATTTGGATACAGAACTGGCTCGAAGGTAGAATTCAGAGAGTGGTAGTGAAGGATTGCTTTTCTGGCTGGAGGCCTGTGACCAGTGGTGTGCCACAAAGATTAGTGCTGGGTTACTGCTTTTTGTCATTTATATAAATGATTTTGAACATAGGAGGCATGGTTTGTAAATTTGCAGATTATGCAATAATTGGATGTGGAGTGGACAGCAAAGAAGCTTACCTCAGAGTACAATAGGATCTTGATCAGATGGGCCAATGGGCCAATGGGCCAAGGAATGGCAGGTGGAGTTTAATTTAGATAAATATGAATTGTTGCATTTTGGAAAAGCAAATCAGGATAGGACTTACACAATTCATTTTCGGGTGCTGGGGTGTTTTGTTGATCAAAGAGACCTTGGAGTGTAGGTTCATAGTTCTTTGAACGTGGATTCGCAGGTAGAGAGAACCATGAAGAAGGCATTTGGTATGCTTGCCTCTATTGGTCAGAGCATCGAATATAGGAGTTGGAAGGTCATGTAGCAGCTGTACAGGACATTGATTAAGCCACTTTTAAAATACCGCAAGGAATTCTGGTCTTCCTGCTATAGGAAGGATGTTGTGAAACTTGAAAGGAATCAGAAAAGACTTACAAGGATGTTGTCAGGGTTGGACAGTTTAAGATCTAGGGAGAGGTTGAATAGGCTGGGGGCTGTTTTCCATGGAGGGTCAGAGGCTGAGGGTTGACCTTATAGAGGTTCAAAAAATCATGAGGGGCATGGGTAGGGTAAACAGCCAAGGTCTTTTCCCCTGGGTGGGGGACTGGTTTAAGGTAAGAGGGGAAAGATTTAAAAGGGACCGAAGTGGCAACTTTTTCATGCAGAGGGTGGTGCATGTATGGAATGATCTGCCAGAAGAAGTGGTGGAGACTGGTACAATTACAGGATTTAAATGGCACCTGGATGGGTAAATGAATAGGAAGGGTTCAGAGGGATATGGGCCAAATGCTTGGAATAGATTAGGCTCAGATATCTGGTCAGCATGGGTGAAGGGTCTGTTTCCATGCTGTACATCTCTGTGACTGTATGACTCTAAATCAGTCAAGCTTCTCAATTAAGGCATGATCCCAGAAAACCTAACTCCAAGGTGACTGTAGCAAACAGATGTTCTTTAAGTACATCCTGTTTTCTCTCGTCACCACTCAAATAAATACCCAGTATCCACTCACCAAGTCACCATTTATTTATTTATTTTCGCACATTACAAAAGGGGTGGCCCAGACAGCTCCAAGACAGTTGCCTGAACTGAGGAGATTCTCATCTCCTGGTGATATATTTTTAAGCACACTGGCTGTGGCCCAGCCAGCTTGGAGTCAGTCCCCCTGAACTGAGGAGATTCTCATCTCCTGACCATATATTTTTTTCTAAATTTCCTGGTGTTTTTTGTTTTATTTTGTTAAACAGTACAGTTTACAAAACTGTAACTGCCCCTCTTCCACAGTTACGGTAGAGCCCAGGTGTCTCTGGTGAAGGAGTATGCGGTGTCCACCAACACCCTGGAGTTGTTCAGGGAGAGGTGGGCGCCGCAGGGAGTGGAGTGCATTATTTCCCCCCTCCAACTCTATTTTGCTTTAACCCCTGCCTTTCCCTTCACTGTTTGAACACACAGCATTGCCCTTTGATGTGAAGGGCACTGCTTGTCAGTGGCCACTTGATGTTTCTTTTCTTCCTCGGGGTGGAAATTGAATAAAGATTCGTGTACCTTGTGCTCCCTTAGAGCCCACTCTCAGAGTGAACAGAGCCTCTGACACTCCTGTTTTTTTTTCTTCTTCTATGTTGTGTGTGTGCAGGTGTGGGACACAGTGAAAGACACAAGATGCACAAATCTTTTTTTGGTTTCCATCACCAGGAAGAAAGGAAATCCCCGAGTGGCTAGTGACACGCAGTGCCCTTCACAAAATGCTGCATGATCAAACAGTGAAGGGGAGGGCAGGGACTAAATCAAAATAGAGTTGGAGGGGGAAATGATGCACTCCACTCGCTGCTGCGCCCACCTCTCCCTGAACAACTCCAGGGTGTTGGTGAACACCGCGTGCTCCTTTTCCAGAGACACCCAGGCTCTAACGTAACCGCGGAAGAGGGGCAGGCAGTCGGCCCTAATGACCCCTCTCCTGATTATATTTTTTTTCCACTGCCCAATATTAATGCAGTTCTTGCCCAAGTTCCAAATATAATTGAAATTTGGCCTTTGAAAGAAAAGTGTGCATCTTCTTAACAGCTGAGTTTGCAAATCTCTCATCTGTTTTGCCTTTCAGCTCAAAAAATATCTAAGTCTCACCACTGGCCAAAACCTATAGCCCTCCGAGTCCAGATCTCACAAATACCCCCTTCATCTCACACCTATACCAAAAGGGGTCTAAAACCGACACTGAAATAATCCGGCAGAGACCAGTAGCCCATCACTTATATTTACACATGGAGGTTCCTTGACATTGATCCAGCTCCCTCAAAGCCAGCTCTCAGAATGAACAGAACCTCTAACGCCCCTGTTTATTTATTTATTTTTTTCTTTTCATTTTCTTTTTTTTTCCTTCTTTTATTAAGAGCCAGCTCTCAAAGTGAGCAGGACAGCTGACACTCCTGTTTATTTATTCTCTTTTATTAACCCCCACACTACCGCCTAACTGTGGTAGTGCTTATTTTTTCCCCAGCAGCCATGTTGTGTGTGTGCAAGTATGAGGCACAGTGAGAGACACAAGGTGCACGAATCTTTATTTAATTTCCACCACCACGAAGAAATGAAGCACCCTCGTGGCCAATGACAAGCAGTGCCCTTCACATCAAAGGGCAATGCTGCGTGATCAAACAGTGAAGGGGAGGGCAGGGACTAAATCACAATCGAGTTGGAGGGGGAAATAATGCACTCCACTCCCTGCAGTGCCCACCTCTCCCTGAGCAACTCCAGGGTGTTGGTTGATGCTGCGTGCTCCTTCTCCAGAGACACCCGGGCTCTCACGTAACCGCGGAAGAGGGGCAGGCAGTCGGCCCTAACAACCCCCTCCACAGCCCGCTGTCTGGACTTGTTTATGGCCAGTTAGGCCAGGCCCAGGAACAGACCCACGAGGAAGTCTTCAGACCTGCCCTCCCTCCTCCTCCGTACCGGGTGCCCAGAGATCAGAAGCGTGGGACTGAAGTGCAATCAAAAGCAGAGGAGGTGGTTTTGAGAAAATCAAAAAGGGAGTGCAAACGCCCACACCCAATATACACATGGTCCACGGACTCCACAGCACCACAGAATAAGCAGTTGGGCTAGGAGTCCATGAACCACCCCCGAGGACGATGCACTGGTTCTCGTCGATGGAGGCGAGATGAGCAGACACTTCTCCGAAGAAGCTCGCTTGCCTCCATCCGACCAGGGGAGCGTAGACGTTCACCAAGTGAAGCACCGCGCCCCCCAGCGGAACCGTCAGGTGAAGCAAATGGCCGGCACTGCCAACTGGGCTCAAACCCCCAGGGTCACCAGCAGTACTTTCCTCGGCGCACCCCTTCCTGGAATGCCCCAAGTTCGGTTCGTCAGGCAGCAGAGGCTTGGGGCCCCAATCCTCTCCTGACACCAGGACGCCCGGCTCCTTGGGGAAAAGGTCCTCCCACAGGGACAAAGATCCCAGAAAAGCAGTATGGGAGGAGCGAGGAGCAAGGATAATACCTTCCTCCCCTCCACCACTTGACGACCCAGGAGAGGGTTCCCCATTGTCATCCACACCATGGCCCATGTGGCTATTAAAGTCCTCCCCAGGGGCCAGAGGAGTTGAGACAGAAGGCCCTGCTGTAGACCTGGGGGTTCAGGCAGGTCAGGCTGCAGTGCAGGACAGTCAAGAGGCACCGTAGGCTCATCCCCCTGGAGAGGAGCAGCTGGCATATCTCTCCTCTCCAATAGCCAGTGCCTCTTCCCCAGAGCGGCAGGGGGGATTTTATGGGCCTTCCCCTCCCCAGCCTTTCCTGGAATACGATTGGCTGGGGGAAGACTGGGGGCGTGGCCAGGGTGGGGAGGGTCAGCTGTGTCACTTCCTGCCCCACCCTGGTTTATCAGGTGATGGTAGGTGGGGCAGCGGCCCAGTGACACAGTTGCTGCAGGAGGTGAGGTAGCGGTGCCGCCCCCCCATGGGCGGGCCTGACACGTTGTGTCTTCCTCAGCACCCTCTGGCCGGTCGGACGCTCACCCCCCTCCCCGCCAGAGGCTGAGGCATTGGAAGTCTCTGGCTTATCCCCCGCTGCCAGGGCTTGTGGTGTTGTCTTCGGGGGAGGGGGAACGGGTGCGGTGGTACCACCCTCAGCCATTGGCGTGGGCTGGCCAGCTTTCTGGGTGGGGCAGTTTTTTCTTCTGTGCCCCACCTTGTGGCACAGGTGGCACCGCATGCCATCCGCCGTCCAGAAGACGTGGTAGGCTGCGCCCTCGTGGAGGAGGGTAACAGGGTCCTCAGTGACCTCCTCCCGGCCAGGCAAATAAACACCTGTCGTCGGAAGGAGTGTACGTGCCACAGGACAGGGTCCTTAAGACTGAGCAGGAGCAGTTGGACACCTGACCAGATCTCCCCCAAGGTGTTGAGGTGGGGAAGAAGGAGCTCACTGGCAATGAAGTGTGGGATGTTGGAGATCACGACCCTCTGGGCTGTAACCTCCAAAGGGACGATGGGCAGATGTGTCCCGCCCACAGTGAGCACCCTCTCCATGGCCAGGTGGACCACCTGCTCAGTCTTCAGGAAGAACACAGCCTTCCCGTACATCCGGGCTGCAGCGACGATGGCCAGTGGGCCGAAGATACTAGCCACAGCCTTGCTGCAGGCCTCGATGGTCATATTGGGGTGGGGATAGGCCTTGACCCCCAGGCATTTAGTTAGGTGCCTGAAGGGGCTTGCGATTGCGGCCAGGGTTGGGACAGCTGAGCCTAAGGCAGCAGCTACCCCGGCGTAGGTGCAGCTGGGCCCTGTGACCTTCGGGCTCACCATACTCTGCTGCTGGATGTTGGTAGGCCCCAGGCGGCAGCGGTGGAGGTCCTGGGGAGGTGCCCAAGGCGAGTCACCCAAGGCAAGTCCCAGGCAGCAATGGTGGAGACCGGCCTCGGGCAACAGCAGGGGTGGAGGCAAGCCTTGGGCGAGTCCCAGGTAGGCCCTTAGTTACAGCGGGGGGGACAGACTTGTTGGGGAGGGTCCCCAAGGCAAGTCCCAGGCAGCAGCGGTGGAGGTGGGCCTCCAGCAGTAGCAGTGGTGGAGGTCCTGGGAGGGTCCCAAGGCGAGTCCTAGGCAGGCCCTTTGTCACAGCGGTGGGGGTAGACATGTTGGGGAGGGTCCCGAAGGCAAGTCCCAGCCAGCCCCAAAATTGAGTCCCAGGCAGCAGCAGTGGAGGTGGGCCTCTAACCGCAGCGGCAGTGTGGAGGTCCTGGGAGGGGCCCCAAGGCGAGTCCCAGGCAGCAGCAGTGAGGCAGGCCCCAAGCAGTAACAGCTGAGGCAGGTCCAGGCGGGGTCCCAGAGACCAGCAGTGGGAGTGGGCCCCAGGTCAACAATAACACTCTCTTGTCCTGGGCGAGGCCCAGGCTGCAGCTCCAAAAGTAGGCCCAGGACTCGAAGCTCTCACCTCCTTCCGCCTCCTCCTTCTCCTTCTCCTTCTCCTTCTTCTTCTTCTTCCTCCTTCCTTCCTCCAGCTCTCTCGATGTGGGGCAGCTGGTTCAGGGACAGTCCTCTTCCTCTCAGACCCCTTCAAAGAGGAGAGTCTTTGCACGTGCACACACTCACACTGATCCAGCTCTCGATAGGAAAATACCCGGGTGGTCAATGACAAGCAGTGCCTTTCGCATCAAAGGGCAATGCTGTGTGATCAAACAGTGAAGGGGAGGACAGGACTAAATCAAAATAGAGTTGGAAATAATGCACTCCACACCATTCCCTGCGGCGCCCACCTCTCCCTGAACAACTCCAGGGTGTTGGTGGACCCCGCGTGCTCCTTGTCCAAGGACACCCAGGCTCTAACGTAACCTTGGAAGAGGGGCAGCCAGTTGGCCCTAATGCCCCCTCTCTTGATTATATTGGTCAGCCAGGGCTTTCCTGGTTGGGATTGTTAACCTGGGCCAATCAATGACCTCATGGTTAATGAGGTCAACCTGGTTTCAGTCACTACAAAAGAATGAAAGTACAATGAAACCTCAATTATCTGGCGTTCAGTTATTGGATTTTTGAATTATCCGGCAAAATTGCAAGGTCCCGATGCTTGGCTAAACTGTGTTATCCAGCATTGGATTATCCAACAAACTACTCCCTGCCTGTGTCGTTTGAATAATTGAGGTTCCTCAGTATTTGCAAATATGTCCTATTGAGGGAATTACATAAAAAGAGTGTAAACTGTTGGAAAATGAATGTACTGTGGTGTTCTTGGAGTCTGACCATATGTCTATAAAGGACAGACAGGTGGTTCTAATAGTATTGTATTTTCAGAGATGGAACCACAGTTGGAGCAAACGTCTGCTGCCTTGCAAAAATTCCTGGAGAAATAGTCATTTCCTTTAGCCTTCATTGAACAAATGAGACATTCTGTGGTGACAGAAAGAATAAAAAAAATTCAAAGATTTCCAGAGTTTAAATAGTCTAAATATTGATTGCAGACATCGATATAATGAATATATTAAAGTCAGGCAGAATGGAGAATGAAAGCTTTGGATGTATCAGCAGAAGACAAAATTGCCCAAAGTAATGGATGAACTAATCCCAAGAATACCTAAAACCAGTTAGTAGGTGCTTCTGACATGATTCAAAATGTTATTAAGCCGTAAACTATTCAAGGCAAAGTAGCAGAGTTCCCAAGCTGACCCTTAAAGAAGAGAATTTTGAGCAAGTGTCTGAAGATATCAGTAATTATCAATGTAAACACATTGTATTGATCACAAGGAATTTTAGTCCTGTGATAGATGCATTAGATACAACTCCTTTAATTGTGTATTGCTATATAGTGCTTGTATTTCAACAATATATGAGTTAGTTTGCTTTAAGTCCTACCTTGATTTACCAAATAATATGGATAAATGAAAGGTTAAAGAGTATTAGCATACTACTTATATTAGATATACTGATACAATGACTTAATTAGAGAAAATGGGAATACATGTAGCAGGACCTGAAAACCATTCTGGCTTGGCCTGATAAGTGATAAGTTACATTCAAATAAGTGTCAGGCGATAATCATGATTTTGACAAGAGAGAACTTAACCATCTAACCCTGACAATTGACAGCATTGCTGTTACTGAATCTTTTGCCGTCAACATTTTCAGGCATTTACCTGAAACTTAACTTGCCAAGTTAGAGTAGGTCAGAGACTAGGAGTTCTCTGGCAAGTAATTCAGATTCTGATACCTGAAAAGCTTTTTAATCATCGAGCAGGCATAAGTAAATACTGGATGAGAGCAACTCCAACACTGAGGTGGCTTGACACCATCCAAAACAAAGCGGGGATTGCTTGTTTGACATCAGATGCACCCCTCAAAATTCTGTGCTCTCCGCTGTCTTCAACATCGTACAAGATGTACTTCAACAAATTCTCAAGGCTTCTGCAACAGCTCTTTTCCAAATCTCATGATCTAGAATTTAAAACAAAGGGAAAGGAATAGTCGCAGACAATATGGAGTCAATTCTGATGTACCAGACAATCTGAATAATCTAGAGAGTGACTCAATTGCATCTAATCACTACACAGTCTAAAGATAAAGAAAGAAGTTAAAAGGACCAGCCTGTATCAACCAAGGCACCCAAAATGATAATGGAAAACCCAATCCTGTCCATCAGTCTGCTTTATGAACAACTGAGGACTAGTGGTGAAATTGGAAGAGCTGTCCTACAACCTAAGTGCTGCCTGAACGGCTGTGCTCTTCCAGCACCACTATTCCAGAATCTGGTTTCCAGCATCTGCAGTCATTGTTTTTATCTCTGTCCTACAACTTAATCAGTCATTAGCCTATCATGCCCACAGTTGAAGAATAATGACACACTGACAATAATCTCGATACCACCAATTTACCCCTGTATATGACTGTTCATGACGGACCAATCAAATGTGTCAGTCCAGTGGTATACAGTCAGGGGCAGTTGCCATGTAAGTCCTCAATGTTGATTCTTGGAACCCATGAAATCTCACGGCATCAAATCAAGCAGGAATGAGGAAGCCTCCAGCTGATTAACATTTATTGGACAGCTTGTGATAGAGGGCAAACAGATTGACAGAAAGAGTTTGAAGTTCAAGCAGCTTCATCTCAGAGTTTATAAACGGGAGGCTAAGCTACAGATACTGTGATACATCGGAGAGGGATAAAGGTGCCTGGATTCATTCAACTAGACGAAAAACATCTGGTTTATTACCTGACTTGCAGATAAATTACATGAAGAAAATAAAAATACAAGCTCAAAGATTGGAATGAGGAAATGTTTTCTGGTTCGTGGACCATTGACACCAGTACAAGTAGTTCTCATGTAAAGCTTGTTTCAGTGGAATGATTTGGCTATAATCTCACTGAAGAATTAGGGAATGGTATTTTCAGAAACACTTACTTCTGTTTGCAATACTATGATTCTAGCAGCAATCATTTTGCACGCTTCATTTTGCACATGCACCGATGTCAGCGCCAAAGTCTCTGCATCATTCTGCGCATGTTCCGATATATTGTGGGTGGAACGGTGGCACAGTGGTTAGCACTGCTGCCTCACAGAGCCAGAGACCCAGGTTCAATTCCTGCCTCAGGTGACTGACTGTGTGGAGTTTGCACATTCTCCTCGTGTCTGCGTGGGTTTCCTCCAGGTGCTCCGGTTTCCTCCCACAGTCCAAAGATGTGCAGATCAGGTGAATTGGCCATGCTAAATTGCCCGTAGAGTTAGGTGAAGGGGTAAGTGTAGGGGTATGGGTGGGTTGCGCTTTGGCGGGTCGGTGTGGATTTGTTGGGCCGAAGGGCCTGTTTCCACACTGTAGGTAATCTAATCTAATCAGCTGCTGTCAGAGGACAAAAGAGGTACACCACTGCACATTGAGCAGTTTCATTTCAAAAGTTAAACTAATGAATGTCTATTGCTTTCCCTCTGAGGCAAGAATATTCTTGTATAATTCCTGTATAAGCCCTGCAGGACTGCGTTACCATTATTCATACCATTTGCCTTTTTAATTTGTTCTTGTACCTGCATATCACACAGTCTAAACCAATCCCCCAACAAACAGTCAGAACAACCACAGCTAAACCTCTTCTGCAACCACAACTGCACCTGAAGGTGGTGATTATGTTGATCCACTGTCCCTGCGCTAACAATATTTTTTCAATGTAATGTGTTAAATTTACTTTTGTTTCATTAATATATATAATTTAAACCTTCACTTTGTGTTAGGCTTTTGGGTGATTTTATGAGCGACCAGGAGTGATTTTTTTTGCTGCTCTGCCCCAACCCCGTTTTTCCCATAGGCCCCATTATTTCTATTTGGTGGTTTTTCTGTTAAGCGAAGTTTCGCTGGAACAAAACCAAGGCGTTGTAGGCAAACCACCTGTACTTGGGCAAATGGGAGTCACGCCATTGGGATGGCCTACACCTGAACTGTGCTGGAGCCAGTTTACTTGTGAACTGCCTAACCAGAGAAGTGGAGAGGGCTTAAACTAAATAGTTAGGGTAAAGGATCATATTTGGAAAGAGGCAGCATATCAAAGATTAGAGACGAGGCAAGAGAGGAATATTGTAATATTGGAAATGTGGGCCAGAAATGGCAGGAAAGGACAGACAGAATAAATGTAGTAATATACCAACAACCAAGACAAGATGTTTGAAAGAAAGCAAAAACACAAATCTACAAACTCAGCATTTGAATGCACATAGAATTCATAAACTGTAAACAAATTTACAGTCATGTTAAATCAATAAATATGATCTGATAGCCATTACAAAGACACGCAAGGAAGATGACAAGCATTGTGTCCTGAATATTGAAGGATATATGATATTCATGAAGAAACTGAAGATAGGTAAATGTCAAATGTTAACACTGTTAATTGAAATTAGCATTTATGCAGTATTTATAAATGACTTTGGTTGAGGAGATTAGGATATGGAATCAGTTTGAGTCGAGATGAGAAATAGTGGAAGAAGTCATTAGTCTATTGTACCATAAGACCATAAAATGTAGAAGCAGAATTAGGCCATTTGTCTATTGAATCTGCTTCACCATTCAATCATGGCTGATATGCTTCTCTACACAATTCTCCTGCCTTCTCCCATAATCTATGATCCCCCTACAAATCGACAATCTATAGCTGTCCTAAATACACTACATGTCTTGGTCTCCATCAGCTTTTGTGGCCATGAGTTCCACAGATATACCACCCTCTGGCTTCTCATCCCTGTTCTAAAGGTCACCCCTTCACTCGGCAGCTCTGCCCTGTGATTTGAGTCTCTCCTGCTGTTGGAAATATCTTCTCCTATCCAGACATCTCAGTATTTGTAAGTTTCAATGACATCCTGCATCATACTTCTAAACTGCATCAAGTACAGACTCACAGTCCTCAACAGCTTCTTATAATGATAAGCCCTTCATCAAGATCATTCCTGCAAACCTCCTCTGGATCTTCTCCACCACAAACACATTGCGTATTAGATACAGGGCTCAAAACTGCTCACAATATTCCAATGCAGTCTGATCAGAGGTTTATACAGCCTCAGTGTTACATCCCTGCTCTTGTATTCTAGCCCTCTTGAAATGAATGCTAATATTGATTTGTCTTTTTAACTGCCAACTGAACCTGCATGTTAACCTTAAGAGAATCCTGAACTAGGACTCCTAAGTCGCTTTGTGATTCAAATTTCTGAAACCATTCCTATTTAGAGAATAATTTATGCCTTTATTCTTCCTGCCAAAGTGCATAACTTCACACTTTGCCATATTGTATTCCATCAGCCACTTCATTGTTTATTGTTCTAGACTGTCCAAGATTTCAGCCTTCCCATCTCCTCAATGTTACCCGTCCGTCCACCTATCTTTATGTCATCTTCAAACTTAGTGAAAATACCCTCAGTTTCTTTGCCCAGATTGTTCATACATAATGTGAATAATTGCGGTCTCAACAGCGACACCTGTGGAACTCCACTAGCCACCATCTGCCATTTTGAAAAAAACCCTTATCCCCACTGTCTGTCTTCTGCTAGCCAGCCAATGCTCTATCCATGCCAGTATCTCACCCCTAACACCATTGGCTATTATGTACTCTTGACTCTTTCGTCTTTCATGGATATAAAACACCTCTTTCAATCCTCTTTTATATTACCATCTTGCTTACCTTCATCTCCTCCCCTTTGCTTTTTTAGTTGTTCTCTTCTGGTTTTTAAAGTCTTCCCATTTCTTTGGCTTCTCACTAATCTTCACCACATTGTATGATTTTTCTTTTCCTTTTAAGCTGTCCCTGAATTCCCTTGACAGTCATAGTTGACTTGTCCTCCCTTTCTTCTTTCTTGGGATTAATTTCTGCTATGCCTCCTGAATTACTCCAAAATCTGTTGCTCCACCATCTTCCCTGGGAGAAAGCAAGGACTGCAGATGCTGGAGATCAGAGCTGAAAGTGTGGTGCTGGAAAAGCACAGCAGGTCAGGCAGCATCTGAGGAACAGGATGCTGCCTGAGCTTCTGTGCTTTTCCAGCACCACACTCTCGACTCTGACTACCATCTTCCCTGCTAGGCTGTCCTGCCAATCAACTCTGGCCAGCTCCTCTCTCATGTCTTTGTAGTTACCTTCATTCAATTGTAAGACCATCACATCTGATTCAATCTTCTCCCCCTCAAACTGCAGGATGAATTCTATCGTATTATCATCACTGAGCCTAAGGACTCCTTAGCCTTATCTTCCCTGATCAAGTTTGCTTGGAGTAGTCTGAAGTGAGGTCTGCTAATAGTAAGCAAAATGTGGGATAAAGATTAGATTACCTACAGTGTGGAAACAGGCCCTTCGTCCTAACAAGTCCACACTGACCCACCGACAAGTGACTCATTCCTGACCCTAGACTTATGTCTGACTAATGCACTTAACACGATGGGCAATTTAGCATGGCTACTTCACCTGACCTGCGAGTCTTTCGATTGTGGGAGGAAACTGAAGCAAACGCACGTAGCCATGGGGAGAATGTGCAAACTCCACACAGAGTGTCCCCTGAGGTGGGAATCAAACTTGGGTCCCTGGTGCTGTGAAGTAGCAGTGCTAACCACTGAGCCACCGTGTCACCCCAAAACAGGCAAGAAGAAATACTTTGTGTTTGTGATTAAGGGTGGCACTAACTATGGATGATTTTAATTTACATATCAACTGAGAAAATCAAATTGGCAGCAATGAGCTGGATGGAAACTTCATGGAATGTATTACGAGCAGCATGTTCCAGAACTGACCAGATAGCAGGTCATGCTGGACTTGATATTAATGAATGTAACATAATGACCTCAGAGTACAGATCCACCTTGATAGCAGTGACACTCCATATTCATATTTTAATGTTCATGTAATCCTTTAGTGTAAGGGGAATTGAATACAAAAGTAGGGAGGTTATGCATCAGTTATACAGGACACCAGTAAGACAACATCCAATATGTTGGTCTCCATTTTTAAGGAAGGAGATAAATGCATTGGAAGCAGTTCAGAGAAGGTTTACTACACTAATACCTGGAATGGCAAATTGTCTTGTGAGGAAAAGTTAGACAGACTAGGCTTGTATTCAGTCAAGTTTAGAAGAGTAAGAAGTGACATGCTTGAATCCTCTGGGGTCTTGACTGTAGAAAGAGTATTAGAAAAACTTGGTTTGTTTTCATTCGAATGTCAGAGTCTGAGGGGTGACCTGATAGAGGTTGACAAAATTATTAAATGTGTGGATAGTTGGAGCCTTTTTCCAGTGTAGGAATGTTAATTACTAGGAGAGATGAATTTAACGTAAAAGGCAAAAAGTATCAAGGAGATGCCGGAGTCAAGTATTTTACACAGAGAGTGATAAGTGCCTGCAATGTGCTGCTAGAGGAGATACAGGTGGAAACAGGTACAATAGCAACATCTAAGAGGCATTTTGACAGATACATGAAAATGCAGGGAAAAGAGATGCGGATGCTTAGAGACAGAAGGTTTTTAGGTGAGAAAGGCGTCATGTATTGGCACAGGCTTGGTAGCCGAAGGGCCTGTTCCTGTGTGAAAGTTCCATTCTCATGGAATCACATTATAAGAAAATCACACAATAGTTGTGCCATTTAAACTAATGGGGCCAGAACCACGTTATAGCCAAAACATATAAGGAATGTTTGCGTTCTACAAGTATCAATTTAAATTCTTCAAACGCGTTAAAGCTAATTTGTGTTATAGCAGAACCGATTGTATTGTGATTTAGATTTTATTGTCTCACGTACTCCAGTACAGAAGTGCAGGAGTACAGTGAAAAGTGTATAATGACGGCACACATGGCGCCATCTTGGGTACAAAGGTACCTAGGTTCGAAAAACTTAGGTACAAAGTACTAAAGGAAACAAGGTTGAACAGTTAAGCATTAAGTTTGTAAAATAAGTAGAAACACAAAGAAATAAAGTAATGGTTAATATTAAAGTCCTTCCTAATATAAACTAGAAAAATAAAGGAACAAAGTTAAAGTTCAACAGTGTTTAATCTTTATCTTTAATATCTTTTATCTCCAAAAAGAGAGAGTCAAACCATTTCCCTATGATATTCAATAATAATGACCAGTGTTGAATCTCCAAATATCAGCATTCTGGATGGTATTCACCAGAAACTGACTGGATCAGCCATATAGCTATTGTGAATACAAAAGCAGGTCAGAGGCTAGGAAACCTGTAGCAAAAAACTCATCTCTTTTGTTCGCAATGTGTCTCTACCATCTACAAGGTCCAGATCAGGAACATAATGGAATATTTAACACTTGTCTGAATGTGTGCAGCTTCAACCACATTTAAGTATCTCGACCCATTGAGGACAAAACAAGTCATTTGACTGGAACGCCTTATTCAGTGTGTACCATCTACAAGATACACTATAGTAACTTCAACAGTACCTTCCAAACCCATAACCTCTACCTCTTAGGGACAGCAGATGCATGGGAACACTGCCATCTGAAAATTCCCCTCCAACCCACACAGTATCCTGACTTGAATCATTGCTTGCTTACAGTAATGGGAGCAAAATCTTGGAACTTCCTTCCTACAACACTGCAGACATTCCTCTAACCTAAGGACTGCCATGGTTCAAGAAAGCAGCTCATCACCACCCTCTTCAGATCAATTAAGGTAAATCTGACCCAATGAGTGACACCTGCACCCTATGACCAGCATTGAAGATTTATACTGAAAAGGTTACCAGGTGATAAAGGCATTAGAGTGGATTCTTCAGCTGGAAGTGTAGCCTAAAAGTATTTTGATTTTGCTGTTACGTTCACATAATTCATGGGAATGTGGATCAACCAACCTAAAAGTCATATTTTAGTCACAATGCTTAGGGAGATGATTCTGCTACCACCCATGTGGGCATCAAACAGAGAGAAAAACTCTGGATACTAACATAACAGAAGCACCAATACTTTCAATGATTCTTGCAGGATATTTTTCAGTGAGATCTGCTTTGCTGAAAATAGCCTGTGTACAAATAAAATACATAAAAGAAAAGTTTCAGGCATCCTCATGTTGTGTTTTGATGATTTCTAATGGGTAATATTGAGGAATTTGAAAAATTTGTTATTAAACAGGAAAGAGTAGAATTTAAAGCTACAGTTGTGAAAAAAGTTCGCTTTGGAAATTAAGTAAACTAGAATGGGATTGCTTTAAAACAACAATCCATGGATAGTGTCACTGCCATTTTAGTTAATCACATTTGGTCAGTTATGAGGTAGATTGATGTTCTCCCCAGAAAGAAGAAGGCTAAGAAGAGATCTGATAGAATTTTTTAAAATCATAAGCGGTCTGCATAAAGTAAATAGAGAAGCTGTTCTCACTCATAAAAGTAACAAGAACAAGAAGGCATAGATTTAAAGCGATCCTGCAAAAAAAAAGTGGTGAGAAAAATATGTTCACACAGCGAGTAGTTAGGGTGTGGAATGCAGTGCCTGGAAATGTGGTGAAAGCAAGTTCAATTGAGACATTCAAGAGAGCATTGGATGATTATTTGAATAAAAGTAATGTGTCAGGGTATGGGGGTGGGAGGTGGGAGCAGGGGACTTGCTTTAAGTAATAATTCTCATTTAACAAGCCAGGGCAGATCTGTTTCTGTGTGGTAACATTTCTGTGACACTGAGAACAGCAAAATGCTGTTATATTAAAGAAGAGATAGAGTATTTGTGAAACTTGATCAGCCAATTAACCTGACTGGGTACTCAGATTAACCCACCTGCTAGTTTTAGTGTGTTGGAGTAAAATTTAAAGATGAAGCACCCTAATGTTGAGAATGTTTTGAGGGAAAATAAATATTTAAAATATTAAATCTGGATGAATATGCATATACATTTCCATCATTGGAGATCCCAAAGATGATACTAAGGTTGGTAGAGTTGTGGAAAGTGACAAAGAATATTGTAGGTTACAGAGAAACATAGATAAGCTGCAGAGTTGGGCTGAGAGGTGGAAAATGGAGTTTAATGTGAAAAAGTGTGAGATGATTCACTTTGGAAGGAGTAACAGGAATGCAGAGTACTGGGTTAATGGTAAGATTCTTGGTAGTGTAGATGAGCAGATAGATCTCAGTGTCCATGTACATAGATCCTTGATGATTGCCACCCAGGTTGATAAGGTTGTTAAGAAGGCATACAATGTGTTAGTTTTTATTGGTAAAGTGATCCACAGGGCCATGCTGCAGCTGTACAAAACTCTGGTGTGGCTGCACTTGGTGTACTGAGTACAGTTCTGGTCACCGCATTATAGGAAGGATGTGGAAGCTTTGGAAAGGGTTCAGAGGAGATTTACTGGGATGTTGCCTGCTATGGAGGGAAGGTCTTACGAGGAAAGGCTAAGGGACTTGAGGCTGTTTTTGTTAGAAGAAGGTTGAGAGGTGACTTAATTGAGATGTATAAGATAAACAGAGGGTTAGATAGGGTAGACAGGGAGATCCTTTTTCCTCAGCTGGTGATGGCTTGCATGAGGGGACATGGCTTTAAACATAGAACATAGAAAGGTACAGCACAGAACAGACCCTTCAACCCACAATGTTGTGCCAAGGACTATTTATCATCTAAAATAAAATAACCTAACCTATGTATCCCTCAATTCACTGCTGTCCAAGTGCATGTCCAGCAGTCACTTAAATGTCCTAATGGCTCTGCTTCCACCACAACTGCTGACAACACATTCCATGCATTCACAACTCTGTGTAAAAAACCTACTGCTGATGTCTCCTCTATACCTTCCTCCTAATATCTTCAAACAATGAATCCTTGTGCCAGTCAATCCTGCTCTAGGGAAAAGTTTCTGGCTGTTGACTCTATGCATGCCACTCATTACCTTGTATACCTCGATCAGGTCACCTCTCTTCCTCCTTCTCCCAAGAGAGAAAAATCCGAACTTAGTCAACCTCTTTTCACAAGTCCTCCAGTCCAGGCAGCATCCTGGTAAACCTTCTTTGCACCCTCTCCAAAGCCTCTGTATCTTGCCTACAATCAGGCAATCAGAACTGGACACAATATTCCAAATGTGATCTCACCAGGATCTTGTAGAGCTACAGCAAAACCTCGCAGTTCTTAAACTCGATCCCCTGTTAATGAAGACCAAAACACTATGTTTTCTTAACAACCCTATCCACTTGTGTGGCAACTTTGAGGGAACCTGTCTTCAATCCTATGTACAGCATTCAAAATGCATCACTTCACATTTATCCAGGTTGAACTCCATCTGCCATTTCTCAGCCCAGCTTTGCATCCTGTTTATGTTGCGCTATAGCCTGCAATAGCCCTCGATGCTATCAACAGCACCTCCAACCTTTGTGTCATTGGCAAATTTACTAACCCGCCCCTCAGCCTCCTCACCCAAGTCATTTATAGAAACTGCAAAAAGCAGAGCTCTGTGGGACATCACTCACCACTGACCTTCCGGCAGAATACTTTCCATCTACAACCACTCTCTGCCTTCTGTCAGCCAACCAATTCTGAATTCAGGCAGCCAAATCTCCTTGTATCCCATACCTCCTGACTTTGAGGGAGCCTACCATAGGGAACCTTATCAAATGCCTTGCTGACGTCCATATACACCACATGCACTGCTCAAACTTCCTCGACCTGTCTTGTCACCTCCTCAAAGAACTCAATAAGGTTTGTGAGGCATGACCTGCCCCTCACAAAGCCATGTTGACTGCCTTTAATCATGCTATGCTTTTCCAAATAGCCATAAATCCTATCCCTCAGGATTCTTTTCAAAACCTTGCTCACTACCGATGTAAGACTGACTGGTCTGTAATTGCCAGGGATTTCCCTATTCCCTTCTTGAAAAGAGGAACAACATTTGCCTCCCTCCAATCCTCCGCTATGACTCCCATGGAGAGTGAGGATGCAAAGATCTATGCCAGCAGCTTAACAACCTCCTTTCTCACTTCCTGGAGCAACGTAGGATATATCTGGTCTGGCTGTGGGGACTTATCAATCTCAATGTTTTCCAAAATTTCCAGCAGATCAACTTCATCAATCTTGATCTGTTCAAACCTGATTCCCAGCTGCTCAAAGTTCTCAATCACAACCAGGTCCCTTTCCTTAGTGAAAACTGAAGCCAAAAAAACTCATTAAGGGCTTCCCCTATCTGCTCAGACTCCACGCACAAGTGCTACCTCTGCATTTTTTTCAAAATCTGCTGGCCTAAGAGTTCTTCAATCTCCCTACTGTTATTAGGGGGTCTATGGAAAACCCCCAATGAGGCAGCTGCTCCCTTGCTGTTCCTAACTTCCACTCATCCTGACAAACCTTCCTCAACAACCTTTGTTTCCGTAGCTGTGATGCACTCTCCGATTAGCTATGCTACACCCCTCCTCTTTTTTCACTCTCCCTTTTCTTTTTACATGTTCTAAACCCTGGAACATCTAGCGATCATTCCTGCCCCTGTGAAATCACATCCCCATTATGGCCACAACATCATAGTCCCACGTACTGATCATGCTCTAAGTTCAACACTTTTATTTCTGACACTCCTTGCATTAAAGCAGACACACTTCAAACCGATCCCTTTGTTTCATCACGTGAAAAGCCTTCTTGATAGTTTCACTACATCCTGTCGCTGCCCCATCTATAACTACCCCCCTCTCAGATATGTAGGTCTGGTTCCCACCCCCTTGCCAAATTTGTTTAAACCCTCTCTGACCACACAAACCCATCTCCCACCCAGGACATTTGTGTTTCTCCAGTTCAAGTGCAACCCATCCTCCTTGTACAGGTCCCACCTTCTCCAGAAGGTATTCCAATGGTCTAAGTATCTGAAGCTCTCCCTCCTGCACCAGCCTTAAACCTGAGATCACTACTCTACTCGTCCTGCTCTTCAGCTTCCAACCTAGCTCTGTGTAGTCACTTTTCAGATCCTTAATCCCTTTCCTGGCTATATCGTTGATCCCAAATGCACCACAATTTCTGGCTGCTCACCCTCACCCTTTGGAATCCTGTAAACCCAATCGGCGACATCCCAGATCCTGGCACCAGGGAGGCAACTTCCGGGAGACCCGTTCCTGACCACAAAATCTCCTGTCAATCAGCCTAACTATTGAATCCCCTACCACTAGCACTTTTCTATTCTCTCCTGTTCCCTTCTGAGCCTCAGTGCCAGAGACCTGACAATTATGGCTTTCCCCTGGTAGACTGTCCCCACCAGCAGTATCCCAAATGATATACTTATTGCTGAGGGGAATGGCCACAGGTAATCCCTGCCCTATCTTTGTTTCCCTTTCCTCCCCCGACTGTAACCCAGCTGTCCTTATCCTGTGTCTGAGGAGTGACCACCTCCCTGTGCATCCTCTCAACGTCTCCCTGGGTCTCCTGGATGATCCGCAGTTCATCCAGCTCCAGTTCCCGCTCCCTAACTTAGTTTTCAAGGTGCTGGAGTTGGGTGCACTTCCCGCAGATCTCCCGCAGAAATATGTGCCGTGTCTCTCACATGCCACATTCTGCAGGAGGAACATGCAACTGCCCTATCAGCCATACCCCACTAATCTGAAAGCCCACACAGGACTAAACAAGGAAGAGAAAAAAAGAAAACAAAGATGAGAAAACCTGAAAACTTAGCAAGTTTTACAGACTCTTAGTAAGGTTAGAGGTGGTGCAGGGTCTCGGGTTTAGATCTCACCCAAGATTGAGGAGTGCTAGATGTAGGACAGATGTCAGAGGTAGTTTCTTTACTCAGAGAGTAGTCAGGGTGTGGAACGCACTGCCTGCTATAGTAGTAGACTCACCAACTTTAAGGGCATTTAAATAGTTATTGGATAGGCGCATGGACGAGAATGGAATAGTGAAGCTTAGATGGGCTTCAGATTGATTTCACAGGTCAGTGCAACATCGAAGGCCGATATTCTAGGTTCGAACGTGAAACTGGTAATTTTCAGAGTTTCTTCTCATGTCGTTCTTCCTGCTCGTAGTCCTGTGTAACTGCTTACACAGTATTGCTGATGGATGGGAATGGAAATTGTAGTTCTTTTGTTTGGAAAGCTAAGAAAATTATGAGTTATTAAAAGTATGCTGGCTATGAAATCTTAGCTCAGTACGTGGGGTTCAATTTACTAAGGAAATGAAGGATTGTTGAGGATATGCAGGAATGTAAAGTTTAAGTTAAAATCAGATCGATTGTGATCTTATTGAATATCGGAGTAAGCTTGAAGGACTGAGGGGCCAATGTTACTAAATATATTGCGAGATTTTTACACCAGAAGATGCTTCTGTAGATAAACACCCATTGTGGGAAATTGTACATTCTACAAGAAGCATAAAAAGCTGTAAAACAAAAAGGTCTGGATTGACTTTGTTGCATTGAAACAAATGTTAGAAAAAAAGGAAATCTTTCAAACTGAATAACTAAAAGCTAGCCATCAACAGACTTAGCTTTACAAAAAGAACTGCATGGAGGATGAAGACATTCTTCAGCATATGAAAGAACTATGTTGCAATGTAATGCTTTGTACAGAATGCAAGCAAGAGTGGCATGGTTGCTCAGTGGTTAGAACTGCTGCTTCAAAGCACCAGGATCCAGGTTCAATCCCAGTCTTGGGTCACTGTCTGTGTAACACTTGCACATTCTCCATGTGTCTGTGTGGATTTCGTCCCACAGTCCAGCGTTGTACAGGTTAGATGAATTGGCCATGCTAAATTGCTATAGTGTTCAGGGATGTGTAGGCTAGGTGCATTAGTCAGGGTTTGGGTAGGAATACTTTTTGGAGGGTCTGTGTTGACTTGCTGGGCCCAAAGGCTTGTTTCCACTCTGTAGGGTTTCTATGATCATTGTACATATAAATTCTAACCTTATTTGAGAGAGAGAAAAGGGAATATTCAAATGGATATCAATTGTGTTTATTTGTACACAGATGGCCACCTGTCAAGAGTCACTTGGCTCTTCTAAATAGCAACAAACTGAAACTGCCAGCTTGATTAGGAGATACATGTTTATAACGCATATCTCTAAAAATAAAATCTCATAAAAATGTTCACAATTAGCTCAAAATCTATCGTTAACCATCAAGTTTTCTGGGATAAATCAACTGTGAGTTTAAAATGAGAGTTAGACCATTTGAGGAATCTGACTCAGAAATGATTCCTGTGCAAGAGCCTCTCTTTAGCAGATTTGTTATTCAAATATATCTTCTGGCTTTAGGTAGAGTCATCTGTTCTGTAGGTATGTATGTGAATATATCTGCTCCAGAGCAAGTTGCCATTGGACACTAAGTTTGTGTAAGACCTGGGAGGTTACAACCGGTTTGTGTAGTTAATTAGGTTGTACTTTAACTCTCCCAACGATCACTTCTGAATAGTTGTTTGCTATAATGGTTACATGCTGTACTGAGGTTCTACTAAATGTGTGTATCCCATCATATCTTCCTGGGTGTTATCCTTAGATAGCTCACTATAGTAAGCTGTCATGGCTCAGTTGTGTACTAGCCAATAAGACAGCTGCCATTTATAGAATATAACATGATTTCTAACCTCTTCACCTGCAATATCAAAGTATTGTATTGTAGATGTGTCTGAAGGCATTTCTGGGTGATTAAAATGGGCAATAGATATTGGACCTTACAAAGGCCCACAAGCTAGTTCACTGGCAGAGGCAATTACTTCAGGAGGAGCTCAGATCCTTCAAATAAATAGGTATGTTTTTCTTCAGTGTAGATTACAGAATGCATTTCCCTCCTTTACAGCCCTGCAAGAGTTTAATGTTAGAGTCATCAGTTAGGTTGCCAGCCTTGCCAATTGAAATTGTCCCATCACATGTACTTAGTGCCATGACCCTAATGGTTGTTTCTATGCAGGTTGGACACAGCTACTGGTGGAGCAGCTTCTCCAGATTTGCCAGAAGTGCTTTGCGAATATTGAATATTTTTTTCTCTCTGTTGTTATCCCTATTCAAAAACATTGTAAACCATATTTGGTTTAAACTAATGATGTCTCATCTGAGTCCAATGATAGATTGAGAAGATCTGCATAACTGCATTTTGCCTGTTTCATCTGTAACATTTTCCCACTAATTTTAATGGATTAATTATGTAATTCGGAGTATCTCTTATAATTTTAGCACACTCACAGAGCATTCAGTATCTTCATTGATATGGATTTTTCTTTTCTGTTAAGCAAATAAGATCTGCCCGACCATCAACATTCATTCTTCTGAAATGAGCTGTTCTTGCCTTTCTACTTGTCTTCATTTATTATCATTGAACATTTCTTCAATATGAAATGGTCCTACTTTATTGTCTGGAATGCTTTACTGCTATGTAATCAGCAAAGAACAGCTCTGCTATTCTCAAATCATCCATGCTTGTCTCTGCTTTGATTTTATCAGTTCTTTACCTCATCCTTTTTTATGTGCAGGGCAAAGGCCAAGCATAATTGTTAACAATAGAGAGTTCTGCTTTTAATCAGTGTCCCTGGTTGGCACCTTTTTCCTGATGAAACTGCAGTTGGTATAGTTATAAAGAAAATAGTGGGCTGTCTCAATTCCATTTCATTTCCTGGCTTCCTGTTTATTTTGCATTATCCCAATTCCTCATTTAACTTTGGTGCACAGGAAAATGCCAAGCAACTTTATTTCTAAGTTGGTACATTTACTTGTAGGAAAGAAATGATGTAGTCATTCACATGCTTTCTTCTGCACAACATTGTTGAATTACCTCAGTACACTAGCAAGCTCTTCATAAATTAATTGTGCTTAGCCACTGCAATCACCTATCACACCCACACAAGAAACAGTAAAAAGGGAATCTCTAAATGTATGTATAAAATATTTTCTCAGTTTTTCAGCTCAGAATGGTTGCAGCACTAAGTTGTTGTAAAGATTTCCTTTATGTTTGGTCTGTAGACTTTATTTGAAAATAAACGCAAAGAGAATGCTGGAGAAACTTAACTGGTGAGATATCATTTGTGGAGAGAGAAACAAAGTTCTGATTTCAGTGTGACTCTTGTTTTTGCTATGGGTCAAGAGCTGGAAAATGGGATTAATGTAGTCAAATCTTGTTGATGGGCACAGATTAGATGGGTTGAATGGCCTCCTCCTGCACCGTAAATGTCTATGTGTCTGACAGTCTCTACTGTGAGGCAGTACTGGGAAGCCTCCAGTAACAGCTAGCTGTCTTCCACTCACTTTTCTCTGCTAGTCCCTTGCTGAAGGAGGAATAAAACACCTTTAAAAGATGATAAATAGATGACCAGTGAATGAAAAAGCGTAGCATTTGCAAACAAATTACTGTCAACAATAAAGAGCTAAAAGAAATTGGAAAAAAATCAGAGTCTGAAGTTTTCTTTTTATAAATGACTATTAAGGAATTTATCCGAAGGTCTGAAGCTTAGTCAAGAATGGAACCAAAGAAAATCCCTGATGATCACTTTAAAATCAACAAGTAGCAATTTATTTATCTGACTTTAACAGTGAACAAATTAATTAAACTATTAATAAACAAAATAAATGCCTTCTAACTATTAACTATTCCCAAATAAAGCAAGATTCTAATGGAATGGTGTTCAAATAAATACAAATCCTACTCATATACAAAAATAATACAATTTAGTGTCTCGAAATTACATTCAAATTATGTGTCTTTCAGAATGTTCTGTGCCTTCTTTATCAAGTCTCCTGTCAGGAAAGTCTTCTCTGCTGATTCTTCTGTCAGGAATGTCTTCTTCATTGTTGGTTCCATTGTTATTTAGACGGTGCTTTCTCTGAGACATAGATGAGGCTGAGAGAGCCAGCAATTCTCTCTCTCAGGCTGAGAGCCATTAATTCCCGTGGATGGTAGCTTGCTCTGGGTTTTTGTCCAACTGCCCCTTTCTTTTATACCCTTGATGACAATTTAATATTTCTTGCAATAGGATTGGTCTTATGTTTTAAAAACCATCAGATTTAAATTTAACAGATCTTTGGTATCTACGTGTCTGCTTTAAATTGATTGGCTAAATTCAAAAGCCTGTTGTCTTGGTAAAAACTGCTGCTTAGCCTGCTAACTCTACTGTCTTTTGATACAAATGTTTCAGTTTGGACTCTCTGTGTACTTGCAAACTTTCAAGCTGTTACTTGCAAGCATCCATTTTAAATCTTTAAACACAGCAAAACACCATCTTTTAAAGGGACCATGCAATGTTTTCTCCATTTTACAATTTGACAATTTCAAAACACCAAATTCTAACTTCCTGCCTCCCAATCCACAATTACTCTACCCAGCTACACAACAAGGGTGAGACAATCTATTATTGCTAAGGATGCATTTAAGCTGTAGTTTTGTAGGTATCAGGAAACCTAGCAGAGAAAGCGAGGTGACCACTGCTGGTTCAACAGAGTAACTCATTTTTCTTCCATGAAAACATCTTTCTACCAGGAAAACAGGAGTTCTCACTGGTCCACTCAAGTGCAAGCTATGGCTCTGCTTGTTTCTAACATGTCTTTTTCTAAGGGTACAGGAGTCCAAAACTAGACGATATAGGTTTAGGGTGAGGGGGGAAGATATAAAGGAATCTAAGGGACAATATTTTCATGCAGCGGCTGATGCATGTATGAAATCAGCTGCCAGAGGAAGTGATGGAGGTTGGTATAATTACACCATTTAAAAGCCATCTTAATGGGTACTTTTGAATGGAAAGGGTTTAGAGGGATATGGGTCAAATGCTGGCAAATAGGTCTAGATTAATTTAGGATATCTGGTCAGCATGGAAAACATGGTACAGCATGGAAACCAAAAGGTCTATATACATGCTGCACAACTTTATAATTCTATGATCCTACGTACAGTTATTTACTGTTCACATCTTGCATTTAATATATTTAAAATTTTATGTTCTGCTTGGAAGACATGTTTGCAGGGTGGGCAGCACCTTGTCAGCATGAGACATGCATAATTTAAAGGTCTGATAAACCATGGAAATGGACTGAACAATATCTGATGTATCTCTCAACTGTGCTTAAAGACAGATTAAGTGTTTGAGGATGAGATTGTTTCTTCAGCTACTTTTTCAAAATCTTTGCAGATCAAATAACGTGTTCCATTTTCTGCCTGTGATGAGTATGTTTGTATGGAAGAGATGTGTTTCTTTTACCCTCAGATTGTGGCTATCAGATTTAATATTTTCAGCTGCAATCTTTTCAGAGTTTATGAAGAAAAAAGGTTATTTAGTCACATACATTTGGCTGAATTTAAAACAATACATCTCATTTGCTTGTCTTTCATATCATCACACAAATAATGAAAAGATATAGACGAAACCAATACTCTGTTAGAGCTTATAATTATCTCAGTCATTTTTCTAGCTGTTCTAGAAGTTCTTCAATGATTTTAAAACTTTAAAATTGATGTGCAAGTTTGGATTCTCAGTAGTAATAATGAATAATTATGGAACACGTTGCGTGCAGAAATGAATGAAGGGCCTAATTTAGGATGCAAAGCTTTTGCCATATAGTCTCTGTGATCTACAATAACAAGATTGGTCATCTTCTGCCATCTGCTTTCATATACAGTGTAATGGAAAATTAACAAAATTAACATTTACTCTGAAATTCATTTACCCTGAAATCTGTAAGACAATGCTTTACTAAATTTAAAACTTTCTGACATTTTGCAACTTTGCTGAAGTAAGCAGGCGAGGGACAGCTTGTCTCTGTGGAACTTTGTAAACATTCAACAAGAGAAAAATATAAAGAACAGTATGTCCACAACAAGGAAATGAAAAGAATAACAACTCAAATCTTCGCAGTCTTTGTCCTTGAGAGCGTGATAGGAAATAGTATCAGACGAATATTTGAATTATGCTCAGGGTCCTTGCACAAGGCATTTTTGTCAAGTGCATATGATCCCTCTGCAATGCAAATTAATAAAACGTTTTGGTTGCTCTTGCTAATAGTTGAGTCAAGACAATTTAATTTCCACGACATACAGAACAATGGAAGTAATAAAGCACAACCTCAAAGAAGGAGCATTTTGGCAATATAGAGTCAATATTTAATAACTTCTTGCAGGAGGTCTGCATATCATCATAGAATTCCTATAGTGTGGAAACAGGCCATTTGGCCCAACAAGTCCACATCGATCCTCTAACGAGTATCCCATCCTTATCCTATTACTCTACATTTCCCCTGACTAATGAACCTAATCTACATATTCCTGAACACAATGGGCAATTTTACTTGGCCAGTTCACTTAACCTGCACATCTGTGGGTTGTGGGATGAAACCAGAGCACCTGGAGGAAAACCATACAGACACAGGGTGAATGTGCAAATGCTGCATAGAAAGTCGCCCAAAGCTGGAATTGAACCTGAGACAGCAGCGCTAACCACTGAGCCACCATGCCGTTCATATCGCCACGCTTTCTGCCTCACCATGGTTCCAGCAGTGAGATTGACCAGGGTGCTATTCAATAACCAAAATGTATCTGAGTGCTGTTGCCCCTCAAACCTGAATACTCAACGTCAAAGGTTGTGAGCTTCTGAAGACTCCCAATATGAAGAGTACATCCCTTCCACTGGCCATTCATTGGCAGCACACCTTGTAGGATCTCTAGAATCAGAAAATACTTTACAAAACAAAATGCAGCATGGTTTGATGACATTGGTGAAAAACTAATGTAAGAGTTGGCAAAATGGTTTGAACATTTTCATAGGGAGTATAGTAAAAGTGTAGTCAAAGCAAACATGGGGTTAAGTACGGAGCAAAAAGGAGGCCTTATGGATGCCAAGAGTATGGTTGAGTTATTGAATGAGTGTTTTATAGTTTGGGTTCATGAAAAAAGAAGACTGTTTAAGCCAGAGTGAGGGAAGGTGCAGTAGGCAAATTGATTAGGATAAAAGTAGGAAAGGAGAAAGTACTAAAAATGATGGTGGTACTCAAAAAGGAAAAGTGGCTTGTCCAGATGGGGTGCATCCTAGCTCGCTGAGGGAAATGGAGGTTGAAATTGAAGAGATTCTAACTACAAACTCCCAATTCTGCTAAATAAGGCAATAGTGTCAGAGGACTGAGGATTACTAATGTTGCACAAGCAGAGAAGGCTTCAGTTGACAATTATTGGTCATCATCTCAATGTCAGTGGTGGAGAAATATTTAGACAATAATCTGGGACAAAATGAATTGGCACTTGGCAATTTTTAAAATTCATCTGTGAGACATGAGCTTTGCTGGGTGGTTGGAATTCATTGCCCATTCCTAGTTGACCTTGAGAAGGTGGTGGTGAACTGCCTTCTTGAGCCGACCAATTCATGTGGTGTTGGCTCACAGTGCCATTAGGAAGGAATCTTGACCCAACAACAGTGAATGAACAGTGATATATTTCCATGTCAGGATGACGAGTGGTGTGGAGGGGAACTTGCTGTAGATGGTGTTTCAATGTATCTGCTGCCCTTGTCATTCTAGATGGAAGTGATCCTGTGTTTAGAAGCTGATTTCTAAGTATTTTTGGTGAATTTCTGCAGTACATCTTTAAGACAGTACACACTGCTGCTGTTGAGCAAATTGGGCTGCTTTGTTCTGGATGGTGTCAAGCTTCTTGAGTGTTATTGCAGCTGCAAACCTTCCACCAAGTGTGGAGAAGTATTCCATCACACTCCTGACTTGTGCCTGATAGATGGTGGGCAGGTTTTGAGGAATCAGGAGGTGAGTTACTTGCTGCAGTAGTACGAGCCTCTAACCTGCTTTTGTGGCCACTGTGTTTATGTGGTAAGTCCAGTTGAATTCCTGGTCAATGAGTTTCTTGATTGTGGAGGAGTCAACAATTGTAATGCCATTGAATTTCAAGTGGCAATGGTTAGATTATCTGTAGTTGGAGACGGTCATTGCCTGGCATTTGTGGCATGAATGTTACTTACCACTTGTTGGCCCAAGCCTGGATATTGTCCAGATCTTGTTGCATTTGAACATGAACTGCTTCAACACCTGAGGAGTCATGAATAATGCTGAACATTGTGCAATCATTGGCAAACATCCCCACTTATGACCTTATAATTGAGGGAAGGCTGTTGATGAAGCAGCTGAAGGTGGTTGGGCTTAGGACACTACCCTGAGGAAGTCCTGCAAAGATGTCCTGGAATTGACATGATTGACCTCCAACAAAAACAACTATTTTCCTTTGTGCCAAGAATTACTCTAACGAATGGAGTTTTCCCCGATACCCATTGATTCCAGTTTTTCTGGGGTTCCTTGATGCCATATCAATGCGAATTTTAATGTCAAAAGTTGTCACTCTAACCTCACTTCTGGAATTGAGCTTTTTTGTCCATGTTGGAATCAAGACTGTAATGAGGTCAGGTACCGAGTGGCTCTGGTGGAACCCAATGTGGGTGTCACTAAACAGGAGTGTTTAATAGAGCTTTTGATATTTACTGATGATTGAGTGTAGACTAATGAGGTGGTAATTGTTTGGGATGCATTTGCCATACCTTTTGGACACAGGACATACCTGTGCAATTTTCCACATTGTCTTAATGACATTTAGTTTTGCACTTCCCAAGAATTGAAATATTTTCTCAATATCTAATCTAATTTCCTCTTTTACCTCAATTAGTCTAGATTGGTTGGTGGGGAAACAATGAAAATGATTCTGAGGGACAAAGTAATCTTGTATTTGTAAAATCTTGGGGTAACAAATGACAACCGGTATGTATTTGTGAAAGGTAAATCTTTTCTGATGAACATCTTTGAATTCTTTTTAAGGTAACAATGAAGATTGATCAAGGTAGTGGAGCAGATTTTATGAGATAGACTTTCAGTAAGCATTCAACAAAACAACAGACAGGAGACATTGTAAAAAATACCCAAGCAATTAACAAGTAAATGGCAATATGGATACACAACTGGCTCATTGAATCAAAAGATAATCTTAGGTGTTTGTTAGGCTGCATGGCGATGTGTAGTAGGAGAAAGTGAGGACTGCAGATGCTGGAGATCAGAGTCAAGAGTGTGGTGCTGGAAAAGCACAGCAGGTCAGGCAGCATCAGAGTAGCAGGAGAATCGACTTTTCGGACATCAGCCCACTGACGATCTGTAGTGCTAATCCCTAAAGGGCAATTATGGGTCCATTATATGTCACTTAGATCTATGTGTAGGGAGCAGGATTATAAAATTTTAACATGATACAGCCTTCGAAAAGAAGGGCATTATGATGCTGATAGTTATAGGCTTCAGAATAATATAGACAGAATGGTGAATTGGGCAGTGATAGCAGATTGAGTTCAATGTGATTAAATTGTATGACTTTGAAAAGTGTAAATGGAGAGTAAAAGTATACTGTTTATTTGACTTATAAATAAAGAAGTAGAATATACAAGCAAAGAGATCATGCTCTAAGCATTATTAAGCACTAATTGGGCCTCAACTAGAGTATTGTGGAAGCAATAGGCTGGTCCAGAAGATTAAGTCACATGGGATTCCATGGTGAGTTGGTAAATTGAATACAAAGTTGGCTTAGTCATAGAAGGCAGAGGGCAATTGTGGAGGGATATTTTTCTGACTAGAGGTCTGTGACCAGTGGTGTTCTGCAAGGATCAGTGCTGGGAATTCTGTGTATTTTAATATATCTAAGTGATTTGGATGAAAATGAGATGGTCTGATTTAGTAAATTAGCAGATGGCATGAAAATTGTTAGAGTTGTGGATAGTGAAGAAGGTTGTTAACAGCAGGATAGAGATCAGTTGGAAAGATGAGTAGAGTTTGATCTGCACAATGTGAGGTGATGCCATTTGGAAGGTCAATGCTAGGAGAAAGCATATAGTCAGTGGCAGGATTGATATTGATTAAGGATTAAGAGCAGTGATATACTGAGGGATCTTGGGGTGCAAATTCATAGCTCCTTGAAAGTGGCAACGCAGGTGGATAAAGTGGTAAAGAAGGCATATGGCATGTTTGCCTTCACTATTGGGGCATTGAGTATAAAGTCGAAAAGTGTGGCACTGGAAAAGCTCAGCAGGTCAGGCAGCATTCGAGGAGCAGGAGAGCCGACATTTCAGGCATAAGCACTTCATCAGGAATGTTGGGGGGAGGGCTGGGGTCTGAGAGATAATAGGAGGGTTTGGGTGGAGTTGGGGGGAGGTAGCTGGGAAGGCGATAGGTAGATGGAGGTGGGAAGGTGATGATGATAGGTTGGATGGGTGAGTGGAATGGATAAGTGAGAAGGAAGATGGACAGATAGCACAGTTCAAGAGGGCACTGCTAAGTTGGAGGGTTGGAGTTGAGGTGAAGGGGGAAAGGGAGATGAGGAAACTGGTGAAATTAATGTTGATACCATGCGGTTGGAGGATCTCAAAGCGGAAGATGAGGTGTTCTTCCTCCAAGTGTCGGGTGGCTTGCATTTGGCAGTGGAGGTGGCCCAAGACTTGCAAGTCCTTGACGGAGTGGGAGGGAGAAGTTGAAGTGGTGGATCACAGGGCAGTGGGGTTGTTTGATGTGTATGTCTCAGAAATGTTCCCTGAAACATTCTGTGAGTTGGTGTCCTGTCTCCCCAATGTAGAGTATAAAAGTTGGCAAGTGATGTTGCAGCTGTATAAAACTTTAAGTAGGCCACATTTGGAGTATTGTATGAAGCTCTAGTTGGCCAAACAGTTGTAAGAATGGGGAGACTTTAGAGAGGTTTGCCAGAATGTTGCTGGATTGGAGTGTACTCACTATAAGGAGAGATTGGATAAGTTTGAGATGCAGACAGGTAGTATGTGCCTGGAACACAGTGTCAGGGAGTTGGCAGAAACAGATAGGTTAGCAAGTTTAAGAGACCTTTAGACAGACAGATGAACAGGCAGGAAATAGAGGGTTACGGACCGTGTGTAGGCAGATGGGTTTAGTTTAGAATGGCATCATGGTCTGCACAGACATGGTGAATTGAAGGGCCTACTCCTGGACTGTGCTTTTCTATGTTCTATGTTTTAATTCTGGGACCACAGTTCAGGAAGACATCAATAATTTAAAAGGAATACAAAAGAGGTTTAACAGGATAGTAGCAAGAATTAGGGATTAAATTGGGAGGAAAGGTTGGAAATGTTGGGACATTTTTTCTTGGAGCAGAAGAGATAAAGATCTTATCTCTCCTAATAAAGATTTTCAAGGAGGATTTATAATACAGAGCACCATTCTCTCTGGCAAGTAGGTCTGTAACTGTAGGTCACAGAATCAAAATCAATATTTAAAACTTAGAGAAATGACGAAAAGATTTGATTCCACTTAGAGACCTGTCAAAACCTGCAAAGGCCCTACAAATTGATTGCAAAGAATCATTTTAAATTGGAACCGTTTATGCTAATGGAGGCAGCTGGTCTGCTGTTCCTCCTTCACAACATCTCACTTCATCTAGAACAGAGGATTAATAATGGTGCCTGTAAAATGCTGTGAAAATTGACTGACTATTTATTGGATTACAAATCTTTGGAAATAGAGATGTGGGAGTTGGAAACTCGCTGGAAAAATGACAATGAAAAGATGTGGTGATCCAGTAAAGTGTAATTCAGAATTCCCTTTCATACCACTGTAACAAGTCCTTGGACACTGGACCCAGTTAGGTTTTGCTGCATGTCAGAGTCTAGCCAGCACACCTGCAACTTGAACCAATAGACCAGCATTACAACATCTAACAGTGACTGTTACCTTTTAATAAGGATCCCCATCTCACCTCAAAAACGATGCAGTTAGAAACTGAGTTAAAATGATGAGAGCTGTGGAAAGGATATGGGTTATAATTTTAACTTCTTTGTTGCTCTGTATGCCAAATAAAATCAGCCCTGCAACATCTGGCTGGTGAATGTTTCTCTTTCCAAGTCCATTGCTTTCCACAAGTTGAGTAAGTATTTAAAGAAGGCTTGACTGAAGCTGGCATGCTTTCAGTTACTGAAATAAATTATGTTGGATTTATTTTGAGTAGATAAGAGTTCTGTCATACAAATGCAGTGTAGACAAAGAACAGATTCAAATTACTCATAGAAGGGACAATCAAAAGTGATTTTGTGGACGATCTAACTTTCAGTTAACTTTAATCTTCATTAAGAAGTTGGCATGCTAGATAGTATGGTCTTTCGGAGTAACAGTTTTAATAATAGAATATTATAATGATGATGCTAACAGTTGATGGTAATTTAATAGGCCAAGGATATAAATGGAGCTTAGGGGAACTGTACAGCATCATCATGAAATGTTCCCATTATCTGCTGAATATAAACATAAAAAAACGCAACTCATCAAGTAAAATAAACATTTCACACTGTTTACATTGATATGAAATAACTACTTTGAGTTTAATATCACATAATAGATCTGTTATGATGTTTTATTAATCATGGAGGTTGTTCTGGACTACCACACTGGCTCTCAATTTCCTTGGACAATTTTATCATTGCACTCGTGGAACCTCCTCAACTGTGTGTCAGAGACCCCACTTAAACACACAAAAAGAGGTTTCCATCACACTGATAACTGAACAACATCAACTCAGTTCTCAAAAATTGGAGGAAAATTCTGGGTCTTGTTCACATTTAACTTTGAGAGTGTAACCTGAATATGATTCAGTAAAACGGAATCTTAATTTTCAGTTAACATTTACAGGTTCTGGCAGTCTGCTGTTAGATGATAATTTGCATTAAAAAGTTTAGATTAGATTACCTACAGTGTGGGAACAGGCCCTTCGGCCCAACCGGTCCACATTGACTCTCCGAAGAGTGACCCAGCCAGACCCATTTCCCTCTGACTAATGCACCTAGCACTGCAGGTAATTTGGCATGGCCAATTCACCTGACCTGCACATCTGTGGATTGTGGGAGGAAACCAGAGTAAACCCACTCAGACAGTCGCCCGAGGCTGGGATCGAACATGGGACCCTGGTGCTGCGAGGCAGCAGTGCTAACCATTGAGCCTTAAATTTTGTCTACCTCAAGAATTAAATTGTTTCATTTTTATTTGGTAGGGAAGCACATCATGGGGTGATTGTTTGGTAATAAAGCATGTTGATAGCGCGTTGGCAGTCATCTTTTCCATCTCTGATTTCAGTGGATGCTGATGTAATTCTTTATTGAACAACAATCCTCTTCACCTATAACACCTTCATCAAAACCTTTCTTGTCTCGAGGACCAATATCCTGATGGATGGTTGTGCAGTTGGGAAGAATTTAAATGGGTTTGGCAGGGGCAGGGGCAGGAGGAACACTGTGTTGGTACAGCAGGGACCCTTTATTAAAGGACCCAAAGCAGAGACGTTTCAGCCATGCTGAGTTTCAGGGGAATAAGGCAAGGCTCTATGGCTCCACTTCAATGCTAGGAGTGTTTTGGCTAAGACAGATGAGTTAAGGGTATGGATTGACGCATGGAATTGCAATAATGTTGCCATCACACAAATATGTTTGGTAAGAATCCGTACTGGCAGAACAACATTTCAGAGTATACAATTCAGCCAGGACAATGGAGAGTGTAAAAATGGAGGTGTTGTTGTTTCATTAATTAAGCACTTGGCTACTTCAGTGACGAGGGACAATATCTTGGAAAGGTTTTGAAATGTTGGCTTTGTGGGTAAAGTTTAAGAATAAAAATGGGTCAGTCACACTGTTAGTAGAGTATTATAGCCATCCAGTTAGTGGGCAATGAGGGAGTGTATATTTAAACAATTCGCCGAGATCTGTTGAAACAAAATTAGTCAGAAGTCATACAACACCAGGTTGTAGTCTATTTGAAATCGCAAACTTTCAGAGCACTGCTCCTTCATCAGTTGAAGTGGAGGGAAGCACACAGAATTTATCAGCGGAGAGATAATTGCAAAATCATTCCAGGTAATTAAGAATGTCAAAAGATAGTACAAATGTCATGAGTGGAGTGTCTACAAGCTGAATAACAGCAGATGATCAGAAGTGTCAAATGGGGTGAATAAGATATCAACAGCTGAATTGCAAGTGAAGGGATGTCCTGTGATCCGATTAATTAAGGCAGAGAGATAATTATAAAAAAATCAAAAAATAAGATGGTATTCCAACCAGATAGCTAGAATGACGTGATAGATATAAGAGTTGCATGACGAGGGTCTAATCAAAGTACCAAGTAATCTAAAACTGTGTAAACTGATTGAGGTAGAGGAATAACAACAATTTCTCATGTGATGGTGTCAAAACAGATGAAGTTACATGTGGTGCAGCATGAACCCTTCTACCCACCAAGCCTGTGCCGATTCAAATCCAATGTCTGAACCTACTGCCCAATTTCTAAGGATCTGTATCCCTCTGCTCCCCACCTACTCGTACATCTGTCCAGACCATCAAATGAATCTACCGTGTCTGCCTCTACAACCTCTGCTGGCAACATGTTCCAGGCACCTACCACCCTTTGTGTAAATTACTTTCCACGTGTACCCCCCTTAAACTTTTCACCTCTCCTCTTGAACTCTCGTTATTAAATCCCTCACCCTGGGAAAAAGCTTATCTCTATCCAAAGTTAAAAATCACACAACACCAGGTTATAGTCCAACAGGTTTAATTGGAATGCTTTCGGAGCGACGCTCCTTCATCGGGTGGTGCACTATCACCTCATGAAGGAGTGTCGCTCCGAAAGCTAGTGTGCTTCCAATTAAACCTGTTGGACTATAACCTGGTGCTGTGTGATTGTTAACTTTGTACACCCCAGTCCAACACCAGCATCTCCAAATCTTATCTCTATCCAAGCTGTCTATACCCTTCAATCAGGTCCCCCCCAATCTCCTTTCTTCTAATGAAAACAATCCTGACCTACTCAACCTTTCTTCATAGCTAGCACCTTCCATACCAGGCAACATCCTCGTAAACCTTCCCTGCACCCTCTCCAAAGCATCCACATCCTTTTGGTAATATGGCAACCAGAACTGTACACAGTATTCTAAATGCAGCCGAACCAAAGTCTTATACAATTTTAACATGCCCTGCCAACTCTTATACTCAATACCCTGTCAAATGAAGGCAAGCATACCATATGCCACCTTGACCACTCTATCCACCTGTGCAGCCACCTTCAGGGTACAATAGACCTGCACTCTGCTCATCAACTTTTCCCAAGGCTCTTCTGTTTATAGTATGGTTCACTCAGGAATTAGACTTCCCAAAATGCATCACTTCACATTTGCCCAGATTGAACTCCATCTGCCATTTCTCTGCCCAACTCTCCAGTCTATCTATATTCTCCCCTATTCTTTGACAGTCCCCTATGCTTTCTGCTACTCCACCAATCTTCATGTCATCTGCAAACTTACTGATCAAACCACCATTACCCTCTTCCAGATCATTTATGTTTATCGCAAACAACAGTGGCTCCAACACTGATCGCTGCGGAATACCACTGGTCACCTTTCTCCATTTCAAGAAACTCTGTTCGACTACAACTCTGTCTTTTGTTGCTCAACCAGTTCTTTATCAACCTAGCTAGAACACCCTGCACACCATGTGACTTCACTTTCTCCATTAGTTTACCATGAGGAACCTTATCAAACACCTTACTAAAGTCCATGTATATGACATCTACACCCCTTCCTTCATCTGTCAACTTGGCCACTTCCTCAAAGAACTCTAGTAAGTTGGCAAAGCATGATTTCCCCTGCACAAAACCATGTTGCCTATAAATGATAAGCCTATTTTTTTTCCATTCTTTAGATGATGTTTACCCAAAGATTGGAGGATGAATGTCCTTGACCAATGAAATGTTCCCACCTGGAACATTCCTGTCTGGCAATTGTGTGATGTCCATTCATCTGTTATTGTAGTGTCTGCATGGTCTCACCAAAACACCATGCCTTGGGACATCCTTCTCTGCAGTGTACGATATAGACAACATTGGCCAACTCACATGAGTACCTACCAAGTACATGGTGGGTAGTGTTTTCATGTGTGATGATAGTATCTATGTTGATTATCTTGCAGAGGTTGCCATGGCAGGGTTGTGTGGTGTTGTGGTCGGTATACTACTGGGAGGTTTGCAGTGAACGTTGATCTGTTTAAGGTTCAGCAGTTGTTTGAAGACAAGAAATGGAGGCCTAGGGATAACGTTGGTAAGATGTTTGTCATCATTGATGATAGGCTGTGAAGAACATGGCCTACTTTCTCCATTCTGGGGAAGTACTGGACAAGGAAGGGTACTCTATCGATCATGTCCCGCTTCTGTTTTCTGAGGAGGTCGATGCGGTTTTTCGCTGTGGCATGTTGGAAATGGCAATCAATGAGTTGAGCATTATATTCCATGAGGACATCTTTCAGCATCTGTAAGTGTCCATTGTGTTCCTCCATCTGAGCAGATCCTGTGCATATGCAGGGCTTTTCTGTAGGGGATGGCTTCATGAAGCATCATGAGGTTGTCCATGAGCTTGCATTAGAGTGAAGTATTTTTGTCAATGTGTCTATTTTTGTTTCCTAGAATTAGATTAATTCCGAAGCGTTGTCTGATGGGATGAAACTCGTTGATATTGTCGCATAACCATTTCAGTGATTTCTTGCTATGAGTTCAAAGAAAGAAAATGTTCTCAATGTATCTGGTGTATAGTGTTGGTTAGCAGTCCTGTGCAGTGAAGAAGTCTTGCTCGAACTTGTGCACAAAAATGTTCACGTACTGGGGTGCAAATGTGGTCCCCATGGCACTTCTATGTGGATGAAGAAGTGGTTGTTGAGAGTGAAGATGTTGTGGTCGAGGATGAAGTGGATGAGTCGTAGGATGGCATCTGGAAATTGGCAGTTGATAGTACTGAGGCAGTGATGCCATTGACATGGAGTTGCTGGTGTAGAGTGCTGAAACGTCCATTGTGACAAGGAATGTTTCTGGTTCGACTGCTCCATGGACACTGAGTTTCTGTAAGAAATCTGTAGTGTCGTGACAGAAGCTGGGGCTTCCTTGTAATATGGATTTCAAGATGCCCTCAACATAGCGAGAAAGGTTCTCACACAGGGTCCTGTTGCCCGATACAGTGAGATATCTAGGTGTATTAGCTTTGTGTATCTTCAGAAGGCAGTAGGACTCTCCTCTGGGAGAGATACATGGGATGAGAGTGCATAGGATACTCCTGAAGGTCTGGATCAGTATATGGAGTTGAAGGTGTTCTTTGGTCAGATTGGAGATAGTTGTCTATAGTGTTCCTGATTGTTCAGTTGTTGAATGCTCCTTTGCTTTAGTCTGTTCTATTTTGTATGATGATTGGTCCTTCTTTGGCTGTTGGTTTGATAACAATGTTGGGGTTGGCCTTGAGAGTATGGATTGCCTGACGTTGTGCTTGTGTGATGTTCTCCGCTAACGTGTGAGCACGGCATATAAAGCTGGGCTTGACACATCTCCTGATAGCTTGAGCATACATTAGACCCTAGGGCAGCAGCGTTCCAGAAGGATCCAATTCAACTCTTTCTTCCTTGGTCACTGCACTGTGGATCTCTCTGTTGACTGTTCCAATTTTCAGGTAAGCGTCGCCCAAGGTGGCCATTGAGATAAACAACAATGCAGAATTGACAAGCAGAAACTGATAACCAAGCTCTGTACACATGAGATGGCCTCAACATGATTTTGGATTTATGTCACACTACATGTAAACCCAGTATACTGTTCTGTATTTGTAAAATCTGTTTTGACACCATCACACTGATAACTTATCATTATGTCTCTACCTCAATCAGTTTGTACAGTTTTGGATTACTTGTTATTTTGGTTAGACCCTTGTCATGCGACTCTTATACCTAACTTGGTATTCTAGCCATTTGGTTTGTCTCTAGTATCACTTTATTTTTGATTTTTTATAATTATCTCTCTACTTTAATTAATTGGATCACAGGACATCCCTTCACTTGCAATTCAGCTGTTGATGCCTTACACATACCATTTGACACTTTTGTTCATTTAGGTAAAAACAAGGACTGCAGATGCTGGAGACCAGAGTCTAGATTAGAGTGGTGCTGGAAAAGCACAGCAGTTCAGGCAGCATCCGAGGAGCAGGAAAATCGACGTTTCAGGCAAAAGCCCGACTTTTGATCACCTGCAAAGACTTGTTATTCAGCCTGTTGACTCTCCACTCACACCATTTGTACTATCTTTTGACATTTTTAATTACCTAGAATGATCTTGCAATTATCTTATCACAGCATTTAAATTCTGTGTCTGTATGTTTCCTTCCACTTCAACCGATGGAAGAGCAGTGCTCTGAAAGCTTGTGATTTCAAATAAACCTGTTAGAATATAACCTGGTGTCGTTTGAGTTCTGACTTTTTCCACCCCAGTCCAATACTGGCACCTCAACATCTTGGAAATAAAACTAGGGTTATTATATTAGAGGATTTCAACTTCCCCAACATCAATTGTGATACTCATGGTGTAAAGGATTTCAAGGAGACAGATTTCTTGCAATGTCTTCAGCAGAGCTTTGTATATCAAATGTAGAAGATTCAACATGGGATAGAACCTTTCTGAACTTAATTCTGGGAAATGAATTTGGACCCTTGTTTGAGATGCCAGTGGGAGAGCATTTTCATGGAAGAAGACCATGTTTTAAATTTGTTATGGAAAAGGAGAAAGAAGATCTGCAAGAAAAGGTTTTTGATTGAGGAAAGGCAGACTTTATTAAAATAAGGCAAGATATGGCCAAAGACAACTGGGAAAAACAACTTCTGGGTAAACCTATAGGCGAACAATGGAGGCATTTAAAATGGAATTGGCATGAGTACAGGCCTAACATGTTCACTTTATGGTGGAATGTAAGAACAACAAGCCCAGTGTACCCTGGATGATTAAGAGCATTTAGGATTTGATAAGAAGTGAAAAAAAGGGGTTTTTACAGGTACAAAGGGAGGAAATCAATGGAGGTCCCAGTGGAACATAAAACATGTACAAAGTAAGTTCAGAAAGAATTAGGAAATCAAAGGGGGGCAAAATTAGAAAGAACCCTAAGATATTCTATATCAACGGGAAGAGGATACCCAGGGAAAGAGTAGGGTTTATTAGAGACCAAGTGGCAATGTGTGAGTGGAACTAAAATACTTTGGTAGAGAGTTAACTGAATACCTCACTTGGGAGGAGGATGTAGGTACAGAATTCAGGCAGCGGTCCTGTGAGGTTCTTGAGCAGTTTATCATAGGGATTGAGGAGGTATTGGAAATTTTGTAAGGCTTAAAAGTGGACAAATCGTCAGGTCTACATGAGTTGTATCCCAGGCTGCTGTGGGAGTCAATGGAGAAAATTACAGGGGCAGAGACTCTCCCTGACCAGACAGTCAGGGGACTGGAGGACAACTAATGTAGTTCCACTTTTCAAGAAGGCAATAGAGATAAACCAAGGACCTACAGACCAATGAGTCTCACGTCGCCAGCAAGGAAACTGTTGGAGAAAATTCTGCAAGTGAGAATTAATCTCCATTTGGACAGACAAGGTTTGATCAGAGATAGTCAGCATGGCTTTGTCAGAGGGAGGTCATGTCTAACAAATTTGATTGAATTTTTTGAGGAGGTACGTAGATGACAGTAGTGTAGTAAAGTAGTTTATATGGATTGCCGAAAAGCCTTTGACAAGGTCCCATATGGGGCATTGATTAACAAAGTAAAAGTGTGTGGGATCCAGGGTAACTTGGCAAGTTGGACCCAAATTTGGCTTCGTTGTACGAGACAGCGAGTAGTGATTGAAAGTTGTTTGTGACTGGAGGCCAGTGTCTAATGATGTAGGATCTGTATCAGTGTTGTGTCCCTTACTGTTTGTGGTATACATCAAGCTTACTAGAAAATGTGGGAGGGATAATAAGTAATTTTGCAGATGACATGAGGATTGACTGAATGTTCTCAGTGAGGAAGATGCTCTTAGTTTACAGGAGGATAGCAATAGTTTGGTCAGATGGCCACATCAGTGATAGATGGAATTTAACCTAGAAATGTGCAAGGGGATGCACTTTGGAAGAAGTAACAAGTCAAAGGAGCATTTAACAAATGGCAGACACCAGGAAGCTGAGAGGAACAGAGAGATTTTTGGAATGCTTGTCCATACATACCTGAAGGCAGCAGAAAAGTTTAATAATATAATTAAGAAGGCCTATGGGATATTTGCCTTTATCAGTGATAGCATAGATTATAAGAGCAGGCAGGTTATGTGCAGAACTTTGGTTAGGGCAAACTGGAGTACTGTGTGCCGTTCAGGTCATCACATTATAAGGAGAATGTGATTGCACATAAAGTAATGTTGTGGAGATTCACCAGGATGTTGTCTGGTATGGAGCAGTTTAATTATAAAGAGAGGGTGGATAAGCTTGCATATTTTCTTTAAAGCACAAAAAACTAAGAGGGGATCTGTTTGAGGTGTATAAGATTATGAGGGCATTGCCAGGGTGGATGGAAAGCAGCTGCTCCCCTTACTTGAAGAATCAATAATGAGATGACTTAACGTTAACGTGAAAGGCAGGAGGTTTAAGAGGACTTGAGTAAATTGTTTTCACCACAAAGGCTGACAGGAATCTGGAATGTACTACTTGGGAGGGTGGTTGAGACAGGAAACATCACAATGTGAATGAGCATTTGGAATGTCATAAAATTCAAGGTTATAGGCCAAGTACTGGAAAATGGGACGTGTGTATATTTAAAGTAGCTTTTGTCAGTATAGAGCTGATGGCCCAATGGGGGAGGCGGCTCTTCTGTTCTGTATGACCCTATGATTCTAGTTTCTCACCATCCCAGAGTGTTAAATGCCATTGAACCTCTTATGACATGCTTTCTCAAACTGCCAACTTGGCTTGCCAGAAAGTATCAGATGAAAATATTCATTGAACTGTTGAAGTAAAATTTTAAAAAATCAATGTTATACTCAGCTGAGAGACTGAACATAGGGCAGCAAGTTGGCCACAGAGAGCCAGATACCTACCCCCTTTTCCTGGGATTGCTATTCGTAAAAATCCGTCTTCACAAATAGTACTTACCTTGGTTTTGTGATGTTGGTTGTCTGACAAGAAGCAGCCATTGCTTTCTCATAGGAAGTCTGAGTGTGAGAGCTGCTCTGATTGGCCAGCAGCACTCACTAAGCCAGATATCAGTGTCAGGGGTCTTTATTTTGGAGAAAGGCACATTGTTGCCATCCAAATTGCCTGATTGGAAGAAGATTACTTTGTGATGTGAACGTTAGTATCTCACCAACTTTTCAACATATGACTGAGACACCGGTCAGAACTGGAAGTTCCGGCCATATCTAGGCCCTAATATTTTCGCAATTTGGAAAACCAATGGCCAAGAGACTCTCATTGCATAGACGTTATGGTGCTGGAACTGCACTAAAAAGCAGTGCTTGTGCACCAGAGTAAAGCCAGCAGAGCACAAACAGTTCAAGTAATAATCAAAGAAAGATTATTTCAACATCCAGTCTTTTTTTCCAGTGTAGGTCTGTCCTTTTTAGTTTGTTCTGTATCATCAAAACATTTACCTTTAAAAAGCTAAAAGTTACGATTGACATTGTGTTATTTAGAAAAGTGAGTGAAAGAAAGAAGTGTGAGGTGCTGATCTTCTTCTTGTTTCTTGTATTCCAAGTTATTTCTACCTCCCAACAAAGACCTCAGGGTCGGCAGATGGGGGAAACGTTCCTCTGGTGAAGTGAATCTCCCACCAGTGCCATGACCTCCCTACAATGATTTTCACATTCTTTTGACAAGAGTCATCTGCTCTTTGGACCACTTGTGGATGTCATTAGTCCATTGTGTGAGTTCTCAGCAATTTACTTCACTTACGATGATAACATTTATTTGGCTGGAGTCTTTCCTACTCCTGAAGGCCCCTTTCTTTACTGAGAGAATGTGAATTTGAAGCAAACTCTCTCATAAAAAAATCTCTTATTGGAATTGCTAATATGGAGAGAACCATTAGAAGATGCAGCTCACGAACAATGAAATGTTGTATTACCATTGTGTTACCGTTCACTGTCTTCATGATTTTCATTTCTGCGCAATCATATGACACCATCAAATCATCACACACTGAGTGAGCAAACATTAAATTATGTTGAAATGCAACCAAAATGAAAAGAATTAACCTAATTATACAATAAAAGTAAAGTCAGCATTGTTTACCAAATCACAAGGCTGCTCCTCTATTAGAGAGAGATAGCTGGTGGCGCTTTAATCTGGGGGTCACTATGACTCAAACAAGGCACAAGGTTGTGAAGGTGCAACCTTCATGAAACCCTCAGCTGATGTGGGAATTGAACACATGCTCTTGGCATCTTTCTGTATCACAAACTGGCTGTCTATCTAACTGAGCTAACACACTGGGTCAAAAAAAATCTTCTTTTGATTTTCTGTTTCAACACGATACAATCAAGTTTATGTCCACTCAGTTATAATGTACTACTTTGCTAAATTTAATGTTCACTTGGCACTCTCATCATTTGGCACTTTTATTGCCTGACCAGAGGTTATGGGTTTGAGAACAGCCTCAGACATAATTTAAACTGACACTTCAATGAAGTACTGAATGAATGCTGCATTGTCAAACAACCTATTAACCTGACATCCTTTGGCTGTTGAGGTGGACACTGAAGACCCTATTACACTTATTGATGCAAAGACTCCAGTTACCTAGTGTACAGTCAATCAACACTAACACATTAACTAATGATTTATCGTGTTGCTGTCAGTGAGATATTACTAGTAAATATGAGGTCCTCTTTTGCCTTTAAAAATAAATATCTCACTCCAGAATTAATTAATCGTATGTTTAGAAAGATTAACTGATAAGCGTTGCATTATTACAAAATTCCAGAACAGACAGACAATGTAACTTTAGACAATTAGGTGACATTCAAACATGTGATGTTTCAACATAAAAATCCTTGTATTATCTTCATAATACAGTGCAGTGGAGCCAGTGCAGAGTGTAGTCAGTAAATCAGCATGTCTAGTATTTGAATTACATAATCTAATCAGTAAGCATAGAACCTATGTCATGTGTAAGTTTGAGATCTTATAACAGTGTAAATGTTTGTTACTAAACTTCAAGGCATTGTTTCAACAAGAATCCTGTTTTCATGTAGATGTTATGAGGGTTAACATTTAGGGAAGCACTAATACCATATCATACCAGCCATAGCAGTTACGAAGGACTCTTCCAAACAACCACAAATCATCAAATGAGTTCAGTGTTGAAGTTTACAAGCCACGATCAATACAAAGTGCTTTAACCCATTTTGAAGCACAGTTACCTCAATGGAGAAGGAAATACTTCCTTTTTCAAAAAACACAGGAGGCCAAAATTGATCCATTTAAAAAAAAATTGTATAGACAGTGCAGGTTAGCTCCAATCGATTAATATGATTCTTGGGCAAAACACAGACAGGAATATTGTTTAAAAAAAAGTCCATATCTATGTCAACATTTTGATCAATTCCATCATCTTGTTTTTCAGAAATGGCATGAAAGGGACAACAAGGCACATGTGACATCACCCTAATCTCTCTTTTGGAGCAAAAGCCAGTGTAGACACGAGTCCACTACTTTTAAAGCAGCAACAACACAGAAGAAACTAAAGGGAAGCCAACAAAGAAAAGCAGCCAAAGCACTTAACATAGTGTTTGGAACCAGGTGGATCTTATTGACTGTGAGATCCTTGATTGGGATTGTTAACCTGGACCAACCGGGGAGTCCTGGATGACCAATATAAACAGACGATCACCTGCACACACACACCATGGGTGCTGGGAAAAAATAAGCACTACCGCAGCTAGGCGGTAGTGTGGGGGTTAATTTTAAAAAAAGGAAAAAAAAAGGGGATTCCCCCTTCATGCCTTTGATCACGCAGCTTTGTGTCCTTTAAAATGAAGGGCATTGCTTGTCACTGGACCACTCAGGATAAAAAAAAGAAAAAATATAAACAGATGATTCAGAATCTCCTCTCTTCAAGGACTAACTCTGAACTGGCTGGCTATGTCTGTACACTGTGTACATGTAATTAAAGATGACTTGGTGACAGTATATCAGCCTCTATGCAGTTATTTCAATTATACTATCGAACAAAATGTTTTAGCCTGGCATTTTTAAGAACATAGAATTGTAAAGTAAAGAGTGAAAACAAACTCATAAATATGGATTGGCAATTCACTAATCCAGAATCTTAGTTGCTTCAAGAAAGATTCAATTTTTATTTCATAGATCAACAAACAGCTGATCGCAAGTCAAACTCTTCTGGTTTTGTTATATTAAGGATTACGAGGAGACAATTGCTTGGATATTTCTAATTATCAAGTTCCTGATAAAGGTTTTTGGTTTTTAGAGGACCAACCTAAAGTTTGAATCGACTTCAGGTAGACTTGAGTTCTTTTCATATCAGCAATAGCCAGGTGAAACAATGAATTCATTCATAGGCAGGCATCAAAGATAAAGAATGTGATTTCACTGAAAGTAAAGTAGCTGGAAGGTGTATGGAACTTCTTATTGCCTCCACAGCTATTAAATATTTCAGAAAAGCACTTCTAATCAAGCTCAAATATACCATCAATGCACTGTACTATTGGTTGATGGACACAAGGTTGAAACCATTGTGGTGGGCCAACACCATCTAAACTTGCTTGACTCTTCAACAATTATTGGAGCTGTTAAAAGTGTCAGTAAAACAATCAAATCTTCAAAAACATCCTGAACAAGAGAGACATTGGGCTGAAATGTGCAAGATGTCTGATTGCATAGGAAAACACAGAGTACATCACAGTGTTCACAACAGTATTTGAAGAAGAGTCAACCATGGCACAATATCAAAGATTATTCCAAACCTCTATCCATGGCACACAAGCAAATCAATGAAGTCCAAGAAATATCTTTGAGCTCACAGCTTACAAACTCCAGTCAGACTGTAAATGACCATTAACTAGACACATGATATAGATGTCATCAGAAAATCTGAAACTCTGCTTCCATCTGAGTGAAATATTCCAATAGGAATGGAAAGCATACAGTATATGCCAAAATTGGCACAGATACAAAAATCTTGCCTTAATGCATCATAAATGAGATGTATTCAGGAAACTATTATGATGTGCTTCAGTATACATGTGATAAGCCAACTACTTACCCTGGGTCTGACAATCCACGCATTGACATTATCCATGTCAAAGTAGTTCTTAGGGATGGAAGCCTGAAACCTTTTGTATCATTGAAACAGCAGGGCCAGCTACTTTTAGTTTACCATTATGCACAGTTCTACAAATTATTACGATCCATAATATAACAAATATATCACTTGCAATGGTACAGAATCCAGACCGCAGCATCAAGTCCATCCATGACTTGACAAACTTAATCCAGGCAGATATATGTAGAATTATCATTCAGGATTAGGTCAAGTTGTAATCTGGTACACACAATATGATCCGTTAAGTCAAAAACTCTGCCGATTGCAACTCCATTATTTGTGTTTCAAAGAAAGACTGCACTATACATGTACGTGTTTAATTTTATGGTGATATTGTAATAAAGAAATGCCCACGTAGGATTCATACTCTGAAGGAACTGAATCCCAATTTTGCACCTACTAAGGTAACAGCATAATGTTGTAGATATTGGAGATCGAAATATGAACAAATTGCTGGAGAAACTCAGCAGGTCTGACTGCATCTGTGGAGAGAGAAACAGAGTTAAAGTATTGAATCAAATGGCACCTCTTTGGAACTTAGATCGTATTTCCAAAAATGATACCAAATATCAGTATTGGTCTCGATTAATCTTCTCACAGGAACTGACAACTTTTAGAACAACTTTTGACAGATATTGTTTCCTTAGTTTATGAACTAGTCTATCCATAAGTTATGGTTAATTCCTCCAATAAAGTGATCTGACATTGCAGCCTCGGAAGCACTAAACGTGTGCTTGGTAGTAAAAAATATCAAATCAAAAGGAGTCAAATCAATTTCTTAGGTAAATCTACTTGTCAAATGGTATTAGTCATGAACCCAATAAAATAGAAGACATACCAAAGATGTCTACTCCTCAAGACAATGATGATTTATGAGGATATTTTGGTTTCTTCAACTTATGATCCTCATATATTGAGTTTGGTGATAAAGCCTCACCACCTTTAAATCATATCCACAGATGCACCATACAGATGGCAGAAATATCACCAATATCTTTGCAATCCCCAAAAATGTATTTTTCATTGAGTAAATATGTACTTCTATACTGTAATCCTTCCAAGTTTACCACTCTGGAAGTAGATACATCCTTCAAAGACCTTAGGACATGTCTGCTGCAGAGTGATAAGCTTATTGTGTTTCACACTATTTCACACTTTATTTAAAAGTACATCAAGTATAAATGTAGGGAGGTTTTACTAAAACTATACAGGGCATTCGTTAGAATACAGGTGGGCTCTTATCTCAGGAAAGATGTACTGACATTGGAGGCAGTCCAGACAATGTTCACTAGACTGATATCAGGTATGGAGGGACTGTCTTATGAGGAGAGGTTATTTAGATTGGGTCTGTACTGATTGGAATTTAGAAGAATGAGAAGTGACTTAATTGGGATAAGATTCTTGCAGGACTTGACAGGGAAGATGAGAAAATGTTGATTTCTTGTAGTGGGAGGCTCTAAGACCACAGGCCATAATCTCAAAACAAGAACATTTAGGACAGGGATGAGGAGGAATTTCATTGCATGGAGGTGAGTGAATCTGTGGAATTCTTTACTGCAGAGGGCTGGTGAGGCTGGGTCATTAAGTATATTCACGGCTGAGACAGATGGATCTTTAATCAGTAAGGAGATTAAGGGTTAAGGGGAAAGGCAGGAAAGAGGATTATCAGATCAGCCATGACCACTTTGTAAGATGGAGTAGACTCGATGGGCTGAATAGTCTACTTCTACTCCTACGTACTTACAGCAGCTTAGACAAAATTAATTAAATACTGCATGGGAAATGCTTGTTGTAGTTTGCAGGAAACAATGGTTCCATACTAATCTATCTGGCAAGAATTCAATTGCTCAGACTGACCATAAACAGCTAGAAATGAATAAATGAAACTATTCATATGCACTTCCACAACTCTAACAGCCACTTGTGAAGATCCAAGGGTACGGTTTAGAAGTACAATACAAACCAGGTCCCCAAATGACTATTTCTGATGTTCTTAGCTGACTCCAAATTCTGCCAAGAACTGAGATGTTCCTATAAATTTACAATGGGACATTATTGAACCTGATTAAATAAATCATTTGAACATCAATCTCATACATTTTGATCACAGTCATACAGGGCACTTCCTGCAAGCTATGCAAAATGACAACTAATTGCAACAGCTCAGCAAGATCATTATTGTAGAGCTTGAATGCATTCAACAGGTACCCTACCAAACCTTTCCGAGCATTCAGAGACAAATTATGACTCTCCGTAATGTAGATTTTTAGAGGTAAACAGATGATAATTCCAGATCATACCCATATAGATTATGTGGGTGCAAGGAAAAACAAGCAATTTGCACAGGAATCCATCTATGTGCACAGCATCAATCAGGATATTGGTCAACTGATTCTGAAGATACCAAATCAGGTGATAACCTGTAAGTACAATTAATTACACACATAAAACATATCAACTTCACCAACTCAGTCCAAACTAAATCCTTCTGATCTATAGTGCATGGTTGCCAATGACATTTTCCATGTCCAAGGATATGATTATATCCTATTTCACCAAGTTCTCTATTGTATGACAAATCAAAGTCACCACTAAGTGCTATGGCTTTTGACACATTGACCGCTAAATTTAGTATGTTCAGTGTATCCCAACAAATTCTGTTTCACAATGGTCTGCAGTACACTGGAGCACCCTTTCAAGATTTGCAGAAATGGAATGCTCAACATTTTACCTTTTCTCCTCAGTACTATCAGTCAAATGGTTTCACAGAGTATATTGTTCACACGGTAAAATCCATTATAGTCAAGTGCAAATGGACTTGCCAAAATTTTTACCTGGTATGTTAAATCTGCATGTTATTTTCTCAAGGCAACATCTTATCCTCACCAGCAGCACTCATGTTTGCAAGACACACTCACACGTTCTCACCACCCAATAACAAGACAATTTGTAACACAGAAGGGAGAAAAGGACATGATCAATGAACAGGCAGACAGTAATCCCAACTTGAATCACAATAAAGTGTAAGAGTTTGAGATTGTCATTTGAACACAGGTTTGTGGAAATATACTATGCCATTGTGCCCAGCCAAGGTTATACATTTGTCATAAGCAGTGTTCAAATACTGCAAAGAAATGACAATGTATCCAAACTGCTTGATTTGGAGATGCCAGTGTTTGAATGGGGTGTACAAAGTTAAAAATCGCACAACACCAGATTATAGTCCAACAGGTTTAATTGGAAGCACTAGCTTTCGGAGCAACGCTCCTTCATCAGATGGATGATGACTCTCTCATGCTGGAAATCAAGGACATCTGTCCATATGAACCGAGAGCAACAGGAGGAGCATATGGTGCAGCAAGTTAGGTTTGCAATGGGTAGCAACTGTCTCACACATGTGATAATCTTCATGGTTCTATAGAGAGTTTAGCAGCTGCCATGGAAATCCAGTATGAAAAGCATAGGAGATAGAGTCAGATGATCCAGATGTCAAGAAGAGCTTCATGGCGTCAGAGTCATCACTGCCTGATGAAGGAGCGTTGCTCCGAAAGCTAGTGTGCTTCCAATTAAACCTGTTGGACTATAACTGGTGTTGTGTGATTTTTAACTTTGTACACCCCAGTCCAAACTGCATGTAGTCAATTACCCGTCATACAGAATGATGACTCAGGTTCTGAAGATATCATGTCAGACAAAGAAAATGACAACAAATTATGTACATCCAGCCGTGATGGCATACAGCACACTGCAGTGTGAAACTGCACAGTCATGTTATGTTAGTTGTAAAGGACTTAACCTGGTTGTGTCATGCCTCTGTCAACATGTCATTTTAATGCACAGAGATGATGGGTGGAATCATATATAGGTCTGAGTGACATGGGCTTTGGTGTAATTTGAGGTAGAGTCTAATAAGAAGTCCAGTGAAGTTCATCTTGATGTAAAAAATGAGGTCTGCAGATGCTGGAGATCACAGCTGAAAATGTGTTGCTGGTCAAAGCACAGCAGGCCAGGCAGCATCTCAGGAATAGAGAATTCGACGTTTCGAGCATAAGCCCTTCATCAGGAATAAGAGAGAGAGAGCCAAGCAGGCTAAGATAAAAGGTAGGGAGGAGGGACTTGGGGGAGGGGCGATGGAGGTGGGCTAGGTGGAAGGAGGTCAAGGTGAGGGTGATAGGCCGGAGTGGGGTGGGGGCGGAGAGGTCAGGAAGAAGATTGCAGGTTAGGAGGGCGGTGCTGAGTTGAGGGAACCGACTGAGACAAGGTGGGGGGAGGGGAAATGAGGAAACTGGAGAAATCTGAATTCATACCTTGTGGTTGGAGGGTTCCCAGGCGGAAGATGAGGCGCTCCTCCTCCAGCCGTCGTGTTGTTATGTTCTGCCGGTGGAGGAGTCCAAGGACCTGCATGTCCTCGGTGGAGTGGGAGGGAGAGTTAAAGTGTTGAGCCACGGGGTGGTTGGGTTGGTTGGTCCGGGCGTCCCTGAGGTGTTCTCTGAAGCGTTCCGCAAGTAAGCGGCCTGTCTCACCAATATAGAGGAGGCCACATCGGGTGCAGCGGATGCAATAGATGATGTGTGTGGAGGTACAGGTGAACTTGTGGCGGATATGGAAGGATCATCTGACTCTATCTCCTATGCTTTTCATACTGGATTTCCATGGCAGCTGCTAACCCTCTATAGAACCAGGCAGATTATCACATGTGTGAAGCAGTTGCTACCCATTGTATACCTAACTTGCTGCAGCCTCTGGTGCTTCATATATCTGTCTGCTCTTTCTTTTGCTCTCAGTTCATATGGACGGATGTCCTTGATTTCCAACATGACAGTGTCTTGTCCTACCTGAGGCTGAACAAATGCCTGGTCTCCAACAGCCCTCTGGCTGCCAGTGGCCTGGGGATAGTTTTTCCTCAGTCCATGCTCACAGTGCAATGTTATGGAGTCAGGGCAGTCTGTAGTCAGTCAGGTAGCCACACATACCTTTTCTGTAATATAGCTATCACTTAAGTAAACAGAGTGAGGCTGTGGTGTAATGGTAATATCACAAAGCCAACAATCCAGAATTCCAGGCAAACGTGCTGAATCTCACCATGGTAGTTGGTGACATTTGAATTCAGTAAAAGACTGGAACATCAAAAATTCTGTCTCAGAAAGAATTAGTTGTAATTTGGTCTAACATATAGAAAAGCACACAGACTATATGTACAGACAGTGGAGTTTGATCCAGAGAAACCATGTCATAAGAACTGAAAATATTGCCAAAATGAAACTGCAGGTGCCAGAAAACAAAATTAGAAAATCCTGGTTTGCAAAACAGGCTCAAGGGCTGAATGCCCTATCCTAACTCCTCTTTCATATGTTCAAATGGATTCTCAAAAGGGCAGTCAGCAATTATGAAGAGAGAATTTTCAGGGATTGCTTTTTTCTTTCCATAACTATGGCTTCGCCTATTACGTGTCTCATCTCCAGCATTTCCTGCTTTTCTTTCAAGTCTAATTTATATTGCTAGTGTTTGTGAGAAATCCCTTAATGAAAATATTGGGGGTGAAATTTGTTTCTTGTGAACGCACACAAAAGGCCATAAATAAGTCACCAGCCTCTTAGCTCCATTTAATTTGTTTTCTTACTATTTCAAAGGGAAAAAAGGCATAGTGAAAAATAATTGAATTTCACCTGTATCCACTCTTCTCATTGTGATTTGTTTCTAACTTGGCAATGTTATTGTTGTTCTCTTTAATACTGATTCTTTGATTGTCACAATATTTTTGAAAATATCTTCTGCTTTAGAGTAATGAAGATCTGATGCAGTGTATACCTGTTACAGGGAAATGGAGAAGAAATTGTTTTGATTTATGTTTTTCGCAATTCTGCAGCTGCCAGGTATTGTCACATTTGCAGTTCTAAGTGAGCAATGACATTTCAGAAAATTCCTCTTGTTTTGGGATAATTAATTCAGAAATAGCCAGCACAATCCAAAACAATTCATATTACTAGTCAAAAGAATGGTTTTAAGGCAAGTCTTGAGAGGCAGAAGGGCTTAGGGAGGAAATTATAGAATGTGAAGTCTAGGTAGCAGAAAACAGAACTAACAATGTTGAGGGCAAAGAGAGATACACAGGGCACTAGAGCAGTAGGAATGTGGAGTTTGCATAGAGATTTAAGGATGGAAAAGTTGCAAAGATAGAAAAAGGTAACATCAAGAGGTTAATGTTTTTATATGGTTTTAGAGAGGATTTTGGTCAGCCAGGACAACGGTCATAGATGAACACAGATTAGTACAGAATAGGATAAATATATCAGAGTTAAATTAGTTGAGATCCACAAAGGTGGAAGATGGAAAGCTGGCCAGGAGGTGACAATGATGAAAATTTCAGCACCACATGAGCTCAAGCCGTGGCAGGTGAGGCAGGAAACATTATGCAAGTGGAATTAGGTATTATTTCTGAGGAAAATAAATGCAGTACTTTGTTTAGGATTGAATAGAATGTGAAGGTTATGTCCAGTCTGGTTAACCTGAGACATTGCTGGAATTAGTGGCAATGGTATTGACCATAGGGCATTGGGTGAAGTCAATGGTTTTGATCCTTTTTTTGGCTGACTGAAGAAAATTGCTGTTTGATATTGCACAGCAAGTTTGATTACACAGGTGCAGTGGAAAGTCAAGAGACACATTAGAAATATAAAACTGGATTCAGTACCTGTATGGAAGCTGACTTCATGTCCAGCTAATGCTATCAAGTTGGAGCATTGGGTTAATGAAAAGGAAGGGGTAAGATTAGACAGCTGTTCAGGGGACTCTGGTTGAAATGGTGGTGTATAGGCAGAAAAACAATGTCTGAAAGTGTTCTGGCTATGATCATTCTGAAAACAAGCAAGAGAAGTATTTGTGAGTTGGACGATGGAGAAGAGGTATTGGAGGAGATTGGTGTGATTGGAATTGACAAAGAACTTAGTGGAGGCTGAGAAAGGAAATGTGTCTTGTAAAATTCCATTTATGATTTTGGAAAGGGCCGATTCAGTATCACTTTCGGCCCAATATACCACACTGAAGAAATTGAAAACTGGAGTTGCTGAAAATGTGGGCATAGATAAAGGGCACAGCAATATCTTCCAAGGAAGTTTGACAGGAAAAAGGTGTTGGAGCTGGCAGTGGTAGTTTTTAAAGTCGGGGATTCATAGTGACTCTTTGAGGAGGGCAGTAACAATACAAATTTTGAGAAGGAGGGTCAGTTGCTGCGAAGAGATAACAATACCAGTTAAGATAAGAATCAGAGACAGAAGTGGGTGGTCAGCAATTAAACAGCCTTAGACTAATGCACATCATAATTTTTTTCTGGCTGATGCAGAAAACATTAGATGACTACTTGAACTGAAATAATGTACAAGGGTATAAGGAAATAGCAGGCTATTGGCATTGGTAATGATGCTGGTTTGAAGAACCAGTTCAGGCATGATGGGCCAAATGGCCTCCTTCCACACCTTAACAATTCTATGATTCTGTGAATATTTTGGTTATTTAATTCCGAGTCTACTTATTTTGCTGATAATTGCTCAGCAGTGATTGGACATATTGAAACCTGTGTCTACGAACATCTATTATGATTAGTGTTTAAATATTCCAACACAATTCATGGAGTATATGTGCTGATCGCCACTTTCTTCCTGCATTTAATACATTACCTTTGATAACTAAATTCAGTTGACTGCATACAACCAAATGTTGTCTGGTCTGTGAAAATACTGAGGAGCATGCCAATGTCACCTCAGACCTGAGTGGTGCTTTCAACTTGAAAAACATTATTCTTTGGAATATTACTACTTGAATAATATGCACAACTTAACATGCATTTTTACATTGAAGAGAGTCCTGAGAAAAGGGCTCAAGATGATTATGTGCTTTGGGGTTCCAGATTACAATTCAGTTTCATAGATCTGGAGTTATTTTCATTAAGGAGAATTGAGACATGATCCAGGAGAACTTTAAACCACTGGTCATATATTTGGAGTGTCAAAGCTTCAAATAAGGTTTGAAATTTGAGGATTAGTTGTGAGAAAGTGTGAAAAAGAGCAACAGCACAATAAGGAATGAGTTCTTTTTTTTTCATTCATGGAATGTGGTCATCACTGGCTAGACCACCATTTATTGACCTTTCCTAATTGGGTGAGAGGGCAAAACAATATATCTGTGGATTTGGAGTCTCATTTAGTTCTGCAAGGAAATAGTTATCACAGTGGAAGACACCAGTAACATACTAGAACTTCAAGAGAGCCTGGAGCAGAGGTGAGTATAGTGACCATCACTAAGGAGAAGATGATGGAGAAGCTGAAAGGTCTGAAGGTGGATAAATCACCAAGACCACAACCTAGAGTTCTAAAGGAGATAGCTGAAAAGATTGTAGAGGCATTGGTGGTGATTTTTCAGGAATCACTGGAGTCAAGGAGGTTCCCAGAGGTCTGGAAAATGCTTTATAGAACACCTCTGTTTCAGAAGAAAATGAGGCAGAGGACTGGAAACTATAGGCCAATTAACCTGTCCTCAATCATTGGTTAGATTTTAGAATCCATAATTAAAGATGAAATTGTAAGTGTTTGGTAAAACAGGGATGAATCAACTTCATCCAGGGAGGTCATGCCTGACAAATCTGTTAGAACTCTTTGAGGAGGGAGGACCTTGTGACTGGTGGCACAGATGATGGAGAAGGTAATTTGAGCTCACTCCTCGGGAATGTAGTACATTTATATTTTTTGGTTTCTTAAATTTGGTCGTTACACCCCTGTACATTCCATTTGGCTATTTTTGATCTAAACACAACCCATTTTTACCTATATCCTTTCAAATGGTGACTTCTTGAACAAAAGTTTGAGACAGCCAAGCGCAGTCGTGCTAGGCTGCACCGTTTGCCTGAGCCCGAGTCTCTGGAGAAGCTGGATATTAATGAAGCCATGCTACGTAGCATTAAAGACATGTTGCACAATATGCGAACCGAAACCATCACCAACTTTGAATCTATAATTTCAGAGATGGTTAAAAAGGAGGTAACAACTGCTCTGAAGCAATGCTGGACTATTTTGGACCTGGAATGTTAGGCTAATGAGCATGATACCCAGACAGCTAGCCTCCGTGTTTGTGTGTTATCTGCTATGGTTGAGTCTCTGACTAAGCAATGTGAAGACTTGGATGCCCGCTCCAGATGGAACAATATTTGACTTGTGTGTTTACCCGAGAGATTGGAGGGTCCTCGCCCCACAGAACTTGTGGCCCAACTTTTACAGGACTTGCTCAGACTAATCTCTGATTGGATAGGGTTCATTGCACACTGCGTGCTCAACCGAAAGAATACAAGTTATCTTGCTTGATGGTCGTCAGGGTGAACCAGTTTCAAGTGAGAAATCACATTCTATGTTTCTCCCCTTGTATTTAATGGGAAGGGAGTATACATTTTTCTGGATTATACCCTGACTGTGGCTAAGCAGCATTCAGCTTTTACCAATATAAAGAAGGAGCTAAACCCATGTCCTAACGGTAAAGTTGGCTTTTGTAATTCAGCAATATTACATATCATCTTGCTGAATGGCCTAACACATAGATTTGATGACCTGGATTGGCTAAGGAGTTTGTGAATAAAAGCCTTAAAAAGATTGCGGTTCCAGAACCGGATTGATAGTTGGACCGAACTAGGCGTATTAGACATTATCTTTGTGTTACTATAGACAAAGACTACATTTCCCACTGTGGAGATGATGATGGACACTACGATGTATTTATAAACGTGGGTTTAGTATTCTTCTTATATTTGACTTCATTCACCAAGAAGTACTTCTTTTTACTCAAGACTTTATTTTGTTGAAAGGTTGCTCTATTGGTATCAACGAATGTAGAGTTTAATTGTTTAACTATATATAGTGTATACTTTTATTACACTCACATTTTTAATTACTTTTTGCTTTGTAGTTTTTGTACAGTTAGCTTTTACATTCCCTGAAGGCACTACGTAGTTTGTTTGAGCTACAAAAGATGGCAGGTTTTATTTTATTATGGGGGAAGCACCCATCTAGAGGGTGTTTCTGCAGGGACGGGGTAGGGCTGGTGGACAGGTATTCCATTTGAGGGGATACTGCTATGGGGAATGGTGGAGTTTGTTTTGTTGATGGGGATAGGAGGGGGGACATATACTTCAAACGTTTTACAAGGTTTACATTTGTTTATCTATTATTGCACATTTGGAATTTTACATGTGATTATTCCATATAACATAGTTTAATGCTTCACCATCCTTGGTAGGTGGGGACATTAAATTTGCCAGTCTGATTACATTCCTGAACAACCCAACTGAATGTAGTAAGGTTTTACATTATTTACGCCATCTTCGTGCCCATATAATTTATTTACAAGAAACCCACTTGAAAAATGTAGGCAGTCCTGAGTTGAAACAAGGTTGGATTGAACAAATGTATTTTTCCTCCTTTTCCAGCAGATCTAGAGGAGTTGCCATTCTTGTACAAAAATCCATACCTTTTGTCCATGCTAAAACTATCTCTGATTCTACTGGCAGATTTATTATTACTACTGGACAGATTTTTGACATTGATGTAATCTTGGCTAATATTTATGCTCCCAATTGGGACAATGAGGCTTTTTTCAAAAGGTTCCTTTCAATGTTACCGGATTTATCTTCACCCCAGTTAATCTTGGGAGGAGATTTTAACTGTTGGTTGAATCCTCACTTAGACCGTTCCAAGTGCCCAGTCCAAATCTGCTAAAATAATTAAGACTTTGACGGAGGAGTTTAATGCTGTTGATCCCTGGCGGTTCTTTAATCCCTCTAAAAAAGGAATTCTTTTTCTTGCATGTCCATCACACTTACTGATTTCCTTTCGGTGGACTGCTCACATCCATTTCTGGGAGAAAATATGATTCAATTGTTTTATCAGACCATGTATCTGTCTCTGAATGTTCGCTTTCAGAAGTTTCTTAATACACGCCCAACTTGACATCTCAATACACGCTTACTCTTAGAAGATATATTTAATTTTGTCTCTCAAAACCCCAGACATTGCATCTTCCTTGCTGTGGGAAACCCTGAAGGCATTTATCAGGGGTGAAATAATTTCTTGTGCAGCACATAAGAATAGATGTATGAAAGAGAAATTGGCATGGTTAGCACAATGTCTATCTCAATTAGACTCTCCAAATGCAATCTTTATGTCTTCAGAAGTATATAAAGAACGCATATCTGATCCCTCTACTATTAAAAGCTATCACACTGTATGACTTCTTATATCAACCTGGATGACAACTTTCAGGGATCTGTGTACACGGACACCAAGATCTCTCTATTCATCTACACTACCAGGAATTTAACTATTAACCTAGTACTCTGCATTCTTGTCGCTCCTTTCAAAGTGAATCACATCACACTTTTCCGCATTAAACCCCATTTGCCACCTCTCAGCCCAGCTCTGCAGCTTATCTATATCCCTCTGTAACCTACAACGTCCTTCGGGACTACCCACAACTCCACAGAACTTAGAGTCATCTGCAAATTTACTAACCCATCCTTCTACGCCCTCATCCAAGTCATTTATAAAAATGACAAACAGCAGTGGCCCCAAAACAGACCCTTGCAGTACACCATTAATAACTGAACTCCAGGATGAACATTTCCCATCAACCATCACTCTCTGTCTTCTTTCAGCTAGCTGATTTCTTATCTAGACTGCTAAATCACCCTCAATCCCATGCCTCCATATTTTTCAGTCAGCAGGTGGGATATACCGTGATGGCTGAAGTATGGCCAATAAATGACAGGAGACCAGAGGGTCAGTACTCAAGACTAACCTAAAGCTGTAAATCCCCACTTCCCACTCAATCTCTCCTACCCCTCCACCAAACCACTGCCACCAGCAGCCACACCACCAGTCCTCCACAACCAGTGCTTGGAAAGGTTTTGAAAGATTTCTCCATCACAATAGTGATGTAATATCTCTGACCACTTTAGTTTCAAACTTCTGAAATGTTGAGACTGCCTCCGTTTTGAGGTTTACTCTCTTTCTCTCCATCACGTGCTTCAAAAGGCTGCCACTCTCTTGTGCTGAAGGGTTTCATATTAGTCTTCCAGTTGGGAACAAGCTCATGAGCCTAATTAGATAGTGAGCACACCCACTGGTCATTAAAGACCATTCTTTAGATAATTATTTTGAGTGAATCTATCCAACAGAGTTCAGGATCAAGATCTCAATTTGATTTTGGGATGTTGGGCTTCTCATCTCAGAACAAAAATCTTGCCCCAGAAAATCTTATAAGTTTCCAAGTGGCTGTATGGAAGTCAGGGACATCTTATATTATGTTGACAGATTACACCAATCTCACTTCTAACATTTCCTGGAGTCCAAAAGCAAAGTTCTTTAATCCACCTATAACATAATTGACAGGCACTCTCAAATTGTTTGAATTGATCTGAGCTCATTTTATAATGTAATCCTGTGAAGGCACCAAAGAATATGGTTATGAGGTGGATATTGTGTTGCATCATTGGAGCATGAAGTGCTTACAGAAGCAAGGGCATCAGAAAGAGGAGCAGCATATTGTAAAAGATAACAGAGTAGAATCTGTTGATGACTTCCAGGCATGTTTATATCAATCTTTAATCAGATTGACACAAGTATCTCTGATGACATAGCCAGTCAATGAACAAAATGCTCTCTACTCCTGTTCATATTTTCTCCATATCCAGCATTAATATGGCCAATATCTCCAGAATTATGTGCTTCAACCCAATTAGATTCCAGTTAAGCGATGTCATCATGGACATTTCTATAACTTCAAAAGTAACTTCACTAACTCTGAGATTAATGTACTTCATTTATAACTAACACATTAAAGCATACCTCATTACACTTCTCTGAACCTTGCTATCAGTAAGCAATAGTTATATTCTTAAGTCTATTTCGGTGCTTCTCCCAAACATTTCAGGGAATGCCTCTCCCAGAAAACCAGCTCACGACTATGAAAGGTTGGTAAGGGTCTGTCTTAAGTTGGATTGCCTTTCTTTCTGTTGTGTCAACAAACTAGATCTGACTTGTTTCTTCTATCGCGTGCAGTTGCTGGAAATGGATGGCACAAGGTTATCAAGTGCTCCAATCTGAAATAACTAAGCATCTTATGTTTAGTTCAATAATGCTGCTCATGAATCATAAGTTAATATAACTTAATATACCTGTGGAAAAATAGGCATTATGGGTGCAATGAAGCCACAGGGCTTCAAACATGAAACAACTGCATCTATTGTACATGGCATTTCCAGCAGCAATGCGTACTACTCTTGTAGAAAGTTAGAATGGTTCTGAAGGCCACTACCAATGAAGCCACTCTAGCACATGCCCCTGGAGTTGTATTATGCTGCACATGAACTACTATCCCCTTTGTGGTTATTCTATGAGTGAAGTAGACTTTTTGAAACTCTCAGTCATTTTACGCACTGAAAGATTGATCCAATCAGTACAAACTTTGAAACTAGCATTGAGTGTTCTGTTGTATCAATTTCTTAAACAGATGTTCTGTCATCTGAACAACATCAGTTGATGACTGAATGCAAGTGGGCTTTGTTGCTTATTCTTGTTGTCAATGTTTGCCGCTTCTTGTAAACTTTGCTAGTTTTTAGCTTCTAGTCTTTCATTGGTGATGACAGGAGGGTTTGAATAGATTTTATATTTGCAAATTTTCAAACTCTTTGGAGATTTTTGGTGACCAGGCTAATGACTAAGCCAAAGGATCCCTGGTGTATCCTTTCAAATGTATCTTCCTGAAGTGAAGTTGGAATTACTGGTTTCTGACATACATTAGTAAATCATCCATGTTCTCCAAATGCAGTTGGTCATTAAAACATGTGTTCGCTGGTAACTCACGAGACCTTTGCTCTAACCACCCTTTAACACAAATGAAGCGCAATCTCAACCACTATTTTGCATTTGACAAACTTGATTGAGCTTTTCTTGACCTGCTGGTCTCTATTTTTTTCTCAGCCACATTAAACATTCTTTTCATTCCATTATATGTACTCGTAACGGATTGTTTCTTCTTGTTTGGATGCCACTATATATCTTGGAAACCCAAAGAAATTTTCTGCTACGAGCCCCTTGATCAGTTGGTTAACCACGGTTTATTGTTAGATCAATGTTTCAGCAACTGTTTGCTTTGGATCAGTTGTTCTTTTGGAGCTAATGGACTTCTTTTGGCTTCTGAAGAAAGTTGAGTCCCAAATGTTGCAAGCTAGCTTAAAAGTGAGGAGTGCCAATTGTAAACATTTTCAACTCTCTTACACATCTTTGATACTGTGTAATTTGTTATGTGTTTGTGTTGCTAACAGTTATTCCACCTATACCATGTAAACCTGTCTTGCAAACTGCAGTTGCAGTTTCTTGAGCGATGATCTGTAGTGTGATATGTACCTCAGTATCTGACAAAGCTTAAATAGGGTAGCTATTGACATAAACAAGTTCTGTGAATCCTGTACCATAAGAAGCTCTTTGCAGCTATGTAACTGTGTCACAATTCTGCACTTGTGTTTGATTATTTTGGCAATGTTGTCATTTAGAAACCATTAGCCTTTTTCTTGATTAGTCACACAGCTGAGTTTAAATTTTTTAACTTCAAATAACTCAAATGGCTGCACAGTACTCAGTGGTTAGCACTGCTGCCTCACAGCACCAGGGACCCGGGTTTAATTCCAGCCTCGCGTGACTGTCTGTGTGGAGCTTTGACATTCTCCCTGTGTTTGTGTGGGTTTCCTCTGAGTGTTCTGGCTTCCCTCCCACAGTCTAAAGATGTGCAGGTCAGGTGAATTGGCCATGTTAAATTGCCCATAGTGTTTGATGCATTAGTCAGAGGGAAACAGATCTGAGTGGGTTATTCTTCGGAGGTCGGTGTTGACTTGTTGGGCCAAAGGGCCTGTTTCCACACTGTAGGGAATCTAATCTTAAAAACTCTTTAAGTTTCTACTCAAATACTTCTGTTTTGGAGCTTTCATTTAAAACTCTATCACTGAACTAGCCAATTTCCCAACTTTTGTGAATTAACCCTTTTCTCTAGGAAAAACTGTTTCTCAATCTACTGGTTTCCTTCTTCTTATAGTAGGATCGATTCACACTGCTGCAACCATGCTTACAAGCTGAGAGTCTAGGGCCCAACTTGCATCCAATGTTTGTTTGAGAATGTTTTAAGATATTCGAGTGAATTTTACATTAGAACCAAATACACTCTTGATTGATTGTATTTCAAACAGCCCACAGATTTTTCAAGGATTGTTTCAAAATATTGTGAATATAAGACAACACAATATCCTCAGCAGCTGTGTTGGGTGCTGTATGAATCAGACTGATGAACCCTCACTGAAGTACATAACACGTGGACTGAGAAATGTAAATTAGCATATTTATTTCAATGTAAAATTGTTAACAGATAGTGATTTAAAGAGGTAGGAAGAACGAAGGAATTAAGAAAGAGATAAAATCAAATCAAATACTCCAATAATAATTAATATTTGAACAAATGAGATTCCACATTTTTCAAAGCTAATTTTTACAGCCAGAGAAGTTGTTTACCGATAATAAGCAGGGTGAGTAAATTGCAATAAGTGGATTGCTGCAGTTCAAGAAGGCAGCTCACAATCACCTTTCCCAGGGCAACCAGAAATGGGCAATAAATGTTAGTCTGGTCAGCAATGTCAACCTGTCATCAATGATTTTTTTAAAATTAGGACTTATTGTTCTGTTAAAAGTTTCCATGACACTTGAATAGATAAGATGTAATTTTTTTCATGGTGTATTTTGTGAGTACTAAATTGGTAAACATCAGACATTTATATTTTTCATGTATTTCAATGAAGTTTCTCTCGGCAGGGTAATATTGCTGAAGGGCAGAACATACCAGATAACAGCTCCCTGATTTCAGTGTTTAACAGTATGTAAGTGAGTGCTGGAAGTTATTGTCCAGTTTAATCATATGATCACTGATAGTCTCACTATTATTCTTGCTACAAATGCTGTGCCAATGCAAACAAGTAGCTGGAGGCAAATTGCTTTATAATTCCCTTCTCCCTGCAGGGACCACCTGTGTTTTAGCTGGCATCTATCCTGAGCAACTCAATAGAGAATAGAAGTTCAGTGGAATTGGAAATAGTGCAATAGTCAAATTCTGCCACTCCAAAATGTTCATGGCCATCATTATAAAGAGCTTAGCCGCAGATTCATGCCAAAGCATCTTTGATCTTGTTATATAGATCTGCTGGTACTTGCCTATAGTACCGGGATGAAATAGTCTCTGATTGCAACAAAACAGAATGCACTTTGTAGCAAGGATGGAGGTACAAATAGTAATTCCTTTCAGGTATTGAGCAGCTGAACTAACTGCACAGAGGCCTGTGTCCCATCACCAAGTCACCCTTCATTTATTTTGTACATAGTATACTGGCTGTGGCTAGCCAGCTCAGAGTCAGTCCTCAACTGAGGGGATTCTAATCTCCTGGTTATAATTTTTAGTGTGATGGTTGCTGGTACAGCTGAATTCTGCCCAGTGAAACAAGCCAAAAAACAAAAAGGAAGATAATGCCTCAGATCAAGACTTAGCTGCTTAGAGTCAGCTGCCTGAACTGAGAAGATTCTAATCTCCTGATTATTTCCTGGTTTTTGTTTTCAGCTTAGAAATCAGTCCTCAAAAAGGAATAACAGTAACACACTGGCTGTGTAAACCAGCCAGTTCATGAATCAGGTCCCTAAAACAAACCCCACAGTAACACACTGGTTGTGTGGCCAGCCAGCTCGGAGTCAGTCCTCAACTGAGGAGATTCTAATTTCCTGATGATATTGTCCAACCAGGCCTTTCCTGATTAGCCCAGGTTAACAACCCCAATCAAGAACCTTGGAGTTAAAGAGGTCCACTTGATTCCAATCACTACATTCATTTGCCCCCCAAGTCCAGGTAGCCCTGGTCTGCCGCTTGTAGTTTCTCTTGCGACATGTTGACCCCAGGTTCAGTGTCTCCAACTCGGGCTCAGACTCAGACACAGGTAGTGTGTACTGGACAGTGGCTCACCTCTCGCTTATGGAATGCCTCTGAAGAGTTTCCTCCTCTTCTTCTGGTGGCAACAGTACTGAGTCTGCATCCAGTTCAGACTCGGAGGTATCCTCATCACTAGAAAGAGGGGGGGCATCTCTGGTTTTCGACAGGCCTTCTGCCTGTTCTGAAGGGTGAGGTATGTTTTGCCCCTGTCCTGTTCGTGAGGTAACAGCTTTCAGGTGATCCACGTGTTTGTTCTGAATGGTATCACCTCCCTGAACTTTGTTAGTTACGGGACCTGACTTGGTGTCATCCTTGCCTTGAATCTGTACATGGCCATTTCCATGGTTCTGGCGCTAAACATGTTCCCGAATTAAACTGTCTCTTTTGCTGAGAGGAGGAATTTTGCCAGCATTGGCATTAATGCTGCCATTTCACTCCCCCAGTCTGGAAATATCAGGTTTAACCTGTGAGGAGTCTTTTCCCCATCAGCAACTCTGTTGGAGATGTCCCTGTTGTTGCATGTGGGTTGGTCCTATAATTGAACATTGACGGGGACAGTTTGGTCTTATTTACTGCTGTAGGCTGCTTCTTTAAGCCACCCTTCAACATTTGTATCACTCATTCTGCTAGATTATTGGACGACAGATGATATAGAGCTATCCTTATGTGCTGAATGCTATTGGACTTATTCAATATTCAAATTCCCTACTGGTAAATGGCAACTGATTATCTGTGATCAATACTTCTGGGAATCCATATATCATGGATGATGCACACAACTTCTCAATCATCATCCCCGAGTTTGCTGAACGAACGTTCTGTACGTCCAACCACTTCGTATGGGCATCCACAATGATCAAGAACATTGTGCCCATGAAAGGACCAGCACAGTCGAGATATTGGGCTCAGTTCTTTGATAGCTATGTCAAATGGGTCAAGCTTCCCAATGAGAGGCAAAATGCCAGCAATGTCTACCCCAACTCCAAAATGAGAGTTGCAAGCAAATGATCTTCAGGCACATCCTGTTTTCTCCCAACGCCACTGAAATGATTACACAAAGGCCTGTGTCCCATCACCAGCTTACCCTTTATTTATTAGCGGACAGTATGTTGGCCATGGTCAGTTAACTTGGAGTCAATCCTCAACTGAGGAGATTCTAATCTCCTGGTTATATTTCTTTTCTATAACGTTGGAGGGGGAGACACTCCTGTTTTTTTTTCCTTTTTTTAAATTAACCCCCACACTACCACCTAACTGTGGTAGTGCTCATTTTTCCTCCAGCACCCATGGTGTGTGTGCAAGTGCGAGATGCAGTGAGAGACACAAAGTGCACAAATCTTTATTTAATTTCCACCACCAGGAAGAAAGGAAACACCCAAGTGGTCTGTGACAAGCAATGCCCTTCACATCAAAGGGCAATGCTGTGTGATCAAACAGTGAAGGGGAGGGCAGGGACTAAATCAAAATAGAGTTGGAGGGGGAAATGATGCACTCCACTCCCCGCGGCGCCCACCTCTCCCTAAACAACTCCAGGGTGTTGGTGGACACCGCGTGCTCCTTCTTCAAGGACACCCGGGCTCTAACGTAACCACGGAGGAGGGGTAGGCAGTCGGCCCTAACGACCCCCTCCACGGCCCGCTGCCTGGACCTGTTTATGGCCAGTTTGGCCAGGCCCAGGAGCAGACCCACAATGAGGTCTTCAGACCTTCCCTCCCTCCTCTGTACCGGGTGCCCGAAGATCAGGAGCGTCGGACTGAAGTGCAACCAAAAGCAGAGGAGAAGGTTAATCTCCTGGTTATATTTTTTTTTGTTTTTTTTTCCCAAGTGGTCCAGTGACAAGCAGTGCCTCCCCTGGTTATTTTTTTTACAATATTGTGTTTTTTTTTTTTCCTTTCCCCCACACTACCGCCTAACTGCGGTAGTGCTTATTATTTTTATCCCCAGCACCCATGGTGTGTGTGTGCAGCTGTGAGACACAGTGAGAGACAAGGTGTACAAATCTTTATTCAATTTCCACCACCAGGAAAAGTAGGAAAACACCCGAGTGGCCTGTGACAAGCAGTGCCCTTCACATCAAAGGGCAATGCTGTGTGAACAAACAGTGAAGGGGAGGGCAGGGACTAAATCAAAATAGAGTTGGAGGGGGAAATGATGCACTCCACTCCCTGCGGAGCCCACCTCTCCCTGAACAACTCCAGGGTGTTGGTGGACACCGCGTGCTCCTTCTCCAAGGACACCCGGGCCCTAACGTAACCGCGGAAGAGGGGTAGGCAGTCGGCCCTAACGATCCCCTCCACGGCCCGCTGCCTGGACCTGTTTATGGCCAGTTTGGCCAGGCCCAGGAGCAGACCCACAATGAGGTCTTCAGACCTTCCCTCCCTCCTCTGTACCGGGTGCCCGAAGGTCAGGAGCGTCGGACTGAAGTGCAACCAAAAGCAGAGGAGAAGGTTAATCTCCTGGTTATATTGGTCAGTCAGGGCTTTCCGGACTGGCCTAGGTTAACAACCCCAATCAAGAACCTTGTAGTTAACGGGGTCCACCTGTTTCCAATCGTGGGCAGCACAATGGCACAGTGGTTAGCACTGCTGCCTCACAGCGCCAGAGACACGGGTTCAATTCTCACCTCAGGCGACTGACTGTGTGGAGTTTGCACGTTCTCCCTGAGTCTGCGTGGGTTTCCTCCGGGTGCTCCGGTTTCCTCACACAGTCCAAAGATGTGCGGGTCAGGTGAATTGGCCATGCTAAATTGCCCGTAGTGTTAGGTAAGGGGTAAATGTAGGGGTATGGGTGGGTTGCGCTTCGGCTGGTCGGTGTGGAGTTGTTGGGCCGAAGGGCCTGTTTCTACACTGTAAGTAATCTAAACTACAGCAGTACACTGCAAACGATCATACAGTGGTTAGCCAACTAAGACTAGGAAATGCAAAAGTTATTCACTTACACTGCAGAGGCAGAAACAAGGTGAAAGACACAGTCCTTCATGTTGTAGAAAGAGAGTGTAGCATTTTAAGGGTTACTAACCCTGCCTTCACTGCAACTTTGTGACCAGAAACAACATCCTGCCTTTCAAACAGAAGCAACAGCTTGCTTTTCAGCCAAGATCATTTTATGCTGTTTAAGTCATGAAATAACATTTTTGAGCATCTGGTAATGCTTGGAATGAGTTTTATGTTATAGAAGGACTTGCTTGTATACTATGGTCCACCATTCTCTGGCAGACTTATGTAATCTAAGAAAAACACAAACTTTCTTAATGGTGAGTAGATAGAATTTGTGAGGCGTAAAGGAAACTGTTTGCCCATGTATACAATTCAATTCAGTCAATGAGCAGGCGCACAGTAAGTCTAAAAGATCATGGAATGGGAAGCAAGAAAGTGATGCTTCAATCTTACAGAGCCTTGTCCTGTAATTTAAGACATTGCATCTCAGTGAAGATGTGTACTGGCAATGGAGGGGGCACAGAGCAAATTCAACCACATGATATTAGGGCCTAAAGAATTAATTTAAAACAGAGTGCACATACATAGTTTCTATTATGTTGAATTTGAAACAGTGGGGCATAATCTAATTGAAATGTTTAAAATTTAGATAAAGAAACATGATAGGGTGAGCAAAAAGACACTATTTCCTTGTTGGTGGTAATCACAAAGGTTAATTTCCTATTAGGTGTAAAAACAGGAAAAAAGTTTTCACAGAAAGAGCAAAGAAATCTAGAACTTGCCCTCTCCCCATATGTTGTGGATGTTGTGCCCATTATAATTTTCCAGAATGATATCAGTACATTTTTGTGGAGCAAGTGCATCAAGAGATATAACACTGAGGTAGGTCAATGGATTTGAGCTGCAGATTCACCATGATCTAGTTGGATGCTTGATGGGTTGAGTGGATTACTCCTGCCCCTATATTCAATGTCAGATTCTGACCCTGGCAAAACACTGAATAATTGTGATTAATACCTTGGGGCACAGTTTTATCCGTGTGAAGGTTTGTACAAGTGGGTATCAGTGTGTGATTAATAAACTTCTCACTATTCCAGGATTGGTTCTGGCCTCATTTTGCTTTGGCCAGGTATCCTTGTCACCTGTGTAGTGCTGCGATTTACAACTGATAACAGTCAGCTTCTGGTGGCTTGAGGCAAGTAAATTACCTGGAAGATGTTATCTGCTTAGCCACCAAATTTCTGCCAATTAAATTACCCCCTTCAGCAAGAACTACAATTCCATTCCTGACAGAGTGTCTCTGCCACCAACCTTGAGCAGTATAAGGTAGCTCCATATTTTCTGAGTCTCCCGCAATCCACCCTATGATTATCTGCAATGGTTCAGGAAACTGCCAGTAAAATGTTAATAACAGAGCTGCTCCCTGACTCTGAAACAACTTGTGAGGTCAGCAACAAAGATTCCAAGTAAAGACATCCTGGTATTTACACTTGGATGCAAGGAATTTCAACCCAAAATGTAAATAAGTTGTACTTGTTCAATTTACGTATTGCAAAATACGTTGGAGGCAGAGACACTCTATCAGGAATGGGAATTGTAGTTTTTACTGAAGGTAGTCATTTAAATGGAGCAAAATGGGTAGTTAAGCAGATAAAATCATCCAGGAAGCTTACTTGCCCTTGAGCCATAAGAAGCTGACTGTTATCAATTTTAACCCACAGCACAATGCAGTTGCTCACCATCAAATCAATCTAAACAATTGTTTGAATAGCAGGCATTCCAAGATTGTCTTTCTCTTTTTATTTGGAATCTCCTTATATTGTATTTTTGATGGCAATGTTATAGATGTAATGTTTGAATTATCAATAATTTGTTAAGTAGAGAACATTTGTTCAGATATCACCTTAATTTCAAGTAATGGCATCTCAGGAAGATCAAGGTAATGTTTTGCAAGGGCACAGCTACATACCAATGTCTCCCAGGTGGCATTTCCTAGACTCAGTGAGATCTTCTGAAATTAGTATAAAGGAAATTTATAAAAGAGAATTCTACAACATCTTCCCTTTTTTTTAAGTGTTTGAATGCATTATAACAATATCTATGCAACCTCACAATAACCAGATTTACTACATAGTTTTTCACATATCTTCACTTTTAGGACAACACAGTTGCTCAGTGATTTATACTGCTGCCTCACAACATCAGAGGCCTGGGCTCAATTCCAGATTTGAGTGACTGTGCAGAATATGTTGATTCCACCCTAAGGTGACATTCTCCCCATGTCTGCATGGGCTTCCTCTGGATGCCCCAGTTTCCTCCCACAATGCAAAGATCTGCAGCGGAGATTAGCAGTGGTTAGCACTGCTGCCTCACAGCACCAGGGTCCCAGGATCAATTCTAGCCTCGGGTGAGTCTCTGTGTGGAGTCTGCACATTCCCCCCTTGTCTGCGTGGGTTTCCTCCGGGTACTCTGGTTTCCTCCCACAGTCCAAAGATGTGCAGGTCAGGTGAATTGGCCATGCTAAATTGCCCTTAGTGTTAGGTGCATTAGTCAGAGGGAAAATGGGTCTGGATGAGTTACCCTTCAGAGGTTTGGCATGGACTGTTTGGGCCAAAGGGCCTGTTTCCACACGGTAGGGAATCTAATCTAATCTAAAGGTTAGGTGGATTGGCCATGCTACATTGTTGTTGTGGTTCTGTTCGCCGAGCTGGAAGTTTTTGCTGCAAACGTTTCGTTCCCTGGCTAGGGAACATCATCAGTGCTATTGGAGCCTCCTGTGAAGCGCTGCTTTGATGTTTCTTTTGGTATTTATAGTGGTTTGTTCTTGCCGCTTCCGGGTGTCAGTTTCAGCTGTAGTAGTTTGTATGTGGGGTCCAGGTCGATGTGTCTGTTGATGGATGTTCTTGCCACTTCCGGGTGTCAGTTTCAGCTGTAGTGGTTTGTATATGGGGTCCAGGTCCATGTGTCTGTTAATGGAGTTTGTGGATGAATGCCATGCCTCTAGGAATTCCCTGGCTGTTCTCTGTCTGGCTTGTCCTATGATGGTAGTGTTTTCCCAGTCAAATTCATGTTCCTGGTTGTCTGAGTGTATGGCTACTAGGGATAGCTGGTCGTGTCGTTTTGTGGCTAGCTGATGTTCATGGATGCGGATTGTTAGCTGTCTTCCTGTTTGTCCTATAAACAGGACAAACAGGAAGACAGCTAACAATCCGCATCCATGAACATCAGCTAGCCACAAAACGACACGACCAGCAATCCCTAGTAGCCATACACTCAGACAACCAGGAACATGAATTTGACTGGGAAAACACTACCATCATAGGACAAGCCAGACAGAGAACAGCCAGGGAATTCCTAGAGGCATGGCATTCATCCACAAACTCCATTAACAGACACATAGACCTGGACCCCATATACAAACCACTACAGCTGAAACTGACACCCGGAAGCGGCAAGAATATCCATCAACAGACACATCGACCTGGACCCCACATACAAACTACTACAGCTGAAACTGACACCCGGAAGCGGCAAGAACAAACCACTATAAATACCAGAAGAAACATCAAAGCAGCACTTCACAGGAGGCTCCAATAGCACTGATGATGTTCCCTAGCCAGGGAACGAAACGTTTGCAGCAAAAACTTCCAGCTCGGCGAACAGAACCACAACAACGGACACCCGAGCTACAAATCTTCAACCAGACTTTAAATGCTACATTGTCTATAGTGTTTAGGGATGCACAGGCTAGGTGGATTAGCCATGGAAAATGTAGGGGAATGGGTCTGGGTGGGTTGTTCTTCGGCGGGTCGGTGTGAACTTGTTGGTCCAAAGGGCCTGTTTCCACACTGTAAGTAATGTAATCTAAATGCAGGATTATAGGAGTAAGGTTGGGGTGGGATGCTGTTCAAAAGGTCAGTGCAGATTCAAAGGGCTGAATGACCTCTTTCTGCATTGTAGGGATTCTATGATTCTATAGTTGAATGTATTCTAGTGTTACCATTTCTTTGGACTTGACTCCTCAGAATCATTTGCTTGAAACTTCTGGAGCATTACAGGTAGTTCCCCTACAATGTCAGTCCAGCGAAACCCCGCTTAAAAGAAATAATGGGGCCTATGTGAAAAGTGGAATTAGGAGCAGACCAGCAAAAAATATCACTCATGATCGCTCAAAAATCACCCATAAGTCTAACACAAAGTATAGCAAAGCCTGAATGAGGGTATAAATCGTATTTATCAACAAAACGAAACAAAAGTAAATTTAACACAGTACGTTTAAAAATCTTGTTTAGGCAGGGACAGAGGGTCATCATGGTGCGTAAGGTTCCTCACTTCTCTTAAGTCCCTCAATTCTGTTAAATGAGCTATCTCACATATTCTCTCCTTACGTTTAAAACACTTCATTTTATTGAGCTTCTCTTCCACTGTTTTAGCATTTTTTGTTTGCATTCACTGCAATTTTATCACCAGGATGCTTCTTTTCTAACATTCTTGTCATTATACCCATTCATTTTTTTCAAAAAAAGTGATAATCTATAAGTAGTGTACTTTCATAGGAAGCTGCTCAATGTAACTTCTCAGAGAGCTAGCTTGGCATGAAAACTGGTGTTGAAATCAGCACATGCGTAGATCGATGTGGAAACTTTGGCACGGACTTCAGCACATGCACAATGAAGTGTGCTAAACAATCACTGCTGGAATCATGCTGTTGTGGTCAGAGGTAGGTGCAAGGTTTGTGAAGGTTTGTAGCTCAGGTTGAGGTTTAGGGTGTAGGTTTGCTCGCTGAGCTGTAGGATTGATATCCAGACGTTTCATTACCTGGCAAGGTAACATCATCAGTGGTGACCTCCAAGTGAAGCAAAGCTGTTGTCTCCTGCTTTCTATTTATATGTTTGTCCTGGATGGGGTTCCTGGGGTTTGTGGTGATGTCATTTCCTGTTCATTTTTTGAGGGGTTGATAGATGGTATCTAGATCTATGTGTCTGTTTATGGCATTGTGGTTGGAGTGTCAGGCCTCTAGGAATTCTCTGGCATGTCTTTGCTTAGCCTGTCCCAGGATAGATGTGTTGTCCCAGTCAAAATTCCATACAAGGACTGCCACAAACATTATGTAGGACAAACAGGAAGAAAGTTAGCCACCAAGATACACGAACACCAGCTAGCCACAAAAAGACACAACCCTCTCTCCCTTGTAGCCCTGCACATGGATGAAAAAAACCACCAATTCGACTGGGACAACACATCTATCCTGGAACAGGCTAAGCAAAGACATGCCAGAGGATTCCTAGAGGCCTGGCACTTCAACCACAATGCCATAAACAAACACATAGATCTAGATACCATCTATCAACCCCTCAGAAAATGAACAGAAAATGACATCACCACAAACCCCAGGAACCCCATCCAGGACAAGCATATAAATAGAAAACAGGAGACAACAGCTTTGCTTCACTTGGAGGTTGCCATTGATGATGTTACCTAGCCAGGTAATGAAACGTCTGGATATCAAACCTACAGTTCAGCGAGCAAACCTACACCCTGCAGAGGTCGGTGTTCACAAAAATACTGTTCTTTAATTCCTCAGCGATGTTCTAAGCAAATCGCTTTGCTGGAATGCTTGTTTTCTGAGAATTACCTGTATGGTCTGCGCAATTCAATTCCCTGCCCAGTATGTGTCAAGCTCCTTTATAAGCTAACTAATTACTCTACCAATAAAAAGGTAAAGCAAATGGGATGCTGGAAATCTGCAATGAAAAATAAACTTTTCCAGATGTAGAGCAAATGCAGCAACATTTGGAAAGTGAAAAAGAATAAACTAACTTATCAGGTGTGGAACTTCATCAGTTTTGACAGAAGTCCAAATGTCAAGTCATTTTTTTGAAAAATTGCTGCATGGCAGCTTTTTGAGCATTTCTAGCACTAGTATCACTGGGAGACTAAGAAAAAAAGCGACACTGCAACATTGCACTAAAACAAACAATATCGGTGGTGTTCTCAGAATTGGTTACTTACTGTTCCTTCATGACCACAAAGAAACCTGGTCCAGATGGAGCACTAAAAAGTGGAAACAATAATAGCTAGTATTTAATATATGTCTTCAACATCATTGCAAATTGCATCACAGAATGGAAGGCTGAAGATTCAAGTGCTGAAATAAGGGCTAAATTGATAATGAATTTAGAGGGGATTTTTTTTTCCACGGATGGACACAGAATGAAATTTTGGAGCAGGACAAAAAAGACATTAAAGGAGAGCAATACCAGCAAGAGACAGTATTCAAGACTGGAAAAATAGCATAGGATGGAATCCTCCGAACCAGAGAGCGATGTTGACCATAGCAAGGAATTTGGGAAAGTCAGGAGAGAACTTCAGTGAGGACCTTCTTAATTTTGAGAGTAAAGCCCTATTTTCAAACCAACTGTTGAAAGGCAAGGCAGGATCTTTGTCACTGAGCAGCGAGAGGTTTACTTGCATAGATTGGCATTCATCATCACTTGCTTTACTGAGATGAAGTTTCCTATTTTGCACCCTCTAGATAGCAACTAGATGAAAAAATTCCCGGTATAAAAGTCAGATTGGTGAACTGATGATTCTACTTTTCCTTTTATTCGTCCAGACCTCCATCTCAGAGCATGCTCCACTGCATGCACAACCCATCAACGGATGTTGGCATCAGACACATACCAGCCACACTTTCTCATCTCGGATCCATTTACCGCAGGGTTCAGCACTTCAATGCTGCACCTTGGCACGCATCAACATCTTATATTGCAATGAAAAGACACTTTATAACATGGACATAGTGATGACTACAGATGCTGGAAAGTCAGAGTCAATAAAATGTGGAGCTAGAAAAAGATCTGGTGCAGTGTTCGGCCCAAAACGTTGACTCTCCTCTTCTGGTGCTGCTTGACCTGCTTTTTCCAGCTCCAAATTTTATCAACTTTATACACAAAGACAAGCACCAGTCTGCAACTCAGGGCTATTCACTTGCTCCCTTACCACTTACTCACTTTGTGCCTAATTCAATATTCACAGCACCATTCCTTGCATTTAGTGCTTTTTCCCTCAGCTACATCTTAAAAGCTGACAGTGCTCCTGGCTTGTCATAACCCAGTCACAAAGCAAGGTATTAACTCATGGCAGGTCAGGCAGCATCCAAGGAGCAGGAGAGTCGAAGTTTCAGGCAAAAGCCCTTCATCAGGAATGTGGCTTATGCCTGAAACGTTGATTCTCCTGCTCCTCAGATGCCACCTGACCTGCTATGCTTTTCCAGCACCACAATTTTTGACTTTGCTCTCCAGCATCTGCAGATGCTGGAAACCAGATTCTGGATTAGTGGTGCTGGAAAAGCACAGCAGTTCAGGCAGCAAACTGCTCCTCACATGCTGCCTGAACTGCTGTGTTTTTCCAGAACTACTAATCCAGCCTCATTTTCTCCAAGGCATCATGTCATGCTTGTCAACAGGCAAGAGGCTGCTCACAGCAAGTGGTGGCGCTATACTATGTTAATTTGCCACCTACGGCATGTGTCAACAGCCCATGCTGCAACACACTATGTCGGAATCAACACGATTAACTTGGTTTATAATAAATCATCATCATCATGCCCGTGTCTCAAAGTCCTCAGTTAAGTCTAGGGGGACGGCTATCAAGAGGAGCCAGGTACGTTCCTGATGAAGAGCTTATGCTCAAAACATTAGCTGTCCTGCTCCTCAGATAGCGTCTGACTGGCTGTGCCTTTCTAGCCACACCTTTTGACTCTGAACCAGGTGTAATCAGCCAAGGGCATTGTCTACTCACAGTCCAATCATTCACTTGGGGTGGTCAGAATTAGAAAGAACTTGTTACTACATCCAGGGAATGGACCTTGTCAGTCCTTTAGGTCCAGTGCAACCAATCAACGGGTTCAAGGATTGTGAATTGGAGACCTGCACACAGATCAGTCAAGGGTCTGGTCAGCCATCAGTGGGTCCTGTCTGCTCAAGTCTCAGAGGAAATGGACTATGCTCAGTCCTAGGGATCGGTGAAATCAAAGATAAGGCAGGCTACCGGGAACACTACTGTATTAGGGAAATTAGGGAGCTCAGTGTTCGGGATTGGGGCAGCAACTTGTGATGAAGAGGGTGCAAGGATGGTGAAAGGGGGAAATTTGACATATAAATAGAAAATGGCATGAGATCTTGCAAGAGAGTGGTTCTTTGGCACAGTGGCATCGATGGAGGGGAGTACGGAGCACAATGGTGGACAGGACTAAAATATTAACAATTTTTGAGAAGATTTGTAGCTCAGGTTGAGGATTAGTCGCTGTTTCAGTGTGCTGGTAGGTTTGTGGACTACCATGATGCCAAAGGGTTTGAGTAGTCTGGAAGTCATTTCTGATTTTCTTTGATATAAGGTAATGAGGCTACCTTTTTGGTTGCGTTGTGTCTGATTGTTTAGGTTGTGTGGTGGATTGTGTTTATTGGGTATCTGTTTTTCTTAAAAAGGTTGTATAGATTTGTTTTCTGCTTTTTATAGCTCTTGGGAGCTGCTTAAATAGCAACTAATGAACATAAAAGATTCAATAGATACCACCAGGGAAACTAACATCAGTTACAAGATACCATGCAAGAACTGTGAAAAACACTACACTAGACAAACTAGCAGGAAACTTGCCACCAGGATACATGAACACCAACTGGCCACCAAAAGACATGACCCACTATCATTAGTTTCCATACAGTCAGACAAAGAAGGACACCACTTTGACTGGGACAACACACACATCCGAGGACAGGCGAAACAACACATGCACGTGAATTCTTAGAGGCATGGCACTGTAACCAGAACTCCATCAAGAAACACATCGATATAGATCTTATCTACCTTCCCTTGAGAAAAAGAACCAGAAATGACATCACCACCTTAAGAAACTAATTCCTATAAATATAGAGGTGGGACATACCACCAGCACGTCACCAGAAACTCTCACTGATTATGTTACCTAGTATAGTGACGAAACATCCGAAAACAAACCAGCAAGTTCAGCAAGCTAACTTACAGGATTAAAATATATTACAGGGGCTCGAGAGTCATGATGAGAGTTGCTGGCTTAACTCCAAGCAATGTGTGAGACCATGTGGGATTAATAGTGATTGGCAGCCCAGAGAGTGCCAGGTAGAAAGGGACATAAAGGTTCGGGCAAGGAACTGATTACTAGGCCGAGCCTGTGACTCACCATTTCAAAGTATGACCTGCTTTGGCTTTCATATTCTCTCGACATCAAAATGTGAACCCTGAACAGAAAATGGCTGTGACTGCACCTGGAGTGGATGTAGTTAGCATCTTTTTTTGTTGCTACACACAGGCTCCAACCTTGAGCAATTATCCTTCAAGATATATTGCAACAATCACGACTTGCAAGGAGCAGGATGAAGTAGCCTTTAATCATTTTATCATTCCTTTAAAATGTATGCAGGGGTTGAGTATGTGGGGTGCAAATGCTGGCCACCAGGAGTCTTGACCATGTCATTGGTCATTGCAGATTTAGGATGGCCATCACTGTCAAGCATATGCGATCACTGGTGATCTTAAAAGTGTCCCCTACATTCCACAAAACACAAAAATGCTGTAAGATCATCCACCTGCACAAAGACATGCAATGGATTTCCTATCATCTGAACTGTATGTTCAATGAAATACTGATGGAAATATGCAATGATGTCTTTCTTGTGTGATAACGGGCTGAGAACAGAATGTCATGTTACACATGAAGCACACACAATCTCTTACGCTCTGTCTGTGACGCGGCTGATGCTGCATTCATCATAACATGGTTCCGTGTCAAAGTACCCTTGCCCTCCTTGTCAGAGTACTCCATGTCCCACTATTTGGAGGAATATGGTAAATCACTATATGTGAGTGATGTGAATGCTGCCTGCTTACATCACTGAGGACCTGTCTTTTTCTTATGTTTCCCACACAGAATTATTGAAAGCATGGCTGATGGGTCCAGTCATGGTAGGGTTATTATCTCTGTATTTCAACAAAGATGCAGAGAAACGGAGGAGGAGCACATGTGCTAACAAGCCCAAGACCAGTAGAAAGCTGCAGCAGATGCTGAACAGCCTCCACATGAAAGGTTCACAGATGAAGGTCCCTCAGTATGTGCAGAAGATACAGGATTCCTGAAGAAGGGCTCATGCCCGAAACGTCGATTCTCTTGCTCTTTGGATGCTGCCTGACCTGCTGCGCTTTTCCAGCAACACACTTTTCAGAAGATACAGGAGGTCCAGATTCTAACATTGTTGATCCCTTTTCTTGTGATGAGAGAGGCACAGTGTTGCTGCAGGTGGAGGATGTCCTGAACGGTGTAAATGAACTGTTCCAGTTGCTGGAGCAAGACTTGTGACTTGAAGGGGTGGGTGTAAATCTTATTTCAGTTTCCAGCAAGGTGACAGCTGCGATGAACTGTTATGCATCCTGCTCCTTCCACAGAACCATGTATGGAATACAGTAATTGTCCACCCATAAATTTATCAAGGCTGTTCGGGATACAATTTGTGTCAGATCACATCACTTTACCTCAATTCCTCATGACAAGGTCAGTGCTGCAGACCAGCAATAGTCTTTGGCAACATGGCTGGCTTTCCCCAGGAGTGGGGTACATTAGCCATTCATATTGCATTAAGAGGACCAAAGTATTAACGCAGCTGAGTTCATCATGAGAAAAATGTTCCATATCATCAATATATAAGTCATCTGTAATCATTTTAGAAGGTTGTTTCAAGTTCCCTGGGAGATATCATGAGAGCTATGTCTTTGAGACCTCTCATGTTTTGACTATGCTTCAAAGCTTCTATGCCTTACAAAGATGGTTAGTGGGTGACAGGGATTACCCACTGTGTCTATGCCTGATGACTTCATTACTCAACTCCCAAGCATAGATACAAAGCAAAAAAAACTGCAAATGCTGGAAATCAGAAACAAAATCAGAAATTGCTGGAAAAACTCAGCAAGTCTGCCAGCATTTGTGGAGAGAAAGCAGAGTTAACATTCCGGGTTCAGTGACCCTTCTTCAGACTGACTCAATGCAATCATTCTTCCATCAGGTCCATGATGGAGCATATAAAGGGCCTGCTGAAGATACAGTTCCAATGATTAAATCTGACTGGGGAGGTCTTGTTTGCTGCATAATCCTTGCATGCTGAGCTCTGCACAACTGGGAGAATGGAAGGGGTCTGATAAGCTGGGAGAGCAGGAACAATCTTCTAAGGCAGAAGATAAAGACATTAATAAGGAGTAATATCATTTTCTGCATGATAGAGCATAGCAGCATTGGACACTACAAGCCAGATAAGTTCTAATTGTCACCCTAATTGCCCAGTAGATAAGAGCTGGGGACAATGATCATTCATTCACTAGCAAATTGCTGGTGCTCCAAAAACAAGCTGTGTATTTCTGTTTTTTAAGAGGCAAATGCAGTTTCTGTTTGTTCATTTTTCATTAGCTTTTACTGTTGGTGAGTTAAGGATATTTTGCTACAATTGTACAGGGCAATGGTGAGACTTCATTTGGAGTACTGTGTACCATTTTTATCCACCCATTTAAGAAAAGTTTAAAATGTGTTAGAAGCAGTTCAGAGATGGTTCACTTGTATTATACTTGGAATGGAAATGTTTATCTTATAAGAAAAGGTGGGACTGGTGAGCAGCATCCATTGGCATTTAGAAGAACAAGAGGTGATCATATGAAACAAGTGACCCTGAAGAGACTTGATGGGGTAGATGCTGAAAATAAGTTTCTTATTGTGGGACTGACTAGAACTAGGGGATACCATTTAACGATAAAGGGTTTATCATTTAAGATGGAGAGGAGGCTTTTGTTTTAACTCTCAGAGGATTGAGAGTCTTGGAACTCTCTCCTCTAGAGCATAATAGAAGGGGGGACATTAAATATTTCAAAAGAAAACATAAATATATTTATGACACAAGGTAGGCAGATATATGAGGTCACAATCTATTCAGCCATGATCTTATTTAAAAGTGCAGATGGATACAAACGACTTACTTTTCCCAATTTATATACTTTATCCTAACACCCAGAGGGCAGAAACAGGGATGGCACAGTGCTTATCCTTGCTGCCTCACAATGCCAGGGACCCAGATTCAATTCCATCATTGTTTGTAAAGTTGAAATCCCCTGGTATAATTATTCAATTATTACTCTTACACAGCCCTGCCTCTTTAACTTTCCTGAATTCGACCCACAAAGCCCAGTTCGAGGACCCTTCCAAGAGATCATCTCTCCTTATTGCAATAATTGAGTCCTTAGTTAATAGTGCTACACCACCCTCATTACATCCTCCTCTGGCTCACTTAAGGATTTTATTCCTACAATATTGAGTTGTCTATCCATCAACTATGTTTCTATGACGGCAATAATATCATAATTCCATGTATTAATTCATAACATTAACTCATCAGTCTTACTTATTACACTCCTAGCATTAATGTAAAGACCATCCTTGACATTTTTTGTGACACTGAGCATAGCTGAATAACTCTGACGTGCTTCCTTTACTGTAGCATGATGTGTCTCTGTTTCATCGATATACTGTGTCCCCTCCCCGTGCCAGACTAGCTTAAATTCCTCGCTCAGCTCTAGCAAGTCTACCTGCAAGGATGTTGATCCCAATATGGTTTAGGTGCAGACTGTCCAGTTTGTATACATTCCCCAAAAACAGCCCCAGTGAACCCTTACTCTTCCTCCAATTCTTGAGCTATATATTCATCTATCCTATGTTCCTATTTCTAAGCTTGCTAGCATGTGGCACAAGGAGTCATCCAGAGATTTCAATCATTGATGTCCTGTTTTTTTTAATTTATTGCTTACCTCCCTAAACCTTTGATGCAAGACCTCCTTCCTCACTTTGCCCATGTTTTGGTACCAACCTGTACCCCAGCCTTTAACACATCATACTCCCCTTTCAGGATGCTGTTCAGTGACAATCCTGACCTGGGCACCAGGAAGGCAACACACCATTCTAGAGTCATGCTGCAGAAATGACTGTCTGCTCCTTTGACTAAAGACTTTCCTATCATTATTGATAGGAGTTAGAATTGAAGTTAGAGTTTGAGTTTGAGATAGAGTTTGTATTCTGAAGCTCTTGAATTCAATGTAAAGTGTCCAAACAGAAAATGTGGTGCTGTTCCTCCAGCTAGGGCACAGAGGGACTAGGGTTTGATTTCAGCTTCGGGCAATTGTCTGTGTTGAATTTGTACATTCTCCATTGTGTGTGTCTGAGTGGGTTTCCTCTGTCTGCTCCAATTTCCTCCCACAGTCCAAAAAGGCACATGATAAATTGTTTTTAGTATTCAGGGATGTGCAGGCTGGTTGGATTAGCCATGGGAAATGCAGGGTTGGAGGAATTGGGTAAAGAGGTGGCTCTGGGAGGCCACTCATTAGAGAGTTGGTGTGGACTCGATGGGCTAAATGGCCTGCTTCCAAAATTTAGGGATTCTATGATACTATGCATTGAATGCTGCAGCAGCCCTAGGACAAACATGTGAACATGAGAACAAGATAAGCATTAAAATGACAAGTGGCTACAGGTTGAGAGCATGCATGCAGATTGAGTGGATGTGTTCAGCCAACCAGTCACCTTGATGTAGTGGATGCCACATCATGAGTGGCAAAAGCAGTAGAAAGATTGAATATGGTACAAGTAAATCATCTCTTCATCTAGAAGGAGTGTTTAGGGTCTTTTGCAGTGAGGAGAGAGGAGGTAAAGTGTTACTTTCTGAAATTATACAGGAAGGCACCACAGGAGAAGGATGAGGTGTTAAAGGTCTAGAGGAGTGGACCAGAGCATTGTAGATTGATAATCCCATTGGAATGCTGACATGGGAGCAGAAAGGAAGATGAGTTTGCTGGTGGCATATTGCTGAAGACAGAGGATGATCTTTTGAAAACAAAGACTGGTGAGGTGCAAAGTGAGAATAATGAGACCCAACCGCAGTTGTGGAAGAAAAGGATAAAGGAAGAACTGTGGGAAAGTGTTGGACAGAGTTGGGGACCTTGCCCATCAGAATGAATGACATCTTGATTACTCTATAAGACTTCACATTACATGAGACATGGCTACCCTCATGCACATAGACCACATAAATCTTTTAAAACTTAGGAGAAAAAGATGAAAATACACACAGCTTGGTGATCAACATGAGATAAAAACAAAGAACAATACAGTACAGGAACAAACCTTTCACCCCCTCCAAGCTTGTGCTGAAATATTTTGCCCTTCCACACTAAAACTGTCTTCACTTACAGGATCCGTATCCCTCTATTCCATTCTTATACATGTATTTGTCCAGGTGCTTCTTGAATGCTGCTATAATGCATGCTTCTACCACCTCTTCTGGCAGCGTCTTCCAGGCACTTACTACTCTTTGTGTGAATCAGAAGATTTAATTTAATTGTACAAGTTCAAATGAGGCAAACAGCCTGCTCCCTCAGAAGATGTTAAGGAAACAGATACTGATGATGGTTGATGACAGTAAACTCCAAAATACATTGTCGTAACAGTCAAAACTGAAGAATATTTCAGAGAAAGCATTTCAGGTCTGATAAAAGATAAAATACAGGAGAAACTTTCAGTTCCAAAGCAGAGGTACAGGTGTATTTTAATTGTCAATTGGAGCAGTCCCTAGTTGAAGTTGAGCCAGTGAGCAAACTGGTATTAGAGATTGCATGGAATCAAAACTAAGAATCCATGGTGCAAAGAGGAAACTTTATTCAGTGCAAGAATTCAGGGTGAAGAGTTGAGAATTTATAAAATATGTTGAGCTCAGATTGGATAGTGCAGATACCAATAGAAAGAAAAAAATGAATTAATAGAGATCAAGAGAGTACCTTGCCTAATATGGGGGTGGAGAGCTGGGGAAATTGTAAATTACAAACTTAGAAAGGTTTTGAAAAGACAAGAAGGACAATTCTTTTACACAGAGAGTGGTTCATGCATGGAATGGACTTCCAGAGGAAGTGGTGAATGTGAGTACAGTTACAATGTTTAAGGAACATTTAGATCAGTACATGAATAAGAAATGTTTGAAGAGATATGAGCCAAGGGTAAGGCAGGAAGGACTAGTTTAGTTTTGGATTATGGTCAGCATGAACTGGTTGTTCATAAGAGTCTGTTTCTGTGCTGTATCACTTTAGTGACGCTATGACTCTAGAAATTTAAAGAAAAGAAGCAGATAGGCATTTTAAAGAACTGAGTGATTTGGATAAACCAAACAATTTTTTGGGAGAAACCATTACACTCACGAATGTTGAGAAATTCTTTACTAATGCCATGAATAGTGGAAAGCCTCTATTACAGCCTGAAAGGTGAGATTCCTCTTTTAGAACTGAAAATGCAGTTTCTTTTCATTAAAACTATAAAAAGCAGGAAAACCCTTCATTATCTGTAGTAAAGCATGAGAGAACCAACATTACTCAGAATAAAAGTTGTTAAGGAGTATAAAATACCTAATCACAGTAGGAAGCCGTGGCATCAGTAATACTATTGTCAGGCAGAATTAATTTAAGAGACAAGCAAAATAGAACACAAAAATGGACATTCTGAAGAAAACAATTCTTGAAATGTAGGAAAGCTTCTAATTGGATTCTGAGTCAGAAACTGGACAGTAAATAAATAGAATAAAATAGGAGATGCTAGTCCCCTCTCAGGGCTACACAAAAAATAGACACTGTCGAAGAGGTACTGAAAGCCTTAAATAAATACTCCAACCATCGAACCAATAAAATGCTTGAAAGCATGCAATTTAAAAGAGAACAGTACAGTGGCTAGCATTTTTGCCTCACAATGCCAGGGACCCGGGTTCAATTCCAGCCTTTGGTGACTGTCTGATTATTGTCACAAGTACGACAATACAGTGAAAAGTATTGTTTTGCATGCTAACCAGACAAATCATGCATTGTACAGTGTTACAATGTGGAATATTGCTACAGAGAAGGTGCAGAGAAATATCAACTGTAATATATGAGAGGTCTGTTCTTAAGTCTGATAACACCAGGGAAGAAGCTGGTCTGAAATCTGTTGGTACGTTTTAAACTTTTGTATCTTCTGCCTGATGGAAGAGGGTGGAACAGAGTACAAGTGGGTCTTTGATTATGTTGGCTGTTTTCTTGAGACAGTGGGAAGTGTAGATGGAGTCAATGGAAAGAAGACTGGTTTTCATTATGGACTGAGCCGCAGTCACAGCTCTCTGTAATTTCTTGCAGTCTTGAGCAGAACAGTTGCCTTACCAAACTGCGATGCATCCAGATAGGATGCTTCCTATGATGATGCTCTATAAAATGTGGTAAGTGTCATTGCGGACACTGAATTTCCTTAGCTTTCTGAAAAAGTAGAGGCTTTGATGTCCTTTGGTTATTGTAGTCTGGACATGAATGGCCTAGGATAGATGAGTGGTGACATTTACTCCCAGGAATGTGATGATACGGCTCCACCTCCACCTCAGCATCATCGATATAGACAGAGATGTGACCTCCATTCTGCTTCCTGAATTCGATGACAAACCCCTTCATTTTGCTGACACTGAGGGAAAAGTTGTTGTCTTTGCACCACATCACTATATTTATTCTTTCTTGTACTCTGTCCTGTTGTTTGAGATCTGACCTACTAAGGTGATGTCATCAGCAAAGTTGTAAATGGAGTTAGAGCTGAATTTGGCCAGTGTGGAATTTGCACATTCTCCCCAATATATTAAAAACATTTATGTACTTCAGAACCATGAATTCTCCCTTGAGAGCAAAACAATGTGTATTGACCTCAATTTCATTCAAAAGCTGGTAAGGGTGAAATAACAAAAGGTCAAGGAATAACCGCTTAAAGCAAATTAGTCAATGTCTAATGAGGAATAAGGAAATAGCAGAGAAGCTCAATGATTACTTTGTGTTTGTTTTCACTGAGGAAGATATAAGAAATATCTCAGAATTAGAAATTCAAGTAGTGAGACCAAATGTAGAGTTGAACAAATTAGTATTACCAAGAAGGTTGCACTGGAAAAATGTGGAGGTGATGGCCTCCTGATATTATAATCAACAATTAATCTACAGACCCAAGCAATATTCTGGGGACTTGGGTTTAAATCCAGCCTTGGCAGACAATAGAATTTGAATTCAATGAAAATCTGGAGTTAAGCATCTACTGTTATTAATTGAAAGGATGGTAGTAGAGGGAAGCACTCTCGCAACATGTCATCTGCAAGGTGTTAGAAAAGATTCTGAGGGATAGGATTTATGACCATCTGGAAGAGCATGGCTTGATTAAAGGCAGTCAGCACGACATTGTGAGGGGCAGGTCCTGCCTCACAAATCTTATTGAGTCCTTTGAGGATGTTACTAGACAGGTTGATGAGGATTGAGCGGTTGATGTGGTGTATATGGACTTCAGTAAGGCATTTGATAAGGTTCCCCATGGTAAGCTCATTCAGAAGGTCAGGAGGAATGGGATGCAGGGGAATTTAGCTGTCTGGATACAGAATTGGCTGGTCAACAGAAGACAGCGAGTGGTAGTGGAAGGAAAAAATTCTGCCTGGAAGTCAGTGGTGAGTAGTGTTCCACAGGGCTCTGTTCTTGGGCCTCTACTCTTTGTAATTTTTATTAATACTTGGATGAGAAGATTGAAGGATGGGTTAGCAAGTTTGCAGATGATACAAAGGTTGAAGGTGTCATTGACTGTATAGGGGAGTGCTGTAGGCTGCAGTCTGACATTGACAGGATGCAGAGATGGGCTGAGAGGTGGCAGATGGAGTTCAACCTGGATAAATGCGAAGTGATGCATTTTGGAAGGTCGAATTTGAAAGTTGAGTACAGGATTAAAGACAGGATTCTTGGCAGTGTGGAGGAACAGCAGGATCTTGGTGTGCAGGTACATAGATCCCTTAAAATTGACACCCAGGTGGACAGGGTTATTAAGAATGCATATGGTGTTTTGGCTTTCATTAACAGGGGGGTTGAGTTTAAGAGCCGTGAGATCTTGTTGCAGCTCTATAAAACTTTGGTTAGACCGCACTTGGAATACTGTGTCTAGTTCTGGTTGCGCTATTATAGGGAAGATGTGGATGCTTTGGAGAGGGTTCAGAGGAGGTTTACCAGGAATGGAGGGCTTATCTTACAGAGAGAGGTTGGCTGAGCTCAGACTTTCTTCATTGGAAAAAAAGAAGGAAGGGAGGGGAGCTAATTGAGGTATACAAGATAATGAGAGGCATAGATAGGGTTGATAGCCAGAGACTTTTCCCAAGGGCAGAAATTGTTAACACGAGGAGTCATAGTTTTAAGCTGTTTGGCAGAAAGTATAGAGGGGATGTCAGAGGTGGGTTCTTTACACAGAGAGTTGTGAGAGCATGGAATGCGTTGCCAGCAGCAGTTGTAGGAGCGAGGTCATTGGGGATATTTAAGAGATTGCTGGACTTGCATTTCATCACAGAAATTTGAGGGTTCATGCATTAGGTTTACCTTACATGAGGATCAATGGGCGGCACAACTTCGTGGGCTGAAGGGCCTGTTCTGTGCTGTACTGTTCTATGTTCTATATTCTAACATTTAAGAAGCATCTGCATGAGCACTTAAAATGCCAGGGCATAGTTCATAGGCTATGGACTAGTTGCAGGTAAATGGGATTATTGTAGTTTTAGTGTTTGTTACTCAGCTGGGCAAGGTGGGCAGAAAGGTCTGTTTCTAAGCTGTACGACTCTATGACTAGAAAGAAGAGTATCTAAACCCATTATTACTTGACTTACTGTGACTAACTCCACAGTTATCAGCCAGAACACAATAGGTTTTGGTAGATGTCAAATTTACTCGCGGAAAGGTCTGAGGAAGGAAATGTTCACTTTGATTTCTCTCCACAGATGTTGCCAGACCTGCTGAGCTTTTCCAGCAATTTATGTTTTTGTTCAAAACTTACCTTGTTAGCTGAGTGGGTAAACTGGAAGCCCCAGCCACATGATTGATCCTTTTGGTTTGTTTGAAATCATCTTTAACTATATAGTTTTTGACTTCTTTTAGCAGTCTACATGAGACACCAGACAAGAAAATACCATAGCCAGCAGTTCCAGGCTCACATAAATATCTTGCAAAGTCTGGTTTCTGCAAAGAAACCTATACTTCCCCTGAAAAATGAACAAAGCTCCCAGCTTACAATGACTACAACTTTGCAATTCAGCAATTCAGCGCTCCTATGAAAATGACTTCTGTGCACAGTCAACTGAAGGAACATTAACTGGACATTGACTTATTGGAATATTTAATTTATGTGAACTAAATCTGATACATTTGATTTTAAGTAGCTCCTAATTTGTAACTTCTCTCCTCATCTTTTTTTCTTGCATATATGTGTTGTGAACCACTTCCACGGGTTTTGAATGTAGTACCAAACCCTACTTTGTGGTTCACTTTAAATCAAATTTCATAAACAGATTTTGGGAAATACACTCACAATCTATTTTCGAAGGAAAAAAAAATGATAAAAGGAAATTTAAAGACCAACACTTGTTATGGACAGGAGAGAAGGAGAATAAAAATAATTCAATTTTCTCTCTCCATCTTGTCCATGACAGCACCTATTCTGTTTGACGCTGTAAAATAGTAAAACTATAGATGTTTATAGCACAGAAGTTTATCATTTTGATCTATCATGTCTGTGCTATAATTACTTTTATCAAGCGATTCCAAACTAATCTCATTGACCGGTTCTTTCCAGTATTTTAGTATCCTTCAATTATGTATCTAATTCTCCTTTAAAAGATATGGTCTCTGCTTTAAACTTACCCTGTGGCAAAGTATTTGATGCTCCAAACAAGCTCCAGACTCCTAATTCCAATTTAACATAGATGATCCTTCTTCATTAACTCTCAACAGGAAATAGTCTTCTCTGATACCAACCTTTGTAAGCCCAGTCACAATAACTTAGTCTTTGTTGCAATGTTTACTTTCTCAAAGTTTCTGTTGACTTCCACATAATTCAACCTCAGCCCTGAAAATTAACCATTGGCAAATGATCACTCATAACACAGTAGCACTGGGTCATGATTTAGTTGGAAGTCTTCTATGATGATACACTGACATAAAACCATTACAAAAAAAATTTTCTCTGATTGTAATCTTTTTGAAATTATAACTGCTTGCTGGACAACTTTATTTAACTAGACATAAGAATTCAGAATTCTATTCCAAATTGTTAATATTATCTTGTGTAACAAAGCAAAGGGTCTTATTACAAAAAAAAAGTGAGTTGGATCGAATTCAGTACAAGAAAATTTATACAACTTGAATTCAGTCAAATTCAATAAAAAATGTCAGTAAAAATAGAGTGACTATCAAAATTGTTCTATGAGATCAGATTTATTCCTGCATGTCCTTTGGATAAGGCATATGGTCATCCTTATCCAGATTGCCCTATATGGAACTCCAGTCCATTGACAAATTGACTATTGATAGCCCTTGAAGTGGTCTAGCAAACCACATTGTTTATGAAATTGCTCCATGACTGTTGCCAATCCCAGTTTCTCACAGTATCTAGGAATGGGCACCAAGTGCTAGCAACATCTATAAATAAACATACTTTATGAGAGTTAATTTGTAAGTAAATGAATGAGCATAGTGTTTCTGTTGGTAGTTGAACCAGAACTTATAATCATTTAACTGTAAGCCATCGATGTGCCCCACTGCATTGTGCCTCCATCTTTAAGTGCAGGCAGAAATGGAAAAATGGAAAACATTCTTTCACACTTTATCACTTGATCTAAATTGTGGCCTTCCTGTCTAACCATATTTACCTTTGGCTTCCTTGTCAATCAAAAATGCAGTCAGCTTTGAACAAATTCCGTTTTCTGGGAAAGAGAATGCCACAAATCAATGACCCTCTGAAAGATGAAATTTCCCCTTCATCTCAGTCTGGAGAGGGGCTGAATGAAAGAATCCTCTCAGCATCTACCCTGTCAAGCACTTCAGACCCTTGTGTTTTAACAAGAGTCTTCTAAAATTCAATGAATATAGGTCAACCTGATCAACCTTTCCTCACAAGACACCCCCTTTATCCTAGGAAACAGCCGTGTGAAACTTATGCTTACAATTCAAAAAACCTCCACTGAAATATATCTCTACCTTTTGCAATCTATTTCCCTTGAGGTAAAGACCAATGTTTCATTTGCCTTCTTATTACCTGCTGTGCCTGCATACTGCTTTCTTTGTGATTCATTTGCCAAGATACCCAGATCTCTGTGTACATTAGCATTTTCGAGTAAAAAGTGAGGTCTGCAGATGCTGGAGATCAGAGCTGAAAATGTGTTGCTGGTTAAAGCGCAGCAGGTCAGGCAGCATCCAAGGAACAGGAAATTCGGCGTTTCGGGCACAAGCCCTTCATCAGGAATCCTGATGAAGGGCTTGTGCCCGAAACGTCGAATTTCCTGTTCCTTGGATGCTGCCTGACCTGCTGCGCTTTAACCAGCAACACATTTTCAGTACATTAGCATTTGGTCATTTTGCCCCATTTAAATAATTTTATGCTTTTTCATTCTTCCTGTCAAAGTGAGAAACTTCACATTTTTCCATAATGGACAGGTGTGGGTGGATTGAGAGTAGGACCTAAGGGCATAGCCTCAAGGTGAAGGGGTGACCCTTTAAAACTGAGAGGAAAAGGAATTGCTTCAGCTGGAGTGGTGATTTTGTGGAACACAGAGGGCTATGGTGGCTCAGTCATTGAATGCATTTAGGCAAAGATAGCTAGGTTCTTGATTGGTAAGGGAATCGTGCGTTACAGGGGAAGGCTAGAGAATGAGGTTGAGAAACATATCAGCCATGGTCAAATGGCACAGTTGACTTGATGCGCCGATTCACCTAATTCTGCTCCTATATTCTATGCTCATATCTTTCATGAACAAATAATAACGAAAGAAAATTGCACTCAGCGATTCTGATGAATTCTGTAAAACCTTTTCTCATTAGTCTGCACCAATAGACCTAGAATAAAGCTTTTTCTCTGCAAGATATATTCATTTTTATCTGTAGTTCCAAAAAGATTTCCTTCTGATTTCATCAACACACATAGATCCCCAGATGCTCCTTGAAACCTTTAGCTCCAATTAAAATGATAATGCTGCTGAGCTAAAAAAATATTTATGCTTGAAGGCTCAAGCTTACAATGGGTGTATCACTGCAGTAGGCCCAGGACAGAAATGTTAGCATAAGAGCTACATGGTGCATTCATATGACAAGCAACTGGAAGATTGAAATTATTCTTGAGGACAAAATGGAGATATCCTGCAAAGCAGTCACCCCCAAAACTGTGTTTGAGTTCACCAAAGTAAGGGAGACTACATTGCAAGCAGTGAATGCAGGATTGAAAGAAGGACAAGTAAATCACTTTTTCTTCTTAACTAATCTTGGCGAGAAACATTTCCAACTCGGGCATTGCACAGTGAAAAGGAGGAAGTAAATGGACAGGTGTTATATTTTCTGCAACTGCATGGAAACTGCTATGGAGCGTGAAGAGTTGGTGAGAATGATGAGGAGTTGGGCGGCACAGTGGCACAGTGGTTAGCACTGCTGCCTCACAGCACCAGAGACCTGGGTTCAATTCCTGCTTCAGGCAACCGTCTGTGTGGAGTTTGCACATTCTCCCTGTGTCTGCGTGAGTTTCCTCCGGTTTCCTCCCACAGTCCAAAAATGTGCAGGTTAGGTGAATTGACCATGCTAAATTGCCCGTAGTGTTATGGGAATGGTCTGGGTGGGTTGGTCTTTGGAGGGCCGGTATGGGTTTGTTAGGCTGAAAGGCCTGTTTCCACACTGTAAGTAATTGATTCTTAATCAGAGCATCACAGAGGAAACAATCCCTGTGGAATCTTTACAGGAGAAGAGAAATTTTTGACATGGCATCCTGCTGGAGATGGGGGAAATAGAGAAGGAGTATCCTTTCAATATGGAGGCTGCTGAGTGGAAAATGTGGTTAAGGGAACCCCCTGTCGTTGTTCTGGAAGGGAGAGGAAGAGAAATGGATCAAGCATGACTGAGGGCCCTGTCACCCGCAATGGCAGTAATCCTCAGTTAAAGAAAAACAAAGTAATTTTGGAAGCACCTTTCTTCAAACAGGGATTTGCAGACAGGAAAGCTACACCCCCACCCAATCCCCAACTCAACTTCAAACATCACCACCATGTCACTTATAATCCCTGGTCAGTGTTGCATTAGAAGATGGATGAGGTTTTCCCCCTCAGCCATCCTCAATTTTATTGCTTCAGGAGGCTGGTCTACTGTTTGTAATTGGAATGTCAGCCCATGGTCAGGCAGTTATGGGGATATCTGGAGTAACTTCTCCGAGCTGACTCCAGAATCACCAAGTATGGGATAAGGCCTTTCTTTTTAGCCTACTATCAGTGTTCCAAAGCTCAGGATAAAATTCAGCTCAATAAGCCCATGTTCCAGAGCATTCTCAATGTAAATACAAGTCATTGGCTGACATTCAGAATTGTTGTTGAGTATCAGCTTTTTTTGAGAGTGTGCTACTCTTTTTGAAAATGTTGATCAGCTTTTTGGTGGATTTTTTAGGTTAGTATCCATGTGCCAAAATAATAACCCTATTTGGTTTTGTATTAAAACCCAGTAAAGTATTATTGACATTAACACGAAGCCAAATTACTTTTAAATCCATCTGCTCAAATCAAACTTGAAAGACCTAGTCATAGCAGTAAGGACTCAATACCACACACACTTTTGCATAAACAGCACGTACCACCAGTATGGGGCTTGGAAATCTCAGTTATTATTTCTAAAGATTGAGTTGTTTTATCCAGCAGAAATGAGCTGTGACTGAAGTTTTGTTTACAGTACAAAACGTTTTCCAGAATATGTCAACTCTGTACTTTGAAAAAACATTTTCCTGTAGTTTCGTCACCCGCCCTTCTGAAAGCGTTGACTCTTTGGGGTACAGTAAGCAATTGAGGAATTGCTACTGCCACACTTTGTGCCTCAGTTCATAAATAAATGGACTCAGATGTGAGCAATCATCACCAAATACAAGCAATCATTAATCCTAGGATCTAAAATCGCAGTCACCAAATTGGGGAAGAAATGTTAGCCGGGGTATTATGATGACCAGAGAATCATTGGAGTGCCAGAGACTGGAGTTCCAGATCAGGAACTTTCAGGATCCTGAATGCAACATGCTCATGGGAATTACCAGGGAAATTGAATTTCCTGATGAACAAAACCCGGCATCTGAAATCATTCAAAGAGTATATTAAAGTCAGAGAAGTCAGATGATTTAGACTCGTTTATCTTAGTGGACAGTCAGGAAAATGTAAAGGATTAAAATCCTAATTTAACTCCTGAATAATCATCAAGCTGATCCTCTGGCTAATCACTCACATTTCAGGTGCAACTTCCCCAATCCCTGGCAACTCTAAATCAACATTCCTCCCACCCTGTCCTGCTGGAACCAACCACTACCTTCAGGTCTATCTCAAACCAAATGCTTCTGCAAGACATGACACACCATTACCACGAGCCCCTGCTGCGATCCAACCCAAGTGCTGACCTACCCTGAGCACCCATCAGTGCTTTACTCACTCCCTCACTGACCTGGTATTCTACCCCTTATCCACGTACCTCCTACATCCCTCACCCAGCTGACACACTACTCCTTACCATATACCTGACACCCTACCCACCTGGTATACCAGCCCCTTATCAACCTGGCATCCTACCCCTTATCTTTCATACTCATACTCATGTTTCCTCAGTCACTGTCAATGTTTCTTTGCATCCTCAATCTCCTAAATACCACAGCAAATGTTTACAAAATGGCTGCGGTGTTTCCCCTTTGTCTTGTGGACGTCTCTGTGGTTATCTCTGATGGATGCATACAGCATAGGCCAGACTAAGACTAATTTTAGCCAGAAATATCTGGTAAGTGGACAATGTTAAAGATAATTACAGTCAACTGAATCTGTACTGAACGTAATTGATATAACCGCCATATGGGGAGGGTGGACATAGTGTACCAGGTTATAACGTTGCAATGTAAAAAGAAAAACACAAGTTTAATTAAGTGGTAGTCAGGTGGTTACCAAAAAGTACTAGAAATCCAGATACATGAATTCACAATCCTATCATGGCAAACTCTGAAATTCAATTCAATAAAGTTGTTTCTTTTTTTCAATTCAGTAAAACATGTTTTTCTCTCAATAGATGTTGCCAGACAAATATGGAAATTTAGAATAACTTCTGTTATTGCAAAGTCCCCTGAAATAATGTTCAATATATTTGGAACTGTTGTGATGAGTACGTGGATTTGGCAATGAGTTTTCCTAGTTCCTAACCAGGAGGGCAGAGGATTTGGTGACCTGTCCACAAGGGAGGCTGCTGCCAGTATTGCCTCATTGTAAGGGCATATTTTGAAATGTCATATTGAATAGACACAATATGTTTTGTAGTAGCAGCAGCGAAATGTAATGGATGGCAAGAAATCAACAATGAAAAGAATAAATGACTTTTTAGATGTATGATCACATAATGTAACAGCAATCCTCTAAATTGTTTTAAATATTGATGAGAAAGGGAAATGTTACCATTGTGTATTCAACAGGACAAATGCTTGAAAGTCAAGCTTCAAAACATTGCAATGATTTAGACTACAGTAAAAAAGGATTGCTGATTGATTCGCAAGTTGGTCTGGCCAATAGGTTATGATTGAGAGAGTAGGAGATTGCAAGAAACTCCCCATACTTCCAGGTAATTCACACAAAGTGCGGGGTTTGAATATACTGCTTTTGTTTCCAGAGAACAGATCCTTTCATATGAATAGGTGTCATTTCCAGCAAATGTAAACAAACCAAGTTATTAACTCAACTGATTATCTTGCCTTTGCTGTTAGGGTAGCTATTAGCATAATCAGGATTATTTCAGCAAATGCACTCTGATCGTGGAATCTCAATCATGGAATTCCATTTAATATTACACTAGCACAGGCTAATTGAGTATGTTTTGTACTCTGCCCATTAAGGATAACCAGGGAAACAGACTGCTTGATTCAATCAGCCTTTTGTAATGGGAAGTATAATCTAATTACCTGGCATTTCATTGGCATTGGAATTCATACGTATTGTAAAACAATCATGTGCGAGGTAAACCATCGTTTTGGGCCAGGAGCAGCATTCTATTAATGGTAAATACCACTCACGGTAACAATGTGAAACAGCTTGTTTTATCGGTTGTCCAAATGTTCAAGGTAGTTCGTCTATCCACATAATTTGAGTAAAATGCTGATACTTTCAGGTCCAAAAGTGACAGTTTTCAGCCTATTTTAAAGGCTAAGAATACATATATAGCACTAATACTGATCAATCAATTGTATGTACCAAGCGTAGAAACGTTATTAGAAAATAGGAGCAGCAATGGCCCATTTGGCCCTTTGAGCCTGCTTCACTATCCAATATTATCATCCCTAACCAAACAACTCTGTACCTTATTTTCATTTTCTCACCATACCCTTTGACCCCTTTAGTGCTAGGAACTATATCTAATTGTTTCTTGAAAATGTTCAGTGTCTTGGCCTCAATGTAACTCCTGCCATCCCAGGAATTGGTCTGATAAAGTTTTGTTGCATCCCCTCCATAACCAGGACATCCTTCCTCAGATGAAGAGACCAAACCATACACGATACTCCAGGTGTTATCTCACCAAGGTCCTGTACAACTACAGTAAAACAATCGTGCTGATGTAATTGAATTCTCCCCATGCCAACTGAGATTACCATGAAGGGCTCTCCTCAACCTCTTTTCCCCTCACCTGCGGTGTGATGGCTCTTAGATGAAATCACCACCAGTCATCTCTCTCTAATGAAAGAGCAGCTCTATAACCTAGGATGACTTGACTTGAATCTTCTCACTGTAAAGGCCAATCCAACATTTGCTTTCTTTACTGCCTACTGCACTTGCATGCTCACTTTCAGCAACCAGTGTACAAGGACATCCAGGTCTTGTTGCACCTCCCTATTTTCCAATCTATTGCCATTTAGATAATAACATGACTTCCTGTTTTTGATCCAAAAATGGATAACCTCACATTTATCTGCATTAGACTGCATCTGCCATGCATTTGGCCATTCAACCTGTCCAAATCACACTGAAGCATCTCTCCATCCTCCTCACAGCTCCCACTCCCACTCAGGTTAGTGTTACCTGCAAATCTGGAAATTTTACGCTTAGTTTCCTCATCCAAATTATTAATTTATATTGTGAATAGCTGGGATGAAAGCACTGATCACTAGGGCATCAAACTGGACCCTGCCTGTCATTCAGAAAAATGACCTTTATTCCTACTCTTTGTTTCTTGAATGCCAGTCAATTCCCTCTCCATGTCAGTATACCTCCCCAGATTCGATATTATTTAGTTTTACATGCTAATATCTTATGTGGGATCCAATTGAAAGTCTTCTGAAAATCTAAGTAAAGATCCAATGGATTCCCCTTATCAACTACTAGTTGTATTCTCAAAACATTTCCAGTAGATTTATCAAGTATGAGTTCTCCTTCATATATTTATGCTGTCAGTACAAGTACTCTGCTATTAAATCTTTTATAATGGACTCATTTGCCACTACCCACCTAATCAGTCTAGAGTTCCCTGTTTTTGTTCGACCTCCTTTTTAGATAGAGGGGTTCAATTAGACACCCCACCCCCCATTCCAAATGAGCAGTTCCAGAATCTATAGAATCTTGAAAGATGACTACCAATGCATACATTATTTCTAGGACCATTACTTTAAGTACTCTGGGATATAATTTATTGGGGCTTAGGTATTTATTGGTCTTTAATCACATCAATTTTCCCATACCATTTCCCGACAAAAACTGCTTTCTTCTCACTAGACCCTGTGTCTTTCTGACATTTTTAGGACTTTAATTGTGTTCTCAGTTGTGATGACATAAACAAAGAATGCCTTTCCTCTGCCATCTATTTGCTCCCCATTATAACTTCTCCTGGACTATAATGTGGTGTTGTGTGATTTTTAACTTTGTCCACTCCAGTCCAACACTGGCACCTCCCCATCATATTTTAATTTGATCAACCAATAATTGGCAAACTCAAACAAAATGTCTACCGTGCAAAGCAATTCTGTAATTGGGCATTGTGGCTCAATCATGTTGATAGAACTGATTTATATTCATAACCAGGAATCTATTCTCTGCAAACAAAAGAAATATGTCAAAGTCTTGCACAAGTGTTGAATTATCTGGGAGAATGGAGGCTCCCTAATCCCCTACTGCATGGTAATGCTTCATCTAATCATTCACATTGCCAACTGAAAATGTGTTGCTGGAAAAGCGCAGCAGGTCAGGCAGCATCCAAGGAACAGGAGAATCAATGGTTTGGACATGAGCCCTTCTTCAGGAATAAGGAAAGTGTGCCAAGCAGGCTAAGATAAAAGGTAGGGAGGAGGGACTTGGGGGAGGGGCGTTGGAGATGCGATAGGTGGAAGGAGGTCAAGGTGAGGGTGATAGGCCGGAGTGGGGTGGGGACGGAGAGGTCAGGAAGAAGATTGCAGATTAGGAAGGCGGTGCTGAGTTCAAGGGATTTGACTGAGACAAGGTGGGGGTTGGGGAAATGAGGAAACTGGAGAAATCTGAGTTCATCCCTTGTGGTTGGAGGGTTCCCAGGCGGAAGATGAGGTGCTCTTCCTCCAACCGTCGTGTTGTTATGGCCTGGCGATGGACGAGTCCAAGGACCTGCATGTCCTTGGTGGAGTGGGAGGGAGAGTTGAAGTGTTGAGCCACGGGGTGGTTGGGTTGGTTGGTCTGGGTGTCCCAGAGATGTTCTCTGAAACGCTCCGCAAGTAGGCAGCCTGTCTCCCCAATATAGAAGAGGCCACATCGGGTGCAGTGGATACAATAAATGATGTGTGTGGAGGTGCAGGTGAATTTGTGGCGGATATAGAAGGATCTCTTGGGGCCTTGGAGAGAAGTAAGGGAGGACGTGTGGGCACAAGTTTTGCATTTCTTGCGGTTGCAGGGGAAGGTGCCGGGAGTGGAGGGTGGGTTGGTGGGGGGTGTGGACCTGACGAGGGAGTCATGGAGGGAGTGGTCTTTTCGGAACGCTGATAGGGGAGGGGAGGGAAATATATCCCTGGTGGTGGGGTCCATTTGGAGGTGGTGGAAATGACGGCGGATGATACACTGTATATGGAGGTTGGTGGGGTGGTAGGTGAGAACCAGTGGGGTTCTGTCCTGGTAGCAGTTGGAGGGGCAGGGCTCAAGGGCAGAGGAGTGGGAAGTGGAGGAGATGCTGTGGAGAGCATCGTCGATCACGTCTGGGGAGGAATTTGTGGTCTTTGGAGAAGGAGACCATCTGGGTTGTACGGTATTGGAACTGGTCCTCCTGGAATAAGTATCCATGGTATTGGAATGGTATATTTAGCATGGATAGAAGATTAGCTAACTAAGGGAAGATAGCGAGTTGGGATGAAGGGGGCACTGTCAGATAGTGGCTTGTAACTAAAGAGCACAGGGGTCTGTGCTGGGATTTACAATATATATGTCCTGGATGAGGAAAGTGAATATACTACAGCCAAGTTTACAGAGACACAAAAATAGATAGCAAGACACATGGTGAGGCTGATACAAATAGTCGACAGTTGAATACTGTACAAACAAAATGAATGGGCGGAAACATGGCTGATAGAATATAATATGGGAAATTGTGAAGTTATGCACTTTGACAGAAAGACTAGATGAGCTGAATAGTATTTAGGTAGAAAATACTGCAGAGACTGCAGCACAGAGGGAGCTGGGTGTCCTTGTGCATGAATCACAAAAAGGCAGCATCCTGGTTCAGCAGGTAATGGGGAAGGCATATGGATGGTGGCCTTTAAGTATAAGAGCAGAGAAGTTTTACGGCAGCTGTACAAGGTGCTGTTGAGACCATAGCTTGAATACTGCAACACAGTTTCCTTATTTAAGGAAAGATATTTCATTGGAGGCAGTTCAGAGAAGGTTCACTGAGATAATCCCAAGAATAGAAGGATTGTCTTACGAGCAAAGGTTAAACAGAGGTAGGATTCTATTCATTGGAATTTAGAGGTAATTTCATTAAATCATTTAGAATTCTTGAGTGGCTTGACAGGGTAAATGCTGAAAGGATGGTTCCCCTCATGGGAGAGTCAGAGACCTGAGGGCATAATCTCAGTATTAAATTGTGCCAATTTAAGACTGAAGTGAAGAGGAATTTCTTCTCCCACAGGGTTGTGGGCCTTTGGAACTTCTTGCCGCAGACAACCATGGGGTCAGAGTCCTTGAGTATATTGAAGGATGAGATTGATAAATTCTTGATCAGTAGGGGAATCAAGGATTATGGGGAAAGGGCAGGAAATAAACATGAGGACTATCAAATGAGCCATGATCTTGTTGAATTGTGGAGTAGGCTCAAAGGGCTGAATGGCCTTCTCATGCTCCTATTTCTTTTGGTCTTATTGCCTTTATTTCAAAAGGCAATGGAATGTAAAAATTAGGGTGGCTTACTAAAACTATACAAAGCACTTGTCAGATCATACCTGAAATACCATAAACTGTTTCTATCTTCTTCTCTAAGGAAAGTTGAGAATGTTCACAAGGTTGATCTTGAGTATGGACCAATTTTCACACAAGTGGGAATTGAGTACGTTGGATTTGTACTTATTGGAGTTTAGAAGAAAGAGACCTTTTTGAACATATAGGTTTCATAGGGGGCTTGATAGAGTAGATGCAGAGAGGTTGTTTCACTTTGAAGGAAATTTTGGACCAGAGGGTAGAATCATAGAGAATCCCTACAGTGCAAAAAGATGTCATTTGGCCCATTGAGTCTGCACCCATCTCCCAAAAGAGCAATACCAACAAGACTCAGCACCCTGCCTTATCCCTGTAACCCTGCATTTACCATGGCTAATCCACCTAGCCTGCACATTCTTAGACACTACGGACAATTTAGCATAGCCAATCCACCTAACCTGCACACCTTTGGACAGTGGGAGGACACTGGTGTATCAAGCAGAAACCACACTGACAAGGGGAGAATGTGCAATCCCCACAGAGACAAGTCACTCAAAGCTGGAATTGAATCCAGGCAATATGAGACACCAGTGCTAACCACTGAATTGTTCCTGCCACCTCAAATCTCAGAGTCCTGTTAAGACAGGGATAAGGAGGAATTTGTTCCCTCAGAGAGTAGTCAATATATGGAAATCTTTACTGTAAAGGGCTTTCAAGATTAAGTCATTAAGAATATACAAGGCTGAGACAGACAGATGATTAATCAGGAAGGGATACAGGGGTGTGGGGATAAGGCAGGAAAGTGGAGTTGAGGATTATCAAATTGATATGACCTCATTGAATGGTAGACTCAATGGGCCGAATGACCTACTTCTGTTCCCATAGCTTTCCCACATCTTATGATCTTACAGTCCTGATGAGTGCAAGATCAAAAGCTTTAGCTGAATTTCTCTCTCTTCAGCAATGTTCAAACTCTACACCACTAAGCCACTGTTTATCATAAGTGCTCTGTTTTTAACAGATTTATTTAAAAGCCTAAAATTTGGGCTCCCTACAAAATGTCTATTATTAAAATATAAAAATACCAATGCCCAAGTCGGGTAGAAACCTATCCCTTCATGTTGGAATTTAATACCTTGAAGTCTATTATCTGAATCTTTGCTTTTTTTAATGATGTTGGTTTAAGCAGAGGAAGTATACTTTGTTTTTGTGTCCAGATGAAAATAGATTTTTTTATTAATTTGTACCTCGAGTCCTTTCAGTTCATGTTTAGATAACTGGATGGAACCACAGCTGATATTCAGGTGTAACTTTACATCAGCTAAACAATGAACACTAATTTTATACACTAAGTTGCTCTGTGTGTGGCACTCCATTCCACTGGAGGCAGACCACACACGAGCGTACATACACACAGCCTGCCTTTCATTTGCATTTTCAGCACCTGTTTTGTAGGCACGCTAACTGATATCACACCACTAGTAAATAATACCGCATGTCTCTCAGTAAGATTGATCAATTGTAAATGGGGGACAAGCATTAGAGAAAAGCAAGTCATTTACAGTGTTGTCAACTAAAACATGCAAAGCATGACACTTTCTGTATCATTCTTTACCACACACATCTTACTGTGTCTGTCAGCCTGACTCTAATTATACAATGTCAAGATTATTACAGGCTAGGCAACTCAGCTGGATAAACTTTATTAATGTTACATTTCAGAAACTCTAAAACATTACTGATGGGTATCTTTGAATGATGAAGAGAGCTGTCAGACATGACTCACACTTGTTCTGATAAAATATTTTGCACTTATCCAAACTTTTACAAAAGCTTTGCAGTCATTTTATTGAATCTGTGCTTTGTTCTTTTTTATTAACTGCTTTTCCCTCAGTGATCTTACGACATCTATAAGGGTTTTGAGGGCAATATGTTCTCACCTGATATTATTCAGCATTCCTGATGAGATGAGGTGTAGTTATCCTTGCATGTTGAACAAAATGCCAAATATAACTTGATCTCACCTTATTCAATCTTTTTTTTTCATTGCTTGGCTCGATAATTCAAATTATGATTAAAGGAATTTCTTATTTTGTGATGCCATGTATAGCTGTCAACAGAGACGAGGAGACTGATTTTCACGGGGGTCGTTTATAAAGGCACAAGCCAATGGTACCATATTTCTGCACATCCAATAATTGTGGTGCCAGATTTGGAGGTTCAGCAATATTGTTGGAAGCAATCAAATGTGATGAGTAGCATAGTTTGGTGGCTTGCTCATTCATAGTTGGAAAATTACATGGAACAAAATAAAGGCAAACAGCGAGAGTAGTCATTAATGCACATACAAAGGTTGTAACATCTGATGAACTGAGACAACTGAAGAAGCATGTGAAGGGATTAAGGGAGTAGAGTATCTAACAAAAGGCAATATCCACCAAGACTTCTCCTTTCTCTTCCTCAAGAGCAGCGGGCTCTTGGGTTCTGGTGAAATATCATTGAGCTCGAAACACTAATTCTTTGTTTCTCTCTACGAATGCTGCCAGATCTGTTCAGTTTCTTCAGCACTTCCTGTTTTTTGTTTTAGATCTCCAGCTCCACTGTTCTATGTTTTAATTTACAAGAGGTTTTTCTGAGCTATATTAACTTCTTCCACTTTAGCTGCAGCCACAGAGCAGGAGAAGGACAACTCTGCAATGACTCTGAAGATGATTGTATCCCTCAGTATCTATACTAATGGAACTACTAGTGCACTATATATTGCTGCGTTAGAGAAGTAACAGAGACTCTGAAGGCAAGAAAAACAGATTTTATAGTGTTCTGTCAAACCAGAGAGAAGCAGTAGGAGTAACTTTGCCAAGGCAGCATGATGCTCAATGTTGCTAGTGTTAATTGGGTGCAACTATATGGCTCTCTATATACTACATATCAACAAATTAATGTAATCGAACTACAAAGACTATTATCCCACAATGTATAGTTAACATGTACAGATCAGCTTATCAGTGAATTCCTACAATTTTGGCAGCTGTCATGATTCTTTTCTCCTGAGCCAATCAATTGCTGTTGCCATGTTGAAGCCAAAGGAATAAACTAGAGACTGTCCACTTGATGACCTGTTCTACATTTAACTCCTAATGCCTCTCCATCACCTAATGGTGCACATACAAGAGCCATTTGGTTAACACAAACATCACGGAACAACACATCAGTACAATTAAAAAAATGGTTCAGTTGCCTGGTCCACCAGAGGGTGAGGGTGGTGTCAATCAGTACTTGGCAGAACCTCTCTCCAAATTCTTGGTGATTGGTTGTTGTTCCACAACCTAGCTTTGTGAGGGCACAGCCAATGCCACCAAGCCTTCAACAAGAACCATGGCAGGAGGAAAAGGAGGGTGGAGAGAAGGAGGAAGGATTTGACACCCTAATGCTCAAGATGGGGCTTTTCATGAATGGTTAATCAAACTTTGGTTATTCTAAAATCTTCATCTCACCACTGATTCACAGCTCCCCATTTTCTACCACCTTATTGCAGACTGGCAGTGTTACCACACTCAGAAACCTAGAGAAAAAACTAAAACAGTTTTAGAAAAACTTTATTCAATGACATTTTCAAAAATACATACAAGACTAAAGTAGGCATTTCTTTGCTTTCCCTTAATGCCTACCTGGTGTGCCTTTTTTCTTGCCCTATACAGGTGTTTTCCAGTGTCTGCAACATGGTTAGTGGAAGGCTGCTGATTCAAGTGGAGGAGATTCAAATAGCCTTGCAGGAATGTCTTGAACATGACAAATCAGCCATCATGACATACAGGATGTGCTTCAGAAAGGGAGCCATTGAAGAGGTATTTCTTATACTATGCTCCATGCTACAGCTCCATCTCAACCAAAGCACTACACTATCATGGCTGTGAAGATCACAGATTCCTCAAATACATATTTTTAAATTCCAGGATGCCACTGCCAGTGCCAGTAGCATGGATTAATTGATGCTCTTACTAAAGGGATTTGATTATCCTTGCTCCATTTCTCTATCCATTCCAATGATAATGTGGAGGTGCTAGTGTTGGACTGGACTGGACAAGGTCAAAAATCAAAGGACAGCAGGTTATAATTCAATGGGTTTATTTGAAAACACTAGCTTTCGGATCACTGCTCCTTCATCAAGTGCTAGTGATGATGATGTCAACTTTCTTATTATAGATTCCAATGTGTTTTTTTTTCTCCTCAGGTATTATGGACAGGACCTATAACAGATCCGATTCCTGCACCTTATTTGATTTGATTTATTGCAGTCACATGTTCCTAAATATACAGTGAAAACATTTGTTTTGCAGATCATAGCAAACAAGGACATACAGATCATAGAGTGCTTAGACAGAGTGATGCATACAGGTTATAGCTGCACAGAAGGTGCACAAAATAAGATCAACATTGTTTGAAATTAGAAAGTCCATTTGTCAGTCGAATAATGGCAGGAAAGAAGCTGTTCTTGAACCCGTTGGCATGTGTTCAATCTTCCGAATCTTCTGCCTGATGAAAGAGGTTGCAGGAGAACATCACCGGGGTGTGGGGGTGGTCTTTGATGATGTTGGCAACTTTTCTGTGGCAACAAGAGGTATAAATGGAATCAGTGGACGAGGGATTGGCTTCTGTGAGAGTCTAGGCTGTGCACATAACTTTCTATACTTTCTTATGGTCCTGGTCAGAGCAGTTGCCATACCAGGCCATTATGCACCCGGCTTGTATGGTTTCTACAGTACATCTGTAAAAGTTGGTGAATGTCCTTACGAACATGCTGAATTTCCTGAGGAAGAAGCATTACTGTGCCTTCTTGACTGTCGCATCTACATTGGAAGTCCAGGACAGGTTCTTGGTTCTCATCACTCCTAGGAACTTTTCCCTCTCAAACTCCTCCACCTCAGCTTTGTTAATGTAGATTGGGGTGTATCCCCCATTTTTTCTCTTGACGTCAGTGATCAGTTGTTTTGTTTTGCCAATATTGAGAGAGAGGTTGTAATCATTGCACCATGACACCAAGCACTCTATCTCCTCCCTCTATTCTGATTTATCATTATTTGATATCCATTCATAGTGGTGTTGTCAGAAAACTTGTGGATGGTGTTCATATGGAATTTGGCTACAGTGTCATAGGTGTACAGGGAGTGTGGTAAGAGGTTGAGAATGCATTCTTGCAGGGTGGACAAAGTTAAAAATCACACAACACCAGGTTATAGTCCAACAGGTTTATTTGGAAGCACTAGCTTTCAGAGCGCTGCTCCTTCATCATGTGGTTGTGGTGTAAGACACAGAATTTATAGCAAAGTTTACAATGTGATGTAACTGAGATTATATATCAAAAAAGACCTGGATTGTTTGTTAAGTCTCTCATCTTTTAGAATGTTAAAAATCACACAACACCAGGTTATAGTCCAACAGGTTTAGATTAGATTAGATTATTTACAGTGTGGAAACAGGCCCTTCGGCCCAACAAGTCCACACCGACCCGCCGAAGCGCAACCCACCCATACCCCTACATTTACCCATTACCTAACACTACGGGCAATTTAGCATGGCCAATTCACCTGACCCGCACATCTTTGGATTGTGGGAGGAAACCGGAGCACCCGGAGGAAACCCACGCACACGCGGGGAGAACGTGCAAACTCCACACAGTCAGTTGCCTGAGTCGGGAATTGGAAGCACACTAGCTTTCGGAGCGACACTCCTTCATCAGGTGGTTGTCTTTTAGAATGACCATGTTGGTTTCAGTTCTTTCATATGTAAATCGCAAAACTTCTTTAGAAGTTACATTCTCAAGTGAACTTTAACAATTGATATCATGTCAGCCCAGATAATGCACTGAAGGTGTTAGCTCCCTGTGAGGCTGTCTGTGCTATAATGTTAAAATCACACAACACCAGGTTATAGTTCAACAGGTTTAATTGGAAGCACTTATGTTTGGAGCGCTGCTTCTTCATCTGGTGGTTGAGGAGTACACTATTGTAAGACACAGAATTTATAGCAAATGTTTACAGTGTGATGAAACTGAAATTATACATTGAAAAATACCTTGATTGTTTGTTAAGTCTCTCATCTGTTAGAATGATCATGTTAGTTTCACTTCTTTCATATGTAAATCACAAAACTTTATTTTAAAAGTTCTCAGGTTAACTTTAACAATTGGTGTCAGTCCAGGTAATACATTGAAGGTATTCGTTCCCACTGTGCTGTTGTCTGTGCCATAATGTTTAGACTGATTATAATCAACAAATTAGTTAACCGAGTCTTACATGGATTCATGCAGTTTTTCAGCAAAGTACAATGTAACTCTGCAAGTACAAATTCACCCCACAAATGTTTATGCGTTTGTGTGCTTGTGTGTGTGTGTGTGTGTGTGTATGTCTGGGGTGGGGGCTTGTGAATGTCTGTGAGAGTGAGTGTATATATGTGTATGTGTGAGTGTAAAAGGTCTCAGGCCTGTGAGAGGGTGCATATGTGAGTGTGGGAGTGTGTGTGTGTGTCTGGGGTGGCAGATTGTGAGTGTCTGTGAGAGACAGTGTATATGTGTGTGTGTGAGTGCAAAGGGGTCTAAGTCTGAGAGAGGGTGCATGTGAGAGTGTGTGTCTGTGGAGTGTGTGTGAGTGCGTGCGTGTCTGTGTATAGGAATGTCTGTGTGTGTGTTTGTGTGTGCGTGTGTAGGAGTGTCTATGTGCGTTGATCACCTGTAGTGTGATTTGAACCCATGGTCCCAGTTGAAGTCCTCCCTATGGGTACGGAACTTAGCTATCAGCCTATGCTCAGCCACTTTTTGCTGCTGCCTGTCCCAAGTCCGCCTGGGAGGATAGTCTCCCGAAGGTCCGAGGTCGAATGTCCTGGACTGCTGAAGTGTTCTCCAATGGTTAGACTGATTCTGATCTAAAGACGGATTTACAGAATCTTACATGGATTCATGCAATTTTTGAGCAAATTAAAATGTAACTCTGAAAGTACAAATTCACCCCACAAACTTATATGGGTATGTGTGCATATGGGTGTGTGTTTGTGTGGAGAGGGAGTTGGGGGGGAGGGTTTATGAGTGTTTGTGACAGGGTGTGTATGTATGTGAGTGTGAGTGTAAAGGGGTTTGAGTCTGTGAGGGGGTGTGTATGGGAGTCTATGTGTGAGTGTATGAGAGAGGCTCTGCGTATGTGTGTGTGTGTAGGAGTGTCTGTCTGTGTGTGTCTGTCTGTGTGTGTCCGTCTGTGTGTCTGTGTGTGTGTGTAGTGCAATGTGTGTAGTGTGTGTCACACTACAGATGACCCTATTGCATGATATGCACACATAGATGGATACACAGACAAACACACACACACTCAGAGCCTCTCTCAAACACTCACACATACACTCACGCACATACACACCCTCTCACAGACACTCATAACACCCTCCCATGCCCCCCTTCACACACACACACACACACACACACACACACACACACACACACACACACACACACACACACACACACACACACACACACACAGACACACACACCAACATGCACACGTACTCATATAAGTTTGTGGGGTGAATTTGTACTTACAGAATTACTTTTCTCTTTGCTCAAAAACTGCATGAATCCATGTAAGATTCTGTAAATCCATTTAAATCTGACCATTGTGGCACAGACAGTCTCACAGGTAGTTAACACCTTAAATACCTTATCTGGACCGACTTGACACCAATTGTTAAAGTTCACTTGAGACCGTAACTTTTAAAAGGTTTTACGCTTCACATATGAAAGAACTGAAACCAACATGATCATTCTAAAAGATGAGAGACTTAACAAACAATCCAAGTCTTTTACAATATTTAATTTCAGTTAAATCACACTGTAAAATTTTGCTATAAATTCTGTCTTACAATCTTATTCTCCATAATCACCTGATGAAGGAGCAGTGCTCCGAAAGCTAGTGCTTCAAATAAACTTGTTGGATTATAACCTGGTGTTGTGTGATTTTTAACTTTGTACACCCCAGTCGAACACTGCCGTCTCCAAATCATGCTTGCAGGGTGCTAGTCTTGAGGGTTATTGTGGAAGAGAAGCTGGTGTCTATCTTCAACTGGCTCTTGGAGTTTTGAGATTACTCTGGAGGTGTTTGTGATGTTGAAGGTGTAGCTGTAGACAATGAGTAGGAGCTTGGTATAGGTGTCTTTGTTATCCAAATATTCCAGGGCTGTGTGTAGGGTTAGGGAAATGGTGGCCACTGTGCACCTGTTATGTCGGTCAACAAATTGCAGGGGATCAAGGCAGGCTGGGAGGTTAGAGTTGATGTGGGCCATGACCAGCCTCTTGAAACACTTCATGATTATGGAGGTCAGAACCAGTGGGCGCTAGTCGTTACAGCATGTTGTACGTGTTTTCTTTGGTACTAGGATGACGCTGGTCTTCTTGAAGCAGGTGGGGACCTCGGCTTGGAGATGGGAGAGAATGGAAATGTCAGTGAATACTACTACCAGCAGGTCTGCATAAGTTTTAAATACATGGCCCATCACTTTCGGTGGGTTGACTCTCAGGAAGACTGGGTAAAAACAAGGATTGCAGATGCTGGAAACCAGAGTCTAGATTAGAGTGGTGCTGGAAAAGCGCAGCAAGTCAGGCAGCATCCGAGGAGCAGGAAAATCAATGTTTCGGGCAAAAGCCCTTCATCAGGAATAGGCTTTTGCCTGAAACATCAATTTTCCTGCTCCTCGGATGCCGCCTGACCTGCTGTCCTTTTCCATCACCACTCTAATCGAGTCTCAGGAAGACTGACTGATATCTGAAGTAATGATGGAGGGACCACGTGGGTCCCTGGTGATCCCGGTGACACTGTGCTGCTGGCATTCTGCTCAAACTGAGCATAGAAAGCATTAGGTGCATCAGGGAGAGAAGTGTCATTGTTCACTATCTTGCTGTGCTCCATTTGTATCTGTTATGTTGCATAGGCCTTGCCACAGGCTGTCGGCATCCATTGTAGCAATGCTATTGGTTGTAGCAATGCTATTGGTTGTAGCATTGTATTCATTTACCGGATTTCAAAGATAAATAAAACAAAGAAATACAGACACTGGAAATCTGAAACAAAAACAGAAATTGCTGGAGAAATTCAGCAGGTCTGGCAGCATCTATGCAGAGAAAACAGTGTTAGTGATTCAAGCCCAGCTCAAAAGTTGTTGGATCCCCACTTCCTCAACCACAACCTTTTTCTTTCTGACTTGTTCACCTGCTCATGCTGCTCTCCACAAACACAGGTTCCCCAACTTCAAATCCAACCCCTCACACACCCCTCACCCCCTACCCCACACACCCCTCACCCCCTACCCCACACACCCCTCACCCCCTACCCCACACTACCCTCACCACCCCACCCCTCACACCCCTCACCCCCTACTCCACACTACCCTCACCCCCTACCCCACACACCCCTCACCCCCTACCCCACACTACCCTCACCCCCTACCCCACACACCCCTCACTCCCTACCCCACACACCCTTCACCCCCTACCCCACACTACCCTCACCCCCTACCCCACACCCCTCACCCCCTACCCCACACTACCCTCACCACCCCACCCCTCAACTTTCATCCTTCAGCACCCACATCTTATCGACCTCAGTCCACACTCTTCATCGCCTCACACCCCATCCCCTCATATCCTCACACCTCACCCCTTCATATCCGCACACATACCCATCACCACTCACCCTTCACTACTCCCACCTCTCCCCATCCCCTTCACTTCCACTCATAACCTTCACTTCCCTATACCCCCCACATTCCCAAAATCATGACTGTGAGGTGCTCCTTAAATTGGTTTCACCAAGCTACATCCTTTCAAAATGTTTGCTGCCTCTCAATAGCATGGCAAATACACCAGTGAACATGCTCACCATTGAGTTCAATAATTTCAGACCATAAACCCAACTCTATTTCCTTCTCTTCATGCACCTGAGGAAGAAGAAGCATTGCTGTGCTTTCTTGATCACCACATCTATGTGGGAAATCCAGGACAGATTGTTGCTTATCTTCACCCGCAGGAACTTGATGCTCCCAACCCTTTCAACCTTCACCCCATTGATGTCGATGGGGGTGTGTCTTTCTCTTTTCTTCCTGAAGTCAATGATCAGTTCTTTTGTTTTGTTGATGTTAAGAGAGAGGTTGTTATCACTGCACCATGACACCAAGCCCTCTATCCCTTTCCTGTATTCTGACTCATCGTTGTTCGATATCCACCTTACCACCATGGTATCAATAGCAAACTTGTTGATGGTATTCATTCAGAATTTGGCTACACCGTCATGGGTGTTAAGAGAGTACAGTAGGGGGCTGAGAATGCATCCTTGGGGACAGCTTCAGTGTTGAGGATTATCATGGAGGAGGTGCAGTTATCCATCTTCACTGATTGAAGTCTGTGGTTCAGGAAGCTGAGGATCCAGTTGGAAAGATTGGAGCCGAGAACTAGGTATTGTAGTTTTGAGTTTAGTCTGGAGGGGATTACGGTGTTGAAGCCAGCACTGTAATCAATGAATAGGAATCTGGCGAAGGTGTCCTTGTTGTCCAGATGTTCTGGGGATGAGTGCAGGGCTAGGAAAATGGCATTCACTGTGGACCTGTTACATAGGTCAGCAAATTGCGGGGGATCGAGAGAAGCTGGGAGGCGAGTGTTGATATGACCGTGACCAGCCTCTTGAAGCACTTCGTGATAATGGAGGTCAGAGCCACTGGGCAGTAGTCCTTAAGGTACCTTGTATTGCTTTCTTGAAGCAGGTGGGGATTTTGAAATATATGAGGGAGAGGTTGATGATGCCAGTATATACTTCTGCCAGCTAATCCACACAGAATCTAAGTACCAAACTGAGGATACCATCTGGGCCCATCACTTTCCTTGTGTTGATTCTCAGGAAGGCTGACATGACGTCCGCAGAGTGACGTCTGCATCACTTCCTCAGAAAGTATACTTGAAACTTTCTTGTCCTCAAGTTAATACCACTAGACTCTTTACTTGAAAGATCAATAGTTATCATTCCTGCCACTGCGAACATGATCTTACCATCAAACACATTTTGCTCTCCACAGTGGTTAGCACTGCTGCCTCACAGTGCCTGAGACCCGGGTTCAATTTCCGACTCAGGCGACTGACTGTGTGGAGTTTGCACGTTCTCCCCGTGTCTGCGTGGGTTTCCTCCGGGTGCTCCGGTTTCCTCCCACAGTCCAAAGATGTGCGGGTTAGGTGAATTTGCCATGCTAAATTGCCCGTAGTGTTAGGTAAGGGGTAAATGTAGGGGTATGGGTGGGTTGCGCTTCGGCGGGTCGGTGTGGACTTGTTGGGCCGAAGGGCCTGTTTCCACACTGTAAGTAATCTAATCTAATCTAATCTCCCACAGCTTTCTAAAGGAAGTGGTTCTTCAGGTACACCTGATTGGATCTTCCAATATCATTGATACCTTTTCTTCCCCATTCATTACCTATTTTAATCCCCACACATGCCCTGAAGATTTATTTTCACTTCCTCCTGCATCACTGTTCACAATCAAATATACCATCTGGGTTGAGGAGAGATATCTTGTCCTATCTCCAACGTAATGTCCTGCACATATTGGTCACAGCTAGTCTTCTTTACTTCAGAGAGACCAAAGGCCAGTTAAGTGCTAACCAGTTTTCTGACTTCAAGTGCAATTCCAATCTTTCTGCCTCTTGCTGTTTCAATTTTCCACTCCTCTCCCACTTCAGTCTTTAGACTTTGACCTTGTTCGTGTGAAGTTCAGCACAAAGTTGCAGAATCTTTTTATCAAGCATTTCAATTGAATTCTTCAGACCTCAACTACAAACCCAGTTTTCTCTGAGGCAGAAAGTATGGAGCTTGTACAGGTTTGTATTTCTGGCTTGGGTGTAAAACAGCACGTTGGTATTTGAAATAGAGAGCCCTGCTGGAATATTGGGCTGCAGTGTTAATCAACTTATCTTTTATACCAGAGGCTGGACTTTCCATTGCGCAGGAGGACAGGTTCACAGGTTCTGGTCACCCTATTACAGGAAAGATTTGGAAGTTTTGGAAAAGGTGCAGAGGAGATTTACCAGTATGTTGCCTGGTCTGGAGCAAAGCTCTTCTGAGGAAAGATTGAAAGACTTTGGTCTATTCTCATTGGAGAGAAGAAAGCTAAGAGGGGATTTGATGGAGACATACAAGATGATCAGAGGATTAGATAGAGTCAACAGTGAAAATCTTTTTCCTATGATGATGACATCAGCTTGTACCAGGGGTCATGGCTACAAATTGAGAGGTGATAGATTTAAGACAGATGTCAGAGGCAGGTTCTTTACTCAGAGAGTGGCAAGGTCGTGGAATGCCCTGCCTGCCAATGTAGTTAACTCAGCCACATTAGGGGCATTTAAACAATCCTTGGATACGCACATGAATGATGATGGGATAGTGTAGGGGGGATGGGCTTAGATTAGTTCACATGTCGGCGCAACATCGAGGGCTGAAGGGCCTGTTCTGTGCTGTATTGTTCTGGTTTTTTTGGTTAGATTACTTACAGTGTGGAAACAGGCCCTTCGGCCCAAGTCCACACCGACCCGCCGAAGCGTATATCACCCAGACTCCTACATTTACCCCTTCACCTAATACTACAGGCCAATTCACCTAATCTGCACATTTTTGAACTGTGGGAGGAAACCAGAGCACCCGGAGGAAACCCACGCAGACACGGGGAGAATGTGCAAACTCCACACAGAGAGTCGCCTGAGGCGGGAACTGAACCCAGCTCTCTGGCGCTGTGAGGCAGCAGTGATAACCACTGTGCCACTGTGCCGCCCACTAAAGATTTACAAAGGTGTTTCCGGGTTTGAGCTTGAATAGATTTTTTAGATTAGATTACCTTCAGCCCAACAAGTCCACACCAACCCTCCAAAGAGAAACCCCTCCTTCCTATATTTATCCCTGACTAATCCACCTAACACTACAGGCAACTCAGCATGGCCAATTCATCTAATCTGCACATTTTTGGACTGTGGGAGGAAACCAGAACAAACCCACGCAGACACGGGCGAATTGCAATCTCCACACAGACTGTTGCCTAAGGCGGGAATTGAACCTGGGTCCCTGGCGCTGTGCGGCAGCCGTACTACCCAATGAGCCACCGTGCCACCCCTGTTCTATGTTCAAATAAGTCCCAACACTTGCTTAAACAATGAGTTATAATTTAATACTGTTTAGAAATACCCACCAGGACTTACTCACCAATCAGCTGCTCCTGTTGGTCCAATGTCACTTTCTGAACTTGCAAGTCTTGTCTACTCCTGCCCCCACTGGACCCCCAGCTTCATTCAACTCTCATCCCGCTGCTGCTGCTGCTGCTGCTGCTGCTCTGAGTGTGTTCAATCCAGGCCCGTTCCTTAGTATTGATCTGGAAACTCCTGCTGGTGTTATCCCCTGCTTCACTTTGCTCTGCTCCCACTACTGCCACTGCTCAGAGTGTGCTTTGTTCCTGAGTGCTTTCTCTATCCTCATCACATGCCTGGTCACTTCTCTGTGACTCGATGACTCTAAGACCATGCTGCCTGCATTTCTGTATTTTATGTGACTTGTTGAAGTTGTCACTTTCTTAAATGGATCCACTTGCAACCACTGGCTTCCTGCTCTGTTCACAATAGTTGCACCCTGATCTGCCCTGGCCCGTCCATTATTTCTCTAAAGGCATGTGTGTTGCACTCCTCCCTTTTCCCTCCGTTTGAAAATTCTGAAGCAGCAGGACTCAGTGACAGTCTTTTGATATGGCATTTTGTATAGTTACAGCATGACATTACGGCTCTGGAATTCAATCCCTCTACCAATGAAACTTAGCACACCATATACCTTCTTAACAGCACTATCAACCTGGGTGGCAACTTTCAGGGGTCTATGTACATGGAGTCCAAGATCCCTCTTCACATCCACACTACCAAGAATCTAAGAATTGATCCAGTATTCTGCCTTCCTGTTATTCTTCCCAAAATGAATCACCTCACATTTATCTGCATTGAATTCCATTTACCACCTCGCTCAGTCCAATTCTACAGTTTATTCAAGTGCCCCTGCAACCTGCAACATTCTTCCACACTGTCCACTACTCCACCAACTTTAGTGCCATCTGCAAACTTACTAATCCATCCACCTATACCTGCATCCAAGTCATTTATAAACATGATAAACAGCAGTGGTCCCAAAACAGATCCTTGTGGCACACCACTGACATCTGGACTCCAGAATGAATATTTTCCATCAACCACCGCTCGCTGCCTTCTTATAGAAAGCCATGTGGAACCTTATCAAAGGTTTTGCTGATGTCCATGTACACCACATCAACTACCCTACCCTCATCCACATGCTTGGTCACCTTCTCAAACACTCAATGAGGTTTGTGAGACATGACCTGCCCTTGATGAAACCATATTGATTATCTGCAATCAAATTGTTACTTGCTTGATGATTATAAATCCTCTATCTTATAATCCTTTCCAAAACTTGTCCTACAACAGACATAAGGCTCACTGGTCTATAATAACCTGGGTCATCTCTACTGCCCTTCTTGAACAAGGGCATAATATTTGCAATCCTCCAGTCCTCTGGTGCTAAACCTGTAGACAATGATGACACAAAGATCAAGGCCAAAGGCTCCAACACCTCCTCCCTAGCTTCCCAGAGAATCATTGGATAAATCCCATCCAGCCCAGGTGACTTGTCTACTTTCACTCCTCCTAGAATGGGTAACACTTCCTCCTTACTAGCCTCAATCCTTTCTAGTCTAATATCCCATATCTCATACTTCTCCTCTGCAATATTCTCCTTTTCCTGAATGAAAACAGATGAGAAATATTCATTTAGCACCTCTTCGATCTCCACAGGGTCCACACACAACTTCCCAATTCTGTCTTTGATTGGCCCTATTCCTACCCTGGTCATCCTTTTATTCCTCACATACCTACAGAAAGCTTTAGGGTTCTCCTTTATTCTACCTGCTAAAGACTGCTCATGTCCTCTCTTTGCTCTTCTTAACTCTCTTTAAATTCTTCCTAACTAATCTGTAACTCCCCATCATCTCATCTGAACCATCTTGTCTCATCATCACATAAGCCTCCTTCTTCAGCTTAACAAGAGATGTGATTTCTTTATTATACCACAGTTCCCTTACCTTATCACTTCCTCCCTGTCTGACAGGGACATAACTACTAAGTACATGCAATATCTGTTCCTTAGACCAGCTTCACATTTTGATTGTCCCCATCTCCTGCATTTTGCTACCCCAATCTATGCATCCTAAGTCTTGCCTAATCGCATGATAATTGCTCTTCCCCCATCTATAACACTTGCCCTGTGGCAGGTATCTATCCCTTTCTATCGCTAAATTAAATATAACCAAATTATGGTCACTCTCTCCAAAGTGCTCACCTACCACTAAATCAAATGCATGGCCTGATTTATTACCAAGCACCAGATCCAGGGTGGCCTCCCCTCTTGTCGACCCTTCGACATGCTGTGTCAGGAAACTGTCCTGCACACATTAGACAAAAACTGATCCATCCAACATACTGGAGTTATAGCATTTCCAGGTAATGTTGAGGAAGTTAAAGTCCCTCATAATGATCACTCAGTTCCTTTCACTCCTACTCAGAATTGTTTTGCTGATTCTCTCCTCCACATCCATAGAACTCTGCGGAGGCCTGTAAAAACTCCCAGCAGTGTAACTTCTCCTCTCCTGTTTTTAATCTCAGCCCATACCACCTCAGTATATGAGTTCTTGTAAAAAGTTCTTTCAGTTCTATCCATGTCTTCAAAATGGCCACAACATCGAAGTCCCAAGCTCACTTACCTTATTTCGGATACTTCTGGCATTGGAGTAGACATACTTCAAACCAGCTTGCTGTCTGCCAGCACACTCCTGTGACTGTGACATCCTGTCCCTGTCCTCCCTACTCTCATCCCCCTGTGCACTGGAACTATACCTCAGGCCCCCATCCCCCTGCTGAGCTAGTTTGAACCCACCTGAATGGCACCAGCAAAGTTCTCGCCCAGGATATTAGTACTCCTCTGGTTCAAGTGACGACCGTCCTGTTTGTAGAGGTCCCACCTTCTCCAGAATGAGCCCCAATTATCCATGTCCCTGAACCCTCCCTCCTGCATCATCCCTGCAGCCACATGATCAGTTGATATCTCTCACTGTTCCTTCTCTCGCTATCATGTGGCACGTTTAACAAACCAGAGATAACAGCCCTTTTGTTATCACTCTCAGCTTCCACCCTAGCTCTCTAAATCCTACCTTATATCTCTATCCCTCTTTCTATCTATGTTGTCAGTACCTACATAGACCATGACTTGGGGCTGGTCACCCTCTCCTTACAGGATCCTAAAGACATAATCCAAGACAACACGGACCCTGGCACCGTGGGACACATCAGGTGAACTTCTCTTCTTTTTTACTTTCTGGTAAGGGGACTAGCAGGGATGGCAGTGCAGGGAGAGGAATGTTCCTCTCTCATGATGTTTAAGGTGAAGGACACCGCCCATCCAAGTACATATGCAAGAAGTGCACCCAACTCTTGTTTCTCCAAGACTGCGTTAGAGCAACACACCAACCATGAGTCTCTTTCATTCCCAACAAGCCTTCTATCTGACCCTCTAACTAGTGAGTCCCCAGTGACTAACACTCTCCTCCTTCCCTTCTGTGCAACAGGGACAGACTCTATGCCAGAGACCTGCACCCCAATGCATGCCCCTGGTAAGTCATCCCCCCTCAACAGTATCCAAAACGGTATACTTGTTTTTCAGGAGAACTACCACAGGGGATCCCTGCACTGACTGTTTCTTCCACCTTCGAACAGTTACCCAGTTTTCTTCATGCCTAGGAGTAACTACTTCTCTGTAGCTCCCGTGGGCGGCACAGTGGCACAGTGGTTAGCACTGCTGCCTCACAGTGTCAGAGACCGGGTTCAATTCCCGCCTCAGGTGACTGACTGTGTGGAGTTTGCACATTCTCCCCGTGTCTGCATGGGTTTCCTCCAGGTGCTCCAGTTTCCTCCCACAGTCCAAAGATGTGCGGGTCAGGTGAATTGGCCATGCTAAAATTGCTCATAGTGTTATGTAGGGGTATGGGTGGGCTTCGGCAGGTCGGTGTGGACTTGTTGGGCCGAAGGGCCTGTTTCCACACGGTAAGTAATCTAATCTAATCTAAACTCTTATCTATCACAGACTCTGCCTCCCAAATGATCTGTTGTTCATCCAACTCCCACTCTAGTTTAAGGTTAGAGGAGATGGATGGGTGGGAGGCCCTACAAGGGTAGGGTCTCGGGTTTAGAAAAACACTCACTTATATCGCTGGAGGAAATAAAAAAAAGCCCCTTCTTTCCCAGAAACCTCTGCTCTCCAATGTCAGAAATAAAGACGCAAATCAGTGACTCACCGTTCCTGACAGGCCCCTGGTCCAAGCTCCCACCCTTCGAGCTGCTGCTGTTGCTAAAAAATCAGAAATGGAGGACTCCTGCACTCAAGGTAAGTTTTTAAAGACTCAAATCAGTGAATCACTGCTCCTGACCAAATTTGGTTGATTTATGTTTAGAAAAGGTCTTCTAAAGCTTTTAAACTTAAAAGAGTTTAATCATGGTAGGAGAGCTCCAAGCCGTGGTTTCTCCTCTTGCTCCATGTGGGATGCCAGGCACATTTCCAGTGCCCAGGGCCAGCATGTGTCAGGAAGTGTGTCCAGCTACAGTTCCAGTAAGCACGGGTTTCAGAATTAGAACAGCAGCTAGGAACACAGTGGAGCGTCCATGAGCCTGAGAGCATTGAGGACACCACATTTAGAGAGGTGGTTGTGCTGCAGATGAAGGGACCTAAAAATGGAAGGTTAATGGGTGACCACCAGGCAATCCAAGAGAAACAGGAAGGTAGCTCAGGAGGCCCCTAGGGATTGCTTGCAAAGTGGTATTCTATCTTGGAGGCTGATGAGGGTGCTCATTCCCCCAGGGAATGCAGATAAAGCCAATTTTCTGGCACCACCAACAGCTTGTCTGTACAGGAGGAGAAGAATAGAGAAAGGGCAGTAGTAGTAGGGGATTCTATAGTCAGGGGAATAGATAAATACTACTGTGGCTGACAACATGATTCCAGGATGGTGTGTTGTCTTGCTGGTGCTAAGGTCTGGGATGTTATTGAATGGCAACAGGATATCCTGAAGGGGGAGAAAGATAAGGCAGAGGTCATAGTACATGTTGGTAACAATGATACAGGTAGAAAGGAGGATGATGTCTTGCATCAAGAATTCAGGGAGCTAGGCAGTAGACTAAAAAGCTGCACATCTCAGGTCCTGATCTCTGGATTGCTCCCAGTGCCACGTTCGAGTGAGTACAGAAAGAGGAGAATAATGCAGATGACTGTGGGGCTTTACAGTTGGTGCAGATGTGAAAGCTTCAGATTCCTGGAACACTGAGACCATTTCTGGGGAAGGTGGGACCTGTACAAGTGGGTTGATCTACATCTGAACAAGAATAGGACTAACATTCTTGCAGGGTGCTTTGTGAGTGCTATTGGGAGGAGTTTAAGCTAATTCAGCAAGGAGAGGAGACACAGACTGTTCACAGAATAAGGACACAGAATCATATAGGAAAACAATCAAATCACAGGGAGTGCAGCTGCATTAATTTTCAGTGCCACAAGGCAAGGCTGGATGGTCTTTACTTTAATGCAAGGAGTGTCACAGGTAAAACAAATGAGTTAAGGGTGATGGTTGCCGCATGGAAATATGATTTGGTAGCCATCACAGAGTTGTGGTTGGGGGAGGGAGAGGATTGGCAACATTCTGGGATATAGAATCTTTGGGAGGGGGGATTTAGAAAGGGGCAGCCACATTGTTAGGTGTTTATTATAGACCTCAGAAAGTAGGCAAGAAATTGAGGAGCAAATTTGTGCACAATTCGTGGAGGTATGTAAAAATAATAGCATAAGTGTAATTATAGCAGGTGATTTACATTTCCCCAACATTAACTGGGATAAACACAGGGTTAAGGGCTTGGATGGAGTAGATTACTTGAATGTGTACAGAACCTTTTAGGCCAATAACTATAGGGTCCAATAAGGGAGCTGTACTGGATCTAGTTCTGGGGAATGAAGGTGTTTGAGGTGGTGGTGCAGGAACATTTTACTGATAGTAATCACAACATAGTACAGTTTAAGTTTATTATGGACAAAGAACTAAAGAAGTTCCAAAAAATGTTTGGTGTTGGGAGACTCAAAATTGGCTCAATTATAGAAGACAGATGGTGATGACAGAAGGCTGCTTTAATGACTGGAAGCAAGTGTCCAGTGGCATAAAAGTTGTTTACTGTTGCCTACAGAGCCACAGTACCCATGGAAATAGACAGTTGTGGCATAATGTAAGAAATAAATGAAGATATATAATCCAAGTTAATCTATTTATTTATAGAGTCATAGAGATGTACAGCATGGTCCAACCCATCCATGCCGACCAGATATCCCAATCCAATCTAGTCCCACCTGACAGCATCGAGTCCATATCCCTCCAAACCCTTCCTATTCATATACCCATCCAAATGCCTCTTTAATGTTGCAATTGTACCAGCCTCCACCACTTCCTCTGGCAGCTCATTCCATACATATACCACCCTCTGTGTGAAAAGGTTGCCCCTTAGGTCTCTTTTATATTTTTCCCCTCTCTCCCTTAACCTATGCCCTCTAGTTCTGGACTCCCCGACCCCAAGGAAAAGACTTTGCCTATTTACCCAATCCATGCCCCTCATAATTTTGTAAACCTCTATAAGGTCACCCCTCAGCCTCCGACACTGCAAGGAAAACAGCCCCAGCCTGTTCAGTGTCTCTCTACAGCTCAAATCCTCCAACCCTGGCAACATCCTCATAAATCTTTTCTGAACACTTTCCAGTTTCACACATCTTTCCGATAGGAAGGAGACCAGAATTGCACACAATATTCCAACAATGGCCTAACCAATGTCCTGTGCAGCCATAACATGACCTCCCAACTCCTGTACTCAATACTCTGACCAATAAAGGAAAGCATACCAAACGACATCTTCACTATCGTAGCTACCTGCGACTCCACTTTCAAGGAGCTATGAACCTGCTCTCCAAGGTTTCTTTGTTCAGCAACCCTCCCTAGGACCTTACCATTAAGTGTATAAGTCCTGCTACGATTTGCTTTTCCAAAATGCAGCACCTCGCATTTATCTGAATTAAACTCCATCTGCCATTTCTCAGCCCATTGGCCCATCTGGTCAAGATCCTGTTGTAATCTGAGGTAACCCTCTTCACTGACCACTACATCTCCAATTTTGGTGTCATTTGCAAACTTACTAACTGTACTTCTTGTGCTCGCATCCAAATCATTTATGTAAATGACAAAAAGGAGAGGACCCAGCACCAATCCTTGTGGCACTCCACTGGTCACAGGCCTCCAGTCTGAAAAACAACCCTCCACCACCACCCTCTGTCTTCTACTTTGAGCCAGTTCTGTATCCAAATGGCTAGTTCTCCCTGTATTCCGTGAGATCTAACCTTGCTAATCAGTCTCCCATGGGGAACCTTGTCAAACGTCTTATTGTCATCCATATAGATCACATCTACTGCTCTGCCCTCATCAATTCTCTTTGTTACTTCTTTTAAAAAACTCAGTCAAGTGTGTGAGACATGATTTCCCATGCACAAAGCCATGTTGACTATCCCGAATCAGTCCTTTCCTTTACAAATACATGTACATCCTGGCCCTCAGGATTCCCTCCAACAACTTGCCCAACAACAATTATTTCCTGAAGTTCCACAACATTGCTTAACAATGAGTGTACAATCAGTACAGATTCATTTCCAAGAAAGGAAAACATTGATTAACAGCCTCTGAATAAAAAAGAATGAGATAGAAGGAAACAGAAATTTTAGAAAACAATATAAATTAGCAGATATCTAATGAGAATGTGGTAATGCTTCTGCCTGAGCTATTGATCCTTGATATTAATAAAGTCTGCACAGAAAATAATCAATCACCAGACAAAGCATGTTACAGAAGTCATAAATAAGGTTTAAAAGCATAAATTCCTGGTCTGTGCTAAATAAGTTGACTTCAATTGGGTGAACCGTCAGGCACTGGATGAAAATTACTCTCTAGGCTCATCCATGCCAGATAATCAAACTGTCACTACCACTTCTCTGTTTTTCCACTATTCCCTCTCGAAATAGTGAGGATACATTTACCACCTTCCAGACTGTGGGCACCTTTCCAGAATGGTGTTATTCGGAAAATAACTACTAACACATCTACTATCTCTCAAGCAACATACTTCAACATTCAACACACTGGGATGGAATTAATCTGGCCTAGGAGATTTAGTCTTCAGTCCAAATAATGTTTCAAGTTCTATCTCTTCAATACTAATTGCTAAATATTTAACATGGACTTCCTTGGTCTATTTGACTTAATCCTCACAACAGTAAAATCTTATAGAAGCCTGAACAAACATCAGCTGGGGTGGGATTTATGTCAGAATTGCACTTGAAATCCAACGAAGTTGACCTCAGCATCAGGAGCAATTCACTGCATCTTTTATGCATCTATTGGGCATTGAGGTGGATTTCTGGCGAGGCAGGGGCCAGTTAACAATTAAATGGGATTATTGCTTGTTAAACACCCTATTAACAGCATAACTCACTTCATTAATATTCAACTCCCATCTTCAATAACACTCCGAACAAACATAATGTGAAGAATTCTCAACATGGAAATCAGGGTGGGCAATTTTAGCTGTCCATTGGCTTCAAACAGCTTACACGTTGCTCAGCGCAGCATCGCAGGACACGATACATGGGCAACAGCCACATGCACCCCTCATTAAGGGCAACCTCCGATACTAGTCCAGGGGCTTGGCCTTGACCAGGGTGTTCTGGTACAGGGGTCTGTGACCGATACATGCGTTGGTCATCTTGCCTCCACCTGCTCTAGTGGGCTTTTAATATAGACACATATATACATCCTGGTTGGACATAGAGTTAGTCATCACGCTGGTACACTTACAATCAAGGCTATGCTGAGAGTCAAGCCAAACAGATATAGCTAGGCCTTGCAGTGCAGCTAGCACTGAGCCAACAGTCATACAATTCAGGCCCAAGTTACTGCAATTACCAACATTCTGGAATTTGTAATTCAGATTTTGTGATACTTCTTACTCAAAATTCATTTCGATAATCTCTGCCTAATGCTGACTGAAAGGAATCTTTCAGTTTCATAATAAATAATTGTTACTGTTGGGAAAAACATGCATTTTTGCTTTGGTAGTTATAAAAAAAGTGTTAAAATTCCAGCAGCTTATTTACTTAATCCTATTTAATGCTATTAACATTCTTTTTCACAAGAACGTATATCAACTCTTCATATGTGACTGGATACAGGTGCTGTATGGTATAAGTGGAGAGATTTGCCAGAAAGTGGGAGCAAGTGGTTAGAAACTGAATTAGGCCTTTTTCAGTGTTTCAGTTTCAGTCAGCACCTGGAAAGTTGTCAAGCATTTAGTGTTTTCTGTGAAACTGTGCTGGCATCAATTCCTTCAATGTCACTGCTCAAAATACTCCATTAAATCATTAGGAAACACATGTCTGTAATATTGGGCAATTCTCTCATGAAAATCCAAGGCAAACAAGAGTTCTTTTCACACCTTAGCAAGACTAGTCATCACATCTTTGCACACCTCTTTTGTGATTCACTGTGATTGGCTGGTTGAAGGCTGATTGAAGGTTGAAGACCGCAATTTCCTCCCAGATGTGATCAACGATGCTCTCCACCGCATCTCCTCCACTTCCCGCTCCTCCGCCCTTGAGCCCCGTCTCTCCAATTGCCAGAAGGACAGAACCCCACTGGTCCTCACCTACCACCCTACCAACCTTCAAATGCATCGTATCATCCGTCGTCATTTCTGCCACCTCCAAACGGACCCCACCACCAGGGATATATTTCCCTCCCCTCCCCTATTAGCATTCCGAAAAGACCACTCCCTCCGTGACTACCTCGTCAGGTCCACACCCTCCACCAACCCAACCTCCACTCCCGGCACCTTCCCCTGCAACTGCAAGAAATGCAAAACTTGCGCCCACACCTCACCCCTTACCCCTTACTTCCCTCCAAGGCCCCAAGGGATCCTTCCATATCCATCACAAATTCACCTGCACCTCCACACACATCATTTACTTCATCCGCTGCATCCGATGTGGCCTCCTCTATATTGGGGAGACAGGCCACCTACTTGCGGAATGTTTCAGAGAACACCTCTGGGACACCCGGACCAACCAACCCAACCACCCCGTGACTCAACACTTCAACTCTCCCTCCCACTCCACCAAGGACATGCAGGTCCTTGGACTCCTCCATCGCTAGACCATAGCAACACGACGGCTGGAGGAAGAGCACCTCATCTTCCGCCTAGGAACCCTCCAACCACAAGGGATGAACTCAGATTTCTCCAGTTTCCTCATTTCCCCTCCCCCCACCTTGTCTCAGTCCCAACCCTCGAACTCAGCACCGCCCTCCTAACCTGCAATCTTCTTCCTGACCTCTCCGCCCCCACCCCCACTCCGGTCTATCACCCTCACCTTAACCTCCTTCCACCTATCACATTTCCAACACTTCTTCCCTAAGTCCCTCCTCCCTACCGTTTATCTTAGCCTGCTTGGCACACTTTCCTCATTCCTGAAGAAGGGCCCATGCCCGAAACGTCAATTCTCCTGCTCCTTGGATGCTGCACTTTTCCAGCAACACATTTTCAGCTCTGATCTCCAGCATCTGCAGTCCTCACTTTCTCCTCCAATATGTTGAAGGTGTTAGCCCCCTGTGTTCTCTGTCTATGACCTGATAAACACCTTCAACATATTGTCTAGCTATCACCATTGTTAACAGCTAACCCGAGAATGCAACTTTTTAAAAAAGGTTTTATGATTTACACGTGAAAGAACTGAAACTATCACCTGTATTCTAACAGATGAAAGGCTTAACAGCCAATCAATTTTTCAATGTATAATTTCAGTTACATCACACTGCAAATTCTTGCTGTAAATTCTGTTAAGATCGAGCCCTCCACAATCACCTGATGAAGGAGCATCGCTCCGAAAGCTAGTGTGCTTCCAATTAAACCTGTTGGTCTATAACCTGGTGTTGTGTGGTTTTTAACTTAAATTATGAAGTTTTTGAATTTACCTGTTCTTAACCACATCCCATCTTACACCACTGTCTAAATTAGTGCTAACCTTCCCCAACATCTCAGTATAACTCAATATCTTACCATTAGTTACAAATCACACAACACCAGGTTATAGTCCAACAGGTTTATATGGAAGCACACTAGCTTTCGGAGCGACGCTCCTTCATCAGGTGGTTGTGGAGAACTCAATTGTAAGACACAGAATTTATAACAGAAGTTTACAGTGTGATGTAACTGAAATTATACATTGAAAAATACCTTGATTGTTTGTTAAGTCTCTCATCTGTTAGAATGACCATGATAGTTTCACTCCTTTCATATGCAAATAACAAAGCTTTTTTAAAAAGTTACATTCTCAGGTTAACTGTAACAATTGGTGTCAACGTAGATAAGATGTTGAGGTATTGAAGGTGTTAGCCCCCTTAAGTTCCCTGTTTGTGTCATAGTGTTCAGACTGATTCTAATCTAAAATGTGAGTTAACAGTGTCTTACATGGATTCATGCAGTTTTTGCGTAAAGTACAATGTAACTCTGCAAGTACAAATTCACCCCACAAGCATATATGTGTATGTGTGAAAGTGGGTTTTTGTGTGTGTGTGTGTGTGTGGGGTGGGAGTTTGTGAGTGTCTGTGAGAGAGAGTGTATATATGTATGTGTGGGTGTAAAGTGGTCAAAGCCTGTGAGAGGGTGCATGTGTGAGTGTGGGAGTGTGTGTGTCTGTAGGAATGTGCGTGTGTGCGTGTGTGTCTCTGGGGTGGGGGTTGTGAGTGTCTGTAAGACTCTGTTAACTCACATTTTAGGTTAGAATCTGCCTATGCTTAAATCTATTCAAAATGCTGCCAGATTGTGGCAACCATGGAAAAGATTTTCACTGTATTGTATTTTTTTCACTCTATAACATGTGACAACAAAATCATTTAATCATTCAGTGTCTCAGTGGTTAGCACTGCTGCCCCACAGCACCAGGATCCCAGGTTGGATTCCAGCCCCGGTAAACTGTCTGTGTGGAGTTTGCACATTCTCCCCATGTCTATGTGGGTTTCCTCTGGGTGCTCCAGTTTCCTCCCAAAGTCCAAAGATGTGCAGGTTAGGTGAATTGGTCATGCTAAATTGCCCATAGTGTTGGGTGCACTAGTCAGAGGGAAATGGGTCTGAGTGGGTTACTCTTCGGAGGATCGGTGTGGACTGGTTGGGCTGAAAGGCCTATTTCTACACTGTAGGGAATCTAATCTAAACATTATGGCACAGACAGGGAACACAGGGGCTAACGCCTTCAGTATCTCAACATCTTATCTACGTTGACACCAATTGTTACAGTTAACCTGAGAATGTAACTTTTTAAAAAGGTTTTGTTATTTGCATATGAAAGGAGTGAAACTATCATGGTCATTCTAACAGATGAGAGACTTAACAAACAATCAAGGTATTTTTCAATGTATAATTTCAGTTACATCACACTGTAAACTTTTGTTATAAATTCTGTGTCTTACAATTGTGCCGTCCACAACCACCTGATGAAGAGCGGCACTTCGAAAGCTAGTGTGCTTCCAATTAAACCTGTTGGACTATAACCTGGCGTTGTGTGATTTTTAACTTTGTACACCACAGTCCAACACCGGCATCTCCAAATCATGACTACTATCCTGATGCTAGGTTCTGAACTGAAACTTTATCCCCCAGACTCCTCTGATGCTTCTTGACCTGCTGTGCTTTTTCCAGTTCCACACTTTATCAACTCTCCAAACTCATCAATGCACTGGGATCTCATCATCAGGAGGCAATGGAGTAATGGAGTCATCAGCCATGGTTGCAAAGGTTAGCCCTTGGCCCCAGAGCTGTTCTTGTAAAACATCCAATCTTAAAACACTGAAGGAACATCAGAGTCCTTAAGGATATAAGCATCAGTTTCCGGGTAGCTGATGCAGACTTCTAAGATGTGGCACCAATGATCACAGATGACTGGTACACTGATGGAATGGAATCCTTTCTATTGACTAACATTGTGTTATGATACTGTGCCTTCAGTGCAATGGTGTACAATCTACAGAATCCTGCACCTAGGGAAAGCCAGCTGTGTTATCAAAACTTATTGTCCAGACTACAGTGCTGATTTACATCATGAGCCAAAAAGATGAAGTGATGTTTTTGTACCTTCACTAACCTTGGCTCTCTGCACCCTAGGTAGCCTCCTCTAATCTCCAGGACTGAGCTCTCCCACTTCCCTATCACAGCAGTGTTGCTGAAAAGTCTGCTTGACTTTCATTCTACTGATCTCCAGGACTGACCATGGCCCACCCTGTGGGACCAATTTAGACAGACAACCTCAACTGATGACTGACCAGACCCCTATCTGATATCTGTGCAGCTCCTCAACTGATATAACACAAATCCCAGAATACTAGTACGGGACCTGTGAAACTGACCATGGTCCACTCCACAGATTGCAATGAAACAAATTCTTGACATTGTACACACCAACTGAATGACTGACCTTATCCAAATCCCTGGGCAGTGATCACACAATACTCTTGACTCAATTAGTGAGATTCCCTGATGACGGCACCTCCCTTAGGCTTGACAGAGGACTACTCCCTTTGACTTTAAGATATAGCTATTTGTGTGAAACACATGCAGTGTGTTTGACAGGCAGATTTCTGGCATGTGTTTCATGGATCTGATTGATATAGTATACAAATTGGAAGACAGTGAGATCTGCAGATATTGGAGATCAGAGTTGAGAGGGTGTTGCTGGAAAAGCACAGCAGGTCAGGCAGCTTCTGTGGAGCAGGAAAATCGACGTTTCGGGCTGGAGCCCTTCATCAGGAATGAAGCTGGGAGCCTCAGGGCATGGAGAGATAAATGGGAGGGGGAGGTGGTACTGGGGAGAAAGTAGCTGAGAGTGCGAAAGGTGGATGGGGGAAGGGATAAAGGTGATAGGTTGGAAAGGAGGTTTGAGCGGATAGGTGAGAAGGTGTCCAGACTCCCCAGTGTAGAGGAGACCACGTCGGGAGCAACGGCTACAATAAATGACATTTGTGGAAGTGCGGTGAAACTTTGATGGATATGGAAGGCTCCGTTGGGGCCTTGGATAGAGGTAAGGGGGAGGTGTGGGCACAGGTATTGCAATTCCTGCGGTGGCATGAGAGGTGCCAGGAGGGGAGGGTGGTTTGTTAGGGGGCATGGACCTGACCAGGTAGTCGCACCTACACTTCCACCCATGTCATTTATTGTATCCATTACTCCTGTGGTCTCTCCTACATTGGGGAGACGGGACGCCTTCTCGCAGAGATCTTTAGAGAACATCTCCTGGACACCTGCACCAATCAACCCCACCACCCTGTGGCTGAACATTTCAACTCCCCCTCCCACTCTGCTGACATCTTGCAGGTCCTGGGCCTCCTCCATTGCCACTCCCTCACCACCCAACGCCTGGAGAAAGAATGCCTCTTCTTCCGCCTCAGGACGGTTCAACCCCAGGGCATCAATGTGGACTTCACCAGTTTCCTCACTTCTCCTCCCCCCACCTTACCCCAGTTCCAAATTTCCAACTCAGAACTGTCCTCATGACCTGTCCTACCTGCCTGTCACCATTCTGCCCTATCCGCTCCGCCCTCCTCTCTGACCGATCACCTTTACCCATACCTCCATCCACTTATTGCATTCTCAGCTACCTTACCCCAGCCCCACCCCCCTCCCATTTATCTCTCCATCCTGATGAAGGGATCTGGCCTGAAACATTGATTTTCCTGCTCCTCAGATGCTGCCTGACCTGCTGTGCTTTTCCAGCAACACACTCTCATAGCATACAAATTGGCAAGAATAACCAATAGACAGGTGGATTGGGAATAATTTACAAGTAAGCAAGGGATTAATAAGGGGAAAACAGAGTATCAGAGTAAGCTTGCAGGGAAACTAAGAACTGACTGTAGCAGTTTCCATAACTATCCAAGGAGAAAAGGATTGGTGAAAATGTGGGTCTCTTGCAGTCAGAATCGGGAACGTTATAATGGGAAACTCAGAAAAAGCTGACAGACTAAAGTTATACTTTGCTTCAGTCTTCTCAAAGGTAACAGAAATGATCGGACACACAGGGTTTAGTAAAAAGGGGAAACTGCAGCAAATCTGTTTCAGCATAGAAATGGTGTTGAAGAAATTGATAGGATTGAAAGCTAATAAATTCCATGGGCTTGACAATCTACATCCCAGAATACTTAAGGAAATGCCCTAGATATAATGGATGCATGGTGGTCATCTTTCAACATTCTTTATACTCTGGAAAAGTTCCCACAGTTTGGAGGTAGGTAATGCAACACTGCTACTTAAAAAGGGAGGAAGTGAGAAAATAGGGAATTATAGTCCAGTGAGCCTGATGTTGGGAGTGGGAAAGATGCTAGAGTCCTCTATCAAGGATTTCATGGCAATGCATTTCAAAAAATCATACTGGAATCAGACACAGCCAGCACAGATTGACAAAAGAAGAATCATACTTCTCAAATCTACTGGAATTCTTTGAGGAACTAACTAGTAGAATTTATTGGGGGGAGCTAGTAGATGTGTTTCATTTGATCTTTCAGAAGACTTTTGACAGAGTTCCAGATCAAAGATTCATGGGATTGTTATAGTGTATTAAAATAGATAGAAATTTGGTTAGCAGTTAGGAAGCAAAGAGTTGAAATCAATGGTCTTTTTCCAAATAGTACGCAGTGACTAGTGGAGTACTTAGGCATCTGTTTGAGGGCTCCAGTCATTCGCAACATATGTTAATGATTAGATGAGAAAACTAAAAGTAATATTGCAAAATTTGCAGATGACCCAAAGCTGGGTGCAAGGGTGAGATGTGAGAAAGATTCAGAGATGTTGCAGTATGATTCGGACAGACTGAGTGGGTGAACAAGTGCACGACAGATACAGTATTATATGGATAAATGTGAGATTGCCCACTTCGGTCACAAAAATAGTAAGGCAGATTATTACTTGAATGGCTGTAAATATAGAAATGGGCATGTTCAACAGGAACTGGGTGTCCTTGTGCACCAGTCAGTGAAAGTAAGTGGCAGGTGCAGCAGGCAGTAAAGGAGGTCTTCATAGCAAGAGGATTTGAGTAGACGAACAAGAATGTCTTGCTGCAGATATATAAGACATTGGTGACACTCGACCTGGAACTTTGTGTTCAGGAGTAATCCAGGAAATTACATGCCAATGAGCCTTATATCAGTGGTTGGGAAATGATTGAGTAAATCCTTTGGGATAGGATTTATTTACATTTGGAGAAGAATAGACTTAATAGGAATAGTCAGCATGGCTTCATAAAGGGAAGGTCTTGTCTCACAAACCTGATTGAGTTTTTTGAGGAAGTGACAAAGATGATTGATGACAGTAGTGCTGTGGACATCATCTATATGGACCCTAGTAAAGCATTTGACATGGTAGGCTGGTTCAGATGATTAAGTCACATGCAATCCATGATGAGTAGGCAGGTTAGGTACAAAATTGACTTGATCATGGAAGACAGAGAGTCCATGACCTGTGGTGTTCCACAATGTTCAGTGCTGGGACTTCTGTTGTTTATAAAATATACAGCAAACTTTGTTTTAACTGGCACCTTATGAACCGGCATCTCATAAATTGGCAAAAATTATATTCAGTAATTCAAATACTGGAAGTTGACTGTATTGTTGCAATCTCTGTGATATCTGAGTAGTTGGTTGAGACTGAGTGAGAAGGGTCTCTGCTGCTAAATTTTATTTAAGCATTTTGAGCTGTAAATAAAGTATAACCAGGATATGTCTATCCCCTGCATTACATTTCTATTACTTAGTGTGTGTTTTTATAAAGAAATGTAGACTTCTAGATCAACCAGAATATTTGATCAACTTGCACACACTATTAGAAGCTAAACAACTTGTGAGGCATTAGGTTTTTTTAAAATTTAGAACAATAGTAGCAGCTTGAGTGGGTGTGGTCAAGTTCTCACAGATCCAGAATATTTTGTTAGCTTTCAGCAGTTGTTGCTGGGGTCTCAGCAGAGTTAGAAGGTGGTGAATCTCAACTGGCTGCTATACTCTCTTTCTTTCTCTTTCTCTCTCTGTCTCTGTCTCTGTCCCTCTCTCTCTCTCCCTCTCTCTCTCTCGAGAGAGCTGCTGCATTTATCCCTTTCTTACTACTAGGATTGCACATGAAACAATCTGCTTTTCTGATTTTGCCTTTTTGCCAAGGTGTGCTTATGGCATTTTATTATATTGAATCAAAATACTATTTAGTAGTGAAATAATTTATTATTCTGTTAAGTTTTTTTTAATAGAGTTAAGCTATTCCAAGTTCCTCTTTTTATTGTTGTATTTTAAGGATCGGGTTAAATCTGAGAAGAGTATAAAGGCATGAAATAACTTTAGCAAATAGGGTTAAGGAATCCAAAGGGATTCTACAAATACATTAAGGCCAAAAGAGTAACAAAGGAGAGCATAGGTTCTCTTAGATATCAACATGGCCACCATTGTGTGGAACTGCAGGAGATGGGGGAGATACTAAACAAGTATTTTGCATCAGTGTTTACTGTGCAGAAGGATATGGAAAATAGAAAATGTGGGGAAATAAATAGCAATATCTTGAAAAATGTCCAAATTACAAAGGAGGAGGAGCATCTTAAAATGCATAAAGGTAGAAAAATCCCCCGGACCTGATCAGGTTGACCCTAGAATTCTGTGTGAGACTAGGAAAGTGATTGTTGGGCCCCTTGCTGAGATATTTGTATCAGCGATAGTCACAGGTGAGGGTGACTGGAGGTTGGCTAACATGGAGCACTATTTAAGACAGGTGGTAAGGAAAAGCCAGGGAACTACAGACCAGTGACTCTGACATCAGTAATGGGCTAGTTGTTGGAGGGACAGGTTAATATGTAGTTGGAAAGGCAAGGACTAATTAGGGATAGTCAACATGGCTCACTAAATTGAGCTTTTTGGAGAAGTAACAAGAGGATTTATGAGGGCAGAGCACTGAATGTGATCTATGTGGGCTTCAGTAAAGCGATCAATAAGGTTCCCCAGGGAGAATGGCTAGCAAGGTGAGATTTCACGGAATACAGGGAGAACTAACTATTTGGATACAGAACTGATTCAAAGGTAGAAGACAGAGGGTGGTGATGGAGGGTTGTTTATGAGACTGGAGGCCTGTGACCAGTGGAGTGCCACAGAGATCGGTGCTGGGTCCACTGCTTTTGGTCATTTATATAAATGATTTGGATGCCAATAAAAGGAGGCATGGTTAGTAAGTTTGCAGATGACACCAAAATTGGAGGTGTAGTGAGCAGTGAAGAAGGTTCTGACGGGATATATCCTAGGATTATGTGGGAAGCAAGAGAGGAAATTGCAGTACCGTTGGCAATGATCTTTTCGTCTTCACTGTCAACGGGGGTGGTTCCAGGGGACTGGAGAGTAGCGATTGTTGTGCCCCGTTCAAAAAAGGGAATAGGGATAACCCCGGGAATTACAGGCCAGTTAGTCTTACTTATGTGGTAGGCAAAGTAATGGAAAGGGTACTGAGGGATAGGATTTATGAGTATCTGGAAAGACACTGCTTGATTAGGGACAGCCAGCACGGATTTGTGAAGGGCAGGTCTTGCCTTACAAGTCTTATTGAATTCTTTGAGGAGGTGACCAAGCATGTGGATGAGGGTAGAGCAGTGGATGTAGTGTACATGGATTTTAGTAAGGCATTTGATAATGTTCCCCATGGTAGGCTTATGCGGAAAGTCAGGAGGCATGGGATAGAGGGAAATTTGGCCAATTGGATAGAAAACTGGCTAACCGGTCGAAGTCAGAGAGTGGTGGTAGATGGTAAATATTCAGCCTGGAGCCCAATTACAAGTGGAGTTCCGCAGGGATCAGTTCTGGGTCCTCTGCTGTTTGTAATTTTTATTAATGACTTGGATGAAGGAGTCGAAGGGTGGGTCAGTAAATTTGCAGATGATACGAAGATTGGTGGAGTTGTCGGCTGCAAAGGGACTTAGATATGATGCAGAGCTGGGCTGAGGAGTGGCAGATGGAGTTCAACCCTGCCAAGTGTGATGTTGTCCATTTTGGAAGAACAAATAAGAATGCGGAATACAGGGTTAACGGTAGGGTTCTTAGTCAGGTGGAGGAACAGAGGGATCTTGGGGTCTATGTACATAGATCTTTGAAAGGTGGATAGAGCTTGTAAGAAGGCCTATGGTGTATTAGCGTTCATTAGCAGAGGGATTGAATTCAAGTGTAGTGAAGTGATGTTGCAACTGTACAGGACTTTGGTTAGGCCACATTTGGAGTACTGTGTGCAGTTCTGGTCGCCTCACTTTAGGAAAGATGTGGAAGCTTTGGAGAGGGTGCAGAGAAGATTTACCAGGATGTTGCCTGGAATGGAGAATAGGTCGTACGAGGATAGGTTGAGAGTTCTCGGCCTTTTCTCGTTGGAACGGCGAAGGATGAGGGGTGACTTGATAGGGGTTTATAAGATGATCAGAGGAATAGATAGAGTAGACAGTCAGAAACTTTTTCCCCGGGTACAACAGAGTGTTACAAGGGGACATAAATTTAAGTTGAAGGGTGGAAGGTATAGGGGAGATGTCAGGGGTGCGTTCTTTACCCAGAGAGTGGTGGGGGCATGGAATGCACTGCCCGTGGGAGTGGCAGAGTCAAAATCATTGGCGACCTTTAAGCGGCAATTGGATAGGTACATGGATGGGTGCTTAATCTAGGATAGATTTTCGGCACAACATCGTGGGCTGAAGGGCCTGTTCTGTGCTGTATTGTTCTATGTTCTATGTTCTATGTTCTAAGGTTACCTCAGAATACATAGGGATCTTGATCAGATGAGCCAATGGGCTGAGGAGTGACAGATAGAGTTTAATTTAGATAAATGTGAGATTCTGCAGTTTGGAAAAACAAATCAGGGAAGAACTTATATAATTTATGGTCGGGTCCTGGGGAGTGTTGCTGAACAACGATACCTTGGAGTGCAGGTTCATATTTCCTTGAAAGTGGAGTCTCAGGTAGACAGGATAGTGAAAAAGGCATTTGGTATGCTTGCCTTTATTGGTCAGTGCAGTGAGTAGAAGAGTTGGGAGGTTATGTTACAGCTGTACGGGACATTGGTTGGGCCATTATTGGCATACTGCAAGCAATTCTGGTCTTCCTGCTATAGGAAGGATGTTGTGAAACTTGAAAGGGATCAGAAAAGATTTACAAGAATGTTGCCAGTGTTGGAGCATTTGAGCTGTAGGGAGAGGCTGAAGAGGTTGGAGCTGTTTTCTCTGGAGTTTTGGAGGCTGAAGGGTGATCTTATAGAGATTTATAAAATCATTGGGCGGGGGGAGGTGATGGATAGGGTGAACAGACAAGGTCTTTCACCTGGGGTGGAGGAATCTAAAACTAAAGGGCAGAGGTTGACGTTGAAAAGGAAAGATTTAAAAGGGACCTAAGGGTCACCATGCAGTAGGCAGTGAATCTATGCAATGAGCTGCCAAGGAAGTGGTGGAGGCTGGTATAATTAAACAATTAAAAGGCATCTGGATGGGTATATAAAAAGGAAAGATTTAGAGGAATATGGGCCAAATGTTGGTAAATGGGACTAGATTAATTTACCATGTCTGGTTGGCATGGATGAGTTGGACCAAGGGTCTTTTCCATGCTATACAGCTCTATGACTCTGTTACTTAATTGTGTTTTGCCTAACATCGAGTAGTTTGACTAATCCAATTACATCTGGAACATGACACCTTACATTTACCTTTGAAATAAGAAAAAGTTAACAACCTTGGCTACCTTCTTAATATATTTTGAATCAGGTCTGGTCTGGTTCATACAAAGTACATAGCTGCCTGAAAGTGGTAACACGAGTGAATAAGGTGGCAAAGAAGCATGTGGCATGCTTGCAGTCATTGGTTGAGGCATTGAATACAAAAGTTGGCAAGTCATGTTGCAGCTACATAAAACTTTAGGTAGGCCACATTTAGAGTACTGTGTGTAGTTCTGCTTGGCACACTATAAGAAGGATGTGAAGGTTTCAAGAGGGCGCCAATGAGATTTACCAGGATGTTTCCAGCATTGGAGTGTATTAGCTATAAGGATAGGTTGGACAAACTTGGATTGTTTTCAAGTAAAAAGTGAGGTCTGCAGATGCTGGAGATCAGAGCTGAAAATGTGTTGCTGGTTAAAGCACAGCAGGTTAGGCAGCATCCAAGGAACAGGAAATTCGACGTTTCGGGCCAGACCCCTTCATCAGGAAAGATGATGAAGGGCTCTGGCCCGAAACGTCGAATTTCCTGTTCCTTGGATGCTGCCTAACCTGCTGTGCTTTAACCAGCAACACATTTTCAGCTTGGATTGTTTTCACTCAAGCATTGGAGGCTCTGGGGCGACCTTATAAAAGTAGATGAAATTATGACAGGCATGGATAGGTGCATAATCAGAGTCTTTTTCCCAAGGTGGAAAAGCCAAATACAAGGGGGCATAGGTCTAAGGTGAGGGGGGATGGTTTAAGAGAGATGTATGAGAAAAGTGTTTTACACAGAGGGTGGTAGCTGCCTGGAATGTGCTGCCAGCAATGTATTAAAGCAGATACGATAGTGAAGTTTAAGAAGTATTTAGACAGACATGTGAACAGACAGTGAATAGAGGAATGCTGACCATATGCAGGCAGATGGCACAGTTTGGAATGGCATCATGGTCAGCATCGACATGGTGGGTCAAAGGGCCTGTTTCTATGTTATACTGTTCTGATCTACATTTTAATCTCCTTACCTGAGGAGAGATGTTCTTGCTATGGAGAGAGTGTGGCAAAAGTTTATCAAACTGATTTCTGGAATGGCAGGACTGCCATTTATGAGGAGGGATTGATACAGTTTAGATTACATTCACTGGAGTTTAGAAGAATGAGGGGGATCTCATAGAAACTCATAAAGTTCTAACTGGATGAGTCAGGTTAGATGCAGGAAGGATGTTCCCAATGGTAGGGGAGCCCAGAACCAGAGGTCATAGTTGAAGGATAAGGGGTAAGCCTTTCAGGACTGAGATGAGGAGAAATTTCTTCACCCAGAGAGTGGTCAGCCAGTAGAATTCATGACCACAGAATATGGTCGAGGCCAAAACATTATGAGCTTTTAAGAAGAAGGTGGATATACCTCCTGCGGATAAAGACATCAAGAGGTATGAGGGGAGGACAGAATTAGAGTACTGAGCCCGAGGATCAAACATGTTTGTAGTGAGAAAACTTGAGGGGTCAAATGGCCTACTCCTGCTCCTAACTTCTATGTTTCTAGCACAGTGCAGTACAGCAACATATCCAGTTCTTTGATTGAGGACTGCTGACAACCTTGACAAATTGCCTGACTTTGTGTCTGCATTAAGCAGCTTGCCTAAACAGATATACTGTGAGCTTTTAAGATGTTTCTGAGGGGTCAAAGCACCAAAACACAAGACAAGACACAAGATTCTATGATAACAATGTGTGGAAGTGTTAAAAGAGTAAGCAAGCCATTCTCAGATGCAGCCTAGTTCAATGCCTGTCCCTGTGTGCAAAGAGTCCTGCTAGCAGCATTCCAATTTGGAAGGTGCCAGTCCACTCCAGAGTGCAGCACTGAAGTACAGAACCATTCTGTAAGTGGATCAGAGATATGCCATGCTCATGCATTGAGGCTGATTTGTGTGGAATGCCAATATCGCTGATGGGGAGCATGTGGTCACTGTCGATGAAGTGTGCCTGGAGATACTGAAGATGGAGGTCTGGAGGAGAAAGTGGCAAGCTGGAGTCACCAGATAACTGCATTCATCTTCATGTCAAGAGTTATTGTCATCTAGTTGTTATCCAGTAACTGAGAGGATGGGAAACTGCATAATAATTTGGTGAAATTATGTTATAGTGAGATGCTAATGTATGCTAATACATCCTAATAGGCAAATAGGCCACCATTCTCATCTCGCCATTCAATACTTATTTGGAATTTAAGACTTTTTGCTCTCAACGTCGAGAAATTCCTGGCTATCTACACAATATTCTCTACGCTCTCAGCATGGTTCAGGGACTGAGAGATTTTGGTTCATGTGTCTGTGGTTTCCATCAAAGAGCTATCCATCCTAATCCATCTTCCAGCTCGTGGTCCGTCACCCAATGCATTACAGCACTTTGAGAGCATTGCCAAAGTTTTAGAAATATAGCAATGTAGAAACTAAGAGCAGCAATAGGGCATTCAGTTCTCCAAGCCTACTCCACCTTTCAATATGAGTGTGGCTGATCATTTATCACAACATCCTACTCACATTCTCTCCCACATCCCTGACAAAATGGGACTCTAGAAATATATCTATTTCTTTCATAAATATATTCAGTGACATTGCCTTTGCAGCCTTCTGCGGTAGACCATTCCATAGATTCACCGCTTTCTAAATGAAGAAATTTCTCCTCATGTCAGTCTGAAATGGCCCACCCTGGGACCATGATCCTCTATTCTGGGCAAAGATTCTCCTTGAAACCAATCTGCCCAGTGCTGTTAAAATATTACATGTTTCAATATGATCCCCTCTCATTCTTCTAAACTCCATTAATTACAGGCCTATTTGACCCAATTTCCCCTCATATGACAAATTTGCTTTCCTGGGAACTGTATGGATGATATATCTTTCCTTAAGTAAAGGGAGACCAAAACTGCACATTGTAGTCCAGATTTGGTCTCAACAAGGCCCTGTACAGCTGCAGTAAAACTTTGCTGCTCCTGTACTCAAAACTCTTTGCAATGAAGTCCCATGAATCATTTGCTTCCAAACTGCTTGCTTTCAGCGACCAGTGTACAGACACCCAGATCCCATTGTCGAACAACATTTCCCAATTTATCACTATGTAAATAGTAGGCTATCATTTTTTTTCTTACCAAAGTGGACAACTTCATACTTATCCACACTATACTGCATCTGCCAAGTATTTTCACACTCACTCGACTTTTTAAAATCCCCATGATGCCTTTTTAAATTCTCCTCACTGCTCAATCCCAACTGATTTTGTGACACCTGCAAACTTGAAAACATTACATTTGATTCTCTCATCAAATTTGTTGTAATATATTGTAAATAGCTGGGTCTCAAGCATTGCCTTTCACTCTGGATGCAATTATTCCTATTTGCTGTTTTGTGTCTGCTAACCAATTCTCAATCTGTGCCAATACATTAGCACCAATCACATGTGGGCTATAATTTTGCACATAAAACTCTAAGGAAGGGAAGGATGAACAGTCATTGGTTATGGTACATGGGTACAAACACCATAGATGAACAAAAGGGTGACGTCCTAAAAGCAGAATATAGGGAGTAAGGAAGTAAGTTAAAAATTAGGACCTCAAAGGTAAAGGTAATGGTAATTTATTGTTACATGTATTTATGAAAATGCAGTAAAATGTATTTAAGTCATCATAAGCTGGCACCATTTTAATTACATAAATTATAAAATGAAATGATAAAATAAATACAAAGTTAGAACAAATTACAACCACCAATGTATTCCCTGAAGCTGCAACGCTGGGAAAATGCGTGCTGGAGCAGCCCCCATCACCGCTGACCAGATCCAGAATATTACCTCTGCCAAAGCTGCCTAACCACGGCCGATATTACAGCCACTGCCATAGCTAGGGGACTGTGCCAACTCTCAAGGACCAAGGAGAAGATGAGGACAGCAGGTGCTGGAGATCAGAGTCGAGAGTATAGTGCTGGAAAAGCACAGTAGGCCAGGCAGCATCCGAGAAGCAGGAGAGTCAACGTTTCTGCCATAAGCCCTTCATCAGAATGAGTCTGGATGAAGAGCTTATTCAACTTTTTCAACTTCCGAGAACCAATTTGAGAGATCAATCATTCTGCCACCATTGAAGATGCCAACAAAACATCAGAGGAAAAGAAACATTGGGTCTGCAGTGATTTTAGACTATGATGCTGTAAGAAGGAACAAAGCTTTTTTATTCTTGTTTCAGTGCGTTTCAGCATCAGTGGGACTGGATGAGAGACCCCACTGTTACAGCACACTGAGTGTGGAGCCTCAAACAGTTTTAAGGCCTGGAAAGAGGACTTCACAGTGGGGAGGGGCTGTACACGTTTGTGAGAGGCTGAAGCTTCGGCCATGGAGAAACCTGAGGAACCCCGCCCTGTGGAGAAATTGTGGAAGTGTGGGGACTGTGGGAAAGACTTCTGTGTCCCGTTTGCCCTAGATACTCATTGATGCAGTCACACTGAGGACAAGCCGTTCTCCTGCCCTGAGTGTGGACATCTATTATAGCCAAATCATGTCTCATACTACACCAGTCTGCATCTTGATGAGGAATTCCATCATAATCGCTCATTCCCAAGGGGTCTCACACAGCTAGGTCGCCAATTTTTCCTTCTCATCCCTTTAAGCAATGTCCTTCTAACAGTTATTTTAGATCAATGTCCTTGCTCATTGACCTCTTTAATTGTGGATTATAGCTGATACTTCACATGGTTTTCCCAGACAGTTATAGCTAGATCACTGATGGCATATACAGTACAGACACAATCACAATTCTCAGCCAAAGTAGGTTTATAGAGTCATAGAGTCACAGAGATGTACAGCACAGAAACAAGACCCTTCAGTCCAACTTGTCCATGCTGACTTGATATCCCAACTTAATCTAGTCCCATTTGTCAGCACTTGGCCCATATCCCTCTAAACCCTTCCTATTCATATACCCATACAGATGCCTTTTAAATGCTGTAATTGTACCAGCCTCTACCACTTCCTCTGGCAGCTCATTCCATACACACACCACCGTCTGTGTGGAAAAGTTGCCTCTTAGGTCCCTTTTATATGTTTCCCCTCTCACCCTAAACCTATACTCTCTGGTTCTGGACTCCCACCCCAGGGAAAAGAACCTGTCTATTTATCCTATCCATTCCTCTCATGATTTTGTAAACCTCTATATGGTCACCCCTCAGCCTCCATTGCTCCGGGAAAACAGCCCCAGCCTGTTCAGCCTCTCCCTATAGCTCAAATCCTCCAACCCTGGCAACACCCTTGTAAATTTTTTCTGAACCCTTTCAAGTTTCACAACATCCTTCCAATAGGAAGGAGACAAGAATTGTACACAATTTTCCAAAAATGGCCTGATCAGTGTCCTGTTAAGCTTGCTTATTAGTGCCTGTCAGATAGGTGCTCCAATATTTCTCTGTATTGTCTCAGGAGAATGCTTAGTTGCCTGGAATTGAAGAATCAGTGTTTTCTTTTAATGCCAACCACTTTGGCTTCACCTCAAAATCTGGTAGCCAGCAATTAAAAATCACTATGACTGTGCACAGACCATTACAATAGACCCACAAGTAGGTGAACAATCAGCCTTCCTAAAAAAATCTGAAATGCTGCAAAATATGAAAAATTGGAAACCCACAATTGTTGTATATTGTGAATTGCAATTGTCATGTGCAAATGACTAGATGTCAACCATACACACTCATTCCATTTATGCCAGCCGTCACTTGGGCTAATGAACTGCCCTTGAAGGCTGTTTAGCAGCTCAAAAGACCATCGAAACATCTCTTCATAACTGTTTACGAGCCACTTTCACGCTGCTTCAACATGGTTGCTGAAATGTCTACAGAGTGTGACAGAAACTACTTTTATTGCAGTCAAAATGATAGAAATTGAGCAGCCTAACAATTTCTCTCTAAGTTGTACAGAGAACCAGAAGATCTGAGGGTAGGAGAGTTGATTTGTTGCTTTTTCACGTCTGTTGAAGTACAACCAGCAAACACTTGGTACCTGTAGTTCACCAGCAATGTGAGAATGAGACTTGACACTCAACATGGTTCAGGTTTCACGCTAGCATAATTAGATGAATAGCATAACCACACTGTCAATTCTTAACTGTGTTGCACCAACAATGAAGATTGCCCTTATTATATGGGATTAAGCATCTTGGTTTGGGACACAGTCCTCAGTTCTCCCCTTTTTCATTCAAACTGTATCTCTTTAGCCTGAGATTAGTAACAGTAGTTTTGTTGGAATTTAAAAAGATCACCTTGCATCTCATGAAGCCACTATTATTACAAGCTCCTTAAGTGCATGAATGTTTCATACACTAAAGTCATGACAACTCTGAGGTATGCATTGATTTATTTATGATTGTATAGAAGCTAATGTATTTCAAGAGCAAATCAAATGTTCACATTGAAAGAGCATGTTTGCATGAGGTGGAATTATTGCAAGAATTCCATCATTCTTATGCAGGATTTAGTTAGTATTGCAACATTTTTAAGGACAAAGATTTCTTCCTTGTTTTTGTACACAATCTAATTTGAAATATTGATCTTCATCCAGTTCATTGTAGCCTTTCGAGGAAGCACCCTGCAAGACTTAAACTTCGCTGACATCTCTTTTAGGGAGCAATTCTTCCCCTTTAAAATCTGCCACTTCCTTGAGAAACATATTGCCTTTGTAGTACAAGGAGCACAGGACTGTTCCCTATAATACTGCAGAGACTAAGCTTATAAAAGCACATTTCATTTGCTGTGAAGCACTTTAGTTTGTTCTGAAATTGCAAAAAAAGTAGTAAAGTGAATTCTTTCTTAATACTTCAATGCAAAGAGCACTCAATTATGGAGATGTACTTTCTTCAATTAAGTTCCTAATAACAACATTTTGAAACATTTTATAACACAGTAGTAGAATTAATATTATATAAAATTAGTATTTTAAAGTTGTAATGTTCCTTTTGCAATGATCAGTTTGTTTGCATTCAGACTATCAAAACAATTTTGTTTATAGAAATGTTGCCATAGTCTTATCAGACTTTTTCATTAGAGTGATGACTGGTGGTGGATTAACCTGAGAATCACGATGCCTTATGTGAGGGGACAGGTTCAGAAGAACAGCCCTTCATGGTAACCTTAACTAATATAGACAATGTTAAAAATCACATAACACCAGGTTATAGTCCAAAAGGTTTATTTGGAAGCACTAGCTTTTGAAAAGCTGCTCCTTCATCAGGGAGCTGTGGAGCAGGACCATAAGTCACAAAATTTATAGCAAAATATTACAGTGTCTTGCAACTGAAATGATATACAGGGAAATCTCAATTATCTGAGTGAGATGGGCGGGCACAATTTCATTTGGATAAGCAATTATTTGATGAATCGATAAAATGCCTTTCCTCCGGCGCTCAGAGTTTTCTATTAGGTCTGCTCCACGTTCAGGAGACTAGAAGCAGCTCACCAGAGCACTTGCCCACCCACAACACCGCTCACCGCCCGCCCTCCCAAACCCTGTCCAACACCACTCACCACCCGCCCTGCCAAACCCTGTCCAACATCACCCACGGCCCACCGTCCCAAACCCTGTCCAACACAACCCACCGCCTGACCCTCCCAAACCCCGTCCAACACTGCCCACCGCCCACCCCTCCCAAACCCCGTCCAACACTGCCCAACGCCCGCCCTCCAAACCCTATTCAACACTGCCTACCGCCCACCCCTCCCAAACCCTGTCCAACACTACCCGCCAACCGCCCTCCCAAACCCCGTCCAACACTGCCTACGGCCCGCCCCCCCAAACTCCATCCAACACTGCCCACCGCCCACCCCACCCAAACCCTGTCCAACACGGCCCACCGCCCACCACCCAAACCCTGTCCAAAACCATACACCACTCGTCATGCAAAACCCTATTCAACAATGCCACCGCCCGCCCTCCCAAACTGTGTCCAAAACTGACTACCGCCCACCCTCCCAAACCCTGTCCAACACCGCCCACTGCTCACCCTCCAAAACCTATTCAACACCATCCACTGCCCGCCCCCCCTAAACCCTGTCCATAACCGCCCACGGCCCATCCTCCCAAACCCTGTCCAACACCAATCGCACTCCAAACCCCGTCCAACACCAATCGCATTCCAAACCCCGTCCAACACCGCCCTCCGCCCTCCCTCCCAAATTCCGTCCAACACCGCCCACCTCCCACCCTCCCAAACCCCGTAAAACACTGCCCACTGCCCGTCCTCCTAAACCCTATCCAACACTGCCCACCCTCCAAACCTTGTCTAACACTGCCCACTGCTAGCACTCCAAGCCGCGTCCAACACCGCCCACCACCCACTCGCCCAAATCCCATCCAACACTGCCCACCACCCGCACCCGCCAAACACGGTCCAACACTGCCCACCGCCCGCCACTCCCAAACCCCGTCCAACACTGCCCACCGCCCACCCCTCCCAAACCCCGTCCAACACTGCCCACTACATGCCCTCCCAATCCCCATCCTACACCGCCCATCGTCCGCCCTCCAAAACCCCATCCAAAACTGCCCACCGCCCATCCCCCCAATCCCAACCAACACTGCCCACTGCCCGCCCTCCCAAACACTATTCAACACTGCCCACCGCCCGCCCTCCCAAACCCCATCCAACACTGCCCACTGCCCGCCCCTCCCAAACCCCATCCAATACTGCCCACCACCCATCTTCCAAACCCTGTCCAACACTGCCCACCACCTGCCCCTCCCAAACCCCGTCCAACACTGCCCACCGCCCACCCCTCCCAAACCCCGTCCAACACTGCCCACCGCCCGTCCCCCCAATCCCGTCCAACACTGCCCACTGCCCGCCCTCCCAAACCCTATTCAACACTGTCCACCGCCCGCCCTCCCAAACCCCATCCAACACTGCCCACTGCCCGCCCCTCCCAAACCCTATTGAATACTGCCCACCGCCCGCCCCTCCCAAACCCCGTCCAACACTGCCCACCACCCATCTTCCAAACCCTGTCCAACACTGCCCACTGCCTGCCCTCCCAAACCCTATTCAACACTGCCCACCATTCGCCAACCACCGACCCTCAAACCCAGTCGAACACTGCCCATCACCCGCCCTCCCAAACCCTTTCCAAAACTGCCCACCGCCCGCCCACCCAAACCCTGTCCAAAACTGCCCACCACATGCCCTCCCAAACTCCATTCAACACCGCCCACCGCCCACCCTCCCAAACCTTGTCCAAAACTGCGCACCGCTCGCCCCCCCCAAATCCCGTCCAACACTGCCCACTGCCTGCCCTCCCAAACCCTGTCCAACACTGCCCACCACCTGCCAACCACCCTCCCCCAACCCTGTCCAACAGTACCCACCACCGGCCAACTACCCGCCCCTAACCCTGTCCAACACTGCCCACCACCCCCCCTCCCAAACCCTGTCCAACACTGCCCACCGCCCGCCCCCAAACCCTATTCAACACCGCCCACCACCCACTCCCAAACTCCATCCAACCCCCCCCCAGCCAGCCCCACATCCGCACCCACTCCCAGCTCTCACCTCCGTCACGACCCCAGTCCGCCCCACCCGCACCCCTCTTCCACGCCTGCCCCCTCTCCAGGGTAGCTGGACTGGACGCCAACAACAAGACTGCTGCTGCTGCTAATGCCTTTTGGGGGGTGGGGAAGTCTCCAAAGAGCGCACGCGCGCGCACACACACACACACACACACACACACACACACACACACACACACACACACACACACACACGACTGTGCAGATCTCCGTGGAAAGTATGGGAAGAGAGAGAGGGGGTGGGAGGTCAGTCATTTAGAGATGGTGCCTGCGATCCCATCAGTTCAGTGCTGTTCTTGGCAGCACTTTTAATCACTGCTATCAAAAGATGCAATCAGTGTTGGACACACATTTTTGATATCGGGACCTCGAGATCTCCTTTGGATATCCGATTTTTGGATAATTGGTATTCGGATAATTGAGGTTCCCCTGTATTAAACAATCCTAGATTGGTGTTAAGTCTCTCATCCTTCAAAATGGGTTGTAGGTTTTGGTTCCTTTATATGTAAATCCCAGAACTTCTTTTCAGTCACATTCACAATATAACAATGTTTTGTGTAAAAAGGTGACATCTCAGCTCAGATAATGCAATAAGGGTGTGAGGTTAGAGTCTGTATGTATTCCAATCTTTGGTCAGACTGGTTCTATTTCCAAGGTGATGATTTGGAGATGCTGGTGTTGGACTGGGGTGTACAAAGTTAAAAATCACACAACACCAGGTGATAGTCCAACAGGTTTAATTGGAAGCACACTAGCTTTTGGAGCGACACTGATGAAGCTTCTGATGAAGGAGCGGCGCTCCAAAAGCTAGTGTGCTTCCAATATAGTGGACTATAACCTGGTGTTGTGTGATTTTTAACTTTATTTCCAAAGTGGAATTAATAAAATATTACATGACTGACTACCTGCATTAACTGCCTACAGATTTTTGAGCAAAATAGAATGCATCTGCAAATATAATTTGGCAAATGCAAATTCAACCCATAGACTTATGCGTGTGTGCATGAGAGAGAGAAAGTGAGAATGTCTGCATGTGAGTGTGTGTTTGTTTGGTAAAGTGTGTGTGTTGAGTGTGATGGAGTATAAACCTGTGAGAGATTGTGTGCGTGGGTGTGTTTAGGGTGTGTTTAGGGTGTATTTATGTGTGTATGAGAAAGAGCATGTGTATGAGAGAGGGTCTGCATGAGTATGCATGCATGTGTGTGTGTATGTGTCTGTGTGTCTGAGTTCATGTCTGAGTGAGACAGTGTATAGTGCTGTGGGGTCACCTGTAGTATGACGTGAACCCAAGGTCCCAGTTGAGGCCATCCTCATGGGTACCGGACTTGGCTAGCATCATCAAACCAGCAGGTAAAGGAGGAGCCAATGTCATTCAGAACCTCCACATCATCAACTAGTATGGGAATTGAACTCTACATTTCAAACCATATGTTCAGTCAACTCAGCAAACTGACTGCCAAAGCACAATGATCCAACATTCCACTGAAAAGCATTTCAATCTTCTATAAAGTTTATCTTCAAAATTGACATTTAATTAAGCACATTGATTACATATACTTGACCTTTTACCTTAAAAAAGCAATGCTTTAAATTTATCACCAATGACATAATGTGGTGTCATTTTCTGCACATTTTTGCTAAGCAATCCAAATCCAATGCACAAATTGACAGAAAACCTTGAAAGCTTACGTTCATTTCTAAATCAACATTTTAGTGGCAATAGACGACATAAAAATCACAGTCAATTGCATGTTTAACAGCCTATTATTTGATTAATAATGTAGTTGTTGAATATTTTCTGAGATACAGGACAACCCCTGTATTTGAGGTATTGTTTTCTGCGGTTTCAGTTACCTGCAGTTTACTGTGGCCTGAACATATTATCGGGAATACTCCAGGACCACGGACCAGGAGGCTGCCAGGTAGGTATATTTCCCATTTAAACGAATGGGTTCACTCCTATCTGTAGTTTTGGGCTTCTGTGGTAGGTCTTGTAACGTATCGCCCGCGGGTACAGGGGAACTACTGTATGTTGAGATCTATTAAGTTATAAATCCATAAAAATTACATCTCATTTTCAATTGCTAAACCCGAAAGGTTTATCCCAGTTGAATCATGTCTCATAACTGAACTTGAGCTGCATTCTTTGTGTGCACACTATATCAATCTGGATCTGTGATAGTAATGCACAAAGCATTTGTCATACAGTGGCAGACTCATTAAAAAGAGAATAAATTACCTGTCAGAGCTTGGTGTATTGAAAAATAAACAAATGAATGACACTAAATTGCATAACCTATAAACTCATGGATGATCTAGTCCCAGTGCAATTTGTTTTTCAGTAATAGTCTGCTCATAAGTCATTTTTCTATCATACCTTTTAGTCAGAAGTTCTAGCAATAACTTCTGAGAGAAATAAATCACTGCTAGAATGAACATAAAGTTAAATGATTAAAGAAGTGTTAGTGAACAGGAGACCTAATAATAATGTTTTTATCGGGATGAAAATGGCTTCACTATTATTTTAAGGTGAAGTGTACCGTTTTGATTAGATACCCAACTTGTATGGAGTATGAAAGTGACAGTTAGAGCATCTTGTGAATAATTTGCATGCTATTCATGCCTTTACCAATTCACAGACCATAATAACATGGAAAATGTTGCTGAGGCTCTTTGTGACAGGTTCATTTTCTTTCTGTGTACAAAAAGTGCGTTCCATTCTAAGCATAGCTCCATTGGTAGTGAAGCAAGCCAATGTCAAATTATATTAGGCCCTGGATAAGATCAAGGCAGTAATCATGGGCATAATGGCTAGGTAAAGGAAAAGAAAAGAAATCCAGGCAGCATTCTGTTCTTTAATAGCACTGACATTGCACTGCCCAAATGGGTGTTTCATTCAGGTCCTAACATATTCAAGTGAGACAGTCCATCAATCATGTTAAAATAATTTCTGAAAGCTAAAATTGCTCAAATCTTATATGATCATTGTTGTGGTGGTATCCATTGCCGATTACACCCCACCAGAAAAGTCTTGGTGGTTTCTCATCAAATTGCTCAGGAGTGTTATTACCTAACTCTGGAACAGTTGGAACTTGAACCTGGACCTACCTAAACTAGATGTAGGGACACTACTGCTGCATCATAAGGGCGCTCAAGAAAGCTACAAACTATGTGAACTACAAAGAATGATAAATAGTTGGCAGTTAGTCTAAAGCAGTCATTTATACTTAGAGTTCTGTTAACATTCAGAACAGCTCAAACTTCTTTCACATTGTTTAAGATGTCATCAAAACCACTTGATTGAATTACTACCTGTACTTTATTGTCAGGGATCTCTTATGGTATATTTGCTACACTGTCATGGAGAAGGTGCATGAAAATAGAAAAAGTCATTAAGTGTGATAAAATCCCTTCATCATATCAATTTATTATGATTTTCCTTGGGAAAATTAAAGTACAGACCAAGATCCTTCGCTTTTCTGTTCATTACTATTGATTTTAATTGTAGAACCAGCAAAAGCTCAGTTACCAATCCTTCTGAAGTTGATTCCAACTTAATTGTGACTTGATAATTCTTAAGGTATATAATTGACCTCAATTTTCTTTAACTACATGCAAATAATGAGGTGTGCAACTAATTTAACTATTGTATCAGTCACACTTTAATGGACACGTTTTATTTCAAACATGGTGAAATGTCATCTATAATTTATAAATACCAAGTTATAAAGTAAAATTTGGTATAATTTATTTTTTGCAATTTAGATTTTATTTCCAATATATTTAGATTGTTTCTATATTTCTATTTTTTTAGACATGGTTAATAATGTTATCTGCTTTATGATGGCTGGTATATAATAAGCTCACCACAAATTAGCCTTTAGCTAAATCTTGCTTCCCCTTTTGAGGCCCAGAAGAATTTATAACTGTTTATTTCAAGAGGATGTGTACTGTGCACATATAATAAACACACACAATAACTTCGTTGCAGTAAAACCACCCACAGTTATGTCTTGCTGGTCAGCATTAAAATTCTAGCTTTCTCCTACTTGATTTTCACAATGATCTGTATTTGTGTTGTGATTAAATACTGCTTTGCATCTGCAGGTAAAGGAAGTTTGTTTCCAGATCTTGAGAATACAAGGAGGAATTTGCAATGCTGCCACCAGCTAACTAATCTGCAGAATGGATATCAGATCTTGTGATGTTTTTCTTAGTCTTCCTCATACGAGCTGCACAATTCTTACTTGGTGGTTATGTGCCTGAGGGCTTGTTGTCGTTGGCTTCCTTCCACTGACCAAACACTGGTGGAAGACAGTTCATCTTTTTACAGACCTTCAATCTATTCTCAGAGGTTGATGAGCTTTTATTGGCACTTATTGATGATGAAATAGCAGGATATAACACACTATAACTATTATCATGGGGGAGGTTCTTACCTTCTAGTAGGGTACCTATAAAAATTTATTTAATCCTGTGAAACATCATAGGCAAGGTACTACCATGAATTCCAAAATGCAAATAAAATTGAGGAAATCCTACTGCAGATATAAAGTCTTATGTCTTATATATAGTGAATTTGGTGGCAAGGGAGTATTTTGATCAGACTGGAAGGTGCTTGGCATGGACTCCTCCAGTTCCTTCCCTCCACCCGATTAAGTCCAGGCAGCAATGCTTATGGAGGATTTTCCTATCACGTTACCAATTAAGGACCTAAATTTCATCCCACAGCCATTGACATTAATCCAGTGGAGGTGAGGGCAGTGTTCTCCATGCAGTGAGGATAACAAACAAAGCTTGGTTGTCTGATTGAAGTTGGAGTTCTGCATCACTTGTTCAAAGGCACTCAGTACCTGATTGAAGGAATCAGTAGCAAGAAGGTGGGGGTTGTTGGTAATACTGAGAGCTACCTTGATACTGAACCTCCTCCCTCTGTAATCCCATTGTAACATCACTCTGTTGTGCTTGGGTGCCTCCTTAATCAAAGGCCTCAAATTTGTGTCATACCATCAACAGCCTCTGCCTCTGTAGTGTTGCTAGACAAGCTTCTGGCCATTATCTAGCTGGCAGCTCTCAGTGAGAGCAAAATGACGTAGAGTAAACTTGTGAAGAAAATGCATTGTTCTTCATAGATAAAGTCACCTAAGATATATGAAAAAAAATTTCGCCTGTCTATGTGGCCATATAATTTTAAGTTGTTGCATATTTGTGTTTGTGCAATGTGTCCAGGAAGCTTTTCTAACTCAGTATGTAGATTGTCCAACCAGAGGGGAGGCCATATTGGATTTGGTACTCGGTAATGAACTGGGACAAGTGATGGGCTTCTTAGTGGGTGAACATTTTGGTGATGGTGACCACAATTCTGTGACTTTCACCTTGGTTATGGAGAGAAATAGGTGCACACAACAGGGTAGATTTTACAATTGGGGGAAGGGAAATTACGATGCTGTAAGACAGGATTTGAGGAGCATAAGTTGGGAGCATAGGCAGTCAGGGAAGGATGTGGTGGAAATGTGGAACTTTTTCAAGGAACAGATACGACGTGTCCTTGATATGTATGTACCTATCAGGCAGGAAAGAAATGGTCGTGTGAGGGAGCCTTGGTTGACGAGGGAGGTTGAATGTCTAGTAAAGGGGAAGAAGGAGGCTTACATAAGGTTGAGGAAACAAGGTTCAGACAGAGCAGTGGAGGGATACAGGATAGCCAGAAGGGACCTGAAGAAAGGGATTAGGAGAGCTAAGAGAGGGCATGAAAAATCCTTGGCGGATAGGATCAAGGATAACCCCGAGGCATTTTATGCGTATGTGAGAAACATGAGAATGACGAGAACGAGGGTAGGTCCGATCAAGGACAGTAGTGGGAGATTGTGTATTGAGTCGGAAGAGATAGGAGAGGTCTTGAATGAGTACTTTTCTTCAGTATTTACGAACAAGAGGGACCGTATTGTTGAAGAGGAGAGTGTGAAACGGACTGGTAAGCTAGAAGAGATACTTGTTAGGAAGGAAGATGTGTTGGACATTTTGAACAACTTGAGGATAGACAAGTCCCCCGGGCCTGACGGGATATATCCTAGGATTATGTGGGAAGTAAGAGAGGAAATTGCAGTAGCGTTGGCAATGATCTTTTCGTCTTCACTGTCAACGGGGGTGGTACCAGAGGACTGGAGAGTAGCGAATGTTGTGCCCCTGTTCAAAAAAGGGAATAGGGATAACCCCAGGAATTACGGGCCAGTTAGTCTTACTTCTGTGGTAGGCAAATTAATGGAAAGGGTACTGAGGGATAGGATTTATGAGTATCTGGAAAGACACTGCTTGATTAGGGACAGCCAGCACGGATTTGTGAAGGGTAGGTCTTGCCTTGCAAGTCTTATTGAATTCTTTGAGGAGGTGACCAAGCATGTGGATGAGGGTAGAGCAGTGGATGTAGTGTACATGGATTTTAGTAAGGCATTTGATAAGGTTCCCCATGTAGGCTTATGCGGCAAGTCAGGAGGCATGAGATAGAGGGAAATTTGGCCAATTGGATAGAAAACTGGCTAACCGGTCGAAGTCAGAGAGTGGTGGTAGATGGTAAATATTCAGCCTGGAGCCCAGTTACAAGTGGAGTTCCACAGGGATCAGTTCTGGGTCCTCTGCTGTTTGTAATTTTTATTAATGACTTGGATGAGGGAGTCGAAGGGTGGGTCAGTAAATTTGCAGATGATACGAAGATTGGTGGAGTTGTAGACAGTGAGGAGGGCTGTTGTCAGCTGCAAAGGGACTTAGATATGATGCAGAGCTGGGCTGAGGAGTGGCAGATGGAGTTCAACCCTGCCAAGTGTGAGGTTGTCCATTTTGGAAGAACAAATAAGAATGCGGAATACAGGGTTAACGATAGGGTTCTTAGTCAGGTGGAGGAACAGAGGGATCTTGGGGTCTATGTACATAGATCTTTGAAAGTTGCCACTCAGGTGGATAGAGCTTGTAAGAAGGCCTATGGTGTATTAGTGTTCATTAGCAGAGGGATTGAATTCAAGAGTCGTGAAGTGATGTTGCAGCTGTACAGGACTTTGGTTAGGCTACATTTGGAGTACTGTGTGCAGTTCTGGTTGCCTCACTTTAGGAAAGATGTGGAAGCTTTGGAGAGGGTGAAGAGAAGATTTACCAGGATGTTGCCTGGAATGGAGAATAGGTCGTACGAGGATAGGTTGAGAGTTCTCGGCCTTTTCTCGTTGGAACGGCAAAGGATGAGGGGTGACTTGATAGAGGTTTATAAGATGATCAGAGGAATAGATAGAGTAGACAGTCAGAAACTTTTTCCCGGGTACAACAGAGTGTTACAAGGGGACATAAATTTAAGGTGAATGGTGGAAGGTGTAGGGGAGATGTCAGGGGTGGGTTCTTTACCCAGAGAGTGGTGGGGGCATGGAATGCGCTGCCCGTGGGAGTGATAGAGTCAGGCGACTGTCTTTGGAGAGCATGCATGTTCTCCCCCTGTCTGTGTGGATGCTGCCTGACCTGCTGTGCTTTTCCAGCACCACACTCTCAACTCTGATCTCTAGTCCTCACTTTCACCCTAGTTGATTTCAACCCTTGTGCGAAGCCTCTTCCAAGGATCCCTACCTTTGAAGAATTTCTCCTCCTGTCTCTACAAGGATCTCAGTGAGTCTCTCTCTTTCATTGCATCCCCCAGGTCATGTCCCCTGTCCTGAAGCTCTTCAGCCATGTCCTGAAGCAGACTTGCTACCACAGTCACATCTCCTTCCTCAGTGCCTGCCGATGGAGCCGACTGATCCCGCATGGACTCCGGAATACATTCAGGATTCCTGATGAAGAGCTTATGCCCAAAATGTCGATTCTCCTGTTCCACAGATGCTGCCTGACCTGCTGTGCTTTTCTAGCACCATACTCCTGACTCTGATCTCCAGGATCAGCAGTCCTCTCTTTCTCCTGTCTGTGTGGGTTTCCTTTGGGTGTTTCAGTTTCCTTCTACAGTTTAATGATGTGTAGGCCAGGTGGATTAGCCATGGGAAATGCAGGGATAGGATGGGGATTTATGCTGTTTTAATTTAACTTTTCAATTTTCTTTCAACATATTCCCTCCAGAGATGTGGAAAACAAAGTTATGGAATAGTATGGGCCATATACATTAATGGTGAATTCTGTTAATTGATGGCTTTATTCTAGTCTTTCAGCATCCCTTCCATAAAAGGTACACTGGAAATGTGAAAGAATCCCCAGACATTCATCTGCGCGTTGTTTCACCTCTGAGGTTCAAACATAAAAACATTCAGGGCCCAGTGCCGGCAATCTCAGCCCAACCCACTCTCCAACTCCCTAGTCCACAAGTTGGACTGAGTCAAATCAAGCCTTTAGTAATTAGAGCCCTTTTATTTTCTTACAGCTGGGTGAGAGAGAAATACCACAAATACCATGTCCCCAAACTAATTGATAGTACAGCATTCTGTAGAATAAAGTTTTAGGTTTCCACTTTGAAACAGTTGCTTCCTGATTTCACTGCGAAGTGACCTAGTTCAAGTTGGTTTTCTTGACCAGAGGAAATGTTTCTCTGTAGCTAGCGCTCAAATCCCTTTATCATGTTAAAGATCTCAATTAGCTCACTCCTCAACCTTCTGAATTCAAGGAAATATAAACCAATTATCATTTCCTTACTTTTGAATTCCAACTTTCATGTGATAAAAGATAGCATTCTATTAGATTTTTTTCTTTGATTGAAATTTGTGTATATTTATTTTTGCGTAAATTTATTTGTATCCCACCCCCAGCTCCTATTCTCTGAAAATTAAGACTATATTTCAATTTCTCTTTCCCGAATCAAAATTGTTCAATCTACATATGAGCATATGAACAAGGAGCTGATGTAGGCCATCCAGCCCCTTCGACTTGATCCACCATTTAAGAAGATTGTGGCTGATATCATTGTAACCTTATATCCACATTTTCCCTTGTCTCCAATAATCTGTTGCTTACCAACAACCCATCCACCACTGCCTTAAAAATTTTCAATGCCTTTTTTGCCACTGCCTTTTCTGGGAGACAGTTTCAAGGACTCACAACCATCTTTGAGAGAAAAAATGTCCCCATCTGTTTAATAATAAGGTGATCCTTTTAACAATGACCCCTAGTTTTAGGTTCTCCCACAAAAGGGAACACTTCCTCTATCTCACACTTTTCTACATCAAACTCAGTCTACGATACTCTTGATCACTTGCAATATCTATGTCCTTTGTAACTTCTTGCAAAATTGCACACAATTTAATGGTATTTCCTAAATTAGTGTTACACAAAACTTTGATGAATAATGCACAGTGGTTAGCACTGCTGCCTCACAGCACCTGAGACCCGGGTTCAATTCCCGACTCAGGTGACTGACTGTGTGGAGTTTGCACGTTCTCCCCGTATCTGCGTGGGTTTCCTCCGGGTGCTCCGGTTTCCTCCCACAGTCCAAAGATGTGCGGGTCAGGTGAATTGGCCACGCTAAATTGCCCGTAGTGTTAGGTAAGGGGTAAATGTAGGGGTATGGGTGGGTTTCGCTTCGGAGGGTCGGTGTGGACTTGTTGGGCCAAAGGGCCTGTTTCCACACTGTAAGTCTAATCTAATCTAATCTAATTCAAATTATAAATATATAAGATCAAAAGCCGAACCACACTTGTCATAACTTGCCAATGAGAGAATATTCTATTCATTCATACACTGTTGCAAACTTCTCAACTAGTTGGCAACCCTTGTCATACATTTACCTTCATACGTTAGCACATCAGGCAACTAAGACATGCAAACCAGTGGTTGCAATCAGTTTTTAACTCCTTTGTCTTTATTATCCCTGCAGGAGATGCCTTCCAGCTGAGAGGGATTAGGCAGTCTGCCTCTCATCTTCTCTTACTTTTTAATCTTTCTGTTTGAAGTCTCCCTGACTCTGTACAGGCATTACATTCCATGGGTCCACACAGGGCTCTGCCAGACAATCACTGAATTTACATCCACAGTCATCGTTTAGCTATACTGGTCCTCTTTTTTTAAAAAAAACACATGTTGGAATTAAAAGTTCAATATGGCCACAAGTACTTCTCTAGTTCATTGTCATGAAACTGTGTATTGCACTTTGCTAACAGTTAGTTGTTTACAGCCTTATTGAATATATTTTAAAAGACTGTCCAACAATTTCTAAAGACTTCCCACCATTCCAATCACCTCCTTAAAATGATCCAACTTGCTTAGGAATCCATGGCCAAGGCTTCATAAATACATTGATTCTCCTTAATCAGTTCACAGTCATCTAAATACTTAGTCAATTTCGGCCTGATTTTATTTGGGGGATGGGAAAGACATCAGGATTGTTCCTGTCTCTGCTCCCAGTGCATGGAAGTCAGAGCAATGTTCCGTGGGAGTGCTGCTAATTTTTGCTAGAGTGTAAGTTGGGCAGCCATAATGAAATGGGAATGGAGTTGGTCAGAAAGTTGCACTAAACATATTGGATTGAGGTCACTGATAGTGTGGTCCCTAAGGGCTGGGACCACTACAGGAAGAGGTTCAATTACCTTATTTACTCAGACAAGGTGAGTGCAATGTCAGACCTTGAAGGAGCCTCTGGGTATTTAAACTCCAACAGTCAGACAATCTGGAGCTTGAGGTGGCATACTACTCTTGAATATGAAAGGACTATGTGCCCAGGATACCTATCAACTGCTCAGCCAGGCTAAGAGGTGAAGTGATGTTGATTTATTTGATTCCTGAACCATCTTCAAATATAACCAATATCCAAGAAATCTTCTCTGATATTCAGATAATGGCTGCCACACACAACATTGAATGTCAATGGCACTGAGGGTGGGGTTTGTTTGTCAATTACGTCCCAGTTAATACATCTAATACTGAATATTGGGAAACATCTTGACGAGTATCATCTGATAGAGGACGATCCTCTAATTGACAGCTTTTCTAATGCTAATGTGCTAATATGAATCCTATGGTACATGTAGGAGTCAAATGTTCGTTCTATTCATGCAAACGCCTCGCTCACTGGCCGAAATCTAATGATACTATCTTTCTGATAAAACATACATAACCTCTACAGAAAGGCCCTCAGGTTTTCTGACCTTCATGATTAGTGAGCATTCTGTTGACACTAGTTCCATATTGAGCTCCCTTAATTGTAAATGAGGCCAGCTTTCAAATTGCCCATGGGCATTATGCCAGGGTTATCAACAGGTGACTGGATTGCTCCTTGACCCCATACAGAGCCACAAATTGACCTCAAGATACTCAATTATAATTGTCTATGAGAAATCTTTAGCAAAAGTTTCCTCGGGGTACTCCCATAGTGTTTCCACCAATCATCTGTTAAGTTATAGAGACTAGGAGAGAAATTCATAACGCTTTAACTTTCATTTTGAGAAGGTTTTTTTAAAAAGAATTAAATTTATAAAATTTGAAGATGGATAACATCAGATTTTGTTTCCATTCTGCAAGTTAAGAGTTTCTTTTTCACACTGATGAACCATACACAGTTCAACTATACAAATTAATCACTCTGCAATTTGTTTCTGTAACTTTATAGAACCTTAATTATCATAGGACCTGGACATTCTCCAAAGAAAACAGAATTGTCAACAGGACTGTACACACACAGGAAGCTCAAGCGTCACCTCCAGCTCTCCAGATCAACCAGTAAATGCTTTATGAAAACAGAGATTTGATAAAATTCTGCTTATGTATGGACTCCTATATGTTTTTCTTTAGTTGGAAGTGAAACAGAGGAAAATATCTGTCACAAAGTGACATTTTTCTGAAATAGAGTATAAACCATTCTGAGCTGGTGTGATACACATTTGTAATGAAAGCATGTCAAAAATACATGAGAATATATTCAAATACATTCACAGCAGAACTGAACTTCCTGAAGGTTTAGCTTTCCAAAATACTTATACTTAGATCTGTAACATTTAGAAAGCTGGCATTTCATCTCATTTTATATTAACCCATTATGGCCCTTTGGATACCTAGTTATAAAATCTTGTTGACTTCGACTGTGACTTTTAATTCAGGAAGGGCAAAAAGTTAATTGTCAGCCATGATTAACTACAATATATGATTACAGGAACAATAAGTCATTGGTTTCTGCTTTAATTAGCAAGAGGCTCCTTATGCCAAGACAAAATGTACAACATTCCTGAAAATTAATATGGTTAATAGTTTGCTGTACACATGTTGTGATTTTCCCAGTGGGCTCCTGAACATCACTGTCAGGCAATAATGGGGGTCAAAAGCCCACATGGTGTGGGATACAGACACTCATTGTAATCTTCCCTGATTAGGCCAATTAGTCGAGGAGAAAGTGAGGACTGCAGATGCTGGAGATCAGAGCTGAAAATGTGTTGCTGGAAAAGCGCAGCAGGTCAGGCAGCATCCAAGGAACAGGAGATTCGACGTTTCGGGCAGAAGCCCTTCTTCAGGCCAATTAGTCACCAGAGTATGGCTTACCATCTCATTAAAGATGGTGGGCAGGCTCTTGAAGTTGGGAGGGCCAATAGAGGCCTTGGCAAGATCGTATGAGAAAGGGAGAGAAAGAGAGAGAGAACTTCAAATGGAAATGGTCCTCTATCGAACTATTCACCTTTGAAATAAGAAATGGCCCTTTGCAGCTGGACCATCACTGAAAGGGTGTGCAGTGGTGGTAGAGAGAAAGAAGTCCCCTCCATAAGGTGTCCTGCAATGGCTGCTGAATCCAAGCAGATGAATAGAACCTCAAAGGCTCCCTGGAGATTTGCCTCATTCCATCTCTTCTCCCCCTACACTCAGTCTACCTCATGGAGATTATCTTCAGACAGTTGAACTTCTCCTGCCACTTGCAGGGATCTGAAGGGCAACTGGAAAATTCCAGTTGTAGGGTGTTATAAACCCTGAATAATGCCTTGAATGGTTTGGTAAGCTTTCTGTCACTTCTAGGTTGGTAACCCTGCTACACCCTAATCCTGCCTCCATGAAAATGATTTGGATACAGGATGGAACCAAGAAATTAACATGCAAACCTGCAGCTTGAAATTCCATGCTGGCCCTGCTCTCTTCCCAATCCTGATGGAGGCTAATCTTAAAATCCTACCTGTATCTAGGATATCTAAGGTTATCAAAAATTAAACATAATTGCTCCCAAAAATAACCTTGATGTCAACTGCAAAATTAATGATTGTTGCATGCACCTGGCATGAAATGTACAGCTGAATGTCAATACACCTCAATAGGGGGGTGATGATTATGTGAGGCAAACATACAGTTGAAGCGAGTTTGAATTGCTTACCGCCAGTCTATATGGCCTGAAGTACATCTTGGTACCTGAAAGTTTTTACAGAATGGAAATCTCCACCCACTCTTTCTCTGCGAGATTCCAGCAAGAAAACTTGTCCCCTACTGATAACAATCTTCTGCCTCCTCCCTCGTTTTCCAGAAGTTTGTCTTGCTCCATGTCCCTCTGCTCATTCTCCTTGTTGTACTCCCCTCCAAACAGAATGCATACTACAACACCTACTTTTTGGAGCATCTGGTTTATGCAAAATCCTTGGGGTTAGAGCAGAGTACTTGTGGGTGTACTATGTCACTGACTTTAGACTTCAGCAACTTTAAAGAGTTCTATAGACTGACAAAACTTTCAAAACTGTGGAAACATGAACTAGAAATCAATCAACAATGACTTGAAAATCAGTATCATCTTTGGTAGTGTTGATGAGGTATTTGTTTTGCTGTGAATTCATGTTTAGGTGTGTGTGCGTAAGAGGTAGCATTAGCTGGAATGTTGAGTGCCAGATTAGTAACATTGGTGTCAAATCCACATTAAACATTAATTGACATTATAATCTGCCTGCTCAGATTATTTCCTACAGACACTTCTTTTGGACACGGAAATACTATTTTTAAGGTAAAAAGCACACTTAACCCTTTAAAAGTGGTATTAAGGACCTGAATTTTGCAGTCAGTGACTCTCTAAACCCAATAACATTCTTATTTGTTTAGTCGTCTATTTTCAGAAAGATAGGCGAGTCCATGTAGAACAATTTCAGTGATTGGATACTTCTACAAATTACATAATGATGCCATTAACCCTAATGCCTGGATTTTTGAGGTGACAGAAGGACACTATGTCATTGTGAAAATGGTGGACATGGCCAAAACTCAGAGGTTCGGTTCTCAATTTTCATTGAAGTAGGAATGGAGGAAAGCTGTCTTTCACAAATGCCAATGTTTCAGTTTGTTGCTTCTGTAAATCAGCAGCTGCCTCTATTCCTGTATGATTTTGACCTGAGTGGATGCAACAGAAAGTACATGGATTAGGCCCAGCAGGAGCAGATCCAAACATTTTGGAATCACTTTGAGAACCAGAAATGCTTGAGATAGTTAAGTTACTCATTTGGTATTGTTTAAAGTGATTATTCATGTGTATACAAAGCACATAGATTCATTAATTGTCTAGCTTATTAAAAGGTCAACAGACCTGTCTCAGCCAACTGACAAAATAACCTGATAAGGGGAATTGTCAGAAGTGTTGAGGAACTGTCAAATATTCATGTAAAAGGGATCTGTCAAGTTGTTACAGTTATTGCAAAATCTTTTTAAAAAACCTCTGGTGTATTAAAACAATCAACCTGTATCATTCTCTCCTCTGACATACATCAAAAGAGTTTTCATTACTGGATTAGCTCTGCATGACTGATTTCACTACATTTATTATCACAGTAGGGTGCCTGCCATTTCACTTTGAACAAAAGTTACAAATAGTCAGACTCTTTAAGTGGGAGTATAATCAATTGAAACATTTATAATTTAAAAAATCAGTCACTTGAATTACATTTTTCACGGCCAGATAATTGTTTCTGAAAAATAGCTAGGAATTACACAAAGAAGCCTGTGAAATACACTGCAGCGGACTCTAAAGGAATTGCCCGGGAAATTGAAAATTCCCCTATGCTTAAAATTCTCTGAAAATATCCATTAAATCAGAGAGTTTGGAAGGTTCACTACAATTAAGTAAATAGTTACTCTGGATAAGTTAGGCATTTAAATGCATAGTCTAACTCTTAAATAATTATTCAACTGATCCTCAACTTACTCCCGTGTGCACACATGCAATTTCACTTACATTAGATACCTTACACCCTGATTCGACAATCCCCCCATCCCATCCCAGCCATGACACCCTTCGCCACAATTGGGATCCAAAACTCACTGTTATCAGACTGATTCTCCACTCCACCACCAGGACCCATCACCTCATCTTCACTGCCAAATCTGACATCCCCATCTCCTGCTCCAGCTAGACACACCAACCACACTATTCCCCCAGACTGCAAGACCTTGACCTGGCACTGGGCCTGACCACTATGCCCCTACATCCAGAGCCCAGCAACTCATTTTCATTTGCTCCCCCACCCCACCCTCCCTACGTCCTCCCGCCAGATCCAATATTTCCTACCCACACCAATCCACGTTCAACACTCATTCATTTACCTGCCTTGGTACTCATTTTACCCAATTCTCTAGCCACCAGTCACATACCCTCTCCCAATTTGGCACCCTACACTCCTTGCATTTAACTTATCTGGCACCCTGAGTATCACCTACCCAACACTCTACTCTCTTCGAATCCTAACCATACGCATTTAACCTTTTCCCAAAACCTGTCAAAGTTTGATTCTGGACTTTACATTGCAAAATATAGCAACTGACTAAGGTGATAAGGGGAGCATGGTTTGCCTACCCCAAATATTATATATTATAATGTATCTGTCAGAAGGTGAGTATTATCCTGCTTCCCTAACTGAGCCTTGTTTAGAATGCTGGAGCCTTTTGCTGCCTAGTTGCCACTATTCAGAAGACCTGGCCAAATGTATTTATAGAGTCATAGAGTCATAGAGATGTACAGCATGGAAACAGACCCCTCGGCCCAACCTGTCCACACCGACCAGATATCTCAACCCAATCTAGTCTTACCTGCCAGCACCTGGCCCATATCCCTCCAAACCCTTCCTATTCATATACCCATCCAAATGCTTCTTAAATGTTGCAATTGTACCAACCTCCACCACATCCTCTGGCAGCTCATTCCATACACTTACCACCCCCTGCGTGGAAAAAGTTGCCCCTTAGGTCTCTTTTCCCTCTCACCCTAAACCTGTGCCCTCTAGTTTTGGACTCCCCAATCTCAGGGAAAAGTCATGGTCTATTTATTCTATCCATGCCCCTCATAATTTTGTAAACCACTATGAGGTCACCCCTCAGCCTTCAACGCTCCAGGGAAAACAGCCTCAGCCTGTTCAGCCTCACCCTGTAGCTCAAATCCTCCAACCCTGGCAATGTCCTTGTAAATCTTTTCTGAACCCTTTCAACTTTCACAACATCTTTCCGATAGGAAGGAGACCAGAATTGCACACAATATTCCAACAGCGGCCTAACCAATGTCCTGTACAGCTGCAACATGACCTCCCAACTCCTGTACTCAATACTCTGACCAATAAAGGAAAGCATACCAAACACTTTCTTCACTATCTTATCTACCTGTGACTCCACTTTCAAGGAGCTATGAACCTGCACTCCAAGGTCTCTTTGTTCAGCAACACTCCCTAGGATCTTACCATTAAGTGTATAAGCCCTGCTAAGATTAGCTTTTCCAAACTGCAGCACCTCGCATTTATCTGAATTAAATTCCATTTGCTACTTCTTGGCCCATTGGCCCATCTGGTCCAGACCCTGTTGTAATCTGAGGTAACCCTCTTCGCTGTCCACTACACCTCCAATTTTGGTGTCATCTGCAAACTTACTAACTGCACCTCTTATGCTCGCATCCAAATCATTTATGTAAATGACAAAAAGTAGAGGACCCAGCACCGATCCTTGTGGCACTCTACTAGTCACAGGCCTCCATTTGAATGAATGTAAATGTTTCAAATGAGTTTGTGTGAATGAATATGTTTATTTCAATAGAGTGAAGTCTGCAATCAACACTTCGAACCTTATACTATTTAATCTCACTGTGGGACCTGAGGTCTTTTGTGATGGGTTCAATGCTGCAAAGAGGTAATAAATGCCAGCAATCCAGAAGGATATGTGTGTTTTGTAGGTTTTATATAATAAAATCTGAACAACAGCTAGAGATTTCAGGTGCTTATTTCAGCTCTTTCACTGTCACATCTGAGTCCTGAAGAATGTTTACAATTGAGACATTGACTTCTCCACTTCCTGATGCTGCCTGGCTTGCTGTGTTCTGCCAGCCTCCTGCTTGTCTACCTTTAATTCCAGCATCTGCTGTTTTTTTGTCTCTAACCAAGAGATTGCACAGACCATAAGTTGGCATGAAGTGTACAAGGCTTGTTCATCATTACCCAATGCTGCAAAAGTCCACTACTACATCTTCTACATTTATCTGCAAAAAATCATACAACACAGGATACTGGTTAACCAGTTATGCCTATGTTGACTCTTTGAATAAGCTATCCAATTTACTTTGCCACCCTAAATTTCATACTAGAATCCTGCAAATTGGCCTTCATCAACCATTGGCTTCACTCTTGTGTTCAAATACCTTGAGTATATCTTCATCTCACAATATACTCTCTCATATGATGCAACCCTACCCACAAACTGAGATTATATCAATCAAAGCCATCAACAGTACCCTTCTTAATTTTCACAGATTCTTTATCTTTTCTTCTTGCTGTTAGCATGAATCTTTGATTTCTGCAATCAGTTGAGGCACGGTGGGCGCGAGTCAGACAGCTTGCACTCTGAATCACAGCCATTGACTGAGATCAAGGATACTCATAAATTTGTGTGTCATCTCTGGCAGACGCCTTCACTGAACCATTTCAGTTTTAGAATATGTGCTGCCAAAGAGAACCTCTGAGAAGAAAAGATACAAAATCTGTGAAAATTTAGAGGATGGACAATTTAAAATTCAAAATAAAGTGCAGTTGGTACCTATATTAATTATCATGGACAGAAAAGGTTGAAAAATTTAAACAGTCCCTGCTTCCAGGTGTGTGAGAAAGCTGATGTACGCACCTGAAATCTTTAGCTGTTGTTCAGATTTTATAATATAAAAACTACAAAACACAAATATCCTTCCAGATTGCATTCATTTGTTACTTCTTGAACTCTTTGCAGCGTTGAATATGGTTGATCATGCTGCCTTCCTCCACCATCTCCCCTGCCCTCTATAGAGCCACTCCTAGTAGCAAATGCAGTTCCAGCAATGGCTTCTACATTCACAGTTCCACAGCTCATCAAAGATCTATTATAAGCCCTCCTCACTTCCTAATCTCTACAGCAAAATGAGAACAACATCTATTGTCAAACCTAGCTTCACACACACATCAATTTCATGCACACTTCTATAGTTTCATAATGATCTCTGTGGTGTCATATTGCACACCCATCAAATCCTGAATCAGTCAGATAAACATAAGGAAGTTTGACTCCAATTTTTGGAACACTAAAAGTTCCACAATCAGCTTCCAAAAATACTTTCTCACCGGAACCAAACTGAATGCAAAATAGATTTGTGTGAGCTAAAGCTGAGCTCCAAACTCACTAGCCTTGCTATTAGTTTGAAGTGGGAATTGGGCAAGAATAGACAGTGGGCACCATACTGTGCTGACTTCGACGGCATGAGGGCTGGAAGATTTTGATTCTAAAATTGTCAGAAATTAGCAGCTGACTGGTAAACACAATGCCTAGTGGCATCAGATGCATGGATCAGTGCAAAAATTGCTGTGATGTTTAAACCGTCCTTCTGAAGTCTAGATTAATCTTTTTCAAAATTCATTCATGGGATGTGGGTATCACTGTCTGTGCTGACCCTTAGTTGCCTTCAGTCCATTTTGTGTAGTTTAGATCCACAATTCCATTCAGGATTGTGTTTCAGGATGTTGACCCAATGACTGTGAAGGACTAGAGATATATTTCCAGATGGTTAGGAGGGAGATTTATATTCTCAAATATCTGCTGCAGTTGGGTTTGGAAGGAGCCTTAGTGAATTTCTGCAGTTCCAACTTATTGATGGTACCCTGCTGCTATGAGTGTCAGTGGTGAAGGGCTAATAATCATCAGCAAACATCCCCAATTCTGACAGACCACAAACAGTTCAGCCATGATCATATTGAATGGCAGAGTGGGTTCAAAGGGCTGAATTGCCTACTCCCACTCCTAATGCCTGTTTCTCTGGAGAAAAGGTCATTGATGAAGCAGCTGCTTGGACAGAGGACAACAACTTTTACAAACTCCTGCAGAGGTGTCCTGGAACTGAGATGACTGACCTCCTACAACCACAAGCATCTTCCTTTATGCGGTGCATGACTGCAACCAATGGAGAGTTTTCCTTGATTGCTATTGATTCCAGTTTTGCTGGGGCTTCTTGATTTGATTTGAGCTGATTATTCATTGTCATGTGTATTTTGTTACAAAGTACAGTGAGAAGTGCTGTATAGTGTCACCACTCTCCAGTGTCAAATTAAAATACAGAAAAGTAAGCCAAAACATAGAATATAAAGGTTAAAAAAAAGAATAAATAAAGACAAATTGCTCAACTTAATGGTATTTCTTGTTAAGTGCTCTGCCATGGGCGTGGCAGCCGGGAATGAGTCTCCTTCACTGAGCCGCGGAAGTGAAAGTTGCCATTCTTTCGTGCCAACTTGTCTCCACTGAACATGCTCACCACAGTGAATATCTGATGGACCTCACCAACGCAGATGCCATCAATACTGTTGATACCAAACCAGCTGAAACATGACTCTGCTGCTGCTGTAAGTCCATTTCAGGCTCAGCTCACTTATACTGCTGCTGCTGATATCGCCAGGTCTTGTACTGGGCCCAAACTTGCCTCTGCTTCCACCTCCATAAATCTGTACTGGATGCTGTTGCCACTGGGAATGCAAACTCACCTCTGATGCCACAATTCCGAGTCCTCACTGCTGGGCCCACTTGCCACTGCCGATGGGTGCCATTTGCTAAACTCAAACTAATGTGGCCTTAATGTTAAGAGCTGTCACTCTTATATCACTTCTGGCACTCAGCTCTTTTGTCCAAGGTTGAACAAAGGCTGTAAAGAGGACAGAAGCTCAGTGGCCCTGGTGGAATCCCAAGATGGGCATGACTGAGCAGGTTATTACACAGTAGGTGCTGCTTGATAGCACTAATGATGACATTTTTCATCATTTCATTGATGATCAAGAGTAGACTGAGGGGCAGTAATTGGGTGCATTGGATTTGTACTGTTTTTGTGTCCAGAAAGTACTGAGCAATTTTCCATTTTGCTAGGTAGACACCAGTTTTGTAGCTGTTCTGAAATAGCTTTGCTAGAGGCATGACAAGTTGTAGAGCATGGCCCTTTTGTACTATTGCTGGAATGTTATCAGGATCCAAAGGTTTTTCCTCCAAGTGCAAAGCAATAATTTCTCAATATCATGTGGAGTGAAACAAATTGGCCGAGAACTATGTTGCCAGGGCCCTCTGGAAGAGACCAAGATAGATTATCCAGTTGTCACTTCTGGTTGAAGATTTTTGCAAATGCTTCAGCCATATCTTTTGCACTGGTGAGTTTGCAGATTGCATTACAATTCTGCTGCTGATGGCCCACAGTTCCTCATGCCCAGACTTAAGTTGCTGGATTTATTCAAAGTCTATCCCGTGTCACACAGTTGTAGAGTTACACAACATATTGTTTATATTTTCAATGTGAAGATGCGACGTTATCTCTACAAAGATTGGGTGATAGTCGCCCCCTACAATATTATCATGGACAGATGGATCCATGACTGCCAGACTGGTGAGGATAAGAACAAGTATATTTTTCTGTCCTGCTGGTTCTCTTAGAACATGCTGTAGACCCAGTCTAACAAATATATCTTTTAGAACCAGACCAACTCATTAAGTAATGGTGCTGTTGGTGGTGGTCATTGAAGTCCCCAATTTAGTGTAAATTCTAGAGCCTGGCTGCCTTTAATACTTCCTTCAAGTGCTAATCAATATGAAGGAGTACTGATTCATCAGCCGAGAGATGGCATCACATGGTAAACAGCAACAAGTTTCCTTGCCCATATTTGAGAGTGTCAATGTTGAAGACTCCCTGGGCAGCTCTCTCTCAACAGTATACCACTGTGTCAGCACCTCTGCTGACACTGTTGCTTGACTTGTCTGTGATATAGCTCTCACAATTTTGGCACGAGGCCCCCACATGTTAGTAAGGAGGACTTAGCAGGTTAAACAATTTGCTGTTATTGTTTCCAATATCATTTTAAGTGTCAGAGTCAATGACAGATTGTCCATCCCGCATCAGTTCTTTGTTTAGACTTCATAACGGTTCATATAACTATCCACTAGCTGGACCAACAGTTATTGCCAATCTCTAATTGCCCCAGGCTTGCTGAGCAATTTCAGATAGCAATTCAGAGTCAACTACATTGTTGTGCATCTGGAGTCAATGTTGGCCAGAGCAGATAAGGACCGCAGTTTCCATCCCAAAAGGGCAGTGGTGAACAATCGACAATGCTTTCGTGGTCATCATTAAATGCTTATTTTCAGAATTTTATTGAATTCAAATTCTACAATCTGCTGTGATGATGTTTAAACCCATTACCTGGATGTCTTGATTACTAGCCCAGCATTGTGTTTGACTTATACTTGTACAAGAGAAGTTTTTTAAAAAAAACCTTGCTTTCAGGACCATGCTGACTGTGTTGGAGTATGATCAAGACATTTTGAAACTATCATTAGCAAAATTAAATCATGGGGAATTTGGAAAGTTGAGAGGTGACCTTATTGAAACATGCAAGATTATTAGGGGACTGGACAGGAAAGGGATCACAGGGCAGAATGTCAGAATAAGGGGGCACCCATTTAAAACCAAGATGAGAAGGATCTCTCAGACAGTTGTGAATCTGTATAATTCTTTACTGCAGAGGACTTTAGAGGCTGGGTCTTTATATTTAAGGTTGAGATAAACAGTGTTTTAATCAGAAAGGGGGTGTAGGGTAATGGGATAGGCAGGAAAATGGAATTGAGGATTGTTGGATCAGCTGTGATCTCATTGAAAGGTGGGGCAGACTCGATATGCTGAATGGCCTACTTCTGCTTTTACATCTTACGGTCTTTTGACAACCATTGACATTGGGCCATAGAAATAGATATCTGAACAAGTGTCCAAAGGCTTTGTTTGAGTAGGAGATTTTCAGGTGAATTCCAAAGAGAGAGAAGGAGAGAAACAGAGAAATTTTGAGAGGGAATTCCAGAACTTCAAATATTTGAATATACAAGAGCTGATGTTGGTACTATGAACATCAGGGATAGACAAGAATTCAGAATTAGAGGGTCTGAGATAATCAAGATTAGACCGAGACAGTCAAGAAGCTTGATATCATCTCAGATAAAGCAGCTCAGTTGATTGGCAACACAACCAGAAACGTTCAGTCCCTGCACCATCAACACTCAATAGCAGCAGAGTTCACCATCGACAAGATGCACTATGGAATTTAACCAAGGTTCTGAAGACAGCGTCTTCCATATCTATGACTATCACTATCTAGAAGGTTAAGGGCAGCAAATACATGAAAATCACCTGCAGGTTCCCCTGCAAGCCACTCAGCATCCAGACTTGGAAATAAATGGTCATTCCATCAGCTTTGCTGAGTTAAATCCTGGAACTCCATCCCTAATGGAATTGTGGATGTACCTACAGCATATGGACCACTGAGGTTCAAAGGATAGCTTACTAGCACGTTTCCAAGGTTAACTACGGAAGTGCAATAAATGCTAGGGCAGCCGGTGATGCCACCATACAATGAATTAATTTAAAAAGTCATTATTATTGAATGAAAATTGGATCACTGTAGAATAAATATTATTAATATGCTGAATTTCCACATTACAAAGTGGAGCCTGGTGACTCTTAAGATCACCAGGCCTCACCGGAATATGCTTAGCAAACTATGGTGTCAACTGGACAACCCACACAGCTCACCAGTTCAGGGGTTTCAGATGTTGTTCCACTTGTACACAGACCAGGCATGTGAATGTTGCAGGTAATAGATACAGGTCTTGTCTGGCAGCAGCATACAGAATTAATGTTGAGTCAAGTGAAGCATTCCTGCTCCCTTGGCTTCTTTTTAAAGCAAGCTGAATAAAGATTGATCTGCCAGCTTCTTCAGCAGCTTCCAGCTGCCCTTTCAAAGCCCACTGGTTCAGCCAAGGCAGAATCTGAAAAACTTATCAGAGGTTCACAAACGTTCCACAAAATTAGTGCATTTCAATTTGAAATCCAGCATTTAAATCTGGCAACAGAACCATCCAACCAAACTGTTTTTACTTGAACTTAAACAAACATGCAAATTGGGTTTAGGATAACATTTTACTAAACGTTTCATTATTGTGCCTATTTCTGCTCACAAAATATCACTGATGTTGAACTTGTGCCTTTATGTGTCAGTTCAATCAATAAAGTGGTGTCTATATTCTGAGAGGGAATTACTTTCGCATTGTGATGTTCCTTTGTGTTATCTTGCAGAAAACCAGAACTAAAATCAATCCTTACACACTGTTATCAGCATTTGTTTACCTAGTTAAAGATTGTAAGCAGGGAACTAATAACCAATAGCAAAAATTTTAGTCAGTGTCTATAGGTGGACAGGTGAAACACCAGTTACTGCCTATCATATGAATATGTACAGACCTATCCAACCAGTGAACGCACATCCTCCCTTGAATGCAATGTAAGCGAGATTGTTAACTGTTGCATTTTATTAGTTTTGTTCTATGGTGTGCTTCATTGCAGAAGTTCCAACATTGAAATTTCCTTTTTGTGCCCCATAACATTTGCAATATGCTAAAATGCCTTACATTTCCCTACAGGAAAAGTATATATCACACAAATAAATCAACTGATAATATAGTAGAATATGGTCCATATCAAAAGTTAATACACAAAGCAGTTTCTCTTGAAACATATTGGTGACCAAATGGAAACTTCTACTCTCTTAGTTAAGTAAGGGTGTGCAATAGAAAAGGGTGTAAAGTTGTATTAAATGCATATACAAAGTCATCAGTTAACCTGAAGTTTTGTCTTTTTTCTAAAATCAGCTAAAACTGCTCTAAGTCTTGTTCTCATTATTTTGAATCAGCATGCACATAAAAAAACACAATGGCATGTGTAGCTGCCTAACTGATATCTCATGATAACGTACTTCCAGTGCAATTAGGTCTATATTTGGAAAGTCTTTTAAAAAGAAATCTTCTTACCCTCCTACATTTCTTTACACCTGCAGAGATGTGATGAACTCATTTACTAATGACAATGCTGACCATTTGTGCAAATAGATAAATATATAAGCATGGAGTGTGAGTTTAAGGAATGATCAAAATATTTAAGAACGTGTAATGATTATATTGACTATGGGTTAGCGAGTTTTGAGAAGATTTGTAGCTCAGGTTGAGGTTCTGGATGTAGGTTTGCTCGCTGAGCTGGGAGGTTCTTTTTCAGATGTTTCAGCACCATACTAAGAAATGTCTTCAGTGGGACTCTGAATGAAGAACTGGTGATGTGGTCCGCTTTCTATTTATATATCTGAGTTTTCTTGGGTTGGTGATGTCATTTCCTGTGTGATATCATTTCATATGGTGATGTTATTTCCTGTTCTTTTTCTCAGGGGGCGATGAATGCGATCCAACTCAATGCGTTTGTTGATAGAATTTTGGTAGGAATTCTCGTGTGTGCCTCTGTTTGGCTTGTCCTACAATGGATGTGGTTTATTACAAAATACCTTGCAAGAACTGTAACAAACACTACATTGGACAAATAGGCAGAAAACTAGCCACCAGGATACACGAACTTCAACTAGCCACAAAATGACATGACCCACTCTCACTAGTACCCTTACATATAGATGAGGAAGGACACCACTTCGATTGGGACAACATATCCTTGAAGAGTCATCTAGACTCAAACGTTAGCTTGTTGTCTCTCTGTCTGACCCAATGTGATCTCCAACATTTGTTTTCAGTACAGATTCCAGCACCTGCAGTACTTTTCATCTCTGTGCAGTTATTTCAGAATTATTTCTTACAATCAATGATACAGAAAAGATACTAGGTTGCTGCAGATATATAAAACCAAGGCTGTGAAATGTATGCAAGATGAGAAGATATTAATGAAACTTTCATTTTTTCTGGGCAATATTCATGTCGAGAACATTCTGCCTGTGATGTCCACAGTATGTGATCTGAATATGCAAATGATAATCTTGTGTTATTACATGGATCAATATCATTGCGTTAATTTCAGCCTATTTTTCTATTGTCTCATAGCATTGCTATTGTCCGACTGCTGAGATCACTTCAACAAAGTGCAATTAGTGGCCTTGTTTGTGTTTACTGCAATCCAGTAAAATTTACAGTTAATGCTAGGGTGTTGTGTCATGAAGCTCTGTGTGTTTGACCAGTTTACAACAGGAAGGGATAATTAAATAACATTAATTGAGAGATTTGAGGATGATTACATCACTGGTCTCTTGATCAGATTACAGATGTATTGGGCGGAGACTGAGATGAGGTCATCCATGCCGTTTCTAAAAATGTTTAGGCAAAGTTGCAGCTAGTAATTCACAGCAAAGAAGTGCAATTTATCTTTTTGTGCTTTCATTCTTTTATTTAATTCATTTTTAACTTTTGGAAAGTCTGCTCTATTTTAATGAAAAACTTCTATATTTTCATTCAAATCCCTTCTTTTTTGCTTTTAATTTAAAACAGCTATCTCCCTTTGATTGTTCTATTTGCAAACCAATTTTTGGTTTTCCTTCATAAACTGACTGTTGCAGTTCCTACTTGTTCTCATCTCCTGTCCAATAACAAACACATACATTTTTTCTCCATTTCCCACTTTATTTCTCCCTCTCTTTCTTTGTGCTGGGGTTACAGCTGTTTATACTGCGGCAGTTCAATGATTTGCAGTCAAGGCAGAATGTTTATTTATAGTTTTAAATTCCTGCAACAAAATGAGCATTACAGTTTTGCCCTTCCTGTGACCCTTTTCTACCCCATTTAATCTGAACATGTGTTTCCAAGTCTTCCTTTACCCCCATTTCACAAAGATGGAATAAATCATTAGCCCTTTCCCAAAAGCCTCATAAGTGTATGGCACCCTGGTACACAAGAATACATTACAATATCCTTTCCATGGTTGATTGATTGATTTGTGAGATTTCAATTGGAATCCAGGATTACAAATTGCTGTGTGTTTTGGAAAGTAAGATTGCAATTGATTTATTGTTATGTTGTCTGACAGCACTGGGTAGACAGAACTGTTGTACTGGAGAAGGAGAATAAAATCTGTGCTAAATGATGCATATACAAATTTGGAAGTGCCATATTACACTGAGGAGTCTTGCAATTCATGTCTGGAGAAGCAACAGAAATTTGTTTTATTTATTGTAATTAAAAGTGGGCCCAATTGTTCTCTCATTCAACAATATACATGCAGCAGAAATGTGTGAGACTTCAGAAGACTCTTTTATGCTTGTGAGGACTTCACAATTCAGTCATTCTTAGTTTTCATCAAAATATCATCACCCTATGAGAGCATCTAGGAACCATAATTACAATTTAAACATGGACTGTAGGTTGCCTCTTAGGATCAAACAGCAGGAATTTGTAAATATAACCTGAAATGAATACCACTGAAAACTTTTAAAAATTGTTAAACATCTTGCATTTACATTTAATTTTGTTCTGCTTTAAAACATTAAAAGGCTTGCTAGCAAGTCAATGTATAATAATGGAAGAATGGAAACGAAACTGGGCAAAAAAAATTGCAATAATGTAATAAACAGATTTTAGTATTTCTTTTGAGTCCTGAAGGAAAAAAGAATTATTTCTGAAGGGTCAATATAATTGTCCCTTCTCATTCTGGCCTACCTCTCATTTAGGTTTTATATCCAAGGGTAAAACTTATTTGCGGCAAAATACACAAATACAAATTAGAGTGAAGCAAGATCATGCATTCACTGAGACTGAGGATCTGATTAAAATAATGATTTGGAGATGCCGGTGTTGGACTGGGGTGTAAAAAATTCAAAAATCACACAACACTAGGTTACAGACCAGCAGGTTTAATTGGAAGCACTAGCTTTCGGAACACTGCTCCTTCATCAAGTGGTTGTGCTACCTGATGAAGGAGCAGCGCTCTGAAAGCTACTGTTTCCAATTAAACCTGTTGGACTATAACCTGGTGTTGTGTGATTTTTTATACTTTGACTAAAATAAAGTTTGGAGGGATACATCAATTTCTTTCTAATTTCATTCCTCCAGTCATGAGCAATTTAAAATTTAACCAAGTTGATGATAAAGCTAAATGTAGTGGTCGCACACTGTATCCAGTTTAGAAGTAGAAACAAGTCAGCCAGGCTTGACTTTATTATAAATATAACTTACTCAAGACATGCAGAGATTATTGACAAAAAAGACTTGAACTGTGTGATAGTAGATATACTTTATATTCTAACATTTCAAACTTTAAATGACACAAATATGGGTAACAAACTATGTCGAATGTACCTCAGAACACGTCACATACCTAATGCGATCAAGATAGATCCAATACTTTTCTCAGCAACACCACCCAGACATTAGTGATAGCTTGTCTAAACAGTTCATCAGAACATCACTTCCAATTGTTCTTTTGTGACAATCTGGTCTTGAAAAAGAATCAACAGCCGCTCTATTCATTGACTGCTCATGTCATGGTAGTTCATGTTCTTTTTCTGGGAGGATGAACTCTGCTTTCCGGCACTTACTCACAGAAAGCTAGCATCACCAAGCCAGTACTGACTCTAAATATTTCCCAAGGTTTTAATCTTGCCCAATGCACAAAGCAAATACTGCTTTCCTTTATGCTATAGTATTAATGCACACCCTGACTCCTAGATATCCTTCCTTAGATTGACAGCACAGATCCAGTGACCCTAAATCACTTGCTCAGTGCCAACCAACATAGAGAATGCTGGAGAAACTCAGCAGCTCTGACAGCATCTGTGAAGAGAGAAACAGAGGTAAATGTTTCCCAGTATGATTCTTCTTTTCCTTCCAGGTGCTGATAGATCTGTCAAGTTTCTCCAGCATTTTCTGTGTCTGTTTCAGATTTCCAGCTTCCAGCATCAGTATTTTGTTTTTCACTTTTCCTCAGCAGTACAGCTTAACAGTTATTTTCTGTATAGATCTTGTCTCCATCTTTTTCTGTCTCCTTCTCTAATTTCCTATGATCCTAGGACAGCTTTTTAGTGACCACCAAACTTCTTTTTCTGAGTCTTGTGTTGAAAACTTGGCAACAAGCCCGACTCTAATGTTTGGCAGATCCAAATATAGCAAACAGCAGTGGGATTTGAGAGCAGAAATGCCTTCTTATGGCAGGAGAGGGTATGTAGCCATCCACTGACCCCAATTGCTGGTCTGTGAGATCCTCACCATCCATTCCCCCAATTCACTCACCAGGAACCTGAACATGCTGCCTCAATTTGTTACATTCCTTGCAGTTCCCCAATACCAAATTTGGAGCATTTATAGAAGTCCTGCCTCTGAACCATGGAATTAAGCCCCACTCTAAAGATTTGAGAATATGATCTGGGCTGATACCTTAGTGCAGCATTAAGAGAATGCTAGGTTGGCAGGGTACATTATTTTGCATAATATGCTAAGCTAAACCTCCTCCAGTTTGGGTAACAGATTTCATGACAATTTTGAGAAAAAGGAAATATTTCTGGTGCAATGACTAACTTTTATCATCCAATCAAAACAACACATGACCTGGTCATTTGAATATTGTGATATCTTGCTTTGCATAAATTGCCATCACCTTTCCTACTTTACAACATTTCAAAAATATTTCATTAACTGTGTAGCTGTTCAGGACATTTGGTGATCTAGAAAGTTGTTATATAGTTGGAAGTGCTTTATATTTGCATTCCTGGAGCAGGAGGCAGACACAAATACAACCCCTAAGGCATTGATGCCTGCTCATACCATTCAAATTACTTGCTATCCCTCTCCACACAAGAACTTTTGCAAGATTATCTTTGGAGGTCAACTGCATCAAGATGCTTGGTTTGACGTACAGATAGAAAAGCTGCTATGATGGAATATGTCTGTGGAGGACTCCCGCACCTTGCTAATACTTGTAAAAGTAACAAAATTAGTTTTGTTTGGTAAGGGTAAGCAATTGCCCTTATTTTTATCCACAATTTTTTCTGATAGGAATATTGGAATAGTGTAGGCAATTTAGCCTCTTATGCCTGTTCTGCTATTTGGTGAGGTCAACAGCTAATCAGGCAAATAACTCCTTTCCTCATGACATCTGATTGTGTACAGTTCTGGGCTTCACAGTATAGGAAGGGTGTGAATGCACTGGAAAGAGTGCAGGAGCAATTTATATGGTTTGCAAGGATGGTTCCAGGGCTCAGATATTTCAGTTATGTGGATAAATTGAAGAAGTTGGGATTGTTCTCCTTGAAAAGAAGACTGTGAAAAATAGAAAAAACACAAATTGCTTCAGAATTCATTCAGCAGAAGGGAAATTGGACTTACTGTGCTTTTTCTCAGCAGATGCTGCCAGACTTGCTGAGTTTCTCCAGCAATTTCTGTTTCTGTTGGAGAATGCTCTGTGATTTGATGTGTCAGGGGTGGGGGTGGGGGGGGGCGGGGAGGTGGTGGTCAGGGGACCTCTTATCTTGCCTGCCAACATTCAGGAAATTGTCCAAGGCAGAAAATAACCTGCTTGATTGGTCAGGCCATTAAAATGGAAATGTCCTTTTGGAATATTCCTGTCAGAAGAAATTAAAAATGCAACAGATTTTTTCCTGTGGTTGTAACAGTTGCTATTGCCCAAATGCCTACAAGACTGATGCACATTAACAACACAGACTTTGTGGTTGCAGAATTAAATTTCACAGACTTAGTACGAAAAAACTCCAACATATCACAAAAGTTTGCAAATAGTTAATATTTAAACCTCAATGTGTACCAATGCTAGCATAGTCAAGAACTATTTTTATGTACAATGAGAACATCAATATCATTGGCACCTGAAAAGGTCTAGCTTCTGCCTTAAAAAAAACACACATCTTGAAAGCAATCTTAGATTGTCAGTCAATCTGGGACACAAAGAGACCACAGAGGGAAGAAATGCTGTTCAATGAATGAAGAATCCCTTGCCTACACTCTGCTGACAGGTAGAGAAATGGGGCTAGACTTCTAGGAGAAGCACCAAATATCTACTCCTGCTAGAAGTAAGCCACTGTGAATTTATTAGTAGAAATATCCATCCTCCATTTCTTCAATGAAACAAGAGGAAGCTTCCACTTTCTATTTTAAAAACAAAATTAATAGTGACTTTCACGTTTTTGGATCATTGGAATGTTTTTTGGGGTAGAAGTGACTTGTACAAGAAGGACGGATTGCACCTAAATTGGAAGGGGACTAATATACTGGCAGGGACATTTGCTAGAGCTGTTCTGGAGAATTTAAACTACTAAGGGTGGAGGGGGAGGGGAGGTGGGCGGCACCCAGGGAGATAGTGAGGAAAGAGATCAATCTGAGACTGGTACAGTTGAGAAAAGAAGCGAGTCAAATAGTCAGGGCAGGCAGGGACAAAGCAGAGAACAAGTTAGGATTGATAAATTAAACAGCACTTATTTCAATGCAAGGGGCCTAACAGGAAGGCAGATGAACACAGGGCATGGTTAGGAATATGGGACTGGGATATCATAGCAATTACGGAAACATGGCTCAGTGATGGACAGAACTGGCAGCTTAATGTTCCAGGATACAAATGCTACAGGAAGGATAGAAAGGAAGGCAAGACAGGAGGGGGAGTGGTGTTTTTGATTAGGGATAGCATTACAACTGTTCTGAGAGAGGAAATTCCCGGAAATATCCAGGGAGGTTATTTGGGTGGAACTGAGAAATAAGAAAGGGATGATCCCTTATTGGGATTGTATTATAGACCCCCTAATAGTCAGAGGAAAATTAAGAAACAAACTTGTAAGGAGGTCTCAGTTATCTGTAAGAATAATAGGGTAGTTATGGTAGGGGATTTTAACTTTCCAAACATTGACTGTGACTGCCATAGTGTTAAAGGTTTAGATGGAGAGGAATTTCCTAAGTGCGTACAAGACAATTTTCTGATTCAGTATGTGGATGTACCTACTAGAGAAGGTGCAAAACTTGACCTACTCTTGGGAAATAAGGCAGGGCAGGTGACTGAGGTATCAGTGGGGGAGCACTTTGGGCGACCATAATTCTATTAGTTTTAAAATAGCGATGGAAAAGGATAGACCAGATCTAAAAGTTGAAGTTCTAAATTGAAGAAAGGCTAATTTTAATGTTATTCAGCAAGAACTTTCAAAAGCTGATTGGGGGCAGGTGTTCGCAGGTAAAGGGACGGCTGGAAAATGGGAAGCCTTCAGAAATGAGATAACAAGAGTCCAGAGACAGTATATTCCTATTAGGGTGAAAGGAAAGGCTGGTAGGTATAGGGAATGCTAGATGACTAGAGAAATTGATGGTTTGGTTAAGAAAAAGAAGGAAGCATAGATCGAATGAATCCTTAGAAGAGTATAAAGGTGGTAGGAGTATACTTAAGAGACATATCAGGAGGGCAAAACGGGGAAATGAGCTAGCTTTGGCAAATAGAGTTAAGGAGAATCCAAAGAGTTTTTACAAATACATGAACGACAAAAGGGTAACTAGGGAGAGAATAGGGCCGCTCAAAGATCAGCAAGTAAGCCTTTGTCTGGAGCCGCAGAAAATGGGAGAGACATTAAACAAGTATTTGACATCAGTATTTACTGTGGAAAAGTAAATGGAAGATATAGAATGTAAGGAAATAGATGGTGAAATCTTGAAAAATGTCCATCTTTCAGAGAAGGAGGTGCTGGATGTCTTGAAATGCATAAAGGTGGATAAATCCCTAAGACCTGATCAGGTGTACCCTAGAACTCCGTGGGAAGCTAGGGAAGTGATTGCTGGGCCTCTTGCTGAGATATTTGTAACATCGATAGTCACAAGTGAGGTGCTAGAAGACTGAAGATTGGCTAACGTGGTTCCACTATTTAAGAAAGGTGGTAAAAACAAGCCAGGGAATTATAGACCAGTGAGCCTGACGTCAGTGATGGACAAGTTGTTGGAGGAAATCCTGAGGGACAGGACGTACATGTATTTGGAAAGGCAAAGACTGATTAGAGATAGTCAACATGGCTTTTTGCATGGGAAATCATGTCTCACAAATATGGCTGGGTTTTTTGAAGAAGTAACATAGAGGATTGATGAGAGCAGAGCGATAGATGTGATCTATATGGACTTCAGTAAGGCGTTCGACAAGGTTCCCCATGGGTGACTGGTTGACAAGGTTAGATCTCATGGAATACAGGGAGAACTAGCCATTTGGATACAGAACTGGCTCAAAGGTAGGAGACAGAGGGTGATCTTGGAGGGATGTTTTTCTACATAGTGTTAGGTGTATTAGTCAGAGGGAAATGGGACTGGGTGAGTTACTCTTCAGATGGTAGGTATGGACTTGTTGGGCCGATCGACCTGATCCATACTGGAGGGAATCTAATCTAATTGCTATTTAAAGGCACTATCAGCTATTGAGGGCTTTGTTTCAGAGTGACTTCTTCCGGTCATTGTTACAACTCAACATACTTTTGGTCACAATTGTTTTGAGTTTCAAGCATTTACAGGAGAAATGTGACAGCTGCTGAGGTACTGAATGGTGAATTTGAGGCTTCAGCAGTTGCTTCCAAGCACTTTTGGACAAATAACCCTTTCTGACAAATTCTACATCACAGGATAAATGAACAGGGACCATGCAGAGCAGGTCAAGCTGTTATAAGGGCAAGAGGAAAAGAGATAAGGTAGAGAAGAGCTCTTTGCAGAGAGCCATAAAATATTTAGGGAGAAATTTTCTTATTTGAACCTTATTGATGGCCAATGTGCAAGACATTTAAGTTTCACTCAGAAGGTCACTATTAAATCCAGCACCTGCTGCAACCACAGACTACAATCACTTTACACTTCCATCCCCCATCAGGATAGTCTTAGGGTGGTCTGCTTCTCTCTGGAGAAAAAAATCTCCACCCATCACCATCCCCTTCTGCCTGACCGAGCTCACCCTCATACTGAAAAACTTCTCTTTAACTACTCCAACCTTCTTAAGGTCAAAGGGTGGCAATGGGTATCCACATGGGCCCAGTTATACCTGTCTCTTTGTGGGATATGTGGAACATTCCTTGTTCAGGTCCTACTCTGGCCTCCATTCACTACTCTTTCTCCAGGACATCAATGACACCATTGGTGCTGCTTCCCTTTCTCATTCAGAATTGCAAAAATTCATGAATTTCATTTCCAATTTTGACCCTGCTCCCACCTTCACCTGGCCTATCTCTGATTCCTTCCTTTCCCTCTTTGACATCTCTGTTTCCATTTCTGCAGATAGCTTGTCCACCAATACCCACTACAAACCCACAGACTCCCATATTTACCTTTCTCCTCACTCAGCTTCCTATAACAACTCTATTCCTTTCTCCCTAGTCCCTCTGTCTCTGTCACTTCTGTTCTGATGATGCCAACTTCGACAAGGGGGCTTCTGAAATGTCCAACTTCTTCCTCAACCAAGGATTAACCACCACTGTGGTTGGCACCTGTGTTCGACCTATCTCCTACGCTCTGCCCCTCATGCTGTGTCTTTCCACCCACAACAGCGACAGGGTCCTCAGCTGCCATCCACCAGCGTCCACATCCAAAGGATAATTAGCCACCGTTTCTACCACCTCCAGTAGGATGTCACCACTGGATACATTTTCCCCTCTCTTCCCTTATAGGCCTTCTGCAGGGACTGTTTCCTTTGGGACACACTGGTTCACTCCTCCTCCACCCCCAGCACACCCCCTATAGCCCCTTGGTACCTTCCCATGCCATTGCAAAAGGTGTAACACCTGCCTGTTTACATATTCCTTCCTCGCAATCCAATATCCCAGACACACTTTCCAGGTGAGGCAATGATTTACCTGCACTTCACTTAATCTAGTCTACTGTATTCACTCCTCACAATGTGGTCTGCTCTACACTGGGGAGATGAAGCAGAGACTGTCCTCAAAAATGACCCTGAACTTCTGGTTGCCTGCCATTTCAACACAGCACTGTGTTCCCTAACCAACTTCCCCTTCTCAGGCTTGCTGCAGTCATCCAACAAAGCTTAGTGCAAGCTGGAAGAATAACAATTCATTTTGTTCGTGGACACCCTGCAACCTTCTGGACTCAACGTTGAGTTCAATAATTTTGGGGCTTGAGCTTCTTCTTCCATCTCCTCACCCCAACTCCCACATAGCAGGCCCTGTCATCACATGGGCTAGTGTCACAAACAACCTACACTTCACCAGTATTGGTCCCATTAACAGCTATTCATTGTCCCAGGCTGACCTTTACCCTTTCCATTGTCTGTCAAATGTTTTCTCTCTCTCTGGGCTCCATCTCCACCTTTCATTTACTCTTCCCCTTTCATGCCTCCCCCACTGCTTCTCTAACATATATACCAACCTTTTCCTAGCTACAATCAGTTCTGAAAAAGGGTCACTAGAGCCAAAATGTTAACTCTGCTTTCTCTCCACAGATGCTGCCAGATCTGCTGAGTTTTTCCAATAATTTCTGGTTTTGGTTCAACATCACACATCATGTCCACACTATTTTCAGTGAAATGGAAAAACAGAGGCAATATTAGGATGCAGTGAAGGAATCATAAAGAAATTGAGCAAATCCCAATCAGACTATAAAAGTCAATCTTGAGTGGAGAAAAACACCTACTAGAGGCATTCAAAATAGTCCAGTACAAAGATCAAAGTCACACTGCTCACAATCTATTCTTTTAACAGCAAAAAAGCTACTAGAAGTAGGAACAGGTATGAGTGAAAAAATGGTGAAACAGCAGAAAGCCAAATTTAATTTTGACAAGATATGAGACCACTTCCAGAGTTGGGTATTGGAGAGCTAGCCTGGAAATAAATATGGAACAATATCAACACGTCAACTCAAATGATAACTTGGGACGTGTGTGAAGCAGTTGTCACCTTGATCATACATGGTGGAAGTAAAATTATCAAATATATTGTCAGAACTGCAGACACCATGCTCAACTGCATTAGCTGTTACTCAACTGTGAGTAGCTAATCATGAAGAGGTGAATGTACCAGTTACGCAGAACACATATAACCTCAGATACACAGGCCAACAGCAACACAACAACAGAGATAAAACAACAATGGCTACTCCACCAACTGCAAATGATATAGCTATGACACTTCCTGGTGAAAGAAACACACACAGTTGAATAGTCCCTAAAATGCTATACTGCTTTCTCACCACAGATGCTGCCAGACCTGCTGAATTTTTCCAGCAATTTCTATTTTGGTTAAGGACTATGTGTGCATAACTGCTCAGGCATGAGAACAGAACTGTATATAGTTAGTAATTCTCTAATTAAACATTTACATAATAGTGCCTCTTTTGGATAAAAAGGTGGTTGTTTTGACTGAAATGTAATCTGATCTAGTCTGCTGCGGTCCAAATTTCCAGAAGGCCTTTGACAAGGGGTCACACATGGATAGAGGATTAGCTGACTGGCAGAAGGCAGAGAGTGGGTATATAGGGGTCTATTACAGAATGGCAGTCAGTAAGTAGTGGAGTTCCACAGCGGTCACTGTTAAGACCATGACTATTCACAACTTACTGGACATCTTGTGCACTTCTGTCACATTATCACCACAGCTATAAGATTTAGCCCTATGATTCTGCAACCAGATTTTGAACAGCAAGACAGGAATCCCACTTGTGAGTGGTTAGAGGCCTTGCATGCAAATACTACGTAATCATTCTTCTGTTTACAAGACAAAAAGTAAACAGTGAAATCTCCTGACAGAAACTTCTGAGTGGATACCTGGCAGGTATATCTTGGCACGTGCTCCTCCTAGTCTCCATCTTGGACAGCAGCCACCACATCTCATTAAGCTCCATGGGCAGCCATCACCTGGTCCACAGAAGTTGGCAGCAGATAAGTACCAGCCTCACTACATTATCCTGGCACATCCCTGAACCACTTACAATATAGTTCTGCTCTTCAATGCTCCACCTGGAAGCACCACCATTTTTCAGCGTAATGCTGCTATAAGAGCACTTAGTCACACAGACAAGGGGCCGATTTATGAAGCAGACTGCAACTCAGTCTGCACAACTTGGATGCTCACAGTATTTCTGCATTGCCTTTGATGTTTTGCATTGTGTCACATTCAGGACTTAAAGGCTCACTGTATTCTGCCTTGCCCAACTTGCTTATAGTCAATTTTTTTTCATATCAAACTCAGCTATGGAATTATCTTGGTCATCAGTGGGATTTTAAACAGCAATGCAGATTTTTGTGACATTATTTGCTACATCAATTCATAATATAAGTATTTATCATATATTAATAATCCTTAGAATAGATTATTTTGTTGCATAAGTGATGATTGAGTTTCTACATTGGTTGCGGTTCACAAGCAGACCAAGTTCAATGTTTACAACGATCATTAGGCAAACCTAAATTTTGATTGTTGTCTACAGTACCACAGTGAACCTCACCCAGTGAACCATAACATTTTGCAACTGATGTGGCATGACGTACAAAATTATAGCAAAAAAACATGCATGAGTTCACAACATTGTTCCTTTATTAGTCGTGTTCTTTTGAAAACCAATTTTTAAAAGAATTCTTTGTACTATACATCATATTATGTTTTCAAATTATCTTTGTTGGTAATAGCTATAATTTAAGTTTCTGATGAGCTTTCATCTTTTAAGAATTAAAGATTTTTGTGCATTCTAGGTATGATTTGATGATGTGCACTAACCCTTTTATTTAACTGCGCATTGAAAATCATTCTATCCTGTTAATGTTAGTAGAACAAGTGACTGAATATTCAGAGAGCAAGACATTGATTCATTTTTGTTGAATCTTTGTATAATTATGTTATGGATGACTATACGGTGATAAAGAATATCAATGATCAAAAGATGTACATCACACTGTTAGAATGAGGAAACAGCGAAGTGTAACTGATAAAATAAAGAAACATGTATGCTGGAAAACATAAATATTAAAAGATTAGCATAATATATTGCTGGTCAAGCTACTATGAATCAAGGAATCACATAATTGTTGCAGCAGAGTAGAAGGCCATTCAGTCCTTTGTCCCTGTATTGTTCCTATTACTTAGTGTCATTCTCCTGCTGTTTCTCCACTCCTGAACATTATTTCCATACAAATAATTGTGATTTTGTTTTCACATTACCCTTGTTTTATTTGCTTTGAATCTATGCCCTCTTGTTCTCTTTTTGTTTTATGAGGAGAATCAGCTTCTCCCAATCTAATCTACCTAGACCCTTCATGATTTTGAGACACCTCTATCAATTATTTCCTCAGCCTTTTTCTATTAATTCAAAATATGGCAAGTTTTCAACTGTCAGAAAAGTATTACTTACCACTTCAAACTAAATTGAAGATAAAGAGTGAATGCAAGAAATCCAAAAGAACAACTAAATCAACATTTTGGATGGTGCGGTGGCACAGTGGTTAGCACTGCTACCTCACAGTGCAAGAGACCTTGGTTCAATTCCCGCCTCAGGCAACTGTTTGTGTGGAGTTTGCACATTCTCCCTGTGTCTGCGTGGGTTTCCTCTGGGTGCTCCAGTTTCCTCCCACAATCTAAAAATGTGCAGGTTAGGTGAATTGGTTATGATAAATTGCCTGTGGTGTTAGGTGAAGGGGTAAATATAGGAGAATGGGTCTGGGTGGGTTGCTCTTTGGAGGGTCGGTGTGGACTTGTTGGGCCGAAGGGCCTGTTTCCACACTGTAAGTAATCTAAACATTTCCTCGTAAATCTTAAAAGGAACACTGCATTAAAAAGGTTAATAAAATTTAAGTATGGTAAGTCATTCTGCCTGAAACATTAAATTGTGCCAAAGATCAGGAATGTGCGCTCAAAAAACCATGTAAAGAGTAGGTCAGGTAGATTAGAACAAGCTAGTCTCACATAGGAAAGTTGCTGCAGCACAGTGCATAATAAGGCATAATATTAGTGCTCACTTAAAGCAGTATAGACTAATCAGTGAAAGTCAATATAAAATTGTAAAGAGCAAGTCATGCTTGACTAACTTAATCAAAATGTTTGTGGAAATATCTAACCGTATAGGGAAAGGGAAATCTGGAGTTTCAAACAATATGTGATGGATGTGCTCTCATATATCACCAAGATTAACATGCATGGTATTAAGAGGTAGTTGATGATGGTGTGGATTAAAGTACAGATCTAGATTTAAAAAGCAGATAATGCAGCATTGATAAGCTAGTATGTATTTCTTGAATACATGAATTATTTAGATTTGGGCAGAGATGGAAGATTGAGAGCTGTTGATGAGGAAGGATATACAAGGCATAGGTTGTAGGAATGGACGGATATCTGAGAAATACAGTTTAACATGGATGAGGGGACTTCTTCTCAAAGCCTACGTTGAAACATAGAATCACAGAAGACAGGAGCAGGAGTAGATTATTCAACCCCTCGAGACTTAACATTCAATATCAGAAATCACACAACACCACATTATAGTCCAACAGGTTTATTTAAAATCATAAGCTTTTTGAGCTCTGCTCCTTCATTAGTTAAAGTGCAAAGAGGCACATATGCACAGAATGTATAGCAGAAAATCAAATAATCATATGAATGGTGTGAGTGGAGTGTTGACAGGTTGAATATTAAGTCTCTGCAGGTGATCAAAAATGTCAGACAGTGTGAGTAAGATGTCAACAGCTGAATAACAAGTGAAAGGATGACCTATAATCGAATTAATTGAAGAAGAGAGATAATTACAAACAAAAATTTTAAAAAGGCAGTGCTGGAAACGAGCCAAATGGCTGGAATAACATAATAGGTATAAGGACCTTGCATGCCGAGGGTCTAACCAAAGTAAGAAGTAATCCAAAACTGTACAAACTAATTACAAACTAACATGTCATCAATGATGATGAGCATCTCACCAAGATTTTCCCTACGCTTCCACTCTTCACTTTCAAGCAGCCACCAAATGTTAAACAGTAAACTACTCAGCCTTCAGGATGACATTGACAACAATACCACACAACTCGGCCAAGCAATATCTGTGAGACGTGCCAGATCATCAACGTGGATGCTACTATCACACGTGGGAACACCACCCACCATGTACACGGCAAATATTCATGTGATTCGAACAATGTTGTCTATTTCATCCATTGCAAGCAAGGATGCCCCAAGACTTGGTATATAGGTGAGACAACACAGACGCCATGACAGTGGATGAATGGACGCCACAGTACATTCACCAGACAGGAACACTTCAATGGTCAAGGACATTCAGCCTCTGATCTTCGGATAAGCATTCTCCAAGGCAGCCTTTGAGATACACAGCAATGCAGAATTGCTGAGTAGAAACTGATAGCCAAGCTTCATCCCCATGAAGACGGCCTCAATCACTAATGTAACCCCATTGTACTGTTCTGTATCTGTAAAGTCTTCCTAACTGCCTTGTTTTGATACCATTGCCTTGATAACTTGTTTTGATCTCTCTACCTTAGTTAGTTTGTATAGTTTTTGATTGCTTCTTATTTTGGTTAGACCCTTGGCAAGTGACCACATACCTATGTGGGTGGCATGGTGGCATAGTGGTTAGCACTGCTGCCTCACAGCACCAGAGACCTGGGTTCAATTCCCGCCTCAGGCAACTGACTGCGTGCACATTCTCCTCCGGGTGCTCCAGTTTCCTCCCAAAGTCCAAAAACGTGCAAGTTAAGTGAATTGGTCATGCTAAATTGCCTGTAGTGTTAGGTGCAGGGGTAAATGTAGGGGAATGGGTCTAGGTGGGGACGGGTCGGTGTGGACTTATTGGGCTGAAGGGCCTGTTTCCACACTGTAAGTAACCTATTCTAATCATGTTATTCCAACCATCTGGTTTGTCTTCATCACCACCTTATTTTTAATGTTTGTAATTATCTCTTTGCCTCAATTAATGGATTATTTGGTCATTTGTTATTCAGCTGTTAATACTTCATTCACACTGTCTGACATTTTTGATCACCTTATTATTCAACCTGTCGACACTCCACTCACACCATTCATATGATCTTTTGATCTCTCTGCTATACATTCTGTGCTTATGAGCCACTCTGCATTTCACCTGATGAAGGGGCAGCACTCGAAAAGCTTGTGATTTCAAATAAACCTACTGAACTATAATCTGACACCATGTGGCTTCTGACTTTGTGCACTCCAGTCCAACACTGACACCTCCACATCACAACATTCAATATGATAATGGCTAATCATTGAGCTTAATGCCCTAATCCCGCCTAGTGAATCCCAAAGGCTCATCACACTCTGGGTGAAGACATTTCTCTTCAGTCCTAAACTATGACTCTTGGTTCTTAACTCCCCTACTGTCAGAAACATTCTTCCTGCATCTAACCTATCTAGTCCTGTTAGAATTTTATAGGTTTCTATAAGATTTCCCATCATTCTTTTAAACTCCAATGAGTACAATTCTAAACAATTCAATCTTTCCTCATACATTAGTCCTGCTATACCTGGACTCAACTGGTAAACCTTTACTACACTCTCTCTATATCAAGAACATGCTTCCTCAGTCAGTCTATCCAAATCACACTACAACATCTCTGCATCATCCTTATAACTCACTCTTCCTCTCACCATTGTGTCATCTGCAAAGTTTGAGCTATTACGCTTAGTTCCCTTAACTAAATTACTAACATACGTTGCGAATAGCTGGAATCCTAGTTTCAATCCCTGTGATACCCCACTAATCAGTGCCTGCCACTCAGAAAAAGAATGATTTATTCTTAGTTAATATGCATTCCTGAATCAGCATCACAAAAATTGATTAACTGTTCGTTCATCATATTACATTAGTTGCAAACTGATTATGTGGATAAGGTTTTTTCTTTGTTTATTAATGAGTACTAAATGCTTTATTTTCAGACATCTAATTTCTGATAATCAGTCTTTTATAGAATGGATATACTGTGCATAAAATGTTAAGGTTATAGTTCAATGCATTTTAAATCAAATGTTGTATGATATCTTGCTGTTTTGGCATGTTCTGGTGTTTCATAAAACTGAATTATATTAGCGAGATTATGTCAGATCGCTGTAATCTTTTAATGATCTATTGTTACCTTCTCATAACTTCTGACACAACTGGCCAATTACCAAGAACAATTGCCCGTGTGCAAGTTGCTAGTGGGATATCTGAATCTTTTATTCACAAGTGGAAGAAAACAGATATACTCTACAGGGTAGTTAGCTTAGCATCTTTGATAGAGGAGATGTTAGAAGCTAATTCTAAAGATGTCATATAAGAGAGTTAACATATTTTTGGGAAAGGAAAATCATGATTAACTTATTTACCGGAGTTCTTTGAGGAAGTAACATAAAATAAAAGTTCATACTGTAATGGGTAACTGGAATGGATAGAAGATTTACTCTCTGACGGGAAACAAAAAGTAGAAGCAAATGCACCATTATCTGTTTGGCAAGATGTAATGAGTGGTGTGCCAGAGAAACCAGTCCTGGGGCATCAATTGCATACAGCATTGGTCTTACTTAAGAAAAGATGTAAACATGTCGGAGACCTTTCAGAAAATGTTTATTGTATGAATACAGGGAATAAGTAGGTTGTTCTGAGGAATGGTTGGAAAGCTAGGCTTGCATTTGCTAGAGTTTAGAAGAGAAAGAGGTGACTTGATTAAAACATATGACATCTTGAAGGGATTTGACAGGGTGGATATAGAAAACGTGCTTCCTTTTGTGGAAAATTCTAAAACTGGGGATCATTATTTAAGGGAGCGAAGAATTACCTTCTGAGCACTGAACTGGTAAATGAAGATGGAAAAAGTGAGACTGCAGATGCTGGAGATCAGAGTCGAGAATATTGTACTGGAAAAGCAGAGCAGGTCAGGCAACATCTGAGGAGCAGGAGCTTCAATGTTTCTGGCATAAGCCCTTCATCAGGAATGAGGCTTATGAGCCAAGGGGATAGAGAGATAAATGGGAGAGGCTGGGGCTGGGGGGAAGGTAGCTGAGAGTGTGTTAGATAAATGAAGGTGGGGGTAATGGTGATAGGTCAGAGAGGAGGGTGGAGCAGATAGGTAGTAAAGAAGATGGAGAGGTGGGACAGGTCATGGGGGCAGTACCACGTTAGAACGTTGGATCTGGGATAAGGTAGGGGAAGAGGAAATGAGGGGACTGGTCAAATCCACATTAAATCTGTGTAGTTGGAGGGTCTCAAGGCTGAAGATGTGGTATTCTTCTTCCAGGAGTTGGTTGGTTAGGGTTTGGCGATGGAGGAGGACTAGCATCTGCATGTCCTTGGGGAGTGGAGGGGGAGTGAAAAGGTTCAGCCAAGGGTAGTAGGGTTGTTTCCTGTGTGTGTCCTGGAGATGTTCTCTGAAGCATTCTGCAAGTAGGCATCCTGTCTCCCCAGTGTAGAGGAGACCGCATCGGAAGTAACAGATACAATAAATGACATGTGGAAGTGCATGTAAATTTATGAAGGATGTGAAAGGCTCCTTTGGGGCCTTGGGTGGAGGTGAGGGGGAGGTGTGGGCATAGGTTTTGCAATTCTTGCAGTGCCAGGGGAAGGTGCCAGGAGGGGATGGTGGGTTGGTTGGTGGCATGGACCAGACAAGAGAGTCGTGGAGGGAATGGTCTTTACGGAATGCAGATCGGGGTTGGGAGTGAAATATATCTCTGGTGGTGAGGTCCATTTGTAGGTGGCAGAAATGATGGAGGATGATACAATGTATCCAGAGGTTGGTGTGGTAGAAGATGAGGACCGGGGGGATCCTGTCCTTGTTGTGGTTGGAGGGGTGGGGTTTGAGAGCGGAGATGTGGGAAGTAGATAAGATGCACTGGAGGGCATCATCGACCATGTGGGAGGAGAAATTGTGATCTTTGAAGAAGGATGCTATCTGGCATGTTCTGTGGAATGATACGCCTGGGAGCAGATGTGGTGGAGATGGAGGAATTGGGAATAACAGATAGCTTTTTCTTACAGGAGGCAGAGAGGGAGGAGGTGAAGTCCAGTTTGCTGAGGGAGTGAGTGGGTTTGTAGAAGATGTGCGTGCTGAGATGGTCACTGTTGATGGAGATGGAGAGGTCCAAGAAGTGGAGGGAGGTGTCCGAAAAGGTCCAGGTGAACTTAAGGTTGGGGTGGAAAGTATTGGTAAAATTGATGAACTGTTCAACCTCCTCATGGGAGCACGAGGTGGCGCTGATACAGTCATCACTGTAGCGAAGGAAAAGGTGGGGAATGGTGCTGGTGTAGCTGCAGAAGGTGGACTGTTTCATGTACCCAATGAAGAGACAGGTATAGCTGGGGCCCATGGTAAATGAAGATACCTTGAATCTATGACTCCAAATGGCAAATAACTTATTTGTCTGACTTTAAAAGGCACAAAGCATTTTGCAGTTAGTGAACAAATTGGAAAGATGGTGTCCAGAGAGTCCAGTTAGCTCAGTTGGCAGAAAGTAGAACTCATTCTCAAGAAGTGTTATAAATACATTAAGGACAAAAGGGTAACTCGGGAGAGAATAGGGCCCCTCAAAGATCAGCAAGACAGCCTTTGTGTAGAGCCACAGGAAATGAGGGTGATATTAAATGAGTATTTTGCATCAGTATTTACAGTGGAAAAGGATATGGAAGATATAGAATATAGGGAAATAGATGGTGACACCTTGCGAAATGTCCATGTTACAGAGGAGGAAGTGCTGGATGTGTTGAAACACATAGGATAGGATAGTGAAGAAGGCGTTTGGTATGCTTTCTTTTATCGTTCAGAGTATTGAGTACAGGAGTTCGGAGGTAATGTTGCGGCTGTACAGGACATTAGTTAGGCCACTGTTGGAATATTGCGTGCAATTCTGGTCTCCTTCCTATCGGAAAAATGTTGTGAAACTTGAAAGGGTTCAGAAAAGATTTACAAGGATATTGCCAGTGTTGGAGGATTTGAGTTATAAGGAGAGGCTTAACAGGCTAGGGCTGTTTTCCCTGGAGCGTCGGAGGCTGAGGGGTGACCTTACAGAGGTTTACAAAATCATGAGGGGCATGGATAGGATAAATAGACAAAGTCTTTTCCCTGGGGCCGGGGATTCCAGAACTAGAGGGCATAGGTTTAGAGTGAGAGGGGGAAAAAATATAAAACAGACCAAAGGGGCAGCTTTATCACACAGAGGGTGGTACGTGTATGGAATGACCTTCCAGAGGATGTGGTGGAGGCTGGTACAATTGCAACATTTAAGAGGCATTTGGATGGGTATATGAATAAGAAGGGTTTGGAGGGATATGGGCCGGGTGCTGGCAGGTGGGACTAGATGGATTGGGATATCTGTTCGGCATGGACGGGTTAGACCTAAAGGTCTGTTTCCATGCTGTACATCTCTATGATGCTCTGACTCTATAAGTCATAGTTATGAGCCAAACATTGGTCGGTAGATTTTTTTCCCCTAAGACAAGTTATTGTATGGCTCATTTCTCAGGGCAATGCCCTGTTCAAACATTGTCAGCAGTTCTGATTTAAAATTTGAACATAGCCAAGCAGTTAAATATCAATCAGTATTAATGTGCACATTCCCACATCAAGCATCTACCAGTCAGAGTCCACTTGTGAACCAATCAGCACTTTTTTTTCTTATGCAGTTTTAATGTTGGCTTCCTCTTGAATTGGTATTCTTGTGAAATGTCCTAATGGCAGTAAGATAAAAAGGTTCAAGAAAGTGGGTCTTTTTTCAGCAATACTCAACAGTTTAATAGTTTTATACTTCTAGGTGACTATTTACATCATTTTATTTTGTACATGTTTTTATTGATCATTACCAACTCAGCAAAAGAATATAAATTCAAATTCTGGGATAAGTTTGAGATCTTTCTCTGCCAGTATCAGCTCCAAGTCAATCTGGATTTCTTCAAAAGATTTAGAGTCGTAGAGTCATAGCACTGTACAGCATGGAAACAGACCTTTAGGTCCAACATCTCCATATTGACCAGATATCCTAAATTAATTTCGTCCCATTTGCCAGCATTTGTCCCATATCCCTTTAAATTCTTCCTATTCATTTACCTATCCAGTATAAATGCTTAATTGTTCCAGCCTCTGCCACTTTCTCTGGCAGCTCATTCCATACATGTACCACCCTCTATGTGAAAAAGTTGTCCTTAGGTCCCATTTATATCTTTTCCTATTTCACCATAAACTTATGCCCTCTCGTTTTAGATTCTTCCACCTCGGGCAAAGGATCTTGGCTATTCACTCTATCTGTGCCCTTCATGATTTTATAAAGTTCAATTGTTTGTTGTTGATTTATAACGGACATTTTAATTTCATTGTTTATTTTTAACATAACTCTCCTGCACTACCACTGAATCACGTTTATATTTTTCACTTTATCTTTAAAGAACTCATGAACAAATTCTTTAATTCATCCAGGCGGAATGTTGCTGAATACGATGTCACTGAATGCATCTGTACACGTGCAGAAAATGCTCCCCCTAGTGTTAGTCTTACAATAAGTGCAGTATTTCAGCCAAAACTTCTTCACAGATTATAGGGAAATGCCAAACTAAGTGGGTAAATTATGACTCTGTATGGTGGTGTAGAACTGGTTGTAGTGAATTAGCAGCCTATTTTGCATTTCTCCTGGTTTTTAATTTCAATGAATTCACCATGCGTACTCTGCCCTGTTTATGCAAGTAAATGAACTTAAAATGAGGGAACCCACATCCAATTTTGGTCTACTTCTTTTCATATCACAATTGCATGAGTAGTGTCATCTGACAGGAAGAAAGGATTATCATATGGTAATTACACAGAACATTACAATTTGAGCCAGCATTCTCATGCTGATATTGAGCAGAATGCCACTCTCCCCCACAATTGTACTTTTCCTTGTAGCCCTAAATAATTTTCCTTTTCAGATAATCATTTTTACTTCATGTTGCCATTGTTTCTTAATCTGATCCATGGAGCTTCACTATAAGCCTCTTCCAGCCCCATAATAAACTGTACATTGATTTCTGTCATTTAGCTAATTTTAAACCCATATTGCTCATTACTTTTAGATTACTGACAGTGTGGAAACAGGCCCTTCAGCCCAACAAGTCCACACCTACCCACCGAAGCATATACCACCCAGACCCATACATTTACCCCTTCACCTAGCATGGCCAATTCACCTAACCTGCACATTTTTGGATTGTGGGAGGAAACCGGAGCACCCAGAAGAAACCCATGCAGACACAGGGAGAATGTGCAAACTCCACACAGAGAGTCGCCTGAGGCGGGAATTGAACACAGATCTCTGGTGCTGTGAGGCAGCAGTGCTAACCACTGTGCCACCGCTTTTATTCAATCAGATTCATTAACTTTGCTCACAGGTCTGTTATGTGGCTTATCAAATGTTTACATCACATCAATGACATTATCATCATGAATCCACCCTGTTAACTTATCTAAAACCCCAATAAGTAAGATAAACTCAGTTTTCCCTGAATAAATCTGTTCCAGCTTTCCAGTGAGAAATGGACCCATCACACTTCAGACGTTACACCTCTGACAAACAATTGTCTCTTACAATGAGAAAGACATTTTGCATGCATTTATTAATCCACAAGTCTTCTGCCAAATAGCATCTAAAGAGTACTTAACCTCAGGATGTGTAGTACACTTATAGTTTTAAAAGGGAAAATTCAGATTAACATAGCCCTACCTTTGCATGGCATATGACAGTATGTCTTACAAGATATAATTCTTTTAAAAACCTGTATAAAGTATATTCTTTGTGCATTATTATTCTACAAATGTAAAACACTTATCTTTAGATTACAATGCTCATGTTCACATAATTTTACAAAATTTCATTACTGACCATGGGAAGTGGTAATTTTCTTATACCAGAAATAGCTCAGTGTCAACATTGTGGCAGAAGGTTGTAAGGATTTTGGAGGACTATCTTTTGATCAGAGAATGACACTGAGGACCTGCCTAAAATCTCAGATGGACATAATAGATTTCAAGATGCTATTTTGGAGAAGAACCTCTCTTGTTTTGTCCTAATATTTAACTCAAAACCACATCACTGAAATAGATTATCTGTCCATCATCTCACTGCTGTTTATGGGAGCTTGCTGTGAGCAAATGGACAACTGCACCTCCTAAATTGCAAACATGACTACATTTCAGCAGTGCTTTACTGGTTGTGAGGTAATTTGAGAATTCTTGTGGTTGTTAAGCGTAAGTATTCGTGATAGAAGTTTTAACCTGATTAATTGAAAATACAAATTGCACAGTTTTTTTGTGTAATCAAATTCTCAGGAGACTTTCATCTGGGAAATGGTGATTGTGATAAAGGGATACAACAGGATTAACACTGATGCCTCAAGCTTGAGTTTCATAGAAAATATGATCCCATAAAGTATTCCCAATTGTTGGAGCCAGTTCAAACATAGCCAAGAGATGCTCCTCAAACCTTCACTAAAAAGAGATGAAAAACATTGTTATAGATTCTGGTTGACATGTTTATTTTGCCTCAACAACTAAACAAAAGATCTCTGTACAGGGTGAGTGTATAATGAGCCACAGTTCAAGTGTAAATACATTTTCAATGTTTCCATCCCACTGAAGTACAAAGGAAAGCATCCTAATTCAGGTCAGCTCAGCACAACCTCCCAACTCAATGAATAAAATCATTTTTTGTCAACAACCGTCCAGTAAGCAACTCTTTCCATGGGAAGGGATCCTTCAGATAGTGTAGCTGTTTAATGTAATGTATAACATTCATTGTTATAAATGGGTGTCTTCTTTAAATTTGATGAGATGTCTTTGCTTTACTTTTAAGGTCATTTTATTTGCTTTATTCTGATACTTTAATAATAAATTACTGGCTTACTAACACAGTCTCATTGTTAATAAACTAATGAATTTAATTCAGTTAAGATATTTTGAGACATTAAAAATACAGCATATGAAAGCTGGAGAAAATCTTTATATGCTTTAGCAAATTTTATTGCTAAATGTTACAAATGCTGAATACTTTTAGTTTATGAAAGCAAAATATTAATTATTCCAAAATAGTTCGTGTTCTTCCAAATCAATGCAGATATTTGCTGCAACTGGAATTTCTGGCTAATATTCTGCCAGTTACGTCACTACAGATATCAAAAATTACATAACAAATCTGAAAGCTTGCCTTCAGACATTTCATTTTAAGAAATAGACATTTTCAATTAAAACATGAACAATAATGTTTTGCAGGATGTTTCCATTGATGATCCTTGACATCAAAGAAAAACATAGTGAACACAATGGATGGAGACATATTTTTCAACATCCTTCTGATTCTATCACTGACCATTGATTCATGTACAATGTTACTCTGCGTCCTGACACTGCCTTTCTGTTCCTGCCCCATCCTTATTTAAAATTGCCAACCAAGTTCAAAATTATCAAAAACCATAGGCTTCTACAGAGGGATTGCTGCTCCTTATTGATGTATTTGCACCTGAAATAATGTAATTGCACAACACTTGTCCACACCTCAGACTTAGGTGTTATAGATTTTAATCACAACATTTTAACACATCTGTTCCATTTTTCCAGCAACTTCTACAAATTGAGTCCTCAAATAGGCTTAACTATTTGAACACAGTCAGCATCAATTGTAAACAGACTCAGATGTTCAAGCACATAAAATTTAAAGTTAAAAATCACATAACACCAGGTTATAGTCCAATAGGTCTATTTGGAAGCACTAGCTTTTGGAGCGCTGCTCCTTCATCAGGTTGTTGTGGAGTATACTCCAAAAGCTAGTAATTCCAAATCAACCTGGTGGACTATAACCTGGTGTTGTTTGATTTTTAACTTTGTACACCCCAGTCCAACACCAGCATCTCCAAATCATAAAATTCAAACAATTGAACACTATATTCCCTTGCTCTCGTATACCTGGAAGGGCTCTGATGTCCCAGGTCAGCATTATTTTCTGTAAATTTCAAAGATGCCCAAAATATAGAACATTTAAAGTCTGGTTGAAGATTTGTAGCTCGGGTGTCCGTTGTTGTGGTTCTGTTCACCGAGCTGGAAGTTTTTGCTGCAAACGTTTCGTTCCCTGGCTAGGGAACATCATCAGTGCTATTGGAGCCTCCTGTGAAGCGCTGCTTTGATGTTTCTTCCGGTATTTATAGTGGTTTGTTCTTGCCGCTTCCGGGTGTCTGTTTCAGCTGTAGTGGTTTGTATATGGGGTCCAGGTCGATGTGTCTGTTAATGGAGTTTGTGGATGAATGCCATGCCTCTAGGAATTCCCTGGCTGTTCTCTGTCTGGCTTGTCCTATGATGGTAGTGTTTTCCCAGTCAAATTCATGTTCCTGGTTGTCTGAGTGTATGGCTACTAGGGATAGCTGGTCGTGTCGTTTTGTGGCTAGCTGATGTTCATGGATGCGGATTGTTAGCTGTCTTCCTGTTTGTCCTATAAAGTGTTTTGTGCAGTCCTTGCATGGTATTTTGTAAACTACGTTAGTTTGGCTCGTGCTGGCTATTGGGTCCTTTGTTCTAGTGAGTTGTTGTCTGAGTGTGGAAGTTGGCTTGTGTGCTGTTATGAGTCCTAAGGGTCGCAGTAGTCTGGCTGTCAGTTCTGAGACGCTCCTGACGTATGGTAGTGTGGCTAGTCCTTTTGGTTGTGGCATGTCCTCGTTCCGTGGTCTATCTCTTAGGCATCTGGTGATAAAGTTGCGTGGGTATCCGTTTTTGGCGAATACCTTGTATAGGTGTTCCTCTTCCTCTTTTCGCAGTTCTGGTGTACTGCAGTGTGTTGTGGCTCTTTTGAATAGTGTCCTGATGCAGCTTCGTTTGTGTGTGTTGGGGTGGTTACTTTCATAGTTTAGGACTTGGTCTGTGTGTGTTGGTTTCCTGTGTACCCTTGTGGTGAATTCTCCGTTGGGTGTTCTCTCTACTAACACATCTAGGAACGGGAGTTGGCTATCCTTTTCCTCTTCTCTCGTGAATCGTATTCCTGTGAGTGTGGCGTTGATGATTCGGTGTGTTTTTTCTATTTCTGTGCAAGGACTGCACAAAACACTATATAGGACAAACAGGAAGACAGCTAACAATCCGCATCCATGAACATCAGCTAGCCACAAAACGACACGACCAGCTATCCCTAGTAGCCATACACTCAGACAACCAGGAACATGAATTTGACTGGGAAAACACTACCATCATAGGACAAGCCAGACAGAGAACAGCCAGGGAATTCCTAGAGGCATGGCATTCATCCACAAACTCCATTAACAGACACATCGACCTGGACCCCATATACAAACCACTACAGCTGAAACTGACACCCGGAAGCGGCAAGAACAAACCACTATAAATACCGGAAGAAACATCAAAGCAGCGCTTCACAGGAGGCTCCAATAGCACTGATGATGTTCCCTAGCCAGGGAACGAAACGTTTGCAGCAAAAACTTCCAGCTCGGCGAACAGAACCACAACATATAGAGCATTATTTGATTTAAATTATATTTTTGTTGAGGCGTCAAGACACCTTGTCAACACACCCATGTTGTCAACCTCTTTCAAAAGCCAAACTGATGTAATGAGATCAGAGGTCTGGTCCAATGTTTCCAAGCAGATCGTTATAACCTCATTACATCAAGGCCTATCCTCAATGGACGCAGAAAATTCTAGCTACAATCTTACATTAATATTCAGCTGTTATACTCACATCAAACAGGGTAACTTAGTGGTAATACTGTATTGATATTTCTAAGTCAGAAAGGTTGGGTAATTGGATTCACTCGATATCCCCAACACACAGAAATCAGAGCATCAGCTCTGAATTCTGGACTGATATCCAGTAAATGTAGTTGTGTCTGACAGGGACTTCTAGCTTTCCTTCATTAAAGATTAACGAGGTTTGTTCACCCTGACTATAACCCATCTAGTGGAAAGGTAAAAGCTTTGAAGTGGGTGACGGAAAAACACTTGAAGTAGTCTTTCCTTTTGAGGGACTTAGGCTTGAGTTAGATCTTGCTTGAAGGCAAAACAAAACACTTGGGTGGAATGTGATGTCCATGTTCAAGAAATCATACAGGCAACAGCACTGGATGCCACACCAATTAGAGTGAACAGTGCAACTGATCACTGGGTCCACGGTAGAGCGTATGCAAAGCCTAATGATTACAGGGCTAGAATTTCAATCTGACCCCAGACTCATCTGTGGCCTAAAAAAACTTGTGTCCAGCATGAGAAAAAAACACTGTCTGTATCTGATCCACTTGTCGAAATTCCTGTGTTATAATTAACTTAAATGTTCAAATTTTAAATTGAAAACAACAAAACAGAGTTATTCTTTTCATATTCAAACATCATACGCAATACATTTTTGAGGAAATAAAATATATTTTCACCATTTTGTACGATATATTTTGCTATCTTTCTAGAACTTTGAGATGCTGTGGTTATTTTGTTTGAACCATTCACACATACCAATGAAACAGTCAATACATAACTCCATAATGTCATGTCTAGCATGATAAATGGAAGGAAGTGAGTAATTGTTTCAGCAATTGTAGAACAATGTTTAATTATAGTTCCCGAATATTGTTAATTATAGTCCAAAAGACGTAGTCAATGTCCCGTAGCCTAGTGTCTCAGTACAAATAAATAACCTTGTACTTCCCTTTCAACAATCGCATATTTAGTCAGGTATCACATATCCTCATACACTCATGATGTTCCTTTGTAGTGAACTAAAGCAGCTTTACTATTAAGCTGCCTTAATAGTACTATTAATCCAGCAAATTAAAACAGTCCCAAATACTACACAGTTATACAGGAATTAGACAAAGCCCATCAACAGTGTCCCTGGTGGAGTTTATGGAGTTAGTAGGATAAATCCTATTTGCATCCATAACTAATGCTCAGGTACTGGCAGAGATTTCTTTCTGCCATCCTTGCAGCTACTACTGATCTTTTAAAAAGGTTCCACTTTCTGTTCCCTTGCAGTATACAGAGCAACCTCGATTACTCGACATTCGATTATCCGAATATCGGATTATCCGGCAAGATCGCAAGGTGCTGATGCTTGACTAAACTATGTTACCCGGTATCTGATTATCTGGAATTTGATTAATTGAACAAAATACTCCCCGCCCGTGTCCTTTGGGTAATCGAGGTTCCTCTGAACCTCAGTTGAATACAATATTATTCATACAACAAGAAGAGGTTTAAATGACTATTTTTGAGGGTATATGTGTCAATCCTCTGCCCTGCTTAACTGGTGGTGCTGACATAGAACATAGAACATAAAACAGTACAGCACAGTACAGGCCCTTCAGCCCTCAATGTTATGCCGACCTTTTACCCAACTCTAAGATCAACCTAACCTACATACCCTTCATTTTATTATCATCCATGTGCCTTTCCAAGAGTTGCTTAAATGTCCCTAATGTATCTGACTCTAATACCACTGCAGGCAGTGCATTCCACGCATGCACCACTCTCTGTGTAAAGAACCTATCTCTGACATCTCCCCTAAACCTTCCTCCAATCACTTTAAAATTTTGCCCCCTCATGACAGCCATTTGCACCAGGGGAAAAAATCTCTGGCTATCCACTTTATTCTATGCCTCTCACCATCTTGTACACCTCTATCAAGTCCCCTTTCATCCTTCTTGGCTCCAACGAGACAGTCCCTCAACCTTTCTTCAGAAGACATACCCTCCAATCCAGGCAGTCTACTGGCAAATCTCTGCATCCTCTCTAAAACTTCCACATCTTTCCTATAATGAGGTGAACAGAATTGAACACAATATTCCAAATGTGGTCTAGCCAGGGCTTTATACAGCTGCAGTATAACCTCACAGCTCTTAAACTCAATTCCTCTATTGTTGAAAGCCAACACACCATAAGCCTTCTGAACAACCCTATCAATTTGGGTGACAACTTTAAGGGATCTATGGACATGGACCCCAAGATCCCTCTGATCCTTCACACTGCCAAGAATTCTGCCTTTAACCCTGTAATCTGCATTCAAATTCAACCTTCCAGATCTTCACATTTTTCCAGGTTGAACTCCATTTGCCACTTCTCAGCCCGGTTCTACATCCTGTCAATATCCTTTTATCTTAGCCTGCCTGGCAAAATGAACTCAGATTTCTCCAGTTTCCTCATTTCCCCTCCCCCCACCTTGTCTCAGTCGATTCCCTCGAACTCAGCACTGCCCTCCTAACCTGCAATCTTCTTCCTGACCTCTCCGCCCCCACCCCACTCCGGCCTATCACCCTCACCTTGACCTCCTTCCACCTATCACATCTCCATCGCCCCTCCCCCAAGTCCCTCCTCCCTACCTTTTATCTTAGCCTGCCTGGCACACTCTCCTCATTCCTGATGAAGGGCTCTGGCCCGAAACGTCGAATTTCCTGTTCCTTGGATGCTGCCTAACTGCTGTGCTTTAACCAGCAACACATTTTCAGCAATGTCCTGTTGCAACCTACAACAGCCCTCCACACTATCCACAACTTCACCAACCTTTGTGTCATCAGCAAACCTATTAAGCAACCCTTCCATGTCCTCATCCAAGTCATTTATAAAAATTACAAAGAGCAGAGGCACCAGGGCAGATCCCTACAGAACATGACTGGTTACTGAGCTCCAGGTTGAATACTTTCTATCTACTTCAATGGGCTAGCCACTTCTGTAACCAGACAGCCAAATTTCCCTGCATCCCATGTCTCCTTACTTTCTAAATGAACCTAACGTGGGGACCTTATCAAATGCCTTGCTAAAATCCATAGACACCACATTCACTGCTCGACCTTCATCAACATGTTTTGTCACATTTTCAAAGAATTCAATAAGGCTTGTGAGGTATGACCTACCCCTCACAAAGTCATGCTGACTATCTCTAATCAAGATATGCTTTCCCAAATAATCATAGAACCCATATCTCAATAATTTCCAAAAATCCTCTCCAATAACTTGCTGACCATCGATGTAAAACTGACTGGGTAATTCCCAGGGTCAACCCTATTCCCTTTCTTGAACAAGGGAATAACATTTGCCATCCTCCAATCATCTGATACTACTCCAGTGGACAGTGAGGATTCAAAGGTCATTGCCAATGACACAGCAATATCTTCTTTCACTTCCCGAGTAACCTTGGGTAAATCCTGTCTGGCCCAGGGTCTTATCTATCCTCATGTTTTTCAAAATTTCCAGCAAATCCTCCTTCTTACGCTCATGTTTGAGCATATCAGCCTGTTTCACGCTGACCTCACAAATGACAAGGTCCATCTCATTAGTGAATACTAAAACAAAGTGTTCATTAAGGACCTCCCCAACCTTGTCTGGTGGTGCTGACATAGAACATAGGGTGGAGTTCAGCCCTAATCTCTCTCTTGTTCCTCTTGTTCCTCACATAAGTGTAGAATGCCTTGGGATTTTCCTTAATCCTACCCACTAAGGCTTTTTCTTGCCCCCTCTAGCTCTCCTAAGTCCATTCTTCAGTTTCCTCTTGGCTACCTTGTAACCTCTAGAGCCCTGTCTTATCCTTGCTTCCTCAACCTTAAGTAAACTTCCTTCTTCCTCTTGACTAGATGCTCCACATCTCTTGTCATTCAAGGTTCCTTCACCCTACCATCCCTTTCTTCCCTCTGTGGGACAAACCTATCCACCACTCACAGCAAGTGATCCCTAAACAACCACTACATTTCTGTTGTGCATTTTTCTGAGAATATCTGTTCCCAATTTATGCTCCACAGTTCCTGCCTAATAGCATTGAAATTCCCCCTCCTCCAAGTGAATACTTTCCCATACCATCTGCTCCTATCCCTCTCCATGATTATAATAAAGGAAGTTGTGATCACTATCACCAAAAAGCTCTCCCACTGAGAGATCTAACGCCTGACCTGGTTCCTTGCTAACCACCAAATCCAATATGGCCTCCCCTCTAGTCAGCCTATCTACATATTGAGTCAGGAACACATCCATTTATATGGATTACAGTTCCACAGAGACCAAGATACCTCCTGTGCTCCTCTTAAATGGCCCTCTTCATATGTCTGTATGTCCATCTATCATGGAACAACTAAAGTAAACTTACATTGTGGTAATTACACTATGTCCTGTGTGTGTTGTACCACCTTCATTTATTCTGCAGGTAAATTTCTATTCTCCAACAGCTCTGTTCCTCTTTTCACCAAACTGCCATAATAATTGTTAAATTGTTTGGGAACTTTGGTTGGTCAGTTCTGAAAATAGCAGTGCTGAAAATAGCAGTTTACCATTATTGTTCCCTCTTGTGTCAAGTTTCATCAAGGCAAGGAAAGGAATTCACCCAATTCACAATTAAACAAGTTAAGAAACTGATTGAGAGCTAAAAATAGACCAGCTTGAGAATTTGGTGCAGTTGCATGAGCTGCATGTTTAGGCAGAGAAACTGCCATTGTCCTGCCAAACCATTGTGCTGCTCTCCCATTAAAAAGAGATGACTGCTAGTGGTTTAACTTAAGGGGCACTACACTTCAGGTGAAAGGAGAGTTTGAGAAGGACACCACATGGTGACCTCAGCTGGAGTAGGAATTAAACCCATGATGTAGGTAACACTCTGCATTGCAAATCAGCCATGCTCGGACAGGGGATGGCCAGCTGCTCAAAGGAGGCAGCACAACTCATTGAAAGGAAGAACTGGTCAGACAGCACACAGGTAACATCAGGTACAGGTAGTTCTTCTACAACATAATGGTTGCATTGTAGAAAAATTGCACTTTAGAAACAACGCTTAAAGTGTTGGCGATGTAATCATGTTACAGACAACACAAGTTTTAAAAGTTCACACTTTAGAAACAGTGTCACCAATTCATTGATTGCATTACAGCAAATTTGTGTTAATGAAACGTGTTATAGCAGACTGAACTATATGCGCCAGTTGTGGTGTGAGCTTTGACTACACACTCAGGCAGTCCATCACTGACACTGTAGTCTGTAAGTGGAGTGGGAAAAGCTTCCATACACATGTCAGAGCTAAACCATCTGAGGACAAAGAATGCACAGCTAGCAATGCCTAAAACTTTTCAACTGGAGGCAATGAGAAGCAACATTATTTGTAGAAAATTCAGAGATCATGACATGCTGAGAGCATGGGTGAAGGTTGAGGGTGAGGATACCATTCAAGGACATTTTGTTAGGAGAGGATCTATTGATGAAGATGGAGCTGCTGGGACATGTCAGAGACTCAATGCCAGAGGTGACTGTGACTCTGTAGATTGATAGTAACTGAGATGGAGATACGGCAGAAACTTAACTGTCAATCATCAGGCATCCTCGTCACGTCTTCTTGAGTCACTTGTCTTAAGTTCTATTACAACCGACCCCAGACAGAAAACTGGAAGTTTTGGCAGCCATTTTAGAAGTTGGGGTTATGGATCTGGGAATTCTTCTATCTCTGCATATCCAACTTGGGAATGAAAATTGCGGCCTCTGACTGGTGCATGCCGAGTGCTGTAGATGAGAGTATGGGATAGTCTGTTTAAAACCAAAATGGTCAGATGTTAGTCTTTTTAAAATGTTTAAAAAAGAGAAGTCCAAAAAGAGTCCTAAGGTCACAAAATGTAGGGGTTAGATACAATAAGAAATAAACAGGATTTATTATAGGGGTGCAGGTGAATAGTTCCTTAACAGTGGAATTGCAGATAGACAGGGTAATAAAGAAGGTGTTTTGGTGCACTTACCTTTATTGGTCAGTGCTTTGAGTATAGGAGTTAGGATGTCATGTTGTGGCTGTACAGAGGTTCATAAAATCATGAGGGACATGGATAGGATGAATAGCCAAGGTCTTTTTCCCAAGAGAGGGGAGTCCAAAACTAGAGGGCATAGGTTTAAGGTGAGAAGGGAAAGATCTAAAAGGGACCTAAGGGGCAACATTTTCATTCAGAGGGTAGTGCACGTATGGACTGGGCTGCCAGAGGAAGTGGTGGAGGCTGGTACAATTATAACATTTAGAAAGCATCTGGATGGGTATATGAATAGGAAGGGTTTAGAGGGAAATGGGCCAAATGTTGGCAAATGATATCTGATCGGCATGGACAAGGTAGGCCAAAGGGTCTGTTTCTGTGCAGTATAACTCTAAGACCCTATCTGCGCCCTTTCTGCAGAAAGCCTTACAGCTCACAGGACTGCTCTTCATGGTTTACCAGTCAACGTGGAAGTCACATGGCCTTGAACCTCTTCACTTCTGAGTTCTCACAAGAATTACTGTGGATCCGATAGGTGTACCACACCAAAGGTCACTGATGCACTTCTTATGAGAGCTGAGAGATGCAAACAATTTCATATAGTTGAGGATATTATGCATAAAGAGCAGTGAGATTTGCTTTATTGGAGGATTCATCCAGATACAGGATGCTGTCAAATATACCCCTTTGATACCAAGTAAACAGCCAGAGAGATTCATCAACAAGAATCTACACTACTTTAACATTCAACTGTCTGTGACCACAACAAGAGCTTTCTGCATATGTACACTTGCTTTCCAGGCAAAAGACATGACAGATTCACCTTGTGGCAGTTCCTGATGCCTCAAATCTTTATGTTACAGTCAAAACTCCACAGACAGTTTCAAGGGGATATGGGGTACTCACTAAAAACTTGGATACTCACCAACATACGTGACCCTGAACAGTGAGATTGGGACCCAGTGACTTGCTTATTCTAGAAGAAACTACCTGCCACATAGCCACAAATCTGGTGCAATTATACCTCCTTTGTGTCATCCTCCTCAACAGCACCTCCTCACCCACTCCCACAAATGAATCCTACACTAATTGAAAACCTAGGATTGCAGTTTTAATATCCACAGTGTGGTATGAGTAACAGTGAGAAAAGTGGGAAAATATGGTATGAATGGAAAATAATCTGACTTTCAACGCTGAGAAACATGTCTTTCAATTTTCCCCGCAAGCCAAAAATGGCAAATCAGAACATGACTACAGGTCGATCTGCTATAACGCAACAGTTGTGTTCCTCTGCATCTACATAGAAAATTGTACAATGGAAAACCGCTATAGAAAATCACACTGCAGAAAATCGCTAATAGAATATCACTATAACTGTTCAGTAGAAAGTTTGCATTATCCAATGTCCACAATTTGTCAATTGTGTTATAGCCGATTTGCACTGATGAAATTGTGCTATAGCAGAACGATCTGTACTGAGCTGTAACTCCCATGTATTTACAACCCAGTAAATCCCAACCCAGCCTGTATAGAGACCACTCCTACTTCCATCTGTCTTTCACTGAGCAATGTGAAGCACAAGTTCCCAAATGTAAGTCAAAGCTACCTACTAGCTGCAACTCACCAAATGCGTATCCTGGCTGCTGTTCAACAGCTTCTTCAGAACAACATCACTGCATGCTAAATGAATGCCATACTCCTTAACCTTTCATCCATGCATCGGCAAACCACTAGCCTCACCACACCATCATGTCTGCTCTCAGAGTAACTTACATACTATTTCAGCCTTTCAATACTTTATTTTGCAGCTGAGGAACACCTAGACTTTGTGTGTTTCTGTTGGGTCACTTGCTGTCCAGCGACAGACACATTTTGTGCATCTGCACTGGATGGAGCATATGGCTTTTAGCTTACTTTCTTCCTGCTCACTCACTTTACCACTTATTTGGAAGCTGCTGACCTTTATATACTTAGATTGCTTTTTTGGCACGCACTCATTAATTACAGGTCTGGCCAAGTTGTAGTCCATGAGTCTTGGAGAGAGGCATTAGAGAGTTAGAATAAATGCCAAACCAATATGTGTGATATAACAGAGAGAAGATGGTGGCACTTACCCTTATAGAGTTTACAATGTGTCAATGACTGTTCCTTTCCTCCTGGGAAACAGCATTGTCCCAGGTTACAATTGAATCCAGACTGGATCACTAATTGTGTTCAGTTGGAAAAAGGACTGCTATCCTCTCTACCATGCCATCCACCAGATCCTTCTTCTCTCTCTCTCTCTGTCCATGAAGTGGGGAGGAGGCTTTTATTTCCCCATCGGTAATAGTGGTCAAGTACTATAATGAGGGTCAATTCCTGGCTTACAGTGTCTGAAGTAGTGCACAGCTGAGCTTTAAATATGGTGCCAGATGCTTGAAAGCTACAAGGTCTCAGCAAAGGAGAGCAATATTGCCTCTCCAGCTATTGAATTCCCTGAGAAAAATGTCCAAGAGTCTGGTTACGTAATCAATGAAGTGAAGGATGGAAGATTGCCTGAAAAATGTTGCTTGGAGCCAAGGCAGACCAGGCACCATGAATCTCACTCAACAAAACACTTCCACTGTAAATGGGAAAATTCCACCCATGGTCTTTACTCATCATATGCTATTCCACAGAGATCAAATACATTTTTTAAAATGTGGAAAAGTACTACACAGCTAATTCCTTAATTGTCTTCTCTACAGATCAAACTCATATGACATGGAAATGATCAGGTATTGTATGATTTACTTTTTTTTCTTTTCCACTCTTCCCTTCTCTCAATTATATAATAGTCATTAATTTGATTGACAAGAATGTAGAGAAGCTAAACATTCCTTTCAAAGGTCATATTATACAAACAATATGTAACCTGCATGGGGAAATTTGCTCTCAGTTGCACTGTGTGATGTGACCTCTGGCGCATGTTAACAATCTATGCTGATACAGAGAAATTGTTGCTGGTTATAATTAAAGAGAAGAAGCCTGGTATATTTTTCAACTTTATAAACCATGCAAAATGTTGTAGACTTTAGTATGTCATATTTGGCAGGAGATGAATTGGTTTTGGCTCCTTCTACCCACTGACTCATGGGAGAATTCCTTTCTTCTGGTAAAAACAGATGTGTCATTTCCTGTACTCCGGGTGATGATAGCACTGTCACATGTCTATAAAGCCAAAGTATTTGTAAGTTAACATTATTTGTTTAATTTTTCCCATTCACAACTTGGGAGAGCAGTCAGTGAAGCAGAGCGGAAGAATGAAACTTTGACCAGACTAAGGTGGAGCTAAAACATGCCATTAAAATCTTGGAACCAAAAATCTACAGTGTTCCAGGCATTCTCTGCTATAACTTCAGGGTAAGTATGCCAAAAGGATTCTCACCTGACAAACATGCATACTCTTGGAGCAAACCAATAAACAAAACATCCAAATCATTCTAAGTATTATAATAGCACGAATTTTCCAATAGCCAGACAGCTGATATTGCAGCGTAGATGGAAAATGTGCATGGGGACCCTGTGGAATCCCCATTGTAGCAGACTTTGAAGGAATTGTGTGGAAATCAAAGATTCTGCTGGGCAATTCCCCTAAGCCTTGAACACTCCAAACATCTGTTTAAATTGGGGAATTTGGAGAGGTGCAATGAAATTAAGTTAATAATTATGCAGGAAAGATTAGATTATTAAATTCAGAGTCTAACTCCTGCGTAATTCATTTGGAAATAACGTCAGTAATTTCCTAATCTTCAAAGATAGTTGGAAAGCAAGTCCAGGTGCCCCATGCGTACAGCACAAGCAGATAGTTCCCATCAACCATGAAGGTCAGGCAGAATTCCACCTCTCCAGTCAAAACAGGCTGTTTTTGCATTCGGCTTGTTTCTCACGTTCTTTTCCACTCTATTTCAATTGCTCATTGCCATCTCTATTTAACTCTTAATGTTCTGATTTGAAGATATCATCCTTAAGCCCAAGGTTATACCTGTCACGCTAACCCCCAACCTGTTAGGCACCCTAACCCCCACAGTATCATAGTGGCTCAATGGTTAGCACCTTGCCTCACGGTGACAGGGACCCAGGTTTGATTCCAGCCTCAGGTAACTATCTGTGTAGCGTTTGCACATTCTGCCCATGTCTGCCTGGGTTACCTCTGGTTTCCTCTCTCAACACAAAGATTTGCAATTTAGGTGGATTGACCATGTAAAATTACCCATAGTGTCCAGGAATGTATAGATTAGGTGGATTAGCCATAGGGAATGCAAGATTTAAAGGAGTAGGGAGCTCTGAGTGTGATGCTCTTTGGAGTGTCAGTGTGGACTTGATGGGTCAAATTTCATACTATAGGGATTCTACAATTCTAACATCACACTTTCTTATTCATTCATGGGACGTGGGTGATGTTAGGTCAGCATTTATTGCCCATCCCTAATTACCAAGGGGGCTAAGAGTTAGCGACATCACTGTAGTCTAGAGTCACATGTAGGCCAGAACAGGTAAGGACAGCAGTTTCCTTCCCAAAAGGAAGGCCTTTCTAGCAATTGGAAATGGTTTCATGGTCATCTTTAAACCTATACTTCCAAATTTATGTTGACTTCAACATCACCGTCTGCCATGATGGGATTCAAACCCAGGTCTCCAGCACATTACCTGTGTCTCTAAATTAATACTCATATGATAATACTGCTAGGCTATTAACTCCCTTTACTTACTATTTGATAACAGTTTGTTCTGCTGATTCTGTATCATTAAATTTCAGAATACGGCAGCTGACTGCTGAGAAAGGGGACATAGCTTGCTTGTCTTCAACAGTTCTGTTGTTAAAGAATAGTCAGTATAGAAGTATGGCTTTGTATTTCTGAGGGAGACCAAAGCAGAATCTGGTCTTAGAAATGTGGAGCTCCCTCCTTTATTGGACCAAATTGTGTGAGTTTGTTGCTCCTTGGAAAATCTGATTCAATGTTTCTACATGTTATTGACCTTAATAAGAGATTTGTTTTCTTGAAAAACTACTTGAAAAAAATTTCCTGTATCTGTAACACATTCTGTCAAAAGTAATGAGTGCCTGATTGAGAAAGGAGCTGAAGATGATGCAGATAATAGGCATTGCAGATCACTCATGTACGATCCAGCTGACTGACATGACTCTCAGTATTCCAACAAGATTTCACCCATTGTCTCCACAACTTGTAATGTCTTATTTATCTTTATGTTGGCTCCTGGCTCAGTTTCAGTAGAATTTTAGGGTATTGTTTACAAAGTCATGGCCCACAATATTTAATGGATATAAATCAAATGACTTTGCTTCGGTTGGCAGGCCAACAATATAAACTGTAGATTGAGGAAAGTTCACATTTTTGCTCAGAACATACACAGTGACTATGTTTTAGTCGAATGAGGCAGCCTTTTATTCCTTTCATTCCACAGACTAAAATGAGCATCCTAATTATAATTCAATTGGACTTTGAAAGAATCAAAAAAAGACACTTGAAAAGCATAAGTGAGGAGAGCATAAATATATTACCTGAGCACACACCTGTCACTGTGCACATAATGGAAACCTGCTTGCCACAGATGTATACTACTCTGAGAATATTCTCTCTCAGATGGCAATTGGGACCTGGAAAGTTCTACCTAAAAGATGGTGAAACCTATTTCTATAATAAACTTAAAAAGGAGTTAGATTAGATTACCTACAGTGCAGAAACAGGCCCTTCAGCCCAATCAGTCCACACTGACCCTCCGAAGAGTAACCCATCCAGATCCCTTTCCCTCTGTCTAGTGTACTTAGTACTATGGGCACTTTAGCATGGCCAATTTTCATCTGACCTCCACATGTTTGGACTGTGGGAGGAAACCCACACAGACACAGGGAGAATGTGCAAACTCCACACAGACAGTCACCTGAGGCTGGAATCAAACCTGGGATCCTGGTGCTGTAAGGCAGCAGTGCTAACCACTGAGCCACCATGCCACCCCAGTTAGTTGGACTGGGATTTGAAATGATGAACTTTGGTGTTATAGGCACAAACAAGGGTGTAGGTTATGGGGATGGAGGGCAATAGGATTTGACACATGTCCAGGTTGACCACATTCTGGAGTCCACAAAGAGAAACATGTGTCGACAAGAATGTCTCCTGCTCCTTTTGCTCTACAAGCAGAGAAGTAATTGAACCCACAGCATTATGCCAGAAATTGCAATGTTAGAGGAGAGTTTCAGATTTAAATATTTCAATCCCATTGTCTTTGAAGACTAAAATTCTTCCCCATACACATGACCAATATATCCAAAAATCCAAATATATCTGTTATGTGACATAATACATGAATTATATCCATTAACTATTAAAGGCAATGATTTCATGTAAAAATAAATTCTATTAAAACTGATTCAGGTACTAAACTATTGACAGTTTGATAGGAATGGTTTAGATTTCAAAAATATGCTGCAATAACCCTTCTCTCTCTTGCAAGAGGTTATTTTGTAATTCCCTTTTTAAACTTGTCATGGTATCAAATTAATACGTGACATCCTGAAGAACAGTCCTCAATACATTATTTGGAAATAAGGTTAGGGATGGCACTTTGAAAACATAGTGAAGCACTAAGCATGTATCTTCTCTTAAATCTGCTTAAATCTGTTAATATTTGTGAATGCAGCTACAGATCATTTGCAGTGCTTCCCTTTTGAACATATACATTTCAGACTTATTAAATTGCTGCACTGAAATGTTTCATTCACCACAGAGGTTTGATGTTGCTGTCACAGTAAAATGGAGCCCTGGAGATGTAGTTGGGCAAGGCCATGCGTTTGTGGCAGCTGCAATAATTCAAATCAAAGGAAGCATGAAATGGTTGTTTTGTGCAAGATCTTTCTTCTTGGTTCAAACTCAGTGGAGAACAAGCAGAAATTTTACTTTGGTTAAGCATAAAGATTTTTTGTGTTTTAATATTGAAACAAATACTTCAGAATTGTGGCTAAATTGCAATTATTGGCTATTCTGAACAAGTATCATTTTACAAGGGCAAGTGTCAGAAACCAATCCTATACAAAGCTCTGCAAATACAATTATTTAATGTGAAGCTCAAGAAAACATTAAAATAATCAAAAGCATGCAAAATATTGTCACCTAAATAAGTAATCACTCTCTTTTTTGAGTAATGGTCTTCACAGATGGTGCTGAGCATTTTCAGCATCTTCTGATTATTTTACATGTGACCTGGATTTGTTTTACAAACTTAAAAAAACAGTTAAAATGTAGGCTTTTTTCCTCTTTCTCGATTTCTGCAGTTGGTACTTATGCATTTTCAGAACTATTTTAATTCCTAACTAATTTAAAATTGCTCGAGTAGTTAGTTAGTTGAATACGGATGTATATAGAAAGTATGTATACAATATGAAAAGACATTAAATAGATTTGCCTGGCCATTGGTGCTAATACTGAATGGTCACATGATAATTCTTTCCAGTATGACCATACAAATCATGTTTGAAATACTGGTTAACTCATTTTTGCATGTAGATAGTGTAAAATGCGTGATGACTGTCTGTCTGTGCTCCACAAAAATTTGAATCAATATATACAAAAACTCTTATTAAACTAGCTTTGGTGGCATGATGCATTCTATTCCTTGTGCAATTCGTTCTTTCTTTTTACATTGTTTATAAATCACTCCGTTTGAAAACAGAAAAAATGTTTATGTTTGTTGATGTTTATCTTTTCTAACTATAAAGATGTGGGAACTGACATAATTTGCTAAAGGAATGAAAGATATAAACTGAACCAGGGAATGAGATCAACAAAAGCCATACTGGAGACAGATTGAACACATCTCTGCTGCTGACTGATGCTCCTTTATACACAATCATGTTTTTATCTCATATTAACCCTTGCAAAAGGATGAAAGTGTTTACATATCTGTTATACTGTGCTGCATTGTTAAATAATTGAGTAGCCATTCTAGCTCACTAATGGGACCTGTCAAGAAAGAGGTGTGGGGAGAGTTTCTGGTATGGGTGCAGGCTTAGTCCAAATCTGAAAAGATGGACTTTTTAGTTGTTTATTTGCTAATATTTTTCCAAAGAACTTGTACTGAAAAATCTGTACCAAGATACCTTGCACCCAAGATGATGCTGTAAATTGCGACTTGCAAACTTTCCACTGCACTCATTTAAGTACACGTGACAATAAAACTAATTCAATTTAATTTAATTCAATTTCTTTTCTCAGGTTTCTGCTGATGTTCATTTTCATATCAGTGAACTTAAAATCTACCATGTATCAATGCAATTAAATAACATGTCACTTTATAATTTTAATTAAACAGACTTTGCTTTAAAATATGTTCCTGTATCTATGTAAAAGAAGTAGATTGGTGCTGTTTGAATAGTGCATATGAAAATGTGTTTTTCATGAAGAATAAATATTTTTAAACAGTGTCTATTCCTGTGAGTAACAAACTATAAATAATTGTATTTTTTTTAAAGACTAAAAATGATCTGTTAGTTACTTTGGTGTAAAGCAATCAGTTTACTTTGGATTATACAGGATATACACTACAGAAACAGGCCGTTACACCTAACTTAACCTAATGCCAGCATTCTTGCCCCACTGACGTTGCCTCTTATCTTTCCTCATCTACGTCTATCATTGCAAACTCCTATTCCCGTGGTTTGTGTATGCTTATCTAACTAACCTATAAATGCATCTATACTATTTGTTCAAAGCATGACCTGTGATAATGAATTCTAAATTCGCATGACTCTTTGGTTAAAGTAGTTTCTTCTGAATCGCTTATTACTTGGTGACTATTTTATATTAATGGCTACAAGTTAAGATGCTCTTTTCCTCAATAGGAAAATTTCTTCTATCTCCATTTATCAATATCTTTTCTAAATTAGAACAAACTTCTATAAGGTCAAAATTTAGCCTCACCTTTTCTACAGAAAAACATCCAACACATCAATATTTTTCCTGATCTGTATACTCATACTTTTGTAGTAAACAAACTTTGCAAATATTCTGTGCACCCTCTCCATTGGCCTCAATATCCTTTTTATAATATTCGTACCCAGAACACAACACAGCACTCTAAATATGATTCAAAACAAGCATAGTTTATCTATTTTTCACTTCTGTCCTTCTAGTGCCTCATTTTTCACTTCAAGATCAATTTTTTACTCAAATTATACTTGGACCTTCCAAGCTTAACTGATCTCTTTATACTTGCTACCAGAATTTATTAGCTCACAGTTAACTGTTGAATATCATTTGCCAAGTATTTGTCCATTTTGTAAGTTTATTGCAATCCTCTGAACTTTGTTGCAATACACACACACACATACACGAACTACATTTGTACAACTGGCTTGTTATAACCATGTAACATATAACTGCTGTAACTTATTTACATTCTAGTTTGAACGTTGGGATAAAGTGAATTTTAGAGCAGTAAGAGAATCAACTATAGTGGAAAAAGCTGAAAATGTGTTGCTGAAAAAGCGCAGCAGGTCAGGCAGCATCCAGGGAACAGGAGATTCAACGTTTCGGGCATAAGCCCTTCTTCAGGAATCTTTCAGGCTTATGCCCGAAACGTCGAATCTCCTGTTCCCTGGATGCTGCCTGACCTGCTGCGCTTTTTCAGCAACACATTTTCAGCTCTGATCTCCAGCATCTGCAGACCTCACTTTCACCTATAGTGGAAAAATACAAGACTTTGAAACCACAGTCTGCAACTTTGAAGTGCTGGGTGAGTTGGAATGGCTGTGAATTTTCCATTCTGCTGCTGTGGAAATGAAAAGGGATATGGGATAAAATTTAAACTTATTCCAATCTCAATGGAAAATCTACAAAATAGCTGAAAAATGGAAAGAAAAGCCTGAGCAAATTAGAATAGCAAAATTGTTATCAATGTTGGGAAAAAGTGCTGCTCGTTGTATTGCACCCTAAACCTCACTGGGACACAGTGGTCTCATGAATAAAATAAACCTATTGTTGATGCTGGAAATCTGAAACAAAGATAGAGAATGCTGGAGAGGTTCTGAAGAAGAGTTGTATTGAATTTGAAATATTCACGTTGTTTTTCTCTCTCCACAGACACTGCCAGATCTACTGAGTTTCTCCAGCATTTCCTGTGCCTGGAGCAGAGAACATGGACTCAGCAAATTTAGAAACTTCTTTAAGCAATACTTTGAACACTCTATTAATGTTATAATTGGTATGTGTTCAACAACTGAGTTTAGTTGGTGAGAGATCAATATGTGACTGTAAAGACATATCTAGCTGAATGTTAAGAGTTTGGACAACTGAAAGATGACCTCACCTGGGATGGGATATGAGTATGTCTGCTGAGGATGAAGCGATTTATTCTCAAGAAAACTACCAACATGCACAGAATCTTTGAGGTTGTTAATCATCAGCTAGAGTACAGTAATGAAGCAACAGACAGGTCTTTGCATTATGCTGAGAGACATTGTAGGGTGAATGAGAACAACACATTAGAAAAAAAGGAAGAAATATTTGAAGAAGAGCAGGCAGAAAGATCAGGCCATAGTACACAAGTCATATGGACAATGCCATGCAAAAGAAAAGAAAGCAGGTCCACATTGGGAAAGCACTTCACTGACTGCAAGAAATTCAATCACTTTTTAAGCAACTTCTTTGTCTGGAAGAAGTGAAGAGAGTCTATAACGATGGTTGTTGGAGAAATGTCAACCAATAATTCAGAAAGAAAATCACTCTACACCATACAACAAGTTGGCATCATCTGATCCAAAGATGATAAATGGTTTGTGATTTGATTTGATTTATCGTAGTCACATATATCTATGTACAGTGAAAAGTTTTGCTTTGCAAGCAGTATAGACAGATCATAGCAAACAAGGCATACAGAACATAAAGTGCTGAAACAGAGTCAGGCATACAAGGTTACAGTTGCACAGAAGGTGCACAAAGCAAAATCAACATTAATAAGATCAACATTGTTTGGAATTAGAAAGGTTCATTCACTGGTCTAATAGCATCAGAGAAGAAGATGCTCTTGAATCTGTTGGTGTATGTGTTCAAGCTTCTGTATCTATGCCTGATGGGAAAGTTTGTGATTGTTAAAATGATGACTGCAGACAAATGGCATCAAATAAATGACAGAGACCAATTCTTTGTGTAACATCATGAACGTTCCAGACTTGTGTGCAATGGCTTAAGTGGTGATGCAAAACTGAAGCCTATGAAGGTATGGTTAAGGTTACATGATGGAATTATACTCGTTCCAGAAGATAATGGAAGCTGAATGGGAAGAATGAAGATCTTGATTTCCAGATGGTAGACATTAAGCAAAGTGTACTTAGTGTACTGAAGCAACTCTAAAGCTTGGACTGAATTTCCTACACATGCCGAAGAGATTCGTAGCATCTCACAGGCAGCTAGGCCACTGACTGCTGAACAGATCCTAGAAGATTAAAAAGATATGTTTGCAAACCTTGAATGCCTTCCTGGTGAACATCATATGAAATAAACAAAAGTATGAGATGAAATCTGCACCTGCCAAGAAGATTTCCAGCAGCCCTCAATTAAGGCCTGAAGATCAAGATAGGGGAATGAGCAGCCTAACTGAACCTGAAGGTAGTAGAAAATGGAAAAAATGGGACAAGGACAAGAAATCTTTCTTTGAAGAGCCAGAAGTTAATTATAAGTAAGTGACCGCAGAATAGACAGGTATCAGAGAACAGTAGAAGAAAAAGCATTATATGAAATAGGAACAGAACAAAAAGAAAAAGATACTATTGAAGGTGCCTAAAGTCAGATGCAAAGATCTTGAAGAACGTGAAGAACTTGGCCAACATCCTGAACACATGCAGTTGTGAATCTGAAGACATATATTTATCTTTCACAGATAACATCATTGGAAATAGTACCTTCAATTCTAGAGAAATTGTCTTCTGATACAAGCAAAAGTACATTCCTGATGCCTACCATCAAGAAGTTTAAATCATTGACTCCATCTTTACTTCCTGATGACTCAGGAAAGCAGCTGACATAATCAAAGACCCTCCATCGTCTTCTGTGGGGCAGAAGATATAAAAGATTGAATACACATTTGAACAGATTCAAGAACAACTCCTTTCCCACTGTTATCAGTCTTTAGAACCAAACTCTCAAATGTTAATATTGATCATTCCCTCTCTGCACCTTCCCTGCAGCTGTAACACTGTATTCTGCACTATGATCTGTTACCCTATGCACTTTGTATGGTATGATCTGCTTGTATCGCATACAAAACAATGCTTTCACTGTATCTCGGTGCATGTGACAACAATAAATCAGCTATGTCAAATTAAATATCCAATCAAATTACTCTGGCCTCATGCTCAATTGAGTCTCCCTGCTCCTGTCTTTCCCAGGAACATAGCAAGATTCCAACCATAAATTCAGCACGTTTACCATGATTATGGTAGAGGACCTTTACAAGATGACTTGTTGTTGCAGCTACATACAGTAGGGAAGATGTTTAAGCAATATCATTACCACAGGAGAGGGTGAATCCTATTGGGTCATTCCCTGAGCAAACTGTCAAAGTCACTTGGCAGAACCCCTCATTGCCAGAAGTTTCCAACAATCACCAAGCCATTGCTTCACTGGTGGTGAAAAGGGCACTGCCCATCAGATCTTTCATGTATGCCTGATGTCTGTGACATCACATGGTGCCCTCAAAGCAGATGTTTGGTGGGTTGTGGGAGGTGGGTATGTGCCAATGCAAAGGAAGTTTAGAGAGAGATGTAGTGGTTTTTGTGAAGGGTCACCCTGAGGAGTTGTATGACACAGGAGTTCTGTGCTATACTGTCTGTTTTCCAGGACACACACTGAGACAAACATCGACTGCATCTGGAGGACTATCGACTTGGTGAAAGTTGCCCTTTGGTCTGTCCAAAATTTGTTGGTCTTCCAGAGCAAGGTGTAGATCTCGACTGAGTGTTACATTCTGGCACATTCCAAGGTCTAGGACAACGTGCTGAAGGATGCACTAAAGCCTGGGACAGCTGCTGCCAAGGTGCAGTGGGGAAAGGCTTCTGTCAAATTTGAATAGGGGTCTATTCAGTTATTGGACCCTCCTGGTGCCTCAGATATATATAAATAATGTCTTCCATAAGTAAGAAATGCCTTGGGTTTGTTTGTTCTTCATATGTAAAGACTGTAAAGAATTGAACTGTTCTAATGACTATGTATGTATGCAAGTAAAAAATATGAATATATATGATTTTTTTGAATTAAGTATATTTTTGAAAAACAAACATTCATCCCCATTCTTTCCCAAGAAAGTCACCAAATCCTCTGTACTATCACCTGCCCTTGCAGAGATCTGGTGCCCTACTGGATAATTCCTAGTTGCCTCAACTTCAAAAGGCACTTAAAGAAGCCAGTTTGTTACCTGCCAATTGTGGGCATGTAGCCTTGTCACTGTCCCATCCCTCATCTGGGAGTGTGGCCTGAGATCAGGATGGAACCAAATAATCCATATAGTGGTTGCAGATGCAAAATTCCGTTCCTGCCCATCTCTGCTCACACTCCTGACAAGATCTGAACATTAAAACTTGCAAACATAAAAGTAGGAACTTGCACAACAGTTTGTAAAGAACATGGATCTTTTTAAAATTAGACGTTAACTTACTTGGTAAACTAGTCTCCTTTGAAGAGGGCAAACAATCAAGTACAATCAAAATATGTTCATTATGATTGATAATGGCATGATTTGCTTTATGAAGGTTTAATATGTGTTATCACATGTTTTCAAACTTTGATCAGGGAGACTAGATCTTTGAATACACTTCAATAACACCAACACTGGGTAGCCTGAGGCAGAACCAGAGGTGGAGCTACTGTTAATATTTTAAATGCATCATTGTCATTCATAACGGAAAGTGATCTGAGTCATCAAGTATAAGCAATTTTGTATCAATTAAGCTCTTTAACATTTTTAATTAAGTAATTGCAAAATAACTCTTTGTGCAATCCTCAAAGAATTGAATGCAATGTTTTACCTTGTCTTGCTGATACATCCTTTTAAAAGAAGACACTGACGTAAATCACAACACACCCATGATGTCTCAGAACACAATCTTATCCTTTTTTTATTGTGCGTATATATTTTTGGATGCTATGAGGATTGAAGTATATGGGCATAATGTGGAAAAATAGAACTGAGATAGAAGGCCAGAATAGTGGTGTAGTTCAAAGACCCAAATGGTCGACTCCTGGTCCTATTTCTTATATTCTTATAGGGAAAGTATAAATTCATTCCTGGGAAATTGTAAAAAATACATTTGTAATGCTTTGGTGGTTGTGACCTATGCAATTGGTGCCTTTTGTAATGTATTTTCTGTAAATTATCAATCAATGACACTTTTCCTGTTTCTAATATAGCATGACAGTGACTCCAAAAAAGCTATCATCTAGCGTGTAATAACTGGTGGGATATACTTCACAACTTAATGAAAATCAGAGCAGGGAGTCAATGCCAAAATAAATTCCAAAAAAGAAGTGACCCAACTTAAATCGAACTCAGAGAAACACCTGAACCATTTGAATTTGAACTCTGGCGTCAGGATGGTTTATTCATATGAAAGTAATGAAGAAATGTACAGCTGCAAACATATGCATCTGTTTCTTTTATGCTACAATTCATGTCATTGCTGTTATAATGAATTTTATTTATCCTTTCATTGGATATGAGTGTCATTGGAAAGGCTTTTGTCCTTCTAGGTGGTAGAGGTCAAGATTTTGGAATGTGCTGTTGGAGGAGCCTTGGTGAGTTGTTGCAGTGTATGTTTTAGATAGTACACACTGCTGCCACTTACATCAAAATTGAAAGAAGTAAATATTGAAGATGGTGAGTGGGATGCCCATCAAATGGTTGCTTTCCCATGAATGGTAATGTGCTTCTTCAGTGATGTTGGAGTTGTGCACATTCCAGTCAAAACGAGCATATTCCATTAGATTCCTGACTTGTGCTTTGTGGGCAATGGACAATGGAAGTCAGGAGGTGAGTTACTTGGCACAGAAATCTCAGTCTCTCACCTGTAATCACAGTATGCATATGGCTGATCCGGATCAGTTTCTTTTTAATGGTAATGCCCAGGATATTGATGCTAAGGATTCAGTGATGGGAAAGCCATTGAATGTAAATAGGTAATGGTTAGATTCACTCTTGTTGAAAATAGTTATTGCCTAGGCATGTGAGTAGCATGAATGTCCCACCACATGAATGTTACTTCTCACTTATCTGCCTAAGCCTAAATATATCCCATGTCTTGCTGCATATGGACATGACTGCTTTAGTATCTAAGGAATTATGAGATTCCTCATAATCTTATTATTGAGCAACTATCAGAAAACGTCTTTGACAAACGTCAGCTCTTTTCTCTCCTTACAGATGCTGCCAGACCTGCTGAGATTTTCCAGCATTTTCTCTTTTGGTATCAGAAAACATCCCCACTTCTGGTCTTACGGCAGAAGGAAGGTCATTGATGAAACAGCTGAAGATGTTTGGAGCCAGGCCTCTACCTTGGAGAACTTCTGCAGAGATGTTCTGAAGCTAAGATAACTGACCTCCAACAATGACAACCATCTTCCTTGGTTGGCTGCAGAGACTTGTCTCCTAGATTCCTAGAGACTTCAGTTTTTCTAGGGTGCCCTGATACTGAAGTCAATCAAATGTTGTCTTGATATCAAGTGCAAAATAAAGTCAATATGTTATTCTAGGTATAGCTAATCAGCATGTGTGAAAGGATCATATAACACTTGTGCCTGGGTCTAAATTGTCTTGTCACTGTCCATAATGAATAGTTATGCTCAGTAGAACTTGTTCATATTCAATTATAAGAGTGTGCATCTCACATTACGACATGATCGCAATGGTGGACAGGCATACAGAACCAGATTCAAGTTGTCATTAATATCCCAAAGGAAGCCCAGTAAAGTACAGTGTTATGGGGTAAAACAACCATGCCATTCTAGAAATCTGAAGCCACAGCTGGGAGAAGTACCTGACGGGAATCTCAGATTCAAGAAGGACACAGAATGATGGCTGAATGAAGCTCATCAGGGGATCAGAATGGGAAAGTCCACATAGAAGCTAAAAAAAAGTGGAAGAGAAGGCCCATGCCAAAGTATGCAGCAAACATGAAGAAAATAAATTAGTATTAGTAGTAAAACATAATAGAAAATCAAAGTCATTTACAGGAATACAAAATAAATAAACACTCAGAAAATTCACTAATAGCAAGTGCATGAAGAAACAAGATTTGGTATATGCCATGAGGGAACTCCACTGTCAAGAACTTAACCCAAGCCATTTTATAGAGCACCATGGACGCAATGAATGAGACCAGGGTAAAACTGCAGCAGCTGCACAGAAAACTAAACATAAATCACAGCAGTCTGTGAGCAGTAGGGGATGGAAAGGGCTAGCAATGACTCTTCGTAGGGTTCATGAGAGTCCCACCACATGATTTTAACTGCCTTGATTAAAACAGACACACAGAACAAATTCTGATAGTGAGACATTATGGTAAATGTTAAGAAAGCTACTGTAGTCTGAGACTTTCATTTTCCTTGACTCTTCGAGTCAGTTGGCACTAGTTCTGAAAATCCAGCTGCCTCTTTTACATATGAACATAGGAGCAAATGTAAACAATTCAGCTTCTCATGTCTGTTCTGTCATTCAATAATGTCATGACTGACCTGTTTGTATTTTGAATTCCACATTCCCATTTACCCTTGATAACCCTTAATTCTCCAGCCTACCAAGAATTTGCCCATTTCCGACTTAAAAATATTCAATGATCTTGCCTTCACTGCCTTCAGAAGCAGAGTTCCAAAACTGTGCAAACTTCAGAGAAAAGAAATCTCTTCATCTTTGTCCTGAAAAGGTAACTTCTAATTTTAAAACAATGACACTATTTTGTTGGACTGAATCAATACCTTCTAGAGGAAAGAAAGAAGAAGTAAAACTGGCCGTGTATTTCACAGGACCTACCAAAGAGATGCCGCAGGTACAACTGCAGTCAGTGTCAGATAAAGACATTTCTCCCATTGTAGAGAGCTGCTCATGACTAGAAAGCAAGAACAAAATCTCAGAGAACAAGTGAAACTTTGAAAATCTCTGTAGCCTGTAAAGTGAACACAGCACCTGTGAATTCAAGAATTAGGTAGTTAGAGTCTCACACCTTCAAAGTAGATTTGTGACCATTGAACCTTTAGCGAGGGTGGATGATTACCCATCTGAAATGTATGATACCAACTACCATGCACTAAGAATATTACACTGAGCTTGGCATTGTCAGAGAAAGTCCTCAACCCTTAGAAATGGCCCTTCAAGAAGGGGTGCAACAACTGAACAAATATTATAAAAAATCCAAAGGTAAAAGTCCAAATTGGATACCTCGACACGGTCCTGTCCCCTTTAGTCCAAGAACTCTCCACCTACGTTCGGGACACCACCCACGCCCTCCACCTCCTCCAGGATTTTCGCTTCCCCGGTCCCCAACGCCTTATTTTCACTATGGACATCCAGTCCCTGTACACCTCCATCCCCCATCACGAAGGACTCAAAGCCCTCCGCTTCTTCCTTTCCCGCCGCACCAACCAGTACCCTTCCACTGACACCCTCCTTCGACTGACTGAACTGGTCCTCACCCTGAATAACTTCTCTTTTCAATCCTCCCACTTCCTCCAAACTAAAGGAGTTGCCATGGGCACCCGCATGGGCCCCAGCTATGCCTGCCTCTTCGTAGGATATGTGGAACAGTCCATCTTCCGCAACTACACTGGCACCACCCCCCACCTTTTCCTCCGCTACATCGATGACTGTATCGGCGCTGCCTCGTGCTCCCACGAGGAGGTTGAACAGTTCATCAACTTTACTAACACCTTCCATCCCGACCTGAAATTCACCTGGACTGTCTCAGACTCCTCCCTCCCCTTCCTAGACCTTTCCATTTCTATCTCGGGCGACCGACTCAACACAGACATCTATTATAAACTGACTGACTCCCACAGCTACCTGGACTACACCTCCTCCCACCCTGCCCCCTGTAAAAACGCCATCCCATATTCCCAATTCCTTCGTCTCCGCCGCATCTGCTCCCAGGAGGACCAATTCCAACACCGCACAGCCCAGATGGCCTCCTTCTTCAAGGACCGCAGATTCCCCCCAGACGTGATCGACGATGCCCTCCACCGCATCTCCTCCACTTCCCGCTCCTCCGCCCTTGAGCCCCGCTCCTCCAACCGCCACCAAGACAGAACCCCACTGGTTCTCACCTACCACCCCACCAACCTGCGCATACAACGTATTATCCGCCGCCATTTCCGCCACCTCCAAACGGGCCCCACCACCAAGGATATATTTCCCTCCCCTCCCCTATCAGCGTTCCGCAAGGACCACTCCCTTCGTGACTCCCTTGTCAGATCCACACCCCCCACCAACCCAACCTCCACCCCCGGCACCTTCCCCTGCAACCGCAGGAAATGTAAAACTTGCGCCCACACCTCCACACTCACTTCCCACCAAGGCCCCAAGGGATCCTTCCATATCCGTCACAAGTTCACCTTTACCTCCACACACATCATCTATTGCATCCGCTGCACCCGATGTGGCCTCCTCTATATTGGGGAGACGGGCCGCTTACTTGCGGAACGCTTCAGAGAACACCTCTGGGCCGCCCGAACCAACCAACCCAATCACCCCGTGGCTCAACACTTTAACTCCCCCTCCCACTCCACCGAGGACATGCAGGTCCTTGGACTCCTCCACCGGCAGAACACAACTACACGACGGCTGGAGGAGGAGCGCCTCATCTTCCGCCTGGGAACCCTCCAACCACAAGGTATGAATTCAGATTTCTCCAGCTTCCTCATTTCCCCTCCCCCCACCTTGTCTCAGTCGGTTCCCTCAACTCAGCACCGCCCTCCTAACCTGCAATCCTCTTCCTGACCTCTCCGCCCCCACCCCACTCCGGCCTATCACCCTCACCTTGACCTCCTTCCACCTATCCCACCTCCATCGCCCCTCCCCCTAGTCCCTCCTCCCTACCTTTTATCTCAGCCTGCTTGGCTCTCTCTCTCTTATTCCTGATGAAGGGCTTATGCTCGAAACGTCGAATTCTCTATTCCTGAGATGCTGCCTAACCTGCTGTGCTTTGACCAGCAACACATTTGCAGCTGTGATCTCCAGCATCTGCAGACCTCATTTTTTACTTACTAATGCCAATATTCATCATGCAGAAATTGTTGATCTGCACAAATGGCAACTGAAGGTTGCAACTGAAACCCAATAGCAAAAAATGGAAATATTGGAGAGTATTTTATCAGCTAATACTTGCAACTCAATTATTGAATTTCTGGAGGTACAGAATACCTTGGCAAAACTTAAGGTTGAGCATCAAATAAAGTTTGAACAGATCAAAACTCAAAAGGATTAGCAAAATCTAACCACCTCAGTGAGATTACTAACCTTAAAGTGCAGCTATTAGCAGTCAAAGAACACAATCAAGTCTCACAGACTGAATACAAGTTTTGTAGAAGAGTTACAACAAACCTGCACTGACTTTCTCACAAAATTAATACATTATACAGATACATTGATGGAGGCAAAAAGCCTCTCTGTTGCAGAAATGTTCAGAACATGCCAAGAACATGATGAATAAGTAGCTCAAGAAAATTTTGTACTGCTAATGACAATGACTTAAACTTTCGAAAAGAAAACTTGGCAATGAGAACAAAAATAATCTTTCTCTTGTTATGATAGAAGTCATCTGTGTTTGGCCTTTCAAGTTTGTCAATCGACCAGAGTACTGCACATGTATTTCAAAAGCATTGCTTTAACTTTGGATCTTCATACAAGTTTGAATCAGACTTTTAGATTACTGTTAAACAATGTTCATGAATGCACTACATATGATGGGAAGGCCACAAGGGAACATGCTATACAGGATCAAAATTTTATTGGAATACTAACACATTTCCACAGATGTCAGAGTGAAATCACAGTTGACCTCAAAGACTCATCAATGTGTTCCTGATGCTTATTTCTCCAGATACAAGCCCAGCAATTCATTTTGCTGTTGAAGATGAATCAATGATAACCCTCATGGAGTCTTCAAGATGACAATGTCTTCACCTCAGCAGCTTACACTGCAACAAGTATCAAAGTGACATTATATTAGATTAGATTACTTACAGTGTGGAAACAGGCCCTTCAGCCCAATAAGTTCACACTGACCCTCCAAAGAGCAACTCACCCAGACCCATTCTCCTACACCCAACACTAAGTCGGTGTGGACTTTTTGGGCTGAATGGCCAGATTCCATACTGTAGGGATTCTATGATTCTGTGAAGAATCTAATGGACATGAAGAAGATTGAAGATAAGTCTGAAGAAATTATTTCAGGGAAGGAAATTAAGATTTCTGCACTGTTTCTAAAGTAGGAATTTCTCTTTCAGCATTGTGGGTGGCACAGTGGCTCAGTGGTTAGCACTGCTGCCTCACAGCACCAGAGACCCATGTTCAATTCCTACCTCAGGCAACTGTCTGTATGGAGTTTGCACATTCTCCCTGTGTCTACAAGGGTTTCCTCCGGGTGCTCTGGTTTCCTTCCACAGTCCAAAAATGTGCAGATTAGGTGAACTGGCCATGCTAAATAGTCCATAGTGTTGGTGTAGGGGAATGGGTCTGTTTCATGGGGACAGTGATGCTATGAAAATCTCCATGTTTGTAGATGACACCAAACCTGATGAAGCTAGTGTATTTTTAATGAATGTGGCGCAAATCAAGTTGACTATTTTGTCCTGGATATTGTCAATCTTCTTGAATGTTGTTACAGCTGCACTCATCCAGGCTGGTAGAGAATATTCCATCACAATCTTGTATGAGGGTAGATGGTAGGCAATTTTGGGGAGTCAGGAGGTAAGATACTGACTGTAGAATTCTTAGCCTCTGACCTGCTCTTCTAGGTACAATATTTATATGACTAGTCCAGTTCAGTTCTGGTCAATGGTAATATCCAGGATGTTGGTATTGTGAGACACAGTGATGGTAATGTCATTGAATATGAAGGGGCAATGGTTAAAATGGTTAGCTCAGTTGACTGAATGGCTGGTTTTTGTTGGAGACTGATGCCAATAGCATGGTTTCAATACTTCCATTGGCTGAGGTTACCATGAAGGTTCCACCTTCTCAATCTTGATCCTTTCCTGAGAAATGGGGACCCTCAACCATCTCTCTCTAATGAGGGCAGAGACCTATGGCACTCTGGGACTATGGTGACTTTACATATGCAGTGTAGAATTAATAGTCAAAGAATAATCATACAAAGAAATACATTGAAAGAACTTTGGGAGAGATGTAAAGTAAAGGGAATTATACTTTTACTCTAGATATAGTCACTGACCATCCATACAAAAAGCTACAACATAGTGAAGACTTCACATAAAACTTGTGCCTGGTTTGAGAAGGCTTCCGATAAGAAATCCCATCTTACCATCAACTGTTAGCATTCATGTCCAATAAGCCTATACCTGTTCATTCACATGAGTTTCGATCTCATATTACTCCGCTAACAGCAGTCACTTAGATAACGAGGTCAGCGTGACTAAGGGGAAGATTAGGCAGATGATGAATGCAAAGGCACTGGTGGTCTCAGGTGCATTCGGTTTAATGCGAGATATATAGTAGCTAAGGTAGATGAACTTTGGGCTTGGAATAGTACCTGGGAGTATGATGGTATTGCTAGTACTGAGGTTTGGTTGAGGGAAGGGCATGATTGTCTACTAAATATCCCAGGATATAGATGCTTCAGGTGGGATAAGGTGGGAGGTAAAATGGGTGGAGGAGTTGCAATACTGGTCAGAGAGGATATCACAGCTGTACTAAAGGAGGGCACTATGGAGGACTCGAGCAGTGAGGTAATATGGACAGAGCTCAGAAGTAGGAAGAGTGTGGTAACAATTTTGGGGCTGTACGACAGCGTGAGATAGAAGTACAAATATGTAAACAGATTATGAAAAGATGGAGGAGCAACAGGGTAGTGGTGATAGGGAATTTTAATTTTCACAACATTGACTGGGGTTTATTTAGTGTTAGAGGTCAAGTTGGAGCAGAATTTGTAAGGAGCATTCAGGTGGGCTTTATTGAATAAGTAAATAGTCCAACTCAGGAAGGGGCCAAACTAGACTTGGTGTTGGGAAATGAGTCTGGACATGTAGTTAAGTTTCAGTAGGGGATTACTTTGTGATTAGTTATCACACTTCTGTAAGTTTATAATACTCATGGACAAAGATGAGAGTGCTAAATTGGGGAAGGCCACCTATACCAAAATTCGGTAGGAGCTGGGGAATGTGGTTTGGGAGCAGCTGTTTGAAGATAAATCCACATTTGATATGTGGGAGGCCTTTAAATAGAGGTTGATTAGAGAGCAGGACAAACATGTCCCTGTGAAAATGAGGGATAGAAATGGCAAGATTAGGGGACCATTGATGACAGGTGAAATTGTGAGATTTGCTATGAGGAAAAAGGAAGCATGCATAAGGTCTAGGTGACTGAAAACAGATAAAGCTTTGGAAGAATATCGGGAGAGTAGGGCCAATCTGGAATGAGGAATCAGGAGGGCTAAAAGAGTGCATGAAACGTCTTTAGCAAACAAAGTTAGGGAGAATCCCAAAGCCTTTTATTCGTATGTAAAGAGCAAGAGGGTAACTAGAGAAAAAGTTGGCCCACTCAAGGACAAAGGAGGAAAGTTATGTACTGAGTCAGAGAAAATGGGTGAGATTCGTAATGAGTACTTTGCATCAGTATTCACCGACGAGAGGGACATGACAGATGTTGAGGTTAGGGATAGATGTTTGATTACTCTAGGTCAAGTCGGCATAAGGAGAGAGGAAGTGTTGGCTATTCTAAAAGGCATTAAGGTGGACATGTCCCCAGGTCTGAATGGGATCTATCACAGGTTACTGAAGAAAGCGAGAGAGGAAATAGCTGGGATCTTAACAGATATCTTTGCAGCATCCTTGAACAAGGGTGAAGGTCTGGAGGGCTGGAAAATTGCTAATGTTGTCCCTTTGTTTAAGAAGGGTAGCAGGGATAATCCACATAATTATAGACTGGTGACCCTGACATCGGTGGTAGAGAAGCTGCTGGAGAAGATACTGAGGGATAGGATCTATTTAAATTTGGAAGAAAATAGGCTTATCAGTGATAGGCAACATGATTTTGTGCAGGGAAGATCATGTCTTGCCAACTTAATAGAATTATTTGAGGAAGTGACAAAGTTGATTGATGAAGGAAGGGCTGTGGATGTCATATACATGGATTCAGTAAGGCGTTTGATAAGGTTCCCCATAGTAAGTTAATGGAGAAAGTGAAGTCACATTGGGTCCAGGGTGTACCAGAGAACTGGCTGGGCAGCAGGAGACAGCGAGTAGTAGTGGAAGGGAGTTACTCAAAATGGAGAACTGTGACCAGTGGTGTTTGATAGGGATCCATGCTGGGACCACTGCTGTTTGTGGAATTTCAGCTTCTCCCCATGTCTGTGTGGGTTTCCTCCACATTCTCTGGTTTTCTCCCAAAATCCAAAGATGTGCACATCAGATGAATTGGCCATACTATTTTGCCCATACTGTTAGGTGCATTAGTCAGGGGTAAAGCTAGGGTAGGGAAATGGGTCTGGGTGGGTTACTCTTTGGAGAGTCGATGTGGACTTGTTGAGCGAAGGGCCTGTTTCCATACTGTAGAGATTCTAGACAGGGTGGATAGCAAGAGTGGGGGACTCAATTATTTGGGATCATGAGGTGAGAAGGAAAAGTTTAAAGAAGATATGCATGGAAAGTTCTTTACGCAGAGGGTGGTGGGTGCCTGGAATGCGTTGCCAGTGGAGGCGGTAGAGGTGACCCAATAGTGTCATTTATGATGTATCTAGACAAATACGTGAATGGATAGGGAGCAGAGGGGTACAGATCCTTAGAAAGTAGGTGACGGGTTTAGATAGAGGATCTGGATCAGTGCAGGCTTGGAGGGCCAAAGGGCCTGTTCCTATGCTGTAATTTTCTTTTCTTTGTTCATTTCGTCCTCACGTTTTGAATTCAGCAGTTTTTCCTATGTTTAGACCAAATATGCCATTAAACAGGAAAGATAAGAATAAGAATAAAGATAGGTCAATTTATCACAGGTAATAGAATTGTTCTTGAATTTTTTTTAAAAAATGTGGTCAGTAATAAATCAGGTTCAAAACTGTTGGAAGGCTAAAGTTAAAAACCACACAACACCAGGTTATAGTCCAACAGGTTTATTTGGAAGCACTAGCTTTCGAAGCGCTGCTTGGAAGGAGACAATGCATGTGGACCGTATAGTCGCTCAATGGTTAGCACTGCTCCCTCACAGCGTTAGGGACCTGGATTTGATTTCAGCCTTGGGTGACAGTTTGTATGGAGTTTACTTATTCTCCCCATTGCTGTGGTTTCCTCCGGATGCTCCAATTTCCTCCCACAGTCCAAATTTGTGCAGATTAGATGGATCAGCCATGCTAAATTGCCCCGCAGCGTCCAGGCATGTGTAGGCAAAGTGGATTAGCCATGGTTATTGCAAGGAGAGGGTGGGAGTTGTTTGGAGGGTCAGTGCAGATTGAATGGGGCTGAACAGCCTCGATCTGCACTGTAGGGATTCAATGATTCTATTTGGATGAAGATTGTAAGATCAAGATAAAGGATTCCTTAGGTTTTGGTTGAATTGTTCACTGACCATACCTCAGCTTAAATTTAATGATGATTCCATGTGGCCAAACCATCAGTCAGCCTTGCTCAAATACTCAGCTGCCAGTGCACTGAAGCTTTGGATGTGATGGTCTTTTTCCAAGGCAATTCAGAGTTCATAGTAAAGTGGGCTCTCTAGTAGAATATCAAGTTAATAAAATAGTGTACAGAAGAAATATAATTACAGTTTAAATACTGTGATAGTACTTCTAAATTCTATCCCAAAAATAAAATTAAAACTTTATTTTCTTTGGAGTGTGTTCTAAATGCATATAATAGGCATCTTATACTTTAATTGGGTTCAGTCTTGTGTTACAAGCTAATTAGCCGAAGAGCCTTTAGTATTCACCTCACATGGAAATGAATACAACTAAATTTGATTCAAAGTCAGAAGAGATTTAAAGTAAAAGAATGTCAGCGCCCACTACAATATTCAACTATTTCGAGTTTTGACAAAATAGTAAACAGCAGCTAAATTGCTGATAACACATGCTCTTGTGTCATTTCCTGCATAAAATACATTGTAATGTAATTAATTTGGCTACTATTTGCTTTGTTCAAAACTGGAAGTATCAACTTTAACATCTAGGAATGCAGCGGTCTTTAACCCTTTTCTGATGTTATTTAGCTCGAATTGAAAGGAACTCTAATGAGTCTGGAACTGTATTCAAAATGTTTTGTGCTTATACAAGTAATCCCTTGCCTCACAGGCCAATGCATTATGAAAGGAACTCTATATACATTGGTGCTGAAATATCTATAAAGAATTTTGCTATTTTCTTACATTCTTATATCTTCTCAAAGTTAAAATTGAGTTAACTGGAAAACCTTTAATATTTATTGAATTACGTTGTACATAAATGAAAACGTCAAAACATTTTGAATCAATAATCTTTATCCACATAGCTCTTGATGTTAATTTTACTGACCACTGAATTGATGAAGCACAGCACTGATGAATAGAAATGGTAATTTAGCGCAGTAACTTATAAACAGCATAGTAAATCAGTAAAGATGAAAAGAAAAGCTTCCTAATCCAGGAAATTTGAACCCAGTTCTCACCCCCACCCAGAAAACACTGGTAAATACACAGTGCATTTTGCTTACCAAGACATAATGGCAACATTTGAGCCCTGAAGTCAGTTCAGATTGTGTGTGTGTGTGTTCTGAGTTCTGAGTTCTGACAAGAGGCTGAGAAGTGAGTTAAACAGTAACCAGCTCAAGTAAAAATGTACACCCACGATAATACTTTTGATTAAACTGTTAGCAGGACTAAAGGTTCAAATTAGAGAAAGATAAACCTTGGACTGACATCAGGAAGCTACTCTTCATACAGTGATCAACAGAGAAGGTGGTATTTAATGGGGGCTTCCAGCAGGAAATGAGGTGGCCAAGACCATTTAATTAGGCAGGAACCACAATCTTGTTTCAGAGAATGTGAGAAATTCAGTCAACGACGGAATAACCCTCACATTGCATGACTATCCATTAAAAGGGAACCAAGTTAATTTTTATCTTCAGAATTAAGTTAATGGTGCATGGAAAACCCTCACTGTCTATTTGCCAATAGCTTAAATGTGGTATGCACTAATCTTTAACTCTAAGGTGAGATTCTTGGCTTGTTCTAACTCAGTGGCACAGGCTGAGGGAGTGAGAGAAGTTGGTAGCCCGGTAGTAGAACAAATGATCAGGGGAAAGGGAGATGGTAGATGAGGCCTTAAATGGTAGGGGTTGGGGAATTCAAGGTGTCCACGTGGGACCAAGCCTTCGCCTCCACTAAGGGGATATCACTGCAGTCATCTGGTCCTGTGTGTCTAATGGATTGAGTTGCACCACATATGGCAAGTTAATAGTCAGGGAAGGAACTTTAATTTTGAAGCAGGACAGGTCCATACAAAGAAAAAATAGGGTCAATAGTCCCTAATAGCGAGTCGAGGGCTATTGTGGACAGAACAAGGGTGATTGAAGGGTGGCGATACGAAGGTCAAGGTGGGGGAGAGTGGGAGTTTCAGTGAAGAGATTGATGCTTGAGATTCACTGGCTCTAGATCTAAGATGATGATTAAAGTCCTGCTTTTTGATTTCTTCCCTATTTTCAAAAAATCTGCTTGCAGAACCTCATTTCTCTTTCTCCCTATGGCAGCAGACCCAACATGGGCATGTACTCTGGTTATTCACTACCCTGCTCCAGAATGCCCTTCCAATTGAAACATGCACCTGGCAGTTTCCAGGCAAATTTGAAGTCCTCAATCTGTGTGGGAATTGTATTATTGGTCCAGAAGCCTATTGCTGTGTGCTTGGCTTTCAGTAGCTGTTGCAAATCTAACGAAGTTGTTGGTCCTTCTGAACAGGGATTTGGTCACTTTGCACATGCATCAATGAATTACAGTCTGCCATATATGCCCTCAGCAGAGCCCGGAATGAACCACTTGTGTTGAAATGTAAGATCATAGTCAGCTTGAGGGTGACAAAAATGGGATTTCCTCCACATTCCAAGGGGATTTAGGTCAATGACCACCTCCCAGGAAGGCAATCTCAGGCATTGCCTCTCACGGCATCTGAGTTGGTGTGGCTTCTGGAAATGAGATCGTTATTGACTGTGATGAATAAGTTTGGCTAAATGGCCTCCTACTTGGCTGTAAATGCCTATGATTCAGTCTATGACCATTGGAAAAACATTTGTTTCCCAGGAAGATCTCATAATTCATAAATCATGGCAAATTCCCACCTGCCACATGTACTTGAGGCCTTTGCCGATGTGTAGAGTGGGAAGAACTTGCTACCAATTATTCAAAATGGCAATCCTGGCCCTCAGGCTGCATCCTCTTTGAATTCAAATACCCTAACAATGCAGGAAAATGGCATTAGAGAGGGAAAGAAAAGAAAGCAGGTCCTACATTCCAGATTCTATTGTCATGTGGAATGTTCTTCCCTATGTGTGTGGCAGATTCAGTTGTTAAGTCACTTAAAGAGTCACAGCAGATAATTGTAATTCTGAGTAGACATCATCCTCGAATCAAGGGACCACTGATTACAGTGCTGGTGCACAGTTTGCCTTACCAAAGGAAGGTGAGCTTCTCAACATCTGAAGTGCCCTGATGTATGTATGGTAAGCATGCAGTAGGAGTTAGCACAGAACATTTGAATCATAAACACTAAAAAGGGATTTCCCCTCTGCAATTAGGTGACAACAGTATTTATTAAAAGGGGAAAATATCTGTTGGGTGCACAGCTGGAACTAAGAAGACTTTAGGCGAAGTATACACTTCTAATTAGGGATAATTAATTGATCACAGTACAAAGAATTGTACAGCCAAACAGTGTCCAGCATTGTAAAAAGGGACACACACCCAATCAGGTGTTTAAGGCGGGAAGTCAGGCAGAAGTTTCTCCAGCATTTTATTTTTATTTCTGTCTTTGAATATTCATAGCTCTTTGAAAGTAGAGTCACAGGTAGATAGGATAGTGAAGAAGGCATTTGGTATGCTTTCCCTTATTGGTCAGCGTATTGAGTTAGGAGTTGGGAGGTCATGTTGTGGCTGTACAAGACATTGGTCAGGCCACTGTTGGAATATTGTGTGCAATTCTGGCCTCCTTCCTATTGGAAGGATGTTGTAAAATTTGGAAGGGTTCATAAAAGATGTACAAGGATGTTGCCAGGTTTGGAGGATTTGAGCTATAGGGACAGGTTGAATAGGCTAGGGCTGTTTTCCCTGGAGCATCAGAGGCTGTAGGGTGACCTTATCGAAATTTATAAAATCATGAGGGGCATGGATTGGGTAAAGAGGCAAAGTCTTTCACCTGGGGTCAGGGAGTCCAGGGCTAGAGGGCATAGGTTTAGAGTGAGAGGGGAAAGATATAAAAGGGACCTAAAGGCAACGTTTTCACACAGAGGGTGGTACCTATATGGAATGAGCTGTGAGAGGAAGTGGTGGAGGCTGGTACAATTGCAACATTTAAAAGGCATCTGGATGGGTATATGAATGGGAAGGGTTTAAAGGGATACAGGCCAGTTTCTGGCAAATGGGATCAGATTGGGTTGGGATATCTGGTCGGCATGGATAAGTTGGACTGAAGGGTCTGTTTCTGTGCGGTACATCTCTATGTCCCTATGATTCTATCAGAGGATTTAGACCATGAATCAGCAGTCAATCACAGCCACCAATTTAAAGGTGCATTGGTATCTGGTTAGTGGCAGCAGCAGAGGAAATTCATGTGTGGTGATTCACATTGTTTGTAAAATGCCCTTGAGGTAGTCAGCATCTGTAGCTGACACTGAAGGAGTGAAGCAGCAGGTGAGAGCATGTTTGTCTATTCTAGGTGCTATTGTTCCCTCAGTGTCTTATTCAGGAACCTTACCAGAGAGGGAGAATTATCTGAGCACACTTATTCCATTTCTGTTCTGAATAAGAACTGTTTAGAAAAAGAGTCATATTCTCACTCTAATTTTGACGCTGCACAGAATTCACCAAACTGCTTATTTCTAATGGTGTCTACCTGGAAGCTAAGAGGCTGATTGACGTTTTACAGTCAACAAGGGTGCCTGTCCAAACAAATTGTAGGCAGTCCTATATGGGAGAGTGCGAAGGTGTGATGTGTGTCAAAGGTGGGGTTGCCTACAGCCTAGGCTTAGTGAAGACAGTGGGACAAAATAGACATACTGCACTGCAAAGCACACAAACTGCTAGGTTGTAAGGATCATTTCAAATCTGTGGATACCAACAATGTATATGTTGGGCACTCAAATAACTGCACAATCTTTCCAGCAAAGATTCATGACAAAGTCCCTTTACGAAAAAGGAGATGTTGTTACAATAATGCCCCAGTGTGGTCACAGGGATAAGAAGGTGACAAAACTGGTTATCCTATTCTTCTGGAAGAAGAGGCTTGGATGAAACCAGCCAATTATTGGTGCAGAATTGTTGTAATGGCGAGGCTGGAGTATAGCCCCTGGGAGGTAAAATTCCAGCAGCCTATTGCATTTTCCTAGAAATATTAGGATGGGGAGTTTGAAAACTGGGGAACAGAAGGGGATGGAGTATTAGTAGGATTGCCTGTAGCAGATTGTAGCATTTGGGGAAGAGTGTGCAATTCAAATCTGAAGGGTTGAGGGTTAATCCCTGGTTAACCTGATCATCATTTTTGATGCTGAGTGTGGCTGCGTGCATGTGGGAAGCAGGTATCTCAGAAGCTATCTCAAATTATAACATTTCCCTCATCATCTTAGCATGTACTGTCCTCAATGATATCTCACCAACTACAAACTCAAGCCCATGAGACCTACATTTACCTTTGAGGAGGAGGAGGGGCCTTAGAAGGTGCATTGCCACACCACTGGCATCACCTAGCCCCAGTGCAGGGAAATGCACTGCAGCAGATATACAGTAGTCAGTCCAAGGATTACACACTCAGGTGCAATACATTGTAGTTATAAAATCAGCTTTTGGAAACTGAGATAAATCAGGCTTCTAGCAGTCAAAGGAGTACTGGCAGGATCCTAGATGCAGAGCCCAGTCTGGTGATGAGCCGCTTTGGTTGTCCATATGGCAGCTGATGCTCAATGTCCAGCCTGAGAAATGTGGAGAAATGGCAGGGATTCTCGAAGCAATGTGCGCACTGGCACAAACAGTGCAGGAGTCAAAACCAAGTCATGAGCACAATGTTAACCTACTCTTTAAAATACATTTCTTCCTCCATCAACAGGCGATTGGAGATCCAAATCCATCAGCTCATTGCGATATTGGGCCTGTGTTCTGACCTATGTACTCATTTGACACTGACCACCAATGTCCAGAGGCAACGTGAAATGGAGGCGAGGAACCTGGAGTCGCATCCAAGTCCTAGTTCCTCTTGAAAAAGCAGGGAGGCACAAATAGACCTCACAGTGTTGATGAGCAGCTGCTGATGCCATCATGGGGCCACCTTGCATTCTGATGGGGACAGTATCTCCTCCACCCGTCTGCCTTTGACACCAATGACTCCAAGTGCGATGGTAATAACAAATGAGACTCTTTGACACTGCAAAAGGCTTCCAGAATCCCAGAAACTTAACCAGTCTCAGAGGAAACTCACCAAGGTCATTCCATATGAGCATCAAGTCAGCAGCCTTCCTACAGGACAGCTGGTAGTAAGGTGAATGCATCACGCTGTGGCATCTGAAGAGAATTTTTAAAAAATAATAGTCACACATGCATTCATAAGAATGACGATTTTGGCTTTTATATGTGGAGTTATATTGCTTAGATTTTGTATTAAATGTTAGTGCTGTGCCTATTTACTGTTTTGGCTTCATTCACATTTCATGTGAGAAGTGTCCTGGTTTGGATTTGGAATGATTGGCTGGTATTAATGAAGGTGAAAGTGAGGACTGCAGATCCTGGAGATCAGAGTCGAGATTAGAAGGGTGCTGGAAAAGCACAGCAGATCAGGCAGCATCCAAGGAGTAGGAAAATCGAAGTTTAGGGCAAAAGCCCTTCTTCATATTAATGAAGTTCATGCTCTTGCGAGCCAATACGAATAGCCTCATGATGTGCTGGCACATGTACAGTACTTGTACACCCATTGATGCATAGGAGGCCCAAGAAAGACATGAGTGAGACATAGATGATATTGTTTGGTGAATTTCACATTGTCATTAAAATGCCACATCACTCATGACTCCGTCTTTCTGCCATCCAAAGCTCATTATATATTGGGTGCTGCAGCTGGCTGGCAAAGCACCCCCTCCTCGTTCTTAGACTCGTACTAAAACTTGTCATCAGAAGACACAGCTCACTCCATTAGATTATTTCCAGTCAGTCTCCTCTCTCTAGAGCACCAGTTTCTGAAAACCATTATGATTAATGAGATAAAACAAGGAAAATATTGAAGAAAGCTGCCTGAATGATCCAAATGTTGAATTTCATTTTAAGCAGTCCAATAGTCTGTTCAGTGGTCATGTGTGACTCCACTGTGCCACCGTGGTCATGAGCCATCTCTTAAAATTGGAAATTCCTTCGTTTACAAGACAAATTGCATAAAGCTCTGGTGAACAGAATATCCATAACACATGGCACTATCCAAGCATGTAAGTCTCGACTACTCCCAGGATAGTGAGCTAACAACTACCTAAAATTTTGACAATGGTCACACACAATTGGACATTGATTGAATTAAATCCTTTACAATTGGAAAATACTCCTGGCTGTCCCCATTGACGGCCATGTGTCTGCAAAGATGAACTTGTGCAAATCCAGCAATACATCCAAGCCTCTTAGAGTCATAGAGTTATAGAGATGTACAGCATGGAAACAGACCCTTCGGTCCAACCCATCCATGCCGACCAGATATCCCAACCCAATCTAGTCTCACCTGCCAGCACCCGGCCCATATCCCTCCAAACCCTTCCTATTCATATACCCATTCAAATGCATCTTAAATGTTGCAAGTGTACCAGCCTCCACCATATCCTCTGGCAGCTCATTCCATACACATACAACCCTCTGCGTTAAAAAGTTGCCCCTTAGGTCTCTTTTATATCTTTCCCCTCTCACCCTAAACCTATGCCCTCTAGTTCTGGACTCCCCAACCCCAGGGAAAAGACTTTCTCTATTTATCCTATTCATGCCTCTCATAATTTTGTAAACCTCTATAAGGTCACCTCGCAGCCTCTGACGGTCCAGGGAAAACAGCGCCAGCCTGTTCAGCCTCTCCCGATAGGAAGGAGACCAGAATTGCATGCAATATTCCAACAGTGGCCTAACCAATATCCTGTACAGTTGCAACATGACCTCCCAATTCCTGTACTCAATACTCTGACCAATAAGGGAAAGCGTACCAAACGCCTTCTTCAGTATCCTATCTATCTGCGACTTCACTTTCAAAGAGCTATGAACCTGCACTCCAAGGTCCCTTTGTTCAGCAACACTCCCTAGGACCTTACCATTAAGTGTATAAGTTCTGCTAAGATTTGCTTTCCCAAAATGCAGCACCTCGCATTTATCTGAATTAAACTCCATCTGCCACTTCTCAGCCCATTGGATCATCTGGTCCAGATCCTGTTGTAATCTGAGATAACCTTCTTCGCTGTCCACTACACATCCAACTTTGGTGTCATCTGCAAACTTATTAACTGTACCTCTTATGCTCGCATCCAAGTCATTTGTGTAAATGACAAAAAGTAGAGGACCCAGCACCGATCCTTGTGGCACTCCACTGGTCACAGGCCTCCAGTCTGAAAAACAACCCTCCATCACCACCTTCTGTCTTCTACCTCTGATCCAGTTCTGTAACCAAATGGTAAGTTCTCCCTGAATTCCTTGAGATCTAACCTTGCTCACCAGTCTCCCATGGGGAACCTTGTCAAAAGCCTTACTGAAATCCATATAGATCACATCTACTGCTCTGTCATCATCAATCCTCTGTGTTACTTCTTCAAAAGATTCAATCACGTTTGTGAGACATGATTTCCCACACATTAAGCCATGTTGACTATTCCTAGTCAGTCCTTGCCTTTCCAAATCGATGTACATCCTGTTCCTCAGGATTCTCTCCAACAACTTGCCCACCACTGACACCAGGCTCACCGGTCTGTAGTTCCCTGGCTTGTCCTTACCACCCTTCTTAAACAGTGGCACACGTTTGCCAACCTCCAGTCTCTGGCATCTCACCTGTGACCATTGATGATACAAATATCTCAAGAGGCCCAGCAATCACTTCCCTAGCTTCCACAGATTTCTAGGGTACACCTGTTCAGGTCTTGGAGATTTATCCACTTTTATGCATTTCAAGACATCCAGCACTTCCTCCTCTATAATATGGACATTTTTCAAGATGTCACCATCTATTTCCCTGCATTCTATATTTGTCCCTCTACCCAGAACACCTTTTCTTCTGTGTCTGTCAGTATATATGTGTAGGGGGAGTTTTATATGGGTGAAAGTTATGACTAACAGAATTCAAAAAACCTTTGGTTCATAACGATTTACATAAAGCTAGAATTGATCTTTTTGTAATAAATGGCAAATCTTGTTGGCCCACGCTTTCTGTCAACCTGAGTCTAAGGACATGTAAATGATGTAGTCATTGCCCATGAAGTGTGACCTGAGATATTGGTGCCTGGTGACCATGTTGGATGGCTGGAAGAGTAAGCTCTGAGCTGGAGTCACCACGTTACTTTCATGTTAAGGGCTGTCACCATCTAACTTCTGTCTGGTGGGTGGGAAAATGGGAAACAGCAAATCAATACAGTGAGATGATATAATAATGAGGATGTTAGTACCAGCCAATGGCTTCTTCCTGCTCATCAGTAAGAATCAGTGTCCTTAAAAACTTGTTTGGAAATGAGGCTTTTTGTTTTCAAAGTCAGGAAGCTTCTTATTGCCCATCTCATGTGATTCTCCCAACTTTCTCATCATTTCCCCTGTTATTCAGCAGCTGGAAAAATTTGGAGTGTCCTTTTTAAAAGCTTTCTTTTAATTCCATGGACGTCTCAGGAATTAAAGTTAAATGATGAAAAATGAATATTGATTGCCAATTTTCACTGCGACCATACCAATGCAAAATGTCAAATTAGGTCTTTACCAAGCTCTATTGTTTGTTGGTTGGTTTTCTGAAAACAGGAGTGAGGTGAGGGTCTGATTTTGGCGTCTACTCACCTTCTGTAATATTGAAGTCAGGCTTCTCCAGCGTCCAATTGTCCTCATGCCAAATTTTACCTCAGCGTGGGTCAGAAGTCTAGCCCATCCAATTTGTAGATGTAAAATCTAGCCTATGGATTTTGTGCTGAACTACAACTCTATTTCCAAACACCTTGATCTTCTAATGTACTTTATAAGACGATGATATAACCGTCCAGAATACTTATGCACAACACGTAATTATTATGTGTATTATTTGTATCAGTACTTGGGTCATTCTCATACACTTTTTTTTCCAATTCAGTATTCTGTATTTGACTATTGGCTGCATTATCTTCAGTTCAGAGCTGAACAAGTCCATGTTGCTGGTCACAGAATAGATCATGATACCACGTGGTTCAACTCACACTATGATAACATTTAAAATGAGTTACGTTTGTTCATCCAGTAAACCATATTGGATCAGATATGAACATACAATCCTCAGTATAGCAGTCTTCTGGGAAAGGCACAGCAAAAAATCTGTGGCTAATTCAGAGTAACCTCAACAAAATTTTTTTTCAACTCCCTCAGGCAATCAAGTAAGCTTAGAAATACCATGGTTTTCTATGATACATCACAACCTAAACTAACAGACCACTTAGCCCATATAGCTGGCAATTTCCTGATGTCTCAAATAAACAAATTGGATGATTCCCACTTCTCTAACAACTTTTCAAAGATGGCTAAAAAGGCTGGTAAAGGGTAGGAATTCTCATACATGCTCTGCAATGCTTCTCACCATTGCTAGCTTTAGCATGTTACAAACCCCATATGTACACAAACCACAGAGAAAATGTAGACCAGATTTTCCTCTGAAGTCCTGTCAAATTTCCACCATGAATGAGACAGGGCAAAACTGACAACTAATATTGAATCTCTGACTATTTGTGTTGATGAGAAATGTTGTAATGGAACTGACACAAATACAAATATAGTTAAATAATAGAGGAACAATAGACTGACATTATACATCATAGCTTCTTTCAATGACGTTGATGCTCAGAATAACAAAAGGTGCATGTAACAGACAACTAGCATTTTCAGGGCTAGTCCATAATGATTTCTCTCACATGATGCCAAGTTTTTCAGGTAAGATGAGCCAAGATTACAATTGCTTGTGTGGTAACAGTTTGAAGACAATGGAAGTTGTTAGAATTAAAATATCAGTCTCTGTCATGAAGGACTGCACTGGAGATGGTACTGGTACTGCTATCTTCTCCAAGGTTGATTGAATGCCTTTGGTTAGGAGAAAGTAAGGACTGCAAATGCTGGAGATCAGAGTCAAAAAGTGTGGTGCTGGAAAAGCACAGCAGGTCAAGCAGCATCTGAGGAACAGGGGAATCGGTGTTTCGGGCATTAGCCCTTCATCAGGAACGACCAAAGTTTATTCCCAAAATGTCAATTCTCCTGCTCCTTGGATGCTGTCTGACCTGCTGTGCTTTTCCAGTGCCACACTTTTTGACTCTGAATGCTTTTGATGTACTTTGTACAAGAACTGCACAAATGCAGAATTTTACATAAATCTCCACCGTTCATCTGAAGCTGTCCAACACCTCCTTCAATGATTTGAATGTGTTCACAAAACATTCTTCTTATGAAAGCTGGGAGAATCTTGAGCTCTTAACCACAGCTGTGGTTAATTTTTTCTCCATGCTGTATCCTGTGCCCTGACCTCAGACTGACAGTTGTCAACAATCCTTCCTAAACCCTGCATTGGATGAAGCAGTTCATGACATGGGGAGGTAAGGTGGCAGGCAAGGTATGAAATGGACACTCGTTAAACAGAGGAAATTCAGGTTAACAAATTTCCGAACCTTAAACAGATAGTAACTTGGAAAAAAAAATCCAATTACAGTCTAAATTAATTGAAGTGTAACAAACAGGATTATTTAATATAGTGAAACATCTTAAGTTTCTTAACAAGAACAATGTACTGGAATTCTATGATGACACTATGAGTGTAGTGGACAACAGGAACCCAGTAGATGTGTTATATCTGGATTTCCAAAAGGCATTTAACAAGGTGCCGTACAAAAGGCTGCTGCATAAGATAAAGGTGCATGACATTACAGGCAATGTATAAGCAGGAGAGAGGATTGGTTAACTAACAAGAAGCAAAGAGTGGGGATAAATGAGTGCTATTTTGGTTGGCAATCAGTGACAAGTGGTTTGCATTGGGGATCAGTGTTGGGACTGCAATTGTTTACAATTTATATAGATGATTTGGAGTTGGGGACCATGTGTAAGCATGTCAAAGTTTGTGGAATACACTAAGTTGAGTGGTAGAGCAAAATATGCAGAGCACTGTGAAAGTTTGCAGAGGAACATGGATAGTTTAAGTGAGTGGGCAAAGGTCTGGCAGATGGACAACAATATGATAATATATAACATACAGTATGATAAATGAGAACTCATCCATTTTGATGCGGAAAACAGTAAAAAGGACTATTATTTGAACAGTAAAAAAATGCAGCATGCAGCTGTGCAGAGGGGCCTGGGTGTCCTTATGAATGAATTGCAGAAGGTTGGTTTGCAGGTGCAACAGGTAACAAGAAGGCAAATGGATTTTTGTTTTTCATTGCTAGAGGGATTGAGTTCAAATGCAGGGAGGTTATGTTGTAGTTGTATAGGGGGCTGGTGAGGCCACCCTGTAGCACTGTGTGCAGTTTTTGTCTTCTTACTTGAGAAAGGATGTACTAGAACTGGAGGGGTATAGAAGAAATTCACTAAGTTGGTTCTGAAGCTGGGAGGTTGGTTTATGAGGACAGACTGAGTAGACTGGGATTGTATTCCTTGGAATTTAGAAGAATGAGGGGGGATCTTACAGAAACATATAAAATTGTGAAGGGAAGAAATAAGATCGAAGCTGACAGGTTGTTTCCACTGATGGGTGAAACTAGGATAAATCAGCCTCAAAATTAGGACTAAATTGAGGAGGAACTCCTTCACCCAAAGGGTTGTGAATCTATGGAATTCCTTGCCCAGTGAAGTAGTTGTCGCTTCCTCTTTGAATGTTTTTAAAGCAAAGATAGATAATGTTTTGAACAGTAAAGGACTTAAGGGTTATGTTGAGAGCTGAGTAAGTGGAGCTGAGACCTTGAAAAGCTCAGCCATGATCTTATTAAATAACAGAAGGGGCTTGAGGGGCCAGATGGCGTACTCCTGGTTCTTATGTTCTATATCAATAAAAATGTTTTTAACAAATGGATATAGAATCATGAAAGGAGAAATGAGGAAATGCGACCTCAAGCTTAGTGGAAGAGGAAGGTTCTTAGGAGAATCTCAAAAGAGTAGAAAAAGGAATAGGATGATGGAGGAATTTCAGAGTTTAGGATCAAGGCAGCTGGAAGCATAGTTCTCCATTATTAAAATCAATGGTGAATAGGCCAAAATTTGAGATTGCAGAAATCTCAAAGACATATAGGAGTGCATGTAATTAACACAGCTAAGGAGAATGAAGGCTTTGGATTAATTTGAAAGCAAGGATGAAGATTTTCAAATTGTGGTATTGTCAGGCAGGGAGCCAGTGAAGGACAGGACACTAACAACCATAACAGGCACAACCACAGAGTAGTCCATGAGCTGTGAATTTGAATTTATGAAGCTTGATTAGTCCCATTTCTATTATTTCAAGTGTTCTGATTTGAAAAGGAACAGCAGAAACATTTCAATATTAAGTTGCATTAAAAGTTACACAATAATTGTGTTATGAACAGGTGAGGAGGGTAAATTGGCTCATCTCTTTTTAACCTCTCTATTTGGCTGCAAGAAACATACAAGTTCATTAGGATATAACTCCTTCTCATTAAAATGTAGTTGATGGAATTTTATTGCAGCCAATTAAGAAGCCAATACAAGATTTTCTTGAATGAAAGAAAGATCTACTTTATTGTTTGCCATTACTGAGCAAAAAGCATAAAGAAACAACATTAAGCATATAGGCACAAGGTTAAAAAGAGTTAGTGCTGAATACAAAGGAAGAAGTCGCCCATTTAAGACAGAAATGAGGAGGATTTTTTTCCCTCAAAGGGTGATGATTCTTTGCAATTCTTTATCTCAGAAGGCTGTCGAGATTGCGTCAGCAAGCATTTTCAAAACTGAGGTAGACAGATTAATAAGGGAATCGAGGCTATGCGAAAAAGCAAGGAAAGTGGAGTTGAGGATTACCAGATCAACCATGAACTGACTAAAAGGTGTAGTGGACTTGATGAATCAAATTGCCTATTTCTTCTCCCATGTCTTACAATCTAAGATGAAAGGACAGTTTGAAGCCTTTAGGGTGATACTGAAGCATAAGATTTTAACCTGAGACCTCACCTGTTCAATTGCTAACTTGAGTCATCAGATGTGAATATGGGGGTATCTTTAATTACTTCTTAATATATTAATGTTTCTGTCAGATCATTACTGTCATCAGGTTTTTTTTCTCTAAAATGGCAGCAGTATCCCTTTTTTCATGCTGCTGGCTGGACTGCGGTCCTACTTATGTTGGCACTTTTTAGTAAAGGAACAAAGGAACCGGAGTAGGCCATTCAGACCACTGAGCCTGCTCAGTCATTCAATTAAATCATTGCTAATCATCTACCTTAGCCCCACTCTCCTGTGTTATCGCCATATTTCTTGATGTCATTAATTTCCAGAAATCTATCTGTCTTGAATGTGCTCAGCGACTAGCTGCCACACTCCTCTAGAGTGGTGAATTCACCATCCTCTAAGTAAAAAAAGTCTTCTCCTTCTCAGAATTAGGGGTAGACCATTTCACCTGTAAGAATGTGAAAGTATCTTTGAAATTCTGGAGAATACAGGCCCAGTTTCCTCAATCCCACCATCCAGAGATTAGTCTTAGCAACCTACAGAGTTTTCTGTCCATTTAGGGCTTCGAAGACACTTAATTCCTGACTTCTCTACCACTTCTTATGGCTCTTTCAAACTTTTCCTCTCTTAACTGACCTTTTCTTTTGGAGATGCATACTGTTGTGCTGGTCAGGAGTTTCCCAATAAAATATCTAGCCCTGACAAAGGAAAATTTGAGACTACTCCCACAGTGGGCTCCTAATAAATTCACTCTCTTAGTAAACCAGTGGCATCTCTACACACTGTCCTATCTGTTCTTTTATCAGCACACTGGAACTTAAGTTACTTCCAAATGGAAATTCTTTAATTTTCTTCCCACCAGGGAGGTTTGTGAGCACCTGTTGGCTTGGAGAATACTTATTTCCCTCCGTGGCTGTTTAAACCAGTCAGTTGTCATTGCTCCTTTGAAACTCCTGGCAGCTATCCTGGTCAAGTCATGCCTGAGCAGATACTTTAATACTATAGTCTTGCAGTCTGAGTTCTGTGGGATGCCTAAATCAACAATTTTATTTGATGTGGCCTTGCTTTTCACATTAGAAGCACCTCAGGCAATTTCCCACATTTCTCCCATTTGGTTCCTTTCTTTTAACAGTTATGGACAGTGTTATTTTCTCTGCTTACCTGCCCTTTCATTTCCATCAGGATTATTTACCTCTCCCTTATCTCTCTTATTAGACTTTATCTGGCTTGTGAAAGTTTTCAGATTCCAGTCAACCTGAGTTAATGGAACTGTTTGTTAATTCATAATTGTCAGCCAGAATGGCCTCTTGTCTGGGTGCTGCTACTTTTTATTCCTTGACTTGAGTCAAGATTGGAAAAGTGTGGAACCGTTGAACTCAAGAATAATTACTGGATGACATTTTTTGTAGGTGTCCTCAGTTTTAAGTGTTCATATCCAACAGTCCAAAATGAGCTGTTTAAGCCATTCAAATTCCAGGTATTTCTGTGCAGGCTATTCTCTGAGAGTATGAATTTTTTCTTGGTATGCCTCTGGCACTAACTGGTATGCAATTAAAACAGATCTTCTGTTGTTTCATTCAGGATCACACCTTCATCAAGTTGAAAGGGAGTAAACTTTGTGAGCTTTTTCTGTTAACCTGCTCTTGAACAATTGCGTCCTTTGTTGAAATTACCACTTTGACAGCCTTTGGTAGTATGGTAGAATGTAGGGACCTAGGGGTGCAGGTACATAATTCTAAGTTTGAATCACAAATAGACAGGGCAATTAAAAAGGCATTTGATGCACTTGCCTTCATTGCTCATTCCTTTGAGTAATAGGAGTTGGGAAGTCATGTTGAGGTTGGACAGGACATTGGTAAGGCCTCTTCTGGAGTATTGTATCCAGTTCTGGTTGCCCAGTAACAGGAAGTGTATTGTCAAGCTGGAGAGGGTACAGAAAAGATTTACCAGGGTATGGAAGGTTTGAGCTGAAAATGTGTTGCTGAAAAAGCGCAGCAGGTCAGGCCGCATCCAGGGAACAGGAGATTCGATGTTTCAGGCATAAGCCCTTCTTCAGGAATGAGGAAAGTGTGTCCAGTAGGCTAAGATAAAAGATAGGGAGGAGGGACTTGGGGGAGGGGCGATAGAGATGTGATAGGTGGAAGGAGATCAAGGTGAGGGTGATAGGCCGGAGAGGGGTGGGGGCTGAGAGGTCAGGAAGAAGATTACAGGTTCGGAAGGCGGTGCTGAGTTCGAGGCATTTGACTGAGACAAGGTGGGGGGAGGGGAAATGAGGAAACTGGAGAAATCTGAGTTCATCCCTTGTGGTTGGAGGGTTCCTCGGCAGAAGATGAGGTGCTCTTCCTCCAACAGTCGTGTTGTTATGGTCTGGCGATGGAGGAGTCCAAGGACCTACACGTCCTTGGTGGAGTGGGAGGGCGAGTTGAAGTGTTGAGCCACGGTGTGGTTGGGTTGGTTGGTCCGGGTGTCCCAGAGGTGTTCTCTGAAACGTTCCGCAAGTAGGCGGCCTGTCTCCCCAATATAGAGGAGGCCACATCGGGTGCAGCGGATGCAATAGATGATGTGTGTGGAGGTGCAGATGAATTTGTGGCGGATACAGAAGGATCCCTTGGGGCCTTGGAGAGAAGTAAGGGAGGAGATGTGGGCGCAAGTTTTGCATTTCTTGCGGTTGCAGGGGAAGATGCCGGGAGTGGAGGTTGGGTTGGAGGTGGGTGTGGATCAGACGAGGGAGTCACGGAGGGAGTGGTCTTTTCGGAATGCTGATAGGGGAGGGGACGGAAATACATCCCTGGTGGTGGGGTCCATTTGGAGGTGGCGGAAATGACGGCGGATGATAACCTGTATATGGAGATTGGTGGGGTGGTAGGTGAGAACCAGTGGGGTTCTGTCCTGGTGGCGGTTGGAGGGGCTGGGCTCAAGAGCGGAGGAGCGGAAAGTGGAGGAGATGCGGTGGAGGGCATCGTCGATCATATCTGGGGGGAATCTGCGGTCCTTGAAGAAAGAGGCCATCTGGGCTGTACGGTATTGGAACTGGTCCTCCTGGTAGCAGATGCGGCAGAGACGAAGGTTTGAGTCGTAAAGAAAGGCTGGATAGACTGGGACTTTTTTCACTGGAGCGTAGGAGGTTGAGAAGCGACCTGGTAGAAATTTATAAAATAATGAGAAGTAGAGATAGAGTTAATGGTAGTTTTTCTTTCCCCCTAGGATGGGGTTTTCAGGACGAGGAAGTAATTTTTAAGGTTGGAGGAGTGAGATTTTAAAAAGACACCAGAGGCAAATATTTTACAAAGTGTTGATCACGTGTCAAATGGACTTCCAGAGGAAATGGTGTTTGCAGGTACAATTACAATGTTTAAAAGACATTTAGATAGGTACATGAATAAGAAAGATTTGAAGGGATATGGGCTAGGAGCAGGCAGGTAGGACAAGTTTAGTTTTGGGTTATGTTCAGCATGGGTCAAGAGTGTGGTGCTGAAAAAGCACAGCAGGTCAGGAGCCATCCAAGGAGCAGGAGAATGGACGTTTCAGGCATAAGCCTAATGAAGGGCTTATGCCTGAGACGCCGATTCCACTGCTCCTCGGATGCTACCTGAGCTGATGTGCTTTTCCACCACCACACTCTTGACTCTGATCTCCAGCATCTGCAGTTCTCAGATTCTCCTTATATTCAGCATAGACTGGTTGGACCGAAGGGTCTGTTTCTGTGCTATATGACTCTGACTCCATAAGGAAGGTGCCCACCTCTCTTCACCGAAGTAATGATTAAGTGAACAAATTTAAATAGCTTATCCCTTAAATCTGTGTTAGGGATGGTTCCCTCAGTAGATGAATTTTCTCAACTTGCATTTCTTCAATTCCTTTTTCCTTTCTCATGTTCCTGAAATCCTCTCTCACTTTTTTTTTCTACTGGAATTCTGGTTCTAAGTTCTGTTATTCCAATGCCAGTCTGTCTGTTTCAGTATCCTCAACCTACACCTCTAGACATTTCAACATCCATTTTGCAATTTGATTTCCTTGGTTTTGGGGCAAACACAATCTTTAAGTGACCACTATCACATTTTTAATTCTGCCAAGAAAAGCTCCTATAACAATTTTTAAGTTACATAATTTTCTGAAAATACTGACATCACTTGGATAGCACACTGCAAATCAAGCCCTGCTAGTCCCAGAGTTGTCACAAAATTTAAAGAGTTTGAAAAACTTGCATAATTTCTCAGTTTACCTGTCTTTGGACCCAGGATAACAGAAAACATGGACCAGGTTTCTGTACTTAACAAGAACTACTATTATTTATAAATAAGTAGACCATAGCTACAAGTAACCAATAATAAATCTTTGGCATAGAACTCTACTAATTAAAACTCTAACCTCTTTATAAATTTACACTCCACACATAAATATAGATAGGCACAGATAAGGAAAAAATAATGGGTATTATGGGCAGTGGAAAAGAAAGCAGGAAAGCAATTTAATGATATTTGTTCACTGGATCTGCTAAGATGAATTTTGTCCTGATCAGAACTTCTCAATCCCCCTTCTTTGGATGCTATACTTGTTTACAAAAGACTCAGTTGACTGGTCTTAGAAACATCTCTGACATATTAATCAAAATTTACATCTTATAGCAATTACTGAAGAAAAATAAATTGACTTTTATCAGGCTTAAAGTGTTATTTTACTGCAAAGAACTGAGCTTGTGGAAATCTGATCACTTCTTAGCTCCAATGCTCTTCAGATGCTAGGGAGTCAATCACATAGTTGTTGACAAGGATTAGACCTTTGTCATCAATAACTGGTCACTGTTCCATAGACCGATAGGCAACTTGTTGCCAGCTCAATCTGCATTTGCATATAGCCCTTAGCTCCAGCTCATTTAGAAACTTTCCACTACTGTTTGAACCAGTAACTATGTAAACAGCAATAACTTGCTTCTAAAAAGTACAGCAATCCCTTAATAACCCTTTATTAATTAAAACAGTGCTTTTTCCATTTCAGTCCACATCAAGAATACAGAAAAATAACAAGATATATGTTTACAACATCTTAACACTTCAATATTACAGACTTAAGATAACTTTTTCTGTATATTTCTAATTGTTCTGTAGAAACTATTCATTTTCCCACTTCATCTGTTTTATTAGCATATGAAAACCGCTTCGGATACTGAACATCCAGTTTTGTTTTGGATTCCACAGTTGGTGGTCACTGAGAATAAACCTCTCCTGTAGCCCATCATGCCCTCTTCAACATACTCCCAGTATACCTTGAGTTTCATCATCCTACTCTCACAAACGCCTCTGCTTTGCTCTCCAGTTTTAACTCTTCCATCCCCTTTGGCAATTATCACCTTACAGGCTCTCCTTGCAACTTCTTCAATAGACCCAAGGAACTGTATATGTCCAAGACCTCTGAAGGGCTTCAGCAGTCAGTTCCTGGACATGACTATCTCGATATTTGCTTGCAGTCTTTGCAGCTTTTCAATAATATTGCACGATTCCCCAGCTGCTGGTGATAGCCGAATAGGATGGATCATTACCCACTCCTAGACTATAGTTGGACAGTTCCTCTGATTGTGACTGGCCTAACCTGATAACTGACAGCAGCCAAGTCCTTGAACTCTGTATAATCTGTGCCCCTGACTAACAGTATTAGGTCCCTCTGACAATCAGCAGCGGCACCTTGACTAGACTAAGGACCAGCCCCCACCCAGTTCCCGAGTCGTTATTTGTTTGAATAAATATAGTATGTGTTTGTCACACTGACCAACTGATACATACGGTAGACGTTAAACTAAGTTTCAGTGTACTGTAGAGCAAGATGTTCCTCCCAACAACATTCCAGTCAGATCCCTACTGACAAATATGACAAGCAGCATGTCTGCGTGAAAGGTCAGCTCATTATGGCAGTACTGATAAACTTTGGCTCTGGATGAAGCTCAATGCACTAACAGGTATCCATAGCAAAGCAATGCAATGCATAGATGGTGCAAGACTGCAGGTAGGCATTAAATGAGCGAGTGTTAACTGAGTAAGTGAGGAGTTCTGACATGCAGCCTGAACCAATCTGGGTGCCGCTTTGCAAAACGTTTGGCATCAGCCTTTCAGTGCTACTTGTCTGTGTACTGTACAATGTAAGTCTGTGGTTACTAAGCAGCCTGCAAGTGGATGAGAGAAGTACCATGATGGTCATGAGGGGTTGGCAAATGTTGGATTCCAATGTCTATTGAGAAGTCCATGCAGCTGATGCCTGTGGATATACTTTTTGATATAGAGCAATATGAGACTCCTTGCAGCTAGTAGCGAGCTGAATTCACTAGGTAACCATTCTGACTTCTACATTGAGAATTCTGAATACCTAGGTGCGTTTGGTAAGACAGGAAGTTGAGTATTTTTATGATTTGGAGAAGCTGGTGTTGGACTGGGGTGTACAAAGTTAAAAAATCACTCAACACCAGGTTATAGTCCAACAGGTTTAATTGGGAACACACTAGCTTTCGGAGCGACGCTCCTTTATCAGGTGGTAGTGGAGGGCTCAATCCTAATACAGAATTTATCGCAAAAATTTGCAGTGTGATATAACTGAAATTATACATTGAAAAATTGATTGTCTGTTAAGCTTTTCATCTGTTAGAATACAGTGATAGTTTCACTTCTTTCATGTGTAAATCACAAAACCTTTTTTAAAAAATGTTGCATTCTCGGGTTAGCTGTTAACAATGGTGATAGCTAGACAATATGTTGAAGGTGTTGGCCCCCTGCATTCTCTGTCTATGCTATGATGTTTAGATTGATTCTAATCTAAAAAGTGAGATAATGGAGTTTTACATAAATACATGCAGTTTTTTAGTTCAGAGTTCTACATGAATGCATGAAGTTTTTGAGCAAAGTACAATGTAACCCTGCAAGTTCACCCCACAAAATATATGTGTGCATGTGGGTCTTTGTGTGTGTGTCTGGGTTGGGGGTTGTGAGTGTGAGAAAGTGTACGTGTGTGTGTAGTAGTGCAGAGTGTCTTAAGTCTGTGAGGGGGTGCATATGTGAGTATGGGAATGTGTGTGTGGGTGTCTGTGTGCGCGTCTATGTGTCCGTGTGTATAGGTGTGTGTGTGTGTGTGTGTGTGTGTGTGTATAGGAGTATCTGGGTGTGTGTATAATGCAATGGTGGTCACCTGTAATGTGAAATGAACCCAACATCCCGGTTGAGGCCCTCCCTATGAGGTGAATTACAGTGAAATCCCCATTATTTAGCAAATCGTCACTGCTTAACAAGGAATTTGCCTCACTGCTTGGCAAATGCATAAAATGTAGCAAGACGTATCATGCTACCTTCATCAGCATTTCATACAGTGTAGTGAGCTGACATGCCCATAATATAAGTGGTGTAGATTTGATTTGACAACTCATACTTATTACATGATGAGCAATACTGTGACATCTTCAGACTCAGCTTTATACCACTTGTTTGTTCAGCAGTCAGCAGAGGAGAGCTGAAGATTTAAGAATCTGACAGAGAGAACCCTTGTAATGTTCAACAAGGAAAACCGCTACAGTGAGTGGGAAAAGCATTTCAGACCTTCTAAGAGACATGCTGAAACAACAGAGTGAGTGAAGGAGAATTAGTCACTCCAGAGCAAATATAGGATACATCAAGAGGCTGTGGTGAATGGGAGCAGGCCCAATTCACAGTTCAATAGTGAGCAGATGTCTGAAAAAAGCTCAAAATCACAGATGGCTTACGGGAAACTTTAAAACAACCTGACTAGGTTGACTAGTTTCAGTACTTTTTGTTAAAATGTTAATTTCATTTCAGGTGATTTTGTTTATTCAGCATTGATTTCATACAACTTGGCTAAATTGTATGGTCTGTGGCCATTTCATGCTCGTGTGTTGTTCCTTTTAAAAACCAGTCCATGAACATCCCAAATATTAAAATCAGATGATGGAATTTAAAAATCATTAGTACATATATATTTAATCGTCATCATGACCTTCATTAAAATACAGGTGTAAATATTAAACAGATAAAAGATTCTTATGGAAAATAAAATAAGGTTAGCCTGCTATTGTTACCAGCCTGTTATTTGCTTGAATGTTCTCTTTCAAAAGTGAAGGAATTAAAAAATTTAAATTGAAAATTCAGAAGCTGCAATGGCATCGGCATAAATTCACCAAAGATCCTTAGACAGCACCTTCCAAACACATGACCACTTCCATCTAGAAGGACAAGACAGTTGATATGTGGGAACACCACCTTCTGCAAGTCGCTTACCATCTTGACATGGAAATATATAACCACTCCTTCACTGTTGCGGGGTCAATGTCCTGGAATTCAATCCCTAGTGTATTGTGAATCAACACACAGCACATGGAGTCCAGCAGTTTAAGAAAGCAGCTCACCACCACCTTCTCAAGGGCAACTAAAGACAATCAATAAATGCTGGCCAGCTAGTGAAGTCCACATCTCATGAATGAATAAAAAACAATGCTAACAGATCAGCCATGCTCTTATTTAACGACAGAGCAAGTTCAAGAGGCTAAATAGCTTATCTTTGTTCCTAATTTGTATGTCCTTGCATATTATGGAAGCATGATGTGCACAACTTTGTGATAGCAGGCATCAGAAGTCTTCATCTGTTATAAGATAAGCTTTGTAATCCATTTTAAATACAACTCTCCAGGAAGAGTTCTGACACACACCCTCATTTGGAGAGCTTTCTGCCAAACGGATTGTAAGGAGAAAGGCTGAGAGAAATCAACCATTGTTCTGTTGAAAGAATACAGGCATTCCACAAGTAGTGTAATGACGGAACTCACGAGGTACAAGAAATCTTCTCTTTCAATCTCTCCCAAAGCTTTCACTATCTGCTCAGCCCAACTATTTCAGCAACCTCCATGTATTTGGCTATCAATGCCAATGCAGTTGCTGAATTTTGAATTTATGTTTTAAAAATTACTTAACTATTGAAAAAGAAGTTTCAAGGAACAATAATGTTGGCAACAATAACAGGCAAATCTTATTTTATTTTTCATAAGAATCTTCTATCTGTATCTATGTTTAATCTTTGTATCTATATTTTAGCAAAAGTTACGATGATAATACTAATGAGTTTTAAAATTTCATCACACTGCTGCTGCTTAGGATCAATGGTGGAAGTAGTGGATGTTTGTGGATATCATGACAGTCAAGTGGGCTGCTTTGTCTGGATGGTGTCAAACTTCTTGAGTGTTGTCAGAGCTGCACTCACCCAGGCAAGTGGGTAATATTCCAATACATTCCTGATTTGTGCCTTGAAGATGATGGACAGGCTTTGGGGATTCACGGCATTTTTCAGTATTTCGACCCTCTGACCTGTTCTTGTGCCACTGTGTTTATGTGGTGAGTCCAGTTGAGTTTCTGGTCAATGGCCACCCCAAGCTTGTTGACAGTGGGGGATTCAGTAACACCATTGAATGTCGAGGAGTGGTATTTAGATCATCTCTTGCTGGAGGTGGTCACTGCCTGGCATTTGTGTGGCACAAATGTTACTTGCCACTTGTCAGCCCAAGCCAGAATATTGTCCAGATTTTGTTGCATTTGAACATGGAATGCTTCAGTACCTGAGGTGCCACAAATGGTGCTGAACATTTGCAATCATTGGCAAATATCCCCACTTCTGACCTTATAATGGAGGGAAGGTCATTGATGAAGCAGTTGAATTTCACATTCCTATCTATCACTGATAACTTTTGGTTCTCTTATCTTAGAAGAATCTATCTTCCTTCATATTAAAAATATTCAATGACTCTGCCTCCATTGCCTCATAAGACAAAAAATTCCAAAGTTGCACTATCTTTGGAGATACTAAATTTCACATCTTTCTCCTAAAAAAGTGGTCCTTAATTTTAAAATAATATCACTAGTTCTGGATTCACTCAGCTCTTCAAGACCATTTAGGATCTTGTATCTTTAATCAAGTCATCCCTCACTCCTGTAAATTCCAGTGAAAAAAAAAGTCCAGTCTGTCCAATCTGTCCTCATAAGATGACCTGCTCATTTCAGGTATCTTCTTATCTAATTTCACTGCATTTACATATTTTTTTCAACAAGGAGATCAAAAGTTCACATGGTGTTTGAGTTGTGGTCTTACTAATGCCCTAAATAACTGAAGTAAAATAGCCATAGGTGAGCTGCCCGAAGACTGGAGGTTGGGTAAAGAAAAAGCCAGGGAACTATGGACTGGTGAGCCTAAGTTGGTGGTGGGTAAGTTGTTGGAGGGAATTTTAAGGGACAGCATTTATATGTATTTCAAAAGGCAAGGACTGATTAGGGATAGTTAACATGGCTTTGTGCATGAGAAATTGTGTTTCACTAACTTGATTGAGCTTTTGGAAAAAGTGACAAAGAAGATTTACGCAGGCAGAGCAGGAGATGTTATCTATATGTACTTCAGCAAAGCGTTTGACAAAGTTCCACATGGTAGACAGGTTAGTAAGGTTAGTTCACATGGGATTGGGGTGGGGGGAGCTAGTCAATTGTCTTCAAGGTGGGAGGCAGAGGGTGGTGATAGAGGGTTGCTTTTCAAACTGGAGGTCTGTGCCCAGCAGTGTGCCACAAGGATTAGGGTGAGAAGGGAAAGATATAAAAGAGACCTAAGGTACAACTTTTTCACACAGAGGGTGGCACGTGTATGGAATGAGCAGCCAGAGGAAGTGGTGGAGGTTAGTACAATTGCAACATTTAAAAGACATCTGGATGGGTATATGAATAGGAAGGGTTTGGAGGAATATGGGCCAGGTATTGGCAGGTGGGACTAAATTGGTTGGGATATGTGATCGGCATGGACGAGTTGGACTGAAGGGTCTGTTTCCATGCTGTACATCTCTATGACTCTATGATTGGTGCTGAATCCACTGCTTTTCATCATTTATATAAATTATTTGCATGTAAATAAAAGGAGGTCTGGTTAGTAAGTTTGCAGATGATACCAAAATAGGTGGTGTAGTAAACAATAAAGAAGATTACCTCAGAGTACAATGGGACTTAGATCAGATGGGCCAGTGGGCCGAAGAGTAGCAGACGGATTTTAATTTAGAAAATGTGAGATGCTGCATTTTGCTCAGGGAAACCAGGGTAGGATTTATACAGTTAATGGTAAGGCCCTGGAGAGTGTTGCCAAACAAAGAGACCTAAGGGAGCAGGTGCACAGTTTCTTGAAAGTAGAGTTGAAGGTAGTCAGGGTGATGAAGTAGGCTTTTGGCACGCTTGCCTTCATTGGTCAGAACATTGAGTATAGGAGTTGGGACATCATGTTGCGGCTCTACGGGACATTAGTGAGGCCTCCTTTAGACTACGGTGTACAATTTTGTTTGAGCTTGTATAAAAAGGATGTTCACAGAATCATAGAATCCCTACTGTGTGGAAGCAGCCATTCAGCCCATCAAGTTATACACCGATACCAACCCACCCTCTACCATACCCCTGTAACCCTGCATTTCCCATGGCTACTTCACCAAGCCTGCACATTCCTGGATGCTATGGGCAATTTAGCAAGGCCATTCCACTAAATCTGTACATCCTTGGAGTCTGGGAGGAAACTGGAGCACTTGAAGGAAACTCACACAGACATAGGGAAAACATGCAAACTCCATGCATGCCGAAGGTGGAATCGAACCTGGGTGGCTGGCATTGTGAGGCACCAGGGCTACCCACTGAACCACCGTGCTGCCCAAACATTGTTAAACTTGAGAGACTGCCGAAAAGATTTACAAGCATATTGCCAAGACAGGAGGGATTGAGTTATAGAAAGAGGCTGAAAAGGCTGAGGCTATTTTTCCCTGGAGTATCGGAGGCAGAGGGGTGACCTTATAGAAGTTTATAAAATCATGAAGGGCATGGATAATGTTAATACCCAAGATCTTTTCTTAAGAGTCCAAAACTAGACGGCATAGGTTTAAGGTGAGGGGGGAAAGATTTAAAAGGAACCTGAGGGGCAACTTCTTCACGCAGAGGGTAAACAAATTGCCAGAGGAATTGGTGGAGGCGGGCCAACGAGACTAGGTCAGATTGGGATATCTGGTTGGCATGAATGAGTCGGACCAATAAGTCTGTTTCCGTGTTGTAAAATCAACCCATACTTTTATGTTCAATTCCTTGAGTAACGAAGGATTGTATTCTTTGGCCTTCTTAATTACTAAATTAGGTGACAGACCCATATACTGTCGTTTTGTCAAGGTAATTAACTATGAACTATTTTTCCCATTAATGTGGGTGATTCTCATCATTTAAGATTTAGTGAAACAAGAAAAAAATGATTGAATTCCCAGAAAAGCCATTGTCAGTACTTGTTTACCCTTGTAGAAATTTCGAATATTGCATGCAATTCTGGTCTCCCTCCCAGAGGAAGGATGTTATTACATTTGAAAGGGTTCAGAAAAGATTTACAAGGATGTTGCCAGGGTTGGAGGGTTTGAGCTGCAGGGAGAGGCTGAGAAGTCTGGGGCTGTTTTCCCTGAAGTGTCAAAGGCTGAGGGGTAACCTTATAGGGGTTTATAAAATCATGAGGGTGATGGATAGAATAAATAGTCAATGTCTTTTCTTTGAGATGGCAGAGTCCAGATCTATAGGACATAGGTTTAGGGTGAGAAGAAAAGATTTAAAAGGGACCTAAGGGGCAACATTTTCACACAGAGGGTGGTACGTGAATGGAATGAGCTCCCAGAGGTGGAGGCTGGTACAACTGCAGCATTTAAAGGGCATCTGGAGAGTATATGAATGGGAAGGATTTAGATGGATATGAACCTAGTGCTGGGAAATAGGACTAGATTAATTTACATTATCTGGTCGGCATGGATGCGTTGGTCTGAAGGGTCTGTAGATCTCTATGACTCTATGATGTAAAATACACAGGGCATTTCAAAAGTCTTCACATGTCTGGGTATGTTTGCTTTGAATCCTCTTAGATCCTTCTGGGAGCTTGACAACATTTCAGTTTTGAAAGGTAACATTGCATGTAATACTTCTTATGTTAATTTAAAGAGGTATTAACATTTTACACAATCAATAATTTCATAAATAGAATCATAGAGTCATAGAGATGTACAGCATGGAAACAGACCCGTCGGTCCAACCTGTCCATGCCGACCAGATATCCCAACCCAATCTAGTCCCTCCTACCAGCACCCAGCCCATATCCCTCCAAACCCCTCCTATTCATATACCCATCCAAATGTCTCTTAAATGTTGCAATTGTACCAGCCTCCACTACAAAATGTTCAGATCATGACAAAATAGAGGAGTCATAGTTGAATGTATGGGCACAGTACAGGCCTTTCACCCCTCAATGTTGCGCCGAATAATCTGAAGCCTATTTAATCTATACTATTCCATTATGATACATATATTTATGTAATAACCATTTAAATGCCCTTAAAGTTGGTGAGTCCACTACTGTTGCAGGCAGGGCATTCCACACCCTTACTACTCTCTACGTAAAGAACCTACCTCTGATATCTGTCTTATATCTATCAACTCTCAATTTAAAGCTATGTCACCTCGTGATATCCATCACCATCTAAGGAACAAGGCTGTCTCTGTCCACCATATCTAATCTTCTGATTATATAATATATTTAACTCCATTTACCCACCTTGGCTTCACTTCCCTTAAAGTCCCAGTTAGCAAAATTATAACAAGCTCAGATTTAAGATCACTAATTGAAGTAATATTGATGCCCTTTTGTGGGAAAGCATGATGTGGAGAAGTGTTTCTAACTTCCCTCCTGACTGACTTGCCTTGGGTTTAATACTATGTCTCCTGAACACAGACATGCCCAGCAATGAAAAATGTTCATTTCTACATAGTCTATCGGGTCTTTTTAAAATCCCAAAACTAAATCAAGCTACTTCCTGTTATTGCAAAAGTTAATGTGTGGGGAAGATGTATAGCTGCGTGGAAAGGGGAGAAAAAGTCAAGGAAGGCAGGCAAGGTAGAAGAGGTTATGCTAGCATTCGGTGGTGCCAAAACATGAGCTAACGAGAGTGCTTAACTGGGCATCCTGGTGAAGTCATTTATGTTTAATGCAGCCACATGTTCTGTACAGTGGCAGCAACATTTGTCATGTAGGCAACACACTGTCAAAGTTATTTGCAGCACGGTGTGCTAGCCTTGATTGCCAGTGACATTCCCATCCCATGAACAAAAAAAAATTGCAAGTTCTTTTTTCCTGCCCAGAGAGAACTCAGCCAGCTGAGACACTACCATGGTGGATGTGCTGCTACATTCTCAGACAATATTTATCTCTCCACCCTGGAGGCTTCCAGCCTCTATTCCTGATGAAGGGCTTTTGCCCGAAACTTTGATTTTCCTGCTCCTCAGATGCTGCCTGACCTGCTGTGCTTTTCCAGCACCACTCTGATCTAAACTTGGGAATCCTGTTAATTGCTAGTTTGGATGGAATAGGTAGTAGCTAATCATGACTTTTGTTTCATCTCCACACCTGCATCAGAAATGGATATAACTTATAGACAGCTTTTATGAAATGTTTAGAGAGTCCTTACCGGGTTCCTGTTCCTCTTAGGTTATCTCTCCTTCTCCTCTTCATAACATTACAATTGGACTAAGCTTTTCTGTCTCACAGCATGTGATTCCTTGTATGTGCTGAGCAAAAAAACATGCTGGGAGCTTGTTCTATATATTTGCTGACACCAGACACAGGAAAATTGACTTATTTGTCAGGGTTAGCTTGCTGGGAGAAAGCACTGATTTGATACACCCCGAGTAGCAAAACTGCTTGGAACAAAATCAAGATGAACAAATATTAACTTTCATCTGTGGAATTCTCTTTTGCATATCCTTATCACCTGGAAATTCTTCTGCTCTGGATGTCTCAATCCAGCTAACTATCACTTACTGAGTCAGAATTATTGGATTGTCCACTGAAACATAAGAAAGCTGTTGCCTCTGTAGCCAGATAGATTGTTTTGCTACCCCGTTACTTACAAAAATAAAGCACAAAGTCTTGCCATGCAGATTAGCATGCATGCTTAGATATGAAGCATAAAGATAAGTTTTTTTATGATGAAGAACATATGTGTGCATTATAAAGCCATCAGTTAGAAGTTTGTGTCCTGACCTGAGATATTATCAGATACACTAATATATTTCTGGCAAAACCTGCTCTTTTAACTTCTGTTGGTCTCTGCACATTAAATAAAAGTAATCTGATTACTTAAGTGAAAGACGGTGGATTTTCAACAGGTGCAGTTGATCAACAAATAGAGTCAAGCTGTGTAAAGGAAATACGAGGACTTTATACATTCTGTCTTGAACAAATTAATCCTTCGTATTTTGTAAGATCTGTCAGTGGGAATAAAAAAGAATTCTTAACATCTGTTATTGATTAGTACAATACTACTTGCAATAGGAATTGTAAACTTGGAAATAAATGAAACTTTCATTGAAAATCACAGTATTGTCAATAAATTCTGATGTAATTTTGTTGCATTAGTGTGTGGAGTCTTCGGGCTGACTCTTTTTTGACTAAGCCCAAAGTGTGTCAAGGTTTTGGAGGAATTTCTGTCATGAGGCCCATTGAGTTTTCTCACCACATCTTACCAAAGTCACCTCATTAACTACATATCTTGACCATATGGCATCAGTCACATCTGACTTTGGCCCATCTAACTGCCATTGTTCCTAGAACAACATGCTACTCGGCAGATGCCAAAAGACAGGCATCCCTTGCATCCACCTCATCTTTAAAAGGCCACAATGCACTGGTATTATGAAGCTAACTTGCTCAGTCAAGGAGGTTTCCCAAAGATGTCAGAGAAGGGTAAGACAGTATTCTCCAAAGTGGAGTTGGAAGTCCTGGTTGAGAGGGTGGTGCAAAAAATAGGAGTAGTCTTTACAAAGGAGTGGTGGAGGATGCCACACCAGCAGATTCTGGCAGCCTGTTTTGAGGTCACCACCCAGGTCAATACTATCTCTAGTACTGTTTCTTATTGAAGGAACAGCCTGTAATGAACTACCTTCTCTCCTGTGCAGTGTTTAAGTGCTACATTCTGCTGTATGTAACATCGCATCTTCTCTATCTCTGTTTATATACCCATCTCCTACTAAGGTTTGTGCTCTTCCACTCTCACTGTAGCCTGCAACATTTCCCTCACTTGGTCTCACTCCCCAACCACTAACTCAGCAAGCCCAACGCACTGCCTATTCATTACAGGAGGAAACAGTCCAATAACCAGGCAGAGTGCCATAGGGGTGAAGGTGTCTGACATTAGGCTCCTCACTCCTTATGAGAAGAAAATCCTGGCTCGTGTAGAGAAAGAACAAGATCACTCCTGTGGAAACATCCACATCCAGTAAACTGAGTAAGTATCATTCTTTATTCCACTGCGCATTCACATCAGCTTTCAGCGTCATTTATTGCACATCGATTCTAACCATTGGATGCGATATCTTCTCTCATGTCTTGTGGGTACCACCAACATGTCTACCATCTCTGCGGAGAATGCTTGGCTCCACCAAAAACCTCTGGGGCACTGAGGACAAGAGAACCAAGACCTCAAAGGAAGCATCCACAGGATTGCCACCTGTGTCCTTCAGCAACCCAGATACTGACATCTTGGTAGGAATTTAGACTTAGAAAGTGTGGGATCACACTCTGGTGAGTACCTCATGTGACAGCAACATGGCTGGCCAAGAAGAAAATGCAGAGGAAGTGAGGACTGCAAATGCTGGAGATCAGATTCAAGACTGTGGTGCTGGAAAAGCACAGCAGGTCAGGCAGCATCTGAGGAGCAGGAGAATCAACGTTTCTGGCATAAGCCCTTCATCAGGAATGAGGGGCATTCCCTCATTCCTGATGAAGGGCTTATACCCAAAATGTCAATTCTCCTGCTCCTCGGATGCTGCCTGGTCTGCTGTGCTTTTCCAGCACCACACTCTCAACCAAGAAGAAAATGCCACAAGTTGCTGAAACTTAGAGCACTGCCAGAGACCAGGCACTTGCTTAGCCTGAGCCAGAAGAGGACCTTGCGGTGTCAGCAATCAGGGACTTCACCTACATGCACAGGGAGCAATAGGAGCACCAAATACGTATTTGTATGAAATGGCCCTTAACATAGCAACTCATGTGATCATTTGGCTGTCACTATGACAATTTGCTCCTCTCCTTCCAAACCTTGGAAGTTTACACTGAGGATGGTCAACTTACCTCTGGCTCGAAGATCCTTAGCATGTCTGGGTCATCCAGCCACAAATACCAAGCTGTCATAGCCAATTGACTCTAGAGCCTAGCGAGATCTCTCCACTCCAACTATGGAACCAGGGAGTACACTGAGACACAGTGGGAGGGAGAGGAACAAGAACATTTACTGAGGATACTTTGATGGCACAGGTGACAACCCACTTAGCACTTTTTTGATAAACAGCGTTGCTTTCATTTCATTGCCTGACTCTCTGCAAATCCTTGAATGTAACTGTTGAAGCATGAGGCATAACTTTATGGCTACACCGCATGTACCATGGAATAATGACTTCTATAACAGTCATAGAGTCATAAAGCAAGGAAACAGACTCTTCATATTGATCATTTTTCTTTTTCTTCTCTCTCAAGTTCAAGTTTTTATATTTCCAATTCTCTTTCTTGCTTTTTCTTTTCTTTTCAACTTTTGCCAACTGAAATAAATACACATTTTGAGTTTGTTCTTCTAGTTTCAAATGTTGTGTTATTCTCTCAATTATGCAACTTTACTAACCTCCTACTCCAAAACTAACCGACAAGTCAACACATGATGTGGAGGTGCCAGTGTTGGACTGGGGTTGATAAAGTTAAAAATCACACAACACCAGGTTATAGTCCAACAGGTTTATTTTGAGGTACAAGCTTTCAGGACACTAGTCCTTCATCAGGCAGCTAATAGGGCAAGATCATAGGACACATGTCCTATAATCCTGCCCCACTAGCTACCTGACAGATGAGCAGTGCTCTGAAAGCTTGTGCTTCCAAATGGACCTTGGACTATAATCTGGTGTTGTGTGATTTTAAACAAGCCAATAAAATTAGCCTAAGCTTGGTTATGTTTTGCAAATAACACTGGGATTAAGCTTTCAACTCTTTGGAAATTCTTAGTAATTACTTAAGCCATAATAATGCATATTTCCTCCTACCCCTTTCCAATTATTAGCACCCAAATTCCAAGGAAGCAATGTCCTCATTCATCATCTCAAACAAGCCCATACTTTGTAATATGACCATGGCTGAAATAGTGCCCAACACTCTAGTCGAAATTGTGATGCTGGAAAAGCAGAGCAGGTCAGGCAGCATCCGAGGAACAGGAGAATCGATGTTTCCATCATATGCCCTTCCTCATTCCTGACCTACTATGATTTTCCAGCTGCACACTCTTGATTCTGATCTCCAGCATCTGCAGTCCTCATTTTCTCCCATCACTCTAGTCTCATTACTCCATGAGTTACAACATAAAATAAAAATATTTCTTTGGCTGTCAAAGTCTCCAATTAAAGACTTTATCCAAATCAGGTTTTAAACAAATAAGTTTACTGACCAGATTATGTTTATCATCAAAACAAAAACACATTTTAAAAAGTTGAATATTTAGCTGACACACACTTGTATATGACTGACTGTGTTACTGCTTACGTTGCTAAGTAGCCCCAAAGCACATGCTCTTCCGAAAAACAATTGCTGTGCAAAGATTACAGTTAAAAATCACACAATAGGTTATAATCCAACAGGTTTATTTGGAAGCACTAGCTTTCGGAGTGCTGCTCCTTCATCAGGCGTTTGTGGAGGTTAACATCATGCTTACAGAATATATAGCCAAAGGAGTCATGGAGATGTGATACAGTAAAGATTAGCTTACTGGGAAAAAAACATTTGACCAAGGGCTATTCTCAAAGGCAAAAGGGTAAAGTACAGAATTTTCTAGAGTCTATTGCTCTGTAAAATGTGATCAAGTCACTAATCATGTACAGTTTTCCCTTAAATCTTGCAAATACAACTTGCTCAGGAAATGCAATTTTGAGTGATCTTCCATTCATCCTCTCGAAAGAAAAAATAACCTTCACTTAAACTTATGTAAAAAGGTTTTATTTTCAGAATGGTGGTGTTCATTTGGGCAGATTGTTCTTAGCAGGCTTCCCTCCAATTCAGCCAAATTAATAAAGAACCTCACAAAGCCAGTCACTAGTGAAAGACCGCCAAGCAGAGTCTATAGCAAAGCAAGCAGTTGTCACCAGCTATAAGATTTCTAGGAAGCCTTTTTTAAAACAAAGTCTCCAATTTCTACTGTGAACTTTCAATAACCTATTAAAGGTACGTATAAAAAAATTCTGAAATAAATTTATAATCCTTCAAACATTAAATCCTCCAAACAATATTAAACATAAAGTGTTTTGTAACAGTATATGGGTTTTTTTTAGTAAATTGAAGCTACAAATAGATATTTATATCTGGAGTTGACTGGACTAGCAGAACAGAAACCTAAACAGTACTATAAGAGAAAAAATGCTTACAAATGCAGCTCTTCAAAGGACTTCAGAGTATAGAGGAGAATTTGGATTTCTCTGGAGTACTTCAACTTGATGCATCGATTGAACCAGATTACTGTGGATTAGCTTATTCAACAGACATTGGGCAGCCTTATCCACTTTATCATCATCGTTTCTGCTTGAACTTATCACTTCCTAGTCAGATCTTACTCAATTCAGTTGCAGATGCTTCAAATGTTTTGAATGGGGTATCCTGTTTGGGATTTCCACTTGTCAGAGATCTCCACTCTTACAGTGCAGGGAGAGCAAGACCACATGTGGAAAACCCATAGCATGGAGAGACTGCAGGCTATTGAAGGACTGTAATGCTTATCTTTTAACTTTATTTCTTTATCTTCCTAATTCATTCGATGAAGAACTGTAATGTAGAATTTTTAGATTTTCTCTTCATTTCCCTATTTCAGTACTTCAGGCTGAGAGACTTCGCTGAGGAGCATTCTGGGAGAAATTGACTCAGTCACCATGACTGATCAGTGGAGTGGATGGAGTGGAAAGTTAGGATAGTGGTGTCCTCCTCCTGCCAGAGTGGAAGATCAAGGAGTAGTCTCATGTCCCAGATGACTATGTCTGCAGTAAGTGTGGCCAACTGCAGATCCTCATGGACTGTGTTGTTCAGTTGGAGGAGCAGTTGAACACACTGAGAAGCATACAGAAGGCAGAGAGTGTGATAGACACTAGCTAGAGGGGTGAAAAGTGTGGTGTTTAAAAAATATAGCAGGTCAGGCAGCATCCAAGTTACAGGGAGAAGATCACACCATGGGTTCTGTTAAGTAGATGTGTGACTGCCAGGGCGAGCAGGGAGGTAGCGGAATCTCCTCTGGAATTCCCCTAACAGGTATACTGTTTTGGATACTGTTATGGGGGACAGCCTTTCAGGGGAGTATAACAGCAGTAACCTTACCTGTGGCACCACAACTGGCTGTAGAGCCAGGTTGGGAAAGTTGGTAGGAGACTCGCTAGGGGCACAGACTGGTGTTTTTGTGGCCTCATATGAGACTCTAGGATGGTGTACTGCATCCCTGGTGTCAGGTTTGAGGACATCTCTGAGCAGCTGCATGAAATTCTCAAAAGGGAGGGTGAGCAGTCAGAAGTCATTGTGCACATTGATACCAATGACATGGGTAGCAGAATGAGTACAGGGAGTTAGGAAATAAGCTGGAAACCTGGAACTCGAGGGTAATGATCTCTGGGTTACTACCAATGCTAATGAGGCAAGGAATAGAAAGAGAGGAGAGATGAATGCTTGGCTAAGGAACTGGTGCAGGGGGCAGAATTCAGGTTCTTGGATCATTGGGACCTCTTCTGGGGCAGGGGTAACCTGTACAATAGAGACGGGTTGCACCTAAGCTGGAGGGGAATCAATATTCTCACAAGAGGGTTCACTAGTGCTACTCTGGAGGGTTTAAACAGCATGGCAGGGGGCTGGGAAACAGATCAGCAGATCAGCAAGAGGATGGATTAAGGGGAAGGTACATCTTAGGACCCAGTAAATCAGAAAGAAAGGACAGGCAGACGGTACTAATGGGCTCAAGTGTGTTTATTTCAATACAAGGAGCTTTAAATGTCAGGCAGAAAAAGTTACAGCCTGGTCAGTACATGGAAATACAATGTTGTGGCCATTACAGAGACTTAGTTGAAGAGGGGCAAGACTGGCTGCTCAGCGTTCCAGGGTTTCATTGTTATGGATTAAATAGACAGGAAGATAAAAGAGGTAGAGGAGTTACATTAATAATCAGGGAAAATGTCACATCTACACTTGGAAAGGATATACTGGCAATAGGGATAGAGCTCAAAAATAAGATGATGCAATCACAATGATAGGATTATACAATTGGCCCTGCAAACAGCCACTGAACCACTGAAAAACAAGTATGCAGAAAGATGCAATAAAAACAGAGTATTCATAGTAAGTGACTTAACTTCTCTATAACTCCATTACAGCAAGAGGCTTTGATGGGGCAGAATTTGTTAAGTGCATCAAAGGAGGTTTCTTAAAACAATACGTGGATAGTCCAACTAGAGGGGTGGCATAGTGGCTGTGGTTAGCACTGCTGCCTTACAGCACCAGGGACCCATGTTCAATTCCAGCCTTAGGCAACTGTCTGTGTGGAGTTTGCACATTCTCCCTGCATCTGCGTGGGTTTCTTCTCACAGTCCAAAGATGTGCAGGTCAGGTGAATTGGCCAAGCTAAATTGCCCATAGCATTAAGTGCAATAGCCAGAGGGAAATTGGTCTGGGTGGGTTACTCTTCGGAGGGTCAGTGTGGTCTTGTTGGGCCAAAGGACTTGTTTCCACATTGTAGGGAATGTAACCTAGAGGAGGGATCAACTGGACCTTGTACTGGCTAATGAGCCTGGCCAGGTGATTGACCGTCCAGTGGAAGAGCATTTTGAAAACAGTGATCACAATTCCTTAAGTTTTAAGATAGCTAGGAATAGGAAAACTCAGGACCTTGTGGCATGGTACTAAACTGGGGGAGGGCAAATTACATCAGTGTTAGGTAGTAACTAGAGAGTGCTAATTGAGAGGAGCTGTTATCAGACAAACCCACGTTTGACACGTGGGAATTGTTTAAAGACATGCTGATGAGAGTTCAGTACTGGTCTGTTCTAGTAAGGAGTAAGGACAAGGATTGCAAGGTAAGGGACCTTTGGATAACAAGGATGGTTATAAATTTAGTCAAAAGGAAAAAAGAAGCATATGTAAGGTTTAATAAGCTAAAATCAGAGAGGGTCTATGAGAAATATAAAGAAAGCAGGAAAGAATTCAAGCAGGGAATAAGGAGAGCAAGAAGTGGCAATGATATGACCTTGGCAAGTACAATTAAAGACATTCTATAAACATATTTTTAAAAAGACAATTAACAAGAAGATAGGACTACTCAAGGATAAAGGGGGACCTTGTTCTTGGAGACAGAGGATGTGAGTACTTTGTGTCATTATTCACCCAGGAGAAGGACATGGAGGATAGTGAGATTAGTGTGGAGTATACTAATATGCTGGGGCATTTTGAGATCAAGACAGAGGTGTTGGGTTTCTTGAAGGGCATTAAGGTTCATGAACTTGATTTAGTTTTTTGAAGAAGTAACAAAGAGGATTGATGAGAGCAGAGGAGTTGACATGATCTATATGGACTTCAGTAAGGCGTTCAACAAGGTTCCTCTTGGGAGATTGGTTAGCAAGGTTAGATCTCATGGAATACAGGGAGAACTAGCCATTTGGATACAGAACTAGCTCAAAGGTAGAAGGCAGAGGGTGGTGGTGGAGGGTTACTTTTCAGACTGGGGGCCTGTGACCAGTGGTGTACTACAAGGATCGCTACTGGGTCCACTGCTTTTCATCATTTATATAAACGATTTGGATGTGAACGTAGGAGTTGTAGTTAGTAAATTTGCAGATGACACCAAAATTGGAGGTATAGTGGACAGTGAAGAAGGTTACCTCAGAGTACAATGGGATCTTGATCAGATGGACCAATGGGCTGAGGAGTAGATAAATGTGTAGTCCTGCATTTTGCAAAAGCTAATCAGAACAGGACTGATACGCTTAATGGTAAGATCCTATGGAGTGTTGCTGACCAAAGAGACCTTGGAATTCAGGTTTATAGTTCCTTGAAAGTAGAGTCACAGGTAGATAGGATAGTGAAGAAGTCATTTGGCATTTTTTCCTTTATTGGTCAGAGCATTGAGTATCGGAGTTGGGATGTCATGTTGCAGCCTGTACAGTACATTATTTAGGCTGTTTTTGGAATATTATGTGCAATTCCTATTCGAAGAATGTTGTTAAACTTGAAATGGTTCAGAAAAGATTTACAAGGGTGTTGCCAAATTTGAGCTATAGGGAGAGGCTGAGTACACTGGGGTTGTTATCCCTGGAGCATCGGAGGCTGAGAGGTGACCTTTACAGATGTTTATAAAATCATGAAGGGCATGGGTAGGATAAAGTGACAAGGTCTTTTCCCTGGGGTGGGGCAGTCCAGAACTAGAGGGCATACATTCAGGGTGAGAGGAAAGAAATAAAAGGGACCTAAGGGGCAGTTTTTTCATGCAGAGAGTGGTGCGTGTAGGGAATGAGCTGCCAGAGGAAGTGGTGGAGGCTGATATAATTACACCATTTAAAAGGCATCTGGCTAAGTAATATGAATAGGAAGGATTTGGAGGGGTATGGGCCAAGTGCTGGCAAATGGGACTAGATTAGGTTATTATATCTGAGCAGCATGGACAGGTTGAACTGAAGGGTCTGTTTACATGCTATACATCTCTATGACTCAATGACTCTAAGGTGGATAGGTCCCCAGGGCCTGATGGTTTCTACCCCAGATTATTGAGACAGGTAATACAGGAGATTGCTGGGGCCTTGACCAACATCTTTGCAACGTCATTAGGTACTGGAGATATCTTGGAGGACTAGCGAGTAGCTAATGTTGTTCCTCTGTTCAAGAGGAGAAATAGGGACAATCAGGAAACTATAGACTGGTGACTCTCACATCAGTGAGCTACTAGGAAGCTACTGGAAAAGATTCTTAGGGATAGAATTTTACACACATTTAGGAAACATGGCCTAATTTGAGACAGTCATTGAGTCATAGAGATGTACAGCATGGAAACAGACCCTTCAGTTCAACCCGTCCATGCCAACCAGATATCCCGAACCAATCTAGTCCCTCCTGCCATTACCTGGCCCATATCCCTCTAAACCCTTCCTATTCATATACCCATCCAAATGCCTCTTAAATGTTGCATTTGTACCAGCCTCCACCACTTCCTCTGGCAGCTCATTCCATATATGTACTACCCTCTGTGTGAAAAAGTTGGCCTGTAGGTCTCTTTTATATCTTTCCCCTCTCACCTTAAACCTATGCCTCATGTGTCTTTAAAGAATTGGTTTATCTAAAACTGGATTGTCCAAAATCTGGAGAAACTCAAGTAAGACAATATTTTAAGTGATACAAAAGTAAGATGCTGATGCAGGTGGTTACAAATATATTACAAGCAGTGCTAGAGCTAAGAGCAATCTGAATTTATGTGCTGCAAGAATCACAGATCACTTTTATTAACTTATGAATTTTCTGTTAGAAATTATTACTGATCCATCAAACAAAGGTGGTAATTCACTAAACTACTCACATTTGATCTTTGATTCCAGGAGAAGGTCCCCACTAGCCAGTGAAGTGTCTGTGCAGCACAAGATGTGGTACAGCTTAGTAAAAACATAATAGGGTGATCTCATTGGTGCTCCAATCATTTATCACCTTGGAAAGATGTTGGTCCATGTGCCAGGAATGAAGAAGTTGCAATTTAGTCATCTCTCTACCCAACTTTGTTAGAAATTATTGTGACCTTGTGCAGATCAGGTCATATCTTACTAACTTGATTGAATTTTTCAAGGATGTGACAAAGGTGATTGATGAGGGTAGAGCAGTGGGTGTTGTCTACATGGATTTTAGTAAGGTTTTTGACAAGCTCCCTCATGGTAGCTTCTAGGCTCACCCAGAAGATGAAAATGATGGGATCCAGGTGAATTGGCTGCATGGATTCAGACTTGGCTTGCCCATAGAAGGCAGAAGTAATGGTGGAACGTTATTTTTCTGGCTGGAGGTCCATAACTGGTGGTGTTCCTCAGGTATCCATACTGGGGCCTCTACTGAATGTGATATATATAAATGACTTGGATAAAAATGTAGATGGGTGGGTTACTAAGTTTGCAGATGCTACAAAGATCAGTGGAGTTTGTGGATAGTATAGAAGGTTGTCAAAGGATACAGCGGGATATACATCAGTTGCAGATACGGGCAGATAAATGAAAGTTGGAGATTAATCCGGGGTAAGGCAAAGTATACAATTAATGTCAGGACCCTGAATAGCATTGACATACAGAGGGATTTTGGTATTCAAGTCCATAATTCCCTGAAAGTGGACATGCAAGTAGATAGGTTGGTTAAGAAGGTGTATGGCATGCTTGTCTTTATTGGTTGGGGAATTGAGTGCAAGAGTCAGAATGTAATGTTGCAGCTTTATAAGACATGGTTATGCCACATGTAGAGTACTGTGATCAATTCTGGTCACCACATTACAGGATGTGGAGGCATCAGAGTGGGTGCAGAAGAGGTTTATCAGGATGCTACTTGATAGAAGTTTATAAAACTATGAGATGCATAGATAGGGTTGACAGTCAGAGTCTTTTTTCCCACAGTTGAAATGCTAATACTAGGGGGCATGCATTTAGGGTGACAAGGGGAAAGTTTAAAGGACATGTGAAGAGCAAGCTTTTTATACAGAATGATAGGAGTATAGAAAACACTGCCAGGTGTAGTGGTGGAGGCAAATATGGTAGGGGCATTTAAGAAACTTTTAAATAAGCAAGTGAATATGCAAGAAATGGAGGGATATGGGCCAAGAGCAGGCAGAAAGGGTTAGTTTAATTTGGTGGCCTGTTCCTATGCTGTATAATTCTACGCTCCAAGATTTGTATTTAAGATAGCACCTTGTGTGGCGACATCGAACACATTTCATTGTATTCCTGTACTTTGTACTTGAGTTCATGTGACAATAAACCTAATTCTATTCTGTTGCAGCAATGAGATTTTCCTAACTTTCACAGCATTAAAGGAGGATTTCCAGCCTTTTGCAGATATAATGGAGTCTCCAAAGAAATGTTGGTGTTAGAACAGAATCACTCACTTCTTAATATTACCCAATGCTTATCTGCTTTAAATGAATGAGTTCATGATTTTCACAGTTCTCTGCTCTCATGTTATGGTGAATTTCTCTCTTGACCCTGCTAGCTTTGTTTCTCTTAGTTGTGCCTCCTGATATCTGTGCGCACTAGCAGAGACACACAATCTGAACAGCCATTCATTTTTAAAACTCTCATACGTTCATTCTGAGCTGTTTAACATTTCCTCTTTGTATCAGCGATTTTAGTTTTGACTCATTTAATTTCTGATGTCTGTTTACACACTGGCTGAATTCAGACTATTCAGATCACTGCTTCGTGATACGGCCTGCACCTCTGCCTTGGACCTGCAGATGTCTTGTTTTCCAGTATATCTCTTGAGATCTGAAATGTTTTCTGTTATTCTATGAAGTATTCTTCAGTTTTGAGTATTGAAATATGGCCTTTTAGGATTCACTGGCCTCAGAAATAAGCAGTATTTGTTTTCCTTGAAATTCTGGGTTACCAGCATGTTCGCCTTATTGGGTACTACTGAATTAAATCTTCAGATTCCATGCTGATCAACACACTGCGTGTCACTAATTGTATCTTCTAAATTGGTGAGTTCATTATGGGGCTTACATACTCTTGTGTACATGAGAGGAGCCACTTTCTGGTCTAACAAGATGTTATAAGAATGGCTTCCACATTACTACAAATCCTGTTTTTACAACATCACACATGCTCAAGTACCTTGCTGATGTGGCTGTGACACATAAAAGCCATGCAGTGACCTGTAATAGGCTATTCAACTATTTGTCAAAATTGCCCTTAATGAATATTTATGCAAGCCACTCTAAGGAGTACTGAATAACAGGCAGCAGTTTGAAACTTTGCAATTAACACTATATAGTACTATAATATTGTAAATTGAAGCTAATTATAGTGCCTCTATTATCAACCTGATGATTAGAGTCAATATTAGAATGGTGCTGGAAATGCACAGCAGGTCAGGCAGCATCCAAGAAGCAGGAAAATCGATGTTTCGGGCAGGAGCTGTTCATCAGGAATGAGACTGGAATCTTCTGGGGTCGAGAGCTAAATTGGAGGGGCTGGGGAGAAGATAGCTGGGAGTGCAACAGGTGGATGGAAGAAGGTCGGAGAGGAGGTTGGAGCGGATAGGTGGGAAGGAAGATTGACAGGTGGGACAGGTCATGAGGATGGTGCTGAGCTGGAGGTTTGGAACTGGGCTAAGAAGAGGGGAGGGGAAATGAAGAAACTGGTGAAGTCCACATTGATGCCCTGGGGCTGAAGGGTTCCTAGATGGAAGATGAGGCGTTCTTCCTCCAGGTGTCAGGTGGTGAGGGAGTGGCGGTGGAGGACCCCCAGGACCTGCATATCCTTGGTAGAGTGGGAGGGAGAGTTGAAACGTTCCGTCACAGGGTGGTGGGGTTGATTGGTGTGGGTGTCATGGAGATGTTCCCTGAAGCGCTCTGTGAGAAGGCGTCCAGTCTCCCCAAAGGAGACCGCATCGTGAGCTACGGATTCAATAAATGACATTTATGGAAGGATAGATATGGAAAGCTCCTTTGGGCCCTTGAATGGAGGTGAGGAGGGAGGTGTGGGCGCAGGTTTTGCAATACCTGCGGTGGGAGGAGAAGGTGTGGGAGGGGAGGGTGGGTTGTTGATGGGCATGGACCTGACCAGGTAGTCACGGAGGGAACAGTCTTTGCGGAAAGCAGATGGGGTGGGGAGGGAAATATATCCCTGGTGGTGCGGTCCGTTTGTAGGTGGCAGAAATATCAGCGGATGATATGGTTTATATGGAGGTTGGTGGGGTGGAAAGTGATGACCGGGGGTTCCATCCTTCTTGCGGTTGGAGGGGTAGGGTTTGAGGGCGGAGGTTGAAACGTAGATGGAGGACATCTTCAACCATGTGGATGGGGAAATTACGGTATTTAAAGAAGGAAACCATCTTTTGTGTTCTGTGGTGGAACTGGTCCTTCTGGGAGCAGATACAGCAGAGGCGAAGGAATTGGGAATACGGGATAGTATATTTGCAGGAGGTAGGGTGGGACGAGGTGTAATCCAGGTAGCTGTGGGAGTCAGTCGGTTTGTAAAAACTGTCAGTGTTGAGTTGGTCATCATTGACGGAGATGGAGGTCCAGGAAGGGGAGAGAGGTGTCAGAAATGGTCCATGTGAATTTAAGGTCGGGGTGGAATGTGTTGGTGAAATTGATGAATTGCTCAATCTCCTCATGGGAGCATGAGGTGGCACCAATGCAGTCATCAATGTAGCAGAGGAAAAGGTGGGGAATGGTGCCGGTGTAACTATGGAAGACATGGCTGTGGCCCATGCGGGTACCTATGGCTACCCCTTTCATCTGGAGAAAGTGGGAGGATTCGAAAGAGAAATTGTTGAGGGTGAGGGCCAGTTCAGCCAAACAAATGAGAGTGTTAGTGGAAGGGTACTGGTGGAGACATCGGGAGAGAACGAAACAGAGGGCATGGAGGCATGGTGGATGGAGGTGTAGAGGGACTGGATGTCCTTGGTGAAGATGAGGCATTGGGGGCCAGGGAAACAGAAGTCTTGGAAGAGGTGGAGGGTGTGGGTGGTGTCCCGAATGTATGTGGGAGTTCTCGGACTAGGGACTGGCTGTGATTAGCCAATCCATCATAGAATATGGATTGAGCCTATGACTCGCCTATCTGATGATTCAGCTATTTACAAGACAAACCTAACCATGCTCAGTGGTGTTCATGAGTACTGTGTTAAACAGCAACATGAGTGAGTATTAATAAAACTATTTACACCACCTTCGAGGTGACAGAATCTAAAGCTCTGCATTTGTATTGCACAGAACTAACCTTATAGGGGTCCTCCATCTGTTGATGAGATTCTAATGACAAGTTAAGGTCAGTTGTAGCACTTCCATTCTGAAGAAGGCTCACTGGACCCAAAACAATAACTCTGTTTTCTCTCCACAGATGCTACCAGATCTGCTAAGTTTCTTTACTTTTTGTTGTTGTATCAAGTCCACAGTTGTTCTGACTAGCACAACATAAACCAGGGGTCAAACTGTGAACTGTCTAGTCTTTGTGCTTTGTGTTCCACCATGTACGTATTTACCTGCTAGAAGTCCATTATGAAGCTTTTACAACAAGCATCAAATTATAGAAAGTGCTTGAGAAATTCAACAGTATTGATAGCATCTGTAAAGAGAGAAATAATTACTATTTTGAACTCAATGTGACTTTTTCAAATCAATTCAGAAAAAGAGTCATTGGACTCAAAACATTGACTCCGTTTCTCTCTAAGATGGCAATAATGGGTGATTTCTTCTCAGCCTTTATCCAAATATGGATAAACGAACTGAACTCAAGGGATGAGGTGAATCTGACTGCCATCAAAGTGGCATTTGATCAGGTACAGCAACAGGGAGTCCTGGCAAAACTAAAATTAATGAGAACAGGGGGACATCTCCCCACTTGTTAAAGCTGTAACACAAAGGAAAATAGTTTTTTTTTGGTGGTCAAACATCTAAACCCCAGGACATCACCATGAGAATTCTTCACTGCTCTGCCATAGACCCGGACACTTTCATTTGCTTTATCAATTATTCTTTTCCGATCAAGAGGTAAGTATCCTATATCTCCTAAGTATTTAATTTGATTCATGTGTTTCAAAAGGTATATCAGGAAAGTCCATGACAAGGTATAGAAAAGCTTGAGATAAAGTTAGTGATTGTGTATTTTCTCTGCTGCCTTTCATTAGATCAGAAATTCACTTGTCTGAAAGAACTTATAGTGATACAACTGCAGTGATGCGTGGGAAACTTAGATTGCCTCTACCTCTCCATCTTTCACATCTGGATAGGTAACAGTATTAATTCTCTGAGAGAACAGTAATGTTATTTATCCATATCTCACTTCTCTTCCAATAAAAAAAGTTTCTTCCCTTGCAGTATTGACATGTTCTTCAAGATTCTATTCCCAGTCATGAAAGTACAAGACGAGATCACAGCAAATAGACTGGTTGAGAATATAAAAGGCATGGTTAGGACATTTGATGATGACACCAAAATTAGTGGCATAGTAGATAGTGAAGAAGGTTATCTAAGATTTTAATCAAATGGGTCAATGAGCTGAAAAATGGCAGATGGAGTTCAATCTAGAGAAAAGCAAGGTAATGTATTTTGGTATAACAAACAAAGGGTTATACAATTAATGGTAGGGCCTTGGGTAGTGTTGTACTATAGAGTGACCTAGGTATATAATTATTTGAAGTTGGTGACACTGAAGATGTGGTAGGGGGGTGGGGGTGGGGTGGTTCTATCTGTTCTGTGATTGTTCAATAAGCACTCACAATCAATCTGGTTTTTTAAGACTTTGTTCTTTATTTCTTCATATGGCCGGGTACAGAGAATCCGGCAACACAGTGGTTGTGTACATCTGTATTCCTCGGAGGAGCTGCACACATGGCTTAAAACAAAGACATTTTTATACTTTTCTTAAAGAAAGGCTATGCCCGCATGGCATATTCAGACAATTACCAATCAATACATGATTCTGCTTTATTTGACAGTTACTTGGGCCAATAATATTTCCTGGGAACCAACTTTGTTTTCAAACACTCAGGCCATCCTTATCTCACTAACCGAGTCTCTGCACCTGCATCTGAAGGTCAGTTAGGATGACCAATAATGTCTTATCTAGTCTAGTTATTTCAATGCTGAAAAGGGAGCATTGTCTGCTAACCTCTATTGAAGCAGACCGTGGTTAGTTAATTATACAGTTATAGCAGAATTAAAAGCCATTTTATGCAGCTTTTAGCAGAATTGTTAATTTGCAGCCTAGAAGCCATTTTGTCTTTTTTTTTGCATCAAGAAGCCATTTTATTGCCACCTAAGTTATTAAGAACATCTGTTAAGTGGTTGTTCTTGACAACAACTAGTTACCTCAGCCTGTATTTAGGTTTCAGATCCTCAACATATATGGACAAGATGGTTAAAAAGGCATTTGGCATGCTTGCCTTCATTGTTCAATCCTTTTGATAAGTCATGTTGAGGTTGTACAGGACATTGATGAAGTCACTTCTGGAGCACTGTGCCCAGTTCTGGTCGCCCAGTTATAGAAAGGATATTATTAAGAAGATTATTAGGATGTTGATGGGTTTGAGTTATAAAAAAAAGCTGGATAGCCTGGGACTTATTTCACTGGAGTGAAGGAATTGACAGATGACCTGATAGAAGTTTGTAAAATAAAGAGTGGTATAGATATAGTTAATGCTGGTTGTCTTTTCCCTAGGATGGTGGATTTCAAGACTAGGGGGCACATTTTTAAGGTGAGAGGACAGACATTTAAAAAAGACATGTGGGGCAAATGTTTTACACAAAAGGTGGTTCGCGTGTGAAATGAACATCCTGAGCAAGTGGTGTATGTGGGTACAATTACAATGTTTAAAAGATATTTGGATAGGGACATGAATAGGAAAGGTCTGGAGGGATATGGGGCAGGAGCAGGCAGGTGGGATTATGCTTGGCATGGAGTGATTGGACTGGAGGGTCTGTTTCCATGCTGTATGACTCTATGACACTGTAAGTAAACCATTGCTGCATTGTGACATTATTGGTAGAATGCTGGACAGTTTTGATTTCACTGACATGGGGCTTTGGAACCTGTGATAAAGATTGATTAGGATTTCATGATTAAAGTTTTCACAGTACATTGCTCAGATGAGAGGCATGTTTCCTCTGGTCAAATGGTTCCTTACAGTTTAAGTAGTCAACACACTGTAGAATGTTCTGAATTAAATGAAACTTTTGCTGTGCAATGTTTTTGAACAATTTTCTAAACTCTGTGTACACTGCTATTTGGACTAGATTAGAGTGGTGCTGGAAAAGCACAGCAGGTGAGGCTGCGCCCGTGGAGTAGGAAAATCGACATTTCGGGCAAAAACCTTTGCCCGAAACATTGATTTTCCTGCTCCTCAGATGCTGCCTGACTTGCTGTGCTTTTCCAGCACCACTCTAATCTTGACTCTAATCTCCAGCATCTGCAGGACCCACTTCCGCCTGCTATTTGGACTGTTCATTCCAGAGTTAAATTATCTTTCTATTGAAGAAGTTCAGTGCCTGATCCTTCTAAGAGACCAAATTTATTGTTGCTTCCATTGCAACATGGTTTAGTAAGTTGACACAATCTATAGGCTCTTCTTAGAGTTAATAAAAGCAATTGAAGCATGATTTCACCAGTGTCTTATTTGTTCTTGAAGTAAAATATTGATCAAAAACCGTTAAAAAGTTGTCAGACATAATTTGTTTCTCATGATCTGTTGTTGTCTGTGTGACTCATGATCTGATGTTCTTTCTATATAGCAGAAAAGCATACTGACTTTTGTATTTAATCTCAACGTTATTTGAAATCTTGGGAATTGTGTTTTTCACATCTGCCAATTCATTGAGCTGTCAAATTGACTTGTAAGTTCAAATGTTTTGCAGTGGATAGATTGGTATTGGTAAATTTTGTTGCGTGGTTTGGTTGTTGATAGGAAATTCAAGTAGATGAGTATTTTCTTGATTTGGAAGATCATTGTTTGGATTTTGATCTCCATGCACTGCCCTCATTTTATTGACTTGTGGCATTCTTTTTGGTTAAAGCTTGTAGTACTAAAACTGAAAGCTGTTAAAATTTCTGCTGTTCTAGATGCAATGTAGAGTATGGTTGTCCTTAACCAATACGGTATCTTCACCGCAATGAATGAAACAAATTCCTTTTTGAAGATGGCTGAAGGATTTCCAAAAGACTTTCTCAAAATATCTTCTCAGAATACAATTCAATGATATTTTGATTGTATCTAACTGGTATCATGATGTCATTTGCACCGATTCTCTTTTCTGCGTCTGAGATTGTATACCTAATTTGAGGTGTACAAAGTTATGTGGGACATAGATAGGGTAGGAAAGGAGAAACTTTTCCTCTTAGCAGAAGGGTCAAAATCAGGAGTCACAGTTTCAAGGTAAGGCGTCGGATGTTGGAGCAGATTTGAGGAAATATTTTTTCACCCAGACAGCAGTGGGTATTTGGAACTCACTGTCTAAAAGGGTGATAGAGGCAGGAACCCTCAAGATATTACAAACTATTTAGATGAGCACTTGAAATGCCATATGACTATGGGCCAAATAGTGAAAAGTGGGTTAGGATAGATGCTTGATGTCCAGTGCAGATATGATAAATCAAAGAGTCATTTTCAACTCTGTATAAACTCTGTGGCTCAATTTTAATGACCCTTGGGAATGCCACTGTATTCCTCCATTTTGAGAAAAACAAAAATGATGATTATTTCCTTTTTTTGAATTAACAATGGTACTTATTTCATGTGCCTCAGTTTTATTAACTAGCTGTTTATGTAGCACATCATCAAAAATATTACTTAAATCATGAAGAGAACTCAAAGTTAACATTTTGGGGCTGGTGAACCTTCCTCAATTCTGAGGAAGGATCACTGGTCCTGAATCGTTAACTCTGATTTTTCTTTATAGATGCTGCCAGACCTGCTGAGCTTTTCCAGCAACTTCTGTTTTTGTTTCTGCTTTACAGCTCCACAGTTCTTTCAGTTTTTACATGATTTAAATCCATGTGGGTAATATGCATTGCATTCCCTTCAATAACCTCCTTTCTACATCATCAAAACATTCGATTAGATATGTCTAAACTGATCTGTTTTTTACAATTCAGTCTTGATTAGCACAAACTTCTTCAAGCGTCTGTTGCAATTTCATTGATAATTTCTAAAACTTTACCCACCATTGATGTCAAACAGACCAACCTGCAGTCACTAGGTACCTTTTCTTAAACCCTTGAATAAAACTGTCACATTTGCCAGTGTCCAATTGTTTTGATATATTAGGGAAGATTGAAGCTTATGGCCAGTCCTTCCATTCTCACTTCGTTTAGCAACCTGGAATAAATCCAACTTGACCTGGTGACTTATCTACTTTTCGCACAGTCAGCTTTTCCAGTACACCCTGCAATAATTTTCATCCCATCCATAAGCTTTATGTCCACTTCTATGATGTTGGGTTGAAATTTCCTAAGTTGTGCTACTGCTGGCATCAATAGTTATCTGCTGAGACTGTGTGATTCAATGGCAGGACCCTGGGTAGGATAATGACAGCGCTGGCCAATTAAGAGGCCGATACTACACTGCTACCCAATTATGGACAGTGGTCATCTCTCAGGGCTATTGGCCTTATTAGAGGGCAGGTACACCTTTAGTCTCAGGGTCAATCAGGCAGGGTACAGGAATCTAAGGGGAAACCCTCAGCTGGAAGCTTGCAGCTAAACAGGAAGTCGTTGCTGTAATATCCCCTCGATGGCCATGGAGTGACCCTGAAGGAAAGCTTCTCTTTCTCTGCCAGAAGCCCACTGGAAGACAGCCAGTTTAACTGGCAAGAATCTGTCTTAAGGCTGGTAAAATAGCTTTAGGATGGGGTGTGGTCATTAATGACCTACAGATTGAGTTGGCTATTCTCCTCCAGTTGATAGTCGGCCTTGCCACTGTCATTCTGATGGTTGGGAATATCCCACGTTCAAGGTTTGTGTAAAGATTTGTAGCTCGGTTGCAGTTGTTGCACGTATGTTCACTGAGGTGGGAATTTGGTTTCTAGGTGACAGCCTCAGTGCTGTGGAGCCTCTTGTGAAGCGCAGCTGTACTGTGCTGGTTGAAAACCAAATTCCCAGCTCGGCAAAAATATCCACAGCATATTCCATGGTGGCAGAAGACAACGCCATGTAATAAGGTTTCCCATCTCCCAACCCATCTCCAGAGAATTTTGATATGACTCTGTACAAAAAGGTGTGCAGAGAAAAATTACAGAGATGCCAACCATAGAGTGGTTACAAATAGGGATGTCAACTACTCAAAAATAGACTGGAAAGGTAATGGCATAAAGGGCAGATAGCACAAATGTTCCAAGACCAGGGTCAGGAAAATTTCTTACACCAGTATGTGTCCAGTCCAACTCTTTGATCTGATTCTTGGGAATGAGGGGCAGCAAGTAAAGTTGTGAATATTCAGGATATAGTGATTGTTGTATAATAAAGTTTTGGATAGTGATTGAAAAGGACAAAGCAACCAGAACAAGAATAATTAACTGCAGAAAAGGTGACTTTAAAAAGGTAATGACGGAGCTGACCCACTGAGCTTGGAACAAAAGGTTGATGGGAAAAAACAAAGGGCTACCTTCAATGAGATAGTTCATGTACAGTCAGTGTAAAGGTAAAGCTGCCATAATCCCAGAGGACATAGAGCTGGTCTCTCACTAGGAAGAGATGACTGGTGGTGGTTTAACCTGAGGGTCACCATGCCTCAGGTAAGGGGCAAGGTTGAGAAACAGAGTCCTTCATGGTGACCTCAGTCAGTACAGGAATTGAAACTGTGCTGTTGGTGTCACTCTGCATTACAAATCAGCCATCCAGCCAACTGAGCTAACCTGGAAGCTTAACAATTTGGGCTATTCTATTCTAAATCATAACAAACTGACAACCTTTAAGCAAAATCTGGGTGCAACAACACTCTACATCCTGTTAACCAGCCAATCTTCTATCCATGACCATCTGTTGCCTCCATCACCATGACTATTTTTTCCCACAATAATCTTGACGTGGCAGCTTATCAAATGCCTTCTGGAATACCTTCATTAACATCTAGTGGTGAGTTTCTGAGAAATGCATAGATCTATCTTGATTATTTTCGTTTTACTAATGTGCAGTAAGGTGTTCAATTACAGTCTGTTATCCATATTTAGTATATTAATCCCAAACACTGGAAATAAGTCGCACATGTATCGTAGATTATATCACTGTTCTAACAATATAAAACCTTCCTGTTTGTTCAAAAGTTAGGGAATCTCGCAGTTTTATTTTCTTTGTAATTCTCCTGAATCTCACTCTTCATCTTCATTGAAAGAAATAATACTGGTCCCTAGCCAGATCGTAACAAATTTGGTGGCCTTCTGAGTCGATAATAGTATCTTTTTGAGCCATAACAATGGCATGATGACATTAAATTTCATCATTATATGCAATGGAATAGAAAATAATATCATGATGTTAAATGAAAAAGCTTTTTTGGTATTAAGTCTGTTAATTGTGTTGAATTTGAAGTATTTTTCTAATAGATTTTATACTTTAAACCTTCAATGTACTAATTTTGTGTGATTCAGGTAATAGTGTTGTTGTTGAGGCACAGGTTGCGTGTTCAAGTCCCACTGCAGAAACTGAATACAGAAATAAAGCCTGACATACCAGTGCAAACCTGAAGGACTGCCAGACTGCTGCACTATTGGACTGCTAACCTTCAGATTAAATAGTAAACTGAAACTCTGTCTGATCTGTCAGGTAGATGCGAAAAATTTCATGATATTCTTACAAAGAAAACTAGGGAAGTTATCCCTAGCATTGCAGTTATCATTTATAGAGTCATAGAAATGTACAGCATGGAAACAGACCCTTCGGTCCAACCCATCCATGTTGACCAGATATCCCAACCCAATCTAGACCCACCTGTCAGTACCTGGCCCATATCCCTCCAAACCCTTCCTATTCATATACTCATCCAAATGCATCTTAAATGTTGCAATTGTACCAGCCTCCACCATTTCCTCTGGCAACTTATTCCATACCCATACCACCCTCTGTGTGAAAAAGTTGCCCCTTAGGTCTCTTTTATATCTTTCCCCTCTCACCCAAAACCTATGCCCTCTAGTTCTGGACTCCCCAACCCCAGAGAAAAGACTATTTACCCTACCATGCCCCTCATAATTTGTACACCTCTTTAAGGCCAACCCTCAGCCTCCGACGCTCCAGGGAAACAGCCCCAAGTCTGTTCAGCCTCTGCCTATAGCTCAAACCCTCCAACATCCCTGTAAATCTTTTCTGAACCCTTTCATGTTTCACAACATCTTTCCGATATGAAGGAAACCAGAATTTGATTAGATTAGACTTACAGTGTGGAAACAGGCCCTTCGGCCCAACAAGTCCACACCGACCCGCCGAAGCGAAACCCACCCATACCCCTACATTTACCCCTTACCTAACACTACGGGCAATTTAGCATGGCCAATTCACCTGACCCGCACATCTTTGGACTGTGGGAGGAAACCGGAGCACCCAGAGGAAACCCACGCAGACACGGGGAGAACGTGCAAACTCCACACAGTCACCTGAGTCGGGAATTGAACCCGGGTCTCAGGTGCTGTGAGGCAGCAGTGCTAACCACTGTGCCACCGTGCCGTCCACACCACCATGCCGCCCACCCACCGTGCCGCCCACAAATTGCACGCAATATTCCAACATTGGCCTAACCAATGTCCTTTCAGCTGCAACATGATGTCCATCAATAAAAGTTCTGCTTGGTAATTACCACATTACTGTCCGTGGAAGCTTACTATGTGAAAACTGACGTCCTACATGTCCTATATAACAGTATACTATCTTCACTACTCCATTTGCTGTGAAATGCTTTGGGACATCAGGTAGGAATCAATGGATCTCTTTTATGGTCTTGTTGCCACCCTTCAGTGGAAGTGATACAGTCCTTGACATCACACTGTTTTTGCTATAAAGTGGAATGTTTAACATGAAAAGTTTAAACATGAAATATAACTGCTAAACTGCTGACCCCATCTGGAATGCCTTCCACTTTATAACAACACGCATTTATAAAAGCAGCACCTTCATGGGAAGTCTTTCAATGGTGACCTCAATCACTTCTGGAAGTGAATCCACACTATTGGCATCACTCTACATCTTAAATCAGACATCCAGCCAACTGACACAACTGACCCTTTGTAATGTAATGGAAATGTCACGGATTAATAATCCAGGAACTCAGGTTAATGTTCTGAGGTCATGGGTTTGAATTCCACCAAAGATGGTAAAGTTTGAATTCAATGAAATCTGTAATTTTAAACTCTAGCTTAATGGTGACTATGTAACTACTAGGAGAAAGTGAGGACTGCAGATGCTGGAGATCAGAGCTGAAAATGTGTTGCTGGAAAAGCGCAGCAGGTCAGCCAGCATCCAAGGAGCAAGAGAATCGACATTTCGGGCATGAGCCCTTCTTCATTCCTGATCTGCTGCGCTTTTCCAGGAACACATTTTCAACTAAGTAACTACTGCCAGTTATTGTAAGAATCCATCTGGCTCACTAGTTATTTAGGGAATAAAATCTACATTCCTTATCTCATCTGGCCCATATGGAACTCTAGACCCGCATCAGTTTGGTTGACTCATAACTGTCCTTCAGACAATTAGGGATGGACAATAATGTTGGCCTTCTCATAGTCAGTGATGTTCATGCCCCATGTATAAATGAATAAACTGCAATAAAATATCCTAATTTGTTTTTTATGAGCATTGTGGAACAAAATTTGATACCAAGTCAAAAGAGATATTAAGCCAAATGACCAAAAGCTTGGCTACAAATATGCTTTAAGACATGTTTTAAAGGAAGAAAGGAAGCAAAGCAGGAGAAATATATGAAAGGAATTCCAAAGCTCAGGGACAAGGCAGATTAAGCTAGAGTTACCAATGGATGAGAGATTAAAATCAGGGATGCTTAATAGGCCAGGATTTGAGGAAGGAAAGAGATTAATGTAGAATTGATGGCTGAAGAAGATGGAAGATGGAATGAGGTTGCAGAGAGATTTTAAAAGAAGGATGAAAATCGTTGTTTTGCAGCACAGAATCTGTAGCAAGAGACATGCAGTTGAAGCTGTTCATCTTGCACATCTTGTACACCAAGACAGATCCATGCCAAATTTCAAACGGAGCACCATTTACACTGCAGGAGAAAATGGTGTTGATCGATTAGCAAGCATGGCTTTTGCCATGGAGAAAAGACCTACAAATGTTGTTGAATTTTTAATTTTTAAAAATGTGAGATCTATGACTTGTTCATTTTCTGCAGACACCGGTCCTCGTGATGCTGGTAAACTAGACTATCAGCCCTTTGACTGGTCGATAGCTCTCACAGGTAGGGCTTGAAGTCTTGTCCAGTACCAACTAACAACCCCATAGCTGTTAATTCACTGCATAGTAACCCAGCCAAGTAGAAACAAACTCACCAGAAACCTTTCAGCTGTGTGGTCAAGGCCACTGCTTCTACATGAATTTCAAGCCTTGATGTGGATACATGAACAGCAGAATTTTGGACAATCTCTACCTTAACAGAAAACTAGCCAATGGTGTGTTGAAATTGTCAGGACCAAGAAATCACAAAGGCATGAAAGATGGTTTCAGAAGCAAATCAGTTAAAGCAAAGCCAAATGATATTACAGAGGTGGAATTAAGAGTTCTTGATATGGGGTGGATATGTGATGGGAAGCTTGTTTTGGGAACAAATATGTCACCAAGGCTGTGAACAGTCTGGTGTTCATTTTTAAATGTTCATCTTTGTATCTAAAGTCTCAACCTATCACTGTAATTACTTTACTCCTCAATAGTCTTCTAAGATACTTGCATTCATTTAGTTATGGTCTCATCAACATCCCTAATTTTAATCATTCTACCACTGTTGTGCTCTTGAATTTCCTCCTAGATCTGCTCTTGTTCTCTCACTTGTTTTCATAGAAACAAAGAAACATAGAAAATAGGAGCAGAAATAGGCCATTCAGCCCTTCAAGCCTGTTCTGACATTATAGCTGATCATTCTAGTCAGTACTCTGCTCCCACATTTCCCCCTTTAGCTGGAAGTTCTATATCCAAACCCTTCTTGAAATCAAACAATGTTTTGTCCTCGATTTCTATAGTAGCCAATTCCACAGGCTCACCACTCTCTGGGTCAAAACATTTCTCCTCATTTCAGCCTTAAACTTAGACTGTGACCACTTATTCTATACTCCTCCACTATACGGGCATTCCTCCTGCATCCTGTTAGACTATTATTGGTTTCAATGAGAGATCCCCCATTTATGAACTCTGGTGAATATAATCCCAACCAAGTCTACCTTTGCTCAACTTAACCAATTAAATAAGTCGTGCCATCCCAGGAATCAGTCCAGTTAAACCTTCATGGCACAAACCAATTGTCTCCTTATCACCACCTGCACCGAATGCTCACCTTCAATGACTGTTGTAGAAGGATACCCAGATCTTGTTGCACATTCGCATCTCTCAATTTATAATCAGATAATTATCTGCCTTACTGCTTTTGCTACCAAAGTGAATAACGTCACATTTATCAACATTATATTTCATTTGCCATGCATTTGGTCACTTATCTAGCTTGTCCAAATCATACTGAAGTGTCCCTGAATCCTCTTCACAGCTCACTCTCACACCCAGGTTATATCATCTACAAATGTGGAGACATTCAATTTAGTTCCCTCAGCTAAATCGTTAAAATATATTGTAAATAGCTGGGGTCCTAGCACTGCTCCCTGTAGTACGCCATTAGTCACTATCCGCCATTCTTAAAAAATCCTGTTTGTTCTTATACTCTTTCTTTGTTTCCTGTCTTATAACCAGTTTTTTTTAATTGATTTCAATACACTACTCCAATCCATGTGCTTTTATTTTACATAATAAACTCTTAAGAGGGGATTTGTCAAAAGTTTTCTTAAAGTCCAAATAAACCACATCTACTAGCTTTCCTTCATCAACTCTTCTAGTTATATCCTCAAAGAATTTCAGTACATTTGTCTAGCATGATTACCCTTTTGTAAATCCATGTTGACTGACGTATCCTGCCTGTTTTCCAAATGCTCAGCTGTTAAATGTTTTATAATGGACTTCAGAAATTTCCATATTGCCTACGCCAGACTGGTATATAATTACTGGTTTTACTCTGCCTCCCTTTTTAAATATAGTGGTTACATTAGATACCCTCCAATCTATTCAAACTGCTCCAGAGTCCACATAGTACCTTGGAGGATGACCACAAATGCATCCACTATTTCTAGGACCACTTCCTTTCGTACCTTGGGATGTAGATTATCAGACCCTAGGGATTTATCTGCCTTCAATCCCAATTGCTCCCAACACCATTCTCCTACTATATTGTTTGCCTCCAGTTCATCCCTCTCACTAAATCCTGTGTCGCCCAACATTTCTGATATGTTATTTTCTCACAGCCATTTCTTTGTTCCCCCCATTATAAATTTGGCAGTTTCTGACTATAACGGGCCTACAATTCTCTTCACATACTTAATGAAGTTTTTGCACTCAGTTTCTATGTTCCGTGCAAGCTTACTTTTATACCCTATTTACTCTTAATCAATTTCTTTGTCTTCCTTTGCTAAATTCTAAACTGTCCCCACTCTTCAGTTTGTTCCTGGACAATTTGTACGACTATTCTCTGGATCTAATACTAGCTCTAATTTCCCTTGGAAGCCATGGTTTGGCCACCTTTCCTATTTTACTTTTGTGCCAGACAAGAATGAAAAATTGTTGCATTTTACCCATGTGCTCTTTGGGACATTTGGCAATCTACTATCATCCCTTTGAGTAATGCTTCTCAAATTATCTGAGCGAACTCATGCCTAACACTATCATAGTTTCTGCCATTTATATTCAGGACCTTAGTCTCAAAATCAACTACATCACTCTCCATCTTGATGGGGAATTCTACCATAAAATATTCACTTATCCCAAGGGCATATAGCTGAAATACCAATAATTCCTTTCTCACTACACTTTACACAGTAGGGGATGGCATGTTTGCTAGTTGGTTTCTCAAAGTATTGATGTAGAAAGCCATCCTGTATACACTTCAGGAATTGCTCCCCCATGATATTATTACTGATCTGCTTTGCCCTTTTAAAATTCTACCAGCTGTCATTGTGGGATTAGAACCCATGTCACTAGAGTCTGAACTTGGACATGATTTGCATGTGAACATAGGAAGTATGGTTAGTAAGTCTGCAGACAACACCAAAACTAGTAGTGTATTGGACAGCAAAGAATGTTTTCTCAGAGTACAATGGAACCTTGATCAGGTGGGCAGAGAGGAGTGGCACTTCGGATGTTGCCTGAACTGCGGTGCTCTTCCAGCACCACTAATCTGGTTTCCAGCATCTGCAGTCATTGTTTTTACCCCAAAGAGGAGTGGCAGGTGGAGTCCAATTTTTATAAACATGAGGTGCTGCATTTTGGTAGGGCAAATCATGGCAGGACTTATATACTTAATGTTAAGGTCCCGGAGAATGTTGTCAAACAAAGAGACTTTGGAGTACAGGTTCATAGTTTGTTGAAAGTGGAGTCACTATAAGATAGTGAAGAAGGTGTTCTTTTTGATTGCCTTGGTGAAGTACATGAAGAGGAAAGGTTTAGGGAAATATGGGCCAAACGGGACTAGATTGATTCAGGATATCTGGTCAGCGTGGAGGAGTTAGACTGAAGAGTCTGTTTTGTGCCACACATCTTCATGATTCTTTGGATTACTAGTCCAGTGACATCAAAACTTCACCATCACCTTTCCTAAGATCTTACATAGTGAACAACACTTTTTGTCATCTGAGTTATTATTTCAATTTCTGTTTTGGTGTTGTATTTTGACTTATAATGCCCCTGAGATTGTTTTTTTTGTCTGCTTTATTAAATTAATACTCAATATAAGCTGCTGTTGATTTAGCATGAGACAATTCGCAAGGAAAGACAGTCATTTGTAGCTAAGGTGGAAAGTCTTTGGCAGGTTTGAAGGTTTCTGTAACAAATAAAGAACAATAGAACCTCCAACCTTTAAATTCTGAAGTCAGATCAGACTCAAAACATTAATTCTGATTTCTTACCACAGATGCTGCCAGACTTTGGGTGCCACAGTGGTTAGCACTACTGCCTCACAGCGCCAGAGACCCGGGTTTAATTCCCACCTCAGGCGACTGACTGTATGGAGTTTGCACATTCTCCCCGTCTGCGTGAGTTTCCTCCGGGTGCTTGGATTTCCTCCTACAGTCCAAAATGTGTGGGTTAGGTGAATTGGCCTTGTTAAATTGCCCGTAGTGTCAGGGAAATGGGTCTGGGTGGGTTGCGCTTCGGTGGGTTGGTGTGGACTTGTTGGGCCGAAGGGCCTGTTTCCACACTGTAAGTAATCTAATCACTTGCTGGGTTTTCCTAGAATTTTGTATTTGCTTCTGATTTTCTGCATCCACAGCATTTTGCTTTTGTTGTGAAAATTTCAGTCTTCCCCATATCTAACTGGAAGGAATTTCTCAAACATTAATAGAGGCAAAAGTGAATATAAGATCATAGGGGTAGGAGAAACGTTTCAAAACCAGTCAGACTTGCCACAAAATTCTTTGATGGCAGGTTAGGCAAGAAGGACCAGTTCTCCTGCTCCTAACTGATAACGTTAGTACCCAGTACTGGTTATTGCGTAGTGGGCAGTGTAAAGCGGTACGGTTGAGTTGGGTTTCTAAAGTGTACATAAAGAAGGGGGGGGAGCTGTTGTGGTGCAGTGGTATCATTGAAAATGTGTTGCTGGTTAAAGCTCAGCAGGTTAGGCAGCATCCAAGGAATAGGAAATTCAACGTTTCGGGCATAAGCCCTTCATCAGGAATTTGATATACTGTCAGCTCTCTAAAGTCTGCACTTCCTGATGAAGGGCTTATGCCCGAAACGTCGAATTTCCTATTCCTTGGATGCTGCCTGACCTGCTGTGCTTTAACCAGCAACACATTTTCAACTGTGATCTCCAGCATCTGCAGACCTCATTTTTTACCCTGCAGTGGTATCGTCCCTACCTTTGGACCAGAAGGCCTATTCTCAAGTCCCACCTACTTCAAGGCATGTTGTAAATGACATCACTGCCACAGGCTGATTAAAAGAAAAACTCAGAAAAGCTTGTTGAGAGAATAACTCATCTTTCAGACTGCTTCTACCTCCCGTTTCGGAAACGTCACCAGACAGTTAACCGCACCTCCTCAGAAACAACCAGCGAGTGCCGTTACTGGGACATGTAGCGCCTGTCACATGATCATGTCTTGTCGAAACTACTTCCGGGTGGAAGGTGCCTGAGAGGCGGTTGGAGCTGTTAATAGGTGCGTGTGCCTGTGGGTATTGGGGAGATGGGGATGGGGTTAATGTGGCTGTGATACCGGTCACCGCTGGTGAGGGAAGTGCCCTCCGTTCCATTCTGGGGGTGTTGTCAGTGATCGGATAGAAAATCGATAGGGTAAAGCCTTAACACTGTCTTATTCATTGGTCCTTACGTCCTGTTAGCTTACCCCCAGGGGTAGTCAGTAATCTAAACCACTGTGTGCAAGATTGCGTTCAATAAATTAGTAAAGGAGGGGGGAAAGAGTTGTTGGAGTGCCTTCAGTGATCTTGGCCCGTTCTGTAACTCTAGCTTTGATAGTAAAATGAAGAGGAGTTGAAGTAATGATTTAACTTCCCAGATACGGTGTTTGCAGGATTCGGGATGCAGTGTAAAAGGACGACAAAATAACTAAGGAGGTGTGGAGATGCACTGGGGAAAGAATAAGGGCAAAGATTGGAAGTTAAGGAGGGAAAGGAATAATGAGAGGCTCATTAGAACGTGTGAAAGATTTGCTTTTCATAACCACAGAATGTTTTAAAAAGTGCTTTAAAGCTGATGAAAGAAGTAAAGCTGTGCATAACAAATACCCATAAACAGTACAGATTTGAATTTGATTTATTGCTGTCATGTACTGAGATATAGGGTAGCAGAACAGAGTGCAGAATATATGGCTGCAGAGAAGGTGCAGAGAGAGAGAGAGAGAGAGAGAGATCAAAATCAACATTTGAGGGGTGTAGTCAAAAGTCTGAACTGGGTAAGAAGCTGTTCTTGAATCTATTCATACGTATATTCCAACTTTTATATATTCAGCCTGATGGAAGAGAGTATAACTTGGGTGGAGTGGGGTCTTTGATTATGTTGGTTGCTTTCCCAATGTGGTGGGAAGTAGAGACGGAGTCAGTGGATGGAAGGCTGATTTGTGTGATGGACTGGAAGGTGTACACAACACTGTAGTTTCTTGTGTTAATAGGAAGAGCAGTTGCCATACAATGCTATGGTACATCTATAAAAGTTGGTATGAGTCTTTATGCACTTTCTGTTTCCTGAAGAAGGGCTGATTCCCGAAACGTCGATTCTCCTGCTCCTTTGATGCTGCCTCACCTGCTGCAATTTTCCAGCAACACATTTTTAAGCTCTGATCTCCAGCATCTGCAGTCCTCACTTTTTCCAAGAGTCTTTATGTACTTGCTGAATTTCCTTAGCCTCCTGAGGAAGTAGAAGTGTTTTTGTGCTTTCTTGACCGTCTCGTTGATGTGGGTGAATGAAGACAGATTGCTGATTATCACTCCCAGAAACTTGATGCTCTCTACCATCCCCACTTAGCACAAGGAGTGTGGTCTTCATTCCACTTCCTGATGTCAGTGACCAGTTTCACTGTTTTGCTGACCTTGATGCAGAGATTGTTGTCTTTACACTGTGACACTAAGCACTCAGACTGTCCCTTGTATTCTGTCACATTGTTGTTCGAGATCTGACCTACAAAGTTGGGATGGCAGTTGGCCATATAGGTGTGAATATATAAGGAATATAGCAGGGGGCTGAGTGTGCAGCCTTGCAGGGCACTGGTGTTGAGGATTATAGTGGAGGGGGTGTTACGTATTCATACTGACTGTGGTCCATGGTTTGGGAAGGCGAGGAACAGGTTAGAGAGGCGGGACCGAGATCTAGATTTGTTAATGTTAACTTGTGTCTGATTAACTTGATTTAATTAATTAACAAAAAGAGTTGATCACTGTAGTGTAATAGATGTTAACATATTTGAACTTCTGTGGCAGTTTGTCAAATACTTGTTGTAGGTGGCTGATTAAGAATATGGAAGTCTATACATTTAAGGAGAGTATGGCCATGTGGATACAAAATTGATCAGAGACAGAAAGCAAGGTGGTAATGAATGGATTATTGTGATCTAGTTTACAGTGATGTTCCCAAATTGTCAGTTTTGAGTCCGTTTATTCTTAGATCTAATTTGAATTGCCTATACTTGGTTGTGAGTAGCACTCAGTGAATTTGCAGATTATGCGACAGTTGGTAAAGTAGTAGATCATGATGAGGATAGGGAATAGAATGACATGGACAGAATGGTGTTATGGCCAGAAGGAATTCATTGTACAGAAATTTGAAATGTACTTTGGGAGCACAGTCTTGTTATCCATACAATATGCATAAATGCCTAATAGTGACAGAGTAAAATAATACCTTAGTCAAAAAGGTATATGGCTTTCCTGAGTGTCAGCAACTAGAAGTCACAGATCCTAAATTATTGGGATAAGAATCTAAAGGAGAAATGAATGGGAATATTTTCACTTGGGTTGTTCTCAAGATTTAGAATGTGCCACCTAAGAAAGATGGGAGCAATTTTATTAATCATTTTGAAAAGGAGTTGAACTTGAGAAACTTAGAGGCAGAAAGTGTGGAGATGCAGTACTAAACATGACTGCTGTTTCTGAAGTGTTAGCACAGCTACAATTAGCAGAATGATCTTCAATATTCATCTAAATATACATGGAAAAAATAGAAAGACAGCCGACAACCAGCATCATGTTTTATAAACAAACACTCAATATTAAGACCAAAACAATTCAGAGCATCAGACTTTAAGATCCTTTTAGAATAATAAAATCATAGAAACCTAAAGCGCTTGAAGATCATTCTGCTAATCGTAGCTGTGCTAACACTTCAGAAACAGCAGTCATGTTTAGTACTGCATCTCCACACTTTCTGCCTCAAAGTTTCTCAAGTTCAACTCCTTTTCAAAATGATTAATAAAATTGCTCCCATCTTTCTTAGGTGGCACATTCTAAATCTTGAGAACAACCCAAGTGAAAATATTCCCAATCATTTCTTCTTTTAGATTCTTATCCCAATAATTTAGGATCTGTGACTTCTAGTTGCTGACACTCAGGAAAGCCATATACCTTTTTGACTAAGGTACTTTTTTACTCTGTCACTATTAGGCATTTATGCATATTGTATGGATAACAAGACTGTGCTCCCAAAGTACATTTCAAATATCTGGCAATGAACTCCTTCAGGCCATAACACCATTCTATCCATATCATTCTATTCCCTATCCTCATCATGATCTACTACTTTGCCAACTGTCGCATAATCTGCAAATTCACTGAGTGCTCCTCACAACCAAGTATAGGCAATTCAAATTAGATCTAAGAATAAACGGACTCAAAACTGACAATATGGGAACACCACTGTAAACTAGATAGATTATAGCTTTGTATGCAAAGTACTGGAAAATGGGATTAGAGTGGGTTTAATCTAGCTCAGCAGGGGGATGGGAATCTGAGGCGTAGTTCAGTGGACAGGCGGATGAGAGTTGGGAGGGCATGGACAGGATTTCACGGTCACAGGAATGTGCTGGCAAACAGCAAGCTGGTTTGAAGTGTGTCTATTTCTAGTATCTGAAATAAGGTAGGTGAGCTTGCAGCATGGATAGGTATCTGGGACTTCGATGTTGTGGCCATTTTAGAGACATGGATAGAGCAGGGTCAACAATGGATGTTGCAGGTTCCAGGGTTTAGATCTTTCATTAAGAACAGGGAAAGTGGTAAAAGAAGGGGTGGTGTGGCCTTGTTAGTCAAGGATAATGGTGGCTGAAAGAACCTTTTGACAAGGACCCTTCTACTAAAATAGTATGGACTGAGGTTAGAGACAGGAGAGGAGAGGTCACACTGCTGGGAGTTTTTTATAGGCCTCTGCAGAGTTCCAGGGATGTGGAGGAGAGGATCGGCAAAACAATTCCAGATAGAAGTGTAAGAAACAGGGTGGTCATTATGGGGGATTTTAACTTCCCCAACATTGACTGGAAATGCTATAACTCTAGTACATTGGATCAGTTTTTTGTCCATCCAATGTGTGCAGGAGGGTTTCCTGACACAGTATGCCGAAGGGCCAACAAGAGGGGAGGCCACACTGGATGTGGTACTTGATAATGAACCAGGCCAGGTGTTTGATTTAGTGGTAGGTGAGCATTTTGGAAAGAGTGACCATAATTCAATTATGTTTAGTTTAGCGATGGGATGGGATACGTACATGCAAGGCAAGAGTTAGCGATGGGGCAAGGGCAATTATAATGCAATTAGGCAAGACTTAGGGTGCATAGAACAGGGTAGCAAAATACAAGGGATGGGGATAGTCGGAATGTGGAGCTGGTTTAAGGAACAGATGTTGCGTGTCCTTAATGGGTATGTCCCTGTCAGGCAAGGAGGAAGCGATAAGGTAAGGGAACCGTGGTTTACTATAAAAATTGCATCTGTTATTAAGTGGAAGCAGGAGGCTTATGTGACGATGAGGTGAGATGGTTCAGATGAGTTGATGGAGAGTTACTGATTAGCTAGGAAGGATTTAAAGAGAGAGTTAAGAAGAGCAAGGAGAGGACATGAGCAGTCTTTAGCAGGTAGAATTAAGGAGAATCCTAAAGCTTTCGATAGGTATGTGAGGAATAAAAGGATGATTAGGGTAGGAATAGGGCCAGTCAAGGACAGAAGTGGGAAGTTGAATGGGGACCCTGTGGAGATCGCTGAGGTGCTTAACGAATATTTCTAATCTGTTTTCACTTGGAAAAAGGAGAATATTGTAGAGGAGAAGAATGAGATAAGAGATATTAGACTAGAAAGGATTGAGGTTAGTAAGGAACAGGTCTTATCAATTCTAGAAAGAGTGAAGGTAGATACTTCCCCTGCACTAGATGGAATTTATCCGAGGGTTCTCTGGGATGCTGGGGAGGAGGTGTTGGAGCCTTTGGCTTTGATCTTTGAGTAGTCATTGTCTATAGGTTTCGTACCAGAGGATGGAGGATTGCAAATGTTGTACCCTTGGTCAAGAAGGGCAGTAGAGGTGACCCAGGTAATTATAGAACAGTGAGCCATATGTTTATTGTAAGAAACGTTTTGGAAAGAATAATAAGAGATAGGATTTATAATCATCTAGCAAGCAACAATTTGATTGCAGATAGTCAACATGGTTTCACCAAGGGCAGGTCATGTCTCACAAACCTCATTAAATTTTTTGAGAAGGTGACTAAGCATGTGGATGAGGGTAGGGCAGTTGATGTGATGTACATGGATTTCAGTAAAACCTTTGATAAGATTCCACATGGTAGCTGATGGAGAAAATGCAGAGGCATGGCACTGGGAATGATTTAGCAGTTTGGATTAGAAACTGGCTTTCTGCAAGAAGGCAGCGAATGGTGGTTGATGGAAAATATTCAGTCTTGAGTCCAGTTACTAGTGGTGTGCCACAAGCATCTGTTTAGGAACCACTGCTGTTTGTCATTTTTATAAATGATTTGGACGCAGGCATAGGTGGGTGGGTCAGTAAGTTTGCAGATGACACTAAAGTGTGGAAGAATGTTGCAGGGGGATTTGGATAAACTGCAGAATACGGCTGGGAGGTGGCAGATGGAGTTCAATGCAGATATGTGTGGTGATTCACTTTATTAAGAATAACAGGAAAGCAGAGTACTGGGTCAATGGAAAGATTCTTGGTAGTGTGGATGTGCAGAGGGATCTTGGAGTCCATGTACATAGATCCCTGAAATTTGCCACCCAAGTTGCTAGTGCTGTTAAAAAGGCATTACATTGTGTTTGTTTGGTTTTACTGGTAGAGGGATTAAGTTCCGGAGTCATAGTGTCCTGCTGCAACTATACAAAACGCTAATGTGGCTGCACTTGAAATTTGCATACAGTTCTGATTGCCCCATTATAGGAAGGATGTGGAAGCACTGGAAAAGATGCAGAGCAGATTTACGAGGATGTTGCCTGGTCTGGAGGGAAGGCCTTATGAAGAAGGGCTGAGAGACTTGTGTCTGTTCTCATCGGAGAGAAGAAGGCGAAGAGGGGATTTGATAGAGACATAAAAGATGGTCAGAGGATTAGATAGGATAGAGAATGAAAGTCTTTTTCCTAGGAAGATGACGTCAGATTGTACGATGGGGCATAGCTACAAATTGAGGGGTGATAGATTTAAGACAGATGTCAGAGGCAGGCTCTTTACTCAGAGAGTGGTAAGGACGTGGAATGCCCTGCCTGCCAATGTAGTTAACTCGGCCACATTAGGGAGATTTAAATAATCCTTGCATACGCATGTGGATGATGATGGGATAGTGTAGGGGATGGGCTTAGACTAGTTCACAGATCAGCGCAACATCAAGGGCCGAAGGGCCAGTTCTGTGCTGTTATGTTCTATGAAAAAGTAGATGCTCGATGTTCAGCCTTGACATGATTGGCTGAAAGGCCTCTTTTCATGCTGTAAAAACTTTTGACTCAATGTTCTGATTCAACTTTGAACAAATAAGATTTGTTTTTAGATTTTGAATGCATCAGGAGGTATAGGGAGGAAGTGGGAATATAGTATTGAGATAAAGGATTAGCTGTGACATTTTGAATGGCATAAGAAGCACACAGGCCCTTTTACTCCTAGTTTATACGCAAAGAGACCTGAGGAACCAGTGTTCTGTGTGCTACTGTACTATTATACGTAAATGACTTTCTCATTCCAAACCTCCTAATTGTGCAGATGATACCTGATAAAGAAGGGCTGCACACCAAAACAAAATGGAATTCTTAAAATTATAAAGCTTCCATACAGTGGGGAGTTAGACAGGCCATGAATTTGAGGGAACTGGTGTCATGGGTTAGTGAGATCATTGGCAGAGTGTGTGGTAACAGCAGAGAGGAAAAAAAAGGACATAAGTCAAATTTTATGAATTTCAAGGTTTTGGCTATTTTTATTTTTCTCAGATTTGAAACACATTGAAACATCCCTTCACAAATGGAGCTAAGTGCCTCAACTTCTGAATCAAATATTGGTACAGGAGCAGGTATGCATGACAACCCTTAAATAGTTGAAAAATAATTTTGTTTGCAATTTGCTTTTGATTGCGCTGGCTACAATTTCTGACATTTTGCTCTCATTTGCTTATGTTGTGGATTACTTTGTTTTCAGAAAACTGGTTCGTTGGTGATCGGGTTTTTGCCCCTTTTTCTGGAGATGATAAGCTACATGAGGCCACGATAAAATCAATTTCCATAGATGAAGATGGCAAAACTATGGCAGTTGTAAGATTTTCCAACTTTAATGAAGATACTGATACTGTGGCATTGAACACACTAAAAAGGAAAAGCAACCTTGAATGTTGGAAAGGTTTTATATTTGATGATGATGACCTGGAGAAGCCCTTCTTTCGTGACAAAAAGGCACCAGGCCCCAAGATCTCTTTGAAATTGTCTGAAGACAATACATGTGTGCCATATACTATAAACAGATACTTGCGAGACTATCAAAGAGATGGAGTAAAGTTCATTTTTAAGCATTATTTATGTGGCAGAGGATGTATCCTTGGAGATGACATGGGGCTTGGAAAAACTGTTCAGGTAATCTTATGAATATGACTTGCCAGCTTAGTGCTTAGTCTTCAGCTCATCACGGTATAGCTCAAAGTCAAATTGTTCTATTATCTTGTTTACATTGTTAAAGCTTTTCTGGAACAAAAGCAAACTGTGACAGCATTACCTTTTTCTGAGAATTTCAGTTTTGTAAACTTAGAAGACGACTCCTTGATTATCTCTGCATGAAAAATTTATTTCATGGTGGGGAAAAATTGGACAGAACAAGGAAAAGTGAGCAGACTCTGATAACAAAGGAGTAAAATCAGTGTTGAGACATTATTAAATCAAAAAAAAACTGAAGAAATATTATGGAGTATGTAACTTTTGAAATTATGAAACAGGTAATAGGGAAGACAAATAAAATATTGGTCTTATTTTGACTACTAGTTTTGGTCCCCTTATCTAAACAAAGATGTACTGGCATTGGAGGCAATCCAGGGTTTGAAGGGACTGTTTTATATTGAAAGGTTGAGTAGGTTGGCCTGTACTTACCAGAGTTGAGAAAAATGAAGGTTAACCTTATTGAAACAATAATGATTTTTAGAGGTAGATGCGGAGAGGCTGTTTCCTCTTTTAGGAGTGGAAAACTAGAGGGAACATCTCCGTATAAGAAGTCACTCTCAAAGGGTGATGAATCTGTGGAATTCTTTACTGCAAAGGGCTGTCAAAGCTGTGTCATTAAGAATATTCAAAGAGAGAGACAGATTTTTATTCCATAAGTGAATCAATGGTTATGGTGAAAAAGTGGGAAAGTCTTAACTGAGGATAGTCAGATGAGCCATGACATTATTGAATGGCTGAGCAGACACAATGGGACAAACAAATTACTTCTTCTCCTATGTCTTTTGGTCTTGTGTAACATTAAATTGATTACTGATAGTTTGCTTAGGCTAGTTACATGGAGCATAAGGGTGCAGCACAAGTGCAGCAAAGAAAGTAAGTTCTGGGCCTCCAGGATGCATTTTACTATTTGATATTTTCAACAGCACAATGCTGGAGCAAACATTTGACACTTCCTTGAGGATTCTACAATTGAAATAGTTTGACTTCCCTGAAATATTGTGGAGGATATATTTAATCAGTCATTAAGCTGCATAGCATGAAAACAGACCCTTCTGTCCAACTCGTCCACGCAGAACAGATAGCCTAAATAAATCTAGTCCCATTTGCCAGCATTTGGCTCATACCCCTTTAAACCCTTCCTATTCATATATCCATCCAGTTGCATTTTAAATGTTATACTTGTGCCAGCCTCCTCCACTCCTGACAGCTCATTCTGCATAAGAAACTCTTTCCCCCTCCGACATGAAAAAGTGGCCCCTTTGTCTCTTTTAAACCTTTCCCCTCTCACATTAAATCGATGTCCTCTAGTCCTCTCCTGGCCTGGGGGAAAATCGTTGTCTATTCACACTATCCATATCCCTCATGATTTTGTAAACCTCTATAACATCATCCCTCAGCCACCAATGCTCCAGAAAAAATAGCCCAGTCTATTCAGCCTCTCCCTATAGCTCAACCCATCCAATCCTCATTCAGAAGGGTGAGGCAGATGAGAGCTGTTGAGTGGAAATGATGCCTGCAATCATGAGAGTTCTCATATGAGCCTTATTGCAATGTGTGCCCAGGTTTGTTTGGACTGATAATGTAGTCTCCTGTGTCAGTCAGCTGGAAAAAGGACTGGCCTCTTCACCATCTGCCTTGTCCACAATGCAAGGTGCGGGTTTTCTTTTCTTTTTGTTCTGAATCTAAGGTAAACAAACAGGAGGCTGGAAGAGCACAGCAAGCCTGGCAACATCAGGAAGTGGAGAAGTCAACATTTTGGGTGTAACCCTTCATCAGGGCTGAATGTAGACACTTAAAACAAATGTGTGAGAGGTTGTTCCTGGCTTGCAGCATCTGAAGTGGTGTGTAGAATGGCTTTACATATGGTGTTAACGATATGAAAGCTAGATGGTTCCAGCAACAGAAAGCACTTAGACTATAAGACCATTATACAGAGTGATACAGAAATTATGCAGAAGCTGTCAACTTTCAAGTAAGTGCAAAGAAAGTGAGTTCAGAGCCATAAGATGAATTCTATGCCGATGTATGAGGTACTCGTGCCTTGTGTATAAAGTGTCTTGGCCATTATTTGAGCTGGATTTAATTGAGAAACACAAAAATGAAACTTTGCAGAGATGAGCTTAGTGAATACCGGAGGAACTGTGAGGAAGCTATGAAACAATATAATCTGTTAATGTTACTTTTCACAGGTTATTTCCTTTCTAGCAGCTGTACTTCATAAAACAGGAACCAGCGAGGATATTGAGAATAACATGCCTAAGTTTGTCCTGAAGACCATGAGAAAGGAATCGAAAAGACATGATGACAAAGTAATCCTTTTTGGCCTGTATCTTTTTACAAATTTTTCTTTACCAGAAATGTGATGTTTTGTTTTAATGCTGGAAAATTGTTCATTGAGCCTTAAAATAACTTACCATTAATAATATTTATTCACTATTAGCATTACCTAGCAGGTCTTGTGATGCAGTGGTGACAGCTCTATCTCGCCGCCAGAAGCTCCAGGTTCATAGCAAGATCAGTTTTTTAAAAAATAATTAATGATTGGCTTTCAAATATTGTACATTCTTTTAAGGGAGAGATACCTGACAGGAATGGTAAGGAAGCCATGGTTAATAAGAGAAAATAAAAATAGTATTAGATTAAAGAAAAAGGCTTTATAAAGTTGTCAGAAGAGTTGTAAACCTTAGAATTCTGCAAAGGAGCACCATGAAATTGATAAAGGAATATAATTTGAATGGAAAATGGAAAAAAAATAGGATTGCAAAAGCTTCTTAACTTGTCTTTACCTTTATTAAAATTAAAAAGATAAATGTAGCTCCATTGTGGGCAGAGATATGAGAATTTATGATAAGAAATGGAAAAATGGCAGAGAAGCCAAATAAGAAATTTTTGTGTCATTACACTAGAAGGCACAAGACTGCCTGAGATAGAGAAGGTGCAAGAGTCTCATGACAGTGTAGCATGGAAAGAAATTAGTTTGAAAAGTAGTATTCAAGAAATTAACAGGACTGAAAATTGACAGATCCCATGGATTCAATGATCTTCATCCTATAGAGAGGGAGCTTCAGGGTGCATTAGTGATCAGCTTTCAAAATCCTGTGTTAATTTTGCAGCAATGCCAGCAGTTGAAAGGATGTCAATGTAACCCCACTGTTTAAGAAATAAAAAAGGGAGAAACCAGACATCAAACAGGTTAGCCTGACATAATACTAGAATCTGTTATGCAGGAGCTGACTACTGAATCTTTACATAAGAAATTCTCAAGAAAAAGTCAAGGGGAAGTCAAGGATTTGTCAAGGGGAAGTGTCTTTTACAAACCTGTTAAGAGTTTGAGGTTGTTACCAGTAGAATCAGTTAAGGGGAATTGGCACATGTGGCATATTTTGGATTTTCATAAAGCTTTTGATAGTCCGACACAGGAGTTTAGTAAACAAAGCTAAATTATAAGAAATTAGGTGTAATATGAGCATGGATTGAGAATAGGTTAACTGGCAGAAACAGCATAGGAATAATTGGCTCATTGTCGTGACTAGTAGGGTACCATAATGATCTGTGCTTGGACCCTATCTGTTCAAAGTCCATTTCCTGGGAAGTGGAATTGTGCTTTCCTCCAGATTACCAGGTTTCTCAACATCGCTTTGTACTTGTGGGATCAGACCTACCTGACCCTACAATCTGTTCTAGTGCACTGCATTTGACTAAACCAAGCCTGTCACGCTAACTAAGTTCAAGATTGAGAATACATTTATTAAGACTAAATGTTGTGCAGAGAAATTCAGTCTCTAGATTTACTATCTGAAACTTCCCTGTCTCATCCCCTCGACGCTGTTCACCTAACCGTTAATTACATCAGCCATTATCTTCTCGCACCCCTGGCAGTACAGCCAAAATTTGCCTAATCTCTCAACATACCTTATATCTTTTCTTATGCAAGTCATCGTTTCTTTGTTATCCTAGCCAGTCATCACTGGACTTTCTCCAAAACCAGTATATCCTTCCAAAGATTGATTCAAAAGATGTCCTATCTGAATACTAAATTCCAACTTCCATCTAGTTAAAAATTTGATTGCTATTCTTTTATATGTCACGATAACTGGCGGTGTCAGCAATCTATTAGTTCTGATGAAGAGTCACTGAACTCGACGTTAATGCTGCTTTCTTCCCACATTTGCTGCCAGATGTGCTGAGTTTCACCAGCAATTTCTGTTTTGCTTTCAGATCTTCGGCATCCACAATTCGTCGTTATATATCTACCTGTAATTTTAATTATTTTCTCTTCACAATTTACCAAAACTAGTAATGTAACATAATCTGAAAACCTGTGTTCCCCTCATTTTGCCAAGTCCAGCTCATTTTAATGTAGAATGAAAAGAAGAGGATCCAGCACTGATCTCTGAAGATGTCAGTTGTCGCTGTCAAGCTACAAAGGTCACTTTTATCCAAAGTTGTTCTGTTTACTAACCAGGGTGCTACCCATGCTGTAACGTTGTCTCTGAATTTGTATGCATTATCTTATACTTTGTAAGTAGTCAGTATATATGTTATATACTTTGAATATCCTCTGTCCATCAAATTGGTGAGTCTGTTGAAATAAGCTCTTATCGTCAGATTAGTTAGATAAAACTTACTTTCCATGGTATACGATGACTCTCCTTAATCAGCCTATTGTTTACTAAGTGTCAACTTGTCAACATTGGACCTAAAAACAGTCTTCTTGCTTCTTTTGAAGATTTTTCTCATCGTTGCTCCTCTGTCTGTGCTGTACAACTGGAAGGATGAATTGGAAACCTGGGGTTATTTTAGAGTTTATATTTTGCATGGTAACCAAAAAGACCATACTCTCAGTTGTATTCGACGCAAGAAGTGCGAGATTGCTCTCACAACCTATGAAACAGTCCGCCTGTGTTTGGATGATATCAATTGGTAATTAGATTACATTATAATGTATTAAGGTCGAATTGCATTTAAAGATGTTACTTATAGCATTTAGTTGTTAGTTTTGGACATATTAAATGTAGAGTGGTTTGAAAGATCCCATCTACTTCCAGAACTTGATGCAGAGGCTGATCCACACAAGATCCAATTTATGCATGTACAGAACACCTTTTCCTTAGTAGTCCAGTGGGATTAAAACTTTAAGAACTGCAAGTTATTGTTTTGTTAAGAAAATACTTTAACTCCAATGTAAAAGCTGTGTTGTAGAATGCAGTGCCATCTGAGTGATATGAGGATGCATTGTGATTCCAAGTCCCTACCTGATGAATTGCCTGTACTTGTACTTGCCAGCTCTTTGTGATCCATTCTATCGTGAAATATTAAATTTAGATCAGCATTGTAAAATGTGAGATTAAAAATAGAAAATGCTAGACGTGTTCAGCCGGTCAGCCAATACCTGTGGAGAGGAAATTGATTAATATTCAAGTCAGAGACCTTTGAGAAAAAAATAGGAATTTGATAGTTTGTAAGCAAATTAAATAAGGGGTAGGAGAATGACCAATGGCCAGTAGTCCATGGTTTAAACAATTTGCTGACAAATTTGAGTTACTGCAAGTGTCCTGGAGTATTATCACTTACTTACTAAAAGACTGAAAAATCCCTTTCCAGTTAAGGTAATCTAGCTTTAAATCTTGGTGTCATTGCACACTTTTTTGAGGAACTAATTATCCTGAGTAGATGCTATCCTCAAATTAAGATATAGCTGATGATTCATGGCAAACTATATATAAACATTTGGTAATTTATTGAAATTGAACAATAACAGAGGAAGTGATTTTAAAATCTCTTGGCCACAGATATAGTGAAAAAAGAAGTGGAGAAAGACAGAAACTGCGTCCCACCGAGCAATTTGTTGTTATTAAGCAAACACAATGTGCATATGTAAGTGTTTTTATTTGGGAAAAGTTGGCCCCTTAGCTTGTTTTAGTGCCCTGAAAGACAGCAAAATATTGAACATTTCATTAGATCTGACTTCAGTAGCAGTTGTATTTACTGCAGCAACAATGCACAACTATATTGTTATTGTTCTGAAATTTCTTACTGACAGGTCAGTAGATTATCAATAGTGCTGTCAAAGAGACCAAGTAAACCTTAAGAATTACAGTATAATGTGTACTCAATTTTTCATTTCTTAAACAGCATTGAGTGGTCTGCTGTGTTTGTGGATGAAGCTCATAAGATAAAGAATCCTAAAGCTCAGATTACACAGGCTTTAAAGGCATTGAAGTGCAAGATTAGAATTGGTCTAACTGGAACCATTTTACAGAACAACATGTATGAACTTTGGTGTGTCATGGACTGGTAAGCTGTAATTATACTTATTTTAGAAGTAGCTAATTATTTCAGATGATGAAATATCTAAGCATAAGTAGATGCAAGGAATATGTCAGTTTGTCATTAACAATGTGGTTGACTAGTCTGCTTGCATTACTTTTCATCCTCGTGTCAGTAGGTCAGACCAAAAGACAACTGTTAGGAGGATAAATGACTCCAGAGTTTGACCTTGGTCGTTGCCTGGTGCAGAGAAACATGTGAGAAAGTTTGTGTTGGCATTTTCAGCGTTAAAACTGTGGGCCACCTGTTCCCATTTTGTTTGCCAGTAGTTGGAAGTAATTTCCCATGGCCTACAGACTGCCCGAATAACCCTGAGTTAACAAGCAATAGTGGAACTTCATACAGGAGACAGAATTCCAAGAGATTTTGTCACTTGAATTTGTGGCTGCACTTTTGAACTGATATCGAATATTATGTTGCACCTGCAGCAGCTCCAGATTAACTGGCTACTGATCTCATTACGATGCTGGTCAGCATCTGTCTCTCAGGCAAATAGTCATCCTGTTATATGCTGGTACTCTCTTAAATATGGTATAAAGGAATAATCGAGTAGTGTGAGAAAAAGGTATGGAGTTGGATGATCAGCCATGATCAGATTGAATGACAGAGCAAGCTTGATGAGCTGATTGGCCTACTCCTCCTCCTGCTGTGTTCTATGGGTTTCTTCTTGCCCATCAAAGATAAAAACATCTGTCCTCCTCCACCATGACTTCGGGTGCAGAGTTAGAAAATCTTGAAACATGTACACCCACAGCTTTTGCTGTTGGTTAAAATATTAGAATCTTGCTGAGGTGTACAGCACGGAAACAGGCCCTTTGGTCCAACTTGTCAATGCCTATCAGATATCCTAAATTAATCTATTCCCGTTTGCCAGCATTTGGCCCATATTCCTCTAAATCCTTCCTATTCCTGTACCCATCCAGATTGACAGAAATGTTGAAATGATCTTCAATTCTTTGTACTTATAGGGCAATACCAGGTTGCCTTGGCAGCAGAGATCATTTTAAGGAAGAGTTCTGCAATCCAATTGAATTTGGTCAGAGACACACAGCAACCAAAAGAGAACTGGCTGTTGGGCGAAAGGCTATGAGGCAGTTGGCAAAACGGTTGTCATTTTGGTTTCTGAGGCGTACTAAGGCTCTCATCAGCGATCAGCTACCAAAGAAAAACGATCGGGTAATAAAATGCTGTCTGGCAGTTTTCTGTATTCCTGGCTGAAAATACAAGACCAACAAACTTTTCATACTCGGAATTGTAGCAAATTAAGTCATATCAGTTCCACAAACGTTCATTGTTAACTAGACTTGGCTCAAGATCCCAAACTCTACTTTGTGTTGATTCCCTGCTGACCATTCATAGTGTGCTTCTGGCTCTGGTATAGAAATATTCCAACAAAATAACAGTTGTGCCATGTGAATTCAGCTGTCATATTGCTAAAAGAAGCTGGACAGGCGGCTACTTTAGCCAGAGCTCTCCCTTCACTCAGTGACATATTTCAACTGAGTGAAGGTTTAGTAGAAGCCTAATCAAGTACACCCCTTTCCTCATACAGGAACTTTAATTGAAATTTGCTATCACTGTAATTGATCTTGGCTTTCCATATCCCATGTTTCAGTTGATTCTGAGAGGCAATAACATTGGCGGTCCTCTTATAATTTACTGACTTCATTGTTTGTTTACTAAAGCTGGCTATTGGTGGCCTGACTGGTCATCAGTAAATGGAAAGAAAGCTTTGAATTCCCTACTTTAAAATATTGTTTTTTTTCAGGTGATATACTGTTCTTTGACTGAGTTTCAGAAGGCAATATATAAGGCAGTGCTGGAGACTGAGGATTTAAAACTGGTACTGCGTGGCTGGGATGCTTGTGATTGCAACAGTGGCCGAAAAAGAAAAAGCTGCTGTTACAAGGTAAGTTGCATCACAACACATGTAGAGGTTCTTCTTGGGGAAAAATGCAAAGGCTAGAACATTGTGTTCAGTAAACATGAGTTACATCTTATTAAGATGGCAGCAGAGAAAAATTCTCCAGCTGGAGCTCCTCTGCTCGCCAACTCCTTTTTCCTTTTTTTTCCCCTCCTACCTGGAGGGAATGGAGAACAGAGTCAGAGACCTGCCCAGCACTAGAGATGACTTGCAACAGAGAGTGTGTGGCTTGAGTTCCAATAGCGAGTCGCAGCTGGAGCAGAATGAACGCAGGCCGAGTCCCAGAAACACATTGTGGCTGGAGCCTGGAGTGGCAGCCAAATGAGCACGAGATGAGTCCTGGAAGTGATTTGTGGCTGGAGCGGCAGACGAATGAGCGGGGGCTGAGCTGGGACACAAGTCTTGGACAGATGCCAGCGCGTGGAGGCAGCATGTCCTTGTGTTCTGAAGCTCATGGGCATGAACCTGGTGGAAAAGGGCTATAACTTGAGTACTTTAAAGATGCTCTTTGTTCTCATTCTGGACTTTTTAAACTCTATTACCTATATTTTTAAACTCTGCTAGTCTTTTTTTAAAACTATTTCAATTCTGCAACAACTTAAAAGTATCTGTACCTAGGTACCCTGTACCTAAGATGGCACCAAGAGGCGACATTATAAACTTTTCATTGCACTCATTTGAGCGCATGTGACAATAAAGGCTATTCTATTCAGTAAAATGAGTAGGAAACGTTTTTAAAATTAAATTTACATTTTTCATTTTATTTCTGTGTTTAATCTGTATGTTCACGTGGCATTTATTTTGAAAAGGGAAACTTATGGCAGATTTTAATCTGTTCGAAATCTAGCCACAGTGTTAAAACCAGACCTTTTTTGTCTGAAACTCGCTTGCTCTGTAAACACAATGTTGAGACAAGTGCTCTCACTTATTGTATACTTCACTTGAGAGGTGATGAGTGCTACAATTGTAACAATGAATAAAAGTAATTAGGAACAGTAGCACATATTCTGTTCAGAGTTCAGTGTACTGTGTTGAATTGTTCATTTGTTTCTTTAGGACATTAAAAGTAGTGAATGTATCAGAAGGTGATCGCTTCGTGGCAATTGCTTAAAATTCTGACCTTGCTACTTTTTGTTTAAGTAGATAAATACCGCTGGTTTTGACATGTATGTTTTTGGCTGAGCTTTTCTGCTTATCAAGGCAAGGAGTGTCAATGCTACTGAATGGAACACTTTTTTTTAAACTTTTGACAGCCAGTGAGAGAATTAACTCTGGTTTGTGCACATACTTATTTCAAAGTAAAACTTCATCCTGTTAAACTCCGATGCAGTTTAACCCTATACTAGTGCCTTATGAACTTTCAATTCTTACCCATTTTGTGATCTCTGCAATTTTAGTACATAGTTGTGAGCTGCTTGGTGTTGTGACCAGGACCTGACAGAGATATGATTGAGATTGTCCAGACCCATTTTATGTAGGAGCCTTAAAACTGACAGAGAAAATATTTCAGTCTGGCTGGATTCAGACTCCATATAGGTGAAAGTGCAGTATATTAACTCCATGAATTCTGCATGAAAAGTATCAGTAAAGATCAGTTTTAATTGCTATCATTCTGAGTTTGAGGCATTCACTTCAAGCCCAACCCAGAAACTGAGCATGTTGTCTAGTCAGACACTCCTATACTGATGGAATGCTCTTTGAAAGTGGCATCTTTTTGATGAGGTAATGAGTGTTTGCCTGTCTTTGCAAAGGTGGACAATTAATAATCTCATGACTTTATTCAAGTTCTGGTGACCTAGCCAAAGTTCTTCCTTCAAATAATGCCATCAAAAGAGATTTGTTGACTCTTGAGTTATGGGACTGTTCACTGCCAAAATCCTCTGCTCCGTTATATTACATCACTGCATTTCCAAGTAGTTTCCTTTTGTGCAAAATGTCCAGAAATATGATCGACATGATTAAGTCTTTTTCTTAATTGTGGGAGCGTGTCAGTTTTGAAAGATGTTGCATTATGTTAATTGGAAGAGCAGAGATGGGCAAATGTAAAATGAAAGTGCAGAAAGGAATACAATTTTCATCTCTTTTAGAGAACAACAGCCACGTATGTTGTTTTTAAAAATAAATTCAAAATATGCATTTGCAGGAGTGGAAGTCTCCAAGATAAAGTTTAAGTTTGAAAATGTGATTACAATATTGAGGTCCCAAATTATGTTAAATCTAGAACTGGAATCATTCAGTCTACTTACATTTAGAATTATTGAATTTTTAAAAATGCTTTTACTTTTCAGCAAAATCAGGACGGGACCACTGTACGGCAAATTTATTTTAGTTATTTGGCCATCCTCCGTAAAGTATCCAATCATGTCGCACTCCTGCAGCCTGATGAAAGCACAAGCAAGATGCAGGTAATTCTTTGATCTTATTGTATTGAGAAATTAATGTTATTTTTAATTCACTCACTAGCACACTTGCTTCTTCAGTCAAAACGTTGTTGGCTAAAGCCCCACATCAGAAATTTGAACACGATTGATGTTGACATTTCTGTGCAATGCTGATGGAGCTGCAGTCTTTCAGTGAGGTGTTAAACCAAAGTTGCATCTGTCATCTTGAATAAGTGTAAAATGTCCATAGCAGCATAATCAAAGGAATGTTAGGGTATCTTGAACAATATTTATTCTACAATCAAGGCTTTATTTATTATTCTTTCTTGGATTTTCCTGTGCATATATAGGTTGATTTTTCTTTTTTTCCACCTACGTTACAAGGGTGACTACACTTTCAATGTACTTAATTGATTGGAATCCTCCTTGGGTCATATATCATGAAAGGTGCTATGTAAATGCAAATTCTTGTAAGGCTTCCCTGATAGCACGCTAATAGCTCTCTCTGTTGGACCCTTATCCACAATGGCATTCACATACTGTTAAAGTATTATTTGCAAGAAGGTTTGCATAACCATTCAGTTATTTAAGCCAGTGATGGTATTCTTCTGTTATAAGGGATTTCACTTAATCTCGTGCTGTCTCTCCATGAACTAAAGGCTGGTTTATGGTTCGCTTTGAATCCAGAAAGCTAGTGATCTAAAACATCAATTCAAATATTCTCTGTCTCCTGTTTAGAAAATATATAAATTGAATTAAAGGCAAGATATCAATTTATAAAGATATGGCAGTCACTTGCCATGAGGTATCGGTCTGAAAAGATTGTTCTTAAAGCATACACAAGGGAGGACATTCAAAAGATCAGAAAACAGCAGTTTGACTGAACTTTCAAATAGCAAGCCATCGGGTACAGATCCAAATGCAGAAAAGTTTCATAAAGAAAAACAAATGAACTGATTAGGAATAGTTTCTGGATCACTGGTGCTGGAAGAGCACAGCAGTTCAGACAGCTTCCAACGATCAGCGAAATCGACGTTTCGGGCAAAAGCCCTTCATCAGGAATAAAGGCAGTGAGCCTGAAGCATGGAGAGGGTGGGGGTGGGGAGAGAGTAGCATAGAGTACAATGGGTGAGTTGGGGAGGAGATGACGGTGATAGGTCAGGGAGGAGAGGTGTAAGGAGACTAGCGGTGTTCTTAACCTTGCAGAAATTTTGAATGACTGACTGTAGTATGTCTCAAATACCCAATTAATTATTTTCATTGCTCCATGTACAAAGGTAGAATCGTGGTAGAATTGTGCTCCAGTCGGGGCTCATTTGAGTTCTGAATTATTCTAGCTACATCACTTTCCCTTTCTCCCTCATTTTCCTCCTTTTTAAGGTCCCCTTAAAACTGACCACCATGATCAGCATTTTAGACCTAATATCTCCTTATGCACTCCTTTATCATATTCCTTTTTATAGATCTAAAACTGGTTTGGAACATGATTGAATTGTATGAGAATAAAAGTAAGTACTTTTTCCATGCCATGACAACTACTGTACTCTTGAGCTGTGTAAGCTATGTTTAAAAACTCATTATTTTGAATTGTTGTACTGCCCTTAGGTAAATATGATAAAATGGCAATAAGGGGTTTTCATTTTACCTGACACAATTGAAGGAAATTGTAGTTGATGTAGTATTTCATATAGCTCAAATCATGGCCTTCACAGACTGACAACAAAATGCCTATAGTTCTTAGTAAGATGGGGCTAGAATGCAAACAGTAATACTCTGCTACTCGGATGAAAGTTATCTGATTTGAGATTTCCTGTTTTTACATGAAATAGTAAGGGAAAACTTGACCTACCCGAGATCAGGCTTTTTAAATAATTATAATTACATACGAGAGTAGACACATTGTTTAAATTTATTGGATGTTAGGTAATTAAGTTTCTGAAGGCAGTTGCACCCTGAAAGAAACTTTTTTCTCTATCAGCAAGAAGATTAGAACAACGAAAAGGTACAAATTAGATAACCTTGTATGAGTACTGAGAGACAAATATCGTAAGGGGGTCAGAAACAGTTTTGAGACAGGGTCATTATGACCTTGAGAAAATAACTGCCATTTTGCAAGTTTGATGAGAGGGAAACTAAAATTGTTAGCTTTGTCACAGAAAATCATAGTGTTAGTTGGGAAGTGTTGCTGAACAAAGAGATCTTTGTTCCTTGAAAGTGGAGTCCCAGGTAGACAGGATAATGATGGAGGAGTTTGGTATGCTTGCCTTTATTGGTGAGTGCATTGAGTGTAGAAGTTGAGAAGTCTTGTTGTGGCTGTATAGGGCATTGGTTAGGCCGTCTTTGGAATACTGCATGCAATTCTGGTCTGTCTGCTATAGGAAGGATGTTATTGTGAAACTTGAAAGGGTTCAGAAAAGATTTACAAGCATGTTGCCAGGGTCGGACGGTTTGAGCTATGGGGAGAAACTGAATAGATTGGGGCTATTTTCCCTGGAGTGTTAGGGGCTGAAGGGTGACCTTATAGAAGTTTATAAAATCATGAGGGGCATGGATAGGGTAAATAGAAAAGGTATTTGCCCTTGGGTGGGGGAGTCCAAAATTAGCGGGCACAGGTTTAAGATGAGAGGGGCAAGATTTAAAAGGGACCTAAGGGGCAACATTTTCATGCAGAAGTTGGTGCGTGTTTGGAATGAGCTGCCAGAGAAAGTGGTGGAAGCTGGTACAGTTACAACACTTAAAAGGAACGTTAAGAGGGATATGGGCTGAATGCTGGCAAATGGCTCTAGGTTTATTGAGGATATCTGGATGAATTGGACTGAAGGGTCTATTCCCATGCTGTACAGCTCTATGACTCTGTTTGAAAAGTCATTAATAATAAGCACATACATGATGCGGCTGGAAAATATCTAGAAAGGATACAACAATCGGTGTTGAAATGTAGACGACAATCATAAGAGCCCCAGGGCAGGTGATAAGTGGTCTAGCAAATGTCATGCAATGATGAGAGGACATAAAGTGGGCTGTGAAGTTGTCCATCATTGATGGTACAGTTGCAACATTGGGTGTAAAGATTAGAGGGGATATGGCAAACACTATTGTCCATATTGCATATAATAATTGTAATGCGGTATGTATAAATATTCTGCAATTTAAGGGGAAATGTAGAGTGTCACTGACCTCCAATCTGAGCTGTAATTAAGAGGGCAACTGGACCCCAGCTGAAAGCCAGATCTGGAGCGGTTTCTTGCCCCTTCTGACAAATATGGTAAAGGTGTTCCAAAAAAAGAAGAATCGATTGGTGCTACTGATTGTGTGGCACTGAGACTCCTCTTTTAAAATCCCTTTCTACCATGAATATTTTTTGTTAAAAATTTACATTCATGTCTGGGAATTTCATTTGCATGTTCTCTGAAGTCCGGAATGAGTTTACATATTCTATCTTGGGAGACTTTTCTGTGATTTATAACCATCTCCGGAAGCTTAAAATAGGAGTCAGCTTTATGGAACATTTTCCTTCTCATATTCTATACTTGAATTAATGCTGTGTGATGTTTAATAGTATTTTAATCTCAGTTTAATTAAAGTTTTTGATAATTGTCTTTGATTGAGGCCTCCACTGTCAGAAGAATCTGTGAGCGTGTATTTTGCAAGTTTCCAGAGTTTTTACAACAGAGTAAAGAGGAAGCTTTTATCACCATTTCTGATCCTAAATACAGTGGGAAAATGAAGGTAAGACTTGGGGTAAATATTCCTTGAGTAGATCCAATGATGTAATATTTGTTGAGCTAAAGTATAAACATTCCTAATAATCTTCAGTTGTAACACCAAATTAGACTTGTGACACCTTTTAAATATGGAGTGCTTATAAAGACAATGATCATTACTTTAAATCCCTCTTCCTCCAAAGACATAGCTCTTTAGTTGGCTTTTGAAGGACAGTGATGGCAAAGTAGAGAGTCTTAAGGCAGATATAGAATTGAAAACCTTGGAAGCTGTGGAACAAAATGTGGATTGAGGAGAGGGAAATAGAAGTTGAAGAGAAGGCAAAGTGTAAAGAAACATTAGAGCTGAATCAGGCTACAGGAAAGTTGGACTAAGGAATAATCAAAAATATCTTGAAACTGTGACATGAAAATAGGGAACCAGCGAAGATTGATCAAAGAGATAGTAAGAGAATGGGGTTTAACGTGAGTGTGATTGGACATATTTCAGGTAAATTAGTCTCTCCTTTACAATGTCAATGAGACTGGCCCAAGTGCCAATGATTCCCATGACTTAGTTCTCTCCTTTACAGTTGCAATCTATGTGCTACTTCTGCATCTAGTGCAAACAAATACTGTCTAACAGATTCAATTCCCATTCCGGCAACTGTCTGCGTAGAGTTTGCACATTCTCCCCATGTCTGCGTGGGTTTCCTCTGGGTGCTCTGGTTTACTCCCACAGTCCAAAAATGTGCAGGTTAGGTGAATTGGCTATGCTAAATTGCCTGTAGTGGTAGGGGAATGGGTCTGGGTGGTTTGCTGTTTGGAGAGTCGGTGTGGGCTTGTTGAGCCAAAGGGCCTGTTTCCACACTGTAAGAAATCTAATCTAATCTAAATTACTTTGTTATAGTTAAGCCTTTTTCCCCAATGCTCATTCTTATTTCCAATATACTCAGTAATTGTATTTTACATGATTCCTCTGTTCCCAGAAGCATAAGAGGAAATAGAGAGAGACAGTGTGCAAATTATTAGGTGAGAGGAAAGTAAATAACATAAAAAAGATACTCCTGTTATCCAAAAACCCGGGAGGAGCTGTCTTGAAGGAGCTAGAATAAAGATTCTTTCTCTGTCTTCAGTTACAGATGCATTGTTGCTTTACCCTGGGTCGTCTTTTATGTAGCATTCTGGCATTGCACTTTGGATAACTTGACTGCATGCATCATAGGGTTAATTCTTCCGTGCATTTCACTCTGCATGTAAGAAGTGGGGAATAACTTCTTTTGCACAAAATTGCCAATGGGCTTGAGTCAGACCATTAATGCTGAAAATGTGTTGCTGGAAAAGCGCAGCAGGTCAGGCAGCATCCAAAAACGGCGCAGTAGAGTTTGGCGCACAAAAGCGGCGTGGTAGTAGTTTGGTGCACAAAAACAAAAGATCTCTTCATAGTCAACTGCCACCACAACATTAACTGCCTCAACCTCTCCACCCCTCTCACCCACTCCAACCTCTCACCCTCGGAACGTGCAGCCCTCCACTCCCTCCATTCCAACCCCAACCTCACTATCAAACCGGCAGACAAGGGAGGCGCGGTAGTAGTTTGGCAAACAAAAACCAGAAACGTCGATTCTCCTGCTCCTTGGATGCTGCCTGACCTGCTGCACTTTTCCAGCAACACATTTTCAGCTCTGATCTCCAGCATCTGCAGTCCTCACTTTCTCCTCAGACCGTTAATGGCTTATTGCATTTTTGCAAGGCCCAAAGGCACACTCCGGTCTCTGAGTTACATGGATATTCCCAGTAGCCATAGTGCAAGCACACGAAGGTAAATAAGAGAGTGGGGTTTGTTGGGTGGGGTGCATGCAAGAGGTAACAAGGTGGGAGGAGCAAATTGCAAGACTCAAATAGGGAGCTTGACTGTTTTTCCTACCTCTGTGTCATTATCCTTTGGCAATTGCACCTGAGGCTACTGTATGTCTTAAAACAATTGAGTAGAGAAGGCTTGACCTTTGCTTTATACATTGCAATTTCCTAAACTGGTCCTAAACTCGTCCTTAAACCCCCTCATGGCCAACACACCTAACCTACACATCCCTGAACACTATGGATAATTTAGCATGACCAATCCACCTAACTTGCACATCTTTGGATTGTGGGAGGAAACCGGAGCACCCAGTAGAAGCCCATGCAGACACGGGGAGAACATGCAAACTGCATACAGTCCCCTGAGGGTGGGATTGAACCAGGGTCCCTGGCACTGTGAGGCGGCAGTGCTAACTACTGAGTCATTGTGCACACAGTCCCCATGGCAAGACCTGTAGGTTGCAAGGCCTTGCAGAATGATTTCACAATCACTGTTGACCTGCTGCTAAGCTTCCCCTTGAGCTTCTATTGTAGTCCAGCCTGGACTACTTGTACTGAGGCAGCCAACCCAATACAGTTTTAGAGTCTCATTTGGATTTTGTTTGAGTTGTATTGCTCAGGATCACGTCAAATGTTGCATTTTCTAATTGAGCCACTAGTGGAGACCCTAAGTTGACTATCACTAGGCAAAATGGCTTCTGCAACCTTTTACCTGCCAGTCTCCAAATGAACACCTATGGATGACTGAAGGATAGGCTGAAGATATATCACTAAACAAATATTTTCAAGTGCTTTAAATCAAATGCATAATCTGTGTTTCTATTATAGTAGACTGTAATTTATTTGGGTGTTAAGTTAGTGACTGCGTGTATTTTATTGCTTGTTCTGCTTGTTTAAATGCACACAGCTTGTCACTATGTTTTAAAACAGTAAATTTGAATGTGCAGCTAAGTTGATGTTTGTCCGCTGATTTTGAAAAGCTTTCTAGGTATTGAAATGCACATCAGTAGTTGTAATATTTTATTACTGAATGAATGAAAGCAGTGGACACGGTGCAAAAAATTCCTCATTTCCCTTTGGTGCATTTCATCTTCTGTATAGTCCATTCAGTCTGTCACTGCCAGACATAGACATGCTTCCCTTGAAAATAACAGTCTGGCCATTGTACACAAGGCATTAGCTATTTGCTTCCCCAAACCACGGAACAACTTGCGAATCAGATTATCAGCAGGTCCACATCTGTACACACGCTGGGTTAGGCCTGGCCTACTGTAAACAGAGCAACACAGGAGCACCCCTGGGCATCTGACTGATTATTTAGAGAAGAGAGTTCCAACAAGATATTGAGTAAAGTCTATGGTTTAGAAATATTCAGATAGACGATCTCTATGCAGACCAATTCCAACAGGCATTTATTGATTTTTTTTTAATTTCAATGAATGATTTTATTGAATTCCCTAAGTCCAGATAGAAATATGATGTGTGAGCTCACAGTTAAGTTTTTATTAATACATTAGGTTGTCCATCTTTCAAGAATGTGCTTCTATGCATTTGTTAAATGCATAAAGTTTGAGTAAACCAAGATGGTTGTTCCCTGCTTTTGTTTTTTTTAATTAATTCAATTTTCCTACATGGTTAAAAGGAGATGGATAAATATGTAGATTCAATCCTGAAAATGAATTGAGTGTACACAAAATGATCAACTATTGTATAAGAATTGCAAATTTTAATCAAATATCAATATATTGCAAGTATTTAGAGTTAAAAGACTCATTATAAAAATAGATGGACTACTGCTCTGCATAAACCTAGGTGGTAAATTGGGAAAAATATATTTCAAACTACAAAATGCTGCGGGGGAGAAGTGGGCAGGATAGCAGGATTTGGCCTTTACTTCTCAAATACATTAATGTCTTGCACATTTACTTTCAAAGTTGATAAATAAATACAAACTCCAAGGTAAGCCCTACAGGTTCGTACAGTCCTGAATGCCATCATTCTCCTCTCAAAAGCTGGGTTTTAAGAAAAATAACAAGGATCAGGATATCTTGTTCAGCATGGTTCTTTAATGCTATCTCCTGCTACACTAAATTTGAGGTATAAATCTGTTTTTCTATCTAGTGAGGTTTTTATAAAACAAAATTGTTGCACCACTTCACAAATCCTAAGAAGTTGCAGCAGTACGAGCCTATTCTATTGTTCAACAATATTATGTTCATCATCTTATGCTTTTAATTTCACTTCCCTGCCAAACCCTCCTGTCTATAACCCATAATTCCCTTCTATTTAAAAAAAATGTTTAAGTCAGTCTTGAGTACATTAATGGCTCAGCCTCTGCTGCTCAAAGAAGAGAATTCCAAAGATTAACAAGCTTATCAGAAAGGAAATTGTATCTATGTTTCTGTTTTAAATCAGAGACCTGTTATTCTTAAACTGTGTACTGTCCAGATCTAGATCATCTTTTGAAGGAGTGTACTCTCTCACCATCTTCACTATCTAGCTCCTTCAGAATCTTGTAAGTTTCATTAAGATCATCTCTCATTCTTCTAAATTTCAATGAGCTATGCCCAACCAACTCAGCCTTTCATATCTGGGCGGCACGGTGGCACAGTGGTTAGCGCTGCTGCCTCACAGCGTCAGAGACCTGGGTTCAATTCCCGACTCAGGCGACTGACTGTGTGGAGTTTGCGCATTCTCCCCGTGTCTGCGTGGGTTTCCTCCGGGTGCTCCGGTTTCCTCCCACAATCCAAAAATGTGCAGGTCAGGTGAATTGGCCATGCTAAATTGCCCGTAGTGTTAGGTAAAGGGGGTAAATGTAGGGGAATGGGTGGGTTGCGCTTCGGCGGGTCGGTGTGGACTTGTTGGGCCGAAGGGCCTGTTTCCACACTGTAAGTAATCTAATCTAATCTTTATTCAAAGAATCAGCTCCTGAGCCTTGACCCTCTTCCAATATGTCTCTTAAATAGGGCACCAAAACTCATCTCTATATGTAGTGTCACCAATGTCTTGTTTAGTTGTAGCAGGACTTACTGTCCTTTACACTCTATCCTCTTCATTAAATGCCAATATTCTGTTTACCTCTCTTTACCTTGATGACTAACTTCTCGTCATTTAGGATTGACAGATGTGAAAACATATTGCTAAGTTTGGTAGTTAGGATGTTGTATCTCAGGTGGGAATACATTGGAATAATCAAACTTAAAGATAACAAAGGCATGAACGAGAGTTTCAGCAATAGTTGAGCTGAGATAGTGAGAAGTTGGGTGATATTAAAAGTGAAAATTGATGACTTTAGTGACGTGATAAGTTCGAGATTGGAAGCTAATCTTGTGGTAAAATGTAACACTATGGGTTGATTTTTCCCTTTTGTAAAGTGTGGGGCTGAGTGTATATAGGTGGTAACTAATATGCCACTCCACAGGTGAGAGAACCCACCCAATCACCTACGAATCTCTGGCACTGGACTAGTATCCAGACTCCTAGATTAATGTCTTTGTGACATGTGTTTGAATGCCATCATGACAGGTGGTGAAATTTGAATTCAGTAAAAAGTCTGGGGCAGAAAGATGGTCTAATGGAAATAATTTAACCACTGTTGATTGTTATCAAAACTCTTCTGGTTGGTTGATGTTCTTTTATGTAAGGAAATTGGCCATCCTTACTTAGTGTGGCCTATGTGTGGTTGATTCTTAACTGTCCTCTGAGTAGTTAGGGATGATGTGGAGGTGCCAGTGTTGGACTGGGTTGCACAAAGTTAAAAGTCACACAACATCAGATAATAGTCAAACTAGCTTTCAGAGCACTGCTCCTTCATCAGGTAGCAGTGAAACAGAATCATAAAACACAGAATTTATAGTAAAAGGTTACAGTGTTGTGCAACTGAAATGATATATTAAGCAAACCAAGATTACTGTTAAGTCTTTAATCTTTTAGAATGGGTTGCAGGTTTCAGTTCATTAATATGTAAATCCCAGAACTACTTTTAAGTCACGTTCTTGAGATAACTTAAGGTTTTATAAAATAAAAAGTGACATCTCTGCTCAGACAATACATTAAAGGTGTGAGGTTAGAGTCTGTCTGTATCCCAATCTTGAGTCAGACTGGTTCTATTTCCAAAGTAGGAATTTATAAAATATTACACGCATTGACAGTCTGCAGATTGTGTGTTTTTTTTGAGCAAACCACAATGTATCTGCAAATATAATAATGCAAATTCACCCCATAGACTTATGTTTGAGTGTGCACATGCTTGGTAAAGTGTGTGTGTGTGTAAGAGTGTATAGTGTGGTGGAGTCATGTGTAGTGTGACATGAACCCAGGGTCCCGGTTGAGGCCATCCTCATGGGTACCGAGTTTGGCTATCAACCTTTCTTTGGCCACACTGTGTTATTGTGTATCCCAAAGTCCACCTTGTAGGATGGTCACGCAATGTCCTAAGGCCGAATATCTCTGACTGGGAGGGAACACACCTGTCTGGTGATTGTTGTGCGTTGTCCATTCATCATTATCATAGTGCCTGCTTGGTCTTGCCGATGCCTTAGGGCATCCTTGCCCGCAGCATATATGAGATAGAGAATGTTGGCTGAGTCGCATGAGTACCTGCCGTGTACATGGTGGGTGGTGTCTCCACATGTAAGGTGGTATCCATGTCAACACTCTGACACGTCCTGCAGTGGTTGCCATGACAGGGTTGTATGGTGTTGTGGTCCATGTCCTGAAAGCTGGGCAGTTTTCTGCAAGCAATGGTTTGTTTAAGACTTAGTGGTTGTTTAAAGGTGAAAAGTGGAGGCATAGGGAAGGTCTTGGAGAGATGCTCATTTTCATCAGTACTGAACTTCCTACATCTCTTCCACTTCAAATCTAAAATTGATTTGAGCTATGAGATTCCAATTTTGAATCTGCCTCAGTTTTTTTTTCTGTGAAGCTCCTGTTTCCCATTTTGTAGATAATTGCAATGATTTTGCAATGCAAACCTGGCTTGGCAATCTGTCATATTAAAGTAGGCAAGGATTAACTTGACAAAAGGAAAGTAAACACTGAAGAACTATCTGCTTAATTTCCTAGGACGTTTGGACAAAAAACGTTCTAATCTCATGTAACAGTAGAACCATTTTGTAAAAGCAACAATATATTCTAAATCAGAACTAAAAGCTATATCACCTTAAGCCAAGGACTGACCAGGGACAGGTTGTGGAGCTGGAATTCATAGACACAGATACACACATACACATTCTGTTTAAAAAGCTTTTGGAAATGCCTTATTGGGGCTGGTCTCACAGGGTTCGGGGGAGGCCAGGGCGCATAGAACAGTGGGTGTGGCAGAAGGAGAAATGTGAAGGGCCAAAGGTCTTGCAAAAGTGGGGGGAGGGAAATGCAGTATATACTCGGGGAGCCTGTTAAAAGGCCAGTACCCTTTGCCTGCCACCATCCCATATAGTGAAAGCTATTGAGTTAAATACTTTGTTAAATCCCAGCATAAATTGGATGAAGGGCGGAGGAGTGGAAAATGGAGGAGATGCGGTGGAGGGCATCGTCGATCACGTCTGGGGGGAAATTGCGGTCTTTGAAGAAGGAGGTCGATCATGTCTGGGGGGAGTTTCCCACCAGACTCCTTCTTCAAAGACTGCAATTTCCCCCCCAGACGTGATCGACGATGCCCTCCACCACATCTTCTCCATTTTCCACTCCTCCGCCCTTGAGCCCTGCCCCTCCAACCGCCACCAGGACAGAACCCCACTGGTTCTCACCTACCACCGCACCAACCTCCATATACAGCGTATCATCCGCCGTCATTTCCGCCACCTCCAAACGGACCCCACCACCAGGGATATATTTCCCTCCCATCCCCTATCAGTGTTCTGAAAAGACCACTCCCTCCGTGACTCCCTCGTCAGGTCCACACCCCCCACCAACCCAACCTCCACTCCCGGCACCTTCCCCTGCAACCGCAAGAAATGCAAAACTTGCGCCCACACCTCCTCCCTTACTTCTCTCCAAGGCCCCAAGGGATCCTTCCATATCCGCCATAAATTCACCTGCACCTCCACACACTTCATTTATTGCATCCGCTGCACCCGATGTGGCCTCCTGTATATTGGGGAGACAGGCCGCCTACTTGCGGAACGTTTCAGAGAACACCTCTGGGACACCCGGACCAACCAACCCAACCACCCCGTGGCTCAACACTTCAACTCCCCCTCCCACTACACCAAGGACATCAGATCCTTGGACTCCTCCATCGCCAGACCATAGCAACATGACGGCCGGAGGAAGAACGCCTCATCTTCCACCTAGGAACCCTTCAACCACAAGGATGAACTCAGATTTCTCCAGTTTCCTCTTTTCCCCTCCCCCCCCACCTTGTCTCAGTCAAATCCCTCGAACTCAGCACCGCCTTCCTAACCTGTAATCTTCTTCCTGACCTCTCCGCCCCCACCCCACTCCGGCCTATCACCCTCACCTTGACCTCCTTCCACCTATTGCATCTCCAACGCCTCCTCCCTACCTTTTATCTTAGCCTGCTGGACACACTCTCCTCATTCCTGAAGAAGGGCTTCTGCCCAAAACGTCGATTCTCCTGTTCCTTGGATGCTGCCTGACCTGCTGCGCATTTCCAGCAACACACCTGAAAAAGTGCCCTTTATCTTCACTTGCTGTTTCCTGCCCATTAGCCAGTTCTCTATCCACGCCAGTGTATTTCCTCCAACGTCATGGGCTTTTATCTTAAGTCTTAATCTTTGGTGATGTACCTGGTTGAACACCTTTTTTAGCAGCTCAAGTTCAACACCCCTACTAGTTCCTCTCTATCCAGTCTGGTTGAGACTTCCTTGCTAAAACCCTAATAAATTCGTCAGACATGATTTCCCCTTGTATGAATCCATGCTGACTCTGCCTGATTAGAGTATGATTTTCCAAGTGGAGAGATGAGGAGTTTTGAAATCTTTGTGAATGATGATTTAAAAATGGTTACGGATGAGAGTTATTTCTCTGTATGTTGCCCCTTTAAATGGAAAAGAGTGATATTTGAGAAGATGGCTACGCCCTAAACTGGAGTTGATCTAAAGAGTTACAGAAATTATCCTAATGAGATTAGTGTGATGACTGAAGGTATATTTTGATGCGTACTACTCACTCATCAAGAAGACTAGAGCTGTGACAGAAGTACAAATGATGGCGGTTTTTTTGCAGCCCAGCTTGTTCCAGCAAGCATGCAACAGATAGGGATACCAGCATGGTGTCTTCTCTGCAGTTTGACATAAATGGCCGAGCAAGTCACTCAGGTCAGAGGATGATCTTATCAACGTGCAAGGTTATAAGAACTGGTCAGAGGCTAGGAATTCTACAGTGAGTAACTCCTTCCTGACTCCCCAAAACCTGTCCACGATTGATAAGGCGCAAATCAGGAGTGTCATGGACATCTATGCACTTGAGTGGATGTCTGCAGCTCCAACAACACTGAATAAGCTTGATACTGTCTAGGATCAAACAGCCTTCCTGATTTGCATCCCATTCAGCATCTTTAACATTCACGTATTTCACCACTAACATGCAGTGGCAACTGTAAATACCATCTACAAAGTGCACTGCTGTAAGTTACCCAGCCTCCTCTGACAGAAATCTTTCAAAACTGCAGATTCTACCACCTAGAGGATCAAGAGCAGCAGACTTGTGAGAACACCACCATGCGGAAGTTCCCCTCAAAGCAACAGATCATCCTGACTTTGGTAAATGCCTATTCAGTAATGGCGAAGTCCCATGAACAAGTCAACCACATTGTGCTGGGTTTGTGGTCACATGGAAGGCGTAGAGAGTAAAGACAGGAAATTCTTTCTGAACATTATTGAACTGAATGGGCATTTAGAAGAATCTAGTAATTTCACAATCACCTGTAGAATCTTAGAATCCCTACACAGTGTGGAAGGTGGTTATTTGGCCTATTAAGTCCATATAGATCCTCCGAAGAGCATCCCGCTGAGATACAGTACCTCTACTGTATCCCATAACTCCATGTGTACCCTGGCTAATCCACCTAGTCTGCACATCCATGAACACTACGGACAATTTCAGCATGGCCAATCCATCTAACTTGCATATCTTTGGACTGTGGGAGGAAACTGGAGCTGAGCCTGGGAGAATATGCAAATTCCATACTAACTGAGGCTGGAATCGAAACTGGGTACCTGGCTCTATGAGGCAACATTGCTAACCACCAAAACTTTGTTTTCTTTCAGGCTTACCATTTTATTGAATTTAAATTTGACTAGCTGCTGTGGTGTGATTTGAACATTTGGCTCCAGAGCATTGGTCCCAGACTCTGGGTTACTGGCCTAATATGTAACATCTATGCTGTTGTCCCATTTGACTTGGAGCTATACTACATTTCCTTCACTTTAGCTAGGCAAAAACCTGGAACTCCTTTGAATGTGGGTGTAATCTACATCTCATAGATTGCAGCAGTTAAGAAGGAAGCTTAACACCATTTTCTCTAGGGAAGTTAGGGATGTGTCTTTGCCAGTAATGGCCACATCCATGAAAGAATTTTTTTCTAAGTGCCTGTTGTGACTTGTACATCCAGTAACCAGATGTTGAAATATCAATATCTCCATCTCTGCTTTCAGGTTCTTCAGCAGCTTTTGAACCACTGTAGAAAGAGCCAGGAAAAGGTTCTGCTGTTCTCCCTCTCAACCAAGGTGGGTAACCATATTCAAATATGATGTGTAAGTCAGATAATCTTTCACAACTGTGTAGAATAAAATTTGAGACACTAATTGGAATTCATGTAGAAGTGTTCCATTTTTTTAAAAAAGCAGAATACTTGTTACTGAAAATCTGAAATAAAAACAGAAAATGATAGAAATACTCAGGGCAAGTAAAATATGTAGAGCAAGAACAAGAGTTCATGTTTCAGTTTGATGATATTTCATGAAACCATTCTGATGAAAGGTCAATCCTTTCAAATATTAATCCCTGAGGGATCCAAAATTTGTCCATAACGCCATCTTCAACAGTCTCTTCCTTCACTGCTGATGCATCGTGGCAGCAGGCATGCTATCCACGAGATACACGACAGTCCCTTATTAAGGTATTTTCAATAGCAGCTTCCGAACCTGCAATCTCTGCTGCTCAGATGGCAGGGGAAGCAGAAACTCCATCACCTGCAAGTTCTCCCTCAAGTCTCTCACCATCCTAACTTGGAAATAAATTATTGTTTTTAACTACCACTACTTCCGGAATTGCTCTCCTAACCTACAGGGGACTGCAAAGGTTCAAGAAAGCAGCTCACCACCTCAAAGATGAACAATAAATGCTGGCATAGCCAGCAACATCTACATCCTATGAATAAATGTTTAAAAACATGCGTACACAATTCTGGTGCAAAACCAGATGCCATTTTCATAAAGTGGTTAAAGCGCATGTGCATGGGAAAATCACTGGACATGGTGGAGGAAGATCATGATTACAATATTGTTTCATTGTCAGGTATGTGGTTTTGGAGTTCTGCTCTCTAATCAATACTTTATTCCAAAACGATGAATATTGGTTAAGCAGCTTGAAGGATATTTAAAAGGATTATCTGCTACTAATAGATTTACAGTATATACTTGAGCAATAGTCAAACTTGTTTGACCACTTCTTAATGTTAAATTTGTGGGATTGACTATTACATGGATACTACTTTTGAGGGGCTGAAGTTCATGCCCGTCAAAATTCATATCATACAATTAGCAGAAGCCCAGGTGATCTCTAACCGCATAAAGGAAATATAACGAATTACAGTCATTCTGAAAACCGGGAGTGGAACACAACAGCCAGCGGACTGTAAGACCAGGAATGACACGTAGCAACTGGCAAACTGGAAAGCTGGAGTGGGATGCGACGGCTGGCACACTGACTCATAAATATTGATCTGTTACCTGTGAAGAACTAGGGTCAACTTTTGCACAAGATATATGGAAAACGTCAGGTTATTTAGCCAAAAACGGGGGGGTCGACTTTTACATGAGATCAACTCAAGTATATATGGTGGTTACTGATTTTTTTTTCTTCTTCTGGCGTTTTATTGCAATTCTACATGCTTTTAACGCTTTCCACACTTGTTTCAAGTTTTAAATGTCAATTGGGTAAACATGACAGTATGGCCTAGTTATTTTGTTTCAAAGATTTCAAAGCTTCACTCCCAGATAAAGGAAACTAGAATACACTTTCCTTGAAATTGACAAATGACTGTAAATATGAGCAGAGGACAAACTGCAAGAAGAGGAAGCAGAAGGAATTTGATGAGGCAACTATATCTGTTCATGATGAGCTCTTCTACCAGGAAGGAAAAATATGTGAGGCATCTGTGCTTCACTAAGGAGGATCATCACTGAATCTGCCCTTTGCTGCAGTCATAATCCTAAGCAGTACAAGAACAGCATTGCCAATCATTGTAAAGGTGAAAATGGATGTGAACTTTTATACATCTTCTTCCTTCAGGCTGATACTGGAGAGATTTTTAACATCTTGCAGAAGGGCAGGCACGCAGGGTCTCTAATAAATAATGCACTTTCCACAGACTTCAATGTTCCGTGGCATTTTGCAGCGAATATTGTGCTTTCAATATGTTGCAATTGCAGAGCAGATGCAGCAAACTCTCAAAACAATACCTCACACCCTTGATCTGTCCAGCCTTCCCGGGGACTCAGTGGTTAGCACTGCTGCTTCACAGCATCAGGGACCCAGGTTCGATTCCAGCCTCTGACAGCTGTCTGTGTGGAGTTTGCACATTCTCCCCATGTCTGCGTAGGTTTCCTCTGGGTATGCCGGTTTCCTCCCACAGTCCAGAGATGTGCAGGTAAGGTGAAATGACTGTGCTAAATTGCCCATAGTGTTCAGGGATGTGTAGGTTAGGTGCATTAGTCAGGAGTAAGTATAGGATTGGGGGAATGGATCTGGATGGGTTATCTGGGGAGGGTTGGTGTGGACTATTTGGGCCAAAGGACTTGTTTCCACATTGTAGGGATTCTTTAATTCTTTAACATGCTTCCACAGGTCCACATTGTGCTGAAATACTTCCACTCCGAAAACAGTGACCCTTGCTTGTTGATCCATCTGATATGTTGACAGCATAGTAACTTTATTTAATTGAGTCTCAGACATCAAAATGGTTTGGTGTTCTTACTGATAACACGGTGTGAACATTAAAATTGCTGCCTCCAAAACTGAGGCTTAGGTTTCTTTAAAAGCAAGTTTTGGAATCCAGTTTGCATCAATTAACATATATTTCTTATGAAAATATGAGTGATGTCCTACATAATTGATTGTGAATAATGCATTAAGTTTGGTTGTCAGCATTAAAGTGCTTTTACCCACATTTCTCTTGTGCACTGTGTCCCAGCCCAGTCATATTTTATCAGGACTGCTATGTTATTTTTGTTTTCAATTTTCTGTTGCTGTCGGAGCTCCGCATATAGATAACCACTAGTAATGCATGCATCATGTATCTAGTCTTAGATCTAACCTGTTCTTTCTGTTGCACTAGCTGTTAGCTGCATCGGGGTTATCAACCATTACTGGACCCTGGCCTACTGCCATCAGTCTCACAACTCAAAAGGTCCTTCAAATGTGAACATTCAATGGTCATTAAAGCATCATTCTCCTGCCTTTGGTTGCACTTTGGAAAGTAGGTGTCTTCATTCACTTGTTCTGCTCGTGAAAAATATTGCTTTGTGTGCTGTGTAGGCAAATCGTACCATACATGATTACATCAGGGTAATAGAACAGAATGGCAGAATATAGTGTTACAGCCGCAGAGAAAGACCAACTTTAATATATGAGAGATTCGTTCAAAAGTTTGAAAACAGTGGAGAAAAAGCTGTTCATGAATCTCTTGTTGACTATTTTCAAACTCTTGTATCTTCTGCCCGATGGCGATAAACTTGAGCATGAGGAAAAGGTTATTTACCTTGCAAAACAATCCTGAGTCTTGGACCACTTTCCTTGAGCCAAAATGCTACGGAGCACTGAGGCTAGTTTCATTCGTGACCCTAATACTTAAAGCAAGACCACTGCATCTGGCAACTATGTACACGTACAGTGAATTTACAATGCCTTTTTCCAATTTTTCGCCCCATGAAATACATAAAAATGTGTGCTAACAAGGTGAGTTATTTAAAGGTATTACCATTCAGGTAGGGTGTATTGCCAAGATGCTGGATTTAAATTATTTATTCATAGGATATAGGCATCACTGGATGGGCCAGCATTTACTGCCCATGCCTACTTGCCCTTGAGAAAGTATTGGTGAGCAGTTGTCTTGATCCACTGCAGTCTAGTTGCTGCCATTACACACACACTGCCATTAGGGAGGGAGTCTGAGGTTTTGACCCAGCAACATGAAAGAAACGTCAATATATTTCTTAAGTCAGGATGGCAAGTGACTTGGGGTGGTGGTGGAATGGAGGGAAGGAGGAATCTTGCAGATGATGGAGTTTCCATGTATCAGCTACACTAGTCCTTCACGATGGTAGTGATTATCACTTTGGAAATGCTGCCTATGGACCCTTGGTGATATATACTGGTAAGTACCAAATTTGGTTAATCAAAATTGCCTTTGCTTTCCTTTCCAGTATTGTGAGATGATGGTTTTGCTTCTAAAGTTAAATGCCTAAGGAGCAGATCATTTTAAAATTGGGGGATGGTTGGTGAGAACTCATGTTCAGAAGGGAGACTGTTGATGGGGAGAAATGAAAATGATCCACATTAACTGATTGTTGCTCTTATTCATGCGAAGTTACTTTAAGCATGTGGTCATCCAATCACTTCAGATACTTTTAAAAAACAGTCTTAGTTACACTTCTCAAATGAAATACTGTGTTTTTTTTAAAGAGATGTCTTATGTGTTTATCAGCAATGTATGTCAGCAGACAGACCTTCATAGTCAAGCAGCAACTTGTCTGCAGATTATAGCTCCAATTTATGTAAGAGTTTATATGCATCTAATGCATACAGTCTATAAACATAGTATCAGGCCAGTTGGTCTATGGTAGTGCTTGTCATCTCCATAAGTCCTCCTTTGTCCCCCACTTTTTAATTACTCGTATCAGTCTTGCCTCATTCCTTTATTCCATTCCACCTCAAACGTGCATCATCAAGTTTTGAAGTTATCCATATGCTTACTATTCATTTTGTAAAGAAATTTTGCCTAAGACCTTTATTTGAACAACTTGCATTTATGGTCCATTGTTCTAGACTGACCCACAAGTGGAAGCAATTTCTTACAATAAAACCTGTTCCCTGTCATTAAATTTCAGCCTTTGTATCTTCAGTTACACTTGACAACTGGTCCTTGCAAAGTGATACTGGTTTCAAAGGAAACACGGTCTCCATTGACCATTTCCCAAATCAGTCTTTATGTGCTAACGTGTATTAAGCTAAATGTCTGCTTTGTCAAAATAATTTGCTCGTTTATGGCAAGCTTTAGGTACATTATATATTTAACATAAGAATTTCAGAATTTTACAGCAGGCTTTTTGCTTATTCCTTTAATTTTGTGCTTGCAATTTATTTTAAGATTTTACATACTCTTTGACTCAATTTCTTTAGTCAAGTGTTTGGTATAGCAATGCAATCTGTACCACTATGCTTTTTCGTTTGCCGTAGCCATGTGATCTGTACCACAAGGCACTAACTGGGGGCTGTCATCATGTAGTCAAATTTCAGTGAAGTCACAGTACTAGTCTGACTTTTGTCTTGGGTGCTTGAAACATGGTATTAAAGGTGAAGCGGAGATCAGCTGTTGAAGAGCTATGAAGAAAGCACAATCACTGACAGAGTTAGAAGTATTAAGAGCTGTGAAAGCTGCTCCAAGAAAGAAACCAGGGGAAAAAAACACAATGAAATACCAGCCCAGACAGTGGTTGCAATTTTTCATCTCTGCTCCAGTCAAAAAGAAGGATAATATGAAACAAAATTAGCAGTTTTTCTATGTGCAATGGCAAAATTAAGAAACTGCAGCAGAGCTGCTTAAGCCGGAATGTTGGGAAAATAATGTATTCCTCCTTTTAAATCTTTTGAATAACAGAAAGAATACAGATGACAGAAATGTTTAAAAACACAACAGCATGCTTAGGTATTCAAAGTTGCGTAGTTTAGTTTGGGATTCAGGTCAGCATGGACTGTTGAACTGAAGGGTCTGTTTCTATGCTGCATGACTCTGCCAGGGAGATGAAATACAGAGTGGAAGTACAATATGGGTAATTGCACAGGTAAGTGTAACAGAAGTGCCAAGACAGTCTGGCAGGCAGGGCAGATGTAGTCAATTAAAGGCACAAGAGAGGATGGCACAATCAGATGGCATTTATTTTAACAGAGCTTTTAAAGGAGTTTTGCGAGAAAGGCAAATGAGTTGAAGTTATTGATTTACACTTGGAAATGATATCATTGAGGGACAGGCGGGACTGGAGGATTGGCAGCTCAATGTTGTAAGGTATAGAATCTTCAGGCAAGATGGAGGAGGGGTTTGAGTGTTGGAAGAGGAGGTAGGGTCGCAATATTGGTCACAGAATCAATTATTAAAATAAGGAGGGATGACATTTTAAAACATTCCTCTGATTAGGCAATATAGGTAGAACATAAAAACAAAGGAGCATCACATTGCTGAGTGTATTATCCAACTCCAAATACCAGTGAAAAGTAAAGGGTGGATATTTAGGCAAAATTCTTGGAAATATAGAATATCAATGTAATAATAAGGGATTTCAACTTCCTTCATATTAACTGAGATAGACAGTGTGAAAGGAGGTGGAATTCTTAAACATTTTTTAAGCCAGCACACTGTTCCTCTCTTGAAGAATTTTCAATGGTGAATCTAATTTTAAGGACTAAAGCGAGCAAATGGTAAAGTGTCAGTGGAGGAATATTTTGTTGATGGGGACCATACTTCAATAATGATTTGGAGATGCCGGTGTTGGACTGGGGTGTACAAAGTTACAAATCACACAACACCAGGTTATAATCCAACACCTTTTTAATTGAAAGCACTCGCTTTCAGAGCACCGCTCCTTCATCAGGTGGTTGTGGAGTGCACAATTGTAACGCACAGAATTTATAGAAAATTTATATCAATTTTGCTAAAAATTCTGTGTTACAATTGTGCACTCCACAACCGCCTGATGATGGAACGGTACTCCGAAAGCTAGTGTTTCCAATTAAACCTGTTGGACTATAACCTGGTGTTGTGTGATTTGTAACTTTATACTTCAGTAAGATTTGGTAGTTATTGAAAGGGACACAGATAATCTGAAAGTAAAGGTTCTGAATTCAGATAAGACCAAAGATAAGGCAGGATCTGGCCAAAGTTGGCTGGAAACAGCAACTTATAGGAAACTCAAAATCAGAAAATAGTGAGTCATGCAAAAAAGTGCAGGGCCGTCGTATTCCTGTAAAGATGAAAGGGTAGGTAGAACAAACCAGTCCAAAGAACCTCTGGTGTCAAAGGATGTACAGGATTGGATAAATATACAGCAGATACTGAGACTCAAATAATGGATATCCTGGAGGAATATAGAAAATGCAGAGGATTTATTAAAACACTTCATTTAAAAAAATTTAGTGAAGAAAGGGCATGAGAAAACATAAGTGAGTAAAATAAAGGAAAATCTAATAACAATATTTGAGACAAGTGGATAAACAGGAAAAGAGTAAGGGCCCATTGGGATCTAAAGTGACAAGCTGCCTGTGGAGCTGGAAGACATAACCGAGGTTTTAACTGCGTACTGTTGAAGGATGACGTAGATAAAGGGATTATGAAGGAATATGCAACAAATTAGCATTAAGAGCTAAAAGATCGTAGTGTTTTTAGTGGGCTTAAAAGGGGATAAATCCTCAGGCCCCAATGAAATATATCCTAAACTGCTGTGGGAGGCAGGGGAAGAAATTGCTGGGATTTTAACATTAAATTTTAAATTTTCTCTGGCCACAGGAAGGGTGTTAAAGGACTGGGGGGCAGCAAATGTGGTATCCTTCTTCAAGACTACAGGCCAGGAGGCCTGATATGAGTAGTAGGGAAAGTATTAGAAAACAAATTGAGGAGCAGAATTAGTTTTGAGTTGGAAAAGTAAGGATAAATGGAGAATAGTCAGCTTGGCTTTGTCAGGGGACAGGTCATGCTGAACAAATTTGTTTCTTGAGGTGACTAGATGTTAAGAAGAGGGCGGTGCAATTGGTGTTGTCTACATGGATTTCAGTGCAACATTTAAAAAATTATTAAGTGGGAGAGTAGATACTAAGATGTCAAGAGCCCATGCAATCCAGAACCAATCCGGATCAAATTGGATCCAAAATTGGTCTAGTGTAGGAAACGGATAGCATTAATTGATTATTTTTTGTGACTGGAAGCATCCGTCCCCTGTTGTGCCAAATGGTTTGGTGCTGGGTCCCTTGCTGATTGTTATGTGCATTCATGATTTAGTTTTGAATATAGGAAGCATGATCTGTAAGTTCACAGATGACATGAATATTGTGTTGTAGTAATAGCAAGGAGGAAAGCCTTAGACTACAGGAAGATGTAGATGTGCTAACAGTGAGCAGAACAGTGGCAAATAAAGGTTAATCCTGAAAAGTTTGAGGTGATGGGTTTTTGAAGTAGTTGGAAGGTAAAGAAATGCCCAATGAATGGTAGGGCCCTAAGGGTACAGTGAAACAGGTGGCCTTGGTGCACATACCAATAGATCCTTGAAGGCAGTTGGGTGGGTAGATAGCGGCATGGTGGCTCGGTACTTAGCATGCTGCCTCACAGCGCCAGGGATCTGGGTTTGATTCCAGCCTCTGGCGATTGTCTGTGTGGAGTTTGCACATTCTCCCCATGTCTGCGAGAGTTTCCTTCGGGTGCTCCGGTTTCCTCCCACAGTCTAAAGATGTGCAGATTAGGTGAATTGGCCATGCTAAATTGCCCATAGTGTTCTGGAATGTGTAGGTTAGGTGCATTAGTCAGGGGAAATGTAAAATAATAGGGTAGGAGAATGGGTCTGGGTAAGATACTCTTCGGAGGGTTGTTTCCACACTGTAGGGATTCTTTGAGCATCCGTAAGATAGTTAAGAAGCCATATGGGATACTTAGAGAAGTTATTAAATATAAGAAGGAGATTATGACGGAGCTATATGAAACGTTCGCTAGGCCACAGGTGGAGTACAGTATGCGTTCCATTTGCCACACTATACGAAGGATGCAGCTGTACAAGAGAGAGTTCAGAAGAGGTTCGCTGGGCTGTTACTTGGACTGGAGCAATTCAGGTGTGAAGAGAGGCTAGAATGGTGTCTCCCATAGAGCATAGATGGCTCAGGGGTCCCCAGATTAAGGTGTACAAAATTAACAATGACAAAGCTAAGATTTGGGAAATCTTCCCCCTTAATAGAGGGGTCATTAACTATGGGACATAGATTTAGGGTAAGGGACAGGAAGATAAAAGGGGATTGAGGAAATTTTTTTCATCCAGAAGGTGGAACCCTCACAGCATTTAAGTATTTAGAGGAACAATTGAAGTGCCATAGCATACAAGATTACAAGCCATGTTCTGGAAAATGGGATTAAAGTAGATAAGTGCTTGGTGACTGATGGGAACATGTTGGAGTGCTGTGAAACTCTGACTCTCTAACTACCTTCAATCAAATGGAGATGTTGATGTGGCAGTAAAGTTGCCAATAGAAGCATAAAGAAATTGAGAAAATCCTGCACAGATACATGAGAAAGGAAGGACGCTCACTTCAGTTAGAGTTTTTACTGAATGAAGGCAAAGCTGATTTTTCTCTAATATCCACTCTAAATTTTACTTGGCTGAAGTGACACTATATGAGCCAACTGATACCACTCTCCCTTGTTTCCTTTTCCATTATTCCTGGGTGCAATGGAAATGGCTCACAAATCTGAGAAGAACAGGATTCACAAAAAAATCAATCTCTGCCACTAGCCGAATAAATGAATGAAGCCACTTACTTTCCAGAGTGCAACCAAAGTAGGAGAATAATACTTTAATGATAAATGAATGTTAACATTTGAAGGACTTTTTGGAAGGACAATGTTTATGTACCTTGGGAATCAACACAACTCAAATCTCAACTATGTTGTGGAATTGGAAATACAAAATGGTTGTAATGTAGAATTTAATTCTGTCTTTGGTTTGAAGTAAAACAGAGTGGAGAGACACTCCAGTCTAAGTAGGAAGACAATGTATGGACTTCAGTGAATTTGCTTCATCTTTGTGTAAAAATGTTTGTACTCCATCAGCTTTTGGATGTGCTGGAGAAATACTGTATGGCAACTGGACTAGATTACCAACGACTTGATGGAAAAACCAAAACCGAGGAGAGGGTCAAAATAGTGAAGGAATTCAACAGCACACGAAACATCAACATTTGCTTGGTGTCCACAATGTAAGATGTATAGAAGTTGCAATTAGTGGAATGTTCTTAGTTACTTTTCTTTAAATTGCTGTACTAGAATATACAAAATTTCACTACATTACATCTTGTAGTTTGGCTATATATGTGTTTTTGTTTCATCACAGTGCTGGTGGGTTAGGACTAAATTTTGTTGGAGCTAATATTGTTGTGATATTTGACCCAACATGGAATCCAGCTAATGATCTGCAAGCTATTGACAGGTATGCAATTTACTTATTTTTTCCTAAGGCCACTCTTCTCCTAAGTTACATAAAACCTCTAGTGACCACGTAGTTGTGGCACAAGCTGACTTATTCCAGTCAGTAGCAACAATTAACCATGGTACCTTGATGATTTTTGTATGTATATTTCATGAAGTAATCACCTTCAGTTCACAAACAAAATTGTCTTAGATCAGTATTTTTTCAAATTCTTCTGTCAGGCACCACCTACCTCCCTACTTGGTAAATATTGGCATGTTCACATGAATCCAGTTTTCAAACTTAAAAGTCAGTATGAGCTATTCAAAGAAAATGTATTTCATTGATATACATAACGTGTATATATACTAATGTCGGTAATTCAATAAACGCTCAGAAATTCAGAAATTTCACCATCTCTGGGGTCCCCTTTTGGACCTCTGGTTGTAAGGGGATAGCAAATTGAAACAAAGTTCATAGGGAAAGGTTTTAATCTGCCAGGCCCTACAAAATTTTAACTATATAGCTGCATAATTATATCAGAAAACATGGCACCCAGTCTGTACCCACTTCTTCCTTAAATAATTTATTTGTTTAGGAGTTCAAATCATCTGCTTCAGGTAGCAGTCTCATTTCTCTATATGAAAACTGGGAGTTGATAAACCATCAACTAAGCATAGCATGCATCGCAGTTGTTTCCTCAGTGAACTGTGGTCTACAGGACAAAGAGGCCTCTGCTACCCTGTCTTGAACTCCTCTAATTCGTGAGATCCTGTTGAAAATCCTCCATTATTTACCAGAGCACCAGCAGGCTGGCTCCAAGCTGCCTGGTGTTTGCCACCAACAGTCAGACTGTTTCTTTTTTCTGCCTGATTTAAGCGCACAAGATAGGTGAATAATGCTCTGTGCTTTTTATATTTTGCTTCAGTTTTCTAGCATACTTTCCAAATTGTCATTTTCACAGGTTTATTTTGAGTTCGGCCTGATCACTTGGATTCGTGTAAATAATATTTGTGGCTCTACTCACTTGTTCTGCTTCTGGCAGAGACTAATTTTATTTGTGATTTTTATTTTTTCATATAAAGATAGGTGAAGCTCCTGTTACCTCTCAATCCTATATATGTATACCCATGACTAGTTACCAGTGGTGATATTAAATTTCTATCTTCAACAAATCATTTTTTTTTACCTCTGTAGAGCATACCGTATTGGTCAGTGCAGAGATGTTAAAGTGTTCAGACTGATTTCATTGGGAACAGTTGAGGAAATCATGTATTTGCGCCAGCTTTATAAACAGGTAAGCAGTTAATATGTGCTCAGTATTTCTGGACTTGTCACCGGCTACTAATTTTTGGGAATTCTCTAAACAGACTTTATAGATTATAGATTAGGCAATTACACTTATCCCTCATATGTTCCAAGCCCAGCAAAACAATCTCTGGTAACCCTGTAAAGTAATTTTTTTTGGTTTGATTTATTGTGATGAGTAAACTAATTTCAATGTTTAAGCATTTTTCAAGATACCATCTTTTCAAGATACCGGGTACTATGCTATTTCTCCCTCAGCAACTGTTGTGATAAATTGCTTTTCGTTTTCTAAAACTGACAACAAAACCACTTTTGAATTTAACTGAGGTTTACATTGTAATGCTTTTGCTTTTATTATTTAATGAAAAAAAATGCTATTGCAACACAACTGCTGATGACAATTTTGTGTTCGGTGTTCTAGCAAACAAGGTTGCACTGTTGCTTTTGAGGACTGCAGAATCTACATGGAGGTGTACTATTTCCAGAAGCAAAACTCATTCAATCCTGACAGGGTTGAAAGAGGCCATTCAGCCCATAGAGTCCACACTGACCCTCTGGAGAGCATCCCACCTCAGCACCTACCCTATAGGTAGCTCACTTAACCTGCAGCTCTCTGGATACCAAGGGATAATTTAGAATGGTGTAAAAAGTGAGGTCTGCAGATGCTGGAGATCACAGCTGAAAATGTGTTGCTGGTTAAAGCACAGCAGGTCAGGCAGCATCCAAGGAACATGAAATTCGACGTTTCGGGCCAGAGCCCTTCATCAGGATGAAGAGCTCTGGCCCGAAACGTTGAATTTCCTGTTCCTTGGATAATTTAGAATGGCCAATCCACATATTCCGCACATTTTTGTACTGTGGGAGGAAACCGGAATATCTTGAGGTAACCCACACAGACACTGGGAGAACGTGGAAACTCCCTGCAGACAGTCACCCCAGGCCAGAAACGAACCTGGATCCCTGGTGCTGTGAGGCAGCAGTGCTAACCACTAGATCCAATGTCATCTCTTTTTAAAAAGTATCCTGCTAATCAGTTCTTCTAACCAAAGTGAAAAACATCACATTTCCCCACAAGTTGAAAAAATTAGGAGAGATATTTTGGTTGACTCTTTTTCCCTATCAATAATCTCTTCCAGCTCCTGAATCTTCCAAGATATCTGTGCTGTTTTAATTACGGCTTATTGAGCACCCCTGATTTTAATTACTATACTACTGGCGTTTATGCCTTAAACTACCAAGGCCCTGAACTCCAGAATTGCCTCCCTAAAAACTTCCGTGCCTTTTTATGCCTTCCCTTCCTCTTTTTTTTTAATTTGCTTGTGGGACAATGGCGTAACAAGACTCACGATACCATATGAGAGAGTTCCTGGGTTTTGACCCAGTGACACTGAAGCAATGACAATATATTGTCAAATCAAGATGGTGAGTGGCTTGGAGGGGAATTTGCAGGTTGTGCTGTCCCCATGTATTTGTTGCATTTGTCCTTCTAGATGGAAGTGATTATGAGTTCGGAAGGTTCTGTCTAAGGACCTTTTGGCAAATCTTTGCAGAGCATCTTGTAGATAGCACACACTGCTACCTACTGAGCGTTGATAGTGGAAGGACTGTATGCTTGTCGATGTTGATGCTGATGAAGTAGACTGCTTTGCCCTGGATGGTGTCAAGCTTCTTGTGTTGTTGGAACTGCCCCCATCCAGGCAAGTGGGGACTATTCCATCACACACCTGACTTATGCCTTGTAGACGTTAGACAGGCTTTGGGGAGTCAGAAGGTGAATTACTTGCTGAGTATTCCTAGTGTCTGACCTGCTCTTCTAGCTACTGTTTGTATGGTGAGTTCATTTGAGTTTCTGGTCAAAGGTACATCCTCGGAATGTTGATAAGGGAGGATTCAATGACGGTAATGCTGTTGACTGTTTAAGGTTCAGTGGTTAGATTGTCTTTTATTGAAGATAGTTATTGTCTGGCATTTTTATATGGTGCAAATGTTACTTGCCACTTTTCTGCCCAAGCCTGAATGTTTTCTAAGTTTTATTTCATTTTGACATGATCTGCTTCAGTGTCTGAGGAATTTTGAATGATGCTGAAAGTTGTGAAATTGTCAGTGAATAGCCCAACTCTGGTCATATGATGGAATGGTCATTGGTGAAGCAGTTGAAGGTGGTTGGGCCTATGGCACTACCCTAAGGAACTCTGATGTCGTGGAGCTGAGATGACAGACCTCCAACACCCACAACCATCTTTCCCTGTACTAGCTGTGATTCTGATAAGTGGAGAGTTTTCCCCCGATTCCCATTGACTCCAGTTTTGTGAGGGTTCCTTGATGCCACCCTGTCAAATATATCCTTGGTTTTAAGACACTTACTAAAACTGTGACCAAGCTGTTGGTCATCTGCCCTGATAGTCCCTTGTGTGGTTCAGTGTTTTATAATTTCCCTCTGAAGAATGAAACAAAACACTGTATAAATACAACTTGTTGCAGGGTTAAAGTGGTCAAGGCTATGGTTTATTGCCTAGTACTTTCTCAAGGAGAGGATGGGTATGTGTGACTGAGTGATCATGGAATAATAACTCCTGTTGATCAAAGAACCTGCTGATGACATTCGGTTTCAAGGTTCACCTATCATTTGGATGTTGTAAAACTTGAAAGGATTCAGAAAAGATTTACATGGATATTGCCAGCTTTGGAGGGCTTGAGCTATAGGGAGAGGCTGAATAGGTTGGGGCTATTTTTCCTGGAGTGTCAGAGGCTGAGGGGTGACCTTATAGAGGTTTATAAAATCATGAGGGGCAATGATAGGGTAAACAGCCAAGGTCATTTCCCTGGGGTGGGGTGTGCCCAAACTAAAGGGCTTATGATTTCCCAAACTATAGGTTTAAGATGAGAGAGGAAAGATTTAAAAGGAACCTATAGGGACAACGTTTTCATGTAGAGATGGTGTGTATGGAATGAGTTGCAGCCACAAGAAGTGGTGGAAACTGATACAATAACAACACTTTAAAAGATATCTGGATGGGTTTATGAATAGGAAGGAATTAGTGATATGGGCCAAGTGCTGGCAAAGGGGACTCGTTTAATTTTGGATATCCAGTCGGCATGGACAAGTTGGACTGAAGGATCTGTTTCCATGCTGTGCATCTCCGACTCTCTTTAGCTCAGTTAGCTTGATGGTTTGTTTGTAATGCAGTGTTTTTCCAATAGCACAGGTTCATTCTTGCAACTGGCTGAGATCCCAGGGATCTCAGAAGTTCCCAATTTCTAAAACTTGCCTGAGGCATAGTGACCTTCAGGTTAAATTTACCACCAGTTGTCTCTTTCTAATGAGAGAGCAGCCCCCATGGTCCTCTGGAACAACTGCAGCTTTACCTTTCTTACCTTTTACGTTTGCTTTCCTAACCGTTTGCTGTAGTTCCATTTTTCTTTCATATTTGTATGCATACACCTAGGTCTGTCCACAAGTTAACATTGACAAGTCTTACATCTTTTAAAAGATGTTCTGCTTTTCTATTTGTAACCAAAGTGAAAAACCTCACTCTTACCCACTCTAGTCTCTATCTAACATGTTGTTAGAAGTCACACAAAACCAAGTTATAGTCCAAAGTGTTCATTTGAAATCACAAGCTTTCAGAGCACTGCTCCTTTGTCACACGTTGTCTTCACCTGATGAAGGAGCAGCACTCTAAAAGCTTGTGATTCCAAATAAACCTGTTGGACTATAATCTGGTGTCGTGTGGCTTTTGACTTTATCCACCCAGTCCAACACCACGGCATCACCACATTATGGCCACCATATTGACCTGTCTATCTTTTTGCAGCCTCTTTGTTTCATTCTCACAGCATGCATTCTCACTTAGCTTTGTCTCATCAGCAAATCTGATGTAATACTCTGGCATTTTGTCTATATACTTTGCATATAGCTGAGAGTCTAACAGTGATCCTTATGGCATTCCCAACAGTCATTGTCTACCAAAATGAAAATGCGCTACCTATCTCTACACTCTGCTTTCTGTGAATTAACCAATCCTCTGTCAGTGTATATTGCCCACAAATCCACATTCCATTAACTCCATGGAATATTGTCCAATGCTGTTTTGAAGTTCAAGTATTCTGCATGTGCAGATCTACCCAACTAGCTGCATCCTCAAATAATCTTTAATAAATTTGTTAAACAAGATTTCCTTTTGTAAGATATTGTTGAGTTGTTTTGATTGTACAGTGCTTTTCTAATTGCAATGTTAAGACTCCTTCATAATAGATCAATACTTCCCAAATGACTAATGTCAGGCTAATTAGCTTGTAGTTCCCTATTTTCTGTCTCCTTTCTCAAATTATTCATCTGTGGGTCAAACGCAGGCAAATGGGACTAGTTTTAGTCGAAGAAATCTTATCAGCAAGGATGAATTAGACTGAAGGGTCTGTTTCCATGCTGTGTAACTCTATGACTCGACTCCAAATGTGAAAATACGTATTTTATATTTTCATGTTTATAGGGAAGCAAAAATTTAGTGTGTGATTAATACACAGAATTAAAGCATTCTAAATCAACTGGATTTCTAACTATTCACTATATCCAGGCAGGTCAACATCTAACAATGACTGCATGTATTTTCTGAAAGCCATGACACACATTACTGAATCTGACGTTCTGCTCTCTCCATTGTCTTAGCAACTACACTGTGCTGTTGTTGGAAGTGAAAATGCAAAGCGCTACTTCAATGCAGTGCAAGGATCAAAGGAGCATCATGGGGAGTTGTTTGGAGTCCAGAATCTATTTGGCCTTCGCACAGAGGGATCTTGTTTGACCCGAGATATCATTCAGGTAAAGAACTCTGCAATGAACTTGCAGAGCATGGATTGAAGCAATTTTGGATGGAATGTGCCACATTTTATATTTAACTTTTCTAGTTCCACGTTCTCTCTCTAAATCTCACACTTCTCACAACAGCCTTTCCCCTTTCTTCAATCTCATACCCTCCCACATTTTCATTTTATATTACAGTGTAAATTACTGTGAATCTGCTGCTCACATGTTTCAGGCCCAGACAGCCAGTAATGTCGTTTTACAGAAGTCCAGGATGCATATTTATGGAGCTTAAAGGTGCTTCCTGCATAACATTTCAAGCTTTATAGGAGATGGGTATTTGCAGAAATATATTTTGTGTAACATTTCATTTGAAAGTGTTGGGGATGATGAAAACTTTCACCCATTGGATTGTACTGTAGACCACTAAATGTGGCACTGGCACTGTCATCAGAAGTCTGTTTATTACTGCTCTTGCATGATGAAACTCTCCCAGCTTTGAGCCTCCAGCAGATTCCTGGGAAGATTGGACTGACTGTAGTCGAACTGCATCAAACAAACATGGAAAATATTTGAGAAAATCAGTAGATGTGGCAGCATCTGTGGGAAGAGAAGCACTGTTAATGTTTCAAATCCACTGACCCTTCAAAACTGAAAGGTGTTGGAAAATGGGGTCCTTTTCATACTTAAGACAGATCAGAGGAGGAGCAAGAAGGTAGATGATATAAAGGCCCAGGGTGAAAGGCAAAGGGGTTATTAATAGTGGAGAATGAAGAAAAGAGATGTAAAAGGATGTAAATTAAGATGTGAAAGGGAGAGAATTGGCCCTTTCTACTAAATATATTGACAAAGTAAATAAGATGCGACAGAGCTACAGGGCAGTAGAGTAAAATGTGAGAAAAGTGGATAGCAGGTGTAATGAATTATTAAATTCATTAAATATCTAAATAGAAAGCAAGATTTTGTGCTTCATTGGAGCATTGCGGCATGGCCCAGGACAGAAACGTTAGTGTGACAGCAAGGTAGTGATTGAAATAGCAAGTAATTGGGAGGTCAGGGCCTCCACAAAATGTTTATTCAGACTGGCAAGACTAAACACAACGTAAGGAAGATTGCATAGTGAGCAGCAAATGCAATAGACTAGATTGAAAGAAGTACAAATAAAACCTAGCTTCACCTTGAAGGTGTGTTTGTGTTCTTGGATCGTGAGGTGGGTGGAATAATGGGAAGGTGCAATGGGACAGTGAGGAAGTATTAAGAGTGATGTAGGCATGGACCAGGATGTCTCAGAGGGAACAGTCTCTGTGGAATACTGACAGTGGAGAAAGAGATATTTTTGGTGATGGCGTTGGTGGAAATAGTGGAGGATGATCCTTTGAATGCAGAGACTAATGGGGTTGGAAATTAAGGTCAAGAACAACTCTTGTTCTGAGAAGGGGTGAGGGCAGAAATGCAGGAGATAGGTCAGACATGGCTGAAAACCCTGTCAACCATAGAGTGTGGGGACAATACTTAACCCTCTAAAATAACCAGTATAATTCATTACCTGGTCACCTATCACACTGCTATTTGTGGGATCCCACTTATGTAAATTAGTATTTGATTGGTACTTTCAGACTTTCTGAAGCTTGAATAGTATAATGTTAATACTCCATCTTTATTTTATTTTAATGTTGCTGAATACTTAATAACAATAAAGAACATTTAATTCTTTAAAGATTAAATGGCAGAAGCACGTGATGTAAATGTCAGCGAATAACTTCCTGAAATCTACTCCGTTTCCCTTGGTTCAGTCGGAAGTTAAATGTTTCGGGAGGTCAATGTAAAATAAATCAAATGGTTTAGATTGATTGTGACTCTAGATTCTTTTTTATCATAATGTGCAAAAATTGTCAAAGAGTACTTGTTAACAATTGAATATATTTCTATTTTTAACATAACTTTTAATGTTGTATTACAGAGAACAGGTCAAGTGGAAGCAGGAGTGATGACAGCTGCTACACAGTTGAGAGAAGAACCTCCAGCAACAAGACTGGAAACAGTGAGTTTTTCTTCATCTCACATAAGCATGAAATGCTAAACCCTGAAATTCATGGAGAGTACAGGGAGCGTTAAGAACTCCTCGTCACTGATGCACTGCTTTCCCCCTCTGCTTTCTCCATTACATCCTCCCTTAGATTTCAACTGTTCAACTGAGAATTTCATAACAACAAAATATTTTAAGATTAAAATCAGAATTACTGCTGTATGTGGTGTACTGTGTGAAAATAGTGTGCCCAGGCTAATTTAAATATCTCGGCTCTTTTTCGCTGATCAGTTAACATTAGTCATTGGCTCAGCTTTGGATGAGTAGATTGCTCCATCCTTAATCTGCATATGAACAGCTAAGGTATAAGAAACTTTTGAATTTCCTCTTCTGTTCCTAGAGAATAAATGTTATCTTATCAATTATAGATATTTAATTTAAAAATAAGACACTTTCAAATCAAATGGTTTGGAGATGTTCTTACACATCTCTGGAGTAGGTGGGACTTGAACTAGAAGGCCACAACACTGCATCACGAAAGCCCTCTGTTACTGGTTCAGAAAATAGCTTTAAATATAATTCAGCTGCAAAGAAGTAGCATTAGAGAACGTAATCTTGGAAAAAGAAAGCCTTGTATAATGCAGCCCCCTTTGGTTATTTAGGGTCACAGTCAGGACCTGTTCAAGCTACTTTTATCCCTCTCTGCTCAAATCTCACCAAATACTACTGACCTGAGAATTTAGCAATTCCTTTTCTTAATTCTTTAACCCATGTCCTAGTTCATTCCAGAATAATTGTCCATGCTGATCTTTAAAGCCAAACATCACACAACACCTCCACATCAGAACTTTAAAGAGAACCGGCAGTTTGAGCAGGTATTAGAGTCTGAGACATTCAAAAATCAGCACGAGTGGTAAGTTACCTTAGCACATTTCAACACCTTACAATAATGTGGATCTTGGTGCCTCAATGTAAACAAGGCCTTTATCTATCACAAATATGACAGTTCTATTCACAATGTGGCCCGTCTATATTGGGGAGACAAAGTGCAGACTAGGCGACCACTTTACAGAACACTTATGTTTTACTGTAAAATTGAGCCTGAGTTTCTGGATGCCTGCCATTTCAACACACCACAGTGTTTCCTGGCCAACATCTCTGTCTTTGGCTTGCTGTTGTGCTCCAGTGAAGCTCAGTGCAAGCTGGAAGAACAAGATCTCATTATCTGCTTGGGAACCCTGCAACCTTCTATATTCTGTAACGAGTTCAGTAATTTTAAAGGCTGAGCACTTTCCCCCATTTCCCTCCCCTAACCCGACACACAGATCTTGTTATCACATGGGTTGTTACCCTTAAGAACTCATTATTAGCCACTAGCAGTCCCCATTTGCGGCTATTCAGTATCCCAGGCTGATCCTTACCCATTCCTTTGTCTGCCCGACTGTATTTTTCTCGTGCTGTCTGCTCCTTCTGCACCTATCATTTACAGCTTTCCCCCTACCCAATCTTCAGCATATGCAGAGGAACCTCAATTGTCCGGCGTTTGATAATCCAAGTATCGGATTATCTGACAAGATTACAAGTTCCCGATGCTTGACTAAACTGTTTTACAGCATTCTATTATCCGAATGAAATATTCCCCATCTGTGTCCTTCGGATAGTAGAGGTTTCTCTGTATACCAATCCTTTCCTAGCTATAATCTAGTTCTGAAGGAGGGTCTCCACAAATGCTGCCAAACCTGCTGAATTTTTTTCAACAATGTTTGACTTTCTTTCGGATTTTCAACATCTATAGTTTTTATTTTGAAATTTTGACAAATGTACTTGTTTAAAAATCAGCGGTATCGCTGCTGGAGGTGGATTGTATTCTTCAGTGTGAATACTCCCCTCTCAACAGCGATTCAAGCCACCATGGCAAGGGTGAATTGTGAATCACCTGGTAAAAGCTGAACTTATTCTGTAGGTGGATCCATGCAAGTATATGTGCAAGTCCATGGCTGCATGTCCTGTCCCAGACTTGCTCAGAAATAGAGATCCTCTGATTGCATTTTCAGTGACATATACTGTACAGGTGAAACTTCAGGAAGACTGAAAGGGGATATAAGTTATTTGGAGCAAAGTCACAATCTTGACTTTGGATTCTGGAATGCACTACCTGAAAGAGTGGTGGAAGCAGGTTTCATTTGAGACATTGCAGAAGGCATTCAATTATTATTTCATTAAAAACAATAGTAATGATTATGAGAAAAAGGCAGTAGAATGGTACTGAGTCATAATGCTCATTCAGAGAGACAATGTCGATATGGTGGGACAAGTGTGCTCTTCCTGCACTGTAACAATTCTGTGAATCTATAATTCTGTGAAGTTTAAAAAAAAAACTAGACTGAAGGCAAAGCTCCTCAGCACCTTCCAAACCAATGACCACTCCCATCAAAAGGACAAGGACAGCAGATATATGGGAACACCACTGCCTTCAAGTTCCCCTGCAAGCCACTCACTATCCGGATTTAGAAATATATTGCTGTTACTTCACTGTCACTGGGTTAAAATCCTGGAATTCCCTCCCTAATGGCATTGTTGGTCAACCCACAGTAGATGGTCTGCAGTGGTTTAGAAGGTAGCTCACTGCCACCTTCTCGAGGAGGAAGTGAGGACTGCAAATGCTGGAGATCAGAGTTTTATTGGCTTTTGCCTGAAACATCGATTCTCCTGCTCCTTGGATGCTGCCTGGCCTGCTGTGCTTTTCCAGAACGACACTCATGACCATCTTCTCAAGGGCAACTAGGGCTGGGCAATAAATGGTAGCCAGCCAATGATGCCCACATCCCACAAACAAGTTTTAAAAAAAGCTTGCTTCCTGGTTTCACCTGTGCAATTTTATGACTACCCCACCATCTGCCCTAACTAGGGAATTCATTTTTTCGTTATCATGTGGATCATTAACTCTGTTTCACTTTGTCAAATGCTGCATGATCTCTTTGAGCATTTTGCTAATTTTCTGTTTGGCATAGATGTCCATGTAATGTTTTCTTCAATATTTAGAACGTGGACACCGAGAAGAAAGTGGAAGAAGAGAATAAGGGCTTGTTGGAGCAATCTGCTATTGGACAAAAGCCATCTAAAAGAAACTCAGAACAATTTTTTGACTTTAGTAGTGAAAGCGAGTCAGAACCTTCGAGTATGACAAAAATCAAGAGTAGTAGAGGTAGTGCTGTACCTACCAGTAATAATGCTGACAGCCACGGACAGCTCACATTGGCCCAGTATGGCTTTTCTAAATTCCTTGATAGGCAAGCATGCACAAGACAGGATTGCAGTGAGGGTGACTCCGGCTCGGATGATGATATATTAGAGAATCGATGCTCTGAAGAAAGCTCAAGCGGCGATTTAAGTTCCCCTGTATCCAAGGCAAATGATAGGACCATCAACCTGGTCTCAGAGGCTCGATCAAATGCTCAGTCTATAAAAAGGAATGGGCGTGTTCAGCAAGTTAGGGAAAGACTTTGTCAATACTGGAGCACTTCTAGTGAATCAGAGGGAGAGGCTGAATTAAGAAAAAAATACAAGTATCATGGAACTTCAGTAAATGCTGCTCTTCCCATGGGAGCCAACAACTGTGCAGAAGAAAATGATGCCATCCCTCCTTCACAAGTGTTGGGACAAAAGAAAGTACCTACTAAGAAGAAATCTAAATCTAAATTCCTGTTAAAAGATTCTGAAGAGTCAAATGACAAAAACTTCACAAATATTTCCTGTAAAGAAAAGGCATTGTTGTCCTGTAAACAATCAGGATTTCCTGGTGTTAAGCCATGCATAATTGGTCATTGTCCCACTGTAACAAAGGGGAAACCCTTGAGCTATTCTGCCAAATTGAAAGAACCAGGCAACATCAGTGATGAGTCAGATGACGTTGAAATATCTGCAAGCCCACCAGGGAGAACATCCAATCAACTGGAACACCAGGGAGAAAGAGATAAAAAAAGCCCTTGCAACAAATCTCCAATCCTTTTTAAAAAAGAGACTGAAGACGACGACATTGAGCAATTTTCATCCTCTGGAGATGATGTTCCCATCAAACAAATGCGTTACAATGTAAGCCGAGAGGTGGGCAAGAATAATATTAAGCCATTGGGCAGCGTTCAACTTGGACACAAGCATAAGCCCATCAGAATTGATAAAGGTGAAGGTATACCAGAGAACAAGAAACAGAGCCAGAGTCATGAGGAGCAGCTTGCAACAATGGACAGATTGCTAGGTAACTGCAAATTTGCTTTTAGCAGTGGAATGCAAATTCAGGATGTTTGTTGTCTGTTAAAGCTTTGAAAGTGTATAAGTTAAAAATGTTATATTCCCACTTCGCAAAACAACTGTTGGGGCGAAACTGATAACCTCTTCGCACTGGTACTAAACCTTCAGTGTAAATCAAGATTAAAAGTCAAACAGACTCCAAAGTGAAATAGTACAAGTCTCTCATCCTGAGACTACATCAACTGTATTTATACTTTGGAGCAATATATGCGTAGTATTGTTTAAATGTAAAAGAAATTGAAGAAAACCATTTAAATGAGAGAGAACCTGCACCCAGTCAACACTGAGCACAGGCTGCTAAAATCATATAGACTACTTTTTATTCCTGATGAAGGGCTTTTGCCTGAAACATCGATTTCCCTGCACTTTGGATGCTGCCTGAATTGCTGTGCTCTTCTAGCACCACTAATCCAGAATCTGGTTTCCAGCATCTGCAGTCATTGTTTTTACCTTACTGTTTAGGAATGTCAGACTGCTACTTATTAAAGGGTCCTGAGGACCACCAGAGAGCTGAGCCCAATTCACAATTCAACAGCAGCCCCTGTTGCCACATGTTGAAGAACATTTATAGAGTCATAGAGATGTACAGCATGGAAACAGACTCTTCAGTCCAACCCGTCCATGCCAACCAGATATCCCAACCCAATCTAGTCCCACCTGCCAGCACCCGTCCCATATCCCTCCAGACCCTTCCTATTCATATATCCATCCAAATGCCTCTTAAGTGTTGCAATTGTACCAGCTTCCACTCCATCCTCTGGCAGCTCATTCCATACACGTACCACCATCTGCAAGAAAAGGTTGCCCCTTAGGTTTGTTTTATATCTTTCCCCTCTCACCCTAAACCTGAGCCCTCTAGTTTTAGACTCCCCGACCCCAGGGAAAAGACTTTGTCTATTTATCCTATTCATGCCCCTTATAATTTTGTAAACCTCTATAAGGTCACCCTTCAGCCTCCGCGCTCCAGGGAAAACAGCCCCAACCTGTTCAGCCTCTCCTCCAACCCTGGCGACATCCTTAAATCTTTTCTGAACCCTTTCAAGTTTCACAACATCTTTCCGATAGAAAGGAGACCAGAATTGCGCGCAATATTCCAACAGTGGCCTAACCCATGTCCTGTACAGCCGCAACATGACTTCCCAACTCCTGTACTCAATACTCTGACCAATAAAGGAATGCATACCAAACGCCTTCTTCACTATCCTACCTACCTGCGACTCCACTTTCAAGGAGCTGTGAACCTGCACTCCAAGGTCTCTTTGTTCAGCAACACTCCCTAGGACCTTACCATTAAGTGTATAAGTCCTGCTAAGATTTGCTTTCCCAAAATGCAGCACCTTGCATTTATCTGAATTAAACTTCATCTGCCACTTCTCAGCCCATTGGCCCATCTGGTCCAGATCCTGTTGTAATCTGAGGTAACCCTCTTCGCTGTCCACTACACCTCCAACTTTGGTGTCATCTGTAAACTTACTAACTGTACCTCTTATACTCGCATCCAAATCATTCGTGTAAATGACAAAAAGTAGAGGGCCCAGCACTGATCCTTGTGGCACTCCACTGGTCACAGGCCTCCAGTCTGAAAAACAACCCTCCACCACCATCCTCTGTCTTCTACCTTCGAACCAGTTCTGTATCCAAATGGCTAGTTCTCCCTGTATTCCATGAGATCTAACCTTGCTAATCTGTCTCCCACGGGGAACCTTGTCAAACGCCTTACTGAAGTCCATATAGATCACATCTTCTGCTCTGCCCTCATCAATCTTCTTTATTACTTCTTCAAAAAAACTCAATCAAAGCCATGTTGAATATCCCGAATCAGTCGTTGCATTTCCAAATACATGTTCATCCTATCCCTCAGGATTCCCTCCAACAACTTTCCCCCCCACCGAGGTTAGGCTCTTTTATAAAGTTTTCTAGAACAGTGGGAATGCCCCCACTGTTTATCCCTATTGACCTGGTGATTAATATGAAAACTAGTCTTTGCACCACCTGCAAAGTTGCCAACTCTGACTGGACATAATTCTAGAGATCTCATCATATGACCTCCTGTCTCCAACCAATCTATTCAAACATTTTGGTCAAATTTTTTATAATTAATAAAAATCTTCAAAGTAATTTATTTTTCACACTTTTTTTATATTTTGTCTCCAGGATTGCTCATGGTAGTGTCCAGGAGATTAATCTTAACTTCTGAAGTCTCCAAGAATTAATGTAGACAAGGACCAGTTCAAGGCTAATCTCAGTTATCTAATTTCAGGCACTTCAGTGCATTACCATCACCACGTCTGGGCCCAAAATCTGTCCCTATAATTGCAAAGTCACTGTAAAGCAAACTTAATACCATTACTGCAATGTAAATGTGCCAGAATTAAGGTCTGCAGTGTTGAATTTGTATGATGATAAAGAAGCAGTTTACTGTGCCAAAGTTTAAAACAAATTGCTTCCTTAATTTGGGTGCATGCTGATGCTAGGAATCAGTCAAGTCAGATCTGAAATAAACTATGTTAAAAGTGAAAAAGATTTAAAACAACATTTCTATCAAATGGTGGTGAACAAGCTGTACTCTTGCATAATAAATAACATTTTGATTACAATTAGATTGAATAATCAAGTGAAAGATTCCTCACTGGTTGGAGTTATTCCCAAATGAAGATGGCTGTGGTTATTGGAGGTCAATCGCCTCTGCTCCTGGACACCTCTGTAGAGGTCGTCAGGGTAATGTCTTACACCAACTATCTTCAGCTGCTTTCTCAATTATTTCCGCCCCCCCCCCCCAATAATAATGTCAGAAGTGGGGATCTTCCCTGATGATTGCACAACGTTCAGCACATTTATAATTCCTCAGATACTGAAGCAATCCACGCCCAAATACAGCAAGATCTGGACAACAATCTGGCTTGAGATGCTGAGTGGCGAGTAACTTTCACAGCATGTAAGTGCCAGGCAATGACCACCTCATACTAGAGAATTTATGTTCAATGGCATTACTGTCACTGAATCCACTACTGTCAACATCCTGCCAATAACCTGTTATCAGAAACTGAATTAGACCATCCATTTAAATACTGTGGTTACCAGAGTAGGATCGAGCTTACGAATTTTAACAACATTTAAGGTTGGCATTATCCACGATGAAGCTGCCTACTTGATTGCAAACCCATCCACTGTCTTTGGCATTCACTCCCGATACCTCTAACACAGTAGCAGCAGTACGTACCAACTCCAAGATCCATTACAGTAACATAGCCTAAGTACTTCAGGCTTACAGTAACATAAGCCTGAAGAAGGGCTTATGCCTGAAACGTCGATTCTCCTGTTCCTTTGATGCTGCCTGACCTGCTGCGCTTTTCCAGCAACACATTTTTAAGCTCTGATCTCCTGCATCTGCAGTCCTCACTTTCTCCTAGGAACTATATTGGTGAACATTTATTGCTGCTGGGTCAAATTCCTGGAGCTCCTTTACTAACCGCACCCAAAGAGTCATAGAGATGTACAGCATGGAAACAGACCCTTCGGTCCAACCCATGCCGACCAAATATCCCAACCCAATCTAGTCCCACCTGCCAGCACCTGGCCCATATCCCTCCAAACCCTTCCTATTCATATACCCATCCAAATGCCTCTTAACTGTTGCAATTATACCAGCCTCCACCATCCTCTGGCAGCTTATTCTATACACGTACCACCTTCTGACACAAATTCAAAAACAGCAAAGGCAGTAACTGTGCAGGTTCTCTCTCTTTCTCCTGCACTGACCTCACCATGTGCTTCCTTTGTCTGCTCTTCTCCCTTTTAAAACTGCTGTTGTTTTGACTTTTTTTTTCCAAAAGTTCCAAAACAATGCAACAGCATATAAAACAGTAATTGCTGCAGGTGGAATTCGAGGAAACCACTGCCAAAACCTAAGATACCTCAAAAAAAAAGGAGCAGCTCTTACAGCCAGAAATTTTTCCCATCCTCCATCTTGGATTACCCAGAATCCTTGGGGAGTGCAACTCCTCAAGAATGAGCAATAAATGCCCACAAACCCAATGAGCACATTTTTTAAAAAATTGAACGATTTTTCAATAAATTAAAGGGTGTTAGGTATCTAATTTAATCATGGAAAGTAGGATTCTTCAAGTCCAGGATACATCTTGGATAATAAACAAGAACTTGCTGCCTGGGATTCTAACCCTTTAAGACTATTCTCATTTAACTGAGGAACACCACAGTGCATTTTTGTTAATAATTGTTTTACCTGTGATAAGTGGATTTGAATTTAACCCAACTCGATGAAAAAGGTACACCAGAAAAGTTCAAAGTTGATATGAAACTGTTGTGAATGATATGTGACTTGATCTGCTGTGACATACTTCCTTAAAATTGTCTTAAGTAGGAAAGTTGATGACCTAGTAGTGTTGTCAATAGACCATTAATCTAGGTAATGTTCAGCGGATCTAGATTCAAATCCTGCCATGGCAGATGGTGGAATTGAAATTCAGTAAAAATCTAGAATTAAGAGCCTAATAACAATCATGAAACCATTGTCTATTGTTGGCAAAAATCCAAGTGGTTCACTAATGTCCTTTAGGGAAACTTATCTGCCATCCTTCATCAGTCTGGTCTACATATGACTCTAGACCCACTACAGTGTAGTTGACCCTTAACTGTTCTCTGGGCAATTAAGGAAGGGTAATAAATGCAAGCCTACCTAGCAACACTATGTCCTGTGAATAGATTAAGAATGTGACAGGATTGTTGCTAATTAATACCTGATGTTTCAATTATTAGGTGATGTACAGGAAGTGGCTTTCATTCATTCAAACCAACATGTGATTGGATCCAGCAAGGCTGAAAATCAAATGAGTTATACTGCAATTCGGGATGTATTTGAACTAAAACAATATTCCCAGATTCCTGCCAATGTAGCCATCCACACTAGTCAGGTAAAGTAGCAATCGAACAGCATCGATTCATGCATATAAATAACACCATTTAAACATTTTATCCATAAGTTTGTAGAATCTGGTTCTTAGAATGACTCCAACTACAATAGGGAGATAATGCTATTTCTGAGATGATTTGTTGACTTGGATTTTGTAGTCAGTAGGGAAGAAAGAGCAGTCATCACTGACTTTGAAAATTTCACTGAAATGTCTACTAACATCTGGTAAGAAGTTTACCTCATACACCATGTTGCAATTTGCAGCATTCTTTAACAGGGATTCCCAGCAGGGTGTAAAAGTGATTTTACCAAGCTGTCCACTCTATCTAAATCATTTAGAAACTTCTTAGTCATTCAACCAGGAAATGAAAAGTGCTGAAATTAATCACCTTATCAAAATTATATACACAGCAAAATAAGGCTTATGCATGTATATGAACTGAAGTAGAAGTTGAAGTGTCAAGGAAAAAAAAACTACTTAAAATTTTTGAAAAATCCTTATTTAAATATCTAATGTACTTTTGTGTTTAACAACACAAAATGATCTTTTTCAAGGCCAAATCTGTTGGAAGGGGTCAGTCATTGCTTGGTGGATGTTGAAGCTCAGTTATATATCATAGGATAAAATATAACTTCATATTGGATTTTGAACATCAGTGTGGGGACAGAAAAGTGAATGTTCTCACAACATCAATTGATTTCATTGATGACTCTGTGGAGGAGTGCACTTTGCACGAGGTTAATTTAGGCTCAGTTTCTTCAATCTCTCCTCAAAGGTCAATCTCACCATTCCCATAAGTCAGTTGACAAAACCTTCATTGCAGTCCCTTTATGGCAATATTACCCTTCCTGAGAAAAACTGTACACCATACTAGGAGGGTGGTCTCCAATTGCAGAAAGACACCTTTACAGAGATACTGAAACCCTTTTGCCAACACAGTACTTGCCTTCCTAATTAATAAAGTTAAACATCACGTGACACCAGGTTATAGTCCAACAGGTTTATTTGAAAATACCAATTTTTGGAGCCCTGCTCCTTCATCAGGTATTAAATGGGGCAGGATACATAGGACATGGAATTTATAAGAAAAAGATCAAAGTGTCATACAACTGATGCGATGTATCATAGAAACCTAGATGGCTGTTAAGTCTGTAATCACTTAGAATGGCGATGCAGGTTTGATCGCTTAATGTGTAATTTACTGCCCCAAGATAACTTAACATTTTATCAGGATATTTTTTAAAAAGTGATCTCTCAGCTCAGCCAATGCATTAAAGGTGTGAAATTAGAGTCTCTCTTGTCCCAACCTGGAATCAGACTGCTGTTATTTCCAAAGCAGGAATTTATAAAATGTCACAATGACTGACTGCCTATACATTGTGTGCTTTTTGAACAAAATAGAATGTATCTGCAAATACAAATGTGTAAATGTAAATTCACCCCATTGACTTATATATGCTTACGTGTGAGGGAGAGGGATAGTGTGTGTGCTTGCACCTTTTCTATGTGAAAAAATTGCCTCTTAGGTCATTTTTATATTTTTCCCCTCACCCCAACTCTATGCAGTTTAGTTCTGGACTCCCCCACCCCAGGGAAATGCCCTTCATGATTTTATAAATATCTGTAAGGTCACCCCTCAGCCTCCAATGCTCCCGGGAAACCAGTCCCAGCCTGTTCAGCCTCTCCGTATAGCTCAAACCCTCCAAATCTGGCAACATCCTTGTAAATCTTTTGTGAACCCTTTCAGGTTTCACAACATCCTTCCGATAGGAAGACCAGAATTATGTGCAGTATTCCAAAAGTGGCCTAACCAATATCCTCTACAGCTGCAACATGACCTCCCAAATCCTATAACTCAATGCTCTGACCAATAAAGGAAAGCATACTAAACACCTTCTTCACTATCCTATCTACTTGCAACTCTACTTTAAAGGAACTATGAACCTGCACTCCAAGGTCTCTTTGTTCAGCAACACTCCTTAGAACCTTACCGTTAAGTGTACAAGTCCTGCTAAGATTTGCTATCCCAAAATGCAGCACCTCACATTTATCTAAATTCAACTCCACCTGCCATTCCTTAGCCCATTGGCCCATCTGATCAAGATCCCATTGTACTCTGAGGTAACCCTCTTCGCTGTCCACTACACCTGCAATTTTGGTGTCATCTGCAAACTTACTAACTATATCTCTTATACTCGCATCCAAATCATTTATATAAATGAAGAAACGTAATGGACCCCCAGTACCGATCCTTGTGGCACACCACTGGTCACAGGCCTCCAGTCTGAAAAGCAACCCTCCCCCCCCACCACCACCCTCTATCTTCTACCATTGAGCCAGTTCTGTGACCTCATGTGACCCCACCAGACTCTCGCTCAGTCTCATATACCCTGTATACACACTGTTTCTCTCTTTCCCATACAATCATGTGCAGACACTCTCGCAGGGAAATACTCCATCAAGCTCATTCTCCCTCTCATGCACTCACTCAATGTGACATTTGTTATTTCCAAAGCAGGATTTTAAAACACTCCAGGTTGCCCCACACCTTTAATACATTCTGTGAGTTGAGATGTCACCTTTCTTTATATACTGATAAAACCTTATCTTGGGGCAGTAAATTTTAGTATTTACATATTAATCAATGGAAAACCTGCATCACCATCCTAAGTGATTGTAAACTTAACCGTCATCTAGGTTTGTCTAATACAGTGCATCAGTTATATGTCAATATGATTCTTTTCTTATAAGTTGTGTGTCTGAGTCTTGCCCTACTTGCTACCTGATGAAGGAGCAGTGATTTGAAAGCTTTTATTTTCATATAAACCTATTAAAGTACAACCTGGTGTCGTCTAATTTTTAAACCCCACTCCAACTCTAGTACCTCCACATTATTCCTAATTAAAGCTGCACCTTTTTTGGTTTCAGTGGTTCATCAACAAGGACACTAGATCTGTTTGGATATCAACACTTCCCAAATTCTAACCATTTAAAAAATGCATTGCATTTCTGTTTCTGTATCTAACAAGCCCACATTTCATATTGCATTACACAACCCCAGGATATTCCAAGGTACCTATAAAGATCCAATAAATCTATACAATCTCTTGTGCACAGTACAGCTCAAGTCCCCATACATAACAACATGGTAATAACATCAAAATCTGTTTTAGAAATGTTGCAAGAAGGATATTATATGACTGGACACTGGGGCAATCAATTAGAGTCATAGAGATATACAGAATGGAAACAGATCCTTTGGTCCAACTTGTCCTTGCAGACCTGATATCCAAAATAAATCTAATTCCATTCCATAGTATTTCTTTTCATAGAATCCCTACACTATGGAAAAAGGCCCTTCGGCCCAACAAGTTCACACTGACCCTCCAAAGAGTATGATTATGATGTTATTACCATGTTGTTATGTATGGGAACTTAAGCTGTGCTGTGCACAAGAGATTGTATAAATTTATTGGATCTATTGTAAGTACCTAGATCCATTCCCCTACCCTATTACTCTACATTTACCGCTGACTAATGCACCTAACCCTGAACACTGTGGGCAATTTAGCATGCCAGTTCACCTAACCTGCACATCTTTGATTGCGGGAAGAAACTGGAACACCCGGAGGAAACCCATGCAGACACTGAGAATGTGCAAACTCAACACAGACAGTTGTCCGAGGTTGGAATTGAACCCAGGTCCCTGGTGCTGTGAAGCAGCAGTGCTAACCACTGAGCCACCATGCCCATAACCCTCAACCCTCCCTATTCATATACCCATGCAAATGCCTTTTAAATGTTATAATTGTACCAGCCTGCACCACTTCCACTGGCAACTCATTCCATACATTGCACCCCACTCTGTGTGAAAAAGTTGCCCCTTAGGTACATTTTAAATCTTTCACCTCTCACCTTAAATCTATGCCCTCTAGTTTTAGACTCCCCCACAGTGGGGTAAAGACTTTGTCTATTTACCCTATTTATGATCCTCATGATTTTATAAACGTTTAAGATCACCCCTCAGCTTCTGATACTTAAGGAGAAAATAGTCGCAGACTATTCGGCCTCCCCCTATAGCTCAAACCCTCCAACCCTGGCAACATCCTTGTAAATCTTTTCTGAACCCTTTCAAGTTTCACAATGTCCTTCCCATAGCAGAGCAATCAGAATTGCATGCAGAATTCCAAAAGTGGCCGAGCCAATGTCCTGTCCAGCTGCAACATGACCTCCCAACTCCTTTAGTTAATGCATTGACTAATAAAGGAAAGTATGTCAAACATCACCTTTACTATCCTATCTACCTGCAACTTCACTTTCAAGGAGCTTATGAACCTGCATGCCAAGGTTTTTGTTCAGTAAGACTCCCCAGGATCTTACCATTAAATATATAAGCCTTGCCCTGATTTTCCTATCCAAAATACAGCACTTCACATTTATCTAAATTATTCTCCATCTGCCACTCCTCAGCTCATCTGATCACAATCCAGTTGTACTCTGAGGTAGCCTTCTTTACAGTCTATTACACCACCTATTCTGGTGTCATCTGCAAACTTACTAACCATACCTCCATGTTCACATCCAAATCATGTATGTAAATAATGAAAAGCAGTGGACCCAGCACCGATCCTTGTGACACACCACTAGTCACAGGCCTCTAGTTTGAAAAGCAACCATCCACCATCCCCCTCTGTCTTCTGCCTTTGAGCCAGTTCTGGATGCAAATGGCTTATTATCCCTGTATTCCATGTGATCTAACTTTGCTAACCAGCCTCCCATGAGGAACCTTGTCGAATGCCTTACTGAAGTCTTGTTTGTTACTTCTTCAAAAAACTTAGTTAAGTTAGTGAAACGAACAAAGCCAAGTTGACTACCCCCAATCAGTCCTTGACTTTCCAAATACATGTAATTTCTGTCCTTCAGGATTCCCTCCAACACCTTGACCACCACCAATGTCAGGCTCACTGGTCTGTAGTTCCCTGACTTTTCCTCATCATCCTTTTTAAATAGTGACACTACGTTACCCAACCTCCAGTCTTCAGGCACTTCACCTGTAGCTATTGATGATGCAAATATCTTGGCAAGAGCCCTTCAATGGTACACCTGATCAGGTCTTCACCATCCAGCACCACCATTTCTGTAATATGGACATGTTTCATGATATCACTATTTATTTTCCCACATTCTATATCTTCCATGTCCTTCTCCATAGTAAACACTGATACAAAATACTTATTTATATCTTTCCCATTTCCTGCAGTTCCACACATCGGTGGCCTTGCTGATCTTTAAGGAGCCCTATCCTCTCCCTAGTTATCTTTTTGTCCTTTAATGTATTTGTAGAATCCCGTTGGATTCTCCTTAACCCTATTTCCGAAAGCTATTTCATATCCCCTTTTTGCCTTCCTGATTTCTGCCTTAAGTAGACTACTCCTTTCTTTATACTCTTCTAAAGATTCACGCGATCTCTGCTGTCTATACCTGACGTGCGCTTCCTTCTTTTTCTTGCCCAAAACCTTAATTTCTTTAGTCATCCAGCAATCCTTATACCTAGTAGCCTTGCCCTTCACCCTAACAAGAACATCCTGTCTCTAGAATCTCGTTATCTCATTTTCTAGGACTTCCCATTTTGCACCTGTCCCTTTACTTGCAAACATCTGCCTCCAATCAACTTTTGAAAGTTCTTGCCTAATATCATCAAAATTGACCTTCCTCCAATTTAGAACTTTAATTTTTAGATCCGGTCTATCCTCTTCCATCACTGTTTTTAATTTATTAGAATTATGGTCAGTGGCACCAGTGCTTCCTCACTGACTCCTCAGTCACTTGCCCTACCTTATTTTCCAGGAATATGTGAAGTTTTGCACCTTCTGTACATCCACATGCTGAATCAGAATTTTTCTCTGCACACTTAACAAATTATGTCCTTAAATGTTTTTACTTCCACCCAAGAGGGAGCCTACATTTAACATTTCACCTGGCAATCCATTTGCTATTTTTTTGATATGAAGGGCAAAGATCATGTACGGCCACCTTAACAAGTAAAAACTTTGCAAAATTGTAAGTTTTTGTATCGATAACCAGACTTAAGATGTCATTTGGCAATGCCAGTGTTCCAATATAGTAAGAATAAAACTATATTAGTCAAGGCATCAGCTAGTATCTTCTATGATTAATCATTCATTGAGCAACTGAGTAAATAGCAGAAAATTCTAAACATGACTATAATTTTGTACAACTGCAACTACATAATGCTAAGCTTAGTGGCCTGTGTGCAGTGATCCTAAAGGTGGAGGGGTGCTGGAAATTAAAGTGTTGATTTAAAGGTAGATTGGAAGGACCTAAAGAGAAGTGTCAGTGATAAATGGTAAGTTTCTGAGGGTGGTTTCAAAGTGGAGGAGAGCATCTGGAAGTAAAACATACAAGAGGATGTATTTGTATCCAGTGTGCAGATCATTAGCGGAAACTAAATGGGTTAAATTTTATTTCAAGTATTTAATTAAGGAATTCTGTGCTATATTAGGTGAATAGGAAGGGAGTTTAGAAGTCAGTCACTATTTTAGTTGGAGTTGACAGCACATTGAATGTGTATATTATAAGACCCCATCTTTGAAAGGATTTAAATTCTGTTTTTATTTTAGATACTTCAAAAAACTGACAGCTTGCTTGGTCTTCCTCAGAAATCCTTGCAGCAACACCAGATAAATGAAAGCCAAACGTTACCTCCTCTCTCACTTGTGTATCCTGTCACACAGACAATGAGGAAGGTCCACCGAGCAGGTAGAACTACTTTCCTGATTGGACAAACACCCAAAGGAATCTGTCGGTGAGTACACAGGTCAGACGTCAAAGGGCCCCACTTCATAGTTGAAAATGTGTTGCTGGAAAAGCGCAGCAGGTCAGGCAGCATCCAAGGAGCAGGAGAATTGACGTTTCGGGCATGAGTCCTTCTTCAGGAAGGGCTCATGCCCGAAACGTCAATTCTCCTGCTCCTTGGATGCTGCCTGACCTGCTGTGCTTTTCCAGCAACACATTTTCAGCTCTGATCTCCAGCATCTGCAGTCCACTTTCTTCCACTTCATTGTTGTAAAGCTGGTTATACTCATTCCCTCTCTTGTTGGTTATATAATGTTTTTAATTGAAGGTGACACTTCAGGGGCTTTTTCTTTGTGCGAGTACCTGAAAGTAAATCAGATACACTGGTAGTGTGATTATATCAGCTTAGACTATTTTCATTAAGTGTATTGATATAATGTATCTACTAAACAATTGGACAACTGTAAAAAGATGGGATACATAAATACTGGAAATGCTTAACCAAAATTCATGAGGGGCATGAATAGGTTAAGTAGACAAGATCTTCTCCCTGGGATGGGGGAGTCCAGAACTGGAGGGCATAGGTTTAGGTGAGAGAGGAAAAATTTATAAGGGACCCAAGGGTAACTTTTTCACGCAGAGGGCGATGTGTGTATGGAATGAGCAGGCTGGTACAATTACAACATTTTAAAAGGCATCTATATTTGTGTATGAATAGGAAGGAGGGTTATGGCCCAAGTGCTAGCAAATGAGATTAGATTAGGCAAGGATATCTGGTCAGCATGGACAAGTTGGACGAAGGGTCTGTTTCTGTGCTATACATCTCTATGACTCTACTATTCCACTTACCATTTTGAAGGCTGAAGCCTTTTTATATGGTAGGAGACACAACAGAGGACAAGGCCTGACAAAGATAGTTATGCCAATATGCAAGGGAAGCAGATGGAATAGCAAGTTTGTTTATTTTGACGAGTAAACAAGAACATTTGCTGAAGCGATTATGCCTGCCTGTTGTTTCTGATTACATTGTCATTCTGCATTCTCTTTGAATGTAATTCTTTTCAGCAGCTTTGTGTTATTTGGACCTCTCCCTGGATTGCTGATTTTCATAACCTTGTTATGACAGCCATTATTATAATATGATAGTTGATCAATAATATAAGAGAAAATGTTAATTAATTATATAGTAAATGTCAATTGAGCCTTTATTTGTAACCATTGATAAGTTGAAAGGCCACGTGTGCTGTTCAGTTTTATTTCTATTCAGTGATGCTGTGCTGAAGAATGCATGCAGCCACCACAGGTTCTGAAGGCAGATATGCAAATATAGCAGTCTCTACATGAAGAGTTAAGAGCGTGGTGCTAGAAAATCACAGGTCAGACAGGCAGCAACCGAGGAGCAGGAGAATTGACACTTTTGCCCAAAACGTCGATTCTCCTGGTCGTGGGATGCTGCCTGACCTACTGTGCTTTTCCAGCACCACACTCTCGACTCTAATCTCTAGCATTTGCAGTCCTCACTTTCGCCTAGTTTCTTCATGAAACCCAGTGATGCATCTGTACAAGCATTCGCCAGCAAATAATATTTTTCTCACACACTGTCACAGAAGGAGCGTGTAAATAGGATTACTAACAATGTGAAAATAATGCTGAAATATTAAACTGGTAGAAATTGACAAGAAAACGTTCTTCTTATTTCTGTGTGGCTACTAGCAATTTAAGAGGTGATAGAAGAATTTTTAAACTGCACATTACTGATGACAGTACAGAGCACTGCATCTTACTTCTGAGTGGCAGCTGAGTCAACTGAAAAGAGGGCTTGGGGAATGGAGGGAGAGAGAAAGGGAAAGAAGGAAGTATCAGTAGAAATCCAACATTTTGTTTTTGTTGTGTATATATTGGTAAAGTGACTTCTTGCATCCTACTTAGACAAACATATTCTTGCTTATAAACGCATTGTTTCACTTTACTATGAATTTTAGGCGAACAAAAGAATGCATAACATTTACAGTACATAGACAAGCCATTCAGTCCATCTCATCAGTGTTGGTGTTTGAGACAGTCTCCTCACACCTTGCAGCATCTAACCCTATTGGCATCTAACCCTATTGGCATAATCATTGCTTTCTTTCTGCCTTATGTCGTGACCTAAAACATTCAGTCTTGCCTCAGTCCTAAATTATGGTACACCTGGTCATATCCTTAACTTGCACTTTATGTAAGTGGCTTGTGGAACATTTTTAATAAATATTAATCTTATCTTTTACATCCAAAGAATTTGAGTAGGATTACAAATCACAAGTTTGAACCTGGAATGTTCTCTGATTTGTTCCTGATTAAAGTACAGTCGGTTCTGCTATTATGTATGTTTCTTCAGCACAAATTGATTTTAACACGATTGTAGAATTTAGACTATTATTTGTGGCGCACAAACTTACTTTACCTGTAATGGCTATAACAAGATTCCAACTCCATTAGTTTAAATGGCGTGGCTATTGCTTGATTTTCTTAGTTTCGTACAATCAAGTTACATAAGAATCAACTGTGTAGATCTCTTGCTGAGTTTTTGCTGTACTTTTTTTTACTTACAATATGGATGCACAACTTGTATAATGAATGCTTACAGGCTGCTTTGAAATGTAAAATAACTAAAAGAGACATTATCATTTTGTAATATTAATCATTCTAAATAATGAAATATTAATAGGGGACACAGAATTTACTCTATATTTAGAAAGCAAAGTAGAACTTAATACTAATTAAATGGAGAAAGACTGCAGAAAGCAACAGTATGGAAGGATTTGGAAGTCTTCGGGCATAAATCACAAAAAGCTAATATCTGAGTTTGGCGTGTAAGAGGGAAGGCAAATAGAATCCTGGCTTTTATTTCAACAGGAATGAGTCATAGTGTCCTACAGCATGGAGGCAGGCGCTTGGCCCAAATTGGTCCATGCTGACCAAAATGTCCATCTGCACTAACCCCATTTCCCTAAACTTGGCCCATATCCTTCTAATCCTTTCCTATCCATATAGTTGTCCTTTTAAGTGTTGTTAGTGTATCTGCCCCAACCATTTCTATTGACAGCTCATTCGTATGTGCACCACTCTGTGTTTTTAAAAAAAAATGTCCCTCATGTTCCCTTTTATTCTTTTCCCTCTCACCTTAAATTAATGCCCTCTAGTCTGGATTGCCCCAACCCTGGGAAAAGGACTGAGTCCATTCACCCTATCCATGCCTCTCATGATCTTATACACTTCTATAAGAACCCCCCTCAGTCTCCTCCACTCTCAAGAAAAAGTCCTAACTTGTCCAACCTCTCCCTATAACTTCTGGCAACATCCTTGTAAATTCCTTCTGCACACTCTCCAGTTTAATAACATGCTTCCTGTAGCAAGCTGACTAAAACTGAACAGAATGCTCCACGTATGGCCTCACCAATGTCCTGTACAACTACAACAAAACTTCCCAACTTCTAGACTTAATGCCCTGACTGATGAAGACCCGTGTGCCAAATGATTTCTTCTTTGCTCTGTGCTATGTGTGACTCCACTTACAGAGAACTGTGAACCTGAACTCCAAGGTCTCTCTGTTCCACTACACTTCAGAAGGCATTCACCCTGAACTTCCTGCCTTGATTTGACTTTCCAAAATGCAAGACCTCACACTTATCTACAGAGGAATCTCGATTATCTGGCAAGATTGCAAGGTACCGATGCTTGGCCAAACTCTTATTCGGTATTCGATTATCTGGAATTTGATTAACCGAACAAAAGGCTCCCCGCCCGTGTCCTTTGGATAACCGAGGTTCCTCTGTATATTAAACTCCATTTGCCATTTCTCAGCCCACTTTCCCAGCTGATCAAGGTCATGCTGCAATATCTGGTAAAGTTCTTCACTGCATATGTTACTACCTATTTTAGCGTTCTTTGCAAACTTACTAATCATGCCTTGTACATTCTCATCCAAATCATTGATATAGAAAACAAACAGCAAAGGGCCCAGCATTAAGTGACTCCTGAGGCACTCCACTAGTCACAGGCCTGCAGTCCAACAAGCATCCTTCCACAATTACCCACTATCATTCCACTATTCCTCCCATCAAGCCCTCCAATTTGCCAGCTCTCCTTGGATTCTATATGGTCTAACCATCCAGAGCAGCCTACCATGCCTTACTGAAATCCATACAGACTATGTCTACTGCTCTGCCCTCGTCAACCTTCCTGATCACTTCATCAAAGAACTGTAACAAATTTGTGAGACATGATCTCCCACGTACAAAGCCACACTGACTACTCCTAATCAAACCCTGTCTTATCTTATCTCAGAATCTTCTCAAGTAACTTACCCACCATAGATGTTAGGCTTACTGGTCTATAGTTCCCAGGCTTTTCTTTGCAGCCCTTCTTGAATAAGGGTACAACATTCGCTACCTTCCACTCTTCCAGGACCTCACCCCTTGCTAGCAATAATGCAAAAATATCAGCCTCTTGCAGTGTTCTTGGATATATCTGGTCAGGACCAGGAGATTTATCCAAGTTCATACATTCAATACATTCAACACCTCCACTACTGTGATATGGACTGTCCCCAAAATATGACCACTAACTTCCCCAAGTTCCCAAGTCTCATGTCTTCCTCCATGGAGAAAGGAGAAATAGTCATTGAGGACATTGCCCATCTCCAGTGGTTCTCCACATACATGTCCACTTTGGTCCTTAAAGAGTCCTATTCTCTCTCTAGTTGTTCCTTTTTCTTTAATATACTTAAAGAACCTCTTTGGATTCACCCTAATCTTCTCAGCTAAGACTCTTTCATTCCCCCCTTCCACCCTCCTGATTTCCTACTTCAGTAAGCTCCTGTATCCATTGTATACCTCTATGGATTTTCTCCCCCTTTTCTGGTCAAAGCCTCAATATTTCTTGTCACCAATGATTCCTTATTCCTGTCAACCTTGCCCTACATCCACACAGGAACATATAGACCTTGAATTCTAGCTTTCTCACTTAATGGCATCCCACTTGACAGCGGTCCCTTTACCTGCAAACAAACAACTCCAATGGAGTATAAAGATAGGAAAGTCTTGCTAAAACTAAAGAAGACTGAAATAACTCCATGAAGGCTGGAATTCCATCACTAAGTCACTCTTTATTTACATATGCATAGTACATGACATTAACGCAGCTGGCACAGAGCCAGTTCCAAGAGCCCCTGACATCCCTGTTTACATCTGTCAGCCAGGACCCCTGATTGGGGCTGTTAACCTGGTCCAATCAGGTATCTCATTCTGAGATCCATCTGGCTTACCTCATTCCAATCACTACATCCCTCCACCTCTGATTTTGGGGACATTGGCCCTTTTTTCTGTAGCTTTTCCTGGGGTGTTTTCACACCTGCTCCAGTACCTCTGGCTCGATGTGAGCTGTTTATACAGACCATAGCCCACCTTCTGCTTCCAGAGCATCTTGGCCAAAATTTATCATCTTCAGGCGATAACAGCATTGGGGCTACAACATTTGCTGTGTCCATCTCATCCTCAGAGGTTTCTTTGGTGCTTTTTTATTAGATTACTTACAGTGTGGAAACAGGCCCTTCGGCCCAACAAGTCCACACCGACCCACCGAAGCGCAACCCACCCATACCCCAACATATACCCCTTACCTAACACTACGGGCAATTTAGCATGGCCAATTCACCTGACCCGCACATCTTTGGACTGTGAGAGGAAACCGGAGCACCCGGAGGAAACCCACACAGACACGGAGAGAATGTGCAAACTCCACACAGTCAGTCGCCTGAGGCGGGAATTGAACCCAGGTCCCTGGTGCTGTGAGGCAGCAGTGCTAACCACTGTGCCACCGTGCTGCTTTGTGGAGGGGAAGAACCCATGGGTTCTGACAACATTGGCAGATTTCTGAGGGACTGATTATGTCTTGCTCCTGTCCCCTTTACAAGATTACAGCTTTCATGTGGTCCATGTGCTTGTTCAGAACTGCCTCACCCACCTGAACTTTGTACGTCATGGGACCTGGCCTCACATCGACCATGTGTCTTACCCGTGTGGGATCATTCCCATGGTTTTGACACCAAACTTTGTCCCTTGGTGTAAACTGTCTTTCTTCAATGTGAAGTTGTGGGCAGCACAGCCTTATCCCCTTTGAGTAGCCCTAGCATGGGTTTGTGGTCTGTTACTTTTAGGAGAAAGTGAGGACTGCAGATGCTGGAGATCAGAGCTGAAAATGTGTCACTGGAAAAGCGCAGCAGGTCAGGCAGCATCCAAGGAGCAAGAGAATCGACGTATCGGGCATGAGCCCTTCTTCAGAAATGAGGAAAGTGTGCCAAGCAGGCTAAGATAAAAGGTAGGGAGGAGGGACTTGGAGGAGGGGCGTTGGAAATGTGATAGGTGGAAGGAGGTTAAGGTGAGGGTGATACATTGGCACCACCCCCCACCTTTTCCTCCGCTACATCGATGACTGTATCGGCACTGCCTCGTGCTCCCACGAGGAGATTGAACAGTTCATTCACTTTACTAACACCTTCCACCCCGACCTCAAGTTTACCTGGACCGTCTCAGACTCCTCCCTCCCCTTCCTAGACCTCTCCATTTCTATCTCGGGCGACCGAATCAACACGGACATTTACTATAAACTGACCGACTCCCACAGCTACCTAGACTACACCTCCGGCCCCCTGTAAAAACGCCATCCCATATTCCCAATTCCTTTATCTCCGCCGCAACTGCTCCCAGGAGGCCCAGTTCCAATACCGTACAACCCCGATGGCCTCCTTCTTCAAAGACCGCAATTTCCCCCCAGACGTGGTCGACGATGCTCTCCATCACATCTCCACTTCCCGCTCCTCTGCCCTTGAGCCCCACCCCTCCAATCACCACCAGGACAGAACCCCACTGGTTCTCACCTACCACCCCACAACCTCCATATACATCGTATCATCCGTCGTCATTTCCACCACCTCCAAACGGCACCACCACCAGGGATATATTTCCCTCCCCTCCCCTATCAGCGTTCCGAAAAGACCACTCCCTCGTCAGGTCCCCACCACCCAACCTCCACTTCCGGCACCTTCCCCTGCAACCGCAAGAAATGCAAAACTTGCGCCCGCACCTCCCACCTTACTTCCTTCCAAGCCCCCGAGGGATCCTTCCATATCTGCCACAAATTCACCTGCACCTCCACACACATCATTTACTGCATCCGCTGCACCCGATGTGGCCTCCTCTATATCGGGGAGACAGGCCGCCTACTTGCGGAACATTTCAGAAAACACCTCTGGGACACCCGGACCAACCAACCCAACCTCTCCGTGGCTCAACACTTCAACTCCCCCTCCCTATCCACCAAGGACATGCAGGCCTTGGACTCTTCCATCGCCAGACCATAGCAACACGACGGCTGGAAGAAGAACGCCTCATCTTCCGCCTAGGCACCCTTCAACCACGAGGGATGAACTCCGATTTCTCCAGTTTCCTCATTTCCCCTCCCCCCACCTTGTCTCAGTCCAACTCTCAAACTCAACACCACCTTCCTAACCTGCAATCTTTTTCCTGACCTCTCTGTCCCCACCCACATCCCCACTCCGGCCTATCGCCCTCACCTTATCACCCTCACCTTTAACCTCCTTCCACCTATCTCATTTCCTACGCACCTTCCCCAAGTCCCTCCTCCCTACCTTTTATCTTAGCCTGCTTGGCACACTTATCTCATTCCTGAAGAAGAGCTCATGCCTGAAACGTCGATTCTCCTGCTACTTGGATGCTGCCTGACCTGCACTTTTCCAGCAACACATTTTCAGGTCCGTTACTTTTACCAATTTATGTCCGTAAAAGCATTGGTGGAACCTTCTCATACCAAAGATAACTGTCAAACCTTCCTTCTTTATCTGGGTATATCTTTGTTTGGCATCAGCCAAAGTCCAGGAAGCATATACCATTGGGCCACTGGTGAGCCAACATTACTCTGATACTGTACAAGGAGGCATCACACATCAGCACATCTTCCTTGGGATCATTGTATGTCAAGCACCTTAAGATGACGATAGCTGCTAGATAGATGTCACTGCTCTCAAAGAACTCCAATTTCTCAATCTTTCACCCCATCCCATGTCTCCAACAGCAAACAAATGTTGATAAGCAATTTATTTCATAGAACTATTCTGTTTTGAATCTGTTTCTAATTCCCACAGCAAATGCACCTATGAGGTTAGGCAGGTGTTGATATAGTATTCCGCTTGTCTCATCACTATTTCGTTAGTACTTTCTAATGTAAAAAGGATCAAAATGTTAAATTTCAGGAATCCAACACAAACCCTCACTTATCAGTTTGCCAGACAAACATTCAGCAATCCTCAATCTGTACTGAATTGGAAATTATTTTTGGAACAATGTCCACAAATAGTAGGAATTGTGTTGATCGAGACACATAATATTTTACACCATTGTTGACACAAGCTGCATGCTACTTCAGAATCTTACTGTTGTGATATCTAGTTCTGGAGTGGAAATGGGGTAAGGGAACAAAATGTGTACCCAATGATTTAGATAGTGTTGTCGCTTCAGAGATTTAAAATAACTAGTATCTTTTCATTTTACCAGTATTAACTGTTGACTTGATAGTGTTTTTTTCAAAATAAAGAAGAAATCTATTGTCTTTCTGTTACAGAAAACAACTCTATGATATGGCTGAGTATTTCAACATGGCCTCTGTGGAAGAATTGGCAAAACATGTTTTAAATAGCACCTCGCAGCACCGGCTGACAATGCTTAGGAAGTTTTACACATCCCAGTATCCAGAATTGAAAGACATCTTGCCAGTTGGGCCTCCAGAATCTGCACGTGAAGATGATGTCACATCGAGGAGTTCACAAGATTGTGTTACCACACACTGTGCTGACAATAGGGATAAAAGTCAAATCAATTCTTCTTTGATCCAAGCAGTATCAGGTGGCAAAAAACATTTTAAGAAAAAGCATCTAAAAAAGATTGCATGTTTTAAAACACAAAATTATGTTATTTCAGAAAATCGTGACTATAAATCAAGAATAACTCATGTAAAAAATAGAGTATTGGCAGACGCATCGTTTTCTAGTGATTCTGCTGAAGATGTTGACAGTAGCGTTGGTATGGATTTTTCAAGTTCTTCAACTACTCCATTCTCAAAGAGTACACCACACAGGGATGAAACCAGTTCCAGAAGAGCTGTGAAACAGCAGCAACACGATGAAGAGATAGAACCACTGGCAGAAGGGTTAAAGTGCAAGTCAAATCAGAACCAAAAATCAGCTCTGTCAAAAGCTGACTCAATCACAGAGCTGCTTGGTGACACTTCAGTACTGGCTGCATTGTTTGAGAGGAAAAAACCCATTACTGAACAGCCAATAAAGGCTACAGGATATGTGCGAAAAGGAAAAAGCAAATCAAAGGATTTCTGGGATTTCCTCAATCTCAACAACAATGAGTATGCTAGTACACTAACTGATTTATCTGTGATTGAGAAGTTGTGTGAAAGTGCACCTTTGAAGTCGAAGAACAGTGAAAAAGAACCAGATGACATCTTTTGGAAAAAAAATGAAAAGTTTTTATGGAAAAGTGATCCAAAAAGTGACTAGTGTGTCTCAACATCTGGAACATTTTTGCCGAGTTAACTGTGAAAATCAAACTCTCGAGTGCTGGATGGGAGGAGTAACAGAAGCCTGTATAAAAATAAATAATTAATTGAACGAAGTTTATTAATTATAAAACTTTTAAAGTCTGTAGTAAGTAGAAGAATTTATTTGATTGTTTTATAAAACAAAAGTACCTGAATTTCAGAGGGTGGCAGTATTGGGTTATGGAAAGGAGACTCTGTAATATAATTACATAGTTACCATTTGGGATATTTTTGTAGCTGATGTTTAAGTTGGATTGTCATCATGATGCAGATGTCCGCCATGGATAGAGCAGCAAAACTCTACAAAACTGAGAAGTTTAGTCTTGGATATGTACAGAAACATAGAAAATAAGAGCAAACATTGGCCATTCAGTACCTCAAGTCTACTTTTACTATTCAGTAAGATAATGGCTGATGATCTGTTTTGCAAATTCTCATTCCCAGCTGCCACCAACAACGTTTGATTTTCTTATCTAACAAAAAGCTTTCCATGTCTTAAAAGTATTCACTGACCCCAACTTCCACCTCTTTCTGAAGCAGAGGTCCAAGGTTGCCAAATCCTCTGAGAGAATAAAGCTTCTTTTCATTGTGCTTCTGAAATGACAACCCCTTTATTTTTAAAACACTGTCCTTGAGTTCTGGACTTCACCGAGAGGAGAAAACATACTTTTCACATCCACCTTGTCAAGATCATTCAGGATCTTGGACACTTCAATCTTGTACCCTTTCCTATTCTAAGCTACAATGGAAGCAAGCCCAGTCCCAGTCAGAGAACTGTTATGGTGCATAAGGAGGCCATTGTCATGCTGGTGTCTACATAATCGTTATGACTTTGCACTAATTTCTTGCCATTTATCATGGCATTACAAATTGTTTCTCTTCAAATAATCATCCAATGCTCTCTTGAATGTCAAGGTTAAACCTGCCTCCATACTTCCTGGCAGTGCATTCCGTGTGAGTCATCTATGGTGTGAAAATGTTTTCTCTCAAATCACACGTGCAACTTTGGCAAAACGTTTTAAAACTGTGCCCTCTTGTTCTTGATCCTTTTACAAGTGCAAACAGTTTTTTTTTCTACCGCGTCCGTCCAGACCCTCATTATTTGGATCATTCCAGGTATCAATCTTGCATCGAGGCATTCAGCATAGAAACAGGCCTTTTGGCCTAATCCCATTTGCCTGAATGTGGTCCATAGTCTACTATGCCCTGGCATTTTAATTGCTTATCCAGATGCTTCTTAAATGTTACACGAATACCTACTACTACCCTGTCAAGCAGTATATTCTATATTTCTATCTTCCCTTGGTGAAAACCCATTTCCTCTGATCTCTTCTAAATCACTTACTCTTCATCTTAAACTGTGCTGTCAGATTTTACACATGTCTATGCCTCTCATAATGTTTGTGTACCTCATTCTAATCCCTTCTCAGCCTCCTCTGCTCCAAAGAAACAAAGCCAGCCCATCCAGTATCTCCTTAGACTGAGACATTTCATCTCTGGCAACATCCTGGTGAATTTCCTCTGAGCCTTCTCTACTGAAATGACATCCTTCTGATAGATGGAATGTTGTGTGCAGTCCTGACCACCACACTCTGGCCTAACCAATACTTTATAAAGCTATTACAAGCTGATCCTTGCTGCTGTACTCTACACCCATCCAATAAGGGAAAGCATCCATATGCTTCTTTACCATCTTCTCTACATTTGCTGACATCTTCAGGGATCTATGCAGGTGGTATGGTGGCAGAGTGATTAACACTACTGACTCACATTGCCACAGACCTGAGTTGGATTCCAGCCTTGGGTGACTGTTTGTTTGAATGGAGTTTCATGTTCTCCTGTGTATTTGTAGGTTTCTGCTGGGTGCTCTGGTTTCGTCCCACAGTTTGAAGATATGCAGATCAGGTGGATTGGTCATGCTGATTCTTCCCAGTTACCTTGAGATTTTGTGGATGTGCAACTATAACCCTTTTAATGATCAATTCTAGCACCCTCTATATAATTGACATTAAACTAACTATTCTATAATTTTCCTATTCTTCTCTCCTGAATAAATGGGTTTTATTTGCTACTTTCCAGTCTGATGGTAAAGATCCTTACTTGAATCTAGGGAATTTTGGAAAATTAACATTAATGATCAGCAATCTTATTAGTCATTACTTTTAAGACCTTATGATGAAGTCCATCAGATTCCTTGTCAGCCTGCAGCTGTCATCAGCTTGCTCAGTACCTACTGCTTGTAATTTCACTCAGATCCGCTCTCCGCTCCTTGTCCTGATTTACAGCATTTTATGGAATGGTTATTGCATCCTCTTATAGAGAAAGCAGAACAAAATACTTGTTAATGTCAACTGCTTTTTTTTCTACTATTAACTCCCCATTCTCACTCCATGGGTATAGAGTAAAAGGTGACAGGTGAGACGACATTAAGTTGGCATTTGAGCATTAAGTTGGGATTGGGACTTCTAAGTGCCTCGAGGATCAGTAGATTCATGTCTTGGCATGGGGTTTGGGGACCTTGAGCATGAATACAGGGGCATATGGTGATATGGAGCTTTTGATGGGTTGTGCAATTGGGATTTTTTTCTTATTCACAGGATGTGGGTACTGTTATCTAGGCCAGCATTTATTGCCCATCCCTAATTGGCCAGAGGGCAGTTGAATCAGCGAAATTGCTCTGAATAAGGAGTCATATGTAAGGTAGACCAGATAAGGATGTCAAATTTCTGTCCCTAAGGGGTATTGGTGAACCACATGGGTTTTTTTGCAACAGTTGACAATGCTTACATAGTCATCGGTTGAATTGTTAAAAAATTTCAGATTTTTATTGAATTCCCATTTCACCAGCTGCATTAGTGGGATTGGAATCTGTGTTCCCAAATCATTAACTTGAGGTTCTGGAAAATAGTCCAGTGACATTACCATTACAGCGCTGTCTCCCCCCATAAAGCGCAAGGTATGAAGGGAAAAGGAGTGCTGTGCACAGGTGCATTGTGTGGCATGGAGAATGTAAGAGGTTCTGAATATGGAAACAGACCACAAGCAGCATGCAAGATGTGGAGGTTACCATGGATGGGACATGGTACAAAATGTATGAGGAGTGAGGTGGTTTTTTAAGTTATTTTTATTTATTAAATATGTAACTTCTAGGACTACTTAGCAAGGTATTGACTGTACTCAACCATCATATCATTTGCTCAGTAATTCTGTGTGTTTAAATAATTGTACTAACACCCTACTTAGCATTATCACTTAGGCTGATGGTGTAGTGTACTTGCCTGTATTAGTTATCTATGACTCTAATAGGCAAGGCCCTGTTCTTTGCAGACAGAAAGAATATGTATAATTATTGCACCTGTTTCAATGCAACAAAGTAGATGACGGCCCTTGTTTTGCTTCATTTATCAACATAATGCCTCAACCAGAGTCAGCATTTCTCGATTAAAATGTAAACAAAGTTTGGCAATTAATTAAATCATCATAAACTGGTCCATTCTCCATGGCAACGTCTCAATCATTCAGAGTCCACTTGCTAATTACTAAGTTCTTATACAGTCTAAATGTTGTTTTCCTTTTACTTTGGTATTTCTTATGAATTGTCCTGAAGGGTACAAAATGAAAAGTTTCAACAAACGATCTTCTTCAGCGATACTCAAATTCTGTACAATCAAATAACTAGTTTTATTATTGCCACAGTTTTTATTGTTGGAAAATAATGCAACATCAACATCTTCTAATCTCTATTTAAATCAAGCTTCAAATAATAATAAACCGTTGTTTTTATTTTGTTGGCTGCTTACTGCTTTGTCTTTGCATTTGGGTCATTTTTTTGCATCATGGCTTTCTCTACAGAACGTACCAGTTGTGCCTTGCTTTAGGCCTCTTGAAACACAAGGAATTTGTAGTGAACCAGAAACTTGACATTTTTTTCTCTTGATTCTGATCGTAACCAAAGCTCATCCAATATATACACAAATATAAGTAGGAGACAGCACTGAGGTTCATCCAGTTAAGAATAAAGCTATCACACCTCATCTATTTGACCTGCAGCATTTTTAACAAGACTAGTGCAAGCTGTTTAATACTTTTATTTATTGTACATTCCCACATTGATGTCCCACTTGTAGAAACTCCAGAGAAAAGGCAAATACTTTCCCTCCAACTGAACAGGGTATTTATGAGTACGGCATTTTCATTATGTAGCAGCTGAATGAAGAATGCACTGGAAAAACCTTGGAAGAAGTCATTTACCTGCTCTTTTGTTTGGGAATGATGTGTGACAAGTTATCTAAAGGAGAATAAATTCTGTGTTAGCTTGCGGAGATTGTTCCAAAAACCATTCTATACACGCCAAATAAAAAGAGTTCCTGTCATTTTCGATTACATTGGAAGAGCTGTTTTAATGAATTTTCTTGGCCTCGTCTATCTTATTAGAGGTCACACCCATATGTAAGCACTCATTGTGAAAACTGATCCAACAAATCCCCATGCGATTTTTTGACATTACTAGGCTCAAACGTTGTAAGGCAGAGTTAATTTAATTTTTCTTCCTAAGCATCAGGTTTTATCTGTGGAGCCCCAAAACTCTCCAGCGTTTAACAGAAGTCATCTTTAAACACTTAGCTTTTCCTATTGAACTCTCCAATGGAATATATAAAATGTGAAAAACCAAATACAATTAATGACTGTCCATGTGCTTTCACTGTGCTCTTACCATAATTTTTTGCTTACAATTTCCTGGTAATTTTTTAATTGGATGAAGAAAATAAGGCCAAATTCATCTTGTTTCCAATCTAGAGCCCGCCAGGACCACTCATATAACTAAGAATCAGATTTGCAGCACAATGTTTCTTCTGACAATCAAAAACTGGACAATTCTTATCAAAAAAAGTCAGTCAGCTGTGTACATTAATACCCTACGTATGGAATAATATTGCCCAATCTTCAACAAAAACTAGACCCCCCACGACGATGAGCAATTTTCTTTGTGCTGACCTGTGCAGCTTATTTTTTACAAACATTCATTCTTTTCTGTATTGAGCTCTATAAGAAGACAATATCATGCTTGAACATGTTAACAAAACAAAGCAAAATGGATGGCTTCAGTGTTTTTAGGGCTTAGCTTGTTTATCAAACAACCATGCAGAAACCTGCCAGTTGATGAGCGAATAATCCATGCCTTCTTGAACTGTAGAACAACATTTTTCTTCGTTCACTTGTTTATGTTTCTCTAAAACATATTAGGGAAAGTTCTGCAATCAGCTTTTTTTAGCTACAGATAATATATCTTTGTTTCCACCACCCCCACCTTGAGGTAGATGCAAAAAAAGGACATGATTATAAAGGGCATTTAGGAATAAGCATACTGTAGCTGAATTTGTTGAAAAATAACTGAACATTTATGCACTGATAATAATGAACTAATCTAACTTGAGGGTTGGAATGAACCCTGAATTGGCACATGTTGCTCGATGAGTTGCACCACTCTGATGTTAGTTTCATTAATTTGGCTTCCCATGCTTAATCTCCCTGTGATTTTCATGAAGTTGCTGCATTTGCACATTAATTATGCAGGAAACCTAACATTTTCATTGTTGTACTTCCTTCATTTCCATTCGCTTTGGCTTTGCATTACTAACCCTTTTGCCATTTAATCTCTCATGCCTTCCACCCTATCTCCAGCTTCCCTCTTCCATTTGTATAAAATGTGTCACACTTTTACCAAACCTGGTAATTATCAACTTCAACTATTGAGATGAATTTTTCTGGGAAAGCTGAAATTCCTCAGCTGGTGCTGAAAACGGGACTGACTGCAATCCAACAGGTGGTGGGATGGTGATGAATAATTGAAGATGACAGGCTGCCCACTAGAACTGCTAAATCCCATCGGACCACAACCATGATCATTGAGAAGGACCAGAACAGCAGATGTATGGAAGCACCACTATCTAAAATTCTCCTGCAAGCCACACGCTAACCTGATTTGGAATTAAGGCTAGGAATTATGTAATGAGAACGAATAATTGGCAATCTAGCTGTGTGAGACCCTTGGGGAAGAGTGACCATAATATGTTAGAACTTTTCATTTAGATGAAGAATAAAATAGTTGATTCTGAGACTAGGATCCTTAATCTAAATACAGGAATCATCAATTGTATTAGGCAAAAGATGGCTATGACAACTCAGAAATGTTATTTAAAATGATGATGGGGATAAGCAATGGCAAATATATAAATATACAAAGGAACTGCAAGGGTTGTTCAATTCCATCAGGCACAAAAATAAACTACAAAGGTTCCATTGTTAATAAGGGGAATTAGAGATAATATTAGATCCAAAGAAGGGACATACACAATTAGCCAAGTAAAACATCAGACCTGAGGATTAGAAGCAAAGAGGACAAAGAGATTGATTAAGAGGGGGAGAAAGGAATATGAAATTGCAGAGAAGATGCAAACTGATTGCAAAAGCTTCTATAGGTATTTGCAGATTAAAAAGAAGACAAACATGGGTCAGAAACAGGGTAAGTTAATGGAGAACAAAGACATGACGGACAATTTAAATGGTTAATTTGGTTCTGTCATCACAAAAGAGGACACAATGTGCCAAAAACATTGGGGAACACGGTCAAGTAAGAGGAAGAAACTGAAGAAAATCAATTTTTCATATGAAAATGGTGCGGAGAAATTGATGGGACTAAAGGCCAATAAATCCCGAAAGCATACAATAATCTATATCCCAGAGTTCTTGAGGAAGTGCTCCAGGAGGTACTGGATGCATTGATGGTCAACTTTCACGAACGTGCAGACTCCAAAATAGTTCTAATGGATTGGAGGGTAGCGAATGCAAATCCCACTATTGAAAGAGGAGAGAGCAAGAGGGAATTATAGACTGGTTAGCCTGACATTGGACGTGGGGAACTTTCTAGAGTCCAGCATGTAATAGCATAGCACTTAGAGGCATACAGATTTACAGCACACATACAGACCTTTCGGTCCAACTCATCCATGCCAACCAGATATTGTAACCTAATTTAGTCTTATTTGCCATCACTTGGCCTATATCCCTCTCAATCCTTCCTATTCATATACACATCGAGATGCCTTCTAACTGTTGTAATTATAACAGCCTCTACCACTTCCTTTGGCAGCTCATTCCACTCTACGTGAAAAAATTGCCACTTAGGTCCCTTTTAAATTTTTCCCCTCTCACCCAAACTCTAGTTCTGGACTCCCCCCAACCCAGGGAAAAGACCTTGCCTATTTACCCTATCCAATCCCCTCATGATCTTATAAACCTCTATAAGGTCACCCCTTAGCCTTGAACGCTCCAGGGAAAAGAGCCCCAGCCTATTCAGCCTCTTCCTCAACCGCAAATCCTCCAACCCTGACAATATCCTTGTAAATCTTTTCTGAACCCTTTCAAATTTCACAACATCTTCCGATGGAAGGGAGACTAGAATTGCACGCAATATTCCAAAAGTGACCTAACCAATGCCCTGTACAGCTGCAGCATGAGCTCCCAACTCCTGTACTCAATGCTCTGACCAATAAAGGAAAGCATACCAAACGTCTCCACTTTCAAGGAGCTATGAACCTGCACTCCAAGGTGTCTTTGTTCAGCAACACTCCCTAGGACCTTCCCATTAAGTATATAAGTATCCTGCCCTGATTTACTTTTACAAAATGCAGCACTTCACATTTATCAAAATTAAACTCCATCTACCACTTCTCAGCCCATTCTCCCATCTGATCAAGATCCCATTGTACTCTGAGGTAACCTTTTTCGCTGTTGAATATTGGAGTCATCTGCAAACTTACTAACTATATCTCCTATGTTCATATCAAAATCATCCATTTAGATGACAAAAGGCAGTGGACCCAGCACCAATCCTTGTGGCACACCACTGGTCACAGGCATCCAGTCTGAAAAGCAACCATCTATAACCACCCTTTATCTTCTACCTCTGAGCCAGTTTTGTATCCAGATAGCTATTTCCCCCTGTATTCCATGAGATCTAACTTTATTAACCAGTCTACCATAAGGAACCTTGTCAAACGCCTTACTGAAGTCCAAATACATCACATGTACTACTCTGCCCTCATCAATCCTCTTTGTTACTTCTTCAAAAAACTCAATCAAGTTCATGAGACATGATTTCTCACGCATAAAGCCATGCTGACTATCCCTAATCAGTCCATGCCTTTCCAAATACATGTAAATCCTGTCCCTCGGGATTCCCTCCAAAAACTTGCCCACCACTGATGTCAGGCTCACCGGTCTATAGTTCCCTGACTTTTTGTTAAATATTGGCACCACGTTAGCCAACCTCTAGTCTTCTGGCACCTCATCTGTGACTATTGACGATACAAATATCTCAGCAAGGGGCCCAGCAATCACTTCCCTAGCATCCCACAGAGTTCCAGGGTACACCTAATCAGGTCCTGGGGATTTATCCACTTTTCTACATTTAAAGGCATCCAGTACCTCCTCTGTAATATGGATATTTTTCAAGATGTCACCATCTATTTCCCCACATTCTATAACTTCATGTCCTCCATAGTAAATACTCATTTAGTACCTCCCCACATTGGCTCAGTGATTAGCACTGCTGCCTCACAACATCAGGATCCAAGGTTCAATTCCAGCCTCAGGTAACTGTGTGGAATTTGCCCATTCTCTCCGTGTCTGCATGGGTTTCCTCCAGGTGCTCCGGTTTCTTTCCACAGTCCAAAGATGTGCAAGTTAGGTGAATTGGCCATGCTAAATTGCCCACAATGTTAGGTACATTAGTCAGAGATTAATGGGTCTGGATGGTATCCTCTTCAGAAGGTTGGTGTGGACTTGTTGGGCTGAAGGGCCTGTTTCTGTGCTGTAGGGAATCTAATCTCATCATCTTCTGCAGTTCCACACATAGACTACCTTGCTGATCTTTGAGGGGCCCTATTCTCTCCCTAGTCACCCTTTTGTCCTTAATGTATTTGTAAAAACCCTTTGGAGTCTCCTTAACCCTATTTGCCAAAGATACCTCATGTCCGCTTTTTGCCCCCCTGATTTCCCTCTTAAGTATGCTCCTACTGCCTTTATCCTCTTCTAGGGATTCACTTGATCTCTCCTCTCTATACCTAACAAATGTTTCCTTCTTATTTTTGACCAAAATTTCAATTTCTCTCACCATCCAGCATTCCACACACCTACCAGACTTGCCCTTCACCCTAACAGGAACATCTGCTGCACAAGGTCAAGAGCTGAGCCTCCTCTATTGCTATGTTCAGGATCCCTCTACTGCCTCACTTGTTGTCACACCCTCCTCCACAGGCCAAATTTGAAATAGTTAAGCTACAGGGTGTGACTGCCAGGAACGTAGCATCAAGATAACTCTCCCCATCCTGGATGTGCTGCTGTGTCTGAAGTTCGGATTCCAGCTCATTAACTTTGAGGTAAAGTTGCTCGAGTTGCAGGTGCTTATTGCAGATGTGGTCACTGTGGCTTGCAATGGAATCCACCAGCTCCCACATCATGTGGAACAATACTTGTCCTGCCATTTCTAATTTAGTTAATTAGGTTTTATTTACTGTGAAAAAATATTCTCAGAAAGCCCCTAAATTATTATACTCCTTTTTTTAATCAACTATTATTTAAGGCTTCTATATGACTCACTTTCAGCTCCTGTTTCCCCAGTCAAGCTAGTCTGGACACATTCTGTACTCCTTCCCAGGCTGCTTCACTGTGATGCCAACTAGAATGAACTGCCTAAGGAAGTGGTAGATGCAGGTATAGTTACAATATGTAAAAGACATTTGGATAGGTACATGAATAGGAAAGGTTTAGAGGAATGTGGGCCAAATGCAGGCAATTAGAACTAGTTTAGTCCAGGAAACCTGATCAGAATGGACAGATTGGACCAAAAGATCTACTGCAGTGCATCTCACAGATGGCACTCGCTGCAGCTTTTGTTCATCCATGGTGAACTATCACCATGATTTGGGCTTTTCCTCCAATGGGTTATTTATACTTGATCTGGTAACACTTATTCTAGCTCCTGTGACATAAAACTACATATGTGTGAAATGGCATTGAAATATTCAACAGAATCTTATTAAAGATCTTGAAATATACATATAAAACAATCAGAGACATTCCAGTGTCATATTAATATTAAGATATTCAGTTACAAACAGTAGCTTTAAATGTCATGCTTCAAGTGGCCCCAGTTAAGATGGAGTCGGAAACCTTTACACAGTCAGATCACACGCCATGATGCAGTAATGAAATAATGAATGTGCCTCTTAAAGGTGTACTGTGCGCTAACTGTGAGATATCTCTATGACTCTACATACCATAACAGGTGATGAAGGGTTCCTTAAAATGTACAATGGGATTGGTGACTGTAAGGAGGGTCACTCTTACAATTCTTTATCCTGCAATTAATTATTATGTAGTTCTCAGGGCTCTTTTAGTCCAACAGCAGTTTTGTCCCACTAATTAAAATCAGCTTTCTCTCTGATCTACTAATAAGCAATACTGCTTGTAACTGCTGCTAACTACTACGAGTCCTCTAATGTAATTTGACAGAATTGTCAGAGTTAGCAAAAGGGTTACAGTGAGATTCATGAACAAAAAGACTGAAAAGGAACACAATCAAATTTAACCCACATAACAAATTCCATTTTTAAGAATACTTTTTTTTAAGAAAGTCTAGCTTTTAAAACCAAAATACCCATGACCTGCTTCAATGAACAAAACTTGACAGGGTCTTATTTATACTTAAGATGATGTTCCAGCAACCTGGGTGGCCTAAATCAGTAAGCATAATAACCAGCAAAGCTTCACAGTAATTAGAAGAAGTACAAATAATATGATGTTAGCATTTGTATTTTGTTCTCTTTTAAAGGATGAAGTCACAGTCAAGCTTTTTTTGCTTACATCAGTGAAAGAGAATCCAACTTCTTTTTCATCTTGCTTGCTTTGTAATTCATTGAGAGCCAGTTTAATTGTTGAATTCTAGGTAGTGTAGACTATTCAATAATAAGCAAGGTCTTTACCAAAACTATGACTTCTGGCTCAGCTGCCACCTATTGTAGAACTGATCCACACAGACCAGGCAAGTTTCTTTGAGCCAGCCGATGGACTGCAGGACCTCAGTTTTCCCTTGACTGATACTGAGTCCCTTTTGCTGGTGAGAAACTTGAATTTGAAATTGCACATATGCACACTAAGACAGGCCAGGATCAGATTTAGCTCTGGTGCTTTATGATCAAGTAACTGATGAAAGTAACTACCTAAGCACATAACTGAAGGTCACTGGAACAAGACAAACTGGGAGGATACCAAATCCATTTCCCAGAAATTGATAGAATTTAGTAGAGTCAAAGCGGAAGGCATTGTTTTAAGGATTCTTATTCTAATCATATCTGCAAAAAGTGGTTCTACATTTACAGATTTAACAATTTCAGATGGGTGATCAAATTGTGTGTGACATTGTTGATATTAGCTTTCCTCCAGATTTGCTGAATCCAAAGTGAGGTCCATAAATGCTGCCATTTAATTCTGACCACGCAACCAAAGGCCACATGCCAAACAAAGCATGCCAGATTATGATAAGAAACATGCAGTTTTCCCATTTCCCTTTGACCAGTTCAATATTTCAGTGGCCTAATTTTGCAAGATGCTTGACCTCCTTGTTAGTATACAGCTGGAAACTTGATCACATTCCACCTTCCTTCAATGTGTGCAGCTCTCTCTCAGGTAGAAAATGTTGTTGTCTCTGCTAATGTTTCTGAAAATCAAAGAAACAAATTGTTGTGCTTAAAAAGGTTTAGCCTGTCATTCATAACCAGTTTGGTTTTAAGAAAGTGACATGAATCAAGCAATGAAAAGGCTCTGTGTGTGGCCCAGTGACTTAATTCTCTTTTTGGAATACACCCACCTGAGCACTGTCCAAACTAGATCTATGCTTGGATTAAGGGGAACAGAAGCTGTTATGCAAACAGAGAGGCAGTTGCATAATGTTTAATGGATTTTAAATGTCCTGTAGTCACCCTTTATGTTCTATTATCTGCTATCTAAACAAGCTAAGTTCGTTCAACCAACCAGACCTACAAGAGCAAGAATGTATTGAAAAGAAAATAACAGTACCAGGAAACAAACTGCAAGCATTAAAATATGCATTGCCATTCAGTTCTGCGAGTCTGGAAATGCTTTACCCATTCATTCATTTCAATGAGTCAACAGACCCACATTCTTGACTCTCTACTGGCCTCTAGAGGAAATATAAAAGAAATGTTAGTCATTGAGATGCAATATAACTACAACCAGGTGTAGATTAGATTGTGTACTCCACAACCATCTGATAAAGGAGCAGCGCTCCGAAAGCTAGTGCTTCCAATTAAGCCTGTTGGACTATAACTTGGTGTTGTGTGATTTTTAACTTTGTACACTCCAGTCCAACACTGGCATCTCCAAATCAAGATAAATAGAAACGGACAAAGAAACAAGTTTTTTTTGATACATATAACATCGTAAACAGCATTAATGTGTAACTTTAGAGTTTTGATCACATATCTCACATTACTATTAGATTCATATTGTTATGCTATAAAGCAGATAGATGGATCAGAATAAAGGTCAGCAATCAATAGGGACAATAGTAACAACTGGAACAGCGGTGATGATGAGAAAGTGACAGTGATTTAATTAAATATAGTGTTGTTGATGAAATTTGTGACCACTTTTAGGTACCTGCATTTAAACACAAATCTCAAAAGTAAATTATGACAGTGCTTTTTGTTGCATAGTTTTGAAGCACAAAAGATGCCTTCAGCTTACTTGGTTGTGATTATGCTTCTCACATCCTCCTTCCACCTTATTTTAGCTTTATGTCTCTCAGAAGCTTTATGACTGCCAATTTTTTATTATTTAATCCTGTAAGAAGTCTTTTAATTGCTTCTATATCTTAGCTTCTGTGTTGGGAAGCAAGCTGATATTTGGTTTCATCTCACTAGCAAGACAGGGTTTATATCTTACTAAGTCATGAATTTTAAGTAAAAATATCATAAGTTTACCTCCAGGCTATTTAAATTGCAGATATGTACTCACATAATTTTTTTGCTTTTGGTCTTCTGAATCTTTGTGATACAGGATTAAGAACACAAGAAATTGGAGCAGCAGTAGGCCATTTGGCCCCTCAAGCCTGTCCCATCATGGTCAAAATTCCATTTACCGTCTTAATTATTTTCTGCATCTCCTTGCTAATTCATTGTGTTTCATGCAGAAAAACCCACAGATCGTTCTGTGCTGCACTTTTTTTAAGAGTGTCTCTCTAATTAAATAGCAGTCTGCCTTTTAATTCTTCCAAATTGCATGGTCACACTTTCCTAATGAAACTGCATCTTCTAAGTTATTGCCCATTCACTCAGCCTATCTATATCTCTTTTCAGATTTCTTATGCCCTCATCGCAGCAGGCCTTCACTCCCAATTTTGTTTCATCAGCAAATTCTTCCCTATCTCCAAGTCATTACTATAGATTACAATTAGGGACTGTGCAATCTTGAAGCTTCAATGGAACAATACAAGCTACTGGGAGCATCAAGTCATACTTGTGGACAAAATGGAGTATTCTGTAAAGCTGGCACTCAGTCTACACTGTCAACAAATACAGAAGACTAGATTGAAAGAAGTATATGTAAATTGCTGCTTTACCAGATAAAAGTTTTTGGGGCCTTGGAGGGTGAAGTGAGAGAAAGCAGAAGCAGTGGTGTAATTGCCCCTGCATTTCAATGCAAAGGGGATGAGTGTTTGAGGTGACTAAGGAGAGAATTAAGATATGACTAAGTTAACTGTCCCTGTGGCATGCTTAAAATGAAGGGGAAAATGTGGTGACATCATTTGGTGGAATTAGCAGAAAATAAGTTATTGAATACATTAAAACCAAATGCCTCAACTGCTCTTTGTGGTAGCAAAGTTCAAATCTGTGCTTAAGAGAAAACTTTGGATGTCAAATGTTTTCAAATTTTCAAAAGTTTATTAGAAATTGGAGAATTGGTAAGTCAGAGGGAATAACTTTGGACTACAGGATTGATTTGGTATTGAGCATTCACTAGAATTTAAAAGGTTAAGATGTGATTTGATTGAAGTCTTCAAGACATTAACAGGAAAAGACAGGGTGGATAAAAGCAATCTATTTGCACTGGATGGGGATTCTAGAACTAGGGCGCATAGTCCAAAAATTAGGGGCCGATGTTAAGACGTTCTTTGATAAACAAAGAGATATTTGGAACTCTCTTCCATGAAGAGCAGTGAATGCTAGATCAGTTGTTAATTTTTAATCTGAGATATATAAATTATTATTGAGTAAATTTATTATGTGATACAGGCCAAAGGCAGGTTTATGGAGTTACATCACAGATCAACCATGATCTCATTGAATGGTGAAACAGGCTTGAGGGGTTGAATGGCCTACTCCTGTGCCTATGTTCCAATTGTGCCTACATAGCATGGCAAATCATTATGATGCAATACAAAATTAAAATAATGAATGAATCCCCCACTATCAACATTTTGATGGGGGGTTATAATTGGCTAGAAGCTGAAATGGACTATCCATGTGCAGCGGCTACAAGAGCAGGCCAGAAGCTAGGAATTTACAGTTAATAATTCACCTCCTGACTCCTCAGAGCTTATTCACCATCTACAAGGCATAATCCCTGCTTGCCAAGATGATGACTGATCCAATAACATGCAATAAGCTTTACACCATCCAGGACAATCCTGCTTGACTGGCACGATATCAAAAAATGACCACCCCCTCCACCACCAATACTTGGTCATAACAGTGTGTACCATCTACAAGATACACTGCAGAAAAACACAAAAGTCCTCACACACCAGCTTCCAAAGTCATCACCATTTCCCTTTGAAGGACCAGGCAGTAAATGGGAACACCAACACATGCAACTTCCCCTCTAAGACACTCACCATACTGAATTTGGAAATATATCACTGTTTCCTTCAGCATCACTGGTTCAAAATCCTGAATCCCCTCCCTAACATGAATTTACGTTCAAGTACAGCAATATCAAGAAGGCAGCACACCAACACTACCTTCTGAAGGGAAACTAAGAACATAAAACAGTACAGCTCAGTACAGGCCCTTTGACTATCGATGTTGTGCTGATCTTTTATCCTACTCTAAGATTAACCTAATCTACACATCCTACATTTTACTATCATCCATGTGCCTATCCAAGAGTCACTTAAATTTCCCTAATGCCTCTGACACTATTACCGCTGCTGGCAGTGCATTCCATGCACCACAACTCTGTATAAAGAATCTTCCTCTGACATCGCCCCTAAACCTTCCTCCAATCACCTTAAAATTATGCCCCCTCATTATAACCATTTCTGCCGTGGGAAAAGTTCTCTGGCTATCCACTCTATCTATGCCTCTCGTCATCTTGTACACCTTGATCAAGTCATCTCTCATCCTGCAACATAATCTCACAGCTCTTAATCTCAATCCCCCTGCTAATGAAAGCCGAAAAACCACATGCCTTCTGAACAACCCTATCAACTTGGGTGGCAACTTTGAGGAATCAATAAACATGGACCCCAAGATCCCTCTGTTTCTTCATACTGCCAAGAATCTTGCCTTTAACCCTATAATCTGCATTCAAATTCATCCTTCCCAAATGAATCATTTCACACTTTTCACACATGACTGACTCTTACTGCTCTCTCAAGGGCAATAAAAGAAGAGCAACAAATGCTGGCCCAGGCAGAGACACCCATTTCTGGGATATATCAACTGAAACAAAACTGGGATATATCAACCGAAAGGTTCCAGTTGTAAATCTGACCAGCGCTGACTCAACAGTTAGAAACTACATCATAATAGAGTTCTAAACTCTTCTTTCAAGGCCCTGAAATAAGAAAGGAACAAATAGCCATTAGCTTTTGCTCAAAGGTACAAGGCCAGACAAGGGTATAATTGAGCTCAGCTCTGTTTCTTTCTTCATCTGAGTACTTTGTCATCTGTCCTGTTAAGTTTCACACATGAATGATGGCAATGTGGATAAAGTTTCAGTGGACTAGTGACACCTGGAGAGTAATACCTCAATAAGGACATGGCACCTTCAACAGAGAATATCGAGTCAGTAAAAGGGTGTCTGTAAGTTAATTATCACTGTGACAGTGAGGAGAAAAGTCTGGAGTACTCTGATTTTGGATCTTAAAATGCATTGCCTCAGAAAGTGGTTGAGAAATGGATCATTATACATTTAGTAGTAAATCAACATACTTCTGATGAAAAGAAAAATGCAAATCTGTGAGAACAAGAAACCAAAACTAATTTTCAATGGCTGTACAAAAAGAACTAGTACAGCCATAATGAGTATAACTGGCTTATTCTCTTCTGTGAGGTGTAGAAAACACTGAAGAAAAACAAATTTTATATTAATATAATTCACATTTTGTTCTTGCAGTAAAGCCTTCCATTACATAATGAGATTTTTAAAAATAGCAGTTGTAGACCATTTAGTCCCTTAATCCAAGTCTACCATTCAGTAAGATGTCTGTCCTTTGAGGTGAAGGTGACCATGTTCATTGTCTGGTGTGTTTGGTAGGGTTCCACTGGGAATTTAGGTAACTGCTATGGCCAGTCTGCACTCAGTATGTTCTGTTGCAAATTGGATAGTATACCATAAGTGAATAAGTGCTTTTTCAATTTACTGTGGGATTTTCTCTCCTTTTTTGTCTCGCTGCCTCTGTTGTATGCTTGCATTTGAAAGTACAGCATCATTTTATATTTAATTAGAAGGGTGATTAACCAGATGCAGTCCACCTGGGTGATTTTCTCCCAGGAATTAAAATTGATACCTGAACTCAGTGAAGTCATCAGTGTCCTTGTAGCGGTTCCATTGATTGGCAACTGCATGAGAAAAGGTTCATTGAGTTTTTTGACCAGGTTGACCTCCAGTCTCGATGACCTCAGCTGAGATAGCATCAACTCCTGGTGCTTTGATACTATGCAGGAGTTTGATTGTATTTGTTCTTTCGAACAGTTTGCAAGGTCATTGAGAGATTAGTTGATGGCAAACTATGGCAGTCAGTCAATTGTTTCTTCATCAATGGATGAAGACCAATTGAGAATGTGATTAAAGTTCTCCGCTCATCAGGTTGGAATTTGGCTTTTTCTGAGGGCAATATTGACCTGTCAGCATCATGGATTGCTGCCGCATTCATAGACTGCAGCCTGCAGATGTACTTCAGAGCATAATAGAATTTCTTCTGGTCTTTGTGGTCTACGCATGACTGATGTTTTAAGAACAAACTTCTTTTTATTATTAGCTGATGCAATTCCTCACTGTTGCAAATGTGCATTGACTTGCACCATCATCTGTAAAATTGATGCAAAATTTGTATTGAAAATCTTTGATATACCTTCTTCTTCATAAGCAAATTCGCATGTTCACTTGTCAGCTATCATGCCCTCTCTTTTAAATATCTTGTGATTGTTAACTGCTTATAAAGTATTTCCTATTTGCATTAATTGCTGTATCTGTAAGTTTTCTAATCTTCATTTTCAGCTGGCTACTCCATTTCCCAAATTCCTCCTTATTTTTAATAGCTTTGCTAGTCCTAACCTCAAACACCTCAAAAGTTATAGGTGAGCTTCTAAACTCCTTTTGTGAAACTTCAATCTGCTGCAGTGCTTCAGCAAATAACACCTGGAGAAAAAAAACCTCATTCTCTGCTTGTGACATTACAGCCTTCAAGACTTAACATCAAGCTTAATAATTTTAGAACATGGACACTTTCCATTTATATTACCCATGCCCTCGTGCCAGGTTCTGCCACGAAATGGGGTGCTTTCAGCATAGCTGACCCATTTTCAACTACAATTAGTCCCCACTATCACCTATCTAAATTCTCTTCTTCCTTGGCTTATTGTTAACAATCCCTTTGTCTGAATACTTTTCTCTCTGTCTCCCTTTGTTTCTCTCCATTTTCTCTTTGTCTTCTCTCTCTCTGGGCTCCTACTTCACCTATTCGCTCACTCCTTTCCCACTCACCCCTTGTCATCAGCATTAACACTACCTTTTCTGGCTGCTATCACTTCTGAAGAGTCATTGAACGCAAAACATTAAATCTGTTTTCTCTACACAGATGCTGCCAGATCTGTTGAGTCTCTCCAGCAGTTTTTGTTTTTGCTTGTCTGAATCATAGTTTTATGTTTTTGATATTAGTGCAAATGTGTTGCCGGTGAATGCTCTAAGGAATATGGTTAGTTTATGAGAGAATGTGCAGAAAGCCATAATCAGGACAAAAACAAGGTTGGAGTAAAACCTGGAAGAGAAGGTATACGTGTATCTATGTATGCATTGAAGATTTCTGCTGCATCTAACTTAACCATGCAGGCACTGTTAGCCTGAAATCCAAACCTGTGTCAAATTGAACTAATCACTTTACAAATCTGCAAAGATTAGTCAAAAATAGGTCAGAATATTTGTCAGATATTAAGAAGCAGCAAAGAATGACCAAAACAAAACTGAAGAGAGAGAAATTAGAGTATGATGGAAAGCTAGCTAGTGTTGCAAAAAAAAAGTAAGAGTTTCTGGAAGTATCTAAGTAGAAGAGTAATTAAAGCAAGTCTTAGTCCATAGAGTATGGAACTGGAGAATTGAGCATGGAAAACAAAAAAAAGTAGAGGCATAGCTATCTTGGTCAGTCTTCTTTATAAAAGACCTACAAACCTTCTCAAAAATACTTGAAAATAAGGAGATGAAAAGGAGGGAGGAACAATTGCCATCACCACGAAAAATGTGCTCAAAAAACTATTAGATCTTAAGGTTGACAAGTCCCTAGAACCAGATAACCTACATCTTAGGGTCTTAAAATGAATGGTTGTAGATATTGTGGAAGTTTTGGTTAAATTCCTTCGATTCAGGAAAGGGCCCCAGTGGATTGGAAAAAATTGAATGCAACATCTTTCTTCAATAAAAGGTGACAGAAAGCAGAAAACTATGGACCAGTTAGCCTATGGTCACAGAAAAATTCCTGGAAACGTTATTAAGGATACTCTAGCAGGATCCCTGGTAAATGAAGGCATGATCATTTGGAGTCAAAATGGGTTTGCAAAGGAGAATTTTTTGCAAAAAGGGTTTTTTTGAGGGAGTAATATGCAGGTTGGATAAAGACTGTGGGTATGGTGTATGTGTTTTTACAAAAGGCCTTTTCTGAGTTGCCTACACAAAAGTCACTGCACAATACATGATCACTCGGTGGAAGAAACTGAAATAACCTAATGGACGCCAGTCACCCTTTGTTTACTAGTGCACAGCTGTGGCCAGCCAGCCAGCTCAGAGTCAATCCTCAACTGAGGAGATTATAATTCTCCTGGTTATATATTTTTTCTTTTTTTTAAAGATTTTTTTTTCTCTAACTGCGGTAGTGCTTATATTTTCCCTAGCACCTATGTTGTGTGTGTGTAGGTGTGAGACACAGTGAAAGACAACAGGAGTACAAATTTTTATTCAATTTCCACCACCAGGAAGAAAGGAAACACCAGAGTGGCGTCACATCAAAGGGCAATACTGTGTGATCAAAAATGTGAAGGGGAGGGCAGGGATTAAACCAAAAGAGTTGGACAGGGAAATAATGCACTTCACTCCCTGTGGTGCCCACCTTTCCCTGAAAAATCTCAAGGGCATTGGTGGACACTGCGTGCTCCTTCTCCAGAGACACCCAGGCTCTAACGTAACTGCTGAAGAGGGGCAGGCAGTCGGCCCTAACGACCCCCACCACAGCCTGGTGCCTGGACCTGTTTATGGCCAGTTGGGTCAGGCCCAGGAGCAGAATATTTTCTGTTTTTTTACTGAAAAAGATGTTTGAAATTCCAATTCTTTTTTTTCCTTTTTTTTTATTACCCCTACACTACCACCTAACTGGAGTAGTGCTTATTTTACCCCCGCACCCATATAATGTGTGTGCAATTGTGAGACAGAGAAAGACACAAGGTGCATGAATCTTTATTCTATCTCCACCACAATGAAGAAAGGAAACACCCAAGTGGCCAGTGACAAGCAGTGCCCTTCACATCAAAGGGCAATGCTGTGTGATCAAACAGTGAAGGGGAGGGTGGGGATTAAATCAAAATAAAGTTGGAGGGGGAAATAATGCACTCCACTCCCTATGGCACCCACCTCTCCCTGAACAGCTCCAGGGTGTTGGTGGACACCATGTGCTCCTACGCCATAGACACCCGGGCCCTAACATAACAGCGGAAGAAGGGCAGGCAGTCAGCCCTAACAACCCCCTCTACCGCCCGCTGCCTGGACTTATTTATAGCCAGTTTGGCCAGGCCCAGGAACAGACCATCTCCTAGTTATAATGGTTGTTTCCCTCCACAAATCTTTATTCAATTTCCACCAAACCACCAGCTTTCACAATCCTACAACCAGTGCTGCTGTATCTGCAAACTGCACTGGTTTGGTCACACTGGATCTGGTGCTTCATAACAAATCAGGCCAAGTGTTTGATTTAGTGGTAGATCAGCACTTTGAATTATGGTCAGTTTCTCCAGTTTCATTTAGTTTAGTGATGGAAAGGGATAGGTACATGCCAGGGCAAGAGTTATAGGTGGGGGAAGGGCAATTATAATGCGATTAGGCAAGACTTAGGATGCATAGAATGGGGTAGCAAAATGCAGGGGATGGGGACAATTGAAAATGTGGAATTAGTTTAAGGAACAGTTATTGCGTGTTCTTGATAGGTACGTCCCTGTAAGGCAGGGAGGACGTGATAAGGTAAGGGAGCTGTGGTTTAATAAAGAAATTGCACCACTTGTTAAGCAGAAGGAGGCAGCTTATTTGATGTTGATACAAGATAGTTCAGATGAGGCGATGGAGAGTTACAGATTAGCTAGGAAGGATTTGAATCGAGTTAAGAAGAGCAAGGAGAGGACATGAGCAGTCTTAAGCAGGTAGAATAATGGAAACCGTAAAGCTTTCTATAGGTATGTGAGGAATAAAAGGATGACGAGGGTAGGAATAGGGCCAGATAAAGATAGAAGTCGTGTGTGAACCCTCTGGAGATCAGAGAGGTGCTAAACAAATATTTCTCATCGGTTTTCACTCAGGAAAAGGAGAACTTTGTAGAGGAGAGGAATGAGATACAGGATATTAGACTAGAAAGAATCAAGGTCAGTAAGGAAGAGGTGTTATCAATTTTAGAAAGTAAACAAGTCCCTTGGGCCAGCTGGGATTTATCAGCGGATTCTCTAGGAAGCTAGGGAGGTAATGTTAGAGCCTTTGGCCTTGATCTTTGAGTTGTCATTGTCTACAGGTTTAGAACCAGAGGACTGAAGGATTGCAAATGTTGTGCCTTTGTTCAAGAAGGAAAGTAGAGATGACTCAGGTAATTACAGACTGGTGAGCCTTACATCTATTGTAGGAAAAGTTTTGGAAAGGATTATAAGAGATAGGATTTATAATCATCTAGCAAGCAATTTGATTGCAGATAGTCAACATGATTTTGTCAAGGGCAGATCATGTCTCACAAACCTCAGTTTTTTGAGGAGGTGACCAAGCATGTAGATGAGGGTAGGACAGTTGACATGGTATACATGGGCTTCAGTAAAGCCTTTAATAAGGTTCCACATGGTAGGCTGTTGGAGAAAATGCAGAGGCATGGGATGGAGGGTGATTTAGCAGTTTGGATTAAAAACTGGCTTTTTGCAAGAAGGCAGCAAGTGGTGGTTGATGGAAAATATTCAGCCTGGAGTCCAGTCCAGTCCAGGATCTGTGTTGGGACCACTGCTGTTTGTCATTTTTATAAGTGACTTGGACGCAGGATAGGTGGATGGGTCAGTAAGTTTGCAGTTGACACTAAAGTCAGTTGAGTAGTGCTCAGTGTGGAAAAATGTTGCAGGTTGCACAAGGACTTGGATAAACTGCAGAATTGGGCTGAGAGGTGGCAAATGGAGTTCAATGCAAACAAACATGAGGTGTTCACTTTGGTAAGAATAAGAGGGAGGTAGAATACTGGGTCAATGGAAAGATTCTTGGTAGTGTGGATGTGCAGACAGATCTTGGGGTCTATGGTCATAGATCCCAGAAAGTTGCCACCCATGTTGATAGTGCTGTTAAAAAGGCAGACAGTGTGTTAGGTTTTATTGGTAGAGGGATGGAGTTCTGGAGCCGTAATGTCATGCTGCAACTATACAAAACGCTAAAGCAGCCGCACTTGGAATATTGTGCGCAGTTCTGGTTGCCCCATTAAAGGAAGGATGTGGAAGCATTGGAAAAGGTGCACAGGAGATTTACCAGGATGTTGCCTGTTCTGGAGGAAAGGCTGAGAGACTTGGGTCTGTTCTCATTAGAAAGAAGAACATTAAGAGGGGATTTGATAGAGACATACAAGATGATCAGAGGATTAGATAGAGTAGACAGTGAAAGTCTTTTTCCTAGGATGATGATGTCAGCTTTTACGAGGGTGCATAGCTACAAACTGAGGGGTGATAGATTTAAGACAGAGGTCAGAGGCAGGTTCTTTACCCGGAGTGGTAAGGGTATAGAATACCCTACCTGCCAGTGTAGTTAACTCAGATGATGACATGTAGGGGGATGGGCTTAGATTAGTTCACAGGTTGGCACAACATTGAGGGCCAAAGTGCCTGTTTTACATGGTTTTGTTCTATATTTGATGATCCCTTCGCTCTCCAGCCCTCCTGATGTCTACGTCTACTTTTGCCAGCAAGTCAAACGCATTGAGTGAGCCTAGCAAAATCTCAGGCTTGCATCTTGGTCAACATGTAAATTGGCTTTGGCCCCTTTGATAGTCCCAAGCCGTTCTTGAAAACGCCCTGGGTATTTCATAGAGACAGCCATTTTCCAATTGAAAAATGTAGAGACAATCAAGGTGAACATTTCTCCACAAAGTATGCCTCAATAGGCTTGGGTCCAAGCCATTCACTACCATCACTGGTAACTGCACCAACTGCTTCTCAAAGGAGTCCAAAACCAAAGTCAAAGTCATCGCAGAATTTCTTCAGTGTGAAAACAGGCCATTTGGCTCAACAAGTCCACACCAACCCTGCAAAGAATATCCCATCCAAACCCATTTCCCTTCACTATTACTCTACATTTCCCATGAGTAATGCACCTAACCTGCACACCCCTGAACATTATGGGCAATTTAGCATGGCCAAGTCACCTAATCTGCACGTCTTTGGTCTGTGGGAGAAAACTAGACCACAGAGAGGAAACCCATACAGACAGAGGGAGAACGTCTGTGTGAAGTTTGCACAGTCGCCGGAGGCTGGAATCAAACCCAGGTCGCTGGTGCTGTGAGGCAGCAGTGCTAACCACTGAGCCACATGCTGCCCTTAAGTCATACCCTTCATCTGCAATGGTTCCCCGGTGTATGTTCTCAGTCTGGTAGAGGTCGTGAGCAGTCAAAGATTGGAATCCCAGTGAATCTTATAAAAGACAGATTCTGCAACCACAGATGCAGCTGCATTGGTATCGACCTCTATGGGAATTGGGTGACTATTTAACCAAACATTTTAATTGGCTCCAATATGGATGTCACTAATCAATTCAATTGTTCCAACCGACATGTAATGAAACCCTTCAGGTTGTACACTCTCCTGGGTTCCAGCCTACAAGTTTTGATACTCAAGTCAGGCCTTGCAGGACTCCTTTGCTGTTTCGAGTCTGTACGCCAGCAGTAACTATAATGGCCCAGATCCTGAAAAACTATCTAGCCACATGGCAGAGACTTGGTTTTAGTCTGGGGCTCTGCTGTTGGTTGGCTTAAGATCCCTCTGCTCAGGACATTGCCTTGTGTGAGGCTCCACAATTGCTTATTCTTGAGTGATGTTTCCCAAGCTCAGTTGGACAGGTGAGGTTCTCTACTTCCATTGGGATGTCCTATAGTTTCCATGGTCCACTTGCAACATTTTCTAATGACAGAGCCAGCTGCAGCATGTGTTTGAAGTTGGGCTTCAGCTAGTAGGCACTTCTGCATGGTTACATCATTAATTCCACACGTCAAATGGTCTCTCAGCATCTCGTTCAGGGGTAATCCAAAAAGTCATATGCCTCTGCCAGTTGTTGTAACCTCACCAAGAATCCAGTTATAGATTCCCCCAGTTCTCTAACAGCTGAATAAAACCAATAGCATCTCCGGGTTAGAGAAGGTTTGGGGTCATAATATTCCTTAACTAACTGTCAATACTTGGAAGGTTTTACTGTCTGGTGCCTCTGGGAAAGTTAAACCCCTTACAACTGAAAATGCTGCAGGTCCAGAGTCAGAAGGATTACTTGTTACTTTTCATCTGCCCCAATGTCATTTGCCCAGAAATAATATCACATTCTTTACACTAACTGGGCCCAGTCTTTGCCAGCAGGGCCAAAGGAGTCTCACTTCCCAAAAAGAGGCATGATGCCAGAAATACTTAGCCCCAACTCCAAGATGACAGTTGCGAGTGAAAGTTCTTCAGGCACATCCTGCTTTCCCCCATCACCACTGAAGTAACTGCATAGAAGGCTGTGTTCCATCACCAAATCACCTTTCATCTGTGCACAGTACACTGGCTGTGGCCAGCCAGCTGGGAGTCAGTTCTCAACTGAGGGGATTCTAATCTCCTGGTAATAATTTTTTCCTGCAACCCAGGAGTATGTCCAACCTGAAGAGTTTCATTACATGTTGATCAGAACAATTAAATTGCTTAATGACACCCAAATTGGAGCCAATTAAAGATTAATGTTTGGTTAAATGGTCACCCAGTTCCCATAAAAGGCCAATACCAATGCAGCTACATCTGTGGTTATATTATGTTTTATTAAACAATCCAAGACAACAGGTAACAAGTAGACAACAATTCACAGGGAAATGGAATGGCGCAACCAGACCCAAAACCCCAACGTTCAAGCAATTTACAGAGAATTGCAGACAATAATTGAACCCCAAATCCCACCATAACTCACCCAATAGAAAACATTAGAAAAAAAAATACAAAAAAGACAAACTCAAACAAACAGTAAAAGAGGCTGGGTCCATTCCCAACACAGTGTCAGCACCCGAAGGTAGTACATACACACCGAGGCACACATTCAGATGCTCAGTCACCACAGAGGCCTAGTCCACCTGCAGAGGCCTAGTCCACCTGCAGAGGCCTGGCCCGCTAATGGATACACAGTACACACAGAAAGGTGCAGCTGACTCACAAAGGCTCCATCCAAACACAGAAAGGTGAAAAAGCATGCAAAAATGAAGTGCAAACACTAAAACCATAGTGCAAGGGCTCAGCCCTGCCACAAAATCATTGTCATTATTTCTAAAAAAAAGAATAATACACAGGCTGCAACCAGCTGGCTGAATTAAAAACAATTCCCAAATGAGAACTAAAATCTAGTAGTATGCACAGATTGTGGCTAGTCAGCTTGGAGCCAGTCCTCAGCTGAGAGGATTTTTTTTTGTCTTGTTTTTTTTCTTTCCTAACACCAAAAAAGTGGAAACATATTCAAAAGAAAGAAAACCAGAATGCTAGAGCTAAGTCCTACCATGAAATCAGTAATCTTTTTCCCAAAGTAAAAGGAAAGAGTAACACACAGGCTGTCATCAGCCAGTGAAACAACAGTTCCCTAATTAAAACTGAATTACACCTGAAACACATTGACTGTGTAGATCCGGCAGTTTAGAAGTCAGTCCTCAGTAAAGGCGGAATACCAAATTACAAATTGGCTATATAATTCAGGTATCAGGAATCAGGTATCAACACCCCCAAAAAAAAAACAGCAGCAGCAATACACACTGGCTACGTAGCCAGCCAACTCAGAAATCAATTCTCAAAGAAAAAACATAGCAGTACACATGGCTATGACTAGCCATCTTGGAATCAGTCCTCAGCCAAGGAGATTTTAATCTCCTTGTTATATTGGTCAGCCAGGGCTGTCGTATATGGTGCAGGTTAACACCCCCAATCAAGAACATCGTAGTTAATGAGATCTAATCACTACAGTAACCATAGATAAAAGATTGGTTAGCTAAAGGAAGCAGGATAAGGATAAATGCATCTTTCTTTGGTTGACAAACGTAACTAGTCAATTCCATAGATATCAGTGCTGGCCTCAACTGTTTACAATCTATGTCAATGGTTTCAATGAAAGGATCAAATGAATAGTTGCTAAATTTGTACATAGAGACATAGAGATGTAAAGCATGGAAACAGACCCTTCGGTCCAACCTGTCCATGCCAACCAGATATCCCAACCCAATCTAGTCCCACCTGCCAGCACCCAGCCCATATCCCTCCAAACCCTTCCTATTCATATACCCATCCAAATGCCTCTTAAATGTTGCAATTGTATCAGCCTCCACCACATCCTCTGGCAATTCATTCCATACATGTACCACCCTCTGTGTGAAAAAGTTATATATCTTTTGTATCTTTCCCCTTGCACCCTAAACCATGCCCTCTAGTTCTGGACTCCCCAACCCCAGGGAAAAGACTTTGTCTATTTATTCTATCCATGCCCCTCATAATTTTGTAAACCTCTATAAGGTTATCCTTCAGCCTCCGACACTCCAGGGAAAACAGCTCCAGCCTGTTCAGCCTCTCCCTGTAGCTCAAATCCTCTAACCCTGGCAACATCCTTGTAATTCTTTTCTGAACCCTTTCAAGTTTCACAACATCTTTCCGATAGGAAGGAGACCAGAATTGCACACAATATTCCAATAGTGGCCTAACCAACGTCCTGTACAGCCACAATATGACCATCCAACTCCTTACTCAATACTCTGACCAATAAAGGAAAGCATACCAAACGCCTTCTTCACTATCCTATCTACCTGCGACTCCACTTTCAAGCAGCTATGAGCCTGCACTCCAAGGTCTCTTTGTTCAGCAACACTCCCTAGGACCTTACCATTAAGTCCTGCAAAATGCAGCACCTCGCATTTATCAGAATTAAACTCCATCTGCCACTTCTCAGCCCATTGGCCCATCTGGTCCAGATCCTGTTGTAATCTGAGGTAACCCTCCTCGCTGTCCACTACACTTCCAATTTTGGTGTCATCTGCAAACTTACTAACTGTACCTTTTATGATCGCATCCAAATCATTTATGTAAATGACAAAAAGTAGAGGACCCAGCACAGATCCTTGTGGTATTCCACTGATCACAGGCCTCAAGTCTGAAAAACAACCCTCCACCACCACCCTCTGTCTTCTACCTTTGAGCCAGTTCTGTATACAAATGGCTGGTTCTCCCTGTATTCCATGAGATCCAACCTTGCTAATCAGTCTCCCATGGGGAACCTTGTCCAACGCCTTACTGAAGTCCATATAGATCATATCTACTGCTCTGCCCTCATCAATCTTCTTTATTACTTCTTCAAAAACTCAATCAAGTTTGTGAGACATGGTTTCCCACGCAAAAAGCCATGTTGACTATCTCTAATCAGTCCTTGCCTTTCCAAATACATGCACATCCTGTCCCTCAGGATTCCCTCCAACAACTTGCCCATCACTGAGGTCAGGCTCACCGGTCTATAGTTCCCTGGCTTATCTTTACCATCCTTCTTAAACAGTGGCGCCACGTTTGCCAACCTCCAGTCTTCCGGCACCTCACCTGTGACTATCGATGATACAAATATCTCAGCAAGAGGCCAGCAATCACTCCTCTAGCTTCCCACAGAATTTTCAGGCTCACCTAATCAGGTCCTGGGGATTTATCCACCTTGCCAAAGTAGGTAGGAAAGTAAGTTTTTAAGAAAAAATGAAGCATTTGGAAAAGGATGCAGACAGGTTAAGAGAGTGGGCAACAATTTGCAGATAGGATATAATGTAATAAAATATGAACTTGTCCACTTTTGTTCAAAACAAATGGAAAAGCAGATGTACATTGCCTTAATAAAACCATATCTGGAGGATTGTGTTCAATTTTGGTCTTGTCATTTGAAAAATATACACTTGCATGAGAACAAGTTTAAATAATGCTCACTTGATTGATTTCAGAGATGAAAGTCTTATCATGTGAAAAAAGCCTGAATAAATTGGATCTCTACCATTGGAATTTGGAAGCCTGAGAGATGATTGTATACAATCCTGAGGCAACTGGAGAGTGTGCATACTGGGAGGATGTTTCCTCTTGCAGCAGAGACCAGAATGAGAGAATACAGCTTAAGAATAAGAGGTTTCCTCTTTTAAGATGGAGATGAGAATAGTTATTTCATTTTTCTCAGGGGATTTTTAGTCTGTAGCTTTCTCTTACCTAGAAAGCTGTGGAGGCTGGGTCATTGAATTTATTCAAAGAAGGGTTAGACAGATATTTTATAGATGAATGATGTTAATGGTTATGGGATGGAGTGTAGTGAGAGATAGACAGGAAAGCACACCCCAACTAAATCAGGATCAAAGGGCTGAATGGTCTACTCCTGCTCTGAAGTCCTTTGTTTCTAACAGTCTCCAGGAATTAATTATGAATCTTCTGGAAACTTCTACAGGTGGCCCATAAAAAAACATAACATATTTCTTTTTTTTATTTGCATTGAATTATTTAATTCACCTTAAAATATTGGAGATGGGAGAATAGCTGTTTTACTATGCATAGGAGGTTGGAAGCTCCAGGGTGTCATTGCCAGTGTTGGCAGGCATAAATGGACTGTCTGACCTGCTTAGCACCGAGCCCCAGCTGCTCCTTTTCCAAATTCCTGTCTAAATAGGGCTGATCCATTTTTTCATAAAATTAAAATGATTTCTCAACACCTCAAATGAAGAAAAACTGCTTTATAATTGCTTTAAAACTGCTCTTGTATAATTGGGTATTACAACAGCTAGATTGAAATATCATAACAAGCAATATGACAGTTGATTAATGTAGTGGAGCTTCCCAGGTCAATTCTTTCAAGGGAGGAAAGAGTTGATTACTGATACTAATAAATCTCCAAGATGAAAATGAGACTGACTGGTCTTAGAACATTTCTTACAAAAACCAGTTGAAGGCTGAAAGAAGAACAACAGCAAGTAATGTTAGCTCTATTTGTGTGAAGCTGGTCCATCTGTAATTGCAAGATTTATATTTTATTTGTAATTATTATTTAAACTTCATTAGTTTCCTAGTTACTCTATAAATTAAGAGGAAGTTAACTGGAATCAATATAGACTTATAATAATTTTGGGTTTTGGCTCCAGTAAACTTTTATTTCAATGATTACTAAACCTTATGGAAACTTCTAGGATCAATGAGATCACTGTATAACAAATTATATTTTCGACTTCGTGAAGTGATTTTGATGAATATTACACTGTAGGTTTTCAACCTCAAGACTTGCCTTTTGATGCGTTAACATTACGACTGGGCTGTAACCAGAGTTTTACAACCTATTTATTCTCTTATTCAGTTTGAAGCATGTATGTGCTCATTTTTCTCTTGCTTAGAACTAATCCCAGAAAGCTGAACACAGACGAGATTGACTGGAATGAGTTGAGTGTAGGGTTCCTATATATTCTCAATGTAGTATCTTTGCTGAGCTGAATCTTGTGAAAAGGTACTGCTCAAATAAGCCACACATAAGCAGATGCTGGCATGCTTGAAGTAGTAACTAAAAACTGAATACTGCAAGAAAGATGTACAAGTTAAAGCAGCCATAGTTTTATTGAAATCAGGTTACATTGCTTACTTATAAAAAAAAGCCCAACCAAATGCTGAAAATATGAAGCAAAAATGGACAATAGTAGAAATGCACCGTGGGCAGAAGTGGAGATGGCCGGAGATTTAATCACATATGTATTGGGACCCAGGAACCTTCCCACCTCAGCCCTGATTAAATTCAGGATGGACAGGCTTCCTGTACCAATTTCAACTGAGATCATAAAGTGAACAATTAACGCCTCATCCCGTCACACTGGTATTGACCAGTGGCAGATGTAGCAGTCACCATGGTGGAAGCCAAAAAAGCAAACCATGTGTTATTTTGCTTGAAGACTCCTGATGGAACCTCTTATTGTCAAGCACTTAGTTCCTGATTAAGGAGCCCCACTTTGAGAATGGTTGTCCACTGACAGCTAGTATCTACCCTTTATTTCAACCCCACATGCACTGTATCCTCAGCACTGTAATACCCAATTATACAGATTATAAATCTCAAAATCTTAATCCAAGTTTAGTGATAAAATGTTGAGGTATACTCCTGAAACTCAGTGTCACTGAGTAGGATAGAATGGAGGTCAATTGGAATCTGAGGCAGCTGCTTATAGGAGAGCTACTATTGAGTAAAAGAAAACAATGTTAGCCTGCAATGTTAGCTACAAAGACTTGCTTAAGAGAAACTAGAGGTTGTGTGATATTAAGTCTAAAAAGCTGGATGAATCTACAGAGGAAGGAATCCACAGGAAAGTTCTAGCCTGTAGATATTTTGTCACATTTGAAAATTATTAATGTCAACATCTTATTGCTGATCATAAATAATAATCGAGAATAGCATTTATCAACATCAGAGCATAAGGAGATTTAATGCTGCTTCCAATTCTCAAAGTTCAGACTGGGGCTATATAATCATCTCTTTATTCAATATCAATGAATCTGTACATTCAACTACTTCAAATGCAAAGAACAACCATCATCCCTTTGAGACTCCTTATGACCACTTCAGAACTTACTTTCTGACCGATCTTTGTAGGATCACTTAAGAAAGCAATCATTATTAGTTTCTTCATTCAAGTCATTGATACTGATTGTAAATAACTGAGGCCCCAACATTGTTTGCTGTGACATACCACTCATTACATCCAGCAAACATGAAAACGATCCATTTATATCCACCCTCTGCTACCTATTAACAAACCAATCTTCTATGCTGGCTAATATGTTTCCCTATATACCACAAACACTTTGGTGCAGTAACCTTCTCAAAAGCCTCCTGGAAATTCAGTTTGTCCACTATTATCCCTTTATCTACATTGTTTATTACTCCAAAGATTTCTAATGAATTACTCAAACATGATTTCCTTTCCACAAACCACATAGCTCTGTCTAATTGCATTAAAATTGTCTAAGTGCCCTGCTATAACCTCCTCAATGATAAATTCCAGCACTTTCCAGTTCAGTCAGTAATATCCATATCCCACTTTTGCCTAGTGCATCCCTACTGACCTACCCTTTAACCTAATCAGGAGAAAGTGAAGACTGCAGATACTGGAGATCAAAGTCGAAGAGTGTGGTGCTGGAAAAATACAGCCATATAGGCAGCATCTGAGGAGTTGGAGAGTCGATGGTTTCCAGCATAAGCTCTTCATCAGGAATGAATAATTCTTGATAAAGAGCTTATGCTCAAAATGTCAACTCTCCAGGTCTATGCTTTTCCAGCACCACACCCTTTAACCTGATCTCCCAGTTCATTTTTGTCAGCTCAGTCTTCATGGCCCATAATGTTCTTGCTTATGTTTAAACATTACTGTTTATTTTACTTTATTCTCCCTCAGACTGATGATGAAATTCATTGATATTATGATCACCGTTACTAGGACGTCATTAATTAATTCTACCTCATTGCACTTTGTTAAAAATCACACAACACCAGGTTATATTCCATTAAGTTTATTTGGAAGCACTTGCTTACGGGGTGCTGCTCCTTCATCAGGTGGATGATGAAACAGCAGTGCTCCAAAAGCTAGTGGACAACTACCTGATGAAGGAGCAGTGCTCTGAAAGCTAGTGCTTCCAAATAAACCTGTTGGACTATAACCTGGTGTTGTGTAATTTTTAACTTTGTCCACCCCAATCCAATACAGGCTCCTCCACATCATTGCATGTTACCAGATCTAGAATCTAGAATCCCTACAGTGTGGAAACAGACCATTAGGCCCAACAAGTCATTTGTTATCTACATACATGATTTGGATGCGAGTATAAGAGGTACAGTTAGTAAGTTTGTAGATGACACCAAAATTGGAGTTGTAGTGGATAGCGAAGAAGGTTACCTCAGATTAAAACAGGATCTGGACCAGATGGGCCAATGGGCTGAGAAGTGGCAGATGGAGTTGAATGCAGATAAATGTGAGCTTCTGCATTTTGGGAAAGCAAATCTTAGCGGGACTTATACACTTAATGGGAAGGTCCTAGGGAGTGTTGCTGAACAAAGAGACCTTGGAGTGCAGGTTCATAGCTCCTTGAAAGTGGAGTTGCAGGTAGATAGGATAGTGAAGAAGGTGTTTGGTATGCTTTCCTTTTTGGTCAGAGTATTGAGTACAAGTGTTGGGAGGTCCTATTGCGGCTGTACAGGACATTGGTTAGGCCACTATTGGAATATTGCGTGCAATTCTGGTCTCCTTCCTATCGGAAAGATGTTGTGAAACTTGAAAGGGTTCAGAAAAGATTTACAAGGATGTTGCCAGGGTTGGAGGATCTGAGCTACAGGGAGAGGCTGAACAGGCTGGGGCTGTTTTCCCTGGAGCATTGGAGGCTGAGGGGTGACCTTATGGAGGTTTACAAAATTATGAGGGGCATGGATAGGATAAATGGACAAAGTCTTTTCCCTGGGGTCAAGGAGTCCAGAACTAGAGGGCATAGGTTTAGGATGAGAGGGGAAAGATATAAAAGAGACCTAAGGGGCAACTTTTTCATGCAGAGGGTGGTACGTGTATGGAATAAGCTGCCAGAGGACATGGTGAAGGCTGGTACAATTGCAACATTTAAGATGCATTTGAATGGGTATATGAATAGGAAGGGTTTGGAGGGATATGGGCTGGGTGCTGGCAGGGGGACTAGATTGGGTTGGTCGGCATGGACGGGTTAGCCCAAAGGGTCTGTTTCCATACTGTACAACTCTATGACTCTAAGTCCACACTGACCCTCAGAAGAGTAACCCACCCAGACCCATTCCCCCTATTTACTCCTGACTAATGTACCTAACCTATACATCCCTGAACACTATGGGCAATTTAGCACAGCCAATTCACCTAAACTGCTCATCTTTGGACTGTGGGAGGAAACCAGCACACCTGGAGGAAACCCACGCAGACACACTGAGAATGTGCAAACTCCACACAAACAGTCACCGAAGGCTGGAATTCAACCCAGGGCCCTGCCACTGTTGGGCTGCAGTGCTAACCACTAAGCCACTGTGCCACCCCAAATTTAAGATTCTTATTGAATTCCACTTTTAATCATTGAGCACAGTGGGATTTGAACACATGTCACCAGAATATTAACCTAGAGTTCCAGAGCACTAGCCCAGTCACATTTCCACTACACCCCATCTGCCTTTAATTAATCTAATATAACCTGTTGCATGGATGGTTATAGAATGTTCTGCTCTAAGAAACTGTCCCAAAACATTCTATGAACTCATCATCCAGGCGATCCTTGCCAAGCCTATATATGCAATCTATATGTGATTGAAATCATTCAAGATTGTTATACCTTTCTCATCTGAAATAAAAGTTTGCATCTATATAGCATACATCCCAGAGATGAGATGTCCCAGAGAGCTTTACAGCAAATAAATGTATTTTTAAATTTAGTACATGCTGCCACCCATATTTTCTCAGTATATGGGTTCTTTAGGTGCTTATATGATCTTGTGGTTTTCTGGACTAATGAAAAAAATTTTGTACAGTTAACAAGATGTTATTTATTGCATCTCTGCGACTGTTTACAGATTATAAGAATAGGCAGTACATTAGAACAAAGACTGTTGAGAGAAACTAGCCTTGGGTCTGTTTCTCACTAGATCCTATTTTATTCACTAAACAAGTCCTCACGATATCACCATAATGGGTGGTGCTTTTGGCATTCAATCAAGCATCATCCCTTTCAGACTCACATACAACAGTAAACTCATTGTATTCTGCCCCACAAGGTGTTTCAATCCTTTAGGAAGATGGATCTCACTGTGCCATTTTTTATACTTCTTTGTAATCTCTCCAAGTGAAGTTAGAAATTGAGTGTCAATTTAGAGGTAACATGATGAGGGGGCCACAACCATGAGAAATGAAGTTAAGTTTGATCAAATCCAGATAAGTAAGTGTAAGTAATGACTGCCCAGTAATATTTGCCTATCAATGTTTTCATTATGGGATTGAAATAATTAAAAATTGTTCACAAATAAGGAAATTACTTTACTTTGAATTTTTAGGTATGGTTCTTTCAACATGGTAGACCTCTGCGAGCCCATAAGCAATCCATACAGCACTTCATCTTGTATTTTCCCACAGGGGAGCCTCTTGTCTGCAGCAGGATTAATATCAGTTATTAGGCTTTTAAGTGCCACAGTGGATGATGGGAAAGAAGGCCATCCTGAGCCTTTGTACCACTGGTTGGAGACAGGAAGATGACAGGGTCCCTAGCATGTCATCTCTTACCTCATTATATGTCCCCCATTGGCTCAAAATTCAGCCCCTTGATCTTCACAAGTTAGAATTCCGATGTTTGAAAGAAACATGGCAAATCTTGCAAAAAACCTATTATCCTCTTTCTTGAGTGTGATCTTTATAATACTGCACCTCAGCCACTAGCATATGGTATAATTTAACACAGTTCAACACAAAAATGTTGGTACAGATAGTATTAAAATTGACCTCAGAGCATTAATAAAAACATTAACCATTTAGAATAGTACTATTGAAACACATTGGTTGTCATGCTGTGAGTGGAGCTTTAGCATGAAAGACCCCACATGTAAACAGTGCATCAAGAGCCTGTGTCAGCTTTGCCTGCACAGTGTGAAACCATTATAGCACTATATGGACCTCACTTAGTCTTGGCTCTGATCCAGTACGTAAATTAATCTGTTTGGCTTTTGTTTCCAAACCACTAAAGATTATACTATTTGTTTTGCAGAGCTTGAGTTTGCAAATCTTATTAGTGCTTTATTTTGATAGTTTTGATATTTTAATTTGTTCCCATAGTATAAGTTCATACAAGTCTATTTTGCTGTCTTAGCTTTGGTGAATTTATGCTGTACTCATGAATTTAAATGAATGTAAAACAACCTCTTGGAGGGAATTCTGTATATTAGGGTTTATGTGAATTTGGTATTAGGCTTCTGATTTTCTTGCTATTTTTGAAATTATATGCAACCTAAACTTTATTGCGCTGATGTAAGAGGGTAGTAAAAATGTTGTATTAGTTTATTATATATGATTTGAATTTAACTCTGCTTTCAAATATACAAACACATACAAAGTTTGTAGCTTTTTTTTATTCATAATATTGTGGTATCCTTAAAAAGGATCAAAAACACTTAATTTGTGGGCTAATGTGTATCAAGAGATCATACTGCATCCACTGGATTTTAGTCTGCTCAAGTTAATAGAGTCAACGTGTATTCTAAATTCTTATGAGAATTCTGATTCATAAAATATAACAGCCAAATTTTCCATGTTGAATAGGTGTGAATTCTGCTTGTCTCACTGGTCAATCTGATTGTGACTGAGACATGTGATTGTTCCTAATAGGAAATCTGGTTCTATCAGGGACCCTACCTCAAGGGAAAATTACTGTTCAGCTGCCTCACTGAAGAAGAATGCAACAATGTTTTGAGAAAAGTATATTTGATGTGACTGTTGCATTGAATTGATTAGACTATTTTGCTGAGGAACATGTGATGGGAAGTATATGTGCTTAGTATTTATGTACATTAATTGCCCATTAAACTCCATATAAAACATTAGTCCTTGAACTTAACAATTTAAGTAACTGTCAGTGAGAGTCATGTTACTGCAATGATCATGAACTTCTCCAGTCCAGAAAAGGAACATTGGTCAGTCTCATTCCTGAAAATAGTATGTCAGATCTTCTTTAAATTAAAAATGTTCACACTTCTTAGATTTTTTTCTGACTTGTCTTTTCTACAACTTCCTCTCTCTTACTTAATTTAATGTTTCTTTTACTTTCTTCTACTTGATTTGACTCTAACTCAATCTCTTTCTCCGTCATTTTTATCTTAATTCTTAATTAAGCTTGCTGGTTATTAAGAATGTATGAAATAGGGGTAGGTGGGCCATTTAGCTCCTTAAGCCCTCTTTGGCATTAAATAAGATCATGGCAAAGTTCTACATCAACTCCAATTTCCCGATCATATCCCTTAATTCCTAAAAGGTAACAATCATTGCCTCAAATGTACTCATTACCTGAGCGCTCACAGTTCTTTAAGGACAGTTATAGAGATAAGCTTATCTGTCCTGTTGTTCACTGCAGTTCCAGATGTCCTATTATGGTGCAAAAACTTTTCAAAGGGTAAATGCTGGGCCAATGTATCTGGCTGTGGAGTTAAAAAGCAGCATGTTACCAAACTTAAAACAACAATAAATCACATTCCCATCACTTGCACTCCCTCCATACCTGGTAGGTATATTCTACATTCCAGTCATTTCTGAGGGAACCGGAGAAGAGCCAGTAGAAAGTGATTGGAGTATCTTGTGAAGAATTTACAATGTGGGTTCAGATTCTGTGGACAGCAAACTGGAAATCTGGAATGGGAACAAGAAATGCTGGAAATAAACAGCAGACAGTCAGATTGTGATTTAGAAAATGTAGGTAAATAAATCAGGCAGAATCCTTCATTATTCCATTCCAGCATTATTTCTTTGTTATAAACACTTTCCAGTGGTACATGGATGTGAAGACAAAATAGAATGAATACCTGCACACTGTAGCAAAGTATGATTAGCAATAATGTATTAGCATACATGAAGAAAAGACTGAAATTCACAGTCTTTAGACTTTCCATTTAAAATATAGAGTTTTCATTTAAACAGTAAAATAATCCAGAAAAGCAATTTGAATAAGTGCAGAATAAAAAATATTCTGGTTAAGGTACAGTTACAATGTTTGAAAGACATTTAGATAAGGACATGGATAAGATATGTTTGGGGGGATATGAGCCGAGTACAGGCAGGTGGGATGAGTTTAGTTTCAGATTGTGGTCAGCATGGACTAGTTGAACCGAAGAATGTGTCTCAGTGCTGTATGTGACTAAGACTCTAAATCCACCACTTGTTTGCTTCACAGTCCTGGGTAAATATTGGATCTGATTGTTTTCAAAGTTTTTTCTCCAAAATTGTATTAATTTATATTTCGATATTAATTTGTGTTTTCATCTTTTTGTCCCTTCTGCTAACTTATATCCTGTTGGAACATTTTTTGTTATTCTCACTGTTTATCAAATAGCATATTTAATTGTTGTCCAATTAATTTAATATTATGCTTCTTACATCCAAATCCAAAACACATAGATTCTGATTCTTGCACTGACTTCTAAAATAAATCACTTCAATTCCATGGGACCTCTTGTTACATTTTAGCATCACATAGCGTTGTATACACAAGGAGAAAGTGAGGACTGCAGATGCTGGAGATCAAAGCTGAAAATGTGTTGCTGGAAAAGTGCAGCAGGTCAGGCAGCATCTGAGGAGTAGGAGAGTCGACGTTTCAGGCATGAGCCTGAAGAAGGGCTCATGCCCGAAACGTCGACTCTCCTGCACCTTGGATGCTGCCTGACCTGCTGCGCTTTTCCAGCAATACATTTTCAGCCTTGTATACATAAGGGTCTGTTTCTGTGCTGTACATTAAAAAAATTACACACCAAAGCTCAACTTGGCCAGTTTGCATCACTTTAATTTTTCATGAGATGGTCACTTAAATTAGACAAAACATAGGAGTGGAAGCAAGGCCATTCAGCCCATCAAGTCCACTCCACCATTTAATCATGGCTGATGGGCATTTCAATTCCACTTACCAGCCCTCTCCCTGTAGAGCCTTTCATTCCTTGCGAGATTAAGAATTTATCAATCTCTGCCTTGAAGATACCCAAAGTCATGGCCTCCACTACACTCCGTGGCAATGAATTCCACAGGCTCACCACTCTCTGGCTGAAATTAGTCTGAGTCAAAGCTTCTGTCTCTCTACAGGAAGAAGCTCTGCTTCATAAAGCTAATTGGAGACAGCCTGCAAACCAGCAGAGAAAGCAAGATTGATGGCTTCTACTGATGGCCACACGACTTGTCTGACTTTGATGTAGTTGCTGATGTGATCAGGAGATTGCAGGTTCAAGTTCTTTCACATAGTGAGTAGACAGGGATATGGAAAGCTCTGCTCTGAAATGTGTTGGAGGTCTGTTCACCTGAGGCTTTCAAGAGGGCACTGGCTGATTATTTGGAGAGAAATGGTATGGAGGATATGGGGAAAAGGCAGCAGAATGATTTTTGGTGCAGACACAATTCTGTGACAGTAGAAGTATTTTTAAACCAAGGAGGTGACATTCAGGAATAGACCCAAACCATCAGATACATCTGATATCTTGCTGACATAATAAGGGTGGGTGGAGAGGGTGGAACTGAACAGGGAAAACTGAGGGGACAGGTCTCAGGTTGGCAACAGGGGCTTGGCAAGCGGCCTTCCACCTTTTAATTGGACTGCAGCTTGCTCGGTTACAGATTGCTTCACATTGCCCCATTTATCTAAGCATTAATTGGCCAGTTAATGGCCTCAATAGGGGTCCATAAGCAGGAGATCCAACCAACTCCTCCACTGCTATCTGAGAGCCTATAATGGCATGGTGACTTATTTTATGAGTCCACCCATCTGTTTTCCTACCCATGGGTAGTTCATAAAATTAAATCCATTAAATAAATGGGTCACTTGAGTGAGATAGAGCAGAGAGGGGCAACATCAACAGAACCATAGCCAATATAAAATATACTGAAACAGAGTAAACACTGGAGGAGGGGAGCAACCAGTATCTATTGAATCATGTAATCCTCTGCAGTGTGTTTTAAATCAATCAGCAAAACAGATTAATTAAAATTTAAAAGAAAGCATAGGAGGTTTTGTTTTATTGTGCAGAATAAAATTGCTCATTAGAGAATTTTACTGGACATATGACCCTTTCTTTAAAAATCAAAAGAAGACACCCAGTAATAAATTGTCGGCTTTATCCTAAACTATGTCTGGTACATATGGTCTCTCATACTTTTATTTCAGTTTCCAGACCTTAGTTATCTCTCATTCTCTATAATCCTGTGACTCATTTGGAATTAGTATTCGATGAAAACAACATAAAAAGCAAATCCCTTCCCCCACTCTCTCCCAACTCTTAAGTGAGGGATTTGTGGGCACTCATCTTCGCTTTTCACAATGAGCTGAACTGGCCTGACCACTTCTGCCGTTAGTCACTCTTCTTTTACCAATTATATCATTGGCTTTAGCCTTGTCATTAGATTAAAAGTATGTTGGAGGTTAAAAGAATCTTTGAATGACTGGAGGAAACTTTACTTTGGAGCAGAAGTACAAGCACTGCACAGCCGATTAATTTGCACTTAGCACTGGCACAAATTACCAAGAGCCTGCAGTAAGCACTGACTTCAAATAGTGGTGCATGGATTCAGAATGGAAAGCCAGAATCTACATAAATAAGGATATCTCTGAGATGCTAATCCTTTCCTTGATCACTTGATGTCATGGCGTTCAGTTATTAATGCTCCCTGTCTCTGCAGTTCAATCAATGTTCCCAAATCCCAGTGGACAGTGGATACCAGTATGAGGTATTCAATCAAACTTTGCTTAGCCCTTTAATTAAATGAAAACAAACATTTGATATGCCTCATACAACAAGAAGCTAGAGTTTTACAGAAGAGAACATTTGTGTGATTGACATGTTCTTTGATCTTCACAGAGGTAGCTGTAGCTTTTACAGTGCCTCAAGTTTAAAATAGGGTGACCTATGGGTGGAAGAATGATTAGAAGCCAGGTCAAGAATAACTTTAGATTTTGTAATAAGTGACTTTTTTATTGGCATAAGAGCATAATCTCAATTTCAAAGGAAGCATTTCATGTTCCTAAGGCCAGAGATGTGTTACAGCTGAGTTTTGTGAAGAGAATATCACCCAAAGCTTTAATTCCTGTTATATGCGACTTATAGAAAAACAAAATCCCCAGTGGATTTTGATGAACTGAGAAATCATTTTGTTGAAAAAAATAGAAATGTACTCCAACATGAATGAGTACTATGATCCCCACAGTAAGTAAACTATAAGGGCTGTGCAAAACTCAATGAGAGAAAGTCCCATACTCAATCCTAGCCTGTTCAGGGTTAGTTGACCTCAGCAGGGGAGTAGTAGTAGGAACATCATCATTACTTTCAATGTCATGGCTAAGGAGGGGAGAAATGACCCCAACGTTAAATAACCTGCCAACAGTTGCCATCATGTGAATAAGGTATGAGAGGACAATCAGCCCTTGTGAAATTGTATCTCTGAATGAAACTGTGCCTTCAGGAAAAGAGAAAGGGAGGAAATTGGTGAAAAGAAAATAGTAGAAAAAATAAATCATCATTTGAAAAAAAGAGTCAGAGAGGAAGGAGAAAATTAGAATAAATGGAAAGAAAACACACTGGTCTACTTCTTGTTAAAAGGCACTAAACCAATAGGCAGGTTGTCAGAATGGAGGTCATGCTCCTCACTGCAAAATCAGTTTGCATATGAAACTATCTAATAAGTTGTAAAAATGTCTTTAAATACTATTTTTAAAAGCTGTACTTACATTAAATTATTCAGAGATTTGTTTCCATTATTTAAATAGAACAAGGCACAGGTCGGTGAAGTATAAAATGTAAATACTGATAGTACACTTTTTTATTGTCTGAAACACACAAACACTGGCATTTATTTGATGTCTTGTTAACATCATCCTTGTTGTTATGACAAGTTCTAATTTCAATAAACACTAAGTAAAAGTATTTTTAACAGTGGATTATGAATTGCCTTGCTCCCTAGTGTGCTGCGGAATTTTGCTTTCACAGAATATCAAAGACTGTTGAAAGAAGCCACACCTCACATTTTTTGGCTTTAATATTGCTTCCAAAAGGAGTGTTATGTCTTCTTGCATTTTAGTTTCCATATCACTTCAAACATTGCTTCAATAATATGACTAAAAAAAGCTGTAGTAAAATATGGAAATATCATTATAATACTGTTTACATTTTCCATAAGTGCAAATCTATCATGTGTCCCTTAGCCTCCAGACATTAACAAAGAGAAAGCCTAAAAAATTAACTCCTTGTTCATCCTGCTTTATTCCAGACTAGCCTCCAAACTCCAATGCCCACCCCCCCCCCCGCCCCACCATTTCCCACCACTTCCCATCATAATCTTCTCTACTTCCCACCTTCTCCTTCTTTCTTTAAAGCAATGGCTTCTTAATGGAGTGCAGTATCACAGACATCTGCACATTTTCAGCATTGTCTTCAAGTTTTTTTTCTATCTGCCAGCCTTGACGTAATGTCAAGGAGGCCCAGTCTGCATCAGAGTTGAGTACATCATGTCCCCACCTGCCTTTCACACAGCTGCACTTTCAGGAGGTGCCAGTGAACAGAGCCACCTAGATAATAGAACATAGAACATAGAAGGATACAGCGCAGTACAGGCCCTTCCGCCCTCGATGTTGCGCCGACCGAATCCTACCTAACCTATACTAGCCCAATAACTTCCAAATGCCTATCCAATGCCCGCTTAAATGACCATAAAGAAGGAGAGTTCACCACTGATACGGGCAGGGCATTCCATGAACTCACAACCCGCTGTGTGAAGAATCTACCCCTAACATCTGTCCTATACCTACCACCCCTTAATTTAAAGCTATGCCCCCTAGTAACACCTGACTCCATTAGCGGTAAAAGGTTCTTAGTATCTACCCTATCTAAACCCCTAATCATCTTATACACTTCTATCAGATCTCCCCTAAACCTTCTCTTCTCCAATGAGAACAGCCCCAAGTGCCTCAGCCTTTCCTCATAAGATTTTCCTACCATTCCAGGCAACATCCTGGTAAACCTCCTCTGCACTCGTTCTAAAGCTTCCACATCCTTCCTATAGTATGGCGACCAAAACTGCACACAATACTCCAGATGAGGCCTCACCAGAGTCTTATACAACTGCAACATGACCTCAGGACTCCGGAACTCAATTCCTCTGCCAATAAAGCCCAGTACACCATATGCCTTCCTCACAGCACTATTTACCTGGGTGGCAACTTTCAGAGATCTGTGTACATAGACACCAAGATCCCTCTGCTCATCCACACTACCAAGTAGCCTACCATTAGCCCAGTAATCCATCATCTTGTTATTCCTACCAAAGTGAACGACTTCGCACTTAGCTACATTGAATTCCATTTGCCACATTTCCGCCCAGCTCTGCAACTTATCTATATCCCGCTGTAACCTACCACTTCCTTCCTCACTATCCACAACTCCACCGACTTTTGTGTCATCCGCAAACTTGCTTACCCAGCTTTCAAGTCCTTCCTCTAGATCATTTATAAAGATAACAAAAAGCAATGGTCCCAAAACAGATCCTTGTGGTACACCGCTAGTAACTGCGCTCCAAGATGAACATAATCCATCAACTACTACCCTCTGTCTCCTTCCAGCCAGCCAATTCCTAATCCAAACCTCTAATGTATCCTCAATGCCATACCTCCGTAGTTTTAGCATTAGCCTACCATGGGGAACCTTATCGAACGCCTTACTAAAATCCATATACACAACATCTACTGCTTTACCCTCATCCACTTCCTTAGTCACCTTCTCAAAGAACTCAATAAGGTTTGTGAGGCACGACCTGCCCTTCACAAAACCATGCTGGCTATCCCTGATCACGTTATTCCTACCCAGATGTTCATAAATCTTATCCCTTACCATTCTCTCTAAGACTTTGCCCACCACTGAAGTCAGACTCACTGGCCTATAGTTACTAGGGCTATCCCTACTCCCTTTCTTGAACAATGGGACCACATTCGCTATCCTCCAGTCCTCTGGTACTATTCCCGTAGACAATGACGACATAAAAATCCAGGCCAATGGCTCTGCTATCTCTTCCCTAGCTTCCCATAGGATCCTGGGGTAAATGCCATCAGGCCCAGGAGACTTATCTATATTCATCCTTTCCAATATTCCCAAAACCTCTTCCCTGCATATTTCCAGGGCATCCATTCTAATTATTTGTGATTCCATATTCACATCAGCAACAGTGTCCTGTTCCTGAGTGAATACTGATGAAAAGTACTGATTTAATGTCTCTCCAATCTCCTCCGCCTCCACACACAACTTCCCACTACTATCCTTGACTGGACCGATACCTACCCTAGTCATCCTTTTATTCTTGACATACCTATAGAAAGCCTTTGGGTTCTCCCTAATCCTACCAGCTAAAGACTTTTCATGTCCCCTTCTCGCTTCTCTTAGCTCCCTCTTTAGCTCCTTCCTGGCTACCTTATAACTCTCAATCGCCCCTACTGAACCTTCACGCCTCATCTTTACATATGCCGCCTTCTTCCCTTTCACAAGGGACTCCAATTCCTTACTAAACCACGGCTGCCTCACAAGGCCCTTTACACCATGCCTGACTGGTACATACCTATCGAGGACACGCAGTAGCTGCTCCTTGAACAATCCCCACATCTCATTAGTGTTCTTCTCTTGAAGCCTGTTTTTCCAATCCACACATCCTAAGTCATGCCTCACTGCATCATAATTTCCCTGCCCCCAGCTATAGCTCTTGCCCTGCGGCGCACGATTATCCCTCTCCATCACTAAAGTAAAAGTCACCGAGTTGTGGTCACTGTCCCCGAAGTGCTCACCTACCTCCAAGTCTAACACCTGGCCTGGTTCATTACCTAGAACCAAATCCAATATAGCCTCCCCTCTTGTTGGCCTGTCGACATATTGTGTCAGGAAACCCTCCTGCACACATTGTACAAACACCGACCCATCTAATGAACTCGAGCTATAGCTCTCCCAGTCAATATCTGGGAAGTTAAAGTCCCCCATAACAACCACCCTGCTACCTTCACTCTTTTCCTGAATCATCCTCGCAATATTATCCTCTACTTCTCTAGGACTATTAGGAGGCCTGTAGAAAACACCTAACAGGGTGACCTCACCTTTCCTATTTCTAACCTCAGCAAAAACTACCTCAGATGGCAAGTCCTCTTCCATCGTCCATTCCACTGCTGTGATACTGTCTTTGACAAGTAATGCCACACCTCCCCCTTTTTTACCCCCATGTCTGATCCTACTAAAACATTTGAACCCTGGAACGTGCAACAGCTATTCTTGTCCCTGTTCTACCCACGTCTCTGTAATGGCCACAACATCGAAGTCCCAGGTACCAACCCACGCTGCAAGTTCACCTACCTTATTCCTTATACTTCTGGCATTGAAGTATACACACTTCAATCCACCTTTCTGGTTACAGGCACCCTCCTTAGAGATCGCTGCATTATTCCTAACCTCCGTACACTCAAGGTCCTGTACCCTAAAGCTACAGTCCAGGTTCCCATGCCCCGGCGGAGTTAGTTTAAACCCTCCCAAAGAGCACTAGCAAACCTCCCCCCAAGGATACTGGTGCCCCTCAGGTTCAGGTGTAGCCCATCCTTTTTATAGAGGTCCCACCTTCCCCAGAAAGGACCCCAGTTGTCCAGAAACCGGAATCCCTCCCTCCTGCACCATCCCTGTAGCCACGCATTTAACTGCTCTCTCTCCCTATTCCTCGACTCTCTATCACGTGGCACGGGTAACAAACCAGAGACTACAACTCTGTTTGTTCTAACTCGGAGCTTCCAACCTAGCTCCCTAAAAGCCTGTCTGACATCCTCACCCTTCTTCCTACCTATATCGTTGGTGCCAACGTGGACCACGATCTGGGGCTGCTCCCCCTCCCCCTTAAGGACCCGGAAAACACGATCAGCGACATCACGTACCCTTGCACCTGGGAGGCAACATACCAAACGTGAGTCCCTGTCGCCCCCACAAAACCGTCTGTCTGTACCCCTCACTATCGAGTCCCCAAGAACAATTGCTCTACCTTTCTCCACCCTACCCTTCTGAGCAACGGGGCCAGGCTCCGTGCCAGAGGCCTGAACCTCGTTGCTTGCCCCTGGTAAGTCATCCCCCCCACAAGTATCCAAAACGGTATACTTGTTCTTGAGGGGAATGACCATAAACTTCCTTCTAGCTCACTGAGTCCAATTTTACTACCATTACAAGTGCCCTACTTGAAATTTTCCAGTTTGCGTGGCTGATTTTCAGACATGGTAATGCTATTGGAGAAAATATTGCTCCCACCAGCTGGCAAAAAAAAATGAAAACTGTGTGATCTCAGTTATTTCCAGGTCCTATAGATTTGGTTGGGTGCTATTTTCCACAATGAAGATCATTAGTAGCAAGACCCATGCAACTCTCCCCTGACAACAGCCCATGGGCCAAATGGGCTGTTCCTGTGCTGTAACTACTAACTTATGCTACATGTACAATGAATCACAGAGGAAAATCCAATGCCAAATGTTATGTTGTTTCTTCATTGACAAGAATTATAAAATCATGCAGACTCATTTTTATTTTTATGCCCCATCTCTCATAAGAATATGAATGTCAACAATGCAATAACTTATTTTACATAACTGTTTCAACCTTCACATCCTGAATTATTGTATTTAACATTATTTTGAAAAGTTTACTTTAGGTGTTAAAAGAAGTATTTTTTCACTTATTTAGCTGTCAGGTATCAAATTTCTGCATTGAGTGCAATCAGTAAGTTAAGGGCCAATTGAGCCCGGAATCACGTTAACTTCGAGCACTTTACTTTTTTCTCAATACCAAAAGTAAAATCAACAAAATTACACAATGTTTTAGAATGGGATTATTTTTCAAAAATATTTGTTGATATGTTTAACGGTAGGTACTTTCATGCAGTTTGATGACTACAGCTAGAAATGTTTTTGTTACAAGCTTGATCAGTAACCAACAAAAACTTGGATAACTTTTTTGAAAATAACATACATAATTGTTTAAGTGTTATCATCAGAGAGAAAAAAAATTTCCAAGTGTTTGTTGATTCCTCATCAATTGCAGTATAGTTGGGTTCAAACAATGGTATAAATAAATATATGACTAATTCCTTATTTTTCTAACATAAATGTAAATCTTTTGAGACAATTTTATGTCATTTCAGGAGGTCAATTATTCTATCCAGTGATATTCCAAAGAACAAAGCATAGAAGGGAACTTCGTCAGTGCCAGTTTTGCAAGAGCAACTCTCTGAGTCATTCTCCCTGAAATTTTCCCTGTGGTCCTGCAATTTATTTCTCAAGACCATCCAAATCTGCTTGAAGGCTTTGATTTGAGTCTGCCCCATCACACTTGCACACAGGGCATTCCATATCCAAAACACTTGCGAAATGTGTTACTATTATTTCATTACTTTCATTGGGAAGGTATTGGCCTTGTGGTATTATAGCTAAACTATTAATCAAGAAATGAACAAATATTCCGGGACCTGGGTTCAAAACCTGCCACAGGAGATGGTAGAATTTGAATTCCACACAAAAAGCATCTGCAATTAAGAATCTACTGATTAGATTAGATTCCCTACAGTGTGGAAATAGGCCCTTCGGTCCACACTGATCCTCTGAAGAGCAATCACCCCCCCCCCCCCTCTACATTTACTGCTGACTAATCCACCAATGGCCAATTCACCTAATCTGCACATCTTTGGACTGTGGGAGGAAACCTATGCAGACACAGGGAGAATGTGCAAACTCCACACATACAGTTGCCCGAGGTGGGAATTGAACCCGGGTCTCTGGTGCTGTGAAGCAGCAGTGCTAGCCACTGAGCCACTGTGCCCACCTGATCATGAAACCTTTGCTGATTTTTGGAAAAACTCATTTGGCTCACCACTGTCCTTCAGGGAAATAATTCTGCCATCCTAACATGGTCTGGCTTACATGTGACTCCAGATCCACAGACATGCAGTTGACTTTTAACAACCCCCTGAAATGGCCTAGCATGCCACTCAGTTTTATCAGTTAATGTGAAATCTCAAAATAAGTGAAACTGAATCTATATGGACTTCAGTAAAGTGTTTGACAAGGTTCCCATGGGCGACTGGTTAGCAAGGTTAGATCTCATGGAATACAGGGAGCACTAGCCATTTGAGACAGAACTGGCTCAAAGGTAGAAGACAGAGGGTGGTGGTGGAGGGTTGTTTTTCAGACTGGAGGCCTATGATCAGTGGAGTGCCACAAGGATCAGTGCTGGATCCAATACTTTTCATCATATATAAATGATTTGTATGTGAACATAGGAGGTATAGTTAGTAAGTTTGCAGATGACACCAAAATTGGAGGTGTAGTGGATAGTAAAGAAGTTTAGGAGAAAGTGAGGACTGCAGATGCTAGAGATCAGAGCTTAAAAATGTGTTGCTGGAAAAGCTCAGCAGGTCAGGCAGCATCAAAGGAGCAGGAGAATCGACGTTTTGGGCATAAGCCCTTCTTCAGGAATCTAAGTAAAGAAGTTCACCTCAGATTACAACGGTAACTTGATCAAATGGGCCAATGGGCGGAGAAGTGGCAGATGGAGTTTAATTTAGATAAATGTGAGGTGCTGCATTTTGGGAAAGCAAACCTTAGCAGGAATTATACACTTGATGGTAAGGTCCTAGAGAATGTTGCTGAACAAAGAGATCTTGGAGTGCAGGTTCATAGTTCCTTGAAAGTAGAGTCACAGGTAGAGAGGATAGTGAAGAAGGCATTTGGTATGCTTTCCTTTATTGATCAGAGTATTGAGTATATGAGTTGGGAGATCATGTTGCTGCTGTACAGGGTGCTGGTTAGGCCACTGATGGAATATTGTGTGCAATTCTGGTCTCCTTCCTATCGGAAGGATGTTGTGAAACTTGAAAAGGTTCAGAAAAGATTTACAAGGATGCTGCCAGGTTTGGAGGATTTGCGCTATCGGAAGAGGTTGAATAGGCTGGTGTTGTTTTCCCTGGAGCATCGGAGGCTAAGGAGTGACCTTATAGAGGTTCATAAAATTATGAGGGGCATGTATAGGATAAATAGACAAAGTCTTTTCCCTGTGTTGGAGAACTAGAGAAACTAGGTTTAGGGTGAGAGGGGAAAGATATATAAGAGACCTAAGGCGAAACGTTTTCATGTAGAGGGTGGTGCTTGTATGGAATGAGCTGCCAGAGGAAGTGATGGAGGCTGGTACAACTGCAAAATTTAAAAGACATCTGGATGGGTGTATGTGTAGGAAGGGTTTAGAGGGACATGGGCTGGGTGCTGGCAAATGTGACTAGAGTAGGTTGGGAGATTTGGTTGACATGGACGCGTTGGATCAAAGGGTCTGTTTCCGTGCTGTACATTTTATGACTCTAAGACTCTGTGAAAGAACCACCTGGCATCAACCTAGGCACCAGAAACAATATCGGCAAAACTAGCAATGTTGATGCTGCAAGGGCCTCCTTCCTAACATTTGGGGGCTTAGTGCCAAAATTGGGACAGCTGTCTCGCCGACTAGTCAAGTAACAGCCTGACATAGTCATACCAACAGAATCATGCTTACAGACAATGTTCCAGGCACCAATATCATCATCTCTGGATATGTCTTGCCCTACCAGCAGGACAGACTCAGCACAGGTGGTAGCACAGTTGTATACAGTTGGGAGAGAGTTGCCTCAACATTAAGTCTGAATCCCATGTAGTCTTATGGCTATATATGGGCACGGAAACATCCCGCAGATTACCACATATCGTCCTTTGTCAGCTGATGTGTCAATACTCTTCCACGTTGAACAATACTTAGAGGAAGCACTGAGGGTGGCACAGAAGTTACTCTGAGTGAGGAATTTCAATGCCCTCCATCAAGAGTGGTTCAGGAGCAGCATTAATGATTGAGCTGGTCGGGTCCTAAAGCACATAGCTGTTAGATTGGGTGTGCAGAGGGAGTTGAGGGAACAAACAAAAGAAAAAAACATACTTGACTTCATCCTCACCAATCTGCCAGGTGCGGGTGCATCTGTCCATGACAGTATCAGTAAGAATAATCACTGCACAGTCCTTGTGGAAATGAAGGCCCACCTTCACATTGAGAATGCCCTCCATTTTGTTGTGTGGCAGAAATACCGTGCTAATTGGGACAGACTTCAAACAACTCTAACAATTCAAGACTAGGCATCCATGAGGTGCTATGGACCATCAAGAGCAACAGAATTATACTAAAGCATAATCAGTGACCTCTTGTCCTGGCATATCCCCATTTAACCACTACCATCAAGTCAGAGGATTGACCCTGGTTCAATGAAGAGTGCAGGAGGGTATACCAGGAGCAGTACCAGGCACACCTGAAAATGAGGTGTCAACTTGTTGAAGCTACCAAACAGGACTGCTTGCATGCCAAAACTCATAAGCAGCAAATGATAGACAGAGCTAAATGATTATACAACCACTGAAACAGACCTTAGCTCTGCAGTCCTACTGATTGCTTTGTGAACAGTGGTGCACAGTTAAACAATTAACTGGAGGAGGCTCCACAAATATCCCCATTATTAATGATAGAAGGGCCCAGCACATCAGTGCAAAGGGTAAGGCTGAAGCAATCACAATAATCTTAATACCAAAGTGACAAATGGGTGATCCATCAAGGTGGCACAGTGACACAGTAGTTAGCATTGCTGCCTCACAGAGCCAGGGAGCTGGGTGTGATTCCAGCATTGAGTGACTGTGTGGAGTTTGCACACTCTTCCCATGTCTGCATGGGTTTCCCTGGGTGCTCCGGTTTCCTCCCACAGTCCAAATATGTGCAGGTCAGGTAAATTGGCCATGCAACATTGCCCCATAGTCTCCAGGAATGTGCAGGCTAGGTAGATTCAACATGATAAATGTCGGGTTATAAAGATAGACTGTGGTTCTGGGTGAGATGATTTCAGAGGGTCAGGGCAGACTTGATGGGCTGAAAGGCCTCAATATGCACTTGACATTTTATATGATGCTATGACTCATCTCAGCCTCCTCCAATTGTCTGCAGCATAACAGATGCCAGCTTTCAGCCAATTCGATTCAGTCAACATGATATTATGAACTGGTTAGAGGTGTTGGATGCTGCAAGGGTTATGGGCCTAATGACATTCTGGCAATTGTACTGTAGAACTTGTTGCTTCCCAGCCAAGCAGTTCCAGTGCAGTTACAACACTGGCCCGTTCCTGACAATATGGAGTATATCCCAGTTATGTCATGTAAACAAAACACAGGACAAATCCAACCCGGCCAATTATCGTCCCTTCAGTCTAGTCATCAATAAACTGGTGGAAGGTTTCATCAATAGGGCTATCAAGCTGCACCTGCTCAGCAATAACCTCACATGCACGCATACACATATATGAGTATATGGGGGAATTTGCATTTGCAGAATTGTATTTGCAGATACATTCTATTTTGTTCAAAATGTACACAATCTGTAGGCAGTGAATTTTTTTTATAATACATGTGACATTTTATAAATTCCTGCTTTGGAAATAGAAGCAGTCTGACTCAAGATTAGAATACATCCAGACTCTAAGCTCACACCTTTAATGCATTGTCTGAGCTAAGATGTTACCTTTTCTTCTAAAACCTTAAGTTATCTCAGGAACGTGACTTGAAAGAAGTTCTGGGATTTACATATTAATGAATCAAAACTTGCAACCCATTCTAAAAGATGAAAGACTAAACAGCAATCTAGGTTTGTTCAGTATATTACATCAGTGTATGACACTATGATTTTTTGCTATAAGTTCTATGTCCTATGATTCTCCTCTACTAGCTATCTGATGAAGAAGCAGCACTACAAAAGCTTGTACTTCCAAATAAACCCGTTGAACTATAACCTAGTGTAATGTGATTTTTAAATTTGTCCAGCCCAGTCCAACACCAACACTTTCACATGATAGCAATAACCTGTTCAGTGAAGCCCAGTTTGGGTTCTGCTAGACCCACTCAGCTGCTGACTTCATTACTCAAATATAGTCAAAATAATTGAATTCCATAGGTAAGGTGACAGTGATAGCCTTTGACATCAAGGCTGCATTTGACTGAGTGTGACATCAAACAACTTTAGCTGAACTGGAATCAATGGGAATCAGGTGGCAAACTCTCCACTGGTGAGAGTCATACTTGGCACATTGGAAAATAGTTATGATTGTTAGTGATCAGTTATGTTAGCTCCAGGACATCACTGGAAGACATCCGCAGGGTAGTATCCTTGGCCCAACCTTCCCTCAATCATAAGCTTAGAAGTAAGGATATTCACTGATGATTGCACAATGTTCAGCACCATTCGCAACTCCTCAGACACTGAAACATTCCATGTTCAAATGCAACAAAATCTGGACAAATTCCAGGCTTGGCCTGACAAGTGACAAATAACATTTGTGCCACACAAATGCCAGGCAATGACTGTCTCCAATAACAAATAGTCTAAACATCAGTAACATCATGGCCATCACCATTGACCAGAAACTCAATTGGAATTGCCATATAAATATAACGACTACAAGATGAGGTCCCAAGTGAAGAATACTTCAGTGAGTAACTCACCTTCTAATGCCCCAAAGCTTGTTCATCATCTACAATGCACAAGTCAGGAGTGTGACGCAATATTCCCTGATTGCCTGGATAAGTGTAGATCCAACAACACCCAGGAAGCTTGACACTCTTCAGGGCAAAGAAACCTGTTTAACTGACACTACATCCATAAGTATTCACTCCTTCTACCACTCAAGACTATTAGCAGCAATGTGAACATTTGATAAGATGCACTGCAGAAATTCACTCAAGATCCTTAGACAGCACCTTCCAAACCTACAATGATCTCTATCTAGAAGGACAAGGACAGTAGATAAATGGAAACACCACCACCTGTAAGTTCCCCTCCAAACCACTCACCATCATGACTTGGAAATATATTGCCATTCTTTCTGAGTTGCTGGGTCAAAATCCTGGCATTCTTCCTCAGTGGCTTTGTGGATCTACCTACAGAACATGGACTGCAGCAGTTTAAGAAGGCAGCTTACTTAGGGCAACTGGAAGCTCAGTAGCTGGTATTGCTATCTCATTATGCCAGGGTCCCAGGTTCAATTCTTACCTCAGGTGACTGTTTATGTGGTGTTTGCATGTTCTCCCTATGACTGTGTGGGTTTCTCATGAAGGGCTCAGGCCCAAAACGTCGATTCTATTGTTCCTTGGATACTGCCTGACCTGTTGTGCTTTTCCAGCAACATACTCTTAACTCAGATCTTCCGCATCTGCAGACCTTACTTTATTCCTGTGTGGATTTCTGCCCAATGCTCCATTTTCCTCCCACAGTTCAAAGATTTGTTTTGATTTAGTGTTGTAATATGTGCCTAAGTACAGTGAAAAGTTTTGTTTTGTGAGCAGTACAGGCAGATCACAAGACACAACAACACACAGATCATATAGTGTTTAGATAGAGCAAATCATACAAAGTATGTCTGTACAGGAGGTGCATTAAAGCAAGTTCAACATTAGATTCCCATTCAGCAATCTAATAACAGCAGGGAAGAAGCTGGAGGTGTGTTCAAGCTTCTTTATCTTCTGCCTGATGGAAGAGATCGTAAGAGAATATGACCATGGTGGGAAGGATCTTTGGTGATTTGGCAGCCTTTCCATGGCCACGAGAAATGTAAATGGAGTTCATGGATTGAAGCTTAGCTTTCATGATGGTCTGGGCTGTGTATACAACTTTCTGTAGTTTCTTAAGGTCTTGGGCAGAGTAGTTGCTTTACCAAGTCATTATGCACACAGATAGAATGCTTTCTATTGTGCATCTGTAAAAGTTGGTGAGGCTCTTTATGGACATGCTAAATTTCCGAAGCTTGCTGAGGAAAAACATGCATTGTTGTGCCTTCTTGACTGTCACATCTATGTGGGATTGTTGGTTATCGTTACCCCTAGGAACTTGACGCTCTTGACCCTTTCCACCTTAACTCCATTGATGTAGATAAGGGTGTGCCCTCCCCCTTTCCCCCTGAAGTCAACGATCAGTTCTTTTGTTTTGGTGACATTGAGAGAGAGGTTGTCATCATTGCACCATGCTGCACAGGTTAGGTGGATTGGCTATGCTAAATTGCCTTGTAATGTCCAGAGATGTGCAGGCTAGGTGGATTAGCCATGGCAAATACGGTGATAACATAGGGGGCTGAGTCTGGGTAGGAATGCTTTTCAGAGGGTCAGTGCAGACTCAATGTGCCAATTGGCCTCTTTGTGCACTAACAGGGATTCTGTGATTCTATGAACAGTCAGTAAATGCTGGCCAGCCAGCGATGCCCATGTCCCACAAGAGAATAGAAAAAACATTTTTAATGAGAATATCTAGTCTACTGCCCACTTCATAATCCAATTTTTAACATTCAATACATGAAAATGCATTTAAAAATTGGTGGAGAATTATCCTTTGGTTACAATGGTTTGTCTTTTTTTAAAAATTCAATATAAATTACCTTCAAATGCTTTTGGAGTGTTCACTGGTTTTCTTGTACTTGAAAGAACCAGCTCAGTTTTAGAGTTTCTTTGAAATGGGTGCAACTATTGGAAACTCCTAATGGGGATTGATTTGACCTGGGGACGAAGACAGCATTGTGGACTGGGCTAATTTCCAGTTTGATTTTTTTTAAACAAAATCCCACCCAGAAGATTTTGGAAACTCAATTGCTTTGAACGTAATTTCTATTAAAAATTCTACAATCTTTTATACCGGTTTGGGTAAATTTGCTGAAAAACTAATGTAATTGAACTGAAGCTCTGTGCTGAGAACTTTGGCTTCTTAATAATGCATAGTTCCCACTACCTCAGCAATAATAAGAAAAAATACTATCGGATCAAAATTAATAAATAGCTGTGAGAGTCTGCAAGCTGCGATAAAAGTGCAGCATCATTTATGCAATATGAATCAACTCTCAAGTTTCACTGCCACAGATATTACATCATGAGAATATCTAGGTTGTATTCCTATCTTGCACTTTCTCTGTGGACTAGCCATTATTTTAAACATACTTTACATGTGCTTTTAACAAAAATGTATAAACAACTGCCAAAGAAATAGCACTAGTCAAGGTTACAGTGAATGAAGCCAGGAAATTGGAGCCTTTAGTCTGGGTGTGGGGTGTGAGAAAGAAACTAAACACCTGGAAAAACCTTATATCAGCCATTTTACATTGGTAACCCAGGCCCCAGAATCTTTCTACAAGGACATTAATGGAGGATTGAGATAAATATTCACAATATGGATAATCCAATATAGTGTAACACGTCAAAATTGATCCTGATTCATCCTCATTGGCTGTTTTAAGATTTAAATTGTTTTTATACCATCCATAGTTTTTGCAAGATTCAAATTTTTTCCACACATTTTTCAGTTTTTGTCCAAAATTATGTGAACTCTGAATTTTGACAGCTTTGATTGTTTTGGCTTTAATTTCTAACCTGAAGTGTTGCTCTGAGGGTGGCCTGCTGACTGCTGCATATTAAGCTTTCGGCTAAGGAATCTGAATATAAATCCCAGTCTCCGCTGTTCACACTTGGGCTTCTCCAGGGTTTAGATTTGCCCATTTAGATAGAATAGATTAATTTAATCAGCAGTGGCAGGAAGGTGAAGTTGTGGGGAAACAACTTTTTCATTGCACTCGTGAACAGCTAACAGTCAGAGCAAGAAGCAGAGTTGAACAGCATCCAACAGTGAAGTGGGCAGGAGGCTTATGTCACTTTGATGGCCGGACTTTAACTTGTCTCCAGTAAGAAGCAGACACATTGGTATCTCCACATCAGGTGACCCACAGATCAACCTGGCTAGCAGATAGGCCTGCCTAGCAGGATATTGGTCATGAAATAAGAGAAACTCCAGAGGTAGCAGCTGCCTAGTCTGACGTCCTTCTTATCCCCATTAAAATTATTTTAAAACTTTTCTTTCTGGACTTGGTTGGCCATACTACCATCTTGTCAAAAACTAATGCTCTATATAAGGCATAAAACATGATTTTCGTGTCAAAGGAGTCTACAGTCTGTAGCAGTCCAGTGGTCCAGCTGCTTAACTGGAGTTGAACTTTCACAATGGTATCAGGACAAAATAATGAATCCTTTCTCACAATCTCTGATCCTCTCTCACCCCATTTCTATCTAGCTGAACAATCTCCCTTTAAAAGTTGCTGATATTGATAAATCCCACTAACAGAGAAGAGAAAAGGAGTGAAGGAAAATTGAAGAGTGAAGACTGTAGTCTTTGAAGGGCAGATATCTCGGTCATTTTTGTAGATCTCATTTTATCAAGCCCCAGATCAGCTGTGAGAAATTGCAGAGAAGTCCACCATTTCAAACTTTGTATGTGCAAAATGTTGCATGCTTCAAGAATATCTTTAGGGCGTGACAAACTGGCATGTTTTGTGTAATAATGAATTTTGCTAGCATGATGATTTTTGCACAATACAAATATGTTGTAATTACTTTTCTAAATTAACCTGCAAATGCTTTTACTACTTCTCTCCACACACGATTGCTGCATTTCATATCATTGGCTATTATTTGCACTGAAAATTGAATGTAAGCAAATAAATCTGAGATAAAAACAATGACTGCAGATGCTGGAAACCAGATTCTAGATTAGAGTTATGCTGGAAAAGCACAGCAGTTCAGGCAGCGTCCAGGGAGCAGGAAAATCGACGTTTTGGGCAAAATCCCTTCATCAGAAATAGAGGCAGAGTGCTTGCAGGATGGAGAGATAAATGAGAGGAGGGTGGGGATGGGGAGAAAGTAGCATAGAGTACAATATGTGAATGGGGGTGGGTATGAAGGTGATAGGTCAGGGAGGAGGGTAGGGGAAGGTAACAAAGAGTACAATGGGTGAATGGGAGTGGGATGAAGGTGATAGGTCAGAGAGGAGGGTGGAGTGGATAATTGAAAAGGAAGATAGGCAGGTGGGACAGGTCATGGGGACAATGCTGAGCTGGAAGTTTGGAACTGGGATGAGGTGGGGGAAGGGGAAATGAGGAAACTGGTGAAATCCACATTAATGCCCTGGGGTTGAAGTGTTCTGAGGCGGAAGATGAGGTGTTCTTCCTCCAGGCGTCGGGTGGTGAGGGAGTGACGGTGAAGGAGGTCCAGGACCTCCATGTCCTCGGCTGGGTGGGAGGAGGAGTTGAAATGTTGGGCTACAGGGCGGTGTGGTTGATTGGTGCGGGTGTCCCTGAGATAAATCTGTGGCCTATCTAAGCAATGATTTCAGAGAGTATATACTCCATTGTTGGGAATTGAAGTGAAAAACAAATATTAAAAGTGTGCCTTTTACCTGATCATCTTCCCTCTTTAGGAATTGCATTCCATTCTGGTATCATATTTTTCTGTCCATAGTAATCACAATTGTCAAAAATTCCTCAGACTGTTTCCCACTATCCAGAAGCAACTTTGATGGCAATTTACATATACAAAGAAATTCCACTAGATTAACATTAGCCATGTGTGAGAAGTTCTGTCAAAATGTCCAGCAGCTGTACAGTAACACACGGGACAAATATTTCTTGATTTTCTTTTTAGTTAGATAGTGATGCCAATTCGTTTGTAATAATTTAATAATCAGATTTGCCATTTATCTCCTGTCTGAGATTTTAGGAATCATCTACCACAGTAATTACTTCACTCCTAAGCCCAGTATTTCTATTTTCCTCTGTTAGTTCACAACTCACATGACTGGAATCGTAACCATTTTATTCAACCTCAGGGGAATTAATAGCTAAAGAAAAAAAAAATCCCTTAGAAACTTGAACAGGCTTAGACTTGTTATTACATTAGTCCAACCTCTTAAACTGAAGAGGAACTTTGTGTGTGGTCAACAGACCTATTCAATTGTTGTGCAGTTCTAATCAGAAAGCAAAGTGAATGCATTGACTTAGTTGATAGTGGCTGTGATTGTTTAATTGTGGAAGTAAGCTTTTCCTGATTTAATTTGCTTCATGCTATTTGTGGATGAGTTGATTAATATTCAACATTCTCAATAGATGGCAACACATAAAAATAAAATTCTTAATGAAAGTTTGCAGAAATTAAACAAGACAAATAAATGTCTCAAGAAAATGTGTGGCATTGTCACCCGATGGATTTGCTATTAGAAATCCACCAAGCTGGAATGTTAATAAAAATAGGGTCTGTGAAAGAATTAAATGAAACAGAAAGTATTGCAGAAACTCAGCGGGTCTGGCAATACCTGTGACTAGAAAAATAGACTGAACATTTCTGGTCCAGTGACCCTTCATCAGACCAGGTTATAGTGGAACAAATCAGGGTTCTAGAGAAATTTCCCTGTGCTCTTGCTTTGTAAGATATTTGTTTTGGTTTAGTCTTAGCTTCCTAGAAAAGCCCCTATCAAATCAATGATGGCACAAAAATGTGATGTAAATACCTAACTGACTATTATGTTGGAAATTTCTTCTTAAATATCCCAACCATAACCTTTGCTTTACATGTTGGTACTAAGCAGTGTGGAGCTTGCACTTATACATGGACACAGAGCTGTTATATGCAGAATGGATGCAACTACATGTGAGTGGGTTACAACATTAATCTATTTGGCAGGGTTGTATGGAGTAACACCATATTTCTGCAGCACCCCCATTTATTAACAGCAATCATAAAACAATAGGTTGGACTGCTCCATCATTTGTCTACTGATTTATGCCGACACAGAGGGGATAATTTCCTTCTCTCTATCAATTTTAATGCTGTGTACTTGGCCTTGATAAAAGATTTTGACAAGTTAAGCAGCTTTCTAACATTTTCCAAAAGCTTTCTAAGTCCTTGATTTCTGATACCTAACCTTGATTTTAAAAAGTGCCTGTATGTAACCTTTTCATAACCACTGAACATCAAATTAATTTACAGCTAATGAGGTATTTTTGAAGAGTGGTCACAGTTGTAATGTAGGTTTTATCTAATTCTTTTAAATTTAATTTTCCAACAAGTAACATCCTCCTAGGGCCATCTGAACATGCATTCAAAGTCAGGAATAATTATGCTTTTGAATTTGCATCTTGGAATTGTGAATGATTGTGAAAAAACTGAGTGCTAACTACACTTACAATGCAGACAGATGTTAAAGCAATACAAATGACAACTATCTTGACCTGAAGACAGGAGATAGCCTCTACCTATTTCAGGCAATCACAAATAGGGTTCAACAGGAAGCTAGAGATACTCTTGTCCAGTACTTGGCAATGTTAAATGCAATGGTGAATGATTCGCCTAAGGTTTTCTGATCCTGCCAATACTCCAAAGGAATTTTTTTTGGATTGGGAGAGAGAGGGCTGGAATACTTCATTTAAAATGATCTGTGCGACTAGAAGAGAAATCCCAAATGTTTTGCAATGCTTTCTCTTTATCTTTCTAATTTACAAAACCTTTGGCTCCTGTTGTAACCAGTTCACATCCTGAATGACACCTACTTGCATCCCTGCAGTGGCCACTGTGCCTGCAATCACTATGCATGCTGCTCGCTGATGCTCACAGGGCCAAGTGAGAGAAAACATTCAATGATGTTGTAATTGATGTGTATAACATTGATATGGAGGTGCCAGAGTTGGACTTGGGTGGACAAAGTCAGAAGTCACACAACATCAGGTTATAGTTAACAGGTTTATTTGAAATCACAAGCTTTCGGAACACTGTTCCTTCTTCAGGTGAAGATTTCATCTGACAAAGGAGCAATGCTCTGAAAGCTTGTAATATCAAATAAGCCTGTTGGTCTGTAACCTGGTGTCATGTGTATTACACTGTTTGGGACAAATGTTAGGTCCACCTTAAAAATAAAATCTCACAAAAACAGATCTTGGTATTCTGGTTCAGGATGAATTCTGCTTCACCCCAGCAGATATACCACTGGAGTGGGCTAAAACAGCCACATATTTTTAACCATCTAATTTCCAGAGATGCGTGACATGTTCTAGATGGATGAATTAAGATGGGCCTGGTGGCATTGTCTTGTGATAACATGACTCCCTGAAATATATTTTTATCATATCTGGCTATTTATTTTCATGTGAGGAGGATTGGCAATTTCCATCAATCGTCAATTAGTCAAAGGTGCCTTGCATATGATATTTCTCAACAAACGTCCAGTTATTCATAGATGCCCTTTCTTTTTAGACTGTTAGAGTGTTCAAACCATTTTTTGATCTTTGTAGTCTTCCTTCCTTGAGTTTCTGACTTTTAAAGTTGGGCCATTAGCCCTTAGACAATATAAAACTGTATTCTGTTACTACAATTTATGCCTCTCAGCAATACTGACCTTTCATTAGTTATTTGTTTCCTTTCAGGATGTTGTATTATAAAATTCATGTAGGTCATTGTCTGCAATTACATTTGCTCCAAATGATCAAGATGTGGTAGATCCGTTTAAAACTATGAACAGGTGAGTGGCCACATTCTTTGGCCAACACAAAATCAAAGCAGCTTTAGATACTGTGATTATCAGACATTTTTAAAACATCACAGTGATTTAACTGACTATCAATTTATTCATTAAGTAGTCTTTCTGTCAGAATCATTGGCTGCCATAAATGCTTGAAGTTGAATCAGTCTATTCTTTCCCACAAACTTGCTTAGAGCTGTAGTAAATGATCTGTGCAAACTATGCTTCAACGAATTATAAAAACAGAAATTGCTGGAAAAGCTCAGCAGGTCTGGCAACATCTGTGAAGAGAAACCAGAGTTTACATTTCAGGACCGGACATCTGTTTTCGTTTCTGATTTTCAGCATCCGCAGTTCTTTCGATTTTTCTTCAATGAGGTATGATTTCTTTGAAGACATTTTTGATATTTTGAGAGGTGAACCTGACTTGTTTGTTATTAACATCTGTGTTAGAGACAAATTAACTCAATTATGTTATGTATACTGAAAACTATATCTGTCTAAAATTGATGTAACCTGGCTTCTTCATTTTGTGAAAATCTGTTAATCATCACTTGACACACTTCTGCAGAAATTAAATGTGAATCATTAGCTCTTCAATGTGGAAGAAGAATTGAGCACACTGGCTATTGGCTTCTATTGAAATATCCACTACTCATCCAAATAAAAATTGATTAATTTCCATTGTTTCAGTTAACTATTCATTGGAGAAAGTGGTTGAAGCTATCCGAGGTACATTCAGGCAGTACTAGACATATCCAAATGTATTTTATTGTATAAATCAAGTTTCATTGCAATTGACTTAATGCAAAACTTTACTAAAGACAGCAATGTGAAAATTGTTCATTAGAAAGTGAATTTCTCTGACCTAGATAATTAAAGATAGAGCAATTAAAATCTTGGGATAATCAGAAAAGTTAAGTTAAAGATTATCAGAACAACAATGATCTCATTGATCCCATTCCCAATGGGCCAAATAGCCTACATCTGCCCTGACATCCTATGATATAATTTAATAAAAATAAACAGCCTGGATACTAAACTATAATATCATGAAAATACTTATCATGGTGACTTCAAACTTTGCACCCCCAAATTTGAATGAGATGCTAACAAGTTTAAAATAAAAACCAAAGGAATTTGAAGCAGACTTGAGCATTCTCATTCCAAGTGTAATTTCCTGGCATTGCTCTGCTAACACAAGTTAATATGGAAGACAATAGAGTACATATACAAGCCAAATAAACTAACCATCAATTAAAACAAAAGGCAATGACTGCAGATGGAGGACATAATTTCCAAATACCTAACATGAATAATCCGAACACATCACCATTCCACTGGCAGAACTTTCCATTCCCTTGAGTAGTGTGGGCAATAGCAAGAAAATGATAATGGAAACAGAAAAATCAGATATTTTACATATTCCAGATTTTCCCCTTGGGGCTTAACTGAGACATCAGAATCTTGCCAATAAGCAATGACTACTTAGTTTCCATACATTTGCATTTCATTATTAGCTTAAATTGCCTCAGTTATGTGCAACTGTTAATTCTCTCCGTACTCAAGAAACAGGGCAGTGCCAATTCCCAACATGAAAGTTAGAGCTGTTGTCTGGCGGAAGAAGCTTGTCATTTTATTCATGAACCTTCAGGTAACACTACCTTCCCAACAACATGGACACTGCAGTGGGTGTCGCCATGCCACCAGCCTTTCCACATCATTCTAGCTACTTTCAGACAAACTCTCACCCTTTCAGGAAATTCCAACAATGTAAGTAAGAGTTGCATATTTGTGCCAGGTTGCTTTGTGTGCAGGGACACACATGTGTCACATGCATCTACACGGGTTGCATCTGATGGCTCATAGCTTGTTGTCTTTGCACTCATTCACTTCATCGTTTACTTGGAAGCTGTCAGTCTCTGCAGCCTGTGGGTGCTTTTTAGCACAAAGGAGAAGGCCAGCAGCTTGTCATCGTTCAGAGCACTGAACAGTCAATGCGACAGGCACATTGTTTTAGGGAGCCAAGCTGTGTCCATGTCGCACCTACAGCATGTGACAGCTGCATCTGCAGCAAACACACTGCCAAATTACCATGTCTGAAAGTCAAAGGGAACAATCCCTTAGAGGTGTCAAGGTCTATGAACAGACAGTGGGTGCCATCACGCTCAATCAAGAGGTTCATCCAATTCCAGTCCACAGAGTTGATCACAGTCACCTGGTGCTGGTCCTACTAGAGTCCGGAATCAGTGTCCATGCAATTCAGATACTGGGTCATGGTCAGTCCTGCCAGTCAAACGCAACCAGTCCAGGGCTTACATGTACAGGGTGTTCTGGAGACATTCGTATTGGTGCTGGAGTTACTCAGTTAGAGGGTGCCCCCTGGTCAGTCTGGGGGTCTGGTCAGAAACGGCCAGGGGTCATTAATGGGTGCAGTGCATCAAGTCCTGGAAAAAGTGTGGAGTTCAACTCTGGGGATGGGCTGATTAGTTTGGGTTGCTGAGGGAATGCATATAATGAAAGGTATTCCCATTATGCACAAGTGGAGTCGAGAGCTGTGTTAGAGGAATTTCCACAAGCAATAGTTATTCTGGCCTCGACATGAGGAGAGTATATGGTCAACAAATGTATGGCAATTTGTAAAGCCATGGGTCAGGTGATAAATAGGGCATATTAATGGTTATATAAAGGGATGAATGGAAACATGCAATGGCTGGATGGTCAGCAGGCACATGGGGAAAGCAACACAAAAGTGATCACGAAGGATGGGATATTCAAATGCTTACAAGGGCAAAAAGGTGAAACCTTGTTATCTTTGATCTAAATTCAGCTGTGCAATAATGAAACAAAATGATTGCCATTGCATGCAGAGTGGACAGAATAAGTTATTGTTTTTTGCCTTGGTGATTTGTAACAATTTTATTAATCAAGCATCCACTGAATGAGTAATCTAGCATCAATTTTATTGGCAGGTCAAACTTTTCAAAAGAATAAACACTGAAATTTATGGCCTCAACCATTGCATAGTTTCCGCTAATTGCCTCTCTGTTATGCCAAAAAAGCAAATCTATTCAGCGCCAACTTAAAATTCTCACCTGGGTTTATCATTTTTGAACAACATTTCATACCTAACACGGAAAGACAGTGCTTCAGAGCTGTCACACTCACATGCTGAACTGGAAGTATACAAGTGCGATCTGTGATGTTTAAGGGTGGTTTTTATTTACTAAAGATGCTATCATAGTGGATTCATGCCATCATTTCACTTCACTAATATAAAATTAGCACTTTGGTTCTGCAACATATATCTGAATAAGGTTATATACCTCAAAGCTTCTATCAAAGTATGGCTCTGGCTTCATTGTGAAGCCTCCATGGCACATGGAGCTATTGCTCTCTTCTCCTCCAGCCAAGTCAATCATCTCCTCCTTATATGGGGTAAGGAGACTTATGTCTGCCACCTCTTTGTGAGACAATCTTTCTTACAATAAATTAAAAGGAGGAATTAAGAATGTTGGGAGAACAGTTAGATGTGGTGCAGGAACTAGAGAAGTGATGAGTATCTGCAGTGAGTGAGGAGGAAGCATAGAGGACAGGAAGGCTTAATAGTTGGGAGAATGAGTTGGGTGAGAGCCATTGAGTACACATGATGCATACAATAGTGTGAGTTGCAGTCTATGAGTCATGTTGAGAGATGTGTGCAATGGAGTAGGGTGAATGGGATGGACCTGTAAGTGAAAGGTGACAAAGAGGAACCCTTGTGAATCAATTCATTACCTTCTTCCTACACTGTTCAGCATTTATTTTAACATGGGACACTGCATTGATCCAGGATGCTTTCTCAGTCCAGCTGGCTCAGTCTCGTGGCACGGCCTCCTTTGCTGATGAGCAGGTAAAAGGGTCATCCTCCTTTCCACCATTCCCTTTCACCAGCCAGCACAAAAAGGCCACTTTCCACAAAGCAAGGAGCTAACGTCCCTTTCTGGGCTATTGCTTTCAGGATAACCATGAAATATAGTTAGGGGCAATATTTGAAGGACTTGTAGCATCTGAAATGCAGTGCATTTGCAGTTTAAATATTGTGCCATTAGCACGTGCTTCACAAATACATTGTAGTAGGGAGCACTTGCATCTCTCTTGTTGTAGGATTCCACAAGACAAGTGCCAAAGAGACCAGATTCATGATTAATGAGATAAAAAATATAAAGTTGTGTGAAAAAAGGCAGCATGGGCCATAATAGACTGGCCATCATGAATTTCATTTGAAAAATTTGTGCAACAAATGGAAATATTCAGGCCTGTTTGTCATGATGTTGCCTTCATGTGGTTTTGGGTTTTGAGCAGATAATTACTGTAATTAAAAACAAATACCATTGTATGAAACATAATCTCATCACAGTAATTTCAAGGATATATCCACAGTCTGTATCAAAAAAAATTGCATTTAAAATCTAATTTTTACTATTTAATTTCAATTAATGGTATCCAGTGGTGGTTTATGGAAGCATAAGGATAAATTAGCAGTCAGGACAAAGAGCGCCAAAATTGATAGACAAAGTTCAGTGGTAACATTTCAACAGAATGTTATGGCTTCAAACCCTTTTCTTGAAAGTGGATGCATAATATGGATAATAAATCACTGCTGCTTCACTACAAGAGTGCCACATTGTCAGCAGTACCGTTCAATGGATACCCATTCTGCTTGTTCAATACATCTGAAAGATACTGTGGCATTTTTCAAAAGGTTTCCTGTTATCTTGGACAGTACTCTTTCATTTTCAATGCCATCAAACACAGATGATTTGCTTAATCATTGATTTGCTATTTATGGGCTTATGTGTGAAACTTCCTGTTACATTTAGTGATTTAAGTGATTTAAATGGTTATAGCTCAAAAGTAATGAATAGAACTTTGAAACATCCTGGAACGTGAAAATGCAACATAAATGTAGTTTCTTTGTTTATATTACATGTATTTCAATGATGAGATGATTTCCCTGACAGTCCATTAATACTAACTCACTAAATTATTAAGACCTAATGTATACACTATCACCTTCTCAAAAGCAACTGGGGATGGACAATAAATGCTGCATTGGACAGCAATACTGATGTGCCATGATTGAATCCCTGGGATGGGAAACAGTGATCACTATGTCACTTTTATGTTTGCTGCATGTGTATTCATTCCAAAGTATTGTAGCAACCTCTTGGATCATTTATTTGTAGTTATTTGTTGCAAAATAAATGACTTAAATCAGCGTTCACAACATTACCAAGAACTTCCAAAGCCTTGGCAAATATGGACTAAACGGATCAAACAAACCTTTCTCATTGTAACATTTTGATTCGACAGCTGTATATGGAGTCCCCAGTCTGAATATGAAAATTTTCAAATGGTTTAGTGTCTTTAACCTTTATCATTCAAAGATAACTATTTCCATTCAGATCTCTGAGGAAGAGAGCAGAACATCATTATCAGTGTAGATTGCATATAACAGCCATGCTTTCCATTGATCAGTACAGCATTATAATATTGGGAAAAGTTAAGAATACCATTTCATTGTAATGCCCCTTCCTCTGGTCAAATTATCTGCCTGGACCAATGTTTAATTCTAAGACATGGAAAAGCCATAAGACTGAATCTTATGTATTTTTTTGACTAAGTTGAGTTTTTTGGAGGAATTTCTGCTGCAAGGCATAGGAGGCCACACCACATGGCAGGAGAAAGTGAGGACTGCAAATTCTGGAGATCAGAGTTGAGAGTGTGGTCCTGGAAAAGCACAGCCCATCAGGCAGCTTCCAAACAGCAGGAAAATTGACATATCAGGCATAAGCCCCTCATCAGGAAAAAATCATGGCAGCCTGCTCCAAGGTCATCATACAGGTCATTGCTATCTCCACAGTTTGGACAAATTGTCAGTGCTGCTATATGGACCTTCTCTGCTATGCCAGGGTAAGTATGACATTCTTCTCTCTGTTACCTCACATTCACTTTTACTCTGGTACTGCACCCATCTCCCAACAAGCTACACGCTCTACCATGTTTGCTGTTGCCTGCAACATCCCTTATCCAATGTCACCTCCCTCCCACCTCTTTGCATGGCCTCTAGCTGCCTACTCACTAGCTCGGGATGCCTCACCATATTTCATCCATGTACACTACAACTAACAGCTGTGCCATCCACTTTCACCTCATTCACTTCCTCCCTTTCACAGCTGAAAACAGCCCAATTCAGGACAGGGAGAGCTGTACGAATGGAGGTATGTCCAATATTAGGCTTCAGATTCCCTTATTGGGAGAGAATCCTCACCTCCACAGGTGAAGACTGGAACCAGTCCTGTGGGGACTGTAACATCCATATCTTGCAAAGTAAGTCATTGTCATAGAGCCCTAGAGTCATACAGCATGGAAGCAAACCTTTTGATCTGACTAGTCCATGCAGCCCATAATCCCAAACTAAACTCATCCCATCTGCCTGTGCTTGGCCCATATCCCTCCAAACATTTCTTATTCACAAATTTATTCAAATGTCTTTTAAACATGGTGGATTTCAAATCTAGGCATATTTTTAAGGTGAGAAGAGAAAGCTTTAAAAAAGACATGAGGAGCAACCTTTTTACACGGAGAGTGGTTTATGTATAGAATGAACTTCCAGAGAAAGTGGTGAATGTGGGTACAGTTACAATGTTTAAAAGATATTCCACAGAACAGGAAGGGTCACTGGACCCAAAACTTTAATCCTGATTTATCTTCACAAATGCTGCCAGACCTGCTGAGCTTTTCCAGGAATTTCTATTTTTGAGGCCTCTGCTTGTAACTTATGATCAAATTTTTTATGAACTGCCCGTGGACGTCTATTGGTTACCCACAACCTTCTTGTTACCAATGTTTAATCATCACTTAAGTGTGCATAGACCCTAGACATTTTGCACATAGTAGAACATTCTTGATTTTTCTTCCACTTTAGCTAAAGAAGAAAACAAACATCAGTCAAACATAAGTATAGTCATGCAATCCTCCCTCCAAGATGTTTCTCTTGCCATTCTATCTGTCTGTTGCATTGTGTGCATCAAGTAAAAACAATGCAAAGTATCCTTTTCAATGTCCAGATTATACCTGGAGATTTCTGGAACATTGAAAAAGCTGGATCAGTGCATCAGTGACAACAATAAATCTGTTAATGCACCATTCCATAATAAACTATATAATTCCCACTTAAATAAAGATGATAATAAACTATGCCTTTAAGAGTGAGCTATTCCTCACATGGTAAACAATCTCACAGCTGCTATTCTTCAGGCATACATCACCTCATATCAAACTGAAGTCTGTGGTATACTTTAACAGGTAACATGATACTACAAGGTTTAAATTATACTGATAATAAATATAAAGCAAATGGCCAAAAGTGAAAGATGCTAATTGATATTTACATTAACACAATACTGATCAATAGACAGTGAATTTTCATCAGCTGTTGTGAATCACATAACACTATATAAATCATTTCAAAAAACAGTGGCAAAGGTTATTTACTTTAAACAGTCCTATCATTAGCCAAATTGAAGATAACACATTCAACTGATGTAGACCTTGTCATTTTATAGAGGGTGAGATATAAGAATAAAATAAAGGTATTTTCTGATTCAGTTAAAATTAAAGATTTAATAATTTTTTTTAGCTTGATGTCCACTTTTCCTGTCTTCTCATCATTTAAGGGTTTTATTTTTGTATATTTTCATTGATGTACCTGTTTCTCCCCCTTCATAGTATCAAGATCTCACTGAATTGTGAACATAGGGGCTATAGCAACTCTGATCACTAACCACTGATCCCAAATGTAAAATTTGCAAGTAATGAACAAAATAAAATTTAGCTGTAATACCCTTGGAGTTAAATATCCTCCTGCATCTCTCTATAAGTTAATCATTCTAGGTCTTCCAAGTGCATCATCTGCTTTTTGGAAACAATATATCAGCCATGGATCTAATATTTTATCATGATACAATTTTTCATTTCTGCATGTAGTCATCGAGACCCAGTTGAACTGAAATATCTCAACAATTGAATACAGAATATGCCTTTTGATATGTAGTGTCAAGTCATCCATGAATAATGGTAACTGAATGTAGAACCAGATAGTGACTGACTTGTATGAACTTTTATTTCAGCAAGAATTCAACGGGGGAAGTGTTTTATTCATTAAAATAACAAAAAATTAAATAAACAAATAATTGGTTCCATGGAACTACATTGGTACTTTGTACTATCATTATCTGGGAGATAAATAGGTGGAATAGATTACATACTCAAGTGATTTTCATATGCACCAATTTCAAAGAAATTCAGATTAGCTTTCAACGTCAGCCTTGCTTAAGTGATGAACGTTAAAAACTACCACCTATTTTCTAGCATTAATTCAATTGTCGCCTTTTGCCAGCAAGGGAGTAAATTTTAGGGTGAAACCAAAAGAGATGCACTCAAAGCCATTCTATGTTAATTCTTTGAGCAGCTACGGAATTAGAATTTTTTCATTGCCGATCTAACAGTTTAAAATGTTATTAATATTTAGCAGACAGCCATCAGTCCAAAATGGCATTTGTAATATTGTGCAGCTTAGAATGTGAGGGGGAGCAAGAGGGCTGAGAGATAAATAAGAGGGTAGGGTTGGGGCTGGAGGGAAAGCAGATGGGAAGGCGATAAGTAGATGGAAGTGGGGGGGTGATGGTGATAGGTCGGAGGTGAGGGTGGAACAGATGGGTGGGAAGGAAGATGGACAGTTCAAGAGGGTGGTGCTGAGTTGGAGGTTTGGATCTGGGATGGGTGGGGGGGGGGAGAGGGGAAGAAATTGGTGAAATTTACATTGATGTTGTGTGGTTGGAGGGTCCTAAGGCAGAATATGAGGCATTCCTCCTCCAAGCATCAGGTAACTTGGATTTGGCGGTGGAGGAGGTCCAGAACTTGAATGCCTTTGGTGGAGTGGGAGAGTGAGTTGAAGTCTCCAACTCAACACTACCCTACTGAACTGTACTATGTGCCCATCTTCCTTCCCACCTATCCACTTCTCCCTCCCCTCCAACTTATCACCATCACCCTCACCTCCATCTACCTATCGCCTTCCCAGTTATCTTCCCCCCAGCCCACCCCACCCTCCTATTTATTTCTCAGCCCCTTTCCGTCCAACCCACATTCATGATGAAGGGCTTATGTCCAAAACATTGGTTCTCCTGCTCCTCGGTTGCTGCCTGACCTGCTGTGCTTTTCCAGCGCCACACTTTTTGACTCTGATCTCCAGCATCTGCAGTCTTCACTTTTTCCTCATTTGATAAGGTTCCCCATGTTAAGCTCATTCAGAAAGTGAGGAGGCATGGGATATAGGGAAATGTGGCTGTCTTGATATAGAATTGACTGGCCAGAGTGACAGTGATAGAAGTCAGAGTGTGGTAGCAGATGGAAAATATTCAGCCTGGAACTCAGTGACCAGTGGTTTTCCACACGGTCCTGTTCTGGGACCTCTGCTGTTTGTGATTTTTGTAAATTACTTGGATGAGGAGGTGGAAGGGTGGATTAGTAAGTCTGTCGATGATATGAAGTTTGGTTGAGTTGTAGATACTGTGGAGAGCTCTCGACAGTTGCAAAAGGACATTGACAGGATACAGAGCTGGGCTGAGAAGTGACAGATGGAGTTCAACCTGGACAATTGTGAAGTGATTCATTTTGGAAGATAGAGTTTGAATGCAGGTAACAGGGTTAAAGACAGGATTCTTAGCAGTGTGGAGGAATAGAGGGATCTTGGGGTCCACATCCATAGATCCCTCAAAGTTGCCACCAAGTTGATAGGGTTGCTAAGAAGGCATATGATGTGTTGGCTTTTATTATCAAAGGATTGGGTTTAAGAGCAGCAAGAGACCACACTTGGAATATTGTGTTTAGTTCTGATCACCTCATTATAGGAAGGATGTGGAAGGTTTAGAGAGGGTGCAGAGGAGATTTACCAAGATGTTGTCTGGACTGGAGGATATGTCTTATGAAGAAAGGTTGAGGGAGATAGGGCTTTTCTCATTGAAGTGAAGAAGGATGAAAGGTGACTTGATAGAGATGTGCAAGATGATGAGAGCCATTGATAGAGTAGATAGCCAGAGACTTTTTCCCAAAGCGGAAATGGCTGTCAAGAGGGGGCATAATCTTAAGACGATTGAAGGAAGATTTAGGGGCGATGTCAGAGGTAGTTTCTTTATTTAGAGAGTGGTGAGTGCGTGAATGCACTGCCAGCAGTGGTAGTAGAGTCAGACAGATTAGGGACATTTAAGTGACTTCTGAATAGGCACATGGATGATAGTAAAATGTAAGGTATGTAGGTTAGTTTGACCTTAGAATAGGATAAATGTTCAGCACAGCATCAAGGGCCGAAGTGCCTGTACTGTGCTGTACCATTCTATGTTCTATGTTCGTAAATCTTGCAAATTGGAAGGCAGCACTGAGTACAAACCTGAACTTGCAGAGGAAACAAGAACTCCAAGAAATTAGTGAGTTTTTAATAAAAATGAACATCAAAATAAATGCTTTCACATCAGATCCTAGATTTTGACAATTTAGGAACTCAAAGATATATATCAATGAAACTTTAAAGAAACAAAGAGAATAGAGCATTCAAATGTAGTCACAAGAAAATGCAATTTATTTCCAAATGCACTGCACTGTACAAATTTGCTTCATATAAAACAAATTCTATTGGTAGAATTCAAGAGGTTCAGTGTTGAGTTGACTCCAAGGGTCAGTCTGTACCGTTGGCTGAACTCATCATACTTGTTATCTAACAGTCCTGGAACAAAAACAGCAACCACTTTCAGCATTTAAGAAGAAAATAGTGCAAAAGTTGAAATTATAAGTTCATGAGCCATTTATTTCTAGTGTTGACATGTTTATCAACCTCCCATATGTCGGCAGGTCTACTTTGTTTATAGCATCTTCTGTGTTCACCCCATTTTTCAGGAGTGATCAGAACTTTGTGGAATGCGCAGAGGTGTCAGTGTCAGTAATATGAAATGGCATTTGAAATTTTAAAAAACTAATGCCATTAATTAAAAAAAATTTCATCAGAGAGAGCTGGATTTAACTTATTAGAGTGTAAACACATCACTTACAATTGGAAGAAAGAACCTCAACAAACCTAAAAAAAAACATGGAAATCTTTTAAAGTAGTTTTGAACAACTAATTATCCATTCTTATTAAATTAATGACCAAAATGTTACTGAAAGCAAAGAGGGTTGCAGTTTATCTTGGGCGTAATAAAAGAGGTGAACATGAATTGGAAGTCTCCTGCCAATTGGGGAAGGAAAATCTGATAGATTATAAACTAGAAGGCTGACTCACTTTTGCCTATTTTCCATTGTTGCCCAAGATCTACATATGGGTTGAGATCAGACTGTACAGGCAGAATTTAACAATTAAACAAACGGCCTGACATCAGGTCACTGACATGCAATGGACCTCCCCAATAAATTTCAAAGGCAGCAAATGTATGCTGCCAGGATCAACTGTCTGGAATTCATGGAGTTTAAATCACAAAGTACAGACCATCGATTAACTTACAAACAGATGCAGAGACAGGTGGCAAGTTTGTGACTGCAGAGCTGTAAAAATAAATGCCTTCTGAAAGCATCTATTCTAATAGAAACATCCCAAACAACTTCTTGGAGCAGTCCAAAGATCATAGCCTGGAATCACTATTACAAATAGATTCAAATACGGAGCCATTCTACTAGGAGGATAGATTTTACAGAAAGTGTGTAATTTGCACACCATTGGAATAATAGTTAATACAATCAAGTCAATTCACGGTGAGTATTGCAGCTACATACATACACCCAGAATTTCAACCAAATATGCAAGGCATCTGACACCTGAGGACACTTGAAGCTTCAATGCAGAAAAGCAACAGCTATTTGAGGTGATTCTATGTCACAAGGCTTCACAACCAGATAACAGAAAGCTATAGCATTTCAATAAAGCAAGAGCACAAATAACAAACAGGATCAAATGACATCTACAAAATATCCAGCCAAGCTATGTGTTCAAATGCTAAAGATTACCCGATTATCAATACAGCGTGATCAGACATTCCTGACTAGGGTGATGCGACCACTGGCCAAAATTGGACATTCTAAATTGAGCACAAGGCAAAGAAATTTGGCCTGACAGAAAATTGGTTAAACTACATGAAACAGCAGCCAGCAGCTATCAGCTGGAGAAGAGTGAAAAGCAAGGTCAAAGAGATCGCAAAATTTCAAGTTACAAGTAGCCCAAAGGTTGTGCATTAGAAAAATATTGATCAGACTTGCTGATTCATTGACTTCTAGCAAGTGCCTGAGCATGTGCACTTTACAACTCCCTAGCAATGTCAAAGGGCACCTCTGTGACCCCATTGGATGCTTTGAACCTCACTCATGAGACCATTTGTCAAAGGTCATAGAACATTTGGGAAGGTCCAAGAATAGGGAGTTAAAAACAAATAGGTGGAAGCCAACCCCTCAACAAAAACTCCCTGCAAGACTCATGGCAGGAGATTGTATGGCAATGCAGGAAGACCTAGGAGAAGATCCGCCCTGACCTGCAAGACAATCTTCATGGAAGACAGCTAGCGCTATGTAGGAGACAAAGGAGTTTCCAAAAGCCCAGCTCAGACATATGGATCATTACAGGTTACATGTTTTCTCTGATACATTGAACTAGATAGAGAGTAATATTATAACAGTTTAAGAAATTCTCACACGGTGTTTTTAGTGAGAAATATTTTGCTAATAAAATTGAATTGAACCACAAACTGAATTCCGTGTCCCTTTGTTGCATCACTGCCAAGAGCACTTGGGTAAAGTGTTTGTTGTTAATACATAAATTGGTCAAAGTGTCCAAAGCATGGACAACAACATCACGGTAATTGTCAAAAAATGTATTGACATAATGGTACCATAGAAGCTTTTGGCATCATCTTGGTTATTTGCTCACAGATATCATCACAGACATCAGAAATTGGATGAAACGGTATGGGAAGAAAGTGAGAACAGAGTATTGAGTTAGATGATCAGCCATAAGCATATTGAATCGCAGAACAGGTTCAAAGAGTTGAATGTTTTCTGGCACTGTGTTGAAGTTTACTTAAAAAAAATGACCATTCCTCTAGTCTTCACCTCGATTCTTCCTCTCACTCCATTCACATTCTCCATGCCCCATCCATATTAACTCATGCCCCATGTCTCATGGTCCCTCGTACCATCCATGCCAAACTTTGACCCTCCACTTATCCTCATGACTTTTTATAGTGCCTGTGCTACCTCAGTGCCAAAATGTGCCAATCTATGACTCCTCCACTAACTACTAACTGCCCATACAGGTATCATGCCAGCTCACTCTATGTCCACAGCGGCAAACCAAGTTCATGATAAGATAAAATAACATGTGTCTATTGCAGACTTCACAATGAAAAAAATTCCCGTTCATTAAAAATTAATAAACTTAAATTCCTTCAACATTATAAGAATAAATGTTTTATTCAAGTGAATTATAAGTGAAGTTTCTGTAAACAGATAATAGTACAACGTATAAGTACTCCTGACTTCCTCCATAAGTGCTGTGGAACCAGATTGAAATATGCACCTTACATCTTCAAAGGGGTACCCAATGGAATCCACACAATTCAGACCTGCTTTTACTAGGTTTATTTCATACTCTTTCTGTTACTCCAAGGCTTAGAAAATGCCACGTCAGTAGAAGCAGATGGTGACTTAAATAGCATTTACATGAAAGGCATCTTATCCTCGTTGCTACTACTTCCTCCTCACACACCCCCCACCCCGATAAAAAGGGAGCTTCTTGTTTAGCGGAAAGACATGATTTTCAGCTACTATAGCCATTTTCACCAAGAGGGAAAAACTCTCTGTCTTAGCAAAGATTTGGATCTAAAAGGTTGCTTCCACCAACTGCGATCTCTAAAACAGAGTAGCATGTCTTAGGATAAGGGAACAATTATTTAGAACTAAGATGAGAAATTTCTTCACTAAAATATTTATGAATCTTTGGAATTCTCCAGCCCCAAGGGTTGTGAATGTTCCATTGTTCCATTATTCAAAGTTAAAAATCACACAACACCAGGTTATAGTCCAACAGGCTTCCAATTAAACCTGTTGGACTATAACCTGATGTTGTGTGACTTTTAACTTTGTACACCCCAGCCCAACACCGGGATCTCCAAATCATGTCCATTATTCAAGGTTGTGATAGACAGAGTTTTATTTTTTAAGGGAATCAAGAGATATGGGAAGTAAGTGGGAAGCTGAAGCCAAACATCAGCAATAATGATATTGAATAGCAGAGCAGATAGTTGGGCCTTATGGTCAACCACTGCTCCTATTTCTTCTGATCCCCATTGTGGATCGATGTCATTCATCCTTCCCTCTATCTTTTCCACCATCCCACTTATATTTAATCATATCATAGTATATTCACATACTGATAATAGACGAGAATTAATTTTCCACCAGCTCTGATGAGTGATAAGCACTGGGATGTTTCACTATTTGCCTGTGATTTCCCGTGTTGATGATACAGACCAAGTTCCAGTAAACAAAATGACCGCATTAATGTCATACCAGTTTGATAAAGCAACCAATCTATCATCCTATAAACACTGAATATCTGTAAGATAATCCCCTCTGGCAGCCCTAAAGCTCATGGAGCAGATCAAATAAAAGAAATTGAAGTGAATATGCAAGATTTAAAAGGGAGAAGCAGAGAATCTGATGAAAACAAGAACCAAAGGAAAATTCAATTTTCACCTGATTTTACTGAATTCTAGTATGTAGCCCCCTCTGCTGTACATTGCTTATATAGTTGTGTTCAGTGTATGTTTTTATATGTTTATTAGAGCAATAAGGTTTCTTTGTTGGGTTCTGTTGGGATGAATATCTGACTTTTTATTTTGATGCTGAGAATCTCATTTTCCTGATCTTGCCATATTTTCCTGAATTGACTCTTTAATGTCCTCATTTTTGGGGGGCTTCATTCAAGGAAAAATCTGCCCATGCTTTCTGCCGGGCTCCCTTATTTTCTTTCTCACATCCACTCTGAACTTCCTATATTCAGCTTGGTTCTTGTTTTTCATGTTTTACTTTTGATTTCTGAACTTATAATGATTCATTCAAGCATCATAAAATGAAGCAGTGTTCAGCTGTTTCAATTACTGCCTTGTATCACATAGTACTTTAAGCCTGTCATTAATCCCCATGGCCACCAGCTTTTAATTCCAAAATAAAAAATGCCATTTCTATGTAGTAAAGTAGTAATCCTCTATATATTCTTTGAAAACAAATATTGCCAGCTTTTATTATAATTACATTTGTAGCATTCAATTTTATAATGAAGATAGTTAGCCTTGCAATGACTTTGCAATATGTTGTACATAGATGGAACGACTGTTCTCTCTTTCTTCATCTGGTTTTCATGTCTTTTTTTCAAAAATAACTTGGTACTTTTAAATTTCAATTTGAATGCTATGTTGCCTCCTTCACAGGTCCAGCTATTTGCTACAATATATAAAATATTATGACTCTGCCAAATAAAATTTCAATAAAGATTTCTTGTAGGTTTAGTGTTGTATAATTCCTCCTCTACTTACCACCCCACATTCCTGGCCCACCACCTTCTGCCCTGCTCAACCACAGGATACCGTTTGTTGTTAAAAACACTATTATATAATGGCCCTTTTTTAACGCAACGAAATAGTGACAACCATTCTCTGTTTTCTTTCACAGAGCAATGCTCTGACTAATCAGAGTTAAGTATTCTTATTTAAAATTTAAATGAAGTTTGGCAGTTAACTGTCAGTAATCAGTTTTAGTGCATTCTTGATAGCAACACATCTATTAATCAGAGTCCATTTGCCAAATTATTGTTTTCCTTATACTTCTTGGAAAGTATTAACAAAATGTATTTTGTTTTCAACAACACTAAGTTCTGGGCTAACCAATGACTACAATTATGTAAATTAATTCCCATATTCCTACCCAACTGTAAGAAACAAAGCTTATTTCTATTTTTTAAGAAAAGTAGGATTTAATTGGGTGTCATATTGGTGTTTCACCTATGAAATCCTAGATTTCAATGTATCCAAGATTAATGAAGTGAATGTCTCTTCTATATATTGATGACATGGAGTCTTCTGAAAAATACATATCAGAAGTGTCAACACAGTTCCAACAGAGCATCTGTCCATTTCACAATATTGATTGTAAATTGGCATTTCACTCAGAGAAGCTACAGGATAGTTAGTAAGGGTAATAGCAAGTGCCACAATAGTACAGTAGTGAATGCTTCCAAGGTTGGGATTAGTGCCCAGGGCCTGAAGTTGCACAGTTAGACCCTACTAATTTAAATGGCTTTTTACACTCAATTAAAATAATAAAGAGAAGAATTTCATACAAACATTTGTATCCGACAGCATAAGTTCAAGATCACAATAGGAATTTCTTTAAAGATTCTCACAATCAGCTTCGATACAATCCACAATCTGCTTCAGAAAATATTAATCTTCTAAAAAATTTGTTGCATGCAGTTAGGTGAACATCCAAAGAACCTCTTTTGTGATAGCTTTAAACAAATTACAAGACTATACCTTGAGTTAACTTACTCACTCATGATGTGGGCATGGCTGGACAGGCCAGCAGATCTTGCCCATTTTTAGTTGCCCTTGAGAAGATAGTGGTGAGCTGCATTTTTGAACCACTAGAGTCTGTTTGGTGTAAGTACACCCACAATTCCATTAAGAAGGGAATTTTTAGAATTTTCAACCAGCAGCATTGAAGGATCAGTAACATATTGACAAGCCTTTGATGGTGAGTGTTTTGGAGGAGATCTGCAGGTGGTGATGCTTTCATGTAACTGCGGACCTTGTTCTTCTAAATGGCAGTGGCCATGGGTTTGCTAGGTGTTTTGTAAAGAGCCTTGGAGAATTTCTACAGTGCATTTCTTTCACTGTCACTATGCACTGCTGGAGGAGGGAGTGGACATGTGTGAATGTGGTCCAACCAAATAGACTGCTTTTTCCTGGATTGTTTCAAGCCTTATGAGTAGTTGGAATTTTGAAATAATTTGTGCTAATATTGGGTGTGTCCAATTTAGCACATGATAAAGACTTTTTATTTTCTCAAACCAATGTCTCTCATTCGTATTTAAAATAATGAATGGAATACATTTTGTTCAGGTGGATAGGTTACTGTGCAAGTCAGGAGAAATCTTTTTAAACTTTTTTCTCTTGATTTAGCAGAAAGTTTCTTTGCTTCTTCCAAGAAATTGCATTGGGATCACAGGTTAAGGGATGGTTAAGTTAGATGTTGCATGAACAGACTCTGGGAATTGGCTAGTCTTGACCCATTTTTGATGTATGTTTTTATGAGCACAAAAATCATTGTGAGAAATTTGTTAGCCCTCACCAACTTAGATTGAAACCTTATGATCATTGGAAAAGTTTGCAATTTGATCTTTTGACTTAGAGGGTTGCAAGTATTTAGTTTCTAGCTCAAATGCCACAAGATCTTTTGCTTGTCAACAGTTCAGCTTAGTTTAACTCAACTTGTATTCATCTTTCCCTTTCAGAAAATGTCCTTTCCACTTGTGCCAAAAATAAAGCAATTTTATAAAACTCATCATTGGGTTTGTTTTCAGTTTCTCCATGAATGAATTTATTATGCTGAACTCCATTTTGGAACCATTCCACAATGAATCTAATACAGTGTGGAATATATTTTAACAATGGAGTTCACAAAATGTGCCAGAATCAGCACAAAATGTTTTTCAGCAAAGCTAAGAAAAGAAATGCCAAGCTAGGGTTTCCTCACTTTTTGTTTGCAGGCAAGGATGTGAAATAAAAGGGTCATGTTTCTCTATCAAAAAGGCAAGTGGAATGTTAGCCTTTATCACATGAGCATTTGAGTACAGAAGTAATGAAGTTTTGCTTCAATGGTACAGGAGCTTGGCTAGACCACACCTGGAGAACTGTGTACAGCTTTGGTCTCCTGTACTAGAAAATATAATACTGCCAGAGAGGAAGTGCAATGAAGATTCACCAGACTTGTTCCTCGAATGGCAGGATTGGGCAAACTGAGTCTGCATTCCCTAGAGTATCGATAAATATGGACAGGCTATATGCAGGTAAAATGTTTCACCTGGTTGGAGAACCTGGAACAATTTGAAAATAAGAGGAATACCACTTAGGTCCAGAATGGGGAAATGTTATTTTACTCGGACAGCTGTGGACTTTAGAAATTATCGACCACAGAGGGATGTGGAGTCCCAGTCTGTGATTATATTTAAAGAAGAGATTGATAGGCTTCTGATTACCTTTGGCAGACAGGATTATAGGAGTGGATAAAAGGCTTTGAAGACATCAGCACGATCATATTAAATGGCAGGGCAGCTTCAGTAGTCTGAATGGTCTACTTCCATTCTTATATTTCTTTAAATTCAAACTTCCCCACCAACGCTGGTACAATTGCAACATTTAAGAGGCATTTGGATGGGTATATGAATAGGAAGGGTTTGGCGGGATATGGGCCGGGTGCTGGCAGGGGGGTTTGATTGGGTTGGGATATCTGGTCAGCATGGATGGGTTGGACTGAGGGGTCTGTTTCCATACTGTACATCACTATGATAACACTCCCAATAGTGTCTGAAGAACTGACAATCACTCTTCCTAAATAATCAACGGTTTCTGAACTGAACAATAATGGGTTGCCAGTGAATGAGTCCAAGAGACATCAGATGTTAGATGGTGCTTCTCTGGGATGAGATTTCTATATTTTTGACTCACTTAAAGGAAATTTTAGTTGCTATATTACAACAAAAATGTTTGATATAATTGCCTTCAATTATTGCTTGCTTTTGAGTTGCTTACAGTATTGTTAGAAGGATATAAAGAGCTGTAGAAGTTTGCAACAAGTTCCCAACAGTGGCTTGATCAAAAGCCTCTGAAATATTGATGGCAATCTATCTCTGTGGACACATGCTTGACATTGGCAATACCATTATTTTGGTATTTTCCATCAGAGACCTGAAACTAACAATTTCCCTCTTCACAGATCCTGCTTGATCTGCTGATCTGAGTACGCCCAGCATTTTTTGTTTTTAATCTCATAATTATAAAGTTCCATAATTCATTGCTGGGTCTGCAGGTGAAGGAAAATTTTGGAATGAGACTGAAAGATGGGTGGAAATATATTTCTGTGAGAAATTTGAGTAGTTAGTGCTCATTTTGTGAGAGTTAGCAGTGCTGGAGCGGCCCATGTGAGGTTTTGGTTTGGGTCCAATGTGAAATATTTAGGAGGCATCACTTTCATTAAATTTAATAAAAATAAGGTCTGGGGTTCTGTGAACCCAAGAAGTGGTAATTCTAAGTGGAAGAAATGGCAGGGAAAAAAGGGGGAGGTGTGGAAAGTGTGGGAGGGGTTGACCATGAGCAAAGGGAACCAGGGGAAAATAAAGAGGTAGGTTATCTGAAAATGGGCCAGAGAGAAGAGGAAGAGAAGAGAGACACTGTCATCTCTTTTAAGATCCCATAGCAGAGAATGGGAACAGGAAATGTTCAAATAAAGGATTGAATTGAAAATATTTAGGAGAAATTAAATTTTGTAAAATTTTATTACAAATAATGAACAATAGCAATATGTAAATATAACAGATTAGTTTCCTTTAGGCATTCAACTCCACTATCAAATATTTTATATCGACCTCTTTAATATTTACTGGTCAAACCAACACTTCAGTCAAACATTACAGGAAACAATTTGACATTATTTTTCAATTAAATTTATTTAACTTTTATTAATATATATTATCGCTCATTATTCATTAAAATTTGCATTTATTTATTTTTAGTCAACATTTCCTTTGTTCTCTTTTCTTTAGTGAAGGACATTCTTAGTCTTGAATTCCTGGATTGGAAGTGCAATGGGGTGAAACATATAACTTAAAAATGTGTTGCTGGAAAAACGCAGCAGATCAGGCAGCATCAAAGGAACAGGAGAATCGACGTTTCGGGCATAAGCCCTTCTTTAGGAATGAGGAGGGTGTGCCAAGCAGGCTAAGATAAAAGGTAGGGAGGAGGAACTTGGGGGAGGGGCATTGGAAATACGATAGGTGGAAGGAGGTTAAGGTGAGGGTGATAGGCCGGAGAGGGGTGGGGGCGGCGAGGTCGTGAAGAAGATTGCAGGTCAAGAAGGCGGTGCTGAGTCTGAGGGTTGGGACTGAGAAAAGGTGGGGGGAGGGGAAATGAGAAACCTGGAGAGATCTGCATTCATCCCTTGTGGTTGGAGGTTTCCTAGGTGGAAGATGAGGCACTTTTCCTCCAGGCGTCGTGTTGCCATGGTCTGACGATGGAGGAGGCCAAGCACCTGCATGTCCTTGGCGGAATGGGAGGGGGAGTTAAAGTGTTCAGCCATGGGGCGATTGGGTTGGTTGGTGCTGTTGTCCCAGAGGTGTTCTTTGAAACGTTCTGCAAGTAGGTGGCCTGATTCCCCAATGTATAGGAGGCCACATCGGGTGCAGCGGATGCAGTAAATGATGTGTGTGGAGGTGCAGGTGAATTTCTGACGGATATGGAAGGATCCCTTGGGGCCTTGGAGGGAAGTGAGGGGGGAGGTGTGGGTGCAAGTTTTGCTACCCAGGTTTGCAGATGCTGCCCACGATACAGGGACAGAATTGATTTTCCCAATGTGTGCTAAGAGAACCAGAAAATCATGTCACTTTGAGAATGAACCTGGGGACAATTTATGACTGCTGGGGAAGCTCAAATTTTAAGTATGCAATGAGGATAAGATATTGCTATTTGGAGAGGCAATCAATTCTTTCTGAGACCCATTATTCTTCCCATATCACATTGTTGGGCCTTTTATATTGCATGGAATAAAACTTTCACCAACCCCTGTTAGAATCTCGATAGCATCCTGTGCAGACAAGAAATCTGGTGAACCAAATACCATCCTAAATTCCAGCACCAGCTGAGCAATTTACCCAAATTTGGCATTAGCATTTGAGCCAGTATTATTAAAGTTTATAAATATTCTCACAGTCATGCCACCAACACTTCCAGAAATAGGATGAACTAAAATGCAAAGTTTAACCTATTTCTTCACCATATATTAATGGTCTTGTTGCATGTGATAATACAGTAATTACTGACTTGCCATGGGCAAAACCATGCGTCTGCTAATTTATGTATGCAAATTTATATCTGTACATTGTACAATCAAGTGATAAGAATCTGTGTGTTATTTAGCTCTGATGTATTTTGGTTGAATCACAGGGTATTCCTTTAATTGTTTAAAATCCTTAAATGTATTGACACATACCTTTTCTCTGACAACCGGCTGCAGTGTGCTTTGTGTGGAATGTAATGAGAAAAGCTTCCATTTCCTAACAATTAATGCAATGGAACAATGTACATTATTTACCCAGTGAAAGTATAAAGATACTGAACCAACTGCATTAAACAGAGGGCTGTGTGTTTTATCTCCCATTACAGCACATAGTAGTCGCTTTGTTGTAACAAGCTCTTATCTGCAAATGAATCCTTCTGGCAAATCTGGAGTTGAGAAGTTCCAGAAAACTCCCTACTAGTTTCCACGGAAACATCTTATGGGGCTGAAATTTGTACTTCTGATAAAGATTGCCAACGATGCGAGAAAACCATTGTGGCAGTCTGGGGGATGGGAAACCAAGTTACTGCCTTGTTTAATGAGAAACATTGAATCAACAGCTTTTTAAAAATGTTTTGAGAAAGATGTCATCATGGGACACTGTCCACAAGACAAACTCTGTTGTTGCGCTGTCTGGACCAGCTGAGAATAATTTTAGAGGACTGACTACTTTTTGGCCCTGTCTGTAAAAGCTTAATACATTTGAAAATGCATGGCTAATCTTTTGTAACATTTTACCAGTGTCCTATTGGTCTTAGTTGAATATTCCATGCAGTTAGTTAAGATGTTCAAACAAAAAAAAATCAAAAGCTAGTTTCATGTTTTCAGTTGTACGAAAACTATAATGTATGCTTAAGAACCAGGCTTTGCTACATAATTGATACTTATTTTAAATGTCTCCAGAATGTGTAGATTAAAAGTTATGCAAGGGCATACAAGTGGTTTGTAATGTAGGCAGTAATTAGTCTGAGGAAAAGTTGCTGTTTTATAATTCATCGAAACTGAAAAGTATTGTACATTTACATTTCCAGCTCAATGGTTATTGTTATTTCTGATAGCTTTATATCTGCATACTACATGGGGGTGAGAGGTCACTCAGCATAAGCAGCACCCCCCTTAATATGAGATGTCTGCATTGGCCATGTATGCCAAAAAGTAGGGATTCCCACACCCAAAGATCACTGGGAAGCTGCTGCATTTCAGAGGATGGCCTTTCAAAATTAGAAACGTATTGTTAAAATTAAAAGAAAATGATCTGGCAAATCTGAAATAAAAACGTGACAGCAATAAAATTAGAAACCATTCAAACAGGGATGATAATGTCAGATTAAGCTGTGCTGTTTCCTTCTGGTACAGCCTGCGCACAAGTTTCATACTTAATGCCAATTTGCACAATAGAAGCATGCAGCCCATTGCTAAATGTACTTTTGAATGTTTGCATGCTTCAGTCAGTGACCTAGGATTCTGTAATGCTAGCATTACTCAAAGCCTAAAGGATAGGTGCATTCTGCCTTGAGGAAATACTAGCTGGGGCTAAGAAAGAGAGTTTGATTCATTGATGTCACATATCAGGGTGCAGAATTCTCTTGTCTTGCATGGATTTGAGAAGTGGACAGGAGGAATGATCTTCTATATTGTTATCAGAGTCAATGCAGGTTGTGTAAACCTGAGGATTTGGATGCAGAGCTGTAAGAAATTCAATCACCTCAAACAAATTGACATGATCAGTAAGTTAATCATCAAATGCCATATCTTTATAAATGAACTATCTCACACATTGCTCATTTCAGCTTTACCCACCAGCCTTCATTCCATCCTCTATTCCTGTTACCTATCAACAATCTTTATCATGGATATGTCAAACCATAAGTTCATACCTTCAAATCACTCTCAATTGAACTTCAAGAGACACTTCATATACATCGCATAGTTTGCAAACTGTGGGTTGGAAATTACAGACCATATAAAATAAGGAGAGTGACCAACCCACCATCTTCCCATCTACTTCTGAGATCACCTTCATAATACATGGGTGGCAGATACTGAAATCAGCAGTCCACACAATATATGTAAATAAAAACATGCTCAATGTTCAGCTGAATTTAGTATTAACCTATACATGCTATAATATGGTGTTAATGAGGAGAGGATTGAGCAGCCCAATTGTCTTTTCATGTTATTCCCAGTGCTTAGTGAGAATAGGAATGGGAGGAGATGGCAGATGAACGTGTGGTTAAGAAGCTGGTGTAAGAGGCAAGGATTCACACTTTTATGTCATTGGTTTGGAGATGCCGGTGTTGGACTGGAGTGTACAAAGTTAAAAATCACACAACACCAGGGTATAGTCCAACAGGTTTAATTGGAAGCACACTAGCTTTCGGAGCGATGCTCCTTCATCAGGTGATTGTCCTGATGAAGGAGCGTCGCTCCGAAAGCTAGTGTGCTTCCAATTAAACCTGTTGGACTATAACCTGGTGTTGTGTGATTTTTAACTTATGTCATTGGGATCTCTTTTGGGGTAGAATTGATCTGTATAAGAAGGATAGGTTGCACCTGAATTGAGAGGTGACCAATATCCTGGTGGGGAAATTTGCCAGTGCAACTCAAGAGGGTTTAAATTAGTTGGAGGGTTGGGAGTTAGAGGACTCAAAGTGAGAAACTAGATAGGTCTGAGGCTGATACAGTAGGTAAGGGGACTTAGCTAAATAGTCGAGGCAGGCAAGAGTATGGTAGCAGAGAATGAGGTAAAACTGATAATTCAAATTGCATTTATTTCAATGCAAGAGGCTTGACAGATGAGGAGATGAACTTAGGGCATGGTTGGGTGCATGGGACTGAGATATCATAATTATTACAGAAATGTGGCGCATGGAGGGGCAGGACTAGCAGTTTCCTGTTCTGGGGTGTAGATGCTATGGGAAGGATGAAATTGGCGGGGGGGGATGGGGAGCAGGTGCAAAGGGAGATTGGCTTTTTTGGTTAAGGATAATGTTACGGTTGTACCTAGGAAGGATATTCTTGGGACAATGTCTAGTGAAATTATATGGATGGAAATGATAAATAAGACAGGGATAATTACCTTATAGAGACTGTACTATAGGCCCCCTCAATAGTCAGTGGGAAATTAAGAAGCAAATATATAAAGAGATCTCAGATATCTGTAGGAATAATAGAGTTGGAATGTAGGGGATTTTAACTTTCTGAGCATAGACAGGGACTGCCACAGTGTTAAGGGCTTGGGTGGAGTGGAACTTGACAAGTGTGTACAAGCAAATTTCCTTATTCTATATGTGGATATAGACTAGAGAAGGAGCAATACTTGACCTTTTGTTGGGAAATAAGGCCGGACAAGTGACCGAGGTATCAGTGGGGGAGTACTTTGGGGGAGGTGATCATAATTCTATTAGTTTAAAATAGTTAATTTTAAAATCCAGTCTATGGGCAATCAGTCCATGTGACATTTTATAAATTCCTGCTTTGGAAACAGAACCAGTCTGACTCAAGGTTGGGATACAGACAGACTCCAAACTTACATCTTTAATGCATTGTCTGAGCTGAGATATCACCTTTTTTTTCGCTATACTGATAAAACCTTAAGTTATCTTGGAGCTGTGACTTGAAAGAAGTTCTGGGATTTACGTATTAATCTATCAAAACCTGCATCCACATTCTAAATGATTAAAGACTTAACAACAATCTAGGGTTTTTTCAATATGTTGCATCAGTTGTAAGACACTTTGATCTTTAACTATAAATTCTGTGTCCAATGATCCTGTCCCACTAGCTACCAAAAGCATTCCGAAAGCTTTTGTTTTCAAATAAACCTGTTGGACTATAACCTGGGGTTGTGTGATCTTTAACTGTTGAGACTGTTAGAGATGATTGTTGTCAGTTTCAGACAGTGGAACTTCCTCCTGTTGAGGGGCCAAGTTCCACATGTATTAAGTTAACCCGCCCTCAGCACTCTATAAGAGAGAGTTGTTCAGAGTCTAGTGACTCACCATTGACTGTCCTACCAATGATGAGCAAGCCATGCACTCTTCTCCCCCATCTCCCATAATTTTCTGCCCACTATCAGCTGGTTAATCATTGTAGTAACATCATTCAATTACATTTCACCAGAATCACTGATATGCTTCCCTAGGTCTTGCAGAACAAGGTGACACTGAACTATTGGAAGCAGCATCTAACTAATAGGGGACAAATATAGGGCAGCACGGTGGCACAGTGGTTAGCACTGCTGCCTCACAGCGCCAGGGACCTGGGTTCAATTCCCGCCTCAGGTGACTGACTGTGTGGAGTTTGCACATTCTCCCCGTGTCTGCGTGGGTTTCCTCCGGGTGCTCCGGTTTCCTCCCACAGTCCAAAGATGTGCGGGTCAGGTGAATTGGCCGTGCTAAATTGCCTGCAGTGTTAGGTAAGGGGTATATGTAGGGGTATGGGTGGGTTGCGCTTCGGCGGGTCGGTGTGGACTTGTTGGGCCGAAGGGCCTGTTTCCACACTGTAAGTCTAATCTAAAAAAAAAAGTCTAATCTAAAAAAAAAATACTGTGATTCCTTATCCCCAAAGAGGAGATTGTACTGCCATCACTGAAGTGGTGATGCCTGAGGTGATGGCCAGCACCACAGCAGAAAACATTGAAGATTATGGTATTCTCATTCCTAATATTCTTACAATTTATTCCACTTTACCCTCATCCTATAATCTCTTCTGATCTATAAACTGCAAATAGTATTAGCTTGCTCATCTTATTTTCTTCCATTTCCCTTGCTAAAACACTGTCCTTTGTGCCTTTCCCTTTTCAGACACATAAGAATTAACATTGAGAAAATAATTGTGGAGAAGCAAGACATGGAAGATAAGTAAGGCAGTGTTACTGATTGAACAAACAGCACCACTCAATCTCAGATTCACTGCCACCTATTCACTGCACATGAACTTCAGTGGCTCTGTGGAGCACGAATTTATTGTCTTCTATCAGAAGTAGAACATTTGTTTTCCTACCGCACAGTAACCTGACAGTGAGGCAGCCCAGAAAACTGTTGTCCACAATGATCTGTTACATTAATAAACTGGGCCACCCAGGTTGTTCTCCAAGGCTGCCCTACTGTGTACCTCAGCAACCTTCCACCAACTACACTGAAGCCACTGGGGTAAGTCTGCATAACAGCACAAGGAGAAACAAAGACACACAGAGGTTAGACAGTAAGGGAATGTACTAAGGACATGGGTTAACTTTAACTTTGTGCATTGGACAGTGCACCCCCAGGGTTATACTGTCTGGAGTTAAAGAGTTGCATTAATGGTCTCATAGAACATGGAACATAGAACATAGAAAAATACAGCGCAGTACAGGCCCTTCGGCCCTTGATGTTGCGCTGACCAAAGCCTACCTAACCTACACTAGCCCAATAACCTCCATATGCTTATCCAATGCCCGCTTGAATGACCATAAAGAGGGAGAGTCCACCACTGATACTGGCAGGGCATTCCATGAACTCACAACCCGCTGAGTAAAGAATCTACCCCTAACATTTGTCCTATATCAACCTCCCCTTAATTTAAAGCTGTGTCCCCTAGTAACAGCTGACTCCATACGCGGAAAAAGATTCTCACTGTCAACCCTATCTAAACCCCTAATTATCTTGTACACCTCTATCAAATCTCCCCTAAACCTTCTTTTCTCCAATGAGAACAGCCCCAAGTGCCTCAGCCTTTCCTCATACGATCTTCATTAAGACCATCATATGGTCTCATTAAGAGGTTCAACTGAAATGGGAAGGCCAAAGTGTAATTCGGGCCAGAAGGGTAGCAAGCCAAATAGGAATGTGAGGAGTGGAAGACATTACCACATCATGGAACTTGTGATCTGGACACAAAGTTGGAAATCTCATGATGTTGAATCAAAAGCCAACTGTGTAATAACTTCACAAAATAGCTGGGACTGCATGCAAAGAGGGAAGATTAAGTCATTTTATATCATTTGTTAGATCAGAGTTATCAACAATATTTTGAGGGTGTTTCATTGTGGCTTGCTGACTACTCTTATTGGAGCAAATATACTTTGGTTGTCCACTATGAATTTGGACAAGGTCATATACACCAGAGGTCCATAATGAGGTTGCTTAATTGATTTCCTTGAGAAGCCTCCATGCCACACTATTCAAAGGTTGATATGTAAGGATGTAAGGGCTCAGGTGTCTCTTCAATCACACAGTTATCACTCTGGCTATCCCACAGATTATCTGCTCATGGAACTGAAATCTTTAAGACTTGCTTGACATCCTTGTGGCCTTTCATTAATAAGACAGCAACAGATAAAGAGACCACATTAACAAAATCTTCAGCAAGCCCAACAAGAACAGCAATGTGCAAGAGCTGCTGCATTGTGTTCAGAGGGATGACAAGATGCACTAAGAATGAGCAGCAAATGGTGAACCACAGAGTTAATAAGTTTCACTTCAGCTATCTGCTGGAGTCTGAACAACAATACTGGTGAAGATTAAGGATGTCCTGTTCCATCATTGCAAAGCATTGTCATCTGCTGAATGAAGGTCAATCCCATTATGGTGGCACCAGAGTTCCCAGCTGCCCTTACTTTTTATCATTCATTTTAGGGAGCAATTGGGACTTCAGAGGCATCTGTCAATCCTCCACCCATAGGTGCATCCACATTATAATTGTTTCACCATCGTGCCCTCTGCATTATCTTGAACAAGAGAATCAAACATCTTGCGCATTGGGAATCTATTGGGAAGCAACATCAGTGGCTTCCACCACATTCAGGATACAATTGATTGTACCCATTATGCTTTGAGAGTGACCTATCACAAACCTGTGGAACCAGCAGTTCCAAAGCTCTGAAAATAATAAAAATGTTATATTAGATAATCAAAATACTCATTTATATTAGTTCACCAGATATTCTTGTCCAATTCACTGGAGTTTTAATCTGGGGATCAGGGAGGCAGAGACATAGTGCAAGAATAAAATCATTCCCTCACCCTCCCATGACATCACTCTCAGCACCACTGACACTCAATTTGAATTCTGACAAGGTCAACTCCTGACTTCATCACAGCTTTGATCCAAACATATTCACAAAAGCTGAACTCAAAAGGTGAGATTCGGCTGACTGCCCTCAGTATCAATGCCTCATTTTACTAAGGTGCATCAAGGAGCCTGAGCAAAACTTGAGTCAATGGGAATCAGTAAGGAAACGTTCGACTGACTGGAGTCATACCTTGCACAAAGGAAAATAGTTCTGGTGGTTAGGGTTCAGTCATCTCTGTTCAAGGAAATCTCTGTAGCTCCTGAGGTAGACATTTTCTAACCAATCTGTTCAGGGACGTTTTTGCCCATCTCTGGAGTAAGTGGAACTTGAATCTAGGCCTCCTGGTCCAGAAACTACCACAGCCCCAAACCTCTACAGGTAGTGTCCTTGGCCCAATGGTCTTCAGCTGCTTTCATCAACTTCTCTCCAACATAAGATCAGAAGTGGGAATGTTCACTGATGATTGCACAATGTTAAGCACCATTCATGACTCCTCAGATACTGAAGCAAACTGCACCAATACACAGGAAGACTTGAACAATATCAAGCCTTGGGCTGTTAAGTGGCAAGTAAAGTTTGTGCCATGCAAGTGCCAGGTAGTGATCATCTCAAACAAAAGAGAATCTAACCATCTGTCATTGGCATCCAATGGTATTATTGAATCTCCACTATCAACAGCTTGTGGATTCCATTGACCAGAACTGGACCAGCCAAATAAATACCATGGCTATAAGAACAGGTCAGAGGCTAAGGATTATGTGGTAAATAACTCACCTCTGTCTCCGCTCTACAAGATACAAGAAGTGTGATGAAATATTCTCCAATTACCTGGATGAGTGCATCTCCAACAACACTAAAGAAGCTTGACACCATCCAGGACAAAGCAGCCTGTGTGATTTGCACACCATCCACCAATTTTCACATTTGTTCCCAATGCCATAAATTGGCAGCAGTGCTTATATTCTGCAAGACTCAACAATGTTCTTCCATTATCCCATTCCAAACCTGTGACCTTTACCACTAGCTGCATGTTCCCATCCAAGCCCCACACCATTCCGATTCTGACCTATGTTGCTGTTCCTTAAGTGTCACTGGGTCAAAACCTTGGAACTTCCTCTCCAATAGCATTGTGGGTGGACCAACACACAAAGGACTGCAGTGATTCAATAAGGCATCTCATTGCACTTTTTGAAAGGCTATTAGTGATAAGTAATAAGTGTTAATCCACACAGTGACATCCACTTCTCGTGAATGAATAAGGAAATAAACTCCAAGCACAGGATTTATTTACGTCATGTTGAGCATCAGTTCAATTGCAGTAGACAGAAAGAGGCAGCTGCCTGGCTTCAAGTAAGTTCAGATCTTGAGCCATGTAGACTACCTGCCAGCAATGTGACTTGCTGTGGGCACAGGAGGGGAGATTAGGAACATTGGAAACAAGTAAGGGTAATGTGGCTGGATGTCCTGACTTGCCTTGTGAGTTAAAAAGAGTGTTCCTGGTCCAGAATGTACTCTCTGAAGGAAGTTTTTGACTTTTCTGAGTAGGCCTCTTCTGCTTCTGCTATGAGAACAATGAGATTATTTAATATAAAGCATGGAGCACAGAGATTCCAATTAGATAAAGATCTGGGTTCATCTTGGTTTAGCCTCCATTATACTCTGAAAAACTCTAGGAAATCATTAGCACTTGCTGAGAAAATGTCTGCATGACATAATTACCTAGTAGGACATCACAGCATGTTCGCTGTACAACAGATCACAATACTGAGGCAGCAAAATCAGCATTATGGGTGCAGTTTTGATGCCAAACTGGTATCTTGGCCACTTACTGAGCCTTCTGATGTAGTTTATCTAGGATCATCATTTTAGTACATTATGCATTGGTAGTACACAAGAAAGGCAGATCATGACACCAGTTAGTGTTTAACATTATTTTGATGCTGGCACTGCCATTACAAATTTGATGCTCCAGCTAATATCCTGCCTTAACCACACACAGCTGCCCATTTGTTCAGCAGTAAGAAAGACTATCCCATCAGTATTGTTTACAGAGATCGTCAACCAATCTCAGGTTAGTTACACATTAATACAACTTGATTATACCTGAGCTTGCAGACATATTTTGTGGTCTCCACAGTTGTTTCATATTGATGAGGTTGGCTTATGAAGGTGCTACCAAGGAGAATGCCTTAATTCTGACTTCAAGAATTCTGGTCAGACTTATTTGCCATTATAATAATGAACTCCTTTGACCTGTGACTTCACAGGGAGATCCAGAAGAGGCAGTGCGAAGACAAGTGACTGCTTGCAAGGAGAATTGGAGGAGAATAGAGAGAAAAAGGCCTTATCCATCAAGGGTTTTCTAGTGGAGTCTTTGTTACCACTAACTAAACCAGATGTAGCGTGCATGTGATTTTAGAACTGCACTTCCACCTGTCGCTGTATTCCTCAGCATCCAAGCTTCCACATCAAGCCAGAAGGTGGTTTCTGGGCATCAAGGAGTATCCACTTAATATCTGTCTTATGACTTCATTGCACATGACCAGTGTTAATACAATAAGAGTCATGCTAGGTGGATAGGCCATGCTAAGTTGGCTCTAGTGTTTAGTCTATGCAGGCTAGGTAGGTTAACCATGGTACAGGGGTAGGGTAAGGTCAGCGCAGACTTAAAGCGCTGAACAGCCTCTTTCCACGCTGTAAGGATTCTTTAATTCAAACATCATTAACCAGACCATTCAGATTCTCGAGCAATGCCTTCATTAGCTAGACTGCACTGAAGGAGGTCTGCAGGAAATCACTTCAGCATGTCTCTAGGTTTGTGATGGCCTGCTGATTTCCACAGCATTGTTTTATCATGAGAATACAACTCATGATATCAGGGATATGGTATTTATGACAGGAATAGAGCAAGAAGAGAAAGATGAGTGAGATCAAGAGGAAGATAGCTAATATATTTTCTTCTGAGCCCATCACCTCATCTGGTTCTGTTGAAGAAGGTAGAAGTGGCTATTTCAGATGCTGGAGATTAGAGTCAAGATTAGTGTGGTGCTGGAAAAGCACAGCAGGTCAGGCAGTATCCATGGAGCAGGAAAAATTAACGTTTTGGGCAAAAGCCCTTCATCAGGAATGCGGCTGGGAGCCTCGGGTTTGGAGAGATAAGTGGGAGGTGGTGGGGCTGAGGAGAAGATAGCTGGGAGTGTAGTAGGTGGATGGAGGTGGGGTTAAAGGTGATTGGTCAGACAGGATGGTGGAGCGGATAGGTGGGAAGGAAGATTGACAGGTAGGACAGGTCATGAGGACAGTGCTGAGCTGGAAGGATGGAACTGGGGTAAGGTGGGTGGAAGGGAAAAGAGGAAATTGGTGAAGTCCACATTGATGCCATGGGGTTGAAGGGCTCCGAGGCAGAAGATGAGGCGTTCTTCCTCCAGGCATCAGGTGGTGAGGAAGTGGCAGTGGAGGAGGCCTCACTCTGCAAGGAGACTGCATCGGGAGCAACGGATACAATAAATGACATTTGTGGAAGTGCAGGTGAAACTTTAATGGTTATGGAAGGCTCCTTTGGGGCCTTGGACGGAGGTGGGCAGGGAGGTGTTTTGTGCCCATGTCATGTCATTTATTGTATCTGTTGCTCCTGATGTGGTCTCCTCTACATTGGGGAGACAAGCCACCTTCTCGCAGAGCGCTTCAGCAAACATCTCCAGGGCATCCACACCAATCAACCTCACTGCCCCGTGACCAAACTTTTCAACTCCCCCTCCCACTCTGCCAAGGACATGATGTAGAAAAGACCCCAGCGGGAGCACTGGATGCAGTAAATTAGGTTGAAGGAGATGCAGGTGAACCTCTGTTTCACCTGGAAGGACTGTTTGGGGCCCTGGATGGAGGTGAGGGGCGTGATGTGCCAGCAGGCTTTGCATCTTTTACAGATGAAGAGGAAGGTACCTGGCATTTGGAGGGGTGGTGGTGGGGGTGGGGGAGTGTGCGCCGGGGGTTTGGAAGGGTTGGTGGACAGTGTGGCATGAACTAAGGAGTGAGAAAGGGAATAATCCTTGTGGAGGGCAGAGAGGGGTGGGGAGGAGAAAATGTTCTTGGTAATGGGTTCTAATTGGAATTGGCAGAAGTGTTTGGGGATGATATGTTGAATGCTGAGGCTAGTGGGTTGGAAAGTAAGGACAAGGGTCCCCTGTCTTGATCATTTTGGGGGAGGGTGGTTTACAGCAGTGCAACAGGGAATGCAGGAGGTGCGATGGAGGGCTGTCTGGATGACAGTGAGGGTGAAAAGATCATTGTTCAAAATAGGTGAACATCTGGGATGCTTGGGAGTGGAACATCTCTTGTCAGATCAGATGTGATGGAGATAGAAGAATTGGGAAAATGGGATAGAGTTTTTGCAGAATATGGCCTGGGAGGAGATGTAGCTCAAAGTTTGTGAGTTTATAGTAAATGTCAGAGATGGAAACAGAGAGATCAAGAAAGGAGAGGGAGATGTCTGAGATAGACCAAATGAATTTGAGAGCAGAGTGCAAATAGTTGGTGAAGTCAATGAACTGCTTCAGTTCAGTCTGGATGCAGGATGTAACACCAATGCAGTCATCAATGTAACGGCAGAACAGTTGGGGGACAGTATCAGTGTATTGTGGCTGGAAGGGCCGCTGAAAATGATGGATTTATGAAAAATGGACAATAAGTGAGGCATGCTGGGAAATTGAGACAAGCCTTGACCAAAGTGACTGTGCTGATCAACATACTGCAGAATCCAGACAGGCTACAGCTACAGACAGACAGTATGTTAGTAACCCAGCAGCTGCGTACAATACAATATGTATTTGAATTTGAATTGAATAAAACGAAACTGAATGCCATCCCCAGGACAACTGGAAACATTGAGATGTTTACCATACACAGGGACGCCTCACACCCTTATTTGAAAATGGCTACCAGACCTACATGTGCCCAATACCTCCAGAAATGGATGCTCAAGGACCATCCAGCCATCGTCATGTCAACGCCTGGTTGGGTTTGATCAATCTCCCTCCCAAAAGGATTTGAAGACTTCTAAGTATATGAATTGCCACAACACCACTCTCAGGACCAAATCAAGACCAATCACAAAGAAGGGAAGGCACCGCTGGGAGCACCGGGGGGGAGATGACCAGACGATCATTGCCATGTGGATCAAGAACAAGATATAGTGCGGTGGGATATGATCATCAAGAGTTGAGTTGAAGCACAAGATAGTTGATTAGATGATAGTGTAAATTGTTAGTTTGTAGAGTATTTTATTATTATAATATTAATTGTGTTAAATGAATAAATATTATTGTTTATTATTATTGAGTCAACTCTCAGTTTCTTTCATAAGTATAAGAGTTCAACACACTGTGTGGCAGGTGCAAAGGTATGTACTGAAAAGGGCCTGTTTGAAGTAAACAACAAAGAAGCAGGGCATAGCTAGGGCCCATCTGAGTGCCCATGGCCACTCCCTGGATTTGGAGGAAATGGGAAGAATTGAAGGAAAAGTGATTGAGTGTAAGGACTAATTCAGCGAAGCGAAGGAGGGTATTGGTGGAGGGGAGCACATCCATACCTCACAAGGATAGCCTGCAGGCCCTCAGTTTCTTTTTTTCCAATAGACCGATCCAGTGCCCCTCCGCGTCTGCTAAGTCCAGAGGATGGCCATGGGCACTCGCATGGGCCCAGATGTCCACCTATTTTAAATAACGTTCTTTCCACTCCTATGTCATCCAGACAGCCCTCGACCATACCTCCTTCTTTCCCCGCTCCACTGTTCTAAAACTACCCCCCTTTCTATACATAATAAAGATAGGGTCCCTTTGTCCTCACTTTCCAACCCACTAGTCATTTTCCTGAGTAACCATTTACTTAATTGCAGTAAAACTTTCTGAATTCTCCAACTTAAATGAATACTTTTGAATGGGTCCAGACATAGGAGAATTGCCCGGCTGAATCTTCAATTTCCTGGCCAATTCCCTCTGAGTCTGTTCCAATGGGAATTCTGCATGTTTAACAAGGTTCCAAATGGTAGACATGTTAACAAGGCTAGATCATATGGAATACAGGGGGAACTAACCATTTGAATATGAAATTTGCTCAAAGGTAGGAGAAAGAGGGTGGAAATAGACGGTTGCTTTTTGGACTGAAGGCAGTGACCAGTGGTATGCCACAAAGATCGGTGCTGGTTCCACTCCTTTTTGTCATGTAGATATGACTATTTGAGGTATGGTTGGTAAGTTTGTAGATGATACCAAAATTGGTTATGTAGTGGACAGCACAAAAGTTGCCTCAAAGTACATTGGGACCATGATCAGTTGGCCTGATGGGGCAGAATGGCAGATGGAGTCTAATTTAGATAAATGTGAGGTGCTGCATTTTGGAAAGGCAAATCAGAGCAGGACTTATACTTGTAAGGTCCTGGGGAGTATTCCCAAACAAAGAGATTTTGGAGTGCACGTTCATAGCTTCTTGAAAGTAGAGTCACAGGTAGTCAGGATAGTGAAGAAGGATTTTGACATACTTGTCTTTATTGGTCAGTGCATTTAATATAGCAGTTGGGATGTCATGGTGGGGCTCTACAGGGCATTGGTTAGGCCACTTTTAAAATATTCTGCTCTATTCTGGTCTCCCACCTAAAGAAAAGATGTTGATAAACTTGAAAGGGTCAGAAAAGATTTACAAGGATATTGCATGGGCTGGAAAGTTGGAGCTATAAGGAGAGGGTGAATAGGCTGGGGCTATTTTCCTTGGAGCTTAGGAGGCTGAGGGGTGACCTCACAGAAGTTTATAAAATCATGAGAGGCAGGGATAGGGTGAATAGCCAAGGTCATTTCTCCAGCGTAGGGGAGTCCAAAACTAAACGGCATAGATTTAAAGTGAGAGTGGAAGGATTTAAAAGGGACCTAAAGGGCAACATTTTCATGCAGAGGGCGGTATATGTGTGGAACAAGCTACCAGTGGAAGTGGTGAGGGCTCATAGAATTACAACATGTAAAAGGCACCTGGATGGGTACACAAATAGGTAGGATTTAGAGGGATCTGGGCTACATGCTGGCAAATGGGGCTAGGTTAATTTAGGATATCTGGTCGGCATGGATGAGTTGGACCGAAGGGTCTGTTTCTGTGCTATACATTCCTATGATTCTAAGTGGCCTTTGAAAAGGCCAGGCTTTTAAGTGAGTGGGAAAAAGCGTGACAGATGTACTATAAAGTGACAAATGTGAAGAAATAGATTTCTATGCACTAAATGTGTCAGGGCATTTTAGGAAGATTGAGGATCAATCATGCATGTTGAATGGTGGTGTGGGCTCGACGGGCTGAATGGCCAGCTCCTACTCTCATTTTTTAATGTAACTTAGCAGTTTCACATCTAAGTTATTCTGTGTCATTTGCATTAACATGAAGCCAGGACCATTTTATGACAACACAGCTTATTCTGTAACTTTACAACATGAATCCTACAAAGCAGTGAGAAAAATATTGCATGAATTGGTAACACTCCGTAGATAGATGGCCATAGAAATAAAAGACAAGAGAAAGATCTTTCTTGCAGGTCCTCAGTTAATTCTTCATTTCAGTTTGATTTATAATAATTAAATTTGTTGGGAGTTTACGTTGCACAAACTAACTTTTCTGCAACTGGATATTGAAATAATTAATTAAGTACTTTGACATCTGGGATAATAAATCATTGAATACAGAAAATGCCTGTGTATTTACATTATAGATCCAAATGAGGTGGGGTTAGTACACATTTCTTATATCAAAGTAATTATTATGAATTTCCATTCATTAAAATGTATTTATTAATAAAATAATTATTTGGTTGCATTTCTAATGGGTTGAAATTGTTCTTGAAATTTATCTCTACCTTATGTAACACTTTTGTTAATCATTCCACATTAGTAAAAATATTGAAACAGTACTCAGAGTAAATTTATCAGCACTTTCCTTACAACTTTGTAGAATGTAATTTCCCTCCATTAATAACCTTTCAAACAACAAGTTCTTACTAAAGTAGCAAAATGTGCAAACTTCATTTGAAAACAAATTTCTGAATTTTCACAATCAGTAAGATAAATGTGTAGAGTTTTTCTTATGGGAATTCCTGATTTTAAGTCAACAGTGGAAATAACTTTTTCTATAAAAAGTGACAAGCGCAGGAAGGGAGAAGTTTATTGGCAGTTTTTAAGAGATGCCAAACATTTTTCCATCGCTTGTTTATTTCTATAATTTCCAGAAATTCACAATCTTTTTTTTAACACATGTGGATCCAGGAAATAAAATGAGGTTTTGCTAATTACTCAGGAATTAGCAAGATGGGAAAAGTAGAGGAAATGCAAGGAATGACAATTCTTCCTATTTTAGTTCATGGCTATAATGCTGCTGTCAGGAAGGGATTTCTAATTAGAAAAGTGAGTGCAGATGGCGGTCCGGAGTACACTGAGAACATTTGCTCAATGATTAGCTGAAGGTTAGACTTAGTGGGTGGGCAGCACTGGCTCTCACTGGGCTTTCAAAGTATGGCCATTCATGGCCAACCTCAGACAGTAACCAGTTTATTTATTTAAATAACAAACATCCAGCCCTGAAACAAGTGCAGAAGCAGAGGGCACATCCTGAATAGGATGAGACAGTGTCTTTACTGCCGCCCACCCACATAGCCTCAGACATGTTTCATAGGTGACCTGCATCAAGAAAATGTCAGTATGCCTTCACATGTCAACTAGAAAAAGTCACAAAACGGTTGTTATACCATAGTCAGTTCCTGTTCACTGAATGTCTACAATGTTTTATTCACTTTTGATAAATATTCAAATCAAAGGAATCCACACTGAAAATGACTGCATTCTCTGGCAAACTAATCTCCTTTGCTTTGTTTTTGAAATCTTTTGTCCTTTTCATGAGTTAATTCCTAACATCCATAGTACTCTCTTTGTCAGGTAAACAGCATAAACCTGTCTAGGAATATTTCCAATGCTTTGCTTTGGCCAAACCATGAACTACTTGGCAGACGCAGTACGGGAAACACTGCACCTCCTCCCTGAAACATTTCCCATCTGTACACAGGGCAGGTGAAGTAAGGGACTGGAACTCTGAATATGAACAAGATTGAATTTGATGGTAGATTTTTTTTTTAGCTGCCTCTGAATTATAAACAATGGCTCACTTTTAACCTTCATCCACATAAAAGAATGTGTTGTAAAAAGAAATCAATGCTTCAGTATTAACTGACTCCAGCTTAAATCAACATGAACTTTACGCAAATCTTTAAAATTAAATTGTGCAGAAACTAATTCTTCCCACTTTTTTTCATTTTCTGTATTGGTGATGGTAATATCTTACAAAGCCCATATCTTTTCATTTGTAAGTCTACACGTTAATTGTTGGCAGAATATTTGACTAGAGAGAACAATTGAGAAACAATGGAGAAAATCTTCCCAGCCCTTGGCAACATGGGTATTGACAAGACAGTTGAGAAAATCAGCTGAGACCAGCAGCAATGAGATTCTCAGCAACAAAAAGCCTGACTTTTCAAACAATTGTGGAATGGCGGGACTCACTAATGAGTCTGTTTGCATACATTTATCAGATAATTTTCCCTCATTTATACATAGTTTCCAATTTTCCTAACTGCAAGGTAAAAACTAGATGATGACAATTCCCAACATGTAAGTTATTTGGTGACTCTATCTCATCGTTTGCTTCTCCTGCCCTTCCTTTTTGACAGCAGTCACCAACATCTCAGAGCATGTGCTATGGGTGGAGGGACCATGGCCTATGGTGGAGCCTGTTGACTTTGGGGTTTTATTCGGGTAATCCTGGGTGCATCTGGGGCTTGAGAGCCTTTAACCTATCCATAGAGGCAGCCATATGTTCGCATGCCAGAGACAGCACGGCGGACAGCATTGGCAGAATCTTCCAAACTTAATGTTAATTTGCCCAGTGCTGCTGACAAACTAGCTTACTGCTCCTGTGTTTACTTATACATTTCACGAGAGTTCTTAATCACTGACATCATGGTGTCTTCTTCTGCCTAGGGCTGGTCTCTGACAGTCCTCAAAGTGCCAGTGATCTGGAGTATTTCTTCCTCGAGAAGCTGCAAAGATGGCAGTGATGAGGTCAGCAGCATGACTTTCTGACTCCAATCTGGTTAAAGTACCCATTTAGGTGTCAGTATCTGAACTGGTAGTGGGTGCAGCAGCAGCCTTGCTATTGTATCCTCTGAGGGATCTGTGTCTTCCTCCTCAGACATACCCACCCTCTGGATCGCGGTGGCACTGCACATGTCACTTAGACATAGCACATAGCAGGAGACAAAAGAGAGAAAGTGTTTTGAAAAATGATTAAGTTCCAGCATTAAGTTCCAGTTCTAAGGAAGGGTCACTGGACCTGAAATGTTAACTCTGATTTCTCTTCACATATGCTGCTAGACCTGCAGAGCTTTTCCAACAACTTCTGTTTTTGATAAATTCCAGCATATTAGAAATATATTCACAGTGATAGTAATGGAAGAGTTGCACAGCAGTGGACAATGATTCTTACTTGGTTTCCAGGACATGGAGTTTTTGACATCACTGTAAGATCAGTCATGACCACTACTTGCTAGAACCAAGATCTCTCTTTGTAGAGAGTGAGGAGCTGAATTCCTGGTATTCCACCACCTGCTTTGGGTATTCCCATCTTACTACAGGCCGATTCTTGGAATGAAAGGGAGAGACTGAGTGAGATGGAAGTATCTGGCTCAGCTGTTAGTGCTGGTGCAAATGAGGCAAAGGTGGTGAGTTATTCCAAGTGAGTGAGTAGGCAGCAGAGATGGCAGGAAAGCTTAATAGTCTGGGGATTTGGGCACAGCAGATGAGAGTGACTGAGAGAAGATATTACATGTCATAGTAAAAGTAGACCATGCGCCATGGCATAAAGTGTGGGAAGTGTGTGCTTCATTGAGTAGACAAAGTCTTTGACCTTTTCGTGGTGAATATTTCTCTGAACTATGGGAAAAGCAGCAATGCAGATGGCAATCTTGGACCAGACTGGCAGTGCTTAGACCAAATTGGTGTAGTCTCCTCTGTTGGTCATAAGGGAGGAAGGGTAGCCCTCCTCTGCACACACTGTACATCAGGACTTCCATGTCCCTGACTCCTAGCAGTGGCAGTGACAAGTATTTCCTCCTGTAATGAGAGGGAAGGTATGACAAACAGGATGTCATAAAGGTTTTGTGCATTGATAATGGGTGAGTATTGGAAAATAGCATGAGAAAAGCCCTCCATGAAACTCGATAAGATTGTCAATTAGCCAATTTCTGGTAAAATTCAATTTAATCGATCCATCCTTAGCTAACACTAACAAAAGTGCACTTTCCAGCTTGTGTCACTGATATAGAAATTGATGATTCGTCCATTCTTCATTGTAGGGAGAGAGGTAAATTAATTTATTCCTTCATCAAATCTTCATTACAGAGCTCTGGCCATGATAGATTCAATACTATATTAGCTGGAGCGCTGAACCAGTTGTTGGGGCAGAATCGAGAAGAAGAATTTTAAAACACTATAATTGATTAATGAAGAAAAGATATAATTTTCAATTATCAAAGAGCCATTTTAACTTAGGGCAGGTCTTTGTTGAATGAATAGATGGGGACTACAGTAAAATGCACCCACAGGTTTGAATATCATGCACAGGGCGTTTTGATTCTAGGGTCCCATTTAAATGCTGCCAATTCACCTCCCAGTCCTAACAAAGGTACATAGCAACTGATGATGGACACAAATCAACTTCCCCTGGTTTTCCATCAGATTCCAGCTAAGTGGTAAAGAGAGGTTTATGTGAACTTCATGAAAAGAAGGGAGGCAGTCTGGGGTAGCTGATACTGCAATTCTTCTTGTAGGGCCCAGGGATCATTCCTATTTATTTATTCATTCGTGGGATGTGACCAACACTGAATAGGCCAATATTTACCCATTTGTAATTAGTCCTGAGAGGATGAGGGCAAACTACCTTCATGAGCCACTGTAGTCCTTTGGGTATAATGACACCTACAATACTGTTCAGGAAGGAATTCCAAGATTTCCAGTACAAGAATAGCAATATAGTTCCAAGTCAGGAAGGTGTGTGACTTGTAAGTGTTAGTGTTCACATGCATTTGTTATCCTTGGCGATCTACATGGTGAAGATTGTGGTGTAAAGGTGCTAGTAAAAGCATATTGGTGAGTTGCTACAGTGTATCTTGTAGATGGGACACACTGAAGTCATGATATGTCTGTGGCGTAGAGACTGTATATTTACAGTGGGGGAAGGGTTAAAGATCAAGCATACTACTTTTCCCCCGATGGTGTTGAGCATCTTTGTGTTGTTGGAGCTGCTGTCATTCAGAACAGTGGACAGTATTTCATCACACTCCTACCTTGTGCCTTGTAAATAGTGGTCAAGTGTAGGGGAGACGGAGGTGAGTTATATGCTAAAGAATTCCAAGCCTCTGTCTGCTATTGTGACCATATACTGATATTGCTGGTCCAGTTCAGTTTCTGATCATTGGTAACTCCAAGGATGAATTTCATATTAATATTGTAAATTTATTTGAAGAGCCTCTATTGTCAATAGACTTGCTTCTGCATAATGGAAATCATCACACATATCCTAAGTAAAGAAACACTTGTATCCTTTTGATGTCATATTACCCCCAGTTACCCATTATCCTACTAAAAACAGTAGCAGTCAAATTGGAAAATTGATGTGAACCAATGAGGTAACTAAACTTCTTCATTCAAACCTAGTGGGAAAGTTAAAATTCCTTCCCAGAAATTCACAGTTCAATGCTTTTCTTTAAGGGAACTGGGGCAGTAAATGTACAAAACAAAATATTTGCCTATCAATTCTTTGTTTATAAATAAGTTGGAAAGGGCATGATACCTAAAATTAGTTTTATGATGGTTATATATCTGGAGACTTTGACCCAAGTTTCCTTCTTGGCTAGTTTGACCACCTGCAAGAATGCATCATTCTGAAACTTCTGGTATCCTTCTAACCTGACCAATTTTCTCTGAAGTAATAGATATATTGGTTAGGCCACTTCTAGAATATTGTGTGCAATTCTGGTCTCACTCCTATAGGAAGGATGTTGTGAAACCTGAAAGGGTTCAGGAAAGTTTGACAAGGATGTTGCCAGGGTTGGAGAGCTTGAGCTATAGCAAGAGGCTGAATAGGTTGGGGCTGAGGGGGTGATCTGATAGAAGTTTATAAAATCGTGAGGAGCATAGATCGATTAATAGACAAGGTATTTTCCCTGGGGTTGGGTGAGGGGAAAGTCCAGAACTAGAGGGTATAGGTTTAGGATGAGAGGGGAAGGATTTAAAAGAGATCTAAGGAACAACCATTTCACATAGAGGGTGATGTGTGTAAGGAATGAGCTGCCAGTGGAAGTGGTGCAGGTTGGTAAAATTACAACATTTAAAAGACACCTGGATAAGTACATAAATACAAAAAGTTTAGAGGGATATAGGTCAAGTGCTAGCAAATGGGATTAGATTAATTTAGGATATCAGGTTGGCATGAACAAGTTGGACTAAAGGGTCTGTTTCCATGCTGTACATCTCTATGACTCTAATTATAGGGAGGGGTGTGATGATAGGCATGATGAAGGGACAGTATTAAAGTACTCAGAGGATTTCAATCGTAAACTTAACAGAAGGTTTGGATATATCTTTGGTGCATCTACTTCATCAGGGAGATGTAACATTGATTTGCCATTTGCTAGTGCCATCCTGTTGACCAGCTGTTACTAAAAAGCACCAAGCCCGTCCCTTGAATGTTACCACATGAAATGGACATTGTCAGGTTAATAGGCAGGTTTCCAGAGTGGCCTTTGTTCGAAGACAATTGGTGTCTGATTGGGAATCTGGAAATAGGAATGGGGACGGGAGCAGCTAAAAGTCACTTTCTTGCTGTTGCTCCTGCTCCCTCTGATTGGCTGGCAGCCATTGAAGGGAGGAAGTGATGATGTACACCTTTGTGGCCCTTGGTCATGAAGAAAGTGTGCCACTGGCACATAAGCACCTGATGGGCATTTAATTCATTGGACCCTTTTGAGAGGAGGCAACATAGGCTGCTAATGATTCTTTAGCTGGTAGGTAAGCTGCATGTCATTTCTACATAATACTGTCCCAATAGACAGACAGATACACCCACACTTTCCAGCAGGAGTTGATGAATGATGGTCAGGAGTGGAAACAGCCTTTTATTTTACTCATTTCTCACAACAATGCAGCCAATTGTCCTTATCTACATGGTGCAGTTAAGAATGTGGAAGTGAGTTTGCAAATATGCCTTTGCTCAGCTTAAAAAAGTGAGCTCCTCTGTGATTCTCCTGATCCCAGCCATAACTTTAAGGATAGAGTTGCAGAAAATACAGAAGTAATAAACACTGCTCCTTCTATTTTGCTGTGGTTTTCAAGATACTTTCAGTGAAGAAGCAACATACTGTATTAGTTGAGCATTATTTTTAAACTGCCTTCTCTGTTGTGGAGGTAAAAAAAAAAATTTAGTAATGGTTCCTGGCAGTTGAGAGAATATAAGATTTAGTGCAATATGCAACAGAAAGATGGTGACAAGGCGGGGATAGAATCTTCTTTTACATTTCATTTGAGAAATTGAAGACTGAACATTGTGACACCTTGCAGCAGCTTGAAACCCTAGAAAAATTCAAAGTTTGTGCGAAGATTTGTAGCTCGGGTGCTTGTTGTAGTGGTTCTGTTCGCCGAGCTGGAAGTTTTTGTTGCAAACGTTTCGTCCCCTGGCTAGGAGACATCATCAGTGCTCTGGAGCCTCCTGCGAAGCGCTTCTTTGATGTTTCTTCCGGCATTTATAGTGGTCTGTCCTTGCCGCTTCCGGGTGTCAGTTTCAGCTGTCCGCTGTAGTGATTGGTATATTGGGTCCAGGTCGATGTGTCTGTTGATGGAGTTTGTGGATGAATGCCATGCCTCTAGGAATTCCCTGGCTGTTCTTTGTCTGGCTTGCCCTATGATAGTAGTGTTTTCCCAGTCGAATTCATGTTGCTTGTTGTCTGAGTGTGTGGCTACTAGGGATAGCTGGTCGTGTCGTTTCGTGGCTAGTTGGTGTTCATGTATGCGGATTGTTAGCTGTCTTCCTGTTTGTCCTATATAGTGTTTTGTGCAGTCCTTGCATGGTATTTTATAAACTACATTAGTTTTGCTCATGTTGGGTATTGGCTCCTTTGTTCTAGTAAGTTGTTGTCTGAGCGTGGCTGTTGGTTTGTGTGCCGTTATGAGTCCTAGGGGTCGCAGTAGTCTGGCTGTCAAAGTGTCATCGACATATCTGACACCAGTCAACAATCCACAAGCCAGGGAAACAGCCAAGCAGAACGGACTCAGGATGATCCAGGTAATGATCACAGACGCTCACAACCGACTGCATAAATACAAACAAGAAATTGCGCACCAAAAGTCGTTAATTTCAAAGACCGCTAATCATGAATGGACCCGGACCATAGAACAGGCTGTCTCTATAGGACAGAACAGGACAACACATCGCAAAAAAACGGCACTAAAAGAAAAACTGGCCAAACTAACACACAACAAAGAGGACACTACAACACACACCTGGGTTAAAAACCTCTCCCACAGACAGCTCACAGACATGGAAAGAACTATACTGACCAAGGGACTCAACTACAACCACAGGGACGCCAAGACAGCAGACTTCCTAGCAGCACTGGAATGCACACTCAGGAACAATGGACTGACTGAAGAGGCACAACAAACAGTGAGACAAACGGTCGTATCTATGATGATAAGAAAAAGACAAACACATAACCTCAACACCAAAGAGAGGGAAGCACTGAAAGCACTAAGAAATGATAAGAACATAATCATACTACCAGCAGATAAAGGCAGAATGACTGTCATCCTAGATAAATCAGACTACATCAAAAAAGCACAACACCTACTAGCAGACACCAACACCTACCAAATGAAGGATTCGGACCCCACACCACAACTCACCAATAGAATAAATAACACTCTAAGGAATCTACAAAAAAACAGACAGATAACCAAAGTGGACCTACGAAGAATGAAACCGGAAAGCAACAACACCCCCAGATTCGATGGACTACCCAAAGTACACAAACCAGACATCCCACTCAGACCCACAGTATCACTACCAGGGACACCAGCATACAAACTGGCCAAAGAACTACAACAGAAACTGAAACACCTGGTCAGCGGATCCAAACACTCCATACAATCAACACAGGAATTCTTGGACACCATCAGGAATACACACATAGACAAAGAAGAAACCATGATCTCATTCGACGTGACGGCACTGTTCACTTCGATTGACAAAACCCTAGCCAGAGAAACAATAGCCAACCTACTGGACATACATAACAGAAAACAGGAGGCGGAACCTATCAACAAAGACGGCATACTTAAACTACTGGACTTGTGCCTCACTACACACTTTACATTCAACAATCAGATATACGAACAAATCAACGGAACACCCATAGGATCACCAATCTCGGGACTCATAGCAGAGGCAGTCATGCAAAGGTTAGAACAAACAGCCCTACCACAAATTCAACCCAAACTCTGGGTCAGATATGTCGATGACACTTTCGTAATCATCAAAAACACGGAAATAGACAAAACACACCGGATCATCAACGCCACACTCACAGGCATCCGATTCACGAGAGAAGTAGAAAAGGATGGCCAACTCCCATTCCTAGACGTGATAGTACAGAGAACACCGAACGGAGAATTCACCACAAGGGTACTCAGGAAAACAACACACACAGACCAAGTCCTAAACTATGAAAGTAACCACCCCAACACACACAAACGAAGCTGCATCAGGACACTATTCAAAAGAGCTACAACACACTGCAGTACACCAGAACTGCGAAAAGAGGAAGAGGAACACCTATACAAGGTATTCGCGAAAAACGGATACCCGCGCACCTTTATCAACAGATGCCTAAGAGATAGACCACGGAACGAGGACATGCCACAACCATAAGGACTAGCCACACTACCATACATCAGGAGCGTTTCAGAACTGACAGCCAGACTACTGCGACCCCTAGGACTCATAACGGCACACAAACCAACAGCCACGCTCAGACAACAACTTACTAGAACAAAGGAGCCAATACCCAACATGAGCAAAACTAATGTAGTTTATAAAATACCATGCAAGGACTGCACAAAACACTATATAGGACAAACAGGAAGACAGCTAACAATCCGCATACATGAACACCAACTAGCCACGAAACGACACGACCAGCTATCCCTAGCAGCCACACACTCAGACAACAAGCAACATGAATTCGACTGGGAAAACACTACTATCATAGGGCAAGCCAGACAAAGAACAGCCAGGGAATTCCTAGAGGCATGGCATTCATCCACAAACTCCATCAACAGACACATCGACCTGGACCCAATATACCAATCACTACAGCGGACAGCTGAAACTGACACCCGGAAGCAGCAAGGACAGACCACTATAAATGCCGGAAGAAACATCAAAGAAGCACTTCGCAGGAGGCTCCAGAGCACTGATGATGTCTCCTAGCCAGGGGACGAAACGTTTGCAACAAAAACTTCCAGCTCGGCGAACAGAACCACTACACCCTAGAAAAATATTGCTTCTGGAAGGTTCTATAGGAAGCAGAAGCCTAAGAAGAAGATGGCTGACAGATATGGCTTCAGCATGGTAAAGGTAATCAAGATGACCTACTTGCTTCTAAAAATTTTAAAAGCCAGAGTAAGAGATACAAATCCGTGTGCAATGTAAACTGTGCTGTCAGAAATGGGGGTGTCATCATTACTGTCAATTTTCATTCGTTGTCCGATATAGATCGTTCCCAACCATTGTGAAAAGGTCAGCCACTAGATGGAAATTGCAAGTTTTAATACTATATCCGCAGTTCTCTCACTGTTTTGGAAATTGTGGAATGAGTGCTGCCAAAAGAATGACAATTTCTACAGCACCGGTTCTTTCAGTTAACTCAGTTGATTTGTTTATTACTGCTGGTGCTGCTGCTGCTGCTGTTACACACAGTTAAAAGCAATTCCTGGTTGCATTGTAGATGGGAAAGGTCCTCACTTAACAATTTCAATGAGCTGAGATCAAAGTCCACCTCTACTTACAGCAGAGTATTTCAAAGTCCAGTGATTCTCTAAGTAAACGAAATCTCCAAATTGCTCTCCTGACTCTCATACAGCTGTAGAGTCATAGAGATGTACAGCATGGAAACAGACCCTCCGGTCCAACTCATCCTCGGATGCTGCCTGAACTGCTGTGCTCTGCCAGCACCACTAACCCAGAATCTGGTTTCCAGCATCTGCAGTCATTGTTTTTACCGAGGTTAATTTGGAAACACCAGCTTTTGGAGTGCTGCTCTTTCATCAGGTGGTTAAGCTAATGCTTCCAAATAACCCTGGTTTTATGTGATTTTTAACTCCCTATTTGGTGACTTGGATATTGCAACTGAAAAGACAATCACTGATTAACAAATAGCAAATGTGTTGAGATGTATACAAACAAACCCTCTCCTCTATGTCAATATTATTTTTAGAGTCATGGAATGTTATAGCATGTAGAAAGGCTGTTTGGCCGATTTTATGTGTGATGGCTGTTTGAAAGAAATACCCTATTAGTTCAATTCAGTCACTCTTACTCATTTCCCTGTAATGTTTCTTCTTTGAATCTGCTTCCACTGTTTTTTCAAGCAACAGATTTTGAGTCATTAAAACCCATTGTATTAAAAACCTCTCCTTACATGTTTTCTAACTAATTTGTCAATTATCTTAAATATGTGTCATTGATTATCAATCCCCTTGTCTGTGGAAACAGTTAATACTCACTTACTCAATTATAAGCTTTCTTTTAAGACAATCTGGGTATCTATAGGTGTCACCTTGCTTCTTTCAGCCACTTGAAGTTTGTCACAGCCATTCTATTTTCCCTCATCTCTCTCCAACAAGACAGGGTCTCTGATGGAGATGGCTCACATTCAAAATAGCCCAATGCTGGAAGGTCATGTGAAATCAGAAGCATATAAAACAGGTGAAGCATTTCTTCTGGCAAGTTTATGCTAGAGAATCCTGGTTGATAGATTGAATTTAGGGCAGGTTTGAACACAGTGCTTAATGACTGCAGTGATGCAGGTTTGGCTACTGAACTGGCTAAGGTAGTCACTGGGTATGCTTCTTCTACCTGCCCTATTTCACTTTCATGGCATCATTGAAAGGCTGCTAGAGATTGAGATGTGTGGATGCGCAAGTCAGAAATTTGTTGAAATACTCTCCACTTGACAGGATGAGTGCAGATCCAACATCACTCAAATGGTTTGACGCTACTCAGGACTCAAACCATTTGGTATTACTCAGGAAAAGCAGCACTACATCCATAAATATTCACTCCCTCCACTATCAATGCTCAGTAGCAGCATAGTACACCATCTACACGATGCACTGCAGATTTTCATCAAGGTTCCTTAAATAGCATCTCCCAAATCCACAACCACCACCATCGTGAAGGGCAGCAGATGCATGTGCACATCACATACCTGCAAGTTCTGTTCCAAGTTACTCATCATCCTGACTTGGAAATATAAATCGAGCGAAATGATCCCACAACCAATAGATCAGGTCTAGGCACAACAGTCCTGCCACATCTAGTCGTGAATGTTGGTGGACAATTAAACAATTCACTGAAGGAGGAGGCTCAACCAATATCCCCATCCTCAATTATGTAAGTGCCCAACATATCAGTGCACAAGATAATGCTGAAGCAGTCACAGAAATCTTCAGCCAGCTGAGTGGATGATACATCTTAGTCTCCTCCAGTGGCACACAGCATCACAGATACCAGTCTTCAGTCAATTTGATTCACTCCACATAAAATAGTTGGAGGCATTGGACGGTACAAAGGCTTTGGGCCCTAACAACATTCCAATAAATGTATTGAAGACTGGCCACTCCCCTATCCAAACTGCTCCAGTACAGCAACAGCACCAGCATCTACCCAACAATGCGGAAAATGGCCCAGGTATGTGCTGTACACAAAAGACAGGTCAAATCCAACCTAACCAATTACCGCTCCTTCAGTCTATTCACAACCATAAGTAACGTGATAGAAGGCATCATTAACGGGACTATCAAGCAGCACTTGCTCAGCAACAACCTGCTCAGTGACGCCTTGTTTGGGTTCTGCCTGGGTTCATTACATCCTTGGTTCAAACATGGACAAAAGAGCTGAATTACAGAGGTGAGGTGTGGATGACAGCCCTTAATGTCAAGGCCGCATTTGACTGGGTGTGGCATCAAGGAGCCCTAACAAAACTGGAATCAGTGGATATCAGGGCAAACTTTCCATTTGCTTGAGTCACCACCTTCTCAAGGGCATTCAGGGATGGGCAATAAATGCTGACTCAGTCAGTGGCTCCCATACTCTGTGAATGAATAGTGAAAAAAGCTATGATGAGCAATCTTGGACAAGTGAGGATATTAAATAAAGAGACAGATATAAAACAGATGTGGAGCTGACCCAAGTACAGGTAAGATGAACTAAATGGCTGTCCTTCTAATATGAATTTCCTACAAGCAGAAATACTCATGTCTGATGAGGTTTGGAAAGACCACCAGATCTTCTTGCAAGCATGCAATGAATAGATTTTATTCTGCTTTTGGCTGGGATTAGGACCTTGATTGAGGAAGTCCCACATGGCTGGAACTCTTGGCCAATCAGAGGCCAGCACCAGGAATAAGGCTGTAACTGCTGCCAGAATCACAAGCCCTAAACTTGCTGGATGAAGGTGCAATCAAGGGAACAACTAAGTGTTGTGTGGGTAGTGGGGCCTCACGTATTATGTGTATCTGCTCTTCCAAGAATTTAGAAACCTCATCCGTAAAATTCTAGAATCCATCATTAAGGATGAGGTTTCTAAATTCTTGGAAGAGCAGAGTCTGATGAGAACAAATCAACATGGATTTAGTAAGGGGAGGTCATCCAACAAACCTGTTGGAATTCTTTGAAGAGGTGACAAGTAGGTTAGACCAGGGAAACCCAGTGGATGTGGTCTATCTAGACTTTCAAAAGGCCTTTGATAAGGTGCCACACGGGAGGCTGCTGAGCAAGGTGAGGCCCCATGGTGTTCAAGGTGAGCTGCTGGGATGGATTGAGGATTGGCTGTCTAACAGAAGGCAGAGAGTTGGGATAAAAGGTTCTTTTTCAGAATGGCAGCCGGTGACAAGTGGTGTCTCGCAGGGTTCAGTGTTGGGGCCACAGCTATTCGCATTATATATAAATGATTTGGATGAGGGGACTGGGGGCATTCTAGCGAAGTTTGCCGATGATACGAAGTTAGGTGGACAGGCAGGTAGTACTGAGGAAGTGGGGAGGCTACAGAAGGATCTAGACAGTTTGGGAGAGTGGTCCAGGAAATGGCTGATGGAATTTAACGTGAGCAAGTGTGAGGTCTTGCACTTTGGCAAAAAGATTAAAAACATAGACTACTTTCTAAATGGTGAGAAAATTAGTAAAGCCAAAGTACAAAGGGATCTGGGAGTGCTAGTCAAGGATTCTCTAAAGGTAAACATGCAGGTTGAGTCCGTGATTAAGAAAGCGAATGCAATGTTGTCTCTTATCTCAAGAGGGTTGGAATATAAAAGCAGAGATGTGCTGCTGAGACTTTATAAAGCTCTGGTTAGGCCCCATTTAGAGTACTGTGTCCAGTTTTGGTCCCCACACCTCAGGAAGGACATACTGGCACTGGAACATGTCCAGCGGAGATTCACACCGTTGATCCCTGGAATGGTAGGTCTAACATATGAGGAATGGCTGAGGATCCTGGGATTGTATTCATTGGAGTTCAGAAGATTAAGGGGAGACTTAATAGAGATGTACAAGATAATACATGGCTTGGAAAGGGTGGACGCTAGGAAATTATTTCCATTAGGCGAGGAGACTAGGACCCATGGACACAGCCTTAGAATTAGAGGGGGTAAATTCAGAATAGAAATGCGGAGACATTTCTTCAGCCAGAGAGTGGTGGGCCTGTGGAATTCATTGCCCACGGAGTGCAGTGGAGGCCGGGACGCTAAATGTCTTCAAGGCAGAGATTGATAGATTCTTGTTGCCTCGAGGAATTAAGGGCTACGGGGAGAACGCTGGTAAGTGGAGTTGAAATGCCTATCAGCTATGATTGAATGGCAGAGTGTACTCGATGGGCCGAATGGCCTTACTTCCACTCCTATGTCTTATGGTCTTATGGTCATGGAGAGGGGGGACTACGAGATCATGAGCAAAATCAAGACCCATGGCTGTTGATTTGATTGGATTAATTGATTAGGTTAGATTACTTACAGTGTGGAAACAGGCCCTTCGGCCCAACAAGTCCACACCGACCCGCCGAAGCACAACCCACCCATACATTTACCCCTTCACCTAACACTACGGGCAATTTAGCATGGCCAATTCACCTAACCTGCACATCTTTGGACTGTGGGAGGAAACCGGAGCACCAGGAGGAAACCCACGCAGACATGGGGAGAACGTGCAAACTCCACATTGTCAGTCGCCTGAGGCAGGAAAAATGCAGAAATGCAGATCACCAGCCGACAGCCTATGGTTTCCCAATCGCGTGGATCAACGCTTCTTGTTCCATGGGGTTATTTAATCACAGCCAAAGTGAGAAAAGGCCATTAAAATGTCATTATTTGATCACTTGGCATTTCACTCGCAGCAGGACAGAAAGATTGAGCTTTGGTTTTCTTGCCCAGAACGTAATATATTGTGGTGACAAGAAGACAGTGAGATTTGGATACATCACCTTATTGCCTACTGAAATTTCCTTATTGTCTCCAAATGGCTACCTCTGGGTCAGGAAGATTTGACTCACTGATGCCTAAAGTGAATTTCCATTCTTACCTCCATGTGAATACAAATATCAAAATGCTTGTCAAGTGATTTCCTGTGCCCCATTATTAGATTTTAACATGAAGGTAAGATTAAAATTTCTTTGACAGTATACTGGCATCATATTATTTGCAAGGCTTCTGGATGATATAACAAGTTAATGGTAAGTCAGAGCAACTATCTGTGGAATTTAATTCACTAAATGTGCTCAGAGTTGAGTCATACTCCTGTTGTTTTTGACAACTCATATAAATGCAGAAGTAAAGAGTAAATAACTGGACCTGTACTTTAAACTAAACCTGAATTTTCTCTCACTAATGTAGACCCTATTAAGCTGGTGTATAACTGGAAAATACTTCCCTTTCAGATGGTGACACAGCAGCCTCTACTGGTTGAACGTTTTGAAAGTCACTCGGGTTTAGGCAACACTGGATCAATTCTCTTCTTGATATGAAAGAAGAATGTCACACCCTCGTTTGTGCCTTTTTCCTCATTTTATCTAGATACTTTCAACAATCAGTAATAATGAAAGAGTGCAGGATAACAAAAGGTGATGTCTCAGCTCAGACAATGCCATAAAGGTATTCCTGATGAAGGGCTTTTGCCTGAAATGTCGATTCTCCTGCCCCTCGGATGCTGCCTGACCTGCTGTGCTTTTCCAGCACCACACTCTCGACCTTAAAGGTGTAAGACAGACCATTCTTGAGTCAGACTGGTTCTATTTCCCTAGTAGAATTTCCGAATATTTTATGTATTCACTGCCTGCATTGACTGCTTTTAGATTCCACATTTTCTGAGCAAAATTAAATGCATCTGCAAAATTAATCACCATAAACTTATATGTGTGTGTGCTTGTAGGAGAGACAGAGTGAGTGTGAGCGTGTAGTGTGAGTGCATGTGAAAGAGTATGTGTTTGTGTGTGTGCAAGCTTGGTAAAGTGTTTGTGTGAGTGTGATGGGACACAAGCCTGTGAGAAGGTGCATGCATGAATGTGAGTGTGGGGGTATATGTGTGTGTGTATGAGACAGAGCTTGTGTATGGGAAAGGGTCTGCGTCAGCGTGAGAGTAGATTAGATTAGATTCCCTACAGTGTGGAAACAGGCCCTTCAGCCCAGCCAGTCCACACCAACCCTCGGAAGAGTAACCCACCCAGACCCATTTCCCTCTGACTAATGCACCTAACACTATGGGCAATTTAGCATGGCCAATTCACTTGACCTGCACATCTTTGGACTGTGGGAGGAAACTGGAGCACCCAGAGAAAACTCCCACAGACACGAGGAGAATGTGCAAATTCCAACAGTCACCCAAGGCTGGAATCGAACTGGGACCCTGGTTTTGTGAGGCAGCAGTGTTAATGTGTGTGTGTGTGTGTGTGTGTGTGTGTGTCTCTCTCTCTCTGCTTGGTGTCATGTCACCAAGCAGGCACTACAATAACGGATGAGTGGACACCACACAACAATCACCAGACAGAAGTGTTCCCTCCCAGTCAGGGAACACTTCAACAGTCAGGGACATTTGGCCTCAGACCTTCAGGTGACCATCCCCCAAGGTAAACTTCGGGACAGCCAACAACAACGCAAAGTGGCCAAGCAGAGGCTAATAGCCAAGTTCGATATCCATGAGGATGGCCTCAACCGGGCCCATGGGTTCATGTCACACTACAGGTAACCCCATTGCACTATAGACACACACACACACACACACTCACTCAGACATTCTTACATACTCACACACTCACACACACCCTCTCACAGGCTTGTATCTCATCACACTCACACACACTTTAGCAAGCTTTTACACACACAAAAACACACTCTCTCACATGCACTGACACTCACACGCACATGCTCACTCTCTCCCTCTCTCTCTCTCTCTCTCCTACATGCACATACCAAGGTACGTTTATGGGGTGAATTTGTGTTTGCAGAATTATGTTTGCAGATGCATTTAATTTTGCTCAAAAAATGCAGAACCCGCAAGCAGTCAATGCAGGCAATGAATTTGTATAATAATTGTAAATTCTACTTGGGAAACAGAACTAGTCTGACTCAAGATTGGTCTGATTCCCTTTTTTTTAATATATTTTTTATTGGAAAAATAGATGTTTTAATATTACAAAAGTAGAAAACAATACAATTCAAAACAATACAAAATAAAACAACACAAGTAAAAAAAACAACCCACCTACATGTACAAATGTATAAACATATATAGAAAATAAAATTTGAAAAACCCAAACTAGGTATTTAGCTAACTAAATAAATAATAACCAACAACAAACTAATAAATATTAATAACTCAGCCTAGCCAAACAAAGCGTTCATACGTTCACAGTTCCTCCTCCCTGGATACTGGACTCGTAAAACACAATTATTATGGTTATATAAAAGCCCTTGTTAGTATGGCAGACAAATCTGTGTCCAGGTATTCCAAAAAGGGCTTCCATGTCTTATAAAAATTCTCAGTACCATATTTGTGAGAAAATCCAAGGGTGTGTGTTCCATAACGATTTTCTGTCAACCCAACAGGCCCAGGGGGTTTTCGGATATCCAACCTAGCAAGATATCTTTTCTTGCACAGAACGTGAGAATACTGAAAAGTTTTTTCATATGCGGGTCTTCAGGAAATACAGTGGGCAGGCCCAGTGAGAGAGACAGGGGGTCATTCTCCACCCTTACACCCAAAATCCTCTCCATTACACCCGCCACAGCACTCCAATATGTTTGAAGCCTTTTGCAAGACCAGAAACAATGGGTAAGAGTGTACAGACCTTGCACTTAGGACATGTTGAAGATACCCCTGGTTTGAATTTTGACAGACCATCTGGAGCCAAGTGGACCCTGTGGAGAATCTTCAACTGTAAAGCATGGGTCCTATTGCAAATTGATATCTTCCATGCATTCTCCCAAACACCCTTCCATGCCTCTGAGGAAACTTCAACACCCAGCTCTCTCTCCTACAGAGTCGATCAAACTCATCCAAGGCGGTGCCCCCCAATTGATGATATAAAGTCCTGACAGAAAGTGTACTCTTAGCACTTAGCACCCCCATCTTTATGTTGGATTTGTAGGGATCAATCAAAAGTGTGGTCTTTTTTTGAATAAAATCCCTAACTTGACAAAAATGGAAGAGGTCTCTATTAGATAACTCTACTTCCATGCTAACTGATCGAGGGACATCATTACGTCTCCCTCAAATAAATCGCCCATGCAAGACACATCCCTAGCTGCCCAACGTTTAAATCCTGAATCTATCATTCCCAGTTGAAAACCCAGCCTACGCATTAAAGGTGTAATGGAAGTTCTTTTGCCAATATTGCCTTCTCTCTGCCGAATTGCCCTCCATACTTCAACACATTGATGACCATTGGTTTATGGCAATGGTCCTCATTTTGTCCAAAAACAGCAAACTTGCCTGGAAGGATTCGATATCTAGCCGTATTGAAAGAGGATTCTGGATTAGTGGTGCTGGAAGAGCACAGCAGTTCAAGCAGCATCCAAGGAGCAGCGAAATCGACATTTTGGGCAAAAGTCCTTCATCAGGAATAAAGGCAGAGAGCCTGAAGCATGGAGAGATAAGCTAGAGGAGGGTGGGGGTGGGGAGAAAGTAGCATAGAGTACAATGGGTGAGTGGGGGAGGGGATGAAGGTGATAGGTCAGGGAGGAGAGGGTGGAGTGGATCGGTGGAAAAGGAGATAGGCAGGTAGGACAAGTCATGGGGACAGTGCTGAGCTGGAAGTTTGGAACTAGAGTGTAGTGGGGGAAGGGGAAATGAAGAAACTGTTGAAGTCCACATTGATGCCCTGGGGTTGAAGTGTTCCAAGGCGAAAGACGAGGCGTTCTTCCTCCAGGTGTTTGGTGGTGAGGGAGCAGCGGTGAAGGAGGCCCAGGACCTGCATGTCCTCAGCAGAGTGGGAGGGGGAGTTGAAATGTCCCACGGGGCGGTGTGGTTGATTGGTGAGGGTGTCCCGGAGATGTTCCCTAAAGCGCTCTGTTAGGAGGTGCCCAGTCTCCCCAATGTAGAGGAGACTGCATCGGGAGCAACAGATACAATAAATGATATTAGTGAATGTGCAGGTAAAACTTTGATGGATGTGTAAGGCTCCTTTAGGGCCTTGGATAGAGGTGAGGGAAGAAGTGTGGGCGCAGGTTTTACAGTTCCTGTGGTGGCAGGGGAAGGTGCCAGGATGGGAGGGTGGGTTGTAGAGGGGTGTGGACCTGACCAGGTAGTCACGGAGGGAATGGTCTTTGCTGAAGGCGGAAAGGGGTGGGGAGGGAAATATATCCCTGGTGGTGGGGTCTTTTTGGAGGTGGCGGAAATGTCGGCAGATGATTTGGTTTATGCGAAGGTTTGTAGGGTGGAAGGTGAGCACCAGGGGCGTTCTGTCCTTATTACGGTTGGAGGGCTGGGGTTTGAGGGCAGAGCTGCGGGATGTGAACGAGATGCCTTGGAGGGCATCTTTAACCACGTGGGAAGGGAAATTGTGGTCTCTAAAGAAGGAGGCCATCTGGTGTGTTCTGTGGTGGAACTGGTCCTCCTGGGAGCAGAGACAGCGGAGGCAGAAGAATTGGGAATACGGGATGGCATTTTTGCAAGAGGTAGGGTGGGAAGAGGTGTAATCCAGGTAGCTGTGGGAGTCGGTGGGTTTGTAAAAATGTCAGTCATCATTAATGGAGATGGAGAGGTCCAGGAAGGGGAGGGAGGTATCAGAGATGGTCCAGGTAAATTTAAGGTCAGGGTGGAATTATTTGGTGAAGTTGATGAATTTGCTCAACCTTCTCGCGGGAGCACGAGGTGGCGCCAATGCAGTCATCAATGTAGCGGAGGAAGAGGTGGGGAGTGGTGCCGGTGTAATTACGGAAGATCAACTGTTCTACGTAGCCAACAAAGAGACAGGCATAGCTGGGGTCCATACATGTGCCCATGGCTATACCTTTGGTCTGGAGGAAGTGGGAGGATTCGAAGGAGAAATTGTTAAGGGTGAGGACCAGTTCGTCCAAACGAATGAGTGTGTCGGTGGAAGGGTACTGTTGGGGACATCTGGAGAGGAACAAATGGAGGGTGTGGAGGCCCTGGTCATGGCGGATGGAGGTGTAGAGGGATTGGATATCCATGGTGACGATGAGGCGTTGGGGGCCGGGGAAACGGAAGTCTTGGAGGAGGTGGAGGGCATGGGTGGTGTCTCGAACGTATGTGGGGAGTTCCTGGACTAGGGGGGATAGGACAGTATTGTGGTAGGTAGAGATGAGCTCAGTGGGGCAGGAGCATGTTGAGACAATGGGTCGGCCAGGGTGGTCAGGCTTGTGGATCTTGGGAAGGAGGTAGAACTGGGCAGTGCGGGGTTCCCGGACTATGAGGTTGGAAGCTGTGGGTGGGAGATCTCCTGAGGTGATGAGGTTCTGTATGGTCTGGGAGATGATGGCTTGGTGATGGGGGGTCGGGTCATGGTCGAGGGGGCAGTAGGAAGAGGTGTCCTTGAGTTGGCGTTTGGCTTCAGCGGTGTAGAGGTCAGTGCGCCAGCCTACCACTGCGCCCCCTTTATCCACTGGCTCAATGGTGAGGTTGGGATTGGAGCAGAGGGATTGGAGGGCTGCGTGTTGTGAGGGGGAGGGGTGTAGACAGGTTGAGGCGGTTAATGTCCCGGCGGCAGTTGGAAATGAAGAGGTCGAGGGCAGGTAATAGGCCAGCGCGGGGTGTCCAGGTGGATGCAGTGTGTTGGAGGTGGGCGAAGGGGTCCTCGGAAGGTGGGCGGGAATCCTGATTGTGAAAGAGAGCTCGGAGGCGGAGACAACGGAAGAATTGTTCGATGTCACGGCGTGTATTAAATTCATTGATACGTGGATGGAGGGGGATGAAGGTGAGTCCTTTGCTGAGGACTGATCGTTTGTCCTCAGTGAGGGGGAGGTCTGGAGGGATGGTGAAAACTCGGCAGGGCTGGGAGCTGGGATCTGGTGTGCATGTGGAGCTGGGAGTGGGGGGTCGGAACTTGGAACTGGAGTGAGTGTGATGGTGGAGGGAATGGGGGTGGAGTCATGAGCAGGGGTAGTGTTCCCCTTGGGGTTCTGGGGGGTGGGAATAGTGACACTGGGGTCTGTGGGGGGCATGTCAGCAGAATGCAGGTGAGTGGTGCTGATGGGGGTGGAAGTGGTGGTAACCACAGCAGTAGGGGTAATGGAAGTCATTGAGTGTGTGGCATCAGCAATGATGTGAGGGGTGGACGTGATGTCACGTGTGATGCATGAGGAATTGTGAGGGGCGGAAGTGGTTGTGGGAGTGGCCCTGATGAGGGTGGAAGTGACATCATCAATCAGCGTGGGGATGGTAGCTGCATCAGCAGCATGGCTAATGGCATCTGAGTCATTTCCGAGGCCAGGGGAATCTTCTGGGATGTTTGAGGAGCGCTGGTTATGGAGGTGGATAGATAAAAGTTTGTTGTACTTACAGTTTTTGATGTTTGAGATGGAATTGAAATACTGTTTGTTGAGAATATGAATTCTCCTGAGGCTGTAGTACAGAGTGGGTCCTTTGCAATTCTGAGAGACTGTGGCCCTCACCTGAGGCAGGGATGACTGTAGAGAGGTTAGCTGCCGGCGCATTGCTGTGAGTGTGGAGCAGAGTATCTTGAAATAGAACCATTGCTGGTGTTTTTGAATCTGTATTGGAGACTGGGCACCTCATAGCAGAGTACTTTAGGGAACATCTCCGGGACACCCGCACCAATCAACTACACCGCCTTGTGGCCCAACATTTCAACTCCCCCTCCCACTCTGCCGAGGACATGCAGGTCCTGGGCCTCCTTCACCGCCTCTCCCTCACCACCAGACGCCTGGAGGAAGAACACCTCATCTTTTGCCTCGGAACACTTCAACCCCAGGGCATCAATGTGGACTTCAACAGGTTCCTCATTTCCCTTCCCCCACCACACTCTAGTTCCAAACTTCCAGCTCAGCACTGTCCCCATGACTTGTCCCGACTTGTCCTACCTATCTCCTTTTTCACCTATCCACTCCACCCTCTCCTCCCTGACCTATCACCTTCATCCCCTCCCCCACTCACCTATTGTACTCTATGTTACTTTCTCCCCACCCCTACCCTCCTCTAGCTTATCTCTCCACGCTTCAGGCTCACTGCCTTTATTCCTAATGAAGGGCTTTTGCCCGAAACATCGATTTTGCTGCTCCTTGGATGCTGCCTGAACTGCTGTGCTCTTCCAGCACAACTAATCCAGAATCTGGTTTCCAGCATCTGCAGTCATTGTTTTTACCATATTGAAAGAGGATCCCCACAAGCCCAATCACTCACGTAGAATAAAAGCGAGCTTGATTGGTAACTTTTAATGTCTGGAAGGCCACTCCGCAATCTGTGAGGCAGTTACAGTTTAGCTAATTTAATGAGGGGCCACCTACAATGCCAAATAAAGGAGCTGAACCAGCCGTTCAGCCTCCTGAACGCTTGCTTATTGTAAATTGGGGGAGCATCCATATAGGGTATAGCAAATGGGGGAAATTGTTCATCTGAATAAGCGCTATCTGATCAACCACGAGACCGGAAGTGCCTCCCATCTTTGAAGGTCTTGTTTAATTTTATCAAATAATTGGATAAAATTAACTTTGAACAGCCTATCCAGAACTGGAGTAATGAATATGCTCAAATACACAAAACCCCCCGCCCCCCCCCGTCGGAGAAATTTGCCCAATAGGTTAGAGATCACAAAATACAGCTTGAAATGAAATTGACAAACAGTTTATTGCAAGCGATATCGCTAAAGAGAAATTGACTGGGATGACACAGAACTGACAGTCTGTACAGGTAGATCAGATTTCTCCTCCCAGAGCTGAGGATGAGACCAGTTTTATAGTAATGCTGCACAATGACGCTGATTAAGAAATGGGATACCACCATGTTTCAGGAAATGGAGTAATTTAATTGCAAGAGTACTAATTGGAAAACAGTTTATCGGATGAATGTCCTTTTCCTTCACACCATGCAGCATCCTGACAGTACCATGGTTCCATTCATCTTCACAGGTAGGTGTTAATGTCTCTTCTGAAGTGGTGAGGTACTTCCATTGTCCTGTTCCTGCAGCATGTCCTTGCTGATGCCTGTCTGTCTGTGCTGCTCTTTGTGTGGCTTTGGTATTGCTGGGTTGTGAAAGTGTCCTTAGGGCTTTGAGATATCTGTGGTGCTCTGTCATATCCATGGGAGCTTAAAGTGTATTCCCTTGTCTGCGTGCTGTCTGATTCAGCTTGTGAGCTGCTTGGGAATTCTGGCTGTTCTGGTACAGTTTGGCCAATATTGTTTTTGTGGGCCTATCGTGGATTTGCAAATCTTTTCCCACACCCCCTGTGACCACCTAAATGAGAATCTATAGTCGCCCTCAAGAGATAGCTCCTTCGTAAGACCATCCATTGGCATAGGGTCTGATTTCACAAGATTAATCTTGTACCCCGAAAAAGTTCCAAACGCGTGAATGCACTGCATCAGGCGAGGCACTCAAACTGCTAGATTTGTCAAAGAAATTAGGACATCGTCTGCATACAACGAAATCTTATGTAATTTTGACCCCACTTCTGGAGCTGATATATTGCATCCCCCACGAATGGCCTCTGCCAATGGTTCAATCACCAACATAAAAAGCAGTGGTGAAAGGGGACAGATGACAGGGGCTGGCTGCCCTAAAAATATTAAAATTGCTCGTTTGGTGATGACTGCCGTGAGAGGGCCACCGGAGAGAACCTTTACCCATCTTATAAAGATTTCGCCCAAACCAATCTGCTCCAGAGTACCGGCACTCAACTCAGTCAAAAACCTTCTCTATATCCAGAGAAATCACAGTCCATGTATTGACTGTTGTTGACATGTTTGAATTATATTAAGCAGCCTCCTAACACTACTGGAGGATCTGCGACCTTTTACAAACCCATCTGATCCTCTTTAACAATAGGAGGTAATGCAGTCTCTAGCCTTAACGCGAGAATCTTAGTGAGGATTTTAAAGTCCACATTTAAGAGTGAAATGGGCCTGTATGAAGCAGTCTTCCGGGTCCTTCTCTTTTTTAAGAATAAGTAAAATATTCGCTTTTCTCAGAGATGGTGGGAGACAATCATGACTGTATGAATCATTAAATATATTGGGCATCGGGCCTGACAGTATACTTACAAATTCCTTGTAGACTTCACTGGGAGGACCGTCAGGACTGGGTGCCTTTCCACTTTGGAGCTGCCTCACAGCTTCCTGCACTTCTTGCTCTGATAAGGGGGCATTGAGAAAGGACTCTTGTTCGGGAGTCACGCCTAGGAGCTTCAGCTCCCTAAAAAAAAGATTCCATTTTGGCCTGCCCCTCCTCACAATCCTTGGATTGATATAACTTAGAGTAAAATCTCTGGGATGCCACATTAATCTTTTTAGAATCACATGTTTGGTTCCCAGACCCTTCCTTAACACCATAATGGCTTGTGGGGCACAATTTTTCCTGGCGAGATATGCTAAGTAATTGCCTGGCTTATCAGCATGGTCATAAAGCCTTTGCTTTGCAAAAGCCAGCTCCTTCTTTGCCATCTGTGTGAGCACGGAATTTAATGCATAATTTTCTGTAGCTTGACCAACGAGGATCTATCAAAATAAGCTTTCCCGACTACCTTTAACCGAGATTCGAGGATACACTGCTGCTCACCCTTCTGCTGCTTCCTACTGGCAGTGTATGAAATAACTAACCCCCTGGCATAGGCTTTGACAGTTTCCCAAAGGACGGATAAACTCCCAATCGAGCCTAAGATGGTGTCTCGGAATGCCTGAAATTCCCTAGAGTCATTGAGTCATAGAGGTGTACAGCATGGAAACAGACCCTTAGGTCCAACCCCGTCCACGCCGACTAGATATCTCAACCCAATCTAGTCCCACCTGCCAGCACACATCCCGTATCCCTCCAAACCCTTCTTATTCATATACCTATCCAAATGCCTCTTAAATGTTGCAGTTGTACCAGCCTCCACCACTTCCTCTGGCAGCTCATTCCATACACGTACCACCCTCTGCGTGAAAAAGTTGCCCCCAAGTCCCTTTTATATCTTTCCCCTCTCACTTTAAACCTATGCCCTTTAGTTCTGGACTCCCCCACCCCAGGGAAAAGACTTTGCCTACTTATCCTATCTATGCCCTTCATAATTTTGTAAACCTCTATAAGGTCACCCCTCAGCCTCCAACGGTCCAGGGAAAACAGCCCTAGTTTATTCAACCTCCTCCTTTAGCTCAAATTCTCCAACCCTGGCAACATCCTTGTAAATCTTTTCTGAACCCTTTCCAGTTTCACAACATCTTTCTGATAGGAAGGAGACCAGAATTGCATGCAATATTCCAACAGTGGCCTAAGCAATGTCCTGTACAGCCGCAACATGACCTCCCAACTCCTGTACTCAATACTCTGACCAATAAAGGAAAGCATACCAAATGCCTTCTTCACTATCCTATCTAACTGTGACTCTACTTTCAAGGAGCTATGAACCAGCACTCCAAGGTTTCTTTGTTCAGCAACACACTCTAGGACCTTATCATTAAGTGTATAAGTCCTGCTAAGATTTGCTTTCCCAAAATGCAGCACCTCGCATTTATCTGAATTAAACTCCATCTGCCACTTCTCAGCCCACTGGCCCATCTGGTCAAGATCCTGTTTTAATCTGAAGTAACCTTCTTCGCTGTCCATTACACCTCCAATTTTGGTGTCAGCTGCAAACTTACTAACTGTACCTCTTATGCTCGCATCCAAATCATTTATGTAAATGACAAAAAGTAAAGGACCCAGCACCGATCCATATGGCACTCCACTGGTCACAGGCCTCCTGTCTGAAAAACAATTCTCCATCACCATCTTTTGTCTTCTACCTTTGAGCCAGTTCTGTATCCAAATGGCTAGTTCAAATACTCCACAAATGTATTATCGTTGAGGATAAAAGGAATCCATTCGCCAGTGCTTCAAACCTACTGTAACATCCTTAATCTTAACCAACAGGTACACTGGAGCATGATCAGAGGTGATAATATTACCAATCGTACAAGATGCCACCAAATCCAGGGTTTTTTTTAGATTAGATTACTTACAGTGTGGAAACAGGACCTTCGGCCCAACAAGTCCACACCGACCCGCCGAAGCGCAACCCACCCATACCCCTACATATTACCCCTTACCTAACACTACGGGCAATTTAGCATGGTCAATTCACCTGACCCGCACATCTTTGGACTGTGGGAGGAAACCGGAGCACCCGGAGGAAACCCACGCGGACACGGGGAGAACGTGCAAACTCCACACAGTCGCCTGAGTCGGAAATTGAACCCGGGTCTCAGGCGCTGTGAGGCAGCAGTGCTAACCACTGTGCCACTGTGCCGCCCACAGTTGGCGCAGGGGTCAGAAAAAGAAATCAATCCTGGTATGACATCTGTGCGGATTGGAGAAAAACGTAAAATCCCTGCCTGTAGGCCTCCAGACATCCACCAGCCCAGCTCCCCACACGGATCTACTAACTGTTTAGTTTATACAGAGGGTATCGAGGGACCTTTGGGCAATCTGTCTTCTATGGGATCCATGAGACAGTTAAAGTCTCCCCCTATAATGATGTGCCAGGACTTGAGACTTGTCAGTTTAGTAAAAGCACCTACCAAAAATTTGAGGGGATGAGCTGGAGGGCAACAAGCATTTAGAACACCACATTCTTCCCCATTTGTCAAGACTTTAAGAACCACTAACTTCCTGCGTGTGTTTTTTACACACTCTAACAACTTTAATGTGAGATTCTTCCCAACCAATATAGCCACTCCCCTACTTCTGATATTAAATGATGAAAAATAAACTCGGTCAAAGCCAATCTGCTGTAATTTCAGATGCTCCTTGTCATCCAAGTGTGTCTCCGGTAACAAAGTAATATCCACTTTCTCCTTTCCAAGACTCAAGAGTACGTTGTTCCTCTTAAATGGTGAATGACTTCCCTTGATATTCCAGGTACTCCATTTAATCAAGTCATTAGCCATAACCTTTTGTAGTAACATTTCAATTCTAGAGTGGAGGAACCTGGACCACAAATCATTGAGCCTTGGTGTCACATGATCCAGCAAATATAAAAACTACATAAACTAAAACCATTACATTCTATTAACAGTTTTATTGACAGGCTAGCTGGTGGAGTGCAGGTTTAAGTAGTTTTAATACAGCACTTTGTTGACATTTCCCGATATTATTAAGCATACTTAACTAAGATTTAAAAGCAACAATTATCTCAACAGAAGATTCTGATTTCACAGTTTTATTTAAAGGATTAGTGGTCTTTAATGTAGGGTCAATTTAAAAGTTTGTATTTATGTGAGTTTAGCCTTCTGAGGACATGTAAAAGCTTTGATGCCTTGATGGGAGTTTTTTTTAACACTATTAATTCTGAGCTACATTAGAAGCTTATCTAGAAGTTTATTTCTTTTCAATTCCACATGGCTCCCGTGGTCTGCCCATAGTAGGTATCATGGGGATTATTAAGGGCCAAGGGTGGGTGGGAATTAGATTTGTGTTGATATAGTACATATGAGGAACCATGGGGTCAAATGGGTGGGAATCTAAGTGGAAAGGGCAATAAGGTCAAACTGTCCCATAGGACCCAGGGAGCCTTCTAAATAGGCTATCTCAGAATTCTCCAACTCCTGTCTCCTACGACTTGCATCCAGGACCAGAAAGAAATTACACAACTTGAACTATCTACTTCTACAGCCAAAACCCAGCCTGTATTCCTCCATTAGATGTAAAGGACCCAAATTTAAAAGGAATTGCCTTCCAGTGCACTCGCTTGCCTGAGAAGTAGAGTCCCTCACTAAAGAAGGATGCTTCTTCAAAGAAAGCTCTTTGTAAAACATGCTTCAGACAAGTTATATTTCAAAAAAAAGCTTGAACTCCTCTCACTCCCAAACCTGTACCTATATCTTTGACCCACTATTTCTCATCTACATGCTACCGCTGGGCTATGTATTACAAAAAGATAGCACCACTTTCCTTTCATGTGTACACTGATGACAGCAGTTACACCTTTCTCAACCTCTACATTATCTCTAAAGTTGTCACAGACCTTGTCACATGTATTTTCTCCAGTGAAATACTGGGAAGACTGAAGTCTTGTCTTTGATCCCTGCCACTACTCCATTTAGCACACACTCACTTCATCCCTCTTCCTGGCAACTGCCTGAGGTGAAACCAGATTGGTTGCAACCTTTGTGTCATGTTTATCTACTTGAATGAATAATCCCACCATCAATTAGGCCCCCTGTTTCCACAATCAAAACATGGCCCAATGAATTATTAATTCAACTCATATGCTACCAAAAACACAGACCCATAACTCTTATATCTAGGCTTAACTATTCCAATTTCCCATTTCTGCCTTCTCTGAATTTGAAGTTATTAACCCCAACTAGCAATACATCCTGTTCACCAATCACCACAGTCCCCATTAGTTCTCACTTGAATCCTCTTCCTTGTTTTAAAATCTATCCATAATTTTGTCCTTCTATAATTCCAGCCAGCACTACAATCCTCCAAGATGTCTGGACCTTTCTAATTATGACTACTTGAGAATCCCTGATTTTAATCATTCCCCCAGTGATGCCTGTATCCTCAGCTGCTAAGGCCCTCAGCTCTGACATTTTCTCTTAAGCTTTTCACCTCCCTTCCCCATTTTTCTCCCATATGGAATTCCTTAAAACCCAAGTCAAGAACCATCGTTTTTGTCAACTACCCTAATGCCTCCTTATGTAACTTGGTGTTATATTTTGTTCTTGTGCTTTGCTACATTTAAGACATACTAAAGACAAATTGACCTTGTTGTTTGAGAGGCTGCTATCTCTAGTGTGGCTATGAAGCTTAATAGAAATATTGTTCTGACCATCTCATATGTTTAACTGATGGGGAACAACACAATGGTGGTAGAGAAAGGACATTACTAAAATTATATTTTCTTCTTGAAGACTACCTTAAATAGAAAGTGTCAGCAAATTATTCTGAGGTTGAGAATTTTAATTCAGTAGACATTGCCTTTACTTCCCACTTTCGTTACATCTGTTGACAAAAAGAGAATCTTAGAGAGTTTTTTTCAAACCAGTCCACTTTCAAACAGTAAACAAAGTACTAGGTTAAAAACTTACTACTTTCAATTCACATCATTAAACCAATAACTAATGCACAAATACACAAAAACTACTAAAGTACTGTGCACAATTTTGGTATCCAGATTCCAAAATGTTCTAGAAGTTTTGAAGGAAATACCAATGTTATTTATCAGGATGATTCTTCTATTCCTTCACTGGATGTGAGCATGACTGGCAAGCCAACATTTATTGCTCAGTCTGATAAATCTAAGTGACTTGTTCAGCCATTTGAGCATGTAGTTTAGGGTCAAGTACATTGCAGTAGGAATTGACCCATAAATAGAGAATATTGGATAAGGATAGCAGATTTTTTTCCGCTAAAGACATGAGTGGACCAGATGGATTTTTCACACAATCTAGTAATTCGCATTACAGACACCACATCTGTACTCCAGATTCTTCAAAATAATAAATTGAACTGCCTCATTTGCAATGGTGGAATTTGGAAAATGGCTGTATTTACTGCTGGTGGTGAAGCTCTGAAAGAGGGGGCTGTGGCAACCCCACATTGGCAGTCATGGTACCTGGGGCTGCAAGTTGTCAGCAAGTGCTAACTATTTAATTGGCTGATACCAGCCTTTTGACTTATATTAAGGACAACAACCCACCCTCAAGAACTGTCAGCCAGCATCCTCAACAACAGCACCAATAGCAGAGGCCTCTGCTGGAACACTTGAAGGACAATTGTGCAACAATGGACGTGTGCCCTCATGTCTAGGTCACTGCGGTTTTGAGGTTTTGGTTGGTTGAGCACATTCCCACTAGAAAGCATCTCCACAGACCAAAGAGTGCTCAAGAAGAAGGACTCCAGTATGGTGCCTGCCAAGAAGCTATCAGGTGTCCTCACACAGCAAAGGACACCTTCCCCATTCTCACTAAATGTGGCAGAGATAGAAGGAGGCCATTAGTTCACTGAATTGGCCTCTTGTTGGCTACTCCTGACTGGTATGATGGCATAATGGAAAGATGTTGGCACACCACTCATCGCTTTCCAAACTTCATTCACCATTTAAAAGTTTTCCTGACCTCTACTATTTATCCTGTCCCCAAAGAATAGTAAATCGGCCCCAGGTATCTGAATTCATTCCATAATGATATGTGAAACATGTAGAAAATTTGACAGTCCAGGATTCCTTTCTCCAGAAGATTTTCTAAGAGAAGATTTGACCAGGTTTGATGGAGAGTGTGGATGTATAGAAGATACTTCACTTACAGAGAAGTAGAAAACCAGGGATAATAAGCATAGGATAGGTGCTCATAACTCCAGTAATGAATTCAGAAATAACTTGTTCACTTGGAAAGTGGATTATATGTGAAACTCTCTATCATGAAGACTCGTAGAGGTGGAAAGTATGGATGCATTAAAGGGGAAGCTAATATTGCAAGGAAGATTGTGTGGAAGTGTAAATTGGGCTGCATGTTTTCTGGGTTGTGAATTCCATGTAATTCTATGGAAACAGTGAAGATTTATTTCAAAAGTACCAATATCCTGGGAGAGAGGTTTGCTAGTGTCACTCAAAGGGTTTAACGTAGTATGGCAGGACTCTGGGAATCAGAGCAGTAGCTCAGCAAGTAAAATGACCAAGGAAAAGTTAGAGACTAAGGCCAGTAAAGCTAAGAAGAAAGACAGACATGGAGAGGTGACTGAACACAATGGGACTGGCAGTCTGAAGTATACATATTTTAATGCAAGGAGCATGACAGGTAAGGCACTTGAACTTCAAGCTTGGATTTATACAAATAACTATGATGTTGTAGCTACTACAGAGACTTGGTTGAGAGAGGGACAAGACTGGCAGCTTAATATTCCAGGATTTAGGTATTTCAGGCAAGACAGAGAGAGATGTAAAAGAGCTGGGAGAATTGTGTTCCTATGTTCTGTTCTTTGCTCTTCGTTCTGTGTAATCAATTCACATGCTTCGTAACTTTGAATTTTAGTCATTGTTGAGTAACATGAGCTGTCTACAAATAATATGGACACCCAGCATTGCCTAGTGCTATAGAAAGGACAGAAGAGGACTATAAAGGATATAGCAAACATTGTCAAAGGATTCACAGAAAATTCACTTCTCAGATTATCTACATCATTTTCATTTTGTTTTCACCGTGCTGACAGCTAATAAACTACTTACCACAGTGTCATTGATTGTGAAACTTGCCAGGCTGAATCTCAGTTTTTTTTTGACTAAGTCTGAATTGTGTCAAGTTTTTTGGAGGGCTTCTTGCTGTGGGTCCTGGAGAGTTTTTTCACCATATTTTGCCAAACTCTCCACACTGATTGCCTCCCACTGAGGCATCCGTCATGTTTGATTCCGGTCACAGAACAACTGACCACTCAGTGGATATTCTGGAATTCATTTGCATTCCTTCTTCCATGGTGGGGGGTCTGTTTGAGAACGCTTCCCCGGTCCCCAACGCCTTATTTTCATGATGGACATCCAGTCCCTGTACACCTCCATCCCCCATCACGAAGGACTCAAAGCCCTCCGCTTCTTCCTTTCCCGCCGCACCAACCAGTACCCTTCCACTGACACCCTCCTTCGACTGACTGAACTGGTCCTCACCCTGAATAACTTCTCTTTTCAATCCTCCCACTTCCTCCAAACTAAAGGAGTTGCCATGGGCACCCGCATGGGCCCCAGCTATGCCTGTCTCTTCGTAGGATATGTGGAACAGTCCATCTTCCGCAACTACACTGGCACCACCCCCCACCTTTTCCTCCGCTACATTGATAACTGTATCGGCGCTGCCTCGTGCTCCCACGAGGAGGTTGAACAGTTCATCAACTTTACTAACACCTTCCATCCCGACCTCAAATTCACCTGGACTGTCTCAGACTCCTCCCTCCCCTTCCTAGACCTATCTCAGGCAACCGACTCAACACAGACATCTACTATAAACCGACTGACTCCCACAGCTATCTGGACTACACCTCCTCCCACCCTGCCCCCTGTAAAAACTCCATCCCATATTCCCAATTCCTTCGTCTCCGCCGCATCTGCTCCCAGGAGGACCAGTTCCAACACCGCACAGCCCAGATGGCCTCCTTCTTCAAGGACCGCAGATTCCCCCCAAACATGGTCGACGATGCCCTCCACCGCATCTCCTCCACTTCCCCCTCCTCCGCCCTTGAGCCCCGCCCCTCCAACCGCCACCAAGACAGAACCCCACTGGTTCTCACCTACCACCCCACCAACCTCCGTATATAGCGTATCATCCGCCGTCATTTCCGCCACCTCCAAACGGACCCCACCACCAAGGATATATTTCCCTCCCCTCCCCTATCAGCGTTCCGCAAAGACCACTCCCTTCGTGACTCTCTCGTCAGGTCCACACCCCCCACCAACCCAACCTCCACTCCCGACACCTTCCCCTGCAACCGCAGGAAATGTAAAACTTGCGCCCACACCTCCTCCCTCACTTCCCTCCAAGGCCCCAAGGGATCCTTCCATATCCGCCACAAGTTCACCTGTACCTCCACACACATCATCTATTGCATCCGCTGCACCCGATGTGGCCTCCTCTACATTGGGGAGATGGGCCGCTTACTTGCGGAACGCTTCAGAGAACACCTCATGGACGCCCGGACCAACCAACCCAACCACCCCGTGGCTCAACACTTTAACTCTCTCTCCCACTCCACCGAGGACATGCAGGTCCTTGGACTCCTCCACCGGCAAAACATAACAACACGACGGTTGGAGGAAGAACGCCTCATCTTCCGCCTGGGAACCCTCCAACCACAAGGGATGAACTCGGATTTCTCCAGTTTCCTCATTTCCCCTCCCCCCACCTTGTCTCAGTCGGTTCCCTCAACTCAGCACCGCCCTCCTAACCTGCAATCTTCTTCCTAACCTCTCCGCCCCCACCCCACTCCGGTCTATCACCCTCACCTTGACCTCCTTCCACCTATCACATCTCCATCGCCCCTCCCCCAAGTCCCTCCTCCCTACCTTTTATCTTAACCTGCCTGCCACCCTCTCCTCATTCCTGATGAAGGGCTTATGCCCGAAACGTCGAATTTCCTATTCCTTGGATGCTGCCTGACCTGCTGTGCTTTAACCAGCAACGCATTTTCAACTGTAGATTGTCAGGCCCTAGGCATTTGTTAGCTTTTAAGTCCCATTAATTTCTTCAGCAATTTTAAACTAATACTGATTTGCTTCAATTCTTCTTTACCAATGCACCATTGCTTCCCTAGCATTTCCAGGAAGTCATCTGTGTCTTCTTCTGTAATTACAGAAATAAAGTAATTACTGAATTACATTTCCAATTCCTATTTCAGTCTGTAAGGAGCCTGCATTTGCCTTTACTTTTTTTTTTCATTTTACGGAGTTATAAACACTTTAATAGTCCACTTTAATATTCTTGCAAGTCTACTATCACGTGCTATTTGTTCCCCCTTAATTAACCTCTTCATTCTCCTTTGCTGAAATCAAAACTGTTTCCAGTCCTTAGGCTTATTACTTTTTCTAGCAACTTTATGTGAAAGGAAAGCTGTTGAATGGCTGATAGTGTCTGCGAGTTTTCACAGGACACCAAAAACCAAAACATTAACACAAAATGTTTTCATTCACTGGTCATAATAATCAGCCACATCAGTCAATCTATTTGCTTATTTCAGGTTATTGGACAAATCTGAAAATGTTCTGCATTAACCAGAATCTAACCACAATCTTGAAGATCACCCTGTTGTATGTTCTGCTGTCAACTTTGCCTCATCATGGACACTTTGCAGGTGGAAAGCATAATTGATACAAGGAATCCACCAAGAAGAACAGCAATATCCCAAAAAAGGGAATTGCTCCCTATGAGTGTCATTTGTGCCGCAAAAGATCTTCAATTGGCCTCCACTTCTAGTCGATTATGACAATTTCCCTCTCCCTCTCCATCAGCTGTGGACCCAATGACAGACTAGGTGGCTAAAAGGTATGGATTGAATTCTAAATTACCTGGCATTTTGGGGTCTCTGAGATGGAAAATAGGGAAATTGTTGGTCAGAAGAGAATATTACAAATTTATTTTTAATAACCCCCTTCCCCTTTATACAACTTTACAGAAGAGGGTTTCTGCCTGTCGAAGCGACTAAGTTCAATACGATCTACGAATACTGAAATGCACATTAACAGGTTCACCTTGGATAATATCAGGGCAGTGGACCTGAGCACATTTAGCGAAGCAGACTTACCATGCCTGTATGAAGCAATAGCAGCTCCCCCCACCCCCTCAATATACACGTTCCCAATCCCTTCTCTGTCATATTCCATGCAGCATCATTCAGTTTCTTAGAACATCTATTGTGTGGTATAGGGGACATAGCTGGGGAGGAAGGTTGGATGGTGGGGATGGGTGGGGGATGTTCTGATTTTGTTGTGGTGGTGACATCTGCTTAACATGTGGTGACAGTGACCTCACAACTGCAACCCCCTGTGCTGCATCTCCAGGGTAGCACTGTGTGGATCATCCTTTAATCCACAAGAACTCCCAAGGCCTGGCAGCCAGCTTTTCTTCAAATTGAGAACAAAAGGAAAAAACATGTTTTTATTATTTTTTCCCTTCAGTCCAATACATTGATATTGGAAGGATATAGTTAGCTCTATTTTTTGTGGGTTTTATTTTCACATAATTTTGCAGGCACTTCAGCAAATTATAATATCTTCTGTGCATGTCATCCACTTAAATGACTACATAGTTTCTATTACTGAATGGTACAATGGGCTAGAAAATGGCATTTCAACTCTGGCACTTAAGGTTCAATCCATCCCAGAGTGATGAAACAAAAGGTTCCTCTCTGTTGGCCATCTGGGAAGTGACAGCTCAGTTGCCAGCAAATAGCACAAATTTGCCTCTAATTTTCCCAAACTGACAGAGTTGCCAGAGAAAAATGGGAGACATGCCACATTAATGGGGGGGGGGGGGGGGGGGGGCATTGTGGGGACAGAGTAAATGCAACTTCATTCAACATCTGTCTGTGCTGTACTTCGCCTGCCAGAATGCTCAGTTCAAATTCACTGCAGTAACACCACTCCCCTAAAGCTGAGATAAAATACTGAAAAATAACATATTTTTAACCTGTAATATTTTCTACTTCTGAGTATGTTTTATATGTTTTCAATATCAGCTGTTATCCTTCCTCAACAGTCTTTAAAATTCCATTAATTTATAGGTTGCAATTCTGAGCAGGTGAATGATGGGCCTCTCAACTGAAGCTAGAACTGTTTCTGGTTGACTTACTCAAACAATTTTTTTTATTTATTGGTTATACTTCAACCACAGACTTTCCTGTCAATGCAAAGTGATATGGTCATGTAACAATGCAAAGCTGCAATATCAGGAGACAGACCTGACATGACTCTCTCTGGTACTTGCAGTGTTAGACTGTTCCTGGGATACCATTCTACATCATTTAGATTTCTACAGGATATAGTTTCAGTTAGAAGAGAAGCTGGATTTGAAAAGTAATATGGCATTTCTGGGTCTCCTGCCTATTGAGTCTTTCCAGTTTGAGAGAATTTGAGCACTATCCTTTATGCAATGTTGCACTTATTGACAATACAATTGCAGAGGGAGCATTTCCTGTATGCACAGGAAGGCCTGGGACATCACTGCTAGCAATACACTAGTTAGCTGCCTGCACAAAGATGGTTCAGACTGGAAAGAACAATATTTTGGTTCCTGCCAGTTACTGTTCCATTCCCAAATGCTCATCATGTGCGTGTGGGGAGGTGATGGCCTGGTGGTAGTATCACTGGATTTTTAATCCAGAGACATAGGTAATGTTCTGTGGGCCTGGGTTTGAATCCCATCGTGGCAGATAATGGAATTTGAATTCAATAAGCATCTGGAGTTAAGAGTCCATCGATGACTACAAATCCATTGTTGATTATCAGGAAAAACCCATCTGGTTCATGTGTATCCTTTAGGGAAGGAAGCTGCTATCCTCATCTGGACTACATGTGACTCCAAACCCACAGCAATGTAGTTGACTGCCCTCTGGGATGTAAATAATCTTTGGTCTAGCTAGTGATGCCCTCATCCCATTAGTATTTTTTAAAAATCATGTTTTACACCTTCCTCACCTGTTAACTGAACACTCTGTTCACAATCCCAATCCTGTATCTTTATAGGTCCCCTCTCACTGATACACTATATCATTTTCTATATGTTAATCTAGATAATGCATATCACAGGCACTCAGGATTGGTTAAGAAAGATGGCTTGAAGTTTATTAACATCATTAAAAACTTATACTGGCAAGTCCAACATTTGTCACCTTCCCCAATTGCCCATGAACTGAACATAATACCATTTCAGAAGAAGAGAGTCAACCACATTGCTGTTGGTCAATGTAGACCAGACCAGGTTAGGACAGGTGAGTTCATTCCCTGAAGGACATTAATGAACCAAATGAGTTTTTAATGACAGTCAATAGTAGTGTAATGGTAACTATTATGAAATTAGCTTTATATTGCAGATGTTTTTTGTAATTTAATTCAAATTCCTCCAGTTGTCTTGATATGACTTGAGCTTATGTCCCCGGATCTTTATCATGGGCTTGTACTAGCCCAATGCCCCTCTCTATACCCCAATTGCTGTCCTGTTCCCAAGTGCTCAACCTTCCCTCTCAAACACTAACAGTCCTGCTTGCTGCCCTGCTCCTGACCACCCAACATACTTCTCCCAATTCTTTGCTGTCACACTAACACAGTCTAACTCCTAACTGCTCTCAGCCTTGCTTCCAAGTGCTCCTTGCCTCCCTCACCACGCGCACACACACACACACACACACACACACATACACACATACACTGCCATATGTATCATCTTGCTCATGATCACTCACCACCCTGCTCCTGACCCCTTGCTGTCCAACTGCTGAACCCTTGGTACCCTACTCAGTACCCTATCCCTGACTCCTTGCCACCCCCCACATTGCTACCCCACCACTATCTTGCTCCCAATCTCTCAGTACTGACTGCTCACTGTTCCTGCTCAACACCAATCTCAGCATCCTGCTCCTGACAGCTAGCCACCTAACGTATTGTTCCCCCTTGCTGCCATCCTCCCAACTCCTCATTACCCCACCTCTAATCCACTTGTCAGCCCATTCACCAGCCACTCATGACAGTTTGTCTCCCCTTCATTTGATACACTTCTTGTACTACCCTTCTGCCAACTTCTTGCTCCCCCACTCACAGCCCAATCCTCATTACAACTTCCTGCCTGCTTGCCCCCCTCACCCACTGTCCTGCTCCCAATTTCTGGCCATCCCACTCTATTTCTGATTACTTTTCCATTCACTTCTCTGATCTCTATTCATCACAACCCATTCACTGCCCTTCTCACTATCCCTCTCTCCATACTAGTGGCTGCCCATCTCACTGAGCTGCTTGCCTCCCCAGTTGCTGCTCCATTGGCCAACTTTTCTCTATCCATTGTCACTCTGCTCTTGAACCTTTACAGGATGCAAGGTGCCAACAGGGACAGTGAGGAGGACCAAGTGTGAGGCAGAAAACGGTTGCTAGCAGGGAATTTGGTGAGATGTAAGGGCAGCATGAGGAGCAGTGATGGGGTTAGGAGTTTAATGAGCAATGGACACACAATGACCTCAGTGGCGGGAGATGTCAAATTCCTGTTCCAGTTTAGTCTGCTCCATTAAAGAACATATTCTACCTAATATTAATACAAGCAATCAGGAAAATAGAGTCGAGCATAGATTTGCCAGCTCTGCCTTAGCATGTAGAAAGAGAGTCACATGCAGGCACAGGCCATGTGGTAACTCAGATCTTGCCAATTGTACTTTTATCTCCATTGTGACCTTGCATTAAAACTGCAGTCTGACATGTTCACTGTAGGGTGTTAATTGTAACACTTACACAAAATGTTCATATGCTGCTTGTAAGCTCTGCTGGGGGATCTATTTAAGTGCATTTGGAATAATGTAATGGTATATAATAGGTTTGCATCAGGAAAGTTAGCATTCAAAAATATACTTCGCAAGTTTTCATATTATTACGTGCACTCCATTCATCTAGTATATTCTGCTTGGCAATGAAAATTGCCTATTTTTATCCCTTTTACATTAGTTTAAATTGAGTTTAACTTCCGATTATAAAGACAACTTTAGCATACTACTAAACAAAAAGAAATGATGGAATAATTTAGTTAATTTCAACTATTTAACACAGAGCAATGGATTTGTGGTCACATCATCTAACTGGACGTTTAAAGCATTTTAGAGTGACTCAGGAAATGCTGTTAGATGTAACTTAACTGGAAACAAAAACAGAAATAGCACAAAAGGCTCAGCAGGTCTGGCAGCATCTATGAAGGTATCCTGTCCCCAAGTCTTCTTTTATGTACTTGTGCACAGTACATGCGATATGATTAGCTTGCTCAGTGTTGATCCCTTGAATGAGGAGACTCTCTAAATCTCTTATTTATTTTCTTTGTTTTCACTTATATCAACTCTCCACTTAGTACAATGGGCTCTGACCCCGTCAACTCAAAGCCAGTCCCTAGAGTGAAAAGACTTTCTGAATCTCCTGTTTACAGCTGCCATTCAAGTCTCCCTGATTAACCCAAGTTAACAACCCCAATCAGGGATCGCATACTCAGTAAGATCTACCTGGCCCTCATTCCATCACTACAGACACAATGGGATATGAAGTAGATGGTTCTTTGTAATCATAAGGATATGGGATCAGATACTCAGCCCAGGGCCATAAAGCATGCAGAGTCTGAGGCCAGTCTGCCTCAATCTGACAGTGGCCTTTGGAGAACTAGCAGGGTTAGCTGATGCAAGTTGGTGTCTTTCTTAACAGTGTTTGATGGATATAATTACCTTACGCTATTGGAGGCAGATTTGCAGATCTCACTGAGCCCTAACTCCTTAAGTTTTTCAGAGAAAAAAGTAAAACATCAGTCATATTTCCTGAGCATAATCACAGTAGCTTGCTCTCAACAAATGATGGGCAGCAATCTGACTTTAAAATCAGCTGATAAATTGCTTGAGTCACTTTTGTAACTTATGATGCTATGTCAATACTTTTACTAGACTAGTGTCTTGCCATCCAATATCTTTACAGTTATATGTACAATTGATCTGTGCAAAAGCAATCTTTTCTGCATAAAAAAACTTCCAACAAAGTTTTTAAATTAAAAAGCTATTAGTTTCAGATAATTCCGCATTTTTACTTCTTTTAAACAGCCAACAAAAGCAAAACACAATGGAAAAACCAAAGTGGAGGCAGGGGAAGAAAAATCTGTGGAGAATGACAAGAAAGCACATGTTTCTGAACTGAGGTCATAAGAAGGTTGAGTATATGCCCCTTTTTTATACATTCCAGAAACTGTCTCAGATAAAACGAACAAGTTTCCTAAATACTAGCTAACAGATACAGAAGAACATGGGTGGCCCACACTTGAACCTTGTTAACCTCAGATAAAATTTGGACAGCTTAATCTATAAAGTTTAGAAAGCAGGACCACCCATGTTGATATGTACAGCCTTACCCAGTTTGGACCTGTTATATTAAAAACCCGAAACTGTGCCACAAATCTCTGCACAAAAACACATAGATTTCCCAGAATAACCCTCCTGAAATGCCTGTGGTGGCAGTGGGAATGGCTGAGAGTGAAGTCAGCTTGTCAGCAGTTTTTACAGCAGACAGGTGAAGCACAATGTTAGTTGATTTAGTAACTTATAGTTGGGTGGGCACTTATGTTTATCTTCCAACACATTCTGGGATCACTGCAAAAACTTGTTCTAAATGGAATAACTGAATGTCATCCAACTACAGTGTGGTACCAGTCTCAAAATCACATTTTGTTTTATGTGAAATTCTATTCGAGGCAAGCTCCAGGCTCTGTCAACACACATCCTTACTTTAATAACCTTAGCTACAAAGCCTTATTCACACAGGCAGATTGCTGCTGATATAATGTATTAACAGTAATTCACAACAATGTCATCTGTATCGAATTCTGACACTAGATATTCGACTAGAAGATTCTGCAAGTGCTCTAACAAATTTTTAATCGCGCAATATAAAGTGCACATCAGCTTAACCTTTATAAATGGGAAGCTAACTACTTGATACTGTTTGGGAAAAAGGGGTAAACTGACCCGTTAAAACATTGACCTCTCTACAAAATGAATTGAAGGGAAAACTGGAAATGTAGATTAGCATCAGGGAAGGGAATAATTTAACAGTTGCCTTTTTTGCCTTTGGTCCTAAGGCAACTATACTATCCTGCTGGTTTGTGTCTATGATTAGTAATGGGTCCAGGGGCCACTGGTATATGTTTTTTAAATTTAAATTGTTCCTTATTTACAGAACACATCAGTATGCTATAATTACTCTTGATTATAGTATTTCCTATTGTTCAGAAGTTTCATATACTGGCAGTTACCTTAAATGTAATTCAATATAACGTACTGTATGCAAATTAAAATAGTTGCAATTATGATTCCTCTGCAAACAGACATTGGAAATGACACCAACTATGTCTTTCTCATATCAAATGCCTTCCTCATATTTCTTCATAAGGTCTTGTCCTCACACTGTCCCTCCTCTTATTGTTTTTGTAAGCTGCAGCCCTGCGCTCTCAAACATTTGGCATTTATGCTGCTGTGCTCCATCTCCCAACTGATTTATCTCTGACTAATACACTGACACAACCTCCACCTGCATTACCAACTCACTACATTGACTGCATCCTTTACAACCTGCCTGCACCACCTCGTCAAAAAGAACTTAGAGGCACCTTTGACTAATTCAACTTTGAAATGCTAATAAGTTTCACCACAGTTATTCATGTTTCCCACCAGTGCCTGCATGTAATTAATGGATGTGGGCCAGGAGCATGAAGGTCAAAATCATTACTGCTCATGCTCCTTAAGTAGCTTCAAGCGGTATTTTCTTAGGTACCCACTTTAAAAGAATTAGGTTTTCTGCGGCTGTATTTCATTGACATTTTCTTTCTTTCTTTCCAAATTTCTCCCCACCCTTTCCTTCCTCAAAATATTGATTCATTCTGAGGTTCGGACCCAGCAGACACTGGTTTCCCTTATTTCCTTGGTTCAAGTTACAAACAGTGAATTTCAGCAGAAGTGCGATTTTAGAAGCTTGCCCTGCCTTTTTGCTTCTCAGCAATTTGACTAAGCACTCCAAATGATTATCTGACAATGTCTATTTGGGAACTTGTCATAGAATCCTCAAAATATGGAAGCAGGACATTTGGCCCATGAAGTCCACACAGCCCCTCCAAAAAACATCCCACCCAGATCCAGCAATCCCCCCACCCCCATTCCTATCCCTGTAACCCTGCATTTCTAATGGATAGTCCACCTAGCTTGCACATCCCTGGACACTCTGGGCAATTTAGTATTGCCAATCCATATTGCCTGCACATTTTTGGACTGTGGGAGGAAACCAGACCACCTGGAAGAAATCCATGCAGACACCAGGAGAATGTACAAGCAACATGCACACAGCCACCCAAAGGTGGAATCGAACCTGCATCCGCTTGAGGCAGCTAACAACTGAGTCACTGCGCTGCCCTACTTCTGGGCAGAGTTAGCACAAAAAACTTTTATTTGCATTGCCTGTTTACTGAACTCTCTTCACTCAGATCCAACTTGTAAGATTCCCCCCTATTATTCTTATTAATAGCTAGCAATTCATTCCCATTCTCTTGTGCAGACTTTTCAATAATGCTCGTTCAGAATCTCCTGTGTGCTGATATTTTGTTGACTATTTTTTAAAAATCTTCTTTTAATAAACTTAATAGTAAAATTTATTTTGAGATCCCAGAGCAAAGTTATGATGCAGTGTAATGAACTGTTTTTATTGTTTGAGTAATCACTATCAACAATTTTGGTTTTAAAGCTAAAGGTTTTTAAAAAGTAAATTAGATTATGAATTAATTGGAACAAATTGAACTATTAAACTTTCAAGTTAATGGGGATATTTGTTGCACAAATTAAACAGTTTGTTTCTGGAAATAGGTCAGAGCAATAAGAGATCGGTGCTTTCAGTTACTTAGAAACATTACGAGATTCACTCTGGTAAAAGACCAACATGCAGAAGAACATTGCCACCTGCTGGAGATCAGAGGTACCAAGAAGGATTTTGCAAGCACTAAACCTGCCATTTTCAAGACTTGAAAGACACTCAATCTATCCTATGGAGAAGACAAAGTTGGACGCTGAGTTAGGTCTGAGCATCAAAAAGATGGACTGACAACAGAAACTGAAGGGATTAAGAGAGCTGGTGGTGAAACAGAACTGTGCTTGTCAGTTGAACCCAAGGTCCAGTGTGAAGAGGAAGTGAAGAGGTTTATGACAGATCCTGGGAGGATTCCAAATGTAATGAAGTGTAAATAGAAAATACTGACAGCAATGCTGCGGCAATGAGTGGAGTGGTAGGAATTGAAATGAACTAGCAGCAGGTTAAAAGCAGCATAAAAGTGTAATTCATGCAATCACCAGACAGAGTGATGTAGAGAATGTTGATTTCCAGCATGGAATGGACTTTGTATGTAACAGGACTACATTTACCTTTTTTTAGTGAGTTGCACTCAGGATGTGCACCATATTCATCTGCTCACATTAATGGAAAAGTATAATGCTAAAATGTTATATATTTCACTGAAAAACAAATTGTGCTTTATACAAATGTCAGAAAAGGTGTAGGCTATTTAGCTCCTTGAGCCTATTCCTCCATTCAGTTAATCTTGCGTGATCTGTATTCTATTTACCCACCTAGGTCACTATCCTAACCCACATAAATCTCAGTGTTGAACAATTCAAAGAATTTATGGGTGAAAGAATTCTAGATTTTTCTAATGTTGTGTGAAAAAGTATATTCTGTATCAGGACAACCAGCCATTCTTCATTTTTACAGGATTATCCTGCATGTAATATACCTCTCTGGAACATTACTTGTACCACCTTTCCCATGGTAGTTATATGGTGGACCATCGGGAGTTTTTCTTGACGTTGTCATTGCCTTTTTGTTTCTTTGTGCAGGAACACTAGGCCACTGCCATGCCCATGTATGGAAAGATCATGGGGAATGCAGACTTTTACATCAAGTAATGTCTGAAGAGCATCTGATACTCAGCTTGCGACATTACTATTTGCAAAACAACACATCTCTGGGCTTGTTTTCTGATGATATGAATCCTGTGAAATTTCTTCGTAAATTCCTGATAAATAAAGAAAACACAGGGAGGAATGTCTGAGAGGAGACATAGAGGAGCTGTTGCAAATATCAGAGGGAGTGGGGGAGATCCAGGCTCTGAATGGAAGTAGAGGGCGAGAACTCAGTTTATTTCCACCGTCCATGGATATATGTTTGAATAAGATAAGAAGCAGGAAAAAGGTACGGTAATTCTATTACAACATAATTGACAAGCTTTTGTTCTTAATCCAGTTTGTTTCCAAATTGAGAATATTGGGAAGTTTCCCTCTCCAAGACACACTGTCTTTTGATGATGTATAAAACAAATATTGGACTCCTAGATGTCTGTGAAAGGATGTTGATGAGGATAAAGAAATTCAGGAGAAATTAAATCTTATGTTTAGAAGAAGCAAGGATTTGAGAAGCCATTACATTCTAGTGCCCGAAGCACAATACCATCGAATGCATGTGTCAAGAGTATGTCCTCATTGTGGGATGTAGATGGGCTGGTTCTAGGAATAGGTGTAATGTTGTTCCCATATAAGCTGAAATGGAAGTAAAATGAATTATTAAATATCAAGTAGTGAATTCATAGCTTTTGGAAAATCTGATTATAGACTGTCAAAAGCTGTCTAGAAAGAAATTATTTTGCTGTGAGACTTGAGATTTCAAAACTATTTATTCAAATGTAAAATGTTTAACCAAATCCAAAAAAAATCACAATGAAGGAACCCAACCCCTAACTCTGTAAGATTTTACATGTAGGTCAAGCTTTTATGAGAAAGAACTAAATTAAGAATTGCATGAATAACACAAAATGGTCAATCAATGCAAGTTATACATACATGAGCAAGTAACTACATTTGGTTTACATTGAATAGTAGCTTGAAAATAATGTTCAAGTTTAATGAGCTGATTACATTACAGAATTAAAGTGAGTAAATCAATCCCAGGTTGCATAAAAAAAAATCTTTGGTACAGTTGAACTGCATAAGCAATAATTTGTGTTGGAACAGGGCATTCTTTGCATATTTTCATGTCTTGACTGAAATTTACTTTGGTAAAAATAATTAATAGAATGCTCCAACCAACTCACTATTTCAAGTGAAAAATGCTATAGCTCCTCACTGTGGCAGAGGAGAGAGACCAGAACCTTCAAACTCTTCATAAATCCATAAACACATCCACACCGACATTGAATGGCAGATGAAGATGGTAGTACGGCCCTGGGGAGTGGCAAGGCCGAGTAAATGATGAAGGAGAGGGCAGCTGGTGGCAGCGGCAGCAATGGCAGGAAAAGGTGGATGTGGCTCCACCCCAGCCTGAGTTTCCTGGCAAGGAAGGAACAAGAGCCAGGCTTAATTCCCTGGTCCAGAATCATAGGCTGAGCCAAGGCTCCAGTTTTAGAGATAGGCCCGGGTGACTTATGGCGGAGGAGGCAATGGCAGCAATTTTGGCCCAGCATGAACTCATGGTGGTGGAAAGATGGACCCAGAGAGTGATGACTCTTTCTTCCAGGGGTGGCATGGTGAAACACAGTTGCAGCAGTGTAGACAGTTTAGCAGCAGGGACCAAAGGCATTTTTTTTCTTTATTCATTCATAGGATGAGGTCATCACTGGCTGGGCAGCATTTATTGCCCATCTGTAATTGCCCAGAGGCAATTAGAAGTCACCCAGACTGCTGTGGTTCTGAAGTCACATATAGGCCAGAACAGGTAAGGATAGCAGTTTCCTTCCCTACAGGACATTAGTGAACCAGATAGGTTTTGCTGACAATCAACTATGTATTCACGGTCATTGTTATTATCTGGAATTAAGAATCTATTGTATTGAAATTCCACCATCTACTATGGCAGAATTTGAACCCAGATCCCTAGAACATTACCTGAATCTCTGGATTAACAGTCCAGCAATGTTGCCACTTAGCCATCACTCCCTGCAATCCCCCAACCCCCCCACTCCCTGCCCCCCCCCCCCCCCCCCCACCCACCCACTCCCCACCTTGGGGTTGGAGGAGCCCTGATCCAGGCCCAAGGGTGCACTAAAAATAGAAACTGTTCCAAAGATTACCTAACTTTATTGAGATAAGACTATAAGGTGAACTGTGTTGTTTTATTTTTCTGGTTTTTTTTATCCTGTGTTTTGGTTTTTATTTTCTGTGTTTTAAGATGTTTTAAGATACTAAACAACTCATTTCACTGTATTTATAATCAATAGATGTGATAATAAACAACAGAAAATAAAATCACCTCACACCACCTCTTTACCACAGTTTCTTGGTCCAAGTGTCCCTGATATTTTCTTTGCAGATGGTCACCATGTCCTGAATAGTCCAATACTAATATTAAAATGTTTCCTTGTTGAAGGCTGTGCAACCAAAGGAAATATTCGTTCTGCCCTTATCATCAGTTTAATCATCTGAAACATCGCAATTAGATCGTCACTTAACCTTCGATGCTCAAGGGAATGCCACGCTATACATCCTATCTTCATAAATTAAATCTTTAGCCCTGCTATCATTCCAATGACCATAGGTAACCAGTCTCTAAGAGCATTTGACTGGATTCTCCTTCTCCTTAGTTGTTGCCTGACCTGCTGTGCTTTTCCAGCACCACACTATTGACTTTGATCTCTAGCATCTGCAGTCCTCATGTTCTCCTTATCTTTCCTGAGGTCTAGTACTCAGAACTAAAGGCATTATTTCTGATTAGAGCTCTACACTCTTTAAATCCCAGCTCCCTTGAGATAAAGGACAATGACCACGAATCTTTGTAATTATTTATCCAGTAACTTTCTATATTCGGACTATTACATTTCTCTGCTTATCCATACTTCATAGATTGCTACGAGTTTGATATATCATTCTTATGCCCAAAATGAATGTCTCCAGTCCTTCCCATTATTAAACTTCATATCTCTTTACAAATTTCTGCTCCCATCTATGCTATTTACTACGTGAAATAACGTAAATGTATCACTCTGTATTTCTTCGTCCAAGTCACTTATAATGCTGAAGTTATATGAATCCTTATAGAATAATACTGATCAAATCTTGCCAACTTACCCATTATGTCTGGTTCCTGTCTACTAATCAAATTCTTATCCAAGCCAATGGGTTGCCTCCAATTTCATGTCCTCTTGTTCTTATTAGTAGTCTCTTCATTGGAACCACATAGAATTTGTTCTTAGTAATGTATAAATTGCATTCAAATACATTTTGTTATTGGCCCATTAGTTGCCTCTACAAACAGTTCTACTCAAATTGTTAGATATTAATTACCCTTTAAAATTCCATTCTGGTTTTCAGTAATTGACTCATAGCTGTCCAAGTAAATGCCCTCCCCCCAAAACTAATACTGTTGAGACATGTGGCTGAATCAAAGATTTCAAAATTGAGAGTAGTATATATTTATTCAGCAAGGTCGTGATGCTAAGATGGAAAAAAGGTAAATAAATCAGTAAACAAATTAGCAACTTATCCACAACTGATGTTAGGCTGATAGGCCTATACCTGGTTTACCTCTGCTATGCTTCTTAAAAAATGGAGTGACACTGGCATTTATTGACCTAACTCACTTAAAAATTAGAATGAAAGCAAAAGTCTTGGATACTTGTCTTTCGATATTCTCATTACTTTATCCATTGTTATATTTTGTCATATATTAAAACCAGTTAGTTCCTGTCTTTGATTTATTTATTTTGTTTTCTCTGATACTTTATCTTCAGTGTCTACCATGAAAACCAATGCAAAGCAATTCTTTAGTAAGTTTTCCATTTCCTGATTTTTGTTTACACTTTGAACTTTATCTGATATTACTTTTAGCCACAATCATCTCTTAAGCTCTAAATTCCTATGGAGTTGTCTTTGTTATCCCTTGAAAGGGATACTCACTCTTCTCAGTATTTAATACTTTCTTTGAGGTCCTTTGCAATGTATCCTATTTCACCCATTCTAAAGCAAGTTGTGGGCTTACACAGAAGGAATATGATTTATTGTTAAAAGTAATCAAATACTTACCTTTCCCACATTGCAGATCTACAGTCAGGTTCTCGAGCCACACAATTCGCAACATATGGCAGCATGCATGCATAAAACAGCCATCTTCAATAACAAAGGGAAACCAATGACAATGTCAAATTCTCTTTTAATTTGTATTTTTAAACCATATTTCAAATTAAAAACACAAGTATCTTAAAATTATTTGAGTCCTTTCTCTGTTTCTTCTCCATCAAATTTGAATGACTGCAACATAGCTGCATAGCAATTTGGAATTCCATCTCATTCTGGATGTCGAACTGAATATTCAGATTAAGTGAACTGAAGATATGGCAGAAGTGCATTATTTTTCCCAGGCTAGGTCAAAAACTCAAGGTTGGATGATACATTTCCAAGTTAATGAGCACTAACACAGCTGTTATAAATTCCTGTTTGTTTTAAAATCGAGTTAAAAGTTCATGTTTTAGCATATCATTTATCGTTTTGCGAATTAAGAATTAGTTGGAGAAAATTAGATAAATTCACTGAAACACCTTGAAATCTAGAGGACTGAGAAGGTTAATGTCATAATGATTAAAGGAGTTAAAGGCTAGGAGAGAAAGGTAATTAAAATTAAAAGTATACCATTTTGGATACTGTTGGGAGGGGGGGTGGAATCGTTCAGGGGAAAGCAGCAGTAGCCAGGTTGGTGGTACCTCACTGGCTCTGCAGCACAGCGCGAAAGGATAAAGATAAACAGGGCCTTAGTGATAGGATATTTGATAGTTAAGGTGATAGACAGGAGATTCTGTGGCTGCAAACAGAAATCCAGGTTGGTGAGTGACCTCTAGAGTGCCAGAGTCCAGGATGTTTTAGAGCACGTGCAGATGTTCTCAAGGGGGAGTGTGAGCAGCCAGAGATCATTGTGCACATGGGCACAAATGACTTGGGTAGAAGTAAGGATGAGGTCCTGTGGAGTGACTATAGATAGCTAGGAACAAAGTTACAAACCTCATCAGTGATAATCTCCAGATTACTTCCAGTGCTATATGCTACTGAGGGTAAAAACAGAAGGATTTGGCAGATGAATGTGTGGCTAAAGAATTGTGCAAGGGGAAGGGATTCAGATTTTTAGATTACTGGGATCTTTTCTTGGGCAGAGGTGACTTGTTCAAGAGAGACAGGTTGCATCGGAACTGAAGGGAGACCGATATCTTGGCAGCCAGGTTTTCTAGTGCTACAATGGAGGGTTTAAACTAGATTGGCAGTGGGGTAGTATCCTCAACAGCATGAAGGAAAGTGTAAAGCTGGAAGGAGATACAGTAATCAGAAATAGTAAAGTAAAGAGACAAATCAGGCTGGAACACTACAGGGAGCAAGCAATGCCTGGATTAAATTGCATCTATTTCAGTGCAAGAGGGCTGACAGGTAAGGCTGATGAATAGGTACAGGGCGTGGATAGGTACATGGGATTGGGATATTATAGCCATTACAGAAACATGGCTAAGGGAGGGACAGGACTGGCAACTTAGGGTACAGATGCTTTAGGCAGGACAGAGGTGTTGCAAAGAGTGGAGGGTGTGTTGAATTTTTGATTAAGTCAAATATCACAGCAGCAACCAGAAATGAAACAGCTGAAGTATGATCCAATGAGGCTTGGTGGGTGGAGCTAAGAAATAAGCAGGGAATGGCGACATTATTGGGGTTGTACTATACTCAATGAGAATTAGAGGAGCAAATACGCAGGGAGATTGGGGGAGACTTGCAGAAGCAATAAGGTTGTTATAGTAGGGGATTTTAATTTTCCTAACATAGATGGGACTGCCATAGCGTAAAGGGCTTAGATAGGGTGGAATTTGTTAAGTGCATTCAGGAAAGTTTCCTCAAGCAGTATATAGAGGGTCCAACTTGGGAAGGGGCAAAACTTGACCTGCTGTTGGGAAATAGGACAGGACAGGTGATGGAGGTGACAGTGAGGGAGTACTTCGGGACCAGTGATCATAGTTCTATTAATTTTAAAATAGCAATGGAGAGGGACAAAACTGCTCCACAAGTTCTAAATTAGGACAATTTTGATGGAATCAAAGTTTGTGAGAAGATTTGCACTCGGTGCTTGTTGTTGTGGTTCTGTTTGCCGAGCTGGGAATTTGTGGACATTTATAGACATAGTGGACCACTGCAGCGGACAGCTGGAACTGACAACCGGAAGCGGCAGATTCAAACCACTACAAATGCCGGAGGAAAGATCAGAGAAGCACTTCACAGGAGGCTCCCAAGCACTGAGGATGTCACCTAGACAGGGGCCGAAACGCCTGCAACACAAATTTGATGGAATCAGACAGGATCTTGCAGGGGCTGATTGCATAGTTTGTTTGCAAGCAAAGCGACCTCTGGCAAGTGGAAGGTCATAAAAAGTGAAATAACTAGATTTCAAAATCTCTATGTTCCTGTGAGGGTGAAAAGCAAGATTAGCAGGAATAGGGAACTGTGAATGACAAGAGATATTGAGGTTTTGACCAGAGAAAAGGAGGTATGGCTCAGGCAGTTTGGATCAAGGGAATCCCTGGAGGTATATAGGGGATACAGGAGTTTACTGAAGAAGGAAACCAGGAACGCAAAAAGCAGGGGTGGGGGGTGGGCATGAGATAGCCTCCGCTGAGAAGATTAGGGTGAATCCAAAGAGGTTCTTTAAGTGTATTAAAGGAAAAATAATAGCACCCGTTAAGGACCAAAGTGGACTTGTATATATAGAACTGCAGGGAACCCGAGGGGCAACTTCTTTATACAGAGGGTGGTATGCACATAGAATGAGTTGTCAGTGGATGTGGTTGAGGCTGGAACTTAACAATATTTAAAAGACATTTGGACAAATGCATGGGTAGGAAAGGTTTAGAAGATATGAGCCAAGTGGAGGGAAATGGGGTTAGCGTGGATGGATATTTTGGTTGTCATGGACGATTTTGGGGCAAAGGTCCGTCTCCATGCTATAAGAGTCTACGACTCTGTGATAGGCTTTCCTGATTGTCAGAACATCTAAGACTAGCGGCAGTTCAGAAGGCTACTCATGTTTGTTCAGTAGAATGGGAAAATCTCTTTAATGTTTCTTTTCTCCAGAAAAGAGCAAACTCAGGAGTAATGGCAAAGAAGCAGTAACCTTCAGTGGACCTTTCTTCCTCACTCTTAACAATTTCTCCTTTGAATCCTCCCACTTCCTCCAGACCAAAGGGGTAGCCATGGGCCCAGCTATGCCTGTCTCTTTGTTGGTTATGTAGAACAGTTGATCTTCCGTAATTACACCGGCACCACTCCCCGCCTCTTCCTCCGCTACATTGATGACTTCATTGGCGCCACCTCGTGCTCCCGCGAGGAGGTTGAGCAATTCATCAACTTCACCAACACATTCCACCCTGACCTTAAATTTACCTGGACCATCTCTGACACCTCCCTCCCCTTCCTGGACCTCTCCATCTCCATTAATGACGACTGACTTGACACTGACATTTTTTACAAACCCACCGACTCCCACAGCTACCTGGATTACACCTCTTCCCACCCTACCTCTTGCAAAAATGCCATCCCGTATTCCCAATTCCTCCGCCTCCACCGTATCTGCTCCCAGGAGGACCAGTTCCACCACAGAACACACCAGATGGCCTCCTTCTTTAGAGACCACAATTTCCCTTCCCACGTGCTTAAAGATGCCCTCCAACACATCTCGTCCACATCTCGCACCTCTGCCCTCAGACCACACCCCTCCAACCGTAACAAGGACAGAACGCCCCTGGTGCTCACCTTCCACCCTACAAACCTTCGCATAAACCAAATCATCCGCCGACATTTCCGCCACCTCCAAAAAGACCCCACCATCAGGGATATATTTCCCTCCCCACCCCTTTCCGCCTTCCGCAAAGACCGTGCCCTCCATGACTACCTGGTCAGGTCCATGCCCCCCTATGACCCACCCTCCCAGACTGACACTTTCCCCTGCCACCGCAGAAACTGTAAAACCTGTGCCCACATCTCCTCCCTCACCTCTATCCAAGGCCCTAAAGGACCCTTCCAGATCCATCAAAGTTTTACTTGCACATCCACTAATATAATTTATTGTATCCGTTGCTCCCGATGTGGTCTCCTCTACATTGGGGAGACTGGGCGCCTCCTAGCAGAGCGCTTTAGGGAACATCTCCGAGACACCCGCACCAATCAACCACTCCTCCCCATGGCCCAACATTTCAACTCCCCCTCCCACTCTGCTGAGGACATGCAGGTCCTGGGCCTCCTTCACCACTGGTCCCTCACCACCAGACGCCTGGAGGAAGAACGCCTCATCTTCCGCCTCGGAACACTTCAACCCCAGGGCATCAATGTGGACTTCAACAGCTTCCTCATTTCCCTTTCCCCCACCTCATCCTAGTTTCAAACTTCCAGCTCAGCACTGTCCCCATGACTTGTCCTACCTGCCTATCTCCTTTTCCACCTATCCACTCCACCCTCTCCTCCCTGATCTATCACCTTCATCTCCTCCCCCATTCACCCATTGTACTCTATGCTACTCTCTCCCCACCCCCACCCTCCCCTAGCTTATCTCTCCATGCTTCCGGCTCGCTGCCTTTATTCCTGATGAAGGGCTTATGCCCAAAACTTCGATTTCGCTACTCGTTGGATGCTGCCTGAACTGCTGTGCTCTTCCAGCACCACTAATCCAGAATCTGGTTTCCAGCATCTGCAGTCATTGTTTTTACCTCTTTCTCTCTCCATCCTACCTGCCAGTTTTAGCCCTGTCTACTGACTGTCTTTGCAAGCAGAGTGATCAGAAGTAACTTAGCAGTTGCTGACACCATAAGAACAGTCATAAATCATCAAACAATACATTTAAATCGTCTTGATACTGAATCCGAAGAAAGCCTCAAAGTCGGCATGAAACTGCCCAAGTTATTAGTTGATATGACCCATGATTCAAAAAAAGACTGCTTCAACCCTGTAATTACGTGTGTTGTGAGAATCTGACTGCATGCATGTGGAATCTGGAACATTTTTCACTATTTTTAATAGACTGGATTACATACAATAAAGACTTCTCCTTTTTAATTTAAAACTTACAAGGAAACCTGTCTGTTTCATTTACAAACCGTAAGCATTCACCGAATTTGCAAAGCTAGCCTTTTTGTTGCAGTAAATTAGAGTGACAAAAGGAAGTCATTTCATCTTCTTCACCTGATCATAACAGTGTAAAACAGTTGCTACTAGTGTGTTCAGTCATCTTTTAAGGGAACAATGTTCATTTTCCATGACACAGCTATTGAAAATAATGATTATATCTGTAAAGCTGAATTCTGACTGACTAATATTCGATAATATCACCACCATTCTTCAAAATATCAAATTATTGGTTAATGATAATTCTATGATTACTGGGGCATTCAAGATTTCATGAAAGGAATTTAGATGTAGATGTTTTTAATTCATTCATGGTTAAAAGTGCCATGGATAAGGGCAGCATTTATTGCCCATCCCTAATTACCTTTGAGGAGATATTAGTGAACTAATGTTTTAGACTGCTACAATCCATGTGATGTAACTGCATCCACTTTGCTATGGGAAGGAATTGCAGGAAACACAGAGGTCATAATGTGCATTGATCGAGCAACAACAGCTTGTCTGGTGCCAAACACACCTTATTATCAGCATGTTCTTCCTAAAATTTAAAAGTATGTGTTCTTAGAAAGAGTGCTAAATGAATCCTCAGATGTAGGTGGGCAAGGGGATAGTGGTCATCCAACATCATGAGTAGCCATCCCATGGCTATTTATCAAAGAGTTCTGACAGAAATAGAAAAGCTGAAAAAGCTCAGCAGGTCCGGCAGCATTTGTGGAGAGAAATCAGAGTTAACATTTCAGGTCAAGTGTTCCTTCCTTAGAACTGATGGTAGCTGGAAAAATGTTGGTTTATATGCAATAGAGGGTGGAGGAAGGGCTAAGGTGTAAACAATAGGTAGAGACAGAGGCCAAAGTGAGAGAAGAGTAGCTGGGCAGACAAAGGAGTGGATAATGTTCTGGCTAAGAGGGTAACCAGCTAATAATGGGAACAGTTAGTGGCTAGCAAAGGGCTATGCGTAATAGACTATGTGATGACAAAACCTGATATGTGTGGGTTGGGGTAAGGACATGGGAGAGGTCAAGCCCTAAACTTATCAAACTCTATATTGATTCTGGAAGGCTGCAGGGTCCCCGAGCAAAACTGAGGCATTATTCTTCCATCTTACACTGAGCTTTGCTGGAGCACTGCAGCAAGCCTGAGACAGAGATATTGGCCAGGGAGCAGGATGGTGTGTTGAAATGGCATGTAACTGAAGGTTGAGGGTCTTTATTGTGGGCAGAATGCAAGTGTTCTGCAAAGAGATCACCCAATATACACTTTGTTTCCCCAATGTAGAGGAGACCACATTGTGAGCAGTGAATGCATGAGACTAAATTGTGTGAAGTGCAGGTAAAGTGCTGCTTCATCTGGGTGGTGTGTTTGGGCCTTTGGATACTGAGGAGGGAGGAAGTAAACAGACAGGTGTTAGACCTTCTGCGGTCGCAAGGGGAAGCTGCTTGTTGGGGGGGGGGGGGGGGGGGGGGTGCCGGTGATGTTGCTGTTGGGAGTGAAGGAACAGTGAGCCATGGAGGGAACAGTCCTTGTGGAAGGCAGACAACGGTCTCTCTCCTCAGTACAGATCCCAAACATACCTTCCAGGTGTAATTAGGAATAGTCAGCATGGCTTAGTGTGTGGGAGATCATGCCTCACACATTTGATAGAGTTCTTTGATGATGTGACCAGGAAGATTGATAAAGGCAGGGTGGTAGATATAAAGTCTATATGGATATCAGTAAGACCTTTGATGAAGTTCTACATCGTAGGCTACTCTGGAAGGTTAGATCGCATGGAATCCAGGGCAAGTTGGCAAATTGGATACACAATTGGCTTGATGGTAGGAAACAGAGGGTAATAGTGGAAAGATGATTGTGGGACTGAAGTCCTGTGACTAGTAGAGTGCATCAGGAGTCGGTGCTGAGTCCAGTGCTGCTTGTAATCTATATCATTGATTTGGATGAGAATGTACAAGCATGATTAATAAGTTTGAAAATGGCACTAGAATAGGCAGTATAGTGAGGAAGGTTATCTGAAATTGCAGCAGGACCTTGATCAGCTGAGGAAGTTGGCTGAGAAATGGCAAAAGGAGGTGAATATAGACATGTGTGAGATCTTGCATTTTGGAAAGTCAAATCAAGGCAGGAGTTTCATGTTGAATGGTAGGGCCTTAAGGAGTGTAGGGGAACAGAGGGACCTTGGAGTTCAGGTGCATGGTTCTCTGAAAGTGGATTTGAGGTAAACAGGGCAGTGAAGAAAGCTTTTGGCACACTGCCCTTTACCATTCAGGGCATTGAGTATAGAAGTTGGGGAGTTATGTTGCAGTTGTATAGGACATTGATGGGGCTGCACTTGGTGTATTCCATTCAGTTTTGGTCACCTTGCTGGAGGAAGAATATTATTAAACTTGAAACAGTGCAGAAGAAATTTACAAGGATGTTGCCAATGGTCTGAGTTTAGGGAGAAGTTGGACAAACTAGGACTTTTCTTTAGAGCGTAGGAGACTGAGGGTGGGATCTTATAGAGATGTATAATATCATGAGAGGTATGGATAGGATGAATGCACTCAGTCTTGTTCCTAGCATTGAGGAATCAAAGACTAGAGGTCATCACTTTAAGGTTAGAGGGAAAAAAATAGAAGGGAACCTGAGGGGCAACTTTTTTACACAGAAGGTGATACGCAATTGGAATGAACTGCCAATGGAAGTGGTTGAGGCGGGTACATTAACAACATTTAAAAGACATTTGTGCAAACACATAGATAGGAGGAAGTGAGGACTGCAGATGCTGGAGATCAGAGCTTAAAGATGTGTTGCTGGAAAAGCGCAGCAGGTCAGGCAGCATCAAAGGAACAGGAGAATCAACGTTTCGAGCATAAGCCCTTCTTCAGGAATGAGGTGTGCCAAGCAGGCTAAGATAAAAGGTAGGTAGGAGGGACTTGGGGGAGGGACATTGGGAATACAATAGGTGGAAGGAGGTTAAGGTGAGGGTGATAGGCCAGAGAGGGAGTGGGCGCGGAAAGGTTGGGAAGAAGATTGCAGGTCAAGAGGGACTAATACTCGAAAAAGTGAAATCAAACAGAAACTTCGGGCTGATGTCAATTAATCACTTATGTAAAAAAGTATTCCTTGAGGTCAACTTGAACTTGCCTTTAATGCAATTTTAATCTAAAGCTCCTTATCCAGCAATGACTTGATATCATGTGCTCTGCTTAAAATGTTCTGTTCTCCTTGTATCGTTTGAAACATTGAAAGGTCATTTCTCATTCATCCACTTTTCAAGGCTGAGAAGCACACATAAGTCAGTTTTCTGAGCTAACTTCTAGCAGGATGCTGACAAGGTCAATTTGTTTATCCATGATACTTTCCATTAAAATTAACAGAAAGGTGACTTAGAAAGGGGGTAAAGTTGAGCAATCAATCCAATCCTAAGTGGGGCACTGCAGCTGCTGCCTCTATATCGGTAGCAGCCTTTATGTGGACAGTCAACAAATCATTTTCAACATTCAGATGGCTTATTCAGTGATGTCTGCTGGTCATGTGGCTCTCAACTGGATTTTTATAAATGGTGTCATGAATTTGGAGGAAATATCACTTTTCCTTCTGTCTTAACCCTTATGGTTACTTTCCTGGAATGACAAAATCTGCAGTGTTACCCTGTCTCAGTGTGAGTTCATCATGACCACTCGTGGGGAATCTAGTAAACATCTGCACGAACCTCTTCATTTGGTTGCACAGTTGGCTGTGCATTGATGGGGGAATAACCGCAACCTTAACACTCCCACTAGCATGCAGTAACACGTGGATCCTACTTTTTATCACTTTGCCCACAGGCCTCAGTCCAGTCAAAAAGGACAGCCTTCATTTCGGGGATTATAAAACCCTTTTCGGAAGTCAATCTGCCATTCTTACTTGGTCTGGCCTACGTGATGCCAAACCCACAGAAATATAGTAGATTCTAACTGTGCTCTGAACTGCACTTGCAAGGCACACAGCAATTAGGAATGGCAACAGATGCTGACATTGCCAGTTATGTCATTTGCACTAAAGAATATAAAAAGAAATTGTGACTTTTATGACTGCAGGCGTTTATCACAGTAATTAAGACCTTTTGGGAACATGATGAGGTGTTTTTAATTTGATACATTTGAAGTTTATATGGCAAGCCCTGTTTTCCTATGATTCTGGAAAGTGACCAGTGAAACAGAAATGAAACTGAGCTACAGCGCATGTGGCATTAAACATCACCACCCTCAGTTATTTTGCCACGGGTGATTTCCAGTGCATAATCAATAGTCTTGCAGTCTTTTGCACATAAACAGTAATGGAGGTCATGAAAATAAATCAAGGACACTTAGACTCATCTCCAGCTGCACTGCCATAGCACGAAGGTGACAATCATAACATCTCCAGTGCAACCCACTGTTTTACAAATCATGACCACTCGTGATATTCCCCCATCAATGCACAGCCGACTGTGCAACTAAATGAAGAGGTTCATGCAGATGTGTACTAGATTCCCAACGAGTGGTAATGATGAATTCACACTGAGACAGGGTAACACTACAGATTTTGTCATTCCAGGAAAGTAACCATAAGGGCTAAGACAGAAGGGAAAGTGATATTTCCTCCAAATTCATGACACCATTTATAAAAATCCAGTTGAGAGCCACATGACCAGCAGACATCACTGAATAAGCCATCTGAATGTTGAAAATGATTCAGGTCTTTGGAAAGATCTGAAGCCATCCTTCAGTATTCCCTCATGGGGGTGCTAAAATACCAAGGTTGTGCTGCATCCTGCATGTCAATGCACAGCAAGAAAAATACATGGGGAGGAAGATGAAGATATTCTGTTCATTCAGAACTGCTCTGAAGAAGGGTCACTAGGCCCGAAATATTAATTCTGATTTGTTTCAACAGATGCTGCCAGACTTGCTGAGTTTTTCCAGAAATTTCTGCTATTGCATTGCTGTCTGAGATACTCTAATTGACATGACATCAATTACTTGCAGACTCACAAGAAATCATAAAACCTTCATCCTGTTGCAAACCAGTACCAATTATTGAATACTTATTGACCGCACCCACCACCAATCCCAGCAAATGGTCCTGCAAGTACACATTCACCCTTACTGTATCTGATCAAAGGGTTCCATCACTTATTAATAAACTTCATTAAAAAATGAAACAAGGCTTGGTAGGAGTAAATAAACAAATTTTATTTGATGTGATTAAGACAGCACTTCTGTCAAACTTTAATGTGCATTGTAATGGTGTGCAGAGCAGTAAATTTTCAAATGTCTGCTAAATTCCTTGAAGATGAGAAACCAGTCCATTATCAGGAACCATATTTCAAAAGCCAACCATCATTACGTAGTTGAAAGTGCACTGAAAGTTATAATAAGTTTGTTAATGTTTATTTTAATCAGGTGAAAAGACATTCACTAGGAGAAAGTGAGGACAACAGATGTTGGGGATCAGAGTCAAAAAAGCACGATGCTGGAAAACCACAGCCTGTCAGGCAGCATTTGAGGTGTAGGAAAGTCAATGTTTAGAGCATAAACTCCTGACGAAGAGCTTACGTTCAAAATGTTGACCCTCCTGCTCCTCGGATGCTACCTGACCGGCTTTTCCAGCGCCACATATTTTGAAAAGACATTGAGCATTGTTCAGTAAAGCTATAATTTGAATACAATAGCAACAATATTATGGATTATGAGACACAATTAACTAAATGAAGATACTGTTCCTCCTAGGGTTGAGAATTCCTGTAATCTCTGGCGTGATTCTGCAGGTAGTCCCTTATTTTATCCAGGAACGCATCATTGTAAATAATCCAGTGTGGTATTTTGCCATTAACATAGGCCTAAAATGCAGAAATCCAAATTAATAGTGATCTGAACCATGAAATGTAATTTACTGATATGTTCTTGAAATGATTACGGAAAACATTCCATCAACATCCCGAGAGCAAATAATTACCATTATCTCATGTGACAGACAGCCGTGGCTTTGGTCTCCAAGAAATGTGCAATCCAATGAGTTTCTTACAAATTCTTTTGCTGATTTTGCGAGAATTCCAGGTTTAACTTGTGACATGGCAGAAGCAACAGCATAGGGCATTAAACACTGTAAATAAGTTTTAGAAAATCAGTTCAATGCTGAATATGATAGGAAAATAATTTTTAAAAATTGTGCCCAAAATCATGTAAATTTGCACAGAATCCAAAAACAGTGAGGGATAGATATTGATTCTCTTCACGAAACAAGAATGTAAGGAATAATCTCTGCACTTGAATGGTTAGACCCAAAGCATACTTAATACTTGGCCCCAGATACCTAAAGGACTTCTTGACTGAAAAATGCCTCTGAAAAGCAGGCCATTATATTGTAACTAGCGATCTTGATCCTTTAGAACGTAGAACATAGAACATTACAGCGCAATACAGACCCTTCGGCCCTCAATGCTGCACTGACCTGTGGAACCAATGTGAATCCCATCTAACCTACACTATTCCATTTTCATCCATATGTTTATCCAATGACCATTTAATTGCCCGTAAAGTTGGCGAGTCTACGACAGTTGCAGGCAGTGCATTCCACATCCTTACTATTCTCTGAGTAAAGAAACTACTTCTGACATCTGTCCTATATCTATCACTCCTCAATTTAAAGCTATGACCCCTCATGCTAGCCATCATCAGAGGAAAAAAAATCTCACTGTCTAACGCTCTGATTATCTTATACGTCTCAATTAGGTCACCTCTCAACCTTCTTCTCACTAACGAAAACAGCCTCAAGTCCATTAGTCTTTCCTGCCAAGACTTTCCCTCCATACCAGGTAACAGGCGGCACGGTGGCACAGTGGTTAGCACTGCTGTCTCACAGCGCCAGCGACCCGGGTTCAATTCCCACCTCAGGCGACTGACTGTGTGGAGTTTGCACGTTCTCCCCGTGTCTGCGTGGGTTTCCTCCGGGTGCTCCGGTTTCCTCCCACAGTCCAAAGATGTGCGGGTCAGGTGAATTGGCCATGCTAAATTGCCCATAGTGTTAGGTAAGGGGTAAATGTAGGGGTATGGGTGGGTTGCGCTTCGGCGGGTCGGTGTGGACTTGTTGGGCCGAAGGGCCTGTTTCCACACTGTAAGTAATCTAATCTAATCTAAATTGTTCTGAACTGGTGTGGACATACCAGAGTTTTAAACAGCTGCGCATGATCTCGTAGCTTCGAAAATCAATCCCTCTATCAAGAAAAGATAACACACTGTATGCCTTCTTAACAACCCTATCAACCTGGGTGGCAACTTTTACGGATCTATGTACATGGACACCGAGATCTCTCTGCTCATCTACACTACCAAGAATCTTACCATTTGTCTAGTACTCTGCATTCCTGTTGCTCCTTGCAAAGTGAATCACCTCACACTTTTCTGCATTAAACTCCATTTGCCACTTTTCAGCCCAGCTCTGCAGCTTATCTATGTCCCTCTATAACCCACTATCCACAACTCTGCGGACCTTAGTATCATCTGCAAATTTACTAATCCTTCTACACCCTCATCTAGGTCATTTATGAAAATGGCGAACACCAGTTTCCCCAAAACAGATCCTTGATGTACACCACGAGTAACGGAACACCAGGATGAACATTTCCTATCAACCACCACACTATTCTTTCAGCTAGCCAATTTCTGCTCCAAATTGCTAAATCACCCTCAATCCTTTGCCTCCATATTTTGTACAATAGCCTAACATGGTGCATCTTATCAAATGCATTACTGAAATCCATGTACACCGCATGAACCACTTTACCCTCATCCACCTGTTTGGTCACCTTCTCAAAGAACTCAATAAGATTTGTGAGGCATGATCTATCCTTCAAAAAACTCTGTTGACTATTCCTAATCAACTTATTCCTCTTCAGATGATTATAAATCCTATCTCTTTTAACCTTTTCCAACACTTTACCCACAACTGAAGTAAACCTTACTGGTCTATAATTTCCAGGGTTGTCTCTATTCCCCTTCTTGAACAAGGGGACAACATTTGCTATACTCCAGTCTTCTGGCACTGTTCCTGTAGACAATCATGACATAAAGATCAAAGCCAAAGGCCCTGGCTTCCCAGAGAATCCTAGGATAAATCCTATCTGGCCCAGGGGACTTCTCTATTTTCAGACTTACCAGAATTGCTAACACCTCCTTTTTGTGAACCTTAATCCCATCTAGACCAGTAGCCTGTATCTCAGTATTGCCTCGACAACATTGTCTTTTTCCAGGGTTAATACTGATGAAAAATGTTCATTTAGCGCTTCCCCATCTCCTTGGGCTCCACACACAACTTCCCACTATTGTCCTTGATTGGCCCTAATCTTTCTTTCATCATTCTTTTATTCCTGATATACCTATAGAAAGCCTAAGAGTTTTCTTTGATCCTATCTGCCAACGACTTCTCATGTCTTCTCCTGGCTCTTCTTAGTTCTCGCTTTAGGTCTTTTTCAGGCTAATTTCTAACTCTCAAGCGCCCTAACGTTTCATCCTACATAAACCTTCTTCTTCCTCTTAACAAGAGATTCAACTTCTTTAGTAAACCACGGCTCCCTCATCCAACCATTTCCTCCCTGTCTGACATGTACATACTTATCAAGGACATGTTCCTTGAATAAGCTCCACTTTTCAATTGTGTGCACCCCCTGCAGTTTCTTTTCCTATTCTATGCATCCTAAATGTTGCCTAATTGCATCATAATTGTCTTTCCCACAGCAATAACTCCTGCCCTGCGTTATATACCTATCCCTTAAAATCATTAAAGCAAACATAACCGAATTGTGGTCACTATCACCAAAGTGCTCATCTAACTCCAAATTCAATACCTAGCCAGGATCATTACCCAATATTAAATCCAATGTGGCCTGACCCCTTGTTGGCTTGTCTACATACTGTGTCAGGAAACATTGGACAAAAACTGACCCATCTAAAGTACTTCAGGTCAATATTTGGAAAATTAAAATCCCCCATACAACTATCCTATACTCTTGCTGCTATCCAGAGTTATCTTTGCTATCCTTTCCTGTACATCTCTGGAATTATTTGGAGGCCTATAGAAAACTCCCAAAAGGGTGACCTCTCCTTTCCTGTTTCTAACCTCATTCCATATTACCTCAGTAGATGAGTCTTCAAACATTCTTTCTGCCATTATAATACTGTCCTTGCCTAACAATGCCACATCTCCCCTTCTTTTACCACCTTCTCTGTTTTTACCGAAACATCTAAATCCCTGAATCTGCAATGACCACTCCTGTCCCTGCTCTATGCCTGTCTCTGAAATGGCCACAACATTTAGACCTTTGTGAAGGAATCAGAAGGAAACCAGGAGACAAGGGAAAATCAGGTGTGTGAGGGTACTGGTGGCATGAGGGAAAGCAGCAGTGGGGCATCAGCATCACAAAAATATAGAATCAACACAACAGCTAATGGGAAGGAGTAGTTAAGGAAGTGGCACTAGAAACAGTAGGTGTACCAATGGTCATCTTCCAAAATTCTCTATACTGTGGACCAGTTCTACAGATTGGAGTATAGCTAATGTAACTCCACTATTTAAAAAGGGAGGCATGGAGAAAACAACAAATTGTAGACTCATTAGCTTGATATCAAGAGCGACAAAAATGTTACATTCCATTATAAAAGATGGCACAGTAAACAACTTGGAAGAGTGACAAAATCAGATAGAGACAGTGTGGACTCATGAAGAGGAAGTCATGCTTGACAAATGTGCTGAAATTGTTTCAGCATGTGACAAATAGAATGGTCAGTGGATGTCATTTACATGGACTTTTGGAAGGCTCTCAATAATTTCCTACATAAGGGACTAACTTGCAAAATTAAAGTGCATGGGACTACAGATCATGGACTGAAATGGATCGAGAACTAGTTGGCAGGCAGGAAAGAAAGAGTTGAAATAAATGAGCCTTTTTCCAAGCAGCAGGCAGTGACTAGAGGGGTACTTCAGAGGTTAGTGCTTGGACCCTAGCTATTCAAAATATATAATACTGACGTAGATGAGGAAACTATGTGTCATATTTCTAAGTTTGCAGATGACATAAAGCTGAGTGCGAAGGCATGCAGTGAAGAGGATGCAGGAAGCTTCAATGAAATTTGGACAGGTTAAGCAAATGGAGAAATACATGGCAGATGCAGTATAATGTGAATAAATATGAGGTTATCCACTCCAGGAGCAAAAACACAAAGGCAGATCATTATCTGAATGGCGATAGATTGGGAATCAGGGAGGCGCAACAAGACCTCAGTGTCCTTGTACACCCTTTGCTGAAAATAAGCTTGCAAATGCAGCAGTACATATGATATATGTTGGCCTTCATTTCAAAGGTATTTAGCACAACAGCAGGGATGTCTTACTACAAACGTACAGTGCATTGCTGAAACCACACCAGGAGTATTGGATGTAATTTTGATCTCCTTATTTGAGGAAGGGTGTTCTGATTACAGAAGCAGTTCAAAGACGTTTATCCAGTCTGACTCCTGGGATGGCAGCACTGACATCAGAGAGAGGCTTAATCAGCTGGGATATATTTACTTGAGCTTTGAAGAGTGAAGGGTAATGTCATAGAAACCTATAAAACTCTAACAGCATTTGAGAGAGCAGATGCAGGAAAGTTGTTCTCATTGATTGAGGAGTCCGGAACCAGGGGTCCCAGTATAACAATAACAGGTAAACCTTTTAGGACAGAGATGAAGAGGAATTTCTTTACCCAAAGAGTTATGAACCTATGGAATTCTTTGCAACAGGAAACTGTTGAGGTCAAAATATTGAGACACAAACAATGCTGCACATTACTAAGGAGTGTCCTAAGTGACAAACTAATCACCTTAAACTCAGCAAATAAGGCAATTGCTTGGTTGTAATGTCTTCCAGCTAGCTGCAAAGCCTTACAAATTATTCGTTTTCCTTTAATTGTGGCCATCTCAAAGGAAAACTGCTCTGTGATCAACGACTATACATTCAAGTGATAAGGCCTAACCCCCAGAATATATCTCTTAGTCGATCTTTTCCTATTTAAGATGCTCATTAAAACCTACCTCATGAACCAAGCTTTAGGTCAAATATCCGCATGTCTCTTCATATGGCTTTGTGTTAAATGTTATTTGATAATGCTCCTATGAAGGAGCATTTTGTTATGTTTATTGTGCAAATATAATTTGTTGCTGCACTTCTGATCCAAAATAAATAATTTCACGATGAAACTACGAAGTATGAAGTAGAGATACTTCAGAAAACATTTTTAGTATTATTGACATACAAGACAGAATTGAAAGCAATAAGACAAGGTTTGCATACAATCAGTAGCATTTAAATCACGTAGTAGAATAATTGACAAAATTCACAAAGAACAGATTTCTTTTTTAGTTTCTTTATCTTTGTTTCTGAATGAAAATTGCTGCACAGAATTTTAAATGGAAAATGTTTAAACACAAACAACTGAAATCTTAGACAAAATATGACATTAAATGATAAAGAAAATTGTTTCATTCTTGACCTTTTACCAGTATTATATTTTTTCAGCTCTAAAACCACCAAAACAATAAATAATTTTAGTCTATATCCTTGAAGATTTGAGAATTCCAGTCCAAATAAGTCTGCTCTTAGAGTACATTGAAAAAAACATAATGTGGAGTGTAGCCAGTTGTACAGGATAACAGCCATGCCATAACTTTATACATTTGATTATTCAGCAGGACCTCAGCTAGGGATGTTTTCAAAGTTTGTAAGATGTCTGCATGGAATTGTTCTACATTGTACCACTTTGTATACTCTGCTCTAAATGATGGTTAGAATATTCTTACTGCAACAGAGCCACATTGATCTACATGAATCAGTAGGGCTTGTCATTAGCAATAATAATTAGAAATATTATACCTCAGATGTACTTTATCAAAAACAAATAAAATGGACAGCAAATTGGTCTTTCAAAAAAACACAACTGAACAACTTAGGTTCCAAGTATCTACTGTTTCCAGAAACGGTATAACATTCAATACAGATAGAGTCATAAAGTCATAGAGATGTACAGCACAGAAATAGACCCTTTGGTCCAACCTGTCCATGCCGACCAGATATCCCAACCCAATCTAGTCCCACCTGCCAGCACCCGGTCCATATCTCTCCAAACCCTTCCTATTCATATACCCATCCAGACACCTTTTAAATGTTGCAATTGTGCGAGACTCCACCACTTCCTCTGACAGCTCATTCCATACACATACCACCTCCTGCATGAAAAAGTTGTCCCTCAGGTCTCTTTTATATCTTTTCCCTCTCAGCTATGTCCTCTAGCTCTTGACTCCCCCACCTCAGGGAAAAGACTTTGTCTACTTGTCCTATTCATGCCCCTCATGATTTTATAAACATCTCTAACCTCACCCCTCAGCCTCCGACACTCCAGGGAAAATAGCCCCAGCCTATTCAACCTCTCCCTATAGCTCAAATCCTTCAACCCTGGCAACATACTTGTAAATCTTTGCTGAATCCTTTCAAGTTTCACAACATCTTTCCGATAGGAAGGAGACCAGAACTGCACGCAATATTCCAACAGTGGCCTAGCCAATGTACTGCACAACTGCAACATGACATCCCAACTCCTGTACTCAATACTCTGACTGATAAAAGAAAGCATACCAAACGCCTTCTTCACTATCCTATCTACCTGTAACTCCACTTTCAAGGAGCTATGAACCGGCACTCCAAGGTCTCTTCGTTCAGCAAACAGTTATGTGGCAGTTTAATATGACTGGAGCAGAAATACTGTTCAGAAACATAAAGGAAGACTTTCCTTGAGGGTTTCCCAATTAATTACTTTAACTTCAGCAGAAGAACCACAGGAAACCCTCAAAAAGCATGTTGTCAAGAATCCAATGGTGAGAAATGTTCCAAAAATAATCATTTCATTAGCGAATACACTTTGATGAGGTCTCCTTAAAACTTTCAATAAGGAATTGATAAAGGTGACCCAGGCAAATAAATCTTTGCTGTAAATAGTTCAAATATGAAGAGATGAAACTTTAAAATTAGCCAGCTAGGAAAACGAAGTGAGAAAGTACATTTTCTCCCAAAGACAAGTGGGTCAAAGTTACCAGAAAAACTATGAAAAATCCAGTGCAAATGATTTAAGAGAAAGTTAGATGCATTTCTAAACAGCAGGGTTGAAAGAATGTAGACGGGAAGAGTTTCACCATGAAAAAGAGACAAGCTTGTTAGGTTGGAGTACCTTTTTTTTAAAAGCTGTTGTGCTCTGAATCAGCATGTGGGGAATGTTTATACCAATAAACCATGTTTATTCATCCATAGCATCCATCATTCATCTTGAGGGATGGCACGTGGCTAGCACTGCTGCCTCACAGCGCGAGAGACCTGGGTTCAATTCCAGCCTCAAGCAACTGTCTGCGTGGAGTTTGCACATTCTCCCCGTATTTGCGTGGGTTTCCTCCGGGTGCTCCGGTTTCCTCCCACAGTCCAAAGATGTGCAGGTCAGGTGAATTGGCCATGATAAATTACCTGTACTGTTAGGTGAAGGGGTAAATGTAGGAGAATGGGTCTGGGTAGGTTGCTCTTCGGAGGGTCGGTATGGGCTTGTTAGGCTGAAAGGCCTGTTTCCACACTGTAAGTAATCTAATCTAATAGTACACAGTGATTCAGATAATTAGCCTTAATTTACATAATGCTAGAGAGAAAGAGATGCAGTTATACATCCAGAGGGCAGCACTCTGCATCAAGCAGAGGGCAATGGGGGCAGCCTCCCCAGACAACTACAGCTGATGCAGTTAGTGAACCTGATCACAGGTATCATTCTGGCCGAAACACCCTCTATCTAGCCAACAGAGTAACTGACCCCACATATCATGAAACATGAACTGAATTTTAAGTCTAGCTATATATTTTACTGGAATGCACAGCTCTATGCTTTATTTATAAGTTTTACAATTCTGCTTTCAAATGTTTACCATAAAATTTATTTAAATAATGCTCTGCAAAACTAAAATGCCAAATATTACTTTTACAGTAGGAATGCAGCAAAAATGTATTGCTTATGTTCCATGTTCTTCCATTTCCCATAAGCATGCTCACAAAGATTATCCACCTTTACCTGTATGATGATTCCCTTTGAGCCGTATTCTGCTTGACATCCTCTGGAGAATCTTTCCATAAAGATCTAGCAAATAATTTAATAAGAATAGAGTTGATACACCTTTGAACTATGCAGAATAGAGCAAATGACCAATTGAGGGCCTTTTCCTGCTTCCACTGGTTAAGGTGAGAATGGGCCTCTCACATGTGGAAGACAACCAGGTCCAATGGCCTTCTGGTGGGTCAGGGGGAAGGCCACCTTGTCTGACAATGTTGGTTCACAAGGATCTCCCAGTAACTAACTGTCCCTTGTATCCTGAAGATCTCATTTATCTGATTGTGAGAGAAAATATAACCATTGCCCCTGATGTTCAATGGTCCCTTATCATTGCTGAATCCCCCACTATCAATATCCTGAACATAAACTGACTGGATCAGCCATATAACCACCATAGCTATCAGAGCAGGGCAGAAACCAGGAATCCTGCAGTGAGTAACTCGTCTGCCTCCCTAGTATTCACAAGGTACAAGTCAGGAGTGTGATGGAAAACTTTCCTGTTGCCTGGATGAGTGTAACTTCAACAACTCTCAAGTACCTTGACACCATTCAGAAATCAGTCTGGTAACTTGGCATGCCAACCATTACTTTTAATATTCACCAGCTTCATCACCAAAGTGCAGTAGCAGCAGTGTCTACCACTTACAAGATGCACTGTAGAAACTCACCAAAGCCTCTCCAGCAGCACTTCCTATACCCATGATCTCTACCTCCTCAAAGAATAAGGGCAGCAGAACACCATCACCTGCAAGTTCCCCTACGAGCCACACACTACCTCAACTCTGAATGATATTGCCATTACTTCTGTGTCATTGGTCAAAATCCTGGAACTCCCTGCCTAACAACATTATGGATCTGTCTACACCCTAAAGACTACAGCAGGTCAAGAAGATGGCTCATCACTACCTTCTCCAGGACAATTAGGGAGGGTAATAGATTCTTGCCCAGGCAATGAGATATATGTGCCGCAGATGAATAAGAAAAAAACTAGTCTATCAATATGCCTTTCTCCTCTGGTGCAGACCCACCAGTCCCAGTGGTACTATTGAGCTGCCAGTATATCTTTGGCAGATTAGAACATAGAACTACAATGTTGTAGCCATTACAGAAACTTGGCTGAGTGAAGGAAAGGACTGGCAATTCAATGTTCCAGTGTTGAGCTGTTTTAGGCATGTTAGAGAGGAATGCAAAAAGGGGTGGGGAAATTGTATTACTGATTAAGGAGAATGTCAAAGCTGCATAAAAAGAGGACATCTTGGAGAGCTCATCCAGCGAGGCGTAATGCGTAGAACTCAGCAATAAGAAAGGGCAGTCACAATTTTGGGGTTTTATTATCGGACTCCCAACTGCCAGTGGGAGATATGTAAGCAGATCATGAAAAAATCTTTAAAACAACAGGGTTGTTGTCATGGGTGATTTTAACTTTCCCAACATTGACTGAGGATCCCTTAGTGCCAAGGGGGTTAGATGGGACTGAATTTGTTAGGTGCATCCAAAGGGTTTCTTGAAACAATATGTAGGTAGCCCAACTAGGGAAGGGCTGTACTAAACCTTCACTGGGGGATGAGCCTGGTCAGGTGATCGAAGTTTCAGTAGGAGAGCATTTTGGAACAGTAAAAATAATTCCCTAAACTTTAAAGTATATATAAGGATAAGACTGGTCCTCGGGTGAAAATTCTAAACTGGGAGAAGGCTAATTACAATGGTAATACACAAGAACTAAAGAAATTTGATTTGGGACAAGTACATCCATATTTGACATATGGGAGTCTTTGCAAGGTCAGTTGATCAGAGTTCAAGACCATAATGTTCCTGTGAGGATGAAAGATAAGGATAGTAAGATTCAGGAATTCTGGATGACAAGTGATATTGCAAGGTTAGTCAAAAAGAAAATTGAATCACAATGAAGGTTTAGGAAACTGAAATCAGACATGACCCTTGAAGAATATAAACGAATTAGGAAAGTGCTTAGACAAGGAATTATAATGGGTAAAAGGAGCCATGAAATGTCCTCTCTGCAAGTAGGCCTAAGGCATTTTACTTATATATTAGAAGCAAAAAGGCAGCAAGGAAGAAATAGGTCCACTCATGGACAAAGGAGAGAATTTATACAGAGAGCCAGAGGAAGTGGGTGAGGTCCTTAATGAGTACTTCACATTGGTATTGATCAAGGAAAAGGGCATGGATGATAGCAAGATTAAGGAGGGGTATGTTGATATTCTAGCACATGTCAGCATTAAGAAGGAGGTGGTGTTGAGCGTCTTGTAAAGCATTACGGTAGATAAGTTTGCGGGCATCGATTGGATCTATCCAAGGATACTGAGGGAGGCAACAGAGGAGATTGTTTGGACATTGACAGAAATCTTTTTAACCACAAGTGAGATCCCAGAAGACTGGCAAATAGCCAATGCTGTTCCTTTATTGAAAAAGGGCAACAGGGATAATCCAGGAAATTATAGGCCAAAGAGCCTTATATCAGTGCCAGGGTAATTATTGGAGAAGATTCTTGGGAACAGGATTTAATCACATTTGAAAAAGAATAGATTTATTCAGGAGAGTCAATATGGCTTTATGCAGGGGAGGTCTTATCTCACAAATTAGATTAAGTTTTTTGAAGAAGTGACAGAGATGATTGATGAGACAGGGCGATGGTTGTCTACATAGACTTTACTAAAGCATTTGACAAGGTCTTTCATGGTAGCCTGTTCCACAAAATTAATTCAAATGAGTTCCACAGCAAACTGATAAGTCGGAGACAAAATTCACTTGGTTGTGAAGATAGATGGTAGTTGTACAGGGTGTGTTCTGCATGAATCAGCGCTGGGCTTCTGTTGTTTGTAATTTATATAAATGATTTGGATGAAAATGTAGGTTGTCTGATTAGTAAGATTGCAGATGACATGAAAACTGGCAGAGTTGTGGATAGTGAAGAAGGTTGTCAAAGGCTACAGCAAAATGTAGATCAGTTAGAAAGTTGGGTGGAGAAATGGCAGATGGAGTTTAATCCTGACAAGAGTGAGATGATGCATTTTGTGAGGTTAAATGCAAGAGAAAAGTATACATTAAATAGTAAGACCTAATGAGCGTTGATATACAGAAAGATTTTGGAGTGCAAATCTATACCTCCCTGAAATTGGCAATACAAGTGGATATGTGGCATGCTTTCATTGGACAGGACCTCAAGTATAAAAGTTGAGTAGTTATTTTGCAACTGTATAAAATATACTTTGGTTAGGACATATTTAGAGTATTCTGTGCAATTCTGGCAAGCACACTATAGAAAGGATATAGAGACTTTGGACAGTGTGCAAAAGAGGTTTACCAGGATGTTGCCTGGATTGGAATATATTAATTATAAGGAGAGGTTGGACAAATTTGGATTGTTTTCTCTAGAGCAATGGAAACTGGAGGATGACTTGATCGAGGCATACAAATTATGAGAGCATGAATAGGGTGAATAGTTGGAGTCTTTGTCCCAGGGTGGAAATGTCAAATACTAGGTTTAAAGTGAAAGGGGGAAGTTTAAAGGAGATGTGCAAGGCAATGAATGTGCTGCAAGGGGAGACGGTAGAAACAGTTATAGTAGCAATGTTTAAGAGGCATTTAGACAGATGCATGAACAGTCAGGAAGTAGAGGGATGTGGACATTGTGCATGCAGATGGGATTACTTTAGAATGGCATATTGTTCAGCCCAGACATGGTGGGCCAATGGGCCTTTTCTTGTGCTTTACTGTTCTACGTTAACACTGGGCAACATGGTGCAGGGTGGTTGCAGTGGCCATCCTTCATATACTTACAAATTACATAAAATTGATTGCTTGCCACTAACATGACATGACCCAGGCTGGACAAGTGGCCAATGCTTAAGCAACTGGGCCCAACATAAAATTGGTAAACAGTTCCTGCAAGCTAGGTCTGATGGAATTCAAAGAGGCCAATGTTACCACAGGTCAAAAGCTAATGAGGATCAGTCCAGATTTGTATTACATATTGAACAATTGGAAAATTGTTATGACCCAAAACCCATTAAGATATACTCAGCCAGATCCATAGGGACAGACTTAGTTTGTGTATTCCCCAGTTTCAGACAGACATCTTACCACCACAAATAACCATATCTTGAAAAGGGGATGAGTACACCTAGGACAACGCGGCCTAACCTCACAGGGTAATGTGACTCTACTCTGTGACCCCATTGGCTGAAATCAGAAGGGTTCAGAAAAGGGTTAAGGAAGGACACCTGGTGGCCATTCATTCAGTGAAGACTTGACTAGAGAAGTCTCCATGTGAGACACACTTTTGTATTAAGAAGCTCCTGAGTGCCCCGTCAACAGAGCTCACTGAGTTGAAACCAGCAGCTCAATCAAGTTCACCAGAGTGTGTACTATATGCATTTTTCAAGCAGTCAGCATAGTTTGAGAAAAGTTAACTTAATTTGAGTGAGAGTTGTTTTCTTTAACTTAATAAAACTAAGTTGGAATCAGTCTTTTGTTTGCCTCATACAGTAAGAGGATCTGGATAAAAACTTGATTAGACAAGAAAATTTAATAAAGTATTTGAAGTGTAATTTTGTTAAGAAAACTACTTTCTTGCAGTGTGCTCAATTTTTGCTCAATTTGCCTTATGTGAGGTGGACATGACACTATTAGCTCTGGCTCAGTTGGCAGCTCTGCTTTCTCTAAGCCACAAAGTCATTGATTCAAAGCCCAGTAAATTAAAATTAAAGCTGGTGCTCCACAGCAGTATTGAGAAAGCAATGCATTGTTGGAAGTACCATCTTTATGGTGAGATATTAAATCAAGCCTCCATCATCTTGTGCAGATGAATGTTAAAGATACCATAGCACAATTTTGATGAATAACAGAGTGTTATCCCTGGAGTCCTGGCTAATATCTATTCCTCTGTTAGCATCACAAAGCATCCGTTGTCTTTCAGGTAAGATATTATGCTGCATCATTTAAAAGGAAAAATGCTGCAGATGCTGGAAATCTGAAACAAACATGGAATGCTAGAGAAACTCAGCAAGTCTGGCAGCATCTGTGGAGAGAGAAACAGAGTTAACATTTCAAATTTGGCATAACTTCTTCAGAACTAAAGAATGTTAAACAAAACACAAACAAAACAAAGCTGTGGGAGGATGGGATAAGAGAATGTAAGAAAAATGGAAAACAGGCATTAGGTGGTTGATTTCTGAAGTTATTGAATTCAATGTTGAGACCTTGCTGCTGTAAAATGAGGCATTGAGGCTTGCATTTTGCTTCAGTGAAAGATGATGGCAGGCCTAGGACACAAATGTCAACATGAGAGCAAGGTGGCTTATCGAAATGAGAGGTCAGTGTCATTCGTATGGACAGAGCAGAGGTGTTCTGCAAAGTCATCACCCAGTCTGTGTTTAGTCTCACCATTGTAAAGGAGACCTGACAGTGAGAAGGGAATGCAGAATAGAAGCACTTAAGCACTAAAAGCAGGAGTGGGCAATTCAACCCCTCAAATCTGTTCCACCATGGCTGATCTCACCTCATCCTCAAATCTACTTACTTATCCATTCTGTATAACCTTTCAACCCATTACTACTTAAAAATCTGCTCCTTTTTTAGATTTACTTAACATTCCAGCATCCACCACACTCCGGGGTAGTGAATTCCACCGATCTATGAACATTTAGAAAAGTATTTTCTCCACATCTCTGTTTTAAATATGCTTTCCCTTATCCTAAAACTATGACTTGTTATTCTAAACCGCCCCACATGAGGAAGCATCCTCTTTATGTCTACTTTGTCAATCCCCTTTAGTATCTTATATATCTCAATTAGATCTCCTCTCATTCTTCTAAACTACAGAGAGCATAGAACTAAACTGCTCAATGTCCCTTCATAAGACATATCTATCATATCTGGAATCATTCTAGTGAACTTCCTCTGAACTGCCTCCCATACAATTACATCTCCCTGCAGTACGCAATAGACAATAGACAATAGACAATAGGTGCAGGAGTAGGCCATTCTGCCCTTCGAGCCTGCACCACCATTCAATATGATCATGGCTGTTCATCCTTAATCAGTATCTCCTTCCTGCCTTATCTCCATAACCCTTGATTCCACAATTCTTGAGAGCTCTATCCAACTCTTTCTTAAATGAATCCAGAGGCCTCCATTGCCCTCTGGGGCAGAGTATTCCACACAGCCACCACTCTCTGGGTGAAGACGTTTATCCTCATCTCTGTCCTAAATGGTCTACCCTGTATTTTAAGCTGAGTCCTCTGGTTCGGCCCTCACCCATCAGCGGAAACTTGTTTTCTGCCTCCAGAGTGTCCAATCCTTTCATAATCTTATATGTCTCAATCAGATCCCCTCTCAGTTTTCTAAACTCAAGGATATACAAAGCCCAGTCGCTCCAGTCTTTCAGTGTAAGGTAATCCCGCCATTCCAGGAATTGACCTTGTGAACCTACGTTGCACTCCCTCAATAGCCAGAATGTCTTTCCTCAAATTTGGAGACCAGAACTGCACACAGTACTCCAGGTGTGGTCTCACCAGGGTCCTGTACAGCTGCAGAAGAACTTCTTTGCTTCGAAACTCAATCCCTCTTGTTATGAAGGCCAGCATGCTATTAGCCTTTTAGATTAGATTACTTACAGCGTGGAAACAGGCCCTTCAGCCCAACACGTCCACACCGACCCACTGAAGCGCAACCCACCCATACCCTACATTTACCCCTTTACCTAACACTACGGGCAATTTAGCATAGCCAATTCACCTGACCCGCACATCTTTGTGACTGTGGGAGGAAACCGGAGCACCCGGAGGAAACCCACGCAGACACGGGGAGAACGTGCAAACTCCACACAGTCAGTCGTCTGAGTCGGGAATTGAACCCGGGTCTCTGGTGCTGTGAGGCAGCAGTGCTAACCACTGTGCCACCGTGCCGCCCTTCTTTACTACCTGCTGTACCTCATGCTTACCTTCATTGACTGGTGTACAAGAACACCCAGATCTCTTTGTACTGCCCCTTTACCTAAATTGATTCCATTTAAGTAGTAATCTGCCCTTCTGTTCTTGCCACAAAAGTGGATAACCATACATTTATCCACATTAAACTGCATCTGCCATGCGTATGACCAGTCACCTAACTTGTCCAGGTCACCCTGTAATTTCCTAAAATCCTCATCACATTTCACCCTGCCACCCAGCTTAGTATCATCAGCAACTTTGCTAATGTTATTACTAATACCATCTTCTATATCATTAACATATATTGTAAAAAGCTGCAGTCCCAGCTGCACTAATCTTTGTTTCCTATCAGCTAACCAACTTTCAATCCAAGTTAGTACTTTGCCCCCAATATCATGCGCATAATTTTGCTCACTAATCTCCTATGTGGGACTTTATCAAAAGTTTTCTGAAAGTCCAGGTACACAACATCTACTGGATCTCCCTCATCCATCTTCAGAGTTACATCCTCAAAAAATTCCAGAAGATTAGTCAAGCATGATTTCCCCTTCATAAATCCATGCTGACTCTGACCTATCCTGTTACTACTCTCCAGATGTGTCGTAATTTCATCCTTTATAATAGACCCCAGCATCTTTCCCACCACTGAGGTCAGACTAACTGGTCTATAATTTCCTGCTTTCTCCCTCCCACCTTTCTTAAAAAGTGGTACAATATTAGCCACCCTCCAATCCGCAGGAACTGATCCTGAATCTATCGATATCTGGAAAATAATCACCAACGCATCCACGATTTCTCGAGCCACCTCCTACAGTACCCTGGAATGTGGACCATCAGGTCCAGGGGACTTATCAACCTTCATACCTAACAGTCTCTCCAACACCAATTCCTGGCAAATATAAATTCCCTAAAGTTCAGGTCCTTCAGCCACTGTTACCTCAGGGAGATTGCTTGTGTCTTCCCCAGTGAACACAGATCTGAAGTACCAATTCAACTCTTCTGCCATTTCTTTGTTCCCCGTAATATATTCCCCTGTTTCTGTCCTCAAGGGCCCAATTTTAGTCTTAACCTTTTTTTTATCTTTCACATACCTAAAAAAAACTTTTACTATCCTCCTTTATATTATTGGCCAGTTTACCTTCGTAACTCATTTTTTCTCTGCGTATTTCCTTCTTAGTAATCCTCTGTTGTTCTTTAAAAGCTTCCCAGTCCTCCGTTTTCCCATTTATCTTTGCTATGTCATACTTTTTCTCTTTTAAGTTTATATATTTCTTAACTTCCCTCATCACATGCCTCCTCCTAGGATCTTTCTTCCTTTTTGGAATGAACTGATCCTGCAACTTCTGCATTACACACAGAAATATCCGCCATTGTCCCTCCACTGTCATCCCTGCTAAGGTATTGCACCATTGAACTTTGGCCTGCTCCTCCCTCATAGCTCCATAGTTCCCTTTATTCAACTATACTCCAGGTGTGATCTCACGAATGCCTTGTAGAGTTGCTGCAACACTTCTCTGCTTTAATATTCTATTTATTTAACAATGATTGCCAAAACTCTATTTGCTTTCCTTATTACTTCCTGTCCCTGCATACTAATTTACTGTAATTCATGCACAGGACACCCAGATCCCTCTGCACTATAGCAGACTGCAGTTTCTCTCCATTGAGATAGTACACTGCCTTTGTATTCCTCTGACCAAAGTGGATGACCTCACACTTATGCCCTTTGAACTACATCTACCAAATTTTGACCCATTCACCTAACCTATCCATTGTAAATTTTTGATTTCTTCATTGCAACTTACTTTTCCACCTATTGTAGTGTCATCTGCAAATTTGGCTGTATTACCTTCTATCTCACATCCAAGTCATAAGTATTGATTGTAAATAGTTAGTGCCCAAGCACCGAACCTTGTGGCACTCCATTCATTACATTTAGCAAACTAGAAAAAGGCCCATTTTGCCTTCTAGAAGTCCGGATATGCTACATCTACAGGATCCCCATTTTTCATACTGCTTACTACATTTTCAAAGAGCTCTAGCAAATTTGACAAACATTTTCTCCTTCATAAAACCAATCAGACTCTGATGGATTGTAATTTGACTTTCCAAATGTCCTGTTATTACTTCCTCAAAAATGAATTCTAACAATTTCCCAGTGACATACCTTAAACTAACTGGGCTGTCATTTCCTACTTTTTGCCTCTCTCCCTCTTTGAATAATGATATTATATTTTATTTTTGCAATCCACTTGAATGGGTCCCGCATCCAAGGATATTTGGAATATTATAACCAATGGATCCACTATCTCTGTATCATCTAATGATGATGATTGTTGGAAATTTCTTCCTTTCTGTCGCATTACCTGTTAATGGGATAGTAATAATATCCTCTACCATGAAATCTAAAGGAAAATATTAAATTAGATTATTTACAGTGTGGAAATAGGCCCTTTGGCCCAACAAGTCCACACCAACCCACCAAAGCGCACCCATCCAGACCCATTCCCCTACGTTTACCCCTGCACCTAACACTATGGGCAATTTAGCATGGCCAATTCATCTAACCTGCACAGTTTTGGACTGTGGGAGGAAACCCACATAGACACAAGGAGAATGTGCAAAATCCACACAGTCAGTCGTCTGAGGTGGGAATTGAACCCAGGTCTCTGGTGCTGTGAGGCCACCGTGCTACCCACCATTTCTTTGTACCCCACTATTAACCTCACAGTCTTTACTCTAATGGATCAACATTCACTTTAGTTACTCTCTTACCTTTTATATATAGAGAGAGTTTATGTTATCTATTTTTATATTTCATGCCAGTTTTCTTTCATAATTCATCTTTACACTTTTTATGACTTTTTAGTAACCCTTCTGTAATTCAAAAATTTCCCAATCTTCCAGCCTACCACTTGCATTTTCAATATGACATGGCTTAATTTTTGTTTTGAATACTATCTTGAACTTGGTTAAAAATCACACAACACCTGGTTATAGTCCAACAGGTTTAACTGGAAGCACACTATGCAAATCATGACTATCTTGAACATGATTAGCCATAAATGTTTCTCCTCCTTCTTACAACATTTCATCCTTTCTGAATTATATTTTAGTTGTAAGCAATTGAGTGTCTCCTTAAATATCTGCCACTACTCATTAACTGTCCTTTGTTTTAGTCTTCTTGCCCAGTTCACTAAGGTCAGATCTGTCCTCATGCCTAAATAATAAATACATGATATTGTGGGACTCCACTTTTTCACCTTCCAATTGAATTTGAAATTCAAGCATGCTAAGAATATGCTCCCTTTTACTTTGGGATCATTAATTAATCCCACTTCATTACACAATACCAAATCTGAAATTGCCTGCTCCCTGATTGTCTGTTGAAGCAATATGTTGGGGAACCAATCTCTAACATTCAATAAATTCTCCTTCAAGGAAAGCCTTGCCAATGTGATTGATCTTGCCTATAAGCAGTTTAAAGCCATTCATGATTATTGCTGTACCTTCCTTACAAGATGTCCTGGTATTTCTTGGTTTATAGTGTGGCCCACTGCATGACTATCCTTTGGGGACTTATATATTTCTCCCACTAGGATCTTCTCTTCCTTGCTATTTCTTATCTTTACTCTGACTGATTCTATGACTTGATCTACAACTCTCTCCCTTCCTCTTTCTCTGACACACACACGCACAGTAAAAAGGGCAGATGTGAATAGTGAAGTGTTACACATTTATCAATTGCATAACAAAGTGCCAAGGTGGAAGGTGAGGAATGTTAGAGGTGATGGTGAAGTGGACCAGGATGTTACAGTGTTACAGTGCAGGGAGGGGAGGATGTGTTTCATTCTTGCATCCTGCTGGACATGTTAAAATGGTGGAGCATGATAATTTGAATGCAGAGACTGGTGGGGTGGTATCATTGTTCTGAGAAGATATGGAAGGGGTGAAGGCAGAGGAGAGCCTTCACAGATGGGTCGGTCATGGCTAAGGGCTCTGTCAACTATAGTGGGGAATATCTTCAGTTGAGATAAACGAAGGACATGTCAGAATGTACCCCGATGGAAATGGGCATCATCACAACAGATGGAATGAAGACGGAGAAACTGGGAGAATGGAATGGAATTGTTGCATGAAGCAGGCTGTGAGGAAATATATTCGAGATATGTGTGGGAGTCAGTATGTTAGTAATTTGTGGACAGCCTATCATTGGAAATTATGTCAAGGAAGGGAAAAGAAGAGTTGGAAATGGATCAGGATAAAGTGAGAAAAGAATGAAAATTGGAAGCAAAACTTTCAATTCTGTACAGGAAATAGCACCAAAGATGTGATGGACATATTGGCAAAAATGTTCTGGTTGGGGACCCGGGTAGGACTGTAACGAGGGGTACTCCACAGATGCTGCAAAGAGACAGATAATTTCAGATTGAAAGTACCTGCCAAGGTATGCATAGAAACTCCTTGGATGTCCAGCTGTAATTGCCTGGGAAGTTTAAACTTCTGATGGGTAGTTACTCTCAATCTGGAGCCCTCTGGAAAAGTCTCCAATTCAAATTAGTGTCAGAGACTTTGGAGGATTCCAACTTAAGTAGAAAACAGGAGTGGCCATTCAGCCTTTAAGCATACTCCACCATTCAATATGATCATGATTGATCACCCAAAACAGTACCCTGTTCCCATTTTCTCCCTATACCTTGATCCCTTTAAGAACAATATCTACTACCTTCTTGAAAACATGTGATGCTCTGGCCTCAACTGCATTTTGTGGCAGAGAATTCTATAGGCTCAACACTCTCGAGGTGAGCAAATTTCTCCTCATCTCATGATGAACTTCTTACTAGGTAGTGATGGGTTACCAATTATGGTGGATTGCGGTGTTAAATCTTACAAATGGCCAACTATCCTCATCAATATTCCATTTCATATCTTAATGAATGTGCCAAATAAGAGAACTCATCATGAAAATCATAGCGGGTACCCAGTGATGTCAGCATGCTCTAAAAGGTTTCCATATTACGTAGGAGCAAGAACATCTCAGGACATGATAACAGGTACTAGCTGCAGTCACTGTCATCTACATACATTGGAATCCAGCATTTGCCAATTCCTTGTAACCATCCTAGCACTTTTCTGATCCACTTGCAGCCTGCAGGAAGGACAACTTACATGCACAGACAAGGATCCAACTCACAGATTGGGCCAGGTAACATCTCAGGGATAGTCGTTTGCTCTCTTAGTACTCACTCACTTAGCACTTACCTGCATATCCACAGAATTCATGCCTTAACTTGTATTGCCATGCCTGTTAGCACATAGGTGCTTCATCTTGAGTCAAAGCTCATTATTGCAGGCACATAGACGAAAGTGGGGAGGGCATTTTGCTGCACAGCACATTAAGATGTCAGTTTAACATCCACAGAGTATGCTAGCTGTCTGCATAGCAAATAAACTGCATGCTTTTTCAACCAAATGTCCATTTTAGAAACTGGTGGGGGCTGATCCACAGTCCAGTCAAGGGGGAGACCCTTGTCTGTCAGGGGCCCTCGCACAGTCAGAGACAGACACAGCCATTACACAATGCAGGGACTTGGCCATCATCTACTTAGAGTGCTCAAGTTTAGAGGATCTGTCTGACCATGTTCTGGGAAATAGGAAATGGTGGTCACTCCACCCAAAGAGCTAATGCTGCTTTCTCTCCACAGAGGCTGTCAGACCACTTGAGCTTTTCCAAAACTTCCTGTTTTTGATTCTGATTTCCAGCATCTGCAGTTCTTTAGTGTTTTTTTTATTTACAATATTTCTTAAGATTATATTTAGGGCTAGGTGTAGCAACAAATGTGTGTGTGCAGAAATGCAGCATCTGAGTTTGGAACCTTTCTGAAATTGGGCAGAAAGGGCTTTTGCCCGAAACGTCGAATTTCCTGTTCCTTCGATGCTGCCTGACCTGCTGCGCTTTAACCAGCAACACATTTTCAGCGCAGAAGTACCTGAAATTAATTAACCGAAACCAGTTTTGCAGCAAATTTCTGACCATTGCACTTAATGTATAATGAAGCGGTTTTGAGATTTTGCAAACACAACCGTAAGGTTAATCTGATAGCAGAATAATTGTAAATTTATGTTATTGAAGATTATGCAAGGAAGACTGGGATGGGAAAAAATTGTATATTTTTAATTAATTCCTGTCAGTGACATGGCTATCTGCATCCAGATAAATTTTCAAATCTTTGAAGGACAGAGCAGATATAGCAATAGTTTTGTTGTCAGTGCTTCTGCACCCATGTCACTGGATCACAGGGGCTATTTTTAATGATAACATTCTCGCTTGGGAACACACACTTCGGTTTCTTAAATGGTGGGTGATAGGGAAGCTTTTGGTGTTTAAAATGACCTGGGTATCCTTGTTCATGAATGACTGGAAGCTGACATGCAGATTTAACAATCAATTAGGAAAGCAAATTGTATGTTGAGTATAAAATTAAAGATGTCTGAAACCTTTGTAAGATCATTCCTGATATAATTTGGGGTAGTGAAGTTTTCCTTATCTAAGAAAGGATATGCTTGCCATAGAGTGACTGCAATGGAAGTTTACCAGAACAATCCATGGAATGGCAGGATTATTTCATGAAGGATTGACAAAATTGGTCTGCATTCTTTCGAGTTTTAGAAGAATGAATGATTATATAATTGATACTTTAAAAATTCTTAAATGGAGCAACAGCCTTAAAGAATTGCAACGAGGAGCAATTTCTTGACTCCAAAGGGTGGGGGAGCTTTGGAATTCTCTATCCAAGAGGCCTGTGGAAGCTCAAACATTGAGTATGTTCAAGATGGAATTGATATATTTCTGGAAAATAATGACATCAGGGAATATGAAGATAATGTTGGCAGTGTCATTGAGCTTGATGTAAGCCATGATTTAATAGAATGATCAAGCAGGTTCGATGGGCTAAATGGCTTATTCCTATGTACTTAATTAAGAGCTTATGAGATATATTGCTGATTGGTCTGTGAGTGCTGAGTCGAATGCATACCTTCAAGAAAGTCTTAATTACATCAGAATTTGTATGATTAACAGGGAAATAAGCCTGTAATCTCCTTTAATTATTTCAACTATCCAAGAGGGTCAAAGAATGGTTATATGGAGCTTTTATTCCGTATGGACCTGGATTTGTTTTGGCTTTCACAGGAAATGTGCTGAGCTGAGTCTGAGGAAGGATTGGAAAGTTGTTCTGTCCAATAGTGTTTATTTAATTTCCATAAATCAGACATCCAAAATATTGGAATTCAAAAAGGTAAGACTTCTGAGAAAGAACAGATTTTCCAATTGAAACAAGTAAACAACGACTTTAATTTTGGTAATGCTTTCTGTATAATTTTCCAAACAATAAAACCAGAAATCATAGGTTTGTATTACAAATTTCTGCAGACCCACTTCTATTCTGCTATTGTAACTTCATAGGAAGTGCAAACACAATCTCTTTTAAATACATAACTGAGATTTCCAATGCAATGAAGTTATAGTGATTATTCTCTATTGTCAATTGCAATCAACAATACAACATTAAAATATTCTGAAGAGAAATTATGCTCCTGGGTATTTAGAGTCATAGAGATGTACAGCAAGGAAACAGACCCTTCAGTTCAACCCATCCATGCCTAACAGATATCCCGACCGAATCTAGTCCCACTTGCCAGCACCTGGCCCATAAGCCTCCAAACCCTTCCTATTCATATGCCCATGCCTCTTAAATGCTGCAATTGTACCAGCCTCCACCGCTTCTTCTGGCAGCTCATTCCACACCCGTACCACCCTCTGTGTGAAAACATTGCCCGTTAGATCTCTTTTGTATCTTTCCCCTCTCACCCTAAACCTATGCCCTCTAGTTCTGGACTCCCCCACCCCAGGGAAAAGATTTTACCTATTTACCCCTATCCATGCCCCTCATAATTTTGTAAACCTCTATAAGGTCACCCCTCAGCCTCCGACACTCCAGAGAAAACAGCCCCAGCCTGTTCAGCCTCTCCCTGTAGCTCAAATCCTCTAAACCTTGCAACATCCTTGTAAATATTTTCTGAATCCTTTCAAGTTTCAAAACATCTTTCCGATAGGAAGGAGACCAGAATCACGCAATATTCCAACAGTGGCCGAACCAATGTCCTGTACAGCTGCAACATGACCTCCCAACTCCTTTTATTTTATTTTAGAATAATAGCTTACTTATCAGAAATAACGCACCTTCGTAGAAGAGTACAAACCATACAGTGGACATGGAGCATTAGCCACACCAGATGAAATGTTCAGGATCAGGCCCTTCTGTCTGAAAGGGCAACATTGTTAGTGGTTAAAACACACTCTGCAATACCTTTCATGTACTTTCCAAACAAGAAAAAAAAATCTAGATTAGATGCAGAATATTTAATTGTTTACTTTATACATTTTTCTCTTCAAGCGCCTTACCTCATCCTGCCTATACCAATCCTGGCACTCCTGTTCTTTCTCCAAAATACCGAATTATGTTAAAAAAGCAGAATTAAAAACATTTTACCTGAATGCATACAGTATTTGAAACAAGGTAGGTGAATTGATAGTGTTAGTAGAAGTAAATGGACATGTTTTAATTGTGATTACAGAGATATGGCTGCAAGGTTACTCAATATTAAAGGTTATTCAACATTTAGAAAGGACAGGCAAAAAGTAAAAGGAGGTGAAGTAATGTTGATAATATGGGACATGATCAGTGCATCACTGAGAAGAGCTCTAACTGGAAGATAGAGAGAATTTGTTTAGTTGGAACTGTGAAACAGCAAACAGCAAAGTATTGGTCAAATTGCTTTATAGACTATCAAACAGTCTTGGTAATGTAGGGCAATGTATAAGTCAGAAAATCTGAGCTAAGTGCCCCTAGGGGCATGCAATAATTATGGTTGTCTTCAGTGTACAAACAGACTGGGTAAACCAAATTAATCAATGCTCTTTTGCTACAGCAGTATGCTGAAGAACCAAATAGGCAATAGATTATCTTAGTTCTAGTATTATCTCATAATATGCACAGAAAAGGGACTAATTACAAATCTTGAAAATAACATTGAGGGAAAGCTAAATAAGTATGATAAATGTTTTATTAAGTTTGAAAAAGAAATTTTCTTGAGAGAGACAGAGAGAGAGAGAGAGAAAGGGATAATGATAATTCAGCTTCTGATACAGCCATTTTAATTTCTCAATGGATACAGCAAAACACACTGCAATTTTTTTTAAAAATAGAATCCCAACAAGTCCAACCGACCCTCCAAAGAGCATCCCACACAGATGCAGACCCATCCCCCTACCCTATAACCCTGCAATTCCCATGGCTAATGCACCTAACCTACGCATCCCTGAACACTATAGGTAATTTAGCACGGCCAATCCACCTAATTTGCACATCTTTGGATTGTGGGAGGAACCGGAGCACCGATCAGTAAACCAACACAGACATGAGGAGAGTGTGCAAACTCCACACTGTGCAATGAGGCTGCAATCAGGCTCCTGGTGCTGTAAGACTGAGCCACTGTGTCACCCCCATGTCCTTTTCTACTTGAACTCTGGGAAATCCCAGTACTCTTTTTCAGGCCATGGATTTTAAATCACAGAAGAGTCTCCAGTTTGTTATGATCCCCAACAGCATTTATAAAGATATCTGAATTTCCAGTTATTCCAGTAATTGACTGACAGGATTGTGTGGCAAGATGAAATAATTCCAAGGAGGTAGGTACCTCAATTACCAAGTCCATTTTTATTTACAAATGCACAGTATTATGGACTCTGACTGGCTTGCTCAGAATGAAGACAATCTCTGAGAATCCTGTTTATTTTCTATAAGAGAATCCTGTTTCTTTTTTTTCTTTTGTCCAGCTCCCTCAGTGCCAGTTCTCAGATTGAACAGGATGTCTGACACTCCTGTTCTTTTCTTTTACTTACCCCCACACTACTGCCTTACTGCGGTAGTGCTTATTTTTTCGCCAGCACTCACGTTGTGTGTGTGCAGGTGTGAGACACAGTGAAAGACACAAGGTGCACGAATCTTTATTCAAATTTCCACCACCAGGAAGCAAAGAAACACCCGGGTGGCCAGTGACAAGCAGTGCCCTTCTCATCAAAGGGCAATGCTGTGTGATCAAACAGCAAAGGGGAGGGAAGGGATTAGATCAAAATAGAGTTGGAGGGGGAAATAATGCACTCCACTCCCTGCGGCGCCCACCTCTCCCTGAACAACTCCAAGGCGTTGGTGGACACCACGTGCTCCTTCTCCAAGGACACCCGGGCTCTAACGTAACCGCGGAAGAGGGGTAGGCAGTCGGCCCTAACGACCCCCTCCACGGCCCGCTGCCTGGACCTGTTTATGGTCAGTTTGGCCAGGCCCAGGAACAGACCCACGAGGAGGTCTTCAGACCTGCCCTCCCTCCTCCGTACCGGGTGCCCGAAGATCAGGAGCGTGGGGCTGAAGTGCAATCAAAAGCAGAGGAGGAGGTTTTTAAGAAAATCAAAAAGGGAATGCAAACGCCCACACCCAATATACATGTGGTCCACGGACTCCACAGCGCCACAGAGCAAGCAGTTGGGCTGGGAGTCCGTGAACCACCGCAATCTGCGGTTGGAGGGGACCGCTGCATGCAGCACCCTCCACCCCAGATCCTCGAGAGAAAAGGGGACGACTCCCGCATAGAGAGCCCTCCACTGGGGATCCCCACCACCCGGTGGCAAATGGGCACGCCAAGGCGTGTCCGGACGGTGGATGAGGGAGAAGAGGTGGACAGTGTGCAGCAGCAGTCGATACAGGGCCCACCTTTTTACATCCTTAAATGGGACAAAATGAAAATTCCGGAGGCGGCTCAGGTTGTGGGGCACAGGCTCCCGCGGGAAGTACGGGACCTTGGGGCCAATGTGAAATTCCGTCTGGGCTGGGGTGAGCGCGGATGGGATCCCACCGCACACCTGAGCATCCTCCAACTGGTGCACTACGTTGGGTCTGAGCACCGCCGTTTTAAGGCGTCAGATGGCGGTGGCCACGTACCGGACGTCTACCGCTGCCCTGCTCGCTATGACCTGCGGCAACGTCCAGCCCAGGCCCCAGCACGTCCCCGACTCTGGTCACCCTCGCCGCCACAGCCCTCCCCTCCAATAGCCACTCGAGCCCGCAAGTACGGAGGTGCGGATTCCTGAGCAACGGCTCCCTGACGACAGCCGCTACTCCTGCTGGAGGGTAGGCATGACGCGATTCAACCATATTCCAACAGTGATCAGGTCCTGGTATTTTTTGCCTCCCCCCACCCCTCCCAGAATCCTGTTTCTATCTGTAAGCCAGACCCTTGATTAGCCGAGGTTAACACCACATTTAGGAATATCGTACTCAACACAGTCCACCTGTTCCAATCACTTCATCCCTCCTCCTTCAAAATCCTGTTCTTTTTCTTGTAGCTTCTCCAGCGATATTTTCATTCCAGATCTGGCGCCCTCTGACTCCAACTTGGACATGGTCAACATGTATCGGACCATAGCCTATCTCTTGCATCCGAGGCGTCTCGGAAAAAAATCCTCTTCGATTTCAGGTAGTAATGGTATTGAAGTTGCAATGTCAGCTGCATCCATCTCAGACCTTGAGGTTTCTTTGACGCCACGTGGAAGGGGAGAACCCCGGTTTCTGACAGCCATTCTGACTGTTCTGAGGGACTGTTCTGTGTTCTGCTCCTGCCCCATTTGTGAAGTAGCAGCTTTCATGTTATCCTCATGTTTGTTCAGGAGCACCTCAGCTACCGAACTTTGTATGTCATGGAACCTGACAACACATTCACCTCACCTCATACCCTCGCAGGGCCATTCCATGGTTTTAACATCCGACTTCGTGCCTGAAATAAACTGTCTGTGACTTAGAGAATGCATGTGACTGGCATTGTCATTCCTGCTGCCATTTCAGCCTGCCCCCACAGGTCTGGGAATATCAGCTTTAACCTGGTGTGGAGTCTTCTCCCCATCAGCAACTCTGCTCGGGCTCTCCCTATAATTGTGTGAGGGCTGGTCCTATAATCAAACAGGAACCAGGACAGTTCTTTCCACCAGACCATTGAACAATAGATGGTATGGGGCTGGTTGAACATGCCAAATACCATTTGACTTTGGCTGACTCTTTTTCAATAGCAGGCCTAAGGAGGCCGAGATGGAGGCCGGTTTACAGATGAATTGTCTGTAATAATTCACTAATCCAAGGAAAGACCTACGCTCCAGTACAAACGTGGGAGCCAGGGCTCATTTGAACCCTGCCACTTTACCTTCCAATGGGTGCAACACAGTTTTGTCCACTCTGTAACCAAAGTAGGTCACTGGGGTGCCTGAAACACACATATTTCCCTTTTAAGGCTTATGCCCACCTCGGAGAAACATTTAAGCAAAATGTCCAAGTTCTCCAAGTGTTCTTTATTGGTCTCCCCTGTTATTAGTACATCTTCAAATCAATGGCAACCTGGGGTAGCCCTTGTGAAATGTTCTCCATGGTCTATTGGCAAAGGGCGCAGGCTGATGATCCCCCAAATGGCAGTCTTGTATTTTGAAAAAAACCATTAAGGGTATTAATTGTAGCATACTTAGAATCATAGAGATGTATAGCACAGAAACAGACCATTTGGCCCAACTCACCCATGCTGACCAGAAAACCGAGTAAATCTAGTCCCATTTGCCAGTATTTGGGCCATATCCCTCTAAACCCCTCCTATTCTTGTACCTATCCAGAGGCCTTTTAAATGTTATAATTGTACCAGCCTCCAGCACTTTCTCTGGCAGCTCATTCCATACACATAGCTGTGAATTTCACTGTTTGTGTTCTGAGACTCCTCATCCATTGCAATTGCAGGTAAGTATGGCTCATGTCCAGTTTCGTAAAGGATAGCTCTACCACCACCACCACTCCTCCCCAGTCCCTGCACCACACCAACTTTGCATACAAATCCTCAATGCGAGGAATTATGTATTTGTCCATCTGTGAGAACCATTTTACCATTTGCTTAAATTCCCCACGAAGGCAAACTCAGTCATCAGTATTCACAATTGGTCCAATCTGTGCTGTCCATTCTGCATTGGTTTGACGATCCCTTTGTTTTCCAACCTCCTAATTTTCACCTCAACTAGTGCCTGCAACACAAATGGCACTGAGCAAGCATGGTAAAATCTCAGAATTGCTTCCTGATCAACATGTAAAGTGGCTTTGGCCCCTTTGATAGTCCCAAGCCCTTTCTGAAATATTCCAAGGTGGTTCACTAGGACTTCACTGAGGCAGCCATTTTCCAATGGAAGAATGTTAAACCAATCTCAGTAAATCTTTCTCGACCAATTCTGCCCTAATCAGCTTGGGCCCAAGCCTTTTACCAGCATCAGAGGTAACTGCACCAACTGCCTCTCACAGGAGATTGGAACCAAAGTTGTATACTTAATATGCAACAGTTCGCCAGTGTAAGCTCTCAGACTGACTGAGATCTTGTGCCAACCTAAGGCTTGGAATCTAATGTGAATCTTGTTAAAGACAGTTTCTGCAACCACAGATACAACTGCGCCAGTATCGACTTCATAGGATTTGAGTGACCATTTAACAAAACATTAACTTTAATCAAATCCAATTTGGATGTCACTAAGCATTTTAATTGCTTGAACCCACATGTAGGGGGACTTTCCAGGGTGTGCACGCTCCTGGACACCGGCCTATCAGCTTTCTTCTTCACTCAGACCTTGTAGGACTCCTTTGCTGCCTTGAGTCGGCACACCGGCAGCAACTACAATGGCTTGCTGGCTCAGATCCTGAGGAACATTTTAGCCACATGCCTGAGGCCTTGATTTGTTATAGGGTTCTGCTGTGGGCTGGCCTAGGCTCCTTCTGTTCAAAGTCAAAAGTGTGGTGCTGGGTAAGCACAGCCGGTCAGGCAGCATCCAAGGAGCAGGAGAGTCGACGTTTGAGCATAAGCTCTTCACCAGGAAGGTCTTCAACATTTCTGATGAAGAACTTAGGCTTGAATTGTTGACTCTCCTGCTCTTTGGATGCTGCCTGACTGGCTGTGCTTTTCCAGCTTTTCCACTTTTTGACTCTGATTTCCAGCATTTGCAGTCCTCTCTTTCTCCGTCTGCTCAGAACATGCTCTGCGTGAGGCTCTGCGATTGCCTACCCGTGAACTGCGGGACTGCTGCGCACTCAGTTTCATAGAAACCTGGCTCAACCCATCCATCCCAACGGCGCACTTCAGGCTGATGATTTTTCTACCAATCATACGGACTGCACAGCATCCGCGGGTAAGACAAAGGGTGGAGGGGTTTGCTTCTTAACCAACAACTTGTTGTGCATGGACATTGCAGCCCTGGGCAGGCATTGCTTCTTAAACCTTGAACTCCTCACCATCAAATGCTGCCCCTTCTATCTACAACGGGAATTTACTGCTGCTACACTAACGGCTGTGTACATACAGTCTCAACGCCTTCTATGCTCGCTTTGAGCAGAATTTCGGCTGAGAGGTAACACCTATTCCAACAAGTCCTGACAAACCTATCCCAACAGTCACTGCATCAGAAGCCAGATCAGTTTTTCTTCGTGTGAATCCAAGGAGAGTGATGGATCCAGACGGAGTACCAGGCTGTGCACTCAAAGCATGCACAGACCAACTGGCAGAGGTCTTCTCGGACATCTTCAAACTCTTCTTGCAGCAGGTCACCGTCCCTGCCTGTTTCAAGAGGGCCAACATCATCACTGTGCCTAAGAAGGCTCATGCAGCATGTCTCAATGACTGCCGCTCAGTGGCCCTAACTTCGATGGTCATGAAGTCCTTTGAAAGGCTGGTCATGGTATTAATCAACTCCAGCCTCCCCACTACTCTTGACCCACTCCAATTTGCCTATCGGACCCACAGATCAGCGTCAGATGCCATATCACTTGCCCTTCACTCCTCCCTAGAACATCTTGACACCAAGAATAGCTATGTAAGAATCCTACTCACTGACTACAGTTCAGCTTTCAACACTATTATTCCCTTGAGAATGATTACTAGACTTATTGATCTCTGACTAAGCACAACTCTCTGCAACTGGATCATCAGTTTCCTGACCCACAGGCCACAATCACTGAAGATTGGGAACAATACTTCATCGTCACTAACACTCAATACTGGAGCCCCCCAGGGGTGTGTATTCAGCCCCCTACTTTACTCACTGTATACCCATGACTGCGTCACCAAATACCAGACTAATGCCAAGTTCACTGACGACACCACCATAGTCAGTCAAATCTCAGATGGTGAGGAAACAGACTACAGACGAGAGGAGGAAGACCTGGTAAAATAATGCACTGAGAACAACCTAGCTCTCAATGCCAGAAAAACCAAGGAACTCATTATTGATGACGGGATGTTACTCATGGCGCCCTACACATTAACAGCACAGAGGTGGAATGAGTGGAGAATGTCAAGCTCCTGGGAGTGGTCATCCACAACAAGCTTTCTTGGACTCCTCATGTGGATGCACTGGTTATAAAGGCCCAGCAACGTCTCTTCTTCCTCATGCAGCTAAGGAAACTTGGCATGATGGCGAATACTCTTTGCCAACTTTTATAGGTGTGCCATTGAGAGCATTCTGTCTGGATGTATCACTACCTGGTATTGCAACTGTACCATTCAAGATCAGAGACAGTTAAAGAGAGTAGTGAACTCAGCCTGGACAATCACAAAGGCTAACCTCCCATCTATAGAATCCATCTACCAGGCCTGTTGTCAAGGAAAGGCCACCGCATTCTTAAAGATCCATCCCACCTTGGCAATGCTTTTCTACAACCTCTACAAACAGGGAGTAGGCACAGAAGCCTGAACACATGCACCAGCCAGTTTTGAAACAGTTTCTACCCTACTGTTGTTCAAATACTGAATGGACTCTCAAATTTTTAACATTCGCCAGTACCTGTGTTTTTGTTTTTGCCACTGTTTACCTATTATTTACTTATCTATTCCACTTAACTCTGTGATCTGCCTGTGTTGCTCACAAGACAAAGTTTTCCACTGTGCCTCAGTACTCGTGACAATAAGTTCAATTCAATTCACTTCAAGTGGTGTTCCCAAGCTCAGTCAAACAAGTGAGAGAATCCATTGGGATGCCCTGTGGCTCCCATGCTCCAATTACAATGCCAGCTGTAGTGCCTGTTTGAAGTGCAGTTAGGCTTCAGCTAGTAGGTGCTTTTGCATGGTTACATCATTAATCCCACATACCAAACAGTCTCTCGGCATCTCACTCAAAATCACATGCCTCTGCTAGTCATCTCAAACTTATCATAAATTTTAATACAGATACCCTCAGTTCTCTAACAGCCGAACAAAATCAATAGCATTTCAGAATTAGAGAAGGTTTGGGTTTGTAATATTTCTTAACCAGCTCCATTAACTCTTGGAGGGTTTAGTGTCTGGTGCCTCTGGGAAAGTTAAGCCCCTTATAACTGAAAATGCTGCAGGTCCGCAAACAATCAGAATATTGCATGTTTTTAATCTCCCCAATGTCATTTGCCTGGAAAACGTTAATCCAATCCCATGTGATTTTACCTTGCAGACATTGAGTAGGTGTAATATGTTCACACCTGCAGACAATGGCCAGTTTGCCTATGATAACAGTGAATAAATGGCCTCCAAGTATCACAGGGAGGAATTAGAAGTGCCATATTTTATGTAAACAGTTACATTTTAGACTGTCTATTTAATTCAATGGTAGAATTGATTTGGGAGAATTGAGATGACAGCTAATTAGCATTTCCACTTCGATAAAGGGCACATATAATTCACATTCTCATGGCATTGAAATTAAGGCCATACGGCCAGTAGGAAATTATTGTGAAAGTTGCACATTTCCTAAGATATCCCTGAACTTCACAGACAAGGCAGTCTGCAAGAGTCTGAGAGAGCACAGACAAAGAGGCAGCCAGTCCTATAACTCAAGTATAGGAAAATATCACAAAGTGAAAGGTGGGTGAGAGCTAATAGTCAGGTTGAAGAGACCAAGCTCATGAGGACTTAAATGAGTGAGGAAGATCTGCCTCTCTTTGTCTAGCCACCATGCAAATCAGTCCTGAGATTCGAAGTCACCTGGTTGGGAAAGTGAAAAGGATTCAGGCCATTAGAAGTGAAGAATAACAATGGACTAGTTCAGGGCAATAAATTACACACTGAAGGAATAGAATGAAATATAAACATGCAAATGATTTTTAAGGTTACACATGGGAAATGTTTCAGTAATGTGGAGTATATTTGACAACAAAAATAGTACTTATTCAACACTGTTCTTAGTTTGCTTGAGTAACGGTAAATTGTTTCTTGCAACTGGATAGATACCCAATTCCTCTCATAGAGGATTTGTGCACAAAACTGGCAGGGTCTACCCTTCACAAAGCTGGGCATGAGCCTTGCCCACCTGCAATTGTGACTAGATTTGGAGTCTCAGAAGTAGGCCACAAATAATACTCATAACGGGGTATCAGAGATGGCCATTTGGGTTATCATCAGGCCCCGTTCTTTCTCAGGGAACAATTGAGAACATTTTGCAAAGTCTGCAAGGGTTTACAAGGATGGCATGGTGTCTCAATGGTCAGCACTGCTGCCTCACAGTGTCAGGGACCCAGGTTTGATTCCAGCCTGGTTAACGGTCTATGTGAAGTTTGCACATTCTCCCAGTGTCTGCTTGGGATTCCCCAGGATGGTCCAGTTTCCTCCCACAGTCCAAGGATAGAGTCATAGAGTCATAGAGATGCACAGCATTGAACAAGATCCTTTGGTCCAACCCATCTATGCCGACCAGATATCCCAACCCAATCTATTCCCACCTGCCAGCACCCGGCCCATATCCCTCCAAACCCTTCCTATTGATATACCCATCCAAATGCCTCTTAAATGTTGCAAGTGTACCAGCCTCCATCACTTTCTCTGGCACTCATTCCATATGCGTACCACTCTCTGTGTGAAAAAGTTGCCCCTTAGGTCTCTTTTATATCTTTCCTCTCTCACCCTAACCCAATGCCCTCTAGTTCTGGACTCCCCGACCCCAAGGAAAAGACTTTGCCTATTTACCCTATCCATGCCCCTCATAATTTTGTAAATCTCTATAAGGTTACCCCTCAGCCTCTGATGCTCCACGGAAAACAGCCCCAGCCTGTTCAGCCTCTCCTCACAGCTCAAATCCTCCAACCCTGGCAACATCCTTGTAAATCTTTTCTCAGTTTCAATTTTCACAACGTCTTCCCAATAGGAAGGAGAGCAAAATTGCATGCAATATTCCAACAGTGGCCTACCAATGTCCTATATAGCCACAACATGACCTCCCAACTCCTGTACTCAATACTCTGACCAATAAAGGAAAGCATACCAAATGCCTTCTTCACTATCCTATCTGCCTGTGACTCCACTTTCAAGGAGCTATGAACCTGCACTCCAAGATCTCTTTGTTCAGCAACACTCCATAGGACCTTACCATTAAGTATATATGTCTTGCTAAGATTTGCTTTCCCAAAATGCAGCACCTCGCATTTATCTGAATTAAACTCCATCTGCCACTTCTCAGCCCATTGGCCCATCTGGTCCAGATCCTGTTGTAATCAGAGATAACTCTCTCCGCTGTCCACTACATCTCCAATTTTGGAGTCATCTGCAAACTTACTAAGTGTACCTCTTATGCTCGCATCCAAATAATTTATGTAAATGACAAAAATTAGAGGACCTAGCACCAATCCTTGTGGCACTCCACTGGTCACAGGCCTCCAATCTGAAAGACAACCCTCCACCACCACCCTCTGTCTTCTACGTTGGAGCCAGTTCTGTATCCAAATGACTAGTTCTCCCTGTATTCCGTGAGATCTAACCTTGCTAATCAGTCTTCCATGGGGAACCTTATCAAACGCCTTGCTGAAGTCCATATAGATCACATCTACCACTCTGCCCTTATCAATCCTCTTGGTTACTTTCTCAAAAAACTCAATCAAGTTTATGAGATATGATTTCCCACACACAAAGCCGTGTTGACTATCCCTAATTAGTCATTGCCTTTCCAAATACATGTAAATCCTGTCCCACAGGATTCCCTCCAACAACTTGCCCGCCACCGATGTCATGCTCACTGGTCTATAGTTCCATGGCTTGTCCTTACCACCCTTCTTAAACAGTGGCACCACGTTAGCCAACCTCCAGTCTTCCGGCACCTCACCTGTGACTATTGATGACATAAATATCTCAGCAAGAGGCCCAGCAATCACTTCTCTAGCTTCCCACAGAGTTCTAGGGTACACCTGATCAGGTCTTGGGGATTTATCCACCTTTATCCCGTTTCAAGGCAGCCAGCACTTCCTCCTCTGTAATATGGAATTTTGCAAGATATCGCCATCCATTTCCTCACAGTCTATATCTTCCATATCCTTTTCCACAGTAAATACTGATGCAAAATACTTATTTAGTATCTCCCCCATTTTCTGCGGTTCCACACAAAGGCCGCCTTGCTGATCTTTGAGGGGCCCTATTCTCTCCCTAGTTACCCTTTTGTCCTTAATGTATTTGTAAAAAACCATGTGGACTCTCCTTAATTCTATTTGCCAAAGCTATCTCATGTCCCCTTTTTGCCCTCCTGATTTCCCTCTGAAGTATACTCCTACTTCCTTTATACTCTTCTAAGGATTCACTCGATCTGTCCTGTCTATACCTGATATATGCTTCCTTCTTTTTCTTAACCAAACCCTCAGTTTCTTTAGTCATCCAGCATTCCCTATACCTACCAGCCTTTCCTTTCACCCTAATAGGAATATACTTTCTCTGGACTCTCGTTATCTCATTTCTGAAGGCTTCCCATTTTCCATCCGTCCCTTTACCTGCGAGTAGTTGCCCCCAATCAGCTTTCGAAAGTTCTTGCCTAATACCATAAAAATTGGCCTTTCTCCAATTTAGAGCTTCAACTTTTAGGTCTGGTCTATCCTTTTCCATCGCTATTTTAAATCTAATAGAATTATGGTCACTGGCCCCAAAGTGCTCCCCCACTGACACTTCAGTCACTTGCCCCGGCTTACTTCCCAAGAGTAGGTCATGTTTTGCACCTTCTCTAGTAGGTACATCACATACTGAATCAGAAAATTGTCTTGTACACACTTAACAAATTCCTCTCCATCTAAACCTTTAACACTGTGGCAGTCCCAGTCTATGTTTGGAAAGTTAAAATCCCTTACCATAACCACCCTATTATTCTTACAGATAGCTGAGATCTCCTTACTGCGCAAGTTAGATGGATCGACCATGCTAAATTGCCCATTGTGTTCAGGAATGTTTAGGTTAGATCCATTAGCCATGGGAAATGCAGGGTTACAAGGTAGGGGGATTGGTCTGGGTAGATCACTCTTTGGAAGGTCGGTGTGGACTTGTTGGGCCAAATGGCCTGTTTCCACACTGTGGTACCCCAAGGTTGCTATTTATCTGGATGTCGTGCCACTGACAGGGAAAAACAATAAAGAGCACTTGGAGAACTTGGACATCATGCTCAAATATTTCTGCTAGCAGGCATATGCTTTTGAAGGAGAAAATGTGTTTTCAAGGCACCCCAAGTGACCTACTTGGGCTGCAGAGTCATAAGATCAAAGGTTCCCCGGCTCCGTCATCTGTACCAGAGCTTAGGTTGTTCCTTGGGTGGTGAATTATTACGGGAGATTCATCCACAAACTGGCCTCCATCTTGGCACCCTTACACCTGTTATTGATAAAGAGTTTACGTTGGAAATGGTAATGTATCTAAAAGGTAGCCTTTAGGGAAGCAAAAACACAGCCATCGTTACCAAACAATGATCCCAAGCGAGATATGGTGCTGTCGTGCAATGCTTTCCTGTACGGTATCAGGTAGCATTGTCTCACCAGTGGCCCGAAGGAGAGGAATGCTCAATAGTGTATGCTTCCTAGATTTTGGCTGATACTAGACACAAATAGACTTAGGGAAGAGAGGTTTGGTAGTCTTCTTTGGTGTAAGAAAGTTCCACTAATACCTTTAAGGACATAAATTTGTAATAGTAACAGACCACAACCCCTGCCAAAGCTACTTAAATAAGACAAGGCCTTGCCACCCATTGTTTCTGGTGGAATTCTGTGGTTGGCTCTTATTCCGAGTACAGGTCGTTTCTGCTAAAACACAACAGTTGTGTTCATCTGCAGTCTCGCGCTATAGAAAATCACACTGTGGAAAACCGCTATAGCAATAGCACTGTAGAATACTGTTAATAGAAAATCACTATACCCGTTCAGTAGAAAGTTTGCATTATCCAAACAATGTCCACAATTCATCAATCGTGTTATGGTGAAGTTGCGCTGACGAAACACACATTACAGCAGAACAAACTATATGTACAATTACGAGTTGGAACTCCTTCTGCGATGCCAAATGACAAGTGTGAATGCCTTAAGTCACCTCCCACTGGTAGATACACCCCCAGTGGTGCCTCCACTGGAAGAGTTCATTCTAGTTTTAGCATTGTCACTTGATACCAAACTATACCGGTTCCTGTGTGATTATGGGACCATCCCAAACGCAACAACAGGGATATCTCTAACGGAGTTGCTGATGGGGAGAAAACTGCACCAGGTTAAATGTGATTATTTCTAGACCTCAGGGGAGGGGGTGCAATGGCGGCAGGAATACCAAAGTGCCTCCTTGAAGCAAAAAAGACAATTTAATTCAGAGGACAAAATTTGATGCCTGAACCATGGGAATGGCCCTGTATGGTAACGAGGCGAGGTTGATGAGAGGTCAGGTCCTGTGACTTATAAAGTTTGGCTAGGTGGTACAGTCCTGAACAAATACGTGGATCAGTTGGAAGCTGTTGACTTGCAAACAAAGCAGAAGCAAAACATAACTGGCCAATCCTGTCAGAAACTGTAGGTCCTTCCCCTCTGTCTAGTGTTGAGGTGGATGCAGCCTCGATACTGTTACCGCCGGAAGAAGAGGAGGAAACTCTCCCAAGACTCTTTAGACACAACGGATGGGCTACAGTGCAGTACACGCTGACTGTGTCAGCATCTGAGTCAGAGGAACTGAAACTAGGGTAAAACATCACAGGAGAAAGACCAGGCCTATATCCCTGTACTTAGTGGGGTGGGGTGGGGGGGGGGGGGGGGTGTGGAGAGGGAGAAGGGATGTAGGGATCGGAACCGGCTAGATATTGGGGATATCATTGATTGAGGTCTTTAACTGGTCCAATCAGCAAAGCCCTAGCTAACCAATATAGCCAGGAGATTAGAATCTCCTCAGTTGAGGGCTGCCTCCTAGCTTACTGGCTGAGCTGTCTTCTTAACAACGCCCAAGAACTCCAAGAGGAACACTACCGCTACTCATGACTCCACCCCCATTCCCCCCCCATCACACCCACTCCAGTTACTGGCTCCGCCTCCACTCCCAGCTCCACACCCACAGCAGATCCCAGCTCCCAGCCCTGCCGAGTTTTCACCATCCCTGCAGACCTCCCCCCTCACTGAGGACGAACGATCAGTCCTCAGCAAAGGACTCACCTTCATCCCCCTCCATCCACTCATCAATGAATTTAATACACGCTGTGACGTCGAACAATTCTTCCTCGCCTCCACCTCCGAGCTTACTTTCACAATCAGGATTCCCGCCCACCTTCCGAGGACCCCTTCGCCCACCTCCAACATACTGCATCCACCTGGACACCCCATGCTGGCCTAATACCTACCTCGACTTCTTCATTGTGGGCGGCACGGTGGCACTGCTGCCTCACAGCGCCAGAGACCCGGGTTCAATTCCTGAGTCAGGCGACTGACTGTGTGGAGTTTGCACATTCTCCCCGTGTCTGCGTGGGTTTCCTCCGGGTACACCAGTTTCCTCCCACAGTCCAAAGATGTGCGGGTCAGGTGAATTGGCCATGCTAAATTGTCCTAATGTTAGATAAGGGGTAAATGTAGGGGTATGGGTGAGTTGCGCTTCGGCGAGTCGGTGTGGACTTGTTGGGCTGAAGGGCCTGTTTCCACACTGTAAGTAATCTAATCTAATCTAATTTAATTTCTAACTGCCACCAGGACATTAACTGCCTCAACCTGTCTACCCCCCTCCCCTACTCCAACCTCTCACCCTCACAACGCGCAGCCCTCCAATCCCTTTGCTCCAATCCCAACCTCACCATTAAGCCAGTGGATAAAGGGGCGCAGTGGTAGTCTGGCGCACTGACCTCTACACCGCTGAAGCCAAATGTCAACTCGAGGGCACCTTTTCCTATTGCCCCTCCACCATGACCCCACACCCCCCCCCCATCACTAAACCATCATCTCCCTGACCATACAGAACCTCATCACCTCAGGAGATCTCCCACCCACAGCTTCCAACCTAGTCCGGGAACCCCGCACCTCCTCCCTCACCTCTACCCAAGGCCCTAAAGGAGCCTTCCACATCCATCAAAGTTTTACCTGCACATCCACTAATATCATTTATTGTATCCGTCGCTCCTGATGTGGTCTCCTCTACATTGGGGAGACTGGACGCCTCCTAGCAGAGCGCTTTAGGGAACATCTCCGGGACACCCACACCGATCAACCACACCGCCGCGTGGCCCAACATTTCAACTCCCCCTCCCACTCTGCTGAGGACATGGAGGTCCTAGGCCTCCTTCACCGCCGCTCCCTCACCACCAGACGCCTGGAGGAGTAACGCCTCACCTTCCGCCTCGGAACACTTCAACCCCAGGGCATCAATGTGGACTTCAACAGTTTCCTCATTTCCCCTTCCCCCACCTCATCCTAGTTCCAAACTTCCAGCTCAGCACTGTCACCATGACTTGTCCGGACTTGTCCTACCTGCCTATCTCCTTTTCCACCTATCCACTCCACCCTCTCCTCCCTGACCTATCACCTTCATCCCCTCCCCCACTCAACCATTGTAGTCTATGCTACTTTCTCCCCACCCCTACCCTCCTCTAGCTTATCTCTCCATGCTTTAGAATCACTGCCTTTATTCCTGATGAAGGGCCTTTGCCCGAAACATCGATTTCGCTGCTCCTTGGATGCTGCCTGAACTGCTGTGCTCTTCCAGCACCACTAATCCGGAATCTGGTTTCCAGCGTCTGCAGTCATTGTTTTTACCTTCTTAACAACCGTATCTACTTGGATGGCAAGTTTGAGGGATCTATGGATATGGACACCAAGATCCCTCTGTTCCTGCACATTGCCAAGAATTCTGCCTTTAATCCTGTAATCTGCATTCAAATTCGACCTTCTAAGTGAATGACTTCACACTTTTCCAGATTGTACACCATCTGCCACTTATCAGCTCAGCTCTGCATCCTGTCAATGTCCCTTTGCAACCCACAACAGCCCTTCACACTATCCACAACTCCATCAATTTCCATGTCATTGACAAACTTACTAACCCACCCTTCCACTTCCTCATCCAAGTCATTTATAAAAATCACAAAAAGCAGGGTTCCCAGAACTGATCCCTGTAGAACATCACTAGTCATTGAGCTCCAGGCTGAATACTTTTCATCCACCACCACCCTCAGTGTTCTCTTGGCCAGCCAATTCTGTATCCAGGCAGCCAAATGTCCCTGTATTCCATGCCTCCTTACTTTCTGAATGAGTCTACCATGGGGGCAACCTTATCAAATGCTTTGCACACCACATCCACTGCTCTACCTTCATCAATGTGTTTCATCACATCCTCAAAGAATTTAATAAGGTTTGTGAGGCATGATCTGCTCCTCACAAAGCGATGTTGACTAGCTGTAATCAAATTATGATTTTCCAAATAATCATAAATCTGTCTCTCAGAATCCTCTTCAATACTTTGCCTACCACAGACATAAGACTGACTGGTCTGTCATTGCCAAGGTTAACCCTACTCCCTTTCTTGAACGAAGGACACAGCTGCACATATAGGAGATTCACATGACCAGGAAGCCACACTTATTATTTACAGCAATTCTTTTACAATGCAGGGTGAATATGAATGGTTTTACTGCTGAAAAATGCACGTACCTCCTGAAAATGTCATTGCTCCTTTAAGTTATTAACAGTTAATATTTGCAATTTGTTGAGCTACTTAAAGTGCTGCCAAGCAAAGATGTTTCAAAGCTAGTCAAGAATTGGATTAAAATTAAACTGGCTACAGCTGGTGTAGTTTTATAGTAAACTAAAACAAAACCAGAAGATTTAGAATTGCCTCAGTTAAGGGGACTGACTCTGAGCTGGCTGGCCACAGCCAGTGAACTGTGCATAAGCAAACAAAGGGTGACTTGGTGATGGGATACCAGCCTCTGTGCAGTTATTTCAGCCAGCATCCAAATTCAGTGTGTCATAGGAAGGCAGATGTTAGCCTTTATTTCAAAGGGAATGTAATATAAAATTAGAAAGATTTTGCTATAAGTCAGACGATGGCAGGAATACTGTGAATGGTTTTGGGTCCCTTACATAGGAGCATTTATATTCCTGCATTGGAGGCAGTGCAGACCATGTTGACTAGGCTGATAGCAGGTATAGAGGGATTGTCTTCTGAGAGGTTCAGTAGATTTGACCTGTACTGATTGGAATTCAGAAGAATGTGTGGTGATTTTGGAAAACTATTTAAGATTCTTGGGGAGGATGCAAAAATGTTGGTCCCCTTGTCGGAGAGTTAGGATCAGAGGGTATAATCTCAGAGTAAGGGGTCATAGATACAGGGGACAGGGATGAGGGGGTATTTCTCCCAACTCCGTAGAAGAACCTGCTACCTTTTATGGACAACTTAAAGGACTGCCTGTGAGACAGAACTTTGTCTGTGTAAGTTATCTTTGTGAATTGGAAAGGGTGGGAGGAAAAGGTGGAGGTGTCCAAAGAAATAATGATGAAGGAGAGGAGTGATGAGGATTCAAGAACATGAATTGACAGATCAACGTGAGGATTGGTAGGGTGAAAAGATGGAAGGAGTTAAGGATTATGGAGGCTGCAAGTTGTGTCAAAGTTTTCCAATGGCCTTGCAGTTGGATAATCGCTTCTCCCATTCAGCGCCTGTTTTTCCTACCTGCTGATGTTTAGAACAGTACAGCACCATACAGGTCCTTCGACCTTCAATGTTGGACCGACTTCTTATCCTACACTGAGATCAACCATCCTCCTCACTCTTCATTTTACTATCATCCATGTGCCTATCCAAGAGTAATTTAAATGTCCCCAATGTATCTGACTCTACTACCATTCTATGCATCCACCACTCTCTCTGTGTAAAGAGCCTACCTCTGACATCTCCCCTAAACCTTTCTCTTATCAACTTAAAATTATGCCCCCTCATGATAGCCATTTCTGTCCTGGGAGAAAGTCTCTGGTTATCCACTCTCTCTGTGCCTCTCATCATCTTGTACACCTCTATCAAAGCACGTCTCATTCTTCTTTGCTCCAATGAGAAAAGCCCTAGCTCCCTCAATCTTTCTTCATAAGACATGCCCTCCAGCCCAGAAAGCACTACGGTAAATCTCCCCTGTACCCTTTCTAAAGCTTCCACATCCTTCCAATAATGAGGCAACCAGAATTGAACACAATATTCCAAGTGTGGTCTAACCAGGGCTTTATAGAGCTACAACATAACCTCATGGCTCTTACACTGAATCTCCCGTTTGCTGAGGTCAAATCCCTACCTGGAATTGAGTCAGTTGACTGTCCTGCCATGTAACTGCATGTTGTTTCCAGACAAGTGAACAGGACATAATCCCAGCCCTGCTGTGTTTTTCTTATTAAATACCTCCCTGTTTCTGTGAGCCAGGTGTAAAGAATGAAAATGAAAGACTGCTTATTATCCAGGCACACTGAAGAGATTGGTTTTGACTGAAGCAAATCATGTCATGTTATTGAATTTAGAGTTGGGTTTCATTGTCACATATACTCAAGTACAAGGATACAGGAGTTCAGTGAAAAGTTTGCAATGTCGCCATTCATGGCACCATCTTAGGTACAAAGTGTGACAAGACATCAAATTGGACTATCTCCCTGAATATTATTGTAATATTAAAGGGTTAAACTGGACTGTCTTCCTCCAGAAACCGAACATTTGGGAAGTGGATGGAGACAACATTCATGCAGGAATGTGGATGACACCCACTCCATTTAGGTAAAAACAATGACTGCAGATGCTGGAAACCAGATTTTGGATTAGTGGTGCTGCAAGAGCACAGCAGTTCAGGCAGCATCTGAGACAGTCATTTACTATTACTCTCCTGCTATAATCAAATTAAACTCTCATTCAGTCTCTTCCATTTAGAAATACTTTCATAGCCAGCCCCAGCCAATTAGGTTCACTTGCATGATCATCCCCAATACTGAAGCGCATCACACCTACATTGTCCGGGGAAGTAGTAGAGCCAGAACCCGTTTGCAGAGCCACCACAAAGCTAGGACATATCGCTACACCTACATTGTTTTGGGGAATCACAGAGTCAGGAAATCATTTGCATAACGATTCCCCAGGATTAGGTCATTTACATTAACATTATCTCCAAGAATGATCTCATCCTACCAGTGTACCTGGGGTAACATAACTGTCCTGTATAAAGGGGATGTGTTTTCTTTGTATGGGGCCTCATTTTGACTCGACTTCAGAGAAAGGTGCCAGAGAGCTCACCTAACTTGTACAAGCTTGAATAAACTTTAACTGTTTGCACAAGTTGGTGTGTGCGAATCACATCTTGTGTGTGAAACCTTGAAAAAGAACTTAACAAAGGTACTTAGGTACAAAATCTTTGGTAAACTGTCGAAAAATAAAGAAATAGGTTAATGCTTCAACATTACAATTCTTCATAGCATAAAGCAGTAAATAAGAAATAAAGTTAAAAGTTCAAACATGGACCTGCAGTAACTCCACACTGACCTTTCCCAGGAGGGGTTTGATCTCTTTCCCACACTGGACTCGATCTGCCCCCTGTGCTGAGCTCAATCTCTCGATCCTTGTGACTCTGTGCTGCTGTATCACTACCGACCATTATCCAGGCTCACCAGCCGCCTCACCACAGTCCCGCTCTGATGCTGCTCCAGGCCGCCAGACAATTCCACAATGCCACCAAACACCACAGCACTGCCCGGAAACACCTATCACCTCATGGCCAAACACCAACGTCCTTGGCTGGGCCTCCAGCCGCCATCATTGTCACTGCTGCCTCCCCAAGCTAGCTTACTCCAGAAGGTAACTACAGAAAATAACTAAAACAAACTCTCAAAAAAAAACCCAGAAATTCACAATAAAAGAAGAAAGAAAGCGGCCAATGCAGATGTGCTCCAACTCAGGAGCCCTACTCGGTCGCCATTTTGGAATATTGAGTTGTCAGATGAAGGGATCTCTGGACAGTGATGTCACCAGAACAGTCCTGAGTTGAGTTAAACAGGGGTCAAAGAAGGACAGCTAATTGATATCTATAGATTTTGAATAAAGCAAAGTGATTGTTAAATAATCTTCATGAATCAGATAGTGACAGGTGATTAAACTGTACTGGACATTTGAGAGACACTGAGACTAATGATGGCAATTCATTGTTAGTTCAATGTTTAGATTTGTTGATTGTGGTTTCACTGTTACAAAATAAGTTTTAAAAGTGAATTCTTGCTTATCGTCTTTCTCCATCAGGGTTATTTCGGAAATTTGGTTTAATCAAGTACTTGGTCTCCAGGAGATTATTATTAACATATGCAAAAGTACTACTCATTGCAAATAAAATTTAGTCCATTTAGTGATGCCAGCTGTAATTGCCTTCTATTGAGGTTATTTAAAAGACATGGATGGTTATTATAGTACATTGATAACAAAAACTAAATGATTTCTATTGATGATCAATTAGATATCTCAGATTGTGAAGAAGAAGTTCCGTCATACCTCTCTTTCATCTTTGGAAGGACAAGCTGGGTCATCTGCAAATGACCAAGATATACTTCATTATACATCTTCTCATAAACAAGTATCTTTTGACTGCATTCAACAATATGTATTGAAATTCACTAAAATCAGACTACACAATTATATTTTCCTGACATTGAATTGTCAACTTTGTTTTAATACTAGGTTAGATTACTTACAGTGTGGAAACAGGCCCTTCAGCCCAACAAGTCCACACCGACTCACCGAAGCGCAACCCACCCAGACCCATTCCCCTACATTTACCCCTTCACCTAACACTACGGGCAATTTAGCATGGCCAATTCACCTAACCTGCACATTTTTGGATTGTGGGAGGAAACCGGAGCACCCGGAGGAAACCCACGCAGACTCAGGGAGATTGTGCAAACTCCACACAGTCAGTCACCTGAGGCGGGAATTGAACCTGGGTCTCTGATGCTGTGAGGCAGCAGTGCTAACCACTGTGCCACCATGCTGCCCATAAAATGATCTGCAATACAATGTTTCCACCCAGGATGTAATTTATAGGATTAGAAATATAGGATGAGAAGTATTTTACTTTATGGGAGGAAGACACTCTGCTTCACAATTTGCTTAACATTTGCTTATGAGATCTGCATGTCATGTGTAAAGTCAGCATCTACTTCTCATCCTTAATTGCCCTTCGATTGATTGGATCGCTTGGCCATTTCAGAGGGCAGTTAAGTGTGAACCACATTGCTGTGGGTCTGCAGTCACATGCAGGCCAGAGCAGATGAGAACTGTAAGGGTAAGATTTCCTTCCCTAAATGACATCAGTGAACCAAACAGGTTTTTATGACAATCAGCAATAGTTGCACAGTCATCATTAGACCAGGTTTTAATTCCAGATCTTTACTGAATTCACATTTCATCCTACAGTCGTAGGATTAGAATTTACTGTCCCAAAATATTAGTCCGGAATTCTAGGCAACTAATCGTGTGATTTTGCCACTGTACTGCCACTTCTCCCACTATTTCAAAATGGATTGATATTTATACACTACTAGATGACTCTTCCTGAGCCACTGGGCACCACCTATTTGTGGGTTTGGGTCTAGCCTGCCAGTTCAGGGAGACCTATATCATCTTTTGTTAGGAAGGCCTGCTGAAATGCAAGTCAATCTGGCCAGTGCAGGACCACAGTGGGCTGGATATCACAGAGAGAATGAATGACATCAGTAAGGTTTGGGGAAAGCTCTCAGCAGGTGCCCTACTTTCCTGATGAGCAGACGCTCAATCTAACAGCCATTAATTGAGGGGGCCACAGCTATCTCTGACCCCCGCTCCAAGGTGACAAGTGCTCACACTGTTTAACCTGTTGCTGTGCCAAGTGACTACCATTCCATTCAATTACATGCTCTACCTGATTCCAAATTTCCAGGCAGCACGATGCCTGGCATGCTCTCAAGTAACTGTATGTGTACTGGACATTCAGAAATCATCCTTCTTTGAAATGAAATCCCATAAGAACAGATTGCCAGTTTCATAAGCCAAAATAGACGGAAGCAACAGGGTTTCTCCTGCTCGTATGCTATAACTTCACATGTGATAACCTTCTTGAAACCTCCTTTCAACTTTAGTAAGCCATCCATTTACCCTAAAAACTGAATTCAGCATAGCTTCTTTTTCACTTCCTTTCAGTTTTTCAAGTTAATAGCATTATATTTTTTCAATACAGCCATCTGCAATAGTTTTTTAATAGTGATACAATTAAGACAGCATGTAAAAATGTACATTATATCTATGTGTAAGAATGCTAATTATTGAATTTTTGTAACAAGCCACACTCAGACACCTATTTAATGAAACTCATTGTAATAGTGATTCAACATTTACAAATGTCTTTCCTTTGCAAAATTTACACATTTCATAAACAGGAATAAAACAAAATGAAATGAGAATTGTCCCATGTCACTTTAACTGTGTTTAATGTCACACATTCATGTTGAAAAGAAGGAATTTGTTTGAGCTGGCAAACATACCTTGGCAACAGATATCACATTAACATTGATGATATCATCGAGAGTCTAATATACAGAAACAAAAAGAAAATTAGCAAAAAATAGATTAAGATTAGAATCAGTGCTATTGCAAGTGATTAACAGATATTTAAATTTCCACATAGTAAATTTGAATTCAAATTTCCTCATAACATTTTTGAAAATACAATTGTTTAATTAATAATGTAAAGCAGGTTGTTTTCTCCATGGCCAAAAGACACTCAGTTTACCATTGTGCGATGGTGGAAGTTAATCCAGTCTCCTGGAGTGTTAGCACTGCAGTTGGCATAAACAAAGTTAGCTGTTTTTTTAAAATTAAGCTTGGCGCACATGCAGCTAAAAGTGCAAGTAAAATTAAAAGTAATCATGTAACTAGCATAGTTGTAGAAAATACAATGAATTTGATCAAAAAAATTGCTTTTTTAGTGAATTCAATTGAACTATTTACAAAAATCCATAAGGTAAACAGTAAATGAAACAAATTGTAAGCTTTCACACAGATCAAATATTTAGTTATCCCTTACTGTCATTCAAATCTCAATATCTGAGCAACAGCAACAACTGCTCCACTTCCACGTCGTGTTAAATAATGTTGAATGGTTCTCCTCCATTCACCAAGCCATAAATTACAGCTAGGTTACGAGCATCCTTTCTATGTCACAAGCAGTGAGTTTGAACAACTGAAAATGAATGAAAGTGGAGGAGAACGAAAGGACTAAAGGATTTCCATCCTTCCAGCCTACCACAAATATTCTTCCATCCCACCATGCCAAGGAAGTTAGCAACCAAAATATCAACTGTCCTGTCACATATAAATAAATTATGGCATATTCCAAAGACCCCGTCAATTTATCTTCCCCTCATCTCAGCTACCATTGATCCAAGAACCATGAAAAAGAAGTAAGGCAAAGAAAATCCCAAGTTCAATAGTTAGAGGAAGAGAACCTAATCATAGCCATCTCTCCCTTTATTCAGCCATTTATCATTTCCTCAAGAGCTCTCAGTTTAGAAACTGCAAGACCTTGTAGTCCCCTGTATTGGCTACTCATTTGTCTGGCAGCAGGTATCCCATGCAACACTGGTGTATCCCTTGCTGATTGGCATCTCACAGAAGCCTATTCTGAAAAAAGAGCTACGATCCTTGAAAATGGCTGTGGTTGCAAAGGGACGAAAACAAAAGAAGTGTCACTCTGACCTTCCTGCACAAGAAAATTTACTCTGAAATAATACTAATGGAGAGCATCACAGTCAATCCTCATCCTGTTCACATTAGACATAAACTAACACATATTTTGCAATAAACGTTCATTACTGGACAACAATGAAACGATTGTGTTATCTGCTCTCCATGGAGACAAGGCTATTTATAGCTTCTTTAACTGCTGCCTCTCCTGAAGTCAGCCATCTCAGCACATCAGAGATTGAAATGTAATCTTTATGATTTGCAGAGACCAGTACTTCACCCACAGAATAAACATGCTAACATCAGAGTGCATGTTACCATTCTTGACGAAGAAAATCTGCTCGGAGAATGTGAGGACTGCAGATGCTGGAGATGGGAGTCGACGAATGTGGTGCTGGCAAAGCACAGCCGGGCAGGCAGCATCCGAGGAGCAGGAGAATCAACATTTCGAGCATAAACTCTTCATCAAGAATGAGGCTAGTGGCCTAAGGGGGCTGAGAGATATATGGAGTGGGGCTGGGGGGATGGGGGGGGGGTGAAGATAGCTAGGAATGCAATAAGTGGATGAAGGTGGGGGTGAAGCTAATATGTCTGAGAGGAGGGTGGAGCAGATAGGTGGGGAGGAAGATGGATAGGAAGGAGAGTTCAAGAGGGTGGTGCCGACTTGGAAGGTTGGATCAGGGTTAAGGTGGGGCAAGGGGAAATGAGAAACCTGGTGAAATCCACATTGATCCCGTGTGGTTGGAGGATCCCAAAGTGGAAAATGAGGCGTTCTTCCTCCAGACGTCGTGTGGTTAGGGTTTGGCGATGGAGGAGGCCCAGGACCTGCATGTCCTTGTTGGAGTGAGAGGGGGAGTTAAAGTTTTCAGCCACAGAGCGATGGGGTTGCTTGGCTCACGTGTCCCGGAGATGTTCTCTAAAAGGATCTCCCAGACATGTTTCCCCTCCCACGTGGTCGCTGATGCCCTCCAGCATATCTCCTCCACTTCCCCCACCTTTGCCCTTGAACCCCACCCCTCCAATCACAATAAGGATAGAATCCCCCTGCTCCTCACCTTCCACCCCACCAACCTCCAGATACATCCCATCATCCTCTGCAATTTCTGCCACCTACAACAGACCCCATCACCAGAGATATATTTCCCTCCCCACCCCTACCTGCATTCCGGAGAGACCATTCCCTCCGTGACTCCCTCATCAGATCCAGGCCCCCGACCAACACCCCCTCCACTTCTGGCACTTTCCCCTGCCACCGCAAGAAGTGCAAAACCTGCATCCACACCACCTCCCTTACCTCCGTTCAAGGCCCCAAAGCTTCCTTCCACATTCGACAGAGGTTCAGCTGTACTTCCACATACATCATCTTTGTGTCTGTTGCTTCTGATGTGGTCTTCTCTACAGTGGGGAGACAGGATGCCAACTTGCAGATCGTTTCAGAGAACATCTCCAGGACACCCGAACCAAACAACCCCAATGCCGTGTAGCTAAAAACTTTAACTTCCCCTCAAACTAAGCCAAGGATATGCAGGTCCTGGGCATCTTTTATCGCCAATCCCTAACCACACAACACCTAGAGGAAGAACACCTCATCTTCTGCCTTGGGAACCTTCCAACCACACAGGATCAAATGTGGATTTCACCAGTTTCCCTATTTCCCTCCCCCCACCCACCCCCAACCTTATCCCAGATCCAACCTTCCAACTTGGCACTGTCCTACCTGTCCATCTTCCTCCCCAGTTATCTGCTCCACCTCCTGTCCAACCTATCACCTTTACCACCACCTTCAGCTACCTATCGCATTCCCAGCTATCTTCCCCCAGCCCTACCGTCCCCAACCCCATTTATCTCTCAGCCTCCTTAGGTCACTAGCCTCATTCCTGAAAGAAAATGCTGCATACTTGACAAAGCTTGACAAACAATTTATGATAAAACTCATCAGAGATGTGGTTTCTAATCAACAAAGTTAATTATTTATTTTCAAAGTATGAACAAATATATTAAAAAGAATTCTTTGCCCAATTCTCAGTGCTTTTATACTACATTCAGTCTTTGATGGCAACCGTTTCCCATAAATGGCTACCAAACATTTCAACTTGAACAGACAGCAAACTTTCCATTAACTGGCATCTTTTGCTCAGGCAAGTCTGGAATGATGCACATTTCAGCAGCGCGATTTAGCTATAATGCCGCTGAAGGATTGGGGACGGTATTTTCGAGAACGTTTACCTCTGTTGGCAATAGTGCAATTCCAGCAGGAATCGGTTCACACGCTTTGTTCTGTGCACGCACCGATGCTTGCCCTGACATCTGCGCCATTCTGCACATGCACGACATCAGCTACCAACACAGTAGCCTTCTATGAGAGGTATTGTTCAGAGAGCAGCTTTCTTATATTTTTTAAACCTTCTGTGTTAAATTTACTTTTGTTTCATTAATACATTTGATTTCAACCCTCACTCAGGCTGTGCTATATTTTGTGCTAGACTTTTGGGCAATATTTGCATGATTGTATGTGATATTTTTTGCTGGTCTGCCTGTAACACCCACTTTTCCCATAGGCCCCATTAATTACATTTTCTATTAAGTGAGGTTTCGCTGGAATGCAACTATGGCATTATAGAAGAACCACCTGTACTGGCATTCTCGATAAACAGACAAAAATTATGTAACTGAAATACCAGACGTTTACTATATTATTGTGATCACCACAATGTCATAGTAGTCAATTGAGGGCACAAGTGAGAAGGCTCTCTGCCAATATTATTTAAGGCAAAGTTGCATTATTATTTAAGTGCTTTATATTGTAAATAAAGTATAACAGTGATGTGTGCACCCCCTACATTATGTTTCTATTACTTAGTATGCTTTTTTACATTGAATATTTTTCACCTTTTGATCGACTGGATTATTTGTTCAACCAGGACACTCCTGGTCCCCTAGGTGTCAGTTAATAAAATGTTTGCTGTAAAAAAAGACATAATGTCATGTGATAATCATGAATCTATCGAACAGTGAAGGGTTGACTAAAAGTATACTGACAAAATTCTAGCATTAAAAAGGTCATTACCTTATCTATGTCGTACATTTCAAGAAACCTACAGGGATTTGGTTCCTGCATCATTCCAACATTGTTCACTATAACAAAATGAAAGCACTTATGTTTACTTTTAAATATCTAAAGGTCACGTAAATCAAGTGAAAATAGCTTTGCACAGTTCCCAAATTTAATTTATGATTGTAGAAGATCACAAAATCATTCTTGCTATCTGCAACTCGTTATTACTTTACATCTGTTTCATTATTCTGCTTATTAAAAGTTCCTCAACAACTGTTTTATTTTTCTGTCAATTCCTGCTGAGATTTTGAAAATACCTGTTAAAGTAGAAAATGTCTCTCACTGACTTAGGAGGAATTACTGAGCTCAATGGTATGTAATATCCAAGAAATATATGGAAACACTGGGTGCAATACTTATATTCAATAATTTCCATTCAGTTACATCTTGTAGGTATAATAATGATTGAAATCCAGCGCAGTTCATCCAATAATGACACTTCCATTGTGAGAAACTTGTTATCTGCTTCAGGTTGGATGGGCACAGTGCCAACTACACTTAAGTAGTGTGGCGTTGCTGTCTTTTTAACAAGGGTATGTTGTCATTGTTTTTTTTCAAGCGAGGTTGTAAAGTCTGTGGTGTCAAAATGGCTCCTGGACCCTGCCTAAGTTAACAAACAGAAGTGGCCTTCAGGTTTTTTAAAAACACTTGTACAATGAAAGGGGGAGCGGCCGGTTCCCCAGATCAGGGATCTTTTTTTTCTAATTTAGTATGTTTTAGCAAGTAATCAAAAAAATTGTTGGGGACCTAGAGAAGCAGCTACAGTGAAATGAAGTCTCATGCTTGACGAACTCTTCTCTCTGAAATCTCTCCTGCCTGTAAGAATCTGTGTTTGAATTTACCTTTTGCTAAGGAGTGTGTTCATGGGATGTGTCAGGGATTGGGACAGCTCCTTAGTAAATTACGATATCCTATCAGTTGGGTTTTCAATTAGTTAAGTTACTCTAAATTCCGTTTTCTTTTGTTTGGGTTTCAAGCACAGTGGTAAATCTGTTTTGCTTTAAGCCAAATGGTTTGACCAGCCACATTACTCCTGGAATTTCCATTTTACATCTGCCTTTTAATAAAAAAAGGTTTGGGTCTGGGCTACCTTCTTAAAAGGTTTTGAGGGGTCTGGCCTGGAGAATAACAGACTGGGGGCTCTTGGCAGAGTTTATTCTAGACTTTCAATTTGGGATGAGGGTTGTTGGACTGAAAGGCAGTGAGTGGTAGGTATTGGTGTCTTTTGTTCCAAGTATTGAACTCAGTAGGTTTAAATGGTGCTTCATGTAGTAATTGCTGGTGGTACTTGGGCAACATCTTCCTTAGATTGGCTTGATTGAAGTCGCCAGTTACAATAAACAGGATCTTGGGGTGTTCCATCTCCGGGATGTTAATGGTGGAGTACAGCACATCCAGAGCTTCCTCAACCTTTGCTTGTGGCAGTATTTACACAGCAGTATGTACACTGTCTAATTGGTACTTAGACAGAGAAGTCAGCTTAAAACGATAGACGAGGTCAAAAATTCACTTCCTGTAATGGTGAGAACTCGTATCGAAGAGCAGAGAGGTGAAACGGCAAGATTAGCAGCTAAAGTAGCTGATGATTATAAGTTGGTTTTTAAATCAAAGTTTGGCTTCCAACATCAATTTCAATTGTGAGGAATAGAAATTGGGGAAAAGAGAAATCCTAACAAGGGAAAGGTAGATCTCAGTGAAAGTCATAAGGATAACTTACAGCAGGGTGAAAAGGAAACCTATAAAGAGGAAAGAGAAGCTAGAAAGCTCTGGTGTTTTCATTGCAATAAAGTAGGCCACATGAAATCACAGCATTGGTGGGTATGGCAAAAGATCTGCCACCCTGCCCACCCACAGCATGGCCACATAAAATCACAGAAGCTGGCCTGCAAAAGACAAATCAAGCATGCCAACTTACAGAACACACCCACAATGCCTCTGTCTTGGCCAACAGGCTAGCAAAGAAACCAGACATGTCCAAGCTGCTCCCAGATCAGAGAATGCACTTCCCCAACAGCCTTCACAGTAAAGCTCCCAGCAAGGATTAGCACTGCGGTCCCAATACCCTAAGGGCAGGCTCATTTCCCATGGAAACCAATAATGCATAAACAAAGATGCAGACCGAGAGACCCCAGAAGACTTCACTTGCAGGAGGATCACAATGGGCACACCTGATTGCCAGGAGAAGGGACATTTACACATATTCGCATGGACGGGAAATACAATGAAGAATCTTCTAGGAGACATTCTCATTCACTCAAGGAGCTGGCTGGAATATTCGGAAGGAGAGGGTGGAGGGGTGTGCAGGCCGGGCAGAGCGGAGAAAGGGACAGTAGTGTCATCCTTCAGGGGTTTAGGGTGGTTAGGGCCGCTTTGTGCGCTGAGGAATTTAAATGTGAGGCAGTTCGCAGGGTGGAGAGAGGAAGTGGGTGGTTGTTTATTCGGCAGCAGTGGGGCCATTGAGGGAGGGTGTGGTCAATTGTCGTTAGGAGAGAGGGAATCGTGATGGCGACGGGCGAGGAGAACGGTATTGTGATTTGTTTTTGTTGTGGTGGGCACGCAGTTAGGAATTCGGAAGTGGTCGGAAAGTTCTAGAAGGTCATTCTGTTGAGGGTGGATGCAGAGTGGTAGGCCTTGTTTTTGTTGGCGCAGAGGTCAGCGAATAGCAGCTGGGTGAAGCTGCCATATTGAGAAGGTCAGGCTGAGGCGGGGCAAGAGATTCTGGCCAGGTGGGTTCACATCTTGAGAATTGCAAATGAATTGATACTGATTAACTTCCATTCAGTTTATTCTTGTTTTAATTGCTTTACAATTTTCACCATTGTACTGTACCTGCTTCACAATTATCACCTTTGTGTTGTACCCCTATAAAGCCTGCCTGCACCTTCTGTTCAGGGAAGGGCATTCTAGCCATCTGTGCAGAGAATCAGTTCTGTGTCAGCCTGGTCAATTTCTCTTCCACGATATCGCACTGTTTAATAAACTGCTTGTCAATTTCACCGCGATCCTAGTTTGCGATCTCTAATTCATAGGGCTGAATTTCTTCGACGGTTTGGCGTTAGTTGGTAGGCCCTTTTTAATCAACAGGGGAAGCTAAACTGACTTTTCAAATTGTGCCCAATTCGGACCTGGAGGCTAGCTTTGGATGTCTGGAGGAGTAGCCACAATTCTAATCTACTGCAGCAGCATTTCAGTACTGAACTGGTTTCCCTGCTCGAATGCAGCAGGCCAGTGAGCTCCCAAATTAGACCCAAATTGTGGAGAAAGTGAGGACTGCAGATGCTGGAGATCAGAGCTGAAAATGTATTGCTGGAAAAGCGCAGCAGGTCAAGCAGCATCCAAGGAACAGGAGATTCGACGTTTCAGGCATAAGTCCTTCTTCAGGAATCCTTCTTCAGGAATCTCCTGTTCCTTGGATGCTGCCTGACCTGCTGCGCTTTTCCAGCAACACATTTTCAGTTCTGATCTCCAGCATCTGCAGACCTCACATTCTCCTCGAAGATTTTAACCTACTGCGAATCCTCTTGCAAGGATGCCTTCTTTGAAGAAGCTCTCTTTCTCCCTCTACAAGGATTTCAGTGAGTCCCTCTCTCACTGCACACCCTATGTCATCTCCTCTGCACAGAAGCTCTAGACCCAAATTGTGCCAATTTAGGCAGACGCGGAATTTGACTTGAGCCAGAGAGCAGCCATGTGCCTGATCCAGCCAGGGGAAAGACAGACCAGCAGGGATTCCCAGTGAGACAGAAAGAAAGACCACCCATTAAGTTCTCACTTAAAAGAAGTAAAGATTGGGGAAATTGACAAAGGTCTATTTGTTCATCATGTGGCTTGTACGGCATGCGTTGGTTTTTGCGCGTTTGTTTTGCGGTTTCTAAGTGTTTGTCTGTAGTCTATCACTTCATGCCTGAGTGGTTTTATGATCATTCCTCTGTCTTGTGCATGTAGACTGTGTTAACCCGGCAGCCAAGAAATTGTTTACATTGTGGTCAGGAATTAATTTATCATGTACTTAATTGTTTATTTAACTCGTGGTGACTGACAGCTTGGCTGTTTGGAGGCAGGTGTATTCACTGAATTCCTCGAAAACCGCAATCAAAGCCAGGATGGAAGGATGAAAGTCTACCCTCTGCCAGCAAGGGCCACCCGCAAGCACGTCGATGCCCCAGCTGCGTGAGGACAACGGGTCATGGCTGCCAATCATGGACAAAGAGATGATTAAGAGGTACAGTAAATATGTTACCTTCAAAACAAAGAGAGGAGATCCTCTTGTAACACCTGGGTCCCTGATAGACACAGTGCACAAGGAAACAGGGGACATCCGATACGTTATCCCCTTCACTAGGGATCTGTACATCTGGTCCCACGGAAATTTGCCATATGGGGTGGTCCTTTAAATTGCGATAGGGAATGGGGACCCCTCCTGGGCCACTGTCTACATGGTGCAGTGTCTGGAAAAATTCAGGGAAGTTGCAAAGCGACACCATCCCCCTAAAGTGAAAGATCGCCGCCAGAGCCCCCCTACCACCCCCAGTCGAGGCTTTGCCACCCTATGCCCTGCAGTACCCCAAACTGCCCCTGCCACCTCCAGAATCAGACTTGCTGCTAGAGGAGGTGGCTACATTCATCCCAGCTCCTGGAGGGCTCACAGCAGGACACAGGGGCCACAAGGCAGCCTGATTCAACACTGCCACCAGACCTCACCAGAAACATCATGGTTACCCACCGTGGAGCTGCTGCCCCTAAACCAACAGGGCACAGACCATCAACTCCCTCACATCATGATGGGCTCCATTCCAATGGACAAGCCCTGGAGCTATGCAGAGGTCTGGACATTGCCCAGAACTCTTCAAAAGGCCAATGCCATTCCACAATTGGCTACTACAAATTTCGGCCATCTATAATTGCCTGCCCCAAGATCTACAGACCCTGCTGTATATTTCACATGAATCCCACTGGGGAACTGTTTGTTCCGCCATAGAATTCCCTCCCCCAACCTGGGATTCCGCTCCGAACCTGTAGCACTGGCTGAACAACACTGTAAAAGAAGCCAATAAAAACCAGTGCTAGGCAGCATGCTGATTTTAGTGCTGTAACTCGATATGTGCAAAAGCAGATGAATCCCAACCAGACTTCATAGCCCATTTAAAGAGATCTGGGATTGTTCAGCAGAAACCCAACAACTTGCAGTGCACAGCCTTGTAAACTGCATGTTGCTGGCCTTTGCCATATACATAAATCACACAACTTGACCTGGCAAACAACAGAATGGGGGGACACGTTAACAACATTGAATGACCTGGACAGAAACCAGCTGTTTTCACTCCCAGCCAGAAAAGGATGTTCCATCAGATTGCCCAACTGGACACACAGCATCAGGCCACCACAACGGCCCACATGACGCCCAAGTGTGGGAGAGTGGGACATTGGGCTACAGAGAGTGGGTCAGGAGCTAGGCAGGGTCGCTCAGACATCCCCACACTTCTCCAGCACCCACCCTCCGCGCCCCCCACCCCCAACCAAGCACCGCAACAGACCACTGCCTCCCAGTGGCAGCCTCTACAGACTGCATACACAATGTCAAACCCTTTTTCCCATAACCAGGAACCCAACTTAGGGCAACCACATGAGAGAAGCTCTGAAGGCGGTTTCCACACTCCTCTCCCACTCTCTGTCTAAAAAATCCCATGATGGATGCCGAGGTTGGGGGATGGCTCATTTCTGTCCTGGTGGACTCTGGGGCCACTCATTCATCTGCACTTCCCTCAATGGAACTCACCCAGAGCTCAAAAACTGTCTGAACCATGGGGGTTTCAGGAATACCCACGCAGGACCCCCATGATCCCAGACGCCACCATCATCTCTGCCTCCTGCTCCATAGCCCGCCTGGGTCGCCAGACGTTGTGCAAGTTAAATGCCAGCATCCACTACTCCCACAAGGACTCACACACGAGATCCTGGAAGCAAACTATTCTATGTTGCTGGCAGCCATCTCCCACAGCCCCGAGCCCTCCAACCTGGCTAACTTCCACGACGGCTGGTTGTGCCCACCAGAACCTACCCACACCCTTCTTGACCCTCTCCTCTCCTGGCTATCAACTACCCCTTCATCCCCCATGTTATCCTTCCTCCAGTGGATGATACTGAGAAGGCATTTTGTCCGTCAACTTCCAGCCTGCAGGAACCAGCATCAACATTCACTACACTTGCGGATTCACACCTCAAGCTCACTTCCCATGAATGATCACTGACAGTTAGTTTGTCACACTGCAGAGTGTTGCAGCAGAAGTGTAACAACCTGTAATGACCCAACAGCAGTTCCTCACATTCCCCCTATTGTTAAGAACCCGCGGCTCCCCAAAGTTCTAGCAACCACGATAGCACGGCTCATGCAGTACCACTACATTTCACAGCCCGTGGGCGAGACACAGACCCCTTAGTAGAGGTTGCACAGATTGGACAAGATGAGTTTTGTGTGTGCCACGTTCCTGCATTACCGCAAGCTACTTTTACAAAACAGAGCTCAGGCACTGCCCCCTGCTACGAGTGCCCCCTCTTATTAGCTGACCTCCCAAACTCACTGTGGGCACAGCACTCAAACCACACAGGCCAAGTATTGAATGCCTCACCCCTTACAGTTACACTCAGACAGGGAACCATCCTACCATCAATACGACAATGTCCGTTATCACCTGCAGCAGCAGAGGGGCTCAAACCAGTTATTGACTCACTTCTGCAACAGGGAATCCAAGTGCCCACAACCAGCCCATGCAACATGCCCATCTTACTGATTCTAAAGCCCGGGTGACCAGAAAAATGGCACTTTATGGAAGATCTCAGGCCTGTCAATGCCATTGTTATTCCCTGTTCCCCAGTAGTCCCGGACACAAATGCTATCCTGACCTGTATCCCCGCCTCCACTACCTGCTTCTCTGTAATTGACCTCTGCTCAGCCTTTTTCTCCATTAAATTGTCCTCTGAAAGCCAATAACTTTTTGCTTTTACATACGGCAGCTGCCAATATACATGGACCCGGCTTCCCCAAGGGTATACAGAGAGCACAACAATCTATGTTGCTGCAGTACACCACACCTTGTCCACCCTCCACCTGTCGTGCTGTAGCACCCTCCTCCAGTACGTGGATGATCTGGTATTGGCTTCCATCTCCGCTGCTGCATGCATACAGGATACAGCGGCTTTGCTCCGCTGTCTGGCACAGGATGGGCACAGGGTGTCTATCAAGAAAATGCTGCTCTGTCAGCAGAAAGTCCAATACCTGGGGTACAACCTTTCCCATGGCCTCAGGGCACTGTCCAAGGAGCAGGTGGCAGCCATCACCCAACTTGCCCCAGCTGCCACAAGGACGGAACTGCCAGCCTTCCTGGGGATGGTAAACCACTGCAGGCACTGCATCCCTGATCAATGTGCTACTGATGCATCCCTGCAGGAGACAGCTTCCCTGAAACAGCCAGCCAAAGTGAAGTGGGCACCCGAAATGCAACGGGCATTCACTGAAATGAAGCAACATCTAATCTCTGCTCCTGCTCTGGGAGAACCAAATTACTCACAGCCCTTCTATCTTTATGTAACAGAGTGATAAGGGTGTACACCCAGCATTTTAACGCAGTTTCATGGGAAACTCAGTCACCCTGTTGCCTTTGATTCTGGACATTTCCAACCTGTTGGGAGGGGAATGCCGGCTGGTTTGTGCGCGGTGGCAGCAGCCATAGTAACAGTGGAAAAGGCCACCCCATTGTGCTAGGTCACCCGTGTACTGTTTGGTCACACATTCGGTCTTCCTGCTGCTCAAATCAGCAGCAACCCAACATTTTACTACAACCCATAAAACTGGCTACAAGGTCGCTTTGCTATCTAAGGCAAACCTCTCCCTACAGCGCACCTCCGCCTTGAACCCTGCCACCCTTACCCCATTCACCCAGCACGATGCTGCAGACGACCATGACCAGGATATTACCCCACATCCTCACCTGTCCAAGGCACCACTACAAAACCCTGGCCTGATACATGTCACCAATGGCTCTTCCTTCCGGCAATCAGACCAATGCACATCAACAGAATGTGCCATCTGCACCCCCTTCACCACCCTCGAAGCAGCTGCATTGCCAGACAGGGCATCCACATAGGCTGCAGAGCTCTTTGCTCTCACCAGAGCCTGCATCCCGGCAAAGGGTAGCCCAGCCAACATCTACACAGACTCCAGATATGCCTTGGGAGTCATTCATGACTTTGGCACAATATGGAAGCAGAGGGGGTTCATCACCTCGGCAGGGAGAACACTCCAACATGCTGCACTCATTGTCATCCTCCTAGAAGCACTCCTAATATCCTCCACCATAGCGATTTTAACGTGTGCCTTCCACACCTCTGCCATCTGATCCCATCACCCAAGGAAATGCTTCAGGTGATGCAGCCGCCTGGGAAGCTGCACTACACCCGGCCATTTATGTCCTGCATACCCCCCTGACCCTCTCGAAGCAATCCGAGCAGCCCAACAGGCTGTCTCTCCAGAACAGAGGGCCACGTGGACCCGCATTGGGGCCGTACAGTCACCCTCCCTATGGATTATTATCCACCCTGATGACCGCATCATCTGCCCGAAAGCCCACCTACACTTACTGGCACCCGTGGTACACGGAATCGGACACACAGGCAAGAGAGGCATGGTACATGCTGTCAGTCATTCCTGGTACGCACCAGGATTCACTACTGCTGCCCAAGCCCTGCTGTCACAGTGCCTCATTTGAGTACAGAATAATGCAGGGAAGCCCACTTAACAGTTCCTGAGGGGTCATTCACCCGCCTCTAGATTGATTTTGCCCACACGCCTCAGAAACAGGGATACAAATACGTTAAAGTTATTGTGGGCATGTTTTCAAAATGGGTAGAGGCATTCCCCAACAAAAAAACGATGATGCCCAACTAGTGATAAAGTGTCTCCTCAGGGATGTTATTCCAATATTTGGGGTCCCAGGGAACATCGAAGTAGATGGGGACCCATTTCACCCAAAGCTTAATACTGCGATCAGTGAAACCCTAGGGATTATCCTGGAGATACCACATCCCCTTCCAGCCCCAGACTGCAGGAATGGTGATGCCCATGCTATTGCCAATGCCTAGTTCCCCTTCAGAAGGTGGTGGTGAGCAGGCTTCTTGAACTCCTGCAGTTCGCATATTGTAGATTGAACCACAATGCCATAAGGGAGGGAATTCCTGATTTCAGAGGTAAAAACAATGACTGCAGATGCTGGAAACCAGATTCTGGATCAGTGGTGCTAGAAGAGCACAGCAGTTCAGGCAGCATCCAAAGTGCAGCGAAATCGACGTTACGGGCAAAAGCCCTTCATCAGGAATAAAGGCAGTGAGCCTGAAGCGTGGAGGGATAAGCTAGAGGAGGGTGGGGTGGGGAGAAAGTAGCATAGAGTACAATGGGTGAGTGGGGGAGGGGATGAAGGTCATAGGTCAGGGAGGACAGGGTGGAGTGGATTGGTGGAAAAGATAGGCAGGTAGGACAAGTCCGGACAAGTCATGGGGACAGTGATGAGCTGGAAGTTTGGAACTAGGGTGAGGTGGGGGAAGGGAAAATGAGGAAACTGTTGAAGTCCACATTGACGCCCTGGGGTTGAAGTGTTCCAAGGTGGAAGATGAGGCATTCTTCCTCCAGGCGTCTGGTGGTGAGGGAGCGGCGGTGAAGGAGGCCCAGGACCTCTATGTCCTCGACAGAGTGGGAGGGGGAGTTGAAATGTTGGGCCACGGGGCGGTTTGGTTGATTGGTGCGGGTGTCCCGGAGATGTTCCCTAAAGCGCTCTGCTAGGAGGCGCCCAGTCTCCCCAATGTAGAGGAGACCGCATTGGGAGCATTGGGAGCAATGGATACAATAAATGATATTAGTGGATGTGCAGGTAAAACTTTGTTGGATGTGGAAGGGTCCTTTAGGGTCTTGGATAGAGGTGAGGGAGGAGGTATGGGCGCAGGTTTTACAATTCTCGCGGTGGCAGGGGAAAGAGCCAGGATGGCAGGGTGGGTTGTAGTGGGGGTGTGGACCTGACCAGGTAGTCACGAAGGGAACAGTCTTTGCGGAAGGTGGAAAGGGGTGGGGAGGGAAATATATCCCTGGTGGTGGAGTCTTTTTGGAGGTGGCGGAAATGTCGGCGGATGATTTGGTTTATGCGAAGGTTTGTAGGGTGGAAGGTAAGCACCAAGGGCGTTCTGTCCTTGTTATAGTTGGAGGGGTGGGGTCTGAGGGCGGAGGTGCGGGATGTGGACGAGATGCGTTGGAGGGCATCGTTAACCACGTGGGAAGGGAAATTGCGATCTCTAAAGAAGGAGGCCATCTGGTGTGTTCTATGGTAGAACTGGTCCTCCTGGGAGCAGATACGGCGGAGGCGGAGGAATTGGGAATACAGGATGGCATTTTTGCAAGAGGGAGGATGGGAAGAGGCATAATCCAGGTAGCTGTGGGAGTCGGTGGGTTTGTAAAAAATGTCAGTGTCAGGTCGGTCGTCATTAATGGAGATGGAGAGGTCCAGGAAGGGGAGGGAGGTGAAAATTTAAGGTGAGGGTGAAATGTGTTGGTGAAGTTGATGAATTGCTCAACCTGCTCGCGGGAGCACAAGGTGGTGCAAATGCAGTCATCAATGTAGCGGAGGAAGAGGCGGGGAGTGGTGCCGGTGTAATTACGGAAGATCAACTGTTCTACATTACCAACAAAGAGACAGGCATAGCTGGGGCCCATGTGGGTGTCCATGGCTACCCCTTTGGTCTGGAGGAAATGGGAGGATTCACAGGAGAAATTGTTTAGGGTGATGACCAGTACGGCCAAACGAATGAGAGTGTTGGTGGAAGGGTACTGTTGGGGAAATCTGGAGAGGAAAAAATGGAGGGCTTGGAAGCCCTGGTCATGGCGGATGGAGGTGTAGAGGGATCGGATATCCATGGTGAAGATGAGGCATTGGGGGCCGGGGAAACGGAAGTCTTGAAGGAGGTGGAGGATGTGGGTGTTGTCTCGAATGTATGTGGGGAGTTCCTGGACTAGTGGGGATAGGACAGTGTCGAGCTAGGTAGAGATGAGTTCAGTGGGGCAGGAGCATGCTGAGACAATGGGTCGGCCAGGGTGGTCAGGCTTGTGGATCTTAGGAAGGAGGTAGAACCGGGCAGTGCAGGGTTCCCGGACTATGAGGTTGGAAGCTGTGAGTGGGAGATCTCCTGAGGTGGTGAGGTTCTGTGTGGTCTGGGAGATGATGGTTTGGTGATAGGGGGGTGGGGTCATGGTCGAGGGGGCAGTAGGAAGATGTGTCCTCGAGTTGGCGTTTGGCTTCAGCGGTGTAGAGGTCAGTGCGCCAGACTACCACTGCGCCCCCTTTAACAACTGGCTTGATGGTGAGGTTGGGATTGGAGCAGAGGGATTGGAGGGCTGCGCGTTGTGAGGGTGAGAGGTTGGAGTGGGGTGGGGTTAGACAGGTTGAGGCGGTTAATGTCCCGGCGGCAGTTGGAAATGAAGAGGTCGAGGGCAGGTAATAGACCAGCGCGGGGTGTCCAGGTGGATGCAGTGTGTTGGAGGTGGGCGAAGGGGTCCTTGGAAGGTCGGTGGGAATCCTGATTGTGAAAGTAAGCTCGGAGGCGGAGGCGACGGAAGAATTGTTCGACGTCACAGCGTGTATTAAATTCATTGATGCGTGGACAGAGGGGGATGAAGGTGAGTCTTTTGTTGAGGACTGATTGTTTGTCCTCAGTGAGGGGGAGGTCTGGAAGGATGGTGGAAACTCGGCAGGGCTGGAAGCTGTGATCTGGTGTGGGTGTGAAGTTGGGAGTGGGGGCGGAACCTGTAACTGGAGTGGGTGTGATGGTGGGGGGAATGGGGGTGGAGTCATGAGCAGGGGTTGTGTTCCCCTTGGGTTCTGGGGGGTGGGGATAGTGACAGTGGGGTCTGTAGGGGGCATGTCAGCAGAAGGCAAGTGAGTGGCGCTGGTGGGGGCGGACGTGGTGGTGACCACGGCAGTAGGGGTGGCGGAAGTCATTGAGTGTGTGGCATCAGCGATGATGTGAAGGACGGACGTGATGTCACGTGTGATGCATGAGGAATTGAGAGAGGCGGAAGTGGTTGTGGGAGTGGCCGTGATGAGGGCAGAAGTGACATCATCAATCAGCGTGGGGGTGGTAGCTGCATCAGCCGCATGGCTAATGGCGTCTGAGTCGTTTCCGAGGCCAGGGGAATCTTTTGGGATGTTTGAGGAGCGCTGGTTATGGAGGTGGGTAGATAAAAGTTTGTTGTACTTACAGTTTTTGATGTTTGAGAGCACATCCACTAATATAATTTATTATATCCGTTGCTCCCGATGCGGTCTCCTCTACATTGGGGAGACTGGGCGCCTCCTAGCAGAGCGCTTTAGGGAACATCTCCGGGACACCCACACCAAAATCAACCACACCGCCCCGTGGCCCAACATTTCAACTCCCCCTCCCACTCTGCTGAGGACATGGAGGCCCTGGGCCTCCTTCACCGCCGCTCCCTCACCACCAGACACCTGGAGGAAGAATGCCTCATCTTCCGCCTTGGAACACTTCAACCACAGGGCATCAATGTGGACTTCAACAGTTTCCTCATTTCCCCTTCCCCCACTTCACCCTAGTTCCAAACTTCCAGCTCAGCACTGTCCCCATGACTTGTCCGGTCTTGCCCTACCTGCCTGTCTCCTTTTCCACCAATCCACTCCACCCTGTCCTCCCTGACCTATGACCTTCATCCCCTCCCCCACTCACCCATTGTACTCTATGCTACTTTCTCCCCACCCTCACCCTCCTCTAGCTTATCTCTCCACGCTTCAGGCTCACTGCCTTTATTCCTGAAGGGCTTTTGCCAGAAATGTCGATTCCGCTGCACTTTGGATGCTGCCTGAACTGCTGTGCTCTTCCAGCACCACTAATCCAGAATTCCTGATTTCAACCAAGTGATAATGCAGGAACAGTGATATATTTCCAAGTCAGGATGGTGAGTGGCATGGAGGGGATCTTGCAAGGGTTGGGATTCCTATGTTTCTGCTGCCCTTGTCCTTCTACATGGACATGGTTGTGGGCTTGGAAGATATTATCTAAGGGTCTTCGATAAATTTTCACAGTGCATCTTCTAGTTAGTACACACTGCTGCTACTCAGCGTTGGTGTTGAAGGGAATCGATGTTTGTGAATGTGATGCAAATCAATCAGGCTGCTTTGTCATAGATGCTGACAGGCTACTTAAGTGTAGTTGGCACTGCACTCATCCAGGCAAATGAGGAGTATTCTCCCATATTCCTGACTTGCGCTCTGTGCATGATGAATTGCCTTTGGGGAATCAAGAGTTGAGTTACTCACCATGTATTCCTAGCCTCTGATTTGCTCTTGTAGCCATTGTGTTTATGTGGCTAGCCTAGTTGAATTTCTGGTCAATGGCAATACCCAGGATATTGATAGTGGAGGATTCATGACGTTAACACCACTGAATATTAAGAAGTGGTAGTTAAATTGTTTCTTATTGGAGATGGTCATGACCTAGTGTTTGTGTGGTGCGAATGTGACCAGCCACATTCAGCCCAAGCTAGGGTATTGTCCAGATCTTATTGTATTTGAACATGGATTGTGTGAGTACCTCAGGAATTGAAAATGGTACTGAACATTGATGATTGCACAACGAACATCCCCACTTCAGAGCTTATCTTAGAGGGAAGATCATTGATAAAGCAACTGAAAATGGTCCAGCCTCGGGCAGTGCTCTGAGGAACTCCTACTGAGATGTCCTGGAGTTGAGATGACTGACGTCCAACAACCACAACCATGTTCTTATATAACAGGTATGACTCCAACCAGCAGAGTGTTTGCCCTCTGATACCTATTGATTCTAATTTTGCTAGAGATACTTGATGCCACACTCAATTGAATGCAGCCTTGATGTTAAGTACTCACCTCTGGATTTAAGCTTTTTTCAATCTGTGTTTGAACCAATGCTGTACTACGTGCAAGGGCTCATTGACCCTTGTGGAACGCAGGCTGGGGGTTACTGAGCAGATTATTGTTGAGCAGGTGCTAATTGACAGCACTGTTGGTGACACCTTCCAACACTTTATTGATGATTGAGAATAGACTGATGGGGCAGTAACTGGCCAGGTTAGATTTGTCCTGCTGTTTGTGTACATGACATATCTGGGCAATTTTCTACATTTTCACGTAGCTGCCACTGTTGTAACTCTAGTGGAAGAGCTTGGCTGGGGAATGTAGCAATTTCTAGAGCACAAGTCTTCAATGCAATAGCCAGAATATTGCCAAGGCCATAGCCTTTGCAGCATCCACTGCCTCTAACAGTTTCTTGATATCATGTGACGTGAATTAAATTGGCTGCAGACTGTTATCTCTAATACTGGGAACTACTGGAGGAGGCCAAAGTGGATTATCCACTTTGTGTGATGTCAGTGGTAGGGAAGCTGCTGGAGAAGATACTGAGCATTACGCTTCATTCCCATTTGAAAGAAAATGGGCTTATCAGAGATAGGCAACATGGTTTTGTGCAGGGAAGGTCATGTTTTAGCAACTTAATAGAATTCTTTGAGGAAATGACAAAGTTGATTGATGGGGGAAGGGCTGTAGATGCCATATGCATAGACTTCAGTAAAGCATTTCATAAAGGTTCTCCATCGTACACTGATGGAGAAAGTGAAGTTGCATGGGGTCCATGATGTACTAGCCATTTGGATAGAGAACGGGCTGGGCAGCAGGAGACAGAGAGTAGCAGTGGAACAGAGTTTCTCAAAATGGAGAACTGTGACCAGTGGTGTTCCATAGGGATCTGGCTGGAGCCACTGCTGTTTGTGATATAAATAAATGATCTGGAGGAAGGTATGGGTGGTCTGAATAGCAAGTTTGCAGATGACACTAAGATTGGTGGAGTAGCAGACAGTAAAGAGGACAGTCAGAGGATACAGCAGAATATAGATAGATTGGAGCGCTGGCAGTGAAATGGCAGATGGAGTTCAATCTGGTCAAATGCTAGGAAAGATTCAATTCAAGAGCAAATTACACAGTAAATGGAAAAGCCTTGGGGAAAACTGATGTACAGAGAGATCTGGGTGTTCAGGTCCATTGTACCCTGAAGATGGCAACGCAGGTCAAGAGAGTGATCAAGAAGGCATATGGCATGTTTTCCTTTAATCGGAAAGGGTATTGAGTACAAGAATTGGCAGGTCATGTTACACTTGTATAAGACTTTGGTTCGGCCACATTCGGAATACCACGAACAGTGCTGGTCACCATATTACCAAAAAATATGGATGCTTTGGAGAGCATGCAGAGGAGGTTCACCAGGGTTACATGGTAGGGAGGGCACTAGCTATGAAGAGAGGTTGAGTAGATTTGGATTATTTTCATTAGAAAGGCAGAGGTTGACGGGTGACTTGATTGAGGCCTACAAAATCATGAGGTATAGACAGGGGTCACATGTTCAAGATGAAAGGGGAAAAGTTTAAGGGAGATAGGAGTGGAAAGTTCTTTACGCAGAGGGTGGGAGCTACCTGGAACACATTGCCAGCAGAGGTAGTAGAGGCAAAGCATGATAGCTTGATTTAAGATGTATCTCGACAGATAAATGAATGGGCAGAGGCCAGAGGGATACAGACCCTGAAAAAGTAGGCGATAGGTTTGGAGAGAGGATCTGGATCAGTGCAGGCTGGGAGAGCCAAAGGGCCTGTTCCTATGCTATAATTTTCTTTGTTCTTTGTTCTCACATCTGGTTGAAGACTGTAGTAAATGCTTGAACCTTATCTTTTGCACTTTGGTTTTGGGTTCTTCCATTGATCAGGATGGAGTTATTTGTGGAGACTCTTCCTCCAGTGAATTGATTAACTGTCTATTACCATTCACAATTGGATGCGACAGGACTGCAGAACTTAGATCTGATCCATTGATTGTAGATTGTTTTATTTATGTTAACTTCCTGAAATTGAAACCTGCCAACTCTAATGCAGTGCACAAGTCTCTGGGCTCTTTACAAATAACAAAGTCATTTTTATTTGATACTTCAGCTGTAACAACAGTTTGTGTCAGAATTTCATAATCTAGGAACCTTTTAAAGATACTTATTAAACTCCTCATTAGGTTTTATGTAATTTTCTTAAATATGTGCACTTGCATTGCTACTCCAGAGTATCATAAATTTCACTATTAATCCTATCATATTTCTTCATAGTTTTAAGGCGCTCATTTAATCACTTCTTCATATTCTCAACTTGACGAGAGAAACCCCAAACCTCTCAGGTGTTTCTTTTATCAGTGGTAACACACCAGGTTCAGTACATGATGAAAATATAAAGCCAATTTGACAATGCTATGTCGAGGCAGAATTTGATTATTCCAGATATATTTTCATATGCTAAAACAGCTGCAATTAGAACCAGCCCCAATAATCAAGTAAGGATTTATGTAATCGAACTTCCAAATCTGATAATCAAAAAATTAATTTACTTACCCAGGACCCCAATTTCAAGTCCTCTCAGATTTTCTTTGATGTGCTGGTAAATATCCCTTTTAATAAAGTTAACCTGAATTGTCTTCACTTTTCTTCCAGATGCTTGTTCTGTCGATACATAAAAAAGACATTTTACAAAAAATGTCTTAGAAAAGTAACATGTACTTACTTAGATATAACTAATTGCAACATTTCAGGATTATACATGTTGATATTTCTAACTTTTATTTTAAATCTTGTCAACTAATCATAGACAAGCAAGTGGAATTCAGACCTGGCAGCTGAAGACATAACAGTAACATTTTTAAATACCTCGTGCCAGGGAGGCAAGGAATGGATTGAAAACATGTGGCGGTCATAGTCGTTAATATATATTGATCTTTATGTAAGTTCCTATTGAATACATTGAGTATTGAATATGCATCCATATTCTGGAAAATCCGTCCAAAATATTTATTCATATTTGTGGCAACCATTGTCTAACAATACTTCCATTCTTACAAATATAACATACCATCACTTTCATAGATTCATACAGTGCAGAAAAAGCCCTCCAACCCATCGAGCCTGTGCAGACATAACTGCCACTAATGATGCATTAATCCCAATTTCCTGCACTTGTCCCATATCTTTGAAAGTTATGATGTTTCAAATGCTCATCAAAATCTTTTTTTTAAGGTTGTAAGGTTTCCAGCTTCTGTTACTTTCCCAGGTAGTGGATGCCAGATTCCCACCACCCACTGAGTGAAGATTTTTTTTCCCAAATCCCCTCTGAGTCTTACCCTTAAACTGTGCCCTCACATGATTAACCCTTCAACCACGAGGAACAGCTGCTGTATCTTCACCCTCACCATAGCCCTCATAATCTTATGCACCACAATCATGTCCCTCCTCAGTCTTCTCTGCTCTGGAGAAAGTAATCCAAATCTATCTGGTCTCTCCTTATAGCTCAATTTCTCCATGCCGGCAACATCCTGGTGAACCTCCTCTGTACCCTCTCTAGTGCTATCACATCCTTCCTGTAGTGAGGTGACCAGAACTGCACACAGAATTCAGCTGTGGCCTCACCAATGCTCTGTACAACTCCAATATTACTTCCTTGCTTATACACTATGCCACAACTGATGAAATCAAGTGTCCCATATGCCTTTTTAACTATCCTATTTACATGCTCTCCCATCTCAGGAATCTGTACATAATTACTGCAAGATTTCTCTATTCCTATAAGCTACCCAGTGTCCTGTCATTCGTTAAGTACTCTCTCATCTTGTTTCTTCTTCCAAAGTGCATCACCTTACACTTATCAGGATTAAATGCCATCTGCCACTGGTCTGCCCATCTGACCAACCCATCTACATCTTCTTGCAATACACAACCATCTTCTTGGGGGTTAACCACTCTACCAATCTTGGTGCCATCTGCAAATTTGTTTCCCACTCCCCCCATATTTTCATTTATATAATTTACGTATATAACAAACAATGAGGGTCACAGTACTGATGTATGCTATGATAATATTAGAGCTTCTATCTACCAAAATTCTTTCTTAATGTTGGCCGATTTATTTTCTCATTATATCCACCTTATTTCAGTCACTCCAATACTTTGCTTCTCTCACATAAAAATATAAAATACAACTCTATATCAATTTAAAACATCCATTGATATTATTTTGTGCCTTGTAACTTTGAATCTGACATGAGTGTCTGAATTCATATGCATGTTATCATTAAGACCACATGTTTCTACTTTAGTAACATCACCCAAAATGATGATAGCTGCCAATGGATTTTGCATGCAGGAAATTTGAATTTCATGCAATTGCCACTCTACAACTATTCTAGCTGTTGTTCCTTTTCATTCCCAGTACTGATCTCACCATTAAACTATTACTAAAACAGTACTGTATTAATCCATCCATCCAATTTTTTTACATCCAGATTAGTGAACAGTCGATTTAGATAGTATTTCACACTGGCAGCTCATTGACCAGCTTTTAAGGACCCTAATCAGGCTGACTAGACTCCTACAGGCATGTGTTACTTTTGGCACATCCGCACAATACATGCAACAGAAAAACAAATACAGAAGCATTAAAGTGGAAGAGAGAAACAAATTTTAGATGTTCCTACTATAGGCAAAAAAAGTTTACAAAGCCTAAACAAAAAGAACATTACAATTTCTTCCTGTACTGTATGATCTCACCATGAACAAAGTTGCACGGCAGATTAGAAAGGTCATTAAAACAAGGCAACACAGGCACTAGCTTGTACTTGTAGAGGGATAAAATAACAAGGTAGGATCATTATGCAAAATATTTATAGAACTTTGATTTGACCACACTTAGAATTATGCATGTGATTTTGGTTTCTCTATTAAGAAATAGGTGCAGAAGGATTAGATTAGATTAAATTACTTACAGTGTGAAAACAGGCTCTTCAGCCCAACAAGTCCACACCGACCCGCCGAAGCGCAACCCCTACATTTACAAGGACTAAAATGGATGCAGAGAAGATTTTTAAGAATTATTCCAGAAATGTGTGTCTATACATATCAAAAAAGGTGAAGCCATTTGATTTGGTACTGGATGCTGAACCAGGCCAGGTGTTAAATTTGGAGGTAGGTGAGCACCTTGGTGATAGTGACCACAATTTGGTTATGTTTACTTTAGTAATGGAAAGGGACAGGTGTATACTGCAGAGCAAGAGTTATAGCTGGAGGAAAGGTACTTATGATGCGATTAGGTAAGATCTAAGATGCATAGGATGGGGAAGGAAACAGCAGGGATGGGCACAACTGAAATGTGGAGCTTGTTCAAGGAACAGTTACTGTGTGTCCTTAATAAGTATGTACCTATCAGACAGGGAGGAAGTGGTTGAGTGAGGGAACTGTGTTTTACTAAAGAAGTTGAATCATTGTCAAGAGGAAGAAGAAAGCTTATGTTAGGATGATTTGGAGATGCCGGGGTTAGACTGGGATATACAAAGTTAAAAATTACACAACACCAGGTTATAATCCAACAGGTTTAACTGGAAGTATACTAGCTTTCGGAATGATGCTCCTTCATCAGGTGATCCACTATCACCTGATGAAGGAGCGTCGCTCCGAAAGCTAGTGTGCTTCCAATTATATCTGTTGGACTATAACCTGGTGTTGTGTGATTTTTAACTATGTTAGGATGAGACGTGAAGGCTCAGCTAGGGTGCTTGAAAGACACAAGTTAGCCAGTAAGGACCTAAAGAGAGAGTAAGAAGAGCCAGGAGGGGACATGAGAAGTTTTTGGCAGATAGGATCAAGGAAAACTCTAAAGCTTTCTATAGGTATGTTAGGAATAAAAGAATGACTAGAGTGAGATTAGGGCCAGTCAAGGATAGAGGGAAGCTATGTGTGGAGTTTGAAGAGGTAGAGATATTTTTCATCAGTGTTCACCCAGGAAAACGACAATGCTGTTGAGAATACTGAGATACAGGCTATTAGTCATAGATGGAATTGAGGCTCATAAAGAGGAAGTGTTAGCAATTTTGGAAAGTGTGAAAATAGATAAGTTCCTGGGCTGGATGGAATTTATCCTTGGGTTTTCTGGGACACTAGGGAGGAAATTGCAGAGCCTTTGGCTTTGATCTTTGTGTTGTCATTGTCTACAGGAATAGTGCCAAAAGACTGGAGGATAGCAAATGTTGTATCCTTGTTCAAGAGGGGAGTAAAGACAACCCTGGTAATTATAGACTTGTAAGCCTTACATAGTTTGTGGATAAAGTTTTGGAAAAGATGATAAGGAATAGGATTTATAATCACCTAGAAAAGAATAGGTTGATTAGGGATAGTCAACACCATTTAGTGAAGGGTAGGTTGTGCCTCATAAACCTTATTGAGTTCTTTGAGAAGGTGACCAAATAGGTGGATGAGGGTAAAGTGGTTAATGTGATATATATGGAATTCAGTAAAGCATTTGATAAGGTTTCCCATAGGAGGCTATTGCAGAATATACAGAGGCATAGGATTGAGGGTGAGTTAACAGTTTGAATCAGAATTTGGCTAGCTGTAAGAAGACCAAGGGTGATGGTTGATGGGAAATGTTCATCCTGGAGTTCAGTTACTAGTGGGGTATCGCAAGGATCTGTTTTTGGCCATTACTGTTTGTCATTTTTATAAAGGATGGGTTAGTAAATTTGCGGATGACACTCAAGTCGGTGAGGTTGTGGACAGTGCGGAAGGATGTTGCAGGTTACAGAGGGACTTAGATAAGCTGTAGAGCTGGGCTGAGAGGTGGCAAATGGAGTTTAATGTGGAAAAGTGTGAGGAAAAGGAGGAGTAACAGAAATACACTGGGCTAATGTAAAGATTCTTAGTAAGTGTGAATGAGCAGAGACATCGGTGTCTATGTATATAGATCCCTGAAAGTTGCCACCCAGCTTTAGATTAGACTTACAGTGTGGAAACAGGCCCTTCGGCCCAACAAGTCCACACCGACCCGCCGAAGCACAACCCACCCATACCCTTACATTTACCCCTTACCTAACACTACGGGCAATTTAGCATGGCCAATTCACCTGACCCGCACATCTTTGTGACTGTGGGAGGAAACCGGAGCACCCGGAGGAAACCCACGCAGACACGGGGAGAACGTGCAAACTCCACACAGTCAGTCGCCTGAGTCGGGAATTGAACCCAGGTCTCTGGTGCTGTGAGGCAGCAGTGCTAACCACTGTGCCACCGTGCCGCCCCGAAAGGGGTTGTTAGGGGTTGTTAAGAAGGTGTACTGTGTGTTAGCTTTTATTGGTAGAGAAATTGCATTTCGGAGCCATGAGGTCATATTGCAACTCTGGTGAAAGCATTGGAAAGGATGCAGACGAGATTTACCAGGATGTTGCCTGGCATGGAGGAAAGGTCTCATAAGGTCTTATGAGGGATTTGAGGCTGTTTTCATTAGAGAGAAGATAGTTAAGAGGCAACTTAATAGAGACATACAAGATAATCAGAGGATTAGAAAGGGTGGACAGTGAGAGCTTTTTTCCCTCAGATGATGATTGCTAGCAAGAGGGGACACAGCTTTAAATTAAGGGGTGATAGATATTGGACAGATATCAGAGGGAGAGTCTTTAATCAGAGAATAGTAGGGGCATGGAACGCACTGCCTGCAACAGTAACAGACTCGCCAACTTAACGGACATTTAAATGGTCATTGGCTAAACTTATGGGTGATAATACAATAGTCTTGGTTAGATGGGCTTCAGATTGGTTTCACAGGTGGGCGCAACATCAAAGGCCAAAGAGCCTGTACTGCATAAGTTCTATGTTCTATGTAAAAACATAGAACTTATGCAGTAAGTTGGGTCTCTTTTCTCTTAAAAGAAGGGCTAGAGAGTGATCTATTTGAGGTCTTTAAATTTGTGACAGATACAGACAATGTCAGATTCAAAGGGAATGTTCCCTCTTGTGGGGATTAAGGAATAGAGAGCCCATTAATATAATACAGTCATGAAGAAATCCAGCAGGGAATTCATGCAAAACTTCTGCTTCCAAAGATGAGTAAAAATTTGAAACTCAGTACCAGAGGGAGGAATTGAAGAAAGCGGTATAAATACGATTAAGAAATGGTAGACAAGCGTTTGAAAAAGAATGAATCGTAGAATCCCTACAATGTGGAAACAGGCCTTTTGGTCCAACAAGTCCACACCAATTCTCTTAAGTGCATCCCACCATTTCCTTGTAACCCTGCATTTCCTGTGGCTAATCTGTCAAACCTACAATCCCTGGACACTTTGGGGCAATTTAGCATAGCTAATCCATTTAACTTGCATATCTTCAGGCTGTGGGTGGAAACCAGAAAACCTGGAGGAAACCCACGCAGACACAGGGCAAATGTGCAAATTCCACAAAGACAGTTGCCCGAAGCTGGAGGTGAATCTGAGTACCTGGTGCTGTGAGGTAGCAGTGTTAACCAATGGAACAGAGATTTTTGATGTGAGATTTAGCTGAGGAATGGGCAGTTTCACTGCCATAAATCCTACGTAATCTGCTATTTTCACCTTTTTGATTTATCCAGAGTCTCTGGTAATCTTCCAAAGTCATGATGAAAATGTACTAAAGAAATTCCCAACTGTAATATGTAGCTACAAAAGGCAAACATTAATTAGTAATAGGAAATAACTATCTTACCAATTTCATTTGCAACTTTTATTAGCTTTTCCTTAGTTCTGCTAATAAGTACAATATTTAGACCACGCTTGGCAAACTGTAAAGAAACAATGGATAGCATTAGCACTTTGAAAGACAATAAGTTTGAATTTTGCCTGCCCCAAACTGTTCTATAAGCTTACAAACAAATGAGTACCCTTCCAAGTCACTGCGGCTTGTGCTCGGTTCAGACGTAAATTAATTGAATTATTACAGGATGAGCCTAAGTGTAAATTTGTGCTGAGATGGGAATATTGCAAGCTGGTGAAACCTAAAGAGAAGGAACCAATAAAATTGGAGTGTCACAATAGTGGAACAAAAATGAAAACATTTTTTGAGCCTGAAAAGTCACCTCTAGCATTTGAAGCTCTAGCCTAGGCCAAGTACAAGAGACTGAGAACTGATGGACCAAAATGAAGCAGGAAGAAATTCTACAGACACATTGGCTCAGCATCAGCCCTCAAACTTGATGACTGTTTTAATCCAATGATTATGCATAAGCAGCTCATGAACAACACTGCCATGACATTTCCAATAAACCATCATACTAACTTGGAAATACATCATCATTCTTTCTGTATCACTGGGTCAAACTTCTGGAACCCTCTCCCTAATATTCCTGGGAATGCAGAAATTCAAAAAGGCAGCTCACCATGATCTTCTCCAGGGTAATTAGGACAGACAATAATGGCTAGCCTAGCCAGTGAAGCTTACATCCCATGCTTGATTTCAAGAAAAGTGGTACTGAGTATCAGAGAAAGAATTTTCTTGGGGGCACATACCAAGGATTGAAATATTTCAATACGTCTATAATTTTGATGCAAATAAAATTAGAAAACAACAAATTTCCAAAATAAGAAACTAATGCTTGTAACTTATCCAATAAGAAAAGATAATGGCAACAACTCACCTCATGTGCATATGCTTTTCCAATGCCATCTGTTCCACCAGTGATGACTAAAAATAAATATAATTCTGTGATAATTTACTGTAAAGTGAATTTAAACTCAATTTTTCTAAAAGATTGAAATTTAAATTCATGCATCTCCAATGCCAGAAGAAACATATTGTAAGCATACTTTGGAAACTCAAATATACCTTTATTCAGGGCTTTATAGACACTAAAATTATCACAAGTTGATGGATTTAGCAAAAAATCCTTTATCCTTTACATGGAAGAAATGTTGAATTTTATAACTTCATATGAAATCTGGATGATTATCTACTGTCATCAGTAACTATCTTTTCTGCAGGTAAGAAACAGTGCTGCTTGTATGAAACTGGTTTCCATAGCTGCTTGTGTGACACAGCTTACAGTAAATGCACATAACTGAGACAGAAAGACTTTTAATTTCACTTTTGACTTCGAATGGGTTAGTACCATGAAGACCTTGGAATACGATGGCTGTGCTAAAATGTGCTCCTGCGAAGGGGACATCATGAGTTAGGTCGTTAGAGTAATGTGTTAGTGTTAAAACCAGATAAAACCAGACGTGGTTATCATTAAAACTCCTCACCTGAGAGTCATGATTAGGATACCCTTTCTGGAACGCCGAGGATCAAATGTAATCAAATGAAGAAATTATCTTCGGGTCCAGTTTAAAAGTTGAACACACATGTGAATATTATATAAGTAGTGTTCTGAGTACCGTATTAGAAGTGGTCTTTTGGGAATTGCACCAGCAGTGTAGTGGATACAGTACTTTACAAAAACTATTTTACTTCTTTTCAATTTATAAAATTGCGTTTAGAGATTAGTGACATTATATTTGTACTCAGGAACGGCATTTGCAGTGGAGACAAAAAAATTTATAGTGTCAGTCATCCCAAAATTTAGTTGAGGAAATATCTTTCCAGCATGCTTCGGGTGTCAGACAAACAGGTTGTTAGGTTTAGGACGATTGAGGGATGATACAGGTGGCAGGGTGAAATATTGAATTTGTCACTACATATGGGGAAACTACCATGCATTTTTAGTTGTTGCTGCTGGGGACAACTAGTCAATGCAAAACAGGAGAAGAGCTAGGGATGAGAGCAGGTTCCAGAAGGAACATAGAAACACAGAAGATAGAAGCAGGAGAAAGCCATTCAGCCCTTTGAATCTGCTTCACCATTCAACATAACTCAGTTCCCTGCTCCTACTTTCTCCTCAATACCCTTTGATCCCTTTAGTCCTAACAACAATAGATAACTCCTTCTTGAAAATATTTAATATTTTGACTACTTTATGTGGCAGAGAATTCCACAGATGCACTCGTCTCTAGGTGAAGAAATTTCTCCTCAGATCAGTCTGTGTTTGGAGTGAGTGCACAATCCTCAACACTAACAGGATACAAACAAGCAGCTAAATGAACCATCAAAATTGGTTGAGAGAGGGACAAGACTGGCTCCTTTGGTTGAGACAGGGACAGGACTGGTTGCTCAATGTTTCAGCATTTTGTTGCTTTAGACAAAGTAGGAAGATAAAAGAAGTGGAGGAGTTGCATTTCTAATCAGGGTGCATGTTGCATCTGCACTCAGGGATGACATACTGAAGGGGTCATCCACTGTGGCAATATAGATAGAGCTCAAAAATAAGATAGGTGAAATCACACTGATAGGATTATACGATAGGCCCCTCAGAATCAACTGAGACATTGAGAAACAAATATGTAGGCAGGTTATAGAAAAATGCAATAACAACAAGGTTATCATTGTGGATGATTTTAAATTCCCCAGTATTGACTGGGACTCCCTTAATGCAAGAGACTTAGATGAGGCAGAAATTGTTAAGTGCTTCCAAGATGGTTTCTTGAAACAAAATGTGGATAGTCCAACTAGAGGAAAGACCATACTGCACCTTGTAATGACTAATGAGCCTGACCAGATGACTGACCTTTCAGTAGGAGAGCTTTTTTGAAATAGTGATCACAACACTTTAAAATCCTATGAATAAGGATAAGTACTTACGGAAGGTATTAAACTGGGGGAAGGCAAATTATGTCAGTTTTAGGCAGGAGCTAGGGAAAGTTCATTGTGAGAAGCTGTTATCAGGCAAGTCCATATCTGATGTGTGGGAGTTGTTTGCAGACCTGCTGATCAGACTTCAGGTCCTGCATATTCCAGTAAGGAGGAAGGAGAAGGATGGCAAGGTAAGGGGTTGTGAATTTAGTTAAAAGGAAAAAAAAAGCATATGTAAGGTTTAGGAAGCTAAAGTCAGACAGGGTCTATGAGGAATATACAGAAAGCAGTAAAGAACTCCATCAGGAAATTAGGAGAGCAAGAAAGGGCCTTGAAATGATCTTGACAAGTAGGATTAAAGATAATTCCAAGGCATTTTATACATGCATTAAAAATAAGAGAATAACTTGGAAAAAGGGAGGACCACTCAAGGGTAAAGGAGGGAATTGTGCTTGGAGGCAGAGGATATGGACAAGATCCTAAATGAGCAATTAATATCAGTATTCACCCAGGAGAAGGATATGGAGGATAGTGAGACTTGTGTGGAGCATGCTAATATGCTCGGGCAATTTGAGATCAAGCAAGAAGTGGTGTTGGATCTCTTGAAGAGCATTAAGGTGGATAAGTCTGCAGGCCCTGATGCTATCTACCCCAAGGTATTGGAAGAGACAAGAGAGGAGATTTCTGGGGTGTTAACCAAGATGTTTGTAGCCTCGCTAGTTGCTGGAGAGGTCCTGGAGCACTGGTGAGTAGCTAATGGTTTCCTCTGTTCGAGAAAGAAATAGGGATGATCTAGGAAACTGGACTGGTGAGTCTTACATCAGTGGATGAAAAGATAGTGGAGAGAATTCTTAGGGATGGGATTTAAATGCATTTGGAAAAAGTATGTCCTAATTAGGGACAGTCAACATGGCTTTGTGTCTTACTAACTTGATTGAATTTTTTTGATGATGTGACGAAGGTGATCGATGAAGGTAGAGCAGTGGATGTTATCTACATGGACTTTAGTAAGGCTTTCCACGAAGTCTCGCATTATAGGCTCATCCAGAAAATTAAGATGCATGGGACTTGGCTGCGTGGATTCAAAATTGGCTTTCTCATAGAAGATAGAGATGGAAGAGTGGTTTTCTACCTGAAGGTCCCTGACTAAGAAGTTCCGTAGGGATCTGTACTAGTACTTCTACTGTTTATGATAATTATAAATAATGAAATTTACAGTGGAAAAGGATAGGAAGGTATAGATTGTAGGGAAATAGATGGTGACATCTTGCAAAATGTCCAGATTACAGAGGAAGAAGTGCTGGATGTCTTGAAATGGTTAAAGGTGGATAAATCCCCAGTACCTGATCAGATGTACCCTCAAACTGTATGGGAAGCTAGAGAAGTGATTGCCAGGCCTCTTGCTGAGATACTTGTATCATCGATAGTCACAGGTGAGGTGCCGGAAGACTGGAGGTTGGCAAACGTGGTGCCACTGTTTAAGAAGGGCAGTAAAGACAAGCCAGGGAACTATAAACCGGTGAGTCTGACCTCGGTGATGGGCAAGTTATTGGAGGGAATTCTGAGTGACAGGATGTACATGTATTTGGAAAGGCAAGAACTGATTCGGGATAGTCAACATGGCTTAGTGGGAAATCATGTTTCACAATCTTGATTGAGTTTTTTGAAGAAGTTGCAAAGAAGATTGATGAGGGCAGAGCAGTAGATGTGATCTATATGGACTTCAGTAAGGTGTTCAACAAGGTTCCCCATGGGAGACTGATTAGCAAGGTTAGATCTCATGGAATACAGGGAGAACTAGCCATTTGGATACAGAACTAGCTCAAAGGTAGAGGACAGAGGGTAGTGGTGGAGGGTTGTTTTTCTGACTAGAGGCCTGTAACTAGTAGAGTGCCACAAGGATCGGTGCTGGGTCCTCTACTTTTTGTCATTTACATAAATGATTTGGATGCGAGCATAAGAGGTACAGTTAGTAAGTTTGCAGCTGACACCAAAATTGGAGATGTAGTGGACAGCGAAGACGGTTACCTCAGATTTCAACAGGATCTGGACCAGATGTGCCAATGGGCTGAGAAGTGGCAGATGGAGTTTAATTCAGATAAATGCGAGATCTTAGCAGGACTTATACACTTAATGGTAAGGTCCTAGGGAGTGTTGCTGAACAAGGAGACCTTGGAGTGCAGGTTCATAGCTCCTTGAAAGTGGAGTCGCAGGTAGATAAGATAGTGAAGGCGGCATTTGGTATGTTTTCCTTTATTGGTCAGAGTATTGAGTACAGGAGTTGGGAGGTCATGTTGCGGCTGTACAGGACATTGGTTAGGCCACTGTTGGAATATTGCGTGCAATTCTGGTCTCCTTCCTATTGGAAAGATGTTGTGAAAGGTGAAAGGGTTCAGAAAAGATTTACAAGGATATTGCCAGGGTTGGAGAATCTGAGCTACAGGGAGAGGCTGAACAGGCTGGGGCTGTTTTCCTTAAAGCGTTGGAGGCTGAGGGGTGACCTTATAGAGGTTTACATAAGTATGAGGGGCATGGATAGGATAAATATACAATGTCTTTTCCCTGGGGTCGCGGAGTCCAGAACTAGAGGGCATAGGTTTAGGGTGAGAGGGAAAAGATATAAAAGAGAGCTAAGGGGCAACGCTTTCACGCAGAGAATGGTATGTGTATGGAATGAGCTGCCAGAGGATGTGGTGGAGGCTGGTACAATTGCAACATTTAAGAGGCATTTGGATGGGTATATGAATCGGAAGGGTTTGAAGGGATATGAGCCGGGTGCTGGCAGGTGGGACTTGATTGGGTTGGGATATCTGGTCAGCATGGACAGGTTGAACCGAAGGGTCTGTATCCATGCTTACATCTCTATGACTCTATGACTTGGATTAAAATGAACATAGGGTGGGTTAGTAAGTTTGCAGATGATACAAAGATGGTTGGGGTTGTGGACAGAGTAGTAGATTGTCAAAGGGTGTAGTGGGATGTACATCAGTTGCAGATATGGGCAGAGAAATGGCAGATGGACTTTAATCTGGGTAAATGTGAGGTGCTGCATTTTGTTAGATAAATTGTTAAGGAAAGCCATACAATTAATGGCAGGATTATGCACAGAGGGATCTTGGGATTTAAGTCCATAGCTCCCTGAAGGTGGCCATGCAAGTAGATAGGGTGGGAAAGAAGACATATGGCATGTTTGCCTTTATTTGTCGGGGAATTGAGTATAAGTGTCAAGATATCATGTTGCAGATTTATAAGATCTTGGTTCGGCCACATTTAGAGTATTGCGTTCAGTACTGATTGCAACATTACAGAAAGGATGTGGAGGCTTTGGAGAGGGTGCAGAAGAGGTTGATCAGGATTCTGCCCAAGTTAGAGGGTACAAGTATAAGGAGAAACTAGAAGACCTCGGATTGTTTTCTCTGGAGCGGTGGAGGTTGAGGGGAAATTTGAAAGAAGTTTATAAAATTATAAGATGTATAGCTGGGATAAATGGTCAGAGTATTTTTTCCCAGTGTCGAAATGTCTAACACTAGGGGACATTGATTTAGGGTGAGAGGGTAAATGTTCAAAGGAGGCACAAGGAGCAAGGTTTTTTTACACAGAGAGTGGTACAAGCCTGGAATGCTCTGTCAGGGGTGGTGGTGGAGGCAGATGTGATAGAGGTATTTAAGGGATGTCTGGATACTCACATAAGTATGCAAGGAATGGAAGGATATGAATTAATGGCAGACAGAAGAGATTAGTTTAATTTGGCGTTATGTTTGGCCAACATGTGGGCCGAAGGGCCCATCCTGTGCAATACAGTTCACTGTTCTCACCAGACAGTAACAAATAAAAACACTTGCAGGCATTGAAATAGATCTATATGCAGTCGGAGGGAGTATTGCATTGTCAGGGATGCAGTCTTTCAGAGAAACCACTGCAGTTTCAACTGGATAGACAAGAATACAACCAATGAGTACAGGCTGATCCAGTTGGATGGTAATGGAAAAGTGTTGGAGTAGGAAGGCAAAATGTTGGAATAGGAAGATGTGTGGCCAATCATATGAAAGGCAGTAAGCAGTTCCATGAGGAAAGAAAATCGTCTATCCTTACCTGATTGGGCCTGTATGTGACTCAAGACACAGAGCAATGTAGTTGGCTGCTAACTGACATTTGAAATAGTCTAAGAACTTACCTGTTCATACGCAAAGACAGATGAGCAACAAACGCTGGCCTTGCCAGGAATCCCCAGATTCTACACAATAATTTATTTTTAGATAAAACAGATTGATGTGAGAATATTTACTTTTCTCAGTTACATAGGACATTGTTATGACTCTGATAAAAGTGGATTTTCTGTTATTACAAGGATGGAAACCTGATTGGAAAGGTGCTGGGAAAAAGTTTCATGTATTTAAGAGCAAAGAAATATTGGACAGCAGGCATTTATTTGTAGGAGTGGGGCAATACCTGAGAAGGGTGAGATCATCTTCAAATAACAGAAGAACCAAGAAGTGAGACTGTCAGTTGTTTTATGGGAATAGGGCCAAGGGAATAGGTGGTGGGTCCCAAGAGCAAGTTGAGATCAGAGAAGTGATGACGGGAGATAGGAGAGAAACTAGCAAAGGTGGGGTTTCTGGGCTAAGGAAAGCTTGAACCTTTGGAAAAATTTGGACCCTGGTGCTAAGAGAAGGAGGATAGGTAGCAGAGTGAGCGAAAGCAATCCCTGATTCTTGCATCTGTTGGAGGTAACAGCAGTGGAAGACAAGTGATAGCAGTTTAACAATATGGATTTTAGTTCAGCACAGAAACCTGCGGTTATTTTTACATTCTAGGGTGATCTCAGAATAGAAAGCAGGAATTTATAATGCATTATTCTCTAATCAGATATAGTGATGAATGATTAAACCAATTATCCACTACATGCATTGGATGTAGTGTGTGGATATGTGGGTCCTATCAAGGTGAGATTGAGTAACAGTGAAAACGAAGGTATAGTTGAGTCAATTAATAACTGTAGAAATGTTGGTCAAGACAGGGCTGAACTGCTGGACAGTCAAGATTTGAAAGCACAATTGTGGGTGAAATAGAGGAGATTTTAGATGAAATGGAATTAAGAAGGACTGAAAGTGAGAAGGAGGATGTATGTGATGAAAATTGCAAGGAATTGAGTTTAGACAGCCTTATCTGTGATTGACGGAATATGAGTAGTGACGCCATTCAAAATGGTTGGTTACACCATTGATTGAGAAGAGAAAAATTAAAGAAGGACGGGAGGGCAGTCCATTCAGGAAAATGAGCATGATGAATTGGGACAGAGGTTAAAATCACAGGGATTGGTTGCTATAATTGCTGATAGAGATGTTTTTAAAGGTATGGGTAATACAGAACAAGGTATCAGGAGAGGAAGAACAAGACAAGACCTGCAAAATGAGGAGGGAGTGAAGGAACAGAAGGAAAATGAGAAGAATCTTCCTGTACGCCTCAGTTCACCAGATTTCTGTTCAACAAGTGGTTACTCAGCCAACGTTCTACGGTACATACTCCACTTACTTATCATGCTTTAACTATTCACATTCTTTAGCTCTCATATTTTCATTCCTGCAGTTATGCCATCTCATGCTTCATAATAATACTTCTGTAATTTAACTGTCTCATGTCCATCTAACCACATTACAAGCTTTTCTTTAGGATGTAGTATTTTCCCATCTGCCTTTACTTTGCTCTGTTGTCACCCATCTCCCACTGTTGTTACCAGATGTATTTATGGTTTTCCTAGTCCCACTGGTGGGTTCTGAATTGGAAAGACAATGGAATGTTTCTGTTATCAATTACCTCAAAATTATGTTTCTGTATATCAACCTTTCTGAGACTGGAAACAGTTTCTCCGTACTTACCCTCTCAAAAGTTGAATGGTATAGATCATCTCTATCAAACCTCCTCAAAGCCTTCCCCTTTTAGCTGGCACTGACCAGTATCATAGAGTCATAAAGTCATAAACTCCTACAGCAAGGAGACAGCCCCTTTGGCCCAAATAGATCCATGACAACCAAAATGTCCATCCACACTAACCCCATTTCCCTCCACTTGGCTCATATCCTTCTAAACTTTTCCTATCCATATATTTGTCCAAATGCCTTTTAAATGTTGTTAGTGTAACCACCTCAACCACTTCCACAGGCAGCTGATTCCATATGCATGCCACTCTCAGGTTCCCTTATATTCTTTCTCCTCTAACCTTAAACTGATGCCTGTAGTCCTCGATTCCCCAACCCTGGGAAAAAGACTGAGTGCGTTCGCCCTGTCCAGCTTCTCATGATCTTATACACTTCTATAAATTAACCCTCAGTCTCTTATGCTTGAAAGAAAAAAAGTCCTAGCTTAGAACATAGAACAGTACAGCACAGTACAGGCTCTTCAGCCCACAATGTTGTGCCGAGCATTGATTTTAATCTAAGATCAACCTAACTTACACACTCCTCAATTTACTGCTGTCCATGTGCTTGTCTAGCAGTCACTTAACATTCTCTAATGCCTTTGACTCTACTACCACCACTGGAATTGCATCCCACGCACCCACCACTCACTGTATAAAGAACCTACCTCTGACATCTTCCCTATACCTTCCTCCAATCACCTTAAAATTATGATCCCTCATGACAGCCATTTCTACCCTGCGGAATTGTCTCTGGCTATCTACTATATCTATGCTGCTCTTTACCTTGTACATCTCTATCAAGTCACCTCTCTTCCTTCTTCTCTCCAGTGTGAAAAGCCCTAGCTCACTCAACCTCTCCTCATAAGATGAGCCCTCCAATTCAGATAGCATCCTGGTATATCTCTTCTGCACCCTTTCTAAAGCAACTACATCCTTCCAATAATGAGGTGACCAGAACTGGACACAATATTCCAAGTGTGATCTAACCAGGGTATGATAGAACTGCAGCAAAACCGCACAACTCTTAAACTCAATCCCCCTGTTAAAAACCTAAAACACCATATGCCCTCCTAACAATCATATCAACTTGAGTGGCAACTTTGTGGGATCTATGCACGTGGACACCAAGATCCCACTGTTCCTCCACACTGCCAAGAATTCGGTCTTTAATCCTGTATTCAGCATTCAAATTTGTCCTTTCAAAATGAATCACTTCACATTTATCCAGGTTGAGCTCCATATGCCATTTCTCAACCCAGCTCTGCATCCTGTCAACATCTTCTTGTAGCCTGAACAGCCCTCGACACTATCTACAATGCCACCGACCTTTGTATCAACAGCACTTACTAACCCACCCTTCCACTTCTTCATCCAAGTCATTTATAAAAATGACAAAAAGCAGACACCCAAGAACAGATCCCTGTGGGACACCACTGATCACTGACCTCAAGGAGGAATACTTTCAATCCAATACCACTTGCTGTCTTCTTTTGGCCAGCCAATTCTGCCAGGCAGTCAAATTTCCTTGTATCCAATACTTCCTAACTTTCTGAATGAGCCTACCATAGGGAAACTTACCAAATGCCTTACTGAAATCCATATACACCGCATCCATGGCTCAACTTTCATCAACTTGTCTTGTCACATCCTCAAAGAGCTCAATAAGGCTTGTAGGGCATACTCTGCCCCTCACAAAGCCACGCTTACTATCTTTAATCAAGCTATGTTTTTCCAAATAGTCATAAATCCTATCTTTCAGAATCCTTTTCAGTATCCTGCTTACTACAGACGTACGACTGACTGTTCTATAATTACCAGGGATTTCCCTATTCCCTTTCTTGAACAGAGGAACAACATTTGCCTCCCTCCCAGAGAGAGTGAAGATGCAAAGATCATTGCCAGAGGTCGAGCAATCTCATTCCTCACGTCCCATAGTAACCTTGGGTATATCTGATCCAGACCTGGGGACTTATCTATTTTGATGCTTCCCAGAATTTCTAGCACATCCACTTTTTTAATTTCAATCTGTTCAAGCCTATTGACCTGGTCCACGGTGTTCTCATGATCAACAAGTAGCCTCTCTCTAGTGAATACTGATGCAGAAAGCTCAATACAGCCTCCCATACCTCTTCAGACCCCAGGCACAAGTTCCCTCCACTATCCCTGATTGGCCCTACTCTCTCTGATCATTCTCTTATTCCTCATTTACATGTAGAGTGCCTTTGGTTTTTCTCTAATCCTTCCCACCAAGGCTTTTTAATGCCTCCTCCTAGCCCCCCTCAGTCCATTTTTGAGTTATTTCCTAGCTACCTTGTAATCCTCTAAAGCTGTATCAGATCATTGCTTCCTCGACCTTAAGTGCACTTTTTTCTTGCTCTTGACTAGAAGCCCCTCTTCTCCTGTCATCCAAGGCTCCTTCACCTTACCAATCCTTGCCTGTCTCAGTGGGGCAAAGTTATTCAGCACTTGCAACAACTGCTCCTTAAACAGCCTCCATATTTCTGTTGTGCATTTCTCGTAGAACAATTTTTTCCCAATTTATACTCCACAGCTCCAGTCCAAGAGCAGAATAATTTCCTTTCCCTCAATTAAATACCTTCCCATTCTGTCTGTTCCTATCCCTCTCCAAGGCAATGGTGAGAATGAGGCAGTTGTGGTCACTGTCATCAAAATGCTCTCCCTCCAAGAAATCTGACACCTGGCCTGGCTAGTTGCCTAGCACCAATTCAAATATGGCCTCCCCCCAATCGACCCATCTACACATTGAGTCAGGAATCCTTCCTGGACACACCTGACAAAATCAGCTTCATCCAGACCATCTGTACTAAGGAGGTTCCAATCAATATTGAGGAAGTTGAAGCCACCCATAACAACCAACTCTGTTACATCTGCACCTTTCCAAGATCTGCTGTTCAATCTGTTCTTCCATCTCTCTGCTTCTGTTGGGGAGGTCTATAGAAAACAACCAATAAAGTGACTGCTCCTTTCCTGTCACTGACTTCCACCTATACTGACTCAGTAGACAAACCCTCAGCAACCTCCTTTTCCGCAGCTGTACTGGACTCTCTAATTAATAATGCTACTCTCCCTCCTCTTTTAGCTCCAGCCCCCCACCTTTAGATTAAAAAATCTAAACCCTGGAACACCCAGCAACCATTCCTGCCTCTGTGAAATCCATGTCTCCGTTATGGCCACAACAGCGTAATTCCAAGTACTGATCCATGCTCCAAGCTCATCACTCTTATTTCTGACACTCCTTGCATTGAAACAGACACGCTTTAACCCACCCCTTTGCCCTATCAATTGTGTATCCTTCCTGACACACTCTCTGCATTTTGTTTCTGTCCATTCAACAACTACCCTCTCCTCTGATCTGTAGTTCTGATTCCAAACCGTCTATCAAACTAGTTTCGACCTTCCCAAAGTGTTCTAGCAAATCTCCCAGCAGGACATTAGTGCCCCTCCAGTTAAAGTGCAACCCATCCTTCATGTACAGGTCCCACCTTCCCCAAAAGGGACCCCAGTGATCGACATACCTGAAACCCTCCCTGCTGCAGCAGCCTTGTAGCCAGGTGTTTAACTGCACTCACTCTCTGTTCCTCACCTCATTAGCAAATGTCACCAGTAGTAATCCTGAGATTATTACGCTGCTCGTCCTGCTTATTAGCTTCCAAGCTAATTCCCTGATATCTCCTTAGATCGCCTCCCTATATCTCAGGCCCTTGAGACCTGGCAACATTGTTGTAAATTTCTTTTGCACTCTTTCCAGTTTAGTAACATCGTTCATATAGCAAGGTGTCATCCGAGGCTCCTTCATCTTACCAATCCTTGCCTGTCTCAGTAAGACAAAGTTATCCAACATTTGCAACAATTGCGGCCTCACCAACGTCCTGTACAAGTGCAATACAACTTCTCAAGTTCTATACTCAGTGCCTGACTGATGAAGGCCAGTGTGCCAAAAGCCTTCTTCACTTCCCTGTCTACTTTCAGAAAACTGTGCACCTGAACTCCAAGGTCCCTCTGTTCCACTACATTCCTTAAGGCCTTACCATTCATCATGAAATTCCTACCTTGACTTGACTTTCCAAAGTGCAAGACCTCACACCCTATACTGTACTCTATTTTCCATTTCTCAGCTCAAGGTCCTACTCCAATTTCTGATAACCTTCCTCACCATCCATGATGTCACCTATTTTAGTGTCATTTACAAAGTTAATAATCATGCCTTGCACATTCTCATCCAAACCACTGATATAGGTGGCAAACAGTAATGGGACCAGCACTGACCCCAGAGGCACTTGAGTCACAGGCCTCCAGTTTTATATGCTGTTGCATTGTTTTGGAACTTTGGGGGGAAAAGGGATTTTTAAAAGTGAGGGAGAGAGAGAAAGAAACCTACACTGTTAACTGACACAGCAGTGATTCTTCATAGTTTCTGCCTTTGCTGCTTGGATTCATGTATCTCTGGACATCGGAGTGCACCTGGGAAAAATTAACAAACAGCACAATTCACAGCTGACCTTAGAGGAAATTGTATGGGAGAACTCACAGCATAGGACTAGTTAAGTGCATAGTTTTTTAATGTGTAACCTTGCTGTACAGTAGTGAGTAGAGTGAGTTCTTTGTTGATCATATGTTTTATTGAAATCTGTCTCTTGATTAGATTTTAAAAATATAAACCATTAGTACTAAGTTAGCCTGGAGCAGTGATTTTTTTAGAGCAAAAAGATGGTGCTATTTTCTAGACCTGTTGATCGTGAAGGAGCAAAGATGGCCTTTAGTGGAGTGATATTCTCTTCTTGTCAGCTGTGGGAGTTTAGGAAGAGTTTCCATGTTACTGATTATTATGTCTGCAGGAAATGTCTTTGGTTGTGAATCCTATCAGATTGCATGGATCAGTTAGAGTGATAGTTAGAAGCAATGGATGACACCGGAAGGGACAAAAGCCACAGATACAGTCAGATAGATGGGTTACCTCCAGGAAAGATAGGAGGGATAGGCAGGTAGTGCAGGATTCTTATGTCACTATCCCCATTTCAAACAAATATGCTGTTTTGGAAAATGTAGGGGGATAATGGACTCTCAGAGGAAAGTAGCACAAACAGCCAAATTTCTGGTATCAAGGCTGGCTCTAATATAACGAGGGGTTCACTGAGTTCCAAGTGATAGATTGGGATAGGGGACTCTAGTCAGAGGCACAGACAGCTGTTTCTGTGGCCAGCAATGAAAAGTCAGAATGGTGTGTTGCCACCCTGGTGCCAGGATCAAGGATATCTCAGAGAGGGTGCAGAAATTTCTCAAAGGGGAGACAGATCAGCAGGAGGTCATTGTATACATTGGAACCAATAACAAAGGAAGGGAAAATAATGAGATTCAGAAGGGGGAAATATAGAAAGTTAGGCAGGAATTTAAAAAGGTCCTCGAGGGTAGTGATATCTGGATTACTCCCTGTGCTATGAGCTAGTGAGGGCAGGAATGGAAGGATAGAGCAGATGAATGCATGGCTCAAGAGCTGGTGCGGGGGAGGAGGGTTCATTGAATCATTAGAATCTCTTCCGGGGTAGAAGTGATATGTTTAAGAAGGACAGATTGCATTTGAATTGGAAGGAGACTAATAAACTGGCAGCGAGATTCGCCAGAGCTGCTTGGGAGGATTTAAACTAGTAAGGTGGGGGCATGGGAACCAGGGAGATAGTGAGGAAAGAGATCAATCTGAGACTGGTGTGTTTGGAAATGGAGTGAGTCAAGCAGTCAGGGCAGACAGGAACAAAGCAGAGAACAACATACAACTGATAATTTAAACTACATTTACTTCAATGCAAGAGGCCGAACAGGGCATGGTTAGGAACATGGGACTGGGATATCATATCAGTTACAGAAACATGGCCCAGGGATGGACGGGGCTGGCAACATAATGTTCCAGGATACAAGTGCTACAGGAAAGAGAGAAAGGAGGTCAGGAGAGGAGGGGGAGTGCCTTTTTTGATAAGGGATAGTAGTACTGCAGTGCTTAAAGTGGATAATCCTGGGAATACATTCAGGGAAGCTACTGTGTGGAACTGAGAAATAAGAAAGTGATGATCATCTAATTGGGATTGTATTATAGATTCCCTAATAGTCAGCTGGAAATTGATAAACAAATTCGTAAGGAGATTTCAGTTATCTGTAAGAATAATATGGTGGTTATGGTAGGGGGTTTTAACTTGCCAAACATAGACTAGGACTGTCATATAATGGGAAGGGTTTAGATGGAGAGGATTTTAAAAACTGCATACAAGAAAAATTTCTGATTCAATATGTGGATGTACCTACCAGAGAAGGTGCAAAACTTGAACTACTCTTGGGAAATAAGGCAAGGCAGGTAACTGAGGCATCTTTGGGGCCAGCGACTATAATTCTATTAATTTTAAAATAATGATGGAAAAGGATAGACTGGATCTAAGAGTTCAAGTTCTAAATTGGAGGGAGGCTAATTTTGACAATATTAGGCAAGAATTTTCAAAAGCTGATGTTTGCAGGTAAAGGGACGGCTGGAAATTCAGAAGACTCAAATATGAACTTGATTGAGTTTTCTGAAGAAGTAACAAAGTGAATTGATGAGAGCAGAGTGGTGGACATGATCTATATGTAATTTAGTAAGGCGTTTGACAAGGTTCCCCATGGGAGACTGGTTGGCATACAGGAATACAGTTAGATGTGATAGTGAAGAAGGCATTTGGTATGCTTTCCTTTATTGGTCAGAGTATTGATTATAGGAGTTGGGAGGTCATGTAGCGGCTGTACAGGACATTAGTTAGGCCACTGTGGGAATACTGCATGCAATTCTGGTCTCCTTCCTTTTGGAAGGATGATGTGAAACTTGAAAGGGTTCAGCGAAGATTTACAAGGATGTTGCAGGAGAGGCTGAATAGACTGGTGCTGTTTTCTCTCGATTGTCAAAGGCTGGATGGTAACCTTAGAGAGGTTTATGAAATCATGAAGGGCATGGATTGGATAAATAGACAAGGTATTTTATCTGGGGTGGGGAGTCCATAAGTAGAGGGCATTGATTTAGGGTGAAATGGAAAAGATATAAAAGAGACCAAAGGGGCAACTTTTTCACGCAAAGATTGGTGCGTGTATGGAATAAGCTACCAGAGAGGTGGCTAGTACAATTACAGCATTTAAAAGGCATCAGGATGGGTATATGAACAGGAAGGATTTAGAGGGATGTGGGCCAAGTGCTGGCAAATGGGACTTGATTAGTTTAGGATATCTTGTTGGCATGAATGAGTTGGATCAACTGGGTTTATTCCATGTTGTGCATCTCTATGACTCTATTTGCTACCTTCCAGTCTTCCAGTACCTTACCCATGACTAATGATAATGCAAAATATCAACCAGTGCTTTCTGTCGGTTTGGGGTGGAAGGGGTGAGGAGAAGACATTTTAATATGTAGTGCCACTTCTACTCAGTCCTTCACCATTCCTTCAGACAGTATGCAGCATTTTTGGCATTCTTCATCAATGTACTGAGTTTTGAATATCAATATCATACTTGGAAGGTGTGTCAGATGATCAACTTCCACACCCCCATGTTTACATTTATGCAGCTGAAAATCTTGTATACCTTTGATATATTTTGGAATTATGGTCAAGTTCAGGGTGTCATGCAATTTGAAATTTAGTAAATGGCTAAAAATATAGTTATCTTCAAAAGGAGAAAGTCAAACCAAAATACAGCACCTCGCATTTATCTAAATTAAACTCTATCTGCCACTCAGCCCATTGACCTACCTGATCAAGGCCCCTTTGTACTCTGAGGTAACCTTCTTCACTGTGCACTGCACCTCCAATTTTGGCGTCATCTGCAAACTTACTAATTAGACCTCCTACGTTCATATTCAAATGGGCAGATTCCTAGCATTTAAAATTTAATGCAGAGAAGCATAAAGAATAATAAAGGTGGTAATATAAATTATTTCAAAAATTTTAAAAATGGATGCCGGAACAGAAAAAGCATGGCAGTCTTAAGTGACTTCAAAGGACAAGTTAATGAGGTTAGTGCAGAATAATGTTAACAACCCTCCTGTTTTCTGTATGAGTCAAAGAGGATGGGTGATCTGCTTACTGAGCACTGCTTTCGCAACTATAGCGAATACATCATTGTGCATGGGGGTGAACAATAGCAAATCCTGTGGCACAGAGGTGGTTCAACAGCAACACCATCTCAAAAGCCAACTTGCCCAATATCAAGACATTAATCACTGAAAATAAGAATACTGAATAGGACATGTTGTCCATGTGCACGCCAGGCACCAGATTCCAGAAACAACTGCTCTAATTGGAACTCAGTTGCATCAGGAAACACATGGAGGGATCGCAAAAATGCTTGAGAGATGTTATCTAAAGATGCTTGAATATATCAAATATTTTTGCCAACTTGTGGGAGCCTTTGACTCATGAGTGACCAAAATGGAAAAGGCTCATTAAGTAAAGCACTTAACATATTAATAGGCCTCATCAAGAAGTTACACAGGTTCAATGTGGAGCATACACACCTCCAAGAAACCCATCTTGCCAAGCCTTTAGGTACCACCTGCCCCACAGAGTCTATATATCCCACATTAGACTTCCCATCAGTTCAGAATCCATCAAACAGATATGAAGCAAATCGTTACTAATCCTGAAAGATTATATAGTAGCAGTGCTTTGATTATTATGGTTTGCTACCAACTATGAAGTCCTTTCTAGATTCCCCCCCAATGCCCCCCATTGCTTCATTGCTGATTGTGAAGAGGACAATAGTGGGGCCAATAATGGAAAGTCCTTGAAACTGTCAAAAGTACCGCTGGCAAACTATGAAATGAGACACAGAGAAAGGGAGAGAGAGTGAGAGATAGAGAGAAGACAGAACTTAGCAAACTCTGAATTTTAGGTAAATGAGGTGTTGCATTTTGGTACAGCCAGTCAGGGTATGACTTACACATTTAATGGTAAAGTCTTGGGGTGTATTATCATACAAAGGGACCTTGGGGTGCAGGTTCATAGGTACTCGAAAGTCGAGTTACAGGTAGACAAGGTAGTGTAAAAGGCATTTGGTATGTTTGCCTTTATTGGTTAGAAACTTGATTTTTATTGGTCAGTGCATTGAGCATAGGAATTTGGAGGTCATGTTGTGGCTGTACAGGAGATTGGTTAAGCCACTTTTGGAATACTGCATTCTACTCTGGTCTTCTTGCTATAGAATGAACATTGTGAAACTTGAAAGTGTTCAGAAAAGATTTCCAAGGCCATTGCCAGGATTGGAGCGTTTGAGTTATAGGGAGAGACTGAAAAGGCTGAGGCTGTTTTCCCTGGGGCATAGGAGACTGTGGGGAACCTGATCAAAGTTTATAAAATCATGAGGGGCATGGATAGGGTGAATGGTTCAAAACTAGAGGTCATAGATTTAAGGTGAGAAAGGAAAGATTTAAAAGGGACCTAAGGGGAAATATTTTCATGCAGAGGATGGCATGTGTATGGAAAGAGCTGCCAGAAGCAGGCTGGTACAGATACAATATTTAAAAAGGTTTGGGATGGGTTTAGAGGGATACGGGCCAAATGCTGGCAAATGGAACAAAATCAATTTAGAATATTTGGTTGGTATGGTTGAGTTGGATCGAATGGTCTGCTCCTGTGCTGGACATCTCTGTGACCCTATGGGGGAAGGAACAAATTTGGAGAAACAGATTCATAGCAGCCTTGGATATGCACATGCTGTATTTTATTCCAGAAGTCAGGCATCTTTCATTGAGGACTGAATGTGATGTCTTTGAGACATGGCAGTCTCTGAAGTGAATTAGGTTTATTAAAGTTTGTCATTTTCAAAGCGTGTTGTATATTATGAAACTTCAAAGAATTGTACGAAAATTTTAGTTGCGAGTTATTTATATCAATTGCGCATTCACTGAATCAGAAAATAATAAAGCTGCAGACTACTTTCCACAACATCAGGATGTCCGGCAATCTTCCACAAACAACAATTATTATAATAACCAGAACATCGGCTTTTAGCTGTTCAAGGAAGAAATTCAAATCAGACCCCACCCCACCCCTCCAAAAAAAAACTCTGTTCCTTCAATGAAGCCTTTAGGAATCATTCTTCCCTCAGAGGAAGGGATATTGCTACCAGATCGACGAGAATTTAATGTGTGTAGCTCGAAGTAGCATTCGGACACAAAAGTTTCTATTCAGTGGTGCTCCACTTCCCTCACAACACCCGGTCCCAGTGAAATGCAGATATTTAACAGAAAAAAGTTTGCAAATTTTATAACAAATTGATCCTTTCAATGGTGATTCGTTCTTGTGTTTCTAAACTTTCACCTTCAAAGATATGTGCAAGTTTTAAAACTTTGTAGGGCATTCCTTTCTGCGTTATATTAGCACAACTGTATTAGAACGTCGAGTAATCTTAAAAAGTTACCTGCCCATTCGCCCAAAGATTGGAAGAAGGAATTCGGCACTCCAACCCATTTCGTCAGTATCAAATACTTCAGGCACTTCGTTATTTGTAGAAAAATTTTACAGATAGTAAATATGCCGAACAAAATAAATGCGTTCTCCAAAAATGTTTCCATCGCTGCAGTACACACAGTCACTGTAACCTGTGAGGATGAGACTGGTTGGGCTGTAAGCTTTCAAATATCCCAAGCTACTTGTCAATCACAAACCGTTGCCATAGGAACCGCAAAACACTACCAATCAAGATGCCGGTGTTGGACTGGGGTGTACAAAGTTAAAAAATCACACAACACCAGGTTATATTCCAACAGGGTTAATTGAAAGCACACTAACTAGTGTGTGCTTTAGGCTTTCCTCATTCCTGAAGAAGGGCTCATGCCCGAATCGTCGATTCTCCTGCTCCTTGGATGCTGCCTGGCCTGCTGTGTTTTTCCAGCACCACATTTTTCAGCTCTGATCTCCAGCATCTGCAGTCCTCACTTTCTCCTATTAATGAACGTATCCAAATGTCTTTTAAATGTTGTAACCGTACCTGCATCCACCACTTTCTCAGGCAGTTCGTTCCACATGGGAACCACTCAGTATAAAGAGTTGCCCTTAATGTCCTTTTTAAATCTTTCTGCTCTCACCTTAAAAAATATGTCCCCTAGTTTTGAACTAGGGAAAGTCTGTAGTCATTCACTTTATCTATGAGCTTTACAGTCCAGGATGTGTTACATTGAAACCCTCAAGCTACAGGAACCAAGGGAGAAATTTCAGGTTATTTCTCCAATTCTCCAACTTAGATTTCCCCAATTTCCTCATTTCCCCTCCCCCCACCTTGTCTCCGTCCAAACCCTCAAACTCAGCACCACCTTCCTAACCTGCAATCTTCTTCCTGACCTCTCCGTCCCCCACCCCCACTCTGGCCTATCACTCTCACCTTAACCTCCTTCCACCTATTGCATTTCCAATGCCCCTCCCCCAAGTCCCTCCTCCTTACCTTTTATCTTAGCCTGCTTGGCACACTTTCCTCATTCCTGAAGAAGTGCTCATGCCCGAAATGTCGATCCTCCTGCTCCTTGGATGCTGCCTGGTCTGCTGTGTTTTTCCAGCACCACATTTTTCAGCTCTGATCTCCAGCATCTGCAGTCCTCACTTTCTCCCCATTGTTGCATTTAGCCTGTTGTCTAGTTCCTTCTTAAAACAAGTTAAACAATTCCAACCAGAATGTTTTGCATGAATTCTCTCAGGTGTCCCACAATACCAAAATGCTCAACCACTATGAACATAAGGTGTTCCAACTTTATCAGGAAATAAGCTACAATAACCATTAATGCTAAACATACTATCTCTAATTCTATTAGGTCCCTTGAGCTTACAATACTTCCCAAGTCTCTTGTGGATATATGCTGTTGCTCTCTCTCTAGTGCTGTTTCTTCCTCTGTGAACTGCAAAGCTAGTTTCTCTTCTTCCTCTCTCTCGCTCTCTCTCTCTCGTGTTATGCCAATATCATTAGCATCTGGATGCAATATTTGCATAATATCTGGTGTCTATTGTGATGTCAGAGGTTTTTCTTGGCCAACAACACAGCATCCCTTGCTGTTTGGCCAGGTTAGCAATCTATCTGTGTTTTAACTGATCTATGGCTTAAGTCCACATGCCTGCCTTTAGTCCATATTCCCTGAATACTTTTGCTTAATAAAATGGATCTTTCAAATTTAAAATTAACAACTGATCTAGCCATTTTGGGAGAGAGTTCCAAACCTCTACTATCTTTTCTGTCTAGAAGTGCTTGCTAACATCTCTCGTGAACATCTCTCTTGATAATTTTCAGACTATGCCCCTTGAATCTGCAACCAATGGAAATAGTTTATTTTTAGCTGCCCTGTCCTTTGAAGTTAATAGACAATATAATTGTACAATATAATAATTAATGGTGTAGTGGCCAACCAAGGTTACCTTAGAGAACAATGGGACCTTGATCAGATGTACCAATGGGCTGAAGATGGCAGATGGTGTTTAATCTAGATAAATGTGAAGTGTTGCATTTGAGAAAGGCAAATTAGGCAGGACTTATGCACTTAATGATAAGGTCCTGAAGAGTGTTGTTGAACAAAGAGACTTTGGAGTGCAGGTTCATAGTTCCTTGTTAATGGAGTTGCCTGTGGACAGGATAGTGAAGAAGGTGTTTGATATGCTTGTCTTTATTGGTTAGTGCATTGAGTCCAGGAGCTGGGGAGATCATTTTGCAGCTGTACAGGATGTTGGTTAGCACACTTTTGGAATATTGCATTCAATTCTGATCTCCCTGCGATAGGAAGGAGTTGTGAAACTTGAAAAGATTCAGAAAAGATTTACAAGGATGTTTCCAGGGTTAGAGGGTTTGAGCTACAGAGAGAGGCTGAATAGGCTGGGGCTGTTTTCCCTGGAGCATTGGAGGCTGAGGAGTGACCTTATAGAGGTTGATAAAATCGTGAGGGGCATGGATATGGTGAACAAACAATGTCTATTCCCCAGGGTGGGGGAATCTAAAATTAGAGGGCATAGGTTTAAGGTGAGAGGGGAAAGATTTTAAAGGGACCTAAGTGACAACTTTTTCATGCAGAGTGTGGTGCATTTATGGAATGAACTGCCACAGGAAGTGGCGGAGACTGGTACAATTATAACATTTAAAAGACATCAGGACAGTTATGAATAGAAAGGGCTGAGTAGGATATGGGCCAAATGCTGGCAAATGGGGCTAGATTAATTTATGATATCTTGCTGGGTATGGACAAGTTGGACTAAAGGATTTCCATGTTTCCATGATGTACAGCTTTATGACTCTATGACTCTAAGAGGCCTCACCAATGTCCTATACAAGCTCAACATAACATCCCAAGTCCTATACTCAAAATTCTAAGCTAACTACTTGTGACAAAAATCTTAAAGAATTATGTACCTGAACCTCAGGTCTTCTCTGTTCTACAACACTACCCAATGCCTTTCCATGAATTAGGTTGTACCTTGTTTGTTTACCAAAATGCAACACCACATATTTATCCAAATTAAACTCCATCTGCCACGCTTTAGCCTATAGACATAATTGATCAAGATCTGTGCAAGTCAATGCTGTCCTTGTCCTTCTAGATGAAAGTGGATGTGGGTTTGGAAGGTGCTGTCTAAGGAACTTTGTAGATAGCAGATGACGCAGCTACCATGTATCCACTACTTTTCATCATTTCTATAAATGATTCAGATGTGAGCATAAGTATAATTAGTAAGTTTGCAGATGACACCAAAATTGGAGGTGTAGTGGACAGCCAAGAAAGTTATCTCAGAATACAATGGGATCTTGATCAGATGGGCCAATAGGTTGAGAAATAGAAGATGGGCATTTAATTCAGATAAATGTGAGGTGCTGCATTTTGGGAAAGCAAATCTTAGCTGGGCTTATTGAGTACAGGAGTTGGGATGTCATGTTGCGGCTTTACAGGCCACTTTTGGAATATTACATGCATTTCTGGTCTCCTTCCTATCAGGAGGATGTTGTCAAACTTGAAAGGGTTCAGAAAAGATTTACAAGGATGTTACCAGGGTTGGAGGATTTTAGCTATAGGGAGAGGTTGAATAGTTTTGGGCTGTTTTCCCTCGAGCGTAGGAGGCTGAGGGGTAACCTTATAGAAGTTTATAAAATCATGAGGGGCATGGATAGGATAAATAGACAAACTGAGGGAATCCAGAACTAGAGGGCATAGGTTGAGGGTAAGAGAGGAAAGATGTAAAAGAGACCTAAGGGGGAGATCCAAGATGGTGGTATCTCAGTAGGTCTGAGTCTGGAGAGCTCTGCCCAAGACCTAGGCAAAGTGGGGCACCCACCCTCACCTCATCTGCTAAATTATTTTAAATAGTTTCTTCCCAGCAGCTCTGGTCATTCTGCATCAAACTTTAGCAATTTGATGCTTTTTAAAATGACCAAAGGCAAAGATTCACAAAGTTCACAACAGACAGGGACCCACCCCCACACACAGCCCCCTCCACAAACCCCTCCACCCCCACCCCCCCAAACCCCCCACCAAGCAACAGATGGAATGGGTTGGTTTCCCACTTTTAACTCCTGTTTTATAAGATATTGGCACTTATTTACTCTACTTTGTAATGTCTGGGCCGAGAGCATGGCCCTAGCTGGGAGATGTTATGGCAGGATTACTGGAATGTAACAGTGCCTCCTGTGAATAAGGGGGAAAGTCTCCTTTTAAATACGTTGCATTTTTTTTTAGGAATAGCTCTTAGCTGTTTTGATTTAAAGGGTGTTCTTACGTGCGAATTGTTTTTGGCTTTTATTCAATGTCTTTTGGGTGGGGCTCTTCCTCCTGGGAGGGGGGTCTCGGGCTTGCTTGAATGATCATGGCTAGTCATTCGTTTAGGTGGTGCACCTGGAATGTCAAGCAGTGCCACTCACCAATCAAAAGGAAAAAGATATTATCAAGTCTTAAAAAAGAAAGGGTTGTTGTAGCCCTTCTACAGGAGACACATCTACTTGATAAGGAGCTTTCGAAACTGCAACAGAGTGGATTTGGCCAGGTGTTCTTTTCATCTTTCAGCTCAAAAAGTCGTGGAGTGGCCATTCTTATTTGGAAGAATCTCTCCATCCAAATGCTAAGCCAGATAAAAGATGAGTCTGGACGGTATATATTAATTAAAGCCCTAATATATGAAGAGGAAAACGGGATTTTGAATCTTTATCGTTCCCGGCGCACCTTTTTATATTTGTAATGAAAGCGTTCTCTAAGTTGATGGCTTTCGGGGTGCACCACACAATTATAGGGTGAGATTTTAATTGTATAATCGATCCAGAGGTGGACAGGATACCTAGGAGTTCCACGGGCATAGCTTTGAGATCTAGGCAGTTGGCTGATCTGAATAGAGAGGTGGGGCTGGTAGATGTGTGCATGTGTCTTCATCCTGAGGGTAGAGACTTTACTTTTTATTCTAATCCACACAAGTGCCATACCAGAATCGATATTTTTTTTTTGTCCCTTCTTTTTGAACTCGATATTGTTTTGTAAAATTGGTAATATAACTATTTCCAACCATGCCGCAGTATATATGGAAGTTAAGACTAGTGATGGCGAGATAGGTTTCTGATGTTGGCATATAGATCCTTTCTTATTGAAGGATAGTAAGTTCATAAAATATTTCCAGCAGGAATTTAAAACCTTCTGGGATATCAATTCAGGCGTGGCCAGTAACCCATCGGGGATGTGGGAGACTGTCAAGGCATACGCGCAAGACTTGATTATCTTCTATTCTGCGACCTGGAAAAAACAAAAGGGAGAACAACAGCGTCTGCTCGAGGCTCGCCTGAAGGCGGCTGAGACAACATATGTTGATAGGCCCTCCATTACTAAACTACAGCGGATCACAGCCCTTAGGGCAACTTTCAATACTGCACTTACTCAAATAGCAAAGAGGGAGATATAATTTACGAAGCACAGATTATTTGAATACAGCGACAAGTCTGACAGGTACCTAGCATACCTTGCCAGAAAGAAAAAGGCTCCCCAATCCATTACCTCCATTAGAGAGAGTGCTGGAACCCCGAATTGTGATTGTATAAAGATCAATGCAGCCTTTAGAAAGGTATTTTGAATTGTATAAGTCGCAGGGCAAAACAAGGAAGATGGAGATTTTTTTAAAAAATCTGGCCCTCCCAGGCCTAACCTCAGAGCAGGTGTCATTCTTGAAAGCCCCCTCGACAACCCAGAAAGTCCAGGAGGTAGTGAGGCAGCTCCAGAGCGGCAAAGCATCCGAACCAGATGGATTCCAGGCTAAGTTCTAAAAAGAATTTATAGGGCAATTAGTTGGGCCACTTATAAATATGTATAATTACTCACACAGTCAGGGGTGCCTCCTGCCTTCTCTGAGAGAAGCAAATACTTCTCTCATTCTTAAGAAAGGAAAGGCCCCAGATAACTGCGCTTCGTACAGACCCATATCCTTGTTGAATGTGAATTTTAAAATTCTATCAAAAATGTTGGCATTTAGACTGGAGAGGGTTTTACCATTTATTATCAAAGAGGATCAGACGGGGTTTATAAAGGGTCACAGATCAATTAATAACATTAGAAGAGTCTTAAATATGGTACAAGCCTGCCAGCAGGAAGCGATACCAGGGTTAGTCTTCTCCCGAGATGCAGAAAAGGCATTTGATCAGTTAGAATGGCCATATCTCTTTTATACTCTGGAATGGTTTGGTGTTGGAGAGGTCTTTACTAAATGGGTTACAGTATTATATAATGATCCCAAAGCAGCGGTGATTACCAATGGTGTACATTCAGATAGCTTTAATGTTGGCAGAGGGTGTCATCAGGGATGCCCTCTCTCACCATTATTATTTACGCGAGTGATTGAACTGCTGACGGAAGCTTTAAGAACTGACCCTAACATAACGGCTCTGGAGGTTGGATCGGGTAAACACAAAACTACCCTCTATGTGGATGACGTCCTCCTTTTCTTAAATGATCCATTGACATCTGTGCCCTGCTTAATTCAAGTGGTTAACTTATTTGGTATGTTCTCAGATTACAAAATCAATTTTATGAAATTGGAGGCCATGCCACTGGGAGGTCTTACCAGTATATCCAATTTACCGGATGGATCCTGTTTCCCGTTTCGATGGTCACTGGGAGGTTGTCTTTACTTAGGTATTTTTATTATCCGGCATTTGGTCAGCTATATAAAGCTAATTATACACACTTATTAGAGAAAATAAGACATGACCTTCAACGCTAGGAAGATCTCCGATATCCTGGCTAGGAAGAATAGCTTTGGTTAAGATGAATAATCTACTTCGCTTATTATACCTTGTGAGAATGTTCCCCTTGATGCTGCCGAGGCAGGTGCTGCTTCTGGTCTATGGTTGGCTCAGCTCCTTTATTTGGAATCATAGATGGCCCCTTATTAAATTAGAAAAGCTGCAGCTTTCATAAATATGGGGTGCGTGGGATTTCCAGATTTCAGGAGGTACCAGTTGAGCTCACTGTTAACTTACGTAGCTGATTGGGTCTCTTGTGACCCACAGTCAATCTGGTTAGATATTGAGGCCTCCCAAGTAATATGCCCCCTCATCAATCTACTATTTATGGATAAGGTGAAAGTTATTACAGATCATTACAGATTATTGCATTAAATACAATCAAAGCTTGGAGGTTAATGTGACAAGAAGAGGGTAATCTACAAACAAAAACTTCCCCTTGTACCCCTGTAGTGGGAACATTGGGATTCCAGAAGTAAAAACAATGACTGAAGATGCTGGAAACCAGATTCTGAATGCATGGTGCTGGAAGAGCAGCACCACTAATCCAGACATTGGGATTCCAGCCAGGGCTGGCTGATGCTGTATTCAAAATCTGGGAGTCCAGAGGTATCTCCTGTTTAGGAAATCTGTTCGATGGGGAGGTCATGATGTCCTTCGAACAGTTGTGTCAGAAGTTTGGGCTGCCTCGCAAGGACCTTTTTCGATATTTTCAAATATGAGACTTCATACAAAAGAAGACTACATTGATAATTAATCCTTATAAATCGGATAGGGAAAGGAGAGTGCTTTGACCAATGGGTTCACCTTCCATCAGTACTCTCTCCCACTTACTACTTAATAAGGTATCAAAGGACATGGAGCAGTTATATAAAACCTGGAGTCAAGAATTGGGAATGAAAGTCTCCTCAGAGATGTGGGAGGATGTCTGGGGAAAAGCTAGGAAAATCTGTAATAGAACTCAGGCTATTCAATTGAAGATACTTCATAGGGCTCACATGGCATCAGAGCAACTTGCAAAGTTCAAGGCTGGAGCATCACCAATGTGCCCTAAATGCAAAATAGAAGTTGGTACCCTCACGCATTGTCTGTGGACATGCCATTAGATCTGCAGATACTGGGACAGCATAACGAATGCCTTGGCAAAGATTTTGGGTACGGAGATTGGGTTGGACCTAATGTCCCCAATTTTGAGCTCCCCAAATTTCCCTTCTCAGGATGCATATGGGAGGAAATTATTCACTAACCTTTCCTTTTGTGCGAGGAAAAACATCTTAATGAATTGGGTATCCGAAGGTCCCCCATGACTTTCAAATTGGCGTAGGATAGTCATGAAATATATTCCCTTTGCCTTCCTTACGAATATGGTGCACCAAAAAATTGAATTATTTAATAGAACATGGCAGCCCTTTTTGTACTACATTGTCACAGATATATCGGCCATATTGTTCAGGGTCTTTGCTTAGTCGTGGGGATGGCTTTGGCTGGTTCGGGGGCTCCCGGGAGGACGAATCCCGTATAAATATGGGTTTTGTCAAGACTTGACATAAAATTATTTTGAATATATATCTAGTTATTTGTTTACTGATGTATGTTCTTTTCTCCTTTTTTATTGTTAGTAATGTATGATATCCTATTTTGTGTTTTGGTAGTTTGTAGAATAGATTTATAGTTAGTTTTCTAAATTTTATATTGGCATTGTATATTGTAAAGTGGAATACACTATCTTGTAATATTTTTGTAATTTTGTTAAAAAATCTCAAAAATCTTTTTTTTCAATAAAAATATTTATAAATAAGAGACCGAAGGGGAAATCTTTTCACATAGAAGATGGTACGTGTGTGGAATGAGCTGCCAGAGGAAGTGGTGAAAGCTAGTATAGTTGCAAAATTTAAAAGGCACCTGGATGTGTATATGAATAGGAAGAGTTAGGAGAGATGTGGGCTGGGTGCTGCAGGTGGGACTAGATTGAGTTGGGATATTTGGTCGGCATGGATGAGTTGGACCGAAGGGTCTGTTTCCACACTGCACATGACTCTGACTCTATGATACTGAAATTACTGAACGTTTGTCGATTGAACGTGGTGCAAATCAAGTGGGCTGCTTTGGCCTGGATAGTGTCAGGCTTCTTAAGTAATAAGTTAAAAATCACACAACACCAGGTTATAGTCCAACAGGTTTAATTGGATGCACACTAGCTTTCGAAGCGTCGATCCTTCATCAGGTGGTAGTGGAGGGTTCAGTCCTAACACACAGAATTTACAGCAAATATTTACAGTGTGACGTAACTGAAATTATACATTGAAAAATTGTTTGTCTGTTAAGTCCTTCATGTGTTAGAATACCGTGATAGTTTCATTTCTTTCATGTGTAAATCACAAAGCCTTCTTTTAAAAAGTTGCATTCTCGGGTTAGCTGTTAACAATGGTTAACAATGGTTAACAATGGTTAACAAGGAGGATTGGTGAGGGCAGAGTGGTAGATGTGATCTATATGGTCTTCAGTAAGGCATTTGACAAAGTACCCCATGGGAGACTGGTGAGCAAGGTTAGGTCTCACGGAATGCAGGGAGAACTCGCCATTTGGATACAGAACTGGCTCAAAGGTAGAAGACAGAAGGTGGTGGTGTAGGGTTGTTTTTCACATTGGAGGCTTGGGACCAGTGGAGTGCCACAAGGATCGGTGCTAGGTCTATTACTTTTCGTCATTTATATAAATGATTTCGATGTATGCATAAGAGGTATAGTTAGTAAGTTTGCAGATGATACCAAAATTGGAGGTGTAGTGGACAGCGAAGAAGGTTACTTCAGATTACAATGGGATCTTGATCAGATGGGCCAATGAGCTGAGAAGTGGCAGATGGAATTTAATCTAGTTAAATATGAGGTGCTGCATTTTGGGAAAGCAAATCTTTGTAGGACTTATATACTTAATGGTAAGGTCCTAGGGAGTGTTGCTGAACAAAGAGACCTTGGAGTGCACATTCATATTTCCTTGAAAGTGGAGTCACAGGTAGATAGGAGAGTGAAGAAGGTGTTTGGTATGCTTTCCTTAATTGGTCAGAGTATTGAGTACAGAAGTTGGAAGGTCATGTTTCAGCTGTACAGGACATTGGTTTGGCCAGTGTTGGAATATTGCATGCAATTCTGGTCTCCTTCCCCTCGGAAAGACGTTGTGAAACTTGAAAGGGTTCAGAAAAGATTTACAATGATGTTGCCAGGGTTGGAGAATTTGAGCGATAGGAGGAGGTTGAATAAGCTAGGGCTGTTTTCCCTGGAGCGTCAGAGGCTGAGGGGTGACCTTATAGAGGTTTACAAAATTATGAGGGGCAAGGGACATCCACCTGATGAAGGACCAGCCTCTGAAAGCTAGTGTGCTTCCAATTAAATCTGTTGGACTATAACCTGGTGTTGAGTGATTTTTAACTTTGTACACCCCAGTCCAACACCAGCATCTCCAAATCAAGGATAGGATGAACAGACAAAGACTCTTCCTTGAGTTGGGGGAGTCCAGAACTAGAGGGCATAGGTTTAGGATGAGAGGGGAAAGATATAAAAGAGACCTAAGAGGCAACGTTTTCACGCAGAGGGTGGTACGTGTATGGAACAAGCAGCCTGAGGCGGTTGTGGAGGCTAGTACATTTAAAAGACATCTGGATGGGTATATGAATAGGAAGAGTTTGGAGAGATATGGGTTGGGTGCTGGCAAGTGGGACTAGATTGGGTTAGGATATCTGGTCGGCATGGATAAGTTGGACCAGGGGGTCTGTTTCCATGTTGTACACCTCAATGACTCTATGACACTAATTCTATGAGTAAACATGGGGCTAAATACTGAGAACTGAAGGCTGAAGCCTGGTGTCAAAAACAAGACTTTATTTTGGCTATTTTCCAAAGGCAAAATAAGGGAGATACCATTTAGGACTGAGATGAGGAGAATTTCTTTTACTCAGACCGTGGTGAACCTTTGGAATTCTTTACCGCAGAGGGCTATGGAAGATCTGTCACTGAATATATTTGAAATAGAGGTTTATAACTATTGATCATCAATGGAATAAAGAGTTATTGGAATAAAATAGTTAAAAAGCATCGAAGTGTTCAATCAGCCATGATCATATTTTATCAGCAGTAGATGGGTCCTGCATGGATTGAAACATTGTCTTGGCCGTAGGTTGGAATGCCAGTTTCTGATTCTGAGAGGGAAACCGTAAAGTGATGTCACAGGAAGACTGTGATTTGATTGGCTAGGAGGGAGTCTGCTAAATTTGAATCTGTGTTACATTGAAGCTTGTGAGATTTTTGGTTGCAACTTGCACTTAGATTGAGATACTACGCAGACATACAAAAACAGTTTCAAAAAACAAATTCTAAACTAATTAAATAAAGTAAGGATGGAGGGTCAGGTAACATGTTGCTTCTGCAGGATGTAGGAGCTGGTGGACCCCATCACGGTTCCCAATGACCATGTCTCTAGTAAATGTTGGTTGCTCAAGGAATTCTGGCTCAGTGTTGATGAGCTGGTGTCTGAGCTTCCAACATTGCGACCCATGAGAAAGTGGGAGAGTTATCTGGATGCTGTGTTTCAGGAGACAGTCACACACTTAGACAAACTAACTCAAATTCAGCTGATGGTAAGGGACAGGATGGTGTGGCTGTGAGTGAGGCAGGAAGAGAGATCCAGAGAGTAGAGCTGCAGGAGCCTTAGCCCTTGTCCTTGTCCTTGTGGACAGGAATGGGGACTGTTGAGAGGATGAGCCGACTAACCACAGCACTATGGTGCAGGGAGCCATTGAAGTGGGGGGACAAAAGAGAAATGTTGTTGTAATTGGAGATAGTATAGTTAGGGACATAGACACCATTCTCTGTGACCAGGATCGAGTGTCCCAAAGGTTCTGTTGTCTGCCTGGTGCTTGGGTTTGGGATATCGCATCTGGGCTGCGGAGGAATTTGGAGTTGGGGGGGGATAAAGACCCAGTGGTCATGACCCACATAGGTACCAATGACATAGATAAAACTAAGCAGGGGTTCTGCCAAGGGTGTATGAAGAGCTAGGAGCTAAGTTATAAAGCAGAAACAAAAAGGTAATAATCTTTGGATTACGATCTGAGCCACAAGCTAATTGGCACAGGGTCAATAAGATTAAATGGGAAAGTGCATGGCTCAATGATCAGTGTAGCAAGAATAGATTTGAATTCATGGGACATTGGCACCAGTACTGGGGAAGAAGGGATCTGTTCTGATGGGACAATCTTCATCTGAATCGTGCTAGTACCAGAGTATCAGCAAATTATGTAACTAGGGCTGTAGACAAGACTTTGATCTAAATAGTGGGGGAGAGTTCAGTTATAGGGGAAATTAGAAAACTCAACTTAAAGGAGGAGGTAAGATTGCAGGTTAGTGATGTGGTAGATGGTTACCAGACAATAAAATTGAGGATCAGAACAGGTGAATATCTTTATTCACCAAGGAATTACAAAAAAGTAGGGAAATTTAAAAGTAGAACATATTTAAAAACTCTGTATATAAATACACGAAGCATTAAAAACAAAATTAATGAGTTTAAAGTGCAAATAGAAACAAAAGGGTACGACTTGGAAGTGATTACTGAGACATGGTTACAGGAGACCAGGTCTGGGAATAGTACAGAGGAACTCAGCATTTTGGAAAGATGGACTAAAAGGAAATGGACGTGGTGCAGCTTTGCTGGTGAAGGAAGGGATCAGTGCTGTAATGAGAAGTGAATAAACACGGGAGCTCAAGATGTGGAATCAGTCTGGGTAGAAATAAGAAATAGCAAAGAGAAGAAGTAGGAGTGATCTATAGGTCCCCAAACAGTGGCTCTGCAGTGAGGCACACAATAAACCAGGAAATATTAGAGGCTTGCAAGAAAGGTAAGGAAATAGTCATGGGTGATTTTAACATGCACAGAGATTGGAAGAATCAAATTGGCAAGGGTAGCCTGAAGGCAGAGTTCATTGAATGCATTAAAGTTTGTCTCTTGGAGCAGTATGTTGTGGAACCAATCAGGAATCAGGCACTCTGGATTTGGTATATGTAATTGGGAGAGATTAATTGATGACACCATTGTTAAGGATCTTCTAGGAAGTAGTGACCAAATTTAGTTTGAGATGAGAAAGTGGAGTTTCACAGTCATGTTCTGGAACTAAGCAAAGGAAATTATGCAGGTATGAGGACAGTAGTTTGGAGGTGGGGTGGAGGCAGACAGGGTTGAGGATGGGTGGGGGCATGGGCAGGTTTTGTGGGTAGGCAGGGAGTGGGGTGGGTGATGGGCGGGGGCTTGCATGCATTGTGCTGCTGCCTAGTCTCCTGAACAGGGAGCCAACTTCAGAGAAACGTTCGAGCCCCAGAGGAAATCAATTAACTGAAAAATCAATTATCTGAACGAAATAGTGCCCACCCATTTCATTCAGATAATCCAAGTTCCTCTGTATTAGGACTGAGGGCAGACAAGTCCCCTAGATATCCCAGGGGATTAACGGAAGTGGCAGCGGAAATGGTAGATTCATTGGTCACAATAATCCAAAATTCCCTGGACATGGAAAAGGTTCTAGTAGATTGCAAAGTAGCTAATATAATGCCTTTATTCAAAACAGGAGGGAGACTAAATGTGAGAAATTACAGACCAGTTAGTTTAACAACGGTTGTTAGGAAAGTGTTAGAATCAATTATCAAGGAAGCAATATCAGGGCATTTGGAAAGCCAAAATGCTATCCTTCAGAGTGGCTTTATGAAGGTCAAATCATGTTTGGCTAATTTGCTAGAGGTCTTTGAAAAAGTAACAAGCAAAGTAGATAATGGGGATACTGCAGATGTAATTGATCTGAACTTCTGGAAGGCATTTGATATGGTGCTAAAAGGTTAATTCACAAGGCTGGACCATATGGGATTAGGGATACCGTATTAGCCTGGATAGATGACTGGCTGATGGATAGAAGACAGGGAGTTGGGACAAATTTATTTTTTCAGGATGACAAGATTTAACCACAGGGTTCGTTCCTTGGACCCCAGATGTTTACAATCTATATTAACAACTTAGATATAGAGATAGAAAGGTCTATAGCCAAATTCGAAGATGACATAAAAATAGGCAGGACAAAAATAATGAGGATATAAGAACCTTACAAGTGGATATAGATAGGTTAGGAGAGTAGGCTAAAATGTGGCAGACAGAGTTTAATGTGTATAAGTGTGAGGTCATGCACTTAGGTTGAGAAAATGGGAACGCGACCTATTATCTTAATGGGGAGACACTTCAGGGTGCTCCAGTGCAGAGGGACTTAGGTGTACTCATTCATGAGTCATAGAAAACTAGCCTGCAGGTACAGCAGATAATAAAGAAAGCGAATGGAATGTTAGCTTTAATAGTGAATAAAATAGCGTGTAAAGGTAAGGAAGTATTGTTGCCCATTTCATTCAGATAATCAAAGTTCCTCTGTATTAGGATTGAGGGCAGACAAGTCCCCTAGATATCCCAGGGGATTAACGGAAGTGGCAGCGGAAATAGTAGATTCATTGGTCACAATAATCCAAAATTCCCTGGACATGGGAAAGGTTCCAGTAGATTGCAAAGTAGCTAATATAATGCCTTTCTTCAAAAAAGGAGGGAGACTAAATGTGAGAAATATTGCAATTATACAAGGTAGTGTTGAGTCAGAATATTGTGCACAGTTTTGATCCTTATTTGAGGAAATATGTAATAGTATTTCAGGCAATTCAGAGGATGTTCACTAGACAGATCCCGCTGGGGCGTCACGGTGGCTCAGTGGTTAGCACTGCTGCCTCACAGCGCTAGGGTCCTGGGTTTGATCCCAGCCTTTAGCAACTGTTTGGGTGGAGTTTGCACATTCTCCCAGTGTTGCTTGCGTTTCCACTGGGTGCTCCAGTTTCCTCCCACAATCCAAAAATGTACAACTTAGGTGAATTGGCCATGCTCAATTGCCCATAGTGTGGGTTAGGTGCATTAGGCAGGAGTAAATGTAGAGTAATGGGGAAAGGGTTTGGACGGGATATTCTTCGGAGCGTCGGTATGGACTTGTTGGGCCAAAGGGCCAAGGGATTCTATAATTCTATTCTGCGAGATGAGGGGTTTGTCGTATGAAGAGAGATTGAACAGTTTAGACCTATACTGTCTGGAATTATTATAATCAAGATGATAAAAGATGTGGATAAAATAGACATGAAGCGGCTGCTTCGTCTTGTGGCTTCCTCTCAGGTGAGAGGTCAAAATCTTGGGATAAGGAGTCGCAAATTTAAACAGAGTTGGGGAGAAACTACTTCTCTGAAAGGGATGTGAATGTGTGGAATTCACTAGCCCAAAGAGCAGTGGATACTGGGATAGTGAGTAAATTTAAGGAGGAATTAGATAGATCTTTAATCGGAAATGAGTTGAAGGGATATGGAGAGAAGGCAGGAAAATGGGGCTGTGGAGCTTATCAGCCAAAGCAGACTCGATGGGCCGACTGGCCTAATTCTGCTCCAAATTCTTATGAACTTATGAACTGCATTAAATGGTGGAGCAGACTGAATTTTCTGAATAGTCTCTTCCTGTTCCTAAATCTTGTTAATGTTCTTTTGACCAATATTAGAAAATTTCAGCTCTTATCATGTCCATCAGCCACATACAGCCATTTTGGTTGATGATTACTTCTAAATCTAGGAATCACTGGTACAAAGGTCGTGTCATTTAGGTCTTTCCTCATGGTGCATACGCAGATAGACTCTTCTTCCTTTGGTTTCAGTCCATTGTGTTGCATTGTTTGAACTTCTGCAAAAAATTGTGAAGTGCGGTAGTGAATCTTTAAGAAAATTGTAGAATGCAATTGTCATGGTGGAATGGATGATAATGTCTGAAAGATGTAAAGTAAAGGTCAGTAAATATGTGATCAGTCTAAGCTGTTCTTTAGTTCATTCGTAATTGTAATCTTTGTTATGGCTTAATCCTAAGTACCTTGTCTATATTGACATTGGTTTATCTCATTTTGCTGATTAGTTTCCCAAGGATGTTTCTTTCCTTTCCACCAGATCTATAGCTTGAATATATTGTAACTATTTAGAGACCTTAAAGTGATCCTAAAGATTAAGATCAGAGAAGTTGAAGAGAAAATTTAACAGGCATTTAAAATCACAAAATTTGACAGTAAATAAGAAGAAGCTGTTTCCAGCATATTTATCACTTTCTTTTAGCTGCCTAATTGCATGCTATCCTTCTCTGATGCAAAAATTAGGAATGCAGGAGGTGAAACTGCATAACAGTTTGTGCAGTAAAGCAGTTTCGCTGCTCAACAAATTTCAAAACATTTTCAAATCCTTTAGCAGCAATCCACCAGGAAGCTCTTTCAACTTGTTCTGCCTCATTACCACTTCACTCTTTATGAACGTGTCACAATCCAAAATGCTGTATATAGTTTTTTTTCTGAATTTAATGTCATTGTAACAGGAGCATCCATCATGTTTACCTCTGGAAATGTTTTTCCCTGGATTTACAGTGAGAAGACTTTCATTTTTCTGTTCCAACTTCTGAAGTTCAAAAGTTCTATGTTTACCCCTTTCTTCTGCTTTCAAATACACTTTTTAATTTCCTGTTCAAGCTGTTTATTTGCAATCAAATTTTAGTAATTTTGGAAGTATTTCTGGCCATTGTAAATGCTGAGGTATCATTGCAATTAACTCCCCCCTTCTTCATGGTAGAGGTGAAAGGTGCTAGTAGTCATGAGGACAGTGATGAAGAGCAAGCTTAATATAGTGAAAGGCCAGGTGGGGATCTATTTAAATATGTCCAAGCACTACCTAGGTTCAACATGAAGGCCACAGAAGACTTTTTCATTTCAATTGAGAAAATAGCTTAACAAATGAAATGGCCACCAGCCATGTGGGTATTGTTGATCCAAACAAAATTAGACAGATGTTTGCATCACTACCAGAGCAGGCTTATGAGGAGTATGATGAGGTGAGAAAAGTCATCTAAAGTGCATACGAGCTAGTGCCAGAAGAAAGTTTTAGGAATCTAAGGAAGAAACCGAGTCAAATGTACATAGCGTTTGAAAGGATCACACAAGATAACATTGATAAATAGATAAGGGCAATAAAAATAAATTAAACAGATGCTGCTCTTATAGACACCATTACCTTGGAGGAGTTCAAACATCACTTCCTGAAGTAGTGAAAACTCATGTGGAAGAGCAGAGAGGTAAAAATGGCAAGATTAACAGCTGAAATGACAGATGATTATGAATTGGTCTGTAAATCAAAATTTGGCTTCCGACATCAATTTCAATCTGTGAGGGATACAAGCTGGGGAGAAGAGAAATCCTTACGTCATATGGGAACAGGAGATCTGAATGAAAATATGAAAAATAGTTTCCCACAGGTTAAAAATGAAACCCATGAGGAGGAAAGAGAAGTAAAACAAAAGCTTAGGTGTTTTCACAGAAATAAAATAGTTGCAATATTGATAGTTTAAGAGAAGTGCTGGGAAAACGGATGGGGGAAAACAGGATAAACCAGTCGGTGTTGCTAAAGTGATCAAGGAAAGCACAAGAGAAGCCAAAACTCAGAAAAATAACATAGAACCTGGTCAGAGGTTAGTTGACAAGGAAGTGCTAGATCTCTTTAAAGAATGTATTTGCACCAGTCAGGTTTAATGATGTGTTTCATAATGAGTAGTTAAGAAAAATAAGATTTTAAGAGATACAGTAGCAAGTCAATCTTTGATGGTGAAATTTGAGGAGATATGTAATTCAGAAGGAGCATTGCCAGACAGGGTGGTAGAAAATGGAATTCAGGTTGAGGAACTGTGGTGTCCACTATGTAAGGTGAGGTTGGAGAGTTGGGTGAAAAGTGGTGAAGTGGTGAGAGGAGTAATAGAGAAATTCTCAGTTCCAGAAATACCGTTGATAAAGTATAAGGGAAATCAATAATTAAAAGCATCCATTTTAAACCTCCATCTTGCAATTTAAATCTCCATCTTTTAATAATAATTTTCTTATAAGTTTAAAATGGCTACTGCAGTCACAGTGACCATGAGAATGAATTAGGAATGTAAGAATCTTGGCATAACCTCGCAGATGTTCTTTTTCACAGAACTTAAAATGAATAAAATGCAGATTGCTGTATAGCTTTATTCATTATGATGCAAGAGAAAGGCACCAGATGTAGAAACATTTTAAATCTACAGCTATATTTGATCTATGAGATGAAAATGTATTGCCAATTATGAGAACTTAATTAGAGAAAGAAACAATATACGGTGTGGGAAAGGGAGCATGCGAGATTGTTACACATAAAAGGGCTGCTCTCTTGCTAAAAGTCAGAGATCTCTCAGTAGTCCAACCAGAGAAAAGACATCTTGATTGATATTCTGGACAACAGAATATTGATCTCTCAGCCAGATTGATAACAATAAAAGAGTGTTATTTTGCAACCTACGAGTGGTCTGAGAATTTCTAAGTTTACATTGCTTGTCCTCGGTAATGATATTGCTGGATCACACTATTGTGGTTGAAAAGCTAGGGGAAAAATCAGGCAACTGAGGTGTTCCAGGAAATATATCCTGGGGTTTTCATAGAACATAGAACATAGGACAATACAGTGCAGAACAGGCCCTTTGGCCCTCGATGTTGCGCCGACCTGTGAACTATTCTCAGCTCATTCCCCTACACTATTCCATCATCATCCATGTGCTTATCCAAGGATTGTTTATAATGACATTTAATGTGGCTGAGTTGACTATATTGGCTGTTAGGGCATTCCACGCCCTTAACACTCTCTGAGTAAAGAACCTGCCTCTGACATCTGTCTTAAATCTGTCACCCCTTAATTTGTAGTTATGCCCTCTCATATAAGCTGACATCATCATCCTAGGAAAAAATACTTTCACTGTCTACCCTATCTAATCCTCTGATCATCTTGTATGTCTCTATCAAATCCCCCCTTAGCCTTCTTCTTTCCAATGAGAACAGATGCAAGTCTCTCAGCATTTCCTCATAAGACTTTCCCTCCAGACCAGGCAATATCCTAGTAAATTTCTTCTGCACCTTTTCCAATGCTTCCACATCCTTCCCGAAATTTGGTGACCAGAACTGTACACAATATTCCAAGTGTGGCCACACTAGCGTTTTGTATAGTTGCAGCATGATATTGAGGCTCCGGAACTCAATCCCTCTATGAATGAAACCTAACACACCGTATGCCTTCTTAACAGCACTATCCACCTGGGTGGCAACATTCAGAGATCTACGTACATGGAGTCCAAGATCCCTCTTTACATCCACACCACTAAGAATCTTTCCATTGATCCAGTATTCTGCCTTCCTGTTATTCTTCCCAAAGTGCATCACTTCACATTTATTTGCATTGAACTCCATTTGCCACCTCTCAGCCCAATTCTTACAGTTTATCCAAGTCCCCCTGTAACCTGTAACATTCTTCTAAACTGTCCACTAGTCCACCGACTTTAGTGTCGTCTGCAAATTTACTAATCCATCCACCTCTGCCTGCGTCTAAGTCATTTATAAAAATGACAAACAGCAGTGGTCCCAAAACAGATCCTTGTGACACACCACTAGTAACCAGGCTCCAGGCTGAATATTTTCCATCAACCACCACTTCCTGCTTTCTTTCAGAAAGCCAGTTTCTAATCCAAACTGCTAAATCACGCTCAATTCCATGCCTCTGCATTTTCTCCAACAGCTTACTATGTGGAACCTAATCAAAGGCTTTACTGAAGTCCATGTATACCACATCAACTGCCCTACCCTTGTCTACATGCTTGGTCACCTTTTCATAAAACTCAGTGAAGGTTGTGAGACACGACTGGCCCTTGATGAAACCATGTTGACTATCTGAAATCAAATTGTTGCTTGTTAGATGATTATAAATCCTATCTCTTATAATCCTTTCCAAAACCTTTCATATAACATAGAACAATACAGCGCATAACAGGCCCTTCGGCCCTCAATGTTGCACTGATCGGTGAACTATACCCCTACACTATCTCATCATCATCCATGTGCTTATCCAAGGATTGTTTAAATCTCCCTGATGTGACTCAGTTAACTACGTTGGCAGGCAGGGCATTCCATGCCCTTGCCACTCTCTGAGTAAAGAATCTGCCCCTGACTTCTGTCTTAAATCTGTAACCCCTCAATTTGTAGCTATGCCCCCTCGTATAAGCTGATGTCATCATCCTAGGAAAAAGACTTTCTCTGTCCCCTGTAATGGGGCGACCAGAACTGTACACAGTATTCCAATTGCGGCTGCACTAACATTTTGTATATTTGTAGCATGATATTATGGCTACGGAACTCAATCCCTCTACCAGTAAAACCTAACATACCATATGCCTTTTTAACTTCTCTATCAACCTGTGTGACAACTTTCAGGGATCTATGTACATTGACACCAAGATCCCTCTGCACATCCACCCTACCAAGAACCTTTCCATTGACCCAATATTCTGCCTTCCTGTTATTCTTCTCAAAGTGGATCACATTACATTTATCTGCATCGAACTCCATTTGTCACCTCCCAGCCCAGTTCTACAGTTTATCCAAGTTCCCCTGCAACCTGAAACCTGCAATAGTCTTCCACATTGTCCACTTTAGAGTCATCTGCAAACTTAATAACCTATGCACCTATGCCTGTGTATAAGTCATTTATAAAAATGACAAACAGTAATGGTCCCAAACCAGATCCTTGTGGCACACCATTAGTAACTGGACTCCAGGCTGAATATTTTCCATCAACCACTACTCGCTGTCTTCTAGCAGAAAGCCAGTTTCTAATCCAAACTGCTAACTCACCCTCAATCCCATGCCTCTGCATTTTCTCCAACAGCTGACCATGTGGAACGTTATCAAACACCAAATAGCAGGAAATTCCTGATGAAGGGCTCTGGCCCGAAACGTCGAATTTCCTGTTCCTTGGATGCTGCCTGACCTGCTGTGCTTTAACCAGCAACACATTTTCAGCTCTGATCTCCAGCAGCTGCAGACTTCACTTTTTACTAACAAGGCCACACCTCCTCCTCTTTTACTGTCTTGCCTGTTCTTAATGAAAGATCTAAACCCTGGAACTTGCAACATCCATTCCTCATCCTGCTCTATCCATGTCTCCGAAATGGCCACAACGTCGAAGTCCCAGGTACCTATCCATGCTGCAAGCTCACCTACCTTATTTCGGATACTTCTGAAGTTGAAGTAGATACAGTTTGCTGTTTGCCAGCACATTCCCGTGACCCTGAAATCCTGTCCCTTTCCCCCCTACTCTCATTCTCCTGTGCACTGCAACTACGCCTCAGGTTCCCATCCCCCCTGCTGAGCTAGTTTAAAACCCATCTCCGAATAGCACCAGCAAATTTCCCACCCAGGATATTAGTACCCCTCTGGTTCAAGTGAAGACAATTCTGTTTGTACAGGTCTCACTTTCCCCAGAATGAGCCCCAATTATCAAAGTACGTGAAACCCTCCTTCCTGCACCATCCTTGCATCCACGTGTTCAGCTGATATCTCTCCCTATTCCTTGCCTTGCTATCATGTGATACGGGTAACAAACCAGAGATAACAACTCTGTTTGTTCTAGCTCTCAGCTTCCACCCTACTCCCTGAAATCCTGCCTTACAATCCTATCCCTCTTTCTACCTATGTTGTTGGTGCCTACATGGACCACGATTTGAGGCTGGTCGCCCTCTCTCTTCAAGACCCCAAAGATACGATCCGAGACATTACGGATCCTGGGAGGCAATGCATCAACTGTGAGTCTCGTTCATTCCCTCTATCTGACCCTCTAACTATTGAGTCCCCAATGACTAACACTCTCCTCCTTTCCCTCCTTCCCTTCTGTACGACAGGGACAGGCTCTGTGCCAGAGACTGGGGCCCCCCTACATACTCCTGGTAAGTTGTCCCCCTCAACAGTATCCAAAATGGTATACATGTTTTTCAGGGGAATGGCCACAGGGGATCCCTCCACTGACTGTTTCCTTGGTAACAAGGTCACAATGCCAGAGGTTGAAGGAGGAGGAGAAATCAAAGAAAAAAAGATAAGGAAATTGAAGTTCATTTGTCAGAAGCTATGTTTGATCAAACGATTGAAAATAAACAAGATCCAGTGGAGGGCAAAGTGGATATTTTTAGTTCAGAGAAATGAACGGAATTACCTCAGAAATCTGGGAAGATAAGGTAATTGTATCATAAAGCAGACACAGAAGAAGAATCTGAGTGTATGAGTGTATTCCAAAATGTTATCTTAGGAATGAAGTCTTGATGAGGAAATGGAGACCATCACCTATTCAGACAGGTGAAAATGGGCAGAGGTGCACCAAGTTGTATTATCAGGAGTTAAAGAAAATAGGTATTGTGGGTAACACGTGAGTTACCAGTAGGAGATCATTTGGGATTAAAGAAAATGCAAGGCAAATCACAAAAACATTTCGATGGGCCTGAACCGCATAATGATGAGATTGAATTTTGCCAGATATCTCACACGTGTCGGGCAATAGGAAAAGCTCAGGTTGTGGTAAAACCACTACGTTTAAAATACATTCTAGCATTTGAAGAAGCTTTTACAAGAATCTTAATTGATTGCATAAGAGCCGTCCCAAAACCAAAAAGTGGGAATCATCATTTGTTGACCATACTGAATGTGTCTATGAGATTTCTGAGGGCTATTCTATTCTGCAGTATCATGACTAAAAGGATTGTAGAAGAGTTACTCTATTTTTTTCTACTAGATACGGACTACCAACAGAGATACAGTCAGATTAAGGATCAAATTTTACATCAAAATTATTCAATTAACTTATGGATAGTTTAGGAATAAAATGATTCAAATCAGCGGCATACCTGCCAAATTCACAGGAAGCATTAGAATGGTTGCATCAAACTTTAAAGACCATGTTGAGGATCAACAGTCAAGACTATCCAGAGGATTTGGATAAATTAATTAGAGATAGGGTCATAGAAATGTGCAGTATGGAAACAGATTCATTTGAGGAGAAAGTGAGGACTGCAGATGCTGGAGATCAGAGCTGAAAATGTGTTGCTGGAAAAGTGCAGCAGGTCAGGCAGCATCCAAGGAACAGGAGATTCGACGTTTTGAGCATAAGCCCTTCTTCAGGAATGAGGAAAGTGTGTCCAACAGGCTAAGATAAAAGGTAGGTAGGAGGGACTTGGGCTAAGATAAAAGGTAGGTAGGTAGAAAAGAGATGATGTTATGAGTTTAACTGACCCTTTGTTAGCTTTTTTTTCTCCTTACAGATGCTGCCAGACCTGCTGAGATTTTCTAGCATTTTCTCTTTTTGTTTCAGATTCCAGCATCTGCAGTAATTCGCTTTTATTTTTAGGAAGCCTTTTCCATATCATTTGGAAAAAGTGGCTAAAGAAATGAAATGGCCAGTGACCATCTGGGTTTTGTTGATCCAAACTAAGCTGGTTGGTAGAGTTAGTAAGGTCATATCATCACTATCAGAACAGGTATCTGGGGCATGTGAGGAGGTGAAGAAAGCCATCTTAAGTGCATATGAGCTTGTGCCAGAAGCTTATAGACAATGTTTCAGGAATCTAAAGTGGGACCCTTGTCAACATTCATTGAGTTTGAAAGTATCAAACAAAGTAACTGATCGGGCATTAACAATAGAATAAAAATATGATGCTCTTAGAGAAACAGTTATGTTGGAGGAATTCAAAAATTCACTTCTTGAAGAAGTGAGAACTCATGTGGAAAAGCAGAGAAGTAAAACAGTAAGATTAACAGCCGAAATAGCTGGTGATTATGAGTTTGTTCATAAATCAAATTTTGGCTCCAACATCACTTTCAATTTGCAAGGGATAGAAATTGGGGAAAAGAGAAATCTTCACATGATAAGGGAAATAGATAGATCTTGGTCAAAATCATAAAAATTACTTACCACAGGGTAAAAAGGTAACGCATGAAGGAGAAGGAGAAGTTATAAAGCTCAGGCGTTTTCCCTGCAATAAAGTGAGCCACATGAAATCACAATGTTGGTGTGCTAGAAAAACAGGTAGGGAAACAGGTAAGCCAGTGAAATTTGTTGGTGGTAAAAGAAAGCTCAGTGCATGCTGAACAGGTGTATCAGAATGTACAACCTGGTTGGAGGTTGGTTTAGGAGGAAGTACAATTCAAATCCACTGTATACTATCCACACTCGCAGGGAGTGCTAGAAAGGTGGCATCAGACATTAAAGATCACGTTGAGGGCTAATAGTCAAGGCTATCCAATTGATTGGGATGAAGGAATCCCATTTGTACTTTTTGCCATTAGAGATATACCAAATGAATCAACCAAATTCAGTCTATTTGAATTTGTTTTGGGGCATGAAGTGAGAGGACCACTAAAATTAATAAAGGAGAAATTAGTGAGTCAGAGTTCAGAGACCACATACTTGGACTATGTGTTAAATTTTAGGGAATGTTTCAATAGAGTGGAGGAGTTGGTTGGACAGCATTTAAAAATATCACAACATACGGATGGCAGACAAGAAACCAAAACCCCACGATTTTGGTAATGGAGATAAACTGTTAGTGTTACTTCCAGTGATAGGTGAACCTTTAAAAGCGAAGTTAGTGGACTTTATCAAATTGGAAGGAGATTGAGTGAGGTGAACTATTTGATAAGGACTTCAGAGTGAAAGAAATCTCAGAATGTGTCATGTGAATATGTTCAAAAGATATTTTCATAGGGAAGGAATGCAAAAGGAGAATGTATTACTGGTTACAACACAGGGTGAAGAACCAAGTTCAGAGGATTCTGAATAAGACATTCCTTAAATTAAATTGGACAATGAGGGAGTTGTCAAAAATTAGGATAAACTATGGAGTTACCTCAAATGACCTAAAAACATTATTGCAATTGCATGGGGAGATATATGGAAATAAGCTGGAAAGTACTAACCTAATTATGCATGCTGTAGATATAGGAAATGCTGTTCCAATTAAACAACATCCATATAGACTTAACCCTCTAAAGTGGGCACAGGTTCAAAAAGAGATTGAACACATACTCCAAGACGTCATAATCAAAGTGAGTTACAGTGACTGGAGCTTACCCATAGTAATGGTGCCAAACCTAAATGGTACCCAATGGTTGTGTGTGGACAATCACAAAGTGTTGGCAAAAAATATTTTTGGAATGAATCACGCACACAAGCCTTGAGTATCGACACGTTCATTTGTGATATATTGAGGGAGAGAAAAGGACACTAGCTCAATCAGATGGCCTTGAATGACTCCAACAAGTTACAGAGATTCGCAAGACTTTATAGTATACAATTAGCTAGCCATTAACTAGGGAGTAATGAGCATGCATAGGGCAACTTGCCCAGCATCAGCTCCAGTCACATAGCTTCTAGACTGAGATGGTTTGTAGCTGATAAGCAGGTGTTAGCATACAATAGATCCAAGCAAAGAAAATAATTTGTTTATCACTGGTTAAGTACAGCTGTTTGGCCAACTGTTTCCCAAGGCAGACGGAGGTCAAGCACTGAGTTATATGATAACATGGCTTCCACATATTTAATATGTGACAAAATGGCTTTCACACAAAGTCAATGCAGTTATAATGTATGATTCATATCTGATTCCACATTTGGAAGACTGGATTGAAAAGGTGGGATAAGCAACATATATTTCTAAGTTGGACTTACTCAGAGGATACTGGCAGCTATCTTTATTCGAAAGAGTGAAGACAGTTTCAGCTTTTGTAACACCAGATGGACTGTATCAATTTAAAGTCATGCTATTTGGTATGAACAATCCACCAGCCACATTTCAAAGACTAACCAATAAATTCATTTCTGGATTACCCAATTTTGTGGTATATTTCGATGACCTGGTGATTCACACATGAAAAGAACATTTGCAGCTTTATCAAAATTATTCAATTGATTTTAGAAAGCAGGCTTGATGATAAACCTGGCTAAGGGTGAATTTGCAAAAGCCCAAGTCACCTTCCTGGCCATGTTCTTGGACACAGACAAATGGCCCCATGGGATGTAAAAACTAAGGAAATTGGGGTTTTTTCCCCTTACCATCAATGAAAAGCACAGTACTACAATTCCTGGGATTGAGTGGATTTTAATGGAAATTCATAACAAATTTTAGCAATGAGGCTGCTCCACTCACTGAATTACTAAAGAAATGCAAGAAGTTTCAGTGGATGGTAGACTGTCTGAAAGCTGTGTTAGCCACTGATTGAGTATTGGCCATACCTGATTGCACAAAGACATTCATGGTGGCTATCGATGCGAGTGATGTGGTAGTTAATGCTGTGCTCTTACAAGAAGGCACCGAGAAGATAGAATGACCTATCGGGCATTTCTCCAGGAAACTGAACATTCACAAACAGAAATACTTGGCAACTGTGAAGGAGACTTGGAGCTTTGTGTTGGCGTAACAGCACTTCAACATTTATGTTGCAAGTAATATGTCTGAGACAATCAGATATGCTGATCATAACCTATTAACATTTTTGCAGTAATTTAAGGAAAAAAATTAAGGACTGTTTAGTTAGTTCTTATTATTACAGCCATTCAATTTGAAAATTGCACATATGGCAGGGCAAGAAAACATGATTGCTGCCGTGTTGTCGAGACAGGAGGTGGAAGTGTTTGTTGGCAGAAGTAAACAGACTGAAATCAAATGCAGTAGTCCGTGTTTGCAAGGTTATAGTCAATGTAATGTATATGTGTTGTAGTGTACTGGGGTTTTAAAATGAAGCCATCTTTGTACATTGATTTTTTTTAAACGGGGGAGGTGTGACAATGTTGCCCCTTTAACAAGGTTATGTTGTCCTTGTTTTTTTTCAGGAGGGATTTATAATGACTACCAGGCACTGCTCAAATTAAGAATCAGAGGAGGCCTTTAGGTTTTATTTTAACACCATTGTACACTGAAAGGGGAATGGCCAGTTCTCCCAATTCTTTTTTCTTCTTGTTTGGTTTTGGTCTAGCAGGAGTCAGAAATCTACTCGTAGCAGAGAAACTGTTATAGTGAAAAGAGATTCTATGCTTCAACAAAGATTGTGCCTGAATTTCCTCTCTAAAATCTCTTCTTCCTGCAGGGACCTGCGTTTGACTTTACTATTTGCAGATGGGTGTGCTTATGGGATGTTGCAGGAGTGGAACAGCTTCAGTAATTTGCGAGTTCAAATCTGTTGAGTTTTCAAATAATTAAGTTATTTCAAATTCTGTTTTCTTTTGTTTGTGTTTCAACCATGGTGTTTAAATAAATTCTGTTTTGCTCCAAGCCGAGTGGTTTGACCAGCTGCATCACTCCTGGATTATTTACTTGACATTTGCCTGAACAAATAAAAAGTTAAGATCTGGGCTACCTTCTTAAAATGTTTTGGGGTGTCCTGGCCTGGTCTATAACACAATCATGTGGAAAGATATGAGGGAATAAGTTGAAAAGTACGAAACTGATGACTCATAGTGTAGACATAGGAAATGCTGTTCTAATTAAGCAACACCTTTATAAACTTAATCCTCTAAAATTGCCACAGATTCAAAATGAAATTGAAAGCATGCTTAGAGGTGACATAATCAAAGTGAGTTGCAACAAATGGAGCTCACCCATAGTCATGGTGCCAAAGCCAGATGGTACCCAAGGATTATGTATAATTAATTGCAAAGTCGATGCAGTTACAAAATCTGGAAGTTAGTCTTGCTCAGAAGGTATTGGCAGATACCTTTAGCTGAAAGAGTGAAGGAAATTTCAGCTTTTGTGACACAGAATGCACTATACCAGTTTAAAATCATGCGATTTGGCATGAGGAAAGTGTCAGTTACATTTCAAAGACTAACCAATAAAGTCATTTTGGGATTACCCAATTTGGTGGTGTACCTACCAATCTGGTGATTTTTAGTCACATATGGAATGAACATTTGCAGTATCTAGCCGAATTATTTGATTAATTAATTTCAGTAGGCGAAATTGGCAATAAATTTGACTAAGTGTGAGTTTGCAAGAGCCCAAGTCATATTCCTAGGCCATAGCATTGGAATGGACAGATGGCTCCAACGGAAGTGAAAACAAAGGTTATTATGGAGTTTCCCATACAGTTGACTTAGAGGGAAGTAATACAAATTCTTGGACTCAGTGGTTCTGATTGAAAATTTGATCTAAATTTTGACAGTGTGGTTGCTGAAGATTGCTATTGCTATGAAGATGTACCTTTAAGAGAGTTGAAAGCGATCAGAACTTAATACTGATACAGTATTAAGTGTTCTGAATTAGGTAATAATGTAACACTTGGTCAAAGCTAGATTAGCTGGCTGCCTGGGAATGACAAAACAGATTCGAATTAGGCCAATCAGTTTAAATTATACCCCCGGAAAATACCAAATTCCAATCAAGTTTGAATTTAGTATATTGACAATCTTAAAAACCAATACCACAATCTGATTCTTTGGGGTACAAGACTGGGGAAAATTGAACACTTGGGAGAACTGCCAAGCCAACAACATCTGCAGACTGCCCAGAGAATAGCTCTTTTCAAGGTAACTTTATCAATCCATTTCCTGCAAAACATAATCCCGAAGAAGGAAAGAAGACACAGGAAGATACAAACAGAAGATTTGACATGTGGCTGGTTTTGAAAACTTGAATTTTGGTAAATCTTAATTGAGGGGTGGGGGGTGTTTATCGGACTAGTATTATAGAAGGGAAGATAAAAGATAGATTAGAGGAAGAAATTTTAAATAGTTGTTAGTTAATTATTCTCCATTATCCTTTAATAAATAAAGTTGTTAATTTGTACTTTAAATAGTTCTTGGCCTCTTGAATTTAAACAGATTACTGCATGGGATAATTTTTTTCTGTGTTGCTGGTTTAGATTAAGCAGGAGTGTTTACCCCATGTCATAATACTATGAATGCTTCAGCCTTATCTTATGCATTGTTGTGTTGGGTTCTTCTATCACGGAGGGTGGGGGTATTTGTAGTGTCTCCTCCAGTGAGTTGTTTAATCATTTACCATCATTTATGACCATATGTGACAGGAGTCTGGATTCACTTATCTCTATCTATCACTTGCTGCTAATGCTATTTGGCATGCAAGTAGTCCTGTTTGGTAGCTTCACCAGGTTGATTGGTAGATAAGACTGGTGTTACTCCTGGCATGCCCTCCTGCACTTTCCATTGAACCAGGGTTGATCCCATCGCTTGATGGTTATGATTGAGTGAAGGATCATGAGGTTGGAGATTGTGCTTGAGTACAATTCTGCTGCTGTTGATGGCCCACAGCACCTCATGGATGCCCAATCTTGCATTGGTATATCTGTTTGATGTCTGTCCCATTTAGCATGGCGATAGTGCCACACAACATGCTGAAAGATGTTTATGAGTCATAATTCTATAGTGAACCAAATGAGCTTTACCCACCAATCGACAGTGGTTTCACAGTCATCTGTAGATTCATAATTAAAATATTTTTTATATATCTGCCACGAACCCGGGTCCCCAGAGCATTAGCTGAGTTTCTGGATTAATCGTCCAATGATGACAGCACTAGGCCATTGCCTCTCCAACTTAAAAGATATGATCCTGCAAGTAAACTTCAGGGAATTTTATATTCTCATTGTGAAGGCAGGACTTGATCTCCATTATGACTGTGCTGTGGTCACTCTTATTGATGTTGTAATGGAAAGATGCATCTGCAGTTGATGGATTGTTAAGGATGTCAAGTATGTTTTTCCCTCTTCATGGTTCCATCACTACCCGCTGCAGTACACATCACTGCACTCTAGCAGCCATGTCTTTTCAGACCTGACTAGCTTGATCAGTAATGTTGCTGCCAAGCCACTCTTCGTGATGGACATTGAAATTCCCCTCCCAGGGTACATTGTGCACCCTTGCCACCCTCAATGCTGCCTCCAAGTGTTGTTCAACATGGAGGAGTACTGATTCATCAGTGCAGAGAGAACAGAACATAGCAATCAGCACGAGATTTCTTTGCCCAAGTTAAACTGAAGCCATGAGACTTAATGGGGATGTTGAGCTAATGTTGAGGACTCCCAGGCCAACTCCTTCCAGACTGTTTACTATTGTGCCCCCACCTCTGCTAGTGGGACAGGACATTGCCAGGGTTGGTGATGGTGGTGCCTGTGAAATTGTCTGTAAGCCATGATCCCATGAGTATGACTATGGCTATTGCTTGCGCAGTTTGTGAAACAGCTTTCCTGAGTTTGACACTATCCCCCAGATGTTAGCCAGGAGGACTTTGGGGGTCGACAGGGCTGTTTCCACCATTGCTTTTTCTGGAGACTAACTCAATGCCTGGTGGTCTGTCCAGTTTCATTTCTTTGAGACTTTGTAACAGGTGGCTAGTAACCAGTGGCTTACTAGGTTATTTCATAGGGCAGTTGAGAATCAATAATATTTCTGTGAAGCTGGAGTCATATGTTGGCCAGACCATGTGAAAATGGCAGATTTCCTTCCCTGAAGGAGATTGGTAAGTCAGATGGGTTTTTCCCGGCAATCATGGTCATTAGTAGACTCTTAATTCAAATATTTTTGTAGTCAACAGTAGATTATTAATTTCAGAAATTTTTATATATCTGCCATCTGCCAAGTGGAATTTGAACCGGGTCCCCAGAACATTATCTGAGTATCTAGATTAATAGCCTAGTGATAATAGCACTATACCATCGCCTCACTAATGTAAAAGAAATGATCCTACAAGTAGACTTTAAGAAATTGAAAAGCAAGACTTCAAAGGCAATAATCTCTGGATTATTCCTGGTACCATGTAGTAGTGAGTAAAGGAATAGTATAGAGCACATACAGTATTAGAAGAATAGAGCAAATGAATGCATGTCTGGAAAGATGGTGCGGTGGGAGGGACATTTTCAGGGGAGGCGGGACCTGTACAGGTTGACAGATTACATATGAAACAGGAATGGACTAATATCCTAGCAGGAAAATGTGCTATTGTAGTTGAGATGGATTTAAAATAGATTTGCGGGAAATGGGGCACTGAAAAGTAATTCAGAGGGAAAAGAAGTTAAAATCCAAGCAAGTCTAAAAGACAGAGGAAACAAATTAAATAAGAAAGAAGTGAGTTTAGCAAGGACAAATGGAATATATTTTAATGCAAGGAGTCTATGTAATAAGATAGATGAGTTGAGGGCACAGATATCATAGCTATGACTGAGACTTGGCTGAGGAATGAACAGGATTAGTACCTCAACATTTCTGGTTATTGGGTATTCAGACAAGATATACAGAAGCTAGAAGAGGAAATGAATCACAGTATTGATAAAGAAATCAATTATAGCAGTGAGGACGGATGATTTATTGTCAGGATCGTCAAATGAGGCATTATGGGTAAACATTAAAAACACAAAAGGGGCAAGTAGAGATAGACATTTGGGGAATCCCTGGAGCAAATAAGATAAAATCTAATCCTTTGTCCCAGTCCTTTGGACACATATTAATAGGCATTGATCATGGTTCTGAGAACTTGGTGATACCTATCCAAAGCATGTTGGGTCTGTAAATGGTATACAGTTAATTTTAATTGTTGAATCCCCAACTACTGATGATATCTTGAAAAGTTTTGTCATAAAGTTTGATCCTTGATCAGGCTGTACTGATTTGTGGACCATAATCAGTGAAAAATTGTGTCACTCTTTTCAATACACTTTAGCTGTGATTGTTCTTAAGGGAATAGCCTCTGGAAATTGAAAACCCATAACCATAGAGGTAAGGATATATTCATGTCCAAAATTCATTTTATAGCATTGTCCTACACAATCCACTAGTACATGAATAAATGGTCCCTTAAAAACTAGTCTCGGAATTAAGGGAGCTGTTGTAATCATATAATAAGATTTACTTACAACTTGACAAGTATGATGTTTTACACAACTGTACCATATATTTATGCAGGTTTGGCAAGATAAAATACTTGTTTATGGATACTTGAGTTCTCTGAATCCCCACATGCCCTGCCGTGGGAATCTACGTGCTACTTGCAATATCTCCCTTTGTTAGCAATATCAGTATCAGTACCAGATCTACAACTGACCAGTCTTCATCTGTGAGTTTGTGAGGATTGCTCTACTTCCCCATCAGCACTTCTTTCTTAAAATAATAACACTCTGAAATTCCTTCAACCTCTTTATGAGCTGACTGCGCCCATTTATTAAATTCAGGATGTGCTTTTTGTGCTTTATACTTTGTGATGTTATACTTTACAGTGCTAACTGACACAGCAGTGAAAGTGCACAGTTACTGCCTTTGCTGTTTGAATTCATATATCACTGGACATTGGAGTGCGTCTGGGAAAATTAACAGTGAAATTCACAACTGATCTGGGAGGTACATATTTATGTGAGGTTACAGCACGGAAACAGATAAGTGGATATTTTAAGCATGGCCCTACAATAAGTCTGCAGTAGTGAGAAGAGTGGGTTCTTTATTGATTATATGTTTTATTAAGATATGTCTCTTGATTAAAATTAAAATATAAGCCATAAGTATTAAATTAAACTGGAGCAGTGTTTTGTTGAGGAATAAGACAGTGCTATTTTCTGGTCTGTAGATTGAAAGAAGCAAAAATGGCCTTTAGGAAAGTGATATGCTCTTCTTGTCGGATGTGGGAGTTTAGGGAGAGTTTGTGTTACTGAGGATTATACCTACAATAAATACCGTTGGTTGCGAACCTTATCAGATCAAATGGATTGGTTGGAGAGACAGTTAGAAGCAATGAGAAATTTACAAGAGCAAGGGGATACAATGGATGGCAGTTGCAGGAAGGGGGAAAAGTTGTAGATACAGTCACATAAATGGGTTAACTCCAGAAAAGGTAAGAGAGGTAGGCGATTAGTGCAGGAGTCTTCTGTAGCTTATCCCCATTTCAAACATGTATGTTGTTTTGGAAAACGTAGGGGGTGATGGATTCTTAGGGAAACGTAGCACGAGCAGCCACGTTTCTGGTATTGAGTCTGGCTCTAATACAATAAGGGGTTCATCAGGTTCCAAGAAATCGATAGTGTCAGGGGACTCTCTAGTCCGAGGTACAGACAGATGTTTCTGTGGCCAGCGGTGAAAAATCAGAATGGTGTGTTGTTTCCTGGTGCCATGATCAAGGATGTCTCAGAGAAGGTGCAGAATGTTCTCAAGGGGGAGAGGGAACAGCAGGATGACATTGTACACATTTGGAACCAATGACATAGGAAGGGAAAAGGTTGAGATTCTGAAGGGAGATTACAGAGAGTTAGGCAGGAATTTAAAAAGGATGTCCTCAAGAGTAGTAATATCTGGATTGCTCCCGGTGCTACGAGCTGGTGAGCGCAGGAATAGGAGGATAGAACAGATGAATGCATGGCTGAGGAGCTGGTGAATGGGAGAAGGATTCACATTTTTGGATCATTGGAATCTCTTTTGGGGTAGAAGTAACCTGTACAAGAAGGACAGATTGCACCTAAATTGGAAGGGGACTAATATACTGGCAGGGAGATTTGCTAGAGCTGCTTGGGAAGATTTAACTAGTAAGATTGGGGGTGGGGGGGGGACCCAGGGAGATAGTGAGGAAAGAGATAAATCTGAGACTGGTACAGTTGAGATCAGAGGCAAGTCAAACAGTCAAGGCAGGCAGGGACAAAGCAGAGAACAAGGTAGGACTGAGAAATTAAACTGCATTTATTTTAATGCAACAGGCCTAACAGGGAAGGCAGATGAAGGGCATGGTTAAAAACATGGCATTGGAATATCATAGCAATTACAGACACATGGCTCAAGGATGGACAGGACTGGCATTTTAATATTCCAGGATACAAATGGTACAGGAAGGATAGAAAAGGAGGCAAGAGAGGAGAGGGGGTGGTGTGTTTGATAAGGGATAGCATTATAGCTGTACTGTGGGAGGATATTCTCAGAAATACATCCAGGGAATTTATTTCGGTGGAACTGAGAAATAAGAAAGGGATGATCACCTTATTGGGATTGTATTATAGACCCCCCAAAAGTCAGAGGGACATTGAGAAACAAACTTGTCAGGAGATCTCAGCTATCTGTACGAATAATAGGGTGGTCATGGTAGGGGATCTTAACTTTCCAAACATAGACTGGGACTGCCATAGCGTTAAGGGTTTAGATGGAGAGGAATCTGTTAAGTGTGTACAAGAAAATTTTCTGATTCAGTATTTGAATGTACCTACTAGAGAAGGTGCAAAACTTGAACTACTCTTGGGAAATAAGGCAGGGCAGGTGACTGAGGTGTCAGTGGGGGATCACTTTAGGGCCAGCAATTCTATTAGTTTTAAAATAGTGATGGAAAAGTCTAGATATCAAACTTGAAGTTCTAAATGAGAAAAAGGCTAGTTTTGATGGCATTAGGGCAAGAACTTTCAAAAGCTGACGGGGGGCAGATGTTCGCAGGTAAAGGGATGGCTGGAAAATGGGAAGCCTTCAGAAATGAGATAACGAGAGTCCAGAGGCAGTATATTCTGGTTAGGGTGAAAGTAAAGGCTGGTAGATGTAGAAAATGCTGGATGGCGAGAGAAATTGAAGGTTTGGTTCAGAAAGAGGAGGAAGCATATGTAAGGTAAAGACAGGATAGCTCGAGTGAATCCTTAGAAGAGCATAAAGGCAGTGGGAGTATACTTAAGAGAGAAATCAGAAGGGCATAAAGGGGACATGAGATTGCTTTGGCAAATAGAGTTAAGGAGAATCCTTAGATAGGATAGTGAAGAAGGCGTTTGGTATGCTTTCCTTTATTGGTCAGAGAAAGGAAAAACACCTGGAAACTGCTTCAGTAATTTTTCATAGGATCCCTAAAGTGCAGATAAAGGCCATTTGGCCCATTGAGTCTGCACCATCCTCGCAAAAAGCATCTCTCTCTATTCTAGTTATCCTGCATTTACCATGACTAATCCATCCAGCCTACACATTATGAAACAATTTACTAATCCATCAAACTTGTACTTCGTTGGAGTGTGGGAGGAGGCTGCAGCACTGGCAGAAACCCTCAAGATTTGGGGAGAACATGCAAACTCCACACAGAAATGCACCTGAGGCTGGAATTGAACCCAGGTCCCTGGCACAGTGATGCAGTAGTACTAACCACTCAGCCACCATGACACTCTTGGTCTATTTTGATACTGCCTTTGGGCATCTTATAATAATTAGCAAAGTTTTAGTCCTGCCAAACCATTAGAAGTAAATCTACACCCTCAACAGGTACTACTCCTCTAACAATTACTTCCTCTGATAGCAAATCACATTCTATTTGTACTTTATATAATGTACTGGAATATATACTCCACCAATTTCATTCTTAATGCATTAGCTCATGTCAAACTCTATGGAAGGAAAATCAATTCTTTCTCTGGTAAAAGTGATTTGAAAGACCCTACATCTCTTCAGAAACCTATAGGTTTTGCTTCCTCACTTGAAGAAAAAGGAGTCATCATTCCTTTTGACAAAAATCTTGTATATCTCTCATCTACTTTGTAATTTCCGTTATTAATGACAGGATTCACCTCTAGCCTTTTTTGTTAAAGTTAGAGCTACAACATGATCCATGGTATTATCTTTTTATGCTCCCTTCTTGGACTCATTTTTCCTAATCCCCATAAACCCATGGGTTTACTTCACAACTTCTGAATTCCAAATGCACATGGACCAACTTATTACAACAGAAACATTCAAACTTCTGAACTTCACCTCCACTCTCAGCAATTTCTTCTTAATCTGAGGACGAGTTTTTTTTTTAGATTAGATTACTTACAGTGTGGAAACAGGCCCTTCGGCCCAACAAGTCCACACCGACCCGCCGAAGCGCAACCCACCCATACCCCTACATATACCCCTTACCTAACACTACGGGGAATTTTAGCATGGCCAATTCACCTGACCCGCACATCTTTGGACTTGGCATGTTTCTAACTGTCCCTTCTCCATCCTATCTACATTCCTTCCTTTCACTTTCCCATCTTCTGTTCTCAAATTTCTGCGAGTGTCTGAAAGAAGGGTTATGGATGAGCGCATAATCCTCAGCCAAAATAGCTATTTGTCATTGCTACTCTTTGGTCTTCTACATGAGTTCTGATTATAGAAGGTAAGGAAGTTTTAAATTTTTCTAAAATATTAATTTCACTAAGAGCATCTGTGGGAAAAAGATCTGCCACCCTGCCCACGCACAGCATGGCCACATAAAAAACACAGAAGCTGGCCTGCCAAACACAAATCAAGCCTGCCAACACATACAGAATACACCTACAATGCCCCAGTCTTGACCAAACAGGCTAATAAAGAAATCAGACATGGCCAAGCTATTCCCAGAACAGGGAATGAACTTTCCAACAACCTTCACAGTAAGCTCTCAGCCCCAATTAGCACTGCGGTCCCAATACCAAAAGGGACAGGCTCATTTCCCATTGAAACCGTTAATGCATAAAGAAAGAGGCAGACAGAGACCCTGGAAGACTTCGCTCGCAGGAGGAACATAATCGACACACCTGAATGCCAGGAGAACATATATTTACACATATTCGCACAGACAGGAGATACAATGAAGAATCCTTTAGAAAACATTCTCACTCACTCATGGAGATGGCTGGAATCTCCTGTGTCAATTACAAATGAATTGCTACTGCCAGACACTTGATTAACTTCCATTCAGTTTATTCTTTTTTAATCGCTTTACAATTATCACCTTTGTGTTGTACCCCTATAAAGCCTGCCTGCACCTTCTGTTCGGGGAAGAACGTTCTGGCCATCTGTGCAGAGAATCAGTTCTGTTCAGCCTGGTCAATTTCTCTTCAGCGATATTGCTTTGTTTAATAGACTGCTTGTCAATTTCACCATGATCCTCGTTAGTGGTCTCTGATCCATTGGGCTGAATTTTCTGACTGCGTTGTAGGTATTCTTAGCCTTTAGTGCTATTATTCATCTATCAAAATTATTTGTTCAACTCTTTCAAACCCAGTATGTTTTTCCAGATCGTTTCCTTAAATTTCTAAACTTAGGCATGTATGCTTCTGTTAGCTATTCATATGCACTTAGAATAGCCCTTTTTACTTCATCATAATTCCTAGAATGTTTTTCTGACAGGAATGCATAAATCTCTTGTGCTTTACCAAATAATTTACTTTGCATGGACAAGGTCTAATCTGTTTTGGCCAACTCATTTTTTGTTGTTTTCTTCTCAATTGACATGAGAAATGCTTCCACAGCCTTCTCTTCAAATTTTAGAAAGTCTGCACTACCTTAAACAAATCTCCTGACTGAACCATGGATTTTAATTAGAACAGTCCTCTTCATGTTTTCCCAAATCTCTTGTTTAGTATGCCAAAGTTATATTTTTAATTAAATTATCGCTTTCTTTCTCTCTCTCTTCTCCCTTGCTGTCTCTTTTTCTTCTGTTTAGATTTTTTTAAGCTCTGACTTTCTTTGGAATTCCTGTTCCCTTTCCACCCTTTGGAATTCCATCTGTGGTTTTCTCATTTCCATTTGCTTGAACTGCAACTCAAGGTTCACTGATACAACCAATGCACCACCTAGCCTCTGCATTTCCACTAAACCCAACTGTTTCACTATTAAATCCAATATGCCTGGTCTTGCGCTGGTTCCTTTATTTCCAGTCTGCTAGCTAACTTTATTAGTTTAGCTTTAGTTGTGCCCTGAAACGGTACCAGGGGAAGTTCTAACACATTTGAAAACCCTTTAACAATTTCTAGTGCCATCTTGAGTATGAGTACAAACCTGTTGTCTGATTACCCACTGTAAGACCCTGGACGAGCCCACAACTATTTTACGACATGGAGAAAGACAACTGAAGCAAATCAGCCTTTCAATCTCTGTATTCACAATGCAGTAAAATTAAAACCTTCAAAGATTCCAATGGTTCTTATCCAGACTTTTGAATAGCCAATTCCAGACCTTGTAAATAATTAATTTCAGATACCTATTTTGCATCTTAAACAAAAGATTTAGCAATTTATGAAATATACAATGCCTTCAGCAGAGAAATAATGAGGTAACTGTATTGAAATTTTAGTGTTTAAAACGAGAACCATTTGTCTACAGCCCCATTTACACAAATGACGGACAGACATACAGACACAGCTAAGGTGTAAATAAAAGAAAATAACAAAACTGACCATATTACTTAAATGATTTTCATAATGCATTGTTTCACATGGTTACTTTTCTGGAGACCTCAATCAGGGTCATCTTTTCTGTTCACTCAGGTAATCATGGCAATACATCTAACTCAGCTTTCTACTGTGAAAGCTTTTGAGCTTCCAAAAGCTGGTATGGAAAGTTCGGCACAGTACTTTCAAACCTTCATGCTATGTCATCAGCAGCCAAAATCTTCTGCTCAGAAAACATATTTTTAAAAAAACTTCAATTCTGACTCCGTTCCAAAAGGCTGAATGTCTTTTCCTGAGCCATCAATTGCCATTCAAAATTTTCCATCTGCTTCAATATAGGGTTTCTTCTAAACATGCCAGGACCAATTCCCAGGTACTGACCTCATTAGTAACCAACTTCTGCTATCTGTTTAAACACAATGCTATTGCAGGGATTGTTAAGTCTATTGTTATGGACCAGGACAAATCCCCTCAAAACATATTAAGAAAACAGCCCAGAGCCTAACTTTTCTAGTTGTTTTAAGGAGGTGTAGAGTGGATAAAGTGATGCAGCTGGCCCAACCACTCAGTTTTAAACAAACAGAATTTATTTACAGACTATAGAATGAAACAAGAACAAAAGAGAATGAAATTTAATATAATTTAACCTATCTGAAAACCTAATCAACTCTATCGCAACTTAAAGTCGTTGTTCTAAATACTTGGAACATTCCCATAAACACCGCCATTGGCAAAAAAAAAGGTAAAATCAAACACAGGTTCTTACAGGAGAGATGTCAGAGAGAGAGAGAGACAGAGACAGAGACAGAGAGAGACAGAGAGAGTCAGCATAGAACTGCTTCTTTGGGTTCCCAGCAGCTTCACTGCGTTCCCAGCTAAAACTTGACCAGCAGCTGCAAACAAAAGCAGCTTTCTAAAACAAAACAAAACAAAACCAAATCCTGAACTGGACAACTGGTCACTTCTCTCTCGTTCTACAAGTATATAAAAAGAACACTTAAAAGCTAAATCAAGTAGGAATTTCCAGGCCTATCAGAACCTCTGCCTTTACGGTCCTTCTGAAAAATAACCAAGGATCATACAACCTTGTCAAAGGAGCAGCATGGCTAATTTTAAAACACATTATTCTTACACTTTTAGTACACTACGACATACATATACATTACATTGACCATTGTTATGATATGGGGTAAACCCTCCTGTTTAATTTAAACCAGCAACACAGAAAAGATTAATCCATGCAGTAATCTGTGAAAGATTACCAAATGTTTGTCAAGAACTACTTAAAGTAAAGGTTAACAACTTTATTTCTTAAAGTATAACTGAGAATAATTAACTAACAATTCTTAACAACTCCTTCTTCTAACCTATCTTTTACCTCCCCTTCTATAATACTCATCTGATAAAACCCCCCAATTGGGATTTACCAAAAATTCAAGTTTTCAAAACCAGCCAGACATCAAATTTTGTCTTCCTCAGTCTTCTTTTCTTCTTAGGGATTTCTGTTTCACAGATCACTGATCGCTAAAGTACCTTTACGACAGATATTCTCTGGGCAATCTGCAGATGCTGGTGGCTTGGCAGTTCTCCTTAACTGTTCAATTTTCCCTAGTCTTATACCCCAAAGCATCAGATTGTTTCATTGGCATTTAAGATTGTTTAGATTAGATTAGATTACTTACAGTGTGGAAACAGGCCCTTCGGCCCAACAAGTCCACACCAACCCGCCGAAGCGCAACCCACCCATACCCCTACATTTACCCCTTACCTAACACTACGGGCAATTTAGCATGGCCAATTCACCTGACCCGCACATCTTTGGACTGTGGGAGGAAACCGGAGCACCCGGAGGAAACCCACGCAGACACGGGGAGAACATGCAAACTCCACACAGTCAGTCGCCTGAGGCGGGAATTGAACTCAGGTCCCTGGCGCTGTGAGGCAGCAGTGCTAACCACTGTGCCACCGTGCCGCCCCCACTGTGCCACCGTGCCGCCCAACTGTGCCACCGTGCCGCCCATATATTAATATATTAATATATGTTAATATATTAAATTCAAGCTTGATTGGAGTTTGGTATTTTTGGGGTATAATTTAAACTGTTTGACCTAATTTGAATTTGTTGTATCCAGGTAACCCAGCTTTCTTTATTAGATTACTTACAATGTGGAAACAGGTCCTTTGGCCCAACAAGTCCACACCGACCCTCCGAAGAGCAACCCACCCCCTTACATTTATCCCTTCACTTAACACTACAAGCAATTTAGCGTGGTCAATTCACCTAACCTGCACATTCTTTGGACTGTGGGAGGAAACCAGAGCACCCGGAGGAAACCCACAAGAACATGGGGAGAATGTGCAAACTCCACACAGACTATAGCCTGAGATGGGAATTGAACCCAGGTCTCTGGCACTGTGAGGTAGTAGTGTTAACCACTGTGCCACCGAGTGACCAAGTGTCACATTGTTACCTTATTCAGAACACTTGGTGCTGTGTCAGGTAGTTCTGCTAGCTTTTAACTCTCTTAAAGGCATATGGATTAGTGGTGTTGGAAGAGCACAGCAGTTCAGGCAGCATCTGAGGAGCAGCAAAATTGACGTTTCGGGCAAAAGCCCTTCATCAGGAATACAGGTAGAGAGCCTGAAGGATGGAGAGATAAGTGAGAGGAGGGTGGGTGTGGGGAGAAAGTAGCATAGAGTACAATAGGTGAGTAGGGGAGGGGATGAAGGTGATAGGTCAGCGGGGGGAGGGTGGAGTGGATAGGTGGAAAAGAAGATAAGCAGGTATGACAACTCATGGGAACAGTGCTGACCTGGAAGTTTGGAACTGGGGTGAGGTGGGGGAAGGGGAAATGAGGAAACTGTTGAAGTCCACATTGATGCCCTGAAGTTGAAGTGTTCCGAGGCGGAAAATGAGATGTTCTTCCTCCAGGCATCTGGTGGTGAGGGAGTGGCAGTGAAGGAGGCCCAGGACCTGCATGTCCTCGGCAGAGTGGGAGGGGGAGTTGAAATGTTGGGCCATGGGGCAATGGGGTTGATTGGTGCGGGTGTCCCGGAGATGTTCACTAAAGTGCTCTGCTAGGAGGCGTCCAGTCTCCCCAATGTAGAGGAGACTGCATCGGGAGCAATGGATACAATAAATGATATTGGTGGATGTGCAGGTAAAACTTTGATGGATAAGGAAGGCTCCTTTAGGGCCTTGGATGGTGGTGAGGGAAGAGGTGTGGGCGCAGGTTATGCAATTCCTGCGGTGGCAGGAGAAGGTGCCAGGTTGGGAGGGTGGGTTGTAGGGGGGTGTGGACCTGACCAGGTAGTCACGGAGGGAACGGTCTTTGCAGAAGGTGGAAAGGGGTGGGGAGGGAAATATATCCCTGGTGGTGGGGTCTGTTTGGAGGTGGCAGAAATGTCGGCAGATGATTTGGTTTATGCGAAGGTTGGTAGGGTGGAAGGTGAGCACCAGGGGTGTTCTGTCCTTGTTACGGTTGGAGGGGTGGGGTCTGAGGGCAGAGGTGCGGAATGTGGACAAGATGCGTTGGAGGGCATCTTTAACCACGTGGGAAAGGAAATTGCAGTCTCTAAAGAAGGATGCCATCTGGTGTGTTCTGTAGTGGAACTGGTCCTCCTGGGAGCAGATACAGCGGAGGCGCAGTGGTAGTCTGGCGCACTGACCTCTACACCGCTGAAGCCAAACACCAACTCGAGGACACCTCTTCCTACCGCCCCCTCGACCATGACCCCACCACCCCCTCACCAAACCATCATCTCCCAGACCATACAGAACCTCATCACCTCAGGAGATCTCCCACCCACAGCTTCCAACCTCATAGTCCGGGAAACCCGCACTGCCCGGTTCTACCTCTTTCCCAAGATCCACAAGCCTGACCACCCTGGCCGACTCATTGTCTCAGCATGCTCCTGCCCCACTGAATCATTTCTACCTACCTCGACACTGTCCTATCCCCTCAGTCCAGGAACTCCCCACATACATTCGAGACACCACCCACGCCCTCCACCTCTTCCAAGACTTCCGTTTCCTAATCCCCCAATGCCTCATCTTCACCATGGATATCCAATCCCTCTACACCTCCATCCGCCATGACCAGGGCCTCCAAACCCTCCGTTTCTTCCTCTCCTGACGTCCCCAACAGTACCCTTCCACCAACACTCTCATTCGTTTGGCCGAACTGGTCCTCACCCTTAACAATTTCTCCTTTGAATCCTCCCACTTACTCCAGACCAAAGGGGTAACCATGGGCACCCACATGGACCCCAGCTATGCCTGTCTCTTTGTTGGCTACGTAGAACAGTCGATATTTCGTAATTACACCTGCACCACTCCCCACCTCTTCCTCCGCTACATTGATGACTGCATTGGCACCACCTCGTGCTCCCGCGAGGAGGTTGAGCAATTCATCAACTTCACTAACACATTCCACCCTGACCTTAAATTTACCTGGACTATCTCTGACACCTCCCTCCCCTTCCTGGACCTCTCCATCTCCATTAATGACGACTGACTTGACACCGACATTTTTTACAAACCCACTGACTCCCACAGCTACCTGGATTACACCTCTTCCCACCCTATCTTCTGCAAAAATGCCATTTTTTTTTAGATTAGATTACTTACAGTGTGGAAACAGGCCCTTCAGCCCTACAAGTCCATACAGACCCGCCGAAGCACAACCCACCCATTCCCCTACATTTATCCCTTACCTAATACTACGGGCAATTTAGCATGACCAATTCACCTGATCTGCACATCTTTGGGCTGTGGGAGGAAACTGGAACACCCAGAGGAAATCCATGCAGACACGGGGAGAACGTGCAAACTCCACACAGTCAGTCACCTGAGGCAGGAATTGAACCCGGGTCTCTGGCGCTGTGAGGCTGTAGTGCTAACCACTGTGCCACCGTGCCGCCCACTGCCTCGTGCTGCCCACGGTGTATTCCCAATTCCTCCACCTCCACCGTATCTGCTCCCAGGAGGACCAGTTCCACCACAGAGCACACCAGATGGCCTCCTTCTTTAGAGACTGCAATTTCCTTTCCCACGTGGTTAAAGATGCCCTCCAACGCATCTCATCCACATCCTGCACCTCCACCCTCAGATCCCACCTTCCACCCTACCAACCTTCGCATAAATCAAATCATCCGCTGACATTTTCGCCACCTCCAAACAGACCCCACCACCAGGGATATATTTCCCTCCCCACTCCTTTCCACATTCCGCAAAGACCGTTCCCTCTGTGACTACCTGGTCAGGTCCACACCACCCCCCCTACAACCCACCCTCCCAACCTGGCACCTTCTCGTGCCACCACAGGAATTGCATAACCTGCGCCCATACCTCCTCCCTCACCTCCATCCAAGGCCCTAAAGGAGCCTTCCACATCCATCAAAGTTTTACCTGCACATCCACCAATATCATTTATTTTATCTGTTGCTCCCGATGCAGTCTCCTCTGCATTGGGGAGACTGGACATTTCCTAGCAGACCGCTTTAGGGAACACCTCCGGGACATCCGCACCAATCAACCCCATTGCCCTGTGGCCCAATATTTCAACTCCCCCTCCCACTCTGCCGAGGACATGCAGGTCCTGGGCCTCCTTCACTGCCGCTCCCTCACCACCAGATGCCTGGAGGAAGAACGTCTCATCTTCCGCCTCGGAACACTTCAACTTCAGGGCATCAATGTGGACTTCAACAGTTTCCTCATTTCCCCTTCCCCCACCTCACCCCAGTTCCAAACTTCCAGGTCAGCACTATTCCCATGACTTGTCCTACCTGCCTATCTTCTTTTCCAAATATCCACTCCACCCTCCCTCCCCCGACCTATCACCTTCATCCCCTCCCCTACTCACCTATTGTACTCTATGCTGTTTTCTCCCCACCCCCACCCTCCTCTACTTATTTCTCCACCTTTCAGGCTCTCTACCTGTATTCCTGATGAAGGGCTTTTGCTCGAAAAGTCGATTTTACTGTTCCTCGGATGCTACCTGAACCGCTGTGCTCTTCCAGCACCACTGATCCAGAATCTGGTTTCCAGCATCTGCAGTCATTGTTTTTACCTCTCTTAAAGTACAGTACACCCACATCTTCAGAACACTATAAACATGCACAACTACATTCAGTTTCAGTCTGTTTACTCCTGTCACCAAATGTCTCAGTTTCTCATCCAGGTCTTGACAATGCAGCCACATTTCTAAAATTTGGTACAAATTTCCAATAAAATCCACTCAATCCCAGGAGTCGTAGTACTGCTCTTTTTGCCGATGGTGTGGGAAATTCCCCAATTACCTTTGTTTTTGCATCCAATGGGGCCATCTGTCCATGGCCAATAACATGGCACAGGAAGTGCAGGAAGTGACTTGTGCTTTGGCAAGGTCACTTTTAGCCAGGTTTATCATGAAGCCTACTGCCTGAAGTCGATCAAACCATGCTGATTAACATTACAAATGTCCCTACCATGCATGACTAAAAATCACCAGGTCATCAATATAAACTACACAATTGGGTAATCCTGAAGTTACCTTTTTGGTCAATCTCTGAAATGTGGCTGGCACATTTTTCATATCAAACAGCATGACTTCAAACTGGTACAGTCCATTCAGTGTTAGGAAAGCCGAAATTGATTTTGCTCTTTCGAATAAAGGTACCTGACAGTTCCCTCTGAGCAAATCCAACTTAGAAATATAAGCTGCTTGTCCCATCATTCCGACATACTGTTCCAAACATGGAATTGGATGTGCACCGGTCTTTGTAATGGCATTGACTTTGTGGCAGTCCACACACAACCTTTGGGTACCATCTGGTTTTGGCAGACTATGGGTGACCTCCAGTCACTGTTACTCACCTTGATTAAGTCATCTTGGAACATGCCTTCAATCTCCTTTTGAACCAGAGCCAACTTTAGAGGGTTATGCCTATAAGGCTATTGCTTAATCAGAACAACATCTCCTATATCTATATCATGCATAATTAGGTAAGTACTTCCCAGCTTATTTCCACATATCTCCCCATGCGATAACAATAATTCATTCAGGTAATTTCAATTTTCCTCTGGAAGATGATTCAATAATTTAACCCAATTTTTGACAACTTCCTCATTGTCCAATTTAATTTGAGGAATGTCCAATTCAGAATCCTCAGAACTTGGTTCTTCTCTCTATGTTGGATCCAATAACACAGTCTCCTTTTGATTTCCCTCCCTGTCAAAATACCTTTTGAGCATATTCACACGACCCATACTGTGAGATTTCTTTCTCTCTGGAGTCCTTATCAAGTACTCACCTCATTCAATCTCCTTTTTACTTGATAAGGTCCACTAAATCTTGCTTTTAAAGGCTCATCCATCATTGGAAGTAACATTAATATCATATTGCCGATAGCAAAATTGCGAATTTTTCATTTCTTGTCTGCTTCCTGTTTCATTGTATGCTGTGATACTTTTAAATGCTGTCCAGCCAACTCCCCTGCTCTATTTACCCATTCCCTGAAATTTGAGACATAGTTCAAATATGTGGTTTCTGAATTCTGACTTACCAATTTCTCCTTAATCAATTTTAGCGGTCCTCTCACCTCATGCTCAAAAACTAATGCAAATGGACTGAATTTGTTTGATTCATTTGGTGTGGCAAAAACTACAAATAGAATTCCTTCATCCCAATCAGCTGGTTAGTCCTAACTATAAGCCGTTGTTATGGTCTTTGATGTCTGATGCCACCTTTCCAGTGCTCCCTGCGATTCTGGATGGTATTAGATTACTTACAGTGTGGAAACAGGCCCTTCGGCTCAACAAGTCCACACCGACCCGCCGAAGCGCAACCCACTCATACCCCTACATTTACCCCTTACCACTACAGGCAATTTAGCATGGCCAATTCACCTGACCCGCACATCTTTGTGACAGTGGGAGAAAACCGGAGCACTCGGAGGAAACCCACGCAGACACAGGGAGAATGTGCAAACTCCACACAGTCAGTCGCCTGAGGCGGGAATTGAACCCGGGTCTCTGGCGCTATGAGGCAGCAGTGCTAACCACTGTTCCACGGTACAGCCGTATGCTGTAGATTTGAATTGTTTTATTCCTAAGCTATTCATAACTACCTTGAATATTTTTGATGTGAAGTTTGACTCTTGATCTGATTTTATTTCTGTTGGTAGTCCATGTCTTGTCAAAAATTTGAGTAACTCTTCGACAATCCCTTTAGCTGTGATTTTGCGTAATGGAATGGCCTCTGGAAATCAAGGGGACACATCCATTATTGTTAACAAATACTGATTCCCACTTTTTGTTTTAGGTAGGGGGCCGACACAATCAACTGACACTCTTGTAAAAGGTTCCTCAAATGCAGGAATAGTTATTAAAGATGCAGGATTTATTACTGCCTGTGATTTTCCAATTACCTGATATGTTATGACATGTCTGGTAAAATTCAACGACATCCTTGTGCAGTCCAGGCCAGTAAAAATGTTTTTGTTTTTTAGCTTGAGTTTTGCTTATCCATAAATGACCTCCTACTGGTAGTTCATGTGTCACTTGCAACACCTCCTTTCTATAACCAACTCGTACTATGACTTGATAAAATTCTGACCATGTCTCATCTGCCTGAATATGTGATGTCTGCACTTCCTCATTAAGTTATCATTTTTAAGATAGTAGTATTCAGGAATAAATACAAATTATTTTTCTGTGTATGCCAATTTATATAATTGCTAGCTTCTCATTTTTCAGCTGTAACTCAGTTAGTATCTCTGAACTAACGATTTCTACATTGTCATCCATTTGCTTCTGTTTTGTCTCAACCATTTGATCAAGCTGAGCCTCTGCTAATTCCACTTCAACTTTCTTATCTATACTCTTTGACCTCTCCTGTTTCAAATGGTGACTTTGTGACCTCATTACAGATAGTCAGGAAAAATTCCAGGATAGGCTTCCAGAAATAGTTCGGTTGCCTGAGTTTCTACTGGTTTTTCACCTACAGAAGGCAGCTCTCCTACCTGTGAACCCCCTGCATCATTATCAAGGACAAATTGGATTTCTGGAGCTGAGAGTAGGTACTCCTACTATGACTTCTCCACTCTTCACTGGAGACTCTGACCTCACTCTACATAATTGACCACTTCTTGTCTCACCATGAATTCCCGTAACTAGCACTTTTCCTGGTAATAGTCCTTCAGAGGTACATATCTCCTCCTCTTACAACATCAAAGATTGATATGGTCCTCTATCTCTTAATATTGTAACCTCTTTACCTGCTGCTCATGGCTTAGGTGAGTAAACTTTACATTCGCAGGTATGTGGTTTAAGAAGATCTGGCACTTCCTCCTTAACCAACCTCTGACCAGGTTGTACATTCTGGTGCAGCTTTTTAGCTTGCACTATGCTTTCCTTTACCACTCCAATAAAATTTACTGGCTTATCCTGTTTTCTTACATTCGCTCTCCCAGTGCATTTTCTAAACTGTGATTTCATGTAGCCTACTTTATTACTGTGAAAACACCTGAGCTTTGTAATTTCACTTTCCCCTTTCCTTTTTACCCTGTGGTAAGCTATCCTTATGACCTTCACTGAGATCTGCCTTTCTCTTACCATGTAAGGATTTCTCTTTTCCCCAATTTCTAACCCTCATGGGTTGAAATTGATGTTGGAAGCTAAACTTTGATTTATGAACTAACTCGGGCATTTTGGCTGCTAATCTTGCCCTTTTAACTTTCTGCTCTTCCACATGAGTTCTCAATACATCAGGAAGTGAATTTTTGAAATTCTTCAAAATGATTGTCTAAGAGTATCACATGTTTGCTCTATTTTAATGCCCTTATCCATCTATCAAAACTATATTGTTTAATCCTTTCAACTCAATGTAGATTTAGATTCCTGAAATGTTGTCTGCAGGCTTCAGGCACAATCTCCTATGCACTTAAGGTGGCATTCTTCATCTCCTCATACTCCTCAGATACTTCCTCTGATAGTGATGCAAATACCGCACCAGCTCGACCTCCAAGGTTTGTTTGGATCAACAAAACCCACAGGCTTACTGGCCTCTGCATTTGTTTAGCTACCTTCTCAAATGAGATTAAAAAAAGGTGTCTACATCCTTCCCATCAAATTTTGGAAATGCTTGAATATATTTAAACACATCCCCACTAGGCCTTTGGCTACCATGGGTATGCTTATCCTCACTCTCTTCTCCAATAAGCTTACCTTCTGCCTTTACTTCTATTCTTTCAAGCTGACTTTCCTATCTAAGTGCCAATTTCTGAAGTTCAAGCTCCCTCTCTTTCTTTCTTTCTTTCCTTTCTCTCCTTTCCTCTCCCTTTTTGTTCTTCAAAAGCGATTCTCTCCTTTTCTTTTTATGGTCCTAGGGCTTTTCATTCTTTTTCTCTTTCCTCTGCTTTTAATCAGAATCCAAACAGTTTCATTTCTTTTTCTCCTCCATTTTCTTTGGCCTCTAACTCAAGCTGCTTCATTCTCAACTGAATTTTAGCCATCTCCAAAGATTCTGATTACGCTTCTAGCAAATTTAAATGCTGAGCTATTGTTGTACGTATTTCTCCTTTCCTCATAGACGGAGGCAGCTCCAACTCCAGCTTGATTGTCAATGCCAGCAGCTTTTCCTTGTTCATCTTTTGTAAAGCCCCCAATGTCACTTCTTCCACCCCCAGAAAACTCTTGATAATTGAAAGAGCCATTACTACACCAATCACTGTTTAAACCAATCGAATTCAACAGCCAGAACAAAAGACGCTCACACTTATCACTCACTGCATTTGAGTTCAACAATCCTTATTCCAATTTGGAACTATAGAACAAATCCCACAAAAAGCCCCAATTTGTTTTGGACCAGGCCAGACCCTTCAAAACATTTCAAGAAGATAGCCCAGAGCCCAGCTTTTCCAGTTGTTTGAAGCAGATGTACAGTAGATATTCCAAGACTGATGCAGCTGGCACAACCACTCAGTTTTAAACAAAACAGAGTTTATTTACAGATGACCAAATGAAACATGAACAAAAGAGAACCAAATTTAACATAACTTAAACTATCTGAAAACCCAATCAACTCTATCATAACATAATGATGCTGTTCTAAATACTTGCAACATTCTCATAAATATCCCCTTTGGCAAAAGAAGGTAAAATCAAACACATGCTCTTACAGGATAGATATCAGAGAGAGAAAGGGTCAGCATGGGACTGTTTCTTTGGGTTCCCAGCTAAAACTTGACCAGCAGCTGCAATCAAAAACAGCTTGCTAAAACCAAACCTGAACTGATAGAACTGGCCATTCCCCTTTCATTATACAAGTGTTTAAAAGAAACACTTAAAAGCTTTTTCAAGTAGATATTTCCAGGTATGTTGTAACCTCTGCTTTATGACCCCTCTTAAAAAAAAGCAAGGACAATGTAACCTTGTCAAAGGAGCAGCATCACACTGCAGAAACCTTTTACTCAAGAATTACCCTTCAATTAACTTCAGGTCTGGCATCATGTACAAGCGAAAGCTTCTTTGGTCTATTCTTTTCCTTTATTACAAGCTGCTTCTCAAAGTCCAAAGTCATCTTCAGCCCACTCTTCGCAGTTCACCACTCGAAACCAAAACTGATAAAAGAATAAAAAGAAAAATAATAAAAAACCAATGAGGATTTTAACAAGCATAGAAAGTGTAGAGGGTAATTTTAATAAAAGAAATTAAGAAAAGCAAAGTGAGTGTATGAAAAACCACGAATGAGTAGAATAAAAAACCCAAAGAAGTTTTTTTTAAGTATGTAAAAAATAAGAAACTAAATAGGGAAAGAGTCATAGAGGTTCAAATGTGTGTCAAATTGGGAGACATGGGTACAGTCTTCAGTGAATGGGGGACACGGTGGTTAGCACTGCTACCTCACAGCAGTGGTGAGGATGTTATTGGAAAGAATTCTGAGGGGCAAAATATATCTGGTCTTGGAGAGACACAGGTTAATCAGAAGCAGTCAGCTTGGATTTATTAAGGGTCATGTTTGACAAATTTGACTTAATGTTTTGAGGAGTGTTGATAAGGATAATGCTTTTGATGTGGTCCACATGGACTTAAACAAGGCTTTTGAGAGGGTGCCACAAAACAGATTGGGAAGAAAGTAAAAGCCAATGGGAGTCAATACTAAGTGGCACAATGGCTACAAATTTAGCTAAGAGACAATGAGCAATAGGTAGCAAAGGGATATTTCTGTGACTGAAAGTCTGTTTCTAATGGGGTTCTGCAGGGCTGAGTGCTGGGGCCCTTGCTGTTTCTGATATGATTTGGACTTAAATGTAGTGGCATGATTAAGAAGTTCAGAAATGATACAAAAAATAGGTAAGTGGTAAATATCAAGCGTGAGAGTTTCAATTGTTAGTGCGGATGAAATGATCTCAGTCCGAGCCCAGAGTGCGGTTCGTCAATCGGTAACTTTATTGAAGTATGCAACGCCGGCGGAGACCAACCGAGGTTTGAATCTCGATCGCTCTAACGTTTCCCGTGCGATGTTACAAGTTATATACTTCATGAGTCAGGATGTAGGAGATTGGGTATGAATGAGTGTGAATGGCTGGAGTATGTGTGAATGTCAAGCTTCCTGCCGTCCTCGGAGAGTCGGCAGCACACACAAAAGGTGTGCTGTTTATCTTTATGTGAATGGGTCCGGGTGCTATCTGCTTGTCTCTCCATGAGGGCTGGAGGCTAGCACCCTCCTCTGTTACTTCCAAAGTGTCTGTTAGGTTCATCCTTTTGTGTAGGACTGTTTTGCATGATCAGGTTACGGGTGTGTGTCAGTTGAGACCTTGACGAGATTATAAGGTGGGTTTCGATCTATGAGTCATGACCATTGTCTGGAGTCCTGACTAGTGTCTGGTCTGGTGTGTATTTGGATCTGTCTTTGGATCCGCTTCTCCCGATCACGTGGTCGGGCTGGCAGCTGCTGTCTTAAAATGAATGCTGTTTGCTTTAAAATGGATACTGCTGGCTTAAAATGGATACTGCTGGTTTTCCCGATGTGGACCTTGCTCCACGGTAAACACGGGGCGGTTTATGCCTTCACAATGGACTGCTCAAATAGGGAGAGCAATGACAAATGGAATTCAGCCAAGAAAATTGTGAGGTAATGTATTTGGGAATGTCTGTCAATGTGAGGGATTACATTATAAATGATAGGAGTTTGGAAAGTACTGAAGATCAGAAGGATCTTGGTGTGCACATCCACTGATCCTTGAAGGTAGCAGGGCAGGTAAATAAAGCAGATAAGAAGGCATAAGGGATATGTGCCTTTATTAGCTAAGGCATTGAATACAAAAGTAGGGAGGTTATGCTGGAACTGTATTGGTGAGGTCACAACTAAAACAGTGTGTGCAGTTCTGGTCATTGCATTGTAGGTAAGATGTGATTGTACTAGAGAGGGTACAAAGGAGATTTGCCCAGGTGCTGCTTGGGCTGGAGGATCTAAGTTATGAGCAGGATTGGATAGGCTGAGATTTTTTACCTTGAACCGGCAGTGGTTGCGAGGGGACCTGATAGAGGTATATATGATTATGAGGTTCATAGATATAGTGGATAGGAAAGACAATGACTATTAGTGAAGCAGTCAATAACCAGGGGGCATAGATCTAAGGTAAGAGCTAGGAAGCTAAGAGGAAACTTGAGGAGAATTTTTTTTCACACAAAGGGTGATGGAAGCCTGGGACTCATTGTCTGAAAGGTTATTTGAAACAGAAAATCCTGTAACATTTAAGCAGCATTTAAATATTCACTTGTGTTGCCTAGCTTTCAAGAATATGCCCTAAAAGCTGGAAAATGGGATGAATGGACTCAGATCTTTGACCAGCATAGACACGATGGGCTTAATGGCCTCCTTCATGCTATGAATGCCCATGAGTCTACAGCGTAAGTGAAGACAACACTTTTCATCCTTCCAATCACAGTACTACCATGACGCCCATTACTCTCCCTAGCCATTTTCCTTGCATGTAACAGCTTCTGTTCTGTTCAACCCAAAGCTGGACTCCAACACCGTATTTCATCCAACATTAAGACTGCTAACCTCTTGACTACCTCTATCTGCTGCTGAATCATTCACATACCAGCAAGCTGAATCTCCATATTGTCTAGGAGGTCTGCTATTCTCATGCTTTGTAAATTATATCTTACCCAAATCTCTGCTGCTCATATCCTATCCTGTAACAGTTCTAATACATCCAACGCCCCATCCCAACTGAGTTCCTGAATATCAATACCTCAAATTTAAAATTTTCAGACTCATTGTTAAAATTATCCATGGTCTTGTGAATTCCTCTCGCTGTTGCCGGTTCAGTACCTACATCCTTTCCTCAAACTCTGCTCTTCTGAATTCTTTTACAATTCCTGACTTCTCTTTACAATTATTAACGGCACCTTCAACTGTCCAAACTTCATACCCGAAAATTCATTCCCGAAACCTATTCATTTTCCTTTCCTTCTTTAAAACCCTTCTTAAAAATGATTTCTTTAAAGTCACAACTCCTGATATCTTCTTTGGCTTACAAGTAAGTTTTTTTTTCCAAACAAGCAGTTCTCATCTTATATAAATGTACTTAATTCTATACGTTAGTACATGTGGCATTTGGTAATTATGCACTTTATCCAGTATTGAGCTATCAGCTAATATTACATCGCATAATCATAAATAATCCTGAACAATTTAAAAACTTGTAAAGCTGCCAATTATTTTCTTCGGAGCCTTTTGCAGCAGGTAGTCGATAACACCAGTGTGGCAGCTAGATCGGGCCCAGGGTGAAATAGTGGCTCCTCCCGGTGGTCAGAGGCCAAGGTTGATTATGGCACCTTGGAGGCAGTAGCGGCAGCAGCATGGATGTCCTTCTTGCCTTCACAGTTGTTGGCTTCAGTCGCAGCAATGCTACTCCAGTGATCGTGATCGGAGGTGGTGGGAGCAGCAGCAGCAGCGATGTCCTCCCTGTGTTCAGAGCTGGCAGCAAAGTTACTCCAGCAATTGGGGGTGGTGGGGACAGCGGGCTTTTCAAGATGGAAGCGTTGGCAAGGTGACATCAGAGAGGAGGCAACCAGAGCAGAGGCCTGGTCTGGCAGCGGAGCCAGGAACTCCTGGTTGCATTAGGCTGACAGCAGGAACTCTTGGCACTGGGAGGTGGCGGCGTTGTATGCCTGAAGCTCCTGGCATTATCGAGGTAGTCACAGAGCCATGTACTCCTGGTTACGGGGCAAGTATGGGTTCAACATGGCACACAGCAGAGACATCAGCAGTGGCGGTAGGGTGGGCCTAGCAGCAAAGAGATGGTGCCTAAAGAGTGGCGACAAACCCCACCCCTCCAACCGTAACAAGGACAGAACCCCCCTGGTCCTCACTTTCCACCCTACCAACCTTCACATTAACTGCATCATCTGCCGACATTTCTGCCACCTCCAAAAGGACCCCACCACCAGAGATATATTTCCTTCCCCACCTCTTTCAGCTTTCCACAAAGACCATTCCCTCCGTGACTACCTGGTCAGGTCCACACCCCCCAACAAACCACCTTCCCGTCCTGGCATCCTCCCCTGCCACCGCAGGAATTGCAAAACCTGCGTCCACACCTCCTCCCTCACCTCCATCCAAGGCCCCAAAGGAGCCTTCGGCATCCATCAAAGTTTCACCTGCACATCCACCAATGTCATTTATTGTATCCGTTGCTCCCAATGCGGTCTCCTCTTCACTGGGGAGACTGGACGCCCCCTCGCAGAGCGCTTTAGGGAACATCTCTGGGACACCCGCACCAAGCAACCCCACCGCTCCGTGGCCCAACATTCTAACTCCCCCTCCCACTCTGCCGAGGACATGGAGGTCCTGGGCCTCCTCCGCCGCCACTCCCTCACTGCACAATGCCTGGAAGAAGAACGCCTCATCTACTGCCTCAGAGCGAGGTACAAGAAGTCATAGTTTGAAGATATTAGGAAGAAGGTATAAAGCAGGCATCAGAGGCTGGTTCTTTATGCAGAGAGTTGTGAATGCATGAAATGCACTGCCAGCTGTGGTGGTGGAAGCGAAGTCATTGGGGACATTTAAGCGATTGCTGGACATGCACATGGATAGCAGTGAGTTGAGCGGTACGTTAATTAAGTTACTATATTTTTACATGAGGATTAAATCTCGGCACAACATCATGGGTCAAAGGGCCTGTTCTGTTCTGTACTTTTCTATGTTCTATGTTCTAACACTACAACCCCAGGGCATCAATGTGGAGTTCACCATTTTTCACATTTCCCGTCCCCCCACCTTACCTAAGTTCCAACCTTCCAGCTCAATACTGTCCCCATGACCTGTCCTACCTGCCAATCACCCTTCCCACCTATCCGCTCAACCCTCCTCTCTGACCTATCACTTCCATCCCTACACCCATTAACCTATTGCACTCTTTGGTACCTTCTCCCCAGCCCCACCCCACCCCACCCATTTATCTCTCCACTCTGCAGGCACTCTGCCTCTATTCCTGATGAAGAGCTTTTGCCCGAAACGTCGACTTTCCTGCTCCTTGGATGCTGCCTGACCTGCTGTGCTTTTCCAGCACCACTCTGATTTAAACTCTGGTTTCCAGCATCTGCAGTCCTCACTTTTGCCACTGTTACAGATGGGTCTGGTGCAGGGAGTGGCGAGGCTGTGCAGGAGGGATGGATGCACTGGTGTCATTGGTGAGCTGGCTCATGTCTCAAGACTGAGGACTCTGTTTCAGTTATATCCAGGGTCCAGGACATTCAGCCTCAGACATTTGGGTGACCATCCTCCAAGGTGGACTTTGGGACAGGCAGAAGCGAAAAGTGGCCGAGCAGAGGCTGATAGCTAAGTTCAGTACCCATAAGGAGGGCCTCAACTGGGACGTTGTGTTCACGTCACATTACAGGCGTCTACTATGCACACACACAGATACTCCTGCACACACACACTCTCACACATACACAGGAACTCCTATACACACATACACATGGACACACATACACACAGACGTGCACACAGACACCCACACACCCTTACAGACACATACACTCCCACACTCACACATGCACCCCCTCACAGACTTAAGACACTCTGCACTCATTACACACACACATACACTTTCTCACACTCACAACCCCCAACCAGACAGACGCACACACACAGACAGAGAAAGACCCACATGCACACATATATTTTGTGGGGTGAATTTGTACTTGCAGGGTTACATTGTACTTTGCTCAAAAACCGTATGCATTCATGTAAAACTCACTTTTTAGATTAGAATCAATCTAAACATCATGGCATAGACAGAGAACACAGGGGGCCAACACCTTCAACATATTGTCTAGCTATCACTATTGTTAACAGCTAACCCGAGAATGCAATGTTTTAAAAAAAGGTTTTGTGATTTACACATGAAAGAAGTGAAACTATCACTGTACTCTAACGGATGAAAGGCTTAACAGACAATCAATCTTTCAATGTATAATTTCAGTTACATCACACTGTAAATGTTTGCTATAAATTCTGTTAGGATTGAGCCCTCCACTATCACCTGATGAAGGAGTGTCGCTCTGAAAGCTAGTGTGCTTCCAATTAAATCTGTTGGACTATAACCTTCTTCAAAGTAGGCATCATTGCAAGAGGATTCGCAGTAAGGTTAAAATCATCATGTTTTTGCCTGAAACGTCGAATTTCCTGTTCCTCGGATGCTGTCTGACCTGTTATGTTTTCCCAGCACCACTCTAATCTAGACTCTGATTTCCAGCATCAGCAGTCCTCATTTTTGCCTTATACACTCAATGGGGAATGTTGCTGAACAAAGAGATCTTGGAATGCAGCTTCATATTCCTTGAAAGAGAAGTCGCCGTAGATAAGAGAGTGAAGAAGATGTTTGGCACGCCTTCCTTTATTGGACAGAGCATTGAATATAGGAGTTGGGAGGTCATGTTGCGGCTGTACGGGACATTATTTGGGCCACTTTTGTGTGTAATTCTGGTCTCCCTCCTATCAGAAGGATGACATAGTGTCATAGAGATGTACAGAAGCTCATTCCATACATGTACCACCCTCTGCGTGAAAACCTAGCCCGTTAGGTCTCTTTTGTATCTTGCCTCTCTCACCCTAAACCTATGCCCTGTAGTTCTGGACTCACCCATCCCAGGGAAAAGACTTGGTCTATTTATTCTATCCATACCCTGCATGATTTTATAAACCTCTATAAGGTAACCTCTCAGCCTCCAAGGATCCAGGGAAAAGAGCCTTAGCCTATTCAACCTCTCCCTATAGCTCAAATCTTCCAACCCAAATGGTTGAATGTCCTTGACTGCTGAAGTGTTTCCTAACTGGGAGGGAGTATTCTTGCCTAGTGATTGTTGTGCATTCATCCACCAGCATGGTGTCACCATGTGTGAAACTTGAAAGGGTTCAGAAAAGATATACAAGGATTTTGCCAGGGTTGGAAGATTTGAGCTATGGTGAGAGGCTGAATATGCTGGGGCTGTTTTCCCTGGAGCATTGGAGGCTGAGGGGTCTCCTTATAGCAGTTTATAAAATCATAAGGATAGGGTAAATAGACAAGGCCTTTTTCCTGAGATGGCAGAGTCCAGAACTCGAGGGCATGGGTTTAGGGTGAGGTGAAAAATTTAAAAGGGACCTAAGGGGCAACTCTTTCACACAGAGCATGGTGCATGCATGGAATGAGCTGCTTGGGAAGTGGTAGAGGCGGTACAAATGCAACATTTAAAAGACATCTGGATGGGTATATGAATAGGAAGGGTTTAGAGAGATATGGGCCAAATGCTGGGAAATGGGACAAAATTAGTTTAGGATATCTGGTCAGCATGGACAAGTTGGACCGAAGAGTCTGTTTCTGTGCTGTACATCTCTACGACAGTACGGCTCTATGTGTCACCCTTTTAGGGAAAGGTAATTTGAGACCAGGTTGTATTTCATATTATTCAATATTAACCTAGAACATAGGAACAGGAGGTGGCCATTCAGCACGTCAAGCCTGCCCTAGCATTCAATATAATCATGATTGTTAGGACAAAGAATGGGGGGACATGGGCCAAGGGCTGGCAGAAGGGATTAGTTTAATTTGGCATAGTGTTTGGCACAAAATTGTGACCCAAAGGATGCATTTCTGTACTGTATTGTTCTATGTTCTTTACACATTATCTCTTATCCACCCCATCTCCAAGAACTCTGTGCAGCACCTGTAATCATTAATCTATCAATTGCTCCTTAAATGTACTCAAAGACACCTTTCTGTGGTAGAAAATTCTGAAAGTTCACAACCCTCTGACTAAAAAAATTACTCTGCAACTCTGATCTAATTGGCATTCACCTTATTTTAAATTATGTCCTCTAGTTCCAGACTTCCCAATCAGGGAGTAAGTTTATTTGCATCAATCTTGCCTATCCCTTTTATAAGTTTCTATGACAATAACAAATTTCCTGCGATAAGGAGATCAGTAATCACCAGTCAAGAGGATGGATATACTGTTCTATGATACCATGCCATGTCAATCTCATACTCCAAGCAAATGTCTATATCCTGAAGTCTAAGAGGAGTAGTCCTCAGTCAAGTCAAGGGAGACAGCCTTCAATTAGACGTTCTTGAAAGAGTAGGTCAATGGTAGCTTTTGGTGTCAATGCAGAGGTTTAGCTACAGCCACTTAGCTGTCTGGGTCTGAATCTATACCAATGTGGAGAATCATGGTGTGCCAGTCGAGGAACGTCAGGTAGGAATCCGGGACAGTCCATCCAATTCATTCAAGGGACTGATCCATGGTCAATCCTAGTGGTTTGTCAAATAAATGTCAAGGTAGCTTATCAGGGAACACCCCCATGATAAAGAGGCTGGTAAACTCAGTTGTGGTGATTGGAGGTAGCCTTCTGGGATGCAGATGGAACAATGATTTTGATGGGGAACAACTCATACAGAAGGGAGATATAAAGGAGGGAAAGGGTAATATGAGAAGTGGGGGTCATTGACATTCAAAACTGACCTGGCTTTGAGGGGGGACAGTTTACTACTATCTCCAAGTGCTATGCCTGGGGCTTAAGTTAAAGTGAGGAGATGAACAGTTAAATTAACAGGTTGGGTGGGAGAGTGGAAAAGGTCAAAAATAAAGGTGTTAACAGGGAGGGAAACCAAGAAGACAATGTGAAGATTTGAGGATTCATTTAGATTGAGGAGCTGACTGTGAGACTTACTCTATCAAAGATGCCCTGTGATTCCTTCCATTGTCATTCAAATAGCAGGAGCACAATTGAGCTGAAAATGTCTGCCACCACACCCAGAGTGGGTGAGGTAAGTGTTTCATTCTGCGAGGGAAGGATCTCCATTTTTGTGGTATGTGCAACTCCTCAAAGGGCAATGGCATTAAACAGACTCCCACAAAGTGCCAATAAAAGACACCAGTGATTGTAAAATGCTGTATATTAACCTTATGCATTGACTTATGGTGTCATGTCCGAATCCTGGTCCCAAACACATTTGACCAAATCAATCAACATTACAAATCAATGCCAGTAATGGCTGTGATGCACAAGCAATATATTACAGCAGAGAAATATTCATCCTAGTTGCCAAAATAGCAATCATCTTCCAAAGTCCTATTGCCTGAACATGGTACAGAACCTGAAGTTAATTGGAGTTCCCCAGGGGCCAGTATTGGGACCCTTCCTTTAAAAATCATAGAGTTGTACAGCACGGAAACAGACCGTTTGCTCATTCATCCATGCCGACCAGATATCCTAAGTTAATTTCCTCCCATTTGTTAGCATTTGGTTCATATCCCTTTATACCCTGCCTATGCACATATCTGTCCAGACACCTTTTAAATGTTGTCATTGTACCACCACTTCCTCTGGTAGTTTGTTCTATACATGCATCATCCTCTGTGTGAAAAAGTTTCCCTTTAGGTCTGTTCTAAACCTATGCCCTCTAGTTATGGACTCCCCCACCCTGGGGAAAAGGCCTTGTTGAATCACCCTTCCTAATATATATTAATGATCTGGATCTTGTTGTGCAGGAGAAAATTTCAAAGTTTGAAGATGACACGAAACTTGGAAGAATTGTAAGCTGTGAGCAGAAAAACAGTATGGAACTCCGAAATTGTTGGAGTGGAGCAATAAGTTCTATGCAGAAAAGTGTGAGGTGATGCACTTTGGTAGTAAGAATATTGAAAGACAAAACAAAGTAGGGGATACAAGGGACAGCAAAGCAACAACAATGGAATCGAAGTGTGCACAGTTCATTGAAGATGGCACGACAGATTGAGAGAGCAGTTAATAAAGCATACAGTATCCTTGGTTTTAATCAAAAGGGATCGAGACCAAGAGCAAGAAGATTATGTTGAACCAGTACAAAATATTTGTTTGACCTCAGTTGAAGTATTGGGTAGTTGTGGGTGTCGGATTATAGGAAAGATATGAATTGGATGATATGCAGAAACGATTTATAAGAATGGTTTTGGGGGGTGAGAAACTTCAGTTTTGAGGATTTATTGAAGAAATTGGGTTTATTCTCCTTGGAGAGAAGAAGACTGAGAAGAGATTTGATAGAGGTTTTCAAAATCATGAGTGGGCTGGTTAGAGTAGATAGTGAGAAATTGCTCCCGTTGATAATAGAAGTAAGAATGTGAAGGCATAGATTTAAAATGACGTGACAAAGAAACAAGGGTGATGTCAGAAAACCAACGTTTTCACACTTTTAGTAGTAATGGTATGGCAAAGTCTGGAAATGTGGAGGGGACAGATTCAATTGATTGGGATTGTTTGATTATTTAGATGGAAATGGTGTGAAAGGATATGGAAAGAAAGCAGGCAAATGGCACAAGGTGCTCACTCGAAGAAACGTTGCAGATGTAATGGGCTGAATAGCCCCCATTTGCACCCTAACAACTCTGTTATCATGCTTATATGAAGATGCTCACTTCATATTTTGGATGATAAAGCATTGTGGTACCATTGAGAATGGCCAACATCTTGACCACCTTGTGCACTTCTGGGCTTGCTTCAGTCAAACACATTGTCCTTTCTTTCCCCCACCACCAGGTTGGCAGCTGCATTATCAGGATATTCAAATCCATTGTTAAAACGTCGCTAGTCACTCCATATACTCAAACAAAAACTTGTGGTCATGGCTGTACTCCTCCAGTCACCTATATGGATTCAGTCATCCTTTAAAGTTAATCCACATGTGTTAAGTGTACTTTTCTCTCAGCCAGGTTATTAAGCCCATTTCTCTCAGAAGGAACAGTCAAATGTTCCTGTTAGTTAGATTGAAATTATTCAGCTAAGGAATCTGTGATCTCATTCTTGTCACTAAATTTGTTCTCTATTTACAGATAAAATTCCTCTCATAGATAACATGATTGTCAATATAAAATGAGCTAATTTAATCATAGAATCCCTACAGTGTGGAAACACACCATTTGACTCTCTGAAGAGTACCCCACTCAAACCCATCCCCCTAACCTTTTACTTTATATTATATGCACCTAGCCTACACATTCCTGAACACTGTGGGCAATTTAGCATGGCTAACTCACCTGACCTGCACATCTTTGGACTGTGGGATGAAACCCGCACAGACACAGGGAGAACGTGTAAACTCCACACAGACAGTTGCCTGAGGCTGGAACCCGGGTCCCTGGCACTGTGAGGCAGCAGCACGAACCACTGAGCCACTGTGCCACCCACATCAAGTTTTATTTATGTAAATGCAAGGAACTTTTGTGGTGTAGTGGTAGTGGCCTTACCAAGTCCCATCTGCCCTAGAGGCATCTATGACATTTCAGAACAAGCTCATTCAAAAATACATAAACTTTAAAAATAATCCTTCATACCTTTTATTAACACCAAATACTGAAGCAAATCCTTGCAGAATTCCAGTTGATTTTCTTGTTCATTGAGATCATGAAAATTGATTAGCTGTTAAATCCATAATCATATTAATCTTCACACATGGAATTACATCAAGTGCATTATAAAGAAGTAATAAATGCAAGTAACTGAATGGCCTTTAATCAGTTAGTTTGAATAATTCCAACAAATTTGTTAGATATATTCCCAAAAAAACAATTTCCTTCTAATCTTTACCCTCTTTAAGTGGCTAATAGAAGTCAAATAGGTCTGAAATGGACAAGTGCAACCTTACTTTTTTTTGTAAATCTGCAATAGTGACCAGAGTTGGTTTTTGTGATTATATGTTTTATTGAGAGTTGCCTTTTGATTACACTTCAAAACTACAAAACACAGGTACCAGGTTTTCTTGGGGCAGTAGGACTGTGCTATTTTCTGAGTCTGTAGATTGCTAAAGTGCCAGTAGAGTGATGTCCCCTTCCTGTCAGATGTGGGAAATTAAGGAGAGGTTCCATGTTACTGATAATTATGTCTGCAAGAAGTGTGTTTGGCTGCAAATTCTATTGGAGCATGTGGATCAGTTGGATCAGCAGTTAGAGGCAATGAGGAATTTACAGGAGCTAGATAGCAATTACTGGAAGGGAGAAAAGACGCAGAGACAGTCAGGTAGATGGATCACCTCCAGGAAAAGTAGGAGAGGTAGGCAGGTAGTGCAGGAGTCTCCTGCCTATCCATCTCAAACAAGTATTCTGCTTTGGAAAATGTTGAAGGTGAGGAACTCTTAGGGGAATGTAACATTGACAGCCAGGTTTCCGTTACCAAGCCTGGCTCTAATGTAACAAAGGACAGGTCAGGTTCCAAGCAATCAATTGTGATAGGGGACTCCCAAGTTAGAGTGACAGACAGACATTTCTGTGGCTGACAACAAGACATCAGAATGATAAGTTGCCTCCCTGGTGCCAGGATCAAGGGTATCTCGGAGGGGACACAAATCTTCTCAAAGGGGAGAGGGACAAGCAGGGGGTCATTGTACCTGTTGGAACTGGTGACATAGGAAGAGAAAAGGATAAGATTCTGAGGACAAAGTATAAGCAATTATGCAGGAATTTAAAAAGTAGGTCCTTGAGGGTAATAATACCTGGATTACTCCCTGTGCCACAAGCATTGAAGGTAGGAACAGAAGGATAGAGCAGATGGATATGTGGCTGAGGAGCTGGTGTTGGGGAGCAGTATTCACACTTTTGGATCATTGGAATCTTTTCTGGGGTAGAAGTGACCTGTTTAAGAAGGCTGGATTGCACCTGGGTTGGTAGGGGGCTAACAAACTGGCAGAGAGATTTGCTGTGGCTGCTCAGGAGTTGAACTAGAAATGGGAGGGGAGGGGGCAGGACCCAGGCAGACAGTAAGAAAAGAGATCAGTCTGACACTGATGCAGTTGGGAAAAGGAACATCTCAAACAGTAGGGCAGGTAGGAGCAAAGCAGAGTCCGAGGTATGATTGAGAAATTAAACTATTTATTTCAATCCAAGAAGCCTAACAAGTCAGGGTGTGATTGGGAACATAGGAGTGGCATATCATAGCAATTATACCAGAGATGTGGCTCAGGGATGGACAGGACTGACAGTTTAATATTTCAGCGTATAATTGTTAGAGGAAGGATAGAAAGGGGGGGGGGTTTAAAATGAGGAGGAGGAGTGGCATTTTTGATTAGGGATAACATTACAGCTGTGCTCAGGGAGGGTATTCTTTGGAGTACATCCAGGGAAGTTATTTGGGTGGAACTTAGAAAGGGATGAGCACCTTTTTGGGATTGTGCTATAGACCCCCAGTAGTCAGCAGGAAATTGAGAAACAAATTTGTAAGGAAATCTGGTATCTGTAAGAATAATACGGTGGTAATGGTAGGGCACTTTAACTTTCCAAACGAGGATTGGGACTGCCAAACTGTTAAGGGCTTGGATGGAGAGGAATTTGTTTGGTATGTACAAGAACATTTTCTGATTCAATATGTGGATGTACTTAGTAGAGAAGGAGCAAAACTTGATCACCTTTGGGAAATAAGGCAGATGACTGAGTTGTCATTGAGGGAGAATTTGGGGGCCAGTGATCATAGTTTTAACATAATGGTGAAAAAGGATAGACCACATCTAAAAGTTAAAATTCTAAATTGGAGATAGGCCAATTTTGACAGTATTAGGCATGAACTTTCAAAGTTGATTGGGGGTGGATATTTGCGGATAAAGGATTAGCTGGAAAATGGGAAACATTTTCAGAGACAGTATGGTCCGGTTAGGCTGAAGGGCAAGGCTGATAGGCGTAGGCATGCTGGGTGATGAGAGTAATTGACATTTTGGTCAAGAAAAAGAAGGAAGCATATGTCAGGTAATGAACAGCAGGGATTGAATAATTCCCTCAAAGAGTATAAAGGCAGTAGAAGAATATTTAATGGTAAAATCAGGGGTCCAAAAAAGAGACATGACATAGCTTTGGCAAATAGAGTTAAGGAGAATCCAAAGAGATTCTACAGATACATTAAGGACAAAAGAGTAACTAGGAAGAAAATAGGGCCCCTAAAAGATCAGCAAAACCTCCTACATGTGGAACCGCAGGAGATCGGGGGGATACTAAGATAGCATTTTGCTTCAGTATTTACAATGGAGAAGCATATGGAATATAGAGAATGTGGAGAAAGTACGTAGTGACATCTTGAAAAATATCCATGTTACAGAGGAGGAGGTTCTGGAAGTTATTTATTTATATAAATAATTTGAATGTGAACAGAGGACGTATGGTTGCTGAGTTTGCAGATGACACCAAAATTGGAGGTGTAGTCGACAACAAAGAAGGTTACCTCAGAGTAAAATGGGATATTGATCAGATGGGCCAGTGGGCTGAGGAATTGCAGATGGAGTTTAATTTAGATAAATGTGAGATGCTGCATTTTGGAAAAGCAAATCAAGGCAAAACACTTAACAGTAAGGTGTTGGGGAGTGTTGCTGAACAAAGAGACCTTGGAGTTCAGGTTCACAGTTCCTTGAAAGTGGAGTCCCAGGTAGACACAACAGTGATGAAGGTGTTTGGTATGCTCGTCTTTATTGAGCAGTGCATTGAGTACAGGAGTTGGTAGGTCATGTTTGCAGCTGCACAGGACATTGATTAGGCTACTTTTAGAATACAACATTCAATTCTTGTCTCCCCGCTATAGGAAGGATGTTGTGAAACTTGAAAGGTTTCAGAAAGGATTTACAAGGATGTTGCTAAGGTTGAAGGATTTGAGCTATTGGAAGAGGCTGAATAGGCTAGGGTGATTTTCCCTAGAATGCTAGAGACTGAGTCCAGACCTTATAGAGTTTGTAAAATCATATGGGGCATGGATAAGATGAATGGCCAAGATATTTTCACCAGATTTGGTGAGGCCAAAATTAGAGGGCATAGGGTTAAGGTGAGAGGGATAGGATTTTAAAGGGACCTTAGGGGCCACTTTTTCTCATAGAGTGTCGTGCTTGTATGGAATGAGCTGCTGGAGGAAGTGGATGGGTTATGAATAGGAAAGGCTTAAGAGGAATATTGGCCAAATGCTGACAAATGAGACTATATTCATTTAGATATCTGGTCTGTGTGCATGAGTTGGACTGGGTTCTGTTTCCATGCTGTGCAGCTATATGACTGTATTTGTACAAGACTGAAAACCATGGAAATTTGAGACATCTAACATTTGGAGTCTGGCAGAATGGTAATACACAGCCATCTAATATTTTTGCTACAGAATAGAAAGTCTGAAAACTGTGGGAATAAAGAGTGACAATGTAGATACACAATTGGCTCAAGGACTGAGTAATTGTTGAAGACAGGAGCAAAGTATACAGTGGTTTTCTCTAGAGTGCAGGATTAAGACAACTGATCTTTTTGATTCATAGAAATTACATAGACTAGAGTAACTGGGCATAATTCCAAGGTTTGTAAATGATACAAAACACAAATGGTGTAAAGTAGAAGAATAACTACAGACTTCAGCAGGACACGATGTGTGAAATGAGCAAGTCCACGATTGGTGAAATTTAATACAAAAAGTGAAATGACTTTTTTAGTTAGAATGATACGCAATACAAACAAAGTAGCACAATTTGAAAGAAGTTGGAACAATGATCTTGGGGTGTGCATACGTAAATGTTTGAATGTGGCAAGATAAGTTGCCTCCTTGCTCTGCTTCTGATAGTTTGTAATGCTATGGGTTAGACCTGGCTTTCAGCCATGAAGTCAAGAAGAACGTACAACTTCTTGTGCAACTTTATAAACTGGAAGGAAATGATAAAAGCAAATTGTAAATATCATATTGAATTTTATTTTAATGGTTCTAATATGAATGTTGTTCTGCTTTATTTCAAATGCTGCAACTGAAAATTAAAGAGGGTGAACTGCTGGAAAATCAGATTAAATATGTACCATGCGGCAATTTTCTTGAAGTCTAGAAATTTTAAACTGTATTGCTAAAGATTTAATAACTATGCCTTTGTATTATTAGATGTGCACATGACAGAAGAAAACTGCAGTTTTGAAATTTAAAGATACTGAAGGATTCCATAAATATCCTGTATTATTGTGCTGCAGAGAATGTCACCATCTTGTGGCACACTGATGTCATTTCTGCTGCAAGTAAATATCAGAATTTTGCATTTCCAATGGGACCCTTATTCTTTGGTCTTTTCAGCAGTCTCAAATTCAAACTATATTAAATGGTTAATTACTTCAAGTGATTGATTAATATTGGTCTTAATGCAGATAGTACTTAAAACTATGTGATCAAGAATGATAGCCAAGCAAAAACACCAAAATAAAAGCAAGACTTTTATTCTTGCTGTCTTATGCCCAATACCTTTAATAAAAAGGTGAACATTTCAAAAAGATGTGAAAAAATGATCTAGTAGTTGATAACATTATATTGTCAAATCATTGTAATATCGCAACAGTAAATTTGATCATTTTGTAAGCTAAACACATAACAATGTGCATGGTGCATTTTGTTTTTTTTAGTTTCTTTTTAAAAATGCAAGGCATGGAAACTATACATTTCCAGCATGAAGTGCTACATAAAAACTAAAGATTTTCTGTAAGCATAGGCTCTGTCAGACACAAGTTCAATTAGTATAGTCAATGCATTAATTTTCCAAGCAAATTTAAGGTCATTATAATAAGTTAATTAGTTAATTTAGCCATTGTTGAATGAATTGTATTACTCACTTTGTATTATTGTGTTCAGTACCTCTCTGCAATTATATTTCTGCACTCAACATAACTAGCCTAAACTGCAAATGTTAATTCTACTGAAGCAGAATTAACGCTTGAAGCATTAATATCAAGCTTTATTGCATGTAAAAACCTCTCATTGCTGCTGTCTTACAGCTAATATTCAACTAAATCTGCAGATCACAACAAAATGTGATCTTTTGTGAGATAAAGTATATTTCCTGAAGTAAATATAATGAATTGAAAGACAGAAACAGCATCAAATTGAATAAAAACTTGGGAATTTGAACAAATATTCAAATTGGAAATGGATTGAGCGTAAGAAAAAGTTGTGGGAGTTTGGGTGTAGGATAAGGTTGGTATTCATGCGGTGTCTTTGATGGTTTTACGATATCCCAATTACCTTAAAACCAATTAAGTACTTTTGAACCATAGGCAAAATCACAAACAGCAATGATTGGACTGCATTTGCTGAACCTTTGAGAATGTGCCAATTAGCTAATTGACAACTAATTTAAGACCATCAAACTCATAACATGGCTCATGGATATTTGATGAAGCAGCAGACATTCTTACACATGGTAAAAACAAGGACTACAGATGCTGGAAACCAGATTCTAGATTAGAGTGGCGCTGGACAAGCACAGCAGTTCAGGCAGCATCCGAGGAGCAGTAAAATCAACGTATCGGGCAAAAGCCCTTCATCTATGCCCGAAACGTTGATTTTACTGCTCCTCGGATGCTGCCTGAACTGCTGTGCTTTTTCAGCACCATGCTAATCTAGATTCTTACACGTAAAGAATATGTTCAAGCCTTGCAGCATTTTTTTTTTCAAATTAACAAGAATGTGGGGACCTGGATGGAGGTTTGCTCACTGAGCTGTAAGGCTCGTTTTAAGATGTTTCGTCACCATACTAGGTAACATCATCAGTGAGCCTCCGGATGAAGCACCGGGGGCATGGCCTGCTTTCTATTTATGTGTTTAGATTTCCTTGGGCTGGTGACATAATTTCCTGTGGGGATGTCATTTCAGATTATTTTTCTCAGGGGGTGGTAAATGGAATCCAAGTCAATGTGTTTGTTGATAGAGTTCTGATTGGAAAGCCATGCTTCTAGTTTTTCTCATGCATGTCTGTTTGGCTTGTCCTAAGATGGATGTATTGTCCAAGTCAAAGTGGTGTCCTTCCTCATCTGTATGCAAGGATACTAGTGAGAATGGGTCATGTCTTTTTGTGGCTAGTTGATGTATCCTAGTTTTCTGCCAGTTTGTCCAATGTAGTGTTTGTAACAGTTATAGAGTCATAGTCATAGAGATGTACAGAGTGAAAATAGACCCTTCAGTCCAAACCGTCTATGCCGACCAGATATCCCAACCCAATCTAGTCCCACCTGCCAGCACCCGGCCCATATCCCACCAAACCTTTCCTATTCATATACCCATCCAAATGCCTTTTACATGTTGCAATTGTACCAGCCTCCACCATTTCCTCTGGCAGCTCATTCCATACACGTACCACCCTGTGTGTGAAAAAGTTGCCCTTTAGGTCTCTTTTCTATTTTTCCCCTCTCACCCTAAACCTATGCCCTCTAGTTCTGGACTCCCCAACCCCAGGGAAAAGACTTTTGCCTATTTATCCTATCCATGCCCCTCATAATTCTGTAAACCTCTATAAAGTCACCCCTCAGCCTCCGATGCTCCAGATAAAAAAGTGCCAGCCTGTTGACAGTAGGTGTGCTTGTTGTCTGTATAGGATCTTTCAAATTCATTAGCTGCTAATGGAAAACTAAACACAAATATAAAGCAGGCCATTGCACCAGTGCTTCATCCAGAGGTTCACTGATGATGTTGCCTAGTACGGTGATGAAAGTCTGGAAATGAATCTTCTAGCTCACCGAACAAACTTACATCCAGAACCTCAACCTGAGCTACAAATCTTCTCAAAACGCACTAATTTGGGAACCATTTAATTCCATTAGTTTTCAGTCGACCTGTGAATCTATCAGTATTCTTTGCTCCTCTGGTAAAAATTGTTGTGGTGATGTGAAATTTAACATTATTGTATTTAACCTTAAGTGTGCATAATGAAAAAGTGTCAGCAAGATACCCTGCTTCTAAGCAATACACAGCAAAAGGAAAATGCAGGATGACATGAAACAAATTAACTATTCCTCAACAATCACCAATAATTAAAAAACCTAGGCTAACTGTTGGGAACAGGAACCCCTTTGTTACCCCAAATTTAAAAAGGCAACTCACAAAGTACAATTTTTTTCCCCAAAAAGTATAATTGTACAAAGTAGCTAATTTTCAACACAAATCACCCAAGGACAACAGTGATCCATTCCTCAGAGTAATGTTCCAAGGCAACCACCTTCAGCTACCTCATCAATTCCCTCCATCATAAGGTCAGAAGTGGGGATGTTCGTTGATGGTTGCACAATGCTCAGCACCAGTCACAACTCCTGAGACTGAAGCATTCCACGACCAAATACAAAATGACATGGACAAAACGTTTGGGATGATGATTAGCAAGTAACATTCATGCCACATAGGTGTCAGGCAATTACCATCTCCAAAATAAAATCTAACCATTGCCAGTGGACACACAATGGCATAGACTTTACTGAATCAGTTACTATTGATCAGAAACTGAACTGGACTAGTTATAAGAATACAGTGGTTACAAGACCAAGGTCAGAAGCTAGGAATCCTGTAGTAACCCACCACCTGATACCCAAAAGTCTACCTACCATCTAAAATGGCAAAAAAGTCAAGAAAGTGACAGAATACCCCCTTGCATAGATGAGTGCAGCTCCAAAAACACCCAAGTTTGATACCATCCCTCAGAATAAAGCAATAAATTTACTTTGCACTATATCAACATTCACTTCCTTAACATCAATGCTCAGGAGTAGCAGTGTGTACCCATATACAAGATGTACAGCAGAATTTCACCAAGGCTTCTGAGGCAGCAATTTTCAAACCCATAACCACTACCACCTAGAAATACAAGGGCAGCACATAGAAAGGCCATCGTCTGGGATTTTCTCCATGCTAATCACCATCTTGACTTGGAAATCTTTCTTCCAGTGTAATGGAGTCAAAATTCTGGGGAAAAAAAACCCACCCTAATGGCATTGTGGGTGTACCGTCATCAAATGAACTACAGAAGTTCAAATCGACTACAGCAATTGGAAGGCAACTCACAACCATCTTCTCAAACACAGCTAGGGACAGACAATACATACTGGTCTAACTACGAATATCAATATCCCAAGAACTTTAAAAGTATTCACTGGTCAAACAGATCACTAGCTTTACCAACCTCTATGACAATCCTGTGATTCACATTGCTTACATTCAAAATTGACAGTCTTCAAACTCATTTTAAAAGCTTTCTACCTGCAATTTACATCTCACAAACTAGAGTGGCATAGACTCAATTTCTACAACACTATCTTCTGATATGCATATTTAGGTAGAATGCAAATACAAGTATTTTATAATGCTTCTTCTTATCACAAGTAAAAGTAGTTTTAGTTTGGTAAATTCTTCCAAACGTACTGCCTCCCTAATGGATAGTTAATCTCACTTACATATCATGGAACTGTAGAATTTTTAAAATTACACACTTCATACATCCAGATTCAATAAAGAGAGAGACAACATTTTAGCACTACTGATATTTATTGAATAATAATGAATTTAAAACTTCAGTAGATTTACCAGGTTTTTTTAAATGAACAAAGGCAGATTCTAGCAGGTGGCAGTCTTGGTTTTTACAATTTGATAATCATACAATGAGAGGGAAAAAATGCTCAGCAAAATTAGGGAAATAAAAGTGAATTTGGCACTTGAATCCAAGTACATAAAGCAGCCTTATTAAAACAAAGCCCCAGAAAACTTACAACTGATCAGATTCCTTCTAAAAATATTAAAACCCAAGAAATATTATCTGAGTATCCAACTCCAGTGCAAAAAAGTACATGCATTAAACAACCAAAAAATGACACTTATGAAAACATTGTCATTCCTAACAGAATCAGCATTTCCCCAGAGAGAGACTAGACCTTGACTTTCTCCAGACAGGCCATTTGTCATCCTATTCTTCCTTTAAGTTAGTAGATCCTTATTGATTTTTGATGAACTATTTAATTCTTTTACATCAATAATAGGTACATGGAACAAAACAAGGTTAAGTGCAGTCAGAAAAGTTCACCCTTAAAGCAGCAGTGGCCCAACAAGTCAACAATTCAAAGACGCCTCAAAAGTCCTCCACCTTCTAAATTCCACTATCAGGTTACATCTGCAACCAAACTATGACTCACGAGTACAGTTAGCTTGAAATATTATCATAGCTCTTTAATTAGTGAAATTTGAAGGTAACTTCTGACAAACTCTAAGATGAAATCAGATCTCAGCCAACGGAGAAGGAAAGGTTTACTTGAGGCCAATGAGACTTATAGAAACTTTGTAGAGGCCTGGAGATAAACCAACTTCACATTTCTTCCTTCGGCATAGACCAATACATGATACAAAGACAAAAGACAGCAAGTTTAAAGAAAAAAGAATACAAATTCAATTTTAGAATATAATGTGCAGCAATGTAACTTCATTGTACAAATAATGAACAGTAATCATGAGCCTTTCAAGGCCAAATGACAAATGTCTCCGTCAGTCACACTCAAGTTCTGGTCTGACTTGCAAATCTTCTTAAATTAGTATTGGTGACAGAGCAATTGAATTTCACAAACTCTTAACAAATAAAACTGAGAAAAACAGGCATCCTGTTCAAAAACCTTTCAACATCCAATTACCTCCCACAAACTGGAGTTGTATGAACTTTCAATTTCTACAATATTGTCCAAATCTTTTTAGATGTAAAAATTATTAATATTCTTTGTTAGTTTGCAAACCTTTACCAAGCAGATAGATGCATATTGTAGCAGAGAAAAGTAAAATTAACAACTTATACTCCTGACTGTGATCATTTTATTTAATTGAAGGGTTGTCACTGAACACAAGCTAAACCACCTACAAACATACTATGACATTTAGTTTGAAACAAAACAAAAACTCAAGAGGCTCATACATCTCCAGTGCAGTCCATCTTCTTCATTGAAACAAAATATATATTGAACAGTCATCAGTTTGATTTGAATCAAACCTAAAATAAATAAGTTTCAATTACAAAACCTTGTTAGCTGATGAAGGAAGTATTGAAAAGAAACTGAACTGATGTGATAGGTTTAGAATCCCACAAATTTTTTTCTGTTTGATACTGAGGCTAGTCTGCCTTTTTTTTTTGGAAAGTGACCAAATTATTCAAACTTGGTTGCTTTAGCTAATGCTGTTTATTGCAACCGTGTAACGTTGATGCAGTAATGACAGCTGTTAAATTCTATACCAAAACTGCATTTCAAGCTTGTCAACTTATAGAATTAAAAACTTCATGCAGTAAGTATATATTTAAATGGTAAAAGAAAAAGCAGAACATATTGGATTACTGGAAAACAGAGCGAAGTAGTCCAGCCACGTAAGAGGATTTTTTAAAAAATTTGACACTGCAACAAAGCAATAATGGCAAGCTATAAAACTGCAATATGATTATAATAAAACTATTGATACAAAGCAAAACAATTTAGTGTTGCCAACAGGAAATTCAACAAAACTTCTTCCATCACCAATGGTCACCCAATTCAAACTTCATTACACAATTAAAATTAATCAGTACCACATTTCTCTAGTAGGCCTCCAAGCCTGCATTTTTCACATTAGGATTAATGCAGGTTGTTTAAAAATCAGCGTTTTCACTGTTTCTAGGGCTTATTACACAAGATTGTAGTACCTGGGCAGCAATGCACACTATATGCATTTAAGTACAAGAATCCACAGCATTTTTTGAGTGACACCAGTTTACTCAAATCATTTTCTCCATATCAAGACCAAGGCCTCTCAGGATTGCGCGATGGAATACAAGTTGCATTTAAACAAACAAAAGGTGCGATTTGTCAATATTTGTCTGGAACAGAAATCCATGGCCATCTATACTTTTAGTGCTATAAGGAAAAGCCCAAGTGCTATGCGTTCATTGTTCACTTCAGTGAAACCAAACTTCAGCAAGTAGGTTTAAGTGCTCATGACCATCTATTCGAAATAATCATGCCCAGTTAGATTAGCTGTGGCTATTTACCAACAACCATTAAGGAGGGCAAAAATATTTTTCTCAGTGCTTCAACTGGCTGCAAACAAGTCCAATTGCTCTTTCAAATTCCAAGCTAGTTTATTTAAAATTAGACTATTACAAGTTGAATACAGTAATCTAGTTCAGTGGTACTTTCAGATAATGCTGCATCTTACATTATGGTCAACGTTTAGTCCATGCAATAAACTTCAAAGGTATTTTCATGGTATTTTTAGATATTTCCTAATCAACCTGCTTAGCGATATTATTATACATGTCGGGCAGGTGGGATTTGAACGCAAGCCTCTTGGCTCAGAGTAGTGACACTACCAAGAATCCTTTTATGGTATTTTTACCTAAACGGATCAAAGCATATTTATGCTATTGGAACTCTGATTGATATGCATTCATGTTATAAAATAGGTTCCATTAAATTAAGTGCTCCTTTCCAATTCTAGTATTATTTGGTTCATTTATTTCAACTAAGCTGAAGTTGCTTGCTAGAATGCTAATTGTAGAGAGCATTTATTCATTGTGGATAATTGGCAAATCGAAATCACAGCACCAAATTTCCAATGTAGTAGCAATTCTGAAGTAGAAGAGTTTGATACATGTACCATCAGTGCGTTGTAAAGATTTGATGAAATGAAGAAGTCTTGGAATGCAGCAGCCTTTAATAATTAAAAAAATTATAGGATTTAGACCATGACTCAGCTGAAATGCTGGAAATTTAAACTTTAAACAAGAACAATGAGTTATACTTGCAATGCAGTTAGTGCCAGATAAAAATAACAGTTAAATTGTCATCATAAATTTTGTTTTGTTAACTTAATTATTATATCTTTGTTTCTAAGCCCATAATGTTGCCAGTGAAAAGTGAACACTGAAGCTTAACAGAAGTCTGATATCTTTCTTTATCATCTTGAAAGGCACTGCTCATCTTACATTCCAAAGAGTGCAAATTTTGCACGAAAAACACAAGTCAAATACTCCTGCTACACCTAGAATTCAGCACCTGCAGATTCAATTCCTGCTTGACATAATCTGATCCTTCGTTCAAAGCTTTGAAATATTTACTAAACTAAAACTTTACATAATCCTGTTCCAGACAAAAAGTGCATAACACTTGTGCTCCTTTAAGCAAGGGCCACAACATTCATAATCTTCAATTCTACATAATAGCAGCCTATTAAAAGCAAATATAAGGTGCATAACTTGTCTGGTGAACTAGTAGGACCTTAGTCCACAGACAGTTCCATTTCATAAAAGGTAAGCATCGCAGTTACTGGCGCAACTGTGCTTCAGTTAAGTTCGCCAGCTCGATGAGAGCCAGAGCACCATGCAGTCGCTCCCGTTGCTCCTGCATACGTCGGCATGCTGCAGCATGTGATCCATTTTTCTCCTCATCTTCATCTTCATCAGACTGTATGAACTCCAATGGATCCTGCTGCTCCTGGTCAGCCTTCTGTCCAGTGCTTTTCACAGGATGAGTACGCTGTTCTCGGGTTTCCCAATATCTACGTGTAGACAGAATTTGGACATGGTATTCCTAATTTAAAGATGCACAACACCATATCTACCAATTGGAAATAAACCACTTTGCTTTATACAATCTGTTCATATAAAAATACTTAAAAATAAGCAGAATGATATCTAGAGACTTCAACACAAATCAAAGAATGCAGTAGACTTTTCGTTTTTATTCTTAAATTAAGGAGATAAGCATTTTACAACTCATTTAGGTATACTTAATGCTCATAATCATGCATTTTTTATTATTTTTTGCTATTTATAAATAATTATCTATAGGCAGGGCATCAACCTTTACACAGAGGGTGACATTTCAATTTCTTTGTCACTTTAGGTGGGGGCTGGAGGGGGGTGTATTACATTTCAGAAAGATGTTTGTTACAAGAGTAAATGTGACTTTTGTTTCCTCAAACGTGTGCAATGAAAAGGACTACTAAAAAGAGCCAAGCAGTAATTAACAAATAAAACCTATTTTGTTGTCAGTTAAGAAGCAGCAGATCAAGACATAGTAGAGTCCAAAGCCTGACCCCAGTGGGTGGAAGGATAGGAATCAGGATTTAGCAACGACATTGGTTCACCTCTGATGGTGCACACTTCGGCCTGGCTTTGGCAAAATTCATATGATCGTCAGGTTTGGACTTTCAAACCAGGCTTTCCTTCTCTTCCAGCTTGCTATGTAGTTAGTTTTTTAGGGAATGGAAGGAGAAGTGTAGCTGCATCCGGTTCAATACATTTCATATATTGTAGTTCCATATTCTGGTTCGCCTAGCCTCCCCTGCACATACTTGTGTCCTTCTTCCCCTTCTGATAAAAACACAGGAAAACCCTCCTTCACATCCTGGGGTGGCACAGTGGGATAGTAGTTAGCACTGCTGTCTCACAGCACCAGAGACCCAGGTTCAATTCCCGCCTCAGGCAATTGTCTGTGTGGAGTTTGCGCGTTCTCCCCTGTGTGTGGGTTTCCTCTGGGTGCTCCGGTTTCCTCCCACAGTCCTAAGATGTAGTTAAGTGAATTGGCTATGCTAAATTGCCCGCAGTGTTAGGGTGAAGGGGTAAATGTAGGGCAATTGGTCTGGCTGGATTGATCTTCGGAAGGTTGGTGTGGACTTAGTGTGGAAACAGGCCCTACAGCCCAACAAGTAATCTAATCTAATCTTAGGGGTACACCTCACCCTCAAGCCAGCACATCACATGCTCTCACATGAACGCACCATCTCTGCCCTCCTCACACATCCCTGTGTGCATATCCAGTCCCTTCCTCACTCCACATGTCCCCACCTGAGCACCCATCCATCCCACCATATTTGGGTTATGGTATGTGCACCTTCTTGATCCTGAACCCCTCCATCAAGAAGGTGCACATACCATAACCCAAATACCCAGTTAAGACAAAGGATGAATATAAAATGACTGTTCTTACAAATCAAGAAACAGAAGGTTCCCTTACTAATGGCAAAGTCTCTCGAATGTACAACATTTGGGGCTTTTACACAAAACATTGTAGACAATATTTCAATTCCTTTCCAAGTTGAGCAGATATTTTAGTATCAAGTAGAGTCATAGAGATGTACAGCACGGAAACAGACCCTTCAGTCCAACCCGCCCATGCTGACCAGATATCCCAACCTAATCTAGTCCCATTTGCCAGCACTTGACCCATATCCCTCTAAACCATTCCTATCATATACCCATCCAGATGCCTCTTAAATGCTGCGATTGCACCAGCCTCCAACACTTCATCTCGCAGCTCATTCCATACATGCACCACCCTCTGTGTTCTGTATCCAAATAGCTAATTCTGCTTGTATTCCATGAGATCTAACCTTGCTAACCAGCCTCCCATGGGGAAATTTGTCAAACGTCTTACCGAAGTTCATATAGATCACGTCCACCGCTCTGCCCTCATCAATCCTCTTTGTTACTTCTTAAAAAAACTCAATCAAGTTCCTGAGACATGATTTCCCACACACAAAGACATGTGGACTAGCCCTAATCAGTCCTTGCCTTTCCAAATACATGTAAATACTGTCCCCCGGGATTCCCTCCAACAACTTGCTGACCACCTACATCAAGAACTTTCAAAAGCTGATTGGGGGCAGATGTTTGCAGGTAAAGGGATGCCTGGAAAATTGAAAGCCTTCAGAAATTAGATAATGAGAATCCAGAGACAGTATATTCCTGTTAGGGTGAAAGGAAAGGATGGCAGGTATAGGGAATTCTGAATGACTGGAGAAATAGAGGGTTTGGTTAAGAAAAAGGAGGAAGCATATGTCATATTTAGACAGGAGAGATAAAGTGAATCTTTAGAAGGGTATAAAGGCAGTAGGAGTATTCTTAAGAGGGAAATCAGGAGGGCAAAAAGTGGATATGAATATCTTTGGCAAATAGGGTTAAGGAGAATCCAAAGAGATTTTACAAATACATTAAGGAGAAAAGGGTAACTAGGGAGAGAATAGGGCCCATCAAAGATCAGCAAGGCAGCCTGGAGCCACAGCAGATGGGGGAGATACTAAATGAGTATTTTGCGTCAGTGTTTACTGTGGAGAAGGACATGGAAGATGTACAATGTGGGAAAGTAGATGGTGACATTTTGAAAAATGTCCATACCAGAGAGAAGTAAGTGCTGGATGTCTTGAAACGCGTAAAGGTGGATAAATCCCAGGTGTACCCTAGAACTCTGTGGGAAGCTAGGGAAATGATTGCTGGGTCCCTTGCTCAGATATTTGTATCATCAATAGTCACAGGTGAGGTGCCAGAAGACTGGAGCCTGGCTAACATGGTACTATTATTTAAGAAAGGTGGTAAGGACAATACAGGGAAACTATAGACTGGTGAGCCTGATTGATAACTGAATTATTAGCTAATAAACCATAAATAGACAATTTATCAGGCATTCTTTTGAAACATACTCACTTTGCCAGCCATTCTGCGACAGCTGTGTTGTCTGCAGCCTGCGTTTTCTTTGCTCCGCTGGACGTCTCATCTCTCCGTAAACGTGCGTAAGGATGCTTGGTACAATGACGGTTTGCATGAGTAAATCTGCTTCCACAGCCTGTGGAGAATTCAGTAAATGCTACATTACATTCACTCCCAAACAGGTACCCCTTTAACAACTTTTAAGAGTATTTATGTTTCAAAAGATAAAACTCTCCCAATCCAATTTCGAAAGACTGACACAAAACATCTGTGGCATTCAATTTACATTTCACATATTGTAGTTCTGTACTCAACAGGCAAACTGCAGTCTGCACCTTTGGAGAGATGCGCAAATAACCATGAGGAAATGCTGAAGTGAGAAATGGGGTTTTATTTCCCCCTTTCTCCAATGTAATTCTGACTTGTAAATCTCTGCTCCTCTATTTCTACCCATATCTCATTCAACTCTCAATAAAGCTTCTGATGCAATCTTAAAATATACAGCATTGCAGCATTTGGAATAGGGGAATCAAAAATATCCACTTACTAGGGTGTAAGTTTGCTCGCTGAGCTGTAGGTTTGATATCCAGACGTTTCATTACCTGGCTAGGTAACATCATCAGTGGCAACCTCCAAGTGAAGCAAAGCTGTTGTCTCCTGCTTTCTATTTATATGTTTGTCCTGGATGGGGTTCCTGGGGTTTGTGGTGATGTCATTTCCTGTTCATTTTCTGAGGGGTTGATAGATGGTATCTAGATCTATGTGTTTGTTTATGGCATTGTGGTTGGAGTGCCAGGTCTCCGGAATCTCTGGCATGTCTTTGCTTAGCCTGTCCCAGGGTAGATGTGTTGTCCCAGTCGAAATGGTGTTTTTTTTTTCATCCGTGTGTAGGGCTACGAGGGAGAGAGGGTCGTGTCTTTTTGTGGCTAGCTGGTGTTCGTGTATCCTGGTGGCTAACTTTCTTCCTGTTTGTCCAACATAGTGTTTGTGGCAGTCCTTGCATGGAATTTTGTAGATGACATTGGTTTCGTCCATGGGTTGCACTGCATCCTTTAAGTTTGTCAGTTTTTGTTTGAGTGTTGGTGGGTTTGTGTGCTACTAGGATTCCGAGGGGTCTTAGTAGTCTGGCTGTCATTTCTGAAACTTTTTTGATGTATGCAAGGATTGTCACAAACACTACGTAGGACAAAAAAGGAAGAAAGTTAGCCACCAGGATACACGAACACCAGCTAGTCACAAAATGATACGACCCCCTCTCCCTCGTAGTCCTACACATGGATGAGAAAAACCACCATTTCGACTGGGACAACACATCTATCTTGGGACAGGCTAAGCAAAGACATGCCAGAGAATTCCTAGAGGCCTGGCACTCCAACCACAACACCATAAACAAACACATAGATCTAGATACCATCTATCAACCCCTCAGAAAACAAATAGGAAATGACATCACCAAACCCTAGGAACCCCATCCAGGACAAACATATAAATAGAAAGCAGGAGACAACAGCTTTGCTTCACTTGGAGGTCGCCACTGATGATGTTACCTAGCCAGGTAATGAAACGTCTGGATATCAAATCTACAGCTCAGCGAGCAAACCTACACCCTAAACCTCAACCTGACCTACAAACCTTGCAAAAATCCTCTTTCTAGGTTTTTGAACGTTTGCAGAATTACATATGTATATGAACTAGAAGCAGAAGTAGGCTATTCAGCCCGTCAACCTTGCGTCACCATTCAATGAGGCCAAAACCAACATGCCCTCAAAGCTGTGAAGATGCATGCTCCAAGGTTCCACACACAGTGATCAGCATAAGTACCTAAATATGGTATAGCATCCTGGTCTCAGAGGTCACTACAATGCATGGACCTCCAAAGCCTGAACAATTAAAAGAAAATTAGAAGGAACTCAGGCTGATCTATGTACTTCAAGATCAACATTCCCAGCTACCACAGATAGCCTTTGATTTAGTTGACCAACAAGCATCTGCCTAGGTCAAATCTGAAAAATTTCAAACACTTCACCTCATACCCGTTAAAGCAGTTGCAAAGTCATACAAAAAAAATTTTTAAATCCCATCTCTGTCCTAATTTCATTTAGTGTCCTTTATTTCTGGACTCACCCACCAGAGGAAAGATTCCTTCTACATCCACTTGTCAAGACCATTCGTGATCTTAAACTTCAATCCAATCACCCCTCACTCTGTTGAATTCCATTGTAAGCAAGCCCAGCATGTCAAATCTTTCCTTATTAGACAACCCATTCCCCCCATGTTACAATCCAATAAACCTCCTCTGAACCACCTCCTTTCTTAAATAAGGAGACCAAGCCTATACACAGTATTTCATCCTGCAATGTATAACAAAAAAGATTGTTAGGTTTCAAATTTCAATTAATTTCTTAAAAGGCTAGCATTCCATGAATCTTGTGATTACATGCCTCGCGCAGAGGAACACCTAGATCCCTCTGCAACCCAGAATTCTGCAGAAATAGGCCATTCAGCCCTTTGAGCCTGCTCCACCATTCAATATCATGGCTGATTTGACATTCCTCAACTCCACTTTCCTGACTTTTGCCCACAACCCATGTTTCCCTTCGATAAAAACAAAATCCATCTCAGCCTCGAATATACTTAATGATCCAACCCTGACAGCCCTTGTGATAACAATTCCACAGGTTCATTACACTACACCCCACTCATTTAGCCAATATTACTGAAGATTATGCTCTCCACTCCTAGAAATTCCCACAAAAGGGAACAACCCTTCCATGATTACTTGTCAAACATCTTAATAATCTTATATGCTTTAAGAAGATCTCCTCTCACTCAAAATTCCAATGAATATAGTCCAATCTACTCAACCTCTCCTCAGAGTCCAAATCAACCTCAAGATCTTTGATGGACTACCTTGAATGTCACTACATCTTTCCTTAATTAAGGAGAATAAAATTGTTCAGTATTCCAGCTGTGGTCACACTAGTGCCTTGTGTATGTTTAGCAAAACCTCTCTACTGTTATACTCCTTTGCCTTTGAAATAAAGGCTAACATTCCCTTTGCATTCCCATTGTCTACTGAACTTGGATGCGAGCGTTTTGCAATTGTTTGAATGATGACTCAAATTCTTGTTGTGCTGCATCTTGCTGGATACCCCCTCCATTGAAACAATTTCCAGCTCCTGTATTCAACCTGACAATCTCACATTTTCCACATTATATTCCAACAGCCATGCTTCTGTCCACTCACTCAAACCCTGAAGAAGGGCTTATGCCCAAAACGTCGATTCTCCTGCTCCTCGGATGCTGCCTGGCCTGCTATGTTTTTCCAGCACCACATTGCTCAGGTCTGGTCTCCAGCATCTGCAGTCCCCACTTTTTCCACTCACTCAAACTGTCTATATTCCTCTGTAGACTCGGTCATAGAATCCCTAGTGTAGAAGCAGGCTATTTGGCTCATCAAGTCAACACCGACCCTCTGAAGAGCAGCCCACCCAAACCCACATCCCTTCCCCTATAACCTGCATTTCACATGACTAATCCATCTAGCCTGCACATCTTTGACTGTGGGAGGAAACCGGAGGAAACTCACACAGACACGGGGAGAATGCACAAACTCGACACAGACACCTGGGGGTGGAATTCAACTGGGTCCCTGGTGCTGTGGGACAGCAGTGCTACCCACTCAGCCACCATGCTGCTGTCAACCTCACCACTTGCCTTTTCATCTATTTTTGTGACATCTGCAAACTTGGCAATAGTGCATTCACTTCTTTATTCCAAATCATTAATGTATATTATAAACAATTGTGCTTCCAGCACTTATAAACTAGTGGAATAACACAAGAATAAGTTACCATCCTGAAAATGGCCACTTTAAACCAATTCTATCTTTTATTGGTCAGCTAATCTATATTAATACATTATTCCCTGACACCATAGACCATTACCTTATTATTAGGTAGCCTTATTGGATGCTTTTGAAACCCAAAAGAACTCCAATGAGTTTGTCATACATAATTTCCCCTTCAAAAAAAGTAATTCCAATTATATACACTCTATGACATCTTTTATTGCTGGTATAGTCTTCAGATTTTTTTCTCTTCTCTGTCCCTTCCTGCTCTTTTCTGCTATTCATTTTCTACATCAGTATTGTATTATTCTGCCTCATTTCACTCCCTCTTTGACTGATACAACTTCACAAGCAAGATCTCTCACCCCCATTCAGTTTATTCCTACTTCTGATGCACTTTGATCCGTGCAGTCACTTTAATCTAGTCATCCCATGCTAATTTATACACGATTCAAGCACCGTACCAAGACTATCATTTTGAGCTTTTGCACTGTAACCCTGACTCTCAACCAAACAAGCTACAAGTGTGGACAATTGCAAAGGCTGAGGCTCCTGTGATCGAGGTCTCTTTTACCTGCCTTCTTTACAGTAAAGCCTTCCTGTCTTTGACCATTGACGAAATCATAAAAAACCTATCTTAAAAAATTACGTGGACACTTAATCCAGGAGGCAGTCCCATTCCTTATCTCTTGATATGCCAATGTATACACCTTGATAGGCCAGTCAAGTTTCCTTCAGTTGCAAGCACTTGCTGCAGATGTGTTTACTCTTGATCACACTGGTATCATAAGCATCCACATTCTGCAATCACAACACGTCACCTGCCCTGCCATCTCCAATAATTGTTAATTATATAGGCATTGCTAATTAATAAATTTATAATTACCAGAGCCTGCACCTCATGAAATGTTGAAATACCATCAGTAAACTTTACAATACTAATGAAACAATTCAATATTTACAGTTTCCAACAATACTAGTTACAGCTCCATCTCTGGCACTAAATTGTCAATCAACTGCTGGATGTTTAAAAAAAAGATAGCTGAAGTAGATCTCCTCCCCACCCTTCAAATAATACTGGTTGTAGCAAACCTTATTAAACGTACCTCTCTTTTACCCATGTCAAAAATTACGACTTAGATCCAAATTCTTAGATGTACTCGCTTAGTAAAGTCTCCCTCCCACTGGCCATACTCCTTACTCTTTCAATCCATTCTTTGCATATGGAAGCATATGTATAGGCATCAAAAACATTGAACATGCTGGCCCCATATTTACTGCAAGCTAAGCTTCATCCAAATCAATTTATCATTTATAACTAAGAGATACAAGATATCCTGCATGCACAAGTGAAAACCTAAAGGCTTGGCTTTACTTTATTAGTTCTTAGGTAGAGACATGAAAAGTAGAGTTTGATAATTTACCAGTTTCAGAACAAACAAATGGCTTTTCCCCAGTGTGAAGACGCTGGTGAGTTTTTAGTTGTCCACTCTGAACAAATGCTTTCCCACAATTTGGGTAGTCACATAAATAAGGTCTTTCACCTAAAAGAAACCCACAGTAATAAATCAATTAAAGACTATAATCCTTTCTCAAATTGTTCATTTGAAATAAGACAGCCTGAATTTTGTGAAGCTCACTTTAAAGGTTTATAAACATCACATATTTTAAGTGATTTTGCAGCAGATTATATAACTAATAAACATTGCAGAGGTCTACTTAGCCTAGAAAAATTCAAAATTATAAGCCAAATCATTAATAATTTAAAACAAATGCTATGCACTAAGAAATTGGTGTCTGCCTCATGTAAGTTATCCCTCAATTTCAGCAAAAAAAAAGTGTTTAAAATTAATCCTGTCTTATTTTACACACGTTTTCAGTGTGGTAATTTCAGCTAGTCAGGATCAGTTATCATTTGGTCCTACTGATTAAATTTTGGACAGGTGTTAATTAAGTTTGGAGTCTGAAAGGGGAACAAAATGAAGAGTTGATCACAAAAAGTATCCAAATGGTTTCTGAATAACATTGCATAAGGATAACTTTTCAATCGAATTGTTAATCTGCAATGTCCTCTGAAAAGTTAACATCTCTTTAGTTATGCAAATAAATGATAAGCCTCAAGACCAATGTTATGATACTATTGCACATGCAAATTTACATTCATTTAAAGACAAACATTTCCAGTTTAGGGAATCTCCAACACAACATAATCCAACAGGTGTTAGCAGGTGCACTTAAAAAAAAAGCTTTTCTAATATCCAAGGGATATGTATAAGAATAACCAGGACATCTCAGTGATCACACTTTCCACATTTAAAGGACTATTTTAAGTTATTTGAAGCTGTACTTTAGCAATAAAGTAAGGTATGCAATACATGGCACAAAAAGGGTGAAATTAGCATTGACATCAAAGGAAAATATTACAGACTGAAGAAGTTAAAACAAAACTTTCAACTTCAATTCATGACTAGTACAATTTAGGCAAATACAGGATCCAATGACTTGTTAGCACATTTAACCACTGGAGTAACAATCTCGACATAAGGATTAGAATGAAGAGTTACTTTGGATAATAACAAGTGGATAGTCAGAAACGAAGAAAAATGACCCAAAAGACTAAACACTTGAACTTATAACATATTTTAAACTAAAATCTATCAATAAATAACAGACTGCATTAAAGCCGATAAGAAATAAATTTGTCCATTGCCTTCAACCAGATTATGTTAGGATAATCATAGAAATTCCTTCCAAGTTATGAACTGATGATATGGCAAACTGCAAAATACTCACCAGCAGATTATCACTTGCAATATGCAAGGATAATGGTTCATCTCATGTGCCAATAGACATACCCATGAAAAGTTCTAAATCTTACCAGTGTGTGTTCTCTTGTGAGCTTGTAAGGATTTCTCGCGAGGAAACACTCGGTTACAAATGTTACAGCGGATTCTGCTTGAGGAGTGTTCACCCTCGTTTATCAGATCGCGGATTAACTCCGCTCTTGGTCGGCCTCGTCTCGTTCCGTCCTGAAATAAGCATACCAATATGGATTAATAACTTAATATCTCAGTAATATAAAAAGCATGTCGCAATGGCTGACTTTTGGTGCAATTGGCAAAATTTAGTCTTACTAAGACTTTCCAAAAATGCCCCAATGCTTTCTTTAAACGCAATGCAGGAAGTCTTTGGAAAATCTCCAAACCAAGCTGAAGTATTCAGTTAGTTTTCTCGTGTCTCATGAGAGTGCACACTCTTTCCCTTACATGGGCACAAACGTTATAACTATTGCAGACAGCTCTACAATATAAAAAACTTAAATACTGCCCCTTCACCCTCCCAAGGTACATTTAAAGACACGAGTGTGTCTAAAACTTAGCAGTACAGCATACTGACTAACTTCGCATTGTTTGTTCAGCATTTTCCCACCTACATTGCTTCGGAGTTAAATTGGGAGAATTTCAGTCTTCAATGAAGAGTTTCTGATCAACCATGTCCGCAGGATACGGGTCTAACTTTCAGAATTCACTCCTTAAATAGACCAATTTTCAAGTTATATAGTGCTGAATACCTATTCTAATATCTAGTTATTTGACTTGACTCTTCGGAATAGGGAAGAGTCCTTCATCAGAGCTAAAGAGTCATCTAGACCCGACGGCTTGCTCTCTCTCCATGGTTGCTGCCTGATGTCTAGCATTTTTTTTGTTGTCAGTATAGCTCCAGCATTCTTAGCCGGGTCAAGTGATTTAGCATCGACTAACTCTGCCAGAAAAATCGTGGCAGGCTTCCACATTTGGATGTTTTGCCACAGAAACGAAGTGAAATCATTCTCCGCACTGAAAGCGAAAGAAAGGCGTGATTGTGGGATCACTAACATCAGTCCACACAGTGTAACCTCAGAAATCGAACATGCGGACAACATAAACAGAGCGGCGTGACTTTGGACAGATGCGATTTGTGCAGCCCGGACAATACAACAGAGCAGGACCTCTTTAAACATGTCCGGGGGTGGAAACTCGTTTCTTTTTTGGCGCGCTGGAGTTTTGACAAGCTCTCCAGGAAGTGATTTCATTCATTTGAATTGTTTTCTCCTTCCACAGCAGCATCGGTGGCGGGAAAGCAACGGGTCTTGGACTTCATGGCTCAACGGGGTGATTGGCCGAACTTTGAAGCAGGATCTAAGAATGGTTCAGACTAAAGGTGCTGCTGGTGACACCACTTTGTTTATTTAATCTTCCAGACCACCCCCGCACTCACTCTCCCACTGAAAATGGGCGCCAAGCGGCAGCCAGACAAACTGCACAGTTCCAACCGCAAAACACCAGTCCGCGTTAAAACCCCACCTTTAAAATTTAACCAATTTAAAAATAAAATCAAACACTCCCCTCCCTTTAGGTCTAAAGGATGAGTCCGCGGACATAGTGACTGGGGGAAAAAAAACAAATGCTCAAGCATTTCATAATACAAATTCTGTAGGACTAGAGTTCACTTTCAGTTGCCCGGCTCTTCTGCTGCTCCGGGTTCTGCCCCCGCCGCTCTCACTGACCTGTGAAAGGTGATCCAGCTCCCGGTGCAGAGCTGCCGCTGCTCCGCACTGGGCTTCCCTGGCGCCGGGACCGTTGAACGGGGCGCCGGGGCTGAGAGTGACATTGTGGGCGTTCTCACCCCATCGCCACGGATACACCATAAAATCACTGAAGCCGGGGCTGGTGGGGCTCACATCCAGGCGCTTGGGTTTAATCGGCGTAGTTTTAATAACCGACACACGCTTGGGAGAACCACCGGCGATCTGATTCTCCGCCATCGCAAGAGCGATCCCCAAAGAATGGCGGAAAAACAGCGAAAGTAAATAAATAATCCAGCGGTGACAGAGCAGCCACTCAGACACAAACTCGCGCGTTTAAGCATTTCCCGCCTTTTCTGCAGACACCAACCGAACGCTGCGACGGAACCTGGCGACGTCACAATGGCTGATTGACAGCTCCATTCATGCATTGGAACGTCCGGTCACAGCCAATCAGGCGCCGGCGCGCTTTGTTGATTGGAGGAGTCGGGTTTTCCCCGCCGGAATTCATAACGTCTTCTTGTTAATCAGCGGAGTCTTTGTTTTCATTTTTATGGTTAAAGAGACAGAGGCGTTGGGAAATGCCACTTTGTGTAAATAATATTATACATCTGCTGGGCCTGTAGACGTACTAGATACTGTGTGATGCAAGCCTATGGAAAGCTTCCAGAGAGGCGTTTATTTATGTGCAATTCTATAAGTATTCCTGAAAAAGGCCATATTTTGTTAAAGCCGCTTTGTCTTGCACTCAACAGGACAATTCACAAGAAATGCTAAAATATATGTATTTAGAAATGCAAGTACTGGTTAGGAAATAGGGTCGAGAGTGTGTTGCTGGAAAAGCACAGCAGGTCAGGCAGCATCCGAGGAGCAGGAGAATCGACGTTCCGGGCAAAAGCCCTTCATCAGGAATGAGGCTTGTGGGTCGGGGCTGAGAGATAAATGAGAGGGGGCTGGGGGGAATGTAGCTGGGAGTGTGACAGGCAGATGAAGTTGGGGGTGAAAGTGATAGGTCGGAGAGGAGGTTGGAGCAGATAGGAGGGAAGGAAGATGGACAGTTAAGACAGTTCAAGAGGGCAATACTGAGTTGGACGATTGGATCTGGGAGAAGGGAAGTGAAGAAACTGGTGAAATGAAGAAACTGGAGGGTCCCAAGGCAGAAGATAAGGCATTCTTCCTCCAGGCTTCGGGTGGGTAAGGGTTTGACGATCGAGGAGACTCGGGACCTGCATGACCTTGGCGAAGTGGGAGGTGGATGCAGATAGGGGTAGGAAGGGAAATATGTCCCTAGTGGTGGAGTCTGTTTGTAGGTGGCGGGAATGGCGGTGAATGATACGATGTATCCGGAGGTTGGTGGGGGGAAAAGTGAGGACTAGGGGTGGAGTTCTGTCTTTATTGTAGTTGGAGGGGAAGGGTTCCTGGGCGGAGGTGTGGGAAGTGGATGAGATGTGCTGAAGGGTATCATTGATCACTGGGAGGAAAATTGTGGTCTTTGAAGAAGGAGGGTATCTGGTATGTTCTGTGGTGGAATTAGTCCTTCTGGGAGCAGATGAGGTGGAGGAATTGGAAGTAAGGGATAGCGATTTTGCAGGAGGCAGGCCGGGAGGAGGTATAGTCCAGGTAGCAGTGGGTTTGTATTAGATGTCCGTTTTGAGTTGGTCACTGTTAATAGAGATGGAGAGGTCCAGGAACATGGCTTTGCATCTTGGAAATCCTGGAATGTCTCCAGTGTGCACAGGGCTCAACAAGTCCACACTGACTCTCCAAATAGCATTCCACCCAGACTCACACACCTACCTTATCTGTGTAATCCTGGATTTTCCATGGCTCCATCTAACCTGCACACTTTGGGCAATTTAGCATGGCCAATCCACCTAACCTGTACATCTTTGGACTGTGGGAAGAAATCCATACAGACACGGGACAATGTACAAATTTCACACAGTTGCTGAAGACTGGAATTGAACCCAGGTCCCTGGCGCTGTAAGGCAGCAGTGGTAACCATTGAGCCACCTTGCTTCATTAACTTAATTGAGTTTTCTGAAGAGGTAATGAAGTGGATTGATGAAAGCAGAGTGATGGCCATGATTGTTATGGGCTTCAGTAAGGCAGTTGGCAAGCTTCTGCATGGTAGACTAGTTAGCAAGGTTAGAACATTTGGAGTACAGGGAGAACTAGCCATTTGGATACAAAACTGGCTCAGAGGTAGGGGACATAGGGTGATGGTGGAGAGTTGTTTTTCAGACTGGACGCCTGTGACCTTTGGTGTGCCACAAGGACTGATGCTGAGTCCACTGCTTTTTGTCATTTATATAAATGATTTGGATGTGAACATAGGATGTATGGTTAGTAAGTTTGCAGATGACACCAAAGGAGGTGTCGTGGATAGCGAAGAAGGTTACCACAGAGTACAGTGGGAATGTGTTGCTGGAAAAGCGCAGCAGGTCAGGCAGCATCCAAGGAACAGGAAATTCGACGTTTCGGGCATAAGCCCTTCATCCTGACCTGCTGCGCTTTTCCAGCAACACCTTTTCAGCTCTGATCTCCAGCATCTGCAGACCTCACTTTTTTCTCCGCAGAGTACAGTGGGACCTTGATCAGATGGGCCAATGGGTCGAGGAGTGGCAGATGCAATTTAATTTAGATAAATGTGAGGTGCTGCATTTTGGAAAGGCAAATCAGAGCAGGACTTATACACTTCATGGTAAGGTCCTGGGAGTGTTGCTGAACATAGAGACCTTGGAGTGCAGGTTCATAGTTCCTTGAAAGTAGAATCACAAGTATTAAAAATTGCATTTGGTATGCTTGCCTTTATTGGTCAGTGCGTTGAGAATAGGAGTACATATTGCAGCCGTACAGAACATTGATTAGGTCAGTTTTGGAATACTGCATTCAATTAAGGTCTCCCTGCTTTGGAAGGACGTTGTGAAACTTGAAAGGGTTCAGAAAAGATATACAAGGATGTTGCCAGGGCTGGAGGGTTTGAGCTATAGGGAGAGGGTGAATAGGCTGGGGCTTTTTTCCCTGGAGCATCGGAGGCTGAGGAGTGAACATATAGAAGTTTATAAAATCATGAGGGTAGGGTAAATACCCAAGGTCTATTTCCCAAGATAGTGGAGTCCAAAACTAAAGGGCATAGGTTTAAATCTTCCCCCTCTTACCTTAAAAGGGAACTAAGGGTCAACGTTTTCATGCAGAGGGTAATGCATCTATGGAATGAGCTGCCAGAGGAAGTAGTGTAGGTAAAATTCCGTTTAAAATGCATCTGGATTGACATATGAATAGGAACGGTTTAGAGGAATATGGGCCAAATGCTGGCAAACGGTACTAGATTAATTCAGGATATCTAGTCGGTATGGATGAGTTGCAGTGAAGGGGAGAGACCACAAATGCGTAGGAGGGGTGGGGGGGGGGGGGGAGCACACGTGAGGTGGTGGAAAGAGAGCATGTATGTGGGGAGATAAGAATGCATGCACGTGAGAGGAGTGGAAGACAGCACGCACATGATGGAGAGAGTGGATGCGATGGGGGTGAAAGAGCACACATGCACACGAGAGAGTGGCTAGAGAGCCAATGTTGGGGGTGGGGGGCTTGGGTTGGAGAGAGCGTGCTTGCACACAAGTGGGAGAAAAGAATGCGTGCACGAGAGAGAGGGGAGAGAGTGAGGGGCAGAGTGTGAAAAAGAGGGGGAGGGAGAGAGAGTGCATGAGAGAGGGAGCAAGGGAGGAGGCAAAAGGGAGGGAAGAGAAAGAGGGAGATAGCTGGAGAGAGAGGTTGAAAGACAGGGAGAGGGAGAGAGACGGAGAAAGAGTGGCAGAGAGAGGGAGGGAGATGGAGGGGAATAGATACATGGAGGGCAGAGGGAGGAGGAGATGGAGAAGGGAAGGGGAGTGGTGAGAGCGAGAGGGGACTAAGCGTATGAGGGAGAAGAAGACAGGGACATAGGGAGGGAGAGCAAAGGCGGGACAGCGAGGGAGACAATGATAGATGGGGGGGTGAAAGAGATAGTGGGGGAGTGAAAGGAGGAGAGAAAGGGAGGAAAAGAGACATATATGGAGGGAGAGAGAGATTCAGAGAGGGAGGGTGTGAGAGAGTGAGGAAATGGGGGGAGAGGTGGTTGGGGAGATATTAGGAGGGGGAGAGAGAGATATTGGGAGGGGGAGAGAGATATTGGGAGGGGAACAGAGAGAGATATATATGGGAGAAACAGAATGAGAGGGATATTGGGAGAGACAGAGAGAGAGATTTTGGGAGGGACAGAGAGAGGGATTTTGGGGAGAGTGAGTGAGGGACAGAGAGAGATATTGGGAGGGAGAGATATTGGGAGGGGGATAGAGACAGCGATTTTGGGAGGGGATAGAGAGAGAGATATTGGGAGAGGGGTAGAGAGATATTGAGAGAGGGGTAGAGAGAGAGAGATACTGGGAGGGACAGAGAGAGGGAGATTTTCAGGGACAGAGAGTCATATGGGGAGGCAGTTATTGGGGGAGAGAGAGGTTGGGAGACAAAGAGTGAGATATTGGTAAAGAGAGAGAGATATATTGGGAGGGAGAGATATTGGGAGGGAAAGATATGGGGAGAGAGAAATATTGGGAGAGAGAGGTATTTGGAAAGCGAGATATTGGGAGAGAGATATATATTGGGAGAGATATATTGGGAGGGACAGAGAGATTGAGAGATATTGGAGGAAAGAGGTATTTGGGGACAAAGGGTCATATTGGGACAGAGAGAAAGATATATTGGGAGAGAGATGCAGGGAGAGAGACATTGATAAAGAGAGATATTAGTAAAGAGAGAAATATTGGGAAAGAGAGATATATTGGGAGAGAGATATTGGGAGATACATATATATATATATATATGGAGAGATATATTGGGGGGACAGAGAGAGATTGAGAGAGATATTGGGGGAAAGGTATTCAGGGACAAAGGGTCATATTGGGACAGAGAGAAAGACATATTGGGAGAGAAAGAGACAGAAAGAGACAGAAAGAGAGAGAGGTTGGGAGAGAGAGATGCATTGATCGAGAGGTATTAGTAAAAAGAGAAATATTGGGAAAGAGAGAGAGATTGGGACAGAGAGAGATATTGAAAGAGAGATATTGGCGGAGGGAGAGAGATATTTGGGGACAGAGTCATATTGGGACAGAGAGAGAGAGAGAGACATTGGGGGAGAGAGAGAGACATGTTGGGAGCGAGCTAATTGGAGAGAGAGATATGGGAAAGAGAGAGAGCTAATTGAAGAGAGAGATATTGGGAGAGACGGAAATTTGTGGAGTGAGAGAGATATTGGGAGGGACAGAGACATTGGGAATGAGAGATATTTTGGGAGGGGGGAGAGAGAAAGAAAGATATTGGGAGGGAGATAGAGAGAGATGTTAGGAGGGGGATAGAGAGAGATATTGGGAGGAACAGACAGAGCGATATTGGGTGGGACAGAGAGAGTGTGATATTGGGTGGGACAGAGAGAGTGTGATATTGGGTGGGACAGAGAGAGGGAGATATTGGGAGAGAGAGAAAGATATTGAGAGAGAGAGATGGGGGAGACACAGAGATATTGGGAGGGATAGAATGAGAGAGATATTGGGAGGGAGAGATATATTGGGACAGGGAGAGAGAAAGATAGATATTGGAAGGGGGATAGAGAGAGAAACATTGGGAGGGACAGACAGCGATATTGGGTGGGACAGAGAGAAGGAGATAGTGGGAGAGAGAGAAAGATATTGAGAGTGAGAGAGAGAGATGGGGGAGACAAAGAGATATTGGGAGGTTCAGAGAGTCAGATATTGAGAAAGAGAGAGAGGGAGATATTGAGGGAGAGAGGGAGATACTGGGGGACAGAGAGACATATTGGGAGAGAGGAGAGAGATGTTGGGAAAGAGAGGTTGGGAGAGAAAGAGATATTGGGGGAGAGAGATGTTGGGAGAGAGAGAGGTTGGGAGAGAAAGAGAGATTGGTAAAGAGAGAGAGGTATTAGACAGAGAGAGACAGATTGGGAGAGATATATTGGGAGGGACAGAGAGATATTGAGAGAGATATTGGGGGAAAAGAGAGAGATTCAGCGACAGAGAGTCATGTTGGGACAGAAAGAGAGATATTGGGAGAGCAACAGACATTGGGAGAGAGAGATGTTGGGAGAGGGAAAGAGAGTTTGGGGGACAAAGAGATATTAGTAAAGAGAGAGATATTGGGAAAGAGAGATGTTGGGAGATATATATTATATATAGGGAGAGAAATATTGGGAGGGATAGAAAGATACTGGGGGAGATATATATATATAATATATATATATATATAGTCGTGGTTCTGTTTGCCGAGCTGGGAATTTGTGTTGCAGACGTTTCTTCCCCTGTCTAGGTGACATCCTCAGTGCTTGGGAGCCTCCTGTGAAACGCTTCTGTGATCTTTCCTCCGGCATTTGTAGTGGTTTGAATCTGCCGCTTCCGGTTGTCAGTTCCAGCTGTCCGCTGCAGTGGTCGGTATATTGGGTCAAGGTCAATGTGCTTATTGATTGAATCTGGCTTGTCCTATAATAGTAGTGTTGTCCCAGTCGAATTCTACTATTCGACTATTATAGGACAAGCCAAACAGAGAACAGTCAGGGAATTCCTAGAGGCATGGCTCTCATCCACAGGTTCAACCAATAAGCACATTGACCTGGAACCAATATACCGACCACTGCAACGGACAGCTGGAACTGACAACCGGAAGCGGCAGATTCAAACCACTACAAATGCCGGAGGAAAGATCACAGAAGCGCTTCACAGGAGGCTCCCAAGCACTGAGGATGTCACCTAGACAGGGGACGAAACGTCTGCAACACAAATTCCCAGCTCGGCAAACAGAACCACAACAATGAGCACCCGAGCTACAAATCTTCTCACAAACTTTGAATATATACATTGGGAGAGAGATATTGGGAGGGATAGAGAGATACTGGGGGGAGATATGTATATGTAGGGAGATATTGGGAGGGATGGAGAGAGATATTGGGGAGAGAGAAATATTTGGGAACAGAGAATTATATTGGGACAGAGAAATAGGCATGTTGCTAGAGAGAGAGGCATGTTGGGAGAGAGAGATGTTGGGAGAAACGGAAATTGGGGGAGAGAATGAGAGTGAGAGATTGGGAGAGAGAAACATATTGGACGAGAGAGATATTGGGGAAGAGATAGAGACATTTTGGGCAAGAGAGGGACATGTTGGGAGAGAGAAAGACATATTGTTTGAGAGAGGGCCATATTGGAGGAGAGGGAGACGGATATTGGAAAAGAGCGTGAGAGAGAAATTGGGAGACGGATGTTTTATGAGAGCGCGATGTTTTATGACAGAGGGAGATATTGAGGGAGAGAGGGAAATATTGAGGGAGAGAGGGACATATTGGGGAGAGAGGGACATATTGCGGGGAGAGAAATATATTGGGAGAGAGAGACAGATATATTGGGAGAAAGCGAGATTTGGAAGAGGGAAAGAGATATTGGGAGAGATACATTGGAAGGGACAGAGAGAGATATTGAAAGAGATATTGGCAGAGGGAGAGAGGTATTCGCGGACAGAGAGTCATATTGGGAGAGAGAGATGTTGGGAGAGAGAGAGGTTGGGGGGAAGAGAGAGATAATGGCGGAGACAGAGAAAGATATTGGGGGAGAGAGAGGCAGATACATTGGGGCAGGGACGGAATGATATTGGGAGAGAGAGATTGGGAAGGAGAGAGATATTTTGATAGAGATATGTTGGAAGTGAGAGAGAGAAAAAGATTGCAAAAGGGAGGGAGAGGTTGGGGGAGAGAGATATTGAGAGAAAGTGAGTAACATTGGGGTAGGTAGAGAGAGAGATGTGGAGAGAGGGAGATATTAGGAGAGAGAGATATTGGACGAGAGAGAAAGCTACTGGGTGAGAGAGAGAGACATACTGGGTGACGGAGAGAGACAGATTTTGGGGAGTAAGAAAGAGATGTGGAGTGAGGGAGAGATATTGGGAGAGAGAGAAGTGATATTGGGAGAGAGAGAAATTTTGCAAGGGAGACAGATATTCAGAGCAAGTGAGGGATATTGGATAGGAGAGATAAATATTGGAATAGAGTGAGATGTTGGAAGAGAGAGAGGTATTGGGAGTGAGAGAGAAAGAGACATATTGGCAGAGAGAGAGAGAGTGACATGTCGGGAGAGAGAAAGATATTGGGAGAGAGAGATATTGGGGAGAGAGTGAGAGAGATGTTGGGAGAGAGAGAGATGCTGAGAGAGAGAGAGACATGTTGGGAAAAAGATATTGGGAATGAGAGAGAAACATGTTGGGAGATGAAGAGGTGTTGAGAGCAGGAGAAGGGTTGGGAGAGGGAGCGGGGTTTGGTGAGGGAGAGATGTTGGGAGAGAGAGAAATGTTGGGAGAGGGAGAGATGTTGAAAGAGAGAGGGAGATGTTGAAAGAGAGAGAGACATATTGGGAGTGAGAGACATTGAGATGGAGAGAGAGATATTGGGAGGGCAGAGGGAGATATTGGGGAGAGAGAGAGATTTTGGGGAGAGAGACAGAGACATTCAGAGTGGAAGAGATGTTGGGAGAGAGGGTGAGATGTTGGGAGGGAGAGAGATATTGCGAGGGAAAGAGATATTGGAGGGAGAGACAGAGATATTTGGAGGCAGAGACAGATATGTATTAGGAGAGAGAAAGATATGTATTGGGGGAGAAAAAGATATGTTTGAAGAGAGCAGAAGAGAGATAGAAATGTTGGGAAAGAGAGCCCTCAGCCCTCCCAATATCTCTCTCCATCTCAATGTCTCTTTCTCCCAATATGTCTCTCTCTCTTTCATTATCTCCCTTTCTCTTTCAACATCTCTCCCTCTACCAACATTTCTCTCTCTCCCAACATCTCTCCCTCACCAAACCCCGCTCCCTCTCCCAACCCTTCTCCTGCTCTCAACACCTCTTCCTCTCCCAACATGTCTCTCTCTCATTCCCAATATCTCTCTTTCCCAAGAGAGATAGATCTTAGGAGCGAGAGAGAGAGAGACATATAGGGAGAGAGAGATCCTGGAAGAGAGAGATATTGGAAGAGGGAAGTGATATTGGGGGAGAGAGAAGTTGGTAGAGAGACAGTGATGTTGGGAGAGAAAGAGAGACGTTGGGAGAGAGAGGTGTTGGGAGAGAGAGATGTTAGCAGAGAGAGATGTTGGGAGAGAGTGAGAGAGATATTGGAAGAGAGAGAGATTTTGGAGAAAGAGGGTGAGATGCTGGGAGAGAGAGAGATGTTGGGAGAGAGAGAGGTATTGGGAGAGAGAGTGTTATTGGGAGAGAGATTAATTTTTGCTGATAGAGATGTTGGGAGAGAGATGGGAGGGAGAGAGAGATGATGGGAGAGAGATGTTGGGAGAGACAGAGAGAGATATTAGAAAACATAGAGAGACATACTGGGAGAAAGAGAGAGACATGTTGGGAGAGAGCAATATTGGGAGAGGGAGAGTGATATATTGGGAGGGAGAGACAGAGATATTGGGAACAAGAGAGGGATATTGGGAGGGAGAGAGAGAAATATATATGGAGATATGTATATACATATTTGGAGATGGAGATATATATAATATATATAGGGGTGAGAGAAAGAGAGATGTCAGAAGAGAGCGAGAGGTATTGAGAGTGACAGAGGTAGATATTAGGGTCAACAGAGATAGAATTTGGGAGCAAAAGAGAGACGTATTGGCATAGAAAGAGATGTTGGGAAAGAGAGAGAGAGATTGCGGGGAGAGCGTTATTGGGAGAGAGAGAAATATTGGGGGAGAGAGAGATGTTGGAAGAGAGAGACATATACGGAGAGAGAGTTATTGGGAGGGATAGAAATAGATACTGTAAGAGAGATATTGGGGGAGAGAGTGAGAGAGATATTGGGAGAGAGTGAGAGATATTCGGAGAAAGAGAGGTATTGGGAGAGAGAGAGAGTTTAATTGGGAGAAAGATTGATTTTTGGTGAGAGATATTGGGGCAGAGAGAGACAAATTGGGAAGGAGAGATATTGGGGGAGAGAGAAAGATGTTGGGTGAGGAAAATAAAGATACTGGGAGGGAGAGAGAGACATGTTGGGAGAGAGTTGTGAGGAGAGAGTGGAAGAGAGATGTTGAGAGAGAGGGAGAGAGACATTGGGAGAGAGGGACAGCGAGGTTGGGAGAGTGAGAGAGATATTGGGTGAGAGGGAGAGAGATGTTGGGAGCGAGAAAAGGAGAGATGTTAGGAGCAAGAGAGAGAGACATGTTGGGAGAGAGGAAGAGATTTTGGGAGAGAGAGACATATTGGTAGGGAGAGAGAGATATTGGAAGAGAGAGATATTGGAAGAGGGAGAGATTTTGAGAGAAAGAGAGACATTGGAAGATAGAAAGATTAGGAGAGGGAGAGACATATTGGGAGAAAGAGATATTGGGAACAAGAGAGAGACATGTTGGGAGAAGGAGCGGTGTTCAGAGAAATAGCAGTATTGGGAGGTAAAGCTGTGTTGGGAGATGGAGCGGTGTTGGGAGATGGAGTGGTGTTGGGAGATGGAGTGGTTTTGGGAGATGGAGCGGTGTTGGGAGATGGAGCGGTGTTGGGAAATGGGGCGGTGTTGGGACATGGAGCGGTGTTGGGAAATGGGGCGGTGTTGGGACATGGAGCGGCGTTGGGAGATGGAGCGGCATTGGGAGATGGAGTGGCGTTGGGAGATGGAGCGGCGTTGGGAAATGGAGCGGTGTTGGGAAATGGAGCGGTGTTGGGAGATGGAGCGGCATTGGGAGATGGAGTGGCGTTGGGAAATGGAGCGGTGTTGGGAAATGGAGCGGTGTTGGGAGATGGAGCGGCGTTGGGAGATGGAGCGGCGTTGGGAGATGGAGCGGCGTTGGGAGATGGAGTGGTGTTGGGAGATGGAGCGGTGTTGGGAGATGGAGCGGTGTTGGGAGATGGAGCGGTGTTGGGAAATGGAGCGGTGTGGGGAGATGGAGCAGCGTTGGGAGATGGAGTGGTGTTGGGAGATGGAGCGGTGTTGGGAGATGGAATGGTGTTGGGAGATGGAGCGGCGTTGGGAGATGGAGTGGTGTTGGGAGATGGAGCGGTGTTGGGAGATGGAGCGGTGTTGGGACATGGAGCGGCGTTGGGAGATGGAGCGGCATTGGGAGATGGAGTGGCGTTGGGAGATGGAGCGGCGTTGGGAAATGGAGCGGTGTTGGGAAATGGAGCGGTGTTGGGAAATGGAGCGGTGTTGGGAGATGGAGCGGCATTGGGAGATGGAGTGGCGTTGGGAAATGGAGCGGTGTTGGGAAATGGAGCGGTGTTGGGAGATGGAGCGGCGTTGGGAGATGGAGCGGCGTTGGGAGATGGAGCGGCGTTGGGAGATGGAGTGGTGTTGGGAGATGGAGCGGTGTTGGGAGATGGAGCGGTGTTGGGAGATGGAGCGGTGTTGGGAAATGGAGCGGTGTGGGGAGATGGAGCAGCGTTGGGAGATGGAGTGGTGTTGGGAGATGGAGCGGTGTTGGGAGATGGAATGGTGTTGGGAGATGGAGCGGCGTTGGGAGATGGAGTGGTGTTGGGAGATGGAGCGGTGTTGGGAGATGGAGCGGTGTTGGAAGATGAAGCGGCGTTGGGAGATGGAGCGGTGTTGGGAAATGGAGTAGCGTTGGGAGATGGAGTGGTGTTGGAAGATGAAGCGGCGTTGGGAGATGGAACGGTGTTGGAAGATGGAGCAGCTTTAGGAGATGGAGCAGTGTTGGGAGATGGAGTGGCGTTGGGAGATGGAGTGGCGTTGGGAGATGGAGTGGCGTTGGGAGATGGAATGGCGTTGGAAGATGGAGCAGCTTTGGGAGATGGAGCGGTGTTGGGAGATGGAGCGGTGTTGGGAGATGGAGCAGCTTTGGGAGATGGAGCGGTGTTGGGAGATGGAGCGGTGTTGGGAGATGGAGTGGTGCTGGGAGATGGAGTGGTGTTGGGAGATGGAATGGTGTTGGGAGATGGAGTGGTGTTAGGAGAGGGAGAAATGTTGGGAGATGGAGCGATGTTGAAAGAGAGAGAGATTGGAAGAAAAAGAGAGAGATTGGGAGACAGAGGCATTGAGATGGAGAGAGAGATATTGGGAGGGCAGAGAGAGATATTGCTGAGAGAGAGATATTGGGAGGGCAGAAAGAGATTTTGGGGAGAAAAACAGATATTCAGAGTGGGAGAGATGTTGGAGAGAGTGAAATTCTGTGAGGGAGACAGGTATTGCGAATGAGAGAACTATTGGGAGGGAGAGAGATATTGAGAGGGAGAGAGAGATATATATTGGTGGGGAGAGAGAGAGAGACACTGGGAGGGAGAGATATTATGGAGTAGTTGGAAAAGAGAGTGTATTGTTGGGGAGGAGAAAGAGAGAGACATTGGAAAAGAGAGAGAGGTATTGGAAATGAGAGAGATAGATATTTGGAACGAAAGAGAGAGAGGGACATATTGGCGGAGAGGGACATATTGGCAGAGAGAGAGATGTTGGGAAAGAGAGAGACATAGGGAGAGAAAGATCCTGGAAGAGAGAGAGAGAGATTGGGGAGAGAGGTATTGGGAGAGAGATTCATTTTTGGTGAGAGAGATGTTGGGGGAAGAGATTTTGGGGGAGAGAGAGATGTTGGGAGAGAGAAATGTTGGGAGGGACAGAGAGAGATATTGGAAGAGAGAGAGAGAGAGAGATTGGGGAGAGGGAGAGAGATATTGGGAGAGAGAGAGATGTTGGGGGAGAGAGGGAGAGATGTTGGAAGAGAGAGACATGTTGGGAGAGAGAGATTGGAAGACAGAGAGAGACATACTGGGGATACAGAGGGAGGCATACTGGGAGACAGAAATATTGGGAGAGATATTGGGAGGGAGAGATATTGAGAATGAGACAGGGATATGGGGGGGGGAGGAGAGAGAGATATATATTGGGAGATAGGTATATATTCGGAGATGGAGATATATATATTGAGGGTGAGAGATAAAAAGAGATGTTGAAAGAGATTAAGAGGTATTGAGAGCGAGAGAGATAGATATTGGGAGCCAGAGAGAGACATATTGGCTGGGAGAGAGAGACATGTTAGGAGAGAGAGACATGTTGGTCGAGAGACAAATATTGGGAGGGAGAGAGATACTTGAAGAGAGAGATATTGGAGAGAGTGAGAAAGATATTAGGAGAGTGAGAGATGTTTGGAGAAAGAGAGGGGTATTGGTAGAGAGAGAGAGTTTTATGGGAGAGAGGTTGATTTTTGGTGAGAGAGATATTCGGAGAGAGACACACATTGGGAAAGAGAGATATTGGGATGGAGAGAAATGTTGGGAAAGGGAGGGAGACATATTGGGGGACAGAGAGAGAGACATGTTGGGAGGGAGATGTTGGGAGCGAGAGAGAGAAATTGGAAGACAGAGAGAGACATGTTGGGAGAGAGAGGAATATCAGGAGAGAGGGAGAGATGTTGGGAGGGAGAGAGAAAGACATATTGGGAGGGAGAGAGAGAAATTGGAAGAGAGATATTGGGAGAGGGAGAGGTATTGGGAGAGAGAGATATTGAGAGAAAGAGAGACTTTGGAAGAGAGAAAGATTGGGAGAAGGAGAGATATTTGGAACAAGAGACAGACATTTTGGGAGAGGGAGAGATGTTGGGAGAGGGAGAGATGTTGGGAGAGAGCGTGGTGTTAGGAGAGGAAGTGGCGTTGCAAGAGGAAGTGGTTTTGCGAGAGAGAGATGTTGAAAGAGAGAGGGAGATGTCAAAAGAGAGAGATTGGGAGAATGAGAGAGAGATTGGGAGGGCAGAGAGAGATATTGGAAGAGAGAGACAGATTGTATGAGAAAGAGATATTGAGAGGGAGAGAGACAAATAGCGAGACAGAGAGAGATGGAGGGAGAGAGATATGGGGGAGAGTGTGAGAGAGTTTTATTGGGAGAGAGATTAATTTTGGTGAGAGAGATATGGGGCAGAGAGAAACACATTGGGAAAGACAGGTATTGGGGGGGGGGAGAAAGATGTTGGGAGAGGGAAAGAGAGATATTGGGAGCAAGAGAGAGATGTGTTGGGAGAGAGATCTTGGGAGAGAGGAGAGATATTAGAAGAGAGAGATGTTAGGAGAGAGAGAGGTATTAAGAAAGAGTTTTATTGGGAAAGAGATATGGGTGGGAGAGAGATATTGTGAGAGAGAAAGATATTGAGGGAGAGAGAGAGAGACATATTGGGACAGAGTGATGTTGGGAGACAGACAGAGAAATTTTGGAAGAGAGAGATATTGGAAGAGAGAGAGATGTTGGGAGATAGAGTGAGATATTGGGAGGGAGAGACAGAGAGATTTTGGGAATGAGAGAGGGATATTGAGAGGGAGAGAGATCTATATATTGGGAGATGGAGAGATACATATTTGGAGTGAGAAAGAGAAATGTTGGAAGAGAGAGAGATGTTGTAAGAGTGCGATAGGTATTGGGAGCGACAGAGATAGATATTGGGAGCAGGAAAGAAAGACATATTGGCAGAGAGAGAGAGACATGTTGGGAGAGAGAGAAGTATAAGGATAGAGAGATATTGGGAGAGCGTGAGAGATATTCAGAGAGAGGGAGAGGTATTGGTAGAGAGAGTTTTATTGGGAGAGAGGTTGATTTTCGTGGGAGATATTGGGGTAGAGAGAGAAATATTGGAAGTGAGAGAGATATTGGGAGTGAGGGAGAGACATATTGAGAGAGAGAGAAATATGTTGGGAGAAAGAGATGTTGGAAGGGAGAGAGAGATGTTGCGAGAGAGAGAGATGGTGGGGGAGAGAGAAAGATGTTGGGAGATAGGGAAAGAGATATTGGGAGCAAGAGAGAGAGAGAGATGTTGGGAGACAGAAAGAGACATTGGGAACCAAAGAGACACATCTTGGAAGAGAAAGAAATAGTCGGAGAGAGGGAGACATGTTGGGAGCGAGAGAGAGAGGGAGAGACATATTAGGATGGAGAGAGAGATATTGGAAGAGAGAGAGATATTGGGAGAGGCAGAGATGTTCGGAGAGAGAGAGACGTTGAGAGAAAGAGAGACCTTAGAAGAGAGAGAGATTGGGAGAGGGAAAGACATATTGGGAGAGAGAGACATTAGGAACGAGGGAGAGATATGTTGGGAGAGGGAGAGATGCTGGGAGAGGTAGAGATGTTGGAAGAATGAGCGGTGTTGGGAGAGGGAGCAGTGTTAGGAGTGGGAGAAGTGTTGGGAGAGGGAGAGATGTTGAAAGAAAGAGGGAGATGTTGAAAGAGAGAGGGAGATGTTGAAAGAGTGCACAAGAGATTGGGGGGTAGAGAGACAGAGATTGGGAGAGAAAAAGAGATTGGATGAGAAAGACATTGGGAGGGAGAGAGAGATGTTGGGAGAGAGAGAGATGTTGGGAGAGAGATATTAGGAGGGAGAAAGAGAGATATTGGGAGGGAGTGAGATATGGAGGAAAGAGAGAGATATTGTGGGAGAGCAAGAGATATTCGGAGAGCGAGAGACATTTTGGGAGACAGAGAATTTTATTGGGAGAGAATGATTTTTGGTGAAAGAGATATTGGGGCAGAGAGAGAAAGACATTGGGTAAGATAGAGAAATGTTGGGAGAGGGAGAGAGAGATACTGGGAGCGAGAGAGAGATGTTGGGAGAGATAGAGATGTTGAGAGAGAGAGAGAGAAAGATGTTGGGAGAGAGAGATGTGTGAGAGAGAGAGAAAAAGATATTGGGAGAGAGTGAGACTGCGATGTTAGGAGAGAGAGTGTGATGTTGGGAGTGGGGAGAGAGAGATTTGGGGGAAGAGAGAGTGAAATATTGGGGGAGAGAGATGTTGGGAGAGAGATGGGGGAGAGCGAGAGATTGCGAGAGAAAGACACATTGGGAGAGAGATATTGGGAGCGAGAGAGAGAGAGATATTTGGAGAGTGAGAGGTGTTGGGAGAGAGTTGTTGAAAGAAACAGTGAGACGTTGAAAGAAAGAGAGATTGAGAGAGAGAGAGACATATTGGGAGAGAGTCATATTGGGAGAGAGACATTGAGAGGGGGAGAGAGAGAGAGATATTTTGAGGGAGAGAGACATATTGGGAGGGAGAGAGAGATATTGGAAGAGAGCGATATTGGGAGAGGGAATGATGTTGGGAGAGAGAGAGAGAAATGTTGAGAGAAAAATGTTGATAGAGAGTGAGTGACATTGGAGAGAGATGTGGAGAGAGAGATATTGGGAGAGAGAAATTTTGGAGAGAGAGTTATTGGATGAGAAAGGGATATTGGGAGGGAGAGAGGGAGATTTTGGGGGAAAGTGAGCTAGTGGTGGAGAGAGAGATATTGGGGTAACAAGAGGGATATTGGGGGAGAGACAGATTTTGCAGTGAGACAGGGATATTGAGAGAGGGAGAGATGTTGGGAGAGAAATTTTGCGAGAGAGATATTGGGAGGGAGAGAGATATTGGAAGAGAAAGAGAGATATTGGGAAGGAGAGAGATATTGGGAGCAAGAGAGGGATATTGGGAGGGCGAGAGAGCGAGATATAATTTGGGGGAGAGAGAGAAAGAGACATATTCGCAAACAGTCATGTTGGGCAAGAGAGATTTTGAGAGATAGACAGATATATAAGGAGAGAGAGATATTGGGAAGGTGAGAGATACTGGAAGAGAGAGAGATATTGGGGGAGAGTGTGAGAGAGATATTCGGAGAGAGCAAGAGATATTCGGAGAGAGATAGATATTGGGAGAGAGTTTTATTGAGAGATAGATTGATTTTTGGTGTGAGTGATACTGGGGAGAGAGAGTTGGGAGTGAGAGAAATAGATATGCGGAGTGGGAGAGAGGGAGACAAAGAGGGAGAGAGAGAGATACATGTTGGGAGAGAGAGGGATACTGGGAGGGAGACAGAGAGAGATATTGGGAGGGAGAGAAAGAGGTATTGGGAGGGAGATATTGGGGGAGAGAGATAGTGGGAGAGAGCGAAAGATATTTGGAGAGAGGGAGAGATATTGGGAGAGAGAGAGATGTTGGGGAGAGAGAGGGACAGATATTAGAGAGAGAGAGATGTTGGGAGAGTTAGAGATATTGGGGAAGAAGGGGTATTTGGGGAGAGAGAGAGATATTGGGAGAGAGGGGGAGAGATATTCGTAGCGAGAGAGAGCTATTCGGAGGTAGATATTGGATGGGAGAGAGATAATGGGAGCACGAGAGAGATATTGGGAGCAGGATAGAGATATTGGGAGAGAGAGGTATTGGGAGAAGGAGAGAAGATATTGGGGGAGAGAGAGATTGAATGAGAAAGAAATATTGGTTGGGAGAAAGAGATATTGGGGGAGACAGAGAGAGAGATATTGGCAGAGAAAGACATATTTGACGAGAGAGATATTGGGGGTGAGAGGGACATATTGGGAGTGAGAGAAATATATTGGAAGAAAAAGACAGATATTGGGAGAGAGTGACATTGAGGGGGTGAGAAAGTGAGGGAGATATTAGGAGAGAGAAAGAGATATTGAGCGGGGGAGAGAGAGATATATTTGGAGACAGAGAGATATATTGGGGGAGCGAGAGAGATATTGAGGAGGGAGAGAGGAAGATATTGGGGGAGAGAGATATTGGGTAAGAGAGAGAGAAAGAGATATTGGGGGGAGAGAGAAAGATATTGTGAGAGAGAGAGAGAGAGACCGAGATATATCGGAAGAGAGGGAGTTATTGGGAGAGGGGGTGTGAGAGAGAGAGAGAGAGAGAGGGAGATATTAGGAGACGGAGAGATTCACAGAGAGAGATATTGGGTGAGACAGAGAAAGATATTTTCGGAAAGAGAGACAGTGGGAGAGAGAGAGATATTGGGAGGGAGAGCGATATGGGGGAGAGAGGTTCATTTTGGGAGACAGAGACATCAAGGGAGAGCGTGAGGGAGAGATAGATGGAGGGAGAAAGGAAGGAATTGATGGAGAGATAGAAAAATATTGGGAGAGTGATACTAAGGGGGTGAGAGAGGGAGATATTGGAGAGATAAAGAGATATTGAGGGAGAAAGAAAGAGGTATTGGGAGAGTGAAAGGTAGAGGGAGTGAGAGGAGGAGAGTATGAGCAGGAGTGTCGGGAAGAGCGATGGGAAGGGGCAGAAAGGGGGAGAGAGAGAGGGAGAAGAAGAGAGTGAGGAAGGAGAGAGAGAAAGGGAGTGAAAGCGGAAGGTGGAGTGGGAAGAGGGGATGGGTTGAGGAAATGGGGAGAGGGAAAGTGAAGAAGAAAGGGAAAGCGAGGGCTAGAGGGAAGAAGGCATGGAGAGAGAGATAGAGAGAGGTAGCGAGAGGAAGAGAGAGAGGGCTTGCAAGAGAGATAGAGGGAGCAAGTGGAGGGGAAATTCAGGGGAGTGGGAGGGAGAGGGAGGAGGGACAGGAAGGAAGAGAGGGAGTGATGGAGGGAGAGCGAGGGAGGGAAAGCAAGGGAAAGAGGGAGAGTGGTAGGGAGAGATACAGGGAGAGTGGGAGGGAGTGAGGGAAGGATAGTGAGTGGGAAAGAGAGAGGGAAAGAGGGAGGGGAAGAGGAAGGGGTAGGAAGAAATGGAACGATAGAGGGAGAGCGAAGGAGAGGGAGGGAGGGGGAAAGACAGGGATAGGGAGACACAGAGATAGACGGATCGAGGGAAAGAGGGAGGGGAAGTGGGAGGGAGTGAGTGGGGAACGGGGAGAGGGAAGGAAAGTGGAAGGGAGAGGGAGAGAGAGTGATAGAAGAAGCAAGAGATAGAGGGAGCGGGAGGAGGGAGACAGGGAAAATGGGGAGAGGGAGGGGGAAAGGGAAAGAAAGAGGAAGGAAAGGTGGAAGATACAGTGAGGGTGAGATGGATAGAAGGAGGGAGAGATGGATAGAGAGAGGGAGACGGAGATTGAGGGAGGGAGAGGGAGAGCAAGGGAGGGACAGCGAGGAAGAGAGAGAGAGAAGGAGGGAGGGAGATGAAGGGATGGAGAGATATAGAGGAGGGGGAAGAAAGAGGGTGTGTGACAGAGAGACAGAGGGGAGGGGTTTCTGGAAGGGGAGAGGGAGTGAGAGAGAGACAGAGGGGGGAGGGTTTCTGGAAGGGGAGAGGGAGTGAGAGAGAGACAGAGGGGGGAGGGTTTCTGGAAAGGGAGAGGGAGATAGAGAGAGTAGGGGGTTGAAAGAGTTGACTAGGGAGAGAGCATGGGAGGGCGAGGGTACGGGAAGGATAGAGCGCAAGAGGGAGAGAAAGATGGAGGGAGAGAGGGAGTGTGGCAGAAAGGGAGGGAGAGGGTAGGCGGGGAGAGAAAGAGAGATCAGAGAGGGGAGGGTGGAGAGAGGTGGGATGGGAAGAAGGGAGAGAGGGAGTGGGAGAGAGGGAGGTGGGAATGGGGAGAAAGAAGGAAAGTGAGAAAGGGAGTGGGGGTTGAGAGAGGGAGAGAAAGAGAGAGGAGAGTGAGGGGAGGGTGAGAGAGGGAGTAAGAAAGAATGGGGAGAGAGAGAGGGTGCAAGAAGGGGATAGAGAGATGGAGAGACCAGGAGAGAGGATGCGGGAGAGAAAGGGGAGAGGGGGAATGGGAGAGAGAGGGGCAAAGAGGGAGAGAGGAAGTGGGGAATGGGGGGAGAGATAGAGAGGGAGAGAGAAAGGAAGAAGGGGAAAGGGAGCATTTTGCTCCTGCCAAACTGAGCCAAAACTGCTTCTTTTTTCTTTTCTCAATCAACATTCTCTGTGGTTGACTGGTCACCACTGGTCCTCCCTTGACTGATCAATTAAACATCCAAACAGCTACTAGCCCTGAGCATTGCCACACTGGGTGTCAATTTGTTTACAATGTCCTTAGATTAGTAATTAAGCTGTATTACTTTGCAGGCCACTTTCCAACCAAAATCATCTGTCTTTGTTCTCTTTTAAAACAAGCTGTTCCAAGTTAAATTCTTAACTTCAACTGACAGTTTCAAATCAAAAAATAAGAAAAACTGTGATGGTCTCCACAATGTGTTGCTATATGTCAGGTGATGGAGAGGATAGAGGAATACTGATCAAAATTTCACTACCTGGAATGTCAACGGTCACATTTGCAGTATTCACCTGCGATAGTCTCTAAGATTGTGGTGGCATATTGCACTTTGTGTGTCTTTTCCAACCCCGAAAAGATTGACCCTTAAGCCTGTCAATGAAATAGCTACAGAAATGGATAAGCATAGCCCATCTCCATGAAGCTTCCCATCAGAGTGGGACTAACCTAAAGGATGATTGGGAAACTGTTCAACATTCAATGCCTCCAAGCCAGAACTAAGACCACCTGAACCTCTGTCATCAAGCTGCAGTACACAGACAACACTTGCTATTGCACACACTCAGAGGTCAATCTACAAACCATCGTCAATGCATTCCCAAGGCATACAAGAGAACGGGCCTTAGACTAAATGCCCGGAAAGCAAAGTAAAAACAAAGAACTGCCAATGCTGGAAATCTGAAACAAAAACAGACAGTGCTGGAGAAAAACTGAGTTGATGCATTGAATCTAGTGACCCTTCAGAAAATAAGCATGCTCTATAAGCTTGCTCCTGCCACAAACATTGACCCTCGACTGTCAAAATCCATGGAAATAGTTTGCATGATGTGGATTATTTCCCATACCTTGGGGGCCTCCTCTCAGCACAAGCAGACATTTATGATGAAAACCAACATTGACTCCAACAAGCCACTGCAGCCTTTGGATGCATGAGGAACAGTATTCGAAGTCTAAGACCTCAAACCCAGCACCAAACTCATAGTCTATACAGCAGGTCCCCAACCTCCAGTTTGCATCAGAAACATTGTCCTTGTACAGCAGACACCTCAAATCCCTTAATAGTGACACCTTTGCAAAATTCTTCAAATGCACTGGCAGGATAGGCATACCAACATGAGCATTCTCTCCCAGGCCAATATCTCCAGTATCAAGGCATTGGTCATTTACAACCAGCTGTGATGGGTAAATGCATTGCCCACATGCCTGAAACATGACTCCCTAAACAACAGCTTATTCTGAACTCCATAATGGTGAGTGTTTGCTAGGAGAGCAGAGAAAATGCTGCCAAGAACAGCCTACCTAAACTAAAGCAAACTGGAGAAGTATCCATGAAGATAGCGCTCACTTTGAGCATCACTGAATGGAGCACAAGCAGCAGAAACAGTGCATGGAATCCAAAACTTCCCACCCATGGATTCATAAAATACCAACTGTCCCACAGGTGGCACAGTCTTTGGCTCTAGTTTTGGACAATTCAGCCACCGCTGAATAACACCCAACCTCCCCATGCTTGTTGGTGTAGAAGCAAATCATCCTTGATCCTGATGCTGCCAAAAAAAAGAGTTTGTACATATTTATGTATGTATTCATATAAAAGCTATTCTGTGAAACTTAATAGCCCCTTTGAAGTAAATTTTCAAAAGCATTACATGAGGAATTGCTTATGTTCGTTTTTATGAGGTGTTGTGAAATGCAGTTGCTTTGGTGAGTGTTTTGTCTCAACTTACCCTGTAAACGCAGCACAACAGATATTGTTTACTGATTTTATGAGATGGAGTAAAATTCAGCTGTCTGGGAGGTAGATCTGACTATGTGGCTAAGGGTATTGGCCTTTAGAAGTTCATAGCATTCATGAAGTATGTCACAAGACTGAAAATCATGATTTCATTTCAATTTTCTCATCTTCCTTCTAGGTGAAGCTGATGCAAAATGTCGAGGAGTGTTCATTGACTGGAGGGACTGTCATGGGGACTGGTGGCAGGGAGAAGCTATACGTCAATGATCTGATGGAGCAGGAGGAATTCACAGGGTGCCTGTTTGGCCTTTCCAGTCCTTTGGATCCTACTGCAGTTTCAAATGTAGGTTTAAGCAAAGTTGTTGTGAAAATCTAATGATGCTTTCACCATTGAGAGGAGAGTTAATTTGTGACAATGATAGACTCATCAGCTTGCAATATTGATAGTTTGCTCCATTGTCTGAAAAATATGAGAAAGGAATGGAGATAAGGACATCGTGTCAACAGGACATGGTAGATGCAATGGTGGAAGGAAAGGAGTGAATTAAGAATGACATCTGTCACCAAGGTGGATGGTAATCATTCATTGATCACTTTAAATGAAACGTGCTTGAGGAGGATGATGCCCTGATTCTACAGCTGCTGCTATGGAAGAAGGACGTTTTGAACATTCAGAAAGCAAGGACCCTGCGTTTTAGGAGCAGAAGCCCAAGCTGATGGTATAAAAAATTACAAATTATCCTTGAGCACATATATCAATCACAGGTCCAAAGTGTTGAGAAATTACACATTAATTCCATCTTGCTTCAACAAACTATAATTGATTTTTGAATGGATGTTACTGAGCATATTAAAAAAAAAGTTTCTGAGCTAGTATCTGAGTTTGAATGTCAAAACCTGGTAAGCACTGTAGTACATACACCTTCTGACCCCTAGCAGCCCAGTGCAGTATCATCTGCTGCTGAACATACATCTGACACATAAAATGTCACATCACAGGGAAAAGGGAAACATAGAAGGAATCAGGGTCCCCATCCCTTCCTCTAACACTGGCGTCTCTACCTCATAACAACCTCCCCCATTGCCTTTTGATCAAAAGTGATATTTTCTGTCTCTTAACATATTTTCATTTTGTTCCTTCTAATTTGACCGCACAATGTGTTCTTTTACTTTTGACCTTGTAATTCATTTTTTCAATTATGTTATTTATTTACTGATATTTTTATGCCTTTATTTGCACTGTTGCACTTCATGTTCATTCAACGTTTGCTTAAATTATTTTATTTAAGTACAGTCTCTTTTGCTATAACACGGTGATTGCATTCTCATGCGACCTTGTGTGATAGAAAATCTCGCAATATAAATAATGGGGCCAAAGGGAGCAACAGCGTTAGGGACGAATCACCAAAAATAATAGTTAACCTAACATAAATAATAGCACGGTAATTAAATGTTAAAATTATATATTTTAATGAAATAATACAATAAATTTAACACTTTAAGGGGTTTCTGAGTCTGCTGAGTTACAATATTGTATTACGACAGGGACTGAAGGTCATCATCAGCATCATTTTACTTTAAGGTACAGTTCTGGGTGCAGGGTTACAATGAAAGTAAACATTTAGTTCAGAAGTAGATGGCTGTGATTCATTGTCCTCAGACTGTTTCTTGGGGTTTGGCTTAAAAATGCAACTAGTGTTTGTTGCTTTGCCATTTTTCTTCTTTCACAAAGAAGCTGTTCTTTATGCCAGATTGGATGCCAGATAAGACTTTATGCCACAAGCTGTGATCCTACTGCATTCTGCAGTGTAGTCATCGTCTTCGAAGAGCTGCAAATGCTTCTAAACTTCCTTCAGGATATAAGACATAAGAGAAGTGGAAAGTTCTCGTGGTACTGCATTGTGGATTTCATCATTTCATCTTGAACTTCAATTTCCCCCGCAGCGACAAGTTGATATAGATCAGTCTCCACTTCTTCAAATCCAACTTGCTTTGCAAGAGCGACACCATGTTCTTTGATTGCTGGAAGCTCTTCTGATGTTCAATGCCTTTAAAATCATGAAGAAAATCTGGGAGACGTTTCCACCAAACTGCATGCAAGCAGTCCTTACTGACATCACTCCACGCCTCCACAATGATGTCAGTAGCATTCTTAATGTTAAAGCTCTTCCAAATTGAAGAAAACTGTCCTGATTATCCTCCTCAGTAGCTGCAATCAGCTTCCTGATTGTGTGCCTTGAATAATAAGCTTTAAACGCTGTTATGCCAGTCTAGCCCATAGGTTGAATGAGAGAGGTTGTGTTCAGAGGTAGAAATAGCACTTTGCTGTTTTCAGAAAGCTCATCAATGGTGGGAGGATGGCTTGGTGCATTGTCTAGAATGAGGAGAATCTTGAAATCCAAATCTTTGCTTCTGCAATAATTTTTAAAAACATCCTCAAAAACATCAACAATAATCACAGAATCCCTACAGTGTGCAAACAGGCCATTGGTCGAACAAGTGCACACTGACCCTCCGAAGAGTAACCCACCATAACCATTGCCCTACCCTATTGCTTTAGATTTACCCCTGACTAATGCACCTACCCTACACATCCCTTATGGGCAATTTAGTATGGCCAATTCACCAACCTGCACATCTTTGCCTGTCATCCAACCTCTTTTGCTTGACCTGAAGTAAATACCTAGAGCAGACTAAAGGTAACCAGGGATGGAATTACATAATAGAGTCATAGAGTCAGAGAGATGTACAGCACGGAAACAGACCCTTCGGTCCATCTCGTCCATGCCAACCAGATAGCCCAACTCAATCTAGTCCCACCTGCCAGCACCCGACCCATATCTCTCCACACCCTTCCTAGTCGTTTACCCATCCAGATGCTTTATAAATGTTACAATTGTACCAGCCTCCACCACTTCCCCTGGCAGCCCATTCCATACACACACCACCCTCTGTGTGAAAAAGTTGCCCCTTAGGCCCCTTTTATATCTTTCCGTTCTCACCCTAAACCTATGCTCTCTAGTTCTGGACTCCCCCATCCCAGGGAAAAGACCTTATCTACCACCCTATAAACGCCCCTCATGATTTTATAAACCTCTATAAGGTCACCCAACAGGATTTTGTGTTTTTAAAAAACTGTTCCCCAATTCACCAATTGCTTTACAGCTAAATTGTGTTGAGAAAATGCGTGTTATAGGAGAAATGACCTATGTCACTGTTTCTGATGCTAGACAAATACATTTGCAGTAATCTCTAAAGTTCTATTAAAATTTCTATTCAAATATAAATAATGGCAAATCAATTCAAACTGTTTAAGATATGAAAACCTTTTACTTAAACAGCTGAAGTTTGGAATCTTCAGTAACTATATGAAATGAACTAAATGAAATAAAATCATTTGTTTGATTATTTTCAAAAATTTGATTGTTTTTGAGGAGTGAAAAAGCAAAGCAGGGATGTCTTACTTAAAGATGTAAATGTATTGGAGGCAGTTAGAGAAGCTTTACTAGGCTCATAACTGGAATGGGTGGGTTGTGTTATGAGGAAAAGTTGGACAGATCAGGCATGTATCCCCTCAAGTTTAAAAGAGTAAAAAGTGACTTGGCTGAAAACATAAAATCCTGAGGGGTCTTGATAGTTTAGATGTGGAAAAGATGTGAATAAAGATTCTCTTATAGGAGAATCTAGAACTAGAGTTCACTACTTAAAAATCAATGGTCATCCATTTAAAACAAAGATCAGGCAAATTTTGTTCTCATGGAAGGTGATGTGTCTTTGACTCGCATCCTGAAAAGTTGATGGAAGCAGAGTTCTTGAATATTTTTAAGGAAAAGGCTGATAGATCGTTGTTAATCAAGGGATTCAAAGGTTGTCAGACATATGTGGGAACATGGATTTGAAGTTATAATCAGATCAACCATGTTCTATTGAATTGAGTAGCAGGTTTCCAAGGATTTGTGTAAGAACTCACGAGGCTTCGATGGATGCAATTTGTGCAATCACATCACTTCATAGAGTCATGGAGATGTACAGCGCGGAATCAGATCTTTCGGTCCAACTTGTCCATGCTGATCAGATATCCTAACCTTATTCAGTCCCATTTGCCAACACTTGGCCCATAAGCCTCTAAACCCTCCCTATTCATATATCTTTTGAGATGCCTTTTAAATGTACCATCTTCACCACTTCCTCTCGCAGTTCATTCCATACACACACACCATCCTCTGTTTCTCTGTGACGAAATCAGAGCTGCAGCCCAGTCAGTAGGTTTAGCCAACATCATTGGCTTCCTGCAGGTGCTGGGCATTACAGATTGTACACACATCATGTTGAGAGCAACATATTATGATGTGGCTGATGCTGTCAACAGAAAAGAGTTCCATTTCACCAATTTACAAATCATCTCTGATCATTAACACTACGTCTTTTTGGGTGGCACGGTGACTCAGTGGTTAGCACTGCTGCCTCACAGTGCCAGGGACCCGGATTCGATTCCAGACTCAGATGACTAACTGTGTGGTGTTTGCCCATTCTCCCCATGTCTGCGTGGGTTTCCTCTGGGTGCTCTGGTTTCCTCCCACAATCCAAAGATGTGCAGGTTAGGTGAATTGACCATGCTAAATTGCCATTAGTGTTTAGGAATGTATAGGTGAGGTGCATTAGTCAGGGGAAATGTAAAGTAATATGGTAGGGGAATGGGTCTGGCTGGATACTCTTCGGAGAGTCAGTGTGGACTTGTTGGGCCAAATGCCTGTTTCCACACTGTAGGGATTCTATGAAAAGTATCTTAGAAGTCTGCATCATGTATCCTGGAAGCTGCCATGGTACTAACATTGTTGAGGACTCTATGTTCCTAATTGATTTCAACGGATGGATGCCTTTCAAGGACGGTTACCAGGGAACAAGAATTACCCTCTGCAACCATGGCAGACTGCATTACACAATCTCCTAACTGAAACCAAACATAGCCATTCTTTTGCTTGGGTCCTTGTAAAACAGATAATAGGCTGTGAGATGAAAATCCAAAGATGGGCCTTTTGGTCTGGACAGAGTGTGCCACATACTCCGAACAAGTTGTGGTCCACAGGAAAATTTATGTTGGAGCAGGAAAGAAGTGGTTCTGATGGACTCTGAAGGGTGTGTGGCAGCCATCTGAAGGCACTGAGCAGGAGTATCAACTCCTTCAACATGATTCTGCATGCAGCATCAAGCACTTAGTAAGCAGGCAGAACTTAATTGACCTTCAGTTCCAATGCATGTGAATTGGCTGCAGTGATCACTCATTGACTGTAAATTTTTGCTGCTGAAAAAGCATGCGATCACTTTCTGTACCCAGAAGCAAATTATGCTTTTGTTTCTTTACTTTTGCTATGCTATGTTACTTTTATTTTAACATAAATCAAAGCTTTCACTGCTCAAATGCTTTCCAGGAAACGATGGTCCCATATTAAACAATGAGAAGAAGTTACGCTACATTGGGCGTTGGGACAGTCTACTAACATGACACAATGCTAAGGTTCATCTCTAAAAAGGAATACAGTTAAGGAATTTGCACTTATATTTGTGGCGAAGTGCCAGCAGTGTCATCTATGTACCCTGTGAAGCATTTCCTTTAGTAACCTCTCACCACTTGCATGGTGAAGGGCAATGCTTGGCTGGAAGCACTCATCCAGGCAAGTAGAGAGTATTCCATCACATTCCTGATTTGTGCTTTGTAGATAATGAACAGACTTTAGCGAGTCACTCACAGCAAGATATCTAGCCTTCGACTTACTCTTTTTGACACAGAATCACAAGAGCATGGAAATAGGCCATTCAACACATCAAATCCATACCGATCCTCTGAAAAGCATCCCTCCCAGTCCCACACCCCCAACCCTGTTCTCCTCACTAATCCACCCAGCCTGCACACTATGGGAAATTTTACATGGCCAATCCACCTAACCTGCACATCTTTGGACTATGGGAAGATATGGGAGCACCCAGAGGAAACCCATGAAGACATGGAGACAGTTACACAAAGGTGGAATTGAACCTGAGTCCCTAGCACTATTGGGGCAGCAGTACTGGCCACTGAGTTGCCCAGCTGGTCCAGTTCAACATCTGGTCAATGGTAAACCCCCAGGATGTTGATCATGGGGGATTCAGTGATGACTATTGATGTGAACAGGAGATGATAAGATTCTCTTTTGTAGGATCATAGAGATGTACAACACAGAAACAGACCCTCTGGTCCAACTCGTCCATGCCAACTGGATATCCTAAATTAATCTAGTCCCATTTGCAAGCATTTTGTCCATATCCCTCTGAACCCTTCCTATTCATATACCCTTTTAAATGTTGTAATGGTACCAGGCTCCAACTTCCTCTGGGAGCTCATTCCGTACATACACCACCCTCTGGCTGAAAATGGTGCCCCTTAGGTACCTTTTAAATCTTTCAGCTCTCACCTTAAACATATGCCATCTAGTTTTGGACTCCCCCACCCAGGGGAAAAGACCTTGTCTATTTAACCTACCCATGTCCTTCATGATTTTATAAACTTTTATAAGGTCACCCCTCAGCCTCTGATACTCAGGAAAAATAGCCTCAGTCTATTCAGCCTCTCCCTATAGTTCAACCCTGGCAACGTCCTTGTAAATCTTTTCTGAACCCTTTCAAGTTTCACAACATCCTTCCAATAGCAAGGAGACCGGAATTGCACATAGTACTCCATTAGTGGCCTAACCAATATCCTGTACAGCCACAACATATCCTCCCAATTCCTATACTCAATGCACTGATCAACAAAGGAAAGCATACCAAATGCTTTCTTCATTATCCTATGTACCTATGGCTCCACTTTCAAGGAACTATGAATCTATACTCCAAGGTCTCTTTGTTCAGCAAAACTCCCAATACTCTTATCATTAACTGTATAAGTTCTGCCCTGATTGATCTTTCTAAACTGCAGCACTTCACATTTACCAAAATAAAGTTCCATCTGCCACTCCTTGGCCCATCTGATCAAAAACCTGTTGTACAGAGGTAACCTTCTTCACTGCCCACTACACCTACAATTTTGGTGTCATCTGCAAATTTACTGACCATACCTCCTATGGGTGTTCATATCCAAATCATTTATATAAATGATCCTTGTGGCACACCGCTGGTCATAGGCTTCCAATTTGAAAAGCAACCCTCTACCACCACCTTCCGTCTTCTGCCTTCGAGCCAGTTCTGTATCCAGAATCTGTATCTTCTCCTTCTATTCCATATGACCTTGCTAACCAGTCCACCATGCGTAATGTGGTCAAATGCCTTTCTGAAGTCCATAGGGATCATGATCATCACTCTGCTCTGATCAATCTTTTTTGTTCCTTCTTCAAAAAATTCAATCTACTTCGCGAGACATGATTACATGTGGCAATTGTTTTTGCACATTGCAATGATGCGAGGCTAAAATACCATTTTTGCTGCAAGCCTCAATTTACCAAGGCACTGTTCTACTGAGTATTTGCACTGCGATAAGTGGATGCAGGGTATGAAGAGACCTCAGGGATAGTTTGATTGATGACATGGAAGAACGTAAGGAGAAAATCAAGACAATTAAAAAAAAAGCCTCAACCTTGGTCCTTCTACCCTCATAAACTTTAATCCTCTTACAATCTGCTTTTTTTCTCTAAGTGCATTGTTGCCTCAACAATCCATGGTAATTTTTCCTGCAACATCATACTTGAATCTGTTCCTGTAACAGCATTGAAACAGTCCTAACCTGTCACAAATTGTATCTGGGATTAGTGAACTATCCTAATTCTTTCAGTAGTCTCTGACAAGTTAAATGATACAATTGTCCTCTGATGCCTTGTGTCTCTTGTGCAGCTGAGTGGGACTGCCATTGTTTGGTAGTCTTGACTCTTACATATTCATAGTTAGATCATAGGGGTGGCACAGTGGTTATCACTGCTGCCTCACAGCGCCAGGGATCCGTGTTTGATCCCAGCCTCAGGTGACTGTGTGGAGTTTGCACATTCTCCCCGTGTCTGTGTGGGTTCCCTCCGGGTGCTCCGGTTTCCTCCCAATGATGTGCAGGTCAGGTGAATTGGCCATACTAAATTGCTCATAGTATTAGGTTCATTAGTCAGGGGTAAATGTGGGGAATGGGTCTGGGTGGGTTACTTTTCGGAGGGTCGGTGTGGACTTGTTGGGCCGAAGGGCTTATTTCCATACTGTATGGAATCTAATCTAAGATCATTTTTAGCGATGGCTTCTCCTCCCATACACAAAATTACCTCTGGATTACTAAGGATATATCATTGGGTCTTGCTTTTTCTTCCCTTCCTACATGCCTAGATAACAACATCTTACATATACCTAGCTGAAGACATTGTCTAGATCTCTCTGATAACACCTAACCTTTCTTATGCATCTGTGTTATGACTTTGCTCGTCTCACATCAAGTCAAAATGAATTTCAATTTCCTCCAATGATCAATTTGCAGTCGCTTGACAACCATTTTGAACTTGTTGCTAATCACAGTATATAGTTCATAGCCCTGATTTCTCACGAGTGAGGGAAAGTTTGACTTAATTCAGTTCAGAAATTTGCATTCAGACACTCAGTGTGAGGCTGTAAGAAGCATTCATTTTATACTTTGGAGTTGCCCATTTGCACTGATGTCACTGTTAGAGATGGAAGAGAACATACAATGAGATAGGAGTAAGTAATTTCTCTTGTTGCAGATGGCCTGGCATTGATGTGACATAAATGTTACTTACTATTTATCAGTTATTTCAGTATCTGAGTCATGATTGGTGCTGAACATTGTGCAGCCATCAGCACACATCCCCACTTCTTACCATATGATGCCAGGACAGTCATTCATGAAGTAGCTGATGATTGTTGGGTCTAGGATACTACCCTGAGGAACTCCTGTAAAGATGTCCAAGAGCTGAGATGACTGCACAACTATCTTCCTTGGTGCTAGGTATGACTCAAAGCTGCAGAGAGTACAATCACTGGTTGACTTAAGTTCTACTTGAGCTCCTTTATGCCACACGTTTAAATGTAGCATTGATGTTATTCTCATCTCACCTCTGGAATTCAGCTCTTTTGTCCATGTTTTTGGTCATTTCCGTTTTAATTCTAGATTGTTATTGAATTCAAATTCTACCATCTGACATGATGGAATTCGAACTCTAGTCTGAGAACATTTCCTAGGTGTCTAGGTTATTAGTTCAGTAACAATACCATGAGGCCATTTCCTTTCCTTGGTGTTTGAGGCTGGAAATATTCCATTCATTTATTTAGCTGAAGGTTAAGCTCTGTGCTCATGTTATCCCATAGATTTTCTAGTACTCATGGCAGGCTAACTATCCCATAATTTCTTGTTTTCTCTTTCCTTCCTTCCTTGAATAGTGATTGCTACATTTGCTACCCGAAACATTAACTCCGCTTTCTCTTCATAGTTGCTGCCAGACCTATTGAGTTTTCCTAGTGATTTTTGTTTTTGTTTCTGATTTCAACATGCACAGTTTTTTTTTAATTTAAGCAACAGGGAGATCTGGAAAGAGTAACGTAATTGGATTTCTAGGTCATTATATAATTTCTGAGAAGTTAGACTTAGCTGAGGTTGCCATGAGAATGAAAGCTTAGCATATGCACTGGCAGGGACTGAATGATCTGTTTCTATGCCATATATCCTATGCAATATTTGTTATATATTATGAATTTTGTTTTAAATGTTTGGCATACTTCCTTCATGTTGTTTCTTGCATGTCACACTAATCACACATATCTCATCATGTCTCTCACAAATCCATTCAGGCTGTCAAATTACTCTTCATAAGCTCTCCTCCTTTCTGCAGGACTAGTTGACGCACTATAACCATAAATAAATAAGTAATGGAGGAAGGCCAGATTCCATTCATAGGCTGACTTACATGGAGAAGAAAACCTTGGAAATTCTTGCTCATGTCTCTCTCATACTAATACACAAGGGGAAATTGGAGAAACTGAGTAGGCTGTTTTGAGTGTTTTGTTTTCTGTTTTTCTCTCCCTATTGCTCATCAATGTTTAGTTTCTTCAGGTTGTGGACAGCTGAGGGGATAGGTGGAGACGGAGCCCAGAGAGATATGAAAAGGGTAGGTGATGTGGGAATTACTGATCGTGGGCCAAAGTAGAAGAGAAGCTGAATAAGTGATAATGAAAACTGAAAGGAGGAGAGAATGTGGGTAGGCTGTGCTGAAAGCAATCTATATCAATGACAGAACTGGGTGTGAGAGTGGTAAAAGTAATGGAAGAATGAAATCAGGCTGTAAAGTTAGAGTGTTCTACTCATTGTTCTGTACCGCCATTTGCACATTCATGACCTCTCTCCATCAGCACAGCCTCATGCTGTCTGATTCCTCCACCCAATCCAGTTCCACTTCATTCTCCTGCTTGTTTGACGTTCTAACAAGAAATTTTTCTTTTCCTTTCAAGAATGAAGGAATATAAGCTGCACAACTCAAAGATACCCATAACCCTCTGGATCCTCCCTTCCCTCTGACTCAATTCTTTCTTCGAAGCCTACATTTTATCGAATATTTACTATCTCATCTGACCTTCCACTCTCTGACGCTGAATGCTCTATACTCAGCAAAAAATTTAGTTTTATCCTTCTGCACCTCACTTTAGTCAATTTTTAATTCCAGACTTATTAATAAGTTGAATTTTAATTCTCCCATCTGCTGTGGTAGGATTTGAATGAATGTCCCCAAAGCATTTGTATGCTCTTCTGAATTACTGGTCCAGCAACAAATCACCGCAATGTTACTGTTCCCTTTGGATTACGACTATATTTCCTGAGCTTATTATCTATCTTCCAAATCCATTTCACTGTACTTAGGCCTAAATACCCACATGTAATAACACAGAATATTGGTTATTATATATACTTATAAATATGATGATTTGCTAGTAATATTCTTTTCATAAGTTTACATTCAAAGGTATTGTGCATCACTGCAGCATTCCTCATAAGGTTTAAGATATAATTTGAATCCATTCATATTACTGTCTTCTCATCCAGGAGCTCATTAGTCTTTACAACAATAAATGGGAATATAGTAGTGAATGGCCAAATCCTGGTGATAACTGCTAGAATGAATTTGCCGTGCAGTTTTTTTTAGGAATGCTTGCCTTACTTGATCAATAATGAAGAACAAAGAACAATAAAACACTATTGCTCAGAATAGAAACAAATGATCTGGTTATTCAATAATCTGCTTTGTACAAGTTGACTCTTACCTAAAAATCTTACTCCAGTTCAAAACAATTCACAGTGTATGCAGTATTTTGGGATTTGTTTGGGAAGAATGTTTCATAGTGCAAGGTGGAATTTTCTACTTAAAGGTTTTATAAATCATTGCACCTGTTGACATATTTCCTGTACTTTCTAAAATACACTTTTTTAAAACCTGGAACCTGGTTTGCATATCATACCATTTCTAGATTCAACAATTCTGAGCACAAGAGGTAGCCTGTATGATAATCTGCGGGCAGCAAGGAAACTAAATAGGAAACAAAACTAAATTCAGCGTTTAGCTTTGATCGGGAAAGTGGGATGGCAAATAAACACCTTGAAATATCTGGCAATAAAACGATCACGAAAAATAATACTTGCGAATTATCAATTTAGGCGGATTGACGCGCCGATTTTTAAAAAAAAACTTCGGAGAATTAGAAAAACAAATAAGAGGAATTAATAGAATTGTTGCTGGTAGAGAGACGGTTTGTTATTTTGAGATGCAACAAGTACCAGTCGATGTTGCGGAGGGTCAATCAGAACATTTTGTTGCACAAAGGGGGGAGGGAAAGAGGTAAATAGAGAGTCGCCATATTGGCGAGTGTGGGCCGGGAGTGGGAAGAGCGAGAAGGAAGGAGGAGCTGCTGCTGTGGTGAGGCTGGATCTACCGGACTACGATACAAGTATAAACCCGTGTAAGGTTGTGGAGGCGGCGGGAGCAGAAACTGGGCTATGAAAGGAGTTCTTTTGGCCGCTGCCGCCATGCAGGAGACTTTTGGTTGCGCCGTCACTAATCGCTTCGACCAGCTGCTGGATGACGAGTCCGACCCGTTCGACATCCTGCGGGAGGCGGAGGAGAAGAAGCAGAAAAAGAAGAAAGAGGAAGGAGGCCGCAAGAGCAGAGCCGGGAGTGGGCCCTCGGGAAGCTCGGCAGCAGCGACCGCCGGCGCCGCCTACGCCTCGGCATCGAGCTCGGCCAAAGCCGGCAGGAGAGAGTCTCAGAAAGCTCGGAAAATCCCGGCGGGCGTCGAGGCCGGCACCAGGCCCGGGGGAGCATCTGGCACCGAAAATGTTTTCCTCGGAGGAGGAGGAGGAGGAGGAGGTGGAGGAGGACAGCGGAGAGAAGGTCGGTACCTAACATAGCTCTGCAGCACCCGGGCGTGGAGGGACACCACCACCTCCTCCATCATCATTTCATTTCGAAATGTTTAAAATACCCGGGGGCGGGTGGGGGGCTTCAATCTGTAAATTCTGGGATTAAGTTTATTCTGATTTCAAACGTGTAGGATCAATGATGTAGCCCCGGGTTTAATTTCTAACGGACTACAACAACAATACACACGTGGTATGTGTCAAATGCAGCGATCAGTGGTGTCCCGCAAAGTGAGAATTTATTAATAAACCTCGGAGTGTGAACCAATGGAGGTAAGAGACGGGTATCCACCCGGGACAGGGTGCATACTGTGACCGGGGGGGGGGGGGGGGGGAAGGAGGCTCTGGGCTGCAGGTCAGTCCGTACCCGGGGGGGAAGGGATGGATGAGAACCTGGCCAGAGAGGATGGAGGTTAATGCAGGTGCAACTGCCGCTTTGTACTCCAAACCTGGAAGTGGCATACATTTTCTTGGGACTGTCTTTTCAAGGGACATCAGTTGGGCTAGTTTGGCCTATAAATTGTAGGTGAGTTATCACGTAGTTTTTATTTGGGAGACTGTTAATCTGCCTTATATCATTTTGTTGAGTTGCCATTTTTGCAAGTATTTTAAAAGCGATATTCACAAGTGTAGATTTTTCAACCCCTGCTGAAGATCCTTGATGCATGTAAAACGTGAGCATATTGTCTCCATGACCATACATTTGGGGAACTGGACGTTTGGGATTGCAAGACTCTCTAACTTCAAGTTGCTGTTTTGTTAAATCCACCAGTTTACTTTGAACACTGAGAGGTGTAGCTTTTTTATGAAACGTAAGGGAAGGAAAATTCGTCAGGTAGTCCTGTTACTGCAGTGAGTGGTATATATTGTGGAGAGAATAAAGGAGTCCTACAGCACGCTAACAGATGCTTCCATCCAACCAGTCCATGCCAAACACAATCTCAAATGAAACTACTCTCACCTACCTGTTCCTGGACCATATTCCTCCAAACCTTTGCTATTCATGAACCTATCCAAATGTCTTCCAGTTTCTGTTTTAGTTTTGAATTTAATGTTGAGATGTTTACTTGCCTTTAAATTGGTACTGTATGATCCTATTTGAGGTTACTTTTTTTATTTTTTCAAACATTAGGTGAGGTACAACTTAATTTTATATGGGTGGACATTTGTTTTTTTTCTAAACCATCTTCTGTTCCCCTCTTGAATGTTATGGTTGTTGGCTGCAGCTTAGTTTCATTGAATCAGTCATTCAGCAGAGACAAGTAATTGAATCAGGGAACCTCCTAAGTTGAAATGTCCAGGTAGGTTGCTAAGCCTTTAGGGTGCATATCTGCTATATTTAAGTAAGTAACCCTGTAGTGGTTGAAGAGGCAGTGACAAAATGGGAAGAGGTTTTCTTCACTCATCGGATATGGACTTTGCAGTCAAGTTTCTTCTTGACCTCATTGCTTGCCCAAGGACCTCAATTTTGACTTGAGAATGCTGCAGCCTTCAGGACTAATCATAGAATCATACAGCACTGAAACAGATCCTTTGGTCCAACTATTCGATGCCAACCATCATCCCAAACTAAACCAGTCCCACTTGCGTGCTCCCGGCCCAAACCTTTCCACCTTTCCTATTCATGCACTTATCCAGATGTCTCTTAAATGTTGTAATTGTACCAGCATCCATCGCTTCAGGAAGTTCATTTACACACTAACCACCCTCTGTGGAAAAATATTTGGTCCTCATGTCTTTTCTAAATCTGTCTCATCACCTTAAAAGTTTGCCTCCTAGTCTTGAAATCCCCTATCCTAGGGAAAAGACAACTACCATTTACTCTATCTATACCCCTGTTTATTTTATAAACTTCTATACAGTTACCTCTTAAACTCCTATGCATCGGTAAAAAACATGCCAGCCTTTCTTTATAACTCAAACTTTCTGTACCTGGTAAATCTCTTCTGCACCCTCTCCAGCTTCATAGATAGTTCATAAATCCCTACAGTGTAGAAGCAAGCCATTTAGCTCCTCGAGTTCACATCAACCCTCAGAGCATCCATCCAGACCCATCCCTTACCCTGTCCCTGTAACCCTGCATTTCCTATGGCTAATCCACCTAATTACTTGACACTAAGGGCAACATTGCATGTCCAATCCACCTAATCTGCACATCCTAGGACTGTGGGAGGAAACTAGTGCACCCGGAGGAAACTGATGCAGACACTGGGAGAATGTGCAAACTCCCCACAGACAGTCGCCCAAGGCTGCAATCGGACCAGAGTCCCTGGTGCTGCGAGGCAGCACTGTTAACCACTGAGTCACTGTGTTGCCCCAGATTAATAATATCCTTCCTATAACTGGGCGATGAGAACTAGACATTGTATTCCAGAAGAGACCTCAAAGTTCTGTACAACCTCAACATGACTTCCCACTCCTATACTCAAAGGACTGAGCAATGAAGGCAAGCCTGCCAAGCACCCTTTTAAGCACTCTGTCTGCATGTGAGGCACACTTCAAAGAATTATGTGCCTCCAACCTTACGTTCCTGTGTTCCACAATGCTACCCAAAGGCCCTGCCATTATTTATATAAACCCTATCCTTGTTTGTTGTCGCATTTATCCAGATTGAACTACATCTGCTGTTTTTCAGCCCATTGACCCATTTGATCAAGATCCTTTTGTAATCTTAGTAGACAGTGAAGAAGGTTTTCTATGCCACTAATTTTGGTGTTGTCTGCAAACTTGCTAAGAGTGCTTTCCATATTCTCATCCAGATATTTGTAAATGACATACAGAAGAGGACTCAGAATATTGAGTTCAATAATTTTGGGACCTGAGCACCTTCCACATCCATCCCCATCCCTACTTGTCCTCACATGGGCTTCTATCACAGTCGATCCATTTTCAGCCACTGGTTGGTCTTAGTTGAAAGCTTCTCTTTCTCCCAGGCTCACCATTATCCATTTGTTTGTCTGTCCAGTTGTTGTTTTCTCTCTTTTTTTTAATTAGTATACAATTGCTGTCCTGTTCAGTTTTACTGTATTTTTTTTGCATCATTTTGATAGAATTAACCAGAAATGCCTTTCAAAATTATAAATCATTCTTTCTTTTTAAAAAAAAACTGAATCAAATTGAACAATTATTTCTGTACCAGGAAAAAAGTTAAATTGCTTACTGTAGACCTATTGGGTAGGATTGTTTGTGATGTGGTAATTCAGATCATTCAGAGCCATCTGCAGAGGATTGGGCCCCTTTTTTTTGGAAGAAATGTTTTGGCAAAAGGGAACATTTAAAGTAGATCCCTTTTTATGAAAACTAGGGTGTCTAGAGGGGTGTGGAAATGGCTACAAAATTGGTGTTTTTTAAAGTACACTCGTTAAGTGAGAGTAAACGTTCTTCGTCTACGACCTCCTGTAAAACTCTATGCAGAGTTTAGGGATGCTGATTGTTCTGCAGAGTTTTAGATCTATTGTATCACACTAGATTGTTGAGAGGCTGATTAAAAATCTACTTCTCCTCTTCCCCCACTGTACATTCAAACATCTAATGAAAGCAGTAATTGATTTCTAAATGATTTCCAGTTTTTCAAAGATTTTTGATTCTTGTTCATTTGCTAACCTCTGAGGTGCTAGAAACACATGACAGAACACTTTAACCTATTACTTGAAACAGACTCCCTTGAATGACCTCTTCCAAGGTTTCATCAGTGTTTCATCAAAATAAAAACCACCAGTACTGGAGGTGGATAATATTATTAACATGTGACATCCACAGAGAAGTAAATGCTTTAGGTCATTAGCCTTCTAACAACATGGAAGAAGTTGAAGATATAACATGCTTAAAGCAAGCACAGCGTTAGGAGGGGATAACATAAGACTTTGAAAGAGAGATTCTGAAGAAGGGTCACTGGATTTGAAAGTTAATTCTATTTTCTCTCCACAGATACTGCCAGACCTACTGAGTTTCTCCAGCAATTTCTGTTTTTGTTTCAAATTTCCACTATCTGTAGTGTTTGTTTTTATGTTGCTTTTCTTGATCAAAGTATCTCAAAGCAATTAAATACTTTTTTGAATTGTGATATTTCCTACAACAATGTGCACACGTCATCACATTGCTGATTTGAGAGTTTCCTTTGTGTTTTCTGATGTTGATTTGAGGGTTAGATATTGGTGAAGACCAGCAGCAATTTCTCTGCTTTTTAAAATAGTTTCTTGGATCTTTCTGCCAACCAGAGCCGGTAGATGGGACCTTGGTTTAAAGTCTCATCCAAAAGATGCCTGGTCCAAATCTCACTGTCCTTTCAGTCCTCTGCATCCTGTGTTGTTCGCCTATGCCTAATTGATGTTTGAGGAATAGTGTCTCATCTTTTTATGGATTCCATGTTTTGTTCTGTTTGATTTCTTCTTCCATTGCCATATCTTGTTGCCTTGCACTATAATTCCTTTTATCATTTAATTTTTTCTGCTAGCCACTTCTTGAACTTTCTTCCCTCAGCCTCTATTAGCTTGAAAACTGTTACATCAATACCCTTTACAGTTTTGATAAAGGGGTAATTGATCTGAAGTATTAATTTTGTTTTTCCTTCCTAAGATGCTGCTTGACCAGCTGAGTATTCCCAGCCTTTTCTGTTTCTGTTCCATCAATGTATTGCTGCTTTAAACCCACCCCTCTGTGATCCATGATAACAGTTTGAATAATAACTCCTCACAGCACTGTCTCTAAGTTTGGGGGTTCTGCAAAACCGTAATTGTCTGTGACATTACTCAGAATATTGATTCATTTATTAATTAGTTTAATGCAGAGTAAAATTAACATTTTAAGATGAGTGAACTTACTGGGATTGTTTTCTGGTAGATTTAACTTTGTGTCCTAAATGGTCAATATAAAAGATTGTGGTGTTTGATACATTGTTGAATTTTTCCTACAAGTTAACTATTTTCCTTGTTTTATTTTAATCCAACTGGACATTCTAGGGGAAAAAAAATGAATAAAATAATTACAATGCGTTTTGAACTTGGAATAGGTATGGAATGCAGTACTAGGAAATGTGGTGGCAGGTTCAAGTGAGACATTCAAGAAAATATTGAATGTATATTTGAATAGAAATGGTGTTCACAGACATGGGAAAAGGTAGGGTATTGGCACTGGATAATAGAACAAGTGCAGAGACAGTGGACCAAACGGCCCCTCTGCTCCAAAACAATTATGTAATGTAAGAATCGTTTTTGAAGATAGTTAGCCTTGGGACTCAGTACTTATTAATGTTCAATTTTATTGAGTAAATGATGCTGTTTACAGAGTACAATGTGAGCATATGCAAAGACATTTGGCAGCTCAGAAAATTGGACAGAATATTTGCTTTCTTTTAATAAAAGATTTAAAGAATATAAAAATGAAGATTTAAAAAAGATGAGTTACCAGAGAAAGTGAGTGCAGATGAATCGAATAGATATTTTGTGTCAACCTTCATTACAAGCGATACAAGTAATATCCCAGATGCAGCTATAAATCGGCAACAGAAGGGAGGGAGAACCTCGGGAAAATTACTTTCACGAGCAAAGTGGTGCTGAGTAAAGTTTTGGAGCTGGATGCTAACCAGTACCTGGGTCCTGATGGGCTTATCTCTCAACACCCCCACCTCCACCTCCATTCCAGAAGAAGGGCTTATGCTCGAAAAGCTGCCTAACCTACTGTGCTTTTTCAGTGCCATATTTTGAGTATGAGTAGTGAAGTCTTGCAGCAACTGTACAAGGTGCTGATGAGACCACATCTGAAGTACTGTAAGATTGTCTTGTAAACAAAGGCTAAATAAACAGGGACTCTACTCACTGGGGTTTTGAAGAACAAGAGGTGATCACTTTGATTCAAATAGGGTCCATGCTGAGAGGATGTTTCCCATTGTGGGAGAGTCTAGCACTGGAGAGCATAGTTTTGGAATAAAGGGACACTAATTTAAGATTGGAATGAGGAATTTCTTCTGAGGTTGGAGAATCCTTGGAGCTCTTTATGGGGCAGACTACCTGTTTGTGTATAATGCTGAATAGATCTTTGGTCAGTAGGGGAATTGAGGGTGATGGGGAAAATGCAGGCAAGTGGATGTGAGGCATGTTGGATTAGCTATGAACTTATTGAAGGGCAAAACAGGTTTGAGGGGCCGAATGTCCTACTCCTTTTCTTACAATTGCATGGAATGTCAAATATGATGGCAATATTCTCTCATTGGAGATGGGCATTGCTTGTCACTTCTGTGGCGTGAGTGTTACTTATCACTTTTCAGCCCAAACTTTGATACTGCCTAAGTCTTACTGCTCTATTTGGTGGATGTAGGCTGCTCAAGAATCTGAGGAGTTGCAAATAGTGTTGATATCCCTATATCCCTTCTTCTGACCTTGTGACAGAGGTAAGGTCAGTGATGAAGGGGCTAAAGATGATTGGACTTGGAACACCAAGCTGCAAAGATGTCCTGAAACTGGAATTACTGACCTCCAGTGACCACAACCATCTCCTCAAGCTAGTTATGTCTCCAAAGAGTGAGGAAGATCTCTTCCCACCTTTTTTTTTTCCCCCACCCACCCCACCCCAATTTGATTCTTATTGACTCCAGTTTTGCTAGGGCCCTTTGATATCAAGGCCAGTAACTCTCACCACACTTCTGGATTTTTTTTAAAAAGAAAGATACATAATCAAAACCTAAGGTGACACGGTGGCTCTGTGGTTAGCACTACTCCCTCACAGCACCAGGAACCCAGGTTTGATTCCACCCTCTGGCGACTGTGGGGTTTGCACATTCTTCTTGTCTTGGTGTATGTCTTCTCTGATGCTGCAGTTCCTTTTGAGACAAAAGATGTGCAGTTTAGGTGGATTAGTAATAGGAAATGTCAGGATTTGGGATAGGGTAGGGGTGTGGATCTGGATGGGATGGTCTTTGGAGGGTTGGCATATTTGATAGGCCAAATGGCTTACTTCCACATTGTGGGGAATCAGTGATTCTAAACATATTTTACTTTTAGAATCATCTGGCTACATCTAAAATTAAGTGACTACACTTCAAAGTATCTGTTTGGGAACATCCTGCAGCAATGAAAGGCACTGTAAATGCAAGCCTTGCTTTTCACTTTTTTTCTTGGACCTTATATTTGAACCTGCTTATACTTTCTTTAATGTTTTGCATATGTTTAACTTATATTTCATTTAGGCCCAAAGAGGGGCCCAAAAAGGGCAGAAATGCGAGGACAGAATGAGAACCAAGATATTGAAAGAAAAACGGAAAGACCAGAACGTAGAGTTGTATTCCGAGAACGGCGCCCAAATGAAACTGAAGGAGCTACTGAATTTTCATTAGAAGCGTAAGATTTAAGTCTCTGTGGAATATGTTTTACTCTAGGTAATTTTTTGCAATATTGTTTTCAACAAATTTGGTTTTAACCTTGACGCAGGTGGGCTACAGGTGAGGGAAATTTGGGAGAATTCTCAGGTTTTGCTGTAACTTAATGTACTGTAAAGCAGTTTCATTTTCCCTTTGCATTTGTAACAGTTTCTGTAGTATTTAATTTTCTCATTCTGGCCCCCATGTGACCATTCCTCAATTCACCACTTTGTAACCAATAATGGGTTGTCAACATTGTCTTGTCAACCGTGGTTGGCATATGTCCTCCTTTCCCCTCAATGGAGTAATGTGATCAGATTTGGCAGGATATTTGTTTATATTTTGTGGATTATGAAATTTCTGTTGACAATAGTGGCCTTTTTTTTGGGAAGGATGCTTGCAATTTTTTAAAAAAACATTGTTCAAAATATTTACCAGGATGTTGACAGGCTTGAGTAGCATGGACTGGTTGGACCAAAGGGTCTGTTTCCATGCTAGATGACTCTGTATTACTGGTATTTGGGCTTCAGTTTCAATTTCTTGTTTGTGTGAAAACAAGCTTATTGAATATAAATGGTTTTCTTTTTTTTCCCCTTGGGACGTCAGCATTCCTCACCATTCCAGCATTTGTTGTTCATCACTAATTGCCCTAGAGAAAGTGGTGGTGACCTGTTTTAACCTGCTGCAGTTCCTAGGGTGTAGATACACCTGCAAAACTGCTAGGAAGGGAGCTCCAAGGTTTTGACTCGGGAAATAAAGGAATGCTGATTTATAGTTCAAAGTCAGGAACGGGGAGAAATTCGCAAGTGGTGATCTTGTGGATCTGCTTCCCTTGACCTTCCAGGTGGTAGAGATTGTAGTTTGGAGTGTGCTGTCATGAGCCTTCATAAGTTATTTGCAATGTATTTTGTAGATGGTATAGACATCTGTCACTCTGTCTTGGTGATGAAAGTAGTGATGTTGAAAGTGGTGGATGGGGTGTCAGTCAAGCTGGCACCTTTTACTCTGGTTGATATTGAACTTCTGGAGGGTTGTTAGAGCTACAGTCATCCAGGAAATTATTATTCCAGTATTCCATAAAACTCTTGCATGCTCTGAATGGTAAAAGGGGCCCAGCCTTTTGATCTGCTCTTGTCGCTGTAGTATTGTTCAGGATATGGATAGTAGGGGATTCAGTGATGGTAATGCAATTGAATGTCGAGGTGTGATGGTTAGATTCTGTTTTGTTGCACAAAAATTACTTGCCACTCAGCAAACTAAGCTTTGACATTGTCTACGTTTTGCTGAATATGAACATTGCTTCATTATCTGAGGATTTGCAAATCGTGCTGAACATTGTGCAGTCTTCAGCAAGTAATCCCCCTTGTGACCTTTATAGAGAGAAATTCATGGTGAAGCTATTGAAGAAGGTTGGGCCTAAGGCACTACCCTGAAGTATTTCCACAGTGATGACCCAAGACAGAGGTGGTTGAGCTCCGGTTACTACAAAGTAATTGACTGCAATTTTAATAGCTGTTTGGTCCAATACCTGGTCACGTTCTGCTCAGATATCAAGGATAGCCACTTTTGTCTCACCACCTGGATTTCATCTCTTTTTGTCCATGTTTGGACCAAGGCCATAATTGGGTCAGCAGCTGAGTGGCCTTGGCAAAACCCAAGCTGAGCATCCATAAGCAGGTTATTATTAAACAAATGCTACTTGATGATAATACTTACTAATTCATACCATCACTTTGATCTGGCTAAATAGGATTTGCATTGCTTTTTATACGTAGGATGCATCTGGGCAATTTTCATTGTTGCTGAGTAATTGTCGGTGTAATGTATTGGAACAGCTTAGTTAGGATTGCAGCTAGTTCTGGAGCACCAGTCTTCAGTACCAATCCTGGAATGTTGTCAGGGCCCATAGACATTGTGGTGTCTAGCATTTTCAATTGCACACCTTTTATTTGAAAAGGGAAGGAGACAAAAAAACAGATTACTATAGGCCAGTTAGCCTAATGTCTGTTGTTGGGGAAATGTTAGAGTTCATTATATAAAATGTAATAGAGCATTTAGAAATGTGTAATATCATCAAGCAGTGTCAGCATGGCTTCATGAAAGGGAAATTATGCCTGACAAATTTAATAGAAGCAGGGTGTGTAAAGATGTTGGTTGTGATGTGTGGACTTTTCAGAAGGTGGTTGATAAGATACCATATATTAGGCTACTTAATAAGACAGGAGCCCATGATGTTGACATGGTTAGAAAATATCCTAACTCGGAAGACAGAGTTGAGATAAGAGGGAATTTTCAGGATGCCAACCTATAACTTGTGTCATAGGAATCAGTGCAGGACCACAATTATTTACATTGTATATTATTGGACTTAGATGAAGAAAATGAATTTTAGCCAAGTTTGCAAATGACACAAAAATAGGTGGAAAGGCAAGTAATGAGAATGACATAGTGCAGAGGAATATAAACAGGGTTATGTGAATGGGCAAAAACTTGACAAATGCAATCTAATGTGGGAACATGAGAGGTTATGTACTTTGGCAAGCTGAGTAGAGATTCTGAATGTTATTTAAATGGAAACACTTAAGAAACCAGTGGTGCAGAGGGAAGTGGTGGCGGGTAATTGAGAAGGCAAATTGAATTGAGTAAAAGGACAGAGGTTTTGCTAAAATTATACTGGGCTTTAGAATATAGGCGATAGACAACAGGTGCAGGAGTAGGCCATTCAGCCCTTCGAGCCTGCACCACCATTCAATGTGATCATGGCTGATCATTCCTAATTAGTATCCTCTTCCTGCCTTATCTCCATAACCCTTGATTCCACTATCTTTGAAAGCTCTATCCAACTCTTTCTTAAATGAATCCAGAGACTGGGCCTCCACTGCCCTCTGGGGCAGAGCATTCCACACAGCCACCACTCTCTGGGTGAAGAAGTTTCTCCTCATCTCTGTTCTAAATGGTCTACCCCGTATTTTTAAGCTGTGTCCTCTGGTTCGGCACTCACCCATCAGCGGAAACATGTTTCCTGCCTCCAGAGTGTCCAATCCTTTCATAATCTTATGTCTCAATCAGATCCCCTCTCAGTCTTCTAAACTCAAGGGTATACAAGCCCAGTCGCTTCAGTCTTTCAATGTAAGGTAATCCGGCCATTGTGAACCTACGCTGCACTCCCTCAATACCCAGAATGTCTTTCCTCAAATTTGGAGACCCGAACTACATACAGTACTCCAGGTGTGGTCTCACCAGGGCCCTGTATAGCTGCAGAAGCACCTCTTTGCTCCTATATTCAATTCCTCTTGTTATGCAGGCCAGCATGCTATTAGCCGCCTTCACTACCTGCTGTACCTGCATGCTTGCCTTCATTGACTGGTATACAAGAACACCCAGATCTCTCTGTACTGCCCCTTTACCTAAATTGATTCCATTGAGGTAGTAATCTGCCTTCCTGTTCTTGCCACCAAAGTGGATAACCATACATTTATCCACATTAAACCGCATCTGCCATGCATCTGCCCACTCACCTAACTTGTCCAGGTCACCCTGTAATCTCCTAACATCCTCATCACATTTCACCCTACCACCCAGCTTTGTATCATCAGCAAATTTGCTAATGTTATTGCTGATACCATCTTCTATATCATTAACATATATTGTAAAAAGCTGTGGTCCCAGCACGGATCCCTGCGGTACCCCACTGGTCACTTCCTGCCATTCCGAAATGGAGCCGTTTATCACTACCCTTTGTTTCCTATCAGCCAACCAATTTTCAATCCAATCTAGTACTTTGCCCCCAATACCATGCACCCTAATTTTACTCACTAACCTCCTGTGTGGGACTTTATCAAAAGCTTTCTGAAAGTCCAGGTACACTACATCTACTGGATCTCCCTCGTCCATCTTCAGAGTTACATCCTCAAAAAATTCCAGAAGATTAGTCAAGCATGATTTCCCCTTCATAAATCCATGCTGACTCTGTCCTATCCTGTTACTACTATCCAGATGTGCCGTAATTTCATCCTTTATAATAGACTCCAGCATCTTTCCCACCACTGAGGTCAGACTAACTGGTCTATAATTTTCTGCTTTCTCTCTCCCACCTTCCTTAAAAAGTGGTATAACATTAGCCGCCCTCCAATCCTCAGGAACCGACACCAAATGTATCGAACTCTGGAAAAAAATCACCAACGCATCCACGATTTCCCGAGCCACCTCCTTCAGTACCCTGGGATGTAGACCATCAGGCCCCGGAGACTTATCAACCTTCAGACCTAACAGTCTCTCCAACACCAAATCTTGGCAAATATAGATTCCCTTAAGTTTCAGGTCCTTCAGCCACTGTTACCTCAGGGAGATTGCTTGTGTCTTCCCCATTGAACACAAATCTGAAGTACCCATTTAATTCTTCTGCCATTTCTTTGTTCCCTGTAACATATTCCCCTGTTTCTGTCTTCCAGAGCCCAATTTTAGTTCTAACCATTTTTTTTGCCTTGCACATTCTTAAAAAAGCTTTTACTATCCTCCTTTATATTATTGGCCAGTTTACCTTCGTACCTCATTTTTCCTCTGCGTATTTCCTTCTCAGTAATCCTCTGTTGTTCTTTAAAAGCTTCCCAGTCCTCAGTTTTCCCACTTTATCTTTGCTATGTTATACTTTTTCTCTTTTAACTTAATATGTTTCTTAACTTCCCTCGTCAGCCACGGCCGCCCATGCCTCCTCCTGGGATCTTTCTTCCATTTAGGAATGAACTGATCCTGCAACTTCTGCATTATACACAGAAATATCCTCCATTGTTCCTCCACGGTCATCCCTACTAAGATATTGCACCATTGAACTTTGGCCAGCTCCTCCCTCATAGCTCCATAGTTCCCTTTATTCAACAGAAGTACTGTCACTTCCGATTGTACCCTCTCCCTCTCAAATTGCAGATTGAAGCTTAATGTATTATGGTCACTACTTCCCAATGGCTCTTTCACTTCGAGGTCTCTGACCAATTCTGGTTCATTACACAATACCAGATCCAGAGATATGGAGAACAGTTTTGGGTTCCTTTTTCAAGGAAAAACATAACTGGCATTGGAGAGGAGGTTTGATATCAAGTATGCAGAGATGGTCTTATGAAAGAGAATTGTACTGATTGGGATTTAGAATTAGAGGAGACCTTATTGAAGTTATCAAGGTTTTTAGGAGACTTGACCAAGCAAATGTGACAAATTGTTTCCCATTGCGGAAGAGTCTAGGATCAGAGGACATAAACACGTGACCCTTATTTCTGAGATTAAGACAGAGATGAGGATGAATCTCATCTGAGGGTAATAGATCTGTGAAATTCTTTACTACAGAAAGGTATCAAGGCTGGGTAAGTTACATATTTTTAAGGCTGAGACAGAGGATTTCTAACCAGTGAGAGAGATCCTAGAGTTATGACAACAACAAGAAGTGGAGTTTAGCATTGATTTGACAGCTGCGATTTAATTGCGTAGACTTCCTTGTCTTTAATTGAACAAACTACTCTGTTCCTGTGTCTAATGGTCTTATCCCTTAAAGTGAATTGAAATGGTTGAAGACTGGAATCTATGCTGGACACATCAGACATCCTTATGGCACCTTTTGATTGAAGATGGACATAAATGCCTCAGTCTTGTCTTTTATACCGATGTGTTTAATGACTCCATCATTGAGGATGAATACATTTTATGGAGCGTCCTCTTTTTGTTGGTTGTTTTAAATTTGGGCCACCATTCATGACTGAATGTCAGGACTGCAGAGCTTTGATCGAATCCTTTGGACCACTTATCTCTGACGACCATGTGTTGCTTCTGCTATTTGGCAAGCAGCTTGCCTTGTATTGTAACCCCCAAGGTAATGCCTCATTTTCTTTTAAATGTCCCTAGTGCTGCTCTTGGCATGCTTTCCTGCACTCTTAATTGACCCAAAGTTGATTCCATGGCTTGATGGCATAGTAGAACTGCGGGTTGCTGGACCATGACGTTACAGATTGTGGTTGAAAACAATTCTGGTCTCCCACTGTGCCTTTTGTTTGCCCAACTTTAAGTTGCTGGATCTGTTTGAAGACTGTCCCATTTAACATGGTGGCAATGCCATGTAACATTACAGAAGATCTCCTTCATGTTTGATGACAAGACTTTTCCTCCACAAGAGTGCGGTGGCCACTCCTACCTGTATTACAGTGGCTGTGCGTCTCTGACAGGTTGAGGGCAAATTGGAACAGGTTTTTCTCTGAACCCCTCGGGCAGATTCGCTCTAGTAGCTGTACTGTTCTGGACTTGATCAACTTATTCAGTAATGGTGTCATTGTGCCACACTGGTGATGGATTGACCCCCCCCCCCCCCCACCCCACCACCACCACCACCACCACCACCACCACTACCACCAGACGTTTGTTCTTTATCCTTGCCACCTTTCTTTCTTTCTTCCAAATGGAGTTCAACGTGGTGAAGTAGTCATTCATAAGCTAAGGTGGGTGTTATGGGTCGGAATGTGAATGATTTGTTGTCCATACTTGACCTAATGCCATGGGATTTGGCAGGCAGCATCCAAGGAACAGGAGAATCGACGTTTCGGGCGTGAGCCCTTCTTCAGGAATGAGGAAAGTGTGTCCATGAGGACACACTTTCCTCATTCCTGAAGAAGGGCTCATGCCAGAAACGTCGATTCTCCTGTTCCTTGGATGCTACCTGACCTGCAGCGCTTTTCCAGCAACACATTTTCAGCTCTGATCTCCAGCATCTGCAGTCCTCACTTTCTCCTCCATGAGATTTGGCATCAATGTTGAGGTCTACCAAGGTGACTGCTGCCTGACTGTAATTGCTGCGCTGTCAGCATTGGCTGCTGGTAGTACAAGACTTCTGTCCATATGGTTGAGGTTGTTACTGGCAGGTCATTAAGGTATGATTTTGTGAATCTGACAATATCAGGTTGTTGCTTGACTCGCCTAACTGTGGCACAAGCCCCAGATGTGGGTAAAGAGGAATTTGCTGGGGTGATGGTTAGACCTATTATCATTGTTTGTTTCTGCTACCAAGATTGATTGTAGGTTAACTGTCTGGTTTTCTTCTTTGCTTTCCACTTTTTAGCTGTTTTGATTCAACTGACTGGCTTTCCATCCCATTTTGGAGGATATTTGAAGCCAATCACATCACTTTGGGTCTGCAGTCATATGTAGGCCAGGGTAAGGAAGTATAGTAGACTTCCTTCTCAAAAGGACATCAGTGAAGCAGATGGGTCTTGATTATTGGCAATGGTTAACTGAGCTGTGCTCAGTCTAGCTCTTTACTTATAGGTTTTTTTGTTTATAGTTCACATTTCCCCATTTGCTATCATGGGACTCAAGCTTATATCCCCAGTGCATTAGTTGGGACTCTGGGTGATGAGTCTGGTGGCAATACCACTGCACTATTTTGTATAATATTTATGCTTCTGAAATAATATATTTAAAAGGTAAATGTCAAATCTTATTGCTCAATCATCTTCCATGACTGCTCCAACCAACATTCTGTAGTTGGGTCATGTAGAACAGAATGTCCTTGTTTGATCCTTGACTTAGATTGAAGTAACTACATTATGATGTGTACTTTTACATGTCATAGGAAATAGCTGTTCATTATCCAGCCATCTTTGCTGAAACTATCTATTTGATATCTGAGGAAAATGTTTTATCTCCTATGTCCCCATTTAAGAATTAATTCCTCATTGAAGCTAACTTTTTCAAAGTTGAAAGCAGCGCAGTGTCCTTTTGGTGTTATTAATCATTTTTGAATGAAATAGGAAAAACCTTTAACTTAGATGTGGTTTAGGGGCAGCACAGTGGTTCAGTGGTTAACACTGCTGCCTCACAGTGCCAGTGTCCCCAGTTCGATTCCAGCCTCCGGCGACTGTGCAAACTCCACACAGACATTCTCCCCATGTCTGCATGGGTTTCCTCCCACAGTCCAAAGATGTGCAGCTCAGGTGAAGTGGCCATGCTAAATTGCCCATAATGTTAGGTGTATCAGTCGGAAGGAAATGGGTCTGAGTAGGTTACTCATCAGTGGGTTGGTGTGGACTGGTTGGGCGGAAGGGCCTGTTTCCACACTGTAGGGAATCTAATCTAATCTATATGTATCAAGGGTAGGTAAGCTTCAGTATATTAAGCCATTCTGAATTGGAGTTTACTTTTTAAAATGTATTTTAGTATGTGCATCATAAGTCAAATATGATTAAAATTAGGTATTATTGCTCTTGCTGTTTTGTCAGTTACATCAGGAAGCAAATATGAGTTAAAGGGAGACGGGCACTCCTTTGAAGTACTGTGAACTGGCAGCAGAACTGGCTGTTTCTTCACTTATGTTTTGTTTCTGAGGGTTGGACCATGGACAATTATTGAATTGGTCCATGGTTATGGACAAAGTACTGCAGAAATTTTGCAGGTGCCTTCTGCAGAATAGCTAACCAAGAGACTTTTCCTATTTTTAATTGCCTGTCATCAATGCTGAAAGAATTTTCAGGTTGAGATCCAAATTTTAGTCATATTCTGATTACACCTTCCATCTTCAACAAATCCTAGCATTGGACTTGAACCTAATACTTATGACTCAGATGCTACCACTGTGCTACAAGGCATGTTAACTGGCCAAAAAGGCCTAAAACTTGGTAAGTTGTGTAAATAGCTCAGCAGTGTTAAAGAGCTGGATGTTTTTCTAGAAGCAGTCAATCATGAATCTGGATGATATTGGTTAATCAGTTGCGAAAAAAACTCTGGAAAGCTACAGCACTGGCCTGGTTGTGAAAAGTGGAGAGAGGAATGATAGTGATATTTCTCATTAATGGCCATCACTTTGGAAAACTTGGAGGTGAAAGCTGTTGTCATAGAGGATTCCCGACCAAATGAAGAGCAACATTTTATAGAAATTTATACCAACAAATTGCAGCATTTGTTTGGTTTGTGGTACTTATGCTTGCATTTAATCTGTAGATTAGTTAATGATTTGTTTTTATTTGTGTTTCCCTGTTAACACATGTAATTTACATTGATTTTGGTTTGTATTCATGTAGAATCTACAAAAGGTGAAACCTTGGTCATTTTCATGTTTGGGGTCATTCAGCCAATTTTGTTAATATTGCACAAACATCTGTATCTTCAGCTCACCAGCCCACCTTTGGGTTTTTTTTAATCAAATCAATGTCAGGGTGGAGCAAGCGTCACCAGAGGGATGCAGGTGAGCAGAACTAAAAGTGCTTTACACCTGTCCTAAACAAATCTAGTTATAAAATCTAAGTATTTGGCAAACAAGTCTGAACAAGATGGAGTATGGGCCTCTGCAGAACCATTAATAGAATCATAGAATTCCTATATTGCAGTAAGAGGCCCATGAAGTCCGTATTGATCCTCCAAAGAGCAATAACAGCAAACCTCTTGCTTTCACTGCTGTTTGGAACCAAAGATCTCAGCAATCTTTTGGAGCATCTCTTTTCTTCACACATTCCATTAGTGGAGACATATAACTCGTTGATTCACTTTGAGCAGCTCCATAAGAGAAGTGCCAATTTCTCTTATTGGTTTATGCAATTTATTTCATGAATCTCACATGTTTGTAAGAAGAGCTTACCTCCCAAACCCCCTCTGCCCATAAGGTTTTTACTATGATTTGCATTTTTATAAAGTTAGACTTGCATTTTTAAAGTAATCTTTTTAGAAACAATATTACCTATATTCATTGCAATTAACTTTCTTTTGGTGTGTAGACCAATTGACAGGGTAGACAGGCCAATGAAAGGACGTGGAGGTGGCAGAGGGCGTGGAAGAGGACGAGGTGGATTTCCCAGGAGTGTTGATGGATTTGATCCAAGAGGAAAACGAGAGTTTGAAAGGCACAGCGGAAACGACAAAGTGTGAGTTTCTTGAACAGTGCAATAAGTAAATTTAAGGTAGGAATGCTGCAGAAATCGCAATGTATTGAACATAAGGGATATATTTTGCCAGCACATGACGTGACTGAGTCATGATCAAGCTGTTGAGTGGAAAATCTCCCTCAATGTAGTGGTCATTTTGAAAGCATGCTTAATTTAACAAAGACTGGGATTTAATGTTGTGTTATTTCCAAATATAATCCTCTACATTGGTAGCCTGCTGTTTTGATAAACATTGGATAAATTTCAGGACATTTATTTACAAATAACTAAGTTAGCTGTGGGTGAAACGAAGAACACATATATTAGCTGGTAACCACATTATTGCTGGGTGTTTGCTGATCATTGATTTGAGCTTTTTTTTGAACTAGTATTTTTTAAGAATTCTGTTATCATCTGTTATGTCTTCTACTTGTGATCAATAGAAAGGTGGAGGTGTTTACTGCTGACCATGGGAAGACGTTGAGCGTAGGATGCAGTGGGAGCTTGTTCTTCAGGCTAAATTGTTGCTTCAACAGTAAAGTCAATGCAAAGGTCTTGGGACATGGCACGTTTCTGGTGAAACCACACCATCCTCTGATGTCAGCATCTGAAGTTCTGCCCCTTGAGATCTGTATTCAACTCAAGCAGCGATAAGATGGAAGGTTTTTGCCCAAAATGTCGACTCTCCTGCTGCTCGGATGCTGCCTGACCAGCTGTGCTTTTCCAGCACCGCACACTCAACTCTATAATCTCCATCATCTGCAATCCTAACTTTTGCCCAGAGATAAGAAATGGCTAACTACTGGCCACTGTTAATAAGAAAATCCAACGTAGTTGCATATACGTTGCATTAAAGCTCCTCTGGTGCATCTTTGAATATCCTATTAATATCAGAAGCTATACTTAGGTGAAGTGGGGTTGCAAGTTATTTTTAATATTTTTGTTTTGATGGTTCATTGAGAGGTGCTCCAGAACAGGCTTTGCAACTGGTAAGAGCATCTCAAGTAAAATTTCTACAACTGCTTGGCAATCAGGCAAGTTCCTGAATAACTGGTCCTGGTGACACTGTCAACTTGGGCCCACTGCAGGCCCACTGCAGGCATAAATGTATTCCCTGGCACTTTCTAGTGCTTCCTGCTATTGGTACCACAAGATTTGGGTCTGTATTCATAAGACGTATAGTAGTGTGGATAGTTACTTGTGTGCCAGGTGAATGTTCCTGTAGAGTAGTTCTGGGAAATGGAATTTTAAACTGCCGTGCTTTTGTTTTTTGGGTTTAGTGCAGTGCCATGGCTTTTAAGTTGCCAGAGCTGCGTGAAATGTACTATGTGCTTAGTGTCTGTGTTGATGTCTCGTTCACTTGCTAGCAGTTGGCTAGAATGGAGATCAGGTTTTAAAAACAAAAGTCCCTTCTTTTGCTCTTGGAGAGTGTATGATTTTTCTCAGGCTTAATTATTTTTCATAGTGCTTCATTGGATGTGGGTTGGGTGGCAGGTTCCTCCTGCTGTAGTTCAATAGACTTTTAATAGCTAAACGATTCATTTGACCTAAAATTGTGAAAGAGACTTCATGCAGTCTATTCAAGGGGCACAGTAAAGGGAATTTTTTTTTTGATCTTTGTTCAAACTTACATGGTATCTGATCTTGCATTTCTGGCCATGAAGTGTGTTTTTCTAACAGTTTAGAATGAGTTTGTTAATGTTTGATTACTGACTACAATTACTTTTCTATGTATTTTGAAAGGTTCAAGCTATATGTAGATTGAAATTGTAATTTTATTTCAGGTAGGATGTGAGGGATGTGCGAAGTTTGGAACTTGTTTACCTTTTGCTCTTGGGGAAAGTATATGATCATCATTCCTTTTCACGTTTTAGTTTATTTCCCCCCCAACTCCCTCACTTTGATAACAGGAGGTAGTTCCATCGATTTCATATATGCACCTGTAAGTCAGAAGATTATGTACAAGCTGCACACCAGAACTCCTGTGCATACTTTGCCCCTTTCCATCTAACTCTTATAAACATTGTCTTCTTTTCCTTGCTTCCCCATATGTCTATCTAGTTGTCCCTTAAATTTTGATATTGTTTGTCTCAACCATTACTATACTGAGTTTCAAATTCAGCCTTTCTCTGGATAAAGAAGTTTCTCTCCGAATATCCATTTTTGCTTATACATAGCCCTTGTTTTGTTTCAATTTTAAAAAGAACCACTGCAAGGCTTAGCCTTAATTAAGGACAGATTAGTTTATTGCAAAACGTTGGAGGTCATTTATCTCAGCTGCAAGATCTCTCTCTATCAGTTTTTCGGTTGTCCTAGATCCAACCTCCAGTTGGTTCATCAATGATCTTGCCTCCATCGTGATGTCAGAAGAGGCGATATTCAGTAACAATTGCAAGTCCTGAGATACTGAAGCAGTAATGTCTATATGCGGGAAAACCTAAACAATTTTCAGACTTGGGCTGTCAGGTGACGGGTAACATTCCCTGGCAGTTACGTAGTGTGAACGATAATCTCCAACAAGATAAAATCTGGAAATTGCCTTGCTGAAACCACCACCATCAGCATTCTCAACATTGCTATTTACCAAAAACTGAACTGGGCCAGCCAAATAAATACTGTGGTTACAAAAGCAGGTCACAGTATCTTTCTTCCTATCTCCCCAGTGTTTGACCATTCACCAGGAACAAGTCAGGAGAATGGTGAAATATTTTCCGTTTGCCTGGATATGTACAACTCCCGCAACCCTTCAGCTCAATACCATCCAGGACAAAGCAGCTCATTTGCTTGGTACTTGATCCACTACCTTCAGCATTCATTCCCTTAACACCATTTCATAACCACAGCATTATGTAGCATGTATATAATCCACTGCAGGAATGTGCCAAGCTCCTTTGACAGCATCTTCCAAACGTGTAACGTTTACCAACTAGAAGAGAATAACACGTCTGCGAGTATCCTCTAAACTGCACACCATCCCAACTTTGAACTCTATTGTTGTTGTTTCACCCCCAACTGGATTAATCTGTCTTTCTGTAACCCAAAGTATGCTGTGGTTCAAGAAGATGGTTCTCCACCATCTTCCACTGGGCAATAAATAGCCTATGACACCAACATCCCAAGAATTCCTCCTTCTACACACCACCTTAGCTTGCACAGACCTCAGTATTTAGCACTGCTGCCTCACAGCGCCTGTAGACCCGGGTTCAATTCCCGACTCAGGCGACTGACTGTGTGGAGTTTGCACGTTCTCCCCGTGTCTGCGTGGGTTTCCTCCGGGTGCTCCGGTTTCCTCCCACAGTCACAAAGATGTGCGGGTCAGGTGAATTGGCCAAGCTAAATTGCCCGTAGTGTTAGGTTAGGGGTAGGGGTATGGGTGGGTTGCGCTTCGGCGGGTCGGTGTGGACTTGTTGGGCCGAAGGGCCTGTTTCCACACTGTAAATCTAATCTTAAAAAAAAAGGGCACATCTAAGGTCTCGAACTCATTCACTATCGCCAATTATTTTCTTGACTGCTCATTGCTGCAATCATTAGTGAGCATATATGCAGCAAATGGTGAGTTACATACAACCTGTGATTGGGGTAGAAGCATCTCCCTGATTCTCTCTCCACATTCCTTTCTCACAGGTGTTTTTGCTACCCAAATGCAGGGGTGCCATGTAGGAAAAACTTGGAATTGGGAAGATCCATTTTCACTGTTTTGCAGAGGAAAAGGACAATGCTATTTTCTGGTCTGCAGATTGGAAGAAGCAAAAATGGCCCTTAGTAGAGTGATATGCATTTGTCGGATGTGGAAGTTTAGGGAGAGTTTACGGGTTACTGAGGATTATATCTTCAATAAATGCCGTTGGTTACGAATCCTATCAGATTGAATGGAATGGTTGCCTCGAACTGTCACACAATGAGAAATTTACAAGAGCAAGTGGGTATCATGGATGGCAGTTATAGGAAGGGAGAAAAGTTGCAGATACAGTCACATAGATGGGTTAACTCCAGGAAAAATAAGGGTGGTAGGCAGGTAGTGCAGGAGTCTTCTGTGGCTATCCCCATTTCAAGCAAGTGTGCCCTTTTGGAAAATATAGGGGGTGATGGATTCTCAGGGGAACAGAGCATGAACAGTCAAGTTTCTAGTATTGAGACTGGCTCTAATGCAATGAGGGGTATGTCGGGTTCCAAGAGATAAACTGTGTTGGGGACACTCTAGTCCGAGGTACAGACAGACACTTCTGTGGCCAGCTGCAAAAAATCAGAATGGTGTGTTGCTTCTTTGGTGCCAGGATCAAGGATATCTAAGAGGATGCAGAATGTTTTCAAGGAGGAGAGGGGCCAGCTGGAGGTCATGGTACACATTCAGAACCAACGATTTAGGAATGGAAAAGGTTGAGATTCTGAAGGGAGTTTAGCGAGTTAGGCAGAAATTTTAAAAGGAGGTCCTCGAGTAGTAATATCTGGCTTATTCCCAGTGCAACGAGCTAGGGAAGGCAGGAGCTAGGAGGATAGAACAGATGAATGCGTGGCTGAGGAGCTGGTGTATGGGAGAAGGATTCGCATTTTTGTGGATCATTGGAAGCTCTTTTGGGGTGCAAGAAGGATGGATTGCACCTAAATTGGAAGGGGACAAATATACTGGCAAGGAGATTTGCTACAGCTGGTTGGGATGATTTAAACTAGTAAGGTTGGTGGGAGGGTGGTGGTACCCAAGAACATAGTGAGGAAAAAGATCAATCTGAGACTGGTACTATTGAGAAAAGAAGCAAGTCAAACAGTCAGGGCACGCAGGAACGAAACCGAGAACAAGGTGGGCCTGAAATTGAACTGCATTTATTTGAATGCAAAGGGCCTAATAAGGAAGGCAGATGAACTCAGGGCATTGTTAGGAGCATGGGACTGGGATTTCGTCGTCATAATTGCAGAAGCATGGCTGGCAGATGGGCAGGACTGGCAGCTTAATGTTCCAGGATATATATGCTACAGGAAGGATAGAAAGGGAGGCAAGAGAGCAGGGGAAGTGGCATTACAGCTGTACTGAGGAAGGATGTTCCTGGAAATACATCCAGGGAAGTTATTTGGATGGAACTGAGAAATAAGAAAGGGATGGTCACCTTATTGGGGTTGTATTAAAGACCCCCTAATAGTCAGAGGGAAATTGAGAAACAAATTTGTAAGAAGATCTGTTATCTGTAAGAATAATAAGGTGGCTATGGTAGGGGATTTTAACTTTCTGAACATAGACTGGGACTGCTATAGTGTTAAGGGTTTAGATGGAGAGGTATTTGTGTGTACAAGAAACTTTTCTGATTTCAGTATTTGGATATACCTACTAGGGAAGGTGCAACTTCATCTACTCTTGGGAAATAAGGCAGGGCAGGTGACTGAGATGTCAGTGAGGGAGCACTTTGGGACCAGCGACTATAATTCTGTTAGTTTTAAAATAGTGATTGAAAAGGATAGACCAGATCAAAAAGTTGAAATTCTTAATTGGAGAAAGGCTAATTTTGTCAGTGTTAGGCATGAACTTTCAAAAGCTGATTGGGGGCAGATGTTTGCAGGTATAGGGCTGGCTGGAAAATGGGAAGCCTTCAAAAATGAGATAACAAGAGTCCAGAGAGAAAATATTCTTGTTGGGAAGAAAGGAAAGGCTGGTAGGTATAGGGAATGCTGGATGACTAAGAAATTGAGGGTTTGGTTAAGAAACAGAAGGAAGCATATGTCAGGAATAGATCAAGTGAATCCTTAGAGTATAAAGGCAGTAAGAATATAATTCGGAGGGCAAAAAAGGGACATGAGATAGCTTTGGCAAATAGGGTTAAGGAGTATCCAAAGGGTTTTTACAAATACATTTCAGGACAAAGGGGTAACTAGGGAGAAACTAGGGCCCCTCAAAGATCAGCAAGGTGGCCTTTGTGTGGAGCCGCAGAAAATGGGGGAGATACTAAATGAGTATTTTTCATCAGTATTTACTGTGGAAAAGGACATGAAAGATAGAGGACGTACAATGTAGGGAAATAGTTGGTGACACCTTGAAAAATGTCCATATTACAAAGGAGGAATTGCTGGACATCTTGAAACGCATAAGTTGTTAAATATTCAGGACCTGATCAGATGTACCCTCAAACTGTGTGGGAAGCTAGGGAAGTGATTGCTGGGCCTCTTGCTGAGATATTTGTATCATCGATAGTCACAGGTGAGGTGCTGGAAGACTGGTGGTTAGCTAACGTAATGCCACTATTTAAGAAAGGTGGTAAGGACAAGCCAGGAAACTATAGACCAGTGAGCCTGACCTTGGTGGTGGGCACGTTGTTGGAGGGAATCCTGAGGGACAGGATGTATATGTATTTGGAAAGGACTGGTTAGGGATAGTCAACATGGCTTTGAATGTGGGAAATTGGGTTTTTTGAAGAAGTAACAAAGAGGATTGAGGGCAGAGCAATAGACATGATCTATATGGACTTCAGTAAGGCATTTGACAAGGTTCCCCATGGGAGACTGGTTAGCAAGGTTAGATCTCACGGAATAAATGGAGAACTAGACATATGGATACAGAACTGGCTCAAAGAAGACAGAGGTTGGTGGTGGAGGGTTGTTTTTTGGAGTGGAGGCCTGTGACCAGTAGAGTGCCACAAGGATCGGTGCTGGGTCCATTACTTTTCTTCATTTATTTAAATGATTTGAATTTGAACTTAAAAAGTGTAGTCAGTAAGTTTGGCTACCTCAGATTACTACGTGATCTTGATCAGATGGTCTGAGAAGTGGCAGATGGAGATTAATTTAGATAAATGCGAGGTGCTGCATTTTGGGAAAGCAAATCTTAGCAGGACTTATACACTTATTGGTAAGGTCCTAGGGAGTGTTGCTGAACAAAAAGACCTTGGGAGTGCAGGCTCATAGCTCCTTGAAAGTGGGGTCGCAGGTAGATAGGATTGTGAAGAAGGTGTTTGGTATGCTTTCCTTTATTGGTCAGAGTATTGAGTACAGGAGTTGGGAGGTCATGTTGCGGCTGTACATTTGGTTAGGCCGCTGTTGGAATATTGCATACAATTCTGGTCTCCTTCCTATTGGAAAGATGTTGTGAAACTTAAAAGGGTTCAGAAACAATTTACAAGGATGTTGCCAGGATTGGAGGATTTGAGCTATAGAGAGAGTTTGAATAGGCTAGGGCTATTTTCCCTGGAGCATCGGAAGCTGCGCGGTAACCTTATTGAGGTTGATAAAATCGTGAGGGGCATAGGTAGAATAAGTGGACAAAGTCTTTTCCCTGGGGTAGGGCATAGGTTTTGGGTTAGAGGGGAAAGACATAAAAGGGACCTGAGGGGCATCTTTTTCATGCAGAGGGTGGTACGTTTGTGGAACCATGCTGCCAGAGGAAGTGGTGGAGGACTGTACAATTGCAACATTTAAAAGGCACCTGGATGGGTATATGAATAGAAAGGGTTTGGAGGGATATGGACCGGGTGCTGGCAGATGGGACTAGATTGGGTTGGGACATCTAGTCGGCATGGACGACTTTATCTGAGATGAAAACAGAACAATGGCAACAATATTCAGGTCAGGCAACATCTTCAGACGACAAACTGACAATGTTTCAGATCGATTTAGCCTTTTAACTGAACTAGCATATCTTAGCATAATCTTTGAACACTCTGGTACTTTCCTGTGAAGTATGGCAAAGATGTATTCTAAGCATTGGGCCTCATGTTCTCCTATAGCACGAAAACAGAGGACTGTTTTTAGTCATGTTGACTGAAATTTGGGATCTCTGGTATGGATAGAAATTGTGAAAAGCCAAGTTTCAGGTGGTTTGGAGGCAGATCTTTGACATGTTAGCCTTGCCTGAAGAGATGTTATTGGATAACATTTTGGGTTTGGGGTAAAAAAAAATCATGTTTTTTAAAACAAGACATCCATTAGCTAAATTTCCTGTTGTTGTCTTTTCAGAGGACATTATTGGGCCAAATTTAACTTGGAAAATGGCTTACTTAAACCTATTCTTCGAAGCGATTGAATGACTAGGTTATACTGAGAAACTTTTTCTTTTAGGGGATTGAAACCAGAGGACAAAAGGGGTGGAAGTGGATCTCGAAACTGGGGAGCAGTCAGAGATGATCTGAGGTATGAACTTGTACAATAATGTTCAGGAGACCAGAGTGGAAATACATTGTTTATCTCCATTTTCAATAAATTAGAGAAGATCCCCTATTTGGAGAGAAGTGTCTTACCTACATCATTCCTAAAATCCATCTGGCATTAGGGGTGAATAATGTGCTTTGAACATAGACCATTACAGTGCAGTACAGGCCATTCGGCCCTCTTTTTGGTTCCACAGGTCAGTGCAATCTGAAGCTCATCTAGCCTACACTATTCTATTCTCGTCTATGTGCCTATCTGATGACCATTTAAATGCCCTTAAAGTTGGCGAGTGTACTATTGTTGCGGGCTGTGTTTTCCACGCCCCAACTTCTGAGTAAAGAAACTACCTCTGACATCTGTCCTCTCTCTATCACCTCTCAATTTAAAGCTGTCTCCACTCGTGCTAGCCATTGCCATCTGTGGAAAAAGGCTGTCACTGTCCAAGGTATTGTGTATCTCAATTAAGTCTCCTCTCAACCTTCCCTCAAACGAAAACAGCCACAAGTCCATCTGCCTTTCCTCATAAGACTTTCCCTCCATACCAGGCAACATCCAGTAAATCTCCTCTGAACCCTTTCCAAAGCTTCCATATCTTTTCAATAATGCAGTGACCTGAATTGCACGTAATGTTCCAAGTGCAGCCGTACCAGAGTTTTGCACAGCTGCAGCATCATCTCGTAGGCCTAAAACTCGATCCCTCTACCAATAAAAACGAACACACCGTATGTCGCCTTAGCAACCTATCAACATGGGTGGCAACTTTCAAGGATCTATGTTCCTCTACACCCAGATCTCTCTGCTCATCTACACTACCAAGAATTTTAGCATTAGCCAGTACTTTGCATTCCTATTACTCCTTCCAAAGTGAATCACCTCTCACTTTTCCACATTAAACTCCATTTGCCACCTCTCAGCCCAGCTCTGCAGCTTATCTGTCATTCTGTAACCTACAGCATTCTTTGTCACTGTCCACAACTGTACTGTCCTTAGTGTCATCTGCAAATTTACGTGCCCATCCCTCATCCAGGTCATTTATACAAATGATAAACAATAGTGGACTCAAAATAGATCCTTGTGGTACTCCCACTAATAACTGAACTCCAGGATGAATATTTCCCATCAGCCACCAACCTCTGTTTTCTTTCAGCTAGCCAATTTCTGATCCAAACCGTTAAATCATCCTCCATCCCATGCCACTGTATTTTGTGCAATAGCCTACCATGGGGAACTTTTTTCAAATGCCTTACTGAAATCCATATACACCACATCAACTGCTTTACCCTCATCCACCTGTTTGGTCACCTTTCTCAAAGAACTCAATGAGGTTTGTGAGTACCACCTACCCTTCACAAAATAATGTTGTCTATCCCTAATCAACTTATTCCTCTCTAGATGATTATAAATCCTATCTCTTATAATCTTTGACGACATAAAGATCCAAGCCAAAGGTTCAGCAATTTCCTCCCAGGCTTCCCAGAGAAACCTAGGATTAATCCCATCCAACTCAGGGGACTTACCTATTTTTACACTTTTCAGAATTGCACCTTCTCATCCTTTGCTTTTTTACGGACAAACTTTTTTTTTCCCCTCTGCTTCTGATTGATATTAGATAAAGGGGCAATACAAATTTAGAGAAGCAAAATATTCCCAACTCCTTCTGTTTTATAAATAAAGATAGTAAATATGAAATCATCCTTCATATTCCGAAGTTAAATTTCCAGAAGTAATTTTAGTGACCATTATGATGATTCTGGAACAATACATTTGAAGGGCTGCTGTTATCTTGTGTAATTTTGATGCATTAGATCCTGGTTGATGATGTGAGTACACCTACCATAGATCACAGTCACTGAAGACTAATGAAATATTAAGGGTAGAAATCATACCAGTTTACAGACAGAATGTTCACGCCCACCCCCTCCCCCCAAGCTTTGGAGTACTGTAACTTTTGTAATCCTGCCCCATATTCTGGTGACTGGATTGGCTGAATATTAGAGGCAGACATTTTTACCTGTGGTAGCTCCGCACAGGTGTCCATCCTGCTGAGGAATTAACTAAGAATGACACTGCACTCAGAGAAAACTGTCTCATCCTGAAACAAACTGAAAGACGTTACCAAAAAGAAGTTTTCTTCCTGAACAGAGGGCCAGTTTTACAATATTGTTTCTGGGCCAAGTTACCTTTTTGACTTCAGCTTTAGTAAGCCCACAGAACTTATTCCCTGCTTTCAGCAGGCACTTGTTGCATTGGGCATATCCTGACTAAGTCAGGCAGAATCCAAATTTGCTGTTTGCCATTAGTGTTTTCATCCACTTAGCACAATTAAGTTTTTGTTTGAACTGGGAACAATTTGCAGCACCTCCTTGCTGACTTTGCATTGTGGTTTTCCTCCTTACCCTGGATTATACAAATTTGACCCTGTCACCTTTCAGTGGCAAATGTTGCTTGGATTTTCAAAAAATTTGTTTCTTAATTCTCTGGCCAAAAGAAGATCTTGACCCAGAGTGTCACAGCTTCTATAACTGGCAGAGCAAGGAGTCCTAAACCTGTCCCTGCCAGAATGTGGATCAAGCCTTGTACTGCTGGTGCAAATCTGTTCCACGTGGGCTGCCCACCCTTCCAGCCCACTCCAGAAGACCCAAGTCACCGTGACAATGTGCACTTTTACATGTATGTTGTAGTGTGGAGACATGGATAAAGGTTCTGATTTTGTTCCATCACATAATTGAAGTCTTTCCTCCCTTTATTGCTTGCCATTGACATGTTTTGGAAGGATTTGTATGTTAATAATCAACCTGTTTGCATTATGAATGCACCTTCCTTGGACCTTCAGGTTCTGAAGTGGGATGTAAACTTCTGCTCAGTGGCAGGGGTGCTACCCAGAGTGCCATAAGTTGTTTTTTATTTATAGAGGAAAACTTATGTTGTATTTATTTGTCCTTGTGGTACAATTTTTAACATTTTTTGATACTATTGCAGACTGCAAAAATTGTGGTGAGCAACAATTTTTGTGTGAAGAACAATATTAACTGCCTACTGCAAGTTCTTAATCTAATGTTAAAATATTCGTAAAGGAGCAAGATGGAATGGCTAACTATACATAACTCTGCAGGGATAGGGTAGCATTTATAGAAGCTCTCCATCTGATCATTCAGTGCGTGGTACTATTAACCACCCAGTCCCTTTCATCCTTGTAAACAAATGGTTATAATCAAATCTACAACAGTTTTCTCAAATCCTTACTTACCTCCCTTTTATATACCTATAACACAACTTTCTGCATTAATGATTTATACAGTAACCTCGCACTATTAATGCCTCACTCATATATTGTTTTAATCTTCAGCCTACCATTGTTGCTTCTGTAGTTGGTATTCTGATGATCCACCTCCTGTAAGAATGTAAGCAAAAAGAGCAGGAATAGACTGTATGTCCCCCTCGCAAAGTAGTGACAAAAATTTATAGAAGCTGAAGCAAAGACCGGCATCGAATAGGATCAGATGGAGAATAAAGTTAAAAAGACGGAATTAAAAGCATTCTGTTTGAATGCACACAACACTTACAAAAAAGTTGATTTGAAGGCTCAAATTGAGATAAGTGAACATGATTTAATTACTGATTCAGATACATGACAACAGGGTGACAATGTTGGGAATTGAATGTTCAAGGAGGAATGATAGGCTAGCACCTTTAAGGGATGAGATCATACATAATTGAGAGAATCTTGGATCAAAGGATCAACATGTAGAAGCAATGTTGAAGCTGAGAAACAGCAAGATGCAGCAAACACTGGGAGCTGATTATAGAGCAGCAAACTGCATGTTGGAAATGGTATTAATCAGAAACTTAGAGATGCTTTAATGTGTGATGCAGTAATAATGGTGACTTCAATTTATGTAAACACTGGGTAAACCTAATCAGCACATATGCTGTGGAGGTTAAATATCTGGATTGAACGTAAAATGTGTTCCTGGAGTAGTACGCTGAAGAATCACCCAGCAACCAATCTATTTTGGATCTTTACATAGTAGAAGGACTAATTAATAGTATTGCTAGAAAGGAGCCTTTGGGAAAGTGTAACCATAATATGACAGTACTTCACATGAAAATTGAATATAATCTAGTTCATTCTGAAACTAGGGCCTTACATCTGAACAAGGGAAACTGAAGGTATGAGGATTATGTTGGCTGTGGAATGGAAAAAAATAATAATAGACAGGCATTGGCTAGTATTTAAGGAAATGGTACATGGTTTATAACATGTGTTTATCCACGTCAAAGGACAAGGTGATTCAACTATGGCTAATAAAATTAGCTAAGGTTGCATTAAGAAAGGAAGTGGATTGTAAGGATGGCAGAAAGTGATAAGCCTGGTGATTGGAGCAAAAATAACCAAAACAAAGATAGAGAAGAGGGAAAACGAATGCTAAGCTACCAAGAAATGTAGAGACATCTATAAAAAGTATCATGGGGATGTAAAAGCAAAGCACTGGATTGGATAAATGCACTACAGCAAAGGCAGGAGCATTTATAGTAGAGAACTTAGACAAAGTGACTGTTTATCTTGCATCTGTGGAAAATGATGCAGGATATTCCAGCAATACTATGCAGTCGAATGACTTGTGAAATTGAGGAACTGAAAGGAATTAGCATTAGTAAAAGAAAAATTACTATTTGAAAGGTTAACTGGATTGGAAGTCAATAAATCCATTGGATTGGATGAGCTTACATTCCAGTGTGTTAAAGAAAATGACTGTAGATATAATGGCTGCATTGGTGCATATCTTTCAAAATCTATAGATTCCTGGAGACCGGGAGGTAGCAAATGTGGGAAGATAGAGGAGTGATTGCTGGGTCTCTTGCTAAGATATTTGTATCATCGATTGTCACAGGTGAGGTTCTGAAAGACTGGAGGTTGGCTAACATGGTGCCACTGTTTTAAGAAGGGTGGTAAGGACAAGACAGGGAACTATATACCAGTGAGCCTGACGTCGGTGGTGGGCAAGTTGTTGGAGGGAATCCTGAGGGACAGGATGTACATGTATTTGGAAAGGCAAGGACTGATTAGGGATAGTCAACACGGCTTTGTGCGTGGGAAATCGTGTCTCAAACTTGAGTTTTTTTGAAGACGTAACAAAGAAGATTGAGGGCAGAGCGATAGATGTGATCTATATGGACTTCAGTAAGTTGTTCGATAAGGTTCCCCATGGGAGACTGATTAGCAAGGTTAGATCTCATGGAATACAGGGAGAACTAGCCATTTGGATACAGAACTGGCTCAAAGGTAGAAGACAGAGGATGGTGGCGGAGGGTTGTTTTTCAGACTGGAGACCTGTGACCAGTGGAGTGCCACAAGGATCGGTGCTGGGTCCTCCTACTCTTAGTCATTTGCATAAATGATTTGGATGCGAGCATAAGAGGTACAGTTAGTAAGTTTGCAAATGTCACCAAAATTGGAAGTGTAGTTGATAGCAAAGAAGGCTACCTCCAATTACAACAGGATCTTGACCAGATGGGCCAATGAGCTGAGAAGTGGCAGATGGAGTTTAATTCCGATAAATGCGAGGTGCTGCATTTTGGGAAAGCAAATCTTAGCAGTACTTATACACTTAATGGTAAGGTCCTAGGGAGTGTTGCTGAACAAAGACCTTGGAGTGCAGGTTCATAGCTCCTTGAAAGTGGAGTCGCAGGTAGATAGGATAGTGAAGAAGGCATTTGGTATGCTTTCCTTTATTGGTCAGAGTATTGAGTACAGGAGCTGGGAGGTCAGGTTGCGGCTGTACATTGGTTAGGCCACTGCTGGAATATTGCATACAATTCTGGTCTCCTTCCTATCAGAAAGATGTTGTGAAACGTGAAAAGGTTCAGAAAAGATTTGCAAGGATGTTGCCAGGATTGGAAAATTTGAGCTATGGGGAGTGGCTGAACAGACTAGGGCTGTTTTTCCTTGAGCGTCGGAGGCTGAGGGGTGACCTCATAGAGGTTTACAAAATTGAGGGGCATGGATAGGATAAATAGACAAAGTCCTTTCCCTAGGGTCAGGGAGTCCAGAACTAGTGGGCATAGGTTTAGGGTGAGAGGGGAAAGGTAGAAAAGGGACCTAAGGGGCAATGTTTTCACACAGAGGGTGGTACCTGTATGGAATGAGCTGCCAGAGGAAGTGGTGGAGGCTGTTACAATTGCAACATTTAAAAGGCATCTGGATGGGTATATGAATAGGAAGGGTTTGGAGGGATATGGGCTGGGTACTGGCTGGTGGGACTAGATTGGGTTGGGATGTCTGGTCAGCATGGACAGGGTTGGACCGAAGGGTCTGTTTCCATGCTGTAAATCTCTATGACTCTCTATTATCTTAAAAAATAGTGGGAATAATGAGAATGGAGGACTTAAAGGCATATTAGTTTGATTTTAAAAGTATGGGAAATGTTTAGCAAAATCAGCATGGATTTATGAAAGGGGTTTATATTTGATAAACTTGTGCAATTTTTTTAGTGTGCTATATGTAGCATCGACCAGAGAACCAGTGGATATGGTCCATTTTAATTTTTGGAAAATTCTTGAAAACTTGCCACAAACGAGGTTAGTAAACAAATTGGAGCTCGTGGGATTGGGAGTAATATGGCAGACAATTAAAAAGCTGGAAAAAGCATTGCACGTCAAGCAGCATAAGAAGAACAAGAGAATCAACGTTTTGGTCAGGATCCTTCGTTAGGACTTATTGGGAATAATATATCAGTCTAGAGTCCAAATTGGTTAACAGAAAACAAAGTAGGGATAAACAGATCGTGCTCAGGTTGACAAGCTGTTGCTAGTGGAATACTGCAAGGATCAGCATAGGGTTCATTACTTTTGTAAAATGATTTGAATGTGGGGGCCAGTTTGCTGATGACATTCGATAAGAATGCAGGTTGGGGAGGATGCTAGCGACCTTCAAGTGCACTAAGTGAATGGACTAGAATGTAGCCAATAGTGTATAATGGGAATAAGTCTACAAAATTAAAAATCGCACAACGTCAGGTTATAGTCCAGCAGGTTTAATTGGATGCACATAGCTTTCGGAGCGCCGCTCCTTCACCAGGTGATAGTGGAGGACTCGATCCTAACACACAGAATTTATTGCAAATATTTACAGTATAATGTAACTGAAATTGTGCATTGAAAAATTGCTTGTCTGTTAAGTTTTTCATGTGTTTGAATACCATGATAGTTTCACTTCTTTCATGTGTAAATCACAAAACCTTTTTTTTAAATGTTGCATTCTCAGGTTAGCTGTTCATATTGTCTAGCTATCACCATTGTGTTGAAGGTGTTAGCTTCTTGTGTTCTCTGTCTATGCCATGATGTTTAGATTGATTCTAATCTCAAAAGTGAGACAACAGAGTTTTACATGAATGCAGGCAGTTTTTGAGCAAAGTACAAGATTTGCCCCACAGAATATGTGTGCATGTGGGTCTTTGTCTGTCTGGGTTGGGGTGTGTGTAGCGAGTGCAGAGTGTCTTAAGTCTGTGAGGGGATGCATGTGTGTGTCTGTAAGGGTGTGTATGGGTGTCTGTGTGTGCGTCTCAGTACTCAACACCAGCAACTGCCAATCTCCAAACACCATCCTACAACTCATCTGCTTTATTCTGGATCACAATGTCTTCACCTTTGACAACCAGTTCTTCATCCAGACACATGGAACAACCATGGGGACCAAGGTTGCACCCCAATATGCCAACATTTTTATGCACAGGTTCGAACAAGACTTCGTCTCTATGCAGGATCTCCAACCAACATTATACACCAGGCACATTGATGACATTTTCTTCCTCTGGGACCATGGCGAGGAGTCACTGATAAAACTACACAGTGACATCAACAAGTTTCATTCCACCATCAAACTCACCATGGACTACTCTCGACTATCTGTCTCATTCTTGGATGGACACTTCAGCATCACACTCAACAGCAAACCCACAGACAACCTCACAATGCTACACTCTCCAGCTTCCACCCAAAACATATTAAAACTGCCGTCCCCTATGGACAAGCCTTGCGCGTACACCGGATCTGCTCAGATGAGGGGGAATGTGACGGAACCTAGAAGTCCTCAGGGATGCCCTCACGACTGGGTTACGATGCCCAACTCATCGACCACCAGCTCCGATGTGCCACAGCAAGGAACTGTAATGACCTCCTCAGGAGACCGACATGTGCTGCAACCGACAGGGTACCCTTCATTGTTCAGTATTTCCCAGGAGCTGAACAACTATGCCATGTTTTTCGTGACCTGCAACACATTATCAATGAGGATGAGCACCTCACCAAAATCTTCCCCACACCTTCACTACTTGCCTTTAAACAACCACCAAACTTCAAATAGATCAGTGTTCATAGCAGGACAACTCCATACAACCCTGTCACGGTAGGCGCTGCAAGATGTGTTGGAGTGTGGACATAGATACCACTATTATGCGTTTGGATGTCTCCCACCTTGTACATGGCAGGTACTCATGTGACTCAGCCAACGTTGTCTATCTTATACGTTGCAGGCAAGGATGCCCTGAGGCATGGTACATTGGGGAAACCGAGCAAAGGATGAATGGGCACTGCACAATAATCAACAGACAGGAGTGTTCCCTCCCTGTTGGGGATCACTTCAGTGGTCCAGGACATTCGACCTCGAACCTTTGGGTGACCATCCTCCAAAACGGACTTTGGGACAAACAGCAGAGAAAAGTGGCCGAGCAGAGGCGGATAGCTAAGTTCGGTATCCATAGGAGGGCCTCAATCGGGACCTTGGGTTCATGTCACATTACAGATGACCACTGTCTCGCGCGCTCTCTCTCGCGCTCACACAGGCACTCCTATGCACACAGACACCCACACACACACACTCCTACATGCACCCCCTCACAGACTTAAGACACCACACACACACACACACACACATTCTCACACTCACAACCCTGAACCCAGACAGACACACACAGACAAAGACCCACATGCGCGCACACATCTTGTGGGGTGAATTTGTACTTGCAGGGTTACATTGTACTTTGCTCAAAAACTGCATGCATTCATGTAAAACTCTGTTATCTCACCTTTTAGATTAGAATCAATCTAAACATCATGGCATAGAACGTGAACACAGGGGGCTAACACCTTCAACATATTGTCTAGCTATCACCATGGTTAACAGCTAACATGAGAATGCAATAAAAAAAAGGTTTTGTGATTTACACATGAAAGAAGTGAAACTATCATGGTATTCCAACAGATGAAAGACTTAACAGACAATCAATCTTTCAATGCATAATTTCAGTTACATCACACTGTAAATTTTTGCTATAAATTCTGTTAGGATTGAGCCCTCACTACCACCTGATGAAGGAGTGATGCTCCGAAAGCTAGTGTGCTTCCAATTAAACCTGTTGGACTATAACCTGGTGTTGTGATTTTTAACTTTGTACACCTACGTGTGTAATTATTCACCTTGTAAAACACGGAAAAAATCATGTTTCTTGTATTCAGAATTTGGCAAAACCCTGGTGTCCAAAGGGATCCTTGTTCACAAAAAGGCTAGCATGTTGATGCAGCAAACAATTTGGAAGGCATTACAGAATAGAAAAAGATTTGGAGAAGGTCTGAGGAGTTACTTCAGGATCAAATCGAATGAAGAAAGATTAAGGAACCTGGGCCTGTATTTTTAGAGTCTCAAAGAAGAGTGATGGCTTCTTCAAAACTTACAGAATTCTTACACAACATGCCAATGAGTATAATCCCAAAGATTGGATGTAAATAAGATGCTTTTCATAACCGATAAACCTAGAACTAGGGAACATAATCTCATAACAAGGAGTCGGTAATAATCTTGGATAATTATGTGATCTACATGCAAGTTGGTTGAAGGTAAATGAGATTAAAGAGTTAACTATGTGGCCTCAAAGATAGTTATGTGAGAAATTAGTTCTGATTCATGGTGCATTGGTACCAGTACTGGGGAAAGGAGGAGCTGTCTGTTTGGGATGGGCTTTGTTTAAACCGTACTGAGACTGGTGTCACAGCTAAGGTTCTAGATTAGGCTTTAAACTAATTAGTTGAGGAATTCTTCAATTGAAAGGAAGTTTAAAATCACAAAATGGAGTGGCAGTGGAGGGTCGTAAAGAACAAATAATAAACAAATAGTAAAAAGACGTGCAGAAGGGTCTAGCAAAATTCGAATCATAATAAATAATGGTTAAATAAAAAGGTTCTTGTGGTTCTTTATCAGGATGCTTGTAGCATTTGTGATAAGATAGATGTGTTTATAGCACAAATAGAAACAAATGAGTATGGCTTGATATCAGTTACAGGTTGAACAAGACTAAACTTGCTATTCAAAGATATTCGATGTCTCAGAAGAGTATTCGAAGAGTAGAGGTGGGGTAGAGTCACACAGCACTGAAACAGACCCTTCGGTCCAACCAGTCCATGCCGAGCATAATCCCAAACTGAATTAGTCCCACCCTCCTGCTCCTGGTCCATATACCTCTAAACTTTTGCTATTCATGCACTTATCCAAATGTCTTTTAAATGTTGTATATCTCATCCACCACTTCATTTCACACTCTGGCCTTGAGCCACGCTCTGCTTTGAAAAATAAAATTGCCCCTCATGTCTTTATAAATCTTTTTCCTCTCATCCTAAAAATGTGCCCCCTCGTGTTGAAATTTCCCCATCCTAGGGAAAAGACAACTACCAATAACTCTGCCCATTCTCCTCATTTTATAAACTTGTATAACGCCACACCTCAACCTCCTATGCTCCAGTGAAAAAGGTTCCAGCCTATCCTTCCTTTTCTTAAATCGAACCCTCTATAACTGGCAACATCATGGTAAATCTTTTCTGAACCTTCTCCAGCTTAATGTTCATCCCATAACTGGGTGACCTGAACTGGACACTATTTCAGAAGAAGCCTCGCCATTGTCCCGTTCGACCACATCATGGCTTTCCAACTCCTATACTCGGAACTGAGCAATAACCGCAAGCGTGCTAAATGCATTTTCAATCACCCTGTCTGCGTGAGAAGCAAACTTTAAAGAATTATGTATCTGCACCTCTAGGTCCCTCTCTTCTGCAACACGGCCTGAGGTCCTGCCATTAATTACATAAGCCCTCCCCTTGTTGTACCAAAATGCAAGTGATCACAATAATCCAGATTGAATTCCATCTGCCATTGATCCGTTTGATCAAGATCCCTTTGTAATCTTAGAAAACCTCCTTCAGCGTCTACTATTCTACCAATTTTGATGTCATCCACAAACTTACTAATCATGCCCTCTGTATTCCCATACAAATCATTTACATAAATGTCAAACAAAAGAAGACCCAGAACTGATCCCTGTGGAACACCACTGCTGACAGGTCTCCAGCCCAAAAAAGCAACTCTCCACCACTCTGTCTCTTGTCATTAAGCCAGTTACGGCAGTCTCACCCTGAACTCCATGTGACCTGACTTGACTGTTTAGTTCACCATGTGGACCTTTGTTGACGGCTTTACTGAAATCCATGTGAACAAAGTTTACTGCTCTGTAATAGAATAATACAGCACAGAAACAGACCGTTCAATCCAATCAGTCCTTGCTGAACAAAATCCCAAATTTAACTAGTTCCATTTGTTAGCTCCTGACCTATATCCCTCTGAACCTTTCTTATTCATGTATCTATCCAAATCTTTTTGGTAACATCTTCAAAGTGCAATCAAGTTGTGTGAACAAAAACCATGCTGACTATCGCTGATCTATTTTTGCCTCTCAATGTTCATTAATCTTTTAAAATCATCTCCCAACAATTTACCCACAACAGAAGCCAAATTCATAGGTCTAGTGTTCCCTGGTTAGTCTTTACAACCTCTCTTAAACAAAGGTATAACATCAACCACCTCACCTGTATTTATAGATAATGGAAATATTTCAGCAAGGAGGCTCTCAATTTTCTGCATTGCTTCCCACGCCATTCTAAGTATTCTCGAAGACCTTCATATTCTCAAAGACCTCCAGAACCACCACCTCTATAATGTGAACTGTTTTTAAAACATCATTATTTATTTTTCTGCACTCTCTAGTCTCCATTTTTTTTCCACAGTAAAAACTGATGCAAAATATTCATTTAGTATCTCTGCCATCTCCCTGAAGTTCAAACACCGATGATCTTGATCTTTAAGGAGCCTAACCCTCCTTCTCTAGTTACCCTTTTACTGTTAATGTGTTTGTAGAATCTCTTTGTATTATCGTTAACCTTATCTGCCTATGCTGTCTCTTTTTGCTTACCTGATATCCTCTCTTTTTGCTTACCTGATTTCTTTCTTATGCATGCCCCTATACTCTTAATATTGATTGAGATTTAATTGAACCAAGTTGCCTATATCTTAAAATAAGATTTGTTTTTATTTTGACTACAGCCTCCATATCTTTATTCATCTATTGTTTCTTAATCTTGCCAGCTTTACTCTTAACTCTAACAGGAAAATAATGTCTCTGAACTCTTTACCGTCACACATCAGGAAAGCCTCCCACTTATCAGATGTTCTTTTACCTGAAAATAGTCTACTCCAATCAACTTTTGAAACTTCTAGTCTCATATCATTAAAATTTATTTTACTTAGTTAAAAACTTCAACTTTTATAGAAGGCTTGTCTTTTTCCAAAAACATTTTGAAACTGAGAGAATTATGATGGCTAGACCCAAAGTGTTCCCTTTACTTCAGTCACCTGCCCTATTGCCCAAACAAAAGTCTAGTTTAGCTCCTTCTCTCTTAGGAGCAACCACATTGATAAAAATGTGAACACATTTGACAAATTCTTCACCATTCAAACTTTTAACACTATGGTAGCCCCAGTCACTATTAAAATACCCTGTTATTGTAAACTTATGCTTGCATATATCTGCGATTTTACTACACAGTTGTTTCTTAATCTCCTCTGATTACTAGGGAGCTTGTAGTACTATCCATCAAGATGATCTTTCTTTTCTTATTTCTAATTTCTACCCATTTATTTTCACTGGACGATTTTTCAGAAAGTTTGTCTCCCAGTTACAGCAGTAACGTATTCTTTAATCAAAATTGACACTCCTTTTTTATCTTGCTTTCACATCTAAGACCTGGAATATTGAGCTGCCCGTCCTGTCATCTCTGAGCAACGTTTCTGTAATAGCTATGATTTCCTAATCCCATATTCTTAAACATGCCCTGAGTTCATCAGCCTTGTCTTTAAGACCTTAGCATTGAAATAAAGGCAGTTTAGTTCTTCAGAATTACTACATATTCTGACTCTTGTCTGTCTTTTCTAACGTGATTTAGCATTGTTAATAAAGGAGTGTATTAGCACACTGGTGGGTACTGATGCAAATTGTGGTGTACAATACGTTTGTGTGGAAATAACGAATAATAAAAGAAAGAGGTCATGCGTGAAAGTCGGAACTGGGAAATGAGAAAGGGATGATCACCTTACTGGGATTGTATTAAAGACTCCCTAATAGTCAGAGGGAAATTGAGAAACAAATTTGTAAGGAGATCTCTGTTATCTGAAAGAGTAATAGCGTGTTTATGGTAGGGGATTTTAACTTTTCAAACATTGACTGGGATTGCCATAGTGTTAATGGTTTAGATGGAGAGGAATTTGTGTGAACAAGAAAATTTTCTGATTCAGTATGTGGATGTACCTACTAGAGAAGGTATAAAACTTTACCTACTCTTGGGAAATAAAGCAGGGCAGGCTACTGAGGTATCATTGGGGAGCACTTTGGGGCCAGCGACCAGAATTCTATTAGTTTTAAAATCTTGATGGAAAAGGATAGACCAGATCTAAAAGTTAAAGTTCTCAATTGGAGAAAGACCAATTTTGACAGTATTAGGCAAGAAGTTTCAAAAGCTGACTGGTGGCATGTTTGCAGCTAAAGGGACGGCTGGAAAATGGGAAGCCTTCAGAAATGAGATAACAAGAATCCAGAGAAAATATATTCCTAATAGGGTGAAAGGAAAGGCTGGTAGGTATAGGGAATGCTGGATGACTAAAGAAATTGAGGGTTTGGTTCAGAAAAAAGAGGAAGCATATGTCAGGAATAGACAGGATAGATCGAATGAACCCTTAGAGTATAAAGGCAGCAGGAGTATAATTAAGAGGGAAATCAGGAGGGCAAAAAGGAAGATTCTGAGAAGGTAGAACCACCTTTGATTCACAAACATGGTCAAGAAGAGTGTCCAACAGGAATTCAGCAACAGCAGACTATGGTCCAGTTAGACTAACATCTGTTGTTGAGCAAATGATACAGTCCATTATTAAAGAAGATCTAGCAAGACATTTTGAAATGCTTAACGCAACCAAACAGTCAAAGTGGCTTTGTGCAAGAGGTGTCACATTTGACAAATTTCTTGAAGAATGAAACAGTCAGAGTTGATAAAGGGGAACTAGTAGATGTGCATTTGGATTTTCAGAAGGCAGTCAATAAGGTGCCTAATAAAAGGTTATTGTGCAGGATAGGAGCTCACAGTATTGGGTTAATGTATTAACATGGATTAGGTTTTGGTTAACATACAGAAAGCAGAGAATTGGGATTATAGATTTTTTTTTAGCTAGGGAGACTTAACTGGTAGTAACCCACAAGGGTCTATTCTAGAACTTATTTACTAACTTATAGTAATGACTTGAGGGGGAAGAGGCAATGTAACGTCCAAATTTGCTAGTGGTACAAGTGTAGGTGGGGGGGAACATGTTGCGATGAGGACGTAAAATCTGCAAAGCAATATAGGTTGAATGGGTGAGCTAAATAGGTTAGGCTTTTATTCAATAAAGTTTAGAAGAATAAGCAGTGATCTTATTGAAACGTACAAGACTCTGAAGATGCCTGACGGAGTAAATGTTAAGATCTTTTCCCAAGTGGTAGAATTTTTGATTTGGAGATATGGTCAGAAGAAACATTTTAAAATTAAGAAGAAAAGAAATTTCTTTCAGAGGTTAGTGCATGTCTAGAATTCTCTAACCCAGAGATAGTGAAGGCTAGAACACTGAAAGTATTTAAAGAGGAGGTAGATCAATTTTTGAAATATCAGTGAATTGATAGCTATGTTGAACTGGAACAAAGAGGAGTTAAAGCCTGAAGTGGATCAACCATAATCTTGTTGAATGGCAGGGAAAGATTAGGTCTACAGCTGCTATTTAGCTTTCATGGCTTTATGCAGCAAAACTTGGACAATGTCAGGTTTGGGGTGGCAAGTTGTAAGTAAGTAACATTTGTGGACAAAATTGCCAAGCAATTGCTATCTCCATGAGAGAATCTAATCCTATTCCCTTGACATGTAATGGTATTCTATCACTGAAGGTATCACTTTCCATATCTTAGGGGTTACCATTGACCAGACCATGAACTAGACCAGCCACATGAAGACTGTGGCTACAAGAGCTGGACTGTGGCAAGTAACTCCACTCACGTCTGTTTTTAATGTGACCTGCTCGGTGCAGCACCAAATCTTAAGCTCAACATATCAGCCTGCTTGATTTAACATAATTTTGAAAACTAAAATAATTTCATTCATCACTTACCTACTGTGGTAACAACGTGTACCTTTGACAAGATACATTCCACTAATACACTGTCTCTAAAAACTGAACAATACTGGAAATCTGAAACAAAAACAGAAATTGCTGGAAAATCTCAGCAGGTCTAGCAGTATCTGTGGAGAGAAATCAGTTAACATTTCAGGTCCAGTGACCCCTATTCAGAATGGGGTTCAGTTCTGTGGAAGGGTCACTGGACCCGAAACATTAACTCTGATTTCTCTCCACAGATGCTGTCAGACCTGCTGAAATTTTCCAGCATTTTCTGTTTTTGTTTGTCACTAAGTCTCCTCTTTTGCACCACCTTCCAAACCCAATGCCTCTGGCACCTAGAAGGACAAGGGTAGCAGATGGAAGGAAATATCACCACCTGCAGGTTCCCTTTAATGATGCACAACATCTTGACTTGGAACTGTATTGCCCTTTTTTAAAGCCTGATGCTGTATCAAAATCTTGGGACTCCTTAACAGCACTGTGAATGTAATTATCTCTCAAGACTGCAGTCGTTCAAGAAGGTAGTTCACCACTACTATCTCAAGGTGGTGAGCAGTGAATGCTGTCCCATCTAGCATTATTTGGAACTAATCCTTTTCTTTTTTTAAAAAAAACTGTTCCACCACAATAAGCATTTACCCTGGCAAGCCCCCTTATTTTCTTATTCAATAGGTTGCTCTCTTTTTCTTTTAAACTTTAATCTGAATAGGCCATACCAGTTCTGTTTCTTCCCATCAGACAAATTCATCATCCCAGGAGCCAGTCTTATCAATCTTCTCTGAACCACTTCCATGACATAATGTCCCTTCTCAAGTAACTAAAGCTGTACATGGTACACTCAGTTTGATTTTACCAAAGTCCTGAATAATTTTAGCAATACTTTCCCCTGTTTTTACTCCATCACTTTGCAATAAAGGCCAGTTTTTATTTGCCTTGTTACTTTTGTAACTGGATGCTGACTTTTTGTGAGCATATACCTTTGTATTGCAGAATTCTGTAGTCTCAATGTTCCTCCTTTAGGATGTTTGAGGTAAGGGTGATCACTGATGCTCCTGTCGACTTCATCTGCAGGAAGTGCAGCCAGATCCAGCTCCTTACAGACTGCATTAGGGAACTGGAGCTGGTGTTGGATGAACTGAGAATTATTTGAGAGGGTGATAGTTAGAGGCTACAGGGACATAGTTATGCCAGAGAACAGAGGTAGCTGGGTAACAGTTAGAGGTGGGAAGGGGAGGACGCAGGCAGTGCAGGGATCCCCTGTGGTCATTCCCCTCAACAATAAATATACCGCTTTGGATACTTTGGGGGGGGAGCGGCCTAGCAGGGGTAAGCTGCAGTGACCGGGTCTCTGGCACGAGGTCCGGCTCTGAGGCTCAGAAGGGAGAGGAGGAGAGCGCTAGTTATAGGAGACGCTGTAGTTAGAGGGACAGACAGGTGGTTCTGTGGACATGGGTGAGACACTCGGTTGGTTTATTGCCTCCCGGGTGCCAGGGTCCGAGACGTCTCGAACCGTGTCTTCAGAATCCTTAAGGGGGAGGGTGTGCAGCCAGAAATCATGGTGCACATTGGTACCAACGACATAGGTAGGAAGAGGGGTGGGGAGGTCATTCAGGAGCTCAGGAAGTTAGGCTGGAAGCTAAAAGCTAGGACGGACAGAGTCGTCATCTCTGGGTTGTTGCCGGTGCCACGTGACAGTGAGGCAAGGAATAGGGAGAGAGTGCAGTTGAACACGTGGCTGCAAGAATGGTGTAGGAGGGAGGGCTTCAGGTATTTGGACAATTGGACTGCATTCTGGGGAAGGTGGGACCTGTACAAGCAGGACGGGTTGCACCTGAACCAGAAGGGCACCAATATCCTGGGAGATAAGTTTGCTAGCACTCTTTGGGGCGGGGGGGTGGGGTTTAAACTAATTTGGCAGGGGGATGGGATTCGGACTTGTAGTCCAGCAAGTAGGTTAGCTGTTTTTCAGGATGTCCAAGAAAGTAGGGAGACTGTGGAGAAGGTAGCACTGACGGGGAATACTTGCGGACACAGAGATGGGTTCAAGTGTGTATACTTCAACGCAAGGAGTATCAGAAATAAGATGGGTGAACTTAAGGCGTGGATTGGTACTTGGGACTCCGATGTTGTGGCCATCTCAGAAATGTGGATAGAAGAGGGACAGGAATGGTTGTTGGAGGTTCCTGGTTACAGATGTTTCAGTAAGATTAGGGAGGGTGGTAAAAAAGGAGGTGGTGTGGTGTTGCTAATTAGAAATGGTATAACGGCTGCAGAAAGGCAGTTCGAGGGGGACCTGCCTTTGGAGGTAGTATTGGCTGAAATAGGAAAGGAGCAGTTGCCTTATTGGGTGTTTACTATAGGCCCCCCAGTAGCAGCAGAGATTGGAGAAACATATTGGGAAACAGATTTTGGAAAGGTGCAGAAGCCAAAGGTAGCAGTCATGGCCGATTTCAACTTCCCAAATATTGATTGGAAGCTCTTTAGATCTAGTAGATTGGACGGGGCGGTGTTTGTGCAGTGTGTCCAGGAAGCTTTTCTAACTCTGTATTTAGATTGTCCGACCAGAGGGGAGGCTATGTTGGATTTGGTACTCGGTAATGAACCGGGACACATGATGGGCTTGATAGTGGCTGAGCATTTTGGTGATGGTGACCACAATTCTGTGACTTTCACCTTGGTTATGAAGAGAGATAGATGCGTGCAACAGGGTAGGTTTTACAATTGGGGGGAAGGGTAAATACGATGCTGCAAGACAGGATCTGAGGAGCATAAGTTGGGAGCATAGGCTGTCAGGGAAGAATGTCATTGAAATGTGGACCTTTTTCAAGGAACAGATACGATGTGTCCTTGATATGTATGTACCTGTCAGCAGGAAAGAGATGGTCATGTGAGGGAGTCTTGGTTGACGAGGGAGGTTGAATGTCTAGTAAAGAGGAAGAAGGCTTACATAAGGTTGAGGAAATAAGGTTCAGACAGAGCGTTGGAGGGATACAGGATAGCCAGGAGGGAGCTGAAGAAAGGGATTAGGAGAGCTAAGAGAGGGCGTGAAAAATCTTTGGCGGGTAGGATCAAGGGTAACCCCAAGGCCTTTTATCTGTATGTGAGAAACATGAGAATGACGAGAACGAGAGTAGGTCCGATCAAGGACAGTAGTGGGATACTGTGTATTGAGTTGGAAGAGATAGGAGAGGTCTTGAAAGAGCACTTTTCTTCAGTACTTACAAATGAGAGGGACCGTATTGTTGAAGAGGAGAGTATGAAACGAACTGGTAACTAGAGGAGATACTTGTTAGGAAGGAAGATGTGTTGGGCATTTTGAAAAACTTGAGGATAGACAAGTCCCCCGGGCCTGACGGGATATATCCTAGGATTATGTGGGAAGCAAGAGAGGAAATTGCAGAGCCGTTGGCAATGATCATTTTGTCTTCACTGTCAACGGGTTTGGAACCAGGGGACTGGAGAGTGGCGAATGTTGTGCCCCTGTTCAAAAAAGGGAATAGGGATAACCCCAGGAATTACAGACCAGTTAGTCTTACTTTGGTGGTAGGCAAAGTAATGGAAAGGGTACTGAGGGATAGGATTTATGACTATCTGGAAAGACACTACTTGATTAGGGACAGCCAGCACAGATTTGTGAGGGGTAAGTCTTGCCTTACAAGTCTTATTGAATTCTTTGAGGAGGTGACCAAGCATGTGGATGAGGGTAGAGCGGTGGATGTAGTGTACGTGGATTTTAGTAAGGCATTTGATAAGGTCCCCCGTGGTACGCTTATGCGGAAAGTCAGGAGTCATGAGATAGTGGGAAATTTGGCCAGTTGGGTAGAGAACTGGCTAACCGGTCGAAGTCAGAGAGTGGTGGTAGATGGTAAATATTCAGCCTGAAGCCCAATTACAAGTGGAGTTCTGCAGGGATCAGTTCTGGGGCTTCTGCTGTTTGTAATTTTTATTAATAACTTGGAAGAGGGAGTCGAAGTGTGGGTCAGTAAATTTGCAGACGATACGAAGATTGGTGGAGTTGTGGACAGTGAGGAGGGCTGTTGTCGGCTGCAAAGGGACTTAGATATGATGCAGAGCTGGGCTTGAGGAGTGGCAGATGGAGTTCAACCCTGTCAAGTGTGAGGTTGTCCATTTTGGAAGGACAAATAAAAATGTGGAATACAGGGTTAACAGTAGGGTTCTTAGTAAGGTGTTCGTAGCTCTTTGAAAGTTGCCACTCAGGTGGATAGAGCTTGTAAGAAGGCCTATGGTGTATTAGCGTTCATTAGCAGAGGGATTGAATTCAAGAGTCCTGAGGTGATGTTGCAGCTGTACAGGACCTTGGTAAGGCCACATTTGGAGTACTGTGTGCAGTTCTGGTCGCCTCACTTTAGGAAAGATGTGGAAGCTTTGAAGAGGGTGCAGAGGAGATTTACCAGGATGTTGCCTGGAATGGAGAATAGGTCGTACGAGGATAGGTTGAGAGTGCTAGGCCTTTTCTCATTGGAACAGAGAAGGATGAGGGGTGACTTGATAGAGGTTTATAAGATGATCAGGGGAATAGATAGAGTAGACAGTTGAGACTTTTTCCCTGGGTACAACAGAGTGTTACAAGGGGACATAAATTTAAGGTGAAGGGTGGAAGGTATGGGGGGGATGTCAGGGATAGGTTCTTTACCAGAGAGTGGTGGGGGCATGGAATGCACTGCCTGTGGGAGTGGCAGAGTCAGAATCATTGGTGACCTTTAAGCGGCAATTGGATAGGTACATGGATGGGTGCTTAAGCTAGGACAAATGTTCGGCACAACATCGTGGACCGAAGGGCCTGTTCTGTGCTGTATTGTTCAATGTTCTATGTTCAATTTAAATATAATTCTGCTTTTCTGTTTTTTGTGCAAAGGTGGACATTTTTGCCTAGTATATTCCATCTGCCATTTTTGTCAACTCACTTAACCTTTTTATCGCCTTTCAGATTCTTTGTATACTGCTCATAATTTGCTTTCTGAACTATCTTGGTATTCTAGCAAATGTGTCCACCATACAGTTGGTCCTTTATCCAAGTCGCCAAAAACAGCTGCAGTTTGCCATCCTGAAAATTACCCATTTATCCTTTGTTTATTTTTAGTTAAGTAGTCTTTTTTTAAAAAAAAGTCTATACCACTCTAATTTGGTATAGTTATGGAAAAGCTTTTTAAACATTACATTGATAATTATTTGCAAAGGACAAAGTCATTTAAAATGGAAAGAAACAGACTGAAAGCTGCTTTCTGTGCTTAATTTGGAGGTGCTGTTGTTGGACCATGGTGTACAAAGTTAAAAATCACAACGCCAGGTTATCGTCCAACAGCTTTATTTGGAAGCAGTAGCTTTTGAAGCGCTGCCTCTTCAGGTGGTTGTGGAACAGGGCCATAAGACAATTTATAACAAAAGGGTTACAGTGTCATGGAGCTGTAATGATATACCAAACAAATTTAGATTAAGTCTTTCAACTTTTAGAATGGGATATGTAAGTTTCAGTTTTTTAATGTGTAAATCCCAGAAGTGGTTTTAAGTTTAATTCTCAAGATAGCTTCACCTTTTCTAACAATAGGTGCCATCTGAGCTCAGCCAATGCTGTAAAAGTGAGAGTTTAAAGTCTGTCTGTGTCCCAGTGTTGAGTCAGACTGGTTCTATTTCTAAAGTGGGACTTAAAGAATCTTCCTTGGATTTATGCAGTTTTTGAACAAAATAAAAATTTTGTTCAAAATTTTATTCTGCAAATAAAAATTCACCCCATAGGCTTACATGTATGTGCATGCAGTAGAGACAGTGAATGTGTGCATATGAAGTATGTGTATAATTGTGATAAAGTGTAAACCTGTGAGAAGGTGCGTGCATGGGTGAGAACACAGGGTCGGCATGTGTGGATGTGAGAGAGGGTGTGTGTGCGTGCGCATGCACATGTGCTTGTTTTGTGTGAGTGTATTCAGTGCAGTGGGGTTGAACTTGGCTATTAGCCTCTGCTTGGCCACTTTGCATTGTTGCTTGTCCCGAAGTCTGCCTTGGAGGATGGTCACCCGAAGGTCCAAGGCCAAATGTCCTGGACTGTTGAAGTGTTCCCCAACTAGTGTGTGGTGATCGTTGCTCGGGTGTCCATACATCCGTTGTCATAGCGTCTGCTTGGTCTTGCCATTATGCCATGCCTGAGGGCATCCTTGCCTGCAGCGTATTACATGTACTCATTGACTTGACCAATGTTGTCTCTGTCACATACAGGGAGGGAGTTGTCCCCCCCCGTGTAGTGGTGGTATCCGTTGGCACTCTGAGACGTCTTACAGCAGCTGCCGTAACAGGGTTTTCCAGTGTTGTGGTCAATGTTGTCCTGAAGGCTGTGCAGTTTGCTGCAAACAATGATCGCGTGCTCTCTCTGTCTTGCACTCTCACGCTCATGTTACCACATTTATAGACACACTCCTTCACGTGCGCACTCACCCACGGGCATAAATGTATGTTTATGGGGTCAATTTGTACTTGCTGAATTACATTTTATTTTGTTCAAATATTGCATAAAGATTCTCCAAGTCCAACTTTATAAATAGAACCAGTCTGACTCCAACACTGGGACACAGACAGGCTTTAAACTCACCTTTACAGCATTGTCTGAGCTCAGATGGCACCTACTGTTAGAAAAGGTGAAGCTATCTTGAGAATTAAACTTAAAACAACTTCTGGGATTTGCGTGTTTAAATACCAAAACTAGCATATCCCATTCTAAAAGATGGAAGACTTGATCATTACAGCTTCATGATGCTGTAACCCTTTTGCTATAAATTCTGTGTCTATTGTCCTGTTCCACAACCACATGATGAAGAGGCAACACCTCAAAAGCTATGCTTCCATCTAAACCTGTTGGACTATAACCTGGTGTTGTATGATTTTTAAACTTTCTGCTGAAGAGTTTGATTCTGTGACTTCCTTTTCAATCGAGCTAACCTTGTATGAGAGGTAGGCCTTCTTGATTGCTCAATGCATTAAATCTGCGTTATTATCAAAGGAAGTAAAATGAATTTGGGGAATATGGAAAGAGTAGAAGGATTAGAGAAAAAAATTATTTTATTATCTGATTACTAGTATAGGTTTAATTCAAAAATTTGCATAGCTAATTGGATAGCACACTTGGATATTAAAATTATTTTAAAGGTAACGATTCATGTAGGAGCGAACCATTAAATATACCATTACAGCTAGAGGGAAAACCCAGAAAGATCCACTTTGAAATGAGAACGTATTTAGAAAAGGTCATGATGATGAAACGAACATGGTATTAATTGAGCATAGATAACAAAAAGATATAAGCAATATTTTTATAATTAAAAAGAAGACATGTTGGAGACATGTCGTCATCACACAGGTGTGAAAATAACAGGAATACTGGAACGATCCAACTGATAAGGGATGGCAAAGGACATTATCACATGACTATCAATTCAAATCAGAAGAAGAGAGCACTCGGAGAAATGAAACCTCTTTATTTTTAACCGAGTTTTGAGAAGATTTGTTGCTCAGGCTAAGGTTCTGGATTTCGGTTTTCTTGCTGAGCTGGAAGGCTTGTCTTCGGACGTTCCGTCACCATACATGCAGATGAGGAAGGACACCACTTCGACTGGGACAACACATCCATCCTAGGACAAGCCAAACAGAGACACACATGGGAATACCTAGAAGCATGGCATTCCAACTGGAACTCTATCAACAAACACATTGACTTGGATCTCATTTACCACCCCCTGAGAAAAAGAACAGGAAATGACATCACCATAGGAAATTATGTTACCACAGGAAATGATAGAAAATGGGCTACATCACCAGTGGTTCATTCAGAGGCTCACTGGAGTATGGTGATGAAACATCTGAAAGCAAACCTTCCAGCTTCTTGATAACCTTTTAATAAAAGATTCTTTTAAGAATGACTGAGTATAGGAGAGATGAAAGGACTATCCATAAGAGTATAAAACATCAAATATGAATCAGCTAGCTCAAACCTCACAACTACTTCAAGGAACCTTCACTGATTAATTAGAATTGTGTTAAATGATACAAAATCACATGAAAATGCATGGAACTTGTATAGAAAGTTAACACCCACATTTGCAAAGCAGGAGAAAGAAGAATAATATATTTTTAAAAAACTTTGCAATTTAAAATTCAGAAATATCCAACTCTTGTAATACTTTTTGAAAAGGTATTTTCTCCCACTGGGAAAACACATCTTTGCTTGGGCCTTTTAGATAAAATTTCAACTGTTGATGGATATTCCTGGATGTTCTTAAATATTCTTGAATAGTTAAATATAACATATAACTATTTTCTATTAGACTTGGTGTTTCATTTTTCAGTTGTTTTTAGCATAACAGCATACTTCTTTATTTACTGTATTGCTTATTAACTTATGTTGATGGAGCTGTAAACTGAGTGAATCATCTCATTTAAATTTTTGTTACAACTGAAACAGATCCTGTTCTGTACACTCCTTCAATGGGGGAGTATATATTCTGGAGAGAGAATTCCTAGATCCTTAAAATATCTGGGAAACTTAACTGGTTAAACCTAAGCACACTATTTGTGGAAAAGCTAACATTCTCAGGCAACTTCTCTTGAACAAAAACCAAAGTTGCTGGAAAAGTTCAACAGTCTGGTAGCATCTGTGATGAGAAATCAGAGTTAATGTTTCCAGTGCAGTGACCCTTCCTCAGAACCCTTGAGGGATGGTTTTTTTAAGTACTATACATCCAAGGCATTTGTGGGATTAACTAACTTGAACTCAGTGGAGAGAAGTTATCAAGGAAACACTCCTGATCTAATTTAGATGTAAGTCAAGAGTTAAAAGCTATAATTAACTCCAGATGTGACTTTTTTTTAAATACAGAAAAAAGTTATGACCCATGTTCCTGAAAGCTATCATTAAGGCCCGATTGTATGATTATATACCACATGTGGCACCATAGAGAAAATGTTTAGAGACTGTATGCTGAAATTTTAGCTATAATTGAGTCTGAAAGGGAATGTTGGCCGTGATTATCTGGGGTCAGACAATGAATAATCTCTCCTCTCCTTTTTCTCCCCCTGCTCCCCATGCACACGTTTAGAGAGACTGAGACAACTCCAGCTGAAGAGGCAACTGAAATGGAAGAACCCCAAGATGCACTTGAAGGCGATACAGAGAACAAGTGAGTTCACTGCTTCTAGGTTTCTTTCTACTGCTATGCAGTGTTCGTACTTAACTCATCTTCTGAACAGATACAAAATGCTTGTGGATGAAAGCAGCAATGTGATTCATTTTTATTCATTCATCTAGATAGTCGTTTTTTTTATTCTTTCTTGAGTAGCTCGGGTATTTTTTAACTACCCCATCCAGAAGTCCATTCCATGCAAAGATCACCTGTGTGATCAGTACTTCACTTCTTAATGTATCTTTTTAAAGCTGAAAAGCCCAAGTTTCTTAGCCTTTCTTCAGTCTTTCCTTATGACTCAGACTTAACACTATGGATCAATTTTGGGGTTTTCCTGCATACTGTTTCCAGTACCTGAATGTCTTGGGGACCAGAGCTGGAGACAGTACTCAAGTATGGTCTGATTGGCACTATACAGTTTGCACATGACTTCATCTGACTTGTGCTCTGCTATTTTGGTTATATAGGTCAGCACTCTATTTACTTTGTTGATTGTGGCTCTGCATTGGTTGGACATAGTGTCAAGTCTCCTAAGACTGGTAGGTCTTTTTCAACTTAATCATAGGCTATTTCAACACCTTTTGGAGTACATGTGTCACTGATACTGGGTCATAAATCAGTTGCTGATAACATTTGTGATCTTGAGCTGTGAAGCCATTAGTTATTGCTGATTATATTTGATTGATTTGAAGTTGCCCATTTAAAAATCCTTTAGTTGCACACCTCCCTTGCATACTCATCTTGTGGAACACACTGTCTTCCTTGATTTATTGACATGGTGTTACCAGTATATTCTTAGTATTAGTTATATTCTTCTGCACAAAAGATGTCTGACAAGAACAGTTGATTGTTCAGGTTTTTGTCTTGCACACTATCAAGCTCTTCATTCTCAGATGTTCTTAACATATAGGATTATGTCACTGTCTCTTTTTGTGCCCCATCTTTTCTGGCACTTAATGGACGTTGTATTCATGACCATATCCTGGATTAAGTATCATTTAATAATCTCACTATGTTAAGGTCTCCTGATGCAATAGAAGCCTTCAATTCTGGAGTTTTTGTTTCTCTTCAATACTTCCAAGCAGTTGTTTCTGCACATCTTTATTGTAGATTTTCCTTCCTTTAGCCTCCAGTATCTGCTTGTTTGATATGAGGTTTGCAGAAAATAGTGTTATTGTATTTGCATCCATCTGTTCTTGGGGGTTGGAATGGATGAACGAGAATTTAAAGAAACTGGGGGTGAGGCCAAATGGCCCATCTGTTTAACTGTTTTGTTTGCCTTGAAGTGATTAGAACATAGAACAATACAGCATAGAACAGGCCCTTCGGCCCACGATGTTGTGCCGAACATCTATCCTTGATTAAGCACCCATCCATGTACCTATCCAATTGCCGCTTAAAGGTCGCCAATGATTCTGACTCTACCACTCCCACGGGCAGCGCATTCCAGGCCCCCACCACTCTCTGGGTAAAGAACCCACCCCTGACATCTCCCCTATACCTTCCACCCTTCACCTTAAATTTATGTCCCCTTGTAACACTCTGATTATTGCAGTCTTTCAAACCAATCTGATTTAGAAGCCTTTAATTCAGTGCGGAGAATAATAAATTTTATCAGAAAACAAGTCCATTCTTCCTAGGGAAGGAAGAAACAAAGGACTGGAAGTGTTGGAAATTTGAAGAAAACGAATGTTGGAAATGCGTAGGTCAGGCAGCAATGTGGAGAAGGTTGCCATTTCAGATTAGTAATCCTTCATTAGAACTGACAGTTTAAGGGATGAACAGCATTTTAGGCAAGTTCAGAGCCAGGGAAAAGAACAGAAGGGAGAACCTGTGAGAGTAGAAAAGTCATTAAATAATCAAACCTAAGACAATATCATTTTTGACTAACAACATTCTAAAATACTTTTCAGGAGTTAACCATTACTTTGTCTATATTTTATGTTGTAGATTGAATGAAGGGGAGCATGAAGCAACGGTAGATGATGGTCCACATGAAATGACTCTGGATGAATGGAAGGCACTTCAGGAACAGACACGCTCCAAAAAGGAATTCAACATCCGCAAACCAGACTCCAGTGTTTTGTCAAAGGCAGTTGTGATCCATAAGTCTAAATATGAAGGGGATGTAAGTGAATTGGATTGTAAAACTGTATCAACAGCTGTTGATGTTTATCAAATCTTGCAAAGTTTGAAGGCATTGAGCTTAGATTGTAGCTTTGTCAGTGATGTGGTGCTAGGTGGCTATCTGGTCTGCTCATCCTTGACCTTGACCTCCTTTTAAAATTTGTTGAGTGCTGAATGGAGGCTGCAATATCTCTACAATAGGTAAAGAGAAACCAATGTAATTAGTTCAGCTTGGTCCGCAAATTGTTTCGCTCACTGCATTCTCACAGCAGACCAAGGAGTCCTGGAGATGAATTGAAAGTTACCAATTTATATTCTTTTTAAAATTATAACCCTTTCTCCTCCCATTAGTCAATATGCCTATCATGTCAGTGATTGCAAACTTTGTTGCTCCTGTATTAGGAACAGAAAGAAGAATCTGACGAGGAAGATCACCATTACTTTAGACGATCAGCAAATGACATCACTTCCAAATTAGACATTAACTTCGGTAGTCTTACACGCCCTGGTCGAGGACGTGGTGGTGCCAGAGGCCGTGGAAGAGCCAAGCGAATCGCTGAAACCAGGCCAGAAGTGCCAGCTGTGGATATGGTAAAGGTGGTCTTTACTTTTTTGGAGTGGGGCATTCAGGAGTGTGCATTAGAGGAATGGAGGAAAAAAAGGTTTTGCATGTGACAGTGTGATGTGATCAAGTAAGGAGAGTAGAATAGCCATCTCTTTCCTTACTCATTTGATCTTAACAAAGGATATGTGTGTCAATTCAGTTTACATGTTGTGATTATAAAAGAGACAAACTGAAACTTTCCTTCTCTGTCTAATAAGAAATGACAACTTTTTTTTGTACTTCGCTTGGTAAAAGAAAAAAATACACACTGACTTTCATACACCTACAAATCGATTAAAGTAGGAAGATAGATTAACTGATTTAATATCCAGTAAAGGCAAAAGGTATTCAGTTTTGAAGGTTGGAGACTTTGATGACTTTAGGCTGAATTTGGTGATCATTCTGGACTGACTGTCAAGGCAGTTTAATGATCTAGATAATCTGTTTTTCTACTTACAGCAACTGATAGGTTGAACTCACGAGAAACACCTGTGCCTGCAGCACATGGATACTCGATCTATTTATCAGATTTCAAAAGAGGGAATACACTCAGTTGTTCTTTTGTACCTTATTTACTGATGCAGATGTTTACCTACACAAAGGGTAGCTGACTTGTCACATGATCCTCCAACTGTTCTGTGACCCAAATATGGTCATGGCTAATGGATTCTAGTTGCCTGGTTTACATCAGTGGATTGCAGCTCTGCAAGTTCCTTTCATAACCAGAGTCCAAATGATTAATGACATTCCCTCCCTCTCCTCCCCAAACTCCCGCATTCCTACTTCGCCAGAGTACTTGTTCCTGGTGAGGTTTTGCAGACAGGTTGTCTCCATTTTAATGGTTTTGGACTGTAAAAGGTATGGTTATGCAAGTTCACTTTGGGATTTCTGTTCATGTATTGTGATTCATCCAAATCTTAAGTAGATCTTGCACAGAATGACAAAGAAATTATATAATGGAATCAGGCCATTTGTTCCTACTAGCCCATGTGGAAAGTGAAATTAACATGAACAATGATTCTCAGTTCATTTACCCAATGTCTTTCCTTCATCTACTCATTCAAATATGTGTGCATGTTAACACTATCTCTGCTTCAATAAATAATGGTACTGTTCCATGACTTTTAAAAATTAATTTACTGGATTTGGACATTGCTGGCATTTATTACCTATCTCACTGCCCATGTGAAAGTGATGTGTGACATTCTTGAAATGCTGTGGTGCATGTGGCACGGTGTGGTAGAATGAATGATCCTTTGTAATTAAGGGTCCTTCTAGGAAGTAACAAGATCAAATTTTAAATTCCCTTTGAGGGAGAGCAATTCCCATCTGAAACCATTATCCAGAACTACGAGAAGGGCAATTGCATAAGTGTGAAGGAAGAGTTGTCAAAGTTGGTTTGAGAAAAGTCGGTGAATGAGCAGTGATAGGCACTTAAGTAAATACTTCATAATACTCAACAAAAATGTTTCCACTCAAAAGAAGGAACTCTGTGAGAAGCATGAGCAATCTATGATTAACAAGGATAGCCAAGAAGTGTATCCAATCAAAACCTAAGGTACTCAGTGATGGAAATTAGTGCCAGGCCGGAAGTTTGGGAATTTTTTAGCTATGAATGATTAAAGAGCTAATAAAAAAAGGAAATATTCAAAATTTGCAGCAAGAACTTTCTATGGGAATGCAACATGAATAGCCAAAATGAGTGAAACCCTTGGAGAATGCAGCTGTGGAATAAGTAACAGGGAAACAGCACATAATTGAAACCACTTTTTTGCATTGGGCTTCACGATAGATGACTTATCCATTAACAACGGGATGTTTAATAAGCAAGGTGCCAACAGAGGTAAAAATCCTGTATCAGGAAGGACAAACCATTTGTCAAAGTAATGGTACTAAAGTTGCCAGGACATGATGTTCTGTATCCAGCGGTTTTTAAGAAAGCATCAGCAGGAATAATAGATTCATAATAGAATAATATTCCAGAACTCTTTGAATTCAGGAGGGTTCCAGCAGATTGGAAGACAGCTAAAGTGATGCCCTGTTGAAGGAGAGAAAATCCAGAAAACTATAAGCCAGTTAGCCGAACACTGTTTTGGGAAGTTGCTAGGAGTTAATTATTTTCATGAAAGAACAAAAGATATTTATAAAAGCTTTATGGAATCAAACACTGTCAACATGATTTTGTGCAAGGGATGTAATATTTGACAAATTTGCTAGAGTTCTGAGGATGTAACAAGCCAAGTTGCTAGAGGAATCCATATTCAATCCATTGATGTACATCGTGAACAGAAGTGATTTCAGAATCAAACCTTGTGGGATACCACTGCCATAAGAAACAGCCTTTATCTTGTGATTTTAGTGGGCGGAGGGGGACAGTCATGATCACGTTACCTAGCTTAGATAGTTGACAATTTATTATAATTTTGAGTTTGAGAAGCAACAGTTTAGATATGGGATATTATAATGCAACAAAAGAAATATCCGACTTGTGACAGATGAGAATGCTATACCAATCCCAGAGCCATTCTATGGAATGGAGGAGTAGAGGCAGCACACTCCCAAAGTTCAGTGGTCCAATGTATTCTTATAGTAGTCCTTGGTGGTCTCATTATTCCTCAGGGGGAGCTTCCAGTCTTCTCCCAAGATGATCGTTGGCTTATCTCTGGATCTTCTTGCCACTTCCTCCCCTCTTCTCACTGTTAATACATCTTTATTTTGGGACTAGCCATCAATGCTATGCTAATCACCTGTCTAATCCCTCTTGGTCAATGGCCAGGAGTTAGCTACTCGAGTAGCTGTTTTGCACACTACTTCAGGTATGGTCTGACCAAGAACCTGTACTATTGGAGCAAGACATCCCAGCTGATGTACTTAAATCTCTATGCTATGAAGACCAATAAACCATTTGGTGCCCTTTTTCACCTGCTGCACTTGTATGCTTGTTTTCAATTATTTAGTGTACAGGATACTCATGTCTCCTTGCACGACCCCCTTTCCAAATTTATTGCTATACAAAGTGAATAACCTCACATTTAACCATATACCTTCTCTGCCATGCATTTGCTGAGTCATTCTAAGTCACACAAGCAATTCTGCATCCTTCTTAGAGCTCACCTTCTCAACCAACTTTGTGTCATCTGCAAACTTGGAGATATAATATTTAATTCCCTCCTGTGATTTAGTACCATATATTGTGAATAGCTGGGGTCCAACACTGAATTTCTGTAGTAGCCCAGTAATCACTGTTTACTACTTGAAAATGATTTGTTTATTCCTACTGTTTCCTGTCTGCAAACCAGTTCTGACCCCCACTGTACATCACCCTCATCTGATTTAATTTTGCATGCTTATCTTCTACGTGAGAGCTTATCAAATGCCTTCTGAAAGACTAAGTAAACCACATACTGCCTCTCCCTTATATACAATTTGTTATTTCCTCAAATTCCAGTAGATTTATTGTGATTTCCCTTTCCTAAATCCACACTAACTTGTGTCTGATCCTATCTGTTTTGAGTGCTCTGCTGTTAAATTTTCTGTAATGGACTTCAGCATTTTGCCCACTGCTATGCCTTCTGTCTATCTTTTTTTAAAAAATAGATGTATTATGTTTAACTACTCTCCAATCCATGGGAAATGTTCAAGTCTATAGAATCTTGAAAGATGACCACTATTACTTGGACTAAAGTAGGATGTAGATCATGTGGCCCTGGGAATATTTTGGCCTCTTATCCCATCAGTTTCCCCAATATCATTCTTACTGGTTTCCTTTGTTCTTCCCTCTCACTAGACCCTTTCCCCAACTTTTTGTTAAGACATAACAAAAATATATTTAATTGGTATTTTGTCAGCCATCTTTGTTTCCCATTCTAACTTGTCCTGTTTCTGTCTGTAAGGGACTTACATTTGTCTTAACCAATCTTTTCTTTTTCACGTACCTTGAGTTTTGTTTACAACCAGTTTGTATGTTCCTCAAAGCTTATTTTTGTATTCCATTTCCACTCTTAATGGAGAGTGTGGTGCTGGAAAAGCACAGCAGGTCAGGCAGCATCCGAGGAGCAGGAGAATCAATGTTTCAGGCATAAGCCCTTCAACAGGAATGCCCAAATCGTCAATTCTCCTGCTCCTTGGATGCTACCTGACCTGCTGTGCTTTTCCAACGCCACACTCTCGACTCTTGAGCTCCAGCATCTGCGATCCTTACTTCCTCCCACTCTCTCAATCCCTTTGTTCTCCCTTTGCTGAAATCTAAATTCCTGTGAATCAGTCTGCTGCTAATTGAAATGTCCTTTCTTTAGATCTAACACTCCCTAGTTTCACTTGCTAGACAAGATCAAAACTATCTTCCCTGTTTATTCCTGTCTGGCACAAAAATAAATAATTGTTGCAGTTGTTCCTTTGCAAAATGTAAAGGTAATTTTATCTTTCTTTAGACACGGGTAAGTGCTCCCAATCCTGATGACCCAGAGGACTTCCCAGCTCTTGCTTGAAACAACATTGAAATTTGGTAACTGGCACCGGTCTTGAAGAAAATAAGTTTTGGCACATCAGAAAGAGGGGCTTTTTGCTTCAGTGCGCAATACTGACTACAAGGAGTGGCAGTTGGCTCTCAACTACTGAATTTGGACTTTGCTGTTCACGACTGACTGTGAATAGACTTCACTCAATACGTGTGGGTGAAAGATGGCATTTCTCCTGAGTTTTCAGCACCTCCCTTTGTGCTTACTTTGTGTGATATTGGCAAATGTCTTAAACTGCTGAAGAGAGGTATATTTGATGTTTAAAAAACGCTATATATTAAAAATATTGAATTGTTTGCTTGATTTGTAATGGTTTCCTGAAAAAGCACACGGGTAAGAGAATGCAGCCTATATTCTGACAAAGATGGTCTCATTTATTTGGTTATCTGTAAATTTTGAAGTATTGCAGGCATGTTATGGAAATGGCGTATTTTGGTGCCTATTCAGCAGAAGCAGCTGCAATTGCAATTTTGAAGCCATGTTAAACATTGCATAAGTCCTTGAACTTGAAAAGTTGCTTATTAGACCACAAATTCAAAAAAAAATCCTTTTCCCCTAGTGTCCGTTTTTGGAAGCCAAGTGTTAAAATTTGTGAAGTTTGGACTAACTTATGTAAAGGGGAAACACTGCATAATTTGCCTTTTTGGTAAATGATTGTGAAAACTTGATAGAATAAATGCAGATTTGTTGAAAGTTAGTTCTTTTTATCTTCATGTTGCTATACATGGAGTTGAATTCAATATTATTAATGTTTACATTATGGAAGCAGTGAGGGATTGTCAGGCAGCACTTTAAGTACAGCAGAGTGGCATTACCAAGTATTAGACACACACTGAAAACATTCAGGGGTTTGTTTTTATAAATGATTACTCCGTTGTATGACTGAGTAAAATCATTTACTGGTGCATCTGCTAGTTGCTGGTTTGAGTTGTCTTGCCAAAATGCTGAAAGCTAATTGTTACTTTGATACTTAAATTGCAAAGAATGACACATTTGGCTAAATGAATACACCTGTCCTTTGACAGAGGTTGTTATTAGTCTGTCAGAAGCTGTGACTTCTGACAAAATGGTAATATTCCCCTTTTTAATCTCTGGTCCTGATGCTGGTTGCCTTTTCTAGAATGGCTGAGGACTTTATAGGGTAGTAACAGTTCCAAAAAGCCGTCTTCTCTCTCTTCCCCCACCCCAAGAAAATATTAAATTTATCAGCTAGGGTCTCCGTGGTAATTGCATTTGTTTTTAACTATTGATGAGCTTCCATGTTTGTGGCAGTGCTACAGGAAGAAAATGTGGTGGGTGTTAAGTGAGTGGACTTGTTTAACAAAAACTCAAAAACCTAAAATAATGAGGGGAACCATTTTTAATCTTCCAGCAATGGTCTGTCAAATGGTACAGCATGCTCATCTGATGGTGGTTTAATTCAATATTCTGCCTGACTCCCATAAACTCCAACTCCTTAAGAATCCAATATTAAGATCTGGTAGTCTTTTAGACATTTTCTATTCAACCTGTTGAAATATTAGACAGTCTTGCTGTAGGCGAGACTTGAACCAAAAGGCTCCTGGCCCAGGGTAAGGATGCTATGATGCATCCATGCTATGCAAAACAGGCCCTAAACTAGATGTATACACACATTACTAAATATTGACCAAACTGTAGGCTTATCTTGTAAATAACTTCAAGTACCATGGAGTTGCTTGTTGGTGACACTTAGAGCTCTATCTTCTGGAGTAAAAATCTAAGTTTCACAGAATCTTCAGTAGTAAAAGATTCCAATCTGAAATCTAATTTCTACATCTCCCTTCCCCCTAGGAACACCCCATTGTAGAGTCAATGTTGACAGGTCTAGTAAATAAAGCATAGTTGACTTGACAGTCAGGCTCATTTAAGTTTGGACCAACTATTTTCTTCACCTTATTATTCTGTGACTTGGTGATATTTTAGGCCACAACTCTGGGCCAGAGGTTCCAAGGTCAAGTCTCACCCCTCCCTTGAAGGTGTGTCATAACATGCTTGTACAGGTTGCTTAATTTGTTAATCTGCTTCAGATGGGATGCATGAAGTATGATGGGCTTTTTTTTTTAACATTGGCACAGTGCAAAGAGATGTGTGTACTGCTATGATTTAGATGCTGGTATTGGATTGGGGTATACAAAATTAAGTCACAACACCAGTTTATAGTCCAACAGGTTTTTGGAAGCACTAGCTTTGAGTGCTGCTCCTTCAGCAGGTTGTTGTCCATCAATGAAGGAGCAGCACTGTGAAAGTTAGTGCTTCCAATTAAACCTTTCCATTTGCAGTAAACAGATTCTAAGTTGTTACATTTTAAAATAATGAATTTTAAATACACTTAGTTTGTGATGATGTATTGGGCACTTTCAAAAGGTTTTGTTTTTCAGAAAGAAGGGCTATTGAGACAAATGATGGGGCGCTTCCACTGAACCAGTTAGTGTATCTCCTATTTTCAGTTCGAAAGTAGCATTAAAGATATCACAATTTCTCATCTTAAATGAATGCAAATACATAAAATGCTATGTTTATTTCCTGTCAAAAGGTTTATATACTGCATACATTTCTGTACAAAATAAGTTGCTCAACTCTGGCTTTGCAATGCAATTAATTAAACATTAACAAATTAAACCAGAGAAAAGATCAATTCCATAGTTAAAAATACCTTTCACCTAAATTAAAAAATGTACACCAGTTATACTGGATCAGATTCCAGTCAAGACTAACAGAAGCAAATGCAAATAATTCAACCAGAATTTTAAAAATCTGATTCCTAACATTGTGCAGTACTGTATTGCTTTAACATGAATATACAAAGTTCTGTAACAAGTTAAAAAGTTTCTTACAGTACTGTTCCAGACAAAGTGCACACATCCAATCCACAGCACTAACTGTAGCTAAAAATCCACTCTCAAAGATATTCACTGCAAAAACTGAAAATACAACTTGTTCATGCATATAAAAATATTACCCTTCGCCCAAATTTGGGTCAGATGTTTATAATCTTTCCAATAGATAACAGCACTCTTACTGTTCCAAATCAACTCTACCACACAACAGGTAGAACATTTGTCTAAATACAAGGTCACTTGGCTTTTAAGTTTCCTTAAACAATATTTGAAGAAAATTAATAACCATTCATTTAAGAAAATGAATTAGTAGTACGTTTATTTTACATGAAGTAATCTTAGTAATAGTTTTCATTTAATGAGAATATGTAATGAGAAGTTGTGACTTTAAAGTTTTAGGATCTTGTTTGCTACGGATAGTGTCTAGTGTAGGACAACACTTTTGCTTAGGGTATTTTGCATTCTCATTGATAACATTGCAGTTTTTTTTTCCCAAATGCATAGATGGTGGCTGTTTTTAAAGCATTTAACAGAAATAGCAAACTACTTCAACCAATGAGAATCTCAGTGACAGACATAGATATCTATCTTTAGAATTGAAGGAGGCACCATCTGAATACATAAACATTCATAATTCACAAAAAATGATAAAAATTGCAACTTTAAAGTTGAAAGTTTGATTCAGTATAAACTTCAATGTCAAAACTTTCTTCAATAATCTAGTTCCTTCATGATCATTATCTGGAAAATAAAATGGCATGAAGTTTTCACTTCACACCACATTTTGTGTTGTACTTTCTACTTTGGCTAGAAGATGGTGTTTAAAGGCTTGATTTCTGCTTTACAGCTTAGGTACAATGCATTGTGCAACAGGACAGTAAACACTTGCATTAAAAACTTAATGTTCTTTACAGTTCCTTTAGTACATCAGGATGCAAAGATCCATTATTACCATTACTTGTTATGTTATGGACAGGAAGTTCTCAAGGTGGAATGGCAGAGGAGTTCAAGGTCAGAACTGTCATTTTGCAGAATTCTTCTGGTGATGCAAAGGTGCTGCTCTGGAATAAATTCCTAGTTCAGTATGAGAAAATCTCGTTCTCCAGCTTCCTCCACAAATCTTCAAGGTATCACTTCAAAAGTGTGAATGTTAACGGAGCAATGGTACTTTAGTGCTAATAGTCGAGTGACTTTAAAAACAGATACAATAAATTAGTGCATAATAAAAAAACTAAAATTTAGGGTGCATTTTATAAAGCTTATATACAAAATCTGTTCATTCAAGAAACTAACCCAGGCACCACTATTTGGGGGGGGGGGGGGGGGGGGGGAGGGGAAGGGAAGGAATAATATGGGTGAAATCAAATCAAAAACACTTATGGTATTTCTTTGCTACATTAAAGTATGAAATCCTACTGTACAGTCATATTAAACCAAGAATGAATTTGAAGAGTTTATGGTTCATTTGTCACAACCCATGAAGGGAATGCAAGGGGGGGGGGGTGGGGTGGAAGAAAAAGAGAGAGAGAAGGGAATGCAAGGAGGGGGGGTGGGGGGGAAAAGAGGTGGAAGAAAAAGAGAGAGAAGAGAATAAAACCAGGTGAGGACAGGATTACATTTAGCTGCAATGCCTTTTAAAATAGCATTAGACCTATAACAAAGCTGCCTCTTTGGTCCATCAACCTTTGCACCCCAACGATAGAAAAAGTGAAATGAAAGGTTTAATGTGATGTATCCTTTAGTCAAGTGGATTCATTGCTTAGTTTTACCCATGCCAATTGAGAGGGGTACATTACCTTGACAAACCAAACCAAATTTAAATTTCTGCATTCCAAACCTTTAAGTACTTAATCTCAAAATATTAACTTTCAGCAAGTTGGGATCTAAACCAGCAAGTGAATTACATCTATTTTCATATTTACAAAATAAAGTGGTGCAAAAGTATCATATTTTAAACATTTGATTCCACTTTGTCTCCATCCTTCAGGAAAGCTTAAAAATGTAATGCCTTTCAATATTATTCTAAAAGTTGACACAAGAGATAAAACTAGGCAATGTGTACTTGCACCTCTAAAATTTAATGAAACAGGTCAAAAAAAATCAATATTTTCCAGTACAAACATTTCTTATGAAGTTACACAAGATATACTTGTTGAATATGTAGGCTAGTTGGATTTTCACAATTTTGCCTTAAATGCAGACAACATGAATGTTCTTAACAAAACCTTCATGCACAAGAATATTTAGATGATTTTATAAATTTGTTGTTAAAATATTTACATTTTCTGAAAATTATGGAAAAGTTTGTACTAGAGTGGGGGCATTAAATGTAAAGACCTGGGTGTGGTCACTTTACATGGAAGGCTGTGTTTATTGTGAAAGCTACTGCTGGATGAAAGCAATGATCATGCACACACAAGAACAAAATGTCAGCCAACTGCTATTACCAACCCTGTTTGCATAACTGCCATTTTGTTATTTTGACAAGGAAGTGGATCATTCCTTCAATATTGATGGAGGAAAGGAACAGACATAATAGAAGCAGCACTATGAGGAGCCCTACTGAGGCAGTGGAGGCGCCTGGGTGAATAAAGAGGAGTGATGGAGGTGACTACCTACCATATGGAGAGGAAGATTCTCTGTCAGTCCCAGCTGCCACATCCATCTCACCCCATGTCTGGTGATGGCAGCAGCATATATGCAAGCAGACACTGCGTGCAGCCCACTGCAGCCAACTGATGTCTAGCTGCACGAAGTGTCTGTGCCATTTTAGCATTACAATCATTTTGAATGTAGCAAATCATTTAAAACAGACGTAAGCAGGACACCTTTTCAAACTGTTAAAAACTAAAAAAATTTTTTTGTCAAGTTTTTATTTCTCCTTGAAACAAAGTATTTACTGGATTACAGCAGACCTTGGAGATTTCAGCTGGAATAGCAGAAAACAGAAAAAGATTGGGGAAACAGCTTGAAATATCTCTAAACAAGCAAGCAGGGACTCACTGAGCAAGAGATAGATAATGGGTTCTTGAGAATTCAGTTTTAAAAATAAAATCAGGGTGGTGATCTAAACGAGGACTGGGAAATTATATAGTTAACTAGTTTAATAATATTTCAGTATGAAAACCAGACATTCATGTAGAAATATTGACACTAATATTATTCTAGTTGATTTGTGGTGATGTATAAACGAATGTGAGGAATGAACATTTTGCAAAATTTCCTTCAGCGGATTATTCTTGGTCTTAAGCTCGTAGCATTCTGGATGTTGTATTGAGAAATCGTAGAATCCGTACAGTGTGGAAACAGGCCATTTGGCCCAACAAGTCCACACTGACCCTCTGAAGAGTATCCCACCCCTACTCTATTACTCTACATTTACCCCTGACTAATGCACCTAACCTACACTTCCCTGAACACGATGGGCAAATTAGCATAGCTAATCCACTGAGCCTGCACATCTTTGAACTGTGGAGGAAACCCACACGTACACAGGTAGAACGTGCAAACTCCACAGATAGTTCCCCCAGGCTGGAATCAAACCCGGGTCCCTGACACAGACAGCAGTGCTAGCCACTAAGCCACCCTGCTGCCCCAATGAGGTGGCCCAAACGGGCTAGGGAAACAGTTGGTTAAGAATATTACTGTATCAGAAGTTTTAAATTAGAAGTTCTTGCAGTTTGCCATTGCTAACTTCCTAGATGACTAATTTCATCTTAATCCACTGAAATCTACCTACAATAAAATGGAATTGAAGATGAAATCATAACAAATTGATCTTGAGAGAAGTTCTGGGTAGAGGTGAAATACATCAAGCACAAAAGAACCAAAGCTACTGCTCCTTGAAAGAGGATAGGGAGCATGACAAACCTTTTTTTTTGTTTTGCTTTAATGATGCATGTCAAGTTATTTTTTTAGGTGAGAACCTGGCTAATAATAAATTGAGAGAAGTAAATAAGAAAATACGACTAGTAAAGAGTCAGTCTAAAAATATGGCAGATAACAAAGAGAACATAAAAATCATGTAACACAAAGATCAAATGGATAGTAAAAGGTAGAGTGGGGCCTAATGGAGACCAAATGGATGATAGATGCTTGGAGGTTTTTGGACAACGCTAAAATATTTGAGTACTTTGCATCAGTGCTAACAAAATATCAGTTGAAGCAGAGATAAAGAATAAAGTGAAAATTGATAGAAAGATATTCTGGAAAAACTGGCTATTATAACAACTGATTAGGCTTGTAAGATATGTTTTGCATTGCTTATTAAACACAAGTTAGAGGGTCATGTGACTATTCCAAACTGGCTTTATAACCAGCTTTGCTGAGCTAGCTGCTTCACAAAGTTGCTTTCACATATAGGAGTTAACAACATGGACAGCTGTGACAAACAAGACTTGCCAAGTCCAAGTGGCTGGAGCAGAAGGAAATGCAGAGAGCAAAACAATAGCAGTTGGTGTGTTCAACAGCACAAACAGGCTGTAGTTTTATGAGCAGAAGGCCTACCATAACCTCCCAATCTTGTCAAGATATGAGGGAATTGTCAGAGGATTAGAAAGAATCAATATGCTGTTCTTATTCAAGAAAGAATGCTAGGATAATCATACTAACTACAGACCAGTCACTTTAACATTAGTGGTTGGTAACATTTTAGAAAAATAAACAGGCACATGCAAAGCTTTTAGTTAATTAAAAATCGCCAATATGTGTCTGTAAATGTCACATCATGCTTGAGTAATCCAAATGAATTTTCCAAAGTACTAAGTGAGAAGGATATTGAAGGGAATTTAATGGATGTTGTCTAAATGTTTTGTACGAAAGCATTTGACAAAGCATGACAAAAGCTGGTTATCAAAACTGAGGCCTGTGCCATAATGTTGGCTTTATGGAGCAGTTATATCTAGAGCACAGTAATTCTAATCGACAATTCACAAAATATGTAAATTTTCATGTTCTGCATCCCTACCAAACCCTTGAAGACCTTTTCCTCTATCTTAATATTTCAGTGCTTTCATGATTTGATGTTAGTTCCAAGAACTGACAATGAAGGAAAGCAGCTATATTTCCAATTGGGATGATGGGCAGCTTGGAGGGCAACTTGCAGTTGGTGCTGTTCCTATATATCTGTTGGCCGTCCTAAGTGTTAGGGGTCAGAATTTTGGAAGTTGTCTCAAAAAAGCTTAGAGTTGTTTCAGTGTAACTTGTACATAGGACACACTGCTGCCAGTGTGTTTCAGTGGTAAAGGGAGTTAGTGCTGAACAGGGTGAATGGGATGCTATTCTTTAGGGAGTCAGGTGATGAGTTAACTTGCTTCAGAATTCCCAGCCACTGACCTGCTCTTGTAGCTGCAATATTTACATGGTTGATCCAGTTCAGTTTCTGATCAATGGTAGCCCTCGGGACATTTTTGTTTAATGTTCGTTCACAGGATGTGTGTGTTATTGACAAGGCCATTAATTTTTACCATTCCCAATTGGCCTGGAGAAGGTGGTATTGAACTGCCATCTTGTATTGCAGTCCTTGATGCGTAGGAACACTCAGTGTTGTTGGCAAGAGTTTAATTTTGAACCAGATGGTAGGGAATTCAGGGACAGTAATTCCATTGAATATCAGTGATTTGTCTGTTACTCTCTGCAGTTTTTTGGTAGCTGAGAGAGAGAGCAGATCATAAAAATGCATTAGGGGAGTAGGACAAAAGTAGAAGCCTGGAGAGATAATAGGAGAATGGTGGAGAACTGCAATACAACACGTGTACTACAGCTGCAGGAAGAGAGCATAAACACAGAAGGCAGAAAGGTTCACTGCTTAGTGTATATATTTAAATTAAACCACAAAGAAAAATATATTTGAGCTTGAACGTATTCTCCAAATATTTTACAATAATGAAAAAGAGTAATAATATACTGCTGGCTTTTTTCTATACAGGAATTGCCACAGTATACAGTATCCATTTCCTTCTTTCCAACAATATTAAAAAAGTATTTCATTGTGATGGTACTTGACAACATTGCTTTCACTCTTCGATATAAAATAGACCAAAAAACCAACCTGTTACAGTCATATTTTTAAAAACAAATATGCTTAGTTTTATCCAGATTCCTATGTTGCCAATATAAGCAGATAATCGAGAATTCATTTCATATTTCATGATGTCAGCTAATAGTTTTAAAACTAATATTAATTTTTCACTTATACTAAATTTATTATTCCCTTGGACAATATAAAGTATATTAAGATGCTTTTTTAAAAAATATACCCACAGAAATTCTCTTTACCTCAGATTATTGTTTGCAGCCATGGATCTGGTTGTCCGTTTGCTCGTAGGGCTTATACCAGGAACAGCACGTGGATTTGAAGGCTTGCAACTCTGTGTGCTAGACTGCAGTATTATCCTATATTTGCATGTAGTTACATTAGAACAGAAATAGAGTCAGTATTTTAAAAGGCCACCAAATTAGCAATTTGCTTCAGTTAAACCGACCTGATCATTTTTACAGTTCATGCCTGACAGTGAAACAGCTATGTTGCTTATAATTTGCTGTTACTTGTGGGTTTGATAAAAAGATTCAACTTGTATTTCTCAGTTTAATAAAAATAATAGGGACACATTGAATGCAATTATAAATCACAACGTAATCTGATGTGAAATTAAGTGATTATTAAACAGCAGGCCAGTGCAGATGTGTCAAAACGTTTTAAGGATATCTTAATTACATACTCAGGTGAGAACACACCATCTACATGTTTACCTCCAAGGCATGCACTGTCCTGACTTGGAACTATACTATTTTGTCATTTTGCATATGTTTTAGGATTTATTGGCAACCGAACATACACTTCCCTCTGTTCCTCTTTATAGTCTGCATGCTTCTGGTACTAAAATGAAAATGACTTATCAGGAAGCTTTGCCCCTCTTCCTCCTCACACCTTTTATGAATAGTACTGACCATGTTGGGAAAAAAAAATCTACATTTGAAAAGGGGATCAATAAACTTGCAATTATGTTGTACTTTCATAACAATTGTATTTCACAGAACTTCAGTCAAGAAAGTATTTTAGCAAAGTAGAAAATCCAGCACCCAGTTTACACATACCATTCCACAACAGGAATGATAAACAATAAATAATTGAAATTGTAATTTATTAAATGTAAATAAATAAACCACTTCCCTCCAACGCAAATTATGATTTTATTCAAAAGTGCCATGGGATCTTTTTAGAAAATGCTGGCTGAACAGCTCAGTGAAGGGCACCTCAGATTATGCATTTGGAATGTTTAGAGAAACGTGGGGAAAACTTTTCACCGAGGGGGTATTGGGTACCTGGAACACTGCCAGTGAAGTTGATGGAAGCAGGCACATTAGCAGCATTTAAGGTATACATTGGTAGACGCGTGCAAGTGAGGAGAATGGTGGGATAGAAATCGCACACAAGTAATAAGTAATGAGTCTAAGATGTAGGAATTGGCAGTGGCTTGGTGGGTCAAAGGGCTGTATTGAATTGCATTATATCACTCTGTCCTGTACGGTTCTAACTTATGTTTTATTACTACATTGAAAAAGATCATTTACAATTATAGGCGTATGTTCTGTCAACCCATGTCCTTTTAATTTGGAGGCATGACTGCTACTTTAGAGCAAAATCTGACATAAAACATCTTTTATGTTGACTGTGTCCAATATTTCCCCCTCCATTTCTTTTTCCTTCTCTTCAACACAAACCTGTTACTATGTTTTCTAATGTTTTGAAAATGTGACATTTAACTGGCTGTCAACAACTCATTATTACACCTAAACAAACTGATGACTACATTATAATGCTATTTATATTTGGATTTGCTTTAAACAGATCCTTTGAAGTGTGACATTTAGTAAAATTAATTCCAAACCAAATGTCAGCTAAAGGATAGACAATCTCCATAAAAAGTTTATTAAAAAACTGATTTTTTATTAAACTCCAAAATTAAGTAGAAGTACTTTAATGAGATTTAGCTTCAAGACAAGATGCTAATAAATTCTAAATTATTTCTGAACATGCTTCAATTTAAATACGGTGCTCATCTTAGTGGGTGGAGGCTCAGGTGAGAACACACCATCTACATGTTTACCTCCAAGGCATGCACTGTCCTGACTTGGAACTATACTAATTATTTTGTCAATGTTACTGGGTCAGAGTCCTAGAAGTTCCTCCCAGACACCACAGTTGTGTAGCCACCCTCATGGATGGCAGTTGTTCAAGAATTGGTTCACAAGAGCAGTTAGAGGTGAGCAATAAATACTGCCCTAGCCAGCAATGTTAACTTCCCATAAATTAAATTCAATCAATTATCTTTATGTTCCACTTAGAATCATAGAACCAGGGTTGTGAGCTTTTCCATCTCTACTAATCTCCCAGGCAGTGCATTCCAGATTCCCACACCCTCAGTGTGCAAGTTGGTTTTGCTCAAATCGCCTCTGAATGTCTTTCTAAGCTTACAATTATATCCCCTTATTGACCCAGCTGAATAGCTGCTTTCTATCCATCTTGTCAATGCCCCTCAATCAGTTCCCATCTCTGCTCCAAGGAAAACAACCAATGCTTATCCAATCTGTGCAAATATAAAATGTTCACCAGGCAACATCCTGGTGACTCCCCTTTGTACCCCCTCCAGTTGAATTACAGCTTTCCAACAGTGTTATGACCAGAACTGCACACAGTACTCCAGCTTTGGCCCGAAGTTTTGTACAGCTCCCGACTGTAACCTCCCTGCTCTTATAATCTATGCCATGACTGATGATGGCAAGTGTCTCAAATACCTTAACTACCCTATTAATCTGTCTTGGTACCTTCAGGGATCTATAGACAAGCACCCCAAGATCTTTCTGTTCCTCTGAAGTTGCTCCTATTCTCTCATTCATGGCATACTCCCTTATCTTGTAACTTCTTCCAAAATGCATCATGTCACACTTTTCAGGGTTAAATTCCATCAGCCACTGATCTACCCATCTGACCAATCAGTCAACCTACATTCTCCTGTAACCCAGTCATCTTCCTTATTATCAGCCACCCAGCTATTCGTTGTGTCATCTGCAAACACACTTATCCATCGATCCCACATTCGTATCTACAAACATCATGAACAAGGGACGCAGCACAAACAGCCTTCTACCACCACTTGGTTTCCTTTCACAAAGCCAGTTTTGAATACAACTTGCCAAATTACCCTAAATCCCATGTGCTTTTATCTTCTTTATCAGTCTCCCATGTGGGACCTTGTCAAAAGGCTTTGCTGAAATTCATAAAATTACATCAACCACACTATGCTCATTTACACAACTGGTCACCATCTTTTTTTTAAAAAAAATCAAATTTGTCAGGCATAACCTCCCTCAGACAAAGCCATGCTACCTCTGATCAAACCTAGTCTAAGTGGAGATCAACTTTCTCCTTCAGAATTTTCTATAATAGTTTTCCTACCACAGATGCAACACCCACTGGTCTGTAATTCATCGGTTTATCTCTACCATCATTCCTGAAAAGTGGAATCACATTAGCTGTCCTTGGGTTTTCCGATACCTCCTGTGGCCAGTGAGAAATTAAATGTTTGCATCAGTGCTCCTGATGGGGAATGGAGGTGGTGTCCCAGGTGTCCACCTATTTTGAACAAGTGCTTTTCCTCCCTCCATCATCTGGACAGCCCTCTGCCGCACCACCTCCATTCCCCATCAGGGGCACTAATGCAAACATTTAATTTCTCACTGGCCACAGGAGGTATCGGAAAACCCAAGGACAGCTAATGTGATTCCACTTTTCAGGAATGATGGTAGAGATAAACCGATGAATTACAGACCAGTGGGTCTTGCATCTGTGGTAGGAAAACTATTATAGAAAATTCTGAAGGAGAAAGTTGATCTCCACTTCTTCCCTCATCTCCTACAGAAGTCTGGAATACAATTCATCTAGATGTGACAAGTCATGCACTCTAAGCTTGCCAAAGTCTCTAGTACCTCCTCATCGTCAACGTCAATCTGTTCAAGAACCTCAGTCCCTCTCTCTGAATTCTGTATGTATATCTTCCCTTCTCCCAAGCAAAGGCAGGTGTGAAGTGTTCATTTTAATACCCTATCAATTTCCTCTTGTTCCCTATACAGATTGCCTCCTTGGTCTATTATGGGTCCTCCTCTTCCCCTTCATATTTTTCATGCTCTCAATTTGCTCTCCAGTTGCTTTAAGATTCCCTTCTTGATTGATTAGCTCCCTTGTACCTGTTAAAAGACACTTTCTTCTTGCCAGTCCCAAATATTCCTAGATAGCCTAAGTTCTCTGGGCCTGTTTCTCTTACTTTTCACTCTAAAGGAACCTATTGGGCCTGTACTCGAATTTCTTTGAGAGTTTTTCCCACCACCTACTGTCCTGTTGTAGATTTACCCTGAAATAGCTGTTCTCGCTCTACTTTGGCAAGATTCTGCCTTATTTCAATAAAATCTGCCTTCGTCCGATCCAAGAACGTTTCTTTGCAGACTTTTCTTTTCCTTTTCCTTAAGTTAAAAGTGTAATTGTGTGATCTAGGTAATTTTATTCCATAAATATCATTGTTAATGATATTCATAACTTACCAGGTACACTGTTGATAAATAATAAGACCACATACATCTCCGTATCATTGCATCAATACACTTCCTTGTAATTTACTTTCTATCCAATAACTGTAGTTCTTCCAAATCCAACTATGGATGATGGCACATGATTGAAGGAAACAAATAGTCCCATAATAATGTTGGAGGATTCCAACACATCAGAGCAATGACAAGGCTGAAACACAGTAATGAACCCTAGGTAGAAGGGTCAAGTGGATAATTCATTCCCATATTCTCCAGCGTTACAAAGATGGCAACTTTTGGACAACTTAATACACTCAAAATATCACAAAAAACACCTGAAGGGACTGGACACAACAATGACCATGTGCTCTGACAATATCCCAGAAGCAGTACTGGAGATTAGTGTGCATGAACTAACTGCATCCCAGATCAAACTGTTCCACTACAGCTGCAATAATGGCATCTACCCGACAATGTGGAAAATCACCCTGATGTGACCTCTCCACAAGAAAACAACTCAGGACAAATTCAAGCTGGTCAATTACTGTTAGATCAGTGTATTTTTGATAATCAACCAAGTGATGGAAAGAGTCATCAAGGAGTGTTTAGATGTGACACTTATTCAGCAATAACCTGCTGACTGTTGCAGAGTTTGATTCCATAGGGTCACAAAGCTCCAGGCTTCATTAAAGTGTGGCCCAAACGGGAGTAAAAGAAGCTATATTCCAGAGGTGAAATTAGAGTGACTGCCCTTAACAACAGCATCCTGCAAGAACTCCATCCCCTTCTCCCAATTCCTCTAGCGCAGCTGCTCAGAGGGAGAGACATTCTGCTCCTAAACATCCCAGGTGTCCACCTATTTTGAACAAGTGCTTTTCCTCCCTCCGTCATCTGGACAGCCCTCTGCCGCACCATCTCCATTCCCCATTCCACTGCTCTAAACCGCCCACTTCTCCAAATGCAATAAAAGACAGAGGCCCCTTGTCCTCACCTACCACCCCAGCAGACTTTGCATCCAACACATCATTCTTAAATACTTCTGCCAACCGCAACTAGACCCCACCAGCAAGAACATCTTCCCCTGCGCCTCTGCCTTCCACAAGGACCATTCCCATGGACAGTCCTTGGTGTGTACCACTCTCCCTAACGACTTCCCCGAACCCCCAGGCACCTTTCCCTGCAACTGGAAAAGATGCAAAACCTGCCAGTACACCACACCCCCCATATACATCCAGGGCTCTAAGCGGTCCTTCCGGGAGAGACAGAGGTTCGCCTGCATCTCCTCCAACCTAGTTTACTGCATCAGGTGCTCTCAGCATGGTAGAGAGAGAGAGTCTTCCCTACATCGTGAATTGTTCGCCGTGCATCGCAGCCAGCCCCACAGGGGCCAACTGGACTCCTCCCAGTCGCGGCCCATTTTAAATTTCCTTTCCCATTCTCTTTCCAGCATAACCATCCTGGACTTCCTCCATTGCCAGAATGAACCAAATTGCAAATTGGAGAAACAACACCTCATCTTCCACCTGAGCAGCCTCCAGCCCAGGAGGGCACAAGAGTTTTCCAATTTCAAATAACCTCCCTTCCAGCCCCTCCCGGTTACCAACTGGACTCATTCCTTCCATTAGCCAACCAGGTCATACCCTCTACTTGTCTTCACCTATTCCCACTTCACCACCTTGCCCCCCACCACCCCCTTTAACTGCAGCTCCCCATACACCAGTCCTGAAGAATGGTTACATCTGAAACATTGACTTCTCCACCTCCTGATGCTGCCTAGCTTGTTGTGTTCTTCCAGCCTCCTGCCTGTCTACTCAACATCAATGCAATATCTAATAAATTTTGGCACCAAACAGTCCTAGTAATACCGAATTCAATGGGAATCAGGGCAAAAATTCACTACTGGCTGCAGTCAAAGTAAGAACAAATGAAGATGATTGTGGTTGCTGGATGCAAATCTCAGTGTCTGGATGGATGTTATTCAAACAAGAAAATTGACAACATCGAGGACAAAGCAGTCCACTTGATTGCTACTTCAGCAATCAATTTGATCACTTATTCTCTCCATCACAAGCACACTGTGGCCGCTTGAACTGTTTAAAGTATGGACAATATAGGAATTCCCCATGGCTTATTCCAAACCAATGAATTCTATGATCTAGATGGAGAAGGTTAATAGTATTAACAGTTTTGAGAAGAAGATTTGTAGCTCAGGTTGGAGGTTCCAGATGTAAGTTTGATCGCTGAGCTGGAAGGCTCATTTTCAGACATCGTCATGATACCATTAGGAGGAGGAAAACAACAAACTGCCATTCCTAGATGTCACAGTAGAGCGAACAGCCAATGGGGAACTTCAAACTAGCATCTACAGGAAAACAACGCATACGGACTAAATACTGAACTACAGAAGCAATCATCCCAACACCCGCAAATGAAGCTGCATTAGAACATTATTTCAATGAACCACCACACACTGCAGCGCAGAGGAACTACGCAGAGCAGAGGGAAAATCACCAATTTGGCATATTCAGAAAGAATGAATACCCAATGAATGCAGTCAGCCAATTTCTCAGCAACAAACCCAAACAAGCAGACAAAATGCGTCCAGAAACCAGAGCAACTTTCCCCTACAAAGGCAGCTCGGAAATGACTACCAGACTGCTCAGACCTTTTGGCATCACAGTAGCCCACAAATCCACCAACACACTAATACAGTAGCTAATGAACTTGAAAGACCCCATACAGACCACAAGCAAAACACCTTGCAAGAACTGTAATAAACAGTACATTGGACAACAGGCAGAAAACTAGCCACCAGGATACATGAACATCAATTAGCCACAAAAAGACATGACCGCCTCTCACTAGTATCTTTATATACAGATGGAGGACGACACCAATTCGACTGGGACAACACATCCATCCTAGGACAATCCAAACAGAGACATGCACGAGAATTTCCATAGGAATAGCATTCCAATTGAACTCTAAATCAACAAACATATTGACTTAGGCCCCATTTACCACCCTCTAAGAACTGGAAATGACATCACAGGAACTGACATCACCAATGCAAGGAAACCTAAACACAAATAGAAAGTAGGTCACTAACACCAGTGCTTCACCGGAGGCTCACTGATGATGTTACCTAGTATGGTAACAAGACATCTGAAAATGAACCTTCTAGATCGGCGAGCAAACTTTCACCCACAACTATTAAGACCATTGTGCCTGCGCTCACTCTTTAAAAATCAGCATCGTGTAGTGATAACCTCCTTATCTTTGCCTGTTAGTTTTAGTTTTATCTAAATAATTATCCAATGCTCACTTGAATATCTCAAATGAAACATCACCCTGATGCAGAACAATATTGCTGTTCCTTTACTGTCAATGGAAAAAATTCTGAAATGCCCTTTATACCTACAGTATGGACATATCTCCAGCAAATTGACTGTAAATAGTTCAAAAGAGTGGTTCGCCACAAGTTTGCACCTTTTCTGGGGCAATTATGAAGAGCATAAGTGTCAAATCACCTTTACCAATGATTACCCTTTGGAAGATGATGGTGATCTACCTTCTTAAATATTGCAGTTAATCTGCTGTAGGCATACCCATAATGCTGTAAGGAAGTGTTGAGATTTCAATCTAATAATAATAATAAACTAAATAGTAAGTTAGTTCCAAGTCAGGATGGTATGTGGATAGCAGAGAAACTTGCAAGTAGTGTTTTCACGTACGGATTGCTCGTCTTTCAAAGTTGTAGGTCACAAGTTTGGAAGGTGCTTTGGAAGGAAGCTTGGCAAGTTGCTGCAGTGCATCTTATAGATGGCACCCACCACCATTATTGTGTATTGGCTGCTGGTATTGTGCATCATTGAGGAATGGGCTATTTATCGACTCACTCTTCCCTCATTAGTTGTTTAACTGTCAACACCATTTACGAACAGTGCAGCAGAAATGCAGCGTTTCATCTGATCCACCAGCTGTGGGATGCATAGCTGTCTATCACTTGCTGTCTTGTCTGTGTATATTCTTACATTGCAGAGAATAACAAATTAAAATAATATGACCATGTTAAACAAAGGCAATTATAATGTGATAAGCCTAAAGAAACTCCATATTTAGAAGTGGTCAATTGCAACATAGTAAGAAACAGACACCTACCTGAATGCCTGCGATGACGACCTGGTGTGCATTTTATTTTCTTCCAATCTGAAATGGGTAATGCAAAATCAATTCGACAGGTGAACAAATGGCAAGTCAACTAACACACAATTTGCTGACACAATGGAAATGCCTGATCTATACAATTTATAAAACAGAACAGAGAATATATTGCCTTAAAATAGAATAAGACAAGCACTTAAATGTAGGATTGTCTTATGTATGTGGGGAATTTAAAGGAATCAAATTTCTTGTTTAAGAACCAATACATGGTGAAACTAGCTTGTCATTGAAACAAACATGGAGAAGTTCAGGTCTGTCGAAAGCAGCTGTGGAGCAAGGAACAGTTAAATGTTTCAAGTCCCATATGACTACCCTTCAGAAGCCACTGATGCATTCTGAACTGTTGAGAGAAACAATTTTCTATAACTTTCTGGAAAGGTTTTGATTTCATACTAAAACAGAATACTAGGTCAATAAATTGCAGATTATAGGGCTGCATGTGAGAAAAGCTGTGATGGAGGATTATGGTACTGGAATTGGAAGGCATGTAGAGGTTGTGGAAAATATGACCAAGTGAAACACATTACTTGAAGAGACATAGCACAAAAAGTAGAAAAGCTGCAGGATATGACAAATGTATCATATAAACATGCAAAACAGCAAAGAGACACTATTTGGCCTCTCAAACTGTTTCACTATTCAATAAAATAATGGCTGATTGACAAATTGAATTGAAAACACAAACCAATGAAATGCCGATAGCCTTTGATTCCCCTGCCATACAAGAATCTATCCACCACTGATTTAAAAATATTCAATTATCCCACTTGGTCCACTCCCCTCCCCTGCCTTCTGAGACAAAGAATACCAAAGTTGCACAACTTCAGAAAAAAAAGGTTTGCACCAGTAAGAGTTATAAATTCTATTAATTTGTAAAGGTTAATAACAGTTCAAGTGAAAATTGGAGCTGTATGATCAATGGACTGTACAGATTGAAAACTTGGTAGCAAGTGGAGGGGAAAAAAAAACAGGCTGAGTAATTTGCAAGACCGTAGGCAATGGGCAAGACTGAAGATTTGTTTGAGAAGTTTCGTACTATATTCTGAGCTGTAGTTTAATTTGTACCCAATTTTTGCTTCAGAATGGCAGTGTCACTTAGGGCTACAAGATCAGTCATAAACATCACAGGAAGCCTTTCAGCCCTTGCAGAAAACAATCCATTAGTCCCATTTTCCCACTCAAATCACAGCTGTGTAGAATTATTTCCTTTGTGTGTGTCCATCCAACTTCCTTTTGAAATAATGTCATGTCAGTTTCCAACAATGTCGGCAGCAAATTCTATACCATTATCACTTGCTACTTAAAACGTTCTCTCACATTCATCATCAAAACCCCTCAGGATCTTAACAGATTTCAAAGAAGGTCAAGTCTTACTCTAAAAACTGCAGCAATTACAAACATAGCCTATCCAATTCTTCATAAAACAATATATTCATTCCAGGTGTTAGATTAAAACAGAAACCTTCTCAGAACTGTTTCCAATGCATTTACATCCTTTCTAAATGAAGATAGATTCTGCAGAGTACTTTGGATGTGGTCTCATCAATGCCCTGTATAATAGAAACATCACTTCCTCCTTGTGTAATCAATTTCCATAGCAGTAAGCAATAACATTCTATTAGCTTTCCTAATTACTTGCTGTACCTGCATACAGACCTTTTATGATTCATGCACTCCAACACCCAGATCCCTCAGTACTTCAGAACTCATCATTTAGATTCTTCTGCCAAAATGAACAATTTCACATTTTTTCCACATTATACTTATGTGGCAAATCTTTTCCCATTCAATCTATACATATCCCTTGCTAGCCTCCTTGTATTCTCTTTGCAATTTGCTTTCCTACGCAAGTTTACATTGTCAGCAAACCTGGCAATTGTATTTCTGTCCTTTCATCCAAGTCATTTATATATGTATTGTTAAAAAAAAACTGAACTAATACTGATCTCTCACAAATCATTTGTGTTGCATCTTGTCAACTAGAAAAAAGCCCATTTACTCCTGACATTTCCTGTCAGTTGACCAATCTTCTGTCCATGTCGACGTCTTATCCCCCTACACCACGAAATGTTATTTTCCCCCTCAATCTTTCATGGTGGTACATCAAATACCTTCTGAAAGTACAGTAAATTGACATTACATGTTACTGCAAAGAACATAGATAATGTAAACATGATTTCCCTTTCAAGAAACCATTCTGACTCAGAAAAATTCATGTGAATTAGGAAAAGTACTCTGACATGTTTAATAACAGCTTCTAACCAATTCCCTTTGTTAAGCTAATCAACCAGTGGTTTCCTGCTTTGTCTCCCTCTGTCCAGTCCAATGTAACCTTCCCTGAACCTAGAGAAGTTTACAAAATTGAAACTAATGCATCAATCTTAATCTTACGAACCACCTTTTTTAAGACCTTGGGCTGAAGTTCATTAAGACCCAGAGACTTGACAGCCTACAGCTTGAACAACTTACTCAGTACCACGTCTCTGGTGATCATCACTCCCTCCATTTCCTCATTTAAAGCTTCTCCTAGGAGATCTTTATGTTTTCTATAGTGAAGACCAATGTAAAATACCAAGTCATCTGTCATCTCTAATTTCCAAGGCTAATTCCCCAGATTTATTTTCTGCAGGACCAATATACACTTTGCTAATTCATTTCTTTAAAAAGAGATCTATAGAAATTGCTTGTGTATTCCTGGCTAGCTTTCTCTTGTATCCCATCTTTCTCTGTCCTTAAAATCTTTTAGTCAGTCATACTTTGCATTGTGTCATGTCCAAACTTCTTGACCGGTCACCAACCATTGCACAATTACATGATTTCTCTTTAA